>NC_051264.2:1825188-4225188 GCF_015237465.2 Chelonia mydas
ATCTGAAGGGACCCGGATCCTCACCTGCACTTGGGACCAGCAGTGCACTGGGAACAGTCCTGCCCTGGCTCAGGGAGATGGGACTTCTGGGGTCTTTCCCATCTCTAGCTCCTGTGACTTCAGGATGAAAAAAGGAACTCTCTAGGGGCCTGATCCAAAGTCCATTGAAACCAGTGGAGAGACCCCCCGGACTCCAGTGGGCTCTGGATCAGCTGTTCTGAGGGTCTGGTCTCAAGTATCTTCAGCATCTAGATACCTGTTTAAATCTGAGACTCTGTTTTCTCGTGAGTCCCACGCAGAGCGGGGCTCCCAGGCTGCCGTGGCCAGTTGAAAGCATGGCAAATCAGGGGGCATTTCCCAGCTCTTGCAAAGCTAAAGGTCACATTGTTCTGGGTTGGTTTAAAAGTTGTTTCAGCAACTGTTAAACTAACCAAAGGAACGAAGGAAACAACCTTGAAAGTCTCCTGCTTTGCTCTGCGCTCCAATGGGAGGGTTATTCCCAGAGCCCTGGGATCAGTGCTGAGGCCAGGAGCCATGCTGATTTACACCAGCTGAGGATTTGGCCACTCCCCTGATCTGAGCTCCTGTTAGGAAGGATCAGGTCCCTGTAGGAGACCTGCTCAAAGCTGTTCTGAAGGTCTGTCATTTTTAATAGCTAACCCCTTAGTTGGTAGATACGGGCTTAGCTGTGCGTAAAGGGGAGAACCTCCATGCTGGAGCAAACTGCGGCAGCTCTGCCCTTGACATGCAGCTTTGGGGAATTCGTGAGAGCGGCAGAAGAAACTCCGGATAAACCTTCCGAGGGATGCAAATCTGGTCATCTTTAACTGCTCCCCTCCCCCCATTTCAGCCTCCTGGGGGGAGAGAGGACTACTGTGCCGTGCTCTGTTTGGTAGACACTAGGTGCCCTACTCATGGGTGAAGCTAAAACCCATTTCAGATGGGCACCAACATCCCTGTGGGGACTGATCCATCTGCGACTTGTACAGCGAGCCAGAAGGATCCAGTCTCAGTTCTGGGTGCAGCTCTTGGCCGCAGACCAATGGGACCACGTCTGCTTAGGCAGGAGCTAGGATAACATACCAAGGGCTCTCGATCTTCAGGGCAAAGCTGATCAGCAGCTGGGGGGCAGGCGGGAATTGTCCCTCCTGGCAGAGTCCTGAAGCAGCTAGGCGAAGCGTCGAGCACTCGCCACTGCTGGGGACAACAGGCTGGACGAGGTGGACAGCGTTTCTCATTTGGGTCTGGCAGGAGGTGGGACCGTTCTCAGCTGGTGTCAACCAGCTCCATGGACTAGGGGGGCCATGGTTCTGGGGAGACACGGAGGAGGGGTGTCAGAGAAGACGGACCATTGGTTGTGGTGTGGCAGGGTGGGGAGATGCCAGCCTAGACGGCACTGAGCTGATCCACTGCGGCTCCCGGGAAGAGGCAGAGCCAGCCCCAGATCGCTCAGCCAGGCTGATGTGGGATCTGGGCAGCCTTTGATCTTCCCCGGGATCTCAGCGAGTGAGGCTGGGATGTTCTCCCTTGGTCTCGAGCCGCTCCTTGCGTCACAGCTGGGCCTCCTTTCCTCCTCCCCCGCTAAACGTCTCCCCTCCTGCCTGTGGGCTCTAGGACAGCCAGGAGCTAACCGACGTGGAGAGGGCGATCGAGATCGTGATCAACAACTTCCACCGCTACGCGGTGAAGGGGCAGAAGGAGTGCCTGACCCCCAACGAGCTCAGGGAGCTGGTGGTGCATCAGCTGCCTCAGCTATCGCAGGTAAGGGGAGCCCTCAGCACCGCCCCCCACCCCGCAGCAGGGCTGGGACGTTGTCGGTTCTGGGACAGGCCACTGATGTCCAGGGTTTGGAGCAGAGCCACGGTGGAGAACGCCAGGGGCGAAATCCCTCAGGGAGGGGGGACCATGCGTGGTGGAGTGGGGGTGATGCAGCAGGGTGGGGGACGTGGCTGCCCGCTAAGTTGAGGTGGTGTTACGAACCCTGACCCCGCTGCCCCCCAAGATCCCAATGCAACATTCTCTCCCCACTGAACCCCACAATCTGAGCAACAGCCCCATCCTGCTGCGTCCTCACTACCTCTACCATACTGCCCCCCCATCTCTTCCAGCAGACCCACCCCAATAACATCCTCCCTCACTGCACCCCCACTTCCCACCCCCCTTCCCATCTGGGTGGGTGGCGCCCTGCTCCCCACACCCAGGGTCTCTGCTGGTTTCTGATGGCTCGCCCCACTCTCCTTCACAGCATGTCTGCTCGCTGGATGAGAAGATCGAGTGCCTTGGGGACCCTGATGAGGCCAAGCTGGAGTTCGGCGAGTACTGGGCCATCATCGGGGAGGCAGCCAAAGGCTGCCGAGTGAAGAAGTAACAGGCCTGAGGGGAGACACGGACCGTGAGGCCTCAGACCATCTGCATGGAGAGCGAGCGAGCAAGACTGTCGGCCATGATGTGTTGTGTTGAAAATGCAGTGTTAATCCTTCTGCGGCACGTTTCCTCTCTCCTTCCCCCAGCTCGGGAACCTCTTCCTTCTGGGCTCTCTCTCCCTTCCTCTGAGTCTGGAACCTTTTCAGTCTGGGGCCCATCTTGCCTGCTCGAGAAACCTCCCTCCCCTCTGCTCACCTGCTCTAGAAGCTTTTCATTCACCCTTACGATAGAACCTACCAATGCTGGGGGTGGGGGGGTGGGGGGGTGTTGTCCTCCAGCGCTGGCACCTTAAATTCACGGACATCAGTCCCTTTAGTGGAGTAACTTTAAGCCCTAGATTTGAACCTTGCCAGTTTTGGAACCTTAAAATGTGCCATTTTCTAGCTCTTTTGCTCTAGAACCTCGACATTCTTGGGGGGGGGTTTCCCCCCAGCTCTGGTACCTTAAAGTGCAGGGGGTTTAGTTACTTTACTCCGGAACCTTTAGAGTCTGTGGTTCCATCTGCCCAGCCCTGGAACCTTCCCCTCCTCCTCTCCCTGGTTCCAGGATCTCTCCTTGGATCACTGCCCCGAGCAGTTCAGAGCTGGGCACTGGCCCCTCCATTCCTACAGGTCGCTGCCAATCTCCGGGGAGGGGCGTTTGGGAAGCGGCTGACTGCCACCTGGCCCTGCCAACCCTGGGGCAGCTCACTGCATCGGGTGGAAACTATTACTCAAGCCTATGGGGAGGGGGGCTAGAAAGAGAGGGGAGGGGGCCAGGAGCTGGGGTTAGGTGTGGGACCAGGGGTCTAGGTGGGTGGGAGGCAGGGAGGGGTGGAGGGCAGCTCGGGCAGCACATGAGGCTGTTGTGGGTCTGGGATCTTTGATTTGTCTATGGAGTGTGGGGCTCAGCTACCGGTTCAGCGGGCTCCATGTTGAGGGGGCTACCCCGGGTCTTTAGATTGACACTGTGGTCCCAGCTCCATATGCAGGGTTGAGGGGTGGGGGTGGGAGACCCCCCCCCAGCATGACCCACCCCCCTCTGCAGCACGACGAGCATGCAACACCCCCAAGCGCCCCCCACCCCGACAACTGGACCCTCAGAATTGTAACAGAGCCCCAGCACGTGACGGCTCTGCGGGGTGGGAGGGGCACTGCGCACCCCAGCGTCCCTGCTCTCTACGGACCCCTGACACGCTTGACACCACCTCTGACCCCAGACCCCACCGAGGCGCATCCTGGGGGTGGGGGTTGAACTTTCCGCTGGAAGGAAGCAGAGGCCAGTGGTGACCACAGGGGGTGGCTGCGAGTCAGGACTCCTGGGTTCTAGTCCCGCTCTAGCAGGGCTAGTGGTTAGAGCAGGGGACCTGCGGTAAGCCAGGACGTCTGGGTGCTACTCCTGATTCTGCCATTGGCCTTGCCAGTCCCTTCCCTCCTCTGCACCTTGGTTTGTAGCCCATCGGGGGGAGGGGACCATCAGGCTCCAGACACGGGGCACAGTATTATTGGTATTAAGCGTTCCTCCCTGAGCTGGGCTGTTACCCCTGGGACTGGGGAGAAAACACCTCCCCCTCCTGCCACCCCCAGCCGGTCCGGCAGCCGCTTGTGTCGCTTGCTAAGGTTTTTGTATAAATCAATAAAAGAAACAACTGGAAAAAAAATCGCCAAGGCCCCGTTCTCCCGTCTGTGTTGGCGAGCGGGAAGCACAGAGCCCAGCCCGCAGCAGGATCCCCGGCGCGGGGGGAAGAGCCCGGGGAGGGACCCGGCGGGGTAACCCCGGCCTCAGCCAGGGAACAAAACCCAGGCTGCCGGTCGGCTCGCTGGCTCCGTGGGAGGGCATCCTGGGGCCTGAGCTGGGAGCTGGGGGTCGGGGCCTGAGCTGGGAGGGGGAGCATGGGGCCTGAGCTACGATGTTGGGGGGAGGGTCTGGGCCTGAGCTGGGGGTGGTGGTTTGGGCTTGAGCTGGGATGGGGGGGTCTGGATCTGAGCTAGGATGGGGGCGGGGTCTGGGCCTGAGCTGGGATGAGGGGGTCTGGGCCTGAGCTGGGATGGGGCGGTCTGGGTCTGCCCTAGGACAGGGGCAGGGTCTGGGGCTGGAGCTGGGATGGGCGAGCCTGGGGCCCATCTTCCAAACCACGTCCAGGGACCCGAGTTCCAAGCTGCGGGCGAGTGAGGTTCGGGCCCCGGGGGCTGCGTTCCGAGGTGGGGCTGGGAGCCGAGTTTCCGGTGACGCCCAGTCCCGGGTTGTGGCCATCGGAGGGGGGAGCCGTGTGATGCCCGGTGCTCTGTGTGTTCTCAGCATGGAGCCCAGCAGAGGGGCCGGTTCCTGCCGTGTCTCAGGGTCATTCATGCCCCGGGTGGAATTCAGGGGGCCCGACCCTCCCCACACGGGGCCCAGACCCAGCAAGGTGCCCGGCATCTGCCACCTGAGACCTCGGAGCTGTGCCCAGCTCTCCTGTGGCAACCGGGGGGCAAAGCACTGACCAGAATAAACAACCTGCGCCGAGCCCACATTGGGTCACTTGGGTCCTGGCTGGGGAGGGTGAGAGGCTGAATCGTCCTTGGCCAGCCACAGCTCCCACCCCCAAACTGGTGTTTGGGGGGAGCAGGATGGGGCCCCTGGCAGCAAAATTAGGTTGTGGAAGAGCAGTGCCACTCCAACTGCGTCCGGGTGGGGAACATCCCCATCCCCGTGGCTGTCTGGTTTGAGATCCCGCCGAGACACCCTCCTTCGCCCGCTGAGCTGACCCTTCCCTTGTGGTCCCATGTGAACCCCGCAATTGCACGATTGACTGATGGGTGTTTTCGCAGATCAGACTTCGGGGGCTGGACACCTGAGGGGGGAGCCAAGTTTGCAGGAGGTGGGGTTGAGTCACTATATTCACATTATTTGCCAATGCCAATAGAAATGCCATCCCAGTGGAGAGGAAACTCCCTTTAGGCCCCTCCTGGAGCACATGGGAGAGCCCAAGGGGGTTGGGGAAGGGTTGGCCGGTCACACCTGTGTCGGGTGCTCCTGCAGCATGTCAATGGGTGTAGTGACCCAGTTCACCTGGAACAGGCTGTGTGTGACTGGTCTCTCGCTGCGGGGCACATTTCACAATGAGAATGAATATTTATTGTTGCTACCATGACAATAAATCAGTGGAACTTAAAATGGAAGGGTGTGGGGTATCTTTAGTTACATAGACAGGGAATGTTTCAGAGGAGCAGCCGTGTTAGTCTGTATCCGCAAAAAGAACAGGAGGACTTGTGGCACCTTAGAGACTAACATTTATTTGAGCATAAGCTTTCATCGGATGAAGTGAGCTGTAGCTCATGAAAGCTTATGCTCAAATAAATTTGTTAGTCTCTAAGGTGGCACAAGTCCTCCTTTTCTTTTATAGACAGGGAATGTGTCTCATAGACTTGAAGGGTCAGAAGGGACAATCATGAACATCTGGTTTGACTTCCTGCATGTTGCAGGCCACAGAATCTCACGCACCCACTCCTGTAAGAGAACAAAAGAGGATACGCCACGGTGGGGCAGGGAGTATTTGCTCACGCCCCCGGCCCCGCCCCAACTCCACCCCTTCCCTGCCCCCATTCCAACCCCTTTCCCAAAGACCCCGCCCCAACTCTGCCCCCTTCCTGCCCCATTGGATCCCTTCCCCAAATCCCCGCCTCAGCCCTGCCTCCTCCCCTGAGCACGCCGCTTTTCCCCTTCTCCCCTCTCCCTCCCAGCCGCACGAAACAGCTGTTTTGCAGCGCAAGCGCTGGGAGCGAGCGGGGAAAAGCGGGCACTCTCTCGAGTGATCAGCATTCACTTTCTTTCTCGAATGATCAACGTTCACTCGCTTTCTTGAATGATCAACTCTTCTTTGGGGAAAAATAATAATGGCAAAATCCCGGACGTTTTTAGATATTTAAAAATTCCTCCCAGATGGCGATTTAAGAACCAAAAAGCTGGACATGTCCGGGAAAATACAGACGTATGGTAACCCTAGCTATGGTCAGACAAAGAATAATAACAAATCCACTTCTCTATGAGCACCTGCCCTTAGCTTCACCTTCAGCCTCGCCAGGAGCTCTCAGAAAATTGCCCGTAACCTGTTGTGGTCACTGAGGCAACTGATCGAAAGGGCCCTGTTAATTCTTCTTACTGTTTGTACTGCAGTAGCTTTTCCAAGAGATGACAACTGGGAATCGGGACCCCGTGGTGGCAGGCACTATCTGAGCCCCTAATGGACCTCCCTGACCCTAAGAGCTGGGTACCGAGCATCTGCAGCTCCCCTTGACTTCAGCTGGAGTGGTGGGGGAGCCTAACAGGCCTGAAAAACCTGTCCCTTAGGGGTCAGCTCATAGTTGGGTGCAGGTTGGGGTCCCAGGCCCAGATGCACCAGGGCCCAAGGGCTGAGAACATTAGGTGCTGAGCACTTGAACATCTAGCCCCGAGCTCTTCAAACACCTGGCCCTTGGTGGCTCGATTTGGGCACCCCAAGAACCCAGCTCTGCAAACTGCTCCAGGCAGGCAGACCCCCAGCGCCTCTCTGACTTCACTTCACGTCAGGGCCACTGAGGAGAATCCAAAGCTGGTTTTGACCCTTCCAGCTGGTGTGAGTGGATTGGGTCAGCAGTGAGAAAAGTTCTCTCAATGGACAACCAGCTGGCTGGGAATTTTATTGCATATGCAACTACTCTGAGCATACCCACCCCGGGCTGGCTTTTAAAATAAAGGACTGGATGCAGTTATGACACTGCCAAGGACAGAGGAGTAACGAAACCTCATGATTCAAGGCGTGAACTGCTTGCCTGGAGGGATCAGGACAGGATTTCCGCCCTTCTGTGGTGTATTGCATGAATGGGATGGCACATTCAGAGGATGACGAGCTTTTGTTCCTTTAAAACTTATGTCACACATAAAACTCTGGCAAGATGTTGCACAAACAAAATCTGTTTTTTCCCCCAGGTTAATAGCCCTGTATTTTTACCCAAGTGGCCCAGTTTGTACCCACAAATTTGCATCTCAGAAGAAAGTCACCCATCTAACCTCAGCATCTTGTCTCTGCGTTTCTAAAGCCGACGTACAAAGGGACACAACTTGCTAAATGCAGTTAATTACATAGGCAAGCTTGTGAGTGCGGATGCCGGCCAAGAGGCACTCCAATGCACCCAAAGTCTTTGATTTGTAAACTGCCTAATGGCCAGCACTGAAAAAGCCCACAATTATGGTTTGTCTGGCTTAGCCGGTTCTGGGGGAGCAGGGCTTTGACTGGGGTTGGTTCTGTCCTCAAACCACAGGGCCCCATTGTGAGTTCAGTGACACCAGTGCAAATTCAGAGAGATTCCACTGTTGCGAATTGAATTGCTCCAGTTTCACGTGGGTGAATTTGACATGCGATGCCCCTGAGTTGGATGGTGTTGCCTAAAGTTTACATTGGTGTAACTGGGATGAGAAGCTGGTCCTAGCTCTGCTGAAGTCAGTGGTGTTACCCTTATTCACCCCTCCGTTACTGGGAACAGAATCTGAGCCACCCTTTCTAACTGTGGGATTTCCTCGTTTTCCTCTGGAGCGCCAAGCACCAGCCATGGCCAGGGCCCAGAGCAGCAGGACAATGGGCAGTCCTAGGGAAATGTCTCTTGCTTCCTGAACTGAGGTGAACAGAAATTTGCCATTGACTTAACAGCAGTTTGACCTCGTCTTCTCTTCTGCGGTCACTGATGCCCTGTGGGATATGTCTGCCTTGCCACCTGACCAGTGCAACTCCCACCCAGACACAGCTGCATGGCTTGCATCCGCCCATCTAGGGCCAGGGAACTGCAGACGGGAGAAATGGGTCTGGCCACTTGGTAGCTCCCGTTCACACAAGGAAAGTTATGCTGGTGGAACCTCTGTGTCTAGACCAGGCTTTCCGGGCCTCACGGGAGCGATACTCTGCATCACCCGTGGGAAGGAGCTTGCTTTGCTCAGATGGTCAGGCCTGTGTTTTGCAATCGGCTGAATTCCTGAAGCCGTTTCCGGGAGCCCCAAAGCCAGGCAGGAACGCCCCCGGAACGTCAGCCTCTGCCAAGTGGGGCTGTGTCTCTTTAAAAGCCAAGACGAGGCCTCGCGAGACGTGCGCAGAATAGAGCAGGCGTGGGAGGCACATTCTTCAGCCTGGCTGCTCTGCAAATCCAGGAGCAGGCGGAAGGGGAGAGCCAGACCCACAGCGAGCTCCGCTCTTGACAGACGGGCCCTGCGCGAGGCAGGGCAGACTGCAGCCATGCCAGGTAAGCGGGCCGGGGCCAGGAAAAGGAATGATCTTGCCCTGTTTCCTGATTAAAGGCCCAGCAGCAAACCGTCCTGTCGACAGCAGCAGGACGTGCCAGTGCAGGGCTCGACGGGCACGTCGACACGGCCTGGCTGGGCCGCCCCAGGCTAGCGGGACTCGGGCTCGTGCTCTGAGTTGAACCAGTGCTTGGGAGCCCCAGCCTGAGCCACAAGTTCAGAGCCCGGCGTGCCCAGCTGGTCCTAGAGTGCTAGCCTGAGGGCCGGATCCCGACCCCTCGGCCCGGGCTGGCACGCTGCTGCGGGCTGTGTGGACGCACCCGTGGAACCAGGAGTGGGCCCCGCTCTGGAGCAGCGGGGAAGAGGAGACGTCAGAGAACAGGAATGGGCAGAGAGAGAAGGAAGGAGTAAAGGGGAGAGACCGAAAGCGAGAAGGGCTGTATGGAAGCTAGGGCTGAGACCCCACGGTGCTGGGTGTGGGATGGAGAGATGGGTGTGTCTGAGGACAGATAGACAGATGTTGGGAAGGTGATAGATCAATAGATCTGGCAACAATGAGATGACCTCTGGGTAGGCAGAATTTGAAGCAAGAGCTTCTCCTTATTCACTATTGATCATTATTATCACGAGCCGGAAATGGGTCTGCATGAAAACGAACAATAATCCCATGGCTGTGATAGCGGGTGAGAACGCGAAAGTGCTCACGAGCCCGGCCAGAGCCCGGGAAGCCAGGGGAATTCCTTGTCTTCTCCCCAAGTTACACACCAGGCCATGGAGGCACTAAGTGACTCCCCCCGAGGGCACAGTCCGTCCGTGTGACAACCAGGAGGGGCTCCGGGGGGCTCTGCAGCTCCTGATTCCCAGCCCCACACTGCCCCCCTGGAAGGGAAGGTGGGGTGAGAGGCAGCGAGAGGGAGGTGAGGCATAGCGCCTTTCAGCCCGCTGCGGGCCAGGGGCAGGGTGCCATGAGCAATCGAAACCTCCAGGATCACCTGGGTCTCTCTCCCCCATCACTTCCCTTCCATTGCAGGGGCCTCAGGTGTCGGTGCACCTCAGTTCCTCCTAGTCTCCATGCCCCAGCATCAGTGAGCCCTTCTTTGTGCCCTCAGCCTCATGACCCTTTGGTTCTGGGGTCAGTCAGTATGACTGGGGGTGGGACGGGACGCAGGGAGCTCTGGGACCAAATCCAGACCCATCCTTCGACACTGGGGACATTTGGGGGCTGAGGTTTGTGCCGACGCAGCCCTGGCGTGAGCAGATGCTGCTCTGTACCGGGCTGGGTCCTGTGCGCTCGCAGAGCGGACTGTGAACGAGAGACAGCGGGAGGAACAGAGACGCGGCGCCAGAGGGAGGCGGGCACGGGAAGAAGAGGGCGAGATGAGGGGTGTTGGGAAACCAGCCGCCTTCCCCTGGGGAACAGCAGGTCCCAGCTTGCTTATCTGATCTAGTTCCCGCCGACGCCGCCTGCAGAATTCACACAGAAGCATGAACCTCTCCGCGTCCTGTCGGCGTCCATTCACCCTCGCTGCTTGCCCCCGCCCTCCGCCAGCTAACACAGCTCTCCTGCCACTGGCCAGTGCCCCCACGCCACCCACATGGGCACAGCCCTAGGTGGGCTCAGAAACCCGGCTCGGGTCCCCTGTACTGTCCCAAGGGGCCTGGAGTCGTCAGCTCCCCCACACCCACACCCATGTGACAGCTGGACTTCTCTGCCCAGCTGTAATGTCTACTGGGTAAGACTGGCTAATAGCGGGCCTAATTCAGACTGGTGTAAGGAGGCAACTGGGGGCTCGGCAGCACAGCGAAGGAAGCATTCGAAATGCAATAGTTAGATGGATGGGTATCTGCAGCAGAAGCAGCTGGGTAGGGAATCCTGCGCTTGAGGACAAAGCCTTTGCTAAGTCCAGCCCCATCAGTCCGGGGTCTGCTGTGCCTGGCCTTCGCTGCTCTCAGCCAAGGAAGGCTGGTTTAGAGCCGGGTCCTGCGGTCAGGGCAACGAGTCACACACCGAGCCGTCACTGGCAGATCTGCCAGAGGATGCCTGCTGGGCTGGACCAAAGCACAAGAAGCAGGAGCGGGAGGGAGAGGAGAGTCCATGGGGGGCAGGATGGGGTGGGGAGGCAGACTCCATCCCAGGAAGGGAGGAGGAGCGGGCTGCAGAGATGAGTCTTTTTCCGGGGGGGGAAGGGGGGCTCTGCAGGATCAGGGCTCCATGCAGCCTTAAATCCCACCCCTGCTCTGGATGCCAGAGGGCAGCCAACGCTGGTGCTTTCGGTTGGGTGCGGCACATGGTACGTCACGGCACAGAGCTGGCCACCTTCCAGGTTCGGTGATTCCTGCCCAAGGACAGGGCTGGTTTGAAGCTAAACCAAGCCCCAAATTCTGCTGGAGCAGCTCACTTCAGTCCCCCTCCCTCCATCCCACAAGGCAGTGCCGTGTTTGGGAATTACCCCAAAGTCTGACTTCCAGCAAGTGAGCGCTGGTTGCTTCAGGGGTCCCAGAAGGCTCTGGTCAGGCCTGGTGGTTTGGCAGAGGGCCCGCCCGCTCAGCTGGCTTAATCTGGAACAGCCCCGCCATGCAGGCGCATCAAACCATTGCCAGGAGGAGCCCAGCGAGTGGCGCTTCTGGCCGCTGAAGGCCAAGCCTTTATGAATGGGATCCTGGTGCGTAGCTTCAGATCTGGAGTGACGGAGACAGTGTCGGCCCAAACCTCATCACGTTCCTCCTGCAAGAGACTCCCCGGACTGGATGGGCACAAGATGAATGGAAAGCTGCCAAGCCAGCTCAGGACAGCTGGGGAGCTATGGCCCACCTTGGCTGAGGACAACTGGAGACTTTGAAGGAGTGACCAGAGCTGGGGAAACAGAGAGCAAGGAGATAGGGACTCGAGAAGGACAAGCAGAAGATAAAAGATCAGGGGCCAGTTGGACTGCTGGTGTAAATCGGCATATTTCCCTTGACTTCAGCCAGGGTGTTACAGGTCTTTGACTTCTGGAGAAGGATGCTGATTTACACCAATGCAGGATCTGGTCCCAGATGTTTGCTGCAAACAGAGAAGAGGAGATCTGAGCCCAAGCAAGGGACAGCTGCCAGCAGTGAAAGAAACGAACAGGAGGCGAATAAGAGCATAAGAACGGCCATACTGGGTCAGACCAATGGTCCATCTAGCTCCGTATTCTGTCTTTCGACAGTGGCCAGTGCCAGGTGCCCGGAGGGAATGAGCAGAACAGGGACTCATCAAGTGATCCATCCCCTGTCGTCCATTCCCAGCTTCTGGCAGATGCAGCAGAATGACCAGCACTAACAGAGAGTGTCTCTGATGCAGGCTCTGGGGTGGAGCACCTCACCTGGGGAGCAAGCGCAGGGACCCCAGAATAGGCTGTGTGCTAGTGGTCTCCATGGGATGCTCTCACTGAGATGTTTTCTAAAGCAGCAACATCTCCTCTGCTCCTGCAACAATGCTCCTGGGTGGGTTGGCAGCAGGGACTGACCCCCAACCTCTCCCTGCGAAGCCCAGGGCGTTACCACCGGAGTTGGGGAATCAAGCCCCGGGTGGCTTTCCTCTGAGGCTGGAGGGAGTCGTAACGCGCTCTGCTGGCATGTGACTCTCCAAGCCCTGCCCCAGAGATAAAGCCGACCTTGAGCCAGACCTGGGCATCTGTCCCCATGCCCTGTCCTGTTGGGTGTGGGGCTGATGTCACAGCTTCCTACCCCGTCCTGTCTGTCACCCATCGGGGGTGGCCAGGTGTTGATGCACCTTGGCCCCTGTAACACAGACTTTGGCTCCGCTGCTCCAGCCCCATCCCTTCCTGCCCCACTGGGAGCTCCCCTGGGGGCTCTGAGGGGACGTAACGGGCAGGAATGGGCTGGACCTGGCACTTGTGTGCCCGGGAAAAGGCACCCTAGGAACAGAGCAAAGGGAAATGCAAGCCCTTCATCTGGACCCGTGTCCCCGTGGCGAGGCCCGTGGCCTAGGGCGGATTCCCTCCTGGAGCAGAGTGCATCGCGTGGGGCGTTTGGAGCGAGAGCAGGGCGAAGCGGGGGGAGGCACTGCCAGGAGAGGGCCACCGTGTGCCGGCAGGGAAGAGGCAATGGACTAGCCGCCTTCCTGTGCCCAATTCGTCTGAGCCGGGTCCTGCTCTCGCCGAAGCCAGCAAACCCACGGAAGCCAATGGGGTGACAGTGGTGAGGTGAGGGCCCTGGGGCAGATCCTCAGCGGGTCAATCGGCGGGTCTCAGCATGGGATGGCCACACGCCTTTGGCTGGGCAGTGTGCTGCCCGGTGACGGGCGGTGCGCTTGGCCGGAGCAGGCCGGCCCCTGGCAGTGGCCGCCTGCGGGCAGGAAAGAGGAAAGGCGAGCGCTGGGATGCACTTCCCTTCCCGCACATCCTGTGCTGGATGCAGACGCCGCGCTGCAAGCCCTGCCTGTCGGCTTGAGTGTGCCGCGCGCCCCAGGCTCCGGGAGCTCCAGAGGACGGGGCAGAGCGGAGCTCTCTCCCCAGGGGGCTTGTCTTTCCCCCCAGAGGGATCCAATCTGAGGCTGGGGTTTTGCAGGCGCTGGCTCGGCTGCAGGCGAAAGGACTAGCTGAGAGCCGCCTGGCGCAGCAGGTAAAGACCCTCGCGTACTAGACTCTGCGTCCTGCCCAAGGCGCTGGTACTGCTGGGGACAGAGGCCACGCTGCCTGGCCGGTGCACCGCCCCCCTGCACTTCCCGCATAGCAGGGCAAACCAGCACAGCCAACTAGGGGCAGGGCGAGCTTCCCCCTGCCTGCATGATCTGCTCCCCCTGGGTGAGCCAGTGTCTAGAGAGGAGCTGGGGCTCCGGTGGCCTTGTGCCCCTCGCCCTGCACACGCAGGGGCGGCTCCGCTGGCTGCAATGGGGCCGTGCCAGGGCTGCAATTCCCCGGGCGGCTCCCTCTTCCCCCGTGCAATCAGGGTTGCCTCATCCCCTGCCCTGCCTTGTGCCATGCCGCTGGGCTGGGCCGGGCCGGGCTGGGGGTTCCAGGCGGGAGGGTTTTGGCATGAAGCGTCTCCGGTGGGATGTCACCCAGGGCGGTGAGGCAAGACAAGGACTGGTGGGTAATTACAGCCCATTGCATCTTCCCCTCCTCCTCCTTCGCCGCCCTCTCTGATCCGCTGGGAACCAGCCTCATTCCTTTCAGATGAGCGCTGGGCAGCAGGTGACGCCAGCCGGGTAATTATTGTTGTCATCGGTAGCTAGGAGCAGGCAGGACCCTGGGGGAAAGGAGGCGGGAGTGGCAGGAAAGGGGAGGATCCAGTCAGCGGCAGGGGTTGGGAGCTGTACGTTCGCTCCAAAGGGGTCAGGGTGTTGTTCCCATCGCAGCCCGAGGAGGTGCTGTAGCACAGAGGAGTTCATAGATTCATGCACAAGGGTGAGGCCAGAGGGGGGTATTTGATTATCCCGTGTGACCTGCACGACCCTGGCCAGAGAACCCCAGTCACAGATCCCGGCATCAAATGCTAAACCCCAAAGGGACGGCTAACAAAATCCAGCCAGAGCGCCTGTGTAACCCAGGCCGGAGAATTCCCCCGGCCTGCCAACTGGAAACATCCCAAAACCATGGGATTGCCTTAAAAATGCTGAGATTAAAATCCCCCCCCCAACATTTCTTCACTGTCCAGTGTTGGAGCCTTTGGGGCACCCCCGGGGCACATTGTCCCACTCTCCCGTACAGCCCCAAGAGCTAAAAACGGCTGGAATTGTCACTGATTATAGACTCCTGGCAATGCAGGGTTGGCCGGGCCCCCGCGAGGCCACTAGTCCGGCCCTCCACCCCGAGGCAGGACCAAGGACCCGCGATAAACTTGCAAGTGTTGGCAGCAGGGATTTCACCCTGGGCTGCTGGCTCTGTCCCCAGCGGCTCGCTTGGGGCCCTGTTGTCAGCCCAGCCTTGTTGCCAAGTTCCCAGGCTGGAGCCGCCCCCAACTCCGTTTCTCCCTGGGTGTTTCTTTGTGCTCCGCACCATGGAAATGATCCTCCAGGCCCGACTCCCGGATGTGCCCCGTCTTGTCCCTTTCCCCTTTGGCTGAGCCCCGGGCTGCTCCAGGGTGAAGAGATCAACGCACGGGAGCCAGACGGCGCTCCCCACCCGCTCCCAGGGAGAGGGCAGCAGCTGGGGTGGGGGGGCTGTCAGGCTGGGATCTCTCCCTTAAGGAGAACCAGACTCACTGGGAAAGGGGACAAGCCCCCTCTGCTCTTGCTGCCCCCTGGTTTGGGGAGGGGCTCGCATGCTAGCCTCCGGCATGGGGCTGGATGGACATAAGGCAAGGGGACGGTACGGGGGTGAAAGGACCCCCTCTTGTTGCTCCCATTTGAGCCATCCAGGGGTGCAGTGGCTGCATCTGCCGGGTGGCGCAGCGGGAGACAAAGGCAGTGACCCGAGAGAGGCTCTGCTCCCAGGCCAAGCAGCTGTCCTGACACTGGCGATGCCGGATTTACCGGGGTTTCACTGGGAGCAGCAGCATGACCATGGGGGCCAGCACTTTCTCCTGCTGCTTGGACCCGGCTTCTCTGCTTCCCTCTCCCTGCCCCATTCTCCCCTTCAAACCTCCACCTGGCTCAGCGCCTCCCACCCCCTGCTCCCTCCGAGCGTCTCCCATGTCCCCTGATCGCTCCCCACCAGCGCCTCCAGCAGCCTCCCCACTAACATCTGTACAGTCCATCCCTGCACCCCCTTTTGAAATCCCCGAGTCCGTATTCCACCTGTAATGACCGGGTCACACACTGGGCTTGTCCTGCTTTAAGGGGACCAGCTCCTACTGCCAGGCGTGCTTGGCACAGCGCCCTGCTGCCCAGCTTCTGGGCACACATCCTGTATACGGCCCATAGAATAACGAGCCCTGCAGCACTGAGAGGTGCAGGCAGGTTATACTATGGGCCGTATACAGAGGGATATTGACCAGGGATGGGCCAGGGTGAACCAAGATCAGAGACGGCCCAGATCAGGTGAACTCTCACGGGGACACCCTGGAAATGAGAGCCCTGCGTCCATTGCTCCGTAGAACTGGGGTCACTGCCAGCGTCTGCGGCACTCGGCCTTTCCCAGCAGGTGACCGATGCCCACCAGGCAGTGCGGACTGGTGCTAATGCCCGGCTGCACCGGTGCTGGGACAATGAGCCCCCACTGCCCTGCTCAGGCATCGGCTCCATTACCGTTGCAGGGACCAAGGAGACAGAGATGTCGGGCAACTCGTCGGAGCTGGAATGGGCCCTCCAGGTGCTGGTGAAGAACTTTGACAAATACGCCAGCGGGTGCTGCAAGAAACCCCGGCGCATCAGCAAGAAGGATTTCCGCAAGATGCTGAGCCGGGAGCTCAACCACATGCTGACGGTGAGACCAGGGGGACACTAGTGTGTGAGTGTGAGCCCACGGGCAGCACGAGGCCCTGCCACGGGGAACCCTAGTGTGTGAGTGTGAGCCCACGGGCAGCACGAGGCCCTGCCACGGGGAACCCTAGTGTGTGAGTGTGAGCCCACGGATGGCACCCAGCCCTGCCATGGGAACCCTAGTGTGTGAGTGTGAGCCCACGGGCAGCACGAGGCCCTGCCACGGGGAACCCTAGTGTGCGAGTGTGAGCCCACAGGTGGCGCCTAGTCCCGTCACAGGGAACCCTAGTGTGTGAGTGTGAGCCCACGGATGGCACCCAGCCCTGCCATGGGAACCCTAGTGTGTGAGTGTGAGCCCACGGGCAGCACGAGGCCCTGCCACGGGGAACCCTAGTGTGCGAGTGTGAGCCCACAGGTGGCGCCTGGTCCCGTCACAGGGAACCCTAGTGTGCGAGTGTGAGCCCACGGGCAGCGCCCGGTCCCGTCACGGGGAACCCTAGTGTGTGAGTGTGAACCCATGGGCAGCACCCAGCCCTGCCATGGGAACCCTAGTGTGTGAGTGTGAGCCCACGGGCAGGGCCCGGTCTCGTCACGGGGAACCCTAGTGTGCGAGTGTGAGCCCACGGGCAGCGCCCGGTCCCGTCACGGGGAACCCTAGTGTGCGAGTGTGAGCCCAACACTACCTCACGCTGTCCCCAACCAGCCTCCTTGCTGGCAGCCTGAGGAGGGACCTCGGTGACCCCCACCCCCAGCTCCAGTGCTGAGCTCCCTGCCCCTCGGGAGGGGGGTGCCCCGGCAGCGGCTGACCTAGGCGCCAGGCTGGCGAGTGCCGCCCCCCGGGCTCCCCAGCCCCTCCCGGCATTCGAACGGCTCTGTGCTCTCTTCCCAGGACACCGGGAACAAGCGCGCGGCCGACAAGCTCATCTGTGACCTGGACGAGAACAAGGATGGGCTGATCAGCTTCGAGGAGTACTGGACCCTGATTGGCGGCATCGCCGGCCCCATCGCCTGCCTCATCCGCCAGCAGGAACACGGCACCAAGATCACCAAGTAGCGCGGCCCGAGGGCGCCGGCAGCCCCCCAGATCCCAGCTCGGAGCTCCTCCTTTGCTGCTTCTCCCGAGGCCATGAGTGATCCCCTGCCCCCCACGGCGCCTCTGAGGCCGGCTCCTCCCGGGGAGAGCGGATCTCCTGCCAGCTGGGGCTCAGCCCCCACTCCATCAGCCACCCCCCTTAGCCAGCGCTGCCCTGGCTAACACCGATGCTCTGGGAAATAGCCAGCACTGAGGGCAGCTGCCTTCGAGGGGCTCATTATTCCCTCCCCCCACTGCTGGGCTGGCCTACAGGGCAGCAGAGATACCATCCTCCTGGCCTTGTTAGCAAGCCACCTGCTGCATCATGTGGCAGATCCGTGGCCTCCTGGACCCTCATCCCTGAGCCAGGGCCCATGGTGCTGGCAGTCACAGAGCCGTAGTTAATGGAGGAGAATCGCCTGTGGCTCTCTGCAGTACAGGGCTTATGTGACACACGCTGCAGTGGGTCTGACGTGCCAAGAAAGCAGATTCGCATTGTCCCAGAAAGGAGTGGGGCAGCAGGGACACACGCAGACACACAGACACGCACATGCAGACACGCACACGCCAGTCAGTTACAGCCTGGTCGCTGCTTTTCCCAGGCTCCCCCTGTAGCTCGCTGATGCTGTATTGACCTTTGCAGCCCTCCCGCCAAACGCCCTGGGGTGGCTCTGGGGCTGGGCCAGCCCCTCGGGGGGAGGGCACAGCCACCTGCAGGATTCAGGGTGCTGGTGGGTCCTGCAGGCCTGGGATGGGGCCCTTTTGTTCTCTCGCTCTTTGGAGGCTGTGCTGGTTTTAACCCTTCCTGGTCTGCAGCTAGTGCTGAGCCTTGCCTGGCTCCAGGCTGGAGAGATCTGTGCTGGCAGGGAGGGGTAAAATCCTCCCCCGAGCCCCCCGCCAAGGCCCCGAGTGGGACAATCCAAGTTCCCAGCCATGCCTGTCTCCTGCCGTGTCACTCTGTGTAGAGGCCCCGCGGGACTGGCTGGGGGTCTAGGCCCAGACCGGGGCGAGGGAGGGATGCAGCCCCTTGGTGACTCTCCTTCTTGGACCTATTGTGCCAAACTCTGCCCTCAGTGCCTTTCCTGCAGCCCCCCCCCGGCTGCCCCCCAGGTGGGGGTTCCAGGGCATTGTCCCCCATCTATGACTTGAATGGTTCCCGTTCTCAGACCTCTGTCTGGCTCGGGATTCCAACCCCCATGCTGGTTAGAAAGCAACCCGTCCGAGCTGGTAAGAAATCTGTCCTTCCCCTTTGCTGACCATTGCAACAGTTCTGTGGGGCCCATGCGGCTCGCCTGACCTTCCCTAATGCCCTCCAGGGGCTGGCGCTTGACCCAGACTGTGAAATTCATAACAATAAAGTTTGGAGTGGGATCGGTGTCTGTGTCTGCCTTCCCCCGAGCGGGCGAGGAGCTCATAGCGCCGTGCCAGGGCTCGTTAGCTGAGCCCGCGAGGTCGGAGAATATCACCGTCAGCCCGGGGCCCGTGTCCCTGACCATGCTGTGCCGGAGAACCCCCTCAGCTGGTAGCAGGGTGAGACCCCAGAGTCCCCTGCTCCAAAAGGGCCTCCATGGCCTGCCCCACGGGGCCATTGGGACTGGCTCGTCTGACCAGCTGCATAGGCCAGGCCCGAGAACGGCCGGACGCCAATTCCCAGTGCAGAGCTGCTAAAAACCAGCCCATCTCGATTGAAACACAGGCAGCGACGGAGAATTGACCATCAACGTCCGTAAATTGTAACCACCTCCCTCCTAAAACCGTACGTCTTGTTTCCAGTCTGGAGTTGTCTCGCTTCCACTTCCAGCCACTGGGTCGGCTTAGACCTTCCTCTCCTGGACTGAAGAGGCCTTGGTCAAATATTTGTTCCCTCTGTGGGTACTTGTGAGCAAGTCACCCTGGCCCTTCCCTGCGTGCAGCGAAATACACTGAGCTCCTTGAGTCTGTCACTGTAGGGCCGGTTTTCTGATCCTTTCATTATTCCCCTGGCACGTCACTGAACCTTCCCCAATGTACACACCTGCCCTTTGACACACAGGTAAGCAGTTCCCACCCCATGCAGCAGGAGGCAGCGGTGAACACACGTGTGCACGCACACACACACACTGTAGCCCCGGTCATTATCATGTGTTACCCCCATTGTACAGAGGGGGACACTGAGGCAATATGGGACGCGATTTCCTGAGTGTCACACAGTGAGTCAGGGGCACAGCTGGGGATGGAACCCAGGAGTCCTGGTTCCCCAGCCCTCCACTCTAACTGCTAGACACCAGCTCCTTCCCAGGGCTGGGCACAGAACCCTTCAGTCCTGACTCCCATTCCCTCTAGCTATTAGTCCATCCCCCTCCCCACACAGACCCCACAAGTCCTGGCTCATAGCTCCCCTGCTCTAACCCACTCAACCACACTGCCCTCCCAGAACTGGGAACGGAACCCAGGAGTCCTGGCTCCCAGCCCCTCCCCACCCCCTCACTAACGGTAATAAAGGCTCCGGTCCCTTCATGGGGGGCCTGATGAGCGATGGGTCATTTCCCTTCTGGACAGGTGGAAATGCAGAGTCTTAGGGGGCTGGATCCCCAGGGTGCAGCACGCCCCCTGGCTCCCACCAGCAGAGGGGGGCTGGGATGGTCGGGACCTGGTGCCTGGGGGAGGGATCTGAACAGGAGCGTCTGATTCAGGGGGGCTTGTGCTCTGTCCCCCCAGGGAAGGATGTGGGGTCTCCAGCACAGAGGGAGACCCCAAGAGGTGTGTGTGTGTGTGTGTGTGTGGGGGGGGGGGGTCACAACCAGGCCAGGGACAGCCAGGGCCTAAATATCTCCTGCCAGGAGAGACGGGCCTGGTCTTGGAGCTTTCTATTGGCCTGGCCCATGGGGCTGAGTTGGGAGCTGGGGGAGGCTGGGCGCAGGCAGGGCCTGTGATCCCCTCCGCCCCCCAGCCTGCAGTGCCTGAGGTGTGACCCGTGACCTGACTCCTGGCCTGGACTCAGCTATTCCAGCCGTACTGTAGCTCTACACCTCCAGGGGGCGCTCTGCAGGCGTGGCCCCGGCGCCTCTCTGTCGGCAGGACTCAGCCCTCCGGGGCCTCGCGAAGCCACGGAGACGCCGCAGTCCGCTGGGCTGTCGCTGCGCGGTGCACATGGGGCACCACGGGAACCGAGCCCACAGCCCCAGCTCTAAAAGCCAGGGCCCTGCCGCGTGAGCTAATGGAGAATCTCCATCTGTTGTTTGCAACATAGGGGCTATGACACAGGGATGGGCAGTTGTGATCCCATCCAGCAGAAGGCAGCAGTGGGTCTCTCTCTCACACACACACACACACCTGATGCACTATTAAATGGAGCTCCTGCCATGCTCTAGTGCCTCCACTAGGTGTCAGCAAACACTAGCACCAGCCGTGAGCTCGGCAGGCCAGTCCCCATCACACGTAGGGGCTCAGAGCGGGTGCAGCTGCCCCCCTAGGCCCTGTGCACTGACCCCCCCGCTCCGAGCACCTGTAATAAACCCCGGGCCCCCTGATGCCAACTGGAGTCAACAGAGAGACGCCCAGGCCTGTGGGCTTTGGCTAATAGGGAGAGGCCGAGCTGGGGCAGTCTGGACCTGTGGGGGTGGGGGGAAGTGTTGCAAGGCAGGCCCGGGGTCTGCCTCTCTCTGCTAATTCATCTTCACAACCTCCCCCTGTCCACACAGTATTGTCACCCCCTTTTGTCCAGATGGGGAAACTGAGGCTCAGAGGGAGCACATGAGTGGCAGAGCTGGCATTAGGGTTGGGGCCCCGTGGCCTCTCCTGTCCCGGTATGGGGCAGCCCCAAGGATATTCCTGCTGAGCCTGGTGCTGGAGCTAAGCCCCTCAGGTTGCGTGGGGGCGAGATACCGACAAACAAGCCACCGCTTGGCTGCAGTGGGAGCAGAGGCCCGGAGGCTCACTGCTTTGGGCCCAGTGGCTGACAGGCAGCATTCTCCGTGGCTCTGGGGTTGCGATGTCTCAGGGGGGGTCCAGTGGGATCATTTCCCAGTGTGTTTTAGGAGCAAACAACACAGAGGAATCTGCTGCACAGGGAGGAGATGCTGCCCTGATGCCAGCTGCCACGCATGGGTCCCTGGGAACGGGCAGCACCAGCCGGGCTGCAGTGTGTCCCCCAGGACATAGGCAGCTGCGGGTCCTTAGAATCACAGAATATCAGGGTTGGAAGGGACCTCAGGAGGCATCTAGTCCAACCCCCTGCTCAAAGCAGGACCAACCCCAAATAAATCATCCCAGCCAGGGCTTTGCCAAGCTGGGCCTTAAAAACTTCTAAGGATGGAGATTCCACCACCTCCCTAGGGGACCCATTCCAGGGCTTCACCACCCTCTGAGTGAAATAGTGTTTCCTAATATCCAACCTAGACCTCCCCCACTGCAACTTGAGACCATTGCTCCTTGTTCTGTCATCTGCCACCACTGAGAACAGCTGAGCTCCATCCTCTCTGGAACCCCCTTCAGGTAGTTGAAGGCTGCTCTCAAATCCCCCCTCAGTCTTCTCTTCCACAGACTAAATAACCCCAGTTCCCGCAGCCTCTCCTCGTAAGTCACGTGCCCCAGCCCTCTAATCATTTTCTTTCCCCTCCACTGGACTCTCTCCAATTTGTCCACATCCCTTCTGTAGTGGGGGGCCCAAAACTGGACACAACTGTGACGAAGCGGGACTGTTCTTAATGTGTCCTCTGAATAGTGTGGGGGTGCCTCAGTTTCCCCTAGGCAGTTCTTAAGTATCTAGGGGGTGGGATAAGGGTGTATGATCATTGCAGAGCCCTAGAGGGCAGGTATGTGCAGAGGTCTGGACCCAGAGAATGGCCGACACCCTGTTTCCTGGCAACTGATGGCCTGGGCCCTTCCCCCCTGCAAGGTGAGAGCTAAAGGGTTGGAGAACAAAGGAATCAGGTGCCCTCCTGGCCCGGGAAAGGGACAAAGCCCAGAGGAGGAGGGGCTGGAGGGGGAGTCAGTTGGGGCTGGCTGGAGACATGGAGTGAAGTGCAGACGGGGTTTTCTGGCTCACTGCCCCCAAAACGGACCCAGCTGAGGGGTCCGGTTCTCTGCAGCTATAAGCTCTGTGTTAGACCATGTTCCTGTCGTCTAATAAACCTTCTGTTTTCCTGGCTGGCTGAGAGTCCCGTCTGACTGCGGAGTTGGGGTGCAGGACCCTCTGGCTTCCCCAGGACCCCGCCTGAGCAGACTCGCTGTGGGAAGCGCACAGAGGGGCAGAGGATGCTGAATGCTCCGAGACCAGACCCAGGAAGGTGGAAGCTGTGTGAGCTGTGTGTCCTGCAGACAGGCTGCTCACAGGAAGGAGACTTCCCCAGAGTCCTGACTGGCTTCGCAGGGAGCAGGTCCAGAGCATCGCCCGGGGACTCCGTGACAACTGGTGGCAGGGGTGGGATCTACTGCACCCCGTGGATGGCACTTCCTGCAGTAAGTGACGGGGGAGCAGTAAAACGAAGGGGGATTGACGAGGACCAGGCGTGCGGAAGGCTCAGAGAGGAGCGGTTTCGGGGGGCGGTTAACCCCTGGGAGTGTGTGACCAGCGAGAAGGACTGTGCAGTAATGGGGTCCCCCTGGGGACTGCGGGGAGCAGTTTCAGGGGCGGAGGAGCCTGCGGCTTGGCCCTGGGAGAGAGAAGGACTTTTGCAGTAACAGGGTTCTCCGGGGGATTGCAGTGAGCGGTCCCAGGGGCGGAGGAGTCTGCAGCTCAACCCTGGCAAAGAGGAGGTGACCTCAAGAAGGACTGGCACCCTAGGGGTTCTCCCTGGAAACCGTGGGGAGCTGAGAGCACACAGGCCTGTGAGTCCACAACAACTTGGGAAGAGCGGAGTGACGGCCTGTCACCGTCTCCTTAAGAAGGACATTGTAACCCTGTGCAGAAAGAGAGGGTTGAGCCTTGGTAAGTTCACCAAGGCACAGTTAATCGTGCAGCTGGAGGAGGATGATCACTCTAAGGAACAGATTCCTGACCCAAATGGGGCTATAGCAGGATCTGGGAGCAGCTGGAGTGGTAGCCAGGCATCCCCAAGATTCCTGTCCCCTACCAGACGAGGGTCTTCACGATCGGGTTCCCCATCCAGGGATCGGAGACAGACGGGATTGGAGCGGAGTCCGAGAGAGCAAGAGGACTGTGAGAGACAGCGAGAGCCCGAGAAAGAGCTGCAGAAGCAGCAGCAGCATGAACTGGCGGTGGGGGAGCAGAGAGGCATAGGGGACCTCCCAGGGGTGAGTGGGGATAGACCCTGGGGGGCCAGTTCCACAGGGAACCTCGAGACTAAATTGCTGCCCCTGGTTAAGGAGGGGGGGATGTGGATGCCCACCTCACTGCCTTTGAGCAGGCTGGAGATTTGAACCAGGGGGACCCTGCGGAAAAGCCCCGGTGTCTAGCTCCCTTGCTGGTTCCCAAGGCCATAGACTCCGTCAGCCAGATGGGTGGGGCGGTGGACAGGCTCCCACTCCTGACCCCAACCTATATGCCTGTGTGGAGTTTCCTGGGGCCAGGCCCCTCAGACCTCCAGTGGGAGCGGAAGGTGATGGTCAATGGGGAGACATTCCTGGGGTGGCGAGATCCTGGGTCAGAGAGAACTCGTGTCAGGCCCTGGGTGGTGCAGCCTCAGATGCTGAGGGGCTGGGTGAGCTGGGTGAGGGTCCCAGGGACGAAGCCCCTGGCCCTGCCTATGGCCCAGATCCCTGTGCAGACCCAGGAGGGATGGGGCTGGCTGGTCGTTGGGGTGCTCCAGGATACCAGCTGCAAGACCCTGTTGTGGGGTGACTGTGTCTCTTTGGGACAGGATCCAGGCCCTGCTCCTGTAACTACCAAGGGTTTGAATTTGAATCCAGGGAACCAATCGGCGGAGAGGGAAATGGTCAGCGAAAATGCAGATGACCTGGCTGGCAGCAGGAAGGAGCTGCTAGGCTCAGGCTACCTGCCTGCCTGTAACCAGACCCCTGGGGCTGGGTGGGACAGAGAGATGCTCCCCGCCCCCTTGCACACCGGACGACTCTCGACTCTCGCTGGCTCTGATGCAGTGAGGAAAGCAGTGGCCTGCCCCCACTGGGACAGCAAGGGCAGCGCTGAGCACAGTGGGAGCTGAGACCCCAGCTGAGTTGGGGGAGACACAGGCAGGGCAGGGTATCTGTGGGGAGTGGCAAGGTGCTTGGTAAGGAAAGTTTGGATGACCCTAGGCAGCCTTGTGAGCTAACGGCTGTGTCTAGTCAGCAGTGTGGGAAGGCGAGGAGAGTGGAAGACGAGTGTCCCTGGCCCTTACCTGTTAGCTGGGTGGAGAATTGGGACAGTGAAGGAAACGTGCCTGTGTCTGTCAGGGGTATTGACTTGCCTATGGAGGGAGCTACCCTCATCTCCAAGCAGCTGTCTGTGACCAGCCTTGTGTGCTGGGGCAAGGGGAATGAGATCCCAAGCTGTGGGTCTGGTAAAGGAGAAAGTGTGTCCAGCTCTTCTTTGTGGAGCAGACAGAAGAGGCCTTTCAGCCTGTGATGGTTGAGGGTAGTCAGTTGTCTCAGAGCTGGTTCTGGATTCAGCTAAAGCCCAGGAAGGGAAGGGTCCTAAGTTTGTGTCTGCTCGGGAGAATGGCCCTGTAACTAGGTCGCATCCAGTCAGTGTCTATGTAAAATCCCAGAGACCAGACAATTCTGGGGCTTGTATTTTGCCTGTTGCTAGTGTGTTGTTGGGAAAGGGTGCAGCAACTCTGTCTAATCAGGGTGAGATCCTAGCCAGGGCACAAGGAGAGCATGAAGGTGATGTGATCGTGTTACCTACTGAGGGTGTGGAAACCTGAAGCAAGAAGGAAAAGATTCCTGAACTTGTGGGTGGCAAAGGGAAGGAGAATGCTTCTGACCTTTTATCTAGGAAGTCTGTCAGTTTGCCTGAAAGGGGATTGTGTAGGAATCTGCCTGATGGGCCAGAGGTAATTCTGGATGTAAGGGAGACCCAGAAAGAGTCTGTTGTTGCTCAGGAAAGTGTTCCTCTAGAGCAAGCTCTAGGTAAAGAGGGTAAGAGCAGAATTTCTGGGAGGGGTGAATTGTTGCATAGAAAAGCCCCTAGGGAAAGGAATCCTCATGGTGGTCTTTGCAAGCAGTTTACTGCAACTGAAGGGCGTGAAAGTGATTTAATCAAGAAAGTTTCAGTTCCTAACAGCCAGAACATTTCTGTTGTGAATGGATCCACTGACTTTCCTGTTGAAAGATCCAGAGTGGATAGCTTTGAGAAGGTCTCGGAGTGAAAGCTGTTAAGAAAGTTAAACCGTCCTATAACCAAGTGGCTGTGTTTGGCCAGCTTGTTGGGGAGACAAGGTTGTTGAGAAAGGAATGTCTCCATGCTAGTTCTGGAAGTGAACAGTATGTGGCCCAGGTCAAGATGGGGGCCCTTAACCAAGAGAGCCCGAATTGCAGCCCTCCAGACTGGAGCGCTGGGAGAAGACCCGATCCCAGTTTGACCCCCTGGGGTTTTGGGGTGGCCAAAGGGCACGGGCCGCATAAACCTTCCCGCATGCGGCCTGTGAGTGCTATCGATCACCCCCGACCTAAGGGAGGGCGTGAAACTGGAAGGGCCTGGTGTAACTCCGACCAAGGAATGGGAGAGGTGCTGGGGCATCCATGGGAACGTTGGTGGATTCGAACTTCCCCAGGTCACTGGCTAAAGCGACCCCGCTCAGTTTGATCTTGAAGGGGGGAGAGATGTGACGAAGTGGGACTGTTCTTAATGTTTCCTCTGAATAGTGTGGGGGTGCCTCAGTTTCCCCTAGGCAGTTCTTAAGTATCTAGGGGGTGGGATAAGGGTGTATGATCATTGCAGAGCCCTAGAGGGCAGGGGTGTGCAGGGGTCTGGACACAGAGAATGGCCGACACCTTCTTTCCTGGCAGCTGATGGCCTGGGCCCTTCCCCCCTGCAAGGTGAGAGCTAAAGGGTTGGAGAACAAAGGAATCCGGTGACCTCCTGGCCCGGGAAAGGGACAAAGCTCAGAGGAGGAGGGGCTGGAGGGTTTTTCAGTTTGGGGCTGGCTGGAGACATGGAGTGAAGGGCAGACGGGGTTGTCTGGCTCACTGCCCCCCAAAATGGACCCGGCTGAGGGTCCTGTTCTCTGCAGCTATAAGCTCTGTGTTAGACCATGTCCCTGTTGTCTAATAAACCTTCTGTTTTACTGGCTGGCTGAGAGTCCCGTCTGACTGCGGAGTTGGGGGGCAGGACCCTCTGGCTTCCCCAGGACCCCACCTGGGCGGACTCGCTGTGGGAAGCGCACGGAGGGGCAGAGGATGCTGAATGCTCCGAGGTCAGACCCAGGGAGGTGGAGCCGGGTGAGCTGTGTGTCCTGCAGACAGGCTGCTCCCAGAGAGGAGACTCCCCTAGAGTCCTGACTGGCTTCGTAGGGAGCAGGTCCAGAGCATCGCCCGGGGACTCCGTGACAACAACACTCCAGGTGTGGCCTTACCAGTGCCGAATAGAGGGGAATAATCACTTCCCTCGATCTGCTGGCAATGCTCCTACTAATGCGGCCCAATATGCCGTTGGCCTTCTTGGCAGCGAGGGCACACCGCTGACTCGTATCCGGCTTCTCGTCCTTCTCCCCAAGCACTGGGCATTAAACGTCTCTGTTTGCTCTTCATCTGCTGGGCTGGGGCGAGGGATGCTCAGGGTGGGAGGTGGGCGAACGCCTAGCTCTGGGGGGGCTGGCTGTTCCCGGGTGTTTGTCTGTCCCCGTGGTGTACGGCGCGGTGGACTCCAGCAAGCTGAGTTCAAATCTCGGTTGGTCCCACATAGCCCACCTGCCCCCAGCTGGGGTGCCAGGATCTCACCCCGAGAGCAGAGCGGGGTGTCCCTGCAGTTGTCCCCTCAGGCCTCAGTGGAAAAACTGGCTGAAAAGCTTTAATCCCTTGGGATCGTGGGGGGCTACGGGGAAGGATTGAGGGGCAACACAGGGGAGGGTCTGTTTGCAGGCTCCGTTGTTGCTTTAATCCCATCTGGGGTTGACAGTTCCTTTGTTGCAAACCCCACCCAGTGGGCTCACCCCCCCAGCACTTGCACGACACCCCCAATTTCACCCTGGATAACCAGAGCCTGATGGGCACCTCCCCTGTGCCCCCCTCCGTCCGGTGCCTGGGAAGCTGCCCCCCAGACAGGGGGCAGATGACACAGCCACACCCTCCCTCCTGCTTGCCTCCTCCCACACACTGCAAACCGGCTCAGAGCCAAGTGAAGGCAGGTGCCCAGGGCGGGGCCAGGTGACTCATCTGGCTACTCCGGGGCGTCTTTGAGAGAAAAAAGACACGAAAGCCCAGTGCAAATGGGAACTCCTGGCTGCTGGGCAGCGCCCCAGGTGCGTGTGTGTGTGTGGGGGGCCTGTAGTGGGGTCAAAGCACCAGGGGTGTGGAGGGCAAAGATCTTGGGGGGTGTTTGGGTGGGTGTGTTTGGGGGGGGTGTATCAGGGGCCAGAGCTCCAGAGGTATGGGTGGGACACCCCCATTTTCTTTTCTTACATTCCCCTGGGGGAATGGGCCCCACCCTGCTGCCAGTGACGGCAGCGTCCCAGCTTCCCCTGACTTCAGCGGCTGGAGGATCCGCCCCAAATTGTCTGCGTGTGAAACCAGAGCTGGGAAAAGCACCGGCTAAGTGACACAGAGACTTTCGGTGCGAGCGAGGTGCTGAGGCAAGGGGTGACGTGTGAGCCCTGCCGCAGACGGGGGGCACCGGTCGGCTGATTCTGCAGCCCCCCAGGCCCAGCGAGAACACAAAGGGCTTTGCAAAGGGGCAGCCACATCTATGTCGTTAATCAGTTTTACTCTTCACTGCTGCAATGCAGCCACCTCTGGGGAGGGCAGGGCAGGGGCAGCTGTTTGACAGGCCCAGAGCAACACCGCGCGAGAGTCCAGGCCAGGGCTCAGCGCAGGGGATGGCGTCCAGCTGACGCTGCAGGCAGGGCTGCGGGGCAGAATGGACTGAGCGGAGCTGGGACGTGGCCAGGACACCGGGGTTCAGAACCCAGCTCTTGGGAACAGAGCCAAAGACCGGGGATGAGCAGGAGGGGGCAGGACGTCCATTGTAAAGCTCATCTGAAAGACGATGCCTCCCGCAGCGCGGCGCCCCCGACTGAGCCCCTAATTCGGTGCCTCATGTGTCTGCAGCCCACTGCAGCGCGGACCCGTGGGGGGATTCATACGCACACAGGGACGGGGGTCTGCGGCGGCCCCCAGTGCTGGTGCCCTGCCCACAGGGGGTGCCCTGGCAGGGGGATGGATTTCCCTTTGCATCCCATTGGCGCACGTGGAGAACCCGACTTGGCCTCTCGCTGCCAGAGGCTCTGGGGCAGGAAAATCTGCCCCGTGCTCCTGGATCTGGCCCGGTGGCCCTGCCCGGATCCAGCCGGGGCCCCCTCCCGTCCTGCGTGTCTGGCTCCCCAGAGACCCAAATCCAAGGGCTTTTCCTGCCATCGCACTTCCCTCCTTGGGGGAAAATCCTCCCCGAAAGGCGGCTCGGAGGGACAGCGGGGCCTTTGTCTCCCCAGCCCCAGGTGCCTGCCTGGACCCCAGGCCTCAGCACTACAATGGTTCCTCCCCCCAGGAGCGCGAGTTGGCTGCATGGGGCGGGATACATGCTAATCGCCCTGCACCCCCTGCTAGCCCAGCCCTGGGCTCCCCCAGCTCTGCCGTGCCCCTCCATCCTGACCCACAGCCTCCTGCTAGCCCAGCCCTGCACTCCCCCAGCTCTGCCGTGCCCCTCCATCCTGACCCACAGCCTCCTGCTAGCCCAGCCCTGCGCTCCCCCCAGCTCGGCCAGTGCCCCTCCAGCCCGACCTGTGAGTCTAGCTGTGCCCCCCATAAGTACGACCCGTGCACCTCGGCCCAGCCCTGCAGGGCCCCTCTCTCTGGCAGCAAGAGGGGACCCAAGGCAGCCCTCGGTCTCTGTGCTGAGGCTGCCAGAAATTGGGCCCAGGGGTGTGGGTGTGTGTGTGAGGCTGCCAGAAATCAGGCCCGGTGTGTGTGTGTGTGTGTGTGTGTGAGGCTGGCAGAAATCAGGCCCGGGGTGTGTGTGTGTGTGTGTGTGTGTGTGAGGCTGCCAGAAATCGGGCCCGGGGTGTGTGTGTGTGTGTGAGGCTGCCAGAAATCGGGCCCGGGGTGTGTGTGTGTGTGTGAGGCTGCCAGAAATCGGGCCCGGGGGTGCGTGCGTGTGTGTGTGTGTGAGGCTGCCAGAAATCAGGCCCGGTGTGTGTGTGTGTGTGTGTGTCTGAGGCTGCCAGAAATCGGGCCCGGGGTGTGTGTGTGTGTGTGTGTGTGCAGGAAGCCGATCCTGGATCTGGCTGGGGGGATTGGGCCCTCCCTGGGTGGGGGGGTTCCCGGATCTCCTGTCTCAGAGCCCAGCGGGGAGAGCAGCAGCCCCGGCTTCCGGCCCGGGTTGGGGCCCCGCCCGCGGTGCTGGCCGGGGGCCTGGGCGAGCCTGGCTCTCCTGCTGGGGATTTTCCACTGGTGGGGGAGGTGTGGGGGGAGCAGATCGCAGGCTGCCTGGGCTAGAGCCAGGGCCTGAGCTGCCCCTGGGGTGCAGACGCTGCCCCCCCAGTTGTCCCCTATCCCCCCCGCCACAGGGCCCTTGCACAGAGCAGCAGCCCCCAGCCCTCCCCACAGGGCCCTGGCACAGCTGCACCCGCTACCCTCCAGGCGCGTCCGTGGGCACCCGCTCGCCCCCAGCCCCGATGCCCCGTGGGCACTCATGAGCTGGGGGGGGGGGGCGGGGCTGGCCGTGCAGAGAGCGAGGGGGCTGGGCACGGCACGGCCCCTCTCCTGGCAGCGGGGCCAGGGCGGCTGAGTCACTGCCCTGGAATCTGCCTGGGAAACCACAAGGCCGGGGCAGGGGCCACGACTTCTGCTGCTAACTGAGCCCAGCGGCCTGGCTGGGCGCTGGGGGGGGGAGGGGGAATCCAGCGCTGGGGGGGGATACAGCACTGGGGGGGTGAAATCAGGCACACAGCAATGGGGGGGGGGAATCTAGCACCGGGGGGTGGAATCCAGCATACAGCAAGGGGGGGAGAATCAGACACACAGCACTTGTGAGGGGGGGAGCAGCACACAGCACTGGGGGGGGAATACAGCACGGGGGGGGGGAAATCCAGCACACAGCACTGGGAGGGGGAATCCAGCACACAGCACTGGGGGGGGGGGGAATACAGCGGGGGGGGGGGAAATCAGGCACACAGCACTGGGGGGGGGAGCAGCACTGGGGGGGGGGAATCCAGCACAGCAAGGGGTGGGAATCCAGCACAGGGGGCGGGGAAATCCAGCACACAGCACAGGGGGCGGGGAAATCCAGCACACAGCACTTGGGGGGGGAATACAGCACGGGGGGCGGAAATCCAGCACACAGCACTGGGGGGGATACAGCACCGGGGGGGGGGGGGGGAAATCCAGCACACAGCACTGGGGGCGGGGAATCTAGCATGGGGGGGGAAATCCAGCACACAGCACTGGGGGGGGATACAGCACGGGGGGGGGGGAAATCCAGCACACAGCACTGGGGGGGCGGGGGGAAATTGAGCACACAGCAGAGGGGGAGGGCAGGGCAGGGGACCCAGGGCACACGGCATGGGGAGGGCAGACCAGGGAGGAGGGGCAGGGGATCCAGCGTGATGGCGGGGGGATCCAGTACTCATGGCGGGCTCTGGGGGTGGGGGGGGGATGCGGGGGGTCCAGCAGACCAGGGAGGAGGGGCAGGGGATCCAGCACACACCAGGCGGGACGGAGGGTCTGAGCCGTGGGGGCAGCTTGGACGGTGACACTGCTGGGGCTGGTGCCAAGGGGGGCGGGTGGCCCCCCAGACCCCAGAAATGCTCACACCTGACCTCGGAGAGGAGGTAAAAGTCCTCGGCAGGCTGGGGGGGACCTGAGACCAGTCTAAGCCCGGGCAGGGCTGCTCCAGTGAGCCGGGCCCGTGCCCTGCAGGTAGCACCAGGGGCAGGGGCTGCACCTGCAGCCCGGGGGACGGAGGTCAGACCTCGGAAAAGCTCCATTTCGCTATGGAGCAGGCGGCCGAGGGGCCCCGGCCCTGGAGGTTTCCGAGACTGGGCCAGACAAGCCACCGTGAGGGCTGGGCTGGGCTCACCTGGCCCTGTCTCAGCACTGGGGGCTGGTGACCTCTCCAGGTCCCATCCAGCTGCACCTTGCCAGGATCCTACGCAGTACGTGATACATCGGGCAGGGTGGGCTACCTTTCCCTACCAACCCACCCCTTTTTCGGGGGGGGGGGCAATGAAGGGGGAACTGCTCCCCCTGCTGGGTGACGGGTTCCACCAACCAGCCCCCACGGTTGTGAGACACCATTTGTAAGAGTCGCAGGAGACACCTCCCCCTGCCTTCTCAGTGGGACCCAGGCATCCGGGCCGGTGCTGTGAGCAATGTGCTCCCGAGCTGGGTTTATCACCCCACGCCCCAGGGACCATCGCTCAGCACAAAGCGCCCGGAGCCACGAGACAGCGCCAGAGCCCCCGGCCGGCACGGGACCCGGCGGTGGGAGACAAAGGGCAGACGGGGTTGCGTGGCCGTGGCGTGTTTCATGCGTGTGGCTCTCTGTGTGTCCGCACCGCAGGCTCTTTGTGGGGCGTGTGTTGTGGATCCCCCGTGTGTTGCGTGCAGGAGCTAGGTGATGTGGTGTTGTGCGTGGCGGGGGCAGGGGCGGGGGGGGGGGTTGCATACAGGAGAATGGAGCCTGCTATAGTCCTGCCAGATCGGTGCACACGTGTGCACACACACACAAGCACTTGCTCTCTCACCCAGCACTAGGGCAGGGGCACCCTAGGGGGGCAGACAGCCTCAGCGGCTCAGAGCTGCTGGGAGCCCAGGGAGTGAGAGTCCCCCGCCCCCCCGGGGCACCGCGTCCTGGCACATGGGGGGAGATGCCAGAGAGGCTGGGAGCTGGGTGTTGGCTGAGGGGGAGGCGTTTGCAATGGGGGAGCCCCCGGAGAGACCCACACAGCTAATATTGGGTCGGCGCTTTGGCCCTGGAAGGCCCTGGGTTTTCAAACCCCTCCAGCACCCCACCACTTCTCTGGCTGTGCTTGGCGCAAGAGTCTGCGTCTCTGCAGTCCCCTCCTTTAGGGGAGCCCCCTTCTGTCTTCTCCAGCCTCCCTCTCCATCCCGGCACCACCTCCCTGCCGCGGCTGCAAGGACCGCTCCTGCCAGCTGGCTCATGCCCTGCGTCCTCCTCTCTCTGCCCATCCAGCACCCTCCGTCCCCCTCTGGCCCCTGTAAAAGCGAGAGCCTTCCCCGACGCAGTTTCTGCTGCCTGGAGCAGCTCTGAGTGGGGACACGGCTCATGGACAGGGCCCGGGGAGGTTAACCTGGGGTCTTGTTGATTGGGGCCCCCCTCTTGTGCCTGCTTTTGGGCTGAGCTGGAGCCACCCTGCACCCCAACAGCCCAGGGGGAGGATGGGTAGGATGCAGCGGAAGCCAGGGCGCTCGCTGCTTCCCACGCCCTAGTGCAAAGTAGTGTCGCTCACCCGCCTGCCGTGGGAACCTCAGTGCACCGGGCAAAAGGAGGTGTGCGTGGGGTGGGGGGCAGGAGCTGGCAGGCTCGGGCTGGGCCAGCTAGCGTGGCTTAAAGCGCTTAGGAGAGCACAATGTGTAAGCACGGCAGTCGCACGGCTCATCGCACCCCAGTCGCACGGCTCATCACGCCGTGGCTGCACCGCAGTTGACCTGCCTCGGTGATGTGCCTGCTGCAGGTCACCCTCGTTCGCTCCTGCCCCGGACTCCGGGCTCCCACAGCCCTTCCCCCCTGCGAGCCCCTCCGTCCGCGCCAGGGGAATTCACGAGTCCTGACCTCCCGGCGTTTCCTTCCCAGCCGCCCTGGCCCGGGCAGAGGCCAGGAGCCCACGTCGTGGCCGCAGAGGCCAGGAGCTCACTGGCACATGCTGCGGGCAGCTGTGTTCGTGGAGTCCCGCGGTGCAGGGCACGGCCCGGAGGCCAGGTCTGTGCAGCTAGGATAACCTGGCTGGCTTTTCTCAGCCCCCTGCGGGGTACCGCCGTGCCCTTCCTGTTTGCTCTCAGAGCAGCCGTGCTCGCTGAGGGGCACAGAGGCTCCCAGTGCTGCTGCTTACAGCAGAGAAGAGCCAGTTGCCTCTAGGCCACGGGTTCAAATCCAGCCCAGGGCGGTAACGACCACGAGCCTGAGTCTCCGCTCCTCGGAGCTCTCTCGACTTTGCTCCTGGGTTGGGGGGCCCGGGCCGGGGCTTTGTTGCCAGTTTGGTGGCCTGAATGAAATGGGTCTGGGCAGGGAAGGGAAGAGTGGGAATTGAGCCCTATGGGGGACAGGTTGGAACTGACCCTCTTGGTCGCAGTCTCATGGCGGCTAGAGCCTGAGGCCCTGTTGTGCTGGGGTCTAGAGGGAGACAGGCCCTGCCCCATAGCGCTCACACTCTCAATACACCAGCCACAGGGGGAGCGTCCTGTCCAGAGCCATAACCCCTGGGCACCTCGTCTGCCGTGCTCCCAGGCTCCCCTCTCACTTAGCCGGCCCCATTATGGCAGGGGTGGTTTGTGTCCTGTGGCTAGCGGCCTCGGTCCTGAGGGCCGTCAGTTGCCTTGCCGCAGGGCTCAGCAGGGTTGAGAAGTGCAGGGGCTCGAAGCTAGGCCCCCTGCTCCGTCCCCTGTGAATGCTGGGTGTGCAGAAGGCAGGGGCAGGTGCTGGGGGCCGGTGGCCGACCCTGGCTGCATGCGGAACGCAGTGTGTGTGGGGGGCAGCTGGTCATGTGTCCGGGGGCCGATTTAAACCGCAGGATTTGTCCCAGCCACACAAGCGCATCCCCTGGGTGGGGAGCAGAGATTGCCGAGGCTCTGGGAGGAAGCGTCTCCGCCTGGATTTGAACGAAAAGCCCCCAGCGCCGTGTGCGTGCGAGGGAACGCAGCTCTAGCGATGGGATCTCTGGGTCCCATTGGGCGGGAGTCGGTTGTTACCCCCAGGATGAAAGGGAAGGAGACTGCATGGGGGCGCCAGGGCCCAGGTGGCATGCGGGAGCAGCTGGGGGCAGGGGGCACCACACCCAGACCCAGAGCCTGTCATGCAAAGCATCTGGGAGCTATTTGTGCAGCTCGGCAGCACTGGTGCGGGGATCAGCATCAGAGAGGAAGGCTGGGGGGAGGAGGGCGGGGCATGGCCGGGCTGCCAGGGGCACCTCCCGTTTACATGTAAGCTAGAGAAGGGCTCCCCACACTTTGCAATTGGCAGAACCAGGACCTGTGACCCAGCCACCCCTGCGCCTTGGGAAGGTGCAGATCCTGCTGGGAACTCCCCAGCGGAGGCCATTTCTGATGTCCCGGTCCCCCGTCCCCTTCCCAGTGCTGTGTGAGAGTGGAGGGGGGTGCCGTTGGGCACAGAGGCAGTGTTTGCTGTCGGGACTGGACGTCTGGAGGAGAACTTACTGCACTGGGTCAGTCCCTACGATGCCATCTGGCCCCACGTCCCCGGTGTAAGCGCCAGGCTCCCTGCAGAGCAGCGTGAGATTCCAGCCCCCTCACGTAGCTGCAAAGCCAAGGTGCTGTGCGGATCCCAGCTTCCGCCTCTCTGCCAAGCAGACCCCCCAGGAAGGGCTGAAACAGGGCCCCTGTGGTACTCCTGGCCCCCACCCCGCCCCCACTGCCCATGTCCAGGGGTGAATTTCACCCAGCACACCGACAGCATAACCCGCCCCGAGCACACCCAGCTTGGATGCAAATTGCAATTTTTGTGGCTTCCCGCCCCATCCCTGTGAAATCAAACCACCACTGGAGCATACAAACCAAGCATGCAAATTCCTGCCCACTCCGTGCCCCCGGCCTCCAGAGTCACGGTGAGGTGAAGATGATTGCACCGCCCCGCCCCCCCCCTTGCCCCCGTACAAGGGCCTGGAGTCAGGAGCAGCTTGGGCGGAAGCCATGCCTAAGCCTTTGCATTAAGGGGGGATTTCACGTCTAGTGAATTTCAGGGCTGATGGCTGCTGCACATCACCGCTGCCGTCCCAAGCCCTCTCTTTAACACGAGTGCGATGCCCTGGCTAGCTCTCCCCAGCCCCAGGCCAGACCGTCTGTCTGGTGGCCTCTCTCTCTGAAGGCCAGTCGTCCACCCTGCGCTCGTGAGATTTCACAAAATAATAAGCTCGGGCTCTGTTTATTCGCCTGGGGGCTTCTGCGCCTTTCAGGGTCGCGTTTCCCACCCGTTCGCTGCAAATGACTCAAGCTAGAAAGTTATGGATCGTTTTACAGCGAGACACGAGCTGCTGCTGTAGTGATCGGACTGCGGGAGCCGGGTCTTTCTGGGGAAAACCACCAACTCTTCGTGAGATGCCCCGACCGCGAGGGTGGCTTTTGTTACCCGGGCCCGTGTCGCTCAGAACCGGCCTGGGGTGAAACCGAGCTCGTCAGCTCTCTGGAGCAAGGGCTGTCTGCTTTGTCCAGCGCCAAGCCCCCTGAGTTGAGAGCTTGGAAAAAATGCCTGGAAGTGAGAGACGGGAGGAGTTCCAGCTGTTTAGCTGACCACAGGATCTAAAGAAAACGCCAGGTACTAAAGGGCCCATGAGCCAAGTGGAGAAGGTGGCACAAAGGTTCCTAAATGTCATTTCGGAACAAGGCACCAGGTTTTAACAGCCGGGGGGATTCACGGCTGGAACTAGCTCCCGTGGGCAGGGATGGAGAGTTTCCATTGCTTGAGGCCAGATCCAGGCTGTTGGCCTCTCTGGCAGAGATCGGAGTTGAGTACCTGGGCGAGCGGGTGAAATGCTCTGGCTGGGGCGGTGCGTTAGATGGGCTCATGGTTCCTTCTGCTCTGAAAATCTAGGAAACACTGATCCTTGAAGGGGTTTCCCAGGCTCTGACAGGACACCACGAGGAATTAGCTCAGCTCGCTACCCAGCATAAGTTGGCTTCAAACCAGTGTCAGAGAGGTGAGAAAGAAAGCGACCGTGGGCCCAGCCCTCGAACCATCACCTGACCTGCCCCAGAGACGCCCCGGCCATGACTCAGCCCCCAAGCCCTGCCCTGTGGCAGAACTGTGGAGCGCCAGCTCACGTTTCAGGATCCAGGCGGCTGCCACCTTCTAATCAAACAGCCTCTTGCTATTGTGGGGCTGGGTAAACAGGAATGGGAGCTCGGCTGACAATACAGCCACCCAGCCCAGCAAACACTGCTGCTCCCGGATCCAAGCGACTGGAATCAGCAGCAAACAGGGCACAGCTGCCCCAGGGCACCCCAGCCCTGTCACCCAGCCTGCCAGGGGCCCGGGAACTGGGGGCTAGCTGCGCCTTTAAGAGCAAGCAGAATTAGCCCCATTCTGCGGAGCCCGTGACATTTGAGAGGGGCTGTTTGAAGTGCTGCTCACATGTCGGGCCACGTTCCTCCCTGGTGACAGGTGACAAGAGGGGCTGCGACCAGGAGACTGGGGCGGTAGCGCCCCCCATCTGCCCCGGGTGCGATATTTGAGCGGGGGGTCCCCACGTCCGATCCGACAGCCCCAGCGCACTGATGGTGGAGACCTTGCCTGCCTGTCTGGGCTGCTGGGAGCTCTCTGTGCTGGGGAGAGTCCCCCGGGCCAGTGGGATCCGGCTCCTTTGCCTGTAACCACGGCCTCGTCTGTCAGCCGCAGCTAACGAGCTCCCTGCAGGCCTCAGCGCCGGCGGGGGATCACCTGGCCTGCCGCGAAACGCTGGGGCGAGTCCTGTTCTAGTCAGGCCCAGGGACACCAGCTGCACATCCTGCCCTGTCTGCAGACGCTCCAGGAGGCCTTCGGAGCCGGGGCTGCGCTTGCCGGAAGAAGCCACACTGGGCAAACCACGTGGTCTCCTGCAGCATGGCAGCTCGACCCGTTTCTGACCCCAGCGAGCTGGCAAGCCGGGCCTGAACCGAAGCTGTGATCGGAGACAAGCTGGGCTCTTGCTCCCCCGCAGCCTTCTACGGGCCTAAAGGGGAAACCGCAGCCAGAGCGATGGGGGAGGGAAGGTCACTTTGTGGCTAATCGACTCTCCCGGCCCCTTCCCGCCACGCCAGCCGGGCCCCTCACAGTCACCCGGGGATTTTACTCTCTGATGTAGAGAAACCCCCCTCCCCCACTATTTTGCAGACGGGGAATTAAGGCACAGGGAGGAGCAGAGACTGGTCCAAGGTCACCCACAGAGTCTGTGGCAGCCCAGGGAACTGAGCCCGGGTGTCCCACGTCCCAGGTTAGACCCCGTCTGCTAGACCCTCCTTCCCCTGCCCCCGTGGCGGGTCGGTGACTAGCGAGGGAGGGAGGGTAAGGAAGGCACTGGCTGGCCCAAGCTGACCTCGGCCTTCCCGGAGACTGTGCCCAAGTGTCAGCTTGAGTCTCAGCCCGGTCAATTCCACATCCTCACCTGTCAGCACAGGGGCCCAATGACCTGAGTGAAAAGCCAGCCACCCCTGGTAATGAGATCACATGGCTCGTTAGGCAAAACCGGGGCGTGGGTGACACTGGCAGGGAGCGAATCTCCTTTACTCACTAGCTGCAGATCAGGGCTGGTTGGGAGGAGGTTGCCGTGGGATGAGATCCCGTGTTACTGGCTGTTGTGAAAGCTGCAGGGGATTTGGGTGGCAGGGCTCGGAGAGTATAAATGGCAAGTTCCCGCTGTGCACCAGCATCTCTGCTCCTTGGTGGCCAGCCCCTGCACTGATCTCAGTAAGCTGCTCCCCCCGGGGCTCCCTATCGATGGCCACTTGGGCAGAGGGCTCTAGATTTAGGCCAGAGCTGCGTGTTACTCCCTGCTGCAGCCTTCACCCAGATGTTGTCTCCAGCTGTGCTGCCAGGCCCCTCGTCAGCTGTGGAGATCTCGCTCCAGAACGTACAGCTGTGCTCAGCTGGGCCAATCCCTCGCCAGCTGCAAAGGCCCTTCCCCAGCACTGAGTCGGAGACGGGCTCCAGCTGTGGCCATTCCTCTCTGTCATGGAGGACATTGCATCCAGTGGTGCAAATCCCTTTCCAAGATGCTGGAGCTAGTTTGAGACACCCCCGGCACCATCTTCCCTCCTATTCTGTGAGCCTGGGCAAGGGGCAGTCAGCACATGAGGACAACTCTGTTCCCATTGTCACCACCTTCCCTTCGCTCCCCTCCCCGGCTCTAAGCCTCGCCTCCTGCTTCTGCTTCTCAGGTTCACGCGCATGATGGCAGGTCCCCTGGAGCAGTCTCTGGCCGTGATGGTCTCGACCTTCCACAAGTACTCGGCAAAGCAAGGCGACAAATTCAAACTCAGCAAGGCTGAGCTCAAGGAGCTGCTGACCAAGGAGCTTCCGAGCTTCGAGAGGATAAGTGCCGCAGTGCAGGGAAAGACTGAAAAGCTGAGACGTGTTGGGTGATGTCTCAAAGGGGCCGGGGGAATGTGCCACCTGTCCATGAAGGGTGTCAATCAAGGAGCAGGGAGGAATTATTTACCAGTGGTGGGTTGATCTAAGGCTCAAGGCTCCATCTGCCTTGTGCTCTAGTCTCCAGATGGAGAGGTGGGCTCTGGTCCACTCTCCTCTGCGTAGAGGTCTGTGGTTATGCAGGAGGCCAGGCCAGATGGTCATAGTCCCGTCTGCCCTTAGCGTGGCACATAGAAGAGTAACTTGAATGGGAAGAGAAGCCGCAGATGCCACGAAGGACCATGCTATTGTCCTATTTCATGTGCAAAGTGCCCAGATACTGCCACTACAAAGCCCTCAGGGAGATCGACAGACAATTGCAGCAGGAAGAAATTAAGAGAAGAAATAGTCAGGGTGAATATTAGGGGAAAGAATCAAAATGGTCACAAGTTTTTGGTTGAACTAGTATTTATGGTGAAACCTGACCATCTTTCAGAACCCGACATTTTCACAAAAATGTACTGATCTTCCTTCCTTCCTTCCTTCCTTTCCAACTCTGATTGGTCAGTTTAAACAATGGTTTTTTTTTTATTATAAAAGGACTTTTTTTCATTGTCAAAATGTTAATTTTTGGAAATCCCTCCCCCCCAAAAGAAATCCCCTTGATTTTGGAAATAAAACAATTTGCATTTTCAAAAATGACCAAATTTAAAAAACAAAAAGAAAATTTCAATAATAATAATAATAAGAAAGCTCCATGGGAAGACATTCAATACACAAAATCCGCCTGTTTCAAGGACTAATCAAATTACGATGCTTTCCAAATTGCCATAAAGGTTGGTCTTTTCCCGCAAGCAGAACTATTCAGTGAGATCTCCAGAAATGCCAGACGCACTCCCACGTGAAGAGCTGGGCCCCCTAGTCTGCGATTAACAAGGCCCCCGCACTGGTCATGTGTGGGAACAGAGCCTGGGGACTTTCAGCTCATGCTCCCAGATTCAGACTAAGGCCATTAACCCAGAGGCAGTAGCAGACTCAGCCTTCCAGGTGTGGTGCACCACTAAAGGGGGACAAAGAGCCAAACACGGTTAGCACGGGTTACGTGAAGATGTACCATGATTTAATGTTTGGAGGGTGATAACACCCCAAGGTCTCCACCAGATCAGGGGCTCGTTGTGTTGGGTGCTGCCCAGACATGAGTGATGGTCCCAGAGCCAACGTGCTCCTAGTTTAACTAGACTACAATCAATTCATGATGGTGAATATTTTGGAAGGGCTAGCGAACCATGTGCTTCCGGACTTACACTAGTTAGACTGTAAAACGTAGCCTTTTGGGTGGATTGTCCCAGATCGGCCAGCTGGGGGTTTCCTGCACCCTCTTGTGAAGCTGCTGGTGCCAGCCACCGTCGGAGGCGGGATACTGGCCGGTCTGATCCAGGCTGCCATGCTCCTAGACAAGACATGCCCAGCAGCTGACCCACCCAAGCGAGTGGTTAGGGGGAGGGAGGGAGATAGCCAGGATATTGGGATGCTCTACCACTGACCGGCTGAGCATCCGATGGGCAGCCTGGCGGTGGCAGGGACTCCACGTCGAAGCAGGCCGCTGAGCTCACCCGGCGTCTCTCCCCCTGCTTCTCACAGAAGCAAATGGACGACGCTGAATTCCAGAAGATCATGAATGACCTGGATGTCAACAAGGACAACGAGGTGGATTTCCAGGAGTTCGCCTGCTTCTTAGCCTGCGTGGCCATGGGCTTCCTTCTTCAAGGATCATTGCCAGAAGCAGCTGCATAAGAAATGACCCCAGACGCCTGCGGGGCCGGGATTCCCGTGCCTTAGCCCCCCCCGTGGCCCCCTTGTTTCCAGTGTAGTCACCCGGGCTTTCAATAAAAGTCTTTCTAAAGATGCTTACGCCAAGATTTTCTGTGCTGGTCTCCAGGGCTCTGTGATCCCAGAGTCTCATCTGAGCCTTTCAGAATCCATCTGATAACGAGGGAAGGGAGCAGTGGCCATGGTAGAGAAGGTTCAGGTCTAACCTCCTGGCTAATTAGCCTTTTAAAATTACTCATCAATTCCCCCTGCCAATTCCTTTCGGGCTAGGATTTCCCATGCTGCATCCCAGCCCGGGGGCGATTGTTTTGGAAACTTTGAGCCGTTTCCGAGTGACGCAAGCAGAAAAGGAAAAAAAAAAGGACCCCACACGCTTGGCTCTGCGTGCTCTGAGTGGAGCCTCGGCACGCCGGTAACTCGAACCATATGGCCCAATCTGGGGCCGACTCGGCTTGCAAAGCTCGCGGGGCCTGAGCTTTGGTGGCCCACGCGCACGAGCAGTGAAGGGCTGTACAAGGCCAGCTTGGAAGGATAATCTCGAATCCCCCAAGCTGGGCTGCATTCTCGGTGGGTCCTGAGGCCCCGGTCAGCCGCATAGCCATGTGGCTAAAGCCTCCCTGCACTGGTCAGTTCCCTGTAGGTTCCTGTGCCGCCCTCTCCCGTGGAGAAGCCGAGCACTTTCCCGCTGTGCAGTAAGCCTCGGGACTAATGTTTGGAGGTCGCCTTCCACCGACAAGCCGGGTCGTTTCGCTTCCACATGATCTGTATCGAGAGAGCAGAAGCGGCAGGCTCATGCAGGGCTTTGAGTTTCTTCATTCACCCGTAGCTTCGCTCACACCGAGGGTCGGTTAATACACACATTGACCCCTCCCGGAGCCACGATTTAGAGCAGGGGGCCCAAGGCAGGCGGACATGAACCCATGGGGCAACCCTGCCCATAAGGCGGGCATCCGGGCCATGCTGAGAGGGTGAGTGACTGAAGTGACCAGAGTGACCCCTGGATCTGCCATTTCCAAGATGCTGAAACTCTGAGGGCTGATGTGGGACCCAAGGCCAGGGCTGTTTGCAGCAGGGAAGCAGATGAAGGCTTGGAGAGGAGGCGTCCCCTAAGCCACTAGAGGGACTAGACCCCCCGGGAGAATCTCAGAGGCTGAAGAGGCGGGAATCATAGAAATGTCGGGCTGGAAGGGGCCTCGTGAGGTCGTCTAGTCCAGTCCCCTGCACTCAGGCAGGACTAAGTGTTATCTAGACCATCCCTGACAGGAGTTTGTCCAACCTGCTCCTAAAACCCTCCAGTGACAGAGATTCCACAGCCTCCTTCAGTAATTAGTTCCAGCGCTTAACGACCCTGACAGGCTGTTTTTCCTAATGTCTGATCTAAGTCTCCCTTGCTTCAATTTCAACCCGTTACTTCTAGTCCTGGCCCTAGTGGTTCAGGAGAACAATTTATCACCCTCCTCTTTATAACAACCCTTTACATGTGTGAAGACCGTTCTGTTCCCCACTCAGTCTTCTCTTCTCTACACGAAACAAACCCAATGTTCCTTGTAGGCCGTGTTTTCTAGACACTCTCCTCTGGGCTTTCTCCAGCGTGCCCTCACCTTCCCTGAAGCTGTGTTCAGAACTGGACACCGCTCCGGGTGAGGCCCGATCAGCGCTCAGAAGAGCGGAAGAATTACTTCCTATGTCCCGCTTATAACACTCCTGCTGGTCCAGCCCGGAGTGACGCGCACTTTCTTTGCAATGGTATCATGTGGATTCATAGCCTGAGACCCACTATAACCCCCAGATCCTTTTCTGCAATACCCCTGGCTCGGCAGTCCATTTCCCATTCTGTATTTGTGCAACTGATTATTCTGGGAATCGATTCTGGGGTTGGTCTGAATTCCTGCCCCGTAACGTTTTGCGCCCGAGCTCCTGGCACATGGAGCAGCCGCGCTCACATGGCTGGGTCTGTGCTCAGGTGTGTGAGTGTGGCTGCAGTTACCCAGGTGCGCCTCAGCTCTGCAATACCTGCTAGACAGGTCTCAGCTCGCACGCCCAGGGTCTCGTTAGTGGGCGGCAGGTCTGTGCAGGTTAACAGGAAAAGCTGCTGTTAATATTCATGGTTTAAACAACAGCCACAGAGCCCAAAGGGGAAAATGCCTTTAATTTTGTGGGGTGATACCCGGGGGTCTTGCTAGGCCTGGGAGTCAGTTGGGGGGGGAGGATCCACCCCCGAGTGAGGCTTTATCCCTGCATTTTCCGCTGACAATTCTCGATCCAAACCACAAATGACTTGCAGCATTTATCCAGCTCCAAAGCACCCGATGGACATTAATTAACCCCGTCCAAGCCACCCAGCTTCCCTTCCCAGGGACAGGACACAATTGAAATAGAGACGCTGGGTGCTGAAGATTGAAATGCAGCTGGCAGAGCCAGCAGGAGGCATGAGAGCAGGGAGGCTGCAGGCTGGCCGGGGGGGAGGGTGTCTTCGAAGGGGAATTCAGGTTCTTACAGGTCGGCTCTTCCCAGAGCTGCTGGAGAAAGCAGGCTGCATCCTATTGGGTATAGAGCCGCATTTCCCCTGCCTTCATTCCCCTCCCTCGCTGCTTGGATCCCCTTTCCGCTTGGCTTGGTAAGTTTTCTGGGGATTATTTGGTTTCATTGCACAGCCTTGCTTCGTAGTCGGCTGCAGATGGCACTTTGAGAGGCGTTGGGACTCCCTGGCAGGTGCAGAGTGAGAAGGCTGGGTCCAACTGTGCAAAACCCACTCCGGACGGGACACCGGGGCTGGGCCCAGAGCTGCAGACAGGGGCTACACAGCCGCGCCCCGGAGCCCGTGGCGGAGTTCAAAGGGGGAGGGGTGTGGCCATTGGGCTGGGGATGGTTCTGACCCATCAGCTCAAGCTCTGCTTCCTTGTGTGTGTGCAGCAGAAAGCCACGCCTGCATCTCTCACACCCGGCGCTGGCCCGTAGAAAGAGGCACAGTGGGGCAGCCTGAACCAGGAGGCCTGGGTTCTAATCCCTGCTTTGCCACTGACTTGTTGCGTAACCCAGAGCCTGTCTTTCACCATTCTGCTTCCCCACGGGCCTCTCCTTCCCAGGGGCGCTGGGGGACGCCGCTCTGCTAATGAAGGCATGAAGCAGGCCGGGGAATTACACAGATTTTTCCAGTCCCATTGCTACTTTGCGCTCTCCCTGTGCGGAGCAGGGACTGAGCGCCGAGCCTTGCCATGGGGCCCTAGCTCAGCCATGGGGCCCTGACTGCCAGGCAGAGCCCTGCGCAGGACTGGGATCCCGCGGGTTGTGCAGGACCCACTGCCGTAATAGCAGGAGTGAGATTAAACCCGTGCAGGGCCCAAGCTGCTAGGCACCACCGCAGTGGGAAGAACCCATAACCACGGAGCCAGCCCCAGAGAATTCAGTTCAATGAGACTCGACGGGCAGGACAAACGCTGTCAGAGCACTAGGAAAAGCCAGATCTGCTCTGGTATCCGTCAGTCGCAGGCCCGGCCCCCCAGGACAGGGTTGTACATGAGGGGCTGGGCTTTGCCTCCCTCTGTCTGTCTCGTTCCGGAGGCTACGATCCTGGCATGCCACATTTTTAGTCGATTTCCCGGCAGAGGGGTAGGGAAAAAAACCAGTCACGGCAAGGTCACCAGATAATGTAGCTTTTGCTCCATCAACGTGCCCCAGAGCACAGTGGGGGTGCTGCAAGGTGAGACCTTGTGGGGGGAGGCTGGAGAGTCAGCCCCCCCCCCATGCAGCGCCACGGCCTCTCCCCCAAGCCCTGCACTCTGCGGTCCGTAGAGTCATAGATTCTCTGGCCAGAAGGGACCAGCTAGTCCTGGATCACGCGGCCCCACAACCTCGCACAGGGATTTCGGCATCCAGCCCAGCACTGCTGGCTGAGCTTCAGCTGCGGTTTGAGACAGGCACCCAGTCTTGATTCAGTGACTCCAGGGGACAGAGACCCCATCATAGTGGGTTAAAAGTTTGTGCCGTATTTCTAGGCTGAATGTATCGAGCTTCGGCTCCAGCCATTGGATCCTGTGATGCCTTGTTGTATTAAAGCAGTGCCCGCCTGCTCTCAGAAATCTCTTCCCCACGCGTGTACTCGCAGAGCGGGATCACCTCACCTCCGAACCAGCTCTTGGCTAAAGGGACGGAGGGCCATTCAGCTCGCACTACAAGGCGGGTTTTACATCATTCCGGTAGCTCTTTTCTGCCCCCTTTCAGATCTGCCGGCGGCGGGATGGCGTCCCCGCTGGAACAGGCCCTCGCGGTGCTGGTGGGCACCTTTCACAAGTATTCCGGCAAGGAGGGGGACAGGTACAAGCTCAGCAAGGCGGAGATGAAGGAGTTGCTCCTCACGGAGCTGCCCAGCTTTGTCGGGGTAAGTTGAGAGAAATGCAGGTGGGGGGACTCCAGGGCTGGACCACGGAGGCTCCGCCTGACGCTCTCAGAGCTGACAGGCGTCAAGCAGCCAATGTGGCTCCCAGGTAACAACAGTCACAGCTGATGTGGCATGTAGATCCATAGCTCTTCACAAAGGAAGTATGATATGGGGAAACTGAGTTGGGGCAGTGACTTCCTTAAGAGCATGCAGCAGGTCAGAGATAGAGCCTGGAATAGAACCCAGGAGTCCTGGCTCCCAGCTCTGTGCTGTAACCTCGACACGATCCTTCCTCCTCCCCATCTATCAGCCCATGGAGCCCGGCTTCATATTTGACCAGGGTCCGGAGGCCTAGCTGCTCAGGTTTTGCATTCGGCGCCCGTGTTTCTCTCCTCCCCCTGCTGCAGGACCAGGTGGACGAAAGTGACCTGAAGAAGCTGATGGGGAATCTGGATGCCAACGGGGACGAGGAGCTGGATTTCCAGGAGTACGCGGTGTTCCTGGCCCTCACCGCCGAGCTGTGCAATGAGTTCTTCCGGGAGTGTGCCGACGAGAGGAACCGGAAGATCTGAACCTGGAGCTGCCTGCCTGGCCGCTGTGTGTGTACGCGCGTGTTGGGGTCAGTGCACAGTAAAGATGCTTCAGCCAGAGGTTTCCCTTGTGTCTTGTGAGCAGGGGCTGGGATCGGGCCCCAGTAGGCTTCCCTTTCCCCCTCATGACGCCCCTGGCTTCCCGCCTGACCCAGAGGCTGCTGACACAGAGATGCAACCCAGGGCCTTCCGGCAAACAGCCCGCCATGCCCATGAAACCTGCGTGGCAGGAGGAAAAAGGAGGGGGTTAAACCATGTGCTGGGCAGAAAATCCAAGTCTGATCCGACTCACAGGGATCTCACACGCCAGGGATCCTCACACTCCCTCCCTTCCCAGCAGGCACTCAGATACCCCAGTGACGGGCAGGGTATTGGGACCTGGCTAGAACAGCCGGTGCCAACCCCCCTGAACCCGCCTCCCCCAGCCCCGCTGGGAACCTGAGCCCGGCCCCACGAATGGGCGACTGGCTTGGTTTCGCAGACACGTGGGGGGAGTAGGCGCCTGCTTGCCTGGGGTTAGGCTGGGGCTTTGCTTGGCGGGGGCCATAGATTCATTGATGCCAAGGCCAGAAGGGACGGCTGTGATCCTCTGGTCTGTGAAACCACTTCCTGCGTAGCTCCAGCCACAGAACGTCCCCACAGAACTCCTAGAGCAGAGCGGTTTGGAAAACATCCCCTCAGGATTCTTAAATTGCCAGTGATGGAGAATCACCCCCCCAGCCCCGGCCTCCGCCCCTTAGGAAATCGCCCCTCTGGGTAATTACTCTCTCTCTGAAAAACGTACCCCTTATTCCCACTCTGAATGCGGCCAGCTTCAGACTCCAGCCCCGGGCTGGCGTTGGACCTTCCCTGCGTCTTTGCTGCCCCGGGGATGCAGCCGGGCCCAGGAACTCACAAGGCCGAGCTCCGCGTCCCCCCGGCTGCTCTGTTGGGTGCTGGGGCCGTTTGCAGAACATGGTGAGCAGCGCTGGAGGGACACTGCCCAATTCCGACCCGCCCCAGCCAGGGGTAGGGAACCTATTGCTCTACACAACACCCTTCACCCCCCGGGGAGCTCTGAGTGCTGCAGGACACACAGCGCCACTGGCAGCAACCCCCCCGCGCCGCACAATTGAGCCTGGGCTTTTACGAGCCATGGCGAACAGGCAGAGCATTTTCCTGATTGTGCTAGGTGGGACTCGCTGATTGATCTCAGCAGGGGGAGCCTGCACAGAGAGCGAGGGTTCCAGACTTCAGACCACGAGCCCCCCTCTCTGGCTTGGTGGAGTTATTATTATACAGAGCCAGGAACTTAGTTTTCTTGACCACTGGTCCCTTGCTGTAATAACCACTAGACCCTACTCTCTCCGAGTGCTGGAATGGATCCGAGTTCTCCAAACACGCCCCCCCTTCCGCAGCATCAGAGCTGGGACCGGAGCCGCGCTGCACTGAGGAGGGGCGAGAAGGCGAGAAAGCTGGGAAGAAGTGCCAAGGGCCTTTTAGGGGAGGGGACATGCACCTGCTGCTGAAACCTGCCGGGAACCCGAGGATGGGAAGAGGACATGGGGGGCGGAATCTAGGGATGGAAGGTGAAGATGACATGTAGGGAACGGAGCTCCAGGGATAAGCTGCCCCTGGCAAACATCTGCCTCACTGTATAGCCATAACCCATCGCCTTCCCCTCCCCCCTGGGATCTGTTACAGCCTTGTCTATCCAGCCCATCATTCAGCTCACGAGCTACTCAGGGCTCAGCCTGCACACTCCCTGCAGCCCCCGTGCGTATGGGTGCCCAGCGAGAACAAGAAAAGCAGAAGCAGAGAGAAAGTCCGGCTCCGCAGAGCTGCCGAGAGGGGCTTTTATTTCAGGAGAAGAGCCTTCAAAACAGTTAAGTCTGGTGCTTAATTTGTGCCAGACCTAAGCCCCGGCGCCTCTGGGCCTGGCGGGTCAGAGCCCCGGTGCCTCTTTCATTGCAAATTGAGTCCTGGTTAAGGCCCTGCGCAGCGTCAGGTGCCCTGATTGCAAAGGGGCTAAGTTACAGGCTCCACCCGGTGCCTAGGACCTCCTCTTCCAACATTAGCAACCCCCCCACAAAGGAAAAAGGAGGCCCCCCCCATAAGTCAGTTGATCATTTAAATCTCCTACAAGATGGGAAACTGACCACCCCCCTTCCTTCAGTCCTGCCCTATGGGGCTGCCTGCTCTGAATTAGCCAAGCTCCCCTGTCCCCACCTGCCAATGCCCAGCCTCAGCTGAAAACCAGAGTAATTTACCATGGTCCTAGGTCCATGGTAAATTCACTCATCTACCTCGAGCAAGATCCTGCATGCAGTGAGAGAACCAGCTTTAAAGTCCTTCATTGAAATGCTGCACCCCAGAGACATCCGCCCAGGCTATTAATAAAGGCCTAAACCACAAACAAAGCCAGCCCTTCTCACTTTTGCCACAACTTCCCCAGCTCTGAAAATACTCAGATTTCTCCCTGCCTTTCCCTACCCCCTGAGCTGGTCTTTTATAACACAGCTGGCCTGTCCACTCCCCTGGGGGGACCAATCAGCTTCCCACATCAGGGAAGGAAATTGACAACAGATTTAACATACTTCTTAATTGGGAGACCAGATTCAAACTGGGGGGGGGGGGAGGGGGGGAGAGAGTTGCTCTGCTAAAGTGATCTTTAAATCAATTATTTAAAGGTAAAACTGCAGACAAGATCCTCTCCTAGTGCGAGAAGCAGCTACGTTTCCAGAGAGGGCTGTACACAGCGGCAGGAATTTGTGCTGGTTTTCTGTTTATTTATGATGCATTATTTAAAGAGCTAGGGATTTTATTTGATGTTATTTTTTGTTTGCCAAGGGAGGGGGTAGTTTCATGGCCCTGCGTTCTCCCGGTATTACACCAAGCCTCTGAAGGTTTAATGACACTTCATTATGCAGCCCTGAACCGGCCTCAAAAGATGTAGAAAGCTCAGAAATCGCCAATGAGCTTTTTCCGTATCGCGATAATGTCTCTCTTAGCTTCCCAGTGTCTGCCTGCTGTTACCAGAGTAGCTGAACATCTCACAAGTTTTTGAAACTATTTATCTGGGAAGTTTTAACAAGTTTACAAATCCTTGGGGGTAAACACCAGAAACAAAACCATCACTGCCCCGGTGAGCTTTGTTATACAGGAATATAGTCGTGGGCTCTTCCGTTGCCCTGTTGCAGAATGAGTGGCATACGACACTTGGAACAGGCCGTTTGTTGTATCTCACAGTGGTCGATGTGTTTATCCGCACCCCCCTGGGCAGCAGGGAAGTGCTGGTCACCCCCGAAACGAGGCACAGAAAGTGGGGTCAGGAAGGTGCTTAGGCATGCAAGTTTCAGGTTTAGGGGCCTAAATCCAAGTCTTGGCTCCACTGTGATCCACAAAACTCCCGCTGAGCCTTGTAGGCACCTAAATCTACCCGGGCACCTACGTTACTGCCTCTGGACCCCAGCCCCACCGCCTCTGTCTAGGAGTCTGGGCGCCCACGCCCAGAAAGGCCCATGGACCGGGAGCAGACAGGTGGTTGGCTGTCCCAGTTGTGTGCGGGGCCTGAGCTGGTAGGCGGGCTCCGGGCGCACCGCCTCGGTCAGGTCCTGTTCAGAAGTGGGCTGGAGGCGCAGCAGCCTGGGCCCATCTTATAACTTTTTGCCCTGTGGCAAGAGCACTCAAGTGGGATATGGGAGACACAGGTTCGATTCCCTCCTCCCCGCTAGAGGGAGAGAAAGGATTTGAATGGAGGGGAAGGGAGAGAAGAGCTTTTACACAGTAAATAAAGGAGTCCAGGACCCTCTCGGGAGCTCCTTGGGCCGAGGGATTCATGGAGTCACAGATGGCCAGAGGGGACCATTGTGGAGATCTTGTCTGACCTCTGGGATAACACGGGATGGAGGGCTGCCCCCCCATAATTCCCAGAGCAGAGCGTTTAGACAGACGCCCAGCCTGGATTTCAAAACTGTCCGGGACGCTGCTCCAACAAGTGCGGCTCAGGGCATGGATTTGAAGGCAATTTGATGCAACTCTTGGGTGGATCTGGCTCGGGGCCATTTCCCAGACCTGCCTGCGATATTAACACCGATGCCTGGGAGAGCCCATCTGAGTCTGAACCGGGAGCTGGTAAAGCTGGTGGCTTCAGGACGGCTGTAAATACAGGCTGGCTCCTACCCACCCTACACGCCTGCTCACGCTTGGCTCTCCTGGACCCTGAACCTCTTTGTTCGTGTTGGTGAGTTTTGATCCTAAATGCTGCCATCTTTCCCAGAGGGGTTGGGCTTGGCTCCAGAGGTTGCTCCGATGTTCCAGCTGTGGGGCTGTGGCTCCCAGGAAGCGATGATGGTGGAGGTTTCTGGCGCGATGGGCCTCCGCGTCTGCCCACGTGTGCAGCAGCAGAGGGTGGTGCATAGACTGCAGGGGAGAGGGGGAATGGGGAAGCCCTGGCAGAGGAGGGGAAGGAGGGCAGGGAGCCGCCGCACCCCTTGCCATGTGCCTTTGGGTGGTCGCTCAGTCTGTCTCTCCGGCTGGCTCCCAGCGCCGGGCGCGTCATTTTCAAGGCAAATGGGGATTTACTCAGCAGCCGCCCTGCCAAAGCACTGACTGGCCTGGCCCGGGACCACTCTAGGAGCGGTGTATTTTAACCCGCGGGTGGGCAGCTCGGACCCACCTGCCCCTGGGGGTGGGAGATGAGAAGAGCTTTGGAAAGAGCAGGGTGGTGTCTGTGGCCAGCCTCATCCCTTTGATCCCTGCAGCCTCCATCTTGTCTCCCGTGACCTCTGCCATTCCCCCGGCTGCTCAGAGCAACCAGCTGGTGGCTCCCCCCGAGGCGGGCCGGGCTGAGCTGGGCATTTTCCTGCCTTTGCCCTGCCAGGGTGGGTGTGTTTATCCACCTGCCCGGGGAGGACTGGGGTCTGGCTCTCTGCACAGGAGGGGAGAACTGGCAAGAGGGCCCCTCACTCCTGCAGGACCCCATCAACCCATGTCCCCTTTGGAGCAGTCAGGAAACACTGCCAGGAAAATATCCTGGCCTTGGCCAATGCTGCTTGGCCATCCTCACCATGAAGATTATCTATCTATCTATCTATCTATCTATCTATCTATCCTTCCTTGCACAATGTCTCTTTCTCTCTCTCTCATGTATTCTACTGACCACCAAACTGCCCAAAGCTACCTGAGGGGATTTTCCCTGCAGGACACCCCCCGGCCCTGGCCCTTCACAGTTCAGCTCGTTTGCCTCCTCCGAGCTGGGCGGGCCAGAGCAGGGACGCTGGAGGAGCTGGCGGAAAACCAGGTGCTCCTGCCACAGGCCGGAGTGACTCAGCGTGTGGGTGTGCGGAGGGGAAGGAAACACGCCTCTGTGATTCAGCTCCCTATGATTCAAATCCCTTTCCAAAGCCAGGCATCTCCTGGGCTACCAGGTTTGGTTTTGCAGCCGATGTGGGACCCAGGGGCCGTACGCGGCTCGATATTCCCAGCGGAAATTCCTTCCTGGGTGTGTGTGTCTCGGTTCGTGCCTCGGTCCCCAGACTATCCCCCAGGGGACGTATCAGCTGTAGAACGTGGCGCCTCTCCCGTGTTTCTGTGTCACAGGGGGAAGGGAGCCTAAACACTCCAGGGCCTGGTCCAAAGCCCGTTGAAACCAAGGGGAAGACTGCAGTGGACTCTGGAGCCACGCTGGCCCATCTGAGCCACCTCCGAGCTGAGCTTGCGGCTGGGTTTCCATTCAAAGGCCAGTGCTGGGTTCCCCTCTAGACTCCACAAAGAGAGACGGATTGGCCTCAGAACCGGTAGGCTGGCCTGGGGGACAATGCTGAATGTTTCTGCTGAGCTTGAAACGACTTGGACAGTGGGCGTCCGATTTAGAGACCTCTGAAAACAGAGGTGCCGAGTGAGAGCGAGTGCGCGAGCCTCCTCTGAGGTGCTGGTAATGCCCCCGCCACACAGCCCGGCTTAGCGCTGGCTTGGCTGTCAAAAGGCTCCCCCGCGGTCACAGGGCAAGCTCCTCCGAGCCTCTGTCTCCTCTCCAGCGCGGCGTTCCCTAGCCGTTGCGGCTTCTGTTCCCCTCCGCGGCTCACATCTCTGCTGTGGCAGCAGCCCTCTAGGGCTGGGGACGCTAGAAGGCCCCATCAGGGTTTGGCGGAACAATAACCAGCCTGGGCATGAGTTGTCCAAAGCTGGGAGGGGCTGGGCCTTCCCTAGGGCTCCTGGTTTGGGTGGGGCTCAGGGCTGGGGCAGGGGGTTGGGGTGCGGGATGGGGTGACGGCTCCGGCTGGGGGTGCAGGCTCTGGAGTGGGGCTGGGGATGAGCGGTTTGGGGTGCAGGAGTGGGGTCTAGGTTTGGGGGGGCTCAGGGCTGGGGCAGGAGGCTGGGGCAGGGGGTTGGGGTGTGGGCTTATCTTTGGCGGCTCCCAGTCAGTGGCGCAGCGGGGGGGCTAAGGCAGGGTTCCTGCCTATCCTGACTCTGCACTGTGCCCCTGAAGCGGCCAGCAGGTCCGTCTCCTAGGCAGAGGCATGGCAGGTGGCTCTGCGCACTCCTCTCACCTGCAGGCACCGCCCCCGCAGCTCCTATTGGCCGTGGTTCCCAGCCAATGGGAGTGTGGAGCTGGTGCTCAGGGTGGGAGCAGCTTGAGGAACCCCCTGGCCCCGCCCCCACCTAGGAGCCAGACCTGCTGGCCACTTCCGGGGCGCAGCGCGGTGCCAGGGCAGGTAGGGACTAGCCTGCCTTAGCCCTGCAGCACTGCTGACTGGACTTTTAATGGCCTGGTTGGCGGTGCTGACTAGAGCCGCCAGGGTCCCTTTTCAACTGGGTGTTCCTGTCGAAAACCAGACACCTTATCACCCTGAGCTCCCCAGGTTGGTTCCTCTACACGCCCCTCCCAAAGGGCCCCCCCGCGTTCTCTGTCTCCCCAGTGCGGGCGTGGTCTCTGCTAAGCCTACTGCTCTGCTCCTGCCTTTCAGCCCCACCAGGCGTCAGCTATGGCAGCTCTGCAGACCCTGCAGGAGGCGCTGGCTGTGCTGGTTTGCACTTTCCAGCGCTATTCCAAACGGGAAGGTGACAGATTCATGCTCAGCAGAGGGGAGCTGAAGGAGCTGCTGGAGAAAGAGCTGCCCAGCCTGGGAGATGTGAGTAAGCATGTGGAGGAAGAGGGTGCCGAGGCAGGCTGGAACGGAGCAGTTGGGATGAGACGAGAGCAGTCTCCACCCCGAGCTGGTTCCAAACCATGAATGACAATAATTCCCAGCACCTAGAGGCCTCAACTGCACAGATCCAGCAGGAGAGACAGTCCTGGAGCTTACAGACTAATAGACCCAGGGTGGGAGGGGAAACAGGCATGGAGAGGGGAAGTGAGGTGACCAAGGTCACCCAGCAAGTCAGTGCCAGAGCCGGGAAAGAGCCCAGTTTTCTAGCCAGAGCCCTATCCACTAGGTCATGCTGCCTCTTGACTTTTTTATTTGTTTTCAACATCTCTTTCCTTGTCACCTGTACGAATCCCCACCAGCTCCGTCTGAGCCCCGGGTCTCCAGGACAAAAGCCTGGACTATCTGCCATTTGAGAGAGAAGAGTAGCCCTGGTAGCAGATGACAGTAGTAGGCTGTTATCCTCTGTGAGGACCAGGCTCTGGAATGGGACATGATGATTCACACCTGCTCCCCGGGGTTCTGGCTTGGACTGGAAGCAGACCCTGTGCCTCGCTGTATAAATGCTGCCCAGCGGCCATGCGCCAGCGCCAGGCTGTCACCCGGGGTTACACCAGCTCTGAGGATAGTTTGGTCTGATTTCAATGTCTTATGAGCCAAGTTTGCGGGATGTGATCAGCCCCTTCAGAATCTGGCCTGGCCTGTGAAAACCAGGCGGGGAGAGAGGGGTACCAGCCAACTATCCCAGCATTTCATCGCAGGGCAGAGGAATGATAACCAGGGAAAGGTGTCGAACTTCCGCAACATGCTCGGGACAGACATTTCTTCCTCAGCTCATTATTACCTAGGTTCTGGTAGCAACGCGTGGCCCCATGTGCGATCCAGGCCCATTGAACCAGTGCTGTACAAATGCATCGGGAGAGACAGTTCCTGTCCCGAAGAGCTTAGAACCTAAATAGACTAATTATTGGTCCCTTATTACCCCTGGGGAGTAAAGCTCGGAGCGGTTTGCCCATGGTCTGCCACAGAATTTGTGGCAAAGACAGGACTTGAAGGCGGGTCTCCTGAACCCTAGCCTATTGTTCTAACCACTAGGCGATCTGTCCTGTCTGGCCATCACCGAGCTTGGAAGACTCCTGCCGGGGTTTCACTTGCCCCGTTACTGACCTTCACTCTTGCCCCTAGGTACAAGTGAAGGAAGGCGCCTTTGAGGAACTGCTGAGCATCCTGGATGTGAACAGAGACGGGGAAGTTGACTTCCAGGAGTACATTCGCTTCGTGGCGGTGGCCTGCACCTTATGCCATGAGTTTTTCTTGGACTCCCCTGTAGTTCTGCCACGTGGACAATAAACCCACCCAGCTGGCTCTGTACAGGGCATGAATACAAAGCAGGAGAGCAAAATTATAGGTCTGGCAGCAACCATGCAGCTACCTAGGAACCTCATGCTGGGAAAGGTCGTGGTGTGTCAGGGATTGAACTCACGTCTCCCTGACCCAAATAGCACAGAGCCACTCCCTTGAGCTAAAGGAGAGTTTCCATCAACTGGCAGCAGAAGAGCACTGTTTCTCAATCCTGGAGAGGAGGGTCACGAAAGTCAACCAGGGGGTTTGTGAGGCTTTGAAAAATTTATTACAGTCTAAAACAAAGCAAATCTCCTTTCCCCACTCCCAGCAGGCCCTGGTCCATCCAGTGAAGTGCACTCTGTCAACCTCTCGATACACACCCACATGAATCAGTTATTGGCTTAACTTATACACTATTGTACTCTTGCATCCATAGTGAATGTGTTGTGTGCTGGGGAGGGGGGCGTCACATACATTTCTGACCGAATGAGGGATTGCCAGCCTGAAAAGGTTGAGCAACGCTGCAGTACGGGGTTTATGACACACGGTTGAACTGAGCTGATTGCATCCAGCAGAGGGCAGCTGCACTCCAACCCCCATACCAGTTCATGACAAGAAATTCCCAAACAGGATTAAGTTACACAACCCTGAATTCCACTGCACAGTCCTTGCAGTTATGAAATATTAATAATTTGCATCTCATTTTAGTTAAATAATATCCGGAGATGCACCAGTGTTTCCAATCTCAGAGGGTATTTTTGGCCATATTTGCCCTGTTCAAAATTGACTGCCATGAGCACGGAACGTGTCCAGGGCTAACTGCTTAGTCAGGACCAGTTCCTTCCGCTGCGGGAGGGTCATCTCCACTGCAGCCGTGGTCGAGACGTCTCTGGGTTTTCTCTCCTGATTGTGGATTTTCTTCGCTTGTCCTGTCAGACTGGCTGGTTTGAAATATGAATAAAGACTTCGTATGAACCCGGGCGTGGTGACTGTTCAATACATGGCTGGCCAGGTCCCCCCAGAATGAACGTGTGGGACGACAAGACAGACCTGGCATGCTGGGCGCTGTGACGCTAGGGTGAAGGAGGCCTATATAAATGCTTAGGCAGAGAGCTGGCAGGTGCATTTAGCTCGAAGCTGCAAAGTCATGCAGGTCTCCGACATCTCTGTCACCACGCAGAGGCGTAGTGTGGAAAGGGCTTTGAAGATGCTAGTCTCCCGAATTCCCCCATGCACCCTTTGTCCAGTCCTACTGATTCTCCATCCCATCTAGGCAACTCTTCCCCCTACTGCCACTCCCTGGTCTAGCTAAGGCCAGGAATCAGGATTTCATGGCCTGTGTGGCTGGCGGCTCCCCCTACCCCCCCAGCCTTCCTCTCTCCTAACCAAGGATGAAAGTCCCTCCTTGCCAAACAGCTGGGGAGCATCATCAAAGGGCAGGGGCGGGTGTGTGTGTGTGATGGCCTGGGGGTACCCGTGTTCTCCTGCCAGCTGTCTGCAAAGAGACGCACACTTTCGTTGGCCTCTTTTTACTTCTAACCCCCCAAGCGGGTATCCCTTAAAGCTCTCACTAGGGCTATGAATACTGAGCCCTGTTACTCAGACTCCACGCCGGCCCTGCCTTCCCTTGCTTTTCTTCCTGTTTGGTTGCCTGGGTAAGTTTGTTTTCTTCTAAGATGTTCTGGTGGCTACTTTTATTCTTTGATGCCAGCAGTTTGCATTTCGGGTCTGCCTCGATGTTGGCGGGGGGGAGGGGGGCTCCCCGGGGCAATCGGGGGGGTCTGGCTTTGAGGGCAGCCGAGCCAACGGTTTCTGTGAGTCCGCAGGGAAAGTCAGTCACTAACTTTCTGCAGCTGCCGAGCCGTCAGACTTTACTGCTCTTTGCATCTGGCTTCTTCTGAGACCTCTGCGCTGCTCCCGTCTGTGGGGAGGCAGAGCCACTCCAGGCCCAGCTCTGTGCGGGCTCTAGCAACGGCCACTAACCGTCCCCTTCGTTCCAGGCAGGAGCCAGGAATCAGTTCTTGCAGCTGAACTCAGCCAATGCACATGGTGCGGCTGGAGAGTCCCTTCTTCTCAGTGGGGTTTTTTCCCTCCATCCCCTGCTGCCACCGCTCCAAGTTTTTCCCCTCCTCGCCTCAGGGCTGGTATTCGGCCCCCGTGCCAGAAGCCCACACCCGACCTGTGCTGTCAGTAGGAGAGCAGTGGAGGCTGGAGGCATCGGAAGGCCGGAAGGAGTGACACATCCGTGCGCCCTGCCCGGGGGGTGCATCACCAGGCTGGCGGGGTCTGACGCAGGACGGAGCCTGCTCTGGGGCAGACCCTGGGATGGTCGGTGGAGTCACTCTGGATCGAGTCCAGTGTGATGGAGGTCAGGAGCTGGCTGACATGCTCCTGAGTTAGTTCTAGCCCATGCTCCGAAGGAGGGCGTGACTCTCTCTGCTGGGACCTGTGGGACACTGCACTGGCCAGCTAATGGAGGCAGATGGCACCCACATGGACGTATAATTAGCCACGTTTCTGCACCTTTGTGGGCTGAGCTCTCAGATCACTGCATGGGCTGCTGTTGTTTAAGTGATCATAGACTCGTAGGACTGGAAGGGACCTCGAGAGGTCATCTAGTCCCTGCACTCATGCCAGGACTAAGTGTTATCTAGATCATTCCTGACCAGTGATTGTCTGTGAGGCATGATGCTTGTGGTGTGCAGGAAGAGGGTTACCATTCATATGGGGCTTCTGAAGGTCTGATTGGCCATAAACACCTCTTGGCCAGGCCGAAGTTGTATATGTGGACTTTGAAAAGTCATTGGAAAGGCAAGACCCTAGCTGTGCGACGGGGTAACAGATCCCTGTGTCTAGCTACCTTGTCTTTCTGCACCCCGTTACCACTGGATCCAAGAGGCTCCCAGTTATGAAAACAGAAGCCCCTCGCCCCATTATCTGTCTTGGTGGCTCTTTCCTCGCTGGCAATGCACAAGTAAACCCACGCAGGCCATGCTCAGCAGAGCTCATTCCTTCCTAAAATGTAACTTCTTTGTCCTGGCCTGGCTGGTTTGTGCTCCCAGGTGGGGTGGACCCGCCCTCTAACCAGCATCCCTTGTCTGCCTGTCAGATTTGCTAGCAGAGCACGATGGCCCGGCCACTGGAGTGGACTCTGGACATGATGGTCTCCACGTTCCACAAGTACGGTGGGAAAGAAGGCGATAAATTCAAGCTCAAGAGGGCTGAGCTCAAGGAGCTGGTCAGGAAGGAGCTGCCCTGCTACCTCAGCGTAAGGGCAATGGAGGCTCGGCTGGGAGTCTGGGACCATCCCCGCCGGGCCGAGCAGCGACTTGGGAATCCGGTCTGGGCGCGGTAGTGACAGTCACCTGTGGTGGGATGGGACCAGCCTGGGCCAGGCTGCAGACACATTTCTCAAGCCCCAGCTGGGCGACCAGCTGGCTAGCGATGTTCACAGGACACAGCAGCTGGACTGGGGGAGTCAGTCGGTGCCATGTTCTCGGCCAGTCCGTCCTGGCCCACTGCTGTGGCCCAGGGTGCGTGCTACCGTATCTTTCAGATACGCTGGGAAAACGGAGGCCCTGATCATGCCATTGGGCCCACGTGGGTGGCTCCTTGCGGGGAGGCACTGATGAGGGGGAGGGATATCTCAGTGGTTTAAGCATTAGCCTGCTAAACTCAGGGTTGTGAGCTCAATCCCTGAGGAGGCCCTTTTAGGGATCTGGGCAAAAATTGGGGACTGGTCCTGCTTTGAGCTGGGGGTTGGACTAGATGACCTCCTGAGGACTCTTCCAACCCTGAGAGTCTATGATTCTATGACAGTGCGGCCTAGTGGACAGAGACTGTGGGCGAGTCATTTCACCTGTCTTTGCCTCAGTTTCCCTGTCTGTAGAGTGGAGCTAAAGATGCCAACCTCCTTGGCACAGCACTCAGAGAGCTGGGGATTGTTACTGGGGTGTGTCAGGGTCCTTCCCACCCAGATGGACTTGCAGGGGGTTGGTATTAAAAGTCCCCTGGCACCTGCCCCAAGGGCCGGGGGGTGAGCTGGCTGGGCCATTGGGCATTTATGTTCTGCCTCTTTAAATACCCTTCCTAGTTTTGGCTGGATGTGGGATTCTCTGCGTCCCAAGCTACTCTGTGCGCGATGCACAATGAGAAGCTGCTGATGCCGAGAGAGAGAGGGAGGCTGCTCCAGGCAGTGGCTCTGCAGAGGAGGAGGTTGCTGTGTTGGGCGAGAGGACTTGTCCCTCTGGGTACCAGCTCAGGAACAAAGCTTTTTAATGCAAAACTCTCTTTTTATCTTCTCCTCCCCTTGGCAGAAACAAACCGAAGAAGCCAGCTTCCAAAGGTTCATGAACAACCTGGATAGCAACTGGGACGGGGAAGTGGCGTTCCAGGAGTACACGACCTTCTTGGGCTGCATCATCCTGATGTGCAGTGAGGACGTCCAGGACCGCCCTGACAAGATGCCATGGAAGATGTGAAGCCCGGCCCCGGAGGCAGCGGGGAACAGACATCCAGAAACTCAGCTCCAGGGGCAATATCTGGGTTGTATCCCTGCCGTTCCCTGATGATAGCCCCCTGCCTTATTGTCCGTCACCTCCCGTAGCCCCTGCATTATGCGTCTCTTGTTCTTTCAATAAAGGTTGCTTTAAAGAAGGTCCCTGGTGGATTTTGTAAGCAGACTTTTTTCTTGGTGCCCAGATGCTGATGGGCAATTTCTTTGTTGCCCTGGGTCACAGGCATGGGTAAAAATAGAACCATGACTGATCCCCGCCCTCTGAGTCTGGTCTGGTCTGATGACAAAAAATGAATCCTGCAAAACCCCAGGTATTTCCCCTCCCCCCATTGCTTTGCCTGCTGAGTCTCAAAGGGTTAACAGCACAAAGAGCTAACAGTCCTAGAGCCTGGGGGGGTACATAGAGGATAACAACCTACTACTGCTGCCAGCTAAGAGAATTACTCCTTTAGCTCGTGTGGTAGAAGTTGCGGTACTCCTCTGCTAAAAGTCTGGGATTAAAACCGTCTGGGTGACCCATTATAAATGCAAACCCTCATTTTTCAGGAATATTTGGTGTGGGGGGTTAAATTGGGGTGTGATCTGAAGCTTACTGCCGTCCATGGGCCTCTCCCCCGGGTGACCTTAGAGAATATGGAATAAGCAGCAGCAACCCAGGCCCTGAAGCCCCAAGAAGATGCAGACAACCCCAGTGGCGGGTGGGTAGCCAGGCAGAGCTGCCCCTGGGGCTGACGGACCTCAGGGTTTGGCCATGCAGAGTGAACAGCAAATGGGCAGGGATGGGCTGAGCTGGGGAGGGCTGAGCTGGGATAAAACAGAATTTGCTGCACTTTCAGTGGGTTGCAATGGCGCTGAGCACGGGGCATTCCCCACCTATTCCCGCCCCCAGCCCCTGCAGGCCTTTCGACCAGGACCCTTTCAGCAGAGCCTCCCGGGGCCGGCTTTTGTGCAACGTGAGGCCGGCTGTTCTCTGAGCACCCTGAGCCATATCGGCTTCAAAGGCTGGAGCAGCAGCCCAGGGTGCATGGGGGTGCAGGCCCCCCCTTTGGATTCTGCTGCTCCAGGAGCCGGGACAGCCAGCCTGTGGGACGGGCCGACCCACCTCAGCACCCAGGGTTCCGGGGGGAGGGAGGAGTGCTTGCAGCACGGCCAAGCCGGGGCTTCAAAAGTCGTGAGATTTTTTGTTCAAATAATAAACGCAGGAATCTTTATTTGTCTTCTGGTCGCAGAGACGTGAGCAGCCACATTTCCAGCGGGTCTCCGCAGCCATGCGGGCTAGACACCTGATTGTGTTGTAGGTGGAAGCTGGGATTCGCAGGTGATCAGAAGATTCCAGCAGCTCATGGCTTTACGAAACCCTGCCCCAAATCACAAGACTCCCGGTCAGGTTGCAGGAACTGGCAACGCAGCACAGATGTGTCTTGCCTGAGCCAGACGCCCCTCATGACTGCTGTGTATTTGCAATGCACGCCAAGCACAAAAGCTTGGTTATTCTATCCAGAGCCATCCGCCCACCTCCCAGATCACAATGCACCCCTTTGAGTCCTGTCGCAGTCAGGACACGCTGGGAGCCCCCCCACCCCGTTACACACCCAGGGCAGGCTCACCATTGTCCTGTGCCTCCAGCTGTCATTTGCACCAGTGCACACAAGTGGGCATGCAAGGCAGTGTGCCAACCTGGCAGCCTCACGCCCACTGCTGCAAACGACGGCAGCTGCAGGACAGCAGTGAACTGAGCCCTGAGGGTCTGTCTTCATGGCAGAGTTACCCCAAGCTCTTACCCTGTTCTCCTGTCCCCTCGCCCCTCACTTTCTTGGGGCTTGCAGTCTGGACTAGCTGGCCTGCTGGGGGCTGCGGGTGGGTTCCACTCGGGGTGGCAACTGCAGGCTAAGCCACTGGACTGCTGATAGTCCCCCAATACCTTTCCACAAGTCCCCCTGTACCGCGTCCAGCAGGACAGACAACTTCTCCCACAATCCCTTGGGAAAGAATCAGAGTGGCTCCGTTTAGCACGGGCTACGGCCCCTGAGGTCCCAGCCGGGCTGACAGCACACACTGGAGAGCGCAGCCCCCGTGGGGACATGGCCACTGGGGCAGGGCCTGGCACTGAGGCGTCTCGTCCCCGGGGGCTGATCACCCGGGCTGACTCTGCGGCGGAGACCTGTCCTGAGCGTGGCGAGAGCAGAGAGAGGACACGGGAACCGTGAGTGACAGAACAGCCTCCTCCCCAGAAGCCCCCACTTTAGTAGGTCTTCCCCATGCAACACGTCTTGCTCCTCCCTAGCGATCGGAGGACCACGAATTCTCTGAGCTCCACTCTGCACTGAGCACCTGCCCTCCAGATCTGTTATTGCCCCCCCTTATTTCCTCCCCTGACCTTTCAATTCTCTCTCTGCTCTTCCCTTCTTGCCATGGCCCTTTGCATCGTCCAGCTATCTTCACCGCAGGAGCTCTCCCAAACTTCCTCCCCAGTCTCCGGCTGCTAAGCAACAGGTCCCCCGCCCTCCTGTGCATCGTGTTCACTGGGAATCCCCTGTCACCGCAGGTGCCGGTGCCAGGCAGCAGCTGCTGCTGCTGTGGAAGTGGGCGATAGTGCCCTTGTTGTTTCCTTTAACTCTAGGCCCAGCCTCTGCCCATAAAATTGGGCTTGGGTGGAACCATCTCCCCAAGCGCTGTTAGCGAGAGGCATTGCCCAAGTCACTGCACACAAGGGGCTGGCTTCTGCTGAGTGAATCTGGAGTCACTCCTTTGACTTCAGTGGAGTCACTCTGGATTGACACCGGTGTAACTGAGAACAGGACACGTGAGAGGCTCACCTGGACAGCGGGTGTGGGGTTTGCCCATCTGACCTGCATGCCTGGTCCATCACAGGAGAAGGTGCAGGAGAATTCAGATCTGAGTTCAGGCAACACCTGAAAACATCTGGAGAGCAATGGGCAGGGAGGTGGCAGGCAACCAGGATCCTGGCAACAAGATCAGCTTTCCATTGCGCCTCTCCCAGGCTAGAAACCAGGGCTCCCCGAGGGAGCTCAGAGCATATAAGAGGGAGCTACCCAGCCTACCATGCCCCGGACTCTCCGCTTTTCCTTTTGCTCTCGTCTGGTAAGTTTGTTTTGTTTTATAGCATTGGCTGTTGGGGCCTTTAACAAGCTGACTCTCCAGAGCGCAGTCTCCCTCCCCTCTCCAGATGAGCCACACCCTTGGCAGCATGCCCAGGGTTAGCAGAGCCTCTGCTCTGCTGCGCATGCCCCTCCCTGGCACACAGCGTTAAGCGTCCCTCTCGCCAGATGTGCATGTCCCTTTCCAGATGTGCACACCCCTCCCTTGCAGGCACAGTACCGGGGAACCCCACGCCACATCTGTGCAGACCTTTCTCCACATGTGCGCCCCCCTCACCCCCCAGCCGTTATTCACAGAGCCAGAGGGCGGCTCCCTCCAGCTGTGGCAGTCACTCTCCAGGAGGCGCGGGCTGAGCTGCAGGGGACTCTGGCTGTGAGACGCTTCTGGGCATTGGCCCAGTGTCCTCCGCGCAGTTCTCCCCTGGCTGGCTGATCTCACCTGCTCTCTGGCTGGTGCAGGCCCAGCTCCGGCTCCTGAGCTGGGAGACACTGGTGCCACACCGGTTATGTCGCTAACACCTGGGGGTCCCAGGGAAGGTTGCTTGGCTCCCTCCTTTGCACGCTCAGTAGCAGCACTGGCCTCACCCGGGACCCTGGTTCCTGTGGCCCCTTTGGACTCCTAACCGGCTCTAAGGGAAGCTACTTTTCTGAGAGGAACCAGAATTTTTTAAACTCGTCGTGGGACTGTTGGCTTGAGATTCCCAAGGGGATTCCTGGCCTGCTACAGCAGCAGTTTTCCTGTTTGCCTCGATGCTCTGTGGCTCATTTTCCAGAGGCCGGGTTGGCACTGAAGGCTGGGGGCACGGTGGCATTTCCCTCCCCTCCCCGTCAGGTTTTGGATATGCTCCCGACTCACCCCCCTTGTTGGAGATTCCTGCCTTGTTAACTCATCCTGAGCTTGGCTGCTTCCCCCTGCAGGATCTTTGCTGGTGCCCTTAGTTCCCTCTGTCCTGGAGAGATTTTCAACATCTGAGCTAGTGGGATTATAATTGGAAGGGGACGGGGACTGAGAGACTGAGGAACGCAGATTTGATTGGAAAACAACAAAATTTGATGCCAAATTCCCTTAAATGCCTTTGAAATTCCCAGCCAGTAAGACCCACCTTCTCTGGTTGCTAGTGTGAGTCAAGAGAACAGCTCTGCATCTCTGGGCAGGGCCTTAGCCCCAAGATGCCCAGCTGCACCCTCCCTGTGGCTAACTCCTACTGCTGGTGTTTACTCATTTTATGGCTTAATGGCTTTGCAATGCTCTGAGGCACTAAGCCCTGTATTTTATAGCTCCTGACTTCCTATGAGCCAGCGCTGTGATAAGAGAAATGGATGATCCAGCATGTGCAACTGCCCTGTGGCCCTGGACAGGTCCTTCCCCATAATCCTCACTCTTAATTGTTAACCACCCGTCTGCCAGGCAGCTTCCCATTTTGTTGTTATGGTAGCACTTAGAAGCCCTCTCCAAAGAGCCTCCAGTCTGAATAGACAAGACAGGCAAAGGATGGGCTATAACGGAGACCCAGAGAGATGAGGGGATGTGCCCAGGGTCATGCAGGGAGGCAGTGACAGAGCAGGGAATTGAAGCCTGCTTTACCTGGGCCGTAACCAGTGAGCTAGGTGAGAAACGGGCCACGGCAAGGCATGGACAGCGCCACCTGAGCAGCTAAGGGCCATCCCCCGGGGGGATATGAATGAGGGGCCCACGTTTCCCATCTGTCCCTGCAACGAGACACAGCTGCATCCAACAGGTCTGCTGGCCTCTTCCTTCCTGGGCTCTGTTCATGGCAGCCCAGGCAGCCGGCAGCCCCGGATGCAACAGGCTTAACCACCTCGCGGCCGCTTCCTCAAATGCAGCATGTGGCTGGCCGCCGAGGCTCCACTTCAGCCTGGCTCCCCGTGCCATGATTCAGACCTCCTTCTGGTGCCAGCTTGCAGCTCACACACTCCCGGAAGCGGGCGGTTTGCTCTGCCCAGGTACCGAGCACAGCCAGGCAGACGGTGCAAGCACTGGGCAGAAAGGAGGAGGCTCGATGACAGGAGAGTACGCAGTGGTGGTGTAGCCCTGTCTGTCCCAGGGTACTCGTGAGGTCCCAGCTTTTACTGGACCAACTTCTTGTCTCTCTCATGATGTTGGTCCAAGAAAAGCTATTCCCCCTCCCCACCTGCAGCCTGTCTCTTGAACAGGACAATATGGCTTTTTACGGCTTCTTCTTAGCATACGTGCAATGTGCTGTTGGTGGCCCACGACTGGGATTCATCACCAAATTTGGTCCGATCGGATCATTAGCATCCCTGGCTTGGGCTGGCTACTGACAGGGAGTGCGACGTGAACGCTGATCCGCGCCCCCAGGAACTCTCAAAGGGACCCTCCTTTCCAGGGGCTGGGTGCGCAGGCACAGGTGTGCACATCTGGCTTGTTGGGGGTACGTGGGGTTACATTCCTGAGCCAGCATCTGGGACTTGGGGGTGTGTGTGAGAATTCTCTCCAGAGACCAAACCGCGGCCTGTTAGCAATAATCGGCTAATCTCCCCGCGTAACCGGCACGGATGCCTGTTAACTAACATTAGCCACAGAGCACTAGAAACGTGCAAAGCGCCGTGGAAGGTTACTGCTGCTCCGGACTCTGCATTCACCTGCAGCCCAACGGCATCGGCGGAAGGGTGGGCTCGTGGTCAGGGCACTGGGCTGGGACATGGGAGAAGGGTTTGATTCCCGGCTCTGCCGCCTGTGACCTGGGGCAAACCACTGACTCTCTCCGGGCCTCCGGCTCCCACCTGTGACATGGGCTGGTGTCTGTTTAGACCCAGCCCCCAGGGTCCCTGATCTTGGTGGGTACCACTGTCCTACCCTGAAGAATGAAGCTATTGGCTGGAGAGCACTTTGAAAAAGGAAAGTGCTGTGTTGAAAGCTAAGTATTAGAGCTGCAGGGCTGGTATCTGACCGTCACAGCCTGTCTGCTCCTAGCCTTGCTCACGGGGGCTTGTCTGCACAGTTCTTCCTGTGGCGGGCCCCGTTTCACCGCGCCAGGCCCTGTTCTCTCTTTCAGACTGATGTGGACGTGCACCATGGAAACGCCTCTGGAAAAGGCCTTGGCAACCTTAGTCTGCACCTTCCACAAGTATTCGGGGAAGGAAGGCAGCAAGCTGACCCTGAGCAAGGGGGAACTGAAGGAGCTGGTGAAGAACGAGCTGGGGCTGGGGGACGTGAGTGCTTCGAAAAAATTTTGGGGGTTGAAAAAAGAGCAACTTTTTGGACGAAAATGAGCATTTTGGTTCTGATCAAACTCTCCTGGGTTTCTCCCCAAACTGATCCGATCTGAGATTTTTGCAAAACTGAATTCTGAATAAAATTTTGGGGTTTTTTTTCATCCAAAACATGAAAAAAAAATCCACAGGAAATTTAGGGCGAAAAAATGAACATTTTTCAAAGTCCCGTCCCCCCCCTGCCCCCCAGTTTTTTGGCCCAACCAATTGGTCAGTTTGATCTTGTGAAATCAGACCCCCGAGGTCTGATTTGCAGATCCCTGTCCCTGTGCTTGGGGGATGGATGCCTTCCCCAGGGTTGGATTTGGCCTGGTATCCTTGCCCACCGTGCTCATTTCAGGCCTGGGGTTTGTATTCCTCCCGAGGAAGCTTTGCTCCCAATTCAGCCCGCTGCCCGAGTGGGAGGGAAAGTAACATTAATGTCTCCTCCCTGTTCTGTAGCATGGTTAGCAGCGGCCCAGGAGCCAAGGCTCCAGGTTTCACTGCATCATTAATGAGCCAGATTACAATAAAGGGAAAGAAAAACCAGCACCTGGGGCCAGTGCAGATCCCTGGAGGTTTTATCTAGTCTGTTTGGCTTCTCTCACCCTTTCCTGCAGAGAATGAAGGAGGGAGGCATTGAGCAGCTCATGAAAAGCCTAGACCGGAACAGCGACCAGGAAATCGACTTCAAGGAATACTCGGTTTTCCTGTCCACCTTGTGCATGGCCTACAATGACTTCTTCCGGGGAGGGAGCAAGTAGCTGGGGGGGAAGAAGGGGGCTGAGACCAGGATGCAAAGCCCCTGGCTCTGGATACTGTCCGGCTGCTTTCAATAAAAAGAGTTCTGTCCACAGGTCTCCCAGTGTTCTGTGTTTCCTCCTGTCCAGCATTCCTTCCATCCACCGTTCTGTACCATCTATCCAGGCTAGAATATCTCGTGCCAGACAGATCTCTTTTCTCTTTGCCTGTCTGTCCCTACATTCCCCATGCACCCCTATCCAGCCGTCTAGACTGCGGGGGCAGGGGCTGTTTCTCTGCGTCTCTGCAGCCCCTGGCACAACGGCCCAGAGCCTCGAGCTAGTTAGGTGCCTAACTCCCAATGGACCCCCTTGAGAATGTGGGTGGGGCCCTAATCTCAGTCATGGCTCCCGGGGGCACCTGTACCTGTAACAACAACACACCTGGGCCTAGGCTGTTTCCAGGCTCTCGGGAGGGAGCTGGGCTGGGAGGTGACTCCCAAGGTGAAGGCCGACCTGCGGCTGGACGGGCGGCGCTCTGGGGTCTGGGGAGGGTCTGTGTGTCTGGGGGAATTCCCAGCGCTCTTCATCGGGGTGCTGTGGGTCACTGAGGGCAGCCCCCCGTGCTATCCTGCCTCACTCGTGCCCCTGGCTTCTTGCCCCGGCGGGAACCTGCCTGCATTGCAGACCACACCTTGCCTTCCCCACCAGAGCCTTGGCACCTGCCTGCTGCAGCCCAGCTGGGCGAAGCTGGGGGCGGGGAACAGGGAGAAGGGGCCCAGGCATGTCCAGGGGAGGGCACGTTGGGGGCAGCCACATGAGTGGGCGGGGCTACGGGGACAGAGGGGGCGTGGCCTCCCCCGCCACACCCAGCCCCCCTCCCCCCGGGGCAGTGGGGCGGGTGGCGGGGCTGGGCTCCGGCCCGCTATATAACAACCGCCCTCGGGCGGCTCCCGCACCCCAGCCCCGCGCCTCCCTCGCTCTCGCAGCCCGCTCCGTCGTCTTGGGTGAGTCCGGTTCGGTCCTCTCCTCCCGCCCCGGACCTGGCGGGGGCGCGGGGCTCCCTCCCCCTCCCCGCAGCTGAGCCCCGCAGCCCAGGGTCCGGGTCCGCTCCCTGGGGCTCTGGACCCCCGCAGCTCCGGGAGCTCCGCGCCCGATCCGCGTTCACACGGTCCGCCGCTGCGGGCAGCCCGAGTCCGGCTCGGCTCCGCGCCGGGCGCCTCGCAAGCGGCTGCGGCCCGGGGTCTGCGCCCCCCGGCCCGGCTCGGTGCAGAGGGAGGAAATCTCCGCCGGAGCCGGGCGGGGCCGGGCGACTCCCGGTCTGCGGCCAAGTCGCTTGCGCAACAGCCCGGTGCCTCGGGTCTGGTTTTCTTGGAAGACCTGGCGCCCGCTTGTGGAAACGGGGGGGAAACCGTGGACCCGCCCCCGCTTTATACCGAGACTCGCTGTTCAACTGGGCGCCCCGTTGCGTGGAAAGAGGCTGGGGGGGGGGGGCTGCAAGAATCCCCTCTGCCCCCTGCTGGGCCTCGGGGCTGCCGGAAAATGACGGGGGGCTGACGGGTGGGGCAGGTTGGTCCCCCATGGAAGGAAGGACACAGACCCGAGACCAACTTCGGCCCTTGGTCGCCCTCCTTTGGTCTCTCTGGTTGTACCATAGAGTCCCTCACCCTGGGATCTGGTCACCTACAGTCTCTGCTGTGAGCCCCTGGAGCCTTTCCTCTCCATCCGGCATCTGACCTTCCCCCGGCTCTGGGCTGAGCTAGCCCCTGGGGCTAACGCACCAGTGGGGAGGGGTGGTTTTGGGGTGAGACACAACGACAAGAGAACCTAACCAGCTGTCTCACCCAATGCCCATGGATGAGCTCGGGAATCTGTCTGCTGAATTCAGTGCCTAGCGGACCAAGGCCAAGATCTGTGTAAATTTGAGACAATCCCTCAATCTGGCCATTCACTCTGTGCAGGTCCCTTCCCCCAGGCCCCATGTCTGTTGGCTCCCTCCCCGGGCACTGAAGGGCATAAACTCCTCTTCCTCCATTTTCTGGGAATGCCAAGTTTATGCCGCTCTCCTGAGAGATGCTGGGCGGGAAGAGCCCCCGGTGCCTTGGAGTGCTTCCTGGATGGGGAGCAGAATCCTTTGGGGCTGAGTTAGGGGGAGTTCCCCAAACTTCCCAGCTCCTTGGGCTTGCCCGCTTGTCCTGTTCATTCGGGCTTGTCTCTGCCCCCCAGGGCAGGGATTCCGGGGATGGCTTTACTCTTCCAGTTCTAGTGCTTCCGTTTCCAGAATGGGTCCTCTGTTCCCCTGTGGCTCCGTGTCCTGGCCTCGCTCACCAACTGCCTTCTCCCCTCAGATCTACCCACCACAGACCTGCAGAGATGGCATGCCCTCTGGACCAGGCCATCGGGCTCTTGGTTTGCACTTTCCACAAGTACTCGGGAAAGGAAGGGGACAAGAACACGCTGAGCAAGAAGGAGCTGAAAGAGCTAATCAAGAAGGAGCTGACCCTCGGGGCGGTGAGTGTGGCTGGAGATGGGGGTCACAGGTGTTTTAGGATTTGCAAGTTGGACTTGGTGAAAGTCAGCCCCCAGAAAAGGACATCCTCTGTTATCGTCGTAAGCACATTAGTGACCTAGGCCAGCTCCCTGACTGCAGCTGGTTCTGCTGTGAGTGAAGGAGACGAGTTAGGTTTGGCTGCATTACGTTAGTGCAGAGAGGCCCCGGCCAGTGCCGTACAAACGGGAGAGTCCCTGCCCACAAATGCTTACAACCTAAATAGACAAAGCGTAAGAGGGGTGAGAGGCGGGAAGTGAGCTGTGCAAAGTTGCAGAGCTGGGACCAGAACCTGCGTCCCCACGTCCCATTCCAGAGCCCTTGCCCACAGCCCATCCTGGAGATCTTTGCAGCTCTCTGTGAATGCAGAAATACTGCAGCCAGGGGCCAGAGCCAGCTCTTGTTCCACCCCCTCTGCATCACTGTGGCAGCTACAAAGCTGGCAAATCTCCTCCGGTAAGAATTCCCCAGCATAGTCTGCTCCTGCGCCACCCGCTCCGGGGACGAGCAGGGGAAGAGGGGGGTGTGTGGGCAGAGTGCCCCCTAGGAGCCATAGGTAACTGCCCCCAGGATCGGAGCTCTCAGGGCTGCCTGCTCGGTGACACCCAAAGTTGTTTGGGCATCTTTTGCACGTTACACAGCAAAAAACCACGTGAAGAAACTATGTGGGGTCCCAAGTCACCACCAGCCCCCTCCCCCCGCCCCAGCACCTGCATGCTAAACCAAACCATCAAACTCTCTCCTCTCATAGCAGCGATTGTGGGCTGGGAAAGGAGGCTTCTGGAAAATGTTAAACCCTGCACCAATGACCACCCCCCCCCCCCCCCCCAATGCACCTGGCCCTTGGAACCCAAACCTTCCCCTCCCTGGGTTGTGAGTGGCTTCTGTGCTTTCCTCTGGCTCTAGAAACTGAACGATGCTGAAATCGTTGGGCTCATGGAGGATCTGGACCGGAACAAGGACCAGGAAGTCAACTTCCAGGAGTACCTCACTTTCCTGGGTGCCCTGTCCATGATTTACAACGATGCTTTGAAGGGATATAAGAAGTAGACAGGCCGAAGCAGCAGGCCCAGCATGCTGGGGAATGGGCCCCGATAGGTCACGGCGTATCCAATAAAATTTTGTTTTGTACGATTGTTGCTGGGGTCTGTTTTTGTAAAGCTCAATAAATGTTGTTGGATTTTGAGAGGGTTTCAGGAGCTGGGCTCCAGGCGGGGCTGGGACAAACAGAACGAGCCAAATGAACGAGGTGTGGAGGGTTTATCGGTTTAGTGGGTGAGGGCGGAAAGTCCGGAGAGGGGGATGAGCACCAGGGAGATGCTGCATCACTTCACCTGACTAGGAGGGGTCTGTGTCTCGCATGCACCAAGTCAGGGAGAGAAAGGGCTTGTCTAGCCTGGCAGTCTGGGGTGGGAATCCACCCCGAGCGAGCCTGGTGCAGACTACGGGCATCCTGCTGACCCATATTGAGGTTTAATGCCCTGTGAGCGAGGACTAGACCAGATGCGCTAACAAACGATTCACACACGCCAGCCGGGCGCACACAGACACTCTGACTGTGGCAGGCTAGATTCACGCCCTGGCTCGGCGTGGTCTAATTGCTCACACGTCCCGAGCCTCAGAGCGAGCTGGTGTCCACAGCCGGGCCTGGGAGACGCAGGGGATTTTCTGGGGTGGGTCACTCAGCTGTCCAGCCCTTCTGGCAAAGGACAGGGAGATGCCGACCCAGCCTTCTGCCTCGCCGCACCCCTGCAGCGCAGCCACCTCAGCGCTCAGGTGAGCGTGGGAGCGGGTGGGGCTGCAGCTGTGTCGCCATGGCAATACCTGCGCGGCAGGGCTTGGCTCGCGCGCCTGGAGCCTTGTCCGCGCGTGTCAGGTGACGGGAAGAGCTAGCTGCAGTCTCAGCAGGAGTCTCCCAGCCAGAGAGAAATCCAGCGACATCCCAGGGCGAGAAAAGCCACCGGGGGCCGTTGACAAATCTGCCTTTAAAGGGGCCCTGAGCCCCCTTGGCCCTAGGGTCATGACTGCGCAGGCTGCGGTCCCATCCTGGGCAGATATGGGTGTCACGCTAGCCCTCCTCTGGCAATGCTTGGCCCCAGCGGGCTCTTCAAACAAAGGAGTGACTCGTTCCTCCCTGGAATGCCGTGGTGACAGGCTACGCCTGCTACCATTGTCCGTGGCACTTGCGTAGAGCGAATGTCGGTCTAGTGATAAATAAACTATTGATCTGCCTCCAGACACCCCCATCTAGCTAGTGAGTAATATTGCGCCCCCCCCCCCCCCGCCCCACACTGTAGCCCTCTGGGCCAATCCAGAGCGACCCCTAGGGCTGTGTATTTATCCAGCCCCTGTTGGCTGGGCTGGAGCTTTCTGTACTGGGCAGAGAGCAAACGTCGCAGAGGGAGAGGGGCGGTCCCAGCATAACGTCACTCGACCCAGGGCAGAGGAGTCATTACATATAGGGATATTAGGGCTGCACAGCAAGGGAACGCTTCCTGCTCGTGAGATGGATGGCTCTTGTTTGTACGGCAGGAGAACCGACCAAACTCAGGGCCCCGTCAGGCCTGCTGATGTGTATGCAGGCCCAGTCCTGCCCCACAGAGCTTCCAGTGTAACGGAGAAGACGGACGTGGGGTGGTGGAAAAGGAAATGGAGGTACAGAGACTTGAGCAAGGGGCAGAGCCAGGCGTAAAACCCAGGAGCCCCGTTTTCCACGCTGGACCAAGGGCTGCGGGACACGCTAGGGGGAACGCCCCTGCTCCGGCCATTCAGTGGTTGACCTCGACTGTCTCTGACTGATCCCGCGCCGCAGCACCAGGCCGGTGAAAGCAGGCTGGAGCTGTGCTCGGACTCCCAGGCGAACAATATAGCTTGGACGGGGCTCAGCTCCTGGCCGCAGATTCCAGGAGCACTCTAGGGTGTATTTCTTGTCAACTGCTGGAAATGACCCACCTTGATTATCACGACAAAAGGTTTTTTTTCTCTCCTGCTGGTAATAGCTCACCTTACCTGATCACTCTCATTACAGTGTGTATGGGAACACCCATTGTTTCATGTTCTCTGTGTATATAAAATCTCCCTTCTGTATTTGCCACCGAATGCATCCGATGAAGTGAGCTGTAGCCCACAAAAGCTTGTGCTCAAATAAATGGGTTCGTCTCTAAGGTGCCACAAGTCCTCCTGTTCTTTTAACCAGGGGCACGCGTACCCCTGGCAGGGGCGCTGGAACAATGTGTGCAGTGCGGGTGCTGAGAGCCATTGAACCAAACTGTAAACCCTGCATTTGATGGAAACCACTTCAAGCCAGGGGGTGTGGCAGCCCCCCCAGTTCCAGCACCTATGACCCCTGGGGTACACAGAGATCTTCCAGGGGGTACGTCACCTCAGCTAGATACTTGCCTAGTTTTACAACAGGATTCATGACAAGCCCGAGCGAAGTCAGTACAAACTAACATTTCATACAGACAATGACTTGTTTAGACGGCTGTGGGTGCTATACACTGAAATGTAAGTACAAGATCTATAGTCCAATCGATTTATTTGATAATTAGATGGTAACAAGGAGGAAGTCAGCAGTTTGTCAGTACTAGTGAGCTATGACCCTTCTGTAATTTTATGTCTGATTTTGTAAGCAAGTCGTTTTCAAGTGAGGTGAAACTTGGGGGTACACAGGACCAGTCTGACTCTGAAAGGGGGACAGTCATCTGGAAAGGTTGAGCCGCTGGTGTAGATAACAGAACTCAGCAGCGGCACCTGGAGGACAAACCGGCTCACTACAGAGATGGCTGTCAAACTTTGCAGGGATGCACTTGCTCGATTGCCCCTTAGGAGTTAATTTTAACACCACAGGGGCTTCCCTGGAGCTCTTTGGGCCTGATCCTCTGCTCCACTGAAGTCAATGCAGCTGCTCTGGTTTACGCCAGCCAAGGGGCTAGCCTTTTGCCATTGTGGTCTGGCCGGAATAAGCGTGTTTGTGGTATTCAGCTTTCGGTTGCCCCGTGAAGAGAGTTACCAGACAAAAGGCACCAGAGCAAAGATGGCAAAGGTGACCGCTAAACATCTGGGGCCAGCTGCCCTGCCGGTGTGAATCAAGGCAGCTCTATTGGCAGCGAATTCTCAAGGTCGCTGCGTGAATGCCCGGTTGCCATGCGAACCAGCCTTGTGCCAAGCCTTGCCAACATCTCAGGATGTGGTTAGGAGAAGGCCAGCATTGCCGCGCTCAGATGTGCCGCATAGCAATGAAAGCCAAGAGCACAACACGCATTCTTGCAGGACTGTCCTCCTTGTGAGGGTGTGGGCCCTGCTAAATGATCCCTGGAATCCCTCAGCCAAATATCCAGGACGGTGATCAAGCAGGTTCTCAGCCTCTCTCACCACTCATTTGCACAGTTAGGGCTTCAGCAGTGACCCAAATGGGCCTCTCTGGGATTGTTTTTCCAGCGGGAAGCCTCCTTCGCTGACATCAGACCCAGGGGTTCCAGGCACTCAGCGTTACCAATCAGCCAGCCAGGGTCGGAGATCCCAGAGTGACACGTTCAGCACACACCAGGGTTGAAATCGGCCAGCAGAGCCGATTGCTCCCGGACCCGGCGCCATGCACAGGGAAGAGCAGCGTGGTCAGACCAGCTAACCGGAGTAGGAATGCATGAAACACACTGACGCTAACTCAGGCCAGCGTGATAACTCGGGCGTTTAAGTGATGCACACATAGTACTCTCGGCTAGAGCCTCAGCTGAAGTCCATGGAGCTCCCCCCAGCTGAAGAGCCGGGCCTCTGAAACAGGAGACTTGGCCCCAAAAGTGACAAGCACCACTGGGGCAGAGAGATAGAGCTAGGCTGTTGCTGAGGATCTGGTCCAGTAGCTCTGCTAACCCCAACCGGCATCCCATAAAATGTTACACTGTTGCCAAGTTTTGTGATATTTGGTGTTTTTCTTTTAAAGCAGCAGCTCCTGGAGTCCTGTGATTACATGAGAACCGTCTTCTTCTTCTAGCCCTAGTCCCAACTATATGGGAGCCCAACTATACGGCCCTTCTTTGCCATTTCAGTTGGTCTTGAAGTGGTCCCTCGTAAATTCTGTAGTTAATCACATTTTTTTATATGACATCCACACATCTAGTTTTGGGTCTTCCAACCCTTCTCTTACACTTAGAAGTGGAGGGTAACACCCTGTTTTCTATATGTTTTTCCACCCTTCTTGTCACAGGCCCAGACCATCGAAGCCTGGATTCCTGGAGCTTTTCTATAAATGGGGCCACCTTCCCCCTTCCCTGGATTCTTTTGCTCTGAACATGGTCCAGCCTTGTAACTCCAAGCATCCCTCTTAACATTTTCCTTTCGTGCTCTGTTCGTCTCTCTTCCTCAGTGCCCAGAGTTCAGAGCCACACAAAAGGCAGGCCTAATTACATGAGAACCTCAGATTTAATTAAAAAGAAAGAGGTTTCTAGTCCTTATTGTTTCAGAGAAAAGCCTGAAAACATGACCCAAGTTCACTTGAAAGCTCAAAATCCAAAGGCACCCCCCCAAGTTGTTTTTTAAAATCTCATGGTTTTGAAGCCAGTGTGATATTTTGAGTGCCTCATTCATGATTTTAAATGTTTGGGGTTGGCAATATTGTAAACAAATTATCCATCCATCCTCCTAGATCCTTATCTATCTATCCATCCATCTATCCTTCCTTCTTCCTGCAATCTCTCTCTCTCCCTCCATAGACACCCCGCGTCCATCCATCCATCTCCTCACCACCTGCAATACGTCCTTTCTCTGCAATAAATCAGCTACCCCAGCACAACCAGGGCTCAGAAACGGCAGGCTCAGAGGGATACAGGCTTCGGGGGAGACATGCTTGTTGAAGTGGAGAGGGATTCCACGCTGCAGGCAGAGCACAGCTGCATGGGGGATCGTACAGCCTGGCCCGTGTGTAAAAAAGCAGGCCGAATTATTGAAATTCATTAAACCCGGCCTGCTGCATTTAAAGAAGAGCAACAACTTGAAGTGCCACCAGGTGGCAGGCGGGAGACCGAGCTCCCCGTGTCTACAGGCATGTGTGGGGAGCGGGTTGTGTTAGCCGTGGGGTGTGTTTACGGGACAAGCCGCGAGATGGCAGCGAAGCTATGGACGGTGTGCGCTTGGCCTTTACCAGGTCGATGGAGATTCACATGCTCTTGTGTGTTAGGGCTGATGGGGGGACTGGTTTCTTTGCTCCAGGTCGCATCCCGTGTTGGGCCGGTGTAACCCTCTGAACCCTGCCGGTCTCCGAGTGGGGGCATGGCTTCTGGGCCCCCAGAAGAGGCACCGACAGCGTCCCAGAAGCTGGCGGGCTCCACGGCACTAGCCGGCAGGGTAAATGATTCTCCCTTGGTTCCGTGTGGCGGGGTGGCTCTGGGTTTTGCTTCCGTAGCCGCTCCAGGGAGCGATCACCAGCGTCCTAATGCCCAACTCACGTAAATAGGCTGCAGCGTTGCCGGGGCCAAGCCAGACGCCGCCGGCCGGGAAAAATAATTAAGACCCACGGGAGGTGGAAGGAGCTGACCTCTGGATCCCGGCACCTCAGTGGGGAGAGAAGCAAAGTACCCGAGGGATCGCCTAATGAGGGGAGATAAAGGAGCTAATTAAGGCCTCATTGTTTTTAGAAGCAGCAAGGTCCTGAAACCCCAAAAGGAGTCAGTGCGTGTCAAGTGCTGGGTGCTTGGTAATTCCCTAGTGTAGACAAGGCCCAGGAGTGGGTGGATGATGGTCTATACGTCTTTGGAAGGGGTAAGCAGGAAGGAGAGAGAGGTGTTGTAAATGATCAGCTGCCTCCTGAGCACCCCTTTGTGGCCTGGGGTGGCGCTGCAGGGCCCTGCCTCAGTTTCCCCGCGCTTGTGGGGATCTTTCAAAACTTCACCCAGCCTGTCTCATTTTAAAACATTCCCCTTCGGGAAGAGGATCCAATTTATTTAGTCCTTACAAACATTGATCTTCCAGGCCCCTTCAAGCACCAGTTCCATGGTTTGAATAGTTCTCTCAGCATTGAAGCAGGAGACCCCCGCCCTCCTTCCTGGAGCTGGGTTATCATCCAAGCCCTCCTCAAGCCAGCTGTGGCTTCGCGCCGGTCACACGCTCTGCATTCTCCCCACCTGGAGAGGTGAGTGAGGCTGGTCGCAGGTGGGCTGGGGCCCGTCTCCCCTGACTGCACAGACACGTGGCAGGAGACAGCCCCTGCCTCAGAGAGCTCCCGGCCTAGGTGGACCAGGCAGACAAAGGAAGGATGATCCCATTTTACAGGTGGGGAACTAAGTGACTGGTCCAGGTCACGCAAGGGTCTGTGGCGGAGCAGGGATTGAAGCCAGCTCTCCCGAGGCTTTGCCCACAAGCAGGTCTTTCTTCCCTTCCCATAGGTCCCTTCTCCCACTCAGCCCCTAGGATCCACTGCTCCCGGCGTCGCCTCTGTCCTGCCACGCTGCCCTCCGCTGAAGGAGGATTTTCCTCGCCCGGCCCCTGGAATTCACCAGGAGGGCGCGAGACGCATCTGTGCAGCCGTCTCGACTTGACTGCGTCCTCTCTTCTGTCGGTCCCTTGTCTCCCTAGGCTGTGAGCTCCCTGGGTGGGGTCCTGCCTTCTTGGCTAGCAAACCGCAGGCACTCTATAAGCAGTAGCAATCTGACTGTCTGGCCTGCCCCTAGGGTTGCCAACTTTCTACTCACACAAAACCGAACGCCTCTGCCCTGCCCCGCCCCCTCCTCTGAGGCCCCTCCCGTGCCCCGCCCCTTCTCTCAGGCACCGCCCCTGCTCACTCCGTCCCCTCCCCCCCGTCGCTCGCTCTCCTCACCCTCACTCACTCGCTCATTGTCACCGGGCTGACTCAGGGGGCTGGGGTATTGGAGGGGGTGAGGGCTCCAGCTGTGAGTGAGGGCTCTGGGGTGGGGCCAGGGATGAGGAATTTGGGGTGCCAGAATGAGGGGTTCAGGGTGTGGGAGGGAGCTCTGCGCTGAGGCAGGGGGTTGCAATGCGGGTGTGTGTGTGAGGGCTCTGTTTGGGGGTGCAGGCTCTGGGGTGGGGATGGGGATGGGTATGAGAGGTTTGAGGTGCAGGAGGAGGCTCCGGGCTGGGATTGAGGGGTTTGGAGGGCAGGAGGGGGATCAGGTCTGGGGCAGGGGGTTGGGGTGTGTGTGGGGGGGTCTCAAGGGTGCAGGCCTCAAGCAGCTCCTGAAAGCAGTAGGCATGTCCCCTCTCCGGCTCCTACACGGAGGTGCGGCCAGGTGGCACTGTGTGCTGCCCCATCTTCAGGCACTGCTGCCGCAGTTCCCGGCCAATGGGAGCTGCAGTGGCAGCGCTTGGGGCGGGGGCAGCATGTGGAGCCCCCTGGCTGCCCCTACGCCTAAGAGCCAGAGCGGGGACATGCCAGCTGCTTCCTGGGAGCCGCGTGGTGTGGAGGCTAGCACGGAGCCTGCCTGCCCTGCGGTGCGGCGCCACCAACCGGACAGTCATCGGCGCTGACCGGAGCCGCCAGGTTCTGTTTTCGACCTGCACCACAATGGGCCATTTGCAAGCCGGGCGCCATGCCCGGCACCCCACGTCGAGGATTCTTTGCCGCGGAGGCTGAGGGCTCCTCTCCCGGGCGGCTGCCGTCCGCTCTTGCTTTAGCTAGTTAGCTGAGATCCCAACCACAGCGTGCCTTCCTTTTGCCGCGCCTCGGGGAACTGAGCAAAGGGCGGTTTTGAGATCCGCTGGCAGATCCCGCTCCAGAGGGCACCGCGCTGTGCGCAGAGCCAACGGCATGGCAGATCTTCTCTTGCCAGCTGCACTGAGCCAACAGGGCCGGCAAGGCCAGGGGTTGAAGAGGAGGGAGCAGGGAGAGGCTGGAGCCCGGGGCAGGCCTGGGTCCATAGCTTTCCTCCCTCATGCGTCTCATTTGGCCGGGTGGGATGCAAGTGGGCAGCAGCACAAGGTGCCGTGGTTTGAAATCGGCTCTTCTCTGATGCCTGCTGTGAGAGGAGAAGGGAACCTGCCCATCCTGAGGGCAGGGGTGGGGTCACGGCCACACGCTGGAGCGCCGCCTTGGGGGGACGTCCACGTGTGGTTTTTTCAGACACCCAGTAAACGTGCTGTGCACGTCATCCCACTGTTATGGAAACGCGAAAGGGAAGAGGACATTTTGCAGGGCAGGCTGGTGCCTGGTTGCCACATTAACTATTGCTGCTGTTATTAAAACAACGGAAGAGGGAAAACCCAAACCCTGAGACATGGGGAAATCACACGTGCTGAGAGGCAGCATAGGATAAGGCACTGGGCGGGGAGTCAGGAGATTGGGATAAACCCATTTGTCATTTGTTACCATCAGCCGTGTCCTGCAGTCCACGTAAGGTCCGGTCTACACACAGAAGGTGTCATACATTAACCCCTGTGGTATGATTAAAGCAGTATCACTCCCTATGTGTAGGTGGCGTTATACTGGTACAATGGCGCTTATACTTCCTGGAAGGGAAGGGGAATCAGGTACAGACGCTCCCTGACTTACAAAATCGTTCAGTTCCGGAACACCTTGCATAACTCGCATTTTGCGTAGGTCGGAAACGTATACCCGACCATTACGCAAAAAACAAACAAACAAAAAACCCCCAACCACCTTCTATTGCTAGTTTACGGAACTTTTTCCATAAGTGCGGATATGTGTCCGTCGGGTCTCGCGTAACCTGGGGAGCATCTGTGTACTAGTCAAAGCAGCCTTCATACTGGTGTAACTGCAGCCACATTACGGGCGGTATCGGTATATGTTGGTAAAAAAAAACCAACCCTCCCTGCCCCGCCCAAACTCACATAGCTACAGGGGTACAGAAAAGCTGTGTCGATCAAGACTCAGGGCTTGTCTACACTGCAAGTTTTGTCTCCAAAACCGGCCTTTTGGCGACGAAACAGCAAGAGCGTACGCACTACAATGGGACTTTTGTCGCGAAAAACGTGCAGTTTTGGCAACAAAAAACTTCCACCCCTGCGAGAGACTTTTGTCTTTTTCCCTCCCTTTATTGTCGAGAAAGAGCCAGTGTAGACGCTGCTTCCGCCGGTATCCCACGATGCCTGCCCTGCGTGCTCTGCTCAGTGTTTTGATCTCCGCCGCCCTGCAGGCTTGCGCCCCTCCCCTTTCAAAGCTCCGGGAAGTATCTGTGCGCTGTTCCTTTGGGGAACAAACCAAGAGCAAATCATTGGCATGCTCCTGTTCTGCCCTGCGCTAGGGACAGCCGATGCAGGGGCAGCGGGACAGACTGCTGGGCTGCTTTGCCATTCCTCAGCAGGGAGAGCTCGCGGAGCTACTCACGATGCTGCTCGAGGCTGTGGGCGAACTCGGAGAGAATCCCAAGATGCGCAGTCATCAGCTCTTCCTTCCCGCAACACGGCACTCTGGGATACATACTCCCGGTGCATTGCTCACCCTGTCGATGACGGTGTCCCCAGTGTGGACATGATCTGTCGACAGAGGGAGCACGGGGGAACACCCTTTGGTGATTTTTGTTTTGTTGACTTTTGAGTGTCGATATAAGTTTTGTCAACTTAACTTGGTAGTGTAGACAAGCCCTAAGAATCAAAGACAGGGAGCCGAGTTCTGCTGTTAATTACACTGATGTAAACCAGGAGTAACTTTGCTGCTGTGAAACTGCTGCTATGTGAGATCAGAACCAGGCCAGTGATGGGCCTGTATCAAACAAAGCCCGCGGTACTTAACCATGGGCTTTGCTGATCCAGGCCCCTAAGCACTCAGACAACGAATTCAAGCGTATTAGGCTCAGGGTTGTAAAACAAAGGTGTCTTGTGTTCATCCGTTTATCTCAGTTTATTGTTTGAAGGCATTAGGTGTGTCCCCCTCTGCTCATTAAGTCAAAAGGTTCCTGGAACTGGAGAAATTCAGCCTTACTCATTTTATTAATTTACCTAATCTATTTGCTTGTGTTTTGCAATAGACAGAACTGCAGTGATCAAGTTTTAAATGATCTTAGTAGCCAAGGAAGGCACAAAAGGCTATTAGTCCTAAATCCAAACGAGTTTCCTTGTTACAGCCCAAGATGGTGTATTGAAACCGGATCCCCTGGAATCTGGCTCACTTGTTCTTTTACACCGAAACGAAGCTGAACTTAATCATTCATGTCAGTGGGTCACCAAAGTTATGGTGACTTCATTTCTATTAACAGTGAAAAGATCTGGATTCTTACTCTGGTTTATTAGGGAGACAGCATGGTCCAGAGGCAAATGCACTAGACTGGGACTGTTGTATTAATATAAATGGATACAGGGGCCTAAAGAACCAAAGATGTAAACGTGACCCTGAAACTGTCCAACCTTAAACAGCTTGAACCGAGGTTTGGGGTTTGGTATCCAGAGACGACACCTGCTGAATACCAGGGCACGCCCGCCAATAGGCATCTTTTAAACCTCGTATTAAAGATACAGAAAAGAAGGAAAAACCTTTGAAATGTAAGGTATTAAGTGAGGCCTTTGTCTTCACAACATCCCTTGTTTTCTTTTTCCAGAATCTCAGCATAGATGCTTATGCAATTGTGACATTCCTAAGCCCTATATTCTGTGCTACAGGCCAGGAAGCCTGGAGGAATGGAACAAGCTATGTCTCTCCTCCAAATCATCTTTTTGGTTCTGGCTTTGTACAGCCCTTAGCACAATGGGGGCCTGGTCCCGGGCTGTGGATCCTCAGGGCTACTGCAATCCAAATAACTAATAATAATTTTTCCAATCGTGAACAATCTCCAGGAACCTAAGAGAACCCCCCAAAAACTATAGAGAACTTAATGAAACAGAACCAGCCATAGCAAACAAGGCTACCACCTTTTTGCATCATTACAACAGAAACAGTCAACCCCTCTGCCCATCTAGTCATAAAGGAAGAGAGGGTGGCCATGACCTCCTTGAAGCCGATTTGAGACCTCTGGAGGTTGAGAATTCATGATTTAGTCTATAGCATTACTGGTAGACAGGTTTATACCATCAGTAAAAACCTATCTACACAGGAAGTCAATTTAGCACCATTCTAGCAATGGCTTGGTTTTGGCGAGTGACTATAGACAGATGTTATAGAAAGAGAAGTGAGGTGTAGGGGAGCGAAAGCCCTTAATTAACCTTAATTGGGGAGGGTTCAGAAGAGAGACACAAGAATGATGTTTTTAGAAGACTGGGAAACCTGCTTGAAAGACTTGAGACGTCCAATCTGTTTAGTTTATCAAAACTAGGTTAAGAGGTGACTTGATCATGGTCTATAAGTATCTACCTAGGGAAAAGATGTCTGATACTAGAGGTCATTTTTGCTTTAGCAGACAAAAGCATAGCAAGATCCAATGGCTGGATGTTGAAGCTAGACAAATTCAAACAGGAAATAAGATGCAATTTCTTGACAGTGAGGGTAATGAACCATTGGGGCATCTTCTAAAGAGACACGGTGGTTTCTCCATCACTTGAAGTCTCTAAATCACGACTGGAGATTCATAGATTCATAGATTCATAGATATTTAGGTCAGAAGGGACCACTATGATCATCTAGTCTGACCTCCTGCACAACGCAGGCCACAGAACTTCACCCACCCACTCCTGCAAAAAACCTCTCACCTATGTCTAAGCTATTGAACTCCTCAAATAGTGGTTTAAAGACTTCAAGGAGCAGAGAATCCTCCAGCAAGTGACCCGTGCCCCATGCTACAGAGGAAGGCGAAAAACCTCCAGGGCCTCTTCCAATCTGCCCTGGAGGAAAATTCCTTCCCGACCCCAAATATGGCGATCAGCTAAACCCTGAGCATATGGGAAAGATTCACCAGCCAGATACTACAGAAAATTCTTTCCTGGGTAACTCAGATCCCACCCCATCTAATATCCCATCACAGGCCATTGGGCCTATTTACCATGAATATTTAATTACCAAAACCATGTTATCCCATCATACCATCTCCTCCATAAATTTATCGAGTTTAATCTTAAAGCCAGATAGATCTTTTGCCCCCACTGCTTCCCTTGGAAGGCTATTCGAAAATTTCACTCCTCTGATGGTTAGAAACCTTCGTCTAATTTCAAGTCTAAACTTCCTGGTGGCCAGTTTATATCCATTTGTTCTTGTGTCCACATTGGTATTGAGCTTAAATAATTCCTCTCCCTCTCCGATATTTATCCCTCTGATATATTTCTAGAGAGCAATCATATCTCCCCTCAGCCTTCTTTTGGTTAGGCTAAACAAGCCAAGCTCCTTGAGTCTCCTTTCATAAGACAAGTTTTCCATTCCTCGGATCATCCTAGTAGCCCTTCTCTGTACCTGTTCCAGTTTGAATTCATCCTTCTTAAACATGGGAGACCAGAACTGCACACAGTATTCCAGATGAGGTCTCACCAGTGCCTTGTATAACGGTACTAAAATCTCCTTATCCCTAATGGAAATACCTCGCCTGATGCATCCCAAGACCGGATTAGCTTTTTTCACAGCCATGTCACATTGGCGGCACATAGTCATCCTATGATCAACCAATACTCCAAGGTCCTTCTCCTCCTCCGTTACTTCTAATTGATGCGTCCCCAGCTTATAACTGAAATTCTTGTTATTAATCCCTAAATGCATAACCTTACACTTCTCACTATTAAATTTCATCCTATTACTATTACTCCAGTTTACAAGGTCATCCAGATCCTCCTGTAGGATATCCCTGTCCTTCTCTAAATTGGCAATACCTCCCAGCTTTGTATCATCCGCAAACTTTATTAGCAAACTCCCACTTTTTGTGCCGAGGTCAGTAATAAAAAGATTAAATAAGATAGGTCCCAAAACCGATCCTTGAGGAACTCCACTGGTAACCTCCCTCCAGCTTGACAGTTCACCTTTCAGTAGGACCCATTGTAGTCTCCCCTTTAACCAATTTCTTATCCACCTTTCAATTTTCCTATTGATCCCAATCTTATCCAATTTAACTAATAATTCCCCATGTGGCACGGTATCAAACGCCTTACTGAAATCTAGGTAAATTAGATCCACTGCGTTTCCTTTGTCTAAAAAATCTGTTACTTTCTCAAAGAAGGAGATCAGGTTGGATTGGCATGATCTACCTTTTGTAAAACCATGTTGTATTTTGTCCCATTTACCACTGACTTCAATGTCCTTAACTACCTTCTCCTTCAAAATTTTTTCCAAGACCTTGCATACAGATGTCAAACTAACAGGCCTATAGTTACCCGGATCACTTTTTTTCCCTTTCTTAAAAATAGAAACTATGGTAGCAATTCTCCAATCATACGGCACAACCCCTGAGTTTACAGATTCATTAAAAATTCTTGCTAATGGGTTTGCAATTTCATGTGCCAGTTCCTTTAATATTCTTGGATGAAGATTATCTGGGCCCCCCGATTTAGTCCCATTAAGCTGTTTGAGTTTCACTTCTACCTCAGATATGGTAATATCTACCTCCATAGCCTCATTCCCATTTGTCATGCTACCGTTATCCCTAAGATCCTTTTTAGTCTTATTAAAGACTGAGGCAAAGTATTTGTTTAGATATTGGGCCATGCCGAGATTATCCCTGACCTCCACTCCATCCTCAGTGTTTTGCGGTCCCACTTCTTCTTTCTTTGTTTTCTTCTTATTTATATGGCTATAGAACCTTTTACTATTGGTTTTAATTCCCTTTGCAAGGTCCAACTCTACTTGACTTTTAGCCTGTCTCACTTTATCCCTACATGTTCTGACCTCAATAAGGTAGCTTTCCTTGCTGATCCCTCCCATTTTCCACTCCTTGTAGGCTTTCTGCTCTTTCTTAATCACCTCCCTGAGATGCTTGCTCATCCAGCTTGGTCTACAACTCCTGCCTATGAATTTTTTCCCCTTTCTTGGGATGCAGGCTTCCGATAGCTTCTGAAGCTTTGATTTAAAATAATCCCAGGCCTCCTCTGCCTTTAGATCCATAAATTCTTCAGTCCAATCCACTTCCCTAACTAATTTCCTTAATTTTTGAAAGTCAGCCCTTTTGAAATCAAAAACCCTAGTTGCAGATTTATTTTTGTTAATCCTTCCGTTCAGTTTGAACTGAATTAGCTCATGATCACTTGAGCCAAGATTATCCCCTACAACCATTTCTTCTATGAGGTCCTCACTACTCACCAAAACCAAATCTAAAATGGCATCCCCTCTAGTCGGTTCAGCAACTACTTGATGAAGGAATCCATCAGCTATCGCACCTAGGAAAATCTGAGCCCGATTATTATTACTAGCACTCGTCCTCCAGTCTATATCTGGGAAGTTAAAGTCTCCCATGATCACACAGTTTCCATTAGTATTTACTTTATTAAAAACCTTAAAAAGGGCTCTATCCATATCCAAATTAGATCCCGGTGGTCTATAGCACACCACAAGCACTATCCCAGGGGAGGCTCTAATAGTTTTCTTCCCCAATGTAATTTTTGCCCAGACGGACTCTGTCTTATCCATTCCATTGCTTCTTATTTCTTTACATTCTACCTCATCATTGATAGACAATGCTACTCCACCACCTTTACCTTTATTTCGGTCTTTCCTAAACAGCACATACCCTTCAATACCCGTAGTCCAGTCATGACGACTATTCCACCCTGTTTCTGTTATCCCTAGAATATCTGGTTTCACTTCCTGCACCAGTAGCTCTAGTTCCTCCATTTTGTTACCTAGGCTCCTCGCATTGGTGTACAAACATCTTCATTTTTGCTGTTTGGCCTCGCTCACATTCTGTACCCGTTTAGGCACTATGACCTATTAGACTGGTATCTACACTGCCCTTCCTCCTTATATACATTCTCCTACCACATTTGTATCCTCTCTTACTTCGTTTTCTTTCCTCTCAATGCTAAAATCTGGCGTGGAGATTACTTGGACATCTCCCAGCCATCTCCCCCAAATTCCTAGTTTAAAGCTCTCTTAATCAGTTGTGCCAGCCTCCATCCTAGAAGTCTATTTCTTTCCCTACTCAGATGAAGTCCATCCCGAGAGAACTGTCCTCTGTCCATGAATGCCTCCCAGTGGCCAGACATCCCAAAGTCCTCCTTCTAGCACCACTGCCTAAGCCATCTGTTGATAGTCATAATCTTGTCACACCTTTGTTGCCGTTCTCTAGGAACAGGTAGAATCCCACTAAAGATCACCTGAGCCTCAATTTCCTTAAGCATGTTCCCCAGCCTAGCACAGTCTCCCTTAATACTTTCCAGCGAGAATCTAGCCGTATCATTTGTTCCCACATGAAGGATAATTAGGGGATTCTTTCCTGCTCCCTTTAGGATCCTTTTCAACCTCAGGTCTACATCCCGTATCTTAGCACCTGGAAGACAGCACACCCTCCTATTCTCTGGATCAGCTCTGGTTACAGGCCTGTCTATTCTTCTCAGTAAAGAGTCCCCGATCACATAGCCCTGCCTTTCCCTGGTGACGGTGCTATTCTCCAGTCTATCCCCTGTTCCCTCTGGCTGCAAGTTCTTTCCATTCCTATTCTCCCTTGTAATGCTCTTCAACCCATCCTGTATCCTCCTGGGGCTCATATTTGGTGTAGTCTCCATTAACTCTTCCCCTTTTCCTATAGGACTAGCTGCTCTTCTCTTCTTCCTTGCCCTTCCATCTTCAGTGACCACCTGCTGAGCCCCTTCTTCATTTTCCAACTCTGCAAACCTGTTCCTGAGCTCTATTTCTCCTCCACGAGCCTGTCTTTTTCTCTGCCTAGTTCTCTTAGTCACATGCTTCCACTGACCACTTCCCTCACCCAGCAGTCTCCCCTCAGAATTCCCTAGTCCTGCTTCCATCTGCAAGTCTGAGCTTTTCCCTTCAGATACCTCATGTCTTTGCTCCATCATCTGCTCAAACCCCTTCCTAAACTCAACCAGACTTTCCACCTGCATCTCCAAACCTCGGATCTTTTCCTCCATCAGCTCTAGCAGACGGCATTTCATACAGACAAAACTCTTACCGGGTACCCCCTCCAGGATCATGGACATACGGCAGCTTCCACATCCAGTCATCTCCATCGTGTCTTCCGCTACATGGGTCACTCCCACTGCTGCCTCTGTGTCTGTCATCGCCTTCCCGCCTAAATCCTGTTCATCTGGGAAACACAAACCACAGCCAAACCCCACCCCCCACAGCACAAACAAACCCCAAACAAGCACCACAAGACAAACTCCCCCTCAGACTCTCCTGTTTACAGCCCTGTTTGCTGGCTCCTGTGCCATGGCCTGAATGGCTGGCTCCCTTGCTAGGACCCCGAGTCAGAGAAGCCCCGGCCCCGAATCAGGGCTCAGCTTCTCTCCCAGCACAAAGGCACACGCGAGTTCACCCACAAACTATTGGCTGGATACAGGAATTACTGGGTAAAATTCTGTGACCTGTGTTATGGAGAATGTTGGATTATATGGCTCCTTCTGGCCTTAGAAAATCTATGAGTCAGTCGATAAGTGTGGCAAGGATATTTTCCATTGGAGAAGGCAGTTAGTGGTCATGTTTTAAAGACTGATACATGTGCCATTTGACCTTCCAGTTATAGAATCATAAAATATCAGGAATGGAAGGGACCTCAGGAGGTCATCTAGTCCAACCCCCTGCTCAAAGCAGGACCGATCCCCGACTAAATCATCCCAGCCAGGGCTTTGTCAAGCCTGACCTTAAAAACTTCTAGGGAAGGAGATTCCACCACCTCCCTAGGTAACGCATTCCAGTGCTTCACCACCCTCCTAGTGAAAAAGTTTTCCCTAATATCCAACCTAAATCTCCCCCACTGCAACTTGAGACCATTACTCCTTGTTCTGTCATCCGCTACCACTGAGAACAGTCTAGAGCCATCCTCTTTGGAACCCCCTTTCAGGTAGTTGAAAGCAGCTATCAAATCCCCCCTCATTCTTCTCTTCCGTAGACTAAACATCCCCAGTTCCCTCAGCCTCTCCTCATAAGTCATGTCTTCCAGTCCCCTAATCATTTTTGTTGCCCTCCGCTGGACTCTTTCCAATTTTTCCACATCCTTCTTGTAGTGTGGGGCCCAAAACTGGACACAGTACTCCAGATGAGGCCTCACCAATGTCGAACAGAGGGGAACGATCACGTCCCTCGATCTGCTCGCTATGCCCCTACTTATACATCCCAAAATGCCATTGGCCTTCTTGGTAACAAGGGCACACTGTTGACTCATATCCAACTTCTCGTCCACTGTAACCCCTAGGTCCTTTTCTGCAGAACTGCTGCCGAGCCATTCGGTCCCTAGTCTGTAGCGGTGCACTGGATTCTTCTGTCATAAGTGCAGGACTCTGCACTTGTCCTTGTTGAACCTCATCAGATTTCTTTTGGCCCAATCCTCCAATTTGTCTAGGTCCCTCTGTATCCTGTCCCTACCCTCCAGCGTATCTACCACTCCTCCCATTTAGAGGGGGGGGGAATCCAGAGAGACAAAAGATTCTCGTCTTGTGCCAAAGCTATTAAAGGGGGTGGAACAGAACAAAGGAGGCTGACATCATGAGAAATCCCCTAGTTACCACCTGAGCTGGAACTGAGAAGGACTGTACCAGGGGAAAGGATTGGGCCCAGACTAAGAAGAAGTCTAGTCTGTGAAAGAAGCTTATTGGAACATCTGAGGGAAATGCTTTGACCCAAGATCAAGGCAAGCTGAACATTACGGTCTGTGCTAAGTTGTCTTTGTTACCTTACAGAGCGTGCCAAGGAAGGGGTCAAGCCTGCAAATTGAGGTTCCTGAGGCATACCCTTGGAGAAATAGAAAAGGCTGCACAGCACAGTGGGTGGCATTGAACTTTATATCCAAAGGATGATGCACTTGACTGAAATGCCCAAAGATTTTATCATGTGCTGCAATGACTTTAGTTTGGCAACTCATCCACACACGGCTGGCAGAGTCTCCAGTCGATGCAAGACTTTGGCATTGGGACAGGCGGAATGACTTTGTGTTACTGCTCCGTTCCCATGCAATGCCTGAGTGTGCTTGGGGGATCGGGCCCTGGGTGGACAAGGCTGGGCTGCCCCTTCCGGAATGAGTGGAGGGAAGAGGGCCGTGCAATCCTCCCACCACGAGAAGGAATTATTGGAGCAACTTCCGGTTCTTTCTTTCAAGTCTCACAAGTTTTACTGAAGGCAGGAAAAAGCTGGCAGGTGACATGGCTCAACAATGCAAAATGCTGGTTATGGAGAATGTATTTCTAGTGGGGAAAAAGGTCCATCTCAGAGAATTCAGGGCAGGTGACAAATTGCTGTTTTACCAGATGTGTTAAAAGAGGCCAGGCCAATAGGGGCTAATTGCTGACTTTGTCTCAGTTTTGCTCCTATTAAGATAATGAGGAACACTGCTGTGAAATGCCGTCCATTTAATAAGCCTTGGGCTGATTTCAGGGGCGTAACCATCTCCTCCTTTGCAAGAAACTATTCCCTTAGAAAACTGTTGAGAAAGGAGTAGTCCCTAGGGAGACGCAGAATGGAGGGCGGAGCAGATATTTTATGGGTTTAAAAGTGTGTGCAAGAGAATGAAGAAATATGGGCCATTACCTACCGCCCACATGTACAGGAAGCAGAAATTGACCTGGAACATTGCGTTCTTGGCTCGAGAACTAAAGACATCGAGTCATATCTTAAGCTGTGTAAAGGGGCATGGATCTGTTGAAGTCAGTGGGCCAAATCCCCAGCTGGTGTACAGAGCCATGGCTCCATTGAAGTCAATGGGCCAGAGAGCCCCCAGCTGGTATTAAATCAACATTGCACCATTGAAATCAATGAACAACATTGACTTATAGGAGTCGAAGATCTGGCAGCGTTTTCAACCGCGCCTACTTGAGCTCACACTTTCATAAAGCAAATCTGCTATCCATTGACTTCCTAGGCAGGGGGTGTCTTCTCTGCACCCCAAATATAGTAGAGAAATCCTTCAAAGTGAGGTTCTACCCCCCCACCGCCCCGCTGTTTTTCTCTTCCTCTTCATTTGTTTCTGAAGTTCTCACAACCCTTCCTTTGCATTCAGTTCAGACTGGTGGTAGGAGGCCCACTGTGGACCAGATTTACAGATTATACATCTCTTGTCTGACAAAACTTGGTTTTCACCTTTGCTGGTGACCAACCTCCCTGGACACAGACTCGAAGAATGTATTTTCAGTGACTATAACTCCCTACACAACATCCATACGGGCGTTTTGCAATGACATTGATGACCAGTGAGGCACTGGCTTTTGAGACCCCCCCGTAATGCTGTTTGGGGAACTAGAACGCACATACCAGCCTCAGGATTCCTGCAACCCTCTGCACCGCTCTCTGTGCCCCTTGTTGGCTGGTTGCACGGACCGAACGCCCAAACACCACCTTTGAAGCGACCCTGGCAGGCGTTACTTTCTGTACAGGTTCCAGAATTCTCGCCTGGGCGTGCCGGGCGTGGAGCGTTGCACAAGGCTCCCGATATCATTAAAGAAGGAAACGATAACGCCGCAGTCTAAGGGTGTGGTCTGTGCAAGATTCAGCTCAAGGAGGGTATAAAAGCATCTGATCTCTGTGCTGTATTCACCACACCTGACTGATTGTCTCCTCTTCCGCGCTCCGAGACTCGGGTAAGTCCGTTTATGATAAGTAGCCCTATTATTTATTTATTTGAACCACACGCCAGCTTTTCTAACCAACTGCCTTGTATAGTGCTTTATAAACAGGGGATATTGCCGGGCTGCTTTAGGGGGATCACGAAGCAGGACCCCCCGCCCCGAAGCAGGGATAGGAAATGCTGCTGCAAGTAAAGGATATTCTCCAAGGCACACGGAGAGGGCTTTAGATTCTGTGTTTGAACATCAAGGGGGGCAGACGCAGGGCTCATGGGAAAGGTAAGTCAGGGAGCATCCAAAAGCCTGCTTTCCTCAGGAAAAGCTGCCTTCATGGATACACTGCTGGACTAACGCTGAGGAGAGCTGGGGTTAATTCCCACTCTGCCATAGCCTCCCTGAGTGATTGTAGTCGCTCTGTGCCTCAATTCCCCATCTGTAAAAGAGGATCAATAATCCTTTCTCTGCCTCATCCCCTCTTAGAGGCAGGGACGCTCTATGTACAGCGTCTAGCCTAGTGCAATGGTGGCTTGATCTCAGCTGGGGCCTCTCCGAGCTATTCGAAAACCAGTGATAACATGATACTGTTCTTGGTACCTTCCGCAGACTGGACAAGTGTCGATCAAGGCGGACCGAGACAGAAGGGAGAGTTCGTTCGTGTGTTAACTGTCATCCTGTTTCAGGTTCCCTAGACACTCAGCAAGATGACGACCAAGCTGGAAAAAGCCTTGAATGACATTATCGAAGTATACCACGAGTACTCTGAAAGTGAGTGCAACGACGATTACCTGCAGAAGGATGAATTCAAGAAGCTGCTCAAAAAGGAGGCCAACTCATTTCTGTGCTACACTGTGCCGGTAAGCTGAGACATGGTGCTGTCTGTGGGAGGCATTGGGAGTCTCCATGTTGGTGATTTACTGCCCCTGGGGATCTGGCCTATCCTTTTCCTTCGCTTTACTTCTCTGGGAGACAGTCACCACATTAGTGGCCCGAGAGTCAAGTGGGGCAGTAGAAGTTAATCTGAAAGCAAATGCTACTGAGCATCTATTTATGCTGCTTTAACCCAACGTTTGCTCCGCTAGTGTGGAGAAGAACACTCGATCGATAAACATATCCAGAGACCAAGAGATACTGAACTTTATTCTGGACCTTCTCTCTTCCCGTCTTGACAAATGCTTTGATGGAAAAGCAGGCAGAGCTAGTAAGGACCAAAGAAATGGTTGAGTAGCCTCAGAGAGATGAATGGGGATTTCATGGTACACATGGAGGGTTTTCTCGAAGCACTTTCAGTTTCATATTTTCTCTGTCAGTGATTAGCAGTCAGCTAACTCCCCCTGAAAGACACTGGGAGCCGGGTGTCTAGCAGCCCTTTGGAGCTTTGAAATCTCTCCCCAAATCCAGAAGTTGCAGAATAGTATTTTGCTGTTAAAAGTTGCAAGGAGGGTTCATTGACAACCACTGGGAGTGCAACCTCCTACCACCGTGTTGCTAATGGATTCTTCTTTTTACTCTTCCTTCTTTTGCAGCGCCCGGGGGACGAAGAGAAATACATAGACAACCTGTTTCAGAAGGCCAACAAAGACAAAAATGAACACCTCCATTTCGAAGAGTTCGTTACCACCCTGGCGAAATTGGCCATACATGCTCACAATATGTCACACAAGGGTGTGAAGCAAAGTGAGGGGCAAGGGCAAGGACATGCGCATGGCCCCAATTAACTTGGGCCTGAGCATAATTCTGTCCCCGCTCCTGGAAGCTCCTCTGGGCACGGGTGTCATGCCTGGGGCACTAACCCCAGCGATGACCCTAACCACCGAAATCAGGGAGACCCTTTGAGTTAAAACAAGATGAGATTTTGTAAATATCGAATGTAACCAGAGAATCTTTGCCTGTTTGGGCTGATAATGTAGCAATAAAACTCTCCTCCAATGCACTCCCCTGCGTCTGTTTGCCGTGTTCTTCAGTCTCCTGACAATGGCGTAACAATGGTCCTACTCACGGCGTATGAGAGCTAGTGTAAATGGGGGTGGGAGAGGAAGGGTGGCCCGGCGGATAAGATACAAGCAGGAGTCAGGAAGTCTGGGCTCTATTCCCAGCACAGGACTGTGAGCCAGGACTCCTGGGTTCTACTCTCACATTGGTCACTGACTCAGTGGGTAAACTTAGCCAAGTCATGTTGCTTCTCATCTGACTGCACTGGGAGGAAGGATTGTCTGGTGGGTAAAATGGAGGTTCTGGGAGTCAAGACACGTGGGTTCTATTCTAAGCACCAGCCAGGAGTCCTGGGATCTGTTCCCACTGCTGCTCCACTCTGACGTTGGGTAAAGTTTGGCAAGTTGCTTCCCTTCTGCATTCCTCAGCGTTCGCCCTCTGCCGAACGGCAAGGCAGAAGGCTGTAGGAAACGAAATACAGCTGCATGGCGCTGAGGCTGGGGCAGTGAGAGCGGGTGATTAAACATGACACACTCATGCAATGCTGTTCAAATACAGGCTAATGCCATAGCAGGTTGCATTCGCACCTTGGTCGTTCAAGTCCTCGTATCGGATTCACATTAGGGACCAACCGGGACCTGGTCTGATACAAGGGTGAGCAGAGTACAGTTAAGCCCTAGGCATAGCTGATGGACAGCAAGTCTCCTGCTTCCTGCAAGAGGGCAGAGGCAGAGGCAGGATATGGCCTGAAGCATCTTCCTCATGGTGCTAGTGAGATGCTTAGCTCTGCATGCCGACCTCTGGCCTCACCCCTCTTCCTAGGCAGAGGTACTGTGACGGTTGCACAGTGCAGCTCTCTCCTTAGTGCTGGGTCAGCTTCTCTAGAGCACCCGGTCCCTCCCATCACCTTTCACCCTGTGTTTATATGCATAACAGTCCATGCCTGCAAAAAGCGACGAGGCCACCCTGGTACGCAGCTCTCACTGGGGCACATGGGCCCACCCTGATGTTCCCACCTCCGAAATACACCATGTTAGCTCTGGTGACCGGGCACTTTGCTGGGTGGGTGGTCGGTCAGAACTGAACTCTGGACCATCAGTGCTAAAAGAGGAGCCTTCACCCTTGAGCTAAAGGAGTAACTCTGTTAGTGGGTAGTGTAGGAGCCGAGTGTTTGACTGCACTCACAGTTCAGTCTTAAAAATGTTCAGGAGACCAAATAACCAAGCATACCCCGTTTATTGTCTAAAGACAGAACAGTACAATACGAAATACAGCCCCTCCGTCTGGGAAGCATATTCTCACAGTGTGTTTACCTTACACGCAAGGTGTGCTTCAAAGAGATGCATTTCAGCTACCAGTATTTATTACAAACCTTTCTCTACATCCAATCCACCAGTTCCTACCCGTTCCTTAACTTGTTCTGTACCTTGCTTTATTCTGGATGCTAGAATTCCCGGTACTGGTCCGTAAGGTACCTCTTTGTATTGGCCCATGTCCTGTTTGGTATACTCCACTCCAGATAGTGATGAGCCATGACCGGACTCCCTAAGTGTACTGGGGAGAGAGTATTCATGCACCTTTGCTCTGACACGGGTCCTATTTTCGAATGTCAATGCTGACTGCAGCTTTGCGAAGGGTTTGTGGGATACCTGACGGGGGTGAACAGAACTGTGGGCATATGGTGTGCCGTAAATAGTATATAATGTATACTAGAAGAATACCACGCACACAGTACCTGTTAACATGGTGTATATTATGCGTAACATATATGTATTGGCTAACACCGAACTCCAGCCTTCCTAGCTGGCTCCTGGTCCCTGCACTCGCCATGCCTTGTGCCTGAGTGCTCAGAGTCATCTCTCTGGAAAGCCACTAGCCCCCTTCCTCCCACTGGCTCCATCCCACAGCTCTGTCCAAACTCAGGCTGGCCTTATAATCCCCAGCAAGCCTGGTTTCTAGTCACATCCTTCCCCTTATGCCACTGACTCCTCCACTCGCTCCCTTCACCTGGGGAGATGCTAAACGGATCGGAGTGTCCACACCAAGGTTTGTGTTTGTTGCTGTACATCAGTTTTAAGCCAGTGTGTGCAGACAGGGCCCGGGAGGTTTTTCCAGGCCATGCAGATCCCATCCAGTCAGGCTGGTACTGTAGATCGTGCCTGTAGGACTTCATAGAGGACGTGTGTCCCAATGCTGTCTAGGCACAGAGGCAAACAAAGGGGATGGCTGAAGGCTGGAGCTGATTGTGTGGCAGATGTGCCCATCGGAAGGCAAAAACATTCAGCTTGATCAAATGGGCTCATTAAAGGAGGTTGCTGCTAGCTCCGCAGAAAAGGCCTTGGAAGATACGAAATCTTCCAGGGTCACGTGAAACCGGGACTCAGTCCCACGTGAAACTGGGGTCTGAGCTGTCGAGGATGGGGAGACAAATCCAGGGAGTTTCGAAGAATGACAGCCCTGAGTGTATTCGGGGCCTGATAGCCTTTGCTGATTGCTCTCCACCTGTCTAACGCCCAATCGGGGCACTCTTTTTTGGGCTGACTAAATAGGTTCATTGCAAAATGACAAAGGCAATTTCAAACTGGAAGAAAGGTGTGCAGTTTTTGCAGCAAGGGTAATTAACTACTGAAACAGCTTGCAAAGAATCAGAGCTTATTAGGGTTGGAAGAGACCTCAGGAGGTCATCTAGCCCAATCCCCTGCTCAAAGCAGAACCAACACCCACTAAATCCCTTGCCTAGGGATGTGGTTTTTGCCACGGAAATTTGGTGAAAAAAACCAAAACTTTTGGCTGAAGCTAGAAAAATTCTATTCAGAATTGCTGCCACGTGCCCCCTCATGGGGGTTGTAGTTTGGATTTCTCATGCCCTGATTCTTCTCTACAGGCTGGTTTCCCTCGTTGGACTACATCTCCCATGATGCACCTTGACCCCCCCCTTGTTCAGCTGTTGCAGTGTACCATGGGAGTTCCTAGCTGCAGTGCATTCTGGGAGATGCAGCCTGGCTCGGGAACCTGGCCCCGCGAAAAGGAAGGGATCACAAGGCAAACAACTGCCATGAGACCCTGAATTGCAATGTGTCAGTTTTCGGCTGTTCTGTTTCCTCAGGAGAAGCGGAATGTTTCTGCGGAAAGTAGACGCTTTTCATCAAAGAATTCATTGAATTGAAAACCAAGTGGCCTGTCGAAAACCATTTTTGATGGCAGGTTATCAGCCAGCCCTGCCTGAAATCTTCCAATCCAGATGGGTCCTTTTAAGAGATGGGCTCTAGTTCCACCACAAGCGACTGGGCTCGGTGCAGGAATCCCAGGGGAAGGGGCGGGGAGGGGTGTTACGTGGCCCACGCTAGGCAGGAGGTCAGATGAGAGGATCATAACGGTGCCTGTGTGCTCCCAGAATCAGAGTGCAACCGTCTCCCACACGTGTCCTCAGGTCCTGCTCTGGCGCAGGCAGAGGCTCAGTCCCACAAGGGGCAGGGGAGAGAATATCGGATGTCTCCGGGACTTAGGGCAATAGCAGGTAGACGTTAAGCAGCAGGACACAAAAAGCTACCACCTTCCCCGGCCAGTGCTGCGATGGCAGTGCCCGGATTCCCCAGGGGACGGGAGGTCTCCCCCACCACATCCCCCGGCCGGATAACAGCAGCTCAGAGTCCACCGCTGGAACCCCAGCGTTACATGGCACCCCAGCCCTCCAACCTCTCCTTGCTGGGACGGGTCTCCCATGAGCCAGAGTCCGGCTGGCCCTCAGCTTGCCCAGACAGAGAGCTGTGTTATGTCACCCCCTCACAGGGGCGTGCACAAGTGGGGGCAAGCAGGGGCAGAGACCCCCTACCCCCAATAATCATCGGGGGGCACAGAACTCCTCCAGCCCTGGCGATGGAGTTAAGAGCAAGCTCCTGCTGGGTGGGGGGAGGGGGCGGGGAGAGGAAGCTCCTGCAGGGGGAGGGAAGAGCGAGCTCCTGAGGGTTCTCCAAAAGGTTCCCAGAAGGTGCCTCTCCAAAAGGGGTCAAATTTAAATTCCTGCGCACGCCCCTGCTGCCTCATGGAAGCGCTGGTAGGAGCTAGGCCAGTGTTGACTTGCACGGCCTCACCTGCACCTGGGCTGGCAGAGGTACCAAGCTGAGCTCTGAGGGTGCCTGCCCAGGGAATCGCCTGTCGGCTCGCTCAGCCGCTGGGCGCCCTGAACGTCTGACGGTCACACGCACACCACACACCTGGAACTGGACTGTGACGGGTGGGGTGCAGCAGGACAGGTGGGTCTGTGCAGAAAAATGATGCAAGGTCCCACTGAAGAGAGCCATTGTGCCGGTTTTGCAAGACCCACAGAGGAACCGGGATGTGGGTTCTGGCTGAAAACACTCCGTGACAGGCAGGAGGAAAAGGCAAAGATACAGCAAGCTGAGTCAGGGATAGCAGGGACAACCAGCTCCAACTGCCCCTTAGTCCTGGCTTCTGGGCACGATGGAAACCGAGAAACTGAGCTCTTGTGTTCTCCTGTCTCCTGCCCTCCGACCGGCTGGTGCTATGCCCCCTATTTATCATAGGAGAGGCTATGCTGCTGGGTGAGGTGCCCAGCTTCAGGAGACACACCGGCGCTAGCTCCAGAGAGCGTGGTTGTGACAGCCCCGGGGAACTAGCCACCTTAGGTACGTACCCAGGAGAGACCCCCAAATTTTAGAGTTTAAGGGCAGAAGGGACCACAAGACCATCTAGCCTGCCCTCCTGTATATCACAGACCCCCAGAGCCCCCACGCTAAACCCCCACATTGGTAGGTATAGTTGGGATTATGTTTTCCAATGTGCATTACTTTGCATTTATCAACACTGAATTTTATTTGCCATTGTAAAAAGAAAAGGAGGACTTGTGGCACCTTAGAGACTAACCAATTTATTTGAGCATAAGCTTTCGTGAGCTACAGCTCACTTCATCGGATGTAGCTCACGAAAGCTCATGCTCAAATAAATTGGTTAGTCTCTAAGGTGCCACAAGTCCTCCTTTTCTTTTTGCGAATACAGACTAACACAGCTGTTACTCTGAAATTCGCCATTGTGTTACCCAGTCACCCAGTTTTGTGAGATCCCTTTGTAGCTCTTCGCAGTCTGCTTTGGACTTGGCGATCATGAGTAATTTTGTATCATCTGCAAATGTTGCCACCCCACCGTTTACCCCGTTTCCCAGATCATTGATGAGTATGATGAACAGCACTGGCCCCCGGGGGACACCAGGATTTACCTCTCTCCAGTCTCACCATTTATTCCTATCTTTTACCTGGAGTGCCTGGCAATGCGTTCAGGATCATCTCACGATCCTTAATTTAATTTAATGACAAGCGTTTTGTTATCTTAATCACCCTGCCTCTGTGTAGAGACAAACTCCCTGCCCCAAGGGCGGCAGCTGGGAGCAGCACAGAACTCACCACTTTCCACCCTCAAGCCCTGTTGCAGTTAAGAGCTCTCTGGGGCTAGGGCCTGTGCTGTGAGCAGACCTCAGGTTGGAAACTCGGGGGTGGGGTAGAGCCTCCCCTGCCCCCCAAATGGCGCCCCTGGCTCGGAGCCCTGGCCCTCCCCCTCCTATCTCCCATCTCCAGCCCTGGCCAGCCCTGCTGCTTCAGAGGAAGGAGACCAGGAATACATTTGGGGAGTGGGGGTGGGGGGTTTCTGTTCTGACCTCTGCAGGGGGGCCGGCTGACATGAGCTTTTATGAACATAAGACATAAACCGGAAGTTGGCCGCAGGGCTGCTGAGCCCCCCGCCCCGACCATCGCAAGCCATCCCGTCACACACACACACAGTCGCACTCAGAAATGCGTCCAGCTCTCTCTTAAAGCTCATGGCGTTGTCAGTCCCTGTGACAATCAGGGTCCTGGCTCCCCCAGGGGAGAACAGAAGGTTTAAATGGCCCCTGCTCCGAAGGCTGATAGACTGAGGTTCTCGCAGACTAAGAGGGAGTCCTCCACGAGACCCTCCGGCTTCCAGCCCTCGAGGGACTTGGGGTGAGAACGCTCAGCTGGGATGGGGCAAGGTGTCCGAAAGTGCAGGAACATTGCCAGTGACCCCAGAGTGGGTGTGACCCGCCATAAGGGTACCATCTGCAACATGCCCGAGATAGGGCAAATGACTTAGGGAGGAGGGAGTGTCTCTCTCGAAGTAGGAATGAAACTGGTAATTACCATAAAGTGAGAGAATCGGGTTGCGGCATGAACACATGTGGAGCAATCGCTGCTGAAACAGGGCGACGGAAAACTGCATAAAAGGTCTGAGCAGAGTAGTCAGAACTCGATACGTCATTGATCCGTCTCTGAGAGTCCTTAGGAGACGTGGGTAAGTCTGTTTATAACCAGCTCTTTTAAAACCTTGTAATCCAGCTGGTCACCACTGAGCAAAATGTTTGGCCTGTAACTTCTAACATCAGCTGAACTAACTCTGAAAAATAGTAATCGCTGATCACAACCGGACTTACCCAACCCCCGAGACAGGAGTCCCGCGGCGTACCGGTCAGCGTTTGCCATAAGAATGCTCCACTCCCGCATCTTTTCTAGTCTCTCCCTTCCGCTCCCGCCCACTGACAGTAGACCAAGGATCACAGCCCGTGGGAGACAAGGCTGTTATGTGCCACAGGCAGAGAAGGGGAGGCATGGAGGGGCCCCAGTAATGGCAGGAAAATGGTTAAATGAGATACCCCCGGAGAATCCTGCCACGGACCCGCCCCCACACGCTGCAGAGGAAGGCGCAAAACCCCCAAGGTCCTGCCAGTCTGAGCTGAATTCCTTCCCGACCCCACCTGTGGCGATCGCTCAGACCCTGGGCACGTGAGCAAGGACCAGCCGGCCAAGCCCCTGAGCGAGAGACTGCTCCCTGCTGCCTCAGAGCAGGGGCGCCTCTTCAGATTCTGCGGGGTGTGTGTGGGCAACTCTACCTGTGATTCCAGGGGCTACTTGAGCACTTGAGAACTCTAGTTTTTTGGCAGATAACTTAGCAATTAGCTGGCAGGAGCCCTGGATCTAATTCCTATCAAAAAGAAAGAAAATTAAATAATTAGACTCACTCAGCTCTAATACTAATGTGTTCAGACATCTTGTGGCAAGTCACTTAAGGGACACTGGTTAGGTTTATAATTTTAATGTATATTCTTACTTTGTTACTATCTCTGCGGAGAGAGAGACTCTGTCCGGACTCCTGGGTTCTATCTCAGCTCTGGGAGGGGAGCAGGGTCTAATCGGTTACAGTGGGGAGCAGATACATCTGGGTTCAATATAAGAACATCAGAACGGCCATACTGGGTCAGACCAAAGGTCCATCTAGCCCAGTACCCTGCCTTCCAAAAGTGGCCAATGCCAGGTGTCCCAGAGGGAATGAACAGAACAGGTCATCGTCAAGTGATCCATCCCCTGTCGCCCATTCCCAGCCTCTGGCAGAGATGTTAGGAACATGCAGATAATGGTGTTGCATCCCTTCCCACCCTGGCTAATAGCCATTGCTGGACCTATCCTCCACGAACGTATCTAGTTCTTACTGGAACCCTGTTATAGTCTTGGCCTTCACAACACCCTCTGGCAAGGAGTTCCTCAGCTTGACTGTGAAGAAATACTTCCTTTTGTTTGTTTTAACTCTGCTGCCTGCTCATTTCATTGGTGACCCCTGGTTCTTGTGCTATGTGAAGGAGTAAATAACACGTCCTTTTTCAATTATTCTGCACCACTCATGACTTTATAGACTCTATCATATCCCCCCGAGTCGTCTCTTTGCCCAGCTGAAGTCCCAGTCCTTTAAATCTCTCCCCATACGGCAGCCGTTCCAGACCCCCAATCATTTCTGTTGTCGTTTTCTGAACCTTTTCCAAATCCAATGTATCTTTTTTGAGATGGGGCGACCACATCTGCACACAGTATTCAAGATGTGGGTGTACCAAGGATTTATAGAGAGGCAATATGATAATTTCTGTCTTATTATCTATCCCTTTCCCAACGATTCCCAATATTCTGTTCGCTTTTTTGACTGGCGCTGCACATTGAGTGGATGTTTTCAGAGAACTCTCCACAGTGACTCCAAGATCTCTTTCTTGATGGGTAACAGCTCATTTACACCCCACCATTTTGTAGGTATAGTTGGGATTACGTGCATTACTTTGCATTTATCAACACTGAATTTCATTTGCCATTGTGTTGCCCAGTCATGCAGTTTAGTAAGATCCCTTTGTAGCTCTTCGCAGTCTGCTTTGGACTTAGCTATCATGAGTAATTTTGTATCATCTGCAAATGTTGTCACCCCACCATTTACTCCTTTTCCCAGATCATTAATGAGTATGATGAACAGCACTGGCCCCGGGGGACACCAGGATTTACCTCTCTCCAATCTCACCATTTATTCCTATCTTTTACCTGGAGTGCCTGGCAATGCTTTCAGGATCATCTAAAGATCCTTAATCTAATTTAATGACGAGCCTTTTGTTATCTTAATCACCCTGCCTCTGTTTAGAAAGTATCAGGGGGTAGCCCTGTTAGTCTGTATCCACAAAAACAACAAGGAGTCCGGTGGCACCTTAAAGACTAACAGATTTATTTGGGCATAAGCTTTCGTGGGTAAAACCCCACTTCTTCAGATGCACGGAGTTAAAATTACAGATGCAGGCATTATATAATGAAACATAAAGAGAAGGGAGTTACCTCACAAGTGGAGAACCGGTGCTGACAGGACCAATTCAATCAGGGTGGATATAGTCTACTCCCAACAATAGATGAGGGGGTGTCAATTCCAGGAGAGGCAAAGCTGCTTCTGTAATGAGCCAGCCACTCCCAGTCCCTGTTCAAGCCCAAATTAATGGTGTTAAATTTGCAAATGAATTTTAGTTCTGCTGTTTCTCTTTGAAGTCTGTTTCTGAAGTTTTTTTGTTGAAGGATGGCCACTTTTAAATCTGTTGTCGAATGTCCAGGAAGATTGAAGTGTTCTCCTACTGGTTTTTGTATGTTACAATTCCTGATGTCCGATTTGTGTCCATTTATTCCTTTACGTAGGGACTCTCCGGTTTGGCCAGTGTACGTGGCAGAGGGGCATTGCTGGCACATGGACACACCCCTGGAACCCCAACCTGGGGTATTCTATCTGCTACCCAAGATCCATAAACCTGGAAACCCTGGACGCCCCTTCATCTCAGGCATCAGCACCCTGATAGCAGGATTGTCTGGCTATGTGGACTCTCTCCCCAGACCCTATGCTACCACCACTCCTAGCTATCTTCAAGACACCACTAAAATTCATTTGCAAATTTAACACCATTAATTTGGGCTTGAACAGGGACTGGGAGTGGCTGGCTCATTACAGAAGCAGCTTTGCCTCTCCTGGAATTGACACCCCCTCATCTATTGTTGGGAGTAGACTACATCCACCCTGATCGAATTGGCTCTGTCAGGACTGGTTCTCCACTTGTGAGGTAACTCCCTCCCCTTCTTGTGTCAGTATATCATGCCTGCATCTGTAATTTCCACTCTGTGCATCTGAAGAAGCGGGTTTTTTACTCACAAAAGCTTATGCCCAAATTAATCTATTAGTCTCTAAGGTGCCACCGGACTCCTTGCTGCCTCTGTGTAGAGACAAACTCCCTGCCCCAAGGGCGGCAGCTGGGAGCAGCACAGAACTCACCACTTTCCACCCTCAAGCCCTGTTGCAGTTAAGAGCTCTCTGGGGCTAGGGCCTGTGCTGTGAGCAGACCTCAGGTTGGAAACTCGGGGGTGGGGTAGAGCCTCCCCTGCCCCCCAAATGGTGCCCCTGGCTCGGGGCCCTGGCCCTCCCCCTCCTATCTCCCATCTCCAGCCCTGGCCAGCCCTGCTGCTTCAGAGGAAGGAGACCAGGAATACATTTGGGGAGTGGGGGTGGGGGGTTTCTGTTCTGACCTCTGCAGGGGGGCCGGCTGACATGAGCTTTTATGGACATAAGACATAAACCGGAAGTCGGCCGCAGGGCTGCTGAGCCCCCCGCCCCGACCATCACAAGCCACCCCGTCACACACACGCAGTCGCACTCAGAAATGCGTCCAGCTCTCTCTTAAAGCTCATGGCGTTGTCTGTCCCTGTGACAATCAGGGTCCTGGCTCCCCCAGGGGAGAACAGAAGGTTTAAATGGCCCCTGCTCCGAAGGCTGATAGACTGAGATTCTCGCAGACTAAGAGGGAGTCCTCTACGAGACCCTCCGGCTTCCAGCCCTCGAGGGACTTGGGGCGAGAACGCTCAGCTGGGATGGGGCAAAGTGTCCGAAAGTGCAGGAACATTGCCAGTGACCCCAGAGTGGGTGTGACCCGCCATAAGGGTACCATCTGCAACATGCCCGAGATAGGGCAAATGACTTAGGGAGGAGGGAGTGTCTCTCTCGAAGTAGGAATGAAACTGGTAATTACCATAAAGTGAGAGAATCGGGTTGCGGCATGAACACGTGTGGAGCAATCGCTGCTGAAACAGGGCGACGGAAAACTGCATAAAAGGTCTGAGCAGAGTAGTCAGAACTCGATACGTCATTGATCCGTCTCTGAGAGTCCTTAGGAGACGCGGGTAAGTCTGTTTATAACCAGCTCTTTTAAAACCTTGTAACCCAGCTGGTCACCACTGAGCAAAATGTTTGGCCTGTAACTTCTAACATCAGCTGAACTAACTCATGGCTCTTTTCCAGGAGCCTTCATTTGGTCTGTGGCTGGGACCCCGGTGTGGGCATGGAGGCGAAAGTTCTGAGGAGCTTGCTGCAGAAGAAAACTCTAAGACGGGCCCTCCGTATTGGCCCGAAATGTCCAGAGAATCTGGAATCCAAACGGGAGCCATGCGTACAATGGGGAGATCTGACCAGTGTTATAAGCACAGGGGTCTACTGATTCTGATCCGTCCCTGAGGTCTGCCAGGGCTCGCCCTCCCCCCCGATGGCAATGGGCTAAAAAGGGTGGTGGCTTTACTGGGGTATGACCCAGATCCTTTTTGTTCCCGAAATATCTTTCAACATTTCAGCCTTCCCAGGTATTTTCAGAGCTTAGCAATGGCCAGCCCGGGCGCGGCAGCAAACAGACACCACCCGTTAGACAGGCCTACTGCCCTCTTCGCTGCCTGCCCGGTCAGCCCCATGGGCCAGTGCAGGAAGAGAGGTGGGCCATGTCTTCCCTTCCTCCTTCTCCTGCCCCCTTTGGTGGGGGCATGAGTAGGGTGGCCAGGTGTCTGGTTTTTGACCAGAACGCCCGGTCGAAAAGTGACCCCGATGGCTACAGTCAGCACTGCTGACTGGGCTGTTAAAGGTCTGGCCAGCAGCGTAGCAGGGCTAAGGAAGCTCCTTCCTGCCGTGGCTCCGTGTGGCCCCCGGAAATAGCGGCATGTCCCCACTCTGCTGCTAGACCCAGGGGCAGCCAGGGGGCTCCGCACGCTGGCCCCGCCCCAAGTGCCAGTTCCGCAGCTCCCATTGGCCAGGAACCATGGCCAATGGGAGCTGCGGGGGCGGTGCCAGTGGATGGGGCAGCATGCAGAGCCACCTGGCTGTGCCTCTGTGTAGGAGCTGGAGGAAGGAGGACATGCTGCTGCTTCCCGGAGCCGCCTGAGGTAAGCGCTGCCTGGAGCCTGCACCCCTGACTCCCTCCTGCACCCCAACACCCTGCCCTAGCCATGATCCCCCTTCCACCCTCCAAACCCCTTGATCCCAGCCCAGAGCATCCTCCTGTATCCCAAATCCCTCATCCCCATCCCAGAGCTTGTACCCCCAGCTGGAGCCCTCACCCCCTCTTGCACCCCATCCTCCTGCCCCAGCCCAGTGAAAATGAGTGAGTGAGTGAGGGTGGGGAGAGCAAGTGACAGAGGCAAGGGGGATGGACTAAGCAGGGGGTGGGACCTCAGAGAATGGGAGGGGCCTTGAATCATAGAATCATAGAATATCAGGGTTGGAAGGGACCTCAGGAGGTCATCTAGTCCAACCCCCTGCTCAAAGCAGGACCGATCCCCAATTAAATCATGCCAGCCAGGGCTTTCTCAAGCCTGACCTTAAAAACTTCTAAGGAAGGAGATTCCACCAGCTCCCTAGGTAACGCATTCCAGTGTTTCACCACCCTCCTAGTGAAAAAGTTTTTCCTAATATCCAATCTAAATCTCCCCCACTGCAACTTGAGACCATTACTCCTTGTTCTGTCATCTGCTACCACTGAGAACAGTCTAGAGCCATCCTCTTTGGAACCCCCTTTCAGGTAGTTGAAAGCAGCTATCAAATCCCCCCTTATTCTTCTCTTCCGTAGACTAAATAATCCCAGTTCCCTCAGCCTCTCCTCATAAGTCATGTGTTCCAGTCCCCTAACCATTTTTGCTGCCCTCCGTTGGACTCTTTCCAATTTTTCCACATCCTTCTTGTAGTGTGGGGCCCAAAACTGGACACAGTACTCCAGATGAGGCCTCACCAGTGTCGAATAGAGGGGAACGATCACGTCCCTCGATCTGCTGGCAATGCCCCTACTTATACATCCCAAAATGCCATTGGCCTTCTTGGCAACAAGGGCACACTGTCGACTCATATCCAACTTCTCGTCCACTGTAACCCCTAGGTCCTTTTCTGCAGAACTGCTGCCCGGTCCCTAATCTGTAGCGGTGCATGGGATTCTTCCGTCCTAAGTGCAGGACTCTGCACTTGTCCTTGTTGAATCTCATCAGATTTCTTTTGGCCCAATCCTCCAATTTGTCTAGGTCCCTCTGTATCCTATCCCTACTCTCCAGCGTATCTACCTCTCCTCCCAGTTTAGTGTCATCTGCAAACTTGCTGAGAGTGCAATCCACACCATCCTCCAGATCATTTATGACGATATTGAACAAAACCGGCCCCAGGACCGACCCTTGGGGCACTCCACTTGATACCGGCTGCCAACTAGACATGGAGCCATTGATCACTACCCGTTGAGCCTGACAATCTAGCCAGCTTTCTATCCACCTTATAGTCCATTCATCCAGCCCATACTTCTTTAACTTGCTGGCAAGAATACTGTGGGAGACCTGTCAAAAGCTTTGCTAAAGTCAAGGAACAACATGTCCACCGCTTTCCCCTCATCCACAGAACCAGTTATCTCGTCATAGAGGCAATTAGATTAGTCAGGCATGACTTGCCCTTGGTGAATCCATGCTGACTGTTCCTGATCACTTTCCTCTCCTCTAAGTGCTTCAGAATTGATTCCTTGAGGACCTGCTCCATGATTTTTCCAGGGACTGAAGTGAGGCTGACTGGCCTGTAGTTCCCAGGATCCTCCTTCTTCCCTTTTTTAAAGATGGATGAGGGGCGGGGCAAAGGTGTTTGGTTTTGTGCGAGTAGAAAGTTGGCAACCCTAGGGATGGGGGACAACTGTGCCTCCAGGGGAGTAGGATGGAGCTGTCCCGCTGCGGATGGCGGGAGGTGGAGAGCAGAAGAGGGTGAGGTCTGTAGGTGCAGAGAGGAGGCCAACAGGCTGAGGCGAGGAGTTGCATGGTGCTATCATGGAAGCGGAAGGGATCCCTTGATGGGTCTGAACTCGCCTTAGACCCTGGGATGGGTGTTGGGGGTTAGGTGGCTCTGACAATGCCTGGGAAAATGTTTGGGGTAAACAGGGCCCACTTCCCTAAGACATTCCCCACCCCAAATACAGCACATGCTGCTGGTTGAAACTGTCCCTGGGAGTTGGAGATCAAAGGTCCGAGTTGTGTAAAGAAACAGGCTGATGTGCCCAGGCTGGGTTCTGGTTCTGAGACAGCTATGAAGTGATAACCCAGGGGAAAGCCGGTGGTGGGTTTTGAAGGCCTGACGCCTACCAGAGCCCCCGCCTGGAGTGGGATGCATTCATAGGCCAAAGACTGGAAAAACATCAATGATGCTTTATTGCACCATAGCAAGACCCTCCCTACAGACAGACATTAATGTATCTAGACTAGATGAAAATACCTACAAGGAGAAATGATTTGGGAAGCCAGTGTTATAAACAGGCAGTTCTCCAATTCACATCCAACTCATCCGAGCGTTTCATTAGATTAGTCCCTACCTGGGCCACACCAGTCGTTATCGTGGCTGATGAAATGGGCGTCATACTCCTCCAAGGTCAGCTTCTGATCGCCATCTTGGCTGGTTGCTCTAAGGAGTTCCTTGATGTCCCCGGCACGGTGCCTGCCCTGCAACAAAGAGACGTCTGTGAAATACCCCTTAGTACGAGCACCCAATGGGAGACAAATGGCCTCTGCTCACTGGGAGAACGTTGCATTGTTGTACTGGCTGGCCGTGCACAGGGTTGGTTTTGCTCCTGGGGGATGGGCACTTGGGGTTTTGATTTCTTAGGGCCTGAGGGATTCCTTGGAAACGGCAAACAGACAGACGACACGGGAAGGGGTGTGTGATGGGATGGCTCCTACACCTGGCAAAGAGCTATTTTCATGAGTCGTTACTGCCACCACTGCCAAGCTTAAACACACAGGGGAACGCATCCCTGGATCTGTGCATAGCAGGGTCGTGCATCAGGGTTCCACCGCAGCCCCAGTAGACTCACTCACCTATGTCGTGGTTTCAGCCTTGTAGAGCCATTTCTGGGACCAAAATAACCCAGCGCCGGTCTCCTCATGGTGACGCCCCCAGCCGGGCTCTGCAATACCATGGGAAGAGAGTATGTTTGGTCAGTTTGGCCCAAAATATGTTTCCCTCAGGCACTGAATCCCTCCCCAGAAATAGAAGCAAATTCTAGCTTCACTCACACATGCTTCCAGAGAGGTTGGTGACTGCAACATCTCTGTCAGGTCCAGGGCTGGCCTTATGGGTGGGAGACGTGGGTGACCGCCCAGGGCACCATGGTCGGGGGCGGGGCGCCGTGGTCAAGGGGCTGCAGAAGGGCCATGCCCAGAGGCGAGGGGAGGAGATAAAGGGGGCTGTGGGGCAGGAGTCAGGCACTCACATGCGTCCTCTCTGCCCTCCTGGCAGCCGACACCTGGAGCTGCTCTGCCTGCAGCGTGGCCGACTGTTGCTCGGGGAACAGTACTTGAAGGGCGCCAAAGAAAGTTTGCCCAGGGCACCATTTTCGCTAAGGCCTTTCATGATACTGTGAGATTAAACGGATGTATTTGTAGCCTCTGCTTCGGGTTAGTAATGTGTAATTATAAAGCATGCCCCGTAAGACTTTGTCTTGGGCCGGATTCCAGTGCCCTTACTCATGCTTAGTAGGGCCTTACTCCATAAGTAATCCTAGTGAAATAGAACCTTTGGGGGAAATTATTGTCTTTTCTGCAAAATATTTTGGCAAAACTGACTCTTTTTCCATTTTCATCGACATTTTTCTTAAGTTTTGGTTTTTCATTTCAGATTGTTTAGTTTTGGCATTTTGGAATTTTGGAGGAAAACAGAATTTTTTACAAGCAAAATCTACATTTAATCGAAAAGCCATTTTCTGTGAAAAGCAAAACAAAAAACCACAAAACAAACCAATTACGCCCCCCCCCCCCAAAAAAAACACCCTAAATTTTTTTGATGAAAATGTTTTGGCCAACTCTATATTGAAGTCAGTGAGATGACTTGTGGGCTAAAGTGACACTTAATCTGGCAACAGTAGAATCTAGTTCTTTATCTCCGTCGCACAAACACTTACTCCTTGTTACTAACACCGATGCATATTACACGTCACTATTATAAACGCCAACAGAATGCCGCTGCAGTTCGTCCAGAGTCATTTGTAAAGGGTATTTTGGTTAAAAGCAACAACACTGAAAATGTTTGCTACAATAGATTCTCTTATGCATGTGAACAAAGGTTGTTTTATGTCATTGGCTAAATCTGATCCTTGGGAAAAAATCATTAATTAATACAAACGGCAGCAGAAATTATGGACCAAAATTATTCTTCTTGAGAAAAATAGTAATCACCGATCACAGCCGGACTTACCCAACTCCCTGGAAAGGTGTCCAGGGGCTTACCGGTCAGGGTTTGCTTCTGCATCTTTTATAGTCTCTCCCTTCCGCTCTGGCTCTTTCTCCAGAGACACGCTCAGATGAGGACACACGATAGTATGTGATACTAATGGGGTTGCTCACCTGAAGTTTATCAGGTACATTTTCCTGGTTGGCTACTGACACCCCTCTCAGAGCAATCTGGCATTTTTAATAATCGATGGAAGTTGCAGATAACCACGTTTCGCTGGTCACACCCATGCTGGGATCTTCGGAAAAATATATGGGCCAGATCCGGGTATTTATTTCAGTGGCTATTGCAGTGTCATCAACCCCAAGCATTTAAAAATCACAAGTCGAGCCCCAAAATATCATGAGATAGGGTGAAAAATCACGAGATTTTAAAAATATTGCATTTGGGGTTCTTTCTACTTGCCATCTGGCTTTTGAGTCTTTAGAGATCATGGTTTTGAGCTTCTCTCTGCAGCCCTGAGGGTTCGAAATGTACTTTTGGTCTATATTGAAACCTGAGATTCTCACATAACAACGTAACGGGCGCGGAGCTGGTTTGAAAACCCTGGCTTTGCTCCTTTAACTACTTCAAGAGGAGATGATTCTGGACACACAATGTGAAATGATTAACACTTGAAAGAGCTGGGCAAATGCACATGGGTGTAAGTATGTTCCCTAAAGTGTGATCTCAATACTGAAGCAGTGCGGGGGTCAGAGACTCATTTTCATTACTTTTTTTTTTTTTTTAAAAAGTTAAAGCTAAACAGCGAGTGGAGACGCAATAAGAGGGCAGGTGCCACAGCGATAACCACGTGGCTTTGCCAAGATTCCCTCTGATTTCTGCTCATGCTCATCCAAGCATGTACTCCCATCCATGCATTCCTTGGTGATATTTCATGTGACATCCCAGATCCTGACACCCTCCCCTAGGTCTGAACGCCTTTCTGGGTATTATGCAAAGACCTCGAGGCCTCAATTGAGATTGGGGTCCCCACTGTGCTGGGCGCTGTTCAGACATCTAATCAGGGACAGTCCTGGACCCGACGCGTTTACGCTCTGAATCAGAGGTTCTCAAACTGGCGGGGCGGGGGGCGGGGGGCGCGGAATGTATTCTGGGGGGCATGAGAAGCGTCGGGAGAGCGGCAGCTGCTGGCCAGGCGCCCAGCTCGGAGGGCAGCACCGTTGCCAGCAGCCATGGAGAAGCGAGGGGGGCACGGGGTGGTACTGCCACCCTTATTTCTGTGCGGCTCCTGGCCGGGGCGTGGGAAATGTACTTGTGTGGTGGGAGCGGGGGGCGGGTGGGGCAAACCACCACAGACGGGAAGAAGGGGGGCGCGAGCAGATACGTTCGAGAGCCACTGCTCTAAATCGACAAGGCAGAATCATTATCTCCATTTTACGGCTGCCGACCGAGACCAGCGAGATTAAGTGGCTCACCCAAGGTGAGACAGGGACGGGCACTGACCACCGCTCTCCCGAGCTTCTGTCTACAACCTTAAACACCAGACCACTGGTGCTATCCCTAATGCTAGGCAGGGCGTTGCTTTCTCAATGCATTGTCTGAACTCAGAGCGCCCCCGTGTGGTGCATGTTATTGTTACCCTTGTAGAGATGGGAAAGAGAGAGTCCAAGTAACTTGCTAAAGGCCGCAAAGCACGTTCCTGGAAGTTTCTTTGCAGGGCTCCAGAACACGCCGGGACGCCCTTCCAGCCCTGCTTTTTGAGAGCCAGAATGGCGTTTCTCAGCACTGGTGGTACTTGCGTTTGGCCCTTCCCAAGCACAGCGTTCACCTGCGGTTTATTTGGAACCAAATCTCAATAGTTCCACCCTGGCCCTACGGTCCGTTCTCCACGCTCCCTCTCAGGTTCGGCATTCACTCCTTGCACCACGCTTGCCATGAAACTGTAACAAAGAAATAAAGGGACTGGACAAAATCTTCTCCCATGCAAATAACTAAAGGCGGATCTAGTTTGTGCAGCCCTTATACACATCACTGAGACCTGGGGGGCTCTGAAAGATCCCAGCTAAGTAAAATTACTCCACTCCCGTGACAGGGAGAGAGGTGTTACAAGAGAGCGTTATCTCTGCATAGATGTAAATAGTGGAGCTAGTGGAAAATATTCTGCGGGAACGTGTCAGTTTTGACTACATTTTGTTTAGACAAAAATTCAAAAGGAAGCATTGTTTGGAACAGAACAGTTCAGTTTCCCTTTTCATTGATTATTTTAGATTATAAAAAGGTCACAATTGAAATGAAACATTTCCATTACCCCACTATTAACATCACTTCCTGGAAAAAGGGGTCTCCAAACCCCTTCTGGCTTGGACCATAAGGTCCTCTTGGCTTTGGCTTGAGGAGATTCACATTCGCTTCCATGTACTGACGTCCGGTGAGAATCAGACAGCACAATGCAGCGTGTGTGCGCGTGGAGGGGAGGTAAAGGTGTGTGTGTGTGTGGGGGTGGTTCCATCTAGGATTTCCCATCACCATACTCCACTCTGCCATCCAGATCTCTCAGCTGGGGCAATTCCTAGCAGCATCTTGCTGAAAGAGTTCAGCAAATCGGTATGTGGCTTCTGCGCAGTTGGGTGCTTTTGCATGCTGAAAAAATCCACGTGGAATTAGCGTGCAGGGACCGAGCACCCTCCTAGTCCACCACTGTAGCATGCCAAGGAAAGGCAAATACAGCTGAGCAGGAGGAAGGCTGACTTTAAGTAACAGCCTGATAGGACTCCCTGCAGATGCACAGCTCAGGAATGCCGGAGAATGACTTGATTCCAAGGGCCGGATTGCATTCCTGCACTTGGGACAGGGATGTGTGGTGGGAGGGCAAAAAAGGCTTTAATCGTTGCACTTCCTGTATTCTGAGGCCAGGCAAGGGCCTACTCGGCCTGTGGGGTAAATAAGAGCGGCCTCAGGGCTGCTCTAACATATGCTCTTCCCATTGGCCCCTAGGTGTCCCAAGGAGCAGAGAAGAATCACAGTGCAGGGTGCTCTGGCCACACCCCTGATCTACTCCCTACCCCAGGCGGTTTGAGCAGGGTGGCTGCCAGCTCCTCACTGGCTGGGGAGTCCCTGATTGTGGGAGATTCTCAGGGGACCTCTTCCACCCACTTGAAGGCCCCTTCACACTGCCAGAGCAGCCTGGAGGGGTCCGAGTGTCCCAGAGGATCAGGCTGTAGGGGGAAGGATGATTTGTTGTTATTTTCCCTGCTGCCAATTCCACTGAGTGGCTGGAAAGTCCCCATAGCTCCCAGCGCGGGGGTAAGTCTGGGTGCAGAAGGAAGCCTAGAACTCTCCACGCTATGCTGCTGCTGGCCCCGCAGCAATCTCTCTCTCCTCGCCCTGGGTGGCGACCACGACTGGAGCCTCATCCTCAGCCGTGGGGAAGCCGGCTCTGCTCATCTGCTCTGGGCACCTCCTGGTCCCCCGGTGGAATTGGCAGGGCACTTCTTTACCATTTGGCTTATGTGTGAAGCATCCAGGGGTCCAGGCTACTCCCTCCACCACAGACCCAGGAAGGGGAGGAAACTCCATGAGGACTCGTGGGGTCGTTCTGGTGTTGGGGTGTTTGCCCGCTCAGTGGGACAGTTCACGGTGCCGCACCCCAGCTCTACATGACCCCTGAGCTTGGGCCATCTGTGCGAGCTCTGGGGGCCCCTCTGTCTGAGCCACTGGCTGCCCATTACGGTGGGGTTTGTAGCCCCCCCCCGGGTCGGTGCACAAAAGCTAGTGCACCTTGGGGTGGGTTAATATTCTGCATCCTCCTGCCCCACCATGGAGCCCTGCAGGGGACCCTTGGTGGAGTCCAGCCCCTGGGGCTATCCCCCGACTCCATGCAGCAGGGGGGAGGCCAGGGCCGAGGGTCCCCTGCACGCTGGCCCTGGGGAGGGGGCAGTCAGACTCCAGGGGCTCAGAGCCCATCTGCGCTGCAAGGCCGGTGGGGCAGCGTGTCTGCTCGGCTGCGGGAAGTATCTCTAGGTGGCAGCAGACGCTGCACTTCAGCCAGTCCTTTCCCTGCTGCAGCATCCGGCGCCGGTGCCCTGAGGCGAGTCGGTGGCGCTGCCCACCCAGCGCCTCCCACCGGCTTGAACCGGCACCCAAAACCGGACGAGAAAAAGATTTAGTCTCTGAGCAGCCGGCCGCCGGGCTCCAGAACCTCTGTATTCTGGAACCGGCCCGCGCCCGCTGACACTCCAGAGCGAATTCAGATGAAAGGAAGAGGCGTATTTTTGGTGGCGTCTGCATCAAGAGCATTTTTTAAGTCCAGATGGGCTGGTTTTCTAAAAGCGAGCCTCTAGTTCAAACAGGGGACTAGAAGTTCGGTGGCCTGGGTTTTATACACAGGAGGTCAGACTGGAGACCGTCGGCCCGTCTGGCCTTAGAACGCACGGCTGCCTGAATGCCAAGTGCCAGATCTGTCCCCGAACAACCGCTTTGATTTCTGGGCCTACGAATTGACCCTAATTGTGAGCTCGTCGGGAGAAAAAAAGCGAAAGTTCGTCAAGTGTCGCAATAACCTGGAACAGTGAATGTGGAAGGGAAAAGGTGCAGGAGGGAGACAGAAAGACTGAATTGGGACAGACGCGAAGGCCTCCTGCTATCATTCAAGGGCTGCATTAGGATCATGCCTGGTCAACAAGAGACGCGTGGAACAGGAAATCAGTGACCCGAAATAGGTGTGCCTGATATTTGGCCTAACTGGTGGACAAAAGAACGAGGGGATGGGCTATTCCACCCCTCACTCCCATCTACATGAATACAACAGACCTCCAAGTATAGACAGACTCCGAGAAATACAGCACGCACTCTCTCTCTCTGCATTGTTCAAGGTCTTAGGGATAGCAGGGCCTGGTTCAGGACCCAGCTCTGATTTCAGGTCTTGGCTGCAGAGTCACTGGGATTTTCCTTCATTATTTAATGACTGTAGCATCTGGCGGCTCGCACTGAGCTCCAGGCCTCGTTATGCCGGGCTCTGCACAAGCACTCAGTAAAATACAGCCCCTGTCCTGAGGAATTTATGAGCTAAATGGGGGGGCAGGGAGACAGGAAGTGTTGTTATCCTGCATTTTACAGATGGGGAGCTGAGGCCCAGGGAGATTTGGTCGCTCAGGTTGTCTGTGACAGCTCTGGGAATTGAATCCGAATCTCCTGAGGCCCACCTGAGATCCCATCAGTGTGGTCGACGTCCCCAGTTCCTAGATGGATGCATTTGCATTTAGCCGTATTAAAAACCCATCTTGTTTGCTGGGGCCCAGTTTCCCAAGCAATCCGGATCACTCTGTATCAGTGACCTGATCGTGGGGTAACAGCTGGGTGGTTCTGGGCCCTTTGTGGGGGTGTGTGTCATGAACATGGTACTTTGGTTTCCATGTTTCTAGTTCTTGGTGAGGCAGCTGCCTGTCATGTGGACCAAGATTATCTCACTGTTCCCTTGAGCGTTTCCATCTGTCTGCCAGCATCTTTCTGTCGCCTCTTGTTTTTAACTTAGATTGTGGGCACTTTGGGATAGGAGCTGTCTTTTTGCCCTATGTTGGTACACCACCTTGTGCCATGGGTCCTGGTCCACAGCAAGATCTCCTCGGTGCTACCGCAGACAAAGAGACAATAATAACCAGAATAATAATAAATATTGGAGTTACCATCACTCTCGATTTCTTTATGGCTGGTGGGATTTGGGAGTCACAATCCATTTTTCTGTTGCGACATGGGGTCCTGCTTTAGAAAAGATTGAGAACCACTGCTTTCCATTTCTTTGTTCATCCAGTAAAAAAACCCCAAGCCCTCACTTATTTGTAGATGGTTTCAGAAAGGGGTTGCTCTAGAAATTTCACTTACAAGTGTGCAAGGGGACATGGGAAATCAGTAATTTTGTCACGAGGGAAAATTGGAAGATGATACATGGGCAAAAGTTTATATTGTTCCTCCCTTTTTATGGAAACTTTTAAGCTGTGGTGTCATGTATTGCTTGTCTTCAGCTTTCTCAGAGCCCTGTCACGTCTGCATTCATTGCAGAGATGCAAGACACGTGTCAGCAAGACACGAGAAGTAATTCTTCTGCTCTACTCTGCGCTGATTAGGCCTCAACTGGAGTATTGTGTCCAGTTCTGGGTGCTACATTCCAGGAAAGATGTGGACAAATTGGAGAAAGTCCAGAGAAGAGCAACAAAAATGATTAAACATGACCTATGAGAGAAGATTGAAAAAATTGGGTTTCTTTAGTCTGGAGAAGAGAAGACTGAGAGGGGACGTGGTAACAGTTTTCAAGTACATAAAAGGTTGTTACAAGGAGGAGGGAGAAGAATTGTTCTTCTTTACTTTGGAGGATAAGACAAGAAGCAATAGGCTTAAATTGCCACAAGAGAGGTTTAGGTTGGACCTTAGGAAAAACTTCCTAACTGTCAGGGTGGTGAAGCACTGGAATAAATTGCCTAGGGAGGTTGTGGAATCTCCACCACTGGAGATTGTTAAGAGCAGGTTGGACAAACACCTGTCAGGAATGGTCTAGATAATATTAGTCCTGCCTTGAGTGCAGGGAACTGGACTAGATGACCTCTTGAGGTCCCTTCCAGTCCTATGATTCTACGATTGTACTTTGTGGTCATGTCATTTCTTGGCTTCATGTCTAAGAATCAGAGCTTTTAAGACCATAAAGGACCATTATGATTACGGAGCAGGCCAGAGAATTTCTCCCACTGATTCCTACATCAAACCCAACAACGTGTGGTTGGAACAGAGCGTACCTTTTAGAAATAGGTCTGATCTTGACTTATAGATCGCACATGATGGAGATTCCTCCACATCCCTTGGTAACCTGATCAATTGCTTAATTGCCTTCATGGTTAACAACTTTTCATCTCGTTACCGGAATACCAGTGTGAGATGATGGTTCAACAATGGGTTAAAAATAGAGACACTAAATCAGTGAGGACTTGGGGTCTAAGATGCTGTTAGAAAAAGCCCCAAGGACTTTGGATCTCTCTCAAGTCCTTAGTCTGATCTTGGGTCATAAACTCAATAAAATGGGGTAAACCTTGTAACAGTAAACTCTGTGGTCTTCTATTGGCAGCTGCAACTGGTCACGTGGTCTTCTACTTTCTGGAGCAGTCCTATGTTTTGAAAAGTTGTTGCAGCAGCTTATCACGTGTATGGAAAGCTTTGGGATAACTCTGTTCAACAGCCCAGACCCAGCTGCAAGTTGCAACATGCCGGATCAGTGGGGTACAGCATACACTCATGTAATATTGCACTTGTATTAGGTAACACCCGGTTGTGCTGGTTCATTGAGCTTAGTAGCTTTGCCAAATGGACTCTTGTTTTCTTAAGGGCAGCGTCACATACTTTTGGGATGACAATGCTCAAGCTACACTGGATGCCCCCTTCCTCTATTGCGACATGCCCGGGGTTTTGGTTACTGTATTTCTAGCCCCCGTCTGTGCATGGGTGATTTGTTTATAGATGGTCCTGGGCAGGTTACGCCAGCCCTCTGCACGTGGCATTTTAGGGAAGGTTTGTACAGCCCAAGCGACATTACAAAACAGCAATTTCACAAACCTTGACAGTAAGAAATGAAGAAAGGCGCCGACAGTACAGACCCTCGGAACCCTGCAAGACATGGGTTTCTCTGGGAGAAGCGTAAAGCGAGTGATAGCAAACAATAAAGGCCAGGCAGCCTGCGCAAGTTGGTAGCTTCAGGCTTCTTATGTTTAATTATTTAGTATTTACATCCCTACTGAGATCGGGGTGTCACTGTGCGAGGCGCTGTACAGACACAGTAAGAGAGTCAAGCACTGGCAGATTTAAACCCTCATTAAAAAAACTTTTCTACTCAACCTGGCTCCTGAGAACCGGATATGTATTTTTGCTGAACAGAGAGATCACTGGCTAATTGTTATTATCAGCTGATAGAAATCAGCAAAGCTTCACTAAAGTCAATGGTGCTAGGCCAGTTTAGGATCTGGCCCATGTCATTTTTATGCTTTGTGTTACGGGAATGGCCAAAGACTCCAGCCAAGACTGGGCCCCATTGTGCCAGGTGCTGCACAGACACGCAGGGAGCCAGTCCCTGCTCTGCAGAGCTGACAATCTAACTCGTTAAGACAAGTGAAGGGTTTTGAGGAAGGCTCATTCGCCTCATTTACAGATGGGGAATTGGAACATCGAGGGCATGCTTGCACTCCAAGCCTGGGCTCTGTCTGAGGTTTGTGCCCGAGCCCCCTTTCCATCCACACACAAACCCGCCTGACTCGGGTCAGCAAGCACTCCAGACCTGGGTCCTCGGACCCTGCAAGGGGGGTGGGTCAGAGCCCGAGTCCCATTGTGCCGTCCCATTGTGGGTCCAAGCCCTGTCATTCTACAGCGTGGATGCAGCTCAAGCCACAGACCCACCTCAGAAGGTCTGCGCAGGGCAGTGTGGATGCATTAGCACAGCCGTGAGACCTGGCGTGATGGTGGCAGGCCAGAAGCCAGCGCTAGCCCAGGCTGCAGGCAGTGGCTAAGAACTGACAGCCTCATCCCTGGGGACCAGATGAGGTCACCGGGGTGTAAGTTTTGCTCAAAATAGGCATGAGGCTTATCCAAATCTATTTAGTGTTTAGGCTCTGCAGTGCTTGTATGTTGCTGCATGCATTTATCTCACTGACAGTGTCTATAGCCCTTGTTTAAAGGTAATATTTCAGAGTGTGCTCTGAACCTGTGAACGCCTGCAGTCAGGAGAGGAGCATTACCCGGTGTGAGATACAAGTCTGCCACAGGAGGTGTCATCTCCTGCCCACAAAGGAAGGTCCCTAGACACCAAACAAACCATTGGGGAACCCCATGAGGACAAAAGCCTTTGTTGATTGCCCCGCCCATGAAGAGGAGACACGCACCTGAACTTGTCCCATCCTCTTGAACTCTGGGGGAAGGGAATAAAAATCCCTGACAAGAACAAACTGCATCTTTTGGGCTGTTTGAACTCAGAGGGGCCAGAGACTCTGATCTGAAGCCAGAAATCCCCATGGGCTGCTTCCTGGATCTGCCCTGAAAGACACTTAGAATGGACAGATCGCGACAACGCTGCCACTCATAGGATTTAGATGGGGACTCATGGAGGTGTCTATGTTTGCTTGCTGTAACCTGTAAATAACTCTTCTTACTTCTTCCTAGTCAATAAACCTTTAGCTAGCTTATTACAGGACTGGCTGCAGGCGTTGTCTGTGATGTAAGACCTAGGGTACTGAATGATCTGGGGGCCCCAGTATTGGAGAGCCACAAACAGTTCTTCTGTGACCACCACTCAGCTTAGAACCTGGTCCTGTATATTTGGGGCCAGACCCTCAGCTGGTGTAAATGGGCATAACCTTATTGACTTCAATGGCGCAGGCTGGGCATCTGACTCTGTCATCCTCTTCTTTGAAGGGCTTTTAATTCTTGTGCTAGCTACGTGCCTGGGGGCCTGGTGGTTCGATAAGAACAACAATAACAACCACAACGAATGTGAAATCCGGAGATAAGATTAAAGCAGTGGTTTCCATTTTCAGGCTTTCACACAGATTGTTTCGTTCGGTTCCATCTTGTGCCTGCTCCTGGCCGGGCATTTCATGTTCAAACAAACCCACAAGCTGAAGGGCAGATCCTCATTTGGTGTGGATCCATGTAGCTCCATTGATTTCAGACTCTCTGAAATTATGGAGAATTATGGTCGGGGACAGTAGCAGTTTGAGCTCGGTCAAAGTCAACGGAGTGACACTGATTTATACTGGCTGAGGTTCTGGCCTTGCGTTTTGCTGGGACGTCATGTGCCCTCTACCTCACTCACCTCCTTAAATCAAACCTGTAATCCAGTCTCATGCTTCATGGCTTCAGCCGATCGCCTGCAGGGGTCAGGAAGGAATATTTGCTCCCTGATGCACAAGTGATTAGATGTATTCAGGTTTTTTTTCCCCTCCACCTTTCTCTGAAGCATCAGAGGTGGCCATGACTGGAGATGGTACACCAGACCAGTGCTCTGAGGTGGTCCAGAGAACCCGCTCTCTAGAGGTCTGGCTTGTGGGTCTTGCTCACATGCTCAGGGTCAAACTGATCATATTTAGTATCAGGAAAGAATTTCCCCGCAGGTCAGATTGGCAGGGACTTTGGGGTTTTTTCACTTTCCTCTGCAGCCTGGGGAGTGGTTCACTGCTAGGATCACCTGGGCAGGTCTCACCTTATCAATCAGGGGCCTCTGATATTGGTGCACCTCGGTCTCTCCTGTTCTCTGCCTGTCCTCCTACTTTCCTGAGGGCTGAAATATTTTAGTCTAACTAAAGTCTTCGGCCTCGATATAGGCTAGCTGGGCGAAATGGCCTGTGTTATACAGGAGGTCAGATTTGCTGATCTGATGGTCCCTCCTTGCCTAAAACTCTCTCTAGTCCCTCTCTTCTTTCACATCGCCTTCCTCTGCAGCCAGGCCCCTCTTTTCCTGTTTCCCCACTCAATTGCCTCAGCTTCCCGCTGTACAGAGACCGCAGCTCATTAAGCAAACAAATCAGAGCTCACCAAAGTGAAAAACAAGACACGTGATCCACCCCCGTTGGAACCTGCAGCCCCACCCTGCCCCTCTGCTTATTGTTACTGCTTATCATGTCCTGTCTAACTAAAAGGTTGAGCCCCACTTAACAGAGAACAGGGTTGGTTCATTATGTTGGAAGTTTCTCAGACACAAGCCTTGAACCAGGTTCTCAGCCCCACCACTGCCTCTCTCTCTGCACTGCTTTACGGGTGCCAAAGGGATAGCTGGCTGGATTAGACAGCCAGCAGTGGGTTCCTTTTGCTTTCCACACCTCCATACTGGGTTACCTTAGTCATGGGGTCCCCCTGAGGCATGCTGGGGCATAGGAGTAAGGCATGAGCATGTTGACTTCCAAAAATCCCCTGACGATAGAAGAGCTCTTTGGTGGGGCTGTTATCAGCTCATGGAAGGTAGAGCAATCCTGAGGCTGCTCTAACATGTGCTCAGAGCTGAATTAGTCCCTGGGTGTCCTGGAATTAGAAATGTGCAAAGATGGAATTTAGCACCCGACACCTGGGGTTCTGCGTTGAGCAGACCTCGGTTGGAACTGAGGATCAGGGCTGTATCTTTGCAAAGCACGGTGCACGCTTAGTACCTATAGTAAGGGAAGGAGCCCTGAATTCACACAGTGCCTGTGCAAAGCAGTGACCCAGAATCAAACGATTCATAACCCTTTCAGCCACCCTTATCCTGAGTTTTGTATTTACAATCAAAACTTCCGAACAGGTGAGTTTTGTGTGAGCTTCAGATTTTGTTAAAAAAATGTCACACAATGTAGTGTATAAGTTGGCTGCGGTCACAAAAGCTGGCTGGAAAATGGTATTTTCTGTTCATATGTCAGCAAGAAATTAAAAAAATATCATTTTTGGAGGGAATGTTCTGTATGTATTCCCCCCCACCCACTTTTTAAAAAACTCCCAAATTTTGGTTTTTGGTTTGTTTTGGTTTTTGAAAGCTGAACATTTTGAGTTTGCAAAGTTTCATTTGAAAAAAAAAAAGCATATTTTGAAATCCATTAATATTGGACGTATCAGGCAAGGTATCTGTCATGGAGAAAGAGAAGGACTCGTGCCACGGGACAAGGCATTCATCTGGAATACAGGGCCCATTTCTGTTCAAGAAAGACGATTTCAAACTGGAACAGGTGCAGAGATGGAGCTAGTAAGATTGATGAGAGGTGACTAGGAGAACTTGGCTTGTTTAGCTTAGCGAAAGGAAGGGTGAGAGGGGCCTTCTGCTCCCTGGCTGCTCTCTAGAAATACATCAGTCGGGGTAAATGCTCTGGAGCTAAAAGATGATGTTGGTGCAACAACAAATGGGGATGAATAAACGGAGGCTGGAAATGAGAAGAAGATTCCGAGCCATCAGAGGAGGGAGGGTCTGGAGCAGCCTCCCAGTGGGAGTTGTGGACAGATGGAAACAGGTAACTGGTCTTTCGAGGCCAATACCCTGTTACGGGACTTGCTGAAGGGGATTACATGATGGTGTTGTGTCTGATAGCCGGGGCTGGACTCAATGACCCATAAGGTTCCTCCCAAGTCCTATATTCCTATTTTGGGAGAAATTGTCACTTTTAAAAGGGCCATTTTGGGGAGGGTTGAAAAATGTTTTTGATGGGAAAATGATGAGCAGCTCCAGCTACCCACATCCCTTCTGGATCTTCCCCACAATGGGGCAAGAATACAGCAGTTGCAAGAATATGAAATACCCACTTCCAATCAAACTTGCCCGGCTGACATTAGCTTTGTTTTTGGTTCATGCTGCCATGGCGTATGTCACCAGCATCTCGTCAATGATTTCTTTCCTCCCTATTTATGAAAACCTTTTGGAGGTGGAGAAATTGAAACCCGCTTCCTTCCCAAGCTAACGGCAGGGCATAAAGGCCACCCTTAGGTGAGTGAGGTTTGCAAGATCAGGTCTGAAGTATGCAAAAGATACCACCGAAAAGAACAACACCAAAGGCTGGGAAGTGAGGTTGTGCCAACACCTACCACGGATACGACTCCAAAACTAGTTTAAACCCCACGCAAGGCTGGGCTTGAGGCGATTTGAATCTCTGACTACCAGAAGCTGGGAAGGGAAGACGGGGTGGATAACTTCAACTGCCCTGTTCTGTGTACTCCCCCTGAAGCCCTGGTACAGGCTGCTGTCAGAGACCAGCTGCTGGGCTAGTTGGACCATTGGTCTGACCCGGGATGGCCACTCCTGTGTTCTTCAAAGTAAAGGAGAAAATGTGTACTTGTGACTTGGCTTAGGGGAATTCGACTTTTATTTTTTTATAATTTCAGTGGATAATATCAACATCTATTTTTATCTATTTAAATTTTCACAGTTGTGGGGGTGGGGCAGACAATAATAATGTAATGACAGTAGATGTTGGAATTCAAACAATTAAAGCTTTATAACCCTTAAAACACCAATCGTCATCACATGTGAAAATATACTAAATAAATTCCTTTAAATCAAACTCTATACATTCACAAGCAGCATTCTTCTTACTTTGCCGATCAATAAATTTTGATTAATATCTATGGAAATATTTGTTGGTTTGTCTAAGTGTGTGTGTGTGTGTGAAATCAATGTTTACCAACATTGACAGATAAAAATCGAATTCTTCAAGTCTATAATGAACCTGTTTCTCCCATCCTTTTAATTTAATATGTAAATAGCGTGTGGAGTTTGCTAAAACAATATCATTAGAAAGACATTATCTAGATTTTATGCTGTTGTGACCATCAAGACTACGTTTCAGTCCCTCCCAGTTTGGCAGCTGAAGACCTGGGTCTTATTTTTCAAGGCCATTAATGAAAGAGGCCTCAGCAACACTGTGAAAGAGGCTCCCTTGGGAGAATGCAGATTGCATAGCCAAGAACAGCGAGTGAGAGCACTGAGGACCAAACATTTTCAGATGATGGGATTCAATGGTGCAGAAAATTTCTGTAAGAGTCCAGAGTCTGCTCACCTTTGGGAAACCTCCCTACTTGATAAACAGGCCTGGCAGGATTCAATTAAAAAAAATGTTGATGGATAATAATAATGTTTATTTTTAAGCATTTTTTATCAATTTCAATTTTCATGGTTCCAGGAAATCGTGGGAGGGTGAGACAATAAACAGTGTTGATTGAGATTCAAACAAAGTTTTATACGAATTTGTCAACATCCGGTGTCAAAATACACCCAGTAAATATCCTTAAATCAAACTCTAAGAAGTTCTCCAGCAGCATTTGTGTAACTTTGCCTATTTGTAAATTTCGATATTACAGATGGAAATATTTCTTTGCTGTTTGGGTGTGTATGGTCAAATCGATGTTTACCAACATTTTACCAATAAAAAAGTCTAATCCTTCCAAGTGTACAGATAAAACTTTCTCCAGGAAACTCTCCATTTCCAAAAGCACCACTAATTCCTTACTAGGCATAATATGGTCTCTCACATTACCCAAAGATTTCATCTGGGTCCGAGAAATGTTGGCCAAAGATAGTAGGGGGAACCCTAATCCTGACCAAACGAAAAAACAAACCCAACCATCACTGAGAGCTTTAATGTCCATTCAGAACAGAGGGGGCTTCCCTATGCAGGAAATATGAAATTTAATTAATCCTAGGAGGATGAAAGGCTGGGTAATTACTGCTTGAATTTTATTTGCTCCCAAGCATCTTAGGAACTTCATTATAATTAGCTATTCCCTTCAGCTACTTGAGTGGGAGCAAGGGCTAGCAATCCCATACACAGATGTGGCGCTGGAAAAAATCCCAACTCTCATTCAACACCGAGAACCGGAAAACCCTTAAGCAGTGCAGGGGAATGTATTTTTGACTGACTGTCATCACTCAGGCTCCTACGAGGTGTTTGAAGATGAGGGGTGGTGGAGGCCAGTCTGGGTAGAATGTAAAAGAGACACCAGCCCCAGCTCTCTTCACGCTTCCTTGGTTGCACTTTGAGCGGTTCCATTTTCTTGGTGAGCCAGGTAAGTCCGATGTTAATATATCCTCTCCACTTTAATATCTTGCCTTCATGAAGCAATTTTTAAAAGCGTAGTCAAACTCAGAAATATCCATGTTACCTAGAAGAACACAGAAACCAAGAAGTACCAGGTACCTCTTCCTACCCACATTAACTGTGTGTTATAATAGAATTAACTAATATTGTTACTTATTATTTTAGTGAGTAAAGGCCCCGGCCGAGATCAGGGCCCCATTGCGCGAGACACCGCACAAACGTATTTCTGCTCCAAAGAGTGAAGTTAGTGAAAAAATGTAGCAGGTGAATGGAACGAACAGGTGTGGGTGGGAGGAGGCAGGATGAGCTAACTGGAGTACAAACATGTTGTCATGCTCTAGGCTATATCATCTGCACATAATACAGCTGGCCGCTTCCCTGGTTGTTTTCGCCAAGCAGTGCTATGGGGGTAGCATGGCACATAGTTAACACTTGCTTTGTCTGGGATGACCTTTCATAGAATTCAGAGTAACAGCCGTGTTAGTCTGTATTCGCAAAAAGAAAAGGAGTACTTGTGGCACCTTAGAGACTAACCAATTTATTTGAGCATGAGCTTTCGTGAGCTACAGCTCACTTCATCGGATGCATACGATGAAGTGAGCTGTAGCTCACGAAAGCTCATGCTCAAATAAATTGGTTAGTCTCTAAGGTGCCACAAGTCCTCCTTTTCTTCTTTCATAGAATCATAGAAACGTCGGGTTGGAAGGGACCTTTAGAAGTCATGAAGTCCAGCCCGCTGCGCTGAGGCAGGACCAAGGAAGCCTAGACCAGCCCTGACAGGGGTTTGGCCAACCTGTTCTTGGAAACCTCCAATGATGGGGATTCCACAACCCTTGGAAGCCTGTTCCACAACTTAACTACTCTTAGAGTTAAGATGTTTTTTCTAATACGTAACCTAAATCTTCCATGCTGCAGATTAAGCTCATTACTTCTTGTTGTACCTTCAGGGGACATGGAGAACAATTGCTCTCCGTCCTCTTTGTAACAGCCCTTAACATAGCTGAAGACTTAGAATCATAGACTTTCAGGGTTGGAAGGGACCTCAGGAGGTCATCTAGTCCAACCCCCTGGTTATCAGGTTTCCCCTCAGTTGTCTTTTCTCAAGATCGAGCATGTCCAGTTTTTTTAACCTTTCCTCATAGATCAGATTTTCTGAACCTTTTGTCACTTTTGTTGCTCTCTGCTGGACTCTCTCCGATTTGTCCACATTTTTCCTGAAGTGCGGTGCCCAGAACTGGACTCAGTGCTCCAGCTGAGGCCTCACCAGTGCTGAGTACAGCGGGACGATTAGCTTCCTTGTTTTACGTATGACACTCCTGTTAATCCAGCCCAGAATGGTATTAGCCTTTTTCCCAGCTGCATCACACTGTCGACTCATATTCAATTTGTGATCCACTGAAATCCCCAGCTCCTTTTCAGCAGTTCTACAACCTTGCCAAAGGTTCCCCATTTTGTAGTTATGCATTTGGTTTTTAATTCCTACGTGTAGTACTGTGTACTTATCTTTATCTTATATTTATTATCTTGTTGATTCCAGACCAATTCTCTAATTTGCCAAGGACATTTTGAATTCAGATCCTGTCCTCCAAAGTGCTTGCAAGCCCTCCCAGCTCGGTTTTATAAACATACTCCATTATCCAAGTCATTAATGAAAACATGGAATAGTACCTGATCCAGAACTGACCCATGCAGAACCCCACTGGAAATGCTTTCCCAGTTTGAAAGTGACCCACTGATAACTACTCTGGCCTTTCAACCAGTTGTGCACTCACATTATAGTAATTTTATCTAGGCCACATTTCCCTGATTTGCTTATGAGACTGTCATATGGACTGTGTCAAAAGCTTTGCTAAAAATCAAGATATATCATGTCTACTGCTTCCCCACATCCACTAAGCCAGTAACCTGCTCAAAGAAGTAAACTAGGTTAGCTTAGCATGCTTTGTTCCTGACAAATCCATGGTGGCTATTCCTTAACACACCCCATTATCCTCTAGGTTCTCACTGCTGGATTGTTTAATCATTTGTTCCAGTATCTTTCCAGGGATCAAAGTTGGACTGACTGGTCTATAATTCCTCGGGTCCTCTTTGTTCCCTTTTAAAAGACAGGTGCTGCGCTTGCCCTTCTCCAGCCCTCTGGGGTCTCACCTGTCCTCCAGGAGTTCTCAAAAATAATTGCTAATGGCTCTGAGATTGCTTCAGCTAGTTCCTCAAGTACCCTAGGATGAACTTCATCGGGCCCTGCTTGCTCGAATACATCTAACTTATCTAAATATTCCTCACCTGGTTCTTCTCCTGTTTGGCTTAGATCTTGGATGTGTCACCTGTAAGAAGGAGGTGAATGTTTTTGGTTGCTAATTCCAATTTTCATGAATGTAGCGTTAATTAACACCTTTTGTAACACAAATCATTTTTAGCTGAGCTTGCAGGTGTAGCAAACCCTATTAGCATCAAGGGCCAGATCCTTAACTGGTGTAAATCAGTAGGCCCCATTGGTTAAAGAGGTGGCATGGCTCATTGGGGTAGGGGACTGGATTGGGACTCAGGAGACCCAGGCTGGCTGACCTTAGACAAGTCACTTTCTATCTCTCTTCCTTGGTTTGTCTTGTCTATTTCAACTGTGAACTGTCTGGGGCAGGGCTTGTCTTTTACTATGTACAGTGCCTAGCACAATGGGACCACTAGGTACTACAGTCCTGCAAATAATAATAATATTGGCCTTAGTGGAGCTCTGCCCATTGGCACCCGCTGAGGATCTGGCCCCAGCTGTCTTTTCCTAATAGAAGTTCTTTGCCCATCAAATTATCGCCATGAATTAATGTTGAAAGGAGTGTGGGTGTGCGGGGGGGAGACTTCAGGTTTTAGACTCGCCAGTTGCTGCTACAGGTCTCCCGCTCGCCTTTCAGGTTTCTTCAGGAAGATGCTGACCCCACTGGAAGGTGCTGTTGGCACCATCGTGGAAATCTTCCACAAATATTCGTACAGCGAGCCTCATCATGACAGGCTCTCCAAGGGGAACTGAAATGCCTGATTCAGAAAGAACTTGGGAACTGGCTGCAGGTGAGTCAGCCCAAGATGGGTTAGCTTGTCCTGTCCAGGGAGGAATGGATGAACATTTCAGGGGGCAGGTTCTGGGTCAATGGGCCGGATTCTGCTCTAATTACACTGGTGTGGCCCACTTGAAGGCAACTTCGTTCAGAGTCCATAGCTTCAGTGCAGCTAGACTCTATTCCCAGACATTCTTAAGTTAAAAGCAACTCTATTTTATTATTTCGCCTCTGTCTGCTGCCTCCCATCTTTATTGCATTAAAATCCTGACACAGGATGAGATGCTGAACTCCCTGTGAGTCTGGAATAACCCCACTGATGTCAGCAATGCAGCTGAGACCAGAGTTTGGCCCCCGGTCCTCGGGCAGTCTTGGGAAAAGGGTGCTCCAGTAAAGATTGCTGGGTCCTGTCTCAGTGTTTGCACCTCTTTTAATTTTAGGATGCTATTGGTCCTGATTCTGCTGTCAGGTACACCGGTGCAAATTAGGAGTAGCTTCAGTAAAGTCAATGGAGTTACAAGAGTGTAAGATTGGAACCAGCCATGCAACAGCTGGTGTCTTTGGGACAGTAACAGTCCCATGGCTTTTACTTGTAGACATCAGCATCAGCCCAAGAGGATTTGGGGGAAATCTTCAGGTTTAGGAGCTTGTTGCATTATTTTCATTTCCAGAGCCGGTCAAAATTTTCCATATGAAACATTTTTTTAACCGAAAAAGGCCTTTTAAAAAAACAAAAACAAATTTTTCTTTTCAAAAATGGTTAATGATGCACAAACTTTACATATTTTGCAAACAAGTGATGCTTTTTTAAAAAAATGGAAAACGTGATAACGATGCTCTTGACAATTTTAGTTGATGGCAAAATTAAAGACCAAACTGACACGCAAACCTCCAAATGTCACTATGTTTCACGGGGCTAGTTTTGCATTTTTCAGTCTGGGCTAATCAGCCCTCTTCCTAGAAAGAGTCTGCTGCAATTAGTGCCATTTTCCCCCTTCCCACACTTTCTCAACAGAATCCAAATGACCCATATCAACTCCAAGGCATATTTGATGACTTGGACATAAATAAGGATCAGGAGGTTAACTTTAAGGAGTGTATGATACTGATAACCACATTGATCATTTGTTCCCATGAGAAATTCCACGACAAATAGAAGCACCATCCCCATCCTCCAATGTAACAAGGGAAAGATCTTATAATTTGTAAAGAAGATGAATTGACTAGCACAGATTTCTGTCCACTGTGTTACAGTGAGATGTGAATTATCTGCTTATATGACACATGTAATGACATGGGATAATCATATGAGATAATAAGGCTTCATTAAAGCTCTCAGTTTGTTGTTATTATTTGCACTGCAGTAATGCCTAGAGACGCCAATCAGGATCACGGCTTGGGCATGTCACAGTAATTGACGGTCCTTGTTCCCCTGACTCTGCGAGCTGATTTTCATGATTAGACCCTGTGACGTTATTGACATAAGTTGGGACCGTATCGATCATTGTTGCGACCAAGGTCCTGAAGTGGCACCAAATCTTGTGTAAAGAGGGTCAGATAAGGTGTCTAAGACAAGGTTATGCTTTGCTGGTTATGATTATGCTGTCTGTCTGTGTGTATCATTTTTGTAGTTGAAGTTATGAATATTGGCTCTATACTGTCTGTATTTCAAACTCGTGCTATGCTTCTGGGTGACACCCCAGACATGTTCGTGTCAGCTCTGTCTGGCCTGTTTGATGGCCCATTAAGGACCCTCAGTGATACAACTGACCCACTGAGAGAAGGCAGACAGGCCTGGGGACTCAGCCAGGTGTGCAGGGACCTGCCTAGGGACAGAACTCTGAGGTGTTTCCAGGCCACGGGATGGGCAGCTTGTCCTTGGAACAAAGAAAGCAGAGACCACATGGCAAGAGACTATAAAAAGCTGCGGCAGCTCCTCCATCTTGTCTTCAGTCCTGCTTCTGACCTCCGGAGGGACTTGGCTACAAACGGAAGCTCTGCACAAAGGACTGAATGGCCCCTCCCAGCTGGGGATGTTCTCCAGAGACTTGATTAGAACCTGCAGTTTATTCCATCACTGCTGCAAGCCTGAACCAAGAACGTTGCCATCACTGTGTGTCATTGATTCCACTGAACCCATTCTAGCTCTCGTCTCTATCTTTTCCCTTTTATGAATAAACCTTTAGATTTTAGATTCTAAAGGATTGGCAACAGCGTGATTTGTGGGTAAGATCTGATTTGTATATTGACCTGGGTCTGGGGCTTGGTCCTTTGGGATCGAGAGAACCTTTTTTCTTTTACTGGGGTGTTGGTTTTCATCACCATTTGTCCCCATAACGAGTGGCACTGGTGGGGATACTGGGAAACTGGAGTGTCTGAGGGAATTGCTTGTGTGACTTGAGGTTAGCCAGTGGGGTAAAAGCAAAGTCCTCTCTGTCTGGCTGGGTTGGTTTGCCTTGGTGTGCACAGAAACCCCAGCCTTGGGCTGTAACTGCCCTGCTTTGAGCAATGTGTCCTGAACTGGGACTCTCGGTTGTGTCTCACCAGAACCAGCATCTTAACAGACCCGTAGCAACACGCAGAGTCCTGGGGAAATCAGTGGGGTGCAGGGGCTGCCCGTGCAGATCAGCTTGCAGAGAAGCTGAATTTGAGACAAGGAATACACGGTTTCCTTGCACTGCATTTCATAGATTCGTGGATGTTGAGGCCAAAAGGGACTAAATAAAGGCCAGTGATTTTGGTGCCTAAATGGGAGTTGAGCTTCTTTGAAAAAAAATCTACCCCAGAGTGAACTGGTCCCAATTCACCCAGTATTCAACAACTCCTGAATCCCAGTCTAGTGTCTTGACTGCAAGACACTCTTTCCTCATCAATATATAGCGATACACACGGAGAGCGTATTCAGTGCTTGGAGGAAAGTCTCTCTATGAATATATCTTTGTGCTGTGTATGGCTGATGGTGTGCAAACATGCCTGGTTAGACCGGTCGCAAACAGAAAGGCAGAAAAATTCCAGTGAGGAGTGGGAGAGAGCAATTGGAACCGTCCCCTTTCAAACCAGAACATGGCCAGCTACGGCCAGTTGAGGCTTGCTAAGAATGCTGCCCCTCCAGTAAATCTGCGGCTTCCCCACCTTCAGAACACAAAGTGACAAGCGCAATTTCCTGAGCACAGCCAGAAATGCTGCAGCTGGTAGCTAGCTGACAAACCTGTTGAGAACTGGGCCCCCTGCCAGCTGTTGCAGGCGTCCCATTTGTTTCGGTTGTGAAATTAGCTAGCATTCTTTGGATTCAGAAGACCATTTTGCACTTCTCCAGAGCCTTGGAGCTCAATGCCCCTTACAAACAGTAATAAATTCAGCCTTATGGACTCCCCTCTATGCAGTGTTTGGCGTAGCTGTGTTGGTCCCAGGATATTAGAGAGCCAAGATTGGGGAGGAGATCTCTTTTATTGGACCAGCTTTTGTTGGGGAGAGAGACGTGAAGAAGAGCTCTGTGTAAGCTCAGAAGCGTGTCTCTCTCTCCCCAGCAGAAGCTGGTCCAGTAAAAGATCTGGCATCCCCCACTGTGTCTCTCTAAACTCCCTTCTGACATTTGGGCAATTGAATTCAAGGACGAAAGCTCCACTTGGGTTGCCTATTCTATAACCGTTTTCTGCAGGGGTTCTTGGACCTTCTGCTACAGCAACGGGTGCTGGCCTCCGTCAGAGACAGGCTCCTGGGTGGGAAGGACCCACTGGGCCAATCCAGTCTGGCTATTCCTATGGTCCTCCATAAGGAAGCCTTATTGTCCCTATTTTACCAGTCCAAGGCCCAGAGAGATGCAAAGTGTTGGTTGCCCCCCGAGAGATGCCGATCTCTCTCAATTCCCAGTGCCCCAGTGGGAACTGAGCGGGCTTGGCATTTTTTGCAGGATCATGCCATAAAAAAGCCTGGTTTTATGAAGGGGTGGGCACCCACAACTGCAGCTTGAACCCCTGGGAGTCAGCCTCTCTCAAGCCAGTGTTTCCAAAAGTGGCTTCTGGTTTTGCATGCCTTGGGTTTTGGACATTCCACTTGAGACCCCTTCAGCGTGATTTATGGGAGTGCCAGTTGAAGTCAAGGGGAGCTCCAGGTGCTCTGAAAATCAGGCCCTAGGAGCTAGATTTTCAAAAGAGCTCGGGGCTGAGATTAGCTAATGGTCAGCACCCACAATCAGGGCCAGCTAGGAGCCCCCGGCACAGATCAGGACTCCATCGCGCTAGGAGCTGTACAAACAGAACAAGAGGCCAAAAACAGAATCACCCATCATTAGAGGCCTCTTAAATATTTTGGCCTGAGTGACTTGCTTAAGGCAGCAGAGTTCGGAATAGAACCCAAGTCTGCTGACTTAACTACAAGTCAACCCTTCCTCCTCCCCTACTGAGAGGGAGAATCATACGTGGGATCAAGCCCCCTTAACGAGATCTTGTGAAACAAACAGCACTGGGCTGGGTGCATGTACCGCCGCCCTCCGGATGTGTTGAGGGGACCGTTTCCTTTCCGGCACAGAGATCAGAATTAAACCTCGTGGACAGGATGTGGCAATAAATCAGAAAAACCAGCCAGTCATTGCCGGCTTGCAGCAAATGAACGAGAATGCACTAATGTTACGCCTGAGGGTGAAAAGAAATAGGGTGGTTATATGGTGTAACAGGGAGCAAATGCCACCATTTATTGTAATGACACTTTACTAACACAGATAATTTGTGGATGGCATTTACGAGGTCAAACGCTCTGAAAACGGAATAATCAGGCAGCAAACAGCCTTATAGCTACAGAATGGAAATCCGGGAAACTGCAGCGAAGGAATATATAGCATTAGTGCAAACCACGGCATGGTGATCCTGGACAATGTAGGGCCAGATTCACAGCTGATGTAAACCAGCATAACGACGCTGATTTACATCCACTGAGCATGAATCTGTGAAGAAGGCTGGTCTTATGGATGAGGCACCTGGCTGCCAGCTCAGGGGTCGTGGGGTCTTTTCCTGGCTCTGCTGCAGACTCTCTATGACCGTGGGCATGTCTCTTTCTCTCATCTGTAAAAAAGGGGACACTGCCCCTTCCACCCTTTGGACTGCGAGCACTTTGAGGCAGGGGCTGTCGCACTCTGGATCTGCGCCCAGCATAATGGGGCCCCAAACTCAGGCTAGGTGCTGCCAGGTGATGACATTCAAAATCACAATCTTTATTCGAGTCCTCAGCAAAGGGGCGTTGAGAGTCACTCCAGCTGCGATCCATCGCAGTCCCTCTTCTTTCTTAGAGCTGCTTTGTGCTTCTCCACCGCTGCAGTGTGGCCTTAGCGACCGTCTACTGGCCCTGGGAGGCTCACCGTCCTACAGGGAGATCCCTGATGGTGTCAGACCACCATAGCAGCTCAGACATCCTCAGGCTGCTCAGGAATGGCTTGGCTCAGACCCAGCCCAGGAGGCAGGAGAGGGCTTGCAGACATTATTTCTTTTTGCATGCCGTGATTGACAGCAGCTATGATCATGAAGCTGATTTTACAGAAATGGAAAAGTAAACTCAATGCACAGAATAGGGCAACAACTCTCTGACTTAGCAGCCCAGGAAAGGATCACCTGCCAGGAGGTCCATGACTTACGGTGACACTGGTCACTTTCCATCACTGCAGAGAGGGGATGATGGCTGGGAAGTTAGCAAATTGCACTTACCCCAGATACTAATGCAATTAAAGGTGTTACAGTGAAACAAGCCGAGGTGCAGCTCCGTTTAGTGGTCAACATACTGCATAGCTCCATTTAGCAGAGCCCTTGCAATTATCATTCCAAGGCGGGTGAAAATAAAAACACTTGTGAAAGCCAAGTTAATCCACAGTGAAAACATTTTGAAATAAGGCCACCAGAAAATCTTGCTTTGCTTTTGACCTGAGATCCCTCCAGGGTAGTGTCACGGTCTCGTCTCTGCATACAGTGGAGTGTTGACAGCTTGAAAAATCACACTGAGCAAGGAAACTCCTTTTGGAAAGTAAAAGTAAACTTTTCAACTCCTCCTGGCTGCTGAGGATTGGAAATGCAGTTCGGGTCAGGGAGAAATCACCGGTAAATTAGAATTATTATTGGCTGTTGTAAATCAGCAACGCTCCATTGAAGTCAATGGGGCTAGGCCAATTTGAAAAAGGCTAAGAATAATATGGGCCAATCACCATTTGGGCATCGGGCCCATGTTATTATTTATATACAGTAAAATCTAGGGGCCGCAACTGACACCTTGCGAGGTGCTGCCATGCACATAAGAGAATCCCTGCCCCAAAGAGCTTATAAACTAAACAGACAAATCCACCCAACTGTGGAAGAAAGGCCGAATGGTTATCCTCATGTCCCAGATGGGGAAACTGAGCCACAGAGAGAGCAAAGGACTTACCCAGAGCTGGAACTGGGCCCTGGACCTTCTGGATATTACCCCAGTGTCTTAATGACAAGACCGTCCATCCTGGATGGACAGCAGCCCACACACCAACAAAGGGGGCTAAATCTAGAGGGGATGTGTAAGTTGCTGCCAGTTCGATCCCTTGCTCTTACTTAGGGCCTGGTACAAAGCCAACTGAAGTCAATGGAAAGACCCACCTCAATGGATCTGACCTTCGGGCTCCTTTGGACTGAATCTTTCAGGTGTAAGGGAGTCACAGTGTGTGACCCCTCCATGTCAGGTCCCCTCAGAAGAGGATGCAAGTTGCTGCAGTTTGAACTTCTTTGCATCAGGGCCCTCTGAACCCCTTAAGCAACGTGAGGGGATATACAGAGAACTGACCAGAATCAGTGCAGCAGGAAACATTTAATCATCAGGCAGTGCAGAGCACGTACAGAAATCCTCCCAGCCCAAGGGCTCCTGACGCCTCTTGGATTGTTTTAGGCTTGCTGTTTTTTTTCGGTGGGTCAGGTAAATCTAGTTTTAATAAGTTTGGTCTCAACTTTTAATCTCTCACAGAAGAAACCTAGAGGCTAAGAAATAAATCGGCTGCCGAGCGAAGGTATTTACAGCCCCAGTAACTAGCACACAGGCAATGGGTGCCCATTATTCATTTCAAGATGCTGAGTACCCAGCAGGTGTGAATGACTTCCGTGCAAGCTGTAGGATACACAGCAGAGCAAACCCCACAACTCTTACTGGCAGACAAGCACACCTGCATAATGGTATGTCTTCAACTCCAGGCTGCCCTGCGGGCTTTAACTCGAGCTGCTAACCTGAGGTATAAGCTGAGTTGCTGAGTCTTCACTGCCATTTTAACTCAAGTTACGCACACACTTTGTGTGTGTGTGCAGGGTAGACGTACCCTAAGACGACTGGGCAAAGGCTCCATCGCGGGGTGGGATGGAGGAATTTGCTGCATCATGGTCATTTCTTTTCCTAGTCAGAGATTTCTGTTACCTCCTTCCCCAACAGAAATGAAATGCTATCTCCAAAGACCGGGACAGCAACAAAGACCAACAGCTCTGCTCCAATGAGTTTATGGTCATGATCGCTAGAGTGACTGTGGCTAGCCATGAAGGCATCCTCCAGGAAGAAAACCTCTGAGCCCCGAGAACTCCCCAAACCCCAGGAGCGGTTTCCTTTTGCTGCCTTAGAACGACAGAGCATGGTGTGAGGAGCGAAGCGGAATGGGACGAGAAAACATAGGTGTGGGTGATGTGAGCTGCGGGGGGAGATAATAAGCAGCCCCTTGACAATTCTCTCAGCCTCTTCATGGCAATTTCTACTAGGGCAACTCCGTCCACCTTCCAGTTCTTCTGAAATTTCTAGATTTCCCCATGTTATAACCACAGAATACGAGACATTTGCCTTTATCCTCCCTGTGCTTTCCCTGCTGCTCTGTCTCTGGGGCCGGGGTCCGTATATGAGAGGAGACTCAAGGAGCTTGCTTGCTCAGCCTAGGGGCACAGAGGGTGGTGGTGGGGATCTGATTGCTCTCTGTAAATATAGAAACACCAGGGAGGCAGAAGAGCTAGTTAAGCCTAAGGCAGTTCAGGATAAACCTGCCATGAAAAATGCAGGCTTGCGCATTGCTGTGGCCTACATCCCTGGAACCACATTGGCTTATAAACATGGTCCAGCCTGATGGCTGATGCTCAGTGCAGCGAAGGATGGGGTGGGGGGGCTCTGAGCCAGCTCTCCACCTCCCAGCTCCTGGGACCATCAAGGGCTGAAGCAGCTCCCGATGTAACTATAGCCATCCCAGGGACGTCCGTGCCCACTAAGGACTGGGCAGAACGCCATGCCCACCTTTGTCCCCCTCCAACTTGCCCCTGTATAGAAGGGAGGGGCAGGTGATGCACACTGGCCACGAGGGTATTGCACAGCATCCAAAGGCCCACCTAGATCAGAAGATGCCCCTTTAGAGCAGCTTTCTCTCTTCTTTGTTGGATCTTAAGCAGCGTTTCAAGATGACCGGTTCTTCCTTCTCTCCGTTCCTCCCTCCTTCCATCCACCCAGTCGCCCCTCCATCTGTCTATCCCACGGTTGCGTTTTTGACTCACCCTTTACCACTATATCTAAGCACCATGAAGACACTTTTGAACCCAGGTGCCTCTCATCCCTGGGCCCTCCACTTTCTATGCGGCCTCACGGCTCCGCTTGGCTGGGAGGTGATGAAAACCGACTTCCTGGAGGTGCAGGGGGATGCACAGTCTGTTCCAAAAACCCTGGTGGGTCCGGGAAGGAACCCAGGGAATGAGCGAAGGGAGGCTGAGGGAAGGCTGCAGGACAATGCATTTTAATGGAGACAGAAGAGACACTGAAGCCACTTGACAATTCCCCGGCTTGATCACACCACGCTGGGCACATCCAGCCTGGCTAGAAAATGCTCCCTGGACAGTGCCGACGCTGGCCTCAGCCCCAGTCAGTGAGGGAGTTGGGGGGAGCTAGAGCTTCCCAAGGGCTGATATCGTGGGGATGATGGCTGCTGTAGGACACCCTAAGACAGGCCAACCCAGCCGTGTCATTAGCAAGAATAAATGCACACCTGGAGCCCAGACGAGGAGCCACAGACTGTCCCACCCTTCTCCAGTCGCTCCAGATACTCTGGGCATCTTCCTCCCCAGCCTAGAGACAGAGACAAGATTCCCCAGTGATGGGGGTCAGCCTGGTCCAGTGGGAGGGGCAGTAAAGTAAGACTCAGGGGAACTGAGTCCTGTTCCAAACTCTGCCAGTGACCTGGCGGGCCACCTTGGGCAGTCACGTCCCCTCAGTTTGCCCTCTCCCCCCCTTTGTCTAGCTAGACTGTTAGCTCTTTAGAGCAGGGTCTGTCTCTCGCTGTGCGTCTGTGCAGCGTCTGGCACCATGGGGCCCTGAGCTCTGCTGGGCATCTAAGTGTTACTGAAATCTAAAGAACGAACACTTGCAGGTGAAGACCCAGGCATGCACCTCTCTGTATTCACAAGCGTTTCCACTAACACCCCATGCTGTTTTGAAAACTGAATAATATGGTTCCAAGAAATTGCAGGGGCCCAAACTCGACCCATTACTTAGACCTGCTCTCACCATCCAACAGCCCCCCAGCCATCTAAGGGTGCTCTTTGATGCCTTCTGAAAGAGAGAGAACACAGGCCGCATCAATTGTTGCAACATTTAGTCACAAGCAGGAAGTGGTGGCGGCAGAAGGGGTGGGGGACACAGCTCTGGATTCTCTGAACAACAACACTGCCCGGTGTGCCAAGCCCAAAGCATCTGAAGTTGCGGGAAAAGCCACAGGAATTCCATTTAAGGAACTGCACGAAACCCTTAGGCAACGCCTGGGTGCGTAACGGCGCTGTACTGCAATCAGGTGAGATAGAAGGATTTCGCAAGCGGGGGATGGAGCACAGTGCTGGACAGACTATAAAAGGGGACGCCCTCCTGCCCCTCCTCATTCCACCTTCTTTCTTGCTCTTGGTTCTTTCTTGCTCTTCGCTTGCACAAAATGAGCCAGGTGAGTCCAAGTGTAACAGGTTCCCTGAATTTCGTGTCTCACGTTAATGTTCTCTTTGGAAGTGTGCAGCTTAAGGGGAATGACGAGGACTTTTCCTACGTATAGGCTGAGTCTTAGCAGCCCATTTCTTCCTGCCTTATCTGTGAGTATGACTCCTAAATGCAGCTAACCGGTGCAATCTCTGGAAGCACTTTCAGACCTCGCTTGGCTGCTCCATGTCCTGTTGATGAAGGCCTGGCTCACTGGTAACGCTGTCTTGCCGGTTGAGTTTGCATGCATCTAATTTTGGATGCATCTTGGCAACGAGCTATTTCGGGAGCCTCAGTTTTTGACCGCCCAGCGGGAGGCATTTTAAGAGCAGGGCGGCTGCTCAAGCACTGCCTGAAAATCAGGTCCATTAAGGTTTCTTCCAGTTGGGCTTCTCTAAAATTCAGCCCAATCGTTTCCCTTTCAGGTTAGCCAGACGCTGATCAAGGGGGAATTTTCTGAGCTGGAAAAAGCAATTGAGACAATCATCAACATTTTCCACCAATATTCGGTACGCGTCGGGCACTGGGACACCCTGACCAAGAAAGAGCTGAGGCAGCTGATTGACAGGCACTTGGTGAACTTCCTGAAGGTGAGTGAAGTCAGTGCAGCTTAACTTGTACTCTGCAGGCAGTAGAATCATGGGCCAGATCTTCCACTGAGGATCTGGCCCATGTTCTGCAAAGCTGAATGTGCCCAGAGACTGAATTTAACTAGATCAGGGTGGGGACAATTTTCCAGCACTTCTTGGTCTGTAGAAATGGAATGGGGCTCAGATCCTTTCACCTCCTCTCTCTATTCACCCCAAATTCCAGGCCTTTTACTTTCATTCATTGACTGCAGTTTTGCAAAGGAATCTGGCGAGATCCGGGACATGTGCCATAGGGTCTAAAGCTGTTGAATTTAGGAACGTCAAAAGCAGAGTGTTTTGCTCTGGTTTATGTTTTTACAGCAGCTGTCTCACAACAGGAAAATGGGTGCAGGTTTGCTGCAGAGAGTCTCTCTCGGCTTGTAAAGCCCTCCTCACTGCGGTTTCTGAACATCTTGGAAGGGCTTTTTGGGAACTATAGCGCGCCAGTAAACATTTGATGCCAGCCTGGCAGTAGATAATCACTCTTGTGCTCTGTACTGTGTTTACTTCTGCTGTCTCCTTCCCCTCCCGCAGTGTATTCCAAACTCCTTTTCTACACACCGATCTCGAAAGTCCTGTTCAGGATGATGACACTGATCACGTGCTCTATGTTGGAGCAGCCCTCCTGGCCCATGACCCTTGGCCAGCTGCCATTTCCTCCCTCTCTGCAATATAGCCTAGTGGGCAGGGCACTGGACAGGGTTCAGGTGACCTCGGTTCGCCTCCTAGCTCTGCTGGTGACCTTGGGCAACTCCCTGCTTGCTCTGTGCCTCAGTTTCCCCCGAGGAAAATGACACTGGCCTCCTTTGTAAAGCACTCCAAAATCTAAAGATAATAAGAGTGAGGCTATTATTTGATTTTTCTCCCCTGAGAACCAAGCAGGGCCATTCTAGTCTGTAATCAGGAGTGAGCCCATCAGGGGAAGGGCAAGAGGCACTCAGTGTTTAAGGACCCAGTTAGCTGGTGGGGTGGGAGATGAAAAGTGGGCGCTACAAACCTGAATGCTGAATACAAACGCCCAGCTCTGCTGCCATGGTTTGAAGCTGTAGACCGCAGTGTACTTTACCTAAAGGGTAGGGAGCATTATCCCCGAGGGGGGACCGAAGGGGTGAGCAGGCAGGAATAGGCTCCCACTCCTGTAACCTAGTAACCGGGCTGCATGGTCACCGAAGGAAGTCTGGCCCTCAGAGCAGGCGCATGGCCAGCCTGGCCTAGCCCAGCGGGCCCTCTCATTCATGCCCCGGTCTCTGAGGCGAGTGCAGGCGGGTGCTGGTGGGGCTGTCGGGTGGAGAGCTTCCTGCCTCGTCCTCGCGCCTCATGCGGCGAGGAGCCAGAGGCAACTAACGCCACTTCCCTCCTCCCCCGTTTCCCTGCAGACACGGAAGGACCATTCGGCCATCGACAGCCTGTTCAGTGAGCTGGACAGAAACAAAGACCAGCAGCTCAGCTTTGGGGAGTTCATGGTCCTGATCACCCGGGTGACCATCGCCACCCATGAGCACATCCACCAGGAAGAGGGGGGCCAGCAGCAACAACAGCATCAGCACTAAGCTCAGGCTGCTGAAGCCTGAGGCCGGGGCCACGCGCATCGAGACAGGAGCTGAGCGCGGCTGAGACTCCCCCCGGGTGGGGTCTGACGATCCGGCCATGAGACAATAAAGATTTGCTGTAAAGTTCTCAGAGTTTGTTTGCCTTTGATTTGTGTTTGCCCGGGAGGCTGGCACCATGTGCCAGTTGGTGCCCCCTGGCAGGGCTCTCAGAGTTATTCTGTTTTTCTAAAATACTCTGGTCCAGCATGTTGGGTCTTCTGCTTTCTGGGGTGGGGGAGGGAGTTTCTGCTTTCAAAATCCCGGAAGCAGAGGAAACCGAGAGACATTTGGGGGCGGGGGTGGGGGGGGAGTGCATCTATCTGTCTGTAGAAGACAGAGTGCGTGAAGAAAGAGGTGCATTTCAACAAAAGACGTAAGATAATGAAACATATTCAGATGGATCCCGTTTTCATCCTACATCTCATGCAAGGTGGTCACTCAGATATCCACCACCAGGGGTCCATGGGCAGAACATCTCCTGTATTGATGGCAAAATATGTAATAATCAAAACATATAATATATCCATGACAAGGTGTAGCAATGGAAAAAACGTGTGTCTATGCAAAGGAATATAATGGGCAAAACATATAAGGGCAGATCCCAGCTGCTGTAAAATGTCCTAGCTTCATTGATTTCAGCTGGGGATCTGTCCTATGTACATCTATGAAAAGGAATATCGTGGGCAAAACATACACAGCATGTCCATGATGGGGAATAACACGTGGAAACCATCGCACATGTCCACTGCAAGGTATAAGAATGGACAAGGTGTGTAATGTATCCAAACCAAGAATCTAATGGCATACAGTGAAATTCTGGCCCCACTGAACTCCATTGACTTCAAGGGGCGAGGATCCACACAGAGTATACCCACAATGAGAAATGTAATAAGCAAAATATCTCCAGGCTAAGGTGTAATAATGGGGAAACCTTGCACCCATGAAAAGGAATCTCCCTGGGCAAACCTCAGCTATTTAGGTCTTAATCCCTGCTGAATGGCTGGGAATCCACTCCGCTCTGCCAGCAGTCCCTCTCCCCGCCATACCGAGCCTGTGCAGTAGCCCTTTGTCTGGCGGAAGGGGTCATGATCGTTAAGGTTTATACTCAGTGTGGATTTCTTGGGACACGCTCGCCCTGCGGACCGCAGCAAACAGAAAGGGCAGCTCTGGGGTCTCCCTCTGTTGCCTGGATGTGGGGTGCTTGCCCACTCCCCCGGTCCCACGGCAGACCAAAATTACATTGTGGCTACTGGCAATACGTGTTACACAGGTTTAATGACTCCAGAGAGTCACACATATCCCAGAAAGCCCAAGTGTCATAGTCAATGGCCAGTGTGTAGTTACTGCCTGTCTAAAAAGTCCCCTGCACTTTTGCTGGGGTACATTATTCGCCTTTGCTTCCTGTCCTAATCCTGCGGGTAACATTTCTGCGGCGGGTGCGTTTGACCTCGGGGGTGGCTGCACGGCAGGGGTAGGCGGAGTGATTCCTGGCTATTGTCCATGGAGACAGAAGGGGAACTGGAGATGGAAGAGGCTCGGCGGCCTCTTTATAATTCACTGTGAGTGAAATTCACCCCGAGGGGTAAGAGGGTGCACAGCCCTCGTGTTTGCTCTCTGCATAGGAGTGAATTTCACGCAGGCTTCCCCAAACACCCCATGCTGGAGGCCGTTGCATTCACACAGAGCATTAGGCTCCAGCAGCTGCTTCGTAATACCAGCAACAGCCCCAGAAACTCAGGACTCATTCTCCTCTCAGCCACACTGGTGCTGCCTAAGAAACGGCAACTCCCCAGCCATGTCACTAACAAACGGTGACAGCCCCAGCTCAAATCTGCGCCTGGTTTGCTCTGAATATGTGATTGATCAACAGCCATTTCATCTGCCTGGAGAGCAACGCTGCTGACTTACGGGGCTGCCCACGCTTCCCTTGGTAGCAGCACACAAATTCATTAGACAAGTGCTTTAATTACATGATTACTGTTTATTATGCTAGCGCCTAAGGCTCAGAAATCAGGAGCCTAAATACCTTTCTGGATCTGGCCCTAAACGCTCTAGCTACAATTCATGCTGCTGGGCACTCACTCTATTGACCTGTAGTACGAGACAGTCCCTGCCCCAGAGAACTCACGCTCTAATAACACAAGACAGATAAAGGATGGACTATTATCTCCTTTGTCCTCATGGGGAACTGAGGCACAGAGAGGTCAATTGACTTGCCCGAGGTCCCACTTGGAGTCTGCGGTGGAGCTAGGATTGAACTCAGATCTCCTGACCCTCAGCCCAGTGCCTTCCGTCCAAGAACTGCCTCCAGTCCCAAAAGCGAACAGAATGTTAGGAACTAATAGGAAAGGGATAAATAATAAAACAGAAAATATCATAATGCCACTATCTGAATCCATGGGACGCCCAGACCGTGAATACTGCCTGCAGTTCTGGTCGCCCCCTCTCAAAAAAGCTATGTTAGAATTGGAAAAGGTACAGAGAAGGGCAACAAAAATGACCAGGGGTATGGAAGGAGCTTCCATACGAAGGGAGGTGAGAAAGACTGGGACTGTTCACCTTAGAAAAGAGATGACTAAGGGGGCATATGAGAGAGGATTATGATATCATGACTGGGGTGGAGAACATGAGTAAGGAAGTGTTATTCACCCCTTCACAAATTAGGGGTCACCCAATGAAATTAATAGGCAGCAGGTTTAAAGCAAACAAAAAGAAGCATTTCTTCACACAACCCACAGTCAATCATAGAATCACAGAATATCAGGTTTGGAAGGGACCTCAGGAGGCATCTAGCCCAACCCCCTGCTCAAAGCAGGACCAATCCCCAACTAAATCATCCCAGCCAGGGCTTTGTCAAGCCTGACCTTAAAAACCTCTAACGAAGGAGATTCCACCACCTCCCTAGGTAACGCATTCCAGTGTTTCACCACCCTCCTAGTGAAAAAGTTTTTCCTAATATCCAACCTAAATCTCCCCCACTGTAACTTGAGATCATTACTATGGACCTGTCAACCTGTGGAACTCATTGCCAGGGGATGTTGTAAAGGCCAAAAAGTATAACAAGGTTCAAAAGAGAAGTAGATAAGTTCATGGAAGATAGATCCATCAACGGTTATTAGCCAAGATGGTCAGGGACGCAACCCTAAGCACCAGGTGTCCCTAAACCTCTGAGTGTCAGAAGCTGGAACTTGACAACAAAGGACGGATCAATCAAAATTGCCCTGTTCTATTCATTCCTTCTGAAGCATCTGGAACTAGCCACTGACAGCAGACAGGATACTGGGCCAGCTGGACAACTGATCTGACCCAGTCTGACCATTCTGATGTTCTTCATTTTAATGTAATAAAACGCTAAAGGGAAACTATTAAAAAAAGAAACAGGTGAAAAAAGTTTTGTGGGAACACATAACTCCATAGTGGCAAGTCCTGCTGTCTTTATAAGGATTAAAGACTATTAATTACTATGATTGTTATTTGCATTATTGAATCATCAAACCATAGAAATGTAGCGCTGGAAGGGACCTCAAGAAGTCACCTAGTCCATCCTCCCATGCCAAGGCAGGATTCAATATACCCTAGACCATCCCTGACAGGTGTTTAGCTAACTTGTTCTTAAAAACTTCCAGGGATGGGGATTTCACTACCTCCCGAGGTTCCCTGTTCCGGTGCTTAGCTAACCTTACTGTTGAAAAGTTTTTCCTAACATCTAACCTGCATTACTCTTGCTGAAAATTAAGCTGATTTCTTCTTGTCCTACCCTCACTGGCCTCTTGAAAACAACCATTTATATACTGGAAGAGTGTTATCATGACCACCTCAAGCTCCTCTTCTCTAGTCTAAGCGTGCCCCGTTCTTTTGGCCTTTCCTCATAGGTCATGTTTTCTAGACCTCTGACACAGTTTCGTTGCTCACGTCTGGACTTTCCAGTTTGTTCATGTCTTTCTTCAACTGTGGTGCCCCAGACTAGACACAGCACCAGCTGAGGCCTCACCAGTGGTGAGCAAAGCACAACAATTACCTCCTGGGTCTTATGACACTCTTGTTAATACAGCCCAGCGTGGCATTTGTCTTTTTTGCAATAGCACCATTCTGTTGACTCATATCCAATTTGTGATTCACCATAATCCCCCAGATCCTTTTCTGCAGTACTGCTGCCTAGACGGTTCTCCCCCATTTGGAATCGGTGCATTTGATTTTTCCTTCCTAAGTGAAGTACTTCACACTTATTTTTATTCACGTCAGACCAATTCTCCAATTTAGCAGGATTGTTTTGAATTCTAACCCTGTCCCCCAAAGTGCTTGCAACGCCTCCCAGCTTCATGTCATCTACAGATTTATAAGTATACTCTCCACACCATCATCCAAGTCATTAATGAGGATATTGACAAGGGACCTCCCTTGATATGTCCTCCTCATTTTACAATGAACCATTCTGGAAGTACCAAATCAAGATCCAGGCCTCATTGAGAATTTCACAAATAGGTACAGAAACATTCTCCCTTCCCCAAAGAACTTATGTATATCGACATAGTCCTTCATCCTAACTCTAGTGACACCTGTGTAGCAGCACTGATTTACACTGGCTGAGGATCTGGCCCATGCTCTTTACAGCGCAGCCCGGGGATAGAAGAATGTTGCAGTTGTCTTAAGCATTCACCTGTGGAACTAACAAAAATATTGTTCCCTTAGTAGAGGCTAGTCTTTAAAACACGATGAAAACAGAAGGAGAAATCACAGGCACGCTGTTAAAGTGAGTTGTCTATTAGAGGTAAAGGTCTTTAGGTTTCATTGATCCATGTCCCATCATCTGGTATTAAGCAAAACTCCCCATTCAAATACACACATATTAGTCTGTACCACAGTGTGTGCATTCCATGGATATAGCACTCACAGCCCTCCAAAGGGTGGAAAATTCCCTTATCACAGTGGTCACTGTTGGGGGAATTCCAAAAAGGATTGGACTGTTATCTGGATAATGAGAATATTCAGTGTTATAACAGTAAGGGATAAAAAGTAATCAAGAGCATTGAAAGGGAAACACACCCTCATGCTTCAGAGCATAAACCAACTTCTAAATAATGGGGTCAGGAAGAAAACCTCCCTAGGGGTAGGTTAACCCATTACTGCAACATTTCTTGCACCTTTCCCTGAAGCAACTGGTGCTGGCCACTGACAAAGACAGGATATTGGGCTAGATGGACCCACTGGTCCGGCATTTTCTAGATTCTGCTGATTTTGGGTGCATCCAGTTTTCGGATCCCAAAGCGAGACATTAGGCCTGGGACTGCGTTCCTCCAGTTATAACTGAAGTCAGCGGGAGCTACAGGTGCTCAGCCCCCTAAAAATCAGGTCCTAGAGAATAGGCATCCCAAATCACTTGCTGGTTTTTAAAATACCTGGCTGGAAATGCCTAGGTGCTACAGGTGTAGCTATGTATCCATGAAAGGACCTCTCTCGGTTAGCTCTCCCCTTTAGAAATATATTCTGGCCACGACCATGCAAATCTTTGGCATTTAAAAAGCTCAGAACAGTTACAATTTCCCAAGGCTGAGCGAGATGCTGCAACTGACCAGCTTTCTGACAATTCCTGTTAAGAAACTTGCCAGAAATGTAGCAGAAGCAACAACTCTGAAGCAAAGTCTCAGATTGCCATACAACGGCCACTCGCTAACCTCACTCTTGTGAAACAGGTTGCTCCAGCTTTCTGCAGAGTGGGTTTTGACATTCGAGGTAGGCTGGATGTGATTATCCCTACCGAGAGCTGGATGTGATTGCTTGTAGCCTTTGAGGAAAATTCCAGCATGGTCGGGATTTGAAAGAATCCTGTAACATTCTGGGGCTTTTGTTCTCAGCTTCCATTGCTTTCTAAAACCACATCTGAAGAACAATAAGGCCAGCTCTTTATTTCACTTTGGAAAGATTTGAATGGCTTTACCCCACTCAGGACCCTGCTTCACCTGCTTTGAGTGTCTGCATGATTTCAGAATAAAAATAAGCTTAGGGTTAATTTAATTAATAGCATATGATATAAACTCAGCAGCTCACCTGCAAGGCAGGGACTGAGATCCTGCAAAGGTTTAGACACATGTGCAGGCCCACTGAACTCAATAGATCTACTCACCTGCTTTGAGTTAAGCATCTGCATAAATTAAGTCTTTGCAGAATAGGGGGTCTAAGTCATTCTGACTGGGATTTTCAAAGAAGCCTAACAGAATTAATGGGGTTTGGACACCTAAATCCCACAGGTTCCTGTGCAACTTCCACCCAGGTGGTGCAATGTCCCCTGTGCAGATAACATGTGCACCATGTAAGTACCGGTGAGGTGCATAAGTCTTGTAACTGGCTCTCTGCACCCTAAGAGCCAAACTCTGGTCAGGTAACTTGCCTGTGAGTTAGGAGTCCCTGCAGAAACCAGGCTGTAAAGCCACCCTCATCCCCACATGCCATCGAGTGGGAGCAGAGCTCTTGCTGCAGCATAGGGCAGTAATCCAGGCTCTGGGCCAGATTCTCAGCTGATGCACATGGATGGAGGCCCATTGACTTCAGTGGAATTTCGTGGTTTGCGGTAGCTGAGGATCTGGCCTTGCTTGTTTCAACCCTCATTTCCCTCGCCCATCTCCGCCGACAAGTCACTCGTTCAGAGAACTCGAGAAGGGCTCCCACGATTTTTTAATTCCTGTTCTAAGAACAGTTGCACTCGTACTGCACACCCTCAAAACGCCCCTGCGTGGCAGCCTCCCATGGTCAGGAAAAAAAGTTTTGACAAAATGCATTGCCCTCCTGCGGCGTAATTCTGTCGGTACGTCGAAAGGTCGTCGCTTATTTTAAGGGCACCAAGATGAAAGGGACAGGAACAAGGACAAATTCTCCACATCTCTGTTCCCCCTCCACAGCAATGTCATGGACGGTGCTTTGGGGCAGCAGAAGACTGAAGTGCAAGATAAAACCCTCACTAGAGGCAGGAATCCTGTTGCTAACGGGACCCACGGCATGTCCATTTCTTTGGCAATAGCCAGAATGCTGCAGACTTCTCATTCAGGCCCGAACTCTGAATGTGAGCTCTGGCCGTGCTTACCATGCAATGTGTATGTTTAGCTATGTAATGTGATGTGCTTTTATTTCCTAGGGCCTGCGCCTTTAAATCTTGGAGGGCTCCTCAGAGACAGACAGCACCTGGGGTTCAGTTCAGCGCAGCCTCCTGCAGACTCACCCATTTCATGCTCTTGCATGGAGATGTTACCTTTGCTCTTTATCTCTTCCTTGTGCCCTTAATCTAACCTGAAAGGTTGGCTGGGTGGAAAGTTTGTGCCTTTTCTTTTAATGTGGAAAATCCCAGCCCTGGTAGAAAGCATTTGCTATGAGCAGCCTATATCGTGAGTGTGTTTAGGTTGTATACGATGGACCTAGCTTCACCTTGAGTAGGAGAGATTACTCCAAATCAAGCACACCACAAAGAATGCCAACAGGGCAAAATATCTCCACCTCCATCCGTCAGCCTGGGGTAAATGCCATCTCCTCCTAACCACAGCCGGCTGCAGCCCTGGCTGCAGGCACAGACGTGTGTGCTGCTCTCCGTGAGCTTGGGGTTAGCTTCACTCCTGAGTTTAGGTGGTGCCCGACTCTCATGCTTGGAAATCACTGTCACCCTTTCATCTGCCGGCTGTTTGTGCTTGTGGCTGGCCAGTGCTCTTTTCGTCTGCAGGTCTAGAGAGTAAAAAACCAACCTTCTTTGATCTTTTATTCTGGGAATAATCAAACCTGAACTAGACTCCCCTAAGAATCTCTGCTTTGCAGCAAAAGAGAAAAAGCCACTGCAGCTCAGTGGTTAATGAGATAACAGCTGCTTTCCAGCTCCTGGCAGTGCAATGGCTTAGCCTGCTTCGGAGAAGAGCTACCTAAATACCCTTCTCGGTAATGTGAATTGCCTGGCTTTTATTAATCCCAGTCAAAACCTTAAATACCACAAGCCCAGTTGCATACCCTGCAGGGATGGGATGGAAAAAGCCGCTCTCAGCAAAGCCCTGGTAAAGCAAAGCCACTCCCCTGTTTAGGAAGCAAACAGCTGAGAGCTGAGTTTTTATCCTGCCCTGCTGCATGGCTCTTAAGAAGATCCACCTGCTGCCAGCCAAGCAGCATGTACTGGTCTTTGACACATCAGCTCAAGTGGGCAGTTCCATAGCACTTGGGGGATGGCCAGGTGGCTTCCCTGCTTTGGATTGATGCGGGGGGGAAGAGGTTTCCTATCATGTCCCTGAGTGTTTTCGGCTCTGGCTTCGCAGTGGGGTTAGCTGCGGCCTGCTCCCCCTGCCGGGTCGGCCAGCTCAGGTTCAAGGCGCTGGAGTGAAGCCATGTTGGGGTGTGGATGGGAGTCAGGTGAGGGGCGACACTCAAGTGAACACTGCGAAGAGAAGCCCACTGGGGGGTCAGGGTTTCCAAAGAGCTCAGCCCCCATGGTGATGAACCCTTTGGCAAATCCTGGCCCTGGCGTGAGGCATTTCTGCCCCTCACGCGGGGCAGAGAGGGCAGCGTGAGGCCTATACACCACCGAGGCCCTGCAGTTGGGGCGTCCAGCGCCTTCTCCTGCCCTGGCCCGACGAGGCTCTTCCCCCACGGTGTGGACTGGGGAGCAACCAGAAAGGAGAAGTTTCTGGAGGCTGATGCAATCGGACGTTTGCTGATGGAACTAGACGGTTGCATCCCTGGGGACGCCCGGCGATGGAGCTGCGTTGTGTCGTCCCGAGCTGTTAGACCGACATGCTAAGGAAAGAGACAATCACGCCGCCTCCTGGCCCACCAGAGGCAGGAGGGGCCCCGCTGAATCAGAGCTGCTCCTGGGGCTAGATCAGCGGTTCTCCATCCCGGATCCCGCTCCCAACCCAGGAAAGGCAAGGTGGGGATAGACTGACCCCAGTGCAGTTCAAGGCCAGCTGGGCACCAGGGGCATTCACCTCCTGGGCTGGACAGTCTTTCCGCCCCGTCTCATTTGGGGGGGTTGGGAGTGGGCAGCATTTGTGTCTGCGGGGGTGGGAGGGCAGAGGAGCTGTGCCAAGGGGAGGAGGGGAGATGCCATGGGAGGGGCTCGGTCCTGCACCCTTTGCTCAGTGTAACTCGCTCTGAGGTTTGCAGGTTGGCCGTTTTCTCCCGGGCTGGGCCAGAGAGGTGTTCCCAGCGCTGCTGGGGCACTGGGCAGTGTGTACAGGGATTATGTCTCCTGCTCTGTTCCCCCTGGGGGCTGTCCAAACAAGAGGTCTCATTAAAACCCTAGCATCCACGTTCTGGTGGCGCAGCATTCCTCAGTGGGGCCCAGGACCCAGGAGAGGCAAGGAGGGGCCTGCCGAATCTAGAAGGGTGAGGAACGCTGCATGACTGGTTTGAAATAACTGCCTCCCGAATTAGACGTGGGTTGTGCAAAGGTGAATCTTTCCAGGACTGCAGGCCAGCTTCGTTTAATTGCTTATGGAGCTCCACCTGCCTCAGACTAGCTGCGCCCTCACAGTCCTTAATGAACCTAGCCTCACAACCTCCCCAGGGGGCTGGGAAGCATTAGCTCCATTTCACAGGAAACTGAGGCACAGCGAGATTGAGTGATTTGCCTGTGGCAGGTCTGGGAATAGAACCCGGTGTCCATAGTCCCAGGCCAACACCTTACCCACAAGACCACCCCCCGCCTTTAGCCTGGGCTTTGGCAGGCATGCCAGTGCCTTTATGTTGTCAAGTCTGAAGCGCAGGGTCGATGTGCAGCAAAATCCACTCACACTAGCGTAAGGATAGCTAAGCGCTGGAGTACGTGACCAAGGGGCCGAATGCCCATCACTGGAGGTTTTTCAGGATGGGTTGGACAATCCCCTGTCAGGGCTGGTGTAGGTTTACTTGGCCCTGCCTCAGTGCCAGGGGCCAGACTAGCAAACCTCTCGCGGTCCCTCCCAGCCCCACATGGCGACGATTCTGTAACGGCAGACAGCCGACTTTGCCACCTTGAAAACAACAAGACAATGGAGCTACCAGTCCGCGTGACCGTGTATGGCGGGGTAGAGGTCACGCGACGCCGACCCGCACCAGTCTGCAAAGGCGGACGATTACTCCTCAGGGTGGTGGGGACCCAGAACTCCTCCAGGCTAGACGGCTTGTAGGGAGCGCCTCTAAAGCTTTGGGCCTGGATTTCATAGGTGCTGGGCACCCACTGCTCCGACTGCCGGGTGCTGAGCGCCTCTGAAAAGTCAGGCCTCTACAGATTAGGTTCAGAGAAGCAACAAAATGCTCCATGCTTTGGAACCTTTCCCTTCCCCACCCCAGCCATGTGCCCTCCCTTACAGCTCTGCTTCGCTTCAGCAGGCCCGGGGGGGTTAATTCTTTGGGCAGGAGCAGAGACGCATAGCATAGCGGCCTGTTACCTTCACCTCCTCTGGGGCTAGAATCCCCCTTTTGGATGGTGGCCATGGGGTCATCTCCGATGCTTGGTTGGCCCCTGGAAGAAGATACCTCAGTACTGGAGGGTGGGGGAAGACAACGCAGCAGATAAGGTAGGTAGGGGTATGTGTGTGTGTTGGGGGGGAGGAAAAGGGAGAAGGGGGAGGGGCATCAGGGTCATATTGGGGCCCTCCCCAGAGGATGCACACACCGTCAGATGTACATGCACCCTCTCGTTCAAATACAAATGATCAAGCTCCGTGTCAGAATCCCTGGGTCAGTCCTGTGGCTTCTCTTCTGCAGGAGGTTGGAACGGATAGTTCCACCAGGCTGGGAGTCGAGGGGGCCTGATCCTCAGCTGGTATAAATAGATGTAGCCCCACGGATGTCTCTGGAGCTCTGCTGGTAGGGGGTTAGACTCGATGACCCTTGTGGTCCCTTCTAGCCCTGTGATTCTATGATTTCCCCCCTGGCCTTAAGAATCCATCAAAACACACCTGCCCAGAGGGCCCAACCTTGCAGTGATCAGGCTGGCTTATCCAAGCTCCTGGAAGCGAGAGAGCGAGAGAGCGAGCGTGTTCTGGGACGCATGAGTGTTGCAATGGGGAGTGGCAAATACCGTGCTAGAAACAGAAGGAGCCTTCCAGGGAAGCATATCGTGGACTGTGCTGGCACTTAGGAGCATTATTAAACAAGGGTATTAAACAATCCGCTTGTGAGCCTCTCGGGGCTCAAAGGGTGCCAAGGAGCAGGCAGCGCGGATTTCTCAGGAACAAATCATCCCGCGCCAACCCACGTTTGCTCCTTTGACAGGGCGACGGGCCTAGTGGACGGGGGGAAACTGTAGACGTGGATTTCTGTCAGGCTTTTGACACTGTCCGACATGGCATAAGATGAATAAACTTCACGGGAGTCAAAGGAGGTGCACAGGTGTCAGAGGAGCACCTGGCCCTGCGGGGACACCTGGAGCCCAGGGGCTGACGAGTCCCAGGGGAAAGGCCGGCCAGCTGCATGCATCCATCTCCTGAGGTAACATTCAGATTTCAGCCCATCCCAAACTCCTCTTCATGTAGCCTCCACCCCATCACCATCACTGGTCTGGCCACTTCGGGGCTTCCGATCTGAGGTGCATAGCGCTCCAGGGACCCAAATCTGCTACCTGGTTCCAGCCACTGGGGGCGGGGGGGATTAGCTTTGGCCCAAGGCACTGCTTGGCTCCTGGGGTCAGTTAGAGCAGCCTCAAGGCGGTTCTAATTTGTGCTCTGGTTCTCACAGGCCCCTATGAGCCGTGGAAACAGGGAGTAACCGTAGTGCAGCGCTCTCCGGCCACAGCCCTGATCCCATCCCCACGCCAGCGGCAGTGAGCAGGGTTGGCTGCTGAGGCCCCCTGCACAAGGGAGCTTCCAGCCACTTTGAGGCTCCTTTTTCCTGCCGCAGTGACTTACAGGGGGTGTAACTGAGAATCAGGCCCTAGTAATGTCTTGTCACTGTTCTTGCTTCCTTCGGTGCAGAGTAGAAAAGGGCTCAGGGCCCCACCCGGCCTAAGTGGCAACAGAGCAACACACGTCCCTTAGCGAGAAGCTGATGAAATTAGCAGATGACAAAAATAGACACCAGGAGATGAGTCTTTTACACACTGCGCAATTATCCTGTGAAGTTCATTGCCACAGGGGACTGTCGAGGAATGTTGCCTTGCCCCATTCGGAAATGGATCCAATGTTCACCAGAATCAGGAGACCAGCATCTGCTAGAATAAAAAAATATGGGTCACCAGCCCTCATGCTTCAGGGCATGAACAGAGATCCAGGTAGGGTCAGGAAGGCGCTCCCCTCCTTCACTCCATGCTATGGGACTGCACAGCTGTGGAGGGAAGGGCGGTTCTTTGGTTAAGGTCACAGATCTGGGCCTCAGAATGTCTGGTTTCTACAGCTGGCTCTGGTTTTCTGTGCTGCTGCTGAGCAAGTCGCTTTAATGGCTCCCTGCCTCAGTTTCCCCACCTATAAAATGGGGCTAATAACGGTGCCCTGGCTTGCATGGGTGTCATAAAGCCTCGGTTGTCAGTCAGGGGCTGCGGAGCTTGGATGCAAACATGGATTCAGATTTTTCCCAACCTTCAGTGGTGTTTGGATCAGGTCAATAAATTGCAGAGATCCCAGGCCCACTTCACCACTGCCTGATAAGGTTTCACTCCCGCTTTCCATGGGTGCAAATGACTGCACGAGGTGCTGGGCTACAGAGAGTCAGACCCGCCATCACCTCACCCTGCCTAGGGCAACGGAGGGCCCAATCCTGCAGGGTGCTGAGTGCCTTCAAGTCCCGCAGTGTGCTCAGCCCTGGGCAGAACTGGGCCGGAAGCTCCTCGTGTGGTTCTGTGCGGTCCCTTCAAGGGGTGAAATGGGGTAGAAAAGGGTGCAAAGCATGGCCTTTCACAGCTTGAGTCTCATCTCACTTACACGGGTGCAAATCAGGCCTGCTACATCCCCAGTGCAGGCAAAGGGCCAAATTCTACTCTCATTTACATCATTGTAAATCCAGAATAACCCCACTGACTTAAGCAGAGTGACTCTGGAGTGACACCAGTGTCACTGGGTGCAGGTGCTGGCCCCGGATCTATCTATCCCCAGACACCCCCTCTATCTATCTATCTGTCTGTCTGTCCTCTCTCTTTCTCCCCATTCTGCCTTTATTATTACTGTGTGAAGTGCTGCTTTTAATGCATTATCCAGTTGCCACTGAAAAGAACATGAATGCAAGTGGGGAAAACATGACTGGAAACACAGCTGCTGTTTCAGGCTAGGCCCCAGCCCTGACTCAGAGTCCAGGCTCATTTCCCAGTACTGTAGCATGAACGGGACGTGACTGACACAGGACAGACCCGTGGTGGGTGGTGGCAGCCTGTAGCAAAAGGCACCTTTCTGTAAGTTTCTGCTGCCGCCTGGTGGTAAGATACAGGGTGGCGGTGCTTGTCAGAGGGCCTCTGTCAATAGCTTTGACACGGGGCCTGATGTGCTCAGCGCAGTGTGACTTATAAGGGAAACGCTAAAGCTCCTCTCTTGTGTCGGTCCTTTGATCAGGGCCCAGAGGTCTTCTCCTGAGCCCTTTTGGCCTCCCTTACACAAGAGCCCAATGTACGGTGACCAGAGAGCAAGCGTGAAAAATTGGGACGGGGGAGGGGGAAACAGGGTCCTATGTAAGACAAACCCCCTAATATTGGGATGGTCCCTATCATATCGGGATGTCTGGTCACCCTAGCCCAGTGGAGCCCTCTCTGTTCTTGAGCAGGAAGGACCAGGTCCAGCCAATGGAGGAGTTGTCCTGCATCCAGGAACCCTCGGGTGCTAACACTCACGGTGTCACCTATGTTAAGCCCTTCCTAGCTGCCGGTGTTGAGGAAAGGGGTGTGTGGCCAGGGCACCCCTGCACCTCAGCGATCTCTGGCTGCGTTAGTGGGCAGTGAGTGCAGTTTAGAGCAGCCCTCAGACTGCTGTGTTCTGTACCAAGGGACTGGCCTGGGGCTGAGCGGGTGGGATCAGGGGGCGGCTTAAAGCTTCCTCCCTCTCCTGCCTTGTCTGGGCCACCCGTCTCAACCCAGCTCAGAGCTAGAGCTAGATTTGTGACCGTATTCCTGCAAACCTGTAAAATGGGGATTCCCCGGAAGGGGGAAGCGATGGGAACCTTAATTAATGAAGGTCCGAGCCCCCACTCGGCGGCGTTACCTTGACCGAAATGGATGAATCGTGCCGAAGCATCTGAAATCTTTGAAAGTGCAATTGGGTAAAAGTGACTGTATCTGGGAGTGTTTCTAAAGATCCATTGCACTAAAAGGCCGATGAAGATTCATAGACCATTATAATTTCTTTGTTTCCTGATGCCTACTGAATCTCCTGGTATTTTGTTACACCCCTCATTAATGCCTTTAACAAGCAGGCAAAATAACAGACATTTTTTTCCTCTTTTTGAAGGAGGAATTTTTCTCATATAAGCTGATTAAATCCTTCCCAAATACCCCCTGTTTTTTCAAGGATAAATATAGCTCCTTGCACTGAATGGCATTTAATTGTTTCTGTTCCAGCCAGAAAACCCCCGTCTGAGCTCCGTTCCATGACATCATGGTCCACGCCCACGCCAAAGCCGGTGTTTCCAGCCGTGTGCACGTCCCGGCTCTCACCCTCCTCTCTTGAATCACAACGCACCATTTCCTGGCCAAGGGACTTTTTCCTTCCAGTGCTGTTTCAACATCTCTTTTCTCCCTCATGTCCACAGCCAATAAAAAGAGACACATCCCTCTGTGCCTGCAGAATGAAGACTCGGGGAGTTCGAGCCAGACCCAGGTAAACACTAGATGCTTTTTCGCTGTTCCCTTGCTCTTTGTTTTGCTTTGGCATTTCCACCCCACCCTTTCTGTCCTGGCTCAAGCAGGCCTCAGGGTTGCTGTCACAAGGGATAGAGCCGTTCAGGCTGCACCAGTGAAGGACTCGTGTGGTATATCCGTGTAATAACCCACGCCAGAGGGAGGGCTCTGTCCCCTCTAGTGGCCGGTTCATGTAAGAGCCAGCAGTTGCTATCCCTTTCGCCAAAGCTGCAGTGTCTCATGCTTTGAACTCTGTAGGTCACTAGGGCTCATTCCCTGCTGTCCGCCTAAGTACAGCTGGTTACATTTGCACCAGTTACTGAGTCCTCTGTCTACCTTGCTGAGAGTCAGAAAGTGGTTGAAGAACATGGAGGAGGCCCAACTTTTCTGGGGACTTGAGCCCGTAGGAGTCAGGGTCATCTCCCCTCTGCAGACTCCTCTGGCTGCCTATTTACTCTGGGATGCAGGATTTTATCTGGGGTGTTGCAAACGCCCCAGAATACAGGCTCACGCCCTGTAAGCGTCCGACTGCTGGCCGGGTCTCGAGGTGAGAACTCTGCTCTGGAGGACTGGACCTGGTGTTTGAACCAAGGGGTAGAACTGGGCCAGAATTTTTCAACAACCTTTTTTGGGGGTCACAAAATGCCGTTTGGTCGACACGGAAGCTGTTTCCAATCAGGGGCTGTTTCCCTGGATCTCCCGACCAGAAAAAGGGTTGAAAAGAAAAGTGTCAAAGTTGCTGAGATGTTTTGTTCTGGCATTTTCAAAATGAAAATTTCCACTTTGCTGATTCAAAATGACTTTTTGTTTCAAAATTGGCACTCATTCCAGGGCCCGGCCCTCCAGGTCTGATCCATGGAGGACAGGCCTCTCTTACAGCCCTAGCACCTAGGGAACCTTAGCTCCTGCCTTTAGTTCTGGAGCTCACCGGTTCAATCCCTGTGGAGCTGGTGTGGCGCTGACTGGCTAGGAAGGAGGGTGCAATGGTTAGAGGGGAAGCCTAGGACTCAGGAGACCCTAGTCCGGCTCCCTGCTCTGGCACAGATTTCCTGCCTGACCCGGGGCAAGTCACTTAGTCTTTCTGGGCCTCACTTCTTCTTCTGGGCAATGGGGCTGACAGCCCGGCCCCGCCTCGCAACAGGGTGGGGAGGATAAACGCATTACAAATAGCAGGGTGCTGCCATGCCATGTAACGATGGCCCAATAAGGGCCTAGAGTGGGTGGGGAGCGCCTGAGTCACCAGCAAGAAGGAATGAACTAAGGCAGGGATGGGAGGATGAGCCAGAGAATCGGGAAGTTGGGTCTGTGGGGTTAGGCGCTGCCCTGATTCCAAACATGCAGCTCAACCTGATACTTATAGAGAGAGAGAGAGAGAGAAAACTTGAAGTCAGATTAGAGAATCCGCCCTTTCCCCTCCACAGGTACTAGAGAAATTGTGCATTTGTTTCAACAGTGTAATTCCATATCGAGATCCCCATCGGAGAGGACAGCCATCAGCTCTGGTGTCTGTCCTCTCCAAAAACTGGCCCTCTAAACTTTGCAGAACTCCTGGTCACATTCACGAGAGCTGATTGCACAGGCTCCTTGCCAAGGGTTTATTTCTATGGCTGTGATTGGAGCTGTTTTCAAGCTGTCGACACTATTGAAAGTTTCTCTTTTGTTGTGAACATTTTCACAAGTCAGAATTGCTTTAGGAATGTTTATTGATCACAAGCCAGGTTTTGGGTACATTTCAGTAACGATTTGCTTCAAAGTGCCATGAAAAATGTTGCCCCAAAAATAGAAAATAAATCTACTCCGAACCCTGCTGAACACAAACAACGTTGACGTTTTGCAAATGTTCCCCAAATTGTTTTTCTAATGTTTTTGACTGGCTGTTGAAAGCGAGGCAGAGGCTCCGAAATCAGGGAGGTGTCGCAACATGGAGCTGAGAACCCCTAAATACCTTTATAAAGCAGGGCCCAAGGGCAGGGACTGGGTTTTCCTATGACCAGCTCCTAGTACAGCAGGTTCCTGATGACAGCTGGAGCCTTTGGGTGCTACCATAATACCATTAATAACTAGCATTCCAAACTATGTCCTGGTGCATTCTCAGCATCCTGCCAAACCAGACTGAAACACACGAGGGGGGAAATCCCACCCTGATGGAGGTGGGCATGTGGGCTGGTTGTTTAACCACAGGAAGGCTGTTGGGTTGATAGAGTTGTTTTCTTCTCTAGCCCTAGGAATATACCTAGGTGCTGTTGCCATTAATGTTTGTCATGTCTTATGTCTTTGGATGCCCATAGGTACCTCTGGTCCATACAGCAAATCACAAACATCAGCATTATTATCACTAGCTATAATCTCACTTGCATCGGCTTGGGAACTCGGGGGTGGGGGGAATTCTCCCACTGGGCAGATGGTCCATGCATCACTCAAGCTCTGTTTTGAGGGTGGAAGTGAAGCCTGGGCCTTGAGCTGGCTGTCCGTGCACACCCGAATTCTAGGTTACAATCAGGGGCGAAACACAAGAGGGGGAAAATCCATCCCTGGTGTAACTTCACTGATGTCCATCCAGCCACGCCACCAACAATGTCGCTCTGTATTTTGGACTTCATCGTTTGTCAGTTTCTTTCACTGCATTAATGTTGCTTCTTGAAGCCCTAGAAATTTTTTTCTCCTGGTGTAAAGTGCAGATTTGTTTCCAGGTCACTGTTATGCTTCTTGCTTGGAGATTTTAACTGACGGCCTCACAGGATGTTCAGGCTGGCTGCGTTCCTCTGTGCTCTGTGCGCTGTCTCGTGGGGTGAGTCTGGGGTTTATCTTACTCACAATGCTTTCCGTTACTTGGCATGGGCAGGCAGAGCGTTGGGGTTGGAGCCAGCAGAAGTGGGTTCTGTTCTTGTCTCTACCAGTTTCTCGGTGTTTGACCGAGACCAAGTCACTTCAGTGCCCTCAGTTTCTCCTCACCTAAAGCAGGAATAGTAATGTAGCAATGCAGCTCTGTTCAGCCTGGTACGTGGCACAGAGTTATACAAAGGAGAAGCCGCCCAGAATGTAGCAATTAGGAAGGATAGTAGGGGTGTCTTAAACACTTTGGAAGTGACAGTCACTGAAATGTCAGTTACTGACAGCGGGGTTTTATGTCAGGGAACTGGAGGGAGCAAAGGTGCATGGGGACATCCGAGACGTTCAGAGAGCACTGCGGGCACAGAGGCTGATGGCGGCTGCATCCCTTTGGTTCATCTTTCTCTCTCTCCCCCCAGGGTTCTTCTGCCTTCACATTGTCACCCCAGGCAAGTGGGGCGGCCGACCCGCCAACTGCTCATCGCCTCTCAAGTCAGTGCAGCCTGGGTACGTCATTGTGCTCCACACGGCCGGCGGCAGCTGCAAAACGCGTGCGGAATGCAACCAGCAGATGACGAATATCCAGGATTACCACATGAACAACAAGGGCTGGTGCAACATTGCCTACAAGTAAGAGGCAAAGGCACATTCTTTGGCCTGATCCAGCAGAAACGCGGGCGTGCGCACTCGCATCAAGCCGTTACTCACGTGCATGAAGGCATGCACATACGTCAAACCTTTGCAGGGTCAGGGTCTAAGATAGCACCGATTAGCACATGCTCAGGCTTGGAGCTAATGCACATAACCAGCTTTATGCAGTAGCTTTTGCTTTTCACTCAAGCTGATTCTGGTCAAGAGATGAGGAAAAAGCATGAGAAATCTGGATAATGTAGGCCAATGTTTTCAAATGTGGAACCCTAGAATTAGGCACCAAAATCCATGTTTAGGCAGATACATAAGCTACTGTGGGCTCCCAACTTTGGAAATGTTGGTCGTATTTTTTTTAACTAATCAGCATGAATCTATAACAAATGATTCGACTCATTTAATGTTTTTGTTATTTAAAAAAAGCATTGGATCTACCCTCAAGAATAAAGATCCCCCACCAGCACCCAGAAAACACTCGCAAAGAAAATGAATGTTTCACCTGCAGAGCTGGTGAATGCAAACAAACAAACAAATTAGTGGGAATTTTCCAAAAAAACGTATTTTTATTGACATTTCAGAATTTTAAAATAATATCAAAATACATCAATCGACAACAAAATTCCAAGCAACTCTAGGGTGGGTAGAAAATCCCCACGCATTTCTATGAAAATATTTTGGTGACGTTACAAAAAAAAATTATGTTTCTCTTCATAGAATGTTCAGAAACTTGTTCAGAAACTTTCGCCCAGTTCTGCTTTTCAGATCCTAACCTGCAAATCTGCCTTTGCTGTGGCTTTAAGCTGCGATCCTCCAAAGCTGCTTTTGCTCTTTGGATACTAATGATAGCAGGGTGATGGGTGGAGGTATAAAGGTAGAATTCTGGTTAAAATGAATGGCAATTAGATGTCTGGATCTCTAGGCAGCCTTAAGGTGAAAACCTCAGCCGTGTATGGATGGCAAATTTTGGATTAGAAACATTTCCTTTCCCATCCCTGCAGCTTCCTGATTGGTGAGGATGGGAAGGTGTATGAAGGCAGAGGCTGGCATACAGAAGGTGCTCACACTTACGGTTTCAACGATATCTCTCTAGGCATTGCCTTTATAGGCGACTTTACAGGTAAGCGCCTTTCTTGGCTACCGTTTTCCCAGGGCTCAGAGATTCGGAAATAGGGTCACTCCAGAAGTTGGATGCTCCCGGTGGCTGTGGAGATTTTGTTCAATTAATCTGGGCATTTTACGGCCATATTCAATCGGAATTGATACAGGGCGTAGAGCTTTTGATCTGAGATTTCCGAGCCATAGGTCAAGTTCAGCCCCATGCTGGGAGACAGCATCAGGCCTAACGCAGGAGAAGTGGCCTCCACCCATGGTGCTAGGTGCTGTACAAACACAAAGCGCTAAAGCCCAGCTCATGTGCAGCCACAAGCCAAAAGGGACAGGACATCGCCGGGGTGGGGGCAGCTTTCTTAAAGGCTCCCAGGATGTCTGCTTACTTGGTCCTTTCCATTAGCCTGGCACCTGTCCTGCGTTCCAGACCTCCTCCCCACGACCCATGCATAGCCCTCTGAATCGCTTGTGGGGGGTGGGATGGACGAGCTGGCTGGGTGATTACACTCCTTATGAACCCAAGGGGACGCGCTGCAGCCTCGCCCAGGCCTCCACAGTCCGTCCTCCCCATCTCTCTCCTGAGCACCTGCTCCGAAAAAGTTACATTGATTCATGGGGCCTGTCCCATGTCAGCCCCCAGGAGGTGAAGCCGGGCAGGTTCTCTGAGCCAAATCCCTTCCTGGTCTCTTTCAGGAAGGTCTCCCAACGCTGCGGCCTGGAAAGCTTTGAAGCACCTGCTCCACTTCGCCGTTGAGAATGGCTACTTGTCTTCTAACTACCTCCTCATGGCCCACGGGGACGTCAGCAACACCCTTTCTCCCGGGCAGCCCATCCGCAAAACCCTCAAGAAGTGGCCGCATTATAAACACTGAGCGCCACCAGCCTGGTGAATGACGCGCGCAGCTCTTGAAAGCCGAGGATGCTGGCCGAGGGATCCGGCTCTGCTCATGTGCTTAGTATATAGAGAGATATATTTTGACTCTTAAATGTTGCGGGTTGGATTCTCAGCCCTAGTTCTGTCTGCTGGGCAATGCACGGGGGAAGCAATCTGGCTGCATCTAGCCAGTTGAGGGTTCCCCCGTTGAAATTCTGAGCTGGTCTCAGACCAACAGAGCAAATTCTTGTGCCGATTGCCCAAACACCTACAACCCATGATTTCAATGGGTTTTAGGCACCTTGTTGCTTTTGAAAATTCTCCTAGCTACCTAAATACTTTAAAAAATCTGGCCCTTAGAGACCATAGTGAGCTGTGGTTAATTAGAGCAGCCCCTAGACTGCTCTAATTTATGTCAAGGCTGGGTCTGGGGCAGCATGAGAATTCAAGGGAGAACTGGCTCCTGACTGTCCTCTCCACCTTGCGCCAGGCATATCTTGCTGCAGGGGAGAATGTGGCCCATAGCAATAATATTTTTTATCATATTTGGGTGAAATTCAGTCCTGGGCAGAGGGTTTATGACTCATTTAAGGCTCACTTAAACCCTGTGGCCCGAAGACCAGTGGTGAGGCAGGATCAGGCACTGAGTGTTTCCAGCTTCCCTCGTCTGTTTAATTACAAAGCTGAGAAATCAGCAAAACAAACTTGGCGTAATTAAGGACGCGGTCTAGCCAGGAAAAACCATGTGACAGACAAGCTCCTCTTGCTTTACACCTCAGCTGATGAGCTCACAGAAATTTGTGAACGGTTAATTAATCCTACACTCTTGCTGGGGTGTAGGTCTACTTTACAGAGGAGTAAACTCAGGGTCACTGACTTTCTTAAGATTACACAGCAAACAAATGAAAGAGGCAAGAATAGAACCAGGGAGTCCTAACTCCCCGTCAGTTCTCTAACCCCTACTCTGCACTTTCCTCCCAGAGCTAGGACTAGAACCCAGGAGTCCTGACTATCAGCCCCGCCCCCTCCTCTAATCTCTAGATTCCACTGAAATTCAGCGCTGTGCATTTTCTTATCAGATCCACTGGGCTAGAAGTGTGGACTCAGGGATGGAAGCATTGCTGAGCTGAGGTCATTGTGTGCTCTGTCTGGGATGGGGCAGGTACAATATACTTGCAGCCCACAAAAGGGAGCCCAGAGCCAAGCCTATAAAGACTTGTAAATAAAGGGACAGAGTCTGTGTTCGAACCACGTGCTCAGCTTGTGTAGCTCCGATTTTCTGCTCCGGCAGCGCCTGCTTTAGCCTCACTCCCCTGCAAAGGTTTCACAGGAGAACGAACCTCGGAGTTAGGAACTGACTAGTCAACCACACACCTCAGTTGGAACCGGAAGGACGCAATCAGGCAGCAGCAGAGACAGAAGAAAAAAAAAAAAAAGCAAATACAGGACAGGGCTGAGTTAAACGTAAACTACTAAAAAAGTAAGGGAAAGCAGCATTTTAAAAGCATCTTCTGCATCGTAAAGTTTCAAAGCTGTTTTAAGTCAATGTTCAGTTGCAAACTTTGGAAAGAGCAGCCAGAAGGTTTTGTTCAGAGTGACGAACAAGCTCCATGCCTGAGGTGTTCAGAACTCTGAGGTTCTCCCGTATTTGGGTCTGAAGTTAATCCGTGTCTCCTCGTTCTGCTGGCCCCCAACGCTGCTGCTGAAGTCAGCAGCCTCTTGTCATCACCGGCCTCCAGAAGTCCATCCCCGTCAATGCCTGATCACGTCTCTGCTCCCTGGACGAATTCTTCAGCTCCAATGAAATGCGCCTGAATTCTGGCGGGGCGGCGAGGAGAGAGGGAGGAGGGGGTGGAATCCAAACCTGGATCTGAAGTTTGCAAAAAGCCTGCCTGTGTCCACAGTAAACCAACTGCCCAGACAGAAACACCTGCAAGATCTGGAGTAGTCCCCTCCCTCCCGGCCAACATTTTCTCACCTATTCAGTTCCCTCCCATTTCAGGGGTTTTGGGCATTGCAGGAACCGTGGTCTCTCCTGTTCTCTGCCTGTGGGGCCCACAGTTTAGTTTCCTGGGGACTGAAATTATAGCAATGCAGGGCTGGATGGAACCTTGCAAAGTCATCAAATCCAGCCCCTGCACCGAGGCAGGGCCAAGTCAACCTAGACCATCCCTGACAGGGGTTTGTCCAACCTGGTCTTAAAAACCTCCAGTGGTGTGTTGAGCCACCTGAAATTTGGGCGTAATAGTGGGTATCTGGGTGAAATAGAACGGTCTGTGATATACAGGAGGGCAAGACTTAGGGTGACCAGATAGCAACTGTGAAAAAACAGGACGGGGGATGAGGGGTAATAGGTGCCTATAAAAGAAAAGGTCCCAAAAAACGGGACTGTCCCTATAAAAACGGGACATCCGGTCACCCTAAGATAATCTGGCCTTAAATTCCATGAAACTATGAACAAATATAACAATAATAAGAAAAAATAAAATTAAAAATGAAGCCACCAGCCACATTGGATTAGTCGGTCAACAAACCAAAAATCCCATGATTCACCCAGCTGCAGGTTCGACGGCTCAGTAAGTTTAACTTTGGTGTGATAGCGGCACTAAAAGCTCGTGCCCACAAGCAAAGAGCAGAGGGAGGCAAATCGGCGCGGATCTGCCTGCACAGGTGACCAGCACTGCCAACCCCCCTGTGGTCAAAAATCATGAGTCGGGCTCTAAAAAAATCTCAAGATTGGCTTAATAAATCGCGAGATTTAAGAACGACTAATAAAACCTTGGGTGATTTATAGTCATTTTCCGGTTCTTGAGCCATAGGTTCCATTTGTGCTCTGCAGCCGTGACGACGGGAAGCTTACTTTTTAAACAAATTAAAAGCTGAGATTCTTTTGTCATTACTTGACTCCAGGATGTGGGTGTGACCGTTCTGTGCCTCTGAGTCACTTTGTTACCCCTGCTCCAGCAAGAGGGAGTTTTTCCTGTGGTGACTGAGTGTCAGCTCCAGCCCTCTCCTGTGGCTCGGCCAGCCCGCACTTCACCTTGGAGGTTAACAAAAGCTGCATCCCAGTCCCCGCGTCCCTTGAGTCCTTCCCCTGCGATATCCAGCCCCTGACTCTGGCTACTCACAGAAATTCCAACTTCTCTGCCCCAAACTGTCTCCCAGTTTGCCAGTTTTTACCTTAAACCCCTGCTCCATAAAACACACAGCCCTTGTGAGCACTTCTAATAAACCAAGAGGAGGTTTATTAAAGTCAGAATAAGGCTATAACCAGAACTAAGAGAGAGTGGCAGACACACATGGTTACAGTACGAAAGAAAACATAAAGATGCACACCCGCCTGCCTCCATGTTTATCAGCAGTTGCCTTTCCCAGCTACCAAAGAAGATTTCCTCCCGAAAGTTCAGTCTTTTGTGGCTGATTTCAGAAAAGCCAGGGTCCACGCGTACACGAACCACCCTCTGCTCCTCCAGGGGGTTTGCCAGTGAGTGGATGCAGCCCTGGCAGGGCCCTTCCCAACACCTATTACACTGAAAACAACCGTTTGTCTCTGATCACGGAGAGGTCGAACCCCTGTCTTCTTGTCAAGTTTCTTTTTCACCTTTAAGTGCTTTCAGCTGTTTGTGGATGTCTCTGATTGTCTCCCATTCAAAGGGTCAGTCTTGCGCAAGGCTAAACAATTCTGTCTTACAGTGCATCACCAGGCAGACAGGACGAGGCGACAAGCCCGCCTTGCCCGGATGGGCCAGGTGATTAATCATTTCTTTTTTCCTCCAAGTCCAGAAAGCGCACTACCAATGTAGTTGCATTCTGCCTTCAATATTACCCGTGCCGACATCTCGGAATGATTATGAACAAGTTACGCACTTTTTGGAAACACCTCACTGTTACTCGCTAGGGAAAAATATCCTGCAAGGCGTGTGTTTGGTGGAACGTGTGTGCCAGGTCTGAGGCGAGGGGGGTCCCTTTGCCAGAGGGTTTCTGTGTCACAGTGGGACTGTAGGTAAAACCCCAAAGAGCTTGGAATAAGCCTGCAAGGGTTGGTGACGCTGCCTGCCCACAAGTGTGCCTGCTGTTGCTCGTTCTGTGGTTAATGTAGAAGCACATTGTGAGCTTCAGATGGAAGTCTGAACATATGCTGGATTTCGGTCTCTTAGGGCAGTGGTTCTCAACCAGGGGTCCAGGGCCCCCTGAGGGGCTGTGAGCAGGTTTTAATGTGGCTGGCATTAGACTTGCTAGGGCCCAGGGGAGAAAGCCATGGGACTGCAGCCCGGGGCCCCGAGCCCCACCGCCTGGGACTGAAGCTAAGCCCCGAGCAGCTTAGCTTTGTGGTACCTGCTATGGCAGTGGTGGGCAAGCTGCGGCCCGCGCCGACAGGGTAATCCCCTGGCGGGCCGCCAGTTTGTTCACATTTGCACGGCGAACGGCGGTCATTGGAAGCTGCAGGCGGCCGTGCAAATGTAAACAAACTGTCTGGCGGCCCGCCAGCGGATTACCCTGATGGGCCACATGTGGGCCGCAGGTTGCCCACCACTGCCCTATGGTGTGGGGTCCTGGGCAATTACCCTGCTTACTACCCCTTAACACCGGCCCTGGCTTTTAGATGCAGAAAAACAGTCGTGGGACAACTGGGCCGTGGAGTTTTTATAGCGTGTATGGGGGGGGGGGTGAGAGGGGAGGGGGGGCGCTCATCAAGAAAAAGGTTGAGGACCCCTGGCTTAGGGAACCAACGGGCAAAAGAACACCCCAGTTCAAAGAAGACATCATTCGCCCTTGTGCTGAGGGCCAGAACAATGTCAAAGCACCACTGAAGTCCCTATGGGATTAAGGGGTATTTAAATTATGCATCAGAACGGTGTGTATGTACTAGGAGGAATTTCACCCTTTGAGCCCAAGGGCTTTTCTACAGAAGGAAGCTAAGCTGGAATAAGGGAGGATGTCAATTTAAAGCACAATAGCTTTTCTGGAACAGCTCCCCACCTCAACACTTTCAGTGCAGAATAAAGTGCCTTTTTCTGGTTTAGCTTAATCCACAAAACATCTCAAATCACTAGCTTCTCTCCCGCTACACACCGTCCTTAACCCCTTTGCCCCACGCGCTATCTGAAACACCTTGCCCCACGTCTAATCAGGAGGGAGGGGGCCGTCGCGAAGTGTAGCAATTCAGAGAGATGCAGCTGGAGAGCAGGTTTGGCCAGGAGAAAAAATCACCTTCCTCCTACTCGGGAAGGGAAGCTGCACTGTGTTTGCACAGACGGAGCTGCTGTCGCCGTCCCTGTCTGCTGCTCTTGGCTGGTGTGTACTGGTGCCCTGGGTAAGTCTCTCTGGGCTTCTCTCTCTTGAAACGAGCTTCTAATTCCTGGTGTAACTCACAGCTGCTTCTTTCCAGCAGAGGGGACAGCCAGGTCGAGTGCACAGAGCCTAGGGCTACTTGGCAGGACTCCTGAGTTCGTTTCCTAGCTCTGACACCTACTGATTGTGCTGCCTTGAGTAAGTCACTTCACCTCTCAGTGCTTCGGTTTCCCAGCCTGTAAAATGGGGAAAATAATACCTTCCTGACCGGGATGTTGTGAGAGGGGATTAGTTAAACCCGTGCGAGTGGTTTGAAGATACTAAGGGAATTAGACGCCTTTTAACCCCAGTGGAAGCGCTGGCGAGGGGAGATAAAGATCAAAGGACAACAAAGTATAAGTGTTGGAAGAGCAACATGGGCTGCAGCCTTGCACAATTTTTAGCATACAGAATGTTTAAGCTTCACTCACGTTCATAGCCTGCCTTTTCCTCTGGGGTATTGCATAATGCAGAGGCAACAGGCACATGAAATATCAAGCCATGAACGGAGCTGGGCATCCCGCTCTCTGGGCCTGTGATGGGTGAGGGGGGTGCTTCTCAAATCCATCAGTTCTGCTAGCTGCTTCAGAGAAGAAGATAGGGTCTGGTCTGACAGCCTGGCCGGACAGGGCGATTCTGTGTGGGTTAAGGGACCCCCCTGCAGCCCCAGCACTGATGCAAAGTGGGAAGGGCCTGAGATAGAATTGGTGGGGAACTTTCTGACGACACTTTTTCCAGAAAGGTTTCTCGGATACAATTTCTGACAAAAATGTCAGTTCCTCCCGTTTGCGGGAAAGGGGGCGGTTTTGATGAATCTCCTGATATGAAAACATTTTGAAAAAAAATTGAACTTATTGAGTATCTTGTTTTGACCTTTTTTAAATAAAAAAAAATCAACTTTTCAGTTGGAAATGTCTTTTCCTTCTGAAATTTTAGTTAGTTTATAGATTTTTTTTTAAAAAGGGAAAACCAGTATAAACAGTCAATTTCAAAACAAAATTGAAACGTTTCAGTCGATCCAGTCTGAATGTTTTCCCCAGAATATTGGTCCATGAGTCTTTTTTTGCGATTTCATCTTTCAGTCCGGATTTGGGATGGGAATATTTTTTTGAAATCTCGAAAATTCTCATGGGAGGGGAAAACCATTTTGTGTTCTGTCGTCTGCACGCAGCCCTTGAATAGAGAACATGCATTTCCTAAGTCTGGTCACTCCTCTCTGGATCCGTTTTATTTCCACTTATCTTGCTCAATGCCGCAGAAGAGAGAGTCTTTTCATTTATAGCGTATCATGAAGATATTTCCAGCATTATTTTCCATCCTGTTTCTTTTGTTTGCTCCTCTGACCTCCACTGCCCATTGAGCAAAACCCACAATGACTCTCAAGAGCCAGCCCCCAAACGTCGGTTCATAAGGGTTGAATCATGATCCCTTCCTCCCCCCTGTTTTTGTCAGGATCTGCACCATCACCCTGGAATGTCTGCCCTCATCAAGGCCATCGCAGATATGATTGACAGCTACCAGGGAAATGCCAAAAAGGGCTGCGAATCAGAGAGGATCCGGAGGTGTGAGTTTAAGAAGCTGCTCCAGCAGGAGCCGTCTCCTGCCAAGGTAACTTTCCCCCTGCTGCTGGGGAAATACGCATGGGACGGGAGGAATGCAGTGCGGACATTTGCAACCATCATCCAAGTCTCTGGTTGTGTTGGCATCACAAAGGATGGAATTTGCCGCCCTATGGGGGGGTCCGCATGAGGCCTACATTCCCCTCAATTCCTAGTGTAAACTGGGATTAGAATTCAGGAATTTTAAGGGATTAAGGGGCATTTCAGCAGAATTTAGGCCTTGTGCTGGCCCCTCCCCTTCATGTGTGACTGTTTCTTTGATGGGAACCTTCACACATGACTCCTTTCCACCAGCTGTTGACCATGGCTTGGCACGTTGCAAGTCACCGCCCTTTGCCTCAGTTTCCCCCACCTGTAAAAGGGGAGAGTTACCCTTCCCCACCTCACAAGAGGGTTGTGGGGCTCAATTATAGTGTGGAATCCTCAGCAGAGCAGAGCAGAGCTAGAAAAGTGCAGTGAATTAATTGGAATCATTCTGCGTTTTCTATCTAGGCACTTGCAAAGACCCCATTACTGTAATGCATGAGTGGCTCATAGACAGTCATGGATTGATCCTCACAATGCTAACATGAGGTCAGGAAGTAGGAGCATAAGAATTGCCAGTTTGGATCAGGCTCCACGTGCATCCAACCCAGTATCCCTCTCTGACAGTGGCTAGCACCAGCTGCTGCAGAGGCAGGTGTAAGAACAGTGCAATAAGCAGAAGTTGGACAATCTGTCCCCACATAGCGCTCATCCTGGTCTTTAATAGTTAGAGATTGATTTTAAGCCCTGATCCAGGAGGTTTAATATCCTGGCCAAGATTTTGGCTGTCAGTAATTATGATAACTCTGGAGATTCTTGACAAGCACAGAAATGTCCAATCCCTTTTTGAATCTTGGTAAGTTTTTGGTCTCAATGGCTTCCTGTGGCAGTGAGTTCCACAGTTTAATCACTTCCAGTATGGAAAAGTAGTTCATTTTTTCAGTTTTGAGTTTCCCACCTTTTTGCTTCCTTCAACGTCCCCTTGTTCTCATGTTCTGAGACAGGGAAAACAGAAACTTCTGATCTGCCTTCTCAAGTGATCTGAGCAAATCTCTTGAATCGCACTCCCATGAATGAAATACAAGACCAGCTGTGTTATACTGTATGTCTAGTGACACTTATCTGGATAACGTAGCATCCTGCTGTGAGCTGCCCAAGTCCCAACCTACATTAAATTCGCTTTAAGAAGCTTTGACATTGAAATCAGCACAATACCATCTCCCAAGTGGGATTCCGCTTTCCAGTGGAGTCACAGAAGCTGACACAGAAGGAAGGAGCATGTGCTTTGCCATTTCACACTTTGAAAAGTGAACAGACCCTCATGTGCTTTTTCATTTATTTCAGATATCATCCAGCAATAAATATGAACACACTACGAGCTTGCCAGATTCGGATGCTGAGCTGATGATCAAGAAAGAACTCATCACTGCCAATCCCTGTGTGTACTGAAGCTTGGATAGTGGTCACGGTCGCGTTGCATATACGACAAGGTAAAACAAACACCTCAAATAGTACCTGGCCTAAGGGTGGTGACTATGAAGAGAAGTCTTTTCAATTGCTCTGTTGTATTTCGTTGCTCAGAGGAGGCCAGATCCTTAGCTGGTGTAAATTGGCATAGTCCTCTGCCACAAATGTTAATTTGCACAAAGGTGCAGCACCTGGGTCCCACACGGTGTGCTGGGTCCTCAACGTGCCAACGGGGTGACTGAGGCTCCTGTTCCTTTCAGCACCAGGGACCAGGAAGTGGGATGGACAGACCTGAGACTTACCAGCAAGGAGGGGTAAGGGCCAGGGTCGGGGAGGCAGGGAGTCCTGAGAGGGAATGGTGGTGGGGGATTCCTGTAAGGGCTCAGGCTCCTGGGAGGAGTGGGTGTAGGGGCTCATGGGCCAGGCAGGTGGTGGGGGTATGCTTGAGAGGACAGTCAGGCTCTGGGTGAGGGGGAATGGACATTTTTTCTGAGACTGGATGGGGTGAATTAATGGAAAAGGATACTCCCAAGAGACAAGCAAAAAATTGGAATTTCCATCCCTAGGACTACATTTCCCATGATGCACTTTCAGCCCTGTGGCTCCCATGCTGTACCGTACCACTAGATGGCGTTGCATCACAAGAGATGTAGTCCATCCAGGGATCCCGCTCTATCGGAGTGAATGGGGGTAACAGAGATCCAAACACCAGCTCCCACGAGGGGATCTGCCACCATAGGAAAATGCAGTTGAACGGTCAACTGATGTGAAACAAAATGTTTTGGGTCATTTCAGCAACAAAATATTTGAATTTGGGTGGAGCCAGCCCAAAATGAAATACTAGATTTTGGTTTTCCTGATGGATGAAATTTCCCCTAGGAAATTAGAAAACTGCCTTTTCTGTTGAAAACTCATCCAGAAATTTCATAAATTAAGTTGTCATGGGATAAGAGGGAAGATCCTTTCATGGACTGAGAACTGGCTAAAAGACAGGGAACAAAGGGTAGGAATAAACGGTAAATGTTCAGAATGGAGAGGGGTAACTAGTGGTTGTCCCCAAGGGTCGGTCCTGGGACCAATCCTATTCAACCTATTCATAAATGATCTGGAGAAAGGGGTAAACAGCGAGGTGGCAAAGTTTGCAGACGATACTAAACTGCTCAAGATAGTTAAGACCAAAGCAGACTATGAAGAACTTCAAAATGATCTCACAAAACTAAGTAACAAAATGGCAAATGAAATTTAATGTGGATAAATGTAAAGGAATGCACATTGGAAAAAATAACCCCAACTATACATATGATATGATGGGGGCTGATTTAGCTACAACTGATCAGGAGAAAGATCTTGGAGTCATCGTGGATAGTTCTTTGAAGACGTCCACGCAGTGTGCAGCGGCAGTCAAAAAAGCAAACGGGATGTTAGGAATCATTAAAAAAGGGATAGAGAATAAGACAGAGAATATCTTATTGCCCTTCTATAAATCCATGGTACGCCCACATCCTGAATACTGAGATGTGGTCTCCTCATCTCAAAAAAGATACACTGGCATTAGAAAAGGTTCAGAAAAGGGCAACTAAAATGATTAGGGATTTGGAACGGGTCCCATATGAGGAGAGATTAAAGAGGCTAGGACTTTTCAGTTTGGAAAAGAGGAGACTAAGGGGGGATATGATAGAGGTATATATAATCGTGAGTGGTTTGGAGAAAGTGAATAAGGAAAAGTTATTTACTTGTTTCCATAATAGAAGAACTAGGGGCCACCAAATGAAATGAATGGGCAGCAGGTTTAAAACAAATAAAAGGAAAGTTCTTCACTCAGCGCCCAGTCAATCTGTGGAACTCCTTGCCTGAGGAGGTTGTGAAGTCTAGGACTATAACAGGGTTTAAAAGAGAACTGGATAAATTCATGGAGGTTAAGTCCATTAATGGCTATTAGCCAGGCTGGGTAAGGAATGGTGTCCCGAGCCTCTGTTTATCAGAGGGTGGAAATGGATGGCAGGAGAGAGATCACTGGATCATTACCTGTTAGGTTCACTCTCTCTAGGGCACCTGGCATTGGCCACTGTCAGCAGACAGGACACTGGGCTGGATGGACCTTTGTCTGACCCAGTCTGGCCGTTCTTATGTTCTTAAGGAAAATTCCCTATTAGCACTAGCATTCAGTATTTGGTATTCTCCCATTTTAAAAGCGCCTGTTGTCAAGTAAAGGAGCAGAAACAATACCATGGGATATAAATGACCAATCACAGGCCACAAGTAATAAATAATAGATGAGTGATCATGAACAGTTATAGGCCAAAAATAGTTAATTCAGCCAGAACCCAGGATCAGGGTTTGGGATTGGGTTAGGAACAAAGAGAAGGCTGAATCTGCAATGAAGGTGACTCACTGTGAAATATTTGGCTGGCAGAGAGCTAATAATGTCAGCAGAGACTCACAGGCTCCTGTGAAGGGATGCAAAGCATTGACGTAGCAAATATGAGCCCTGGCCCGTTTGTGCAAAAGTGTGATTGGCTGTTCCACCGTTGCAGGGTCCTGCCTTAACTGGAAGTCAGAGGAAAGGTTCCCGTTGACTTCAGGGGGCTAGGGATCAGCCCAGCTGTGCATCACAAAATCTTTATCTCTGTTGTGTGTGTCTCCTACAGCACACCCAAACTCTGGAGGGAACAAAGAACAAAGGCACCAGCAATTCATGAGCACGATGTGATCTCAGGTCCTGGTATTTTGGGGTCTTTCTGCAGAAGCCAAGCTTTGAAGTTCCTACCCTTTTCCACTCAGAAGATGCCATCTGTGGTGCACAAACTGATTCTTGTCTGGTTCCTTCAGAATGGGAAACACCTGCCTTCAGATCAACCGCAGCAGCAAAGATCCAAAGCCTCCCCGCCCATTCTGCGCCTCCACTTCCATGAGGCAAAACTTACGTTGGGTCTCTGACTTCGTTATGACGTTGCATGAATGTTGACGGGTAACTCTGTTAATGTGCACGGCTGCTGGCGTGCAGAGCTACAGCAGGTTGAGCTAGATCCTCAGTCATAAACACCGCTGCAAAAGACCATTGCACCGCGACGTCTGGTGTGTCCGGCTTCTGAGACAGGTCCGTGATCGATACAGTTTTCTTAGGGAGAGGGCAAAAATATCTCAGCAGCAGAGGCCAGAATTCTCCATAAATGTAGGCGACTCTTTGAGCCATACAGAAAGTTGGACAATAGAAGGCTATACCTAATCCCCTCGCTAACTTCTTGCCCACCTGGGTGGGACAGGGAGGAGCAGCCCAGCAGTGGCTGCTTTCCTCCCATGTCTTGACTCAGAATGCAGGTAGGTCATGCCAAGGGCGAAGGGCGCATAGCTGCATGACTGGCTCACAATTTAGCGTGCAAGGGACCAAAAATTCTCTGCAACTAAACATCCATTTTTTTCCTGCCTGTAATTTTATAGCATCCCTGGTGATGAGAGACCGGGATGGATCGCTTATTTTAATGGCCTTGGCATTTAAACTGGCTGGATCCTACACATTTCACCTAGATGTAGGTGAAATCCTGGCTCCCCTGGAATCAGAGGCAAAATTCCCATTGAGTTCAATAGGGCCAGGATTCCAGCTCCATCTTGTGTTTTGTAACCATACTTAGTCATGTCATCAAATGACAATGGGTAAAATTTTCAAAAGCTACCTAAGCACTCCCAGTAGGAGCGACGGGACTTTTGAAAATCCTGCTAGGTGCCGATCTGCATCTTTAGGTGCCTAAATACCTTAACAAATCTGGCTGCTAGGGTCAAATTTCCAAAAGCCCCTATGCGATTTAGAAGGTCAAGTCCCATTTTCAAAAGTGACTTACGCGCTTGTGAGACTAAGTCTCATTCAAAGTCAATGCTGTTTTAGGTTTCAGAGGAGCAGCCGGGTTAGTCTGTATTCGCAACAAGAACAGGAGGACTTGTGGCACCTTAGAGACTAACCAATTTATTTGAGCTACAGCTCACTTCATCGGATGCATTCACTGGAAAATACAGTGGGGAGATTTATATACACAGAGAACATGAAACAATGGGTGTTACCATACAGACTGTAACCAGAGTGATCACTTAAGGTGAGCTATTACCAGCAGGAGAGCGGGGGGTGGGAGAGGGAACCGTTTGTAGTGATAATCAAGGTGGGCTATTTCCAGCAGTTGACAAGAACGTCTGAGGAACAGTGAGGGGTGGGGAATAAACAAGGGGAAATAGTTTTACTTTGTGTAATGACCCATCCACTCCCAGTCTCTATTTAAGCCTAAGTTAATTGTATCCAGTTTGCAAATTAATTCCAATTCAGCAGTCTCTCGTTGGAGTCTGTTTTTGAAGTTTTTTTGTTGAAGAATTGCAACTTTTAGGTCTGTAATCGAGTGACCAGAGAGACTGAAGTGTTCTCCGACTGGTTTTTGAATGTTAGAATGCTATTTTAGACTCCTAAGCGGCCACTTTTGACAACAGGGTTTCGGTTTATAAATCACTTAGACGCTTTTGAAAATTTCATGCCATGCCCACATCCAGAAGGCAAATAAATATCCACCTTCCATGAGCACACATTTTTACCTCCATAATAAGGCATATTCCTGTTGTAAAAACTCCCACTAGTGACTTCAGCATAAACACTAGTGTTGCTGGCTACCCAAACAAAATACCTTCCCTCCCGCCCTCCCCACGAGGTGGCTGAAAATAACAAGTGAAAATAAAATAAGCCACGACACGAGAAGTAAATCCTTCCATTCTACTCTGCGCTGATTAGGCCTCAGCTGGAGTATTGTGACCAGTTCTGGGTGCCACATTTCAGGAAGGATGTGGACAAATTGGAGAGTCCAGAGGAGAGCAACAAAAATGATTAAAGGTCTAGAAAACGTGACCTATGAGAGAAGATTGACAAAATTGGATTTGTTTAGTCTGGAGAAGAGAAGACTGAGAGGGGACGTGGTAACAGTTTTCAAGTACGTGAAAGGTTGTTAGAAGGAGGAGGGAGAAGAATTGTTCTTCTTTACGTTGGAGGATAAGACAAGAAGCAATGGGCTTAAATTGCCGCAAGAGAAGTTTAGGTTGGACCTTAGGAAAAACTTCCTAACTGTCAGGGTGGTGAAGCACTGGAATAAATTGCCAAGGGAGGTGGTGGCATCTCCATCATTGGAGATTTTTAAGAGCAGGTTGGACAAACACTTGTCAGGGATAATACTTAGTCCTGCCATGAGTGCAGGGGACTGGACTAGATGACCTTTCGAGGTCCCGTCTGTTATACCAATAAAATAAAAACCAGCCGGATCTTATTAAAGGGGAAAAGGAAAAATGCCACATTTATTGTGAATACGGAAAGAATCCTAGTAAGCAGTTAGTTATAGCTATAACATTCCATTCAATCTCATATTTATTCACACATTCATACACACACACACACACACACAGGTTCTGCAAGGTTGTTATCATAGTTACCAGCCTTAGAGTTGCTTATGCCAAGCCGCTGGCCAGGTGGCCTGGACATGAGGAGGGCGCAGGGCCTTGTCAGATGCTCATCTGATGCTCCTGGAAGTTGGTTTGCAGAATCAGACCCCAAAGTTCTCACTTTCCAGAGTCCATTTTTATAGGAATTTCTTCCTCTGTCAGTCTATGGGAATTGCTTCATCGTGCTGTTGCTGAATCAATCAGCAGATGGCACATTCCTGATGGCTCCCTGCTGCCAGATGTTATCTTGTTCTTTGGGTCTCCCATTCCTGAGGCTGTTGGGTGGATTCCAGTCTGCCCCCCGGGGGTCCTCTGGTTATTTCCACTTGACGCCTTCTTCAGCCGATGGACACTAGATTCTTAGGCTGGCACCTCCCTGATCATTCAGTTATTATCCACACCAAGCATCCATCCACATACATCCTCTATCTCTATTTTAATCACAACTGTTAACAAAGCGAGATGAATACAACAAAAGGGCGGGGAGTCTCTGGGTGCTGTTTCTGTTATTACAGAGTGTTGCTTTGAGTCACTGTCTGTGTGAGTAGTAGTTGTTGTTGTTACAAAGAATTGCTTTGAGAACAGACTCTGTCTCAGAATGTACTAACACAATTAGCAGCTTGCAAGTTTCACACAGAGAGGGAGAGAAACAGCACCAAAAACCAAGAGACCTCTTAATTAGTAATATCCTGGAATTTAAACTATGGGGAATCAAACTCATTTGTGATTTTAATACAGAACTTCTTTAATATGATCCAACACTTCCAGTCCTATGATTCTATGAATGTATCGGTTTCCACAGTAGTATTGGTATATACATATCTCGACAAAGTGCCTCTATGAAACAGGATGAAATCCTTCCACGTATTTTATTGGCTTATTGCTGTATCGAATGTTTTTTCTCTACGGGGAGATCGGGCCATTATTAGTGAGGTCATGCACTCAGCTCGACGGCATTTCTCTGTCTGTCTGTAATGTGATAACTTTTGAATGTCACATTTGCTCGATGCCACAATTTCAGGGAATGTTCTAGACATCAATGAACAGAACCCTATTGATCTGGGGGGAAACCAGAAAGTGGAAAAATGGGGGGACAAATGGTGCCCTGGCCTTCTGTTTAGCAAGCTCCAAGCACCTCTGCAATTGCCTATAGATCAACCAGTGCATGGAATAGAGGGGGATGGCTGGGGGCGCACAGGAAGACTGATCGGGGTGGGACGGAGGGATGCAAGGACCCCCTGGTGCATGCAATGAGCTCTGTCGACAGAAGCAAGAGACCCTCTGGTTTTTTCAAAGAAGTTTTTGGTGCCCTGTTATCACTACGTGTATTTAATCAATATGAAGCTAGCAGCAAAATGTTAGAAAAAGATACACTTCAGCCCCGTCTGATGTGTTTCTTGGGAAGGGCTAACCTTGAAACGACTTTATGACCAGGAGCAGGGCTGGCTCTCAGAAGTCCCACTGAGGTGGTGTTTGTAGGATTGGGCCCTTAAATTGCTACAGGGCTAAGAGTTAATAACCAAAGCCGCAGTATGATTATATTTTATTGCAATAGTGTCTAGGAGCCCTGGTCACGGACCAGGATCTCGTTGTCCTAGGTGCTGTACAAACACAGAACGGCCCCAAGACGCTGGCACTCCTGCCTCATTTCCTCCCCTCCTGGCCCCACACCTGCAGAGGTTGGCGCACAGGGAACCAGAACTGTCTTGTGCAGCACGCGCAGGGGGGTTCGCGGGATCGTTCTTCAGGGGCGAGATGATCACAGAGGAGCTGTGACGTATGATTAAGCACACAGGTAGGAGGCTGATAGCTCCAGAGTGTCGTGTTGGCCCGGGGCACTTGTGGTTTGTCTTTGTTTCCTCCATGTTGGTGCACCCCAGCAATCTTGAGGCTGCGTGACACAAACCCTATATTTTGTTTTGAGCAGAAGCAGAGTAATTGCAGAGGGTTTTCCTCCCAGCCACAGTGGGCTCGTCCCTGCGGCTGGCCTGCGCCAGCGGACTCAGGCTTGCGGAGTTCAGGCTAAGCTAAGGGGCTGTTTAATAGCGGCGCAGATGCTCCAGCTTGATCCCAGACAGCTGCAGCATAGTTAAACATCATTCTCTGTGCAACACCCAGTCCTGCTGGGCTTCTGGCAGGTCTCCCAGAGGTAGCTTTCCTTGCTGATCCGTCCCATCTTCCACTCCTGGTGGGCATTCTGCTTCTCACCTGTTTGAGACGCTTGCTCATCCAGCGTGGTCTGAATTCTATATTTGGGTGGGGGGCAGCTCCAGGCAGACCAGCTGGGCCGTGCATTGGGGGCAAATTTCATGCCTGCCCGAGGCTTGCAGTTTAGGGGGGTAATGCTCCTCCTGCCCCTCCAAACTATGCCCATGTCTGCAACCCTTCCCTACGAATTTTTCCCCTGGCTTGGTCTTACATAATGCATGCAGCAAACATTCCATAGAGTCGAAACACTAAGTACATTTTTATATTTCTGTTACCGATTTTAACAACATTAACACAGGTGAGCCCGACTGATTGCAGATATGTATTTGTCAGTGTTCCACTGAGGCATGAAGACCTTGGCTTGAGCTGGCACCTGGCTGGATAGCATCACATCTACCAATATGACCTAACCACTGCATCTGATCTCCTCTCTGGCACGGACATTGCTGTCATGGCTTTTAATAAAGACGTTGTTGGTTTAAATTAGAAGAGCAAAATACACAACAATGTGTGGCTGTGTGCCTTCAGGAAATATGCACATTGTTGTTAGAGCAAATCCCAACATGGCTTGAAAGGCTGGTTTGTTTGCAATGAGAGCGTGATGTCTGATGTTTATTCCCAGGGCATGTTTGGTATGAAGCCCAAATAAGCATTTGTAAATGAGCTCTAAGGACAAAAGTCACCTTGGTGAAATTCACCTGTATACAGACACTGCTAAAATCCCACATACCTCTTTTTAGCTCTCTCCCATAGCGCTTGAGTGGTGCCTCTCCATGGGGGTGAATTTCACTCTTAGTTGTGTTTTGAGTGATGACAATTCTTGTTACAATAAACAGTATGCAGCCATAGTGATTCACTCTCAGTCATTAATAAAAGATATGGACATGCTGCCAACTCTGACAATTTTATTACAAGTCCCATGATATTTGGTGCTTTCCTTAAAGCCCCAGCTCCCGGAGTCATGTCATTTAATGAGAATCTCAGCTTTGGTTTAACAGCCCCGCTCCCCACCCCGGACATTTCTAGCACTCGTGGTGTCAGAGAAAATCTTCGGTGGTCTGAATACGCCCTATGGGTTCAGAAACCAGAACGCAAAGGGAAACAACCCAAAATGTATGATCTGAAAACCCCCCAACTCCTGACTTTTAGGACAGTCACTTCCTACTCATGGTTTCCAAAGGCTCGGAGATGGCTGTGCTACGTGATCCTCTTGCCCCTGATTGAGATCTTTCGCTGTGTAGGAGAGCAGAGTTTCAACTTATCCTCTTCCCCGTCTCTGAGGCCAGATTACAATATACGTGTTCATGTCAGGCTGCTCTCAGCTCACAGCATCTGGTAATTAAAAACCTGCTTTCTGAGCTTGTTGATTGCCTTCTCTCTTCATACCCAGCATCGCTGCTACCTCTGCCAGCTCGCCATTGGGCAACTAGCTGAGCTGGAATGTGAGTGGAATATGCAGAATAAAGGATTTGGGTTACTCCGCTGATAGTGCAGCCATCCTTGTCGTACATGACTGGGCCCTGTTCTATCCCCCTCCCAGTCATTTAAAGGACAAGCCAGATACTTCAGCAAGTTGGCCCCGATCCTGCAGCCCACGCCTATGAAGCAAAGGCCTTATGTCCACGCTGAGCTTTAGGCATGTCCTTGATTCCTCTGTGCTTTGCTGGATAAGGACAGATATATAAGCATTTCATGCTTTGCTGAATTGATGCCATAATGGTGGTCTGTCTGCCTGGTTATCTTTGCCTATTTGCTTGCAAATCTGACCTACATGAATGACAGGTTTCAGAGTGGTAGCTGTGTTAGTCTGTATCAGCAAAACCAACGAGGGGTCCTTGTGGCACCTTAGAGACAAATGTATTTGGGCATAAGCTTTCGTGGGTTAGAACCCACTTCATCAGATGCATGGAGTGGAAATACAGGAGCAGGTATACACGAAATAGGTAAATTGGTAAAGCAACCCCCATCCTTTCGTGTATTTATACCTGCTCCTGTGTTTCCACTCCATGCATCTGATGAAGTGGGTTCTAGCCCACGAAAGCTTATGCCCAAATACATTTGTTAGTCTCTAAGGTGCCACAAGGACTCCTCGTTATTTCTACATGAATGAGGATCAAAGGTATAAACTCACCCCTGCACAGAGGACTGGGCCTAGCCAGCACTTAAATTCTACCTAAACTCCTTGGCCCCTGCCACTTCAGCTAACATAGTAATTCTGCTAGCAGTGAGTAAAAGGCTGTAATGCTCTATATGGACCTGAGTCAAAGCCCATTGACATCAGTGTAAAGTCTTTGCAGTGATTTCAGTGGTCAGGTCACTCCGGAATGGGCTGCACATTCTTAATGGGATACGAGGGGAGTGGGAGGCTTCCGTTGTCACCGGAACTGAGACTCACTTTTGACTCATCTAGAGTGAAATTCGGAGCTAGCACAGGTCTATGCTCCACTTCCGTGAAGGGACCATATTTTCACAATGAAAAACCAGGAGATTTTTTTAGGAGCATCTTTTAGGCTACACAAAATACTTATACCTATGAAAAATGTACCCTTCTGGCCTCACTAGGACTAGCAGCGATCACAGCTGTGATACTTGCATTATTCTTAGAGTGGAGAATTTTTTTCCAGCCGTTTAGGGTTTATCACAAATCACCGAACAACTGTCAGCAGCATTCGATTTGAGCAAGAAGGGCAGCAGCTCTGGTTGTATCTCTGCTCATTTGACTTTTCCCTTTGAACGCCCTTCATCACACCAAACACTTGCCTGGCTGTTTGAGCCTGACAGACCCCGAGAAAGTTCTGTGCGTTGTAGCAATGTGGATCACGTGTTGAGTGCAGAGCACTTTTGAATGCCAAGCACTTGAAAATCTGGCCCTGAGAATTTTTGAAATCTAGACCTTCCTTGAAGTAGGTGTAATGCTTGTTATACGGTTAATGTCATATGTGACCATCTACAGTGTATGGATGCTAAATAGTATACAAGAAACTAACGTGAGGAAACACAAGGACCATGGAACTCTCATGAACTTCAGATTTTAATGTCTCACAGGCACCACTGGAGACTAAAGCAGGAAATGGATGGATCAGATTATTACAGCATAAAGATACAATTCACGTTTCTCCCATGTTTTCATAACTGCCTCAGAGATACAAGAGCAGTTGGAGAAGAGAAGAGACAACTTGCAATTTACGACAGTTACAAGGTCATGCAAAGCTTTACAAATTCAAGGTATGATCATGAGAACAAGCAGTGAATTGGCATGTTTCTGCTCAGCATTTTCCCTTCCAGCTGGTCTGTACTCGGCTACTTCAGCTTCTGGGATGGCACTGGGCAGCAATGCTTCTGCTGCTGCTGCTGTTCCTGCTGGCAGGGCTTCTGTGGTTTCCCGTGGCAAGACGACCCTCCGCTCCCGTGGCAAGACGACCCTCCTCCGCTCCCATGGCAGTGGTCTTCTTTGTGGCAGTGGTCTTGTTTGTGGCAGTGGTCTTGTTTGTGGCAGTGGTCTTGTTTGTGGCACTGGTCTTTCTCCTGACGGGAGCACATCTTTCTGCACCTTGGGTAACCCTGAAAGAAAGAGACAAACCATTGGTAGCTGCAAACACCAGGGAATCTGCCTGCCATCCCCATTTTTTCTAATGCACCAGCTGTTGGTTCCTGAACGCTGAGTACTTGAGCACTAATCATTAACCCTGCCTGTGGCGACCTGCAAGGTCGCCCCCCAGCAATCCTTGCCACTCCCACCGTACTTTCTGCTTCTGGTCTCCAGCAGGATTTCTCCCGCTGTGTGCCCCTGCTCCTGGCCAGATACCGGGAGAAGCTGCACACTCTGCACTGGTTCCCCTGCTGCACCCTATGCAATCCTACCGGAAGGGGCACGGAAAGGTGTTGGGATACCTCTGAGGAAGACTTAGGCTGAGCATGGGTCACTTTTCAGCAGGGAACCACAACTGAACACACCCTAGCGACATAAAACTTTGGCAAGTGAATTTAGCATCAGCAAAAAGGCCCATGGAGACTATCAGAACTCGATTACAGATCCTCATTGCCCAAAGACAGACTATTCTATTTTGTTACAGATCCCAGGCACATAAGCAGTGGAGCCCATATTCAGGAAACCATCCCGCTCCAAGACAGCGCGTAGGTTTGTGCTCCAATTTTAGCACACATCCAAGCCTCCCCGGCAATCAATGGGAGTTAAGCATGTGCTCAGGTTTTTCCTGAATCAGGACTTAAATTAGTTCTTTATCTAACTGAACTCAATGGTGACACTTCCAACAAATTCCGCGGCACAGGATTGAGTCCCAGAGGGAAGAAATTTGGCATCTCCAGACTTACCCTGAATGCAAAGAAGAACTCGTGAAGAGAAGTGAAGATGAGTGAATGAGGATCGTTGGGACAGGAGCCCTTTTATATGTTCCCAAGACCTCTTACCAGACATGAATCTCCTCTCTGGCATGGTGAGCTATTCATTAATAGCCAAAGACTACTCTAATTCCCCTTCATTTGCATTGTGTGCATGACTCATTCTCACTTCAGAATGGTATCTCTTCTTTGCATCTTTTGGTGTTCTTGTGCTACATAAGAGTTTAATTACTGGCTTCTCCTGCACTTAAATGAGATGGGAAAAACGTGGGTGGCCTAGATTTCTCAAGGTCTCAGTGGGGTGGGGCTCTGTTTTGCTAAAGCTGGGCATAGTTCTGGATCCCTGTCCTCTGGCTCTGGCCCACGGTGGGATTAAAAGTCAATGGATCTTGTGATCCTAAATTTCCTAAATCACTTAGGGTATGTCTACACTAGAGCTGGGTGCGAGCCTCCCAGACTAGGGCTAGGTCCGCTAAAAATAATAGTGCGGACAATGCAGTTGGGGCGGCAGCTTGGGCTGACCATCCAAGCTCAGTCCCAGGGGATCGGGTGGCTTGAAAGCCTGAGCTGGAGCTGGGCCCTCAATGTCTACCTAACCTCTGGGCCAGTTTACATGGAATTTAGATGCCTAAAGATTCAGACAGACATCTAGTGGGATTCACAAAAGAGCCTGAATAGGTTAAGCGTCTAACTCCCATAGAAAGCTTTCCTAAGCCCCATTAGTCTCCTATTTGCATCTTCAGCACCAAGTCTGGTTCATTGTCATTGGTGAGGTTGTCTCAGGAAGGTGGATGAAACATGCAGTTCTGAAGAGGAAAGAAAAGCCCAGTTATTTCCCCCAGGAATGCTTTGTGAGAACATCCCATTTATCTAAGGTTTCAAAATGCGGAAGAAAAGAAGCAACAAAAAGTTTTCATGAATCATTTTTTTTGCCCAATATTTAGCTCTCGATCTTGAGTCAGCAAACTACTTAAGGACATGCTTAACTTGAAGCATGTGAGTGGTCCCTACCCCCAGGGGGCCATTATTGGTTGTTTGGGAGTGTTTGGGCATCCAACATATAGTCACAAAGGTGTTTGTGAGTCCCACACATTTTCATGCATTTTAGCACAATTTTCTGAACATTCACATTGGAAACGGCATCATTTGGTCTTTATTATTCATCAGTCTCCTCTTCAGAAATGTTCAGTCATCCACTCAAGGAGCAGACACAATACCATGTGACTGATGGCCGGCCAAACATCCTAATAATAGACTAGCATGGAGTTGAAGCAAATGGTCTGGGAATGACCCTTGGGTTGAATTTTGACCATGTGAACATATGAACAGTAAATACATCAGTGGAAATCTGGCCTGGATTGAAACCAATGCATGAACAGAATGAATGGCAAAATTTGCAATGAATAAAGATGTAACCTGAACGTAACCCAACCTCTGGTGCGTGCACGCATTGGGGAGTTGGTCAGATCCCTCGCTCTGGTTTTGGCCCCATCTCTTAGTGAGGATCTCTCATGGGAAGATGCATCTTGACTTTATAAAGGTACATTCATACTATTTAACATAACTTTATATGAACAGAGTGGGCTGAAAAATAGCAGGCTTTCTAATGATAAATTGAAGTAGGAAATAGTTCCGCTCGTGGAGATGGAATAGGGCAGAGAAAAATGTGGAGTATTTCCCTGCTTCTAATAATAATTCCTAGCTCTTATATAGCATTTTCCATCAGTAGCTCTCCAAACACTTTACAAATGTAGGACAGCATCATTGTCCCCATTTGACAGATGGGGAAACTGAGGCAGTGGAAGGGGGGTGACTTGCCTGTGGCAAGACCTGGGGCAGAGCCACAAACTGAACCCAGTCCAGTGTCCTATTCAATAGGCCACACTGTCTTCATGAGCTAAGGGACCGAAGGCTTTTATTTATCCACAAATATGCTCTAATATGGGCAGTCGCTGTGCCAGCCTTCCCCAGCTTCACCTCCCTCACTCCTCTGACCCACAACAACCACACTTCAGTCTGGCAGGGGCTCATGTTGCGCTATGACTTCAGCTTTTCTGCTAGGCTCTGTTTATTATGAATGATTATTATTTGCATCGTGGTAACGTCTAGGAGCTCCAGGCATGGATCCAGGCCCCGGGGCGCGAGGTGCTGTACAAACGCAGAGCAAACAGATGGTCCCGGCCCCACGGAACTCACAGTCCCAGCAGGATTTATTCGATTGTTTCCTACCCCCTGAAGCCCACTCCCACCCACTTTCTCTGTTTCATCTGCCTGTTGCAGCCTGTCCGCCATGTAGCTTGTGAGCTGTCCGGGGCAGGGACGGTCTTTGGTACAGCTCTGTTTAGTGCCTAATGCAATGGAGCCCCAAGCCTCCACTGTGGTTTCCAGGTGCTGCTGTAATAGAAACAATATGAAATAGTAAAAACTCCACTGTGCTGATTCCCAGTCCACAGGGCGATTGCACCTCTCTGTTGATAATACCAGAAAGGAGGTCAAATATGCTGGTGACTGAGTCGGTGTGGAAACTCCTCCACCATGCAGTGGGCACGGACCAAGAGTTTCATTCTTCCTGGGCTTGGAGCCAAGCATTTGTTAAGATGTTCAGCATGCATTTGGTCTCACGACTCTATCATCTCAGCAGGCAATCACCTCCGTAAGGGCCGGATACTGAAATCATTGGGCTGAGTGTCACCTCAGCCTTTCATTACAGCTCAGTAACTCCTGCCCAATCTCCTTTAGCCGGTTCTGGCTGTGATAGCAAACAGATGACACACGGACGGCTGCGGGCAGGTGGGAAACGAGGAATGAATCAGTTCATTGGTGCCATCTTCAGCAGAAATGCTGCTTTGACCTGCTTGAGACAAATGCTTGTTTCGTAGCCTGGGCGAAAGGTGTCAAGCTGGCAGATATTATGGACCCCCTCAATAGCTTTTGCATCAAATTTAGGTTAGCTGTGTCTTTGTGAGGCAGGGATTATGTTCTAGCTCCAGGTGGAAGGGTTACTGAGCTCCTTTCGGGAACTAAAATCAGTGGGGAGTAATTACTGCAGAGCGGGGACAGGTACCCAGTTCCTAAGAAGTGTTGTCCTCTGGGGGAAATTGCACAGACTGGGTTCAAGAAACCCAGGAGACAAAGAAAGAGTTTGGGGTATAAAGGGTCGGCCTGAGCTGGCTGAATGACTCATTTTGATCCAAAAACGGACATGAGATTGTAACCAAGAGGGCAAAATCCATCTGGAAGGGTTTGAAGGACTGGATCCCCTTTGAGTTTGAAGATTAGATGTGAAGAACTCCATCTACTTAGCTTACCAAAGGAAAGGTTCAGGGCTGGCTTGATCACAATCTATATGTATCTACCTGGGGAACAAATCTTTAAGAATGGGCTCTTCAATCTAGCAGGAAAAGGTCAGAGATGATCCAATAGCTCTAAGTTGAAGCTAGACACATGCATATGGGACACAAGGGGTAAATTTTTAATACAGAGGGTAAATAACCATTGTACCGAGGGTCGTGGTGGATTCTCCATCACCGATGATTTTAAAATCAAGACTGGATGTTCTTCTCAAAGCTCTGCTCCAGGGATTATTTTGGGACAGTTCTCTGGCCTGTGTTATACAGGAGGGCTGACGAGATGATCACAGTGGTCCCATCTGGTCTTGGAATCCATGAACCTGCCAGGGGCTCCTGGTGGAAGTCGGTGAACCTGGTAAGCTAGCGTGTGCGGAGGCGGCTTACTGTTTTCTGAGAGGGGGTTTTTCAGTAATGCTTTTGTCCTAAAATAAATGTCCTGTGCTCTGAGAGCCCTGGCTGGCTGCCGGGAACCTGTTGCCGTTCCTGAGAGAGCAAAGCGCAGGTGCTGGAGGAAAGTCAGACCTGCTGGGATAATCACAACGAATTGCAAGGGCACTGCTGTCCTAAACCACTGGCAGGACGTTCTCTCTGAGGCCATGTCTACACTGCAATTAGACAGCCACAGCTGCCCCAGGCCAGCTGACCTGGGCGTGCGGGGGCTCTGGCTAAGGGGCTGTTTGACTGCTGTGTAGACATTTGCAGAGTCCCAGAGCCCAGGCTCCAGCCAGAGCCCAAATACCACAATTACACAGCCCCTTTGCCCATGCCGCGTGAGCCCTAGTCAGCCAGCACAGGCCAGCTGCAGGGGTATAACTGCAGTGTAGACGTACCCCGAGCTCTGGAACTTGTCCTACTGCTTGGTCTGAGTTCGCTGAGCACCCAGGCACCCTGCAGAATGCTCCAGTTCAGCTGGGTTTTTGGGGAGGGTGGAGAGCACGGCTCCCGCAGTGACGGAAGGGTGCACAGGAATGGTTTGTGGGTGTCTGGCAAAGCTATTTTGTGAATGTTGATGCTCCTGGGGTTTTGCTGGAGTATTAGCTATGCATCACAGCGCCTTTATTACTATCTGTGTTGACATAAATAGGCCTGGGTAGATCCCCATTGACAAACTTGCGGTCAAATGCTGAAGTCCTTCTTTAGGCTTTAAAAAAAAAAAAAATCACAGCCCACTTGACGGGGCGCTCTGCCCGAGGGAAGATTCCGTATGTACATAGGATGAGTTTTTGCTAATTGATGGCACAGACAATGAGCGTGCAGGGGAATGGGTGGAAGGGAAGGATTCCCTTCGGGCTACCTGTGTCTTCGCTCTGGGTGCTGGGAGAGATATGGAAGCTCTGCCAAATGCTGCCTTCCTGCCCTTCCTCCGGGATGCGGTAGCAGTGGGAAACGGATAGAGAGGGGGTGAGCAGGTGGAGCTATGGCACCACGCTACGCAGCGGCGGATTAATGATTTGGCCGCCCCTAGGCCCTGAAATAACTGCTGCCCCCTTTCTTTGGTACAGCGTCGTTTCTGAACTGAGAACCGCTTAATTTCTTCCTTCCCGTCAGGGCCGGCCCTGGGTCTTTTGCCGCCCTAAGCACTGAGAGCACGACTGCCCAAGCAAAACAACAACAACAAATAAAAGAGGTGGCCGGAAGGCTGCCCCGGAAACGTGCGGCCCCCAGCACGTGCCTGCTTTGCGGGGGCCTGGAGCTGGCCCTGCTGCCGGTCGTACTATTAAGGCTTAGGATTGTCGCGAGTACGTTTACTAAAGGGCATTGCGCCGCCCGTGGTGGTTTCGATACGCGCTGCGACTGGGAGAATCGCGGCGTCACCGGTGCTTCAGTTGGGTGCAGAGTTAAAACACGAACAGACGACCCCGCGGGCGGCCGTCGGGCCGGGGGGGCTCGGGCGCACGACCCCGCGGGCGGCCGTCGGGCCGGGGGGGCTCGGGCGCACGACCCCGCGGGCGGCCGTCGGGCCGGGGGGGCTCGGGCGCACGACCCCGCGGGCGGCCGTCGGGCCGGGGGGGCTCGGGCGCACGACCCCGCGGGCGGCCGACGGGCCGGGGCGCTTGTGCAAAAATGCCACGATTACAAAAAAGCTGCTTTTATAAATTCGCTGCCCTAGGCCGAGGCCTCGTTGGCCTAGGCGCTCATACGCCATTGACGCTACGTGCCAGCCCGTACAGCGAGGCACCTGTCCCCTATAATGGGCTGTAGAAGATTATTCCTCGTCCTTCCCCAGGGCAACGGGGTGCTGCTGCAAAGCTAATCCTCAGACGGGCGTCTCGAAGGTACAGCGCCCTGGGAGCGCCCTGCCTCACCCCCTGACTCTTGCTTGGGGCTGGGCCTACAGCCACAATCTAGCCCTGTCCAAGTGCAATTTTCACAGCAGCTTTTGGGGCCCAGCGACTGAAAGCTCACATGGCAGCCTGGGATGATGATTGCAGAGGGTGTGGCTGACTCGGAGAGCAGGCAGTGCCAGGCCACTGAGGAATCTCGTCACCCCGAGTGGAATTTGGCCACTTCACTGGAGTTAACAGCCCAAGACTTGCGAAAACTCTTCTGGAATCTTTAACGAGCACAGGTGGTCAGGAGAGCTCGTGTGAAAGCTAGCTCTGCCAGCCTCCTGACCACCGTCCGGGGCAGGGAAATCAGCGCTGTACTCCCCCCCGGGACAAAAGAGCACCCTCTTCTGAAGCCCGCACCCACCCACCACCAACGGGGAAGTTAACAGCTTTTTAAAAAGCACAACCCCAGTACGGTTTCCTTGATAGCAACCTTTTTCCATCCTGATCAGCTCACCCAGTTTAAACTGAGATGCGTTTGGGTGCAAGGTTTGGATTAGGCCCATTGTTACTATTTCTGTGCCCAATTTTAGTGCCAATTTGTACCCGTTTTAAGGGTTTCTTATGCTTCAGTTGAGCAAGAAGTAATGCTCTTTGTTTCCTAGAGGAAGTACTTTGCGTTTTTGCATTGTTGATTGCATAGATAGCGAGCAGAGCTGGTTGAAAAACAGAATTCCCACCTCCCAGGAAATTCCAAGATTTTGAAATTTCATTTGGCCCCAAATATTTTGTCTTCCTCATCCTAACATTTTGTTGCAGTAAGGTCAAACTGTGTTAGAATTGATAACATACCAGCAGATGGAAACGTGGATAATTTCCCATAGAAAATTTCACCAAACCATTATGTGCCCGCAAAAAGTTTTGCTTTAATCGAACCAGCATTTTCTGATGCAAAAACATCCCGTTGGACAACTTTTGATCTGCTATAACATGAGCATTGTTCAAAACACACAAACTCTTCCAAAAACCTCACCAAACAACGGGTGGTGAAGGCTCTGGGTAAGCAACTTAGACAACAAAGATGTGACAGGAGTTTCTGTATGAGTTTTGGCTGGCTGAGCTCTCGTTAAACTGATCATTTTAATGTTGCTGAAATTTAAGTGTGTTGAAGCCCCTCCAGCCTTGGATAGGCATCTCATTAGTTATTTACACTGAAATTACTAAAAATACATAAACATTGATGGCTAGAGGATAAAGGTCTGTTACAGCTGCTATCTAGCAGATGGAGGTAGGAAGGGTGGTCTAACAGCTAGAGTACTGATTTGGAATTAAGGCCATCAGAGTTCAGTTACTGGCTCTACAACAGACTTCCTAAATGACCTTGGGCAAGTCCCTTAGTCTAGTCTGTGACTCAGTTCCCCACTGATGAAATGGACAAAAGTCCACTGATGAGTGCAACATGGATGGATGGACAGAGGCTCCTTTAGCTCAAGTTGTAAAAGCAAGTGCTCTCAATTTGGGAGGTCCCTGGTTCAAATCTTTTGGGTGACCAGACACTAGTTGCTATACAAACCTCAGGAGAAGTTTTGCATTTCTTTTCTCAAGCAAGAATTTGGCCCACTGTCCCCATCTTTACTGTCTGTAAATGAGGTGGGTCTGATTTTTCCTCTGTAAAAACCCCTTGTGTGAGGTATCAAGGCCTACGTTTGAATATCAGACACAGATTTCTACCACTTAGTTAAAGTAGCTGCCACATTAGCTGCCAGCTGCAGTAGGTTGTTATCCTCCAGTTGACTAGCCGCTACAGAGAGGCACCTCACTCACTTTACCAGTGCGCTAAGCTGCTCAGACCAATGTCAATCAAGAGTAATTCCACAGAACTGAAGGAAGCTCATGAAAGCTTATGCTCAAATAAATTTGTTAGTCTCTAAGGTGCCACAAGTCCTCCTGTTCTTTTTTCTAGGGAGAAGGGAATCTGGCTATTTCATCCCAGCTGTACATTGTACCATTTTTCTACTCCTGAAATAAACAATTGGGCAAGTGGGGAAAACAAAACCAAACCCTATTGCACTGTTAAAAGAATTCAGTGTCCAAAACCTTTTTGTACCCTAAAGACCTCTTAGATTTCCAATGGAGAGCAGCTTTGCAAAGCTGCAGTGCTGACCCTGGAGGTCTCAGCTGCTAGCAGCTAAATAGCTAAGATCCTCAGTGGGCAGCAATGGAAATCAATACAGCTGCACTGATTTACACCAGCTGAGAAATTGGCTTGGGAGCTAGAATGGCCACAGGCTCTCAGTCAAGCCCCAGCTATCCAGGAATAGCCTCCTACCCTACAGGATTTCAGGCTCTGGACTTGCTATTTGGGAGCTAAGGGGCAGAACCTGTGTAGCTAGAGAGAAATATCACAGGAGGCCGGGAATCTGATCCTTCCCTCCCCCACAAAAAACAAAGCCAAAAAAACCTCTCTTGGATGGTTTCAATTCAATGTTCTCAGGTTTCCTGTGCAACTAAAATGCCCCAAACCCATTATCAGTATGTTGCCAAATCCCTACCTTTCAAAAGCATGGGGCTAGCTTAAAAGAAGGCATATAATTTAAAGAGACATTCAACTGGGGGAGGGGGGGGATTTTTAGTCCCCTTCCACTTGAGGGCTAGAGGAGCCCTTTGTTTTTTAAAATGAAAGCTGAGAGCCTTATGTCATCCTATGACACAAGAAGCTAGGACTTTAAGAAAGACACTAAACATTACAAATCTTGCTGTAAAAATCACAAGAGCTGGGAACAGTGCATTATGGAGCCTGCCTTCATTTGTCTTAAATCCTCAGACAGACGCACAAGCTAGCAATAAAGCCAAACAGCCACTTGCCTCTCTCTCTCTAAAGCTGTCTAGTTTCTCTATAAGATTTCCAGCAGAAGGGCCCAACCCCTTTTTAAGGTTTTGAGCTTAATAAGGTCAGCTGCTTCTGATTGCTTCTCAGCTGGAGGCGTTAATGCTGAATACCTCAACCGGCATTTAACTCCTACACCCCACCAGCATTATCTGTCTTAGATGGGGTGCTGGCACTGGAATGGGATAGGGCCCATGGGAGCTAGGTGCTTAAATCCCTCTGCAGATTGGGGTCTATGATTCCAAAAGAGCTGCATTCTCCCTCTTTTGCCTGTGACAGGGTTTCTCATTTTGTCCCTGGAATACTTTGCCAAATCTGTGTAATATCAAATTGCGATAGAAGGTTTTAACATCAACATGTGCTCTCAAGCTGGGGGGTTAGGGCCCTAGACTAGTACTGGGGAGAGCAGTGATCTATTCCATATTTGCGTTGGCCCTCCTGTGCAACCTCAGCTAAGTTGCTTAGAGTAAAGCTCTAAAAAGCACCTCAGTCCTGCTGATTTTCAATGAGGCTTTTTGGTGCCCCGGTCACTTCTGAAAATGGGGCTGCGGGCTGGTACATCGCTTGAGGCATTTTGCAAATCTGACCCTTCATGCCCTGAACCCTTCAGTGAAATGAGAATAAAGGCACTGCCCTAACTCACAGGTTAAATATGTCAAAGATTTCAAGAGGCTCAGATCCAACCAGCCAGGGGTCTGATAAGTGTCCAAGATTGATCGCCAAAAAGGTCTCCGCTCTTAATAACTAGCAACCAAGGCAAGAACTTGATGCATCTGGCAGTGATCACAGCCCAGAAATTACACCAGAAAAGCGAGTTTTCATGAACGGCATCAGGGGGAGGGATAGCTCAGTGGTTTTCGTATTGGCCTGCTAAACCCAGGGTTGTGAGTTTAATCCTTGAGGGGGCCATTTAGAGATCTGGGCCAAAAATTGGGGATTGGTCCTGCTTTGAGCAGGGGGTTGGACTAGATGACCTCCTGAGGTCCCTTCCAACCCTGATGTTCTATGATCATGCATCCAATGAAGTGAGCTTTAGCTCACGAAAGCTTATGCTCAAATAAATTGGTTAGTCTCTAAGGTGCCACAAGTACTCCTTTTCTTTTTGCGAATACAGACTAACACGGCTGCTACTCTGAAACATGAAGGGCGAGGAGATCCAGACTCTCCCCCGCACAAAACAAGCCAAGAGAAGCGAAGGAGGGGGCTCTTCATCTGATCCTCAGGCACCTGACGAAGCGATTCTTGTCTTAGTGCCAAGATTTCTATAAGATAGAAAATAAAAATGCAGGGCTGGGAAAGTATCAAATAATTACAGTGAAGCATAAACATTAATTTGTATATTTGTTCAATTAAGCAATGTCCACGGATGCCCCTTTGCTCCTCATCTGCAGGCTTCACCATCAGTAAAACAGATATTTAAATAAAAAAGGGCAATCCCTTTGTGATGGGAATGGCACTTGCTTAAAGCAACTAAACTATCCCTCCTGCTTCAGGGCGTAGGCCAGTTGCTAACTAATGAGAGTCAGGAAGGGTCTTTCTCTGAGGCCAGGTGTGACGCATGGCTAGAAAGGGTTCAACATCCTGCAAAATAAATAACTCACAGAAGACATGTGGGGAGAGAATGTTTGTGATTTTGTGTATTTACATATGTATGAGTAGGGTGGACAATGTAATCAGCAGTCCCTGTCGGTGGTGTATTCTGATCATTCAAAGGTCAAAAGAACATCCTGTCATGTAAATGAATTGTAAACACGGGATATCTCAGTATTCATCTCTCTTTGAAATGTATTGTGAATGGTGGAGGAACAAGCAAATGGCCTTATGTTAATTCGTATAGCTAAGTACTGGTGATGGACCTCCTTCAAAGTCTTCCTAATTACCTTTTGTTCCCTGAGGAATTCCAACTTGTCAAAAGACATGAAATTGTATAAAAGATCCTTGGGTCCTGATTCTGTCCCTGCCCAGATGGTTACCCCGCTTGGTTGAATTATAAGTTGTGAAAAAACATGTTAGATTCTTATGTAACTTTAACCTCTTTCACCTCCCTTGGGCTGGTCCTACATCCTGAACATGCATGATACTATGCAATAGGTTCCTGGAATGACCTGTAGCAGTCCTAGGACACTCAGGTGGTGATGAAGACATGAATGGCTGGTGGCACTGTGTGAGGACATCTTCCTGGGAAGCAGATTAATACAGAAGCAGTTGTTCCTCTGGCTCTCACTGGCAGCTGCTTTATCATGAAAAATTTCTTAGTCTTGCAGGGAAGGCATGGGGTCTCAGGAGACCTGGTTCAAATCTGCTGTCTCTGCCACAGACTCTGTGTCACCTTGGGCACATCAGTTAATCTCTCTGTGCCCCAGTTGCTCATCTCCAAAATCTTCCTTTCTCCCACCCCCTCTCTGTCTTGCCTATTTAAATGGTTAGCTCTTTCGGTCAGACACCGTCTCTCCCCACAGTTAACTGTAAGCATGTTGAAAATTTCCCATGAAAACTGTTTTTTGCTGGGAAATTGGTTTTTTGATCAAATAAGTTTTTTTTTTTCACAAAGAGTGTTTGCTTTCTGTGGAAAATATCAGCTTTCTTGGAAATATTTTAGGTTTTGGCCAAAAATGAGCATTTCAAATTGAAAATGCGGCTGCAGTGCCTCATGGGAGTTGTAGTTTCTGTGCATCTTGTTCCCCTTCTCCTTTATGGGCTGGGCTCTCTGGTCTGGCATACTTCCCATGATGCACTGTGACCATTCACTCTGCTATGGTGAACTGCCTCCCCTCAGTGAGACTGGAGACGGTGGGGCATCATGGGTGATGTAGTCCGACCAGGCAGACCAGCCTATGGAGGAGAATGGGAGTATGAGGCAACTGAACTACAACTCCCATGAGGCACTGTGGTAGCATTTCCAGCTTTCCTATGTGTGTTGAAGACCAGCAAGACGTTGGGGGGAAATTTAAAAGGAAATATATGTCTCTTTATCCAATCTTAAAATTTTATAACACTGTCCATCACCATTGTACCTGGGTGCCTTCTGTGTAAAATCAATAACCACATCCCTCATGGATGTCACAGAATCTCTGGCATGTCTTTGATTTTGGGATCAAAATTCTACTGTCTTTAATTGTATTAATTTTCTCTCTTGCTGGGTGGTAGTTGAAAGGTAGAAGATGGTTTCCAACCTACAGGCAAATAAAGAAGCCTTAACTTTGCTATGAGGTGACAAGAGAGTGAGGATTAAGGAAACACCAGGACAGGGGAACTCTTGTGAACTCTACATTTTAATGTCTCACATGTACAACTGGAGACCAAAGCAAGGAGTCGAGGGGTACAATTATCCCTGCGTCAAGGTACAAATCATATTTCTCACATGCGCTGATAACAACATCAGAGATACAAGGCCAACTGAGAAGAGAGAATTTGCAGTGGCCGATAGTGAAACAAGGGCATGCAAAGCTTTACAAATTCAAGGCAAGCTCAGGAGAGCACGCAGGGAGCTGGCAATGGGTTTGACATTCTGTGCGTTTTTGCCTCGATCCAAGCTGATCCCAGTTACTTCAGCTTCTGGCAGGGCACCTTGCAGATCTTCTGCTGCTGCTGTTGTTGGCAGTGCTGCTGTGGTTTCCCATGGCAGGAAGACCCTCCGCTGTGGCAAGAAGACCCTCCGCTGTGGCAAGAAGATCCACCACCGTGACAAGAAGATCCACCACCGTGACAAGATGAACCTCCACTACTATGGCAAGAAGACCCACCGCTGTGGCAAGAGGATCCTCCGCTCCCATGGCAAGAGGATCCACTGCTGTGGCAGTGGTCTTGTTTGTGGCAGTGGTCTTTCTCCTGGCGGGAGCACATCTTTCTGCAGCTTGGGTAACCCTGAAAGAAAGAGACAACCATCCCTCAGTGCGTGCGAAGACAAGAGGAACCATTATGGAAAGCCAGCTTCCTTCCAGCACGGAATATAGAAGAAGTTGCTTTCTGAAATGTTGACTGGAGAAGCCAGGAGGCTTTTCAGCCTGAAAATTCTGATCCCCAAGGAGGAGATGAGAAGTTATCTAGGAGGCTCCCATCTCATCCATCCCATCCCCTAGTAGAGAGATAAATAGATACTTCTAGTACTCCAAAGATAAGCTTCTCTCCCTTTCTCCTACAGCACCATAATGCTGTCTGCTCTCCCCTTTGGGCACCGCAATATTTAGCAGATTCCCCATAACGAGTGTCCCAGAATGAAAAGGCTGAAGTAATCAGCGAGAAGTTTGTGTGCACAATTAGAGTCCAGAGCCAGATTCAGTGCACCACATCCTCAGCTGGTGTCTATCAACACAGATCCATTAAAATGTATCCCCTTATATTTTTCCAGTTATTATTTGTATTCATTATTTGTCCTGTATTATTGCTGAGGTCCCCTGTCGTGGCCCAAAGCTCCATTGTGCTAGGTGCTGTGCAAGCATAGAAGACAAAGATGGTCCCTACTCTGAAGAGCATTGCAACCGAGGTCAAAGACAAGAGACGGGGAGTGGCTATACCAGATGAGGAGCATAAATTAACAATGCAAAAAAATATGGTCAGCATGAAGTTTTGCAGCTGAAACTGCAAATCACGTTATTTTCCATTAATAGACAAAGAGAATCGGGAGAATCGGACTTACCCTATTCACCAGCAGGAACGTGCGAAGAGAATTGAAGTGAAGTGAGTGAAGAGCTCTGGGGTGCCAGACCTTTTATACCATGTCTGATCTATCCTTCCGGAAATGAGACACAACCTGGCGATAGTGACTTGTTTGTTTATCATCTCAAGCCTGCACTAATTACCCAAAAGGTTGCATTGCCGGTTTGACTCATGGTTGTATCAGTAGATCAATATGTCTCCCGTATGCCATCCATGTTTCCGATTGGTGCATGAAAATGTTAATTCCGGCCACACCTGGTGTGACATACGGGCAGGTATGGGGAAAAACAGGTGTGATGTTCTTTGCCGGTTTGTAAAGTCTCACTGCTCTGGTTATTGATTCAAACCCCAGCATTTTTGGGGAGTTCAAACACTACTGTGATGGGCAGCAGCATAAAATGAAAACTAGGGAGAGAACGGGAGAGAGAGAGAAGCAATTTAAGAGTTTGCTTATATGAAAAAAAGAAACCAAGAAGTTGGTGTTATGTTATATCTGTGAGGGTCTAAATTTACGGGAGTGTAACAGAATGTTAAGTATGTAAGCAGGTTATTTTATTTCTATTGAATTTTGCTGTCTTATATAAATGGAACAAAAGGGATGTTATAATAAGTAGCTTCCCAAGAAAGGGTGTTTGAGTAGGTTAGTATGTTTAGGTATGGATGATATCTAGGAATTAAGGCCAAGCCAGTGCACCATTCAGGCATTATGTCTTCCTCTCAGTAGAGATTTCCCTCTCAGGAAACATGGCCTGAATGAAGAGTTCTCTAAGGCCCCGATTTAAAGGCATTTAAGCACTGACCAGAGTTGACCGGCGACAGAGCTTCCTGGTTGTCATTCTGGGAGTCTTTAGTCAGAAGGCATTGGCCTTTGTGAGACTCTCTTCCGTTCTCTCTCTTCCTCCTTCTATCACTGCTGCTTGTAGTAATGGTGGGGCTACAGGCACCAAGCAACAACTGTTTCTTGACATCAGGCTTGAAACGGGCTGGACTCCCTGGGATGTTACCTGATGTGCTGGATCGCCACTGAATCAGACTATTCTGACAGCCTGGGCCCCCTTTTACCTGGTCTTGCTGGGCTAGGTTCCCCAGCCTTCTCCAGACAAGCACACAGGCCGGGCCATGCCCAGCTGCACAGAGAAAGAGATCTGCTCTGGGAAGGCTCAGGTTATGGGGCTTGCCACAGCACCCAGATGTCCGACCCCACTTGGAGTACAAACCCAAAATCCTTTGAAATTCACTTCTCCCCTCAATGTGGAGGAGGGTATGCACAACTCCTCGCCCCTCACCCAGTGAGAAATCACATAAACTGGGATATATTATAAACCAGAAATAAATTTATGAACTAATAATAGGTGTATTTTAAGTAGTTAAGGAGGTAGCAGACAGAACAAGGCAGATTACTCAGAAAATAAAACGGAACACACAAACTAAGCTTAATATACTAAAGAAACTGGTTACATGTAAATTCTCACCCTGAATGTGGTTCTAATAATCTTCTTCACAGCCTGGGTCCAGTTCTTTCCCCCAGTTCAGTCTTAGTTGTTTCCAGCAGTCATCTTGGGTGGGGCAGCAGGGGAGAACTGACGACCAGGATTACCTCACTCCCCAGCCTTACACAGGATTTGCATAAGGCGGGAGTCCTTTGTTTCCCTAGTTTGACCCCCTTACAGTGGAAAGTTACAAGAAGTCCCAGGTAATGTTTTAGTATCAGGTGACAAGACCACCTGACTCTGTAGGATTACAGTGTCCATGAGGGCGGGGCAGTGTGGAGGCTCCGCAGGAACGCCAAGCTTTTCACAGTCCATTGTCCTCACTGATGGGCCATCCGCCCTCTCTGCCTTTTCCATTGTTCTACCTGAAGTCTTGGCAGAGGGTATCATCCAAAGTAGCATAACTGAAAGACAGATACATAGTCACTATTCCTAACTTCAGATACAGAAATGGTACAGGCAAACAGATTGGACAAGCACATTCAGTAAATCAGAACCTTTCCCATGATACCTCTCATGAGTCATCTGGCATAAAGTGTATCTCAGTTATGTCATATTCACACCATACGCATATTTTCGTAAAGAATATGCAATGACACATAACAAAGATGAATACTGGGTTGCTAATAAGGCCTTTAGTTGGAGTGATTCCCCAAGCAGGAATGGTTTGATGTGGATTTCCTTGATTTTTGCAGTTGTCTATAGTGTAGTCTTAGCCATTTTAAGAGTCAAATTGGCTTTGACAGTGGACTGGCCGTGGTACGGGGATGACGTGACATGACTGTTCCCCATTTCTAAGTCAACGGGCCAGGCTCCCTTGTCAGACGTCCTCTCCCAAGAGGCACCATTGTCCTGTGACTGCCATGACACACCGCTTCCTCTCCCCAACAGGGGAGACCGGTTCTATCATCGGAAAGGCTGCGAGTTTCTCACGGAGGTCGCGGAAGTTATGAATTCCGTGACTTTCCGCGACCTCCGTGAATTTCCTCAGCTGCAGCGGCCAGTGTGCTCCGGCGGCCCCGGGGCCAGCCACACCAGCTGCTGCTGGAGCTGCCCGCCAGCAAGCCACACGGGGGCAGCCGCACCAGCCACTGCTCAGAGGCATAAGAAGTGGGCCCCAGGGCTCCCCAGAGCAGCAGTACCTCGGCGGCCCCTAGAGAGGCGGGGCCTGGGGACAGCAAACATTTAGTCAGATGTCTTAATAGGAAAAGTCATGGACAGGTCAAGTTGTCTCCATTTTTGTTTATTGCCCGTGACCTGTCTCTGATGGTTAGTAAATATACCCATGACTAAATCTTAGCCTTAATCACTGGAGATATAATCTGATCAGGAAGCCAGGCTTCCCGAAGAGAATGGGTGCACAAGGCAGCCCAGAGGCAGCTCCCATGAATCACTGCAGCAGTGTTACAGAACAGAAATATATCGCTTTCAATATTTCAAAGAAACCTTCAAGCTTCCCATAGAAAAACCTCCCAATTCATGATCAACTCTACTTACGGCTATTCTCCCTTTAATAATCCCTTATAAACCAATTATAAATGGAACTTCATTAGAAACCAATGAAAATCTGGGCCTTAATTCCTAGATATCATCCATACCTAAACATACTAACCTACTCAAACACCCCCTCTTGGGATGCTACTTATTATAACGTCCCTTTTGTTCCATTTGTATAAAATAACAAAATTCAATAGAAATAATATAACGTGCTTACATACTTAACATTCTGTAACAGCTCCCAAAAGTCTAGTTCCTCACAGATGTAACATAACTTCAATTTTTTGGTTTCTTTTTTTGATATAAGCAAACTCTTAAATTGCTTCTCTCTCTCTCCCGTTCTCTCTCTAGTTTTCATTTTATGCTGCTGCCCATCACAGTAGTGTTTGAACTCCCCAAAAATGCTGGGTTTGAATCAATAACCAGAGCAGTGAGACTTTGCAAACCAGCAAAGAACATCACACCTGTTTTTCCCCATACCTGCCCGTATGTCACACCAGGTGTGGCCGGAATTAACATTTTCATGCACCAATCGGAAACATGGATGGCATACGGGAGACATATTGATCTACTGATACAACCATGAGTCAGACCGGCAATGCAACCTTTTGGGTAATTAGTGCAGGCTTGAGATGATAAACAAACAAGTCACTATCGCCAGGTTGTGTCTCATTTCCGGAAGGATAGATCAGACATGGTATAAAAGGTCTGGCACCCCAGAGCTCTTCACTCACTTCACTTCAATTCTCTTCACACGTTCCTGCTGGTGAATAGGGTAAGTCCGATTCTCCCGATTCTCTTTGTCTATTAATGGAAAATAACGTGATTTGCAGTTTCAGCTGCAAAACTTCATGCTGACCATATTTTTTGCATTGCTACTTTATGCTCCTCATCTGGTGTAGCCACTCCCCATCTCTTGTCTTTGACCTTGGTTGCAATGCTCTTCAGAGTAGGGACCATCTTTGTCTTCTCTGTTTATACAGCACCTAGCACAATGGAGCTTTGGGCCACGACAGGGGACCTCAGCAATAATACAGGACAAATAATAAATAAAGAAAATAACTGGAAAAATATAAGGGGATACATTTTAATGGATCTGTGCTGATAGACACCAGCTGAGGATGTGGTGCACTGAATCTGGCTCTGGACTCTAATTGTGCACACAAACTTCTCGCTGATTACTTCAGCCTTTTCATTCTGGGACACTCGTTATGGGGAATCTGCTAAATATTGCGGTGCCCAAAGGGGAGAGCAGACAGCATTATGGTGCTGTAGAATAAAGGGAGAGAAGCTTATCTTTGGAGTACTAGAAGTATCTATTTATCTCTCTACTAGGGGATGGGATGGATGAGATGGGAGCCTCCTAGATAACTTCTCATCTCCTCCTTGGGGATCAGAATTTTCAGGCTGAAAAGCCTCCTGGCTTCTCCAGTCAACATTTCAGAAAGCAACTTCTTCTATATTCCGTGCTGGAAGGAAGCTGGCTTTCCATAATGGTTCCTCTTGTCTTCGCACGCACTGAGGGATGGCTGTCTCTTTCTTTCAGGGTTACCCAAGCTGCAGAAAGATGTGCTCCCGCCAGGAGAAAGACCACTGCCACAAACAAGACCACTGCCACAGCAGTGGATCCTCTTGCCATGGGAGCGGAGGATCCTCTTGCCACAGCGGTGGGTCTTCTTGCCATAGTAGTGGAGGTTCATCTTGTCACGGTGGTGGATCTTCTTGCCACAGCGGAGGGTCTTCTTGCCACAGCGGAGGGTCTTCCTGCCATGGGAAACCACAGCAGCACTGCCAACAACAGCAGCAGCAGAAGATCTGCAAGGTGCCCTGCCAGAAGCTGAAGTAACTGGGATCAGCATGGATCGAGGCAAAAACGCACAGAATGTCAAACCCATTGCCAGCTCCCTGCGGGCTCTCCTGAGCTTGCCTTGAATTTGTAAAGCTTTGCATGCCCTTGTTTTGCTATCGGCCACTGCAATTCTCTCTTCTCTTCTCAGTTGGTCTTGTATCTCTGATGTTCTTATCAGTGCATGTGAGAACTACGATTTGTACCTTGACGTGGGGATAATTGTACCCCTCGACTCCTTGCTTTGGTCTCCAGTTGTACATGTGAGACATTAAAATGTAGAGTTCACGAGAGTTCCCCTGTCCTGGTGTTTCCTTAATCCTCACTCTCTTGTCACCACACAGCAAATTCGCCTCTCACTGGGAAATCAGCCTCTATCTGTACAAACGATAGCTCTAAGGCACCGCTGCGCTGAGATACCAACTGGTGGTATAGCCAGGTTCTGTTTGCCCCAGATAATATTTGGAAAATTCAAATTCAAACATGCAGGGCTAGTAAAGTCATTTCTTCTGGGTGTTGAGAATAAGAACTATATTACAAAGCTTCTGCAAAAACTGCACTTCAAGAAAATGTTCCATTCTTGTCCTGAATAATGGTGGCCAGGATCATACAGGCTGAAATCCCGACTGCACTGGAATTAGTGGCAAAATTCCCCAGGAGTTCAGAGAGCCACGATTCCGCCCTCCACACCAAATCTTTAGGGTTTCCTAAAGCGGCACCCTTTGCCTGCATCTCTGCAGAGAGGATTGAAAGGATTAAATGGCAGCTCAGGGCTTTACTTCCATGTGGGAGACCCCCCTTCTGACCTCAAACCCTCACCAGCCCAAACACAAAATAGAGGAAATTAATAAAATGTTGAGGAAAAAAAAGAAAAAACAAAGCCACCCCCACTCCAAGTCTAGTTTTGACCCAGAAAGGAAGACGGGCCAGTGTCATTGCACCAGGAATTAATTTGACCCGATGGGTTCAAACTCGTGAGGGGTTTTGGGGATGGTGTTTTCTGATCAGGGCAGGGCTGGAGAAAGATGCTTTCAGCTGTGGCAGTTTGGATGGGCAGGAGGAGAAAGGAATCCGGAAGGCCGGAGGCCATCTGCTAGGGGTATTGCCAACCCCAAACGTTCAACAATCATGAGTCAGGACCCCCAATATCATGAGGTTACATTTTTTACAGGTTATGGGATGTTTTTCACTCTGTCTGTCGATTCCCGAACTCCCCCTGTGTTCCCACCCCACCCACTCCCATTTCTGGGAGACAAATCGTGTTACCGGCTCTCCCCAATGTAGAGAGTGAGGGGAGTCAGGTGCTTCTCCAGTGGTGGGTGCGGGGGGGCGAGGAGTTGTGCATACCCTCCTCCACACTGAGGGGACAAGTGAATTTCAAAGGATTTTGGTTTTGTACTCCAAGGCGGGTCGGACATCTGGGTGCTGTGGCAAGCCCCTTAAACTGCTCCATCCCAGAGCAGATCTCTGTCTCTCTGTGCAGCTGGGTGTGGCCCGGCCTGTGTGCTTGGCTGGAAGAGGCTGGGAAGCTTATGTGAAGGATGGTAAAATAAGCACGTGGCTCGGCCTTGATCAGCAGGATGCGGAAGGAACCCAGGCCGAGCAGTGACCCATAGATATCGGAACAGACTCTCAAATCACTGCAAATGTGCAGCAGAACCAAGAGCCTACAAGGGATGTGTGTGACCTTGTACGATAACAAAGCATGAAAGAACGACCCTCCCGAACCGAGAGGCTTTTATCTCCGTTGCCAAAGCAACGATGTGGGAGTTAATGAAAACAAAAGAACAGAACACGAGCAAATGAAGAAAATAAGGGTTGGTGTTAGGTTATATTGATGAGTCTCTAGACTTTATGGGGTGCAATAGATTGTGAGCTCTGGAAGCAGGTTATGGTGTCCATGGTCAATGTTGCTATCTCAGCTAACCGTGGCAAAAGAGAGATGATGTAAAATAGCTTCTCCCAAGGAGTGTTATCGTGTGATAGCATGATTTTGTGCAGTCTAATATATGGCAATGTAGGCATAGATTTCTGAAGGTATTTAGGTGGCCAACTCTGGTAGGTGCTTAAATGCCTTTAAATCGGGGCCTTAGCGAACTCTTCGTTCAGGCCGAGCTTCCTGAGAGGGAGATTTCTACCGAGGGGAATGCATAATGCCTGAATGGTGCACTGGCTTGGCTCTCTCCTTTTCTACTGGAACTCTGAACCTGGTGAGAAATAGCCGCTGGTCTGAAGACCGTGGGATCTCAAGAAACAAGAAAGCCCAAGGCCATGAGAGATGACGTGTTATATTATCACCATTTTGAAGAAGGGGAGCTACGGAGCAGAGGGGTGAACTGAGCTGGGAAGTGGCAGAACGTTTCTGTAGCATTTTCTTTGAGCCACGGTAAATACAGAAGAACCGGAGAGGAGATTTCAATAGAGAATTGTGGGGATGGAAGGGTTGGGCTCGGACTTTCGCAGCTGCTCTTTGCCTGTGGATCTGTGAATCTCCTGCAGTAGCCAGGGACCGGCTCCTTCCCTGAGGTGTCACATCCCCAGCCATTTTGATGATGCTACGACCCCTCCAGGGAAGAAAGGGGATTGGTTTCAAATCTTGGTGCATCCTTGATGTCAAATGCCCATTGGTTGCTTAACCAACGGGTCTCTCCTTGCCGCTGTCATGGTGCTGCCAGCGGGTCTGACTTTTCCCCCAGTTGTGGAATTCTGGTCGGGGCTGGAGCCTGTCTCGTTAGCAGATTCTCTCTCCAGCCCTTTGGGGAATTTCTGCCTTACCTCGGGGAACCCTCCCCTTCCACCTCTGATTGGCTGCCTGTCCACTGCCCGTCTTCCTTGGAAAGAGGAGCCAATCAGGGCGCTGCCGGAGGCAGGGAGTGCTCTGTTCTCTGTTCTCATGAGCCCACAGCACTCTCAAAGAGGGGAGGGGAATATCTTAAATGTCCTCTGGTCCCTCCAGCCCCCCTTCCTCTGCCAGCCTCTCTCCTTTCTGCAACACCAGGTGTGAGGAGATGAGAGGCAAATGAAGAACCCCACAGACGAGAAACAGGAGGAGGTACCCCAGTGAGGCACCCCCAGGCCTTGGAGCTGCAGGAGGCTCAGAGGGGACGCTCGGGGGGGACAGAAGTCTTGTGGCGGCGGGGGGACAGTGAGATGTGGGGCCAGGGCTGAGGGTGGGGGCTGGGTAGAAAGGACAGGCATGGGCTGCGGGCAGTGGGGGGCACATTGGGCAAATGTGGGGTTGAGAGCTCCTGCAGCAGGCACCTGAATCCCCTCATGAATTTCCTCTATTTTGTCTTTGGGCTGGTGAGGGAAAGAGGTCAGAAGGGGGAACAGAATGTGGAACCTGGCTACCCCACCAGTTGGTATCTCAGCGCAGCGGTGCCTTAGAGCTATCGTTTGTACAGACAGAGGATGATTTCCCAGTGAGAGGTGAATTTGCTGTGTGGTGACAAGAGAGTGAGGATTAAGGAAACACCTGGACAAGGGAACTCTCCTGAACTCTACATTTTAATGTCTCAGATGTACAACTGGAGACCAAAGCAAGGAGTCGAGGGGTACAATTATCCCAGGGTCAAGGTACAAATCGTAGTTCTCACATGTGCTGATAAGAACATCAGAGATACAAGGCCAATTGAGAAGAGAAGAGAGAATTTTCAGTGGCCAACAGCGAAACAAGGGCATGCAAATCTTTACAAATTCAAGACAAGCTCAGGAGAGCCCGCAGGGAGCTGGCAATGGGTTTGACATTCTGTGCGTTTTTGCCTCGATCCATGCTGATCCCAGTTACTTCAGCTTCTGGCAGGGCACCTTGCAGATCTTCTGCTGCTGCTGTTGTTGGCAGTGCTGCTGTGGTTTCCCATGGCAGGAAGACCCTCCGCTGTGGCAAGAAGACCCTCCGCTGTGGCAAGAAGATCCACCACCGTGACAAGATGAACCTCCACTACTATGGCAAGAAGACCCACCGCTGTGGCAAGAGGATCCTCCGCTCCCATGGCAAGAGGATCCACTGCTGTGGCAGTGGTCTTGTTTGTGGCAGTGGTCTTTCTCCTGGCGGGAGCACATCTTTCTGCAGCTTGGGTAACCCTGAAAGAAAGAGACAGCCATCCCTCAGTGCATGCGAAGACAAGAGGAACCATTATGGAAAGCCAGCTTCCTTCCAGCACGGAATATAGAAGAAGTTGCTTTCTGAAATGTTGACTGGAGAAGCCAGGAGGCTTTTCAGCCTGAAAGTTCTGATCCCCAAGGAGGAGATGAGAAGTTCTCTAGGAGGCTCCCATCTCATCCATCCCATCCCCTAGTAGAGAGACAATAGATACTGCTAGTACTCCAAAGATAAGCTTCTCTCCCTTTCTTCTACAGCACCATAATGCTGTCTGCTCTCCCCTTTGGGCACCGCAATATTTAGCAGATTCCCCATAACGAGTGTCCCAGAATGAAAAGGCTGAAGTAATCAGCGAGAAGTTTGTGTGCACAATTAGAGTCCAGAGCCAGATTCAGTGCACCACATCCTCAGCTGGTGTCTATCAACACAGATCCATTAAAATGTATCCCCTTATATTTTTCCAGTTATTATTTGTATTCATTATTTGTCCTGTATTATTGCTGAGGTCCCCTGTCGTGGCCCAAAGCTCCATTGTGCTAGGTGCTGTGCAAGCATAGAAGACAAAGATGGTCCCTACTCTGAAGAGCATTGCAACCGAGGTCAAAGACAAGAGACGGGGAGTGGCTATACCAGATGAGGAGCATAAATTAACAATGCAAAAAAATATGGTCAGCATGAAGTTTTGCAGCTGAAACTGCAAATCACGTTATTTTCCATTAATAGACAAAGAGAATCGGGAGAATCGGACTTACCCTATTCACCAGCAGGAACGTGCGAAGAGAATTGAAGTGAAGTGAGTGAAGAGCTCTGGGGTGCCAGACCTTTTATACCATGTCTGATCTATCCTTCCGGAAATGAGACACAACCTGGCGATAGTGACTTGTTTGTTTATCATCTCAAGCCTGCACTAATTACCCAAAAGGTTGCATTGCTGGTTTGACTCATGGTTGTATCAGTAGATCAATATGTCTCCCGTATGCCATCCATGTTTCCGATTGGTACATGAAAATGTTAATTCCGGCCACACCTGGTGTGACATACGGGCAGGTATGGGGAAAAACAGGTGTGATGTTCTTTGCCGGTTTGCAAAGTCTCACTGCTCTGGTTATTGATTCAAACCCAGCATTTTTGGGGAGTTCAAACACTACTGTGATGGGCAGCAGCATAAAATGAAAACTAGGGAGAGAACGGGAGAGAGAGAGAGAAGCAATTTAAGAGTTTGCTTATATGAAAAAAAGAAACCAAGAAGTTGATGTTACGTTATATCTGTGAGGATCTAGACTTTAAGGGAGTGTAACAGAATGTTAAGTATGTAAGCAGGTTATTTTATTTCTGTCAAATTTTGCTCTCTTATACAAATGGAACAAAAGGGACGTTATAATAAGTAGCATCCCAAGAAGGGGTGTTTGAGTAGGTTAGTTTGTTTAGGTACGGATGATCTCTAGGAATTAAGGCCCAGATTTTTATTGGTTTCTAATGAAGTTCCATTTATAATTGGTTTATAAGGGATTATTAAAGGGAGAATAGCCGTAAGTAGAGTTGATCATGAATTGGGAGGTTTTTCTATGGGAAGCTTGAAGGTTTCCTTGAAATATTGAAAGCGATATATTTCTGTTCTGTAACGCTGCTGCAGTGATTCATGGGAGCTGCCTCTGGGCTGCCTTGTGCACCCATTCTCTTTGGGAAGCCTGGCTTCCTGGTCAGATGATATCTCCAGTGATTAAGGCTAAGATTTAGTCATGGGTTTATTTACTAACTGTCAGAGACAGGTCACGGGCAATAAACAAAAATGGAACGAACGTGACCTGTCCATGACTTTTCCTATTAAGATGCCTGACTAAATGTTTGCTGTCCCCAGGCCCCGCCTCTCTAGGGGCCGCCGAGGTACTGCTGCTCTGGGGAGCCCTGGGGCCCACTTCTTATGCCTCTGAGCAGTGGCTGGTGCGGCTGCCCCCGTGTGGCTTGCTGGTAGGCAGCTCCAGCAGCAGCTGGTGTGGCTGGTCTGGGGCTGCCTGAGCACACTGGCCGCTGCAGCTGAGGAAATTCACGGAAGTCGCGGAAAGTCACGGAATTCATAACTTCCGCGAGCTCCGTGAGAAACTCGCAGCCTTTCCGATGATAGAACCGGTCTCCCCTGTTGGGGAGAGGAAGCGGTGTGTCATGGCAGTCACAGGACAATGGTGCCTCTTGGGAGAGGACGTCTGACAAGGGAGCCTGGCCCGTTGACTTAGGAATGGGGAACAGTCATGTCACGTCATCCCCGTACCACGGCCAGTCCACTGTCAAAGCCAATTTGACTCTTAAAAAGGTTAAGAGTACACTATGGACAACTGCAAAAATCAAGGAAATCCACATCAAACCATTCCTGCGTGGGGAATCACTCCCACTATTAACAACCCAATATTCATCTTTGTGATGTGTCATTGCATTTTCTTTATGAAAATATGCGTATGGTGTGAATATGACATAACTGAGATACACTTTATGCCAGATGACTCCTGAGAGGTATCATGGGAGAGGTTCTGATTTCTGAATGTGCTTGTCCAATCTGTATGCCTGTACCATTTCTGTATCTGAAGTTAGGAATAGTGACTATGTATCTGTCTTTCAGTTATGCTACTTTGGATGATACCCTCTGCCAAGACTTCAGGTAGAACAATGGAAAAGGCAGAGAGGGCGGATGGCCCATCAGTGAGGACAATGGACTGTGAAAAGCTTGGCGTTCCTGCGGAGCCTCCACACTGCCCCGCCCTCATGGACACTGTAATCCTACAGAGTCAGGTGGTCTTGTCACCTGATACTAAAACATTACCTGGGACTTCTTGTAACTTTCCACTGTAAGGGGGTCAAACTAGGGAAACAAAGGACTCCCGCCTTATGCAAATCTTATGTAAGGCTGGGGAGTGAGGTAATCCTGGTCGTCAGTTCTCCCCTGCTGCCCCACCCAAGATGACTGCTGGAAACAACTAAGACTGAACTGGGGGAAAGAACTGGACCCAGGCTGTGAAGAAGATTATTAGAACCACATTCAGGGTGAGAATTTACATGTAACCAGTTTCTTTAGTGTATTAAGCTTACTTTGGGTGCTCTGTTTTATTTTCTGAGTAATCTGGCTTGTTCTGTCTGCTACCTCCTTAACTACTTAAAATACACCTATTATTGGTTCATAAATTTATTTCTGGTTTATAATATATCCCAGTTTATGTGATTTCTCACTGGGTGAGGGGCGAGGAGTTGTGCATACCCTCCTCCACACTGAGGGAGAAGTGAATTTCAAAGGATTTTGGGTTTGTACTGCAAGGCGGGTCGGACATCTTGGTGCTGTGGCAAGCCCCTTAAACTGCTCCGTCCCAGATCGGATCTCTGTCTCTCTGTGCAGCTGGGTGTGGCCCGGCCTGTGTGCTTGGCTGGAAGAGGCTGGGAAGCTTATGTGAAGGATGGTAAAATAAGCACGTGGCTCGGCCTTGATCAGCAGGATGCGGAAGGAACCCAGGCCGAGCAGTGACCCATAGATATCGGAACAGACTCTCAAATCACTGCAAATGTGCAGCAGAACCAAGAGCCTACAAGGGATGTGTGTGACCTTGTACGATAACAAAGCATGAAAGAACGACCCTCCCGAACCGAGAGGCTTGTATCTCCGTTGCCAAAGCAACGATGTGGGAGTTAACGAAAACAAAAGAACAGAACACGAGCAAATGAAGAAAATAAGGGTTGGTGTTAGGTTATATTGATGAGTCTCTAGACTTTATGGGGTGCAATAGATTGTGAGCTCTGGAAGCAGGTTATGGTGTCTATGGTCAATGTTGCTATCTCACCTAACCGTGGCAAAAGAGAGATGATGTGAAATAGCTTCTCCCAAGGGGTGTTATCATGTGATAGCATGATTTTGTGCAGTCTAATATGTGGCAACGTAGGCATAGATTTCTGAAGATATTTAGGTGGCCAACTGTGGTAGGTGCTTAAATGCCTTTAAATCGGGGCCTTAGAGAACAATTCGTTCAGGCCGAGCTTCCTGAGAGGGAAATCTCTACTGAGAGGAATGCATAATGCCTGAATGGTGCACTGGCTTGGCTCTCTCCTTTTCTACTGGAACTCTGAACCTGGTGAGAAATAGCCGCTGGTCTGAAGACCGTGGGATCTCAAGAAACAAGAAAGCCCAAGGCCATGAGAGATGACGTGTTATATTATCACCATTTTGAAGAAGGGGAGCTACGGAGCAGAGGGGTGAACTGAGCTGGGAAGTGGCAGAACGTTTCTGTAGCATTTTCTTTGAGCCACGGTAAATACAGAAGAACCGGAGAGGAGATTTCAATAGAGAATTGTGGGGATGGAAGGGTTGGGCTCGGACTATTGCAGCTGCTCTTTGCCTGTGGATCTGTGAATCTCCTGCAGTAGCCAGGGACCGGCTCCTTCCCTGAGGTGTCACATCCCCAGCCATTTTGATGATGCTACGACCCCTCCAGGGAAGAAAGGGGATTGGTTTCAAATCTTGGAGCATCCTTGATGTCAGATGCCCATTGGTTGCTTAACCAATGGGTCTCTCCTTGCCGCTGTCATGGTGCTGCCAGCGGGTCTGACTTTTCCCCCAGTTGTGCAATTCTGGTCGGGGCTGGAGCCTGTCTCTTAAGGAGATTCCCACTCCAGCCCTTTTGGGAATTACTGCCCTTCCTCGGGGAACGCTCCCCTTCCACCTCTGATTGGCTGCCTGTCCACTGCCCCTCTTCCTTGGAAAGAGGAGCCAATCAGGGCGCTGCCGGAGGCAGGGAGTGCTCTGTTCTCTGCTCTCATGAGCCCACAGCACTCTCAAAGAGGGGAGGGGAATATCTTAAATGTCCTCTGGTCCCTCCAGCCCCCCTTCCTCTGCCAGCTTCTCTCCTTTCTGCAACACCAGGTGTGAGGAGATGAGAGGCAAATGAAGAACCCCACAGACCAGAAACAGGAGGAGGGACCCCAGTGAGGCACCCCAGGCCTTGGAGCTGCAGGAGGCTCAGGGGGGACGCTCGGGGGGGATAGAAGTCTTGTGGCGGCGGGGGGACAGTGAGATGTGGGGCCAGGGCTGAGGGTGGGGGCTGGGTAGAAAGGACAGGCATGGGCTGCGGGCAGTGGGGAGCACATGTGGCAAATGTGGGGTTGAGAGGTCCTGCAGCAGGCACCTGAATCCCCTCATGAATTTCCTCTATTTTGTCTTTGGGCTGGTGAGGGAAAGAGGTCAGAAGGGGGAACAGAATGTGGAACCTGGCTACCCCACCAGTTGGTATCTCAGCGCAGCGGTGCCTTAGAGCTATCGTTTGTATGGAGGATGATTTCTCAGTGAGAGGTGAATTTGCTGTTTGGTGACAAGAGAGTGAGGATTAAGGAAACACCCGGACAAGGGAACTCTCGTGAACTCTACATTTTAATGTCTCAGATGTACAACTGGAGACCAAAGCAAGGAGTCGAGGGGTACAATTATCCCAGGGTCAAGGTACGAATCGTATTTCTCACATGCGCTGATAAGAACATCAGAGATACAAGGCCAACTGAGAAGAGAAGAGAGAATTTGCAGTGGCCGATAGTAAAACAAGGGCATGCAAAGCTTTACAAATTCAAGACAAGCTCAGGAGAGCACGCAGGGAGCTGGCAATGGGTTTGACATTCTGTGCGTTTTTGCCTCGATCCATGCTGATCCCAGTTACTTCAGCTTCTGGCAGGGCACCTTGCAGATCTTCTGCTGCTGCTGTTGTTGGCAGTGCTGCTGTGGTTTCCCATGGCAGGAAGACCCTCCGCTGTGGCAAGAAGACCCTCCGCTGTGGCAAGAAGATCCACCACCGTGACAAGATGAACCTCCACTACTATGGCAAGAAGACCCACCGCTGTGGCAAGAGGATCCTCCGCTCCCATGGCAAGAGGATCCACTGCTGTGGCAGTGGTCTTGTTTGTGGCAGTGGTCTTTCTCCTGGCGGGAGCACATCTTTCTGCAGCTTGGGTAACCCTGAAAGAAAGAGACAGCCATCCCTCAGTGCGTGCGAAGACAAGAGGAACCATTATGGAAATCCAGCTTCCTTCCAGCACGGAATATAGAAGAAGTTGCTTTCTGAAATGTTGACTGGAGAAGCCAGGAGGCTTTTCAGCCTGAAAGTTCTGATCCCCAAGGAGGAGATGAGAAGTTATCTAGGAGGCTCCCATCTCATCCATCCCATCCCCTAGTAGAGAGATAAATAGATACTGCTAGTACTCCAAAGATAAGCTTCTCTCCCTTTCTTCTACAGCACCACAATGCTGTCTTCTCTCCCCTTTGGGCACCGCAATATTTAGCAGATTCCCCATAACGAGTGTCCCAGAATGAAAAGGCTGAAGTAATCAGCGAGAAGTTTGTGTGCACAATTAGAGTCCAGAGCCAGATTCAGTGCACCACATCCTCAGCTGGTGTCTATCAGCACAGATCCATTAAAATGTATCCCCTTATATTTTTCCAGTTATTATTTGTATTCATTATTTGTCCTGTATTATCGCTGAGGTCCCCCGTCGTGGCCCAAATCTCCACTGTGCTAGGTGCTGTGCAAGCATAGAAGACAAAGATGGTCCCTACTCTGAAGAGCATTGCAACCGAGGTCAAAGACAAGAGACGGGGAGTGGCTACACCAGATGAGGAGCATAAATTAACAATGCAAAAAAATATGGTCAGCATGAAGTTTTGCAGCTGAAACTGCAAATCACGTTATTTTCCATTAATAGACAAAGAGAATCGGGAGAATCGGACTTACCCTATTCACCAGCAGGAACGTGCGAAGAGAATTGAAGTGAAGTGAGTGAAGAGCTCTGGGGTGCCAGATCTTTTATACCATGTCTGATCTATCCTTCCGGAAATGAGACACAACCTGGCTATAGTGACTTGTTTGTTTATCATCTCAAGCCTGTACTAATTACCCAAAAGGTTGCATTGCCGGTCTGACTCATGGTTGTATCAGTAGATCAATATGTCTCCCGTATGCCATCCGTGTTTCCGATTGGTGCATGAAAATGTTAATTCCGGTCACACCTGGTGTGACATACGGGCAGGTATGGGGAAAAACAGGTGTGATGTTCTTTGCCGGTTTGCAAAGTCTCACTGCTCTGGTTATTGATTCAAACCCCAGCATTTTTGGGGAGTTCAAACACTACTGTGATGGGCAGCAGCATAAAATGAAAACTAGGGAGAGAATGGGAGAGAGAGAGAAGCAATTTAAGAGTTTGCTTATATGAAAAAAAGAAACCAAGAAGTTGATGTTACGTTATATCTGTGAGGATCTAGGCTTTACGGGAGTGTAACAGAATGTTAAGTATGTAAGCAGGTTATTTTATTTCTATTGAATTTTGCTCTCTTATACAAATGGAACAAAAGGGACGTTATAATAAGTAGCTTCCCAAGAAGGGGTGTTTGAGTAGGTTAGTATGTTTAGGTATGAATGATATCTAGGAATTAAGGCCCAGATTTTTATTGGTTTCTAATGAAGTTCCATTTATAATTGGTTTATAAGGGATTATTAAAGGGAGAATAGCTGTAAGTAGAGTTGATCATGAACTGGGAGGTTTTTCTATGGGAAGTTTGAAGGTTTCTTTGAAATATTGAAAGCGATATATTTCTGTTCTGTAACACTGCTGCAGTGATTCATGGGAGCTGCCTCTGGGCTGCCTTGTGCACCCATTCTCTTTGGGAAGCCTGGCTTCCTGGTCAGATGATATCTCCAGTGATTAAGGCTAAGATTTAGTCATGGGTTTATTTACTAACAGTCAGAGACAGGTCACGGGCAATAAACGAAAATGGAGACAACGTGACCTGTCCATGACTTTTCCTATTAAGACGCCTGACTAAATGTTTGCTGTCCCAGGGCCCCGTCTCTCTCGGGGGCCGGCGGGGCGCTGATGCTCTGGGGACCCCGGGGCCCCAGTGCTCAGACCACCGAGCAGTGGCTGGTGCGGCAGCCCCTGGGTTGCTACAGCAGCTGCTGCTGTGGCTGGCTGTAGGGCCACCCGTGTGGCTTGCTGGCGGGCAGCTCCAGCAGCAGCCGGTGTGGCTGGCCCCGGGGCCGCCTGAGCACACTGGCCGCTGCAGCTGAGGAAATTCACGGAGGTCGCGGAAAGTCACGGAATTCATAACTTCCGCGAGCTCCGTGAGAAACTTGCAGCCTTTCCGGTGATAGAACCGGTCTCCCCTGTTGGGGAGAAGAAGCGGTGTGTCATGGCTGTCACAGGACCGTGGTGCCTCTTGGGAGAGGGCGTCTGACAAGGGAGCCTGGCCCGTTGACTTAGGAATGGGGAACAGTCATGTCACATCATCTCCGGACCACGGCCAGCCTACTGGCAAAGCCAATTTGACTGTTAAAATGGCTAAGACTACACTATAGACAACTGCAAAAATCAAGGAAATCCACATCAAACCATTCCTGCGTGGGGAATCACTCCAAATAAAGGCGTTATTAGCGACCCAGTATTCATCTTTGTGATGTGTGATCGCATATTCTTTACGAAAATATGCGTATGGTGTGAATATGACATAACTGAGATACACTTTATGCCAGATGACTCATGAGAGGTATCATGGGAGAGGGTCTGATTTACTGAATGTGCTTGTCCAATCTGTATGCCTGTATCATTTCTGTATCTGAAGTTAGCAATAGTGACTATGTATCTGTCTTTCAGTTATGCTACTTTGGATGATACCCTCTGCCAAGACTTCAGGTAGAACAATGGAAAAGGCAGAGAGGGCGGATGGCCCATCAGTGAGGACAATGGACTGTGAAAAGCTTGGCGTTCCTGCAGAGCCTCCGTACTGCCCCGCCCTCATGGACACTGTAATCCTACAGAGTCAGGTGGTCTTGTCACCTGATACTAAAACATTACCTGGGATTTCTTGTAACTTTCCACTGTAAGGGGGTCAAACTAGGGAAACAAAGGACTCCCGCCTTATGCAAATCCTGTGTAAGGCTGGGGAGTGAGGTAATCCTGGTCGTCAGTTCTCCCCTGCTGCCCCACCCAAGATGACTGCTGGAAACAACTAAGACTGAACTGGGGGAAAGAACTGGACCCAGGCTGTGAAGAAGATTATTAGAACCACATTCAGGGTGAGAATTTACATGTAACCAGTTTCTTTAGTGTATTAAGCTTACTTTGGGTGCTCTGTTTTATTTTCTGAGTAATCTGGCTTGTTCTGTCTGCTACCTCCTTAACTACTTAAAATACACCTATTATTGGTTCATAAATTTATTTCTGGTTTATAATATATCCCAGTTTATGTGATTTCTCACTGGGTGAGGGGCGAGGAGTTGTGCATACCCTCCTCCACATTGAGGGGAGAAGTGAATTTCAAAGGATTTTGGGTTTGTACTCCAAGGCGGGTCGGACATCTGGGTGCTGTGGCAAGCCCCTTAAACTGCTCCGTCCCAGAGCTGATCTCTGTCTCTCTGTGCAGCTGGGTGTGGCCCGGCCTGTGTGCTTGGCTGGAAGAGGCTGGGGAGCTTCTGTGAAGGATGGTAAAATAAGCACGTGGCTCGGCCTTGATCAGCAGGACGCGGAAGGAACCCAGGCCGAGCAGTGACCCATAGATATCGGAACAGACTCTCAAATCACTGCAAATGTGCAGCAGAACCAAGAGCCTACAAGGGATGTGTGTGACCTTGTACGATAACAAAGCATGAAAGAACGACCCTCCCGAACCGAGAGGCTTGTATCTCCGTTGCCAAAGCAACGATGTGGGAGTTAATGAAAACAAAAGAACAGAACACGAGCAAATGAAGAAAATAAGGGTTGGTGTTAGGTTATATTGATGAGTCTCTAGACTTTATGGGGTGCGATAGATTGTGAGCTCTGGAAGCAGGTTATGGTGTCCATGGTCAATGTTGCTATCTCACCTAACCGTGGCAAAAGAGAGATGATGTGAAATAGCTTCTCCCAAGGGGTGTTATCGTGTGATAGCATGATTTTGTGCAGTCTAATATGTGGCAATGTAGGCATAGATTTCTGAAGGTATTTAGGTGGCTGTGACAGGTGTCGGTCGGTCCTCCGAGCCCCTAGGTGCAATGGAGAGCTACGGTCCCCCTGGCAGGCCTCAGCCACACCTTCCGGGCGTTGGGGAATTAGCAGGGAAGGTGTGCCGGCCGGAGTCAGTAGCGTGCCCCTCAGGCAGGGGAGCGCCGGGGTAGGGGAACGCAGGCCCACCCAACTCCACTGCGTTCCAGCTCAGGGCCCTGACAGTAGCAGGAGGCAAAGGTCCCGCCGCTGGGTCAGCGGGGCAATCCGCGCCCGCTGACCAAACACACCCACCCCACGGTGCAGTTCGGCCCCTGGGCTACTTCCTACCCGGTCTCTCAGGCGGGTCGCTCCTGTCCCTCCATCTCCTCCGGGTATTCCGCTGTGGGCCACTCCTGCTCCCCCTCGGTCTCGGACACATGCTGGCCCGGGCTGCAGCCAGGCCCCTCCAGGTCCTCTGGGTATTCAGTGGCCGGCAGCCCTGGTTGCCACAGGCCTTCCTCCCGGTCAGGCTTCGCCTGGGTCAGCAGCAGGATCACGAGGGAGCAGCCAGCAGCCTGGGTCTGTCTCCCTCCCTGGTGCTCTCCTCGCTGGGCAGAGGGCCCTGCCCTTTGTACTTCCCGTCCCACCCTTCCCCTTCCGGGGACTGGCGGGAGCTTGGCCTGGCCCCACCCACTCAGGCAGAAGGTGGCTCTTTACCCTCTGGTTCGGAGGGGAGCCACCCTGGCTCCCTACAGTGGCCAACTCTGGTAGGTGCTTAAATGCCTTTAAAACGGGGCCTTAGCGAACTCTTAGTTCAGGGCGTGCTTCCTGAGAGGGAGATCTGTACCGAGGGGAATGCATAATGCCTGAATGGTGCACTGGCTTGGCTCTCTCCTTTTCTACTGAAACTCTGAACCTGGTGAGAAATAGCCGCTGGTCTGAAGACCGTGGGATCTCAAGAAACAAGAAAGCCCAAGGCCATGAGAGACGACGTGTTATATTATTGCCTTTTTGAAGAAGGGGAGCTACGGAGCAGAGGGGTGAACTGAGCTGGGAAGTGGCAGAACGTTGCTGTAGCATTTTCTTTGAGCCACGGTAAATACAGAAGAACCGGAGAGGAGATTTCAATAGAGAATTGTGGGGATGGAAGGGTTGGGCTCGGACTATCGCAGCTGCTCTTTGCCTGTGGATCTGTGAATCTCCTGCAGTAGCCAGGGACCGGCTCCTTCCCTGAGGTGTCACATCCCCAGCCATTTTGATGATGCTACGACCCCTCCAGGGAAGAAAGGGGATTGGTTTCAAATCTTGGTGCATCCTTGATGTCAGATGCCCATTGGTTGCTTAACCAACGGGTCTCTCCTTGCCGCTGTCATGGTGCTGCCAGCGGGTCTGACTTTTCCCCCAGTTGTGGAATTCTGGTCGGGGCTGGAGCCTGTCTCGTAAGGAGATTCTCGCTCCAGCCCTTTGGGGAATTTCTGCCTTACCTCGGGGAACCCTCCCCTTCCACCTCTGATTGGCTGCCTGTCCACTGCCCCTCTTCCTTGGAAAGAGGAGCCAATCAGGGCGCTGCCGGAGGCAGGGAGTGCTCTGTTCTCTGCTCTCATGAGCCCACAGCACTCTCAAAGAGGGGAGGGGAATATCTTAAATGTCCTCTGGTCCCTCCAGCCCCCATTCCTCTGCCAGCCTCTCTCCTTTCTGCAACACCAGGTGTGAGGAGATGAGAGGCAAATGAAGAACCCCACAGACGAGAAACAGGAGGAGGGACCTCAGTGAGGCACCCCAGGCCTTGGAGCTGCAGGAGGCTCAGAAGGGACGCTCGGGGTGGGGGGGGGGGACAGAAGTCTTGTGGCGGCGGGGGAACAGTGAGATGTGGGGCCAGGGCTGAGGGTGGGGGCTGGGTAGAAAGGACAGGCATGGGCTGCGGGCAGTGGGGAGCACATGTGGCAAATGTGGGGTTGAGAGGTCCTGCAGCAGGCACCTGAATCCCCTCATGAATTTCCTCTATTTTGTCTTTGGGCTGGTGAGGGAAAGAGGTCAGAAGGGGGAACAGAATGTGGAACCTGGCTACCCCACCAGTTGGTATCTCAGCGCAGCGGTGCCTTAGAGCTATCGTTTGTATGGAGGATGATTTCTCAGTGAGAGGTGAATTTGCTGTTTGGTGACAAGAGAGTGAGGATTAAGGAAACACCCGGACAAGGGAACTCTCGTGAACTCTACATTTTAATGTCTCAGATGTACAACTGGAGACCAAGCAAGGAGTCGAGGGGTACAATTATCCCAGGGTCAAGGTACGAATCGTATTTCTCACATGCGCTGATAAGAACATCAGAGATACAAGACCAACTGAGAAGAGAAGAGAGAATTTGCAGTGGCCGAAAGTAAAACAAGGGCATGCAAAGCTTTACAAATTCAAGACAAGCTCAGGAGAGCCCGCAGGGAGCTGGCAATGGGTTTGACATTCTGTGCGTTTTTGCCTCGATCCATGCTGATCCCAGTTACTTCAGCTTCTGGCAGGGCACCTTGCAGATCTTCTGCTGCTGCTGTTGTTGGCAGTGCTGCTGTGGTTTCCCATGGCAGGAAGACCCTCCGCTGTGGCAAGAAGACCCTCCGCTGTGGCAAGAAGATCCACCACCGTGACAAGATGAACCTCCACTACTATGGCAAGAAGACCCACCGCTGTGGCAAGAGGATCCTCCGCTCCCATGGCAAGAGGATCCACTGCTGTGGCAGTGGTCTTGTTTGTGGCAGTGGTCTTTCTCCTGGCGGGAGCACATCTTTCTGCAGCTTGGGTAACCCTGAAAGAAAGAGACAGCCATCCCTCAGTGCGTGCGAAGACAAGAGGAACCATTATGGAAATCCAGCTTCCTTCCAGCACGGAATATAGAAGAAGTTGCTTTCTGAAATGTTGACTGGAGAAGCCAGGAGGCTTTTCAGCCTGAAAGTTCTGATCCCCAAGGAGGAGATGAGAAGTTCTCTAGGAGGCTCCCATCTCATCCATCCCATCCCCTAGTAGAGAGATAAATAGATACTGCTAGTACTCCAAAGATAAGCTTCTCTCCCTTTCTTCTACAGCACCACAATGCTGTCTTCTCTCCCCTTTGGGCACCGCAATATTTAGCAGATTCCCCATAACGAGTGTCCCAGAATGAAAAGGCTGAAGTAATCAGCGAGAAGTTTGTGTGCACAATTAGAGTCCAGAGCCAGATTCAGTGCACCACATCCTCAGCTGGTGTCTATCAGCACAGATCCATTAAAATGTATCCCCTTATATTTTTCCAGTTATTATTTGTATTCATTATTTGTCCTGTATTATCGCTGAGGTCCCCCGTCGTGGCCCAAATCTCCACTGTGCTAGGTGCTGTGCAAGCATAGAAGACAAAGATGGTCCCTACTCTGAAGAGCATTGCCACCGAGGTCAAAGACAAGAGACGGGGAGTGGCTACACCAGATGAGGAGCATAAATTAACAATGCAAAAAAATATGGTCAGCATGAAGTTTTGCAGCTGAAACTGCAAATCACGTTATTTTCCATTAATAGCCAAAGAGAATCGGGAGAATCGGACTTACCCTCTTCACCAGCAGGAACGTGTGAAGAGAATTGAAGTGAAGTGAGTGAAGAGCTCTGGGGTGCCAGACCTTTTATACCATGTCTGATCTATCCTTCCGGAAATGAGACACAACCTGGCGATAGTGACTTGTTTGTTTATCATCTCAAGCCTGTACTAATTACCCAAAAGGTTGCATTGCCGGTCTGACTCATGGTTGTATCAGTAGATCAATATGTCTCCCGTATGCCATCCGTGTTTCCGATTGGTGCATGAAAATGTTAATTCCGGTCACACCTGGTGTGACATACGGGCAGGTATGGGGAAAAACAGGTGTGATGTTCTTTGCCGGTTTGCAAAGTCTCACTGCTCTGGTTATTGATTCAAACCCCAGCATTTTTGGGGAGTTCAAACACTACTGTGATGGGCAGCAGCATAAAATGAAAACTAGGGAGAGAACGGGAGAGAGAGAGAAGCAATTTAAGAGTTTGCTTATATGAAAAAAAGAAACCAAGAAGTTGATGTTACGTTATATCTGTGAGGATCTAGGCTTTACGGGAGTGTAACAGAATGTTAAGTATGTAAGCAGGTTATTTTATTTCTATTGAATTTTGCTCTCTTATACAAATGGAACAAAAGGGACGTTATAATAAGTAGCTTCCCAAGAAGGGGTGTTTGAGTAGGTTAGTATGTTTAGGTATGAATGATATCTAGGAATTAAGGCCCAGATTTTTATTGGTTTCTAATGAAGTTCCATTTATAATTGGTTTATAAGGGATTATTAAAGGGAGAATAGCTGTAAGTAGAGTTGATCATGAACTGGGAGGTTTTTCTATGGGAAGTTTGAAGGTTTCTTTGAAATATTGAAAGCGATATATTTCTGTTCTGTAACACTGCTGCAGTGATTCATGGGAGCTGCCTCTGGGCTGCCTTGTGCACCCATTCTCTTCGGGAAGCCTGGCTTCCTGGTCAGATGATATCTCCAGTGATTAAGGCTAAGATTTAGTCATGGGTTTATTTACTAACAGTCAGAGACAGGTCACGGGCAATAAACGAAAATGGAGAGAACGTGACCTGTCCATGACTTTTCCTATTAAGACGCCTGACTAAATGTTTGCTGTCCCAGGGCCCCGTCTCTCTCGGGGGCCGGCGGGGCGCTGGTGCTCTGGGGACCCCGGGGCCCCAGTGCTCAGACCACCGAGCAGTGGCTGGTGTGGCAGCCCCTGGGTTGCTACAGCAGCTGCTGCTGTGGCTGGCTGTAGGGCCACCCGTGTGGCTTGCTGGCGGGCAGCTCCAGCAGCAGCCGGTGTGGCTGGCCCCGGGGCCGCCTGAGCACACTGGCCGCTGCAGCTGAGGAAATTCACGGAGGTCGCGGAAAGTCACGGAATTCATAACTTCCGCGAGCTCCGTGAGAAACTCGCAGCCTTTCCGGTGATAGAACCGGTCTCCCCTGTTGGGGAGAGGAAGCGGTGTGTCATGGGAGTCACAGGACCGTGGTGCCTCTTGGGAGAGGACGTCTGACAAGGGAGCCTGGCCCGTTGACTTAGGAATGGGGAACAGTCATGTCACATCATCCCCGTACCACGGCCAGTCTACTGGCAAAGCCAATTTGACTGTTAAAATGGCTAAGACTACACTATAGACAACTGCAAAAATCAAGGAAATCCACATCAAACCATTCCTGCGTGGGGAATCACTCCAAATAAAGGCGTTATTAGCGACCCAGTATTCATCTTTGTGATGTGTGATCGCATATTCTTTACGAAAATATGCGTATGGTGTGAATATGACATAACTGAGATACACTTTATGCCAGATGACTCATGAGAGGTATCATGGGAGAGGGTCTGATTTACTGAATGTGCTTGTCCAATCTGTATGCCTGTATCATTTCTGTATCTGAAGTTAGCAATAGTGACTATGTATCTGTCTTTCAGTTATGCTACTTTGGATGATACCCTCTGCCAAGACTTCAGGTAGAACAATGGAAAAGGCAGAGAGGGTGGATGGCCCATCAGTGAGGACAATGGACTGTGAAAAGCTTGGCGTTCCTGCAGAGCCTCCGTACTGCCCCGCCCTTATGGACACTGTAATCCTACAGAGTCAGGTGGTCTTGTCACCTGATACTAAAACATTACCTGGGATTTCTTGTAACTTTCCACTGTAAGGGGGTCAAACTAGGGAAACAAAGGACTCCCGCCTTATGCAAATCCTGTGTAAGGCTGGGGAGTGAGGTAATCCTGGTTGTCAGTTCTCCCCTGCTGCCCCACCCAAGATGACTGCTGGAAACAACTAAGACTGAACTGGGGGAAAGAACTGGACCCAGGCTGTGAAGAAGATTATTAGAACCACATTCAGGGTGAGAATTTACATGTAACCAGTTTCTTTAGTGTATTAAGCTTACTTTGGGTGCTCTGTTTTATTTTCTGAGTAATCTGGCTTGTTCTGTCTGCTACCTCCTTAACTACTTAAAATACACCTATTATTGGTTCATAAATTTATTTCTGGTTTATAATATATCCCAGTTTATGTGATTTCTCACTGGGTGAGGGGCGAGGAGTTGTGCATACCCTCCTCCACATTGAGGGGAGAAGTGAATTTCAAAGGATTTTGGGTTTGTACTCCAAGGCGGGTCGGACATCTGGGTGCTGTGGCAAGCCCCTTAAACTGCTCCGTCCCAGAGCAGATCTCTGTCTCTCTGTGCAGCTGGGTGTGGCCCGGCCTGTGTGCTTGGCTGGAAGAGGCTGGGGAGCTTCTGTGAAGGATGGTAAAATAAGCACGTGGCTCAGCCTTGATCAGCAGGACGCGGAAGGAACCCAGGCCGAGCAGTGACCCATAGATATCGGAACAGACTCTCAAATCACTGCAAATGTGCAGCAGAACCAAGAGCCTACAAGGGATGTGTGTGACCTTGTACGATAACAAAGCATGAAAGAACGACCCTCCCGAACCGAGAGGCTTGTATCTCCGTTGCCAAAGCAACGATGTGGGAGTTAATGAAAACAAAAGAACAGAACACGAGCAAATGAAGAAAATAAGGGTTGGTGTTAGGTTATATTGATGAGTCTCTAGACTTTATGGGGTGCAATAGATTGTGAGCTCTGGAAGCAGGTTATGGTGTCCATGGTCAATGTTGCTATCTCAGCTAACCGTGGCAAAAGAGAGATGATGTGAAATAGCTTCTCCCAAGGGGTGTTATCGTGTGATAGCATGATTTTGTGCAGTCTAATATGTGGCAATGTAGGCATAGATTTCTGAAGGTATTTAGGTGGCTGTGACAGGTGTCGGTCGGTCCTCCGAGCCCCTAGGTGCAATGGAGAGCTACGGTCCCCCTGGCAGGCCTCAGCCACACCTTCCGGGCATTGGGGAATTAGCAGGGAAGGTGTGCCGGCCGGAGTCAGTAGCGCGCCCCTCAGGCAGGGGAGCGCCAGGGGAGGGGAACGCAGGCCCACCCAACTCCACTGCGTTCCAGCCCAGGGCCCTGACAGTAGCAGGAGGCGAAGGTCCCGCCGCTGGGTCAGCGGGGCAATCCGCGCCCGCTGACCAAACACACCCACCCCATGGGTGCCGTTCGGCCCCTGGGCTACTTCCTACCCGGTCTCTCAGGCGGGTCGCTCCGGTCCCTCCATCTCCTCCGGGTATTCCGCTGCGGGCCACTCCTGCTCCCCCTCGGTCTCGGACTCACGCTGGCCCGGGCTGCCGGGCTCCAGGTCCTCTGGGTGTTCAGTGGCTGGCAGCCCTGGTTGCCACAGGCCTTCCTCCCGGTCAGGCTCCTCCTTGCCCAGGGCTTCGCCTGGGTCAGCAGCAGGATCACGAGGGAGCAGCCAGCAGCCTGGGTCTGTCTCCCTCCCTGGTGCTCTCCTCACTGGGCAGAGGGCCCTGCCCTTTGTACTTCCCGTCCCACCCTTCCCCTTCCGGGGACTGGCGGGAGCTTGGCCTGGCCCCACCCACTCAGGCAGAAGGTGGCTCTTTACCCTCTGGTTCGGAGGGGAGCCACCCTGGCTCCCTACAGTGGCCAACTCTGGTAGGTGCTTAAATGCCTTTAAATCGGGGCCTTAGCGAACTCTTAGTTCAGGGCGTGCTTCCTGAGAGGGAGATCTGTACCGAGGGGAATGCATAATGCCTGAATGGTGCACTGGCTTGGCTCTCTCCTTTTCTACTGGAACTCTGAACCTGGTGAGAAATAGCCGCTGGTCTGAAGACCATGGGATCTCAAGAAACAAGAAAGCCCAAGGCCATGAGAGACAACGTGTTATATTATTGCCTTTTTGAAGAAGGGGAGCTACGAAGCAGAGGAGTGAACTGAGCTGGGAAGTGGCAGAACGTTGCTGTAGCATTTTCTTTGAGCCACGGTAAATACAGAAGAACCGGAGAGGAGATTTCAATAGAGAATTGTGGGGATGGAAGGGTTGGGCTCGGACTATCGCAGCTGCTCTTTGCCTGTGGATCTGTGAATCTCCTGCAGTAGCCAGGGACCGGCTCCTTCCCTGAGGTGTCACATCCCCAGCCATTTTGATGATGCTACGACCCTTCCAGGGAAGAAAGGGGATTGGTTTCAAATCTTGGAGCATCCTTGATGTCAGATGCCCATTGGTTGCTTAACCAACGGGTCTCTCCTTGCCGCTGTCATGGTGTTGCCAGTGGGTCTGACTTTTCCCCCAGTTGTGGAATTCTGGTCGGGGCTGGAGCCTGTCTCGTAAGGAGATTCTCGCTCCAGCCCTTTGGGGAATTACTGCCTTACCTCGGGGAACCCTCCCCTTCCACCTCTGATTGGCTGCCTGTCCACTGCCCGTCTTCCTTGGAAAGAGGAGCCAATCAGGGCACTGCCGGAGGCAGGGAGTGCTCTGTTCTCTGCTCTCATGAGCCCACAGCACTCTCAAAGAGGGGAGGGGAATATCTTAAATGTCCTCTGGTCCCTCCAGCCCCCCTTCCTCTGCCAGCTTCTCTCCTTTCTGCAACACCAGGTGTGAGGAGATGAGAGGCAAATGAAGAACCCCACAGACGAGAAACAGGAGGAGGGACCCCAGTGAGGCACCCCAGGCCTTGGAGCTGCAGGAGGCTCAGAGGGGATGCTCGGGGGTGGGGGGGGTGGGACAGAAGTCTTGTGGCGGCGGGGGGACAGTGAGATATGGGGCCAGGGCTGAGGGTGGGGGCTGGGTAGAAAGGACAGGCATGGGCTGCGGGCAGTGGGGGGCACATTGGGCAAATGTGGGGTTGAGAGCTCCTGCAGCAGGCACCTGAATCCCCTCATGAATTTCCTCTATTTTGTCTTTGGGCTGATGAGGGAAAGAGGTCAGAAGGGGGAACAGAATGTGGAACCTGGCTACCCCACCAGTTGGTATCTCAGCGCAGCGGTGCCTTAGAGCTATCGTTTGTACGGAGGATGATTTCCCAGTGAGAGTTGAATTTGCTGTGTGGTGACAAGAGAGTGAGGATTAAGGAAACACCCGGACAAGGGAACTCTCATGAACTCTACATTTTAATGTCTCAGATGTACAACTGGAGACCAAAGCAAGGAGTCGAGGGGTACAATTATCCCAGGGTCAAGGTACAAATCGTAGTTCTCACATGTGCTGATAAGAACATCAGAGATACAAGGCCAATTGAGAAGAGAAGAGAGAATTTGCAGTGGCCAACAGTGAAACAAGGGCATGCAAAGCTTTACAAATTCAAGACAAGCTCAGGAGAGCACGCAGGGAGCTGGCAATGGGTTTGACATTCTGTGCGTTTTTGCCTCGATCCATGCTGATCCCAGTTACTTCAGCTTCTGGCAGGGCACCTTGCAGATCTTCTGCTGCTGCTGTTGTTGGCAGTGCTGCTGTGGTTTCCCATGGCAAGAAGACCCTCCGCTGTGGCAAGAAGATCCACCACCGTGACAAGATGATCCTCCACTACTATGGCAAGAAGACCCACCACTGTGGCAAGAGGATCCTCCGCTCCCATGGCAAGAGGATCCACTGCTGTGGCAGTGGTCTTGTTTGTGGCAGTGGTCTTTCTCCTGGCGGGAGCACATCTTTCTGCAGCTTGGGTAACCCTGAAAGAAAGAGACAGCCATCCCTCAGTGCATGCGAAGACAAGAGGAACCATTATGGAAATCCAGCTTCCTTCCAGCACGGAATATAGAAGAAGTTGCTTTCTGAAATGTTGACTGGAGAAGCCAGGAGGCTTTTCAGCCTGAAAGTTCTGATCCCCAAGGAGGAGATGAGAAGTTATCTAGGAGGCTCCCATCTCATCCATCCCATCCCCTAGTAGAGAGATAAATAGATACTGCTAGTACTCCAAAGATAAGCTTCTCTCCCTTTCTTCTATAGCAGCATAATGCTGTCTTCTCTCCCCTTTGGGCACTGCAATATTTAGCAGATTCCCCATAACGAGTGTCCCAGAATGAAAAGGCTGAAGTAATCAGCGAGAAGTTTGTGTGCACAATTAGAGTCCAGAGCCAGATTCAGTGCACCACATCCTCAGCTGGTGTCTATCAGCACAGATCCATTAAAATGTATCCCCTTATATTTTTCCAGTTATTTTCTTTATTTATTATTTGTCCTGTATTATTGCTGAGGTCCCCCGTCGTGGCCCAGAGCTCCATTGTGCTAGGTGCTGTGCAAGCATAGAAGACAAAGATGGTCCCTACTCTGAAGAGCATTGCAACCGAGGTCAAAGACAAGAGACGGGGAGTGGCTACACCAGATGAGGAGCATAAATTAACAATGCAAAAAAATATGGTCAGCATGAAGTTTTGCAGCTGAAACTGCAAATCACGTTATTTTCCATTAATAGACAAAGAGAATTGGGAGAATCGGACTTACCTTATTCACCAGCAGGAACGTGCGAAGAGAATTGAAGTGAAGTGAGTGAAGAGCTCTGGGGTGCCAGACCTTTTATACCATGTCTGATCTATCCTTCCGGAAATGAGACACAACCTGGCGATAGTGACTTGTTTGTTTATCATCTCAAGCCTGCACTGATTACCCAAAAGGTTGCTTTGCCGGTCTGACTCATGGTTGTATCAGTAGATCAATATGTCTCCCGTATGCCATCCATGTTTCCGATTGGTGCATGAAAATGTTAATTCCGGCCACACCTGGTGTGACATACGGGCAGGTATGAGGAAAAACAGGTGTGATGTTCTTTGCCGGTTTGCAAAGTCTCACTTCTCTGGTTATTGATTCAAACCCCAGCATTTTTGGGGAGTTCAAACACTACTGTGATGGGCAGCAGCATAAAATGAAAACTAGGGAGAGAACGGGAGAGAGAGAGAAGCAATTTAAGAGTTTGCTTATATGAAAAAAAGAAACCAAGAAGTTGATGTTACGTTATATCTGTGAGGATCTAGGCTTTAAGGGAGTGTAACAGAATATTAAGTATGTAAGCAGGTTATTTTATTTCTATTGAATTTTGCTCTCTTATACAAATGGAACAAAAGGGATGTTATAATAAGTAGCTTCCCAAGAAGGGGTGTTTGAGTAGGTTAGTATGTTTAGGTATGGATGATATCTAGGAATTAAGGCCCAGATTTTTATTGGTTTCTAATGAAGTTCCATTTATAATTGGTTTATAAGGGATTATTAAAGGGAGAATAGCTGTAAGTTGAGTTGATCATGAATTGGGAGGTTTTTCTATGGGAAGTTTGAAGGTTTCTTTGAAATATTGAAAGCGATATATTTCTGTTCTGTAACACTGCTGCAGTGATTCATGGGAGCTGCCTCTGGGCTGCCTTGTGCACCCATTCTCTTCGGGAAGCCTGGCTTCCTGGTCAGATGATATCTCCAGTGATTAAGGCTAAGATTTAGTCATGGGTTTATTTACTAACCGTCAGAGACAGGTCACGGGCAATAAACGAAAATGGAGAGAACGTGACCTGTCCATGACTTTTCCTATTAAGACGCCTGACTAAATGTTTGCTGTCCCAGGGCCCCGTCTCTCTCGGGGGCCGGCGGGGCGCTGGTGCTCTGGGGACCCCGGGGCCCCAGTGCTCAGACCACCGAGCAGTGGCTGGTGCGGCAGCCCCTGGGTTGCTACAGCAGCTGCTGCTGTGGCTGGCTGTAGGGCCACCCGTGTGGCTTGCTGGCGGGCAGCTCCAGCAGCAGCCGGTGTGGCTGGCCCCGGGGCCGCCTGAGCACACTGGCCGCTGCAGCTGAGGAAATTCATGGAGGTCGCGGAAAGTCATGGAATTCATAACTTCCGCGAGCTCCGTGAGAAACTCACAGCCTTTCCGGTGATAGAACCGGTCTCCCCTGTTGGGGAGAGGAAGCGGTGTGTCATGGCTGTCACAGGACCGCGGTGCCTCTTGGGAGAGGACGTCTGACAAGGGAGCCTGGCCTGTTGACTTAGGAATGGGGAACAGTCATGTCACGTCATCCCCGGACCACGGCCAGTCCACTGGCAACGCCAATTTGACTGTTAAAATGGCTAATCCTATACTATAGACAACTGCAAAAATCAAGGAAATCCACGTCAAACCATTCCTGCTTGGGGAATCACTCCAAATAAAGGCCTTATTAGCAACCCAGTATTCATCTTTGTGATGTGTCATTGCATATTCTGTACGGAAATATGCGTATGGTGTGAATATGACATAACTGAGATACACTTTATGCCAGATGACTCATGAGAGGTATCATGGGAAAGGTTCTGAATTTACTGAATGTGCTTGTCCAATCTGTTTGCCTGTACCATTTCTGTATCTGAAGTTAGGAATAGTGACTATGTATCTGTCTTTCAGTTATGCTACTTTGGATGATACCCTCTGCCAAGACTTCAGGTAGAACAATGGAAAAGCCAGAGAGGGCGGATGGCCCATCAGTGAGGACAATGGACTGTGAAAAGCTTGGCGTTCCTGCGGAGCTTCCACACTGCCCCGCCCTCATGGACACTGTAATCCTACAGAGTCAGGTGGTCTTGTCAACTAAAACGTTACCTGTGACTTCTTGTAACTTTCCAGTGTAAGGGGGTCAAACTAGGGAAACAAAGGACTCCCGCCTTATGCACATCCTGTGTAAGGTTGGGGAGTGAGGTAATCCTGGTCGTCAGTTCTCCCCTGCTGCCCCACCCAAGATGACTGCTGGAAACAACTAAGACTGAACTGGGGGAAAGAACTGAACCCAGGCTGTGAAGAAGATTATTAGAACCACATTCAGGGTGAGAATTTACATGTAACCAGTTTCTTTAGTGTATTAAGCTTACTTTGGGTGCTCCGCTTTATTTTCTGAGTAATCTGGCTTGTTCTGTCTGCTACCTCCTTAACTACTTAAAATACACCTATTATTAGTTCATAAATTTATTTCTGGTTTATAATATATCCCAGTTTATGTGATTTCTCACTGGGTGGGGGGCGAGGAGTTGTGCATACCCTCCTCCACATTGAGGGGAGAAGTGAATTTCAAAGGATTTTGGGTTTGTACTCCAAGGCGTGTCGGACATCTGGGTGCTGAGGCAGGCCCCTTAAACTGCTCCGTCCCAGAGCGGATCTCTGTCTCTCTGTGCAGCTGGGTGTGGCCCGGCCTGTGTGCTTGGCTGGAAGAGGCTGGGGAGCTTTTGTGAAGGATGGTAAAATAAGCACGTGGCTCGGCCTCGATTAGCAGGATGAGGAAGGAACCCAGGCCGAGCAGTGACCCATAGATATCGGAACAGACTCTCAAATCACTGCAAATGTGCAGCAGAACCAAGAGCCTACAAGGGATATGTGTGTGACCTTGTACGATAACAAAGCATGAAAGAACGACCCTCCCGAACCGAGAGGCTTGTATCTCCGTTGCCAAAGCAACGATGTGGGAGTTAACGAAAACAAAAGAACAGAACACGAGCAAATGAAGAAAATAAGGGTTGGTGTTAGGTTATATTGATGAGTCTCTAGACTTATGGGGTGCAATAGATTCTGAGCCCTGGAAGCAGGTTATGGTGTCTATGGTCAATGTTGCTATCTCAGCTAACCGTGGCAAAAGAGAGATGATGTGAAATAGCTTCTCCCAAGGGGTGTTATCGTGTGATAGCATGATTTTGTGCCGTCTAATACGTGGCAATGTAGGCGTAGATTTCTGAAGGTATTTAGGTGGCCAACTCTGGTAGGTGCTTAAATGCCTTTAAATCGGGGCCTTAGAGAACTCTTTGTTCAGGCTGTGCTTCCTGAGAGGGAGATCTCTACCGAGGGGAATGCATAATGCCTGAATGGTGCACTGGCTTGGCTCTCTCCTTTTCTACTGGAACTCTGAACCTGGTGAGAAATAGCCGCTGGTCTGAAGACCGTGGGATCTTAAGAAACAAGAAAGCCCAAGGCCGTGAGAGACGACATGTTATATTATTGCCTTTTTGAAGAAGGGGAGCTACGGAGCAGAGGGGTGAACTGAGCTGGGAAGTGGCAGAACGTTTCTGTAGCATTTTCTTTGAGCCACGGTAAATACAGAAGAACCGGAGGGGAGATTTCAGTAGAGAATTGTGGGGATGGAAGGGTTGGGCTCGGACTATCGCAGCTGCTCTTTGCCTGTGGATCTGTGAATCTCCTGCAGTAGCCAGGGACCGGCTCCTTCCCTGAGGTGTCACATCCCCAGCCATTTTGGTGATGCTACGACCCTTCCAGGGAAGAAAGGGGATTGGTTTCAAATCTTGGAGCATCCTTGATGTCAGATGCCCATTGGTTGCTTAACCAACGGGTCTCTCCTTGCCGCTGTCATGGTGTTGCCAGTGGGTCTGACTTTTCCCCCAGTTGTGGAATTCTGGTCGGGGCTGGAGCCTGTCTCGTTAGCAGATTCTCGCTGCAGCCCTTTGGGAATTACTGCCCTTCCTCGGGGAACCCTCCCCTTCCACCTCTGGCTGCCTGTCCACTGCCCCTCTTCCTTGGAAAGAGGAGCCAATCAGGGCGCTGCCGGAGGCAGGGAGTGCTCTGTTCTCTGTTCTCATGAGCCCACAGCACTCTCAAGGAGGGGAGGGGAATATCTTAAATGTCCTCTGGTCCTTCCAGCCCCCATTCCTCTGCCAGCCTCTCTCCTTTCTGCAACACCAGGTGTGAGGGGATGAGAGGCAAATGAAGAACCCCACAGACCAGAAACAGGAGGAGGGACCCCAGTGAGGCACCCCAGGCCTTGGAGCTGCAGGAGGCTCAGAGGGGACGCTCGGGGGGGGGACAGACATCTTGTGGCAGCGGGGGGACAGTGAGATGTGGGGCCAGGGCTGAGGGTGGGGGCTGGGTAGAAAGGACAGGTATGGGCTGCGGGCAGTGGGGGGCACATGGGGCAAATGTGGGGTTGAGAGCCCCTGCAGCAGGCACCTGAATCCCCTCATGAATTTCCTCTATTTTGTCTTTGGGCTGGTGAGGGAAAGAGGTCAGAAGGGGGAACAGAATGTGGAACCTGGCTACCCCACCAGTTGGTATCTCAGCGCAGCGGTGCCTTAGAGCTATCGTTTGTATGGAGGATGATTTCTCAGTGAGAGGTGAATTTGCTGTTTGGTGACAAGAGAGTGAGGATTAAGGAAACACCCGGACAAGGGAACTCTCGTGAACTCTACATTTTAATGTCTCAGATGTACAACTGGAGACCAAAGCAACGAGTCGAGGGGTACAATTATCCCAGGGTCAAGGTACAAATCGTAGTTCTCACATGCGCTGATAACAACATCAGAGATACAAGACCGACTGAGAAGAGAAGAGAGAATTTTCAGTGGCCGACAGTGAAACAAGGGCATGCAAAGCTTTACAAATTCAAGGCAAGCTCAGGAGAGCACGCAGGGAGCTGGCAATGGGTTTGACGTTCTGTGCGTTTTTGCCTCGATCCATGCTGAGCCCAGTTACTTCAGCTTCTGGCAGGGCACCTTGCAGATCTTCTGCTGCTGCTGTTGTTGGCAGTGCTGCTGTGGTTTCCCATGGCAAGAAGACCCTCCGCTGTGGCAAGAAGATCCACCACCGTGACAAGATGAACCTCCACTACTATGGCAAGAAGACCCACCGCTGTGGCAAGAGGATCCTCCGCTCCCATGGCAAGAGGATCCACTGCTGTGGCAGTGGTCTTGTTTGTGGCAGTGGTCTTTCTCCTGGCGGGAGCACATCTTTCTGCAGCTTGGGTAACCCTGAAAGAAAGAGACAGCCATCCCTCAGTGCATGCGAAGACAAGAGGAACCATTATGGAAATCCAGCTTCCTTCCAGCACGGAATATAGAAGAAGTTGCTTTCTGAAATGTTGACTGGAGAAGCCAGGAGGCTTTTCAGCCTGAAAGTTCTGATCCCCAAGGAAGAGATGAGAAGTTCTCTAGGAGGCTCCCATCTCATCCATCCCATCCCCTAGTAGAGAGAGAGATAGATACTGCTAGTACTCCAAAGATAAGCTTCTCTCCCTTTCTTCTACAGCACCATAATGCTGTCTGCTCTCCCCTTTGGGCACTGCAATATTTAGCAGATTCCCCATAACGAGTGTCCCAGAATGAAAAGGCTGAAGTAATCAGCGAGAAGTTTGTGTGCACAATTAGAGTCCAGAGCCAGATTCAGTGCACCACATCCTCAGCTGGTGTCTATCAACACAGATCCATTAAAATGTATCCCCTTATATTTTTCCAGTTATTATTTGTATTCATTATTTGTCCTGTATTATCGCTGAGGTCCCCCGTCGTGGCCCAAATCTCCACTGTGCTAGGTGCTGTGCAAGCATAGAAGACAAAGATGGTCCCTACTCTGAAGAGCATTGCCACCGAGGTCAAAGACAAGAGACGGGGAGTGGCTATACCAGATGAGGAGCATAAATTAACAATGTAAAAAATATGGTCAGCATGAAGTTTTGCAGCTGAAACTGCAAATCACGTTATTTTCCATTAATAGACAAAGAGAATTGGGAGAATCGGACTTACCTTATTCACCAGCAGGAACGTGCGAAGAGAATTGAAGTGAAGTGAGTGAAGAGCTCTGGGTTGCCAGACCTTTTATACCATGTCTGATCTATCCTTCCGGAAATGAGACACAACCTGGCGATAGTGACTTGTTTGTTTATCATCTCAAGCCTGCACTAATTACCCAAAAGGTAGCTTTGCCGGTCTGACTCATGGTTGTATCAGTAGATCAATATGTCTCCCGTATGCCATCCGTGTTTCCGATTGGTGCATGAAAATGTTAATTCCGGCCACACCTGGTGTGACATACGGGCAGGTATGAGGAAAAACAGGTGTGATGTTCTTTGCCGGTTTGTAAAGTCTCACTTCTCTGGTTATTGATTCAAACCCCAGCATTTTTGGGGAGTTCAAACACTACTGTGATGGGCAGCAGCATAAAATGAAAACTAGGGAGAGAATGGGAGAGAGAGAGAAGCAATTTAAGAGTTTGCTTATATGAAAAAAAGAAACCAAGAAGTTGATGTTACGTTATATCTGTGAGGATCTAGACTTTAAGGGAGTGTAACAGAATGTTAAGTATGTAAGCAGGTTATTTTATTTCTATCAAATTTTGCTCTCTTATACAAATGGAACAAAAGGGACGTTATAATAAGTAGCTTCCCAAGAAGGGGTGTTTGAGTAGGTTAGTTTGTTTAGGTACGGATGATCTCTAGGAATTAAGGCCCAGATTTTTATTGGTTTCTAATGAAGTTCCATTTATAATTGGTTTATAAGGGATTATTAAAGGGAGAATAGCCGTAAGTAGAGTTGATCATGAACTGGGAGGTTTTTCTATGGGAAGTTTGAAGGTTTCTTTGAAATATTGAAAGCGATATATTTCTGTTCTGTAACACTGCTGCAGTGATTCATGGGAGCTGCCTCTGGGCTGCCTTGTGCACCCATTCTCTTCGGGAAGCCTGGCTTCCTGGTCAGATGATATCTCCAGTGATTAAGGCTAAGATTTAGTCATGGGTTTATTTACTAACCGTCAGAGACAGGTCACGGGCAATAAACGAAAATGGAGAGAACGTGACCTGTCCATGACTTTTCCTATTAAGATGCCTGACTAAATGTTTGCTGTCCCAGGGCCCCGTCTCTCTCGGGGGCCGGCGGGGCACTGGTGCCCTGGGGACCCCGGGGCCCCAGTGCTCAGACCACCGAGCAGTGGCTGGTGTGGCAGCCCCTGGGTTGCTACAGCAGCTGCTGCTGTGGCTGGCTGTAGGGCCACCCGTGTGGCTTGCTGGCGGGCAGCTCCAGCAGCAGCCGGTGTGGCTGGCCCCGGGGCCGCCTGAGCACACTGGCCGCTGCAGCTGAGGAAATTCACGGAGGTCGCGGAAAGTCACGGAATTCATAACTTCCGCGACCTCCGTGAGAAACTCGCAGCCTTTCCGGTGATAGAACCGGTCTCCCCTGTTGGGGAGAAGAAGCGGTGTGTCATGGCTGTCACAGGACCGTGGTGCCTCTTGGGAGAGGACGTCTGACAAGGGAGCCTGGCCCGTTGACTTAGGAATGGGGAACAGTCATGTCACATCATCTCCGGACCACGGCCAGCCTACTGGCAAAGCCAATTTGACTGTTAAAATGGCTAAGACTACACTATAGACAACTGCAAATATCAAGGAAATCCACATCAAACCATTCCTGCGTGGGGAATCACTCCAAATAAAGGCGTTATTAGCGACCCAGTATTCATCTTTGTGATGTGTGATCGCATATTCTTTACGAAAATATGCGTATGGTGTGAATATGACATAACTGAGATACACTTTATGCCAGATGACTCATGAGAGGTATCATGGGAGAGGGTCTGATTTACTGAATGTGCTTGTCCAATCTGTATGCCTGTATCATTTCTGTATCTGAAGTTAGCAATAGTGACTATGTATCTGTCTTTCAGTTATGCTACTTTGGATGATACCCTCTGCCAACACTTCAGGTAGAACAATGGAAAAGCCAGAGAGGGCGGATGGCCCATCAGTGAGGACAATGGACTGTGAAAAGCTTGGCGTTCCTGCAGAGCCTCCGTACTGCCCCGCCCTTATGGACACTGTAATCCTACAGAGTCAGGTGGTCTTGTCACCTGATACTAAAACATTACCTGGGACTTCTTGTAACTTTCCACTGTAAGGGGGTCAAACTAGGGAAACAAAGGACTCCCGCCTTATGCAAATCCTGTGTAAGGCTGGGGAGTGAGGTAATCCTGGTCGTCAGTTCTCCCCTGCTGCCCCACCCAAGATGACTGCTGGAAACAACTAAGACTGAACTGGGGGAAAGTCCTGGACCCAGGCTGTGAAGAAGATTATTAGAACCACATTCAGGGTGAGAATTTACATGTAACCAGTTTCTTTAGTGTATTAAGCTTACTTTGGGTGCTCTGTTTTATTTTCTGAGTAATCTGGCTTGTTCTGTCTGCTACCTCCTTAACTACTTAAAATACACCTATTATTAGTTCATAAATTTATTTCTGGTTTATAATATATCCCAGTTTATGTGATTTCTCACTGGGTGGGGGGCGAGGAGTTGTGCATACCCTCCTCCACACTGAGGGAGAAGTGAATTTCAAAGGATTTTGGGTTTGTACTGGAAGGCGGGTCGGACATCTGGGTGCTGAGGCAGGCCCCTTAAACTGCTCCGTCCCAGAGCAGATCTCTGTCTCTCTGTGCAGCTGGGTGTGGCCCGGCCTGTGTGCTTGGCTGGAAGAGGCTGGGGAGCTTCTGTGAAGGATGGTAAAATAAGCACGTGGCTCGGCCTTGATCAGCAGGATGCGGAAGGAACCCAGGCCGAGCAGTGACCCATAGATATCGGAACAGACTCTCAAATCACCGCAAATGTGCAGCAGAACCAAGCGCCTACAAGGGATATGTGTGACCTTGTACGATAACAAAGCATGAAAGAACGACCCTTCCGAACCGAGAGGCTTGTATCTCCGTTGCCAAAGCAACGATGTGGGAGTTAATGAAAACAAAAGAACAGAACACGAGCAAATGAAGAAAATAAGGGTTGGTGTTAGGTTATATTGATGAGTCTCTAGACTTATGGGGTGCAATAGATTCTGAGCCCTGGAAGCAGGTTATGGTGTCTATGGTCAATGTTGCTATCTCACCTAACCGTGGCAAAAGAGAGATGATGTAAAATAGCTTCTCCCAAGGAGTGTTATCGTGTGATAGCATGATTTTGTGCAGTCTAATATGTGGCAATGTAGGCGTAGATTTCTGAAGGTATTTAGGTGGCCAACTGTGGTAGGTGCTTAAATGCCTTTAAATCGGGGCCTTAGAGAACAATTCGTTCAGGCCGAGCTTCCTGAGAGGGAGATTTCTACCGAGGGGAATGCATAATGCCTGAATGGTGCACTGGCTTGGCTCTCTCCTTTTCTACTGGAACTCTGAACCTGGTGAGAAATAGCTGCTGGATTGAAGACCATGGGATCTCGAGAAACAAGAAAGCCCAAGGCCGTGAGAGACGACGTGTTATATTATCGCCATTTTGAAGAAGGGGAGCTACGGAGCAGAGGGGTGAACTGAGCTGGGAAGTGGCAGAACGTTGCTGTAGCATTTTCTTTGAGCCACGGTAAATACAGAAGAACCGGAGAGGAGATTTCAATAGAGAATTGTGGGGATGGAAGGGTTGGGCTCGGACTATCGCAGCTGCTCTTTGCCTGTGGATCTGTGAATCTCCTGCAGTAGCCAGGGACCGGCTCCCTCCCTGATGTTTTACGTTCCGAGCCATTTTGATGATGCTACGACCCCTCCAGGGAAGAAAGGGGATTGGTTTCAAATCTTGGAGCATCCTTGGTGTCAGATGCCCATTGGTTGCTTAACCAACGGGTCTCTCCTTGCCGCTGTCATGGTGTTGCCAGTGGGTCTGACTTTTCCCCCAGTTGTGGAATTCTGGTCGGGGCTGGAGCCTGTCTAGTTAGGAGATTCTCACTCCAGCCCTTTTGTGAATTACTGCCTTACCTCGGGGAACCCTCCCCTTCCACCTCTGATTGGCTGCCTGTCCACTGCCCGTCTTCCTTGGAAAGAGGAGCCAATCAGGGCGCTGCCAGAGGCAGGGAGTGCTCTGTTCTCTGTTCTCATGAGCCCACAGCACTCTCAAAGAGGGGAGGGGAATATCTTAAATCTCCTCTGGTCCTTCCAGCCCCCCTTCCTCTGCCAGCCTCTCTCCTTTCTGCAACACCAGGTGTGAGGAGATGAGAGGCAAATGAAGAACCCCACAGACCAGAAACAAGAGGAGGGACCCCAGTGAGGCACCCCAGGCATTGGACCTGCAGGAGGCTCAGGGGGGACGCTCGGGGGGGACAGAAGTCTTGTGGCGGCGGGGGGACAGTGAGACGTGGGGCCAGGGCTGAGGGTGGGGGCTGGGTAGAAAGGACAGGTATGGGCTGCGGGCAGTGGGGGGCACATTGGGCAAATGTGGGGTTGAGAGCTCCTGCAGCAGGCACCTGAATCCCCTCATGAATTTCCTCTATTTTGTCTTTGGGCTGGTGAGGGAAAGAGGTCAGAAGGGGGAACAGAATGTGGAACCTGGCTACCCCACCAGTTGGTATCTCAGCGCAGCGGTGCCTTAGAGCTATCGTTTGTACAGACAGAGGATGATTTCCCAGTGAGAGGCGAATTTGCTGTGTGGTGACAAGAGAGTGAGGATTAAGGAAACACCAGGACAGGGGAACTCTCGTGAACTCTACATTTTAATGTCTCAGATGTACAACTGGAGACCAAAGCAACGAGTCGAGGGGTACAATTATCCCCGTGTCAAGGTACAGATCGTATTTCTCACATGTGCGGATAAGAACATCAGAGATACAAGACCAACTGAGAAGAGAAGAGAGAATTTGCAGTGGCCGATAGTGAAACAAGGGCATGCAAAGCTTTACAAATTCAAGACAAGCTCAGGAGAGCACGCAGGGAGCTGGCAATGGGTTTGACATTCTGTGTGTTTTTGCCTTGATCCATGCTGAGCCCAGTTACTTCAGCTTCTGGCAGGGCACCTTGCAGATCTTCTGCTGCTGCTGTTGTTGGCAGTGCTGCTGTGGTTTCCCGTGGCAAGAAGATCCACCACCGTGGCAAGATGAACCTCCACTACTATGGCAAGAAGACCCACCGCTGTGGCAAGAGGATCCTCCGCTCCCATGGCAAGAGGATCCACTGCTGTGGCAGTGGTCTTGTTTGTGGCAGTGGTCTTTCTCCTGGCGGGAGCACATCTTTCTGCAGCTTGGGTAACCCTGAAAGAAAGAGACAGCCATCCCTCAGTGCATGCGAAGACAAGAGGAACCATTATGGAAAGCCAGCTTCCTTCCAGCACGGAATATAGAAGAAGTTGCTTTCTGAAATGTTGACTGGAGAAGCCAGGAGGCTTTTCAGCCTGAAAGTTCTGATCCCCAAGGAGGAAATGAGAAGTTATCTAGGAGGCTCCCATCTCATCCATCTCATCCCCTAGTAGAGAGACAATAGATACTGCTAGTACTCCATAGATAAGCTTCTCTCCCTTTCTTCTACAGCAGCATAATGCTGTCTGCTCTCCCCTTTGGGCACCGCAATATTTAGCAGATTCCCCATAACGAGTGTCCCAGAATGAAAAGGCTGAAGTAATCAGCGAGAAGTTTGTGTACACAATTAGAGTCCAGAGCCAGATTCAGTGCACCACATCCTCAGCTGGTGTCTATCAACACAGATCCATTAAAATGTATCCCCTTATATTTTTCCAGTTATTTTTTTTATTTATTATTTGTCCTGTATTATCGCTGAGGTCCCCTGTCATGGCCCAGAGCTCCATTGTGCTAGGTGCTGTGCAAGCATAGAAGACAAAGATGATCCCTACTCTGAAGAGCATTGGAACCGAGGTCAAAGACAAGAGACGGGGAGTGGCTACACCAGATGAGGAGCATAAAGTAATGCAAAAAATATGGTCAGCATGAAGTTTTGCAGCTGAAACTGCAAATCCCGTTATTTTCCATTAAGAGCCAAAGAGAATTGGGAGAATCGGACTTACCTTATTCACCAGCAGGAATGTGCAAAGAGAATTGAAGTGAAGTGAGTGAAGAGCACTGGGGTCCCAGACCTTTTATAGTATATCTTATCTATCTTGCCGGAAGTGAGATACAACCTGGCAATGGTGACTTGTTTGTTTATCATCTCAAGCCTGCACTGATTACTCAAAATCTTGCTTTGCTGGTTTGTCTCATTGTTTTGTAGGTAGATCAATAGCGCTCCCATATGCCTTGCTTTTCTCTCATTGCTCTATAAACTTGTTAATTCCACCCACAGCTGGTGAGACGAACAGGGAGGCATAGGAATAAAGGCAGTGCTGTTTGGAATTGGGTTTGCTATAACTCATGAATCTGCTTGTCCAAAACCCTGAATTTTAGGAAAGTCCAGATACTACGGTGATGGGCATTAATTTAAATTCATAAGTTCGACAGAAGGAGATAGGGAGATAGGCAGAAGCAACTGACATGTCTGTTAATTAAAAGAAACAAAGAACCAAAAGAGTTGGTGTTACTCTATATCAGAGATAAAGAGTTTAGGGTTGTATAAGAGAATGTTCAGTATGTAAGCAGGTTATGGAACTGATGTGTAATTTTGCAATCTCTCATTAATGTAATTAAAAGGGGTGTTACAATAAATAACTGCCCAATGGGTGGTATTACAGGATGACTGTATTTATATACAGGGTAATAGCTAGGAATGTAGACCCAGATTTTTAAAGGTATTTATAGGTATTCCATGGAAACTTTGGTGCCTAAATTCCTTTAAAAATCTGGGCCTTAGAGAACTTTCCCCTCTGTAAGTGCTTGATGAGAGAGACACAACCTGGCAATGGTGACTTGTTTGTTCCCTGACCCAAATTATTATAATGCTGAATGGAGTCATGGTTTTATAGGGAGATCAATATCTCTTCTGTAGACCCTCCATTTTTTCTCATTGCTTCATGAAAATGTGAATTGCCAGTCACGTCTTGTGTGACTTGCAGGCAGGGATGGGGAAAAATGGAGATTTTGGGGTTGGCAAAGGCTTGGTCTACCCTTAAGAAGTAGATCAACCTTGCCATGTTGCTCAGGACTGTGAACTATTTCATGCACTGAGCACCATAGTTAGGTCGACCTAACCCTGGAGTAGACATGGCCAGGGTGATGGAGCTCCTTCTCCATGCTACATCCATGGAAAAAAAACTCTTTTGTGGCTGTAGGAAGCTTCTATGCTCTGGTGCTACGGTGGCCGAAACTGCAGCTATAGCACAGACATACCTTAAGACTCATTGCTCTGGTTACTGATTCAAACCCACGAATTTTAGGACAGTTTGGTTGCAGGCACCATATATCCAAACCCCAGAAATTTCAAGGGTGTAACTGTAACCCACTATTCAGTGGATGTGTTGTGTTCCCGTCTGTCTCATTCACAGAGCATGTTAGGACTTGATGCAATGCCTAAGGGATCTCTTTTCTTTCATGTCCATGGGCGCTGGATCAAGGTCTTAATCCATTCCTTTATTCTGTAGGGGGTGATTCTCCTAGCTCTGGAGGTGCTTGGTTATGTCTCTCTTGACAGCCAAGATGCCCGTTTGTTATAACTGGGATTCTTTTTAGCTGGACTAGGTCGGCAATGATCTGATTAAAAAGTGATTGGCCTGGCCGACTTTGTTGTGCAAGCTTGAAGATGGAAGAGATGTATAGGCTCTCTGCACCCATCAGTGACCACCTGTAGATAGGACCTACTTGTTTTACTAAGTCTTGAGTCCCCTTTCTGGACCTTTCTTCACAATCTATTTCGAGCCTACAGCTTTTGGGTGGCCTTAAAAGAAGAATGAAAAATGTGGGCCAGATCTCCAGCTGGCGGGATGTGGCCTTAGCAGAAGTCCATAGAGTTACCCTGATTTACCCCAGCCGAGAATCCGGACCAATGTCTCTGAAGTCTGGCTTCTTCCCTGTGTTCTCTGTGCCTTCAAAGCATATCCCTGTTCTATTGCTAAAGAACGTTTGTGGACTTTTTCCTGTACCAGGCCAGTCTGAAAAGGTGCAATGGTATCTGTATAGGCCTGTGCTGGGCCTCAGAGAGCTTCCAGTGAACTGAATGGGAATCCTGCTCATGTCTGGTTCAGGAGTTCTAAATCTGACTGCAGTCGTCACTGAACAGGACTGGGCAAAACTGGGGAAAAGAGAAACTGCATTTTTATCAGGACTCAGAGAGAAATTCCGGAAATAATGGGCTTAGTATCTATCTATCTATCTATCTATCTATCTATCTATCTATCTATCTATCAGATGAATGGAATGGGATGGATTCTTGATAGGACATTTTAATTCCTGGGTTTCCTATGAAATTGATTCCCAAGACAGTTAACATTCCTTTCACTGAATAATGACTTTTTCCTTTTGGATATTAAATGAGCACTGTAGACAAATAATTGTGTATGGGCAGATCCTCACATGGTATGAATTGGCCTTGCTGCACTTAAGTATATGGAGCAATGCCAGTTTACACCAGCTGAGGAACAAGACCTTTGATTTCTAAGGAGATTGGCGCACTGTGGCCATTTCTTCATGAAAGAGAGCAAAAATATTCCGAAAAGGAAAGGTTATGCTGGAAATAAATGAGAGGAGAAACAGCAAGACAATGGGATGCTCATGAATTGTAAGTTTTATTGTCTTCACATCTACAAGTGGACACCGAAGCGGGAAGGTAGTGTGTGAAATTATCCCAGCAGAAAATATTTCACACTGCATAGCCCAAGAATATAACCGATCCAGCAGAAACAGCCCTTAATGATAAGATTTCACACTTATACAGTGGGTTAACTCTTCAAAGCGCATTACAAGCATTAACTGATTATAATAATCAAAACAACAGAGAGAGTGCAACTTGTGAATGAAACAGGTCATGCCAAGCTGTATAAATGTAAGGCAACGTCATGGGAGCAGGAGATTCATTGTTGTAACTTGTCGCTGTCACTTCAGCTGCCGTGATGGAATTTTGCCCACTTGATTTTGCAGCTGTTGACTTGGAAGACACTTTGCCCCTGGTATTCAGCACTTTTTCACTGGAAGACAGCACTGTTGCATTGGTGGACAGCACTTCTGCACTGGAGGGCAGCACTGTTGCACATGTTGTTTTGGCTTCACATAAATTGGTGCACTGTGGCATGCTCCAGAGGTACCGTGGCATGACGATCCAGAACCGTGGCATGACGATCCAGAACCGTGGCATGACGATCCAGAACTGTGGCAGGACCGCTCAGAACAGACCGACCACCCATGGCCGTGGCATCCTCCGGAGGATCCATGGAAGTACGATGGCCTCCTGACACAGCAGTGGCCTCCACTGCCATGGCACGACCCTGATGACCCGTGGCAATTCTCAGCACAGCCCGATCGTCGATACTCGTAGCATCGGTTATCATGGCCTCCCCTTGGCCCACAACCACTGCTGCAGCAGGTGCTATAAGCATAGGTGAAGGGGGTGCGCCGGGTGTCCAGCCAGGAGCCCGCAGGGTCATACCAGGTGGAGTTCCTGTTGAAGTAGGATTCCCTTCCAGAAGAGTAAATCATTCTGCAGCCTAGGTGAAGCTGAAAGAAACAGATCACATGGGATAAGCCCTTGAATTTCCATTTACTCTCTTCAGATAGAAATCCCTGCTTTTATACCCCTCACACGGGGCAGGGGTTCTTAACTTGAAAGCGACAAATCTAAAGGTGATCTCAACACCCGCATCTGGGGAATGGCCAGTCTCTTCCAAGATGCCCTCTCTAGGTTTACGCTGAAATGGATTTCCCCAGACACATGCAGCTGGGGATCAGAATCAGCCACAGGGCATTGCGCCAATTCTCCCCCACGCAAACGTGTTGGAGCTCTCTTCTCGAGGCAGCCCTGTGGTGCTCTGACCTCTCAGCACCCCATCCTTCAGTCCCTAACCATTTATCCTTAGGACCCGTAACGCATTCTGTACGCTGCCTCGGAGACATGAATGCCCTTCGCATTTGCATATGGACCCAGCTACACAAGGAAAACTTGGCTCTAGCATTCGAACCCAGGCACAGGGAATTGTAGACTCTGATCTGGAAAAAAAATATATGTTAAGGATATTTCTAATGAACAGCAAAGAGGATCAGTATAATCTGACTTACCCTATTGACCAACAAGGACCGTCGAGAAGAGGTGAAGCTGAGTGTGTCAGGAGCAGTGGGATGCAAGAGTTTTTATACAGCTCGGAGCTCTCTTTGAAATGAGAGATCCCCGGGGAATGAGCACTTAATTATTGACAATCAAAACAAGCCCGCGTTTGTCTGCAGTTCCCCATGTCCGGCATTGTGAGTTGACTATTTCTGATCAGCAATAATTTCTGAGTAGTGTAGATGATCAGAGCATTTGATTTGCGTAATCCTCAAATACGCTGCGTGAGGCAGATCAGAAGGAATTTATTTCTCCATTTTACAAATGGGTAGACTGAGGCACAGAAGTGGTAAGTGCCCTGCTACTAGTGAGTCACGGGAAGAGACAGGTGCAGAAATCCGGTGTCCCACATTCCCAGTACATTATCCCATGCTGCTGACTCCTATATCACTTGATAATGTAATTAGTAGCTCCAGCGCATGTGGATGGCAATCGGGGACAGAACTGGCTGACCTGCCTAGGAGCCCAGACGAGCCATTGGCAGAGCCAACACACAAGGATATCTAGCTCCCAGCCCCAGGCCCAGTCCCCTAGACCAGTGGTTTTCAACCTTTTTACATTTGTGGACCCCTAAAAATTTTTGAATGGAGATACGGACCCCTTTGGAAATCTTCGACAGAGTAGGCGGACCCCAGGTGTCCGTGGACCAAAGGTTGAAAACCACTGCCCCAGACGATGGTGCCTCTCATGTTACGGGTTGGTTTTTAACGAAATGTGAAGCTGAGCCGCACTGAACAGGAATTGATGGAGGGGTTGGATCAAAAGTGAGGTGGGTTTTGGTTTCAGTTTTGCAAAACTTTGAGTGAGGTTTTTCTTTTGTGGGGGGGTTTGATTTCTGAGTCCCATTGACTGTACCGAGTCCTCAGTCCATGGCCTGGACTGTCCAGAAGTTTACAATTTTAGTCAGAGGTGAGAAATGGACCAGGGGCTGGGGGGGAGTCTGGTAGGGTCACGTGCCCACCCAAGTTGCTGCTTGGCTTATACTGAGTATATTTACACGGACTAAGCCATGCTCAGTAACATCTGCTGAGGCCGTTGCCCTCAATCTGCGTCTTCCTCCCCACTCTCGGCAGGTGGGGTCGTCACTGAGTTTAGTCCCGCCAGAGTGATAAGGACATTCAGATCGTCTCACCCCATCCCCTGAAACTATTTTGGAATTAATGTGACTGATTTTCTCTTCTGCTGACCTCGGTGTTCAAGGCAGTGACTATAAAAGGAGGTGCTTTCAAACACTGCTGTGATATGTTAACATAGGCCGTGGGTTATCCTGTGCAGACCATATCAGGCCAGATTTTGGGCTCCCGAAAGAGTTTCATGGAATCCCACCCCTGACCCATTTGGTTGTTGTTATTGCTGTTGGACCTAGTCAAAATGTTTCCATCAAAAGCTCTGGCACCTTCAGCGCAACAGCGCCCTCTAGCAACACACTGGGGCACTGCTTTGGAATTGAGCTCCAGGACGACAGCCGTGGAAGGCAACTAGTGATTATGGTTGCTTCCGTTTTAGGGTGTCCCATCTAAGACACCTTCAAGAGGCTAGATTTTCAGAGGGAGGCAGCTCAGCCACTTGCTAAAAATTGGGCTCCTTTCAGGTCTCTCATGCTGAGCACCCCAAAATGGTGGCATCCCAAGTCACTGAGTGATGGGAAGGTAAGCCAATGGGGAAGGTCTTTTGGGACCATTTTGTCTTTTCTTATTGGTGGGGCGGATCAGGTAAGTGGTTTTGTCGAGAAAGGATTTGGGGCAGAGCCAGTTTGGAAAAAAAACAATTCCAGGATGTGAATGGATGAAAGAGAGAAAGGAATAATTAAGGCAACAAGTGTAGGCATAGGATAGGCTCTTAGAGCGTGAGTAGCAGTCATGCAAGTTGAGTTGGTCATAGGTGTGTCAAGCCTTGAAAGACTTGAAAGGGAGGAATGCCAGCCAAATTAATCTCTGTTGTACCTCCACGGAAGCCAATGGGTCAAATCAATGGATCAGAATCAAGCCCTAGGGGTGAAATTCACATCTGTGCAGCAGAAGGCCTACATGAACCTCTAAGTCCGCAAAATTGGCTTGAAGTGGGATGAAAGTGGTTCAAAGGCCTGGTGCCGGGACAAACCCTGTTTCAGTGACGACAGATTGTTGCCCTCAGAATGAGGCATTGGAGCTCCCTTTTCTATTACGGTGATAACTCCGAGCACACACAAACCCTCCCATTTCTCTGGCACTCAGAGCTAAGGGCCAGATCCTCAGCTGGCATAAACCAGCATGACTCCATTGAAGACAATGGGCCAGCCTCTTAGCTGGTGTGAATTGGCATAGCTCTTCTGAAGTTGGTGGACTGGTGCCAGTTTACATTGGCTCAGGGTGTGGCCAGAAGTGTTGAGTGTTGGTGTAACCCAAACACCTCCTGGGTGTGGTGTTCTGTCCCATCTAATGGCACCAAGACCACTTAGAGAGAGATTAATGAGTCTGCTCTACAGCCTTAGCTAAGGGCCATGTGGCTTTTGGCTCATGCATTAAGCTCCAGAAGTTCCAGGTTCGATCCCACCCGCCCGCCCGCTGACAACTGGGGTTGGTCAGTGTTACGTTGGCAGCTGGTGAATGAGAAAACCTTGCAAAATGACAGCCAGGTTTCATAGAAACACAGGCCCGGAAGGACCTTCTGAGTCATCAAGTCCTGTTTCTCCTATTGCAGGCCACACCATCATGCAATCCCGTTAATTTAACAAGACCCAGCTTAAAACTAGTTAGGTTGTTTGCCAAGCGACTTCCTTTCTCTTTGCCCATTTCATTGGGTTTTAACATGGTGTGTTAATTTTCCCATTGCAACCACCCGCCCTGAGATCTTGCCAGACCTGTCTTATGCCTGGGGTATAGGTTCCCTTCTTTCCAGAAACTGGCTACCATTTTAAGCATCTGACAACTATAAAACTTCATGGGTCCTGTAGGTGGCCGTGTGTATTGGGTGACCCAGAATGAGTTGCAGTGGATTGTCTGGGAATTTCCCTCCCCTTAGATTTCCTTCCTTCTCACAGCTCAGTCATATTAAGAATGACTGTTCTTATTTGTTGGATGCTGTCAGTGTGCTCTGTGTCATAAAAGATACAGAAGAGGAAACAGTCCCTGTTCCAAGGATCTCAGGATCTAAGACTCTGGGGAAGATTATTTCAGAGATTCCTAGATTTTAAAGCCAGCAGGGACAATTTGATCATCTAGTTTGACCTCCTGCATAACACAGGCCCAAGAAACCCACCCAGTGACAGTAGAACCTCAGAGTTACGAACACCTCGGGAATGAAGGTTGTTCGTAACTCTGAAATGTTTGTAACGCTGAACAAAACGTTCTGGTGGTTCTTTCAAAAGTTTACCATTGACTATTGACTTAATGCAGCTTTGAAACCTTACTAGGTAGAAGAAAAATGCTGCTTTTAACCATCTTAATTTAAATGAAACAAGCACAGAAACAGTTTCCTTCCCTTGTCAAATCTTTTTGTTAGGCTTTCCTTTTATTTTTTTAGTAGTTTATGTTTAGGGGTATGGAACGGCTTCCGTATGAGGAGAGATTAATAAAACTGGGACTTTTCAGCTCGGCAAAGAGACGACTAAGGGGGGATATGATAGAGGTCTATAAAATCATGACTGATGTGAGAAAGTAAATCAGGAAGTGCTATTTACTCCTTTTCATAACACAACAACTAGGGATCACCAAATGAAATGAATGGGCAGCAGATTTAAAGCAAACAAAAGGAAGTATTTCTTCACGGAACGCACAGTCAACCTGTGGAACTCCTTGCCAGAGGATGTTGTGAAGGCCAAGACTATAACAGGGTTCAAAAAAGAAGTAGATAAGTTCATGGAGGACAGGTCCATCGATGGCTACTAGCCAGGCTGGGCAGAGATGGTGTCCCTAGCCTCTGTTTGCCAGAAGCTGGGAGTGGGCGACAGGGGATGGATCACTTGATGATTCCCTGTTCTGTTCCTTCCCTCTGGGGCACCTGGCACTGGCTGCTGTTGATAGACAGGATACTGGGCGAGATGAATCTTTGGTCTGACCCAGTATGACCCTTCTTATGTTAACACAGGACTGTACTGTATTGGCTTTTGTTGTCTTTGCTGCTGCCTGATCGTGGACTTCCGGTTCCAAATGCGGTGTGTGGTTGACTGGTCAGTTCGTAACTGTGGTGTTCGTAACTCCCGTACTGAGCCCCATAGCTTGTGTTTGACTAGAGCATCTGTCTCAGACAGGCCTCCCGTCCTGGGAAATCCTCAAGAGAGGAGGTTTGCCAGCTTGATAAATGATCTTTAATGCAGCCGAGTGACCTCACATGGGAAACGCCCAGCTCTCAGCACGTGTGTGTTTGCACCTGCGGCCAAACCCCAGCCTTGATACTCAGTTGGTCCAATACGAGCTATTGTCTCACTCACCTTTGTCTCCCGCATAGAACAGTTCTCCAAGCAGGTTGGGTATAGCTTTAGGATTCTGGCCAAGTACCAGGCTAATTAGGTTACATCCTCTGTGCCTAATTTCTCCAGGCAGGCTCTGTTGGATATGGCATAGGATTTTTCACTTGCTGGGCAAACTATGTTGGGGGACCTAGTAATCCGAATGCATAACTGTATGTTAGGTGGAGTTACTGATGTTAGAGATCTGTACTTTCGGACCACAGCACCTGTTCTTTGTGGGACACCATCCGTACTCTCCCACTGAAAAGCTACTTGTTTTACTAAGTCTTGAGTCCCCTTTCTGGACCTTTCTTCACAATCTGTTTCAAGCCTACAGCTTTTGGGTGGCCTTAAAAGAAGAATGAAAAATGTGGGCCAGATCTCCAGCTGGCGGGATGTGGCCTTGGCAGAAGTCCATAGAATTACCCTGATTTACCCCAGCCGAGAATCCGGACCAATGTCTCTGAAGTCTGGCTTCTTCCCTGTGTTCTCTGTGCCTTCAAAGCATATCCCTGTTCTATTGCTAAAGAACGTTTGTGGACGTTTTCCTGTACCAGGCCAGTCAGAAAAGGTGCAATTGTATCTGTATAGGCCTGTGCTGGCCTCAGAGAGCTTCCAGTGAACTGAATGGGAATCCTGCCGATGTCTGGTTCAGGAGTTCTAAATCTGACTGCAGTCGTCACTGAACAGGACTGGGCAAAATTGGGGAAAAGAGAAACTGCATTTTTTTCAGGACTCAGAGAGAAATTCCGGAAATAATGGGCTTAGTATCTATCTATCTATCTATCTATCTATCTATCTATCTATCTATCTATCAGATGAATGGAATGGGATGGATTCTTGATAGGACATTTTAATTCCTGGGTTTCCTATGAAATTGATTCCCAAGACAGTTAACATTCCTTTCACTGAATAATGACTTTTTCCTTCTGGATATTAAACGAGCACTGTAGACAAATAATTGTGTATGGACAGATCCTCACATGGTATGAATTGGCCTTGCTGCACTTAAGTATATGGAGCAATGCCAGTTTACACCGGCTGAGGAACTAGACCTTTGATTTCTAAGCAGATTGGCGCACTGTAGCCATTTCTTCATGAAAGAGAGCAAAAATATTCCGAAAAGGAAAGGTTATGGTGGAAATAAATGAGAGGAGAAACAGCAAGACAATGGGATGCTCATGAATTGTAAGTTTTATTGTCTTCACATCTACAAGTGGACACCGAAGTGGGAAGGTAGTGTGTGAAATTATCCCAGCAGAAAATATTTCACACTGCATAGCCCAAGAATATAACCGATCCAGCAGAAACAGCCCTTAATGATAAGATTTCACACTTATACAGTGGGTTAACTCTTCAAAGCGCATTACAAGCATTAACTGATTATAATAATCAAAACAACAGAGAGAGTGCAACTTGTGAATGAAACAGGTCATGCCAAGCTGTATAAATGTAAGGCAACGTCATGAGAGCAGGAGATTCATTGTTGTAACTTGTCGCTGTCACTTCAGCTGCCGTGATGGAATTTTGCCCACTTGATTTTGCAGCTGTTGACTTGGAAGACACTTTGCCCCTGGTATTCAGCACTTTTTCACTGGAAGACAGCACTGTTGCATTGGTGGACAGCACTTCTGCACTGGAGGGCAGCACTGTTGCACATGTTGCTTTGGCTTCACATAAATTGGTGCACTGTGGCATGCTCCAGAGGTACCGTGGCATGACGATCCAGAACCGTGGCATGATGATCCAGAACCGTGGCATGACGATCCAGAACTGTGGCAGGACCGCTCAGAACAGACCGACCACCCATGGCCGTGGCATCCTCCGGAGGATCCATGGAAGTACGATGGCCTCCTGACACAGCAGTGGCCTCCACTGCCATGGCACGACCCTGATGACCCGTGGCAATTCTCAGCACAGCCCGATCTTCGATACTCGTAGCATCGGTTATCATGGCCTCCCCTTGGCCCACAACCACTGCTGCAGCAGGTGCTATAAGCATAGGTGAAGGGGGTGCGCCGGGTGTCCAGCCAGGAGCCCGCAGGGTCATACCAGGTGGAGTTCCTGTTGAAGTAGGATTCCCTTCCAGAAGAGTAAATCATTCTGCAGCCTAGATGAAGCTGAAAGAAACAGATCACATGGGATAAGCCCTTGAATTTCCATTTACTCTCTTCAGATAGAAATCCCTGCTTTTATACCCCTCACATGGGCCAGGGGTTCTTAACTTGAAAGCGACAAATCTAAAGGTGATCTCAACACCCGCATCTGGGGAATGGCCAGCTTCTTCCAAGATGCCCTCTCTAGGTTTACGCTGAAATGGATTTCCCCAGCCACATGCAGCTGGGGATCAGAATCAGCCACAGGGCATTGCGCCAATTCTCCCCCACGCAAACGTGTTGGAGCTCTCTTCTCGAGGCAGCCCTGTGGTGCTCTGACCTCTCAGGGCCCCATCCTTCAGCTCCTAACCATTTATCCTTAGGACCCGTAACGCATTCTCTATGCTGCATCGGAGACATGAATGCCCTTCGCATTTGCATATGGACCCAGCTACACAAGGAAAACTTGGCTCTAGCATTTGAACCCAGGCACAGGGAGTTGTAGACTCTGATCTAGAAAAGAAATATATGTTAAGGATATTTCTAATGAACAGCAAAGAGGATCAGTATAATCTGACTTACCCTATTGACCAACAAGGACCGTTGAGAAGAGGTGAAGCTGAGTGTGTCAGGAGCAGTGGGATGCAAGAGTTTTTATACAGCTCGGAGCTCTCTTTGAAATGAGATATCCCCGGGGAATGAGCACTTAATTATTGACAATCAAAACAAGCCCGCGTTTGTTTGCAGTTCCCCGTGTCCGGCATTGTGAGTTGACTATTTCTGATCAGCAATAATTTCTGAGTAGTGTAGATGATCAAAGCATTTGATTTGCGTAACCCTCAAATACGCTGCGTGAGGCAGATCAGAAGGAATTTATTTCTCCATTTTACAAATGGGTAGACTGAGGCACAGAAGTGGTAAGTGCCCTGCTACTAGTGAGTCACGGGAAGAGACAGGTGCAGAAATCCGGTGTCCCACATTCCCAGTACATTATCCCATGCTGCTGACTCCTATATCACTTGATAATGTAATTAGTAGCTCCAGCGCATGTGGATGGCAATCGGGGACAGAACTGGCTGACCTGCCTAGGAGCCCAGACGAGTCACTGGCAGAGCCAACACACAAGGATATCTAGCTCCCAGCCCCAGGCCCAGTCCCCTAGACCAGTGGTTTTCAACCTTTTTACATTTGTGGACCCCTAAAAATTTTTGAATGGAGATGCGGACCCCTTTGGAAATCTTCGATAGAGTAGGCGGACCCCAGGTGTCCGTGGACCAAAGGTTGAAAACCACTGCCCCAGACGATGGTGCCTCTCATGTTACGGGTTGGTTTTTAACGAAATGTGAAGCTGAGCCGCACTGAACAGGAATTGGCGGGGGGGGAGTCTGGTAGGGTCATGTGCCCACCCAAGTTGCTGCTTGGCTTATACTGAGCATATTTACACGGACTAAGCCATGCTCAGTAACATCTGCTGAGGCCGTTGCCCTCAATCTGCGTCTTCCTCCCCACTATTGTCAGGTGGGGTCGTCACTGAGTTTAGTCCTGCCAGAGTGACAACGACATTCAGCTCATCTCACCCCATCCCCTGAAACTATTTTGGAATTAATGTGACTGATTTTCTCTTCTGCTGACCTCGGTGTTCAAGGCAGTGACTATAAACGGAGGTGCTTTCAAACACTGCCGTGATATGTTAACATAGGCCGTGGGTTATCCTGTGCAGACCATATCAGGCCAGATTTTGGGCTCCCGAAAGAGTTTCATGGAATCCCACCCCTGACCCATTTGGTTGTTGTTATTGCTGTTTGAGTTAGTCAAAATTTTTCCATCAAAAGCCATTTTGGACAGAATTTGGGTTTTTAAATTGTTTTTATTCTAGTGAAATCAGCAGAGTTACATTGATCTACACCAGCCAAGGGCCTGGCCCAATTATTCAAGTGGGAGCTGATTCAAAGTTCTTTCAAATGAATGGAAATAGTCCCATTTATATTAATGAACTTTGGATCAAGCCCTCGGTGCTCAAGTGTAAATGAGAATAGATAAAATGTAGTTATCAACATTGGGATTTGTCAGAACTGGAATTTTTCAAACATAGAGCTGAGTTGGGTTTTTTAGATCAAAACTATTTTTCAATAAAAATGCCTTTTTGATGAAATTTTTGCAAAAATTTCCATTTTTGTTGAACGTTTTTGTCTATTTATTGGAAGTAACAAAAACTAAATTTAATTCCCTGGAAACCAAGAAAACATTTGTTGTGTGGGTATTTGGTTTTTGTTGCAAATTCAGAAATTTTCAGTGAAAATTAAAAAATGTTTGTTAAAAAGTTTCACGGTAAAAAAACGGTTTTCAAACCATCTCAAATCATGAGATCCAGTCTCTAGAGAACCATCAGTGACATTTTCAGACTTTTCATTTGAGAATCACAAATGGCACGTTATAATTTGCATGTGACCTCATGCTATGCATGCCCTGCATACTCAAACACATGCTTCACATTCTGAATCCATTCTTAACGATAAGGCATATCACTTTAGGACACGTTGCCTTTGCACACCACCAGTGCAAACATTAGCTAATTAGTGTGTGTAATAAATCACACAGAGTAAATCCACCATGCAATGCTTCAGGCACTGAACAGATACCTGACATATTGCAGTGAAACTGATATGTTGACTTGGCATGCCACTTATATACATACTGAGACTCCCAGGTGGACATGTACAGCCCATGCTGCCTCAGTTTCATAGAATCATAGGGTTAGAAGAGACTGCAAGCATCATCTGGTCTACCCCCCTGCCAAGATGCAGGATTTGTTGTGTCTAAACCATCCAAGACAGACGACTGTCTGCTATAATAATGGCTATCATGGCGATTGTTGCTGGAGCTAGCTAGATCAAAGCTAGCTTGGGTGGATCTATGCATGCTGCAGTGTAATGACGTGTACTGGCCCTTTCAGACTAGAGTGGGCCAGAAGACTTTGTTCCAGGGACTTTGGAATAAACAAAGGCCTTGGCAATGGCCTGATAGCAGGAATACCTCTTATTGTAAAGTGTAGTCCTGAGTATTGGTCCTCATTCGGATGATCCTGGCTGTTAAACGCTATAGTGATGAGTTTATGTTGACCCCTGAACAGGCATGTGTTCAACAGGATGCTTCTGGAGTTACCAAGGAAAAAGTGAAGAGGCTGATAACTATGGAAATGCCAACACGTTGTCCCTCTGATGAATTGCAAGCTTTATTGTCTCCCGGGTCCAACTGGAGATTGGAGAAGGAAACCAAGGGCTGGCTAGTAGAAAGTTTTATATATTAGTTTAAATATTCCATAACCCAAGAATATCAATCAGACACAAGGCATGATACTTAAAAAGAACACTTCACATTTGTATGGAGGACAACGCTCTTCAAAACGTGTTGCAGACATTAAAGGCAACTGGAGGGGAAAAGAGAGAATACCTGTAATTTGTGAAACGGAGAAGACACAAAAAGCTTTATAAACCAAAGGCAACCTCAAAAGAACAAGCAGCCAGCTGGCACATTTATGCTTATAGGCTGTTTTCAACAGTTCACTGTTGTTTCTCTGACTATCTCTTCTGCACATGGGCTAGCAGCTGGCAGATCTGCTTTTGCTGGTGCTGGCTTGGATATTGAAGCGCTGGGGTTGATAAAAGAGCAGAGCACGGTTGCACTAGTGCATAGCCTTGCTGCTTTGGTGCACAGCAGTGTTGCACGGGTGGGTGGTATTTTTGCACCAAGGCACAGTGTTGCTGCATTGGTGGACAATACTGCTGCACTGGACAGCCCAGTTGTGCTTGTCTTCACGTAAGGGCAGCTTTGTGGCTCCCTCGGGCAGGCTCCCTGGGCGTTGTGCTATGATGCTGCAGAATCATAGCATGGTGATGCCTCTCAACACAGACTGATCCTTCGTGGCATGACCCTGAAGCTCTGTGGTAGGGGGAGTCTTTCAGGGACCAGTAGCAACCTTAAAACATTGCAATAATAATAATTAATAATTAATAAGAACACAGAGCTCTTTTCCCCAGTAGATCTCCAAGTGCTTGGTTGAGGAGGTCAGTTTTCATTGCTCCTTAAGTCACTCCTTGCAAGGTAGGTTTCCAGATCTTGCAACTTTTTTCTATACGACTTGTGGGCCCTGGCAACTGGGCAGCTTGACTGGTAAGTGCCTGACTGGGTCCTGCAGCATCTGCTAGAGCGGCATGCCCCCTCCACAGCCCTCACCCGGGCCTTGTGCCCCCTGCCCCCAGCAGTGCTTTATGCCTCCACCCTGGCCTTGTACCCCCTGGCCCCGAGCAGTCTCTGGACCACCCCGACCTCATGTCCTCAACACTCCCTGTCCTTGAGGACTGGTCCCTGGAGCCTTCTGCAGCTCCTTCCATCCCAACAGGCCTCTTTCCCTCCCCAGTCCATCTCCAGTTTCCCGCTTCTGCCACATCTGACCTCTCCAGGGCTGCTATCTGGAGTCTCCTTGGTCCCTCCTACTACCCAGAGCCTCCTTTCTTCCCCTCTGCTTTCCCAGTCCCCAAATGGGCATTGCACCCCTAGCTAGATCATAGTCCGACAGCTTCACCTCCTGTCTCTGAGCCCAAAAGTACTCACACACACGTGCACACTCACACCCTGCCTTACTGCCCAGATCCCAGCCCATGCCCATTCCTCTTCCCTCCACCCCCATCACTGCTACTTGGATCAACTGGGGGCACAGAGGATCTGGGCCTAGCAAGGCAGGATTAGAAAAGCACCTGAAATCAGCAGGAGTCTGGTGCCTAAGTTGCTAAGGTGCTTTTGAAAATCCCACTAGGCACCTATGTGGATCTTTAGGTGCCTAAACCCCTGCAAATATCTGGCCTCTAGGCTTTGCAATTCTGGTTAAAGCAATGAGTAAAGAGGTGAAAACCATCTGAGCCTTAGACATCCCACGCCTATTGAAATCCAGTGGGAGTTTGTGGCACTCTGTACCTTGAAGCAGCGCCCTGGAACCCCTGTATTGACCCCTGTCATAGAATTATGCTACATTTCATACAAAGCATGCCATGTAAAATAGCTTATGAAAGGTCAGGATCTGATGAAACCCATTGTTCTGTCCAAATCTGTATATCATTAGTGTGTGTGAAGTTATGAGATTCTGCTGTATGCTTGCTACTGAAATACGTTGCAAGTTTGAGAGTCTCTGCTGCTAGGTGCAAAGGAGGACGTGTGGCACCTTAGAGACTAACAAATTTATTTGAGCATAAGCTTTCGTGAGCTACAGCTCCCTTCATCGATGTCCCTGGGGGACACCCCTATTGACTTCTCTCCATTCTGAAAATTGACCCTTTATTCCTACCCTTTGTTCCCTATCTTTTCACTAGAGTGGCTGGCAATGCTTTCAGGATGATGTAACAATCCTTTATCGAATGTAATGACAAGCTTTTGTTATCTTGATCACCCTGCCTCTGTTTATAAACAAACTCCCTGCCCCGGGGCGGAAGCTGTTAGCAGCACAGAACTTATCACATTCCACACTCAAAAAGAACAGGAGGACTTGTGGCACCTTAGAGACTAACCCATTCATTTGAGCATAAGCTTTCGTGAGCTACAGCTCACTTCATCAGATGCTCACGAAAGTTTATGCTCAAATGAATGGGTTAGTCTCTAAGGTGCCACAAGTCCTCCTGTTCTTTTTGCGGATACAGACTAACACGGCTGCTCCTCTGAAACCTGCTGCTAGGTGGTGAGCCTCTCCCAGGAAGGTGTTAAGCAGCCATTCATCATCAGGAAGTTGTAAACAAGGGATTTACAATACTGTAAGAGGGCTGCACAAGCATCACACAATGGGGTATTGCTCAATTCTGTGACTCAGCAAAGCCCACCAGGACATGTCTGGGCTCGTGTTTTCTAGGCACATGGACTGAGGATATAAAATAGGGGACAGTGGCATCATGCCTTGGCCTTTCTCCTCCCCCACCTACACTGGAAGCAACAATTCAGCACAGTTCTGGGGTGCAAGGCTGGGGAGATTTGCTGGTGCCCTTCTCTGTGTGATTTGTGAGTGGCTCTGGGAGCATTCTTGCAATCTGGCTGGGTGTGGGGCACCCCATGCTGTTGTGCTGAGTGATAGCAGCACTTGTAGGGGTTTGCTGCTTGTCACTAGCAATGAATTGTGAGAGACAGCCCAGCCTGGAGAGTTGAGGGGGCACAGCTGTACCCCAGTTCCAGGTTGCATCCTGGTGGTCCTGTCTCAGAGTTGGGCACTTAATGTGCTTAATCTGCTGTCAACACCCCAGCTATTTTTTAAAAGGAGAGGGCTTACGCTCTAGCGAGGAAAGGGATTCGTGACAGACAAGAGGCTGAGAAGCTTCTGGTTAACAAACGCCAAGACTCTGGCACTCTCACGGGTTGTAAAATTTAATGCCTGGCATTTCTGGCCAGAGACAGAGGCAGGATTAAATTATCTGAGCATGCAGGAACCAATCACATTTCTTAGAGGTTGTTAGTAACACCCTGGGTTGCTACAGTACCCATCGGAGGAGAGCGGATGTGCAATTTAGGAAAGAGGTAAGATGGCAAAGCTTTTCCAGCTCAATGAGAGCGAGAAGCAAACTGGGCTTCTGAGATGGACTTCTTTTTTCTTGTCCTCCTTTACTTCTGGTGCTTCTGCGGTGGCCACTGGCAGGGCTGCTTGGTCTGCTGCTGACAGGGGATGGTGGTGGTTTGGCAAGGAACAGGGATGGGGCACTGGGGCAGAGGTTTCACATCATGGCATGTCCCGCCCCCGCTGCCATGGCAGGAGGAGCTTCCGGTGTCGTGGCAGGAGGAGCTTCCGGTGTCGTGGCAGGAGGAGCTTCCGGTGTCGTGACAGCCTCGGGGCTCACGGGAACACATCTTTCTGTAATGCAGGGAACCCTGGAAAAAAAGAAAACAGGATCATCCTTCAGTTACTGTGAAAACACGAGTAACTTCCTTAGGCTTTTCCTTCCCTCCCCGCGTGGAACTCACGATTCTGTTATGAGTTAAATGCATAAGCCAACAATTCCCAGATAATGACCTCTTCTCACTCGGGAGTCAGGAGCATTTGTCTGCGAGGTTGCCCAGACAATTTCCACTCCATGAGCCTGGCCCCCCCAGCTGGGGGGAGGGATAGCTCAGCGGTTTGAGCATTGGCCTGCTAAGCCCAGGGTTGTGAGTTCAATCCTCGAGGGGGCCATTTGGGGCAAAAATTGGGGATTGGTCCTGCTTTGAGCAGCGGGTTGGACTAGATGACCTTCTGAGGTCCCTTCCAATCCTGATATTCTATGGTGTAAATGGAAGGAAGCTATGTCGAGCTAATCAGCTGTAGATCTTTTCTCCAGTTTTCCACTGATGGGCATTTATGTCCTCAGTCACATGCAACCACTGCTCTCCAGATTCCCAAAGAAACCTGGCACCATTTCATTGATTCCCAGGCTGCCTGAGGAGGACCTGAGCCAAAGTTTTTAGGACTTCGCTCAGGAGGTCTGGTGGCAAGGGGTGGAAGCTGAAAGAGTGAGATTCTCTGGCCTGGGGATTTATAGTCCACACATAACAGAGTTTGGAGAAAAGGGTCTCAGGAAATGTTGTAGGGTTTGTGATTTTTTTAAGGTGGAATCAAGCCATTTCTGGTTATGGTTCAACAAAAATATTCTCTTAAATGTGGAGGTAAGAAATGAAAAGAGACAGTGCTTTATAAGAAGTCAGTGAAGAAACGAGACTAATAATAACCACACCTATCATTACTGCCATTTTACAGATGGGGAAACTGAGGTATGAGAGAGTAACTGACTTGCCAAAGTTCATCCAGCAGGCCAGTGCTGAAGGTGGGAATAGAAACTCCTGAGTTCCTAGATCTCCTGAGTTCCAGCTCAGTGTACTATCCTATAGGCAACATTGCCTCCCTGGGAGCGAGCAGGTGTGTGCACACAAAAAATCTGGAGAAAAATGCTATTGAGGGAAAAATGTTTGTTGTGGGACAAGGAGGAGAGCTGAAAACAAGATGGGGAAAGAGTTTCACATTATCAGTAGCACAATTTGGCCTGTCATAAAATTTCCAAAATGCCTTAGCAGTCTAATTCTCATGGATTTACAGTGAACCTTCGGTTCCCAGGTTCCTAAATCACTGTTGGGACATAGGTTCCTAAATCATTTAGGTGCTATTGAACATTGTACCCAAGGTGACCACCACATTCTCTCTGGTCTGGGCCAAATCCTCTGCTGGTGTAAACTGGAGTAGCTCCTTTGAACTCAATGGGATCTATGCTGATTTTACCTCAGATGAGGAGCTAGCCATTGTGAGTCTATGGACAGTATCTTTCTACTCTTGAAAGATGGGATATTCTAAGGCATTGAATAGGGTATACAGGTCCCTAAATCCCATTAAAATTCCAGATTGAAATGGGAATAGCATACCTATCACCCCTCTGCTATTTTCAAAGTTCCAGAAAAAATGCATAAAATAAAGATTGCCATTGGATAAAAAAGAACTATGAGTCAAGGAGATGCCCTCATAGGTAGCCTTGTCCCAAAAAGCTTGAATAGCTGGGGAAAATGTATTAAGAAGCTTAAGCCTATTCTCGCATCAGTTTCCATAGTTTTGTCTCCTTTCTACTTCCCATACTTCACTTTGCTTCTTTCCATTTTGTCTTCAGAAAACCAGAAATCCTAGGCACTATGGTCGTTCAGATAAATAACAACAATTAAACAAAAATCCTATTTAGCATCAAATTCTACTGCCAGATTTGGCATCAAGCCCCGACAGCCCACCCACCAACTCAGAACTGGAGTCTGAATAATTTCAGTGTCCAGAGCTAGACTCTTAATACATTTTGGCAGATCGTAGTCCAAAAACTATTGAGTTAATTTTAATGAACAGTAAAGAGCTTCATTAGAATAAGGGCTTACCTTGAATGCCAGCAAGAACACCAGAGATAGGCGTGAAGCTGAGTGAATTAGGTGGCTAGGGGTATGAGAACTTTTATACTTTTCCTAAGCCCTGCTCTTGGCTGGGGGACAATGACCAACGTATTTACAGCCTCTAATTATCCCCTTTCTTCAAAAGCTTATTTGACTCATCGCCTTTGATTGGTATCATTTCTTTTCCCTGTGTTTCACAAAGTTTTAATTGCTCGCCCCACCCAACGTGCATTGTAAGTGGAGATGAGACAAAGGGTGAGGGTGGTTTTGGTTATTTAATATCTTACTGTCATGCAGGAGTAATTTTTGTATTGCAGCACCTACAGTAGAGATGATCCTTACCTGAAATATCTGAAATTCCCCTGGCCAAGGTCTGAACAAGCAGGTGGGATACAATATTCAGTGGTAGTTTCCTGCAGCTCTAATTGATAGGACATGTCTTTTAGATAATGGCCAAGATTTTCTAAAGTGAATGGATCCCTCCATTTTTACTTGAGGTGTCGTCATTTCTTAGTCGATCTAGCCAAGCCACACCTAGGGCTTGGCACAGCCTCTTCATTTCAAACGTTTGCAGCTTTTTGCTCCAGATGCTTTGCCAATACCCATGTTTCACAACTTGAAGGGACGTGGGTGCAATGGGTGTTGAATATAATCTGGTATTAGCGGAAAGTGCTGTGCATGACTACGATGATCAACAGGCTCCAACCACAACAGTTTGGTCATGTGGCTGGAATGACCCCACACTGAGTGCCTAAAACTGTTCTCAGTGGAAGAGTTCATGATGTGAGGAGCAGTGGCTGCCCAAGGAGACAACTGTGTAATACGGTATATAAGCCAATCTAGACAATCTCCCTAAGAGGCCCAAAGGGCCGCTCAAAACAGATTTGGATGGAATCTGTTCATAACCACGTCCCTTTGCAGCTGAGGCATTGGAATAACAAGATGTGTCCTGTTTGGCAACCAACTCTGAAAGCTTTGCCCAGGACGTGCGAGAAACAGGAACTAATTTTCTGCTGGTTGGGAAAATACTTGGAAACCGATCTTGAAATGTCTGATTAAGAAATAGATCTGGGTTCCCATTTTCTCTTCTTTACTTTTCCTCCCAGTTTCTAATAAGGGGAGTAAAAGCAAACAAAGAAGAGGCCAGGGGAAAAATAGACCCTCCAAATGATAACATTAAATAAAAAAAAATCATTGTGTTTGTTTTTAATATGTTTTCCTGTCCAAAAATAAATTAAAAATTAGTGAACAAAATGAAAATTTTTCATTTTTTCTGGTGTGTCCCTTCTGAAATATACAGATCTGTTTCCAAGCAACTCTATTTGCAAACCAGCCATTGCCACCATAGGTTCATAGGTTCTGAGGCCAGAAAGGATCATTGTGGTCACCTACTCTGATCTGTAGAGCTCAGGCCAGAGAAGTTCCCCCAGAATAATTTCTAGAGCAGATCTTTTAGGAAAACATCAAATCTGGGTTTAAAAATGGTCAGTGGTGGAGACTCCTCGGTAAATTGTTCCAGTGGTTAATTACTCTGATTAATGACACATGCTCTTCTCTTGGTGTCTGATTGTGCAAACTCTGATCATGTGGGTGAGCCCTTACTCACGGGTGCAGTCACTCAGACCCCCTGCATAAGTAAGGATTCCCCAGGTGAGTAAGTCTTGCACAACTGTGAAGTTAGAATACAGTTATGCAGCTAGCCACACCTCCCGTGCAGGTGGCACCATTTACACAACGTTGTTTCGTTGCCTTAATCTGACAGGCAGGCAGCGTCCCACCAAAGCCCGAAAGGAGCTCCTAAAATGAACTGTCCCACCTCTGAGAAAAGTCCCTTAAAAGCATATGCCTACAGGGGTGTTTCCACCTCCAGGGAGGTGTGCACGGATCTGTCAATAGGCAATAGTTAATGCTAGCACTTTAACGGGACTTGTTGCTTTGTGGTTGGATCGCTTTAATGAGGCTGGATCTCCCCTCTTGGCTTCTGCAAAGCATGTCTCCCTGGTTAAAGGGAGGTGCACTGAAAGAACAGTTAGAGATCTTTGGTGATTCTTTGTCTTGTTTTCTAACACTTTCCGGGGTACACTTTGCCCTGTATTTCTGGGCGGCCTGACCCCAGGGGCGCCCCAGGAATCTACATTTCTCCCCCAGCTCCTCTCATGCTCCTGTGATTTACCACTCGCCTTTGCCAGCAGAAAACGAATATCCTTCACCTGGTGGCTCAGATGCACTGGCCGGGGAATAAGGGAGGGGTGTGTGCATGCATGTGGGTGTAACCAAGGTTCCACTCATTGCCCGTCTACTTGCCCGGGCAGGTGCAGCCCTGTTTAACTCTGCACACTCGAACCTATAGTCCAGGTAGCTTGCCTTGCGTTGGCCAAGAAGTAAGGGGAATGGTTGCCCCAGGTTGGGCTTCAGCAGGGATGTAGTGCTTTTACGTTATGCCTGCAGGCTCATTGCTCAAAAGCACAGTCCAGGTAACCCATACAGGGAGGTAAGAGATGTTCTTGCTCTCTTTAAGAGGGTGTAGTCCACGTGTTAATCAAGTGCTCTGGGAGAATTAGCCCTCTGTATCTAACCGATGTCCTGGGTCAGCAGTTATTGCGTGTAATTTATAAAATGTGCTGGTCAAGTCTCTCTGGGAGCATGTGCTGTTTATATGAAAAGGACTCTTTAATTAAAGGAGAAAACTGAGGGTTAACAAGCTGAGTCAATGTCAATTAGGCACTCCGAAGGGCTTGTCTATACTAGAGAGTTTTGCTGTGTTAACGTCACCAGGAAAGTGGCTGCCCTCCCGAGTGTGGACGGGGTGATGCTGGTATCAGAGTGCTCGTACCTTTACAGATTATTCCAGATCAGGAAGGGGAACATCCATAGAGGGCACCTTGATGATGGACTATCTGGGTCCTCACTGGGGCCACAGTAGTATAAAATCACACCCAGGACTGACACGGTTATAACAGTACAACTTTTCTAGTGCAGACCAGGACTCAGTTTCCCCACACCATGACCTGTCCTGAAAGGCCCCTCAGCCCATGTGACAGCGTCTGCAGCATGCCCTGAAGGCCAGCGAACTCTCTCATTCTCAGAGCAGAGAGAGAGAGGAGTAGGTTACCGCGCAAGGGATCCGTCCAGCTGCCGTGTTCTGTTTAAAATCCAGGGGTTCGTAGCTTCAGAGGCTAAAGTGAACTGCAGTGGGAGAAGTTCGTAGGAGAGCTGGAAATTGAACTGGGACCTCCTGAGTCCCAGTCCTGTCTTACACTCATTGAGTAGCACCTTACTCCAGGAGTAGCACCAGTGTCTTCAGGGAGAATACCCACGTGGTAAGGAACTATTCAATGTGTGTCCGGGTCTCAGGATCAGGTCCTATCCTATGCAGTCCTGGAGGAGATGCAGTAGATGCTGTGGGGCCACATTAGGAAGCATGACAACCCCCACTTACGTCAGCTGAGGATCGGACCTTCTGCCTTCTCCAATCTGGGCTTGCTAAATGGACACAACAGCTGTGTTAATCAGAGGTCAGTTCCCAGTCTGAAACCAGGTGAACGGCTGGCAGGGGAGCAAAGACTAAAGCAAACACCCGGACGCTGTGGTTCTCATGCACGATACGTTTTATTTTTGTCTCACATGCACAACTGGAGACTGAAGCAGGGACCCGAGGAAGGGAATTTTTATCCCAGCCTCGAAGCACAAACCACATTTCTCAGGGGCATCGGCAATAGGTCAGTGGTACGGGCTTCAGCTGGCGAAGAGAAGAGAGAAGCTGCAGCTTAGGACGGACACAAGCCATGCAAAGCACTGGAAATTAAGGCAGCTTCACAAGAACAAGAAGTCAGCTGGTACATTTATGTTCTGGGGTTATTTCCCTTGTTGCTTCCGCGGCTGTTACTTCTGCAGATTTGGGGGCCACTGGCAGGGCTGCTTGGTCTGCTGCTGCTCCACGCATGGGATCACAATGGGGCATTTCTGCTGCATCGACTGCAGGGAACCTCCACTGCCGAAGTCGGCTGAACCACCACTGCACCCGACAGCTGAGCCTCCAGAGCCGTAGCTGGATCCCCCCCCACTGCAGCCGCCTGCGATGGTAAACTTTTGCCCTGATCCCCCGCTCCCTCCGCCTGATCCCCCTCCAACGCCGCAGCCGTACGATCCCCCGCTCCCACCGTCTGCGATGATAATCTTTTGCCCTGATCCCCCGCTCCCACCTCCTGATCCCCCTCCAACACCGCAGCCGTACGATCCCCCGCTCCCACCGTCTGCAATGATAATCTTTTGCCCCGATCCCCCTCCAACACCACAGCCAGACAACCCTCCACTGCCACCGTCTGCGATGATAATCTTTTGCCCTGATCCCCCGCTCCCACTGCCTGGTTCCCCTCCAACACCGCAGCCGTACGATCCCCCGCTCCCACCACCTGCGATGATAATCTTTTGCCCTGATCCCCCACTCCCACCTCCTGATCCCCCTCCAACGCAGCACCCAGATGATCCCCCACTCCCACCTCCTGATCCCCCTCCAACGCCGCAGCCAGAGAACCCTCCACTGCCACCGCCTGCGATGATAATCTTTTGCCCTGATCCCCCTCCAACATCACAGCCATATGATCCCCCACTCCCACTGCCTGATCCCCCTCCAACGCCGCAGCCAGACAACCCTCCACTGCCACCGTCTGCGATGATAATCTTTTGTCCTGATCCCCCGCTCCCACTGCCTGGTTCCCCTCCAACACCGCAGCCGTACGATCCCCCGCTCCCACCACCTGCGATGATAATCTTTTGCCCTGATCCCCCACTCCCACCTCCTGATCCCCCTCCAACGCAGCACCCAGATGATCCCCCACTCCCACCTCCTGATCCCCCTCCAACGCCGCAGCCAGAGAACCCTCCACTGCCACCGCCTGCGATGATAATCTTTTGCCCTGATCCCCCTCCAACATCACAGCCATATGATCCCCCACTCCCACTGCCTGATCCCCCTCCAACGCCGCAGCCAGACAACCCTCCACTGCCACCGTCTGCGATGATAATCTTTTGCCCTGATCCCCCGCTCCCAATGCCTGATCCCCCTCCAACACCGCAGCCGTACGATCCCCCGCTCCCACCGCTTGAGCCTCCACTGCCACCCCCGGCGATGATAATCTTCTGGCAGGACTCCCCGGAGCTGCAGCAGGATGAGCCCCCTCCGCCGCCGCAGCCCGATGAGCCTAAAATGTGCTGGCCCCGCAAAGCTCCAGGGCAGCTGCCCGAGGATCCCGCACCACTGGCGTGGTGTCCTCCAGCCTGAGCTGGGATCTCACGGCAGTCCTGTTTCTCCTGATGCGAACACATCTTCCGGCAGGCTAGGGAACCCTGGAAGGAACAAAAGCCCCCAGGGTTTGCAAAAGCAGGAGACGCTGGCTTTTATTGTCCTGTGCTATTGTAGGGTAGCATTTTTTTTAATGGTGCTCAACCTGTGAGCCGTGAACTTGTCAGAGGGTCACCAGCTGCTCTCAGTTGGTGGGTGCACTGATGGGGATTTCCCCCAGCTGGTCCAGTCTCGAGGCCAGATAGGCACGTCCATATTGTGTTTGGGTTGCCACTCAGAGGGACCAGTTGCAAGTGGCTGAAAAGAAAGCCCTGTTGCAAACAGAGTTTGCGCTGCCTGTAAAGAGGTTGGCAGGTATGAAAAAAAAAGTCACTGAAAACTTGTGAACCTCATTGTCCCATTGTGGTTTCACATGCTCTTAAGCCATCAGGGCTTCGAGGCCAAAAGGCGCAATAGAGTTGGGTTTTGCCAATTGCTCTACGCATGACAACGGAAGAGGCCGCCTTGCATTCCAACAGCGCACATAAAAGGTCAGAAGGTAAATAAAGGGCAAAGGAACACGGGGTGCAAGAGAAAAGTGAGTGTCTGGGTATAAAAGCAACCAGACTGAAGCAGAGTAGCATTTTCCAAGGTTAATGCAGTTTTCTTTTTTGCTGAAATTTTTGGAGGAAAATTTGGACTTTTCGTCAAGAACTAAAAATATTAGTTTTTGGCTGAAATATTTTGATTTGCAGGTTTTTGACGAAAAGATGAAATTTTCCACGGGGGAAAAAACAAAAATTCTGACCAGTTCTGGAAGAAAGATTGTCAGAGAAACAAGAGCATATTTTATGTCATTGCTTTAAAGAACTGTTGTGAAAATATATAGATATTATGAAATCAATGGTATAATTTTTTTGGTTCTCGAACAAAGTAGTTTACTTTCCTAGGTCCAGAACTGGTCACCTGGCAGATAATACACTGTGATAAATAAAGGGCGGTTAGGTCCCTTTGATGGACACCCAGGCAGCCAGTTAGCTGTTCTTTACTTGCTTTACCTGTAAAGGGTTAAAAAGTCCCCCAGGTAAAGAAAAAAAAAGTGGGCACCTGACCTAAAGAGCCAATGGGAAGGCTAGATTTTTTTAAAATGGGGAAAGAAACTTTCCCTTTGTCTATTGTTCTCTGGGCTGCAGGGACAGAGAAGCAGGGCTATAAGCAGAAATGCTGTGTAAGGTTTGAATCAGGTATGAAAAAGTATTTTCCATACCTAGAAGAAATAATTTGGATAGGGAATGTTTAGTTAGATGCTGTCAGGTTTATTTTGGCTTGTGGATCTCCTCTGTGCTAACCCCAGATGCTTTTGTTTGCTTGTAACCTTTAAGCTGAACCCCCAAGAAGCTAGTTTGGGTGCTTAATTTTTGGAATTGCTCTTTTAAAATCTAGCAAATGCCTAAGTTCCAGCTGTATTTTCTTTCTTTTTGTTTTAATAAAATTTACTCTTTTTAAGAACAGGATAGGGTTGTTGGTGTCCTAAGAGGTTTGTGCATGTTGTTTGATTAGCTGGTAGCCACAGCTAATCTCCTTTGTTTCTTTCTCAGCTCTTCCCCAGAGAGGGGGCGAAAGGGCTTGAGGGTACCACGCAGGGAGGAATTCCCAAGTGCTCCTTCCTGGGTTCAAAGGTTTTTTTTTTTTGCATTTGGGTGGTGGCAGCGTTTACCAAGCCAAGGTCAGAGAGAAGCTGTAACCTTGGGAGTGTGATACAAGCCTAGAAGGGCCAGTATTAATTTTTAAAATCCTTGCGGGCCCCCAGTTCCTGCACTCGGAGTGACAGAGTGGGGATTCAGCCTTGACATGAAAAATAAACCTGACAGCATCTAACTAAACATTCCCTATCCAAATTATTTCTTCTAGGTATGGAAAATACTTTTCCATACCTGGTTCAAACCTTACACAGCATTTCTGCTTATAGCCTTGCTGCTCCGTCCCTGCAGCCCAGAGAACAACAGACAAAGGGAAAGTTTTTCCCCATTTAAAAAAAAATCTAGCCTTCCCATTGGCTCTTTAGGTCAGGTACCCACTTTTTTTTCTTTGCCTGGGGGACTTTTTAACCCTTTACAGGTAAAGCAAGTAAAGAACAGCTATCTGGCTCGCTGGGTGCCCATCAAAGGGAGCTATCCGTCCCCCCCTTTATTTATCACACATGCCATTCTTGCTATTATTGTTATTCTTATTGTGGTTTTTATTATTATTATGATTCATTGGGATTGTCCTAGGGTACAACTGTCAAATGCAGATCGGATCTTGAGCTTCCTTTGCAAAGTGCTGTGAGATCTATGGATCCAAATTGCTCTGCAAAAGTTAATTCATTATTATTATTCGTATGTTGCAGTAGCATCAAACATGTGTTAGCACTTGGCAGACGTGCTCACACCCACAAAGAGTGCCCAGTCCCATTATTGATCCATCTGGGTTTCCAGAGTGCTAAAACACGCAGCATCTACTGTCCTAGCTCCGTCTCCTTTCTGCTACCCAGCTGGAGTCTCTTCCTGCTTTGTCCCCAGCCCATTTAAGAAATTCTGCATTGCATCAGAGCAATGGACCACCCAGACCAGGAGAGTTTGGTATTGGAAGGGAATTGTCCAGAACAGATTCAGTATGGATTCTTTGCAGCTCATACCCCAAAATCGAGGAAAGAAGTTATCATCCATGAATAAACAGGAAAAACAATCTGACTTACCTTGTTCAGCAACTAGAAACAAATGCTAAGAAGCAAAGTCGAGTGAATGAGGATCCTTGGGACATAAGAACTTTTATACTGGTACCCTGGCTTCTCCAAAGAGAAGTGAGACACCCCCAGGAATGGTGATGGGTTTATTTACCAACCAAACCCTGCTCTACCTACCCATCTCTTTGACTCAACATTTCAGATCAATATCTCTCCTCTGCATCACCTGTTATGTTCTGCTGCAAATCTATTTAATTGCTAGTCCAACTTAATGGCTCAATTACTTAATTTGTGTTTGGAACTGGGGGAATCCTTTGATGGCTGGGGTGAGGGGGCCAGCAGCAACCCTTTCCCCGCTGTCTGCAAAACAGCAGATGAACTGATCTGTGGAAGCCAACCCTGGGTCTCCAGAACCATCTATGCAGCTTCCCAGTACGCTTAATCTGCTTTGTTCCAGCCACTCGAAGTCCTGGACTCCCCAAAGCCACATTTTATAGACAGTTGAAAATGGGAGCAGGCACACTGAGAGTCCCATGAGAATGACATAGGGACACTCTCAAAACTCACCGAAAAGCTGGCCAAGTTGATCTGAAGTCAAGCTGCCGACAAATCAGGATGACGGCTAACCTGGTGGTCCGTGGCTAAAGCCATCGAGAACAGCAGAGCAGAAAAAAGCCAACGAGAAGCGTGATAAAAAAAAAACAAGGAAGAGGCCACGTCTGTCCGGCATGTGCACGCATCTTCAGATCCCACATCACTTCACATTCGCACAAGAAGACGCCCTGAAAGAAACCGACTCTCCTCCGACTATGACGGGAGACTCCAACCCAAAATAACCGACTTTGCTTCCTTCCAGCCACCAGCCCCTAGCCCCAAAGTCTGTATTGCATAGCCCACCAGACCTGGATTCTCAGCAGGAACAATGGGCCCCGGGGTGCTGGCCAGGCCTGGCCACTGAATGTAGCCCACTGAATGTGGCCAGGCCTGGCCCCATATGTAGCCCGCCTCCCCCATCACTGAGTGGAACCACGATGGTTCTGCAGCCAGCAAGACCCTCCATTCTGAAGGATGACATGGCAGGAGATGCCCACCCATCCTGGCAGCCGCCCGGCCCAGGGCTGTTGTAGGTGATTCAGCACCATCCCTTCTCTGAGCAGCTTGTCCTGCGAGGGTCAGAGCTCCCTGCACACTCCTGAAAAGCAAGGGATGGGAAAGCCCCTCCACACATGTCCAGAGACCCTGTCTTCAGGAAAACCAGGGCCCGGAGCTGGGGAAGCTAGAGGTGCTGGTGGCAGCCGAGCTGGGCCGGGTGGGATTTTGCTGGTTTGAAGGAAATTCCACAATTCTGACTTTTTTTTTCTGTTCTGAAATGGAACGACACCAGAGAATGTCAAAATTTTGCACAAAACAAAATTCCGTCTTATGTACTTCTAAGGCCCCGATGACTGTGGTCAAGGGGCCGTCTGGCGATCTCACGATTGTTTATATATTTATCCTCACAGCTCCCCTGTGAAAGAGACAAGTATTATAATCCCCATTTTACAGTGGAGAAACTGAGGCACAGGGCGGCTAAGTGACTTGCTTGAGGACCCTCATGACCTAGGCTAGAGCTTTAACCACTGGACCGTCCTTCTTCTCTGCCACATTCCTTCCTGCCCCGTTGTTCCACCGCTGTTTTTCACCCCTACCAGGCGGGGACCACAGGGTAGCAATGTCTCCAATTGGATCATCTGGGTGAGTTCCACGAAGGAGATAATATCGACCGAGGGAGCCCTGTCAGTAGGAGTTTTGCCACCACAACTGGGATCACATTTGTAGGATTCAGAGACCGTTCCTAAAATATAAATGGAATAAAAGGAAAACAGAAGCAAGGAGGACATGCAGGAGCATGCTAGAGGAGGCTGCCTGGGACTTTGATCAAGACCTTGTTGAATGAGCTCCAACGCCCCATTAATTAGCCTTTGCTCCCAGTTGTTTATGTCTGTGTTTCCATCTGGCTGTGCAAAGCAGGCCAGGTTGTTTTCCAGTCTGGTTTGCATGTAGGTGGCTAAAGGATATGGCTCTGCCGTGCCTGTGTTTCTAAAGGGTGGTGGTCACCTGTTGGCATGTCTGGAATGTTTTCTGCCTGTGATACACGCCTGTGTTTTTGTTGTCATGGTGGCAGCACTCCAACTTCGAGTGACAAATATCATGGTCCGGGTGATCCTCCTCCCTGACAAGCGCGGTGGTCTAGTCAAGGTGCCCCAGGATGCCACAGATCGGAGCAGAACCTGGAGGCTGTGTCAGGCGGGCAATGGGCTCTTGGCCATCTGTCTGCTCTCCTGGCCCTACAGCCAAACAGGGGCTGGTTTGGACCGTTGTGGACTTTAGGCCAGCCCAGCCATCCAGGGTGACCCACACCTCTTGTGTTGCTCCGACTAGAGTGGGCCACAAAGTGGGTTTCTTTTCAGTGAGAAATTCTGACAAATATGGAAGCTTTTTTTTTTTGTTTTTGTCCAGGTTTTCAGCAGAATTTTTTTGACTTTTCATCATAAAAAACCCCATACACTTGAACCGCCCCTCCCCACACACAATTTAGCTACTTGTGGCAACTGAAAACCAAAATTTCTGGCCAAAAATATTTAGTGAAAAATGTTGAGGAAAGGAAAATTCTCCAATTGACTATTACAAAAAGTGTAGATGGCAAATTTCTGATGAAGACGAGTTCTGACCATGTTCCATACCACCTTGGCCTGCCCCCTGATCTGTGAGTGGCATAGAGACAGTTATGCCAGGGTGACTTCATTAATCATCTCTGCAATGACCAAGGGAATGTGCTACTGCCCTGGATCAGTTTATCATTGGGAGATGAGGGCTGGTCGCTGTGTGAATGCGTTTCTGGAGCCATTAAGTAAGGAGCCATTATGTAAGGCAACAGATTAAAGCATAGATATGGTTGTCCCTGGGAAATAGGTCTTTTATGTGTGTTCTAACACACACACATAAAAAGACACACATCTATCTATCTATCTATCTATCTATCTATCTATCTATCTATCTATCTATCTATCTATCCTCAGACACCCCCTCTATCTATCTATCTATCTATCTATCTATCTATGTTCTAATAATATATAGCTATAGATAGGCCTATATAAAAAACCGTATAAAAAACCAAACCTAGCACTCTGAGAACTAATTAGTCTTTCAACAACATCATAATAACCAACCAGCAGCATTAAGAATCATATATATGGATAATGGCAGATAGACAGGTATTATTGGCTAGTGTTTAGGGATTTGTTTCCTCACATGTATTGATTTTCACCAGGACTATCTGGGGGAGACAATATAAAGTATAAGAATACAGCAGACCCCCTCATCTGAAGTATGTATTCGTGCAGGGGTTGTCAGTCTTTTTCTTTCTGAGACCCCACCCCTGCCTCCCCCCGCCCCATGGTTTTTCATGCCATAAAAACTCCACGGCCCACATGTGCCCCAACAACAGACAAAAGCCAGGGCCGGTGTTCAGGGGTAGAAGCAGGGCAATTTCCGGGGGTCCCATACCACAGGGGGCACCACAAAGCTAAGTTTCAACTCAGCCCCAGGTGGTGGGGCTCAGGGCCCTGAAATATTCCTTGCAGTCCTGTGCGGTGGCACTTTGCCTTTCTGCCCAGGGCCCTGATGAGTCTAATGCCAACCATGCCGGGAGGATCCCCTGAAACCTGCCGGCAGCCCCCTGGGGGCCCTGGACCGCTGGTTGAGGACCATGGTATTAGTGTGCGACCACTCACAGACCATCACCTACAGAAAAACTGAAATGTTTCATTTAGAAAATTTCAAAACTAACTGTTCTGATTCCCCCCCATTTATTATTAGTTTTAGGTTTTTTTCAACTGAAACAATGCAGTGAAATTGACATGACTTTAGTGCAATGTTTCAATGGACAGGCACCTGCGTCTTTTGTAGGGAAAAATAAAAACTTGGGCAAAAAATTTTGCTCAGCGTGAATTTTGACGTCGGGCCCAAGTCTTTGGTTTGGAAGTTTGTCAGCTGTGAGCAACAGAGGTATCTCCTTTTCTGACTAACAAATTTATCTGAGCGTAAGCTTTCATGGACTACAGCCCACTTCATCAGATGCACAGAATGGAACATCGAGTAAGAAGAGATATACACATACAGAGAACATGAAAAGGTGGAAGTTGCCATACCAACTCTAAGAGGCTAATTAATTAAGATGAGCTATTATCAGCAGGAGAAAAAAAACTTTTGTCGCGATACTCAAGATGGCCCATTTCAGACAGTTGACAAGAAGGTGTGAGGATACTTAACATGGGGAAATAGAGTCAATATGTGTAATGACCCAGCCACTCCCAGTCTCTGTTCAAGCCCAAGTTAATGGGATCTAGTTTGCAAATTAATTCTAGTTCAGCAGTTTCTCGCTGGAGTCTGTTCTTGAAGCTTTTCTGTTGCAAAATTGCCATCTTTAAGTCTGAGTGACCAGAGAGGTTGAAGTGTTCTCCGACTGGGTTTTGAACGTTATGTTTCCTGATGTCAGATTTGTGTCCATTTATTCTTTTGCGTAGAGACTGTCCGGTTTGGCCACTGCACATGGCAGAGGGGCATTGCTGGCACATGATGGCATAGATCACGCTGGTAGATGTGCAGGTGAGCCCCTGATGGCGTGGCTGATGTGATTAGGTCAGAAGTCATCAGAGAAGAAATAAGCGTCGTATATCATGAGAAACCTCTCAGGTCAGGCCTCCAGCAACGTGAATGGATTTTCTTGGCTTGGGATTGGCTGGGAGCAGCCCGGATCAAATAATACACGGAATGCCTACAGGGTCTCCCACCTCCATGCAGGCAGTTCAGAGCACCCCCCCGCTGGTCCCTTGCTGAAGAGCTTGCAGAATAAAGAGTTTGTTTTACTCTCCCAATGCCCTACATTAGCCACTTTCCCTAGACAGAAACTCCTTTGAAAACCCCTGCCTGGAGCCATGTTACTCCTTGCCGGCTGCCATGCTGGAACCTGCCTTTACACCCCTCCTACTTTGTGGTCAGATCACAGAAGGTGATGGAGCCTGGGGGGCCAGCCCGGTATGGTGCAGAGCAATGCCACCCTCACAAATACCTGCCCCAGGAAGCTCCAGAGAGTTACAATCCCTCTGCTCTTGATAAGGGGAGGTAATTACTGTAATACCGCATACTAGTCTGGGTGCAGTTTTGCTCTACTGCCTGGCACATTGGGAGGGAGTGGGCGGGGATGGCTCCCCTGCTTCCCCTTCCCTCTCTGCCCCCTTCTCCTCCACCTGCTTGAGAGGAGACTGAGTCCAGAGCACGCACCCCCTTGTCCTCCCCCAGTGTTTATAGCTACCATGGAGGGAGTGCTCATGCAGGTCCACGGGGTTGTGTGTGTGTGTATTTGTGGCATCTCGCTCCCAGGAGTGATCGTGCAGAGCCGGGTCACAATTCTTTATTGAAGGGTCTAGTCTCAGGGAGGCTGGCCTCTCTCCCCTTGCAGGCCATGTAAAGAAATACCGTAGGCATCGTACAGTGCCTAGATGTTGTAGAGACTAGTGCTGTCTCTCGGATGAAGAGAGCCCGTGAGATTTTAGCCCTGCCATCTTTAGCCCCGGACATCCAGCTGAGATCTCGCACGCCCCGGATAGTAAAGGTGCCTTAGAGCTGTTCTCTGAGCGTGGGGTTCTCCATTATCTGTCTGCCATTGTTGGGCTGGGTGAACTGAGCCCTCTGGGTCCGTCTACCCTGCAGCTGGAAGGCGTAATATCCAGCTCCAGGAGACATACCCGTTCTTGCTCTGATCGAGCTCATGTGCTAAAAATAGCAGTCATGGTAGCGCGACGGGCTAGCTGCCCCTAGTACATAACAAGGGTCTGGGACCCTAACGAGGAATGGGTATTTGCATATAAAATGGTGCTCAGATACAAAGTTACCTCCTTTGCACGTGCTGATAGCTCTTCGTGTGAAATCTTGTGAGTTGGTCAGGTGGTGACATTTGCGGGCCAGACTGTGATCCCATTCATTCCCCTGGCAAAGAATTACTGGAGTAAATCCCAAAGCAGTTAATGGGTTCACAACCTGGCCATATGCAAATGTATCTTCATTTCTGTTTCAGAATGATGTGCTGCCGATGTCAGGTGTTTGAGCGCTGTGCTGGGGTGTAGAAACCCCTCCGCCAGCAGAGAAAGGGTTAATGGGAGCCTGAGCAGTCAATGAACCCACCTGGAGGGGAATTAGGTAATTCAATTAGCAGATCCACCTGGAAAGAAGTCAGGTTTCCCTTAAAAGGGCTGGGAAAGCAACCCATGACATGGAGAGCTGTGCAGGGAAATGTTTGTCCTGTGACTGGCCTTGGATGGAGATGGGAGCTGGAAGGAAGGAGCCCCTCACAGAAGGCCCAGACCCAGGATGGTGGGGATAAGGATCCAGCTGGGGAAGAGGTATGCAAGGAGAAGGCTCCAAGGAAGAAGCCCTGAGTGTTAGCTGCTGGGGGGAGAGCCAGGACTCCTGGGAGGTGGTGCTCTGTAGAAAGAGTGGGGCAAGGTTCTGCAGAGCCTGCAAGGAGATGAAGACTCTGCAGAGAATTGAGCCCAGGAAGGGTAGCAAAGTTTGTTTTGTTTTGGATTTTTTTAGAACAGTGGTTCTCCACCAGGGGTATATGTACCCCTGGGGGGTACATAGAGTTCAACTCCTCTAGATATTTGCCTAGTTTTACCACAGGTTACATAAAAAGACCCAGCAAAGTCAGTACAAACTAAAATTTCATACAGACCATGACTTGTTTATACTGCTCTATATGCTGAAATGTAAGTACAATACTCATAGTCCACTTGATTTATTATAATTATATGGCAAACATGTGACACTTTTGTATATTTAGTAAGGTGTAGTTTTTAAGCAAGTAGTTTTTAAGTGAGATGTAACTTGGGGGTACACAAGACAAATCAGCCTCCTGAAAGGGCAACAGTAGTCTGGAAAGGCTGAGAGCCACTGTTTTAGGAGACCTAGACGGAAGAGGAACCTGGTGGAGGTGATTGGGCAGATCACCATTCCAGACCACTGAGGCCTGAAGGTGGGAAGAGGTGGAGAAGTTACAATGCTGGGTCTTGCCGTGAGGGTGTGCTTCTGTGACAGTGAGGCGTGTACCATTGGGTTAATGCTAACAGACAGGAACATGTGTGAGAGCAGGACGGCGAAGAGGAGATTTTCTTTATTGTTGATATCTCCCAGGATCATGTCTCTCGTCTCATCACGTCCATTCCCATCCTTTCATGTGCTTGCGGCTCGTTGTCCTGTCTCATGTTAACTGCCTTTGCTTGTCAAATTCCCTCAGAAATTTGGGAAAGGGATTTTAAACTAGCTTCAGGGCTTAAGCTGATCTCTGGCTATCAGAGACCAGGATGAGACCGCATCTACACACAGAAGCTATTCCAGAATGAAGCATAGGGCCCTCCAAATATGTCTCAAGCGGGACTGAAGTGCTGGTCCCAAACTACCTCCTCCATGTGTTACTGAATGTGGGGCCTCGAGAGAGGCCCTGCTTGTCATTGGCAGCAGGGTGGAGCTGGGATCTGGGAAGGATTAAGAACTCCTGGAATAGGCCTACATAAGTATTAAGGAGAAGGAGGCTTTGGGGAATTTAGAACTGCATTTGCTCTGGTGAATTCAGTTTTTTCCATTGCAATTAAACCATTTGCTTTCCCGGTCTAAGGAAAGAAGGCTATTGGGCCTGACTGATGGGAGTTTGGATGGGTTTAATGTAGTAGATAGTTGCCCATGCTTCTAGTTCAGGTGAGAGGTTTGCCTGAGTTGCATAACTTGAGTGTACTAGCATCCCTCCTGGGGTGAAGATGAGCCCTGAGTCTGCTGAACTGAGCAGGAGACCTTATGAGCAAAGGGTTTCTTGTGAAGTTACTGGCACTTCCCACTGCCTTAGAGCTGCAGAAATTCAAATTCATCCGGAAGCAGAAAAAAACCGTATGAATCCTTTCAGTGGTATTACTCATGTAAGTAAAACAAGCATAACTGGGTCCTTAAGGAAGGCTGGGTCTGAGTTAAGTTCTAGAAATGTAATTAGGGCACTGGGAGTTACACTCTCAATTAATTATCTAGCTGAATAAAATTTTCTCTCACTGCATCTCCTAGCACTACTGGGCTGGTGATCGTGATGAGTTATTAATTTGAACAGACAATCTGCAGTGGAAAAAGGAAGTAATATAGCTGCACTGGTTTGCCACTGGCTGGAATATCTGCCCTTGGGGTAATCTAGCCTTCCAACAGTGACGCGAACATAGATGTAAGCTAGCCATGCCACACGGCCCGTGAAACACTCGTAGGGCACGAAGGATGGGAAGCTGTGTCCAAAATCCCCTGGTCTGAATTCAGCTGTGGTGTAACGTGGGTGCCTCTCCATGGAAGACCATGCATGGATTTGCCTCACTGTGTTGTGATAGCATCAAGTTACAGGGCTCGGTCTCTGAGGGCAGCTGCTCAAGTCTAAGGGTGGAGGTGTGGATTCTTGCAATACCTCCACTCCTAGACTGTGACCCAGGTACGCCGTCCCATGTACCAACAGGTGATCGCCTAGCACGTCTGCCTGGGTTTTGATCACCTGCATTTTCACCCTTCAAGAACCTGCGACCAGGATAGTAACAAACAGCTTCCTTAAAACAAAGGATTTTAATTTAGCAGTTGGAACAAATCATTTAGAGAAAACAGAGTGATCGACTTACAGCCTGCACGACTATTTCAGTTCATCTGGTCTTCTGCTACTCTACGAGCTAATTGAGTTCAGCTCTCCTCTTAAGTTACAGGAACAGAACAGACTCGTTGCATCCTCCCAGCAAGCCCAGATCCTGTGAATCTCTGTCAGGTTCTCCCCTCTGATTTACTCTGTTCAAACTGGTTTCAGTGGGTTAGTGCCATTAACCCTACTTGCTCTGACCTTGTCTCTCGAAGAGTAAGTGGTCAGGTGATGAGTAGAAAGGGAATTCTCCCTCTTCGCTTGAGGGGCCATGCCGGCTCTGCTACCCAACAGACCCTGTGGTGGAAGAGTGAGGCCGTGAGACAGTAGGGGCTCATCATGCCAGTGACAGACACTGTATTAAAGAGCATTTCGGAACCATTGCTCCTCTGGGCAGAGGCCCAGCAGAAGGGATATGCACCACTCAGGACCATTTAAACCAGTGTCCCCAAACTTTTTACCTCATATCCACCCCCCCCCCCCGAGCTGGGGCTGGGAGCAGGGCTGCAGCTCTAGGAGGGGGGACATGGACAGGAGTAAGGGGGCCAAGCCTGGGGCCACAGCTGAGGGCAGGGCTGCCCCAGGAGCAGGGCTGGCAGAGGAGAGGAGCTAGGTGGTGTTCCCTTCCTCCCCCCCTGTGGGGGCTGGCCTGGGCCCCAGCCACGCCCCCCGAATGTTCCTCCGTGAATCCTAGGGGGTTATGCCCCACAGTCTGAGGACCTCTGACTTAAACCTTAGTTTGAGAACTTGAGGTGTTGCCAAGGCCTGATGCTGCCTTGTTGTGAATTTCACCTGTATTGTATAATGATGACTTTTCCAGATGTAATCTCACTTCTGTAGGAGTATTTACTCCTTGGCTCCCCGCCCCTCTTTCTTCATCTGTTTACCTAAGACTCCAATTGGGTCACATGAATTCGAGGCCCAGCTGTAGTCTCTCACATATGGTCTTTTCTCCAACTAGCTCAACAGCTTCTGTCTATTCTCAAATCCCCTGCTGCTTCCATGGAATCCTCTCCCGCATGCCTGCCCCCCCCAGCCCCCCCCAAGATCCCGATTCAGGTATGTACTTAAGATTGTGCGTCCATGCTGCCCTGGATAGTCATGCTTTCCTGACACAAGCCGTGACGTGGAGTCACTTTTCCTCAGTATCTGAGCTGCTCAGACTAAAGCTAGTTGCAATCACACCTCATGACTGCAGCATGGACGCCATTCGATGCTTGTGTGTGTCTCTTGTGCTGTACTGGGCAGTGTATTAAAAAAAATTACAGGTACAGAAATATGAACTGATTCATGAATCCTAGACTGCCAGATGGGATGTTTCTGATGAACCAGGAGATACATTCTAAATTGAACTCTCATTTTGCCAGTATTAATCAGACATAACGACAGAATAATCTAAACCATGATTACTCAATTAACTCAGAAAATCCCCAGAGTTGTATGTATTGTTGTTCAATAACAAAAGGAAATTGTTAAATGAGGGTGATGATGATGTATTAATGTAATTGTTCTTAATTTGTATTAATATTAAAAAGTGGACCAGGGATTAGAGTGGCACAAGACACGCTATCATTGCTTGGTGGAGAGGAAGGCACTGTTTATGTAAATGATTTTGTCATTTATCATATGGTACGGTTGACAGTACACTGTGTTCTCAGTATGGCTCATATGAGAACACAAGACCTGGTAGTAACAGAGGACTCAAAGCACCCAGACATCTGCTGGAAAAGTAATATAGCAAAACACAAAGTTGCCAACAAGTTCTTGGAAAGTATTGGGGACAAACTGTAGGCACGGTGCCATGGGACGAAAATCTAAGGGATAAAGGAATTCACGAAAGCTAGCCGTTTCTCAAGGAGACAATTGTGCCTTTAATATTATCTTGCTGCAAAGGAGCTCTAGGAAGAACAGTAAGAGGACGGTATGGTTCCCCCAGGAGCTTTTTGATGACCTGGAAATCAAAAAGCAATCTCACAAAAAGTGTAGATTTAGACAACTTGTTAAGGAGTATAAAACTAGCACAAGCCTGCCAGGACAAAATCAGAAAGGCTAAGGCACAAAATGAGCTGAACCTAGAAAGGGACATAAAAGGCAATAAGAAGTTCTTTAAATAGATTTGGATCAAGAAAAAGACAAAGTGTGCAGATCCTCTAATTAGCAGAGAAGCAGGTCTAATGACACCAGGAAAACGGAGGTGTTTAACGCCTGTTTTTGCTTTAGCCTTCACTTAGAAAGGTTGAAACTCAACATATCTTAATATTAACAAGAAGGGGGAAGGAATGTCTGACAAAATAAGGAAAGATCCGATTAAAGAATATTCAGATGTATTCAAGTTGGCAGGGCCTGATGAAATTCACCCTAAGGTACTTAAGGAACTAGCTGATGCAATTTTGGAACGGTTAGCAATTATCTTTGAGAACTCATGGAAGCGGGGTGAGGTCCAAGAGGACTGGAGAAGGGCAAACACAAGCACCTATCTTTAAAATGGCGAAAAAAGAGGATCTGGGGAATTATAGACCAGTCAGCCTAACCTGATACCTGGAAAGGTATTGGTACAAATCATTAAAGAATCTGTTAAGTGTAACACTGACAGACCCTGGTCGTCAGCGGACAGGATCAAACCTGGAACCGCTGGAGCTTAGTGCATGAGCCTCTACCTCATGAGCTAAAAGCCAACTGGCTATTAGCAAAGGCTGTAGAGTGGACTCAATCTTTCTCTCACTCAGTGGTCTCAGTGCCACTAGATGGGACAGAACACCACACCCAGGAGGTATGTGCCTTTACATAAGCAGCTAAAGGACAACCTATAAATTTCCTTCTTTTCCAGGGTTACTGGCCTACTGGATGGGGGGAAGCTGTGGATATGATAAATCTTGGGTTTTTTTAGTAAGGCTTTTGACAAAGTCCCCCATGATATTCTCATTAGCAAACTAAGAAAATGTGGTCTAGATCAAGTTAATATAAGATTGTAGCCAGAGTTAGCAATGGTTCACTGTCAAACTCAGAGGACTTATTTAGTAGGGTCCTGCAGGAGTCAGTCCTGGGTCCTATACTGGTCAATATTTTCATTAATGACTTGGATAATGGAGTGGAGAATGTGCTTATAACATTTGCAGATGACACCCAGCTGGGACAGGTTGCAAGTACTTCAGAGGGCAGGATTAGAATTCAAAATGACCTTGACAAACTGGAGAATTGGTCTGAAATCAAGAAGATGAAATTCAATAACTTCATTGAGGAAGGAAAAAAAATCAAATCCTCAACTACACAATGGGGAACAACTGGCTAGGTGGTAATACTGCTGAAAAGGACCTGGGGGTTAGAGTGAATTGCAAACTGAATGACTCAACAATGTGACACAGCTGCAAAAAGGCTGATATCATTCTGAGGTGCATGAATAGGAGTGTTGAATGCAAGACATGGGAGGTAACTGTCCAGCTCTATTCAGCACTAGTGAGGCCTCAGCTGGATACTGTCTGAGTCTGGGTGCCACACTTGAGGAAAGATGTGGACAAATTGTAGAGAGTCCAGAGGAGAGCAACAGAAATGATCAAAGGTTTAGAAAACCTGACCTAGGAGGAAAGAGTTTAAAAACAACAACTGAGCTTGTTTAGTCTTGAGATAAGAAGACCCCAGGGGCGGGGGGGAGATCTGATTGATTTTTCAGATATGTTAAAGGGTTTTATAAAAAGGACGGTGATCAGTGTCTGCCAAAAGCAGGACAAGAAGTGACGGGCAGGGCTGTCTTTTGTGGTGTGCACACAGTGGCTAGCACTAGGGGTCTGATCTTGGTTGGGGTGGTACACAACAATGACACCTTTCTATTCTGGGCCAGATTCACAGGGAGTAGTATCATACTCCATGGAAAACCCACTGAATCCATTGGCTCTGCTCACAGAGTAGGCACTACTCAACAGGAGTAAGGGTGACAGCACATGCCCTTTTAGCAGGTCATCTGTGCACCTTGATACTCATAATTCCGGCGATTATATTAGTCAGATCTTCCCTGGCGAAGGTCTCTGGATGTCAGACTAGATGATGACAATGGGCCTTGTTGGCATTGGCATCTATAAATCTTTTTTTCTTTTCTTCAAAAAAAAAAAAAAAAAAAAAAAAGAATTTATGCATTCTGCTAATAGTGAGTCAACTAATAATACATTGCATGTCAATGATACGAGGGGACAGATAATACAGCCTGCTTGCAATCATAACTCCCATTTCCATCTGGAATGGAGCAATAACCTTGACACAAGACACCTCCTCAGTGGAGTTGGCAGCACAAGGGGATAACAATGCCTGAGTTAATCATCAGATATAGCAGACATACCAGTTTATGAGCCACCCAGCTGTTTACTCATGTTGATTCATGGTACTCACCCACCTTCCTCCTCATGATCCAAATAGTTTGCATGTGTCTTAAGGGACATGCAGTCACCAAAGGGAAACCACTAATTGGCTCAGGATCATCTCTGGCCATATCTTGCCACTGGTTTATGGCAGGATACATACTTCAGTGGTGAGTTCTTAGTTTATTTTCAGGATTATCCTGTTCATGAAGTCCAGTCCCTAGGGATGGGAAGGCCGTTCTGATGCAGTAAGGACCGGCCCAGAGCTTGAACAGAACTAGAACCAATCTGAGGCCCCCAATTCAGGATACCACTTAGGCACATGCTGAACATTAAGACCTGAGGTTCAAAAAATTCAGTACATATTTTACAAATGAGATGACACCCTCCATGGGAGAATAGTTCCTCAGCACAAGAAACCTCATGAAAAGGAGAGGATTTGTCCTTTACAGAGGAGTAAGACTCTTTGACTTGGCAGGATTGCCCAAGCACTCTGGTTCCGTGGAAAACCCAGAATAACAATAAGAAGCATGGGCCCATATTTTCCCAAAGTAGGTGAAATCAGTGGGAGTTAAGTACCTAAATACCTTTAGATATCTGGCCGTAAGTGAGTTTGGAGCACAAGTCTCACTGAAAGTCAACAGTGCTTGTGCTCCTAAGACCTTGTCCACTCACAAATTGTATCCCTTAACTCTACGGGTGTAATTACAGTGGCATTTGCCTCGTGTGGACATGGTTATGCCAAAGTGAATGTACTCACACCAGTCTAGTTTATACCTATATGGGAAGGGGAATAAGCTATATCAAAATAAGGCATCTTGACCCTAGTATAATTGTATTGAAACTAGGGCTTCTATGGATAATATCTTTTTAACAGGTATACCTCTGGGCTTTCTCTAGCCTGTCATTCTTTCGCATCTTGTACAATGTAACCCAATGGCGTCCTTTAAAAGAAGTATTTTAAAAAGAAAGTGTTCATGTCTTTCTGCCCCTCCTGGTGTCAGCTAGGGAGAAGGGTGGGGATACTGAGTAAGGCTGTTCTTGTGGGCATGTCCCAGATGAAACCAGGAGTTAGATCTTTGGATTTATGGGCATTTCAACAAGCTTTGGAAGCTACCCGCATTGCCACACATTGTTTTATCACTCATCCTACGCCCCCACTCTTCCATCTGAAGGAGAAAGCAAAATGTCAATATGATGCCCACCTCTGGGGGAGAAGGGACAAGAAGAAGTCAGGATTTCCATCTTGGGGATCAGCTGGAGGCAAAGCATAGTCTGTTCCTAGACCCTGCCTACTGAGGGGCTTTCGTAGGACAGGTGGACCTTGGTGGGCGTACCACTTCACGACTATTTGCAGACAGTTTCCTTTGTACGTGGATCTCTAGGGGATGATCTCTACCCAAACGGCTTTCTCTTTGGTGATAACTCGTGTTTCAATGTAGATCATTTCCCTTCCCCTACTTCTCCTTATGATCCAAACCACGGTGAAGGCCACGTCTACACCACAAACCTTACAGCTGCCCAGCTACTCCACTGGAGCGCCCTAGTGTAGACGCTCCCTATAGCAATGGAATACTCTTCTGTTGCCGTAGGAACTCCACCTCCCCAAGCAAAGGTATCTGGGTCAATGGACGCAGTCTTCTGTGTCAACCTAACGCCCTGCATCGCGATCAAGGGTGTGGATTTTTCACACCCCTGAGAGCTGTTGCTATGTCATCCTAGCCTAAGTGTAGAGCAGGGCTAAAATGAAGTGTATTTAGGGTGGGGAAGGAGAGAATGAACACCCCGATCCCAGGCCCCCCCCACAGAGCGACTTGTGCTAAGCTGCGTGCTGCACAAACTGTGACACGTACACTTGTCCTGTCACAACCTCCAGCTGCTCATACCCCGTGTGATCAAACTGGTGTAATGATCAGAGAGCCACAGCCTTTCGTCACTGTGTACTGAGCTTTCTGAATGAACGTGCAGGTTGTCAGACGCAATAAGGAGCTGAGGGCTGAGTCCAATGTCAATTCCCACCTGGATGTCACATGGGAGCGATGGTCTCACCAGGCTGTAGGTGTAATAAGCAAGCAAGCAAAACAGACAGTACCAGATTCTGCCATCCTTCCTGTGGGGTGGTGCCTTTCTGCACGGACCCCTGTGGAAACCAATGGCTGATGGTTACGTCTGTACCATGTCATGGATGACTCCTCGCTTGGGGACTCCTTGTTGTAAGGAAGGTAGAATCTAGCCTCCAGGAGTTTTCGGCTCTTACAATAATAAAGCCAATTAGTAAAATTGTCAGTTTCCCAAGGCAAGTTTATTCATGCTTTGGCTCGATCCAGTGCAGCATGGCTGTGAGTGCTGTGTGAATCGTTAAGGTAAAGACGGCAGAACGAGAGAGAACACGTTCATGAGAAGCCTGCTGCAAAGCCCTGGAGTTACTCCTGCCAAGAAGCAGGACTAGGACCTGCAGTTCCTGTTGAATTTCTGTGGACTTCCACGGAAGGCGGAGGAAGAATCGCCTTGGGGCCAAAGGACGAAGCTGGGATTTCAGAGATGTGGGTTCATTTCTGGCTCTACCCCAGACTCCCTCTATGACCTTGGAAAAGTCACTTAGGGCCAGATTTTTAAAGGTCTTTAGGCACCTAAAGATGCAGGTAGGCCCATGGCCTCACTTCCATTAAAATCAATGCCAGGTAGGTGCCTAGGCAACTCGGAAGACTTCACTGTCTTCAGTTTAGACACCTAAATACAATTACAAATCTGGCCCCTTAAATGTTCTGTTCCTTGGCTCCCCATCCGTTAAAGGGGAATAACGAGGTTTTTTTGTCTATTTGGATAGTATGGTCACTGGGGCAAGGACTGTCTCTCGTTATACCTGTGCACCACCCACCACGGTGGGCCCTCAATCTCGTTTGAGGCCCCTGTAGGCACTATGGGAATAGAAACAATAAGAGCGGGAGGTGCTAGGCCACTTTTTAAATCATGCTCATGACATCTCAGATGGAGTCCCTTTTGAGAAGACTGGTCTCAGCAACTGGACCCCTTTATTTTCACTGCTAACAGGAAACAGGGTTAGCATTAGGGTGACCAGATAGCAAGTGTGAAAAATAGGGGTGGGGGGTAATAGGCAGCTGTATAAGACAAAGCCCCAAATATTGGGACTGTTCCTATAAAATCAGGACATCTGGTCACCCTAGTTAGCCTTGCTTTCCTTTTAGACATGACCTATTTTTCTGCTGTTTCACCTAGTTGCATAGGAGCTGTATTGATGATGTATCCACGTAGGAGTCCATAACACTATGTACATGCTCTTCTCCACCTTCAGAGCTGGCCAGAGTTGCAACAATTTACCTCTGTATTTTCTGCCTACAGTTTTCCAGCTGCACAGAACGTAGCTATAACAACCCTACTACGAGACTGTTCTCTTCTGTTTTGCCTTCTCTCACGCACATTCATTCTTCCCCTGCCAAAACCACCTTGTGCAATATTCTCCTGTGCAAATGCCAGAGAGAAATTTACATCTGATTCAACTGTGTGTGTGGCATAGTGAGTCTTACTGGGGGGTTGTTTCAAGGTCTGAGATTAGGAATGCTGGGTTTGTAACTAGAAAAACAATTTCACAGGGGAAAATTCTAATATATAAAAGATCTTGAGAGATCACCCTCCCCCTTAATCTCTGCTGGAGTGAAGCCACGGCATGAACTAAGATAGCCTTTATAAGCCTTACTGGGTTGACCTGAGTCAGTTTAATTAGTTGTATTTGTGGTCTGTTTTGAAGGTGAGAAGCATGCTAAAAAGTGCTGTATATCTTTATTTATGAATCTTCCTACTTGGCTAGGAGACCTCTGAAGAATGCTTGAAAGATGCAAAAAGTTGCTCTGGTGAGTCAGTAGGGGGCATTCGTTCATCTAATTCCATACTGATTCTGGCCTGTGGTGCGCATGCCATTATTAAGATGAGATCGAAAACTAATGCCTCATCTCCTGTGATCGCTAAAGATCCCATGACAACTTTTGCAAGAGACTGGCTGTTAATTCTCATGCTCCAGTCAAATTCCAGTCTGGGTGATTACCTTTGCAGCACCCTAAACTCCTCCTGCAGTGTCAGTTCATTGCCGGTGGCTTCTTCACTTTCTGAGCAAAACACTTGTGCGATGCTGCTCTGCCCTGTCTAAACAGTTGCCCACATTCCACCCCAGAGATGGCTGCATTTCATGGGTGAATTAAACCCTTATTACTTACACACTGTCTGTCTTTAGGAATGAAAGGCTCGGTGTATATGCAGAGTGCTCATTAGGTGTAACTAATATTGTAGACTGAGCATGCTCAAGTTAGCTTTCAGTCCCAACCCTTTTAGTTTTAAATTTCACCCCCAAAACTGACCAAGTTAAGGCATTCCCTTTATAGCTTATGGCTGGGTAAACTCCTTCCACCACGTGGCTATATTGAGATGCATGTTTCAAAGTGAAAACACTCCTGCAATAGTCTTGTTAAAAAATCTGGAATCGCTTACAGTGGAAAACCTGTGCATGTCCATAAAATATCCCTTTTCTAGCATTCAGAGACCGCTCATGGGATAGCCTGCTCAGCTGTCCAGAATCATTCCCCATTGATCAGAGACCACAGGGCTGGGTCTGAGCTACAGAGACCGTCACAGGAGACCCCAGGGTAGGCAAAGGAAATCCTTATGATAGGGTTTGTGGGTCAGATTCTTGTTTGGATCTGAAAAGCAGTAAAATCTCTGGCCATATTCCCATGCTTCATCCTAGTCTACTGTAGGGTCTTATACCACAGTTATCAACTGAGTATCTGACAGTCTCAGATAACCCACTGGGGGCTAGGTTCAGAGTCCTTCAGTCAGCACCACATTGGCCACAAAGGCCTTATATGCCGAAGGGGCTCTCAAGAGGGGCCAGACAATCTCTGATACCTCCAGAGCTCCCAAACCTGGATTCTAATCCACAAAACCCCTGCTTCTCTCGCAGCCCCTTGTGTAAAGTTCTGAGCCCAGCCTCAGTTGCCCCTAAGTGCTTCATCTCAGGGAGTCTCTGCTGTTGAAATGTGGGGCAGGGAATCAGGGGAACACCTTGCTGGCACTTAATCCCTCCAAATCTATGAGACTGCGTGTCTTGAGAAGGCCTTCCACTAGGTGGTACCATTGGGCAGGTGAGGAAGGGCTGAGGAATCCGCTCTAGAGGGCACCAAAGAGCCAGAACCACTCAAGGAGGGTGAATGTTTGAAAACGATGAGTCTGAATAGAAGGAGGTGTAATCAAAACTTGAAGTGGACTCAGAATTCTCAGGCTCATCCCAAGGCTCTCCAGGGTGAGCCGGAGGGAGGCCATTAACTGGCAGAAATTCATTAAAACAAGCTATATAATGGAGTTGGCTCTAAACTTTGACAATGTTGATGAAATTTCCAAAATCTGGGAAAAGAATTTGAATGAAATCTTGGTAAATTTCTGTCCTGCTTCTTGATTAGTTATATTGCCAGTCAAAAATCTTTGTAGTTTTGAAATTCAAAAAGTGGGGGGGATGACACCAAAAAAGTTTCATTTTTTTTCCCTTAAAAAAAACTCAGTTCCGTTGTGTGAACTGGCTAGAGCAGGGCAAAATTTTCTCAAATTTTTTTGAGTGAAAAATGCGGATTGGAGACACAAATGCTTTGTGGATTCATGTTGATTTTTGCCAATTTTTTGATTGATTTAAAAATCAGGAAAAACTTGAAACAGGCAGTTTTGCAATTTTCAGTATGAAACTTTCTGATTTTCAGTTTGTGAGTTTTTATTTGTGACATTTCAAAAAAACTTTGAAAAGCCCCTTCATGCTGTCAGAGCAGCTAATAGGGGCTTCAGTGTCACTGAAAACCAGGCCCCACCATTCTGAACTGGCAGAATTTTATACCCACTTTGCACTAGTCTCTGGTGACTCCAGGTACAGAGCAACAGACTCACACCCACAGCCTCTGTCAAATCACTTTCAAGTGGCACGATAGCTGATGCAGGGCTTTCCTCTAATCCCATTGCTTGGGTGACATAAACCGCTAATTATATCATTAAAAAAGCCCAAACGTGGCTACTTGACAGGGGACTGTGAATAAATTCATCTTCACAAAGCTCTTTGAAAAGGCAAAGCAGCCAAAAACGTTAATATTCCCAAGGGGGCGCATCCATGCTTTCCCTGCACAAGATGCATAATGCTTAGTCAGCTGCAAACATCATGCAGCTTTGCATTGTAGGCATATTTTATTACGTGGAGTCTCCCAGGGCTCTTTCTTCATTCAGGTTTCAGAGTAGCAGCCGTGTTAGTCTGTATTCACAAAAAGAAAAGGAGTGTCAATTGGTTAGTCTCTAAGGTGCCACTAGTACTCCTTTTCTTTCTTCATTCAGAATTTTGAGCATCCTTTTAGGTGGCAGCTTTCCAAACTCCATGGTTAAATTGCCCTAATTACAACTGCTAAGCTCCTCGGTTTGTCTGTTAAACACTCTTGTGCCACTTTGAGTCAGGCCAAATGTTTTAAAAAGTGAGTATTTAATTTGACAACTTGCATACACAAAAAGTTGAATGAATTATTCAGGAAATGCACCTTGAAGAGATGGTGCAATTACCTGGCCAAATGTAATTTACTGCAAATGCCAAAAATTTTTAAACTCTTTAATGAGTATGAATTTAGCAGGCTATACTCCCAATTCAACCTCAGTCAATTGGCTGCAGTAAACTGTAGTAACTCAATAATGCTGGATAGGATGTCTAAATTCCCTGCCACTGCTGGGGCTTCAGGTATTGGTTCACCTCAGTCCCTCCTATGCTCTGCCTATGGTGCATAATTATTTACTCCCATGAGCTGTAATACGTTGGTCTAATGCCAGTTGCTGGGTTTAGTGTGCAGGTGGGTAGCTTTGTTGGCTTGTGACAGACAAGAGGTCAGACTAGATTATCTGGTGTCCCTTCTGGCTTTACACTTTGAGTCTATGAAACGGTTCTTGTTGTAAAAATGTAGCAAGAGGGACTAGATGCCACTGTCTGGAGCTCAGAGGATAGTACGCTGCCCCAGGAATCAGTGAATGTGGGTTCTATTCTTAACTTTGGCTGTGGGGCACGGAGTTAATGATGCTGTTATAGGGTGGGTGTAATTGCTGACCTTCATGTAAGAGAGCTGTAAGAAATAATTAAGCTCCTTTGTGGCAGCCCTCACCTAAAACAAAGGCTGCTCAGGAGTTAGAACTATATCAGTGGGAGTGCTTTGATGGGTATTTTTTTGATGAACAATGTGGGTTGTGGGGGAGAAGCAGACAAGAACAGACTCAGAAAGAAGTGGCAGACACAGTCTGGACAAGCCCAGCGTGGAGGCGCTAGGAGAAGCCTATGGAGGTTTGGGGCTGGATGGTGTGAGCTGTGAGCATGGAAACTGTCTCCTGTTTGGTTCCTCCTCTGTTCCAGGAATCAGGCCTTTGTAAATAAACAAGAGTGTGTCAAGAAATACTTGACTCCATCACCAGTTTCTCCTCTCAATGGGAACACCTTGCAAGACCCTACATTTTTGTTAGTGGTTCATGTCAAAAAGTGTTAAATACAGAACTTCCTTTGTAAGGGGGCTTTAAGATCTATGGATGCAAAGCAGTGATAGGAAGCTGTGTTATAATGAGAACATGCATCCACCAAAGTATCACCAAGTGTAAGATTTAACTTTTCACATGAAGTTGGAAACTGGGCAAAGGAGCAAGAAATCATTCCAGTTGAAAAGACTACATGGTGCAGATTAGATAGCTGTTGGGTGTAAACAATGCAATAGAAGAACAAACTCAGCCAATCACAAACAATAAGACACTGAAGTCTGGCAATTCCTCTGTTTTTATTCTAGCTGTTATAACTGGATATCAGTTTTGGAGATTCCTGTTTTGCTCTGATTTGTTCATGTCTCAGGAATTTCCAGAGCTTTTTCCAGACACTATCAAATGCGTATACATGTGCTCAGAACTGTACAACTTCCAAATTATGTATTTAAATGCCAATACACTCCCATAGGTTGCTGCCACAGCCTATTAACAGAACCAATTCTGAACTTTATAAAGGAAAGATGCGTAAAGCTAAAGCGATCAGAAGTTACATGACTTGGCTTCCTGCATTTGGAATTGGCTTTTTCCTTGCAAGGCTGCTGTGGATTTTATTCATAACACTGCTATTTCTAGCACTGCTGTACAGGTGGGCATTTTGGGGAACATGTCTCCACGCATTTTGGAGGACATGGCTCTGGGCACAGCTGGGCACGTGGCTCTGTGCACTGCTGGGGACCCGGATCTGTGGTGTGAGGATGACCCGGTTCTTTGCATGGAGGTGGCATGCATGGCTGTTTACACTGCTGCTGAGGTTGCTGGCAAGACATCTTTCAGTGCAATGGCGTGAAACCTGAAACAAAAGTTAGGACAGCTTTTACACTTTACTGCATCAGTCACTGGTGAACTAAAAGGCTACAGGGCAGATCTTCCACTGGCCCATGAAATGTTTTGATGGCTCCTTAATAAAGAGTTAGAGGAAAACACCAATTATCTGGGCACCATTTAACCCCCCTCCCCCCCCTCCCCAGGGCTCTCCAATTAGAGCTTAACTGCTATCAGGCATTGGGTTGAATCTCTGCTCATAGATGATGATCCCCCTTACATATGTGTTAACTCCAATGCCTTCAATGCAGTTTCTCCTGATTGACACCCACACAAGTGAAGAAACGCCTGTTAAATTTTGCCATCATTAATGGCCACTGAAACCAACAAGGATCTATCCTCCCAAGTACTAGATGCCCACAGTTTGAGCTGTAGGAAACACTAGGCATGAACTTAGAGCTCTACATTATTTAGAAAAGAATTGACATTGACTTACCTGGTTCAATGCCACAGAAACACAACGAAGAGAATACAGGAGGCCTGCGATGGGGAGACCTTTTTATATAGTACTTGCACCCTCCTCCTTGCAACAGCGAAATGCTTGGCATTTACAGGCTTACTTTTACTATTAATTTTTATTAGAAACTCTCCCTCGAATCACTGCTTATGATGCTGCTGAATTAAAAGACTCAGTTGGCCACTGCTCTTTCTAGGTTAACTACTTGGAAGGGTAAGAACTCCTCCCTTATCCCCTCCAAAAAGCTGCTCTAACTAAAGACAATGACTGATCTAGGGTGAAGTTTTTCAGAAGTACTTCAAGCATTTAGCAGCCTAGTTCCCATTCACTTAAAATGCTTAAGTGCCTAAGTCACTTTCAAAAACCAGACCAAGGCATCTAAATGTTGTAGACACTCTTGCTGCCAGATCTTAGTGCAGTGAATACAAAGCATTCCATATTTTTAATTATGAATATTCCTACTGGGATAGGAGACCTCTCAAGAATACCTGGAAGAGGCAAAACGCCAGGGTACATGACCTTTCAGGCTCAAGCTTGCAAACTTGTAGTTCAAGTTGGGCACCAAACCCTGTATTTAGGGATTCACATTGACTTTAGTGTTCTTTGGATTAGGACTGTAGATGTGGGATTTCATTTCTGGCTCCCATTGCTGGCTTTCATAGGTATTCAACACTTCTGAAAATTGGGCCTCTTTTTTTTGTTTGTTTGTTTAGGTGCCTGAATTTAGACACCCAGCTCTGAAAATCTTGGTTTGCATTCCTGTGTGCTTTTAGGACACTCAAACCCAATAGCCAGCTCCTGGAATTCATTTCTGTGGAGATATCCTTGTATATATCCAAAGTTTAGCAGTTATAAGAATCGCTGGACTGGATCAGCGCAGGAGTCCAGGTAGTTGAGGTATCTGGCTTTGACAGTCACCAGTACCAGATACTTTCAGAGTAAGGTTAATGTGCCTTGCAGTAGGCAGTTCGGGGACCATCTCCTCCAAAGGATTCTTCCTAACCCCCCTAAAACAGAAGTTGGTTTATTCCCTGAATGATGGAAGTTTATCTCCCTTCCAAAACTCTTGTATGTTTTTTATTTTATAATCTTGGGATATCTTTGAATTTCCTAACCGTAGGCTAGATTCCTGCTACCCTTATTCACCTTAACACCACTGTAGTCCAGTTAGGTAAGGGTCTCTGGATTGCACTGTGTTCTTTAGCTAAAGAGTCAGGTGTGTGTGTGTATATGATGGGCCAGATCCTCATCTCATAGATACTGACATGCTTCCATTGACTTCAGTGGAGCTGTGCTGACTTACGCCACCTGGGGACCTGGCTCCCTAATTCTAAATGGCCTTCCACGATAATCAGAATGTGATAAATACAAATATTTCTACGCAGAATAAGACAGGTCTCTCTCTTTTTTTCATAACACACTTCATTAGCACACAGGATTCAACTATCTTGCTGACAAAGATGCTGGCATCACGGGAGCCGCTTGGTGTAATTTTCAAGGTGTGGAGGAAGGGATTATTGTGCAAACTGCCTCTGAAGGGATCCTTTGTTCAGGTCGTTCAAAGGAACACAAGTTGCTGATGCGTTTCATTCACGTGGCAGCGCTGTAGCTGTGCCAGCGAATGGCAAAAATGCTCCTTTTATTGGTACCACGTACAAAGCTCAGCTCTACTTTTTAACCTGACCACATCAGAAGATTCAAGCTACCTGCATGCAGCTTTGCTCCACGGCCACTGGTGGAGATCAGTATTTTATTGAAATTCTTCAGCCTTTCCGTCACAGTGGGTCAGATCCTCCGCTGCTCTAAGTCTGGCTTCAATGGAGTTATGCCAGCTCAGTCTAGCTTTGTCCTAAGACTTTAGGTCAGGCTCATTCAGGCGTGGGGAGATTAGATAACAAAAAAGCGAAAGCAGGTCATTTTCTCTCTAGGTCAAACTAAATTCTGGCATCAGGCCTATTGCCTATTAAATCCTCAAAACAGGGCTTAAGTCACATTTAAGTCCTGCAATAGGCCTTTGTGCTGGACCTCTGCCTTGGAGTCAGTTTCGTCCTTCGTGTGCAATATAAAAAGCAAGAATGCATTCTGCTTTAGCTGAGGGCTAAGCCTCTGCATGCAATTCCGCTTTGCAATGTGGGAAGAACAGACCTGTGTTAGTGATGAAAGAAAATGCACACAGGCGTGTTCTGTGGCTCTGTAACAATAAGAATACCTAGGTCTTGCAGCAGCAGATTGCAAAGTGTTTCACACAGGAGGTATCACTGGTTGCTTTTTAGATAGAGAAACTGAGGCACAGAACTGGAGTGACTTGCCCCGGGTCACTCAGTAGGCTGGTAGCAGGGCTGGGACTAGAACCCGAGGCTCCAAGAGTCCCACACTGGTGCTCTAGCTACTAAACACGACTGCCTTCATAAGGCCTGGAAGTTCCATAAATGGGGCCACGACAGTGGGGATTGGATAAGACTGTCCCAGATCAAAGGCAACTGTGTCTGTATCTCTTCCCCCCCCCCCCCTTATGATCCAGCAAGGGCACTTGCGCTTAGATTCCTGGCTCCCTGGCTGTCACCACTCTGGGGCAGAAACACGTATCATGGTGTCCCTCCTGAGCAGATATTTCCAGGCTGCACAGTTCCCTGTCTACGCTGTGAATTCCCCCGGCAAAGTCAGACTGCCGCAGCCAGCCTGCTCTCCTTTCCTCCTCACAGGCCTTAAACAGCGTGATTACCACACAGCACTTTTGAAACAAGCCCACTTATTTTTATGGTAAAAGCGCTATGGAGAAACTGAATGAAAACCAATCAAAGAACCTACACGCATGTGAATATGCTTAACAGAGATCACCCCAACTCCAGCAGAGGCTCTGGTGGGTGAACAGTCCTTCAACCCTCTCCCCAGCCCAAGGAGTTTTTCTGTGGCTACAAGTTCATAACTGCCTTGACTTAGAAGCAGCATCCCCATGAACTGAGGGTCATTCTCTTGTCCAGTTTGGGCCTCTGATTTTGTCCTCCTGTAACAGGTGACCAGCAGACAATGGGTGTCTCAAGGCACAGTTTCTAAAGGATGGGTCCAGACTAAGGTAGGTAATTTGCATCTCCTCCAAATATTTCCTAGGAAACCCACTTAACTAAACATCCAATCTTGTCTGACCCATTTTTTTTAAAAAAATCACTGCAAGCTCCTAATCCTTCCTCGGGTTTACATGATTCGGGTCTTTCTCCTCCTGACCCCCCCCCCCCCCCCCAATGTTACACACAATAATACAGCAACACTTGCGATTTTAATACAACGAACTCCTAAGATACTCAAACTTAATTCAATAAGGTCTGGCCAGGATATTGCAGGAAACTGCCCGATCTGTCCCAAAAGCACATGTAAATTATTATTACAAATAGCAGCGAGGGGTCCCACTGAGCTCAGGGCTGTACATACATCTACTAAGAGACGGTCCTTGACCTGGAGAGCTTACGGTGGGGTTCACAAAGGCACTTAGATACTTAGCTCTTTGTTCTGTGTTTGGGCAGCACCAAACACATAAGTGGGGCTGGTGGGCTCTACCATATCCAAATCATTAGTAACAGGGAGCATTGTTATCCTTATGGTAGAGGTGGGGAACGGAGGCACACAGATCAAGTGATTGGCTGAAGGAATCTAAGTCCCACAGGAAACTAGGGATGGAGCTGGGAACTGTCTGGTGCCTTAAGCACAAAAGCATCCTGCTTTGCATAGAGCGCTCATTGCAAGGTCTGCTGAATAACAGCGTTGTGGGAGCTGCTCCTGGGATCGCCAAATCCATTGTTTTGCTATTGCACACGTAGTGAAATGGTCATAATAGAGTTAACTGGGTTACCCAGAACGTTATGGAATGGAGCCACGTCCCACCCTTCTCTCGCTTCCTCTCGAGTTAGTAGGAGATTCTCCTGCTCTGGGATGCAGTTTGAGGTCCCAGCCTGCAGTCCTGTGAGTAGATTTATTTTTGTTGCATTGAGAGCTCCTTGTACAAAAGTCTTATTTCTAAAGATTAGAGAGCCCTGGGGAATGGCTGCAAGGCAGGAGCGGATGGAAAATAGCAGCTGGACTCCAGTGTTTGGATTTCATAGGGCCTGCTAACTTTCTCAGACACAGGGACTAGTGGGACTATGCTGTGCATTGAAAGCTATTAGACCATGTTACATCATCGGTACATAGTGTATCAGTCTATTTATATAACACATGGAAGCCTTGGCTTCCGAAGGTGCTGTCAGTGTGGGAGTCCACTTATGACATTCTCCTTCGATCAGTTACTGATCCCATCCATTGCTAGGATAAACCACATTGGTTGTGCCTTATTTACAGGTAAGGCTCCCAAATTAATTCATTTGCATAACTGAACTGACACCAGGATGGTATTAAATTCCAAAGAACAGTTTCTCCACAGGATAACAGACAGACTTCTGAGCCTTCTAACCTGCCACTGTATGACACAAGCCATTGAAATGTGACAAAGACTGAAATGTGGAAAGTGTTTTGTTGCCATGCTCTGTGACAGTTTATACATGGTGTTTGAAGTATCAAGCCTGTTTCTAAGGATGCTCTCTCACTGTGAATCAAAGAAAAAATGGTTTTGCAATCAGACTAATTGATGTGTGGGTGCGGAGCGAGAATATGACAGATGGAAAAACTGGTTTATTGGGTTGGCAATGCTATAATATTTCAAAGTGAAAGTTGCTCTTTTTTTCTATTCTCTTGTGATCTTATAGCTAAGAGTCATTTGTCCATGAAAATTCCTGCTCTACTAATATTCACCATTACAAATGGTTTCCTTTTGTTTAATGCATCTGGATGTTGGTCAGCAGAAGTCTGGATGGAGCAGGAAATGCAAAATAAAGGAAGAGACAGGAGGTAGTCTAGCATGATTTCATTTTAATAGCAAAGAGTCGTGGAGGATACAGTTTTTGCAGCTAAACCATGTCATGTATCTGCAGAGAGCCAGACAAGGTACAATAGGTATAAAGTCTCATGTGTAACCCTTCTGCTCGTCAGAGTTGGCAGCAACAAGGGCCGGGTTCAATATCTAGGGGATCCATTCCAATAACACAATGCAAAACCGGCTCCAGCCCCCACCCAGTGACCTGGGACAAATATATACCACCCCTGCTGGGCACCTCAGAGGCAATACTTCCCCTCTCACAAGCACAGAGTCTGAGTGTGGCAAAAAGCCTTTTAATAACAGAGAGAAACACTGTGGCATTAGGTTGGGGAAACACCACCAACAGGATTCATAACACAACCCATGAGCAAAAACCCACCCCAAGCAAATTGGGTCGTGTCCTTTCCCTTTGGTTCTTGAGTCCAGCAACCCGAAATCACCCAAAGTCCCAAAAGTCCAATGACCCAAAAGTCTCTGTCCCTGATCAGGGCAGCCCCAGAGTTCGAAAGTTTATCTGCAGAGCTTTACCTCCCAACCTGGGTGGAGATCGGGGTGGGCGGGGGAAGAGAGGTAAGGGGCACCTTACATGATCTGAAGCTGACTGCCCCACAGGGCTCCACTCTGTTCCACCAGCTCCGCGTCCCACAAGCAGCCACCCGCCGTCCCACGAACTGCTCCACTCCGCATCCCACAAGCAGCTCCCGCCGTCCTATGAACTGCTCCACCAGCCTGTCCACAAGGCACTCCAGCCATCCTGCAAACTGCTCCACAATATATCTTCAGGCTCCCCCACTACTTAACACAACGCTCAGTGATTTCAGCTCTTAGTCAGTTCAGCTCTTTGGTGACTTCAGCTTGTAGTAGGGGAGCCTCAGTGCTGGTACACCATTAGCCCAAAGTGAGCTCAGCAGCCTGTAAGTAGACTCCTAATGGAATCAAAATTAGTTCTGATATTCCACAGTGGAGAGAGAAGGAAGTGCAATTAGCATATAAGGCCCTCACCAAGGGGCCCATACCACCAAGTGTTAATACTTGTCCCCAATCTCTCTCCATTCACAGAGTTTTGGAACCCATGACCCTTGCCTAGCGAGTGCTATTTAGTTGATGGTGAGTCCCTCCATCATAACAAAAGGCCAAGTATAGTTTCAAGCACAGTTCCTATAATCAGGGTAATAACAATTTATTCTTCCTGCCCCAATAACAGAGACACTGGGGATCCCACAGCAGCCAAAGTGACCATTTGGGCAGCTATGGCCTCATTCTAGGCGGGGTGGGTGTGCCTATGCAAATGAGATTGGCCCCTGAAGTTCCTTTCCACAACTTGCCACACCTCACCACCAGATGTCAGGGGGGAGCTCATCCTGACTCTGCTTTCACATGTTATAAGAATTTTCAGGAGACACAGTTTTTCCTCCTTTCTTGCTGGAGAGTTTTTAAACTGCCTTGCTTTTGTCTTTGCACAGTCTCTGGGTTTAAGATGCAGAAGGTCATTGGAAGGCTAACACATATGTTGAGAAACAAAGTCTCTCTTGCAGCATGCCATCAAGCAGCCAGAAACAAACTGTAGTTGTTACTCAGTCACATACGGCATTAAAATCCGGATGAATGCATGGAGATGGAGAAGCTCTGGAAGCAGTTGCAGGGAAGAATCCTAAACCTAATACAAGGAGATGTCACAATTCATGAACCCCGGGCAGTGGGGCTTGGGCTTCAGCAGGTATTTTAGCTTTGTGGGGGGCCCCTGCTTGCCACCCCCTAATGCCAGCCCTACACTTGCGACCCCCATAAACTCATCCTGTGAATCCCCTGGGCTTGCCCCCCCTCCAGGTTGAGAAACACCGATATCATATACAAAGCTGTATAATCAAGTCATTGTCTGTAAAAAGTCATCGTTTGTACTGATGTCGCTAGTGCTTTTTATGCAGCCTGATGTAAAGCTAGGCAAATATCTAGTGGCGGTGACGTACCGCTTGGAAGGCTGGTATGTGTAGCCCTGGTTGAGAACCACTGCTCTAGACAGAGCTCCAAGTCTCTCTAATCCAGTGGTTCTCAACCTATTTACCATCATGGGCCACATCCAATACTACCTTTATGGCCCTGAGGATGTCACGTGGGCCGCCGCTGTGTGCTGATTGGGCCGCCGGTTGAGAACCACTGCTCTAATCGATTGTTCGAGTCCTCCTAGCTGGGTCTGACCACAGAGACAGAGCCTAGAGTGTCCCCCGGTTAAGGAATGCTCATTACCTAGGCAACCGCAGTGGGTGGGCAGCTAGACACGGGAGCGCCCTGGCCGGTGTGGGAGACCTGGCAGGTGTGACTCTGGATTTACACCAGCACGCGCGAGAGGAGAATCAGGCCCCAGCTCTTGAAACTGGGCCCACGTGGGACTTAAGAGGCGCAGAATAATAATAATACCCAGCCCTCGCAGGCTTGGCAACAGGTCCCCATTGTTGCAGTACTTGCCCACCCTCCCAACTCCCCGTGAGGCAGGGCTGTTATCCCTGTCGGGCAGACCCTAAAAGTCTGTCAGAGCCTGGGCTTGGACCCAGGTCTCCCAACCCCTTGCCTAGTTCCCTAACTCCCCGACCATCCTTCCTTTGCTAGACTTTGGCTACAGGATTCTGGCTTAGCTAATAGAGTGCTGGACTGGGAGTCGGGAGAGCTGGGTTTTATTCCCAGCTCTGCTGCTGGCCTGTTGAGTGACCGTGGGCCAGTCACTTCACCTCTCTTTGACTCAGTTTCTCCATTTGTAAACTGGGGAGAATGACACTGCCCTCCTTAGTAAAGTGCTTTAAGACCTACTGATGAAAAGTGCTGTATGAGAGGTAAGGCTTTGCATTAACATGGCGTGAGGTGGTGCATGACCCGCCTTCTGGCCTGTCTGCAAGTGGGAATTCCAGCCGTGGTGAATTGTAAATAAGGAACGGAGGAGGAAGTGAAAGCAGGCGCCGTGAAGCAATGTGAGTTTTAATGCGTAAGAAGTGGAGTATACAATGTGCAGAATGAAATAATGCGAAGTACAGAGAATACACGTTCTGGCTCTAGTCATATACCAGAGCTATGAAGTCAACTGGCACTTCCCTCTGAGGTAAGTCACTTCACTCAAGATGCTCTTTCTTTGTTTCAGCTGTAGAACTGGGCAATCAAGTTCTGTTTTTCCCACCATTGTAAGCTCCTTGTTTTACCCCCGGTGGGCTTCATATAGGACAAAGCCCAATATACGCACAGAATTAAAAACAGCTTCTGCACAAAACATCTTCTGTAGCCAAGTTAACAAACAGAAACAAATGGTACATATTCTTAGAAAGGCTAGAATATACAGGGCAGAATTCTCATGATACTAAGGCTATTTTACACCCCTCTGGTCCTTGAAGGCATCTTATAGTGAGTGTAAACATAACATATGCCCACCTTTAGGTCCCTAACCTCCTTTACACTGGCAGAGCGGTTGTCAAAGTGCCTTAGTGTAACGAACTCAAGCCCACTGTGTTAATAATAAAAGGAGCAAGTAGCTACTGGTCCATTAGAGTAAATAGTCATAAATCTAAGGTAAAGGATAGCATGGTAAAGAGTGATGGCCCTGTTCTTCAGCAGCACTAATCACCCACCGCTCTCGTTGGCTTCAACTGGCGTTGTGGGAGCTCAGCATGTCTGAAGGCCATGCCCATAAACTCAGCTGTGAATCTGTGTCTAGCTTTTTCATTTCCTGGTTGGCTTTTGTTCTGTGGCCGTTGCTTCTGGGTTTAGCATGGCCCACAGTTTCCGTAGCCCCACGTGTCGGGCCATTGGGGAGCATAAGGGTATGGGTATTTTGGAAAAGATGGCACATACGTTGGGCCACATGCTTGAGGGTATCCACCATGCACATACGGTGGAGCGCATGGATTCCATCTCTCGGGGAATGGCTGAGGGTGTATTAAACCATACGGCTCATGATACCTCGTGACACATGGCGTCGAGCATTTCACGCCCACTGGCTCGGAGAATTTGGGGATATACTGCGCTGGGTGTCTCTGGGCATGTGGCTCGAAACACTTGGTCGCACATGGGACGGAGGGCTTTGCAGCACACGGGTCTCTGCACTGGGTAGTGCATGGTGCTGGGTGTTTCACAGCACATGTCTCTGCGCACTTGGTACCAGGTGGAGCTGGGCCTTTAACCACGCAGGGCTCGGCAGGCGGCACGAGGCGCGTGGCTGAGTAGGGGGTGTAGTTCCTTTGCTTGTACTGGTATGCAAAGTAAGACATCTTCCTGGGGAGCAGGTCAACCTGAAATGCACCAGAAGGAAGAGAGTGCGACACAACAGAACCAACAGGTTAAGAGGCTTCAAGCTCAGATCCTATGATGGAGGTCATGTAAGAACCTAGGTGGGTAGACAGACTGGTATGTATGACCGTGATTAAATAGATATGGAAGGAAGGGAGATAGGGAGGTAGGTGAAGGGCAAAGAGGGCATTTAAGGGCACAATTATATCTGTAAAGCCTTCATTGATGACCTTTCCTAGAGATCACCACCGCTTGCACCATCTCCAACCCTCTGCCTCTCTTATCCTCCCACTTTGTTTCTTGAGCCTGCTCTTTTGGAACTCCTAATCCTTTTCTTTATAGCTTCAGCCACTGATAAACATGTTACCTACTACTTGCATGGCAACATACTTGTTCACTGCTTTGTGGAGTCATTAGTCCTCACAACCACGGTGTCCAGTAGCTAGTTATTATCCCTGTTTTATAAAGGGGGAAACTGAGGCCCAGAAGCATCTTGCCTAGCGTTACTTAGTGAGCCAGTGGGAGAACTGAGACTAAAACCCAGGCACGTAGAGTTGTTTAGTGCTACTAGGTATAATTTGCATCCCAGCAGTGCCTAAAGTTCCCAATTGAGAGGCAATGTTGACTAGTGGCTAGAACACTGGACACCATTGAAGACCTAGGTTCCATTCCCATTCCGTTCCATTCCATGCCACTAGGCTGCTGGGTGACTGTAATTATCACTTCACTGCTTCCTGCCTCAGTTTCACCATCCATAAAATGGGCATAATGATCTAGACCTCCTTGTAAAGTGCTTTGAGATCTACTGATGAAAAGAGCTATAGACAAGCTGGGTGTTATTACTATGCTGAGCACTGTACACACACACACAGTAAGAGAAGGTCCTGGCTTTGAATAATTTACATTCTAAATAGACAAAACAAGGGAAAATGTATCCCCAATTTGCACATGAGGCATAGGGAAATTAAGGGCCAGATTATTACTCCAGATGAGCATATTGAGCAGTGAGTTTCTTGGAAAATCTGGCCCCAGTTGATTTGCCCAAGGACATCATGAAATCTTAGCAGAGGCAAGAACTGAACTCAGATTTCCTGTCCCAATCCAGTTCTTCAACTCCCAGGTCCTTGTTCCATTGTTATTGTATCGTGCTATATTGCCTTGTCTTTTAGTCTCTCTTCTGCTCTGTCCTGCAATGCCGTAGAATTGTTCTAATAAAGCCACAGAAGAAAGCAAAGGCCAACAAGTGGGTTAAAGAAGTAAACACTCAATCTAGAATATTTCTATCATGGACAGCTGGTATTTTCCTATTAGCATGTGGTGGTGACAATTTTAATAATGCTATTTTCCTAATTCAAATTTAACCTCTGCTTGCAAACCAGTTCTGTCCAGCATCACAGAGCAGCACTTTGGTTTCCAGATCTTACTTCATTAGCAAATATTGCTGACTTGTAACAGAAGATATTCTCTTGTGAAAACAAAACCCAAATGGGCCAGATCCTCAGCTGCTGAAAATGAACACAGCTGAGTTGGTTTTTCAAAGCAGCTGAGGACATGGCCCTAAAATTGCTAACTTATACGCATGGGAACATGAGAACTTCCAGAGTCGACCAGACAAGTAGTCTGTCTCCTCCAGTTTCTTGTCTCCCACTGTGCGCAATACCAACTCCTTCAAAGGAAGACACAGGAACCAATACATGTGGAATTTTATGGGAGTTTGGCACGCAAATCCCATAGACAATCCCAGCCCTTTACCTTTCAGAAAATAACAGTAAAGTTACACTTTGGTAGTTAGATATGAAATCTGAGCTTCCTATCCTTGTAGTTGGGGAGGGGCTAGGGCCATATTCATAGCTGGTGTAAACTTGTGTAAGTCTATTGAACTCAGCTAAGTATCTGGCCAGACAGATATTCAAAAATTCACTAAATAAGACTCTCCAGCATAAAAGTTACCAGGGCTGAGGTTTTTCAAAGCTGGCTAAGGGATTTGGGTGCCCAATTTTCTAAGTAAAATTAATGGGAACTGGGTGTCCTAAATACTGAAAATTCTAGCCTTAACTTCTAATGCCCGAATCCACCAGTGACCGAAACTGAATAACTACAAAAAAAGGCTCCTATGGAAAGAAATCCCTTCACATTCTAAGAGTCAGGAGTATTTGGCAAGATTCAGTTAAGGTTAAAACTGTTTAGAAAAAGGGATATTCTGATACTTACGAAGAGATTGAGTCAAATCAGACTTGCCCAGTGAACAGCAGAGAATAAGTCGACAGAAGTGCTTAAAAGAGCTCTCAGGTGCGAGTTCTTTTATATGATTTCTCAGGCTGCCGGCAGGATGAGAGACATCTTCTTTGCATAAGGTCCTAATTAATTACTAAATTAAATTTTTTTATAGGCATAACTATTCCATTTGATGCTATTCTTTTACTGTGGTTATTAGTTATTAGTCTGTTTTCCACCCCAGTGTGCATGACACACCCTGCAGCTTCCTTTCATTTGAAAACTTTATTGGCCAATGATACCTGGTATCATTCCACTGACCATGCTGGAGTTACTGCAGGAATGAATCTTGCTCCATGTTTTAGATCTTCGTTTCGCAAATTAATAGTAGAAAAGTGGCTCAGAAAGGTATATGGGTAGCGCAATCCGATGTCATGCAAGATTCCATTTTGGTCCTTTTAATCCTGGCTTGTAACTAGTTGGGAGTATTGGGGAATTTACCTTTGCAGTTCTGGGGCAGATGGGAGTCTTTGCATGCTTACCATTCCCACCCCTCAACAACTCATTCTGCATGAGATCCAATGATCATTAAAGTCAACGGGAGACTTTCCATTGACTTCAATGTGGGCTTCAATTCAAGCCCTTGGAGTTGAAATTCACTCCTGCAATGAAGGCCAACACAATGCCTATGTCCTATTTAAGAACCCACACAGGAAAATAAGACATAAACACCATATCGCCAGTGGGTGAATGCTTTTCACAAAGCGATTGCTCTATATCTGACCTCTCAGTCCTCATCCTCAAAGGAAACCTGCACAATGCCTTCAAAAGACAAGCTTGGGATCTTACATTCATAACTTTGCTAGACGCTAAAAATCCTGGTCTTTATAAAAACACTGGATTTATGGCTTATTCCAACAATCTGTAACCCACTAACCCCCCTTCTTTGTCCAATGACTACAGGGGTGTAAATGGGCCACTTCACCTTGAATTGTCCCATAGAATATGTGCTAATTAGTTATGCTAAACAATCTATCACAGCTGAATACAAGATGGGCCATTCCTGGTACCTTTCCCAGACCTGAAGAAGAGCTCTGTGTCGCTCGAAAGCTTGTCTCTTTCACCAACAGAAATTGGTCCAATAAAAAGACATTGGTCCTCACCCACCATTGATATCCTGGGACCAACAGGGCTACCACAACACTGCATTAACAAAGTGCTGTCTGCCTCCATTTAACACAGGAGGAGGCTGAAGAGGAGCGGTTATTGCTTTATACAAGATCATTCAAGAAGTCTGTGGCCAAACCCAAGGCCAAGGGTTTCAAAAGTGACCGATGGCTTTTGGTGTCTAGCTTGAATCACCTCAAAGGAGCCTGATTTTTCAGAAAGTCCTGAGCACCTGCCCTCTGAAGATCAGGACTCCTTAAAGTGTTGCAAGTTGATTGCCCACGATCGCTAATCACTTTCGAAAATCATGGCCTTCCGTTCTCTAAGTTTATGCCTTAATCCCCAGCCATCCTTTCTCCTCCTGCCTTTACATAGCAGAGCTAAATCTGGAGGGAAGCAGGAGATGATTGAAGGTCCAGGGAGCTATAAGCTGTAGGCAGGTCAGCCTGCAAAACAAAAGTGCACACATGCCTGAGTGAGACAGAGGCTGTTTTTTACACCCCAGAAAAGGGAGAGAACAGGTCACTGACAGATGGAACATCCTGGGAAAACAGAATTTGAAATACACCCAGATCTTCAGCTGGTATAAATCAGCGTACAGTGATTGAAGTTGACGCAGCTGTGTTGATTCACACCAGCACAAGATCAGGCCTCAACTTTTTTAAAGTTTCTGCCTAATGAAAATCAAATTGCCCCAAATTCTGAGGCTGTAAATCATGAGCTGATCTGGGGAGTGACGTGAGACTTTGACACAACTCTTTTTTTGAAGTGACTCTAATATTCGATCCATGAGTAACGTTACTCCAGTAACAAGCTACTAACATTATAATAATACACTTTGCACACATGAAAAGGCAATGAATGTCTGCAAAGAGACTTGAAATCCTTTGTTCCGATGATACCTCAGAATAGCCCTCAGGACTGTATTCTTATAAAAAGACACACACCGAGGTGAATGTCATACAGGGAGGGAGAGACAAAGCCAGAAACAGGACCCAGGTGTTCTGAAGTTCTTTGTTCCGGCCCTCAGTGCTGCCCCATATTACACTGTGTTACAAGAGGCCATTAGCAACATGTATTATTAAATAATGTTTAACATCCTTGGCTTCCAAATGTGTCGCTAACATGAGAGGAGTTGTTAGAGATGCTTGTTTGGCTGTTTCTTGTGAAATTCTGAATGACTCAAATTTGCTGGGTGCATCTTTTGCCTAAACGATGTTATACGAGAAAATGCCCAGGGCTACTGTAGCTTTGCCTTCTTTGGTTACACATGAGGAAAATGATTCTCCCAAAGAGAGATCAAGGTCTGTTTTTCATGGTGGTGTTGCTTGGGTAATCTCAATACATAGCCAGGAATTTTGGTAATATGATCGGAGTCTCACTGAATGGCTTATTTTCTATTCTACATCGAAAAGGGCTTAGAAGAGGTTCCGAGATCGGTGACAAGAATGATTTGGAAAAACTCTCATAGGAAACGATTGGGATTGGTTACCTTCGAAATAATAGAACACTAATGTTTTAATACAGTCGTGCCCAACCCTATTATACAGCAAGGCCACATAAGCCTAAACCCAACCTTGTGTGGGCCAAATAAATTCTACGTATTTTAATAAAATTTAAAGTCACCCGTATTGATTTATATTTTAAGTTCAGCTTGTTTTGTTATGTATTTAGACAGGTTGTTTCTATGTACAGTATTGTCTATTTACACACTTGTGTAAACTAAAATGATGTAAACATGACAACAGAATGCTCAGAAATCGGCCATTAGTCTATTGTATCGAAGCAGGCCGCGGGACTTATGAAATGCTCTGGTGGCTGTAAGTTGGGCACTCCTGTTCCAATAGACTATATCTGATGACAAAACTGTTTGAGGCCAACATGAGGTGTGAAACTCACCTTGTGACCAATTTCCCACTTTCCCACAGCTTCAGAGGTTTTCCCTAGTAAAAAACGTATTTTGTAGCCTGAGCAGGACCACAAGGTGAGCAAGGAAACCAAGTTTCCATTTTTTTTCTGATACAGTGCTGTGCATTATCCTATCCCTTCACCAAGGAGGAAATCATTTACATGACAACTGCTATTTTTTATGTATTCAAAATACTACAAAAATATCAACTAATTATTAGATCTGATTGGAAAACATTGGTTGGAAGCGTTCTCCGCTGGAAATTTTTTTTTTTTTTTGACAAGCCCCTGTTTGAGACCAAAAATAAATAAATAAATAAATCTCTACATTTTTCAGGAGATGGAAAATTTATTTAAAGATTCATGTTTTATAGGATGTCAGGTGTGTGGGTGATGTTGCCTTACTTTGAGAGACGCCTGGCTGTTAGTACAGCCGAGGGTTATTGCTGCTAGGGCAATAGCAGCTCCTGAATTTAGCTGCACCAGAGTAGCTTGCTGATTCAGCAGACCTCGATGTTACTCATAAAGACAGACCACAGGCTTGGTTCGGTGGTGAAGGCACTCGGCCAGGGTTATTGTTGACAAAGCATGGTCCTAGTGCCCTGGCTAAATGGTTACAGGTACGCTAACACATGTATGCCCATGACAAGGTACCACCTCAACAATGCTCCTCCTATGTCTGCTCCTTTTATACATTGATACAAACAAGTTTTGCATTACATTCCAGATGTTAGTTAGTTACCCTTGTACCTGCTAGTTTGAACAGAACATCCTCAACCATTATCCTGTCATTCTTCCTTATCTTACCAGGGGTCTATGTGTCCCTGTACCATCTTCTAGGAATGTGTTTACATAGTTAGTTGGGAACTCTGGGTGTTTCTGTACCATCCTCTAAGGTCAGGAATGTGCTTACTTGGTTGGCTAATATTTGGTGTGTTACTATTTTGCCAAGGCCTGGCCTACTCTGGTTCACAACCTTTGGTTCACACTTAGTTATGCCCAGGGCTCCAGCAAGGCCTAAACTGGGAGGCATGCATAGCTTTTGTTTTATCACCATTGATCTTACATCCCATAGATTCTGCAGGGTTTTTTTGTTTTTGTTTCTGTACATCTCTTCCCACTTTTTACAAAGGAAATCAGTATGATTATCTCCATTTTACAGCTGGGGAAACTGAGGTACAGGGAGAGGCCATGACTGACCCAAGGCCACCTGGCAGGCCAGTGACAAAGGCAGGAATAGGATCCAGGTCCCCTGTGTCCCAGTCCAGTGTTCTAGCCACTAGTCTTCCATGGCATGAGAGAGCTCCCCCTGATGACATGACATATTTTAGAGCATCAGTAGGGCAACAGGGTGAACCAGAAAAACAAGTTCATCGTTTCCCTCTGATATGGTGCTGTGCATTAGGCCATTCAATAGCAGGTGTGGAAATAAGTTTATTCTTAGAACTCCGATATTATTTTACACGTTTAAGATGCTGCATAAAACTTTATGAATGACTCCACACAGCTCCTCTGTGATGCAAGCAACCCTTTTGTTCCCTGTTTTACCGAAGGGGGAATCTGAAGCACAGAGGGGGATGTGAGTTTCACAAAGTCACACAATAAATCACGGGCGTAACTGGGATTATAAATCACAATTTCTGGACTCCCAGTCCTGTGACCATGTCTTCAGACCAGACGTGGAAATGATGTAATGTTTTTCTACTGGGTTGCAGATCTTAATCCTGGGCTATAGGATTTGTTTAAAGGGAATACAGCACTGTCCTTAAATACTAGATCCTTGATATGGCCCCAGGTTACATTACAAGACTACATCAGCAACATGTCTCATCAAACATAACTTAACATACTTGGCTTCCGAAAATGTCATTAACATCAGAGTAATTCTTAGACTCACTGAACTTGGGGTTCGGTTTTTTTGGTGTGTTTTTGTTTCTACTTTCAGAAAGGGGTGTGTGTACACACACACACACACACACACACACACACTGCAATTGGCACATTCATCCTGATGGATGCTATAAAATAAAATCTTAACTGCGACCTTAGCAAATGTGACTTGTGTATGGAACAAGCCCAAGGCCCACATGGGGGGAGTTGCGGAAAATGTTTTGAGGAAAATATGAAGTCACAGTTAAGATTTGCCTTTTATAGCACCAATGAGATGCAGAGGGATAGGGGCGAGGACATCTGAGGGCAGGGATTGGGGATCGAGGAAATCTGGGGGCATAGGAGGACAGGTGTGGGACAGGAGCTCTGGGGATTTGAGGGGCTGTGAGATGGAGACAATGCTTGTGTGGGGTACAGTGGCTCTATGGAGCAGGGGATGGCTGGGGGTCATGGTCTGGTGTGGAAGGGGAGAGCAACGGAAAGATGATCCAGGAGTGGAGGGCTGGAACCGTGAGAAGGAGCAAAAGGAAAGTGCTGGGGACCTGTATTCCCAGGAATTGAGGTGGTATTGGCGATCCAGTGCTGTAGGGAGAGAAGAGCTGGGGAAAACTGGAATCCGTGGGAGGGAAGGGAGTTGGGCGTCAAGGAACTGAACTCCAGGGACCTGGGCAAAGCTAGGGCACACTGGGAAGGAAGAAAGAGGTATGCTTGGGGGTTGGAGCTGTGGAGGTCTGGGAGTGAGGAAGGTCTGGGGCATTGTGAAGAAAGGTAGGTTAACAACCTCCTACCAAATCATTATCACAGAGTTCATACAGTGCTCTGATTGGCACCAGTGTCAAAAAATGTCAGAGATGGTTTAGGGTATATTGAATAATTTTGTTCTTTTGATGCTGCATTTGCTTACTGAATTCTTATTGGGAAGTGCGCTCTAAAATACACCTTGTGATTGCCCCCAGTTCCCCGCAGCGACGTGAGAGATGTCCCCAGCTCAGTTCACAGGTGTCTGGGATACTGCACACACCAGTCTGTCTGGATTGCCAAGGCCGTGCAGCGCCTCATCTCTCTCTTGGGAGATAAACCGTACCAGGAGAAAAAATGAAACTAAATGAAACTAGGCCCCCACACCTGGAGGCAAGCAAATGAGGGGTCTTTGTGATAGGAGAATTATCATGAGTGGAGCAAAAAGAAAAACTAGAAGGCCAATACTATGATGCAACGTGATTTTTAATGTGAATGAAGAGAGGAATACAAAGTGAAACCTAGACATCATGCCAAGGAGAGAGAATATATTTTTAGGGTTTCAGAAAGGGCAGCAACCAGTCACTTACACCAAGAAGATATAATTAAAACACGATGATCTTCTTTCTTTGTTGCAGCTGTGATGTTTGCCTATCAAATTTGTTTTCTTTTCAGGCATTTTAACACCCCGAAGAGTGACAAATGAGACAAAGCACAACATAAGCAGAGGACCAAATGACTTCTGCATTATACATCTTGTGCGGCAAACTTAAAAGCCAGCTACGAATGCTACCTATTTGGGGAAAGGCGAGAACCTAAAGTTCCTAATTTCTTTTTGAGACTAAGGCCCCATTACACCTCTCTAGCAACGGAAAGTGGCTTTAAACAGAATGGAAATGGAATTTGTGCCCACTTTAAGGCTCCAGCTTCTTACCTGCCAGAGTGATGTAAAGGGTCCTCAGTGGAATTGAGAATTAGGCCCCCACTGCTAATAAAAGAAGCAGTCGATTGTTGGGGAGACCTTAGAGGGAAGAATCAAAGAATAACATGAAAAATGTGTTGTGCCTCCTTTTCAGAGGTTCTGAGCTCTCACAGCTCCCACTGACTTCAGCAGGAGTTGTGGGTGCAGAGCAGTTCTGAAAGCCATGACCATAAGTTCTACTGTGAATCTGTACCCTGCTTTTCATTCCCTGGCTCTTCCTTCTGGATTTAACATGGCCCACACGGACCACAGTTTCCATGGCCCACTCCAAAAGCCCCTGAACCCGACGTGCCCCCGTAACCACTTGCAACGACAGGTGCTCCTACGGATTCCACTACGCTTTCCTGAGGGAAAGTGGTGAGGATAGGTCCCGGGAAGGTCACGACAACTGGTGGTGGATAGATCACCACTCTCGAGTCGGGGCACTGCGTAACACATGGTTGGTTGCAGCTATCAGTATACGGCTTGGGGCGTGCCACGCCGCATGCTGAGCCCCCATCAATGCACAAGTTTCCCCCGCACGACATCTTTCTGAGATGGAGGTAACCCTGAAACACACATTAAGGATCAGAGTAAACCTAAGGCACAAATGTTAGCAGAGTAAAAGATGAAAGTTCAGATACTATTGGAATGGTGTCTATACAGATAGGCTGGAATTTGCATGCTTTTCAATAGGAATCAATGCCTAAATCCCTTTAAATTCTTAGGAAGTCTTTCCCATAGATCCTAAACTGAAAACCACAAGGATGTTATACTTCAGTTTGTTATAAATGAAAGCTGACATCTGTAGTTTCACGGAACTGGCTAAGGCCACATCCTAAACTGGTGTTGTTCCATCCAAAGTCATTGAAAACTTGGCCGTGTTAATATTTCTTTAAAATGCCCCAAACCAATCTTGTCTAGTGTCAAAAAATTTAGGCTCTGATTTTTCAAAGTTAATGAAGAGATTAGGATGTTACTTTCCCTCCTCCCCCCCCAATATTAATGGAAATAGGGCATCCAAACCATGTGGAAAAATCTCATTTTAATGTCTAAAAGCTTGATTCACCAACGTCTGCAACTGTACAACTATGAAAGAGTTCTTTTATGGAAATGCTAAAAAATATAGAATATTTGGGCAGGATTCAGTCCTGAGTTAAAAGTGTCAGTTCATAACATTTTAATAGTTTTAAAGAGATGAAGCCAAATCAGACTTACCCAGTTCACTGAGAATAAATCGAGAAGTGGTTAGAAGAATCCTGGGTTGAGATCTTTTATACTCCTTTGTAGAGCTCCTGAAGCAGATGAGACATTCTTTGTGCAAGAGATCCTAATTAGTTACCAAAGAACATTTGTTATAGGTGGAACTCCTCCAGATGATTACATTATTTTACCCTCCGGCTTGTGATTTTTTTTTAAGTCTGTCTCTGCCCTACATAATATGATGTGCATGTCACACCCACGGGTTCCTTTCATTTTAAAGCTTTATGGGTCAAAGTCATTTTTGTGTCATTCCACTGACCTTATTGGAGTTTCAGCAGGAATGAATCTAGCTCTATGCATTTGGTTCTTGGATTATCCACATAAGATTATCAGCCGTGTTTGGGTAGCCACATTTGGACACATGATTCCGATTTGGTCCTTGAAATCCAGGCTGGTGTTGGTTGGAGTAATAATGGAGTTTAAGCTTGCAGTTCCTAGGGAGGGGAAATTTTGTTTTGCACGCTCAGAACCTCCACCCCAGAGGTTCTGATCCAAAGCCCACTGAAATCAGTGAGTGGTTTGTTTGTGGGAAACTGCTGCTAGCAAAGCCCAGGAAAAAGGCAAAGGAGAGATGGAGACAAGGCATTCGTGGTAAAGGGGAAATGGCTGTGGGCTGAGGTTAGACTAATTCAAAGATTGACCGATTTTAGGAAGTGCTGTGAGATCCTTCTCCCACAGAAACCTTTCCAGCCATGTGCAGAATGATTTTTAAAGTATAAGGTATGCCCCAAACTGGTCAGTGGAATCGTTCCAATACACACCAGCTGAGGAACTGGTCCATAAATATGAATAAGAATTTTTAACAAAAAAGGGAAATAAACAAAGTGACTTTTTAATGAAAAACAAATATCCCCACATTGTGAGGTTATAGCATGACCTGATTAGGGAAATGAAATGCATAACCTTGACATCTAATTCAGGTGTCAAGCTATTAATATAATAGACGCCACTACTTTGGACATATAAAACATTAATGAATGTTTGTGAAGTGCTTTGATATCCTCTGAAGTTCTGAGAAAGCCTCAGGACTTCCAGCACTGGTGTTATTATCCTTGTTTTATAAGCAAATCAAGACAGGCATGTTGTGTTGAAACTTATACACCAACTTAGTGGCAGAGTCATAAATGCAGCCCAATGGTACAGAATTTTGTTCCACGTGATAACTATTAGTCCTGACCCTTATTAGAGTTTGTCACAAAGGAAGAGTAATAACATATCTTCTTTAAAATGCTTGACATTCTTGGTTTCCAAATAAGTCATTATAACAAGAGCAACAATTATAGAGGGAGATTCAGGTTTGGCTTTTTTCTTTAAATTATTCATCTTCTGGATAAATCATCTTTTGATCTAACCGGAAACAATGCCCAACTAGATAATGTGATGAGTCAATTCACTTTGCCGTCTTTATCCATTCTGAGGACAATGAGGTCCCAGTGAAGGTTTTGCTTTATAGCACCAGTGAGATGAAGAGGGATAGAGGTGAGAGGATGTCAGAGCAGATGCTCCTGGGCGGAGGAACTCTGGGAGCTTTGGGACTGCAGGGGGAGTATGTGCTGGGACAGGCATTCTGGGGTGGGGGCAGTGAGAAGAGATGCTGGTGTTGAGGACAGTGGCTCAGGGGAGCAGAGGAGGACTTGGGGAATGGGTTTATGGAGAAAGGAAGAGTAAAGGAGAGGAGTTCAGGGAGGGGAGAAGCAGAGACTGTCTGAAGCCACGAGAAGGAGAAGAGGAGTGGTGCTGGTGATTGAGTGCTCTGGGGAGATGTGGGCTGGGGAAGACTGGAGTCAGTGGGAGGAAGGGAAGTTGAGGGAGCCAGGGACTAGGGGACCATGGGAGGAAAAGAAGTTTGTGTGCATGTGGGTGTGTGCTGTAGGCAGCTGGGCGTGGAACCTTGTGAGGAGAGGTTGGAGGGCCTGTGTTCACAATTGTCTACCCAATCTCTGAACGATCATCATTATAGAGTTAATACTGAGCTTTCCAATGGGCACAATACCGATAAGTTATAAAACAAAGCTATTCAGAGAGGGAGAGAGAGAGATGATGTGCAGGGGAATGGATAGGTGGGAGATTGTGCATGTGGGGATGGATAGATACATAGTTTAGGGTAAACTGAATAACATCATTTTCTTTAACCCTGTCCTGTCTCATTGACCCAGGATATGGTTCGTGAGGTCCCGGGTTCTTATTAGTGAGAACTAAAACTCACTTTGTGACCAATTACACAGTTTCCAATGGCTTCAGAGGTTTTTCCCTGGTAAGAAATGTATGTTGTAGCCTCAGCAGGGATCACAAAGTGAGCAAGGAAACCAACTTTCCATTTCTTTTCTGATGCATTAGCCCATCCCTTCACCGAGGAGGGAATAATTTTCATTACAACTCATATATTTTTATATGTTCAAAATACTACCAAAATATCAACAAGTTATTAGAGCTGGTTGGAAGACTTTGGAAGCGTTTTCCATTGGAAAATTCTGTTTTGACAAACCCCTGGTTGGGACCAAAAAAATAAAAGAAGAAGAATCTCCAAATTTTTCCTGGGATGGAAAATCCATTTTCTGACTAACTCTACTAATTATATCTCACGTCCCCTCTATTATGCTAGTAACTATTTTCATTCCTGTTTTACTGATGAGGAAACAGAGTCACAGAAGATGGAAATGCCTTAATATTTTGCTGGTAAGTTGAGTTCTCTCTCTCTCTCTCTCTCTCTCTCTCTCTCTCTCTCTCTCGGGACATAGGTTTTGTTTAAAGATAATATAGCTGTATCCTAAAATATGGGAAAGGTGCTATGTCCTCTTCCTCTGGAAAACAGAATCATAGGAATCTCCATACTTGAGCAGACTCGTGGTCCATGTAGTCCAGGATCCTGTCTCTAACAGGGGTCAATGCCAGCTTCTTCCGGGGAACGTGTAAGGAACCCTGCAGAAGGCAGTTATAGGATAATTTGCTCATAGGGGAAGCTTCTGCCAACCCCCCAATAGTTAAACCATACATCGATTACTGGCTGGGGCCCTGATGCAGGCGGGTTTCTATCCCCTCCAAACCTGGCCAAGTGGAGTAACTCCATATCAGTTTACAGTTTCTCTGGGGTGCTGCACACACCTTCTGTCCCGTTTGTCACAGTCATGTAGCAACTGAGCACTCTCCTTTGAGAAACACCCCGCACTAAGAGGTACAAAATTAAGTAGGCCCTGAAAACGTAAGGCACCCAAATTGGGTGACCAGAAAATCACCAAGAATGGCACCAAAAGAAAAACCAGAAAGTCAGTATTGTGAAGCACCATGATTTTTAATGTGAATGAAAAGAGGGGTATACAGTGGCAGAATGAAATAATGCAAAGGACAGAAAATCTATTTTTAGGTCTTCAAAGGGGGCTGCAACCAATCACTTGCTCCAAGGAGATGCAACTCGAACAAGATGTTCTTCTTTCTTTGGTGCAGCTATGAAATTTGCCTATCAAGTGTTGTTTTTTTTCAGGCAATTTAAGTTAGCAGTTTCACCCCAGAGAGAAACAAAGGAGACAAAGCACAACATAAGCAGAGGATTAAATGACCTCTGCATTGTACATCTTGTGTAGCAAACTCAGAAGCCAGCAACAAATGGTCTCTCTATTCATGGAATGGCTGGAACCTAAAGTGCCGAATTTCTTGTTGACACTAAGGCCCCATTACACCTCTCTGGCAATGGAAAGTGGCTTTAAACTGAATGTAAATGGAATTTGTGCCCACTTTAAGGCTCCAACTTCCTTTACTCTGCTAGAATAGTGTAAAGAACCCGCAGTGGAACTGAGAATTAGAAGCAGCAGATAGTTGGGGAGACCTTAGAAGAAAGAATAAAGAATAACATGAAAGATGTGTCTGTGCCTCCTTTTCAGAGGTTCTGAGCACTCACAGCTCCCACTGACTTCAGCAGGAGTTGTGGGTGCAGAGCCCTTCTGAAAGCCATGACCATAAGTTCTACTGTGAATCTGTGCCCTGCTTTTCATTCCCTGGCTCTTCTGGATTTAACATGGCCCACACAGGTCACGGTTTCCACGGCCCACTCCGAAAGCCCCCGAATCAGATGTGCCCCCATAGCCACTTGCAACAACAGGAGCTCCTACGGATTCCACTACGCTTTCCTGAGGGAAAGTGGTGAGGATTGGTCCTGGGAAGGTCACAACAACTGGTGGTGGGTAGATTACCACTCTCGAGTCGGGGCACTGCGTAACACATGGTTGGTTGCAGCTGTCAGCGAATGGCCTGGGGCGTGCCACGCCGCACGCTGAGCCCCCAGCAGTGCACACATTTCTGGAACAAGACATCTTTCTGAGATGGAGGTAGCCCTGAAACAAACACTAAGGAGCACAGTAAACATAAGTCACAAGTGCAAGTGGAATACAGGATGACAGTTCAGATACTATAGTAACAGAGGCTAGCTAGCTAGAATGCTGGAATTTGCACAGGAACCTGAGATAGGTTCAGTTGGAATCAGTGCCTAAATGCCTCTAAACTCATAAAGAAATCGTACCCCTCTAGCCTATGTGGAAAACATCAATAACGTTACACTTCACTGGCGATAAATAGAAACTGATCTCTGCAATTTCATGGAAACTTATGGCCAGATTGGAAATTGGTGTAAAATGACAGAGCTTCATTGAAAGCAACTGTGGTGTATTTTTAAAAGTGCATAAAGCAATGCTCTCCAGTAGCAAAAGATTTTCAGAGCCACTGAAGAGATCTGGATGTTTACTTCCCCTAAAAATTAATAGGAATTATGGGCATTCAAATCTCATTCCAAATCCCAACCTTCCCACCTAAAGCCTCAATTCACCAATACCTGCAACTGAAAACTGAATAACTAAAAAAGGATTTGTTTATGTTAACAAACCCCCTGAGGTTGCTACGAATATTTATGCAGGACTCAGCCATAAGTTAAAAATATCAGTAAATCACATTTTAATCGTTATAAAGAGATGAAGTCGAATCAGACTTACCCAGGTCCCAGAGAAGAATGAATGAAGAGAAGTGGTTAGAAAAACCCCAAGTTGTGAAAGCTTTTATATTCATTCTCAGGCTGCCTGAAATCTATGAGACACCCTTGGTGCATGAGGGCTTAATTAGTTACCAATCAAAATTTCTGGACTGCATAACTCCTCTACATTATATAACTGTTTTACTCACTGCTTGTGATTATTAGTGTATTCTCCATGGCACATAGCAAGACATGCACATAACTTGTTCCTTTCCTTGTAAAACTTCATGGGTGCAATTCATGTGATGTATCATTCCACTGACCTCAAGTCTAGAGAGATTCATTCCTGCTGTATCTCCATATGTTTAGAACTTTTTATTTGTTTTAAAAGATTAGCAATAGGAAGGTGGCTTAGACGCATATGACTAGAACAATCAGCATGTTTAGAAAAATCACAAAGAGGACTCCAGTTTCGTCCTTTAACTCTTCTCTGGTAGCGGTTGGGGGTATGGCGGAGTTTACACTTGCAATTCCTAGCAAACAGGAATATCTTTTTTCCACCTGCTCAGCACAACCATCCCCAACCAGGGGGGCTGGAACAATTTTTATAGTGGAGGTGCTGAGAGCCATTGAACCCAAAGTAAAATAGCCCCAGATTCTGAGGCTATAACTCATGACCTGAGTAGGGAAACAACGTGACCTTGAGATGTATTTGGAAAATGACTCAGTTGTTTTCTACTAGGACATTGAATCCCAGTTTCACACTGTTAATACTGTAATAATACGACGTTACTGAGTGGGGTGTGAAGTATGTTGAAATCCTAAGTTTATAGGAAGCCTCAGAACATCCCCCATGACTGCTATTATCCTTGTTTTATATGCAGATAAACAGAAAAATATTGAGGTCAAGGTCACACAGGCAGTAAGTGGCAGAGACCAATAGAATGAAGATATCTTGACTCCTTGTGCTACGTGCTAACCACTGGTCCTGACTCCATTAGGCTGCATTACAAGACAGTAGTAATAACATGTTTTGTTAAATAACCCTTCGTGTTCTTGTTTGAAAACCAGGCATTAACATGAGAGTAACAGAGATTCATTCAGCTTTGTATGTGACATTCAGGATGAATTATCTTCTGATGCAGTCTTCACAATGACAAACTCTGTAATTCTGCAACCTACTTTAGTCTTGGCTTCTTCATACCAGGATCACAATTCTCTAAATACGCAATGCTCAAATTTCAAGCTTATTTCTGGCTGGTGCAAGATTGTAAATCTCAGTACAGAATTCAACCAGAATGAAAAACTTTGATACAAATTGCTTAATGTTGCTCAAGTGCAAATTCCTCCCACTGCCAGAATCTTAAAAGTTGGGAAATCTGGAGTAAATGGGAAAACCTCTCCTGTCCTCTGCTACACACCGTTGGAATTATTCATTGTCAGTTGGATGCTGTGATTATAGCTGGGTGAATAAAGGAGCTTTCAGTTCACTGGCAACTCTGAAAAATGGGGGGGGAGAGGGAATTTTTTTAGAGTCTCAGTGAAAGTAAATTTTTTTCAAAAATGTTCAGGAAATTGAAAAGTGGAAATTTTTTTGAGTTGGGTTGAAAGAAAACATCACTTTGTCAAATTGTCATTTATAGGGTCAAGTCATAGTTCATAGGCCAGGAAAAGGGTGAAAATGAATGTTGCCCTGTAGGTAGGATACTCACCTGGAATGGATACCCAAGTTCAAGTCCCTGCACCAATGACTAATTACTTTATACCAAGTAGACAACTTCAGCAAAAGAGGCTGAGAAAGCTCCATACTAGATTGTCCCATAGCCCTGTAATTCTCCAAGGAGTAAAGTTGCTCTTTATATTAAGACATACTTATGAAGGTGGTCACTGTGGTTTCTAATGTTTGGTTTGAAATGGACTACTTTATAATGCCAAAAGCAATTGCGTAAAGGTTTAGTTTGATGTTTTTCCACAGCCTATCTTTGGATTTACAAAGGAGAAATAGAGAAATAAGGTGGGTGAGGTCATATCTTTTATTGGACCAGCTTCTGGTGGGGAGAGAGACAAGCTTTCGAGCCACACACAGCTCTTCTGCAGGGCTGGGAAAGGTCCTCCCAGAGTCATAGCTAAATACAAGGTGGAGCAGATATTCTAAGGGACGATTCAAGGTAGAAAGAAAAGGAGTACTTGTGGCACCTTAGAGACTAACAAAGTTTATGCTCAAATAAATTTGTTAGTCTCTAAGGTGCTACAAGTACTCCTTTCCTTTTTTGCGAATACAGACTAACACGGATGCTACTCTGAAACCTGTCATTATTCAAGGTAGAGTGGCCCATTAACACCGCTGCAGTCATAGGACAAAAAAGGGAGTTAGTGGGTTTAGAGTGCTATAATAAGCCATAAATCCAGTGTCTATTCAGTCCATGATTTTAAGTGTCTAGCAGAGTTATGAATTTAAGGTCCCAGGCTTGTCTTTTGAAAGTGTCGTGCAGGTTTCCTTTGAGGATGAGGGCTGAGAGGTCAGACAGAGACTGATCACTTTATGAAAAGCGTTCACCCACAGGTGATAGGATGTTTTTCTCTTTTTATCGTTTTCCTGTTTGAGTTCATTTGAGAGCATATTGATTGTCTGGTTTTACCCACATCATTGTTGGGATATTTAGTGCACTGGATGTGGTATACCACATATTGTGATAGGCATGTGTAAAGCATTGCTTAGTTAAAATCCAAAATATGACTTCTTGATGTCTCACTAGAAAGAGTTCAGAATCAGGAAGGAACTTTTGGTTACTGATATTAAAGAACACAAAGAAGAATATAATCGGTGAAATTAAATTTTACCGCTTCTTCTTCTCATTGCTGGCTAGAGCCATGTGAATAATGGATTGGGTGTTTTTTTTTTTGGTTTGCTGACAATCCTGGGAAAAGAAGAAAAAATTATCTCATGTTGATCTGAAAACACAATTTTTCAAAATTTGTAGTTAATTGAAAAGTCACCACAAAATTTGTTTTAGGCTGAATTAAACATTTTGTTTAGCCTGGAACAAAATGTTTCATTTCAATTAAATAAAATAAAATTTCTGAATGAAAAGTCCTTTTGAATTGAAAAATCAAAACATTTCATATGAAAAATGTTGACATGAAATGTTTCAGCTTTTTCAGTGTCTTTTTATAGCCCCCCCAACTGAAATTATTTGTTGAAATCAGCATGAGTTTTGGTCAGCCTGAATCTACATTTTCACTGGAGGAAAATAATTTTTTTTGTCAAAATGTTTTGCCCAGCTCCAGCGCTGGTAAACCTAGGAGGGGAGAGTAAGTCCACGGGTCTGAGAAAAAAGAAAAGGAGTACTTGTGGCACCACTTCTGGATTCTGCAGCTTTGTTGTTGTTTCAGCAAATCTCTTCTAATTAGTCCTGTAACTCTAGAAGAGGGGAAAGGCTGTCCATGTGGGTTCACCTAAGTCTGCGGTCCCATACAGTGACATCAGTTTTACATATCCCAGTTCAGGATGTTTAGGAAGGGAACCCTTTTACTTCCGTTCTCAGTTTCTCTGCTCCTTCCATCAATATCCAGTAGATGGCATCAGCGAATAACAAATTGCTTTGATCCTTTTCTTGTCGGAGGCTTTTGGTTTTGCAAAAAGAACAGGAGTACTTGTGGCACCTTAGAGACTAACTTAGAGCATAAACTAATAAATTTGTTAGTCTCTACGGTGCCACAAGTACTCCTGTTCTTTTTGCAGATACAGACTAACTCAGCTGCTACTCTGAAACCTGTCTTTTTGTTTTGCCTCCTTCAGGCCTTGGAATAGGACATGAGACATTACACTGGAGGAACAAGACTGCTTATTCACCACCAGAGAAACATTTCTCTGATTCCAAAGGCAGACGATCGTAGACTTTCTAATTCAGGAGGAAGGCTAAATGGTAACAGGCAGTTTGCCCTACCTGATCTCCCATTTTCTGCATGCGGCAAATTATTCCTTAAACAGTACTTGACTTATAGTGTCAGCCCCCTACCCCTCGCCCTGGTAACTAATTTATTGTAGCCAGACAGCAAGATGGGAATTCTGTGCTATGCAAACCATGAGAGGTTCTTGTCTAAGGCTTTCATGATAGTGTGAAGACTTTGTTCAGCATTGGAGCTTGGGTGATGTGGATGTCAGCCTCAGTTTATCTGAGATCCTTTGGTCAAGGTGCCTCACACTTTGAACCATGTATGTTTGTCTCCTGAGACAAACATACATGTCTGGAGAAAATGATGCCTGGAACCTTAGTTGTTATGGAGAGGACGGTTGCTTCCGAGAGAGAATGATAGCAATATTACCAGTACATATTGGAGGGAGACAAGGAGGGTGAGGGAATATCTTTTATTGGACCAACTTCTGCTGGTGAAAGAGACAAGCTTTTGCGCTCCACAGAACTCTCCTTCAGGTCTGGGAAAGGTACCAAGAGTGTCTCTGGAGTGCAAGATATTACCTCACCACATCCGAGGAAGTGATTTGTAGCTCACGAAAGCTTATGCTCAAATACATTTGTTAGTCTCTAAGGTGCCACAAGTCCTCCTTTCCTCACCCACCTTCTTTCCCTCATGTTTGGGGGCCAACACAGCTACAACAACACCACAAACAATATCTATTCAAGGCACATTTGACTTATTTCACCCTTCTTCTCACTCTTTGTCTGTCTTTTTCAGACACCAAGAAACCTCCCAGTTTCTTTTGCCCCTCCCCTCCCCGTGAGACGCTTCTCATCTAAAAAAGCCTTCACTGTTGACCTTTCCTGGTTAGTGACAAAGGCTCTTCCAAATGGTTCAACATTGTACCCATGCATCCTAAACTGCAAACAGGAGAAAAGTTACGCTTCCATTGTTTTACACAAGAGCTGATCTGCCTATTTTCATGGAACTAGTTAAAACCGGACCCTCCGCTAGTGTAGATCAGCGCAGCGCCATTGAATCTGGCCAATAATGTTTGAAAAGGATTTTTTTATATATAAAAAAGAGAAACATACAGCTACTGTTTAATGAAAGTCAAATAGACTCAAATTCTCAGGCTATCATAGAATCATAGAATATTAGGGCTGGAAGGGACCTCAGGAGGTCATCTAGTCCAATTCCCTGCTCAAAGCAGGACCAATACCAACTAAATCATCCCAGCCAAGGCTTTGTCAAGCCAGGCCTTAAAAACCTCTAAGGATGGAGATTCTACCATCTCCCTAGGTAACCCATTCAATCATGACCTTACTAGAGGATAGACATGAGAGACCTCAACATGCACTTTTAAAAGTGACTATTCAGGACGAGGGTGTCTAATTCCATTAACAAACTATTAATATTCTAATAATGCATTTTGGGTGTATAAAATGCTAATGAGTGTTGGCGAAGTGCGGTGAAATCCATAGTTCTGAAGAAGCATGACAGTCGTTTCCCTTGTTTTGTATGCAGATAAACAAGGCATGTTGAGGTGGAGAATGAGTAGCAGAGAATAGAATCCAGGACTTTTGACTCCTTATGCAATGGACTAACCACTGGCTCCAAGCTCTATTTAGCTGCCTTAAATACCAGAATTAAACTCACTCAGGGTGCAGTTTTTGTGTTTGGTTGTTTTTTGTGAGCCTTTGAATTAGTCATCATTGATCTAAGCCTAAATAATGACCAATGTTGTTGTCTACTTTACCTTTGCCTTCTTTATACATGAGGATAGTAATTCTCCAAAGAAAGACAAATGTGTAAATTTTCTACTTGGGGGTGGTTGGTGTAGAATCCTAAATCTCAGTCTATCATTCAAATAGCAAAATCTTTGATAAGACACTTGAGGTTGCTCAAGTGTTAATTCCCATTGCAGATCTGAAATGGAAGGAAATTTGGAGCTATGGGGGAAGCCAACTGCATGCCATGCTCCACGCACCTGAAATTATTCATTGTCAGCGAGATACTGTGACCCTCCATGGAGAAGTGTTTTTACCACGAGGGCAGGCTAGTGAGGAGTGGACTCTGTTGCAGAAGGTAAGAACAATGGTCTCAGAGTACCAGGGCATTAGTTCTCCATGAGTGCTGTGATCTGAAGATGAAATGCCCATTGGTAGATTGTGCAAGGCTTTATTCCACAGGAACCCAGGCTGTAAAAGTGCTAGTCACCCTGGTATCTCGAAGGAGAGTGAGAAGCTGGTGCGTACCCTGGGCAATCCAGGCACAATGGTGTGTGCCGTACCCTCCAGCAGTGGTAGACTGAGACGGACTTATTTCACTTTGTTTGGCAGGGATATAAACTTTCCTGCCTCAGGGCATTAACCAGTAGTGGAGATTAGGGTTGAGTAATTAATGGAAATGAGTCAGAACCTTCTCCTAAGGGCAGGTTATCTCATGACTGCCTTCTGCAGGGTTTCCTGTGCCTTCCTCTGAAGCAGCTGTTCTTGGCCACCGTCAGAGGCATGACACTGGCTTAGATGAGTCATTGGCAGGATCAAAATGGAAAGTCTCGTGTTTCTGTTTTTCAAAGAATGTGGCCATGTTACGGGTCCCATATTAGAGGGCAAAGGTATATTTTCTTTAAACCAAATCTATGGCCGGAAAGCTATAACTCATCACACCAGCAAGACATGAGGGGGTTTTCATGGAGGGGCAACAGAGTCTGAGGAAGCCATTAAAAAGGCTGGCAGTGTGGAAGGTGTGAGTTTTAATCTCAGTTCTGCCAGTGCCTCACTGTGTGAATGTGAGGAAATCACTTCCTGCCTCAGTGTCTCAGGACCGTGAATGTGAACAGAAGCAGTTACTTGTGTCACAGAGGAGTTGTGAGGAGGAATGAGTCAAGGTTTATGCTGCAATTTGAACATCTAAATAAGAATGTGTTCTAGGTATACTTAAAAATCTTCCTTTACCTCCTATGGACAGTACAAAGCATAGCATTAGATCAGGCTAGAACAATGAACTTGTGAGGCTTGCTATAAAATCTTTGAGCCTTACTGGGGAATATCTTTAAGTGTGGGAAATTGGGTGTCGGTCACAGGTGTGTTATAGCTCATGCTCACCCTTGAATGTCCAGTAAGAAAAGAAGCATCTCCTGCTGCGGTGTATAAAGAGAATGGAGTTATTTAGTTCTCTCAAAGCTGAATGTTTATCAACTCTCTGTTTTACTTTTCATAACAGGTGTGAGATGCACCACTGAAAAAGCCCCCATAATCATCAGTGATGAGGTTGGTTGCCAGGAGAGCTGGTAGCAGGTTGTTAGCTCAGTACCTCTTACGCTTCCTCCCAGTTCTCCCAACCTTCCCCCTCCTCGCTGCCCGGAGCACCAACCCCGCAGTCACATACCCTCCCGTCTGTCCCACTGCCCACACATCTCTCAGTCTTGGCTCCCTGAAACAGCCCCTGCTTGGCATCCTTGCCCTCCGGAGCTCCTGTCCTTGATGCACCAACTCTGCTCCCTTTCACTGACTCTTGTAAGTTGCCTAAGGAATTTTTATGAAAGCACAAGTGAGGCCACAGTTTAATGGAAAATAACCCCCCTGAAGGCTATAATCAAGACCTGATTCAGAGAGCCATATGAGTGGTGTGTTTGCAACATCCTCCATGAATTATCTTTTCAGTTCATAAACACATCTGGATAAAGAATGAGAAGAGCATTAGTTTAATTTAGATTTATTGGAATCCAAAAATCTCTATTTATTATTTGTATTATTATAGCATATCCGAGCCCTTTTCCTGAATCCCATGGCATTAAGGGCTGTACAAGTACAGAACAAAAAGATGGTCTCTGCCCCATGGAGTTTACAATTTAAGTATAGGAGAGGGACAATAGATGGATACAGAGGTGGGAGTACAAGGAAACAAGGAGACAATACTGGTTGGTGGTCTCTACATGCCAGCAGCCTAACCACACAGCTAAAATATTTTAGTCCCATTTACCATTGCCCTGGATCTTGAAAAAAACATAAGCCAATGCTAAGTGAGGGCAAAGAGACTGTAGAGGATCTGATCTGACAGACTCTTATATTCACTTAAGAATCCAGAGAGTGACTTCTGCTTTGTCTGCCCTCTTTGGGGCACTAGAGGGCCTGGCAGGACTCGGAAAGAAGAATGAAACAAAAAGTTCTTATGGAGGCATGTCAGTATTTAAGTTTCAGAACAAAATTCCCAAGTCACTTGAGGGGCGAGGGCAAAGTTTCCTTTCATTAATAGTGGGATGGCTTTGAGGTACTTAACTTGAACCAGGTGATTGGTCTTCCTGAAATCAAAGGGCAACTCATCTATGTTTCACCTTAACCATGCATAAGTCTCTTTTGAGAATGGACTTTACTGAATCATGTATAAGAAAAGCAAACATTGAGTATAGAGCACATGCACTATGTTATTAACCAGATCTCTTCAGCTCTAAGCTTAATGTATATTATCACACTCTTATCTGAAGTCTTGACAAAACCTAGTTCTGAAACCGCCCAAGAATGGACCGCTCAAAAGACTTTCAAAAGCAGGGGAAATGTTACCGTTTTGGACTTATTAAACTGCTCCTGCAGACGTAACCTTGGTAGCTGATGTAAGTTCATATTCTCAATTCATACCCAAAATAATAGAGAAGCATTGTGCTTTGGTGGAAGTAGAGGATTCACTCACCTCTGCCCTGAGTAGAGCAGCTGCAGCACAGCTAGGAAAGCCAAGCATTCTTCTCAAAAATGTATCTTGCCCTGCCTTTAATGTTCTAAGTTTATTCCACCCTCAAGTAGCCACAGCCTATAATATTTGAGCACAAAATTTACCCTAAACACTCAATGTCCAAAACTTACTACAATTGTAACTTTCCTAATGGAAAATGGAAGAATTCTGGAAGAACACAACAGGAAAAGTCCATTGGAACAGACCATATTAGAGGATGGATGGTTAGGTTATCACTATAAAGAGCAAAAGAATCTCTCTCCCATGAGTGTTTAAGGAAAAGAACTTTAGTGTTAACATTCGCTTTACTACAGCCTAGTGCTACCATCTTCCAGTATCAAACCATATGGTTTTTGATTGGAGCAAAGTTGAAATTCCTTCCAAAGGGTCCTTCGATGATCCAACTTTTTCTTATCTAACAATTTTTATAATTCCTTCTAAAAATAACTAATTTCCTAATGGAATCTGATAGCCCTCTATTTCTAAAAGCCCTTACCACACTCCTGAAACAGCTTCTTACAGCCGAAACAATTCATATCTTACCAGACTCTCTTATCTTTCACAGGATGAAGCTATACCTTCTCACTAGCTAAATCATCCTGTAACTTTTCACCAAAGTCAGTAAATACTATACGGACCTGTAATGCATCCATATAATCCTGTAGTCTGTTCTTCTAAACTATCAGGTCATTAGAAGTAAGTTTCTGTTTAATTTTAAGATGAACTAAGAGGTTCCATTTAATTCATCTTAAATTGACAACTTCAGATTCAGGGTTGGAAGACTCTGCCTGAGATTGTATCCCCTGGATAGGAGATACACCTACACCTGAAGGGGCAAATTAGTGAAAACAGGACTACCTTAAAATTAGTACTATTCAGTACTCTTAGGCAGCTCCCGCTGTTCGAGGTCAATGTGAAATGGTGTTCCATATCATCACATCCTCCACCAATCAACAGCTCCAACCCAAATCTATTTAAAATTAGAGAATGCATGCAACACAAGGTTTTTCTTGCCTTTTCCATAGATTATCGAAGGGAAAATGAAATGAAAAGCTCTTTGTCTTACAATAGATAGCTTCCCCAGAGGGCGGCGCTGTAGCATGAGAATATGGTGATGTACAGAGTGCTGTGTAGGAAGGTCCAGAACTCTGCTTTCAATAGGCACATGTGACTAGGAAGCCTCTGTGTTGCAATGTTTTCTTTTTTGATGCTTGAACACTGAACAGCTTTTCCTGAGTTTGTGGAAAGATTAAGCATTTCCCTGTCCCCAGGACCCAGTCAAGCATTAAAGTCTCTCCAAAGCACAAAGTCAGCTAATGCGTCCTTTTCCATACATGAGTTGATATTACCTAGAGAGGAGACCCTGATGGGGGTTAATAAATATTCTGGGCTAATGAAACCAATTTATCTGGGAAGCTAAAATCCTGGTGTTGACTTGAGGGGAGTAACATTGAATTGAATGGGAACATAAAGGGCCAGCTCTTAGCATGCTTAGCACCCTCTTCTCAAAGCCTAGGGGCTTAAATCTCTCATCCTTAGCCAGCAAAGTTTCTTGAAGGAAAACAAAATAAAATGGAGATAAATCATTCCTATATTCCATATCCTGAGACTTGCTTTTGCGGCAAGCAATGGTCCACCAGAGAACCTTGATCAAAATTGATCAGGTCCAAGTAGTTATTCTTCATCCTTCTGCATTGAAAGACTGTCTTGGTAAACAGTTCCACAGACTTCCTAATAAGTCCTATTTCCCCAACATTATAACGCTGTATCCTATGGTTAGCTCGAGGGTCTTGGGCAATCGGATCTAAAATGAGGCCATTTGCTTTCATCATACGAATAACAGGCTGACAGGATTTGCTTGAATACCCTGGCCATTCCTGTTATTCCCCGGGGAAAGCAGATACTCCCTACAATTAGAGAAATTTAGATTGTTTCCCTTTAAGCTTTTCTATCAGGAAAGCATTCTTACCCTAGATTTCCTTAACAACCCCACCAGTCATTAAATTCCACCTCCATTGACTCTTGCAGTTCTACCTTAGGAAGCCTTTGGAATTTGATTTGCAGGTAGAGACGAATGCACCACTCACTTCGATAACACATGTAATTGCAGGGCCACAGTCAGGACTGTGATTCCCCTTTTGCCCTAGAAGCATTATTAAAAACCAGGACCAGACCCCTAAAATGAGTCCAATTTCTTACACGTAAACCTGAAGCCCTTTCAATTAAAAAATGATGAGAGGTGAGAGTACCTTGTCGGGAGAACACCAGGCTGGTCTCTAACCTCAGGGTATGGGAGGGAATTGGTGGAACCAGTTAAGTTCTCACATTGCCCATGTGGAACACACAACCAAGTTCCTTTTGTCAGGCATTAAACCGTGACTGACAAGGTCAATGAGACGGGATACCGAACACCCGACTGGCGCTAGTTGGCGCTAGCAGGGGAATTGCAGGGTAATATCTCTTCTGATTTACAGCCTCTTGCCAGACCTGATTCTCTTCTCACTATGGGCTTGTAAGTAGTGCCCAGGCACTGGGTTCCTCTGCAGGAGTGAATTGTTACCCACAAGGCCAGATTCATGCAGGATTTAGGCACCCAACTCACAGAAATGGAGCAGAATGGAAACCGGAGAATTGATATCATGTTTTAGAATCACTTTAATGCTAATATGATAGGATTACATAGGAGCAGACAGAATGCAGAGTAGAAAATACATTGCCAGGTTTTCCAGGATTACAACAAATGAACTGCTCCCAGGTGATGCATTTCCCATCAGATGTTCTTCTTTCTTTGGTGCCGCTGTAGAGTTTGACAATCAAATCCTGTTTGCAGCCATTTTCAGTTAATTGTGTTATCCCAGCCCCAGTCTAATTAGACAAAGCAGAATATCAGGAGAGGACTCAGTTCTTTCTCTGTTGTACATCTTCTGTAGCAGTGTTGAAACTGGAAACAAATGGTACATATTTATGGAAAGGCTAGAAAACATAGGCCCTAATTCTCATTGACACTTACGTCCCAGGATGTTGCTTTGTAAAGAGCCTTCGAGTGAGTGTAAATATCATTTGTATGAACTCACAGGTCCCTGCTGCATTGACACTGTCAGAGTGGCCGAAAGGGGCCATGATGGAGCTGAGATTCGGGCCGTCCGATAGCTAGAGTAAAGGAGAGAGTATGGCGGTATTAGAGGAAACTGTCCTAAAGTGTCCCCTGGCAAATAGAAATCTGGTGCAGGTTTTCTGCGGTGCTGAGAACTCACAGCTCCCTTGGGAGTTGCGGGGACTCAGCATTTCCCAAAGCCATTGTCCGTGAGCTCAGCCGTGAATCGGTATCTTGCTTTTCGTTTGCTGGTTGTTCCTTGTTCCATGGCTATTCCTCCTCAGCGAAACATGGATACAGGCCTGTTGGGCCGCAGGGATAGGGGTGGGGGTAGCAGCAGGGGTAGGGGCAGGGATAGCAGCACTTGAATGGCTTTTTCCAGCAGTATGGCGGGTAGTGTCCATAATTGCCTCCGTAACCGCTTGAGTCCCCGTAACCCCACGGTTTACAGAACCAAGGTTTACAAATCTTTTGGTGCGGTTTGCAGCACCAAGGTTTACAAAGCTTTTGGTGCGGTTTACAGTAGCAAGGTTTACAAATCTTTTGGTGGGGGAACAACATCTCTGTGCGTTGGAAGTAAACCTGAAACACACAGAAAGGAAAAGAGTCAACATAATGCCTTAGAGCCAGTGGAATAAACGGGTCAAAGCTCAGTTCCTATTGAAATGGGGGCCATGTGGAAAGAGAGAGCGCGTGGTACTTTGGCTTCTAAAGCTTGCGAGTCAGCAATACTTGACCATGTATGTATGGCAAATATTCTTCGTCAGTACAAAATGCTAAGGACCAGAGCCCGAGCCAGCGGAAATCGCCACTGTTCAACGGAGATGAATGGTGCTAAGCTAACTTACACCAGCTGGGGATCTGCACCTATCATTGCTAGCAGAGCACATAAGAACAGAGAAATTGCCGTACTGGTTCAGAGCAGAGATCCATCTAATGTAGCAATCTGCCTGAGCTGCTGTTGAGGACGACCTGCTGCAGAATACATTGGAAGAACACAGACTTGGTCTACTGAGTAATTAACTCAAGGTGGGGGTTGTTTCTAACACCACGAAGTTAAAAGTGGTTTATGAGCTTTTTCAAAGCTGCCTAAGGGATTTGAATGCCTATTTCTTAGTGAAAATAAACAGAATTTGTGTCTCAAATGCCTATGTACCTCTGCAAACAATTGCCACCTTCACTTCTATACCATGAATCCACCAATGCCTGCAACTTAATAATCACATTTTTTAGTGGAACACCCCGAACATAGACAATAATCGGAGTCTATGTGCAAGATTAAGCCCACAGTTTACATGATCACTAACGCGACATCTGGATAGCTATGGAGAGGTTCAGTCAAATCGCACTTACCCAGCTCACTGAGGAGGAGACGTCAAGAGAAGCGTTTAAAGAACCCTGAGTCGCGAGCGCTTTTATACTGGTTCTTAGATGGCCTGGAGAATCTGAGACACCCTTTTTGCTTCAGGTCTTAATTAGAAAAAATATTTTGCTGCAGACGTCACTCCTTCAATATTTATAATTGGTTTCTTCAGTCTTCAGGATTATTGAGTTATGTACCTCACGTGGATGGCATGCATCTTGAAAGTTTTATGGAACCAATTTGTTCCTGATATCAATCTGGTGAGCCCATCAGAGTTACTGCAGGAATGACCTGGCTATTAAGAATGGTATCTGTTGCACAATCTGTTGTCATGCAGAGGATTCCAGTTTGGTCTGATAAAAGCTACACTGATATGTGTTGGCATGTAGTGGGGTCCCAGGGCAGTCTCCCTGATGGAATTTCCTAGGAGGAACAGAGCATTTAGGCTGTATGGCTTGAAATTTCCGTAGGTCAGAAGGACAGTGTAAGGCCTCTGAACCGCTTTAGTCACACATGCTTTCAAAAGAGATCTTAACAGGGGCCTGAGATTTGCACAGGCGTTTGTGCTGACCCTCCGCTTAGGGATGGGTTTCGCTTTATGTTGATTAGAAATTCAATTCATAATGGAACTCCAGCTGTGGCACCAGTGCGGTGGGATCAGGGCGATCCCTATGGCAGAAGCTCACTGTGCTTCCTCTTGCAGGGCTGCTCTTGGTTTGAGGTGAGGGTTGGAGGTGAGTGAAAACAAGTTATGTTTGATAAAGCCTTTGAGATAAACCTTTTTACGTTTCTGGCATCAGTAACACAATCTCCAACCAACAACAGCCAACACAATTCTTGTCTTGCATGAAAAAGCAGCAGATAAAGCCTCAGGGGAAAGACAGGAAAGATGGAGATGTGGCTTTCTTGGCTAAGGCTATGGGCTTAGATTAGATTAATTGAAAATCTCATCAGTCTTAGGGCATGTTGCAAGACCTTGAGCTTGCAGCATGCTTGTCTACTATGACGAGAATGATTTTTCGAGCGTACCAGAGTCTCTATGGGATGTTTCCTGTCACCAGGCAAGGGTGAGAAGCCTTGTTGTGATTCAAAGGCTCTGAACACCTTCGAAGATTATGGGGCTATGCTGATCTTTGCTGGTCAGTCTCCTGCTCTGAGGAATTTGTATAATGAAAGGAAATGCAAAGCTTCAAATTCTGAAGGGAAAATCACAATCTGACTAGTGGACTGACAGGAATGATCTAGAATATTAATTCCTTGTAAAGTGACTCTGTTACTCAATGCAAGGGTGTTTTCCTGCTACAAACTATTATTAGTATCATCATATAATATTTTAGACATCAAAAGCCTTAATGAGTGTTTGCAAAGAGGTTTGATACCCAGAGTGCCAAGGAAGTGGAACATCCATAATGAGTGATATCATCCCTGTTTTATACGTGGATAAACAAAGGCACATTGAGAATAAGGTTTTACAGGAAGTAAGCTGCAGAGACTGAAGTAGACACATTAGTCTTAACATGTGCCACATACTTCCCATTGATCCTGAACCCTGTCAGACCCTTCACTTTGTTGGATTCTAAACAAATCACTAACGAGAGTAATTCATAGAGAGACTCATTCATGGGTTCTTTTGTTTGTTTTGTTTTGACAAGTTTCTAAGGAATCATCTCCTGGTTCCTCTGCACAGCAGTGACCATACGTGTCTCCTCACAAACTTTGATATTTGAGTTCTAAAAAGAAGTTTTTGATCCTATTTGATCCAAATATGTAATTGACATACTATGACCAAGTATGTAATTGACATACTTACCGTTCCTTTGGTGAATTATTGTGGCCATGGATAAGGAAGGCCAAGTTAAAGTGGAACACTACAGTATATAGGTGAGCTTTGTTTTTGCTTTGATCAGAAAAAGAATCATCTAGATGCTTGCCAAACATAACAAGGAAATGACTGAGTCTCTCTAACAATTACAGTCATGTAAATTGCATGTTAAGAAGCCAAAACCACCAAATGTTATTAAGAAGACACTTTACTAACATTGTCTTGCAATGCAGGCTAATAGTGCTCAACCCAGAGAGTAACATGTGGCACGAATTGTCAGGACATTTGGGTTTTATTTCCTTCTCTTCAGCTGACTTATTTTGTGACCTCCAACTCAATTTCCCCCTGTTTATTTGCATATCAAATGAGGATAACAACACTCCCACAGTATGTTCTGAGGCTTGCTCAAAACTCAGGCTCTAAAAACACTTCACAAACACTCATTAAAGTTTTATATATGCAAAGTGTTGCATGATTATAATAATTTATTATTCTTGGAAGATGCCCATCTTTTGAGTAATAGATTTTCTTTAAAACAATTCAATTCAATTCAATTCAATTCAATTCAATAAGCAGAAGTGTATGGTTCTGTTTTGATGATCACCCTGATAAGGGGAGGTCTATTGAGAGATGCTTTTCTTATCCCGATAAGCTGAAACTCACCCCAAGGCAGAACAAAAGTCTATGCAAACTTATGTCTGAGAAGACCTATTTTGAAAGCGAAAGTTGTTCATAGGCCTTGTATTGCCCCCCTGCCAGGGGTGAAGGCTCCCTGATTCTAAAGAACTGCAGTGGTATATGCCACAATGTCCCTAACCAATACCCGCATGTATTTAAAGGACTGGACTGGATTCCTATACGTGTTGCACAGATCTAGCTCAATTTCCTTCAGATTCATTCCCGTTGTAACTCCAGTGAAGTCAAGAAAATAACAGGAATGTAGATCTCCCCTGAAAATTTTCATATCAAAGACTTCTGCAGGGTGTATCATGGTTGTTGTTCCATATGAGATTGGCAATAGATTAATATTCATAAGGAAAACCATTATATCAGTGGAAAGAGTGATGTGCGCAACAAAATTTGTTTGGTAACTAAGCAGGATCTCATACACAAAGGGTGTCTCAGATCCTCCCGGAGGTCTGTTAGACAGTATAAAAGCTCTTGTGAGCCCAGGTTTTTCTAACCACTTCTCTCGACTTACTCCTTGGCGACTGGGTAAGTCTGAGTTGAATCAATCTCTCGATACAATTGAGGTGTCCTGTTAGTGATCGCTGTCATTTAGGACTGAATGTTGTACATTGATTCTGATTCTTAGCAATGCTAAGGAGTTTTCCCCTAATTTTGTTGCTGAGGTTCTTAAGTTGCCGGCATTGGTGAACTGATGCTTGGGAAGGTGAGGGTGAGAACTGCAGAGCAGACATTTGTCTGATCCCCAGTTCCTATTACTCTGAATTGAAAACAGGGAACTGGGACCTCCCCAGTGGCATGGAATAACCTCATAGCCCAGCTTTCAGTGAGGGTTTTGGGGAAGAAACTACTCTAGCATAAAGCAGGGGTGGCCAACCTGTGTCTCCGGAGCCCCATGCGGCTCTTCAGAGGTTAATATGTGGCTCCTTGCATCGGCGCTGACTCCAAGGCTGGAGCTAGAGAAGCTAACTTTCCAATGTGCTGTGGGGTGCTCACTGCTCAACCCCTTGCTCTGCCCCAGGTCCTGCCACCACTCCATCCCTACCCCCAAGGCTCCTGCCCCTTCCCCCGAGCTTGCCATGCCCTCGCTCCTCCCCCCTCCCCACCAGAGCCTCCCGCACACTGCAGAACAGCTGATTGTGGTAGGCAGGAGGCATGGGGAGGAAGGGGGAGGCACTGATTGGCGGGGCTGCCGGTGGGCTGGAGGCGCTGGAGGCTGGAGAGCGGTAGTGGATGTGGGGGCTGCTGATGTATGACTGTGGCTCTTTGGCAATGTTCATTGGTAAATTCTGGCTCCTTCTCAGGTTCAGGTTGGCCACCCCTGCCATAAAGGATCATTTCCGTGTTTGTCAAGTTTATTCGGAAGCAGTTAGTACTCAACGCTCTTTGAGACAGGAGACTGGATTAAACAGACCACCGGTCTGACCAAGTCTGACAATTCCTCTCTTCTGATGTGTGCAAGGAGCAATTTTAGAGGCAGATCTTAGGTTGGTGTAAGTCAGCATGTCTCCGATGAAGTTAGTGTAACTAAGCCGATTTAACCCTGCTCAGGATCAGGCCCTTAGCATTTGGTATTGGGTACAGAGTATTTTCCATTCATTCATTAGCAGAAATTGCTGACTCACAAGCTCTAGAAGCCAAAGTGCTACCCTGTGGTTGTGGAGAGACGTGGTTTGCACCCTGAGCGGAAATCCTCACAAGGAAAGTAACCTTAGGAAGTTTAGCTTAGGTTCTGCCGACATTTGTAGAGACATTTTGTAAAAGCAATAAAAATCCCTTCCATGCATGATAGCCGTACATCATATCGCATGTTTACTTACTCCAGTCAGTGTTTTTAAAACCAAGGGATTGAGAAGGGTTCAAAGTGGCTGGTTAGGAGGATGTCTAACATGGAGTAAAAGGACTAAGAGGAGGAAACAGGGGACAAAATATAGCCAGGAATTGAGGGGCTAGGTAACAATGTCTCTGCTCAGTCTCTCTCTTTCTCTGCATGGCTGCAGGTGGAACAGTAACTCAGCACTGATCCCTTCGTTCTACTGGCCACCGCCTGTTCTGTTGACTCTTTTCCCTGCTGTGTGTTTCAGGTTTACCTCCAAAGCAGGAAGATGTATTTCTACCCCCAACAGATCTGTCGTCCTGGCTGCTACAACCCTTGCTGTGGCAGGGGCTGGAAGCCATGGTGTTACCCCAGGCAATACAGGTGGTGTTATGGCTGCTGCTCCCCTTACCCTTGCCAGTGTCGCCAGAGATACCAGTATGGACACATTTGTTTTGCTGAGCAGGAACAGCCACGGAACCAGAGGCGAGCAGGCAACGCAAAGCAAGATCTGGATTCACGGCTGAGCTTATGGGCAATGGCTTTCAGAAATGCTGAGCATCCTCGACTCCCCTGGGAGCTGTGGGTGCTCAGCACCTCAGGCTATCTGCCCTGTAGCTGCATTTCCCAGGTTGAACTTTGCAACTGTTTCCTCGAATGCCTCCCTTCCTCTTGGCTTCTTCTTAACGATCTGCAGGCCTGAATCTCAGTTCCACAAAGGCCCCTTTTGGGCAGCTCTGGGTTGGGACGCATAACATCTGCACTCGCTGGAAGGCTCCTTCAGAGCGGCCTGAAGGGGTCTGTGACAGGTTTCAATCGGTCCACCAAGCCCCTAGGGGGTGATGGAGAGCTATGGTCCCACGGGCAGGCCTTAGTCACACCTTTCGGGCGCTGGGTAATTAGCCGAGAAGGTGTGCCGGCGCGAGTCTGCAGCGCGCCCCTCAGGCCGGGGAGCGTCGGCGCGAGTCTGCAGCGCGCCCCTCAGGCCGGGGAGCGTCGGCGCGAGTCTGCAGCGCGCCCCTCAGGCCGGGGAGCGTCGGCGCGAGTCTGCAGCGCGCCCCTCAGGCAGGGGAGTGTCGGCGCGAGTCTGCAGCGCGCCCCTCAGGCCGGGGAGCGTCGGCGCGAGTCTGCAGCGCGCCCCTCAGGCAGGGGAGTGTCGGCGCGAGTCTGCAGCGCGCCCCTCAGGCAGGGGAGTGTCGGCGCGAGTCTGCAGCGCGCCCCTCAGGCAGGGGAGCGTCGGTGCGAGTCTGCAGCGCGCCCCTCAGGCCGGGGAGTGTCGGCGCGAGTCTGCAGCGCGCCCCTCAGGCAGGGGAGTGTCGGCGCGAGTCTGCAGCGCGCCCCTCAGGCAGGGGAGTGTCGGCGCGAGTCTGCGCCGTGCCCCTCAGGCCGGGGAGTGTTGGTGCGAGTCTGCAGCGCGCCCCTCAGGCCGGGGAGCGTCGGCGCGACTCTGCAGCGCGCCCCTCAGGCCGGGGAGCGTCGGCGCGAGTCTGCAGCGCGCCCCTCAGGCAGGGGAGTGTCGGCGCGAGTCTGCGCCGTGCCCCTCAGGCCGGGGAGTGCCGGCGCGAGTCTGCAGCGTGCCCCTCAGGCAGGGGAGCGTCGGCGCGAGTCTGCAGCGCGCCCCTCAGGCAGGGGAGTGTCGGCGCGAGTCTGCGCCGTGCCCCTCAGGCCGGGGAGCGTCGGCGCGAGTCTGCAGCGCGCCCCTCAGGCCGGGGAGCGTCGGCGCGACTCTGCAGCGCGCCCCTCAGGCCGGGGAGCGTCGGCGCGAGTCTGCAGCGCGCCCCTCAGGCAGGGAAGCGTCGGCGCGAGTCTGCAGGGCGCCCCTCAGGCCGGGGAGCGTCGGCGCGAGTCTGCAGCGCGCCCCTCAGGCCGGGGAGCGTCGTCGCGAGTCTGCAGCGCCCCCCTCAGGCCGGGGAGCGTCGGCGCGAGTCTGCGGCGCCCCCCTCAGGCCGGGGAGCGTCGGCGCGAGTCTGCGGCGCGCCCCTCAGGCCGGGGAGCGTCGGCGCGAGTCTGCAGCGCGCCCCTCAGGCCGGGGAGTGCCGGCGCGAGTCTGCGGCGCGCCCCTCAGGCAGGGGAGTGTCGGCGCGACTCTGCAGCGCGCCCCTCAGGCCGGGGAGCGTCGGCGCGACTCTGCAGCGCGCCCCTCAGGCCGGGGAGTGCCGGCGCGAGTCTGCAGCGTGCCCCTCAGGCAGGGGAGTGTCGGCGCGACTCTGCAGCGCGCCCCTCAGGCCGGGGAGTGCCGGCGCGAGTCTGCAGCGCCCCCCTCAGGCCGGGGAGCGTCGGCGCGAGTCTGCGGCGCCCCCCTCAGGCCGGGGAGCGTCGGCGCGAGTCTGCGGCGCGCCCCTCAGGCCGGGGAGCGTCGGCGCGAGTCTGCAGCGCGCCCCTCAGGCCGGGGAGTGCCGGCGCGAGTCTGCGGCGCGCCCCTCAGGCAGGGGAGTGTCGGCGCGACTCTGCAGCGCGCCCCTCAGGCCGGGGAGCGTCGGCGCGAGTCTGCAGCGCGCCCCTCAGGCCGGGGAGTGCCGGCGCGAGTCTGCAGCGTGCCCCTCAGGCAGGGGAGTGTCGGCGCGACTCTGCAGCGCGCCCCTCAGGCCGGGGAGCGTCGGCGCGAGTCTGCAGCGCGCCCCTCAGGCCGGGGAGCGTCGGCGCGACTCTGCAGCGCGCCCCTCAGGCCGGGGAGCGTCGGCGCGAGTCTGCAGCGCGCCCCTCAGGCAGGGAAGCGTCGGCGCGAGTCTGCAGCGCGCCCCTCAGGCCGGGGAGCGTCGGCGCGAGTCTGCGGCGCGCCCCTCAGGCCGGGGAGCGTCGGCGCGAGTCTGCGGCGCGCCCCTCAGCCCGGGGAGCGTCGGCGCGAGTCTGCGGCGCGCCCCTCAGGCCGGGGAGCGTCGGCGCGAGTCTGCGGCGCGCCCCTCAGGCCGGGGAGCGTCGGCGCGAGTCTGCGGCGCGCCCCTCAGGCCGGGGAGCGTCGGCGCGAGTCTGCGGCGCGCCCCTCAGGCCGGGGAGCGTCGGCGCGAGTCTGCGGCGCGCCCCTCAGGCAGGGGAGCGTCGGCGCGAGTCTGCAGCGCCCCCCTCAGGCCGGGGAGCGTCGGCGCGAGTCTGCGGCGCGCCCCTCAGGCAGGGGAGCGTCGGCGCGAGTCTGCGGCGCGCCCCTCAGGCAGGGGAGCGTCGGCGCGAGTCTGCGGCGCGCCCCTCAGGCAGGGGAGCGTCGGCGCGAGTCTGCGGCGCGCCCCTCAGGCCGGGGAGCGTCGGCGCGAGTCTGCGGCGCCCCCCTCAGGCCGGGGAGCGTCGGCGCGAGTCTGCGGCGCGCCCCTGAGGCCGGGGAGCGTCGGCGCGAGTCTGCGGCGCGCCCCTCAGGCCGGGGAGCGTCGGCGCGAGTCTGCGGCGCGCCCCTCAGGCAGGGGAGCGTCGGCGCGAGTCTGCAGGGCGCCCCTCAGGCAGGGGAGCGTCGGCGCGAGTCTGCGGCGCGCCCCTCAGGCAGGGGAGCGTCGGCGCGAGTCTGCAGGGCGCCCCTCAGGCAGGGGAGCGTCGGCGCGAGTCTGCGGCGCGCCCCTCAGGCCGGGGAGTGTCGGCGCGAGTCTGCAGCGCGCCCCTCAGGCAGGGGAGCGTCGGCGCGAATCTGCAGGGCGCCCCTCAGGCAGGTGAGTGTCAGCGCGAGTCTGCGGCGCGCCCCTCAGGCCGGGGAGTGTCGGCGCGAGTCTGCGGCGCGCCCCTCAGGCCGGGGAGCGTCGGTGCGAGTCTGCGGCGCGCCCCCCAGGCCGGGGAGCGTCGGCGCGAGTCTGCGGCGCGCCCCTCAGGCAGGGGAGCGTCGGCGCGAGTCTGCAGGGCGCCCCTCAGGCAGGGGAGCGTCGGCGCGAGTCTGCAGGGCGCCCCTCAGGCAGGTGAGTGTCGGCGCGAGTCTGCGGCGCGCCCCTCAGGCCGGGGAGCGTCGGCGCGAGTCTGCGGTGCGCCCCTCAGGCCGGGGAGTGTCGGCGCGAGTCTGCGGCGCGCCCCTCAGGCAGGGGAGCGTCGGCGCGAGTCTGCAGCGCGCCCCTCAGGCCGGGGAGTGTCGGCGCGAGTCTGCAGGGTGCCCCTCAGGCCGGGGAGCGTTGGCGCGAGTCTGCAGGGCGCCCCTCAGGCCGGGGAGCGTCGGCGCGAGTCTGCAGCGCGCCCCTCAGGCCGGGGAGCGTCGGCGCGAGTCTGCAGCGCGCCCCTCAGGCAGGGGAGCGTCAGCACGAGTCTGCAGCGCGCCCCTCAGGCCGGGGAGCGTCGGCGCGAGTCTGCAGCGCACCCCTCAGGCAGGGGAGTGTCGGCGCGAGTCTGCAGGGCGCCCCTCAGGCAGGGGAGCGTCAGTACGGGTTTGTAGCGTGCGATTCTGCTACCCAAGGTAGGTAGGCCGGGGTAGGGGAACGCAGGCCCACCCAACTCCACTGCGTTCCAGCCCAGGTCCCTGACAGTGGTGGGAGGTGAAGGTCCCACTGCTTGGTCAGCGGGGGGCCATCCGCGCCACGCTGACCAAATACACCCACCACACGGTGCAGTTCTGCCCCTGCCTACATCCTACCTGGTCTCTCAAGCGGGCCTCTCTGGTCCCTCCAGCTCGTCAGGCAGAGAAATAGGGTGACCGGACGTCCTGTTTTTATAGCGACAGTCCCGATTTTTGGGTTTTTTTCTTATATAGGCTCCGATTACCCCCCACCCCCGTCCTGATTTTTCACACTTGCTGTCTGGTCACCCTACAGAGAAACCACCACAGGACTGCAGGGAGCATTAGCAGGGGCTTTCCTCAGCGGGAAAGAGGTGAGGCCGTGCCTGGCCACGAGGGGAGGCTAGTGAGGAGTGGACTCTGTTGCAGGAGGTAAGAACAGTGGTCTCAGAGCTACCAGGCCATTAGTTCTCCATGAGTGCTGTGATCTGAAGATGAAATGCCCATTGGTAGATTGTGCAAGGCTTTATTCCTCAGGAAGCCAGGCTGTAAAGGTGCTAGTCACCCTTGTATCTCGAAGGAGAGTGAGAAGCTGGTGCGTACCCTGGGCAATCCAAGCACAATGGTGTGTGCCATACCCTTGAGCAGCGGTAGACTGAGACGGACTTATTTCACTTTGTTTGGCAGGGATATAAACTTTCCTGCCTCAGGGCATTAACCAATAATGGAGATTAGGTCTGAGTAATTAATAGAAATGAGTCAGAAACTTCTCCTATGGGCAGGTTATCCCACAACTGCCTTCTGCAGAGTTTCTTGAGCCTTCCTCTGAAGCAGCTGTTGCTGGTCACTGTCAGAGGCATGACACTGGCTTAGATGAGTCATTGACAGGATCAAAATGGAAAGTCTCATGTTTCAGTTTTTCAAAGAATGTGGCCATGTTACGGGTCCCATATTAGAGGGCAAAGGTATATTTTCTATAAAGCAAATGCATGGCCGGAGAGCTGTAAGTCATCACACCAGCAAGACATGATGGGGTTTCCACGGCGGGGTAACAGAGTCAGAAAGGCTGGGAGTCTGGAAATTGTGAGTTTTAATTGGGGTTATTTAGATTTCCCTAATCTGAATGTTTATCAATGACTGTTTTTCTTTTCCAAACTGGTGTGAGAAGCACCACTGAAAAAGCTCCAGGTGCATTGTTAAAACCAAGGCCACACCCCTATAAGGTTTCTAATTTCTTGAATCTGAAGCCCAGGGAATTAAAAATGAGAGTACCTTGTGGGGAGGACAGCAGGCTGCTCGCTAAGCTCAGGGTATGGGAGGGAATGGGAGGAACCGGTTAAGCTCTGGCATTGCCCATCTGGATCACACCAGGCTCCCTTTGTCAGGCATTAAACTGTGACTGACAAGATCGAGCTGTTCCCGATGAGACGGAATACCGAACGCCCGACTGGTGTTAGTTGGCACTAAAAGGGGAACCATAGGCTCGAATGGTAGTGCACAGGCACTGGCTCCCTGCGCTGGACTAAATTGTTACCAACAGGGCCTGAGTCACAAAGTATTTATGCACCTAACTCACGGAGGCTGGTAAATGAGGAATGCAGGAGAAAGGAAACCAGAGGATTGCTATCGTGTTTCAGAATCACTTTAATGCTAATATGATAGGATTACATAGGAGCAGACAGAATGCAGAGTAGAAAATACATTGCCAGGTTTTCCAGGATTACAACAAATGAACTGCTCCCAGGTGATGCATTTCCCATCAGATGTTCTTCTTTCTTTGGTGCCGCTGTAGAGTTTGACAATCAAATCCTGTTTGCAGCCATTTTCAGTTAATTGTGTTATCCCAGCCCCAGTCTAATTAGACAAAGCAGAATATCAGGAGAGGACTCAGTTCTTTCTCTGTTGTACATCTTCTGTAGCAGTGTTGAAACTGGAAACAAATGGTACATATTTATGGAAAGGCTAGAAAACATAGGCCCTAATTCTCATTGACACTTACGTCCCAGGACGTTGCTTTGTAAAGAGCCTTTGAGTGAGTGTAAATATCATTTGTATGAACTCACAGGCCCCTGCTGCATTGACGCTGTCAGAGTGGCCGAAAGGGGCCATGATGGAGCTGAGATTCGGGCCGTCCGATAGCTGGAGTAAAGGAGAGAGTATGGCGGTATTAGAGGAAACTGTCCTAAAGTGTCCCCTGGCAAAAAGAAATCTGGTGCAGGTTTCCTGCGATGCTGAGAACTCACAGCTCCCTTGGGAGTTGTGGGCACTCAGCATTTCCCAAAGCCATTGTCCGTGAGCTCAGCCGTGAATCGGTATCTTGCTTTTCGTTTGCTGGTTGTTCCTTGTTCCATGGCTATTCCTCCTCAGCGAAACATGGATACAGGCCTGTTGGGCCGCAGGGATAGGGGCGGGGGTAGCAGCAGGGGTAGGGGCAGGGGTAGCAGCACTTGAATGGCTTTTTCCAGCAGTATGGCGGGTAGTGTCCATAATCGCCTCCATAACCGCTTGAGTCCCCATAACCCCACGGTTTACAGAACCAAGGTTTACAAATCTTTTGGTGCGGTTTGCAGCACCAAGGTTTACAAAGCTTTTGGTGCGGTTTACAGCAGCAAGGTTTACAAATCTTTTGGTGGGGGAACAACATCTCTGTGCGTTGGAAGTAAACCTGAAACACACAGAAAGGAAAAGAGTCAACATAATGCCTTAGAGCCAGTGGAATAAACGGGTCAAAGCTCAGTTCCTATTGAAATGGGGGCCATGTGGAAAGAGAGAGCGCGTGGTACTTTGGCTTCTAAAGCTTGCGAGTCAGCAATACTTGACCATGTATGTATGGCAAATATTCTTCGTCAGTACAAAACGCTAAGGACCAGAGCCCGAGCCAGCGGAAATCGCCACTGTTCAACGGAGATGAATGGTGCTAAGCTAACTTACACCAGCTGGGGATCTGCACCTATCATTGCTAGCAGAGCACATAAGAACAGAGAAATTGCCGTACTGGTTCAGAGCAGAGATCCATCTAATGTAGCAATCTGCCTGAGCTGCTGTTGAATTAAAAGTGGTTTATGAGCTTTTTCAAAGCTGCCAAAGGGATTCGAATGCCTATTTCTTTATGAAAATAAACCTGAACTTGTGTCCCAAATGCCTATGTAGCTCTGCAAAAAATTGCCACCCTCGCTTTATACCATGAATCCACCAATGCCTGCAACTTAATAATCAAAATTTTTTAGTGGAAACTCCTGTAAGATAGACAGTAATTGGAGTCTATGTGCAAAATTGAAATGATCACTAACGAGACATCTGGATAGCTATGGAGAGATTCAGTCAAATCGCACTTACCCAGCTCACTGAGGAGGAGACGTCAAGAGAAGCGGTTAAAGAACCCTGAGTTGCGAGGGCTTTTATGCAGGTTGTTAGATGGCCTGGAGAATCTGAGACACCCTTTTGCTTGAGGTCTTAATTAGTTAGAAAAACATTTTGCTGTGCACGTCACTCCTTCAGTGGATCTAATTGGTTGCTTCAATCTTCAGGATTGTTGTTTTCTACCTCACATGGTTTGGCATGCATATGACACACTGCAGGTTTCCTTCATCTTAAAAGTTTTCTGAGACAAATTCATTTCTGGTGTCCTTCTAGTGCTTCCACCATAGTTAGTCTGGGAATGAATTGGGAGGTTATTAAGAGCTGTATCTGTTGCACAATCTCCTGTCACATAGAGGACTCCAATTTGATCCTTTAAAGCGACCCTGATATGTGTTGGTATGTACTGGGGGCCAAGGGCAGTTCCCCCCATGGAATTTCCAAGGAGGACGGCACATTGAGGCCCTGTGGCTTGAAATTTCCCTCTGTCAGACGGACAGTTTAAGACCTATGAACCACTGAAGTCCCACTTACAGTTCCAGAAAAGATCGTACCAGGGACCTGAGATTTGCACCGGCTTTTGTGCTGACCCTCTGCTTAGGGGCATGTTTCCTCTCAGGTTAATTAGAAATTCAATTAGTTGTGGCACCAGTGCTGTGGGATGAGGGTGATCACCATGGCAGAAGCTCACTGTGCTTCCTCTTGCAGGGCTGCTCTTGGTTTGAGGTGAGGGTTGGTGGTGGGTGAAAAGAAGTTATGTTTGATAAAGGCTTTGAGATAAACCTTGGAACGTTTCTGGCATCAGTCACATGATCTGCATCCAACAACAGCCAAACACAATTGTTGTCTTGCATGAAAAAGCAGCGGATAAAGTCTCAGATGACAGACAGGAAAGATGGAGATGTGGCTTTCTTAACTAAGGCTATGGGCTGAGATCAGACTTATTTAAAATCTGATCAGTTTAAGGCATGCTGGAAGACCCTGAGCTTAGAATCATAGAATATCAGGGTTGGAAGGGACCTCAGGAGGTCATCTAATCCAACCCCCTGCTCAAAGCAGGACCGATCCCCAATTAAATCATCCCAGCCAGGGCTTTGTCAAGCCTGACCTTAAAAACTTCTAAGGAAGGAGATTCCATCAGCTCCCTAGGTAACGCATTCCAGTGTTTCACCACCCTCCTAGTGAAAAAGTTTTTCCTAATATCCAACCTGAATCTCCCCCACTGCAACTTGAGACCATTATTCCTTGTTCTGTCATCTGCTACCACTGAGAACAGTCTAGAGCCATCCTCTTTGGAACCCCCTTTCAGGTAGTTGAAAGCAGCTACCAGATCCCCCCTCATTCTTCTCTTCCGTAGACTAAACATCCCAGTTCCCTCAGCCTCTCCTCATAAGTCATGTGTTCCAGTCCCCTAATCATTTTTGTTTCCCTCTGCTGGACTCTTTCCAATTTTTCCACATCCTTCTTGTAGTGTGGGGCCCCAAACTGGACACAGTACTCCAGATGAGGCCTCACCAGCGTTCAATAGAGGGGAACGATCATGTCCCTCGATGTACTGGAAGTGCCCCTACTTATACATCCCAAAATGCCATTGGCCATCTTGGCAACAAGGGCACACTGTTGACTCATATCCAGCTTCTCGTCCACTGTAACCCCTAGGTCCTTTTCTGCAGAACTGCTGCCGAGCCATTCGGTCCCTAGTCTGTAGCGGTGCATGGGATTCTTCCGTCCTAAGTGCAGGACTCGGCACTTGTCCTTGTTGAACTTCATCAGATTTCTTTTGGCCCAATCCTCCAATTTATCTAGGTCCCTCTGTATCCTATCCCTACCCTCCATCGTATCTACCTCTCCCCCCAGTTTAGTGTCATCTGCAAACTTGCTGAGGGTGCAATCTAAACCATCTTCAAGATGATTTATGAAGATATTGAACAAAACCGGCCCGAGAACCGACCCTTGGGGCACTCCACTTGATTCCGGCTGCCAACTAGACAAGGAGCCATTGATAACTACCCGTTGAGCCCGAGAATCTAGCCAGCTTTCTAGCCAGCAGAATGTTTGTCTACTATGAGGAGAATGATGTTGAAATTGTAACATACACTCCATGGAAAGGTTTCAGAGTAACAGCCGTGTTAGTCTGTATTCGCAAAAAGAAAAGGAGTACTTGTGGCACCTTAGAGACTAACCAATTTATTTGAGCATAAGATTTCGTGAGCTACAGCTCACTTCATCGGATGCATACTGTGGAAAATACAGAAGATGTTTGTTTTTATACACACAAATCATGAAAAATGGGTGTTTATCACTACAAAAGGTTTTCTGGAAAGTTTCCTGGAATGAGCGTGAGAAGCCTTGTTGTGATTCTAAGGCTCTGAACACCTTAGAAGGTTGGGACCCCAAAGTGGGTCGCAAGCCCATTTTGATGGGGTTGCCAGGGCTGGTTTTAGACTGGTTGGGACCCGGGGCCAAAGCCGAAACCTGAGCCCCACTGCCCAGGGCTGAAGCCTGAGCCCCACCAACTGGTTGCAAGCCCTCTGCCCAGGGCTGAAGCCCTTGATCTTTGGTTTTGACCGCTTCCCCCTATGCCTGCTTGGAGCAGCAGGGCTTGGGTTGGCTCAGGCTTCAGTTCCTCCTCTTGGGGTCATGTAGTAATTTTTGTCCGAAGGGGGTCATGGTGCAATGAAGTTTGAGAATCTCTGGTCTAGATATTAATTCCTTGCAAAGTGATGCTGTTACTCAATACAAGGGTGTCTTCCAGGAATAAACTATCATTATCATCATAATTCAATACTTTAGACATCAAAAGCCTTAATGAGTGTTTGCGAAGAGGGTGGCTATCCAGTGTGTCAAGGAAGTGGAACATCTATGACAAGTGATATTGTCCCTGTTATCTACGTGGATAAAGACAGGCACATTGAGAATAAGGTCTTACAGGAAATGAGTTGCAGAGACAGAATTAGACACATTAGTCTTGAAAACACGTGCTTCCCGTTGAGCCTGGACCCTGTCAGACCGTTCACATTTTTGGATTCTAAACGTGTGTCTAAGAGGAGAGTAATACATAGAGCAGCGGTTCTCAAACTGTGGGTCAGGACCCCAAAGTGGGTTGCGACCCCATTTTAATAGGGTCGCCAGAGCTGGTTTAGACTTGCTGAGGCCCAGGGCCAAAGCCCAAGCCAAAGCCAGAAGGCTTCAGCCCTGGGTGGCGGGGCTAAGCTTATAGGCCTCTGCCCTTGGGCTTCGGCTTTGTCCCTGTGGCCTGAGGCAGTGGGGCTTTCGCTTTGCCCTCCGCCCCCACACCGCAGGTAGCATGGCTTGGGCGGGATCAGGCTTCAGGCCGAGCTCCTGTGGTGCTGTCGTAATTTTTGAGAACCCCTGCCATAGAGAGACGCATTCATGAGTTCTTTTTTTGTTTTGTTTTGACAAGTTTCTGGAGGTAACATCTTCTGATTCTTCTGCATGGGATGAAACTTTATATTGGAATTCTAAGTTCAAGTTGACTATCCTACACCACCGATTACCAACTATGTAACTGACATACTCAGCAAATAAATGTGGAACAAGTGAAGGGTCCATGTTGCTGGAGGTGGTGGAAAAATGTTTTGAGGCAAACGAGGCTGGAGTTAAGATTTTGTTTGACAATAACAGCCGGATTTTTCACAGGAAGAGACATGTGTTTTGTCACTTCAGTACTTAATATTTGAATTATAAATGACAGTTTATAATCTTAAGCCACCAATGAACATTTATGTAATTTACATCCTGATCATTCCTTTGGCAAATTAGTATCTCCATGTACAAAGAAGGCAAAATTGAAGGGGATCAGCACATTATTTAGTTGGTCTTTGTTTATGCTTAGATCAGAAGAGAATTCGTCCAGAAGCTTGAGAAACAAAACAAGAATACAATAGAGTCGCCGTAATCATTAGAGTCTTGTAAATTGCATATGAGGAAGCCCAAAACACGAAATGTTATTAAGAAAACACTTGATTAACGTCAGGTAATGAGGTCAACTAATGTTCAACCCAGAGAGTAGCGTGTGGCATGAGAAATCGGACTATGTGGTTTTATTGCTGTCTCTGCAACGGACTCCTTGGGTGACCTTCCGCACAGCATGCCTCTGTTTATTTGCATAGACAATAAGGATAAGAACACTGGTGTTGGATGGTAAGTGGTAACTCAGGATACCAACCACTTCACAAACAGTCATTAAAGTTCTATATATGCAAAATGTTGTATGATTACAATGTTGATTGTTTTGTTCATAGAAGATGCCCATGTTTGAGTAATAGAGTCACTTCAAAAATGTATTTCCGTGGCTCTCATTTCTAGGCCTTAGTCAGGTCATGATTTCTCGCTTCAGAATTTGTAGCTGTGTCGATTTTCATTCTATAGCAGCTAGGTGTTTCTCTTTTCTATAAAATTCCATTGTATAGTTATTGAGCCAGCTGTAAATCGTTCCGGCTCTGTTGACTACTGGAACTATTCCCGCCAGAGAAAGACCTGGAAACACGACCTCCAGGTGGTGAGAGTATGCATTGTCCTAAACTCATTCTACAGAGGTCTCTTGCTTGGTCCGTGATGCCTTTTCTTCATCTTCCCGTGGTTCACTTGGGCTCTCTTGGCTGCACTTTCCCATAAGATCTCCCTTCTCTTAGCTGCTCATGGACGGAGATGTGGTTGCTGAGGTGGTATAGATTCAAGATTGTAAGTCCAGGCCTTTATAAAACACTGTGCCACCAACCCCGAACACAGTCAGTGAGCAGCCCTGGAACAAATAGTACTGTGTGCTTCTGCCATGATTCTCTACCATTCATTTCAGGGAGCATTAGCTTAGATGCATTATGGGTGGATGTGCAGAGTACGCAGATTACAGGCTCCCTGAAATGGCAGTGCTTAATGGCAGAATATCGCAAACCAATATCAGCATGGATTTGAAAGACCAGACTGGATTGTTGTACATGCTACTGATGCTCAGATCCACCGCTGAATTTCCTTCAGATTCATTCCCACTTCCCAATGAAGTCATGTATTAAACCATGACTGAAAAGGCCGAGCTGTTCCAAAGAGAAGGGATACCGAACACCCGACTGGTGTTAGTTGGTACTAGCAGGGGAACCACAGGGTAATACCCCTTCTGATTTACAGCCTCTTGCCGGACCTGATTCTCTTATAACCAAGGGCTCATTGGGACTTAAGTAGTACCCAGGCACTGGGTCCCTGCGCAGGAGTGAATTGTTACCGACAAGGCCAGATTTACCAAGTGTTTAGGCACCTAACTCACAGAGGTGGCTAACTGAGGAATGCAGCAGAAACGAAACCAGAAGACTGATCTCATGATGCAGAATCCTATGGCTGGCCAGAGGCTGAATTGGTGTAATATCATCCCATGTCCGTGTCCTGGTTTTTCTCCATCTCTCCTGTGCTTCTTGTGGGCTACATCGTCTGCATTTTCTCAGACGACCTCAGTTCTCTTAGGTGCTCATGGATGGAGATGTGAGTGCTGAGGTTGTAACTCCAAACCCTTAGAAAGCCCTGTGCCACCAACCTTCAATTCAAACAATGAGCAACCCTACAATTAACAGAAGTGTATGGTTCTGCTTTGATGATCACCCTAGTAAGGGAGGTCTATTGAGAGATGATTTTGTAATCCCGATAAAGTGAAATTTACCCCAGGGCAGAACAAAAGTCTATGCAAACTTACATCTGAGAAGAGCTATTTTGAAAGCTAGCGTGGTTCAAAGGCCTGGTATTGCCCTTCTGCCAGGGGTGAAGAGTTGGTAGGGGGAGCAGGGAGTCTGTTCTGTTTGTGAGCTCCAGGGGACCCTTAAAGGGGTAGACAGTTCTTGGACTTGTAGTGTGGGACAATCGGGACCACAGAAGGGGTGGAGAAAAGTTGGTGACCCGATCGGAGAGCCACGTTAGCAGGCAGAGGAACCACCACTGGAGCGAGCATTAGCAGGGGCTTTCCCCAGCGGGAAAGAGGTGAGGCCGTGCCTGGCCACGAGGGGAGGCTAGTGAGGAGTGGACTCTGTTGCAGGAGGTAAGAACAATGGTTTCAGAGCTACCAGGGCGTTAGTTTTCCATGAGTGCGGTGATCTGAAGATGAAATGCCCATTGGTAGATTGCGCAAGGCTTTATTCCACAGGAAGCCAGGCTGTAAAGGTGCTAGTCACCCTGGTATCTCGAAGGAGAGTGAGAAGCTGGTGCCTACCCTGGGCAATCCAGGCACAATGGTGTGTGCCGTACCCTCGAGCAGTGGTAGATTGAGACGGACTTATTCCATTCTGTTTGGCAGGGATATAAACTTTCCTGCCTCAGGGCATTAGCCAATAATGAGGAATAGGTCTGAGTAATTAATAGAAATGAGTCAGAAACTTCTCCTATGGGCAGGTTATCCCACAACTGCCTTCTGCAGAGTTTCTTGAGCCTTCCTCTGAAGCAGCTGTTGTTGGTCACTGTCAGAGCCGATGAAGTGAGCTGTAGCTCACAAAAGCTTATGCTCTAATAAATGTGTTAGTCTCTAAGGTGCCACAAGTCCTCCTTTTCTTTTTACGGATACAGACTGACACGGCTGCTACTCTGAAACCTGGACTAGCTGGGTGATTGATTGGATCAAAATGGAAAGTCTTGTGTTTCTGTATTTCAAAGAATGTGGCCATATTACGGGTCCCATATTAGAGGGCAAAGGTATATTATCTTTCAATCAAATGTATGGCCGGAGAGCTGTAAGTCATCACACCAGCAAGACATGAGGGGGTTTCCATGGAGGGGTAACAGAGTCTGAGGAAATAATCAGAAAGGCTGGGAGTCTGGAAATTGTGAGTTTTTAATCCCAGTTTTGCCAGGGCCTGACTGTGTGACCTTGAGCAAATCACTTCCCGCACCTGTGGGCAAATCCCTGGCTGCCTCTGTGCCTCAGTTTCCCTAGCTGTGGAAGTTAACAAAAGCAGAGAGTTGTGTCGCAGAGGAGGTCTGAGGAGTAATGAGTCAGTGTTTATGCATCAGTCAGTTGTTCAGAAGCAGTGCCCAGGCATTGGTTCCCTGCGCAGGAGTGAATTGTTACCCACATTTACAAAGTATTTGGCATCTAACTCATAGATGTTTGTAAAATGAGGAATGGACCAGAACGGAAACCAGAGGATTGCTATCGTGTTTCAGAATCACTTTAATGCTAATATGATAGGATTACATAGGAGCAGACAGAATGCAGAGTAGAAAATACATTGCCAGGTTTTCCAGGATTACAACAAATGAACTGCTCCCAGGTGATGCATTTCCCATCAGATGTTCTTCTTTCTTTGGTGCCGCTGTAGAGTTTGACAATCAAATCCTGTTTGCAGCCATTTTCAGTTAATTGTGTTATCCCAGCCCCAGTCTAATTAGACAAAGCAGAATATCAGGAGAGGACTCAGTTCTTTCTCTGTTGTACATCTTCTGTAGCAGTGTTGAAACTGGAAACAAATGGTACATATTTATGGAAAGGCTAGAAAACATAGGCCCTAATTCTCATTGACACTTACGTCCCAGGACGTTGCTTTGTAAAGAGCCTTTGAGTGAGTGTAAATATCATTTGTATGAACTCACAGGCCCCTGCTGCACTGACGCTGTCAGAGTGGCCGAAAGGGGCCATGATGGAGCTGAGATTCGGGCCGTCCGATAGCTAGAGTAAAGGAGAGAGTATGGCGGTATTAGAGGAAACTGTCCTAAAGTGTCCCCTGGCAAAAAGAAATCTGGTGCAGGTTTCCTGCGATGCTGAGAACTCACAGCTCCCTTGGGAATTGTGGGCACTCAGCATTTCCCAAAGCTATTGTCCGTGAGCTCAGCCGTGAATCGGTATCTTGCTTTTCGTTTGCTGGTTGTTCCTTGTTCCATGGCTATTCCTCCTCAGCGAAACATGGATACAGGCCTGTTGGGCCGCAGGGATAGGGGTGGGGGTAGCAGCAGGGGTAGGGGCAGGGGTAGCAGCACTTGAATGGCTTTTTCCAGCAGTATGGCGGGTAGTGTCCATAATCGCCTCCATAACCGCTTGAGTCCCCATAACCCCACGGTTTACAGAACCAAGGTTTACAAATCTTTTGGTGCGGTTTGCAGCACCAAGGTTTACAAATCTTTTGGTGCGGTTTACAGTAGCAAGGTTTACAAATCTTTTGGTGGGGGAACAACATCTCTGTGCGTTGGAAGTAAACCTGAAACACACAGAAAGGAAAAGAGTCAACATAATGCCTTAGAGCCAGTGGAATAAACGGGTCAAAGCTCAGTTCCTATTGAAATGGGGGCCATGTGGAAAGAGAGAGCGCGTGGTACTTTGGCTTCTAAAGCTTGCGAGTCAGCAATACTTGACCATGTATGTATGGCAAATATTCTTCGTCAGTACAAAACGCTAAGGACCAGAGCCCGAGCCAGCGGAAATCGCCACTGTTCAACGGAGATGAATGGTGCTAAGCTAACTTACACCAGCTGGGGATCTGCACCTATCATTGCTAGCAGAGCACATAAGAACAGAGAAATTGCCGTACTGGTTCAGAGCAGAGATCCATCTAATGTAGCAATCTGGCTGAGCTGCTGTTGAGGACGACCTGCTGCAGAATACATTGGAAGAACACAGATTTGGTCTACTGAGTAATTAACTCAAGGTGGGGGTTGTTTCTAACACCACGAAGTTAAAGTGGTTTATGAGCTTTTTCAAAGCTGCCTAAGGGATTTGAATGCCTATTTCTTACTGAAAATAAACAGAATTTGTGTCCCAAATGCCTATGTACCTCTGCAAACAATTGCCACCTTCACTTCTATACCATGAATCCACCAATGCCTGCAACTTAATAGTCACATTTTTTAGTGGAACACCCCGTACATAGACAATAATCGGAGTCTATGTGCAAGATTAAGCCCACAGTTTAAATGATCACTAACGCGACATCTGGATAGCTATGGAGAGGTTCAGTCAAATCGCACTTACCCAGCTCACTGAGGAGGAGACGTCAAGAGAAGCGTTTAAAGAACCCTGAGTCGCGAGCGCTTTTATACTGGTTCTTAGATGGCCTGGAGAATCTGAGACACCCTTTTTGCTTGAGGTCTTAATTAGAAAAAAATATTTTGCTGCAGACGTCACTCCTTCAATATTTATAATTGGTTTCTTCAGTCTTCAGGATTATTGAGTTATGTACCTCACGTGGATGGCATGCATCTTGAAAGTTTTATGGAACCAATTTGTTCCTGATATCAATCTGGTGACCCAACAGAGTTACTGCAGGAATGACCTGGCTATTAAGAATGGTATCTGTTGCACAATCTGTTGTCATGCAGAGGATTCCAGTTTGGTCTGATAAAAGCTACACTGGTATGTGTTGGCATGTAGTGGGGTCCCAGGGCAGTCTCCCTGATGGAATTTCCTAGGAGGAACAGAGCATTTAGGCTGTATGGCTTGAAATTTCCGTAGGTCAGAAGGACAGTGTAAGGCCTCTGAACCGCTTTAGTCACACATGCTTTCAAAAGAGATCTTAACAGGGGCCTGAGATTTGCACAGGCGTTTGTGCTGACCCTCCGCTTAGGGATGGGTTTCGCTTTATGTTGATTAGAAATTCAGTTCATAATGGAACTCCAGCTGTGGCACCAGTGCGGTGGGATCAGGGCGATCCCCATGGCAGAAGCTCACTGTGCTTCCTCTTGCAGGGCTGCTCTTGGTTTGAGGTGAGGGTTGGAGGTGGGTGAAAACAAGTTATGTTTGATAAAGCCTTTGAGATAAACCTTTTTACGTTTCTGTCATCAGTAACACAATCTCCATCCAACAACAGCCAACACAATTCTTGTCTTGCATGAAAAAGCAGCAGATAAAGCCTCAGGGGAAAGACAGGAAAGATGGAGATGTGGCTTTCTTGGCTAAGGCTATGGGCTTAGATTAGATTAATTGAAAATCTCATCAGCCTTAGGGCATGTTGCAAGACCTTGAGCTTGCAGCATGCTTGTCTACTATGATGAGAATGATTTTTCGAGCATACCAGAGTCTCTATGGGATGTTTCCTGTCACCAGGCAAGGGTGAGAAGCCTTGTTGTGATTCAAAGGCTCTGAACACCTTCGAAGATTATGGGGCTATGCTGATCTTTGCTGGTCAGTCTCCTGCTCTGAGGAATTTGTATAATGAAAGGAAATGCAAAGCTTCAAATTCTGAAGGGAAAATCACAATCTGATTAGTGGACTGACAGGAATGATCTAGAATATTAATTCCTTGTAAAGTGACTCTGTTACTCAATGCAAGGGTGTTTTCCTGCTACAAACTATTATTAGTATCATAATATAATATTTTAGACATCAAAAGCCTTAATGAGTGTTTGCAAAGAGGTTTGATACCCAGAGTGCCAAGGAAGTGGAACATCCATAATGAGTGATATCATCCCTGTTTTATACGTGGATAAACAAAGGCACATGGAGAATAAGGTTTTACAGGAAGTAAGCTGCAGAGACTGAAGTAGACAGATTAGTCTTAACATGTGCCGCATACTTCCCATTGATCCTGAACCCTGTCAGACCCTTCACTTTGTTGGATTCTAAACAAATGACTAACAAGAGAGTAATTCATAGAGAGACTCATTCATGGGTTCTTTTGTTTGTTTTGTTTTGACAAGTTTCTAAAGGAATCATCTCCTGGTTCCTCTGCACAGCAGTGACCGTACGTGTCTCCTCACAAACTTTGATATTTGAGTTCTAAAAAGAAGTTTTTGATCCTATTTGATCCAAATATGTAATTGACATACTATGACCAAGTATGTAATTGACATACTTACCGTTCCTTTGGTGAATTATTGTGGCCATGGATAAGGAAGGCCAAGTTAAAGTGGAACACTACAGTATATAGGTGAGCTTTGTTTTTGCTTTGATCAGAAAAAGAATCATCTAGATGCTTGCCAAACATAACAAGGAAATGACTGAGTCTCTCTAACAATTACAGTCATGTAAATTGCATGTTAAGAAGCCAAAACCACCAAACGTTATTAAGAAGACACTTTACTAACGTTGTCTTGCAATGCAGGCTAATAGTGCTCAACCCGGAGAGTAACATGTGGCACGAATTGTCAGGACATTTGGGTTTTACTTCTTTCTCTTCAGCTGACTTATTTTGTGACCTTCTACTCAATTTCCCCCTGTTTGTTTGCATATCAAATGAGGATAACAACACTCCCACAGTATGTTCTGAGGCTTGCTCAAAACTCAGGCTCTAAAAACACTTCACAAACACTCATTAAAGTTTTATATATGCAGAGTGTTGCATGATTATAATAATTTATTATTCTTGGAAGATGCCCATCTTTTGAGTAATAGATTTTCTTTAAAACATATATTTCTGTCTCTCTCCTGTTTACACCTTAATCAGGTCATGATTTCTAGCCTCAGAATTTGTAGTTATTTGATTTTCCTTGAATAGCAGCGATATATTTCTCTTTTGTATAAAATTGTATTTTAAAGGTTATGCATCAGATCCTCAGCTGGTGTAAATTTGTCCGACTGTGACTTTCATGACCCCTGCAAACCAAAGCGCTGTTTGGGATGTCTATAACTGAGTAAGTATTATTGCTGGAACACTTTCTGCAAGAGAGGGATCTGGAAGCATGTCCTTTGGCTGGTCAGAGCCTGAATTGGTGTAATATCATCCCATATCAATCTCCTGCCTTTTCTCCCTCTCTTTTGTGTTTCTCGTGGGCTACATCATCTGCATTTTCTCAGAAGACCTCAGTTCTCGTAGGTGCTCATGGATGAAGATGTGAGTGCTGAGGTTGTAACTCCAAGCCCTTAGAAAACACTGTACCACCAGCATTCAACACAAACAGTGAGCAGCAATTCAATAAGCAGAAGTGTATGGTTCTGCTTTGATGATCACCCTGATAAGGGGAGGTCTATTGAGAGATGCTTTTCTTATCCCGATAAGGTGAAACTCACCCCAAGGCAGAACAAAAGTCTATGCAAACTTATGTCTGAGAAGACCTATTTTGAAAGCGAAAGTTGTTCATAGGCCTTGTATTGCCCCCCTGCCAGGGGTGAAGGCTCCCTGATTCTAAAGAACTGCAGTGGTATATGCCACAATGTCCCTAACCAATACCCGCATGTATTTAAAGGACTGGACTGGATTCCTATACGTGTTGCACAGATCTAGCTCAATTTCCTTCAGATTCATTCCCGTTGTAACTCCAGTGAAGTCAAGAAAATAACAGGAATGTAGATCTCCCCTGAAAATTTTCATATCAAAGACTTCTGCAGGGTGTATCATGGTTGTTGTTCCATATGAGATTGGCAATAGATTAATATTCATAAGGAAAACCATTATATCAGTGGAAAGAGTGATGTGCGCAACAAAATTTGTTTGGTAACTAAGCAGGATCTCATACACAAAGGGTGTCTCAGATCCTCCCGGAGGTCTGTTAGACAGTATAAAAGCTCTTGTGAGCCCAGGTTTTTCTAACCACTTCTCTCGACTTACTCTCCTTGGCGACTGGGTAAGTCTGAGTTGAATCAATCTCTCGATACAATTGAGGTGTCCTGTTAGTGATCGCTGTCATTTAGGACTGAATGTTGTACATTGATTCTGATTCTTAGCAATGCTAAGGAGTTTTCCCCTAATTTTGTTGCTGAGGTTCTTAAATTGCCGGCATTGGTGAACTGATGCTTGGGAAGGTGAGGGTGAGAACTGCAGAGCAGACATTTGTCTGATCCCCAGTTCCTATTACTCTGAATTGAAAACAGGGAACTGGGACCTCCCCAGTGGCATGGAATAACCTCATAGCCCAGCTTTCAGTGAGGGTTTTGGGGAAGAAACTACTCTAGCATAAAGCAGGGGTGGCCAACCTGTGTCTCCGGAGCCCCATGCGGCTCTTCAGAGGTTAATATGTGGCTCCTTGCACCGGCGCTGACTCCAAGGCTGGAGCTAGAGAAGCTAACTTTCCAATGTGCTGTGGGGTGCTCACTGCTCAACCCCTTGCTCTGCCCCAGGTCCTGCCACCACTCCATCCCTACCCCCAAGGCTCCTGCCCCTTCCCCCGAGCTTGCCATGCCCTCGCTCCTCCCCCCTCCCCACCAGAGCCTCCCGCACACTGCAGAACAGCTGATTGTGGTAGGCAGGAGGCATGGGGAGGAAGGGGGAGGCACTGATTGGCGGGGCTGCCGGTGGGCTGGAGGCGCTGGAGGCTGGAGAGGGGTAGTGGATGTGGGGGCTGCTGATGTATGACTGTGGCTCTTTGGCAATGTTCATTGGTAAATTCTGGCTCCTTCTCAGGTTCAGGTTGGCCACCCCTGCCATAAAGGATCATTTCCGTGTTTGTCAAGTTTATTCGGAAGCAGTTAGTACTCAACGCTCTTTGAGACAGGAGACTGGATTAAACAGACCACCGGTCTGACCAAGTCTGACAATTCCTCTCTTCTGATGTGTGCAAGGAGCAATTTTAGAGGCAGATCTTAGGTTGGTGTAAGTCAGCATGTCTCCGATGAAGTTAGTGTAACTAAGCCGATTTAACCCTGCTCAGGATCAGGCCCCTAGCATTTGGTATTGGGTACAGAGTATTTTCCATTCATTCATTAGCAGAAATTGCTGACTCACAAGCTCTAGAAGCCAAAGTGCTACCCTGTGGTTGTGGAGAGACGTGGTTTGCACCCTGAGCGGAAATCCTCACAAGGAAAGTAACCTTAGAAAGTTTAGCTTAGGTTCTGCCGACATTTGTAGAGACATTTTGTAAAAGCAATAAAAATCCCTTCCATGCATGATAGCCGTACATCATATCGCATGTTTACTTACTCCAGTCAGTGTTTTTAAAACCAAGGGATTGAGAAGGGTTCAAAGTGGCTGGTTAGGAGGGTGTCTAACATGAAGTAAAAGGACTAAGAGGAGGAAACAGGGGACAAAATATAGCCAGGAATTGAGGGGCTAGGTAACAATGTCCCTGCTCAGTCTCTCTCTTTCTCTCCATGGCTGCAGGTGGAACAGTAACTCAGCACTGATCCCTTCGTTCTACTGGCCACCGCGTGTTCTGTTGACTCTTTTCCCTGCTGTGTGTTTCAGGTTTACCTCCAAAGCAGGAAGATGTATTTCTACCCCCAACAGATCTGTCGTCCTGGCTGCTACAACCCTTGCTGTGGCAGGGGCTGGAAGCCATGGTGTTACCCCAGGCAATACAGGTGGTGTTATGGCTGCTGCTCCCCTTACCCTTGCCAGTGTCACCAGAGATACCAGTATGGACACATTTGTTTTGCTGAGCAGGAACAGCCACGGAACCAGAGGCGAGCAGGCAACGCAAAGCAAGATCTGGATTCACGGCTGAGCTTATGGGCAATGGCTTTCAGAAATGCTGAGCATCCTCGACTCCCCTGGGAGCTGTGGGTGCTCAGCACCTCAGGCTATCTGCCCTGTAGCTGCATTTCCCAGGTTGCACTTTGCGACTGTTTCCTCGAATGCCTCCCTTCCTCTTGGCTTCTTCTTAACGATCTGTAGGCCTGAATCTCAGTTCCACAAAGGCCCCTTTAGGAAGCTCTGGGTTGGGACGCATAACATCTGCACTCGCTGGAAGGCTCCTTCAGAGCGGCCTGAAGGGGTCTGTGACAGGTTTCAATCGGTCCACCAAGCCCCTAGGGGGCGATGGAGAGCTATGGTCCCACGGGCAGGCCTTAGTCACACCTTTCGGGTGCTGGGGAATTAGCGGAGAAGGTGTGCCGGCCGGAGTCTGCAGCGCGCCCCTCAGGCAGGGGAGCGTCGGCGCGAGTCTGCAGCGCGCCCCTCAGGCCGGGGAGCGTCGGTGCGAGTCTGCAGCGCGCCCCTCAGGCCGGGGAGCGTCGGTGCGAGTCTGCAGCGCCCCCCTCAGGCCGGGGAGCGTCGGTGGGAGTCTGCGGCGCGCCCCTCAGGCAGGGGAGTGTCGGCGCGAGTCTGCGGCGCGCCCCTCAGGCAGGGGAGTGTCGGTGCGAGTCTGCAGCCTGCCCCTCAGGCCGGGGAGCGTCGGCGCGAGTCTGCAGCGCGCCCCTCAGGCAGGGGAGTGTCGGCGCGAGTCTGCGGCGCGCCCCTCAGGCAGGGGAGTGTCGGTGCGAGTCTGCAGCGCGCCCCTCAGGCAGGGGAGCGTCGGCGCGAGTCTGCAGCGCGCCCCTCAGGCCGGGGAGCGTCGGTGCGAGTCTGCAGCGCGCCCCTCAGGCCGGGGAGCGTCGGTGCGAGTCTGCAGCGCGCCCCTCAGGCAGGGGAGCGTCGGCGCGAGTCTGCAGCGCGCCCCTCAGGCAGGGGAGCGTCGGCGCGAGTCTGCAGCGCGCCCCTCAGGCCGGGGAGCGTTGGTGCGAGTCTGTGGTGCGCCCCTCAGGCCGGGGAGTGTCGGTGCGAGTCTGCAGCGCGCCCCTCAGGCCGGGGAGCGTCGGCGCGAGTCTGCAGCGCGCCCCTCAGGCCGGGTGTCGGCGCGAGTCTGCAGCGCGCCCCTCAGGCCGGGGAGTGTCGGCGCGAGTCTGCAGCGCGCCCCTCAGGCCGGGGAGCGTCAGGTGCGAGTCCGTAGCGTGCCCCTGAGGCCGGGGAGCATCAGCACGAGTCCGTAGCGTGCCCCTCAGGTAAGAGAGCATCGGCACGAGTCTGCAGCGCGCCCCTCAGGCAGGGGAGCATTGGTGCGAGTCCGTAGTGCGCCCCTCAGGCAGGGGAGCGTCAGTACGGGTTTGTAGCGTGCGATTCTGCTACCCAAGGTAGGTTGGCCGGGGTAGGGGAACGCAGGCCCACCCAACTCCACTGCGTTCCAGCCCAGGTCCCTGACAGTGGTGGGAGGTGAAGGTCCCACTGCTTGGTCAGCGGGGGGCCATCCGCGCCACGCTGACCAAATACACCCACCACACGGTGCAGTTCTGCCCCTGCGCTACATCCTACCCGGTCTCTCAAGCGGGCCTCTCTGGTCCCTCCAGCTCGTCAGGCAGAGAAATAGGGTGACCGGATGTCCTGTTTTTATAGCGACAGTCCCGATTTTTGGGTTTTTTTCTTATATAGGCTCCGATTACCCCCCAGCCCCGTTCCGATTTTTCACACTTGGTGTCTGGTCACCCTACAGAGAAACCACCACAGGACTGCAGGGAGCATTAGCAGGGGCTTTCCTCAGCGGGAAAGAGGTGAGGCCGTGCCTGGCCACGAGGGGAGGCTAGTGAGGAGTGGACTCTGTTGCAGGAGGTAAGAACAGTGGTCTCAGAGCTACCAGGCCATTAGTTCTCCATGAGTGCTGTGATCTGAAGATGAAATGCCCATTGGTAGATTGTGCAAGGCTTTATTCCTCAGTAAGCCGGGCTGTAAAGGTGCTAGTCACCCTTGTATCTCGAAGGAGAGTGAGAAGCTGGTGTGTACCCTGGGCAATCCAAGCACAATGGTGTGTGCCATACCCTTGAGCAGCGGTAGACTGAGATGGACTTATTTCACTTTGTTTGGCAGGGATATAAACTTTCCTGCCTCAGGGCATTAGCCAATAATGGAGATTAGGTCTGAGTAATTAATGGAAATGAATCAGAAACTTCTCCTGTGGGCAGGTTATCCCAGAACTGCCTTCTGCAGGGTTTCTTGAGCCTTCCTCTGAAGCAGCTGTTGCTGGTCACTGTCAGAGGCATGACACTGGCTTAGATGAGTCATTGACAGGATCAAAATGGAAAGTCTCATGTTTCTGTTTTTCAAAGAATGTGGCCATGTTACGGGTCCTATATTAGAGGGCAAAGGTATATTTTCTATAAAGCAAATGCATGGCCGGAGAGCTGTAAGTCATCACACCAGCAAGACATGAGGGGGTTTCCACGGCGGGGTAACAGAGTCAGAAAGGCTGGGAGTCTGGAAATTGTGAGTTTTAATCCCAGTTTTGCCAGGGCCTCACTGTGTGAACTCGAGCAAATCACTTCCCACATCTGTGAGCAAATCCCTGGATGCCTCTGTGCCTCAGTTTTTCTAACTGTGGACTGTGAACAAAAGCAGATAGGTGTGTCGCAGAGGACATCTGAGGAGTAATGAATCAAAGTGTATGCACCATTCAGAACATCTAAATGAAAATATGTTCATGTATTCTTCCCCACACCCTTTATGGAAGTTAAATGCACAGTATTAGATCAGGCTAGAACTATGAACTTGCTAGCCTCGCTCACATTTTGTGACACGGCTGATTTTATCCAATCTCTGAGCCTTTCTGGGGAATTGGATGTCGATCATTGGTGTGTCACAGCACACGCTCACACATGAGTGTCCAATAAAAAAAACATCTCCTGCTTCAAAACAGCAGCCCAGGGTGTATAAAGAAAATGGGGTTATTTAGGTTTACCTAATCTGAATGTTTATCAATGACTGTTTTTCTTTTCCAAACTGGTGTGAGATGCACCACTGAAAAAGCTCCATGTGCATTGTTAAAACCAAGGCCACACCCCTATAAGGTTTCTGATTTCTTACACTTGAATCTGAAGCCCAGGGAATTAAAAATGATGAGAGGTGAGAGTACCTTGTGGGGAGGACACCAGGCTGCTCGCTAAGCTCAGGGTATGGGAGGGAATGGGAGGAACCGGTTAAGCTCTGGCATTGCCCATCTGGATCACACCAGGCTCCCTTTGTCAGGCATTAAACTGTGACTGACAAGATCGAGCTGTTCCCGATGAGACGGGATACCGAATGCCCGACTGGTGTTAGTTGGCACTAAAAGGGGAACCATAGGCTCGAATGGTAGTGCATAGGCACTGGCTCCCTGCGCTGGACTAAATTGTTACCAACAGGGCCTGAGTCACAAAGTATTTATGCACCTAACTCACGGAGGCTGGTAAATGAGGAATGCAGGAGAAAGGAAACCAGAGGATTGCTATCGTGTTTCAGAATCACTTTAATGCTAATATGATAGGATTACATAGGAGCAGACAGAATGCAGAGTAGAAAATACATTGCCAGGTTTTCCAGGATTACAACAAATGAACTGCTCCCAGGTGATGCATTTCCCATCAGATGTTCTTCTTTCTTTGGTGCCGCTGTAGAGTTTGACAATCAAATCCTGTTTGCAGCCATTTTCAGTTAATTGTGTTATCCCAGCCCCAGTCTAATTAGACAAAGCAGAATATCAGGAGAGGACTCAGTTCTTTCTCTGTTGTACATCTTCTGTAGCAGTGTTGAAACTGGAAACAAATGGTACATATTTATGGAAAGGCTAGAAAACATAGGCCCTAATTCTCATTGACACTTACGTCCCAGGACGTTGCTTTGTAAAGAGCCTTTGAGTGAGTGTAAATATCATTTGTATGAACTCACAGGCCCCTGCTGCATTGACGCTGTCAGAGTGGCCGAAAGGGGCCATGATGGAGCTGAGATTCGGGCCGTCCGATAGCTAGAGTAAAGGAGAGAGTATGGCGGTATTAGAGGAAACTGTCCTAAAGTGTCCCCTGGCAAAAAGAAATCTGGTGCAGGTTTCCTGCGATGCTGAGAACTCACAGCTCCCTTGGGAGTTGTGGGCACTCAGCATTTCCCAAAGCCATTGTCCGTGAGCTCAGCCGTGAATCGGTATCTTGCTTTTCGTTTGCTGGTTGTTCCTTGTTCCATGGCTATTCCTCCTCAGCGAAACATGGATACAGGCCTGTTGGGCCGCAGGGATAGGGGTGGGGGTAGCAGCAGGGGTAGGGGCAGGGGTAGCAGCACTTGAATGGCTTTTTCCAGCAGTATGGTGGGTAGTGTCCATAATCGCCTCCATAACCGCTTGAGTCCCCATAACCCCACGGTTTACAGAACCAAGGTTTACAAATCTTTTGGTGCGGTTTGCAGCACCAAGGTTTACAAATCTTTTGGTGCGGTTTACAGTAGCAAGGTTTACAAATCTTTTGGTGGGGGAACAACATCTCTGTGCGTTGGAAGTAAACCTGAAACACACAGAAAGGAAAAGAGTCAACATAATGCCTTAGAGCCAGTGGAATAAACGGGTCAAAGCTCAGTTCCTATTGAAATGGGGGCCATGTGGAAAGAGAGAGCGCGTGGTACTTTGGCTTCTAAAGCTTGCGAGTCAGCAATACTTGACCATGTATGTATGGCAAATATTCTTCGTCAGTACAAAACGCTAAGGACCAGAGCCCGAGCCAGCGGAAATCGCCACTGTTCAACGGAGATGAATGGTGCTAAGCTAACTTACACCAGCTGGGGATCTGCACCTATCATTGCTAGCAGAGCACATAAGAACAGAGAAATTGCCGTACTGGTTCAGAGCAGAGATCCATCTAATGTAGCAATCTGCCTGAGCTGCTGTTGAATTAAAAGTGGTTTATGAGCTTTTTCAAAGCTGCCAAAGGGATTCGAATGCCTATTTCTTTATGAAAATAAACCTGAACTTGTGTCCCAAATGCCTATGTAGCTCTGCAAAAAATTGCCACCCTCGCTTTATACCATGAATCCACCAATGCCTGCAACTTAATAATCAAAATTTTTTAGTGGAAACTCCCGTAAGATAGACAGTAATTGGAGTCTATATGCAAAATTGAAATGATCACTAACGAGACATCTGGATAGCTATGGAGAGATTCAGTCAAATCGCACTTACCCAGCTCACTGAGGAGGAGACGTCAAGAGAAGCGGTTAAAGAACCCTGAGTTGCGAGGGCTTTTATGCAGGTTGTTAGATGGCCTGGAGAATCTGAGACACCCTTTTGCTTGAGGTCTTAATTAGTTAGAAAAACATTTTGCTGTGCACGTCACTCCTTCAGTGGATCTAATTGGTTGCTTCAATCTTCAGGATTGTTGTTTTCTACCTCACATGGTTTGGCATGCATATGACACACTGCAGGTTTCCTTCATCTTAAAAGTTTTCTGAGACAAATTCATTTCTGGTGTCCTTCTAGTGCTTCCACCATAGTTACTCTGGGAATGAATTGGGAGGTTATTAAGAGCTGTATCTGTTGCATGATCTCCTGTCACATAGAGGATTCCAGTTTGATCCTTTAAAGCGACCCTGATATGTGTTGGTATGTACTGGGGGCCAAGGGCAGTTCCCCCCATGGAATTTCCAAGGAGGACGGCACATTGAGGCCCTGTGGCTTGAAATTTCCCTCTGTCAGACGGACAGTTTAAGACCTATGAACCACTGAAGTCCCACTTACAGTTCCAGAAAAGATCGTACCAGGGACCTGAGATTTGCACCGGCTTTTGTGCTGACCCTCTGCTTAGAGGCGTGTTTCCCGTCAGGTTAATTAGAAATTCAATTAGTTGTGGCACCAGTGCTGTGGGATGAGGGTGAACCACTTTAGTCACACATGCTTTCAAAAGAGATCTTAACAGGGGCCTGAGATTTGCACAGGCGTTTGTGCTGACCCTCCGCTTAGGGATGGGTTTCGCTTTATGTTGATTAGAAATTCAGTTCATAATCGAACTCCAGCTGTGGCACCAGTGCGGTGGGATCAGGGCGATCCCCATGGCAGAAGCTCACTGTGCTTCCTCTTGCAGGGCTGCTCTTGGTTTGAGGTGAGGGTTGGTGGTGGGTGAAAACAAGTTATGTTTGATAAAGGCTTTGAGATAAACCTTGGAACGTTTGGGCATCAGTCACATGATCTGCATCCAACAACAGCCAAACACAATTGTTGTCTTGCATGAAAAAGCAGTGGATAAAGTCTCAGATGAAAGACAGGAAAGATGGAGATGTGGCTTTCTTAGCTAAGGCTATGGGCTGAGATCAGACTTATTTAAAATCTGATCAGTTTAAGGCATGCTGGAAGACCGTGATCTTAGAATCATAGAATATCAGGGTTGGAAGGGACCTCAGGAGGTCATCTAGTCCAACCCCCTGCTCAAAGCAGGACCGATCCCCAATTAAATCATCCCAGCCAGGGCTTTGTCAAGCCTGACCTTAAAAACTTCTAAGGAAGGAGATTCCACCACCTCCCTAGGTAACGCATTCCAGTGTTTCACCACCCTCCTAGTGAAAAACTTTTTCCTAATATCCAACCTGAATCTCCCCCACTGCAACTTGAGACCATTACTCCTTGTTCTGTCATCTGCTACCACTGAGGACAGTCTAGAGCCATCCTCTTTGGAACCCTCTTTCAGGTAGTTGAAAGCAGCTATCAAATCCCCCCTCATTCTTTTCTTCCGTAGACTAAACATCCCAGTTCCCTCAGCCCCTCCTCAGAAGTCATGTGTTCCAGTCCCCTAATCATTTTTGTTTCCCTCCGCTGGACTCTTTCTAATTTTTGCACATCCTTCTTGTAGTGTGGGGCCCCAAACTGGACACAGTACTCCAGATGAGGCCTCACCAGCGTTCAATAGAGGGGAACGATCACGTCCCTCGATGTGCTGGCAATGCCCCTACTTATACATCCCAAAATGCCATTGGCCTTCTTGGCAACAAGGGCACACTGTTGACTCATATCCAGCTTCTCGCCCACTGTAACCCTTAGGTCCTTTTCCGCAGAACTGCTGCCGAGCCATTCGGTCCCTAGTCTGTAGCAGTGCATGGGATTCTTCCGTCCTAAGTGCAGGACTCGGCACTTGTCCTTGTTGAACCTCATCAGATTTCTTTTGACCCAATCCTTTAATTTGTCTAGGTCTCTCTGTATCCTATCCCTACCCTCCAGAGTATCTACCTCTCCTCCCAGTTTAGTATCATCTGCAAACTTGCTGAGGGTGCAATCCACACCATCCTCCAGATCATTTATGAAGATATTGAACAAAACCGGCCCAAGAACCGACCCTTGGGGCACTCCACTTGATTCCGGCTGCCAACTAGACATGGAGCCATTGATAACTACCCGTTGAGCCCGACAATCTAGCCAGCTTTCTAGCCAGCAGAATGTTTGTCTACTATGAGGAGAATGATGTTGAAATTGTAACATACACTCCATGGAAAGGTTTCAGAGTAACAGCCATGTTAGTCTGTATTCGCAAAAAGAAAAGGAGTACTTGTGGCATCTTAGAGACTAACCAATTTATTTGAGCATAAGATTTCGTGAGCTACAGCTCACTTCATCGGATGCATACTGTGGAAAATACAGAAGATGTTTGTTTTTATACACACAAATCATGAAAAATGGGTGTTTATCACTACAAAAGGTTTTCTGGAAAGTTTCCTGGAATGAGCGTGAGAAGCCTGGTTGTGATTCTAAGGCTCTGAACACCTTAGAAGGTTGGGACCCCAAAGTGGGTCGCAAGCCCATTTTGATGGGGTTGCCAGGGCTGGTTTTAGACTGGTTGGGACCCGGGGCCAAAGCCGAAACCTGAGCCCCACTGCCCAGGGCTGAAGCCTGAGCCCCACCAACCGGTTGCAAGCCCTCTGCCTAGGGCTGAAGCCCTTGATCTTTGGTTTTGACCGCTTCCCCCTACGCCTGCTTGGAGCAGCAGGGCTTGGGTTGGCTCAGGCTTCAGTTCCTCCTCTTGGGGTCATGTAGTAATTTTTGTCCGAAGGGGGTCATGGTGCAATGAAGTTTGAGAATCTCTGGTCTAGATATTAATTCCTTGTAAAGTGACGCTGTTACTCAATACAAGGGTGTCTTCCAGGAATAAACTATCATTATCATCATAATTCAATACTTTAGACATCAAAAACGTTAATGAGTGTTTGCGAAGAGGGTGGCTATCCAGTGTGTCAAGGAAGTGGAACATCCATGACAAGTGATATTGTCCCTGTTACCTACGTGGATAAACACAGGCACATTGAGAATAAGGTCTTACAGGAAATGAGTTGCAGAGACAGAATTAGACACATTAGTCTTGAAAACACGTGCTTCCCGTTGAGCCTGGACCCTGTCAGACCGTTCACATTTTTGGATTCTAAAGGTGTGACAAAGAGGAGAGTAATACATAGAGCAGCGGTTCTCAAACTGTGGGTCAGGACCCCAAAGTGGGTTGCGACCCCATTTTAATAGGGTCGCCAGAGCTGGTTTAGACTTGCTGAGGCCCAGGGCCAAAGCCGAAGCCAAAGCCAGAAGGCTTCAGCCCTGGGTGGCGGGGCTAAGCTTACAGGCCTCTGCCCTTGGGCTTCGGCTTTGTCTCTGTGGCCTGAGGCAGTGGGGCTTTCGCTTTGCCCTCCGCCCCCACACCGCAGGTAGCATGGCTTGGGCGGGATCAGGCTTCAGGCCGAGCTCCTGTGGTGCTGTCGTAATTTTTGAGAATCCCTGCCATAGAGAGACGCATTCATGAGTTCTTTTTTTGTTTTGTTTTGACAAGTTTCTGGAGGAAACATCTTCTGTCTCTTCTGCATGGGAGTGATGAAACTTTATATTGGAATTCTAAGTTCAAGTTGACTATCCTACACCACCGATTACCAACTATGTAACTGACATACTCAGCAAATAAATGTGGAACAAGTGAAGGGTCCATGTTGCTGGAGGTGGTGGAAAAATGTTTTGAGGCAAACGAGGCTGGAGTTAAGATTTTGTTTGACAATAACAGCCGGATTTTTCACAGGAAGAGACATGTGTCTTGTCACTTCAGTACTTAATATTTGAATAATAAATGGCAGTTTATAATCTTAAGCCACCAATGAACATTTATGTAATTTACATCCTGATCATTCCTTTGGCAAATTAGTATCTCCATGTACAAAGAAGGCAAAATTGAAGGGGATCAGCACATTATTTAGTTGGTCTTTGTTTATGCTTAGATCAGAAGAGAATTTGTCCAGAAGCTTGCCAAACAAAACAAGAATTCAATAGAGTCGCCGCAATCATTAGAGTCATGTAAATTGCATATGAGGAAGCCCAAAACACGAAATGTTAATAAGAAAACACTTGATTAACGTCACGTAATGAGGTCAACTAATGTTCAACCCAAAGAGTAGCGTGTGGCATGAGATATCGGACTACATGGTTTTATTGCTGTCTCTGCAACGGACTCCTTGGGTGACCTTCCGCACAGCGTACCTCTGTTTATTTGCATAGACAATAAGGATAAGAACACTTGTGTCGGATGGTAAGTGGTAACTCAGGATACCAACCACTTCACAAACAGTCATTAAAGTTCTATATATGCAAAGTGTTGTATGATTACAATGTTGATGTTTTGTTCATAGAAGATGCCCATGTTTGAGTAATAGAGTCACTTCAAAAATGTATTTCAGTGGCTCTCATTTCTAGGCCTTAGTCAGGTCATGATTTCTCGCTTCAGAATTTGTAGCTGTGTCGATTTTCATTCTATAGCAGCTAGGTGTTTCTCTTTTCTATAAAATTCCATTGTATAGTTATTGAGCCAGCTGTAAATCGTTCCGGCTCTGTTGACTACTGGAACTATTCCCGCCAGAGAAAGACCTGGAAACACGACCTCCAGGTAGTGAGAGTATGCATTGTCCTAAACTCATTCCAGAGAGGTCTCTTGCTTGGTCCGTGATGCCTTTTCTTCATCTTGCCATGCTTCACTTGGGCTCTCTTGGCTGCACTTTCCCATAAGATCTCCCTTCTCTTAGCTGCTCATGGACGGAGATGTGGTTGCTGAGGTGGTATAGATTCAAGACTGTAAGTCCAGGCCTTTATAAAACACTGTGCCACCAACCCCGAACACAGTCAGTGAGCGGCGCTGGAACAAATAGTACTGTGTGCTTCTGCCATGATGCTCTGCCATTCATTTCAGGGTGCATTAGATGAGATGCATTACGGGTGGATGTGCAGAGTACGCAGAATACAGGCTCCCTGAAATTGCAGTGCTTAATGCCGGTATATCCCGAACCAATATCAGCATGGATTTGAAAGACCAGACTGGATTGTTGTACATGCTACTGATGCTCAGATCCACCGCTGAATTTCCTTCAGATTCATTCCCACTTCCCAATGAAATCAGGAGAATGATACAGCAATTTAGCATGCCCATGTAAATTTTCATAGGAAAGAAACCTGCAGGGTGTAGTTTGCATGTTGTATCATGTGAGGTTGAGAATAGACTAATGAACATAAAGACTGAGGAAAGACTTACCTCAATTAAAAGAGTCACAACAAACAGTCTAATAAAATGTGTTTTGTAACTAATAAGGACCTGATGCACATATGGTGTCTCCGTTCCTCCAGGCAGTTTGAGAAAGTGTATAAAAGCTCCCGCCACTCAGGGCTCTTCCAACCACTTCTCTTGACTTACTGTCCTCGGTGAACTAGGTAAGTCTGATTTGAATCAATTTCTCTCTAACTTTTGAGGTGGCACATTAGTAATCTCTTCAATTCAGGACTAAATCTTGTATGTTGACTCTGTGATTCTCAGCCATTTTAAGGAGTTTTTCTGTAATTTTTTGTGACTGTTAAGTTGCAGGCATTAGCGGATTCAGGTTTTAGAAATTAAGCGTGGGATTTGCAGAGGAACATACGTGTTTCCAACACAGCATTCCTATGACTCTTAACTGGAGACAGGAAATTGGAATCCCTTTGGCAGCTCTGAATAATCTCAAAGCGCAGCTTTCATTGAGGGGTTTTGGGAAGAAACCCCTCCACTTTCTTCCATAAAGGGCCATTTCAGTGTTGTTCTACTTCATTGGGAAGTAGCTGCTACTCAATACTGTTTGAGACAGAGTAATTGTTTCAATGGACCTCCAGTCTGATCTAGTATGACAATTCCTATGTTATGTGTGCAACTCGCAGTTTTAGATGCAGATTTTGGCTGGTGTAAATTAGCATAGCTCCATTACAGTCAGTGTCACTGAGCTGATTTAACCCAGCTGACAATCTGGTCCTTCGAGTTTTGTACTGAAAATAGAATATTGTCCATTCATTCATTAGCAAGTATTGCTGCCTCACAAGCGTGACAACCCGCAACGCCATAATCTGCTCAAGGAGAGAAGTGGTTAGCATGCTGTGGCAAAATGCACACAGGGCAAGGAACGTTATGAATTTTATTCCTGCCATGCTTTGTAAACATTTTGTCAAAGGGAGTAAATATCTCTTTCCTAGAAAGGGTCTCTATCATATGTTTAGTCTACTGTCAATATTTTTCAGAGAAAGGGACTGAGAGGGTCAAAGAGCTAGGTTGAGAGGGAGGTTAAGAGTAAGTGGAAGAAGAGGACTAGTAGAGGAAATGGGAGGCCACACGTAGCCAGGAACTGTGGGTCTAGGTCATCATTTGCCTGCTCTCTGTCCTTGGTCTCCAATACAATAGTAACTGAGCTTTGATCCTTTATTCCACCAGCTCTCGTGCATTATGTTGACTCTTTCCCCTGCTGTGTTTCAGGTGTACCCCCAACACAGAAAGATGTCTTTCGACGAAAGTATTATCGGCGAATTGTACTATAACCCCTGCTGTTATGGGGGCTATCGTGGTTACAGAGGTTACGGCTACTGTAGGCCATAGTGTTACCAAAGGCCATACCTGTATGGTTGGCGCCATCACTACAAATGCTGTTACCCTCACCCTTACCGATGGGGCTGTGGGTATGGCTATGAAATGGTTAGCCATGTTTCGCTGAGGAGGAATAGATCTGGAACATGGAAAGACCAGGAAATGTAAAGGAAGATACAGATTTTTGGCTGAGTTTATGGGCAATAGCTTTCAGAAATGTAGAGCGTCCTTGACTCCCCTGGGAGTCGTGAGCGCTCAGCTCCTCAGTAAATCTGCCCCATATCTCTATTTCCCCGGTTACACTTTATGACTGTTTCCTCTAATACTTTCCAAACTCTCTGCTTCTTCTAGAATGATCAGTTTAGGCATGAATCTCAATTCCATGAAGGCCCCTTTAGGCCACTGTGACACAGTAAGTGAAGCAAGTGCCTTGTGGGTGGGTCAAAAAACATTTACACTCACTTGAAGGCTCCTTAAAGAGCTGTGTAAGGGGCCGTTGTGCCAATGAGAATCGAGCCCTATGTGTTCTGGCCTTTTCATGAATGTACCATTGGTCTCTGGTTTCAACAGGGCTACAAAAGTTGTATATTGGTGAGGCAGCTTAGTCCTGGGATTAAGTTGTGCTTTGTCTCGTTTGATTCTGACTGTGATGAAAGACGTATCTCAAAATGGCTGCAAACAGGCCTTGATTGTCAAAGTCTACAGCTGCAATGAAGAAAGAAGAACATCTGGTGTGAAATGTATCACCTTGGAGCCAGTGATTCATTGCAGATGTAAAGGGACTGTTGCCCCCTTGCTAACATTCAGTGGGGGTGTTTTAGTTGCTAACTCCCAGTACTAAAAAGGGGGAAGGGTCGATGGGGAATCAGGACCCTCAGCCTGACAGCCCCCAGGAACAATGGGGAGAGGCCAATGCTCCAGGTCAGCCTGAATGACAGGGCGAGCAGGCTAATCAGAGAGTCAGGAGGCCAGGGAGGTCCCGTCCTCCCTGTGAGCTGGAATTGCCTGGGTCAGACAGAATGGGGCCGAGCTAAGAAGAAAGCAGGGGCCCAAGCTAAGCTGGGGAGCAGAGCTGGGCCAGATCCAGAGGGACCAGAAAAGCAGCCTAGAGAGGAGATCCAGTCCTGGGAGCAGAGCTGTAGCCCCAAAGCCAGAGGCACAGCCCAGGGAGAGCAGACTTGCCCTGGGAGCAGAGCTGAAGCAACCAGAGCCAGAGGGGCCCGAAAAGCAGCCCAGGAAGCAGGTTAGTGCTGGGAGCAGAGTCACAGAAGGAGCCTGCAGAGCAGACCTGTCCTAGGAGCAGAGCTGCAGCAACCAGAGCCAGAGGGGCCAAAGAGTGGTGGAGCTGGGGCTGGAGCAGTCCGGAGCTGGGTGTGGTGAGCAGCTGGGGAAACTGAGGGGGACTCTGGGCAGCAGGCCCAGTGCAGGGAGACGCCTCAGCCAAGGGGCTCTGCAGGCCAGGTTTGGATCGTAACCCCGACAGGGCGGGGGTGACACTGGGAAGAAGGGTTCTACCACTTAGAGCCTGAGAGTGTGTGGCCACCACCAGAGCAAGTGTCCAACCCACAGCATCCCTGCAGCACAGCCAGGGCCGGAGCAGGAGGCCTGGGACTTACAAGGAACAGACTGTGAACTTCCCTGACGTTCCAGAGACACTGTTTGTGATGTTCCCTGCCACAGAGTGGGGTGATGTGTTTCCTTTAACCTTTCCCATTTTTCCTTATCCTTTTTAACATTAATTGTTAATTAAATAACTTGCATTTGCTTTAACTTATATGTAATTGTTAGTGGGTCAGAGAAGTGCCCAGGGCAGAGAGAGTACCCCGGAGTGGGGACACCCTAGCCCCTGTCCTAGGTGACCACAGCAGGATTGGGGGTCGAGCCCCCCAGGAATCCTGGGCCCAGCCTTGTTGGGGTTATGAGGACTCTGCCAGACAGGAGAGTGGAAGGGGAGTCCTCAAGGGCAGGGAGGCCACTGGGTAAAGGAAGTGGGAGCAGGGACTCAGATCCTTTCGCTAGCCCACTTCACTGGGGTAGTGCAGAAGCCAGGAAAGTTCCCCACAAGAGCGGGACTATTCGCCCACTTACACAGACCTTCTTAAACCCTGGAAATATATTATTTCTCCTGTGCATTCCTTTTGTCTCTTGCTGTGTGCTATTCTTGTTTTTTTCACATTAAACTGATTCTGTATCATAATACCAGCCTTCTGGTTTTTCTTTCTGCTCCATTCCTTATTCAGCAACCACTGTGGCCCAGGTTCACAGATCTCCTTAGGCGCTGACTCTTATTGAAATCAGTATGAATAAGGCACCTAAACACCTTTGTGAATCTGGGCCTGTGTGTAACCGTTCACTGCTGTGCAGGAAGCCAGTGTACATGCACTGCTTAAATCCCATTGGAGCCCTGTAGTGAGAGGTGGATCAGGTCTGGCAAGAGTCTGCAATTCATAAAAGAGGTATTACCCCTTCTGTTCCCTTCTATGTACTGAGTAACCCAAATAACCTTCAGATACCTTCCCGTTCTAAACTCCAGTAAAGTCAGGAAAACGATACCAGGAATATAGTTTGCCAATAAAACTTTAACTTGAAAGACACCTGCAGAGCATATAATGTAATCTGCATACCATACTATCACAGTTTCTGTTAACTGTCCCTGTGATCCCTCTAGGGCAGTCCCTTAAGGTTTCTGACTCCAAGATGTCACCTATTTTGGGTAGAGAGATATTCCTCACTCTCCAACCTGACCAAAGGTTTTAAGGTTGCACAGAACCCTGCCTTAAAGTATGTTATCCACAGCTAAAGAATCTAAAGGCCAGTTCCTGTATGCTGCTTTATCTCTGAAATCTGTTAACAGCATATTGCTAATAGTTACAATTCATCACTCTGCTCTTTCTAAGAACACAGCGGGATTCTTAAGATAAAAACATTACAGAGAAGACATGTAAAAACAATAAAAGTTCCTCCATGCATCCTGAAAGCTTGCCAGAGGTCACCATCAGCCTTATGCATCCCTAGCTGGCCAAAGCCTTTCCAGCCCTTCTGCCAGGGTGCAAACCCCCTTGAAGAGAAGGCCTGGCCATTTGTGGATGAGAAAGAAGTCCCTGAGTCAGTTCAAACCAAGCCTTTTTACATCAAGTTCTTTTCTTTGTCATTCTCTGGAAAACCCAGTTCGCACTGGTAATTCATGAATAACCCCAGTGGCACCTCTTTGGAGGTGTTTCCATTCGTCAATGATTTATCTTAATCGCTCTCCACTGTTTTAGTTCTTGAAGAAGCTGTGGTAACCTTCCCCCTTGGAGTAGAACGCAATCATACATACAATCCCTGGCCCACAGTTATACATAAACTTCACACAATGGAGTCCTGTGAAGGTACGGCATAGAATTGCAATATACGTCACAACTCTCACGTGAGGTTGACAATAGACAAATAATCGCAAACACAGAGGAAAACAATTCTGTTGATTGATAGAATGACTTGTGCAACAAAATTTGGTTTGTAACTAATAAGGACCTTATGAAGAAAGGGTGTCTCAGATCCTCCAGGGTTCAGATCCTCAGTAGTCTCTGTTGAGATATGGGACTATTCTAATGATGTCTTGTGACCTCTTTTCTTTTGTAAAGTGGGTAAGGCTGATCTGAATCACTCTCAGTATTACTGGTGAGGTGTCACATTGGTGCTAGTTGTAATTTAGTAGTCAATCTTGCATATACACTCTGTGGTTCTTATGAATTATGGGACTTATTGTGAGATCTTGGACATGTCATTTGCCCCCTTTGTGTGCCTATGTCTGTAAAATGGGAACAGAGATATTTACTTATGTCACAAATATAAAGGGAAGGCTAACCACCTTTAAATCCCTCCTGGCCAGAGGAAAAACCCTTTCACCTGTAAAGGGTTAAGAAGCTAAAGATAACGTTTCTGGCACCTGACCAAAATGACGATTGAGGAAACAAGATACTTTCAAAGCTGGAGGCGGGGAGGGGAACAAAGCCTTCTCTCTGTCTGTGTGTTGCCTTTGCCGGGACCAGAGCAGGAATGCAGGTCAGAACTCCTGTAAAGGGTTAATAAGCAATCTAGTTAGATATGCGTTAGATTCTGTTTTGTTTAAATGGCTGATAAAATAAGTAGTGCTGTATGGAATGGATATTCCTGTTTTTGTGTCTTTTTGTAACTTAAGGTTTTGCCTAGAGGGATTCTCTATGTTTTGAATCTGATTACCCTGTAAGGTATTTACCATCCTGATTTTACAGAGGTGATTGTTTTACTTTTTCTTCAGTTAAAATTCTTCTTTTAAGAACCTGATTGCTTTTTCCTTGTTCTTAAGATCCAAGGGTTTGGGTCTGTGTTCACCTATGCAAATTGGTGAGGATTTTTATCAAGCCTTCCCCAGGAAAGGGGGTGTAGGGCTTGGGGAGATTTTGGGGGGAAAGACGTTTCCAAGTGGGCTCTTTCCAGGTTATATTTTGTTAGACACTTGATGGTGGCAGCAATAAAGTCCAGGGACAAAAGGTAAAATAGTTTGTACCTTGGGGAAGTTTTAACCTAAACTGGTAAAAATAAGCTTAGGGGTTTTTTCATGCAGGTCCCCACATCTGTACCCTAGAGTTCAGAGTGGTGAAGGAAAACCTTGGCAACTTACATTATAGGCATAAACTGCACAACTCACTATCCAAGTAATTGTTCCACGGACCTTTCCTCCCATGCTTTTTGTGTGCCTCCATAATAAGGACTAATAGTGGGAAAAGGTCCCTTTAATATGGATGCTTTATCTAGAGCCCTTTGATCAAACAAAGCTCAGTTTGCATGACTAATGCTACCTCAGGCCCTAATGATGAATTTTCTAATTAATCTGTCTATGTCCATGCATGCCTGTGCAACTCTTAAACAGAAATTCCTGTGGGCCTTAATTCTGGACTCACCAGCTCTCTTTTATCATAACTATCTATTTTCCACCAGTTTCTTCTCTGGCAGATACTCCACTGATGTGTAGAGATTAGCATCCAGCTAGAGAGCTGTCATTCATGCCAGGCTAATGTTGGTGTAAATTCTGCAAGATCGGATACTAGACACTTAATTTGCAATCACTTTACAAGATCCAGGGGCAATGGCAGTTTGATATTGAAGTTTTGGATTTCACTCCACTTGATAAAACTCAATTAAATGTATATTTTTTTCATTTTTTGCTCATAAACTGGGCTGCAGCAATTTCTAATTTTGTAGGGTCCAGTGAGAGACAATAGTCAAAATTAGCTTCATCTGAAATGTTGCAAACACAATTGATTGAGTCTGTTCTCCCAAAATACAATGTGTATTAATTCTGTAAGGGTTATTAAGGTAGCATGGACCCACAGCACTGCTAATGAGAATTGTCCTATACAATTTTATAACCTGAAAATGAAGTACCATGGCTTGACATGGAAGAAACCTTAAATGAAAGAATATCTTTTTCATGTGGGGTGTTCTCATTTTCAAAAGATGGACATTTTTAACTGATCGTTTTTTTCTAGGATCTTTTTTTTTTTTTTTTTTGAGAATCTGCTCTCAACTACATGTGTTCGTTGTGACAAATCTTGAAACCAGAATCAGTATCTTTCGGGAAATGCTTTGTATTAAGATTATCTATCACCGTCTGCAAAGCAATGTAGATATGATTGTGTTTGACACACACAAAGGGGAGGGTTACCATAGCTTCTTCAGGAACTAAAACAGTGTCTAAGGTAAATAACTGAGGAATGGAAACACCTCCAGAGAGGTGCCACCCCTGGGAGGCTGGCGTAAGGGTTGTGCAGCCTTAAATCCTCAGGTGAGAAGGGAGCCTGATGAAGATCTCCAACTAAGAAAGCTGACGATTGGGAGATGGATGGGTATAAGCTGTTCAGGAAGGACAGGCAGGGCAGAAAAGGTGGGGGAGTTGCACTGTATGTAAGAGATCAGTATGACTGCTCAGAGCTCAAGTATGAAACTGCAGAAAAACCTGAGAGTCTCTGGATTAAGTTTAGAAGCGTGAGCAACAAGGGTGATGTCGTGGTGGGAGTCTGCTATAGACCACCGGACCAGGGGGATGAGGTGGACGAGGCTTTCTTCCGGCAACTCGCAGAAGTTACTAGATCGCACGCCCTGGTTCTCATGGGAGACTTCAATAAGCCTGATATCTGCTGGGAGAGCAATACAGCGGTGCACAGACAATCCAGGAAGTTTTTGGAAAATGTAGGGGACAATTTCCTGGTGCAAGTGCTGGAGGAACCAACTAGGGGCAGAGCTCTTCTTGACCTGCTGCTCACAAACCGGGAAGAATTAGTAGGGGAAGCAAAAGTGGATGGGAACCTGGGAGGCAGTGACCATGAGATGGTCGAATTCAGGATCCTGACAGAAGGAAGAAAGGAAAGCAGCAGAATACGGACCCTGGACTTCAGAAGAGCAGACTTCGACTCCCTCAGGGAACTGATGGGCAAGGTCCCCTGGGAGAATAACATAAGGGGGAAAGGAGTCCAGGAGAGCTGGCTGTATTTTAAAGAATCCTTATTGAGGTTACAGGGACAAACCGTCCTGATGTGTAGAAAGAATAGTAAATATGGCAGGCGACCAGCTTGGCTTAACAGTGAAATCCTTGCTGATCTTAAATACAAAAAAGAAGCTTACAAGAAGTGGAAGATTGGACAAATGACCAGGGAAGAGTATAAAAATATTGCTCAGGCATGCAGGAGTGAAATCAGGAAGGCCAAATCACACCTGGAGTTGCAGCTAGCAAGAGATGTTAAGAATAAGAAGGGTTTCTTCAGGTATGTTAGCAACAAGAAGAAAGTCAAGGAAAGTGTGGGCTCCTTACTGAATGAGGGAGGCAACCTAGTGACAGAGGATGTGGAAAAAGCTAATGTACTCAGTGCTTTTTTTGCCTCTATCTTCATGAACAAGGTCAGCTCCCAGACTACTGCACTGGGCAGCACAGCATGGGGAGGAGGTGACCAGCCCTCTGTGAAGAAAGAAGTGGTTCGAGACTATTTAGAAAAGCTGGACATGCACAAGTCCATGGGGCTGGATGCGTTGCATCCGAGAGTGCTAAAGGAGTTGGCGGATGTGATTGCAGAGCCATTGGCCATTATCTCTGAAAATTCATGGCGATCGGGGGAGGTCCCGGATGACTGGAAAAAGGCTAATGTAGTGCCCATCTTTAAAAAAGGGAAGAAGGAGGATCCTGGGAACTACAGGCCAGTCAGCCTGACCTCAGTCCCTTGAAAAATCATTGAGCAGGTCCTCAAGGAATTAATTCTGAAGCACTTAGAGGAGAGAAAAGTGATCAGGAACAGTCAGCATGGATTCACCAAGGGCAAGTCATGCCTGACTAATCTAATTGCCTTCTATGACGAGATAACGGGCTCAGTGGATGAAGGGAAAGCAGTGGACGTGTTGTTCCTTGACTTTAGCAAAGCTTTTGACACTGTCTCCCACAGTATTCTTGCCAGCAAGTTACAGAAGTATGGGCTGGATGAATGGACGATAAGGTGGATAGAAAGTTGGCTAGATTGTCGGGTTCAACGGGTAGTGATCAATGGCTCCATGTCTAGTTGGCAGCTGGTATCAAGTGGAGTGCCCCAAGGGTCCGTTCTCGGGCCGGTTTTGTTCAATATCTTCATAAATGATCTGGAGGATGGTGTGGATTGCACCCTCAGCAAGTTTGCAGATGATACTAAACTGGGAGGAGAGGTAGATACACTGGAGGGTAGGGATAGGATACAGAGGGACCTAGACAAATTGGAGGATTGGGCCAAAAAAAATCTGATGAGGTTCAACAAGGACAAGTGCCGAGTCCTGCACTTAGGACGGAAGAATCCCATGCACCGCTACAGACTAGGGACCGAATGGCTCGGCAGCAATTCTGCAGAAAAGGACCTAGGGGTTACAGTGGACGAGAAGCTGGATATGAGTCAACAGTGTGCTCTTGTTGCCAAGAAGGCCAATGGCATTTTGGGATGTATAAGTAGGGTCATTGCCAGCAGATCGAGGGACGTGATCGTTCCCCTCTATTCGACACTGGTGAGGCCTCATCTGGAGTACTGTGTCCAGTTTTGGGCCCCACACTACAAGAAGGATGTGGAAAAATTGGAAAGAGTCCAGCGGAGGGAAACAAAAATGATTAGGGGACTGGAACACATGAGTTATGAGGAGAGGCTGAGGGAACTGGGATGTTTAGTCTCCGGAAGAGAAGAATGAGGGGGGATTTGATAGCTGCTTTCAACTACCTGAAAGGGGGTTCCAAAGAGGATGGCTCTAGACTGTTCTCAGTGGTAGCAGATGACAGAACAAGGAGTAATGGTCTCAAGTCGCGGTGGGGGAGATTTAGGTTGGATATTAGGAAAAAGTTTTTCACTAGGAGGGTGGTGAAACACTGGAATGCGTTACCTAGGGAGGTGGTGGAATCTCCTTCCTTAGAAGTTTTTAAGGTCAGGCTTGACAAAGCCCTGACTGGGATGATTGAATTGGGGATCGGTCCTGCTTTGAGCAGGGGGTTGGACTAGATGACCGCATGAGGTCCCTTCCAACCCTGATATTCTATGATTCTATGAAGGAATCACAGGGAGGGATAAAGTTCCAGTTACCCTGAAATGCTGATAATACAATATTCACATTATACCCAGATACATACAGGAAAGTATTACATGTCTCTCTTACACTGATTTCAATATAGGTTATATGCCAAAGTAATTCTGTGGACCTCAGCCACAGTGGCTGGTAAATAAGAAATGGAGCAGAAAGGAAAACCAAAAGGCTGGTAATATGATGCAGAGTGACTTTAATGTGAATTAGAAGAGGAGTACATAGGAAGAGACACAAGCAATGCAGAGCAGAAAGAATATGTTTCCAGAAAAAAGAAAAGGAGGACTTGTGGCACCTTAGAGACTAACAAATTTATTTGAGCATAAGCTTTCATGAGCTACAGCTCACTTCATCGGATGCATTCAGTGGAAAATACAGTGGGGAAATCTGTATTTTCCACTACATGCATCTGATGAAGTAAGCTGTAGCTCACGAAAGCTTATGCTTAAATAAATTTGTTAGTCTCTAAGGTGCCACAAGTACTCCTTTTCTTTTTGCGGATACAGACTAACACAGCTGCTACTATGAAACCTGTCATGTTTCCAGAGTTTCAAGAAGATCTACAATGAATCACTGGCTCCACGGTGATGCATTTCACAACAGATCTTCTTCCTCTTTCATTGCAGCTGTGGAGATTGACAGTGAAGTCCTGTATCCAGCATTTAAGATACTTGTTTTATCTCAGTCAGGATCAAATGAGACAAAGCAGAATGTGAGCAGAGCACTACGCTCTTTCTCTGTGAGTCATCTTCTGTAGCAAAGTTAAAGGCAGAGACAAACGGCCCATACTCAGGAAGAGGCCAGTACACCCGGGGCCTAATTCTCACTGACACTAAGATCCCTTTATGTTGCTCTGTAAGGAGCCTGCATGTGAGTGTAAATGTTATTTGTGCCAACTTTAAGGTCCCTGCCTCAGCGACACTGTCAGAGTGGCCTAACGGGCCTTCATGGGATTGGGAGTCAGGCCTTTAGAGAGTTCTAGAAGAAGCCGTTAGAATAGCAGGCATTAGCGGAAACAGTCATAAAGGGAAATACAGCTACGAGGCAGGTTTCCTGAGGCACTGAGCAATCACAGCTCCCATGGCAGTGGTGGTTGCTCAGCATTTCTGAAAGCCATTGCCCATAAGCTGATCGGTGAATCGTATCTTGCTTTTCGTTTCCTGGTTGTTCCTTGTTCCGGGTCTATTGTTCCTCAGCGAAACATGGCCAGCATCGTCCATAGCCGTACCCACTGCCCCATTGGTAAGGGTAAGAATAGCAGGAATCGTAATTATGGCCCCATCCATAACTGTATGGCCTATAGTAACCCCATGGCCGATAGCAGTCATAATGGCCCCTATAACCGCCCCAGCCCCCATTCCAACGGGGGTCACAGCCCCAGTGATGAGAAATCTTTTGGTGGTGGTAAGTCATCTTTCTGCGTTGGAGGTAAACCTGAAACACACAGCAGGGAAAAGAGTCAGCGTAATGCATTAGAGCCAAGAGAATGAAAAGGAAAAAGCTCGGTTTCTATTGTAACGGGGGCTAGAGAGAGAGAGATGGAGCCGGGAAATGATAATCTAGCCCCTTAGTTCCCAGCTCCATTTTGCCTCCTATTGCCTCGTCTTAGTCCTCTTGCTCCCCTCTCTCTTAGCCTCCCTCCTAACCAACTCTTCTCAACCCTTCTGAGTCCCTTTCTCTTAAAAACACTGACTGGAATAAATAAACGTACAATACAGAGTATTTCTGTCAGACACTCATGGGATTTTTTTCCCCCTTATACAAAAGGTTTATATAAAGTATGGCCAGGATAAAGGTGAACTTGTGAGGATTTAACTTCAGCATGCAAACCACTTCTCTTCTGGCATCAGAGTGTGGTGCTTTGGTTTCTAATGCCAGGTCCTGAGCAGGAAGATATCGGCACTGTTCAGCTGAATTCGGGGATCTAAGCTAATTTACACCAATTGTAGGTATGAATCTAAAACTGCCACTAGCGCAGATAAGGAGATAGAAATTGCCCTCCTGGATCAGACCAGAAGTCCGTCTTATGCGTTTGTCTTTCTGAAATATTGTTGAGTACCAGCTGCCACCACCTAGAGAAGCACACAGCCGTGGTCTCTTGTGGAATAAACTGGGGATGTTTCTTTCTAACACCCCTTAGTTAAAAGTTGAGTATAAGATTTTTTCAAAGCTATCTAAGAGATTTGAACACCTAATTCCTAATGGAAATAAACAGGAACTAGTGTCCCAAATGCCTAGGTAACTGTGAAAATTTCAGCCTTTACTTCTAAACCATGAATCCACCAATGCCTGCAACTGAATAACTGCTATTTTAATGGAAAAATCCCTTTATGTAGCCAATATTCACACAGTTATATGCAAGATTCAGTCCTAATTTAAAACCATCACTAATGTAACATTTCGATAGCTCTAGAGAGATTGAGAGAAATAGGACTCACCGAGCTCACCGAGGAGGATAAATCAAGGGAAGTGGTTAAAGAGCCCTGAGTGCCGAGCGCTTTTATACAATTTCGCAGACTGCCAGGAGAATCTGAGACAACCTTTAGTTTAAGGTCTTAAATGATTACAAAACAGGCTTTGCTACGCACGTCACTCCTTCATCTGATATAATTGTTTTCAGGATTGTGTTTTCAGCCTCCCATGGCATGACATGTAGAAAACACCCTATAGGTTTCTCTCATCTGAAAGGTTTTATGGGGCACAATCTAACCTGAAATTATTCTAGTGACCGCCATCAGATTTACCGTAGGAATTAATGCAAAGGTTAGTCAGAGCTGTATCTATTGCACAATCTGCTGTCCTGTAAAGGAATCCAGTTTGGTCCTTGTGAGCCATTCTGGTACGTCTTTGGGGAATTACATAGTTCCTCCTAAAATTCGTAGGAGGAAAGGACCACTGTGGAAGGCCTGCACCCTCAAGTTTTCTGATCTACTGCCCATTGAAGTCAATGACAGCCATTACTCTGCATGGGCTTTATCTCAGGCTCTATGACTTGAAATTGCCCCCTGAAAAAATTATAGTATAGCGCCTGTGCACCACTTAAGTCCCACTTAAGCCTTCAAAATAGATCTTGATAGGGACCTGAGAGTTGATTAGGCCTTTGTGCTGGCCATCTTCTCAGGGGTGAATTTCCCCCCATGCTGACTAGGAATTCAGTTCATGATTATGAACCTCCACTGTGTCACCAGTGCTAAGGGATCGTGGGATCATACTGGCAGAAGCTTAGTACTGCCTACTGCGGGGCTGCTCTAGGGTTGAGTTGAGGGATGGTGGTGGGTGAAAACAAGCAGTGCAGTCTATTAAAAAGGCTTTGAGCTAAATCTTGGAGTATTTACGGCATCATCAACTTGATCTCCATCCAACAGCAGCCAAGGCAAATTGTGATGTTGCAAGAAAATACAGCTGATTAGATGAAACACAGGAAAGATGGAGATGTGGTCTTCTTGGCCAAGGCTATGGGATGAGATTAGATTAATTGAAAACCTGATCAGCTTTAGGGCATGCTGCAAGACCTTCAGCTTGCAGAATGCTTGTCTACCTTGCTGAGAATTATTTTCCAAGTGTAACAGACACCATACATTGTTTCCTCTAACCAGGCAAGCGTGACGAGCCTTCTTCTGATTTAAAAGCACTGAACATCTTTAAATTCTGTGGAATTGTTTTGATTCATTCCAGTTGATCTCCTGCTCTTAAACTTTCCAAAGGAATTTGTATAATACAAGGAAATGGAAAGCTTCTTTTAAACGGAAATCAAATAATCCCAAATCCTGAGCTGCAAATCACAACCTCATTGGGGGAATGACTCAAGTCACCTTGACATGCATATTTTTAAAGGTGAGTATATTACTCAGTTGAATGGCGTCTTTTAGTATCAAACTATTAATATCATAATAACATACCGCTTTATATATGAAAAGCTTTAATGAGTGCTTGTGAAGTGCTTTGATATTCAGAGTCCTGAGGAAGTAGAGTATCCTCCATGAGTGTTATGATCCCTGTTTTTATGCAGAGAAACAGAGGCACGTTAAGGTGAAGGTCAGACAAGAAGCAAGTTGCAAAATCAGAAATAAAACCCAGTAGACTTGACAACATGTGCTATGTACTTACCATTGGTTCCGAACTCACTTAGACCCTTCACATTTTTGGCTTTCAAATAGGTCAGGTTGAAATTTCAAGTCACAAAAGGGCCTGAGACAAAACACCCTATTGGTTTATTTCATCTGAAAAGTTTTATGGGACGCAATCTTTCCTGGAATCAGTCTAGTGACCTCCATCGGATTTACAATAGGAATTAATCTGAAGGTTAATGAGAGCTGTATCTGTTGCATAACTGCTATTTTAATGGAAGAACACCTTTACGTAGCCAATACTCACAAAGTTGTATAAAAGTTTGAGTCTTAAATTAAAACCATCACTAATGCAACATCTGCTAGTATGTGTTGGGGGCATTGCATAGTTCTTCCTGAACTTCATAGGAGGGAAGGAACACTGTGCAAAGCCTGCACTCTCAAGTTTTCTAATCTACTGCCCACTGAAGTCAATAGGAGTCATTACTCTGGGTGGGTTTTGTCTCAGGCCCTGTGACTTGATATTTCAACCTGACCTATTTGAAAGTCAAGAATGTGAAGAGTCTAAGAGGGCTCAGGATCACTGGTAAGTACATAGCAGATGTCAAGACTACTGGGTTTCATTTCTGATTTTGCAACTTGTTCCCTGTTTGACCTTCACCTTAATGTGCCTCTGTTTCTCTGCATGAAAAAAGGGAATCATAGCACTCATGGAGGATGTTCTATTTCCTCAGGACTCTGGATATCAGAGCACCTCACAAATACTCATTAAGGTTTTTGGTACACAAAGAAGTATATTATAATGATATTAATAGTTTGATGCTCGAAGACGCCCTTCTATTGAGTAATATACTCACCTTTAAAAATATGTATGTCAAGGTGAGTCAAGTCTTTCCCCTAATGAGGTTGTGATTTGTAGCTCAGAATATGGGATTATTTGATTTCCGTTTAAAAGAAGCTTTCCATTTCCTTTTATTATATAAATTCCTTTGGAAAGTTTAAGAGTAGGAGATCAACTGGATGACTCAAAACAATTCCATAGAATTTAAAAATATTCAGTGCTTTTAAATCAAAACAAGGCTCTTCACTCTTGCCTGGTTAGAGGAAACAATATATGGCTTTTGTGTTCCACTTTGAAAATAATTCTCAGCAAGGTAAACAAGCATTCTGCAAACTCAGGGGCTTGCAGCATGCCCTAAGGCTCGTCAGGTTTTCAGTCAATCTAAGCTTAGCCCATGGCCTTGTTCAAGAAAGCCACATCTCCATCTTTTCTGTGTTTTTTTCTGGGATTTATCAGCTGTATTTTCTTGCAAGACCGCAATTTGTCTTGGCTGCTGTTGGATGGAGATCATGTTCCTGATGCCGTAAATATTCCAGGGTTTATCTCAAAGCCTTTATAAAATATTGCACTGCTTGTTTTCACCCACTGCCATCCCTCATCTCAACCCCAGAGCAACCCCACAATAGGCAACACACTGAGCTTCTGCATGATGATCACCCTGATCCTGCAGCGTTGGTGAAAGTGTTTAGGAACTGAATTTCTAAGCAACATAAGGGCAAATTTTAAGTCATGGGGCCTGAGACAAAACTCACCCAGAGTAATGACTCCCATTGACTTCAATGGACAGTAGATCAGAAAACTTGGGGGTCCAGGCTATATACAGTGGTCCTTCCCTCCTAGAAATTTCAGGAAGAACTCTGCAATGCCCCCAACATATAGCAGCATGGCTCACAAGGACACACCTGGATTCCTTTCCATGACAGTATATTGTGCAACAGATACAGCTCAAACTAACCTTTAGGTTCATTCTTATTGTAAATCTGACAGAGCTCATTAGCATGATTCCAGTGAAGATTGTGTCCCATAAACTTTTGAGACGAAAGAAATTTATAAGGTGTTTTGTGTCTGACATACCATGTGAGGCTGAAAATGCAATAAGCCTGAAAACAATTATGTCAACTGAAAGACTGACGTGTGTAGCAAAGCATGTTTTGTAACCAATTCAGAAATCAAGCTACACGGTGTCTCATATTCTCCAGGCAATCTGAGAACTTGTATAAAAGCCCTTGCGACTCAGGGTTCTTTAACTGCTTCTCTTGACTTAACCTTTTTGGTCAGCTTGGTAAGTCCCATTTGTTTCAATCTCTCTAGAGCTGTTGAAATGTTAGTGATAGTTTTAAATAAGGACTGAATCTTGCATAAAACTTTTCCATTAAAATAGGAGTTATGCAGTTGAAGGCACTGGTGGAGTCATGGTTTTGAAAAAAAAGCTGCAATTTTCATTGGTGAATAGGCACTTGGGACATTATTTACATTAGGAATTAAGTTTATTGGAAGAAGCTGTATTGTACATTTATTTGTTCCAGTCACTGTTTTTAAGAGAAAGGGTCTCAGAAGGGTTGAGAAGGGTTGGTTAGGAGGGAGGCTAAGAGAGAGGGGAGCAAGAGGACTAGGACGAGGCAATAGGAGGCAAAATGGAGCTGAGAACTGAGGGGCTAGATTATAATTTCCCGGCTCCGTCTCTCTCTCTGTAGCCCCCGTTACAATAGGAACCGAGCTTTTTCCTTTTCATTCTCTTGGCTCTAATGCATTATGCTGACTCTTTTCCCTGCTGTGTGTTTCAGGTTTACCTCCAACGCAGAAAGATGACTTACCACCACCAAAAGATTTCTCATCACTGGGGCTGTGACCCCTGTTGGAATGGGGGCTGGGGCGGTTATAGGGGCCATTATGACTGCTATCGGCCATGGGGTTACTATAGGCCATACAGTTATGGATGGTGCCCTAATTACGATTCCTGCTACTCTTACCCTTACCGATGGGGCAGTGGGTACGGCTATGGACGATGCTGGCCATGTTTCGCTGAGGAACAATAGACCCGGAACAAGGAACAACCAGGAAACGAAAAGCAAGATACGATTCACCGATCAGCTTATGGGCAATGGCTTTCAGAAATGCTGAGCAACCACCACTGCCATGGGAGCTGTGATTGCTCAGTGCCTCAGGAAACCTACCTAGTAGCTGTATTTCCCTTTATGACTGTTTCCGCTAATGCCTCCTATTAGAGTATGAGAGTTGGAAGGGACCTCTGGAGATCATCTAGTCTGACCCCCTGCTCAAAGCAGGCACACTTCCCCAATTTTTTTTTTGCCCCAGATCCCTAAATGGCCCCAAGGATTGAACTCACAACCCTGGGTTTAGCAGGCCAATGCTCAAACCACTGAGCTATCCCTCCCCACCTGTTATTCTAACGGCTTCTTCTAGAACTCTCTAAAGGCCTGACTCCCAATCCATGAAGGCCCCTTTAGGCCACTCTGGCAGTGTCACTGAGGCAGGGACCTTAAAGTTGGCACAAATAACATTTACACTCACGAGCAGGCTCCTCACAGAGCAACGTAAAGGGATCTTAGTGTCAGTGAGAATTAGGCCCTGGGTGTTCTGGCCTCTTCCTGAGTATGGGCCATTTGTCTCTGCCTTTAACTTTGCTACGGAAGATGACTCACAGAGAAAGAGCGTAGTGCTCTGCTCCCATTCTGCTTTGTCTCATTTGATGCTGACTGGAATAAAAATGCTGGAAACAGGACTTTACTCTTAACGCTACAGCTCCAATGAAGAAAGAAGAACATCTGGTATGAAATGCATCACCGTGGAGCCAGTGATTTCTTGTAGACCTTCTTGAAACCCTAGAAATATAGTCTTTCTGCTCTGCATTCCTTGTGTCTCTTGCTATGTCCTTCTCTTCTAATTCACATTAAAGTCCTTCTGCATCATATTACCAGCCTTTTGGTTTTCCTTTCTGCTCCATTTCTTATTTACCAACCACTGTGGCAGAGAGTCAGAGAACTAATGAGGTACATAACTTGTATTGCAATCGGCGAGAGAGAGGCACATGAGTACTGATTTGTATGTGGATGTAACGTGAATATCACACGATCACAGTTTCCGTGTAAATGCAACTGTAGCCCCCTGTGTGATTCCCTCAGCTCCCGGTTGTCAGCGTTCTTGGTTGGAGACCCGCATCAGGCTCCCTTCTCACCCAGGGATTGAAGGCTGCACAACCATATGCCAGGTTGCCAGGGGGTAGTACCTCTCTGGAAGGGTTTCCATTCCTCAATGATTTACCTTAATCACCCCCTACTGTTTTAGTTCCTGCAGGAGCTGTGGTATCCCTCCTCTTTGTGTGTATCAGACACAATCATCCCTACATTGCTTTACACACAGTGAGAGATAATCTTAATACAAAGCATTTCCCCAAAGATTCTGCATGTGGTTTCATTATTTGTCACAACTAACACCCGTAACTGAGAACAGACTAGGTTTTCCTAAAGAAAAACTATTGTTAAAAATCGATCTCCATTTGAAGCTGAATTCTCTGGGTCCCATCTGCTTTTGCTCTGGATCATGCAAGCTGAGCGCAAGCGAGTGTCAAGTGTCAGATCTTGTAAAATGTACGCCCACAGTACACTGGCATAAATGATGGCTCTCTAGATTGATTCTAATCTCTACGTAAGAGTGGAGGATGTGGCAGCGAAGAAATGAAAACCAGGATGGAGAATGGGCAGTTATGATGAAGAGAGGACTGGTGAGTCCAGAATTAAGGTCTGGAAGAATTTCTGTTTAAGAGCTGCGTGGGCATAGAGGGGGAAGAGACGGACTGATTAGAGGATTCATCAGGAACTGAGATAGTATTAGTCATGCAAACTACAAGATTTGCTCCTGAATGGAAACTATCGCTAATGTGGCACCTCAATAGATATAAAGAGAGTGATTCACATCAGACGTACCCAGTTCAGCAAAGAAAAGAGGTGAAGAGAAGTAGGGAAACAGCCCTGAGTTGAAAGAGCTTTTATACAGTTTCTCAGATCTCCTGGAAGGTCTGAGATGCCCTTTGTTCCTGAGGTCTTTATTAGTTGCAAATTAATGTTGTTGCATACATTACTCTTTCAACTGATATAATTGTTTTCCTTCGTGTTTGTGATTTCCAGTCTGTTCTCAACCTCACCTAGTAGTTGTGAGAAATATCGCAATTGTATGCAATAACTTTGCGGGAATGTATGAAATTTACATGTCACTGTGGGTCAGAGATTGTACGTAGGATTGTGTTTTACTCCAGCGGGAAGGGTCTCACTGCTTCCCTAGAAACTAAAACAGAGTGTGTGTGGGTGATGAAGGTAAAATGCAGACGTTTGTAAACATCCGCACAGAGGTACCATCTCTCTCTGATTCATGCTGGATTTTCCAAAGACCAACGAAGAAAGGGCTTCTGGTATAAAACGTCTGGGCTTGAACTGACTCAGAGCCTTCTTTCTGATCCACAACCATACAGGACCTTCTGGCCAAGTAGGTCCCCAATCCTTGCCGAAGAGTAGGAAAGACTTTGGCCTGCTAGGGCCCCAGGAGGCTGATGGTGCCCTCTGGTAAGCTTTGAGCATGCTTATAGGAACTTTTATTGTTGTTCCTGTGCTTTCTCCGAAATGCCTTTACCGTAAGAGTAGAGGTGTTTGCACCGAAGGAGCTGTGTGGTAACGTGTAACTGAAGGCACTCCACTGTTCATAGACCTCAGAGAGAAAAGAAGGCACAGGGGCTACAGGTGCTCACCTTTAGGTAGTCAGGCTTGCTGGGGATATCAGAGGGTAAGGCAGGGAGCTCCTGCAGCCTGAAAGCACCCTGTGAGAAGGGAGAGAGAGAGGCAGATCCTCCACCCAAGAGCACTGTTGCCTGGGAACCGGAAACTTGAAGGGGCCACAGTGGGGGAATACAGACGTATTTACATGAAACTGTAAGAGTACGATACACACATTACACCCTGCAGCTTTCTTTGGCAGGAAAAGTTTTAAGGGCAAACTACCTTCCTGACTTCACTGGAGTTACTGATATCCAGAGTTGTATCTGTGCATGAGCAATCCAGTCAGGTCATTTAGATCCAGTCTGGGCCTTCAAATCCAGGCGACGAGAGGCCAATGTGAGAGTAAACCCAAGGAAATGCCAGGTGAGAAATAAGGAGACTAACTACTGAGGGGCACTTGTCCTGCTGACAGATCGTGAAGTTCTGTGTTGGCTCCAGACGATGAAGGACTCAAATGCCTGTGTTACCCAGTGGTACTTGGCATTGCAGTTCTTTTGGGTCTGGGTAGGACACCGTCCTAAAAAGGAGCGTGAGAAGGTGGACTTCTTCTCACGAACAGATGAGGAGATCTGGCTATTGGGTGAGTGCACCAACTGGTCCACTCACAGGTAGGGAGGTATGTGAAGCAGCGTACTCCCCTTTTAGCAGTCAGCCTGGAGGCCACAAACAGAACAGACGGTGTGCAAATAAGGAGACTCCCTGCTCTGTGCTAGTGACTAGTTCATCCGGAAGAAGCAGCTGGATAGGGGAGAGGACACGAGGAGCTGACCAGCCTGTAAGAGGCGGTGATCTCCCAGCTGTGGAAGTTTACCCCGCGCAGGCACAAGAGACTTTGTCTGGACTTTAGTGAGTGGGATCTGAACATGGATCTGGCAAAAAGGGCATTTGGTTTGTTATTACATGGGCTCCTGTCCCCGGGGCTTCATTAAGGGAAACACACTTCTTTGGACTAGTTTGTTTTGTCTCTTCGTTGTTCTGAACTGTGCAGGTGCATGGGTTGACACAGGTAGGGTGCGGTAAGGTGGCTCACCCAGAGTGGCACATCTGGCCAAAAGGGGGCGCTTAGGTTGCCCCTTCCCTTTACACAGGACCAAGGCCCAGTGATGCACAAGATTTCTGAAATTTAAACCTGACAGGCTTTTAATTAAACACCCTTGGGAATAGGAGGGATGGTTTCAGTGTTGGCATTGCCCATCTTGGGGGTACCAAGCACCTATTGTTCGAGATTGAACCGGGACTGGCAAGGTCTAGAAGCTGTGAATCAGAAGGCATCCCCGACACCTAATTGGTAAAGAGAGGGGACCTAGAGGGCTAATACCTCTCTTATGATATACAGACTTTTGCCAGACCTGATGCTCTTGGCAAGACAGGGCTTGAGTGGGACTTAAGTAATGCACAGGCACTGGTTCTCTGCCCAGCAGCGAGTTGTTACCCACAGACCCAGATTCACAAAGGTATTTAGGTGCCTGGCTCGCACTGATTTCAGTGGGAGCTAGGCACGTAAGTAGCTCTTTTGAATCTGGACCATAGTGGCTAGTAAATCGGGAATGGAGCCGAAAGGAAGACAAAAAGATTGATATTATGAGGCAGAATCAGTTTAATGTGAAAAAGAGGAGAAGTACACAGGAAGAGACAGACAGTAGGCAGCGTAAAAAGAACCTATTTCCAGGGTTTCATGAAAGTCGCCAAGAAATCACCCGTTACAAGGTGACGCCTTTCACACCAGATGTTCTGGAAGACAATAGAGGAAAAAGTCATAAAGTGTAAGTGGGGAAATAAAGATCCTGGGCAGATTTCCGGAGGTGCTGAGGACTCAGAGCTCCCATGGGAGTTGTGCGCAATCAGGATTTCTGAACGGCATTGCCCATAAGCCCAGCTGTGATTCCGTATCTCGCTTGACGTTTCCTGGTTGTTCCTTGTTCCGGGCCTATTGCTCCTCGGCTAAACATGGCCAGAACTTTCCATAGCCGTACCCATGGCCCCATTGGTAAGGGTAGTGACCGCCATACTGATGGCCCCACCCATACCTGTATGGCTTCCAGGAACCCCAGGGCCTATAGCAGCCATAATGGCCTCTATAGCCGCGCCAGCCCTGGTAACAGTAGGGGTTATAATACAATTCATCATTCATGAGTTCATCGAAAGTCATCTTTCTGCGCTGGAGGTTGACCTGAAACACACAGCAGGGAAAAGAGTCAACACAATGCGCTAGGGCCAGTGGAATAATAAGGGTCAAAACTCAGTTACTACTGTATTGCTGGCCAGGGAGATAGAGAGAGGTAGAGAAATGGTGACCTAGACCCTTATGTCCTGGCTACCTATTGCCTCCCAGTTTCTCCTTCTAGTCCTCTGGCTCCCCTCTCTCTTAGCCTCCCTCTTATCCAACCTTTTTGAACACTTCTCAGTCCATTTCTCCTAAGAACACTGTTTGGAATAAGTAAACGTACAACACAGAGTATTTCTGTCATACACGCATGGGATTTTTATTCCTTCTTACAAAATGTTTCTAAGGAGCATGAGAGGGACAATTTTGTTCGGGATAGTTTCCTTGTGAGGATTTAACCTCAGCAGAGAGATCAGTTCCCTTCAAAATCAGAGCGCGGTGCTTTGGCTTCTGAACCTTGTGGGTCAGTAATACTTACAAATGAATGAATGGACAATATTCTTTTGGGAAAACAAAACAGTAAGAACCAGATCCTCAGCCGGTAGCAATCAGCACTGATCAACTGAGTTCAGTGGAGTTACACCAGTTGTGGCTCTGCATCTTAATATGCTCCTGGTGCACAGAAGAACATAGAAATTGCTCTGCTGGATCAGATCAGGATAATGTGTCTGAAAGAATGTTGGGTACCAGCTGCCACAGAAGAACGCAGCAGCACACAGAAGCAGTCTGTTCGGCAATAAACTGGGGGAATTTCTTCCTAACCCCACGAACTGAAAAGTTGGGTCTGAGATTTTTCAAATCTACCAAAGGCATTTGAACACTTTATTCTTAATGAAAATAAAGAGGACCTCGTGTCCAGAAATTCCTATGTACCTCTGAAAGATTGCAGCCTTAACGTCTAAACCCTGAATCCACCAATGCCTGCAACTTAATAACTTACCATTTTTTCCAGTGGGAAACCCCCTGAATAAAGCCAGTAATCACAGAGTTATGTGCAAGTTTCAGTCCTAAATCAAACCATCACAAACACGTCTTGATAGCTATAGAAAGATAGAGTCAAATCAGACTTACCAAGGTCACCAAGGAGGAGAAGTCAAGAGAAGTGGTTAAAGAACCCTGAGTCGCGAGCACTTTTATACAGTTTCTTAAACAGCCTGGAGAATTTGAGACATCCTTTTGCTCGAGGTCCTAATTAGTTACAAAACATATGTTGCTGGGCACATGACTCCTGCAATTGATATAATTGTTTTCTTCTGTGTTCAGGATTGTTGTGTTATCAGCCTCCCATGGGGTATAACATGCACATACAAGCCCACGGGTTTCTTTCATTTTAAAAGTTTTATGGGACACGTTCGTGCCTGGTATCATTCTAGTGACCTCCTCAGGAGTGCTAATGAGAGTGATTGTCAAGGAGATTCAGGGCTGTATCAGTTTCTCAGTCTGCTGTCCTGCAGAGGAATCCAGTTTGGTCCTGCTAAGATATGCTGATATGTATTGCGGGCATTGTACTGCTCTTGTAATTCCTAGGAGGGAGGGGAAATCTCAATGTTCAGAACCTGTAACCCCAAGTTTCGAGATCTAATGCCCATTGAAATCAATGTGAGACATTAGCGTGGGAGGGTTTTGACTCAGACCTTCTGACTTGAAAATTCCCCCTGGAAGAAAGAGAGGATAAGGTCTTTGAACTCTCTAAGTCCCATTATATCTTTCAAATTGTGTTGGTCCTCTGTGCAGGGGTGAATTTCCCCATACATTGATTAGAAATTCAGTTCATAATCTACCTCTAGTTGTGTCACCAATGCTGTGGGGTCAGGATGATCATGATGGCAGAAGCTCATGGTGCTGCCTACAGCTGGGTTCCTCTTGCGTTGAGGTGAGGGTGGGTGATAAAAAGCATTGCAATATTTTATAAAGGCTTTGAGGTCAATCCCGGAACATTTACAACATCAGCAATATGATTTCCCTCCAACAAGAGCCAAGACAATTCTTGTCATGCAGGAAAATGCAGCTGATAAAGCCTCAGGAAAATGGAGATATGGCCTTCTCGGCCAAGGCTGTGTTATGAGGTTAGATTAATTTAACGTCTGACCAACTTTAGGGCATGATGCAAGACCCGGAGCTTGCAGAAAGCTTTCTTAGCATGATGAGAATGTTTTTTAAAGTGTAACAACTTCTCTTCCCAAAGGCTTTTTCCTCTAACCAGGCAAGGTTGAAGATGCTTGATGTTGATTCAAATGCCATGAACATCTCTGAATTCTATGGAGCTGTGCTTATTTATGCCAGCTGATCTCCTGCTCTTAAACTTGACAAGGAATTTTTATCTGAAAAGGAAATGCCATTTTTTTTCAATGGAAATCAAATAGTCCGAAACTCTGAGCTACAAATCATGACTTAATTAGGAGAATGACACGAGTGACCTTGACATGCATTTTAAAGTGACTCTATTGCTCATTCGAAGGGCGTCTTCCAGGAAGAAACTATTACCATTGTAATAATCCAACACTTTGGACATCAACAACCTTAATGAATGTTTGTGAAGTGCTTTGAGATCTGGTGTCCTGGGGAAATAGAACATCCACTAGATTGTTATCACTCCTGTCTTATGTGCAAATAAATAGAGTTACGTTGGGGTGAAGGTGACAGAGGAAGTGGCAAAGTTACAAATAACGCACCGTAATCTAGATAGCATTTGCTACCCACTTCTCACTGTTGCTAAACTTTCTTAGACCCTTCACTTTCTCGGCTTCCAAATATTTCACTAACAAAAGAAAAAGTAGGTAACGTCATATATTTTATTGGACCAACTTGTGTAAGTTTTCCAGCCCATGCAGAAGAATCGTTCTGTGGAAACTTGTCTCTTTCGCCTACAAAAGATATTACCTCTCCAACCTTGTCTTTCGAATACCCTGGGCCCAAGACAGCTAGCACAACATTGCAAAGCGCTTCTTCAAATCTTAACTGCAACCTCAGCTAATGTAGGTGGAACAGGTCCAGGGCCCATGTTGCTGGAGGAGATGGGAAAATGTTTGGAGGGAAATATGAGGTTGGAGTTAAGATTCTGCTTTATATTCACAGTCGGATGGAGAGAAGCGAGGAATGGGATTTTCCACAGGAATAAACGTAAGTGTCTTATCACAATCTTCTGGATATTTGAATTGTAAACTGAAGATTATGATACTGATCCTTATTATGATCATTATGATTATGATCCATCAGGGATGAGTTCTGGGTCCAGTTTTGTTCCATTTCTTCATCAATGATTTAGATAATGGCATAGAGAGTACACTGAGAAAGTTTGCGTCCGATACCTGAGAGAAAACCCACCCAGCCAGAGTAATGGCTGTCATTGACGTCAATGGGCAGTAGATCAGAAACCTTGAGGGTTCAGGCTTTGGAGAGCGTTCCTTCCCTCCTTTGAATTTTAAGAGGAACTGTGCGATGCCCGCAACACATACCGGCTTGGCTCACAAGGACCAGACTGGATTCATTTACAGGACAGCAGATTGTTCAATAGATACAGCTCTGACGAAGCTTTGCATTAATTCTTCCTGTAAATCTGATGGAGGTCCCTAGAATAATTCCAGGTTAAATTGTGCCCCATAAAACCTTTCAGATGAAAGAAACCTAAAGGGTGTTTTTGTGGCACCTTAGAGACTAACAAAGGTGCCACAAGTCCTTCTTTTCTTTTTGCAGATTCAGACTAACACCGCTGCTACTCTGAAACCGAAAGGGTGTTGTGTGCATGTCATGCCATGGGAGGCTGAAAACACAACAATCTTGAAAACAATTATATCAGATGAAGGAGTGACGTGCGTAGCAAAGCCTGTTTTGTAATCATTTAAGACCTTAAACTAAAGGTTGTCTCCGATTCTCCTGGCAGTCTGCGAAATTGTATAAAAGCGCTCGGCACTCAGGGCTCTTTAACCACTTCCCTTGATTTATCCTCCTCGGTGAGCTCGGTGAGTCCTATTTCTCTCAAACTCTCTAGAGCTATCGAAATGTTACATACGTGATGGTTTTAATTTAGGACGGAATCTTGCAAGTAACTTTGTGAATATTGGCTACGGAGAGGGGCTTCTCCATTAAAATAGCAGTTAGTCAGCTGCAGGCATTGGTAGATTCATGGTTTAGAAGCAAAGGCTGCAATTTTTACAGGTACCTAGGCGTTTGGGACACTAGTGCCTGTTTATTTCCCTTAAGAATTAGGTGTTCAAATCTCTTAGGTCGATTGGAAAAATCTCATACCCACCTTTTCACTAAGGGGTGCTAGAAGGAAACCTCCCCAGTTTATTGCATAAGAAACCACGTCTGTGTGCTTCTTTATACTGTGACAGCTGCTGCTCAACAATAGTTCAGAGAGACTGACGTTACATGGACTTCTGGTGTGATCCAGGAGGGCAGTTTCTGTGGTCTTGTGCGCATGAGTAGCCATGTCAGACGCAGATCCTCAGGTAGCGTAAGTTAGCTTAGATCCTTAAATTTAGTTGACCAGTGCTGATATCTGCCTGCTCAGGTTTCTGGTTCTTCGTATTTTGCTTTGACAAAAGAATAGTCCATTCATTGATTTGTAAGTATTGCTGACTCACAAGCTTCAGAAGCCAAAGTGCCATGCTCCGATTCTGGAGAGAACTGGTCTCTAAGCTGAGGTAAAATCCTCACAAGCTAATCTTAACACATTTGTCCCTGCCAAGCGTTGTATAAACCTTTTATATAAGGGAAGAAAAATCCCATGAGTGTCTGACAGAAATACTCTATATTGTACGTTTATTTCTTCCAGTCAGTTTTTTTAAGAGAAAGGGACTCAGAAGGGTTGAGAAGGGTTGGGTAGGAGGGAGGCTAAGAGAGAGGGGAGCAAGAGGACTAGGACGAGGCAATAGGAGGCAAAATGGAGCTGGGAACTAAGGGGCTAGATGATCATTTCCTGGCTCCGTCTCTCTCTCTCTCTAGCCCCCATTACAATAGGAACTGAGCTTTTTCCTTTTCATTCTCTTGGCTCTAATGCATTACGCTGACTCTTTTCCCTGCTGTGTGTTTCAGGTTTACCTCCAACGCAGAAAGATGACTTACCACCACCAAAAGATTTCTCATCGTTGGGGCTGTGACCCCCGTTGGAATGGGGGCTGGGGCGGTTATAGGGGCCATTATGACTGCTATCGGCCATGGGGTTACTATAGGCCATACAGTTATGGATGGTGCCCTAATTACGATTCCTGCTACTCTTACCCTTACCGATGGGGCAGTGGGTACGGCTATGGACGATGCTGGCCATGTTTCGCTGAGGAGCAATAGACCCGGAACAAGGAACAACCAGGAAACAAAAAGCAAGATACGATTCACCGATCAGCTTGTGGGCAATGGCTTTCAGAAATGCTGAGCAACCACCACTGCCATGGGAGCTGTGATTGCTCAGTGCCTCAGGAAACCTACCTAGTAGCTGTATTTCCCTTTATGACTGTTTCCGCTAATGCCTCCTATTAGAGTATGAGAGTTGGAAGGGACCTCAGGAGATCATCTAGTCTGACCCCCTGCTCAAAGCAGGCACACTCCCCAATTTTTTTTTGCCCCAGATCCCTAAATGGCAGGGATTGAACTCACAACCCTGGGTTTAGCAGGCCAATGCTCAAACCACTGAGCTATCCCTCCCCACTGTTATTCTAACGGCTTCTTCTAGAACTCTCTAAAGGCCTGACTCCCAATCCATGAAGGCCCCTTTAGGCCACTCTGGCAGTGTCACTGAGGCAGGGACCTTAAAGTTGGCACAAATAACATTTACACTCACGAGCAGGCTCCTTACAGAGCAACGTAAAGGGATCTTAGTGTCAGTGAGAATTAGGCCCTGGGTGTTCTGGCCTCTTCCTGAGTATGGGCCATTTGTCTCTGCCTTTAACTTTGCTACGGAAGATGACTCACAGAGAAAGAGCGTAGTAGTCTGCTCCCATTCTGCTTTGTCTCATTTGATGCTGACTGGAATAAAAATGCTGGAAACAGGACTTTACTCTTAACGCTACAGCTGCAATGAAGAAAGAAGAACATCTGGTATGAAATGCATCACCGTGGAGCCAGTGATTTCTTGTAGACCTTCTTGAAACCCTAGAAATATAGTCTTTCTGCTCTGCATTCCTTGTGTCTCTTGCTATGTCCTTCTCTTCTAATTCACATTAAAGTCCTTCTGCATCATATTACCAGCCTTTTGGTTTTCCTTTCTGCTCCATTTCTTATTTACCAACCACTGTGGCAGAGAGTCAGAGAACTAATGAGGTACATAACCTTGTATTGCAATCGGCGATGAGAGAGGCACATGAGTACTGATTTGTATGTGGATGTAACGTGAATATCACACGATCACAGTTTCCGTGTAAATGCAACTGTAGCCCCCTGTGTGATTCCCTCAGCTCCCGGTTGTCAGCGTTCTTGGTTGGAGACCCGCATCAGGCTCCCTTCTCACCCAGGGATTGAAGGCTGCACAACCATATGCCAGGTTGCCAGGGGGTAGTACCTCTCTGGAAGGGTTTCCATTCCTCAATGATTTACCTTAATCACCCCCTACTGTTTTAGTTCCTGCAGGAGCTGTGGTATCCCTCCTCTTTGTGTGTATCAGACACAATCATCCCTACATTGCTTTACACACAGTGAGAGATAATCTTAATACAAAGCATTTCCCCAAAGATTCTGCATGTGGTTTCATTATTTGTCACAACTAACACCCGTAACTGAGAACAGACTAGGTTTTCCTAAAGAAAAACTATTGTTAAAAATCGATCTCCATTTGAAGCTGAATTCTCTGGGTCCCATCTGCTTTTGCTCTGGATCATGCAAGCTGAGCGCAAGCGAGTGTCAAGTGTCAGATCTTGTAAAATGTACGCCCACAGTACACTGGCATAAATGATGGCTCTCTAGATTGATTCTAATCTCTACGTAAGAGTGGAGGATGTGGCAGCGAAGAAATGAAAACCAGGATGGAGAATGGGCAGTTATGATGAAGAGAGGACTGGTGAGTCCAGAATTAAGGTCTGGAAGAATTTCTGTTTAAGAGCTGCGTGGGCATAGAGGGGGAAGAGACGGACTGATTAGAGGATTCATCAGGAACTGAGATAGTATTAGTCATGCAAACTACAAGATTTGCTCCTGAATGGAAACTATCGCTAATGTGGCACCTCAATAGATATAAAGAGAGTGATTCACATCAGACATACCCAGTTCAGCAAAGAAAAGAGGTGAAGAGAAGTAGGGAAATAGCCCTGAGTTGAAAGAGCTTTTATACAGTTTCTCAGATCTGGAAGGTCTGAGATGCCCTTTGTTCCTGAGGTCTTTATTAGTTGCAAATTAATGTTGTTGCATACATTACTCTTTCAACTGATATAATTGTTTTCCTTCGTGTTTGTGATTTCCAGTCTGTTCTCAACCTCACCTAGTAGTTGTGAGAAATATCGCAATTGTATGCAATAACTTTGCGGGAATGTATTGTATGAAATTTACATGTCACTGTGGGTCAGAGATTGTACGTAGGATTGTGTTTTACTCCAGCGGGAAGGGTCTCACTGCTTCCCTAGAAACTAAAACAGTGTGTGCGTGGGTGATGAAGGTAAAATGCAGACGTTTGTAAACATCCGCACAGAGGTACCATCTCTCTCTGATTCATGCTGGATTTTCCAAAGACCAACGAAGAAAGGGCTTCTGGTATAAAACGTCTGGGCTTGAACTGACTCAGAGCCTTCTTTCTGATCCACAACCATACAGGACCTTCTGGCCAAGTAGGTCCCCAATCCTTGCCGAAGAGTAGGAAAGACTTTGGCCTGCTAGGGCCCCAGGAGGCTGATGGTGCCCTCTGGTAAGCTTTGAGCATGCTTATAGGAACTTTTATTGTTGTTCCTCTGCTTTCTCCAAAATGCCTTTACCGTAAGAGTAGAGGTGCTTGCACCGAAGGAGCTGTGTGGTAACGTGTAACTGAAGGCACTCCACTGTTCATAGACCTCAGAGAGAAAAGAGGGCACAGGGGCTACAGGTGCTCACCTTTAGGTAGTCAGGCTTGCTGGGGATATCAGAGGGTAAGGCAGGGAGCTCCTGCAGCCTGAAAGCACCCTGTGAGAAGGGAGAGAGAGAGGCAGATCTCCACCCAAGAGCACTGTTGCCTGGGAACCGGAAACTTGAAGGGGCCACAGTGGGGGAATACAGACGTATTTACATGAAACTGTAAGAGTACGATACACACATTACACCCTGCAGGTTTCTTTGGCAGGAAAAGTTTTAAGGGCAAACTACCTTCCTGACTTCACTGGAGTTACTGATATCCAGAGTTGTATCTGTGCATGAGCAATCCAGTCAGGTCATTTAGATCCAGTCTGGGCCTTCAAATCCAGGTGACGAGAGGCCAATGTGAGAGTAAACCCAAGGAAATGCCAGGTGAGAAATAAGGAGACTAACTACTGAGGGGCACTTGTCCTGCTGACAGATCGTGAAGTTCTGTGTTGGCTCCAGACGATGAAGGACTCAAATGCCTGTGTTACCCAGTGGTACTTGGCATTGCAGTTCTTTTGGGTCTGGGTAGGACACCGTCCTAAAAAGGAGCATGAGAAGGTGGACTTCTTCTCACGAACAGATGAGGAGATCTGGCTATTGGGTGAGTGCACCAACTGGTCCACTCACGGTAGGGAGGTATGTGAAGCAGCGTACTCCCCTTTTAGCAGTCAGCCTGGAGGCCACAAACAGAACAGACGGTGTGCAAATAAGGAGACTCCCTGCTCTGTGCTAATGACTAGTTCATCCGGAAGAAGCAGCTGGATAGGGGAGAGGACATGAGGAGCTGACCAGCCTGTAAGAGGCGGTGATCTCCCAGCTGTGGAAGTTTACCCCGCGCAGGCACAAGAGACTTTGTCTGGACTTTAGTGAGTGGGATCTGAACATGGATCTGGCAAAAAGGGCATTTGGTTTGTTATTACATGGGCTCCTGTCCCCGGGGCTTCATTAAGGGAAACACACTTCTTTGGACTAGTTTGTTTTGTCTCTTCGTTGTTCTGAACTGTGCAGGTGCATGGGTTGACACAGGTAGGGTGCGGTAAGGTGGCTCACCCAGAGTGGCACATCTGGCCAAAAGGGGGTGCTTAGGTTGCCCCTTCCCTTTACACAGGACCAAGGCCCAGTGATGCACAAGATTTCTGAAATTTAAACCTGACAGGCTTTTAATTAAACCCCCTTGGGAATAGGAGGGATGGTTTCAGTGTTGGCATTGCCCATCTTGGGGGTACCAAGCACCTATTGTTTGAGATTGAACCGGGACTGGCAAGGTCTAGAAGCTGTGAATCAGAAGGCATCCCCGACACCTAATTGGTAAAGAGAGGGGACCTAGAGGGCTAATACCTCTCTTATGATATACAGACTTTTGCCAGACCTGATGCTCTTGGCAAGACAGGGCTTGAGTGGGACTTAAGTAATGCACAGGCACTGGTTCTCTGCCCAGCAGCGAGTTGTTACCCACAGACCCAGATTCACAAAGGTATTTAGGTGCCTGGCTCGCACTGATTTCAGTGGGAGCTAGGCACGTAAGTAGCTCTTTTGAATCTGGACCATAGTGGCTAGTAAATCGGGAATGGAGCCGAAAGGAAGACAAAAAGATTGATATTATGAGGCAGAATCAGTTTAATGTGAAAAAGAGGAGAAGTACACAGGAAGAGACAGACAGTAGGCAGCGTAAAAAGAACCTATTTCCAGGGTTTCATGAAAGTCGCCAAGAAATCACCCGTTACAAGGTGACGCCTTTCACACCAGATGTTCTGGAAGACAATAGAGGAAAAAGTCATAAAGTGTAAGTGGGGAAATAAAGATCCTGGGCAGATTTCCAGAGGTGCTGAGGACTCAGAGCTCCCATGGGAGTTGTGCGCAATCAGGATTTCTGAACGGCATTGCCCATAAGCCCAGCTGTGATTCCGTATCTCGCTTGACGTTTCCTGGTTGTTCCTTGTTCCGGGCCTATTGCTCCTCGGCTAAACATGGCCAGAACTTTCCATAGCCGTACCCATGGCCCCATCGGTAAGGGTAGTGACCGCCATACTGATGGCCCCACCCATACCTGTATGGCTTCCAGGAACCCCAGGGCCTATAGCAGCCATAATGGCCTCTATAGTCGCGCCAGCCCTGGTAACAGTAGGGGTTATAATACAATTCATCATTCATGAGTTCATCGAAAGTCATCTTTCTGCGCTGGAGGTTGACCTGAAACACACAGCAGGGAAAAGAGTCAACACAATGCGCTAGGGCCAGTGGAATAATAAGGGTCAAAACTCAGTTACTACTGTATTGCCGGCCAGGGAGATAGCGAGAGGTAGAGAAATGGTGACCTAGACCCTTATGTCCTGGCTACCTATTGCCTCCCAGTTTCTCCTTCTAGTCCTCTGGCTCCCCTCTCTCTTAGCCTCCCTCTTATCCAACCTTTTTGAACACTTCTCAGTCCATTTCTCCTAAGAACACTGTTTGGAATAAGTAAACGTACAACACAGAGTATTTCTGTCATACACGCATGGGATTTTTATTCCTTTTTACAAAATGTTTCTAAGGAGCATGAGAGGGACAATTTTGTTCGGGATAGTTTCCTTGTGAGGATTTAACCTCAGCAGAGAGATCAGTTCCCTTCAAAATCAGAGTGCGGTGCTTTGGCTTCTGAACCTTGTGGGTCAGTAATACTTACAAATGAATGAATGGACAATATTCTTTTGGGAAAACAAAACAGTAAGAACCAGATCCTCAGCCGGCAGCAATCAGCACTGATCAACTGAGTTCAGTGGAGTTACACCAGTTGTGGCTCTGCATCTTCATATGCTCCTGGTGCACAGAAGAACATAGAAATTGCCCTGCTGGATCAGATCAGGATAATGTGTCTGAAAGAATGTTGGGTACCAGCTGCCACAGAAGAACGCAGCAGCACACAGAAGCAGTCTGTTCGGCAATAAACTGGGGGAATTTCTTCCTAACCCCACGAACTGAAAAGTTGGGTCTGAGATTTTTCAAATCTACCAAAGGCATTTGAACACTTTATTCTTAATGAAAATAAAGAGGACCTCGTGTCCAGAAATTCCTATGTACCTCTGAAAGATTGCAGCCTTAACGTCTAAACCCTGAATCCACCAATGCCTGCAACTTAATAACTTACCATTTTTTCCAGTGGGAAACCCCGTGAATAAAGCCAGTAATCACAGAGTTATGTGCAAGTTTCAGTCCTAAATCAAACCATCACGAACACGTCTTGATAGCTATAGAAAGACAGAGTCAAATCAGACTTACCAAGGTCACCAAGGAGGAGAAGTCAAGAGAAGTGGTTAAAGAACCCTGAGTCGCGAGCACTTTTATACAGTTTCTTAAACAGCCTGGAGAATTTGAGACATCCTTTTGCTCGAGGTCCTAATTAGTTACAAAACATATGTTGCTGGGCACATGACTCCTGCGATTGATATAATTGTTTTCTTCTGTGTTCAGGATTGTTGTGTTATCAGCCTCCCATGGCGTAGAACATGCACATACAAGCCCACGGGTTTCTTTCATTTTAAAAGTTTTATGGGACACGTTCGTGCCTGGTATCATTCTAGTGACCTCCTCAGGAGTGCTAATGAGAGTGATTGTCAAGGAGATTCAGGGCTGTATCAGTTTCTCAGTCTGCTGTCCTGCAGAGGAATCCAGTTTGGTCCTGCTAAGATATGCTGATATGTATTGCGGGCATTGTACTGCTCTTGTAATTCCTAGGAGGGAGGGGAAATCTCAATGTTCAGAACCTGTAACCCCAAGTTTCGAGATCTAATGCCCATTGAAATCAATGTGAGACGTTAGAGTGGGAGGGTTTTGACTCAGACCTTCTGACTTGAAAATTCCCCCTGGAAGAAAGAGAGGATAAGGTCTTTGAACTCTCTAAGTCCCATTATATCTTTCAAATTGTGTTGGTCCTCTGTGCAGGGGTGAATTTCCCCATACATTGATTAGAAATTCAGTTCATAATCTACCTCTAGTTATGTCACCAATGCTGTGGGGTCAGGATGATCATGATGGCAGAAGCTCATGGTGCTGCCTACAGCTGGGTTCCTCTTGCGTTGAGGTGAGGGTGGGTGATAAAAAGCATTGCAATATTTTATAAAGGCTTTGAGGTCAATCCCAGAACATTTACAACATCAGCAATATGATTTCCCTCCAACAAGAGCCAAGACAATTCTTGTCTTGCAGGAAAATGCAGCTGATAAAGCCTCAGGAAAATGGAGATATGGCCTTCTCGGCCAAGGCTGTGTTATGAGGTTAGATTAATTTAACGTCTGACCAACTTTAGGGCATGTTGCAAGACCCGGAGCTTGCAGAAAGCTTTCTTAGCATGATGAGAATGTTTTTTAAAGTGTAACAACCTCTCTTCCCAAAGGCTTTTTCCTCTAACCAGGCAAGGTTGAAGACGCTTGATGTTGATTCAAATGCCATGAACATCTCTGAATTCTATGGAGCTGTGCTTATTTATGCCAGCTGATCTCCTGCTCTTAAACTTGACAAGGAATTTTTCTCTGAAAAGGAAATGCCATTTTTTTCCAATGGAAATCAAATAGTCCGAAACTCTGAGCTACAAATCATGACTTAATTAGGAGAATGACACGAGTGACCTTGACATGCATTTTAAAGTGACTCTATTGCTCATTCGAAGGGCGTCTCACAGGAAGAAACTATTACCATTGTAATAATCCAACACTTTGGACATCAACAACCTTAATGAATGTTTGTGAAGTGCTTTGAGATCTGGTGTCCTGGGGAAATAGAACATCCACTAGATTGTTATCACTCCTGTCTTATGTGCAAATAAATAGAGTTACGTTGGGGTGAAGGTGACAGAGGAAGTGGCAAAGTTACAAATAACGCACCGTAATCTAGATAGCATTTGCTACCCACTTCTCACTGTTGCTAAACTTTCTTAGACCCTTCACTTTCTCGGCTTCCAAATATTTCACTAACAAAAGAAAAAGTAGGTAACGTCATATATTTTATTGGACCAACTTGTGTAAGTTTTCCAGCCCATGCAGAAGAATCGTTCTGTGGAAACTTGTCTCTTTCGCCTACAAAAGATATTACCTCTCCAACCTTGTCTTTCGAATACCCTGGGCCCAAGACAGCTAGCACAACATTGCAAAGCACTTCTTCAAATCTTAACTGCAACCTCAGCTAATGTAGGTGGAACAGGTCCAGGGCCCATGTTGCTGGAGGAGATGGGAAAATGTTTGGAGGGAAATATGAGGTTGGAGTTAAGATTCTGCTTTATAGTCACAGTCAGATGGAGAGAAGCGAGGAATGGGATTTTCCACAGGAATAAACGTAAGGGTCTTATCACAATCTTCTGGATATTTGAATTGTAAACTGAAGATTATGATACTGATCCTTATTATGATCATTATGATTATGATCCATCAGGGATGAGTTCTGGGTCCAGTTTTGTTCCATTTCTTCATCAATGATTTAGATAATGGCATAGAGAGTACACTGAGAAAGTTTGCGTCCGATACCTGAGAGAAAACCCACCCAGCCAGAGTAATGGCTGTCATTGACTTCAATGGGCAGTAGATCAGAAAACTTGAGGGTTCAGGCTTTGGAGAGCGTTCCTTCCCTCCTTTGAATTTTAAGAGGAACTGTGCGATGCCCGCAACACATACCGGCTTGGCTCACAAGGACCAGACTGGATTCATTTACAGGACAGCAGATTGTTCAATAGATACAGCTCTGACGAACCTTTGCATTAATTCTTCCTGTAAATCTGATGGAGGTCCCTAGAATAATTCCAGGTTAAATTGTGCCCCATAAAACCTTTCAGATGAAAGAAACCTAAAGGGTGTTTTTGTGGCACCTTAGAGACTAACAAAGGTGCCACAAATCCTTCTTTTCTTTTTGCAGATTCAGACTAACACCGCTGCTACTCTGAAACCGAAAGGGTGTTGTGTGCATGTCATGCCATGGGAGGCTGAAAACACAACAATCTTGAAAACAATTATATCAGATGAAGGAGTGACGTGTGTAGCAAAGCCTGTTTTGTAATCATTTAAGACCTTAAACTAAAGGTTGTCTCAGATTCTCCTGGCAGTCTGCGAAATTGTATAAAAGCGCTCGGCACTCAGGGCTCTTTAACCACTTCCCTTGATTTATCCTCCTAGGTGAGCTCGGTGAGTCCTATTTCTCTCAAACTCTCTAGAGCTATCGAAATGTTACATACGTGACGGTTTTAATTTAGGACGGAATCTTGCAAGTAACTTTGTGAATATTGGCTACGGAGAGGGGCTTCTCCATTAAAATAGCAGTTAGTCAGCTGCAGGCATTGGTAGATTCATGGTTTAGAAGCAAAGGCTGCAATTTTTACAGGTACCTAGGCGTTTGGGACACTAGTGCCTGTTTATTTCCCTTAAGAATTAGGTGTTCAAATCTCTTAGGTCGATTGGAAAAATCTCATACCCACCTTTTCACTAAGGGGTGCTAGAAGGAAACCTCCCCAGTTTATTGCATAAGAAACCACGTCTGTGTGCTTCTTTATACTGTGACAGCTGCTGCTCAACAATAGTTCGGAGAGACTGACGTTACATGGACTTCTGGTGTGATCCAGGAGGGCAGTTTCTGTGGTCTTGTGCGCATGAGTAGCCATGTCAGACGCAGATCCTCAGGTAGCGTAAGTTAGCTTAGATCCTTAAATTTAGTTGACCAGTGCTGATATCTGCCTGCTCAGGTTTCTGGTTCTTCGTATTTTGCTTTGGCAAAAGAATAGTCCATTCATTGATTTGTAAGTATTGCTGACTCACAAGCTTCAGAAGCCAAAGTGCCATGCTCCGATTCTGGAGAGAACTGGTCTCTAAGCTGAGGTAAAATCCTCACAAGCTAATCTTAACACATTTGTCCCTGCCAAGCGTTGTATAAACCTTTTATATAAGGGAAGAAAAATCCCATGAGTGTCTGACAGAAATACTCTATATTGTACGTTTATTTCTTCCAGTCAGTTTTTTTAAGAGAAAGGGACTCAGAAGGGTTGAGAAGGGTTGGGTAGGAGGGAGGCTAAGAGAGAGGGGAGCAAGAGGACTAGGACGAGGCAATAGGAGGCAAAATGGAGCTGGGAACTAAGGGGCTAGATGATCATTTCCTGGCTCCGTCTCTCTCTCTCTCTAGCCCCCATTACAATAGGAACTGAGCTTTTTCCTTTTCATTCTCTTGGCTCTAATGCATTACGCTGACTCTTTTCCCTGCTGTGTGTTTCAGGTTTACCTCCAACGCAGAAAGATGACTTACCACCACCAAAAGATTTCTCATCGTTGGGGCTGTGACCCCTGTTGGAATGGGGGCTGGGGCGGTTATAGGGGCCATTATGACTGCTATCGGCCATGGGGTTACTATAGGCCATACAGTTATGGATGGTGCCCTAATTACGATTCCTGCTACTCTTACCCTTACCGATGGGGCAGTGGGTACGGCTATGGAAGATGCTGGCCATGTTTCGCTGAGGAGCAATAGACCCGGAACAAGGAACAACCAGGAAACGAAAAGCAAGATACGATTCACCGATCAGCTTGTGGGCAATGGCTTTCAGAAATGCTGAGCAACCACCACTGCCATGGGAGCTGTGATTGCTCAGTGCCTCAGGAAACCTACCTAGTAGCTGTATTTCCCTTTTATGACTGTTTCCGCTAATGCCTCCTATTAGAGTCTGAGAGTTGGAAGGGACCTCAGGAGATCATCTAGTCCAACCCCCTGCTCAAAGCAGGCACACTCCCCAATTTTTTTTTTGCCCCAGATCCCTAAATGGCCCCCTCAAGGATTGAACTCACAACCCTGGGTTTAGCAGGCCAATGCTCAAACCACTGAGCTATCCCTCCCCACCGTTATTCTAACGGCTTCTTCTAGAACTCTCTAAAGGCCTGACTCCCAATCCATGAAGGCCCCTTTAGGCCACTCTGGCAGTGTCACTGAGGCAGGGACCTTAAAGTTGGCACAAATAACATTTACACTCACGAGCAGGCTCCTTACAGAGCAACGTAAAGGGATCTTAGTGTCAGTGAGAATTAGGCCCTGGGTGTTCTGGCCTCTTCCTGAGTATGGGCCATTTGTCTCTGCCTTTAACTTTGCTACGGAAGATGACTCACAGAGAAAGAGCGTAGTGCTCTACTCCCATTCTGCTTTGTCTCATTTGATGCTGACTGGAATAAAAATGCTGGAAACAGGACTTTACTCTTAACGCTACAGCTCCAATGAAGAAAGAAGAACATCTGGTATGAAATGCATCACCGTGGAGCCAGTGATTTCTTGTAGACCTTCTTGAAACCCTAGAAATATAGTCTTTCTACTCTGCATTCCTTGTGTCTCTTGCTATGTCCTTCTCTTCTAATTCACATTAAAGTCCTTCTGCATCATATTACCAGCCTTTTGGTTTTCCTTTCTGCTCCATTTCTTATTTACCAACCACTGTGGCAGAGAGTCAGAGAACTAATGAGGTACATAACCTGTATTGCAATCGGCGTGAGAGAGGCACATGAGTACTGATTTGTATGTGGATGTAACGTGAATATCACACGATCACAGTTTCCGTGTAAATGCAACTGTAGCCCCCTGTGTGATTCCCTCAGCTCCCGGTTGTCAGCGTTCTTGGTTGGAGACCCGCATCAGGCTCCCTTCTCACCCAGGGATTGAAGGCTGCACAACCATATGCCAGGTTGCCAGGGGGTAGTACCTCTCTGGAAGGGTTTCCATTCCTCAATGATTTACCTTAATCACCCCCTACTGTTTTAGTTCCTGCAGGAGCTGTGGTATCCCTCCTCTTTGTGTGTATCAGACACAATCATCCCTACATTGCTTTACACACAGTGAGAGATAATCTTAATACAAAGCATTTCCCCAAAGATTCTGCATGTGGTTTCATTATTTGTCACAACTAACACCCGTAACTGAGAACAGACTAGGTTTTCCTAAAGAAAAACTATTGTTAAAAATCGATCTCCATTTGAAGCTGAATTCTCTGGGTCCCATCTGCTTTTGCTCTGGATCATGCAAACTGAGCGCAAGCGAGTGTCAAGTGTCAGATCTTGTAAAATGTACGCCCACAGTACACTGGCATAAATGACGGCTCTCTAGATTGATTCTAATCTCTACGTAACAGTGGAGGATCTGGCAGTGAAGAAATGAAAACCAGGATGGAGAATGGGCAGTTATGATGAAGAGAGGACTGGTGAGTCCAGAATTAAGGTCTGGAAGAATTTCTGTTTAAGAGCTGCGTGGGCATAGAGGGGGAAGAGACGGACTGATTAGAGGATTCATCAGGAACTGAGATAGTATTAGTCATGCAAACTACAAGATTTGCTCCTGAATGGAAACTATCGCTAATGTGGCACCTCAATAGATATAAAGAGAGTGATTCACATCAGACGTACCCAGTTCAGCAAAGAAAAGAGGTGAAGAGAAGTAGGGAAATAGCCCTGAGTTGAAAGAGCTTTTATACAGTTTCTCAGATCTCCTGGAAGGTCTGAGATGCCCTTTGTTCCTGAGGTCTTTATTAGTTGCAAATTAATGTTGTTGCATACATTACTCTTTCAACTGATATAATTGTTTTCCTTCGTGTTTGTGATTTCCAGTCTGTTCTCAACCTCACCTAGTAGTTGTGAGAAATATCGCAATTGTATGCAATAACTTTGCGGGAATGTATTGTATGAAATTTACATGTCACTGTGGGTCAGAGATTGTACGTAGGATTGTGTTTTACTCCAGCGGGAAGGGTCTCACTGCTTCCCTAGAAACTAAAACAGTGTGTGCGTGGGTGATGAAGGTAAAATGCAGACGTCTGTAAACATCCGCACAGAGGTACCATCTCTCTCTGATTCATGCTGGATTTTCCAAAGACCAACGAAGAAAGGGCTTCTGGTATAAAACGTCTGGGCTTGAACTGACTCAGAGCCTTCTTTCTGATCCACAACCATACAGGACCTTCTGGCCAAGTAGGTCCCCAATCCTTGCCGAAGAGTAGGAAAGACTTTGGCCTGCTAGGGCCCCAGGAGGCTGATGGTGCCCTCTGGTAAGCTTTGAGCATGCTTATAGGAACTTTTATTGTTGTTCCTCTGCTTTCTCCGAAATGCCTTTACCGTAAGAGTAGAGGTGCTTGCACCGAAGGAGCTGTGTGGTAACGTGTAACTGAAGGCACTCCACTGTTCATAGACCTCAGAGAGAAAAGAAGGCACAGGGGCTACAGGTGCTCACCTTTAGGTAGTCAGGCTTGCTGGGGATATCAGAGGGTAAGGCAGGGAGCTCCTGCAGCCTGAAAGCACCCTGTGAGAAGGGAGAGAGAGAGGCAGATCTCCACCCAAGAGCACTGTTGCCTGGGAACCGGAAACTTGAAGGGGCCACAGTGGGGGAATACAGACGTATTTACATGAAACTGTAAGAGTACGATACACACATTACACCCTGCAGGTTTCTTTGGCAGGAAAAGTTTTAGGGGCAAACTACCTTCCTGACTGCACTGGAGTTACTGATATCCAGAGTTGTATCTGTGCATGAGCAATCCAGTCAGGTCATTTAGATCCAGTCTGGGCCTTCAAATCCAGGCGACGAGAGGCCAATGTGAGAGTAAACCCAAGGAAATGCCAGGTGAGAAATAAGGAGACTAACTACTGAGGGGCACTTGTCCTGCTGACAGATCGTGAAGTTCTGTGTTGGCTCCAGACGATGAAGGACTCAAATGCCTGTGTTACCCAGTGGTACTTGGCATTGCAGTTCTTTTGGGTCTGGGTAGGACGCCGTCCTAAAAAGGAGCGTGAGAAGGTGGACTTCTTCTCACGAACAGATGAGGAGATCTGGCTATTGGGTGAGTGCACCAACTGGTCCACTCACGGTAGGGAGGTATGTGAAGCAGCGTACTCCCCTTTTAGCAGTCAGCCTGGAGGCCACAAACAGAACAGACGGTGTGCAAATAAGGAGACTCCCTGCTCTGTGCTAGTGACTAGTTCATCCGGAAGAAGCAGCTGGATAGGGGAGAGGACACGAGGAGCTGACCAGCCTGTAAGAGGCGGTGATCTCCCAGCTGTGGAAGTTTACCCCGCGCAGGCACAAGAGACTTTGTCTGGACTTTAGTGAGTGGGATCTGAACATGGATCTGGCAAAAAGGGCATTTGGTTTGTTATTACATGGGCTCCTGTCCCCGGGGCTTCATTAAGGGAAACACACTTCTTTGGACTAGTTTGTTTTGTCTCTTCGTTGTTCTGAACTGTGCAGGTGCATGGGTTGACACAGGTAGGGTGCGGTAAGGTGGCTCACCCAGAGTGGCACATCTGGCCAAAAGGGGGCGCTTAGGTTGCCCCTTCCCTTTACACAGGACCAAGGCCCAGTGATGCACAAGATTTCTGAAATTTAAACCTGACAGGCTTTTAATTAAACACCCTTGGGAATAGGAGGGATGGTTTCAGTGTTGGCATTGCCCATCTTGGGGGTACCAAGCACCTATTGTTTGAGATTGAACCGGGACTGGCAAGGTCTAGAAGCTGTGAATCAGAAGGCATCCCCGACACCTAATTGGTAAAGAGAGGGGACCTAGAGGGCTAATACCTCTCTTATGATATACAGACTTTTGCCAGACCTGATGCTCTTGGCAAGACAGGGCTTGAGTGGGACTTAAGTAATGCACAGGCACTGGTTCTCTGCCCAGCAGCGAGTTGTTACCCACAGACCCAGATTCACAAAGGTATTTAGGTGCCTGGCTCGCAGTGATTTCAGTGGGAGCTAGGCACGTAAGTAGCTCTTTTGAATCTGGACCATAGTGGCTAGTAAATCGGGAATGGAGCCGAAAGGAAAACAAAAAGATTGATATTATGAGGCAGAATCAGTTTAATGTGAAAAAGAGGAGAAGTACACAGGAAGAGACAGACAGTAGGCAGCGTAAAAAGAACCTATTTCCAGGGTTTCCTGTAAGTCGCCAAGAAATCACCCGTTACAAGGTGACGCCTTTCACACCAGATGTTCTGGAAGACAATAGAGGAAAAAGTCATAAAGTGTAAGTGGGGAAATAAAGATCCTGGGCAGATTTCCGGAGGTGCTGAGGACTCAGAGCTCCCATGGGAGTTGTGCGCAATCAGGATTTCTGAACGGCATTGCCCATAAGCCCAGCTGTGATTCCGTATCTCGCTTGACGTTTCCTGGTTGTTCCTTGTTCCGGGCCTATTGCTCCTCGGCTAAACATGGCCAGAACTTTCCATAGCCGTACCCATGGCCCCATCGGTAAGGGTAGTGACCACCATACTGATGGCCCCACCCATACCTGTATGGCTTCCAGGAACCCCAGGGCCTATAGCAGCCATAATGGCCTCTATAGCCGCGCCAGCCCTGGTAACAGTAGGGGTTATAATACAATTCATCATTCATGAGTTCATCGAAAGTCATCTTTCTGCGCTGGAGGTTGACCTGAAACACACAGCAGGGAAAAGAGTCAACACAATGCGCTAGGGCCAGTGGAATAATAAGGGTCAAAACTCAGTTACTACTGTATTGCCGGCCAGGGAGATAGCGAGAGGTAGAGAAATGGTGACCTAGACCCTTATGTCCTGGCTACCTATTGCCTCCCAGTTTCTCCTTCTAGTCCTCTGGCTCCCCTCTCTCTTAGCCTCCCTCTTATCCAACCCTTTTGAACACTTCTCAGTCCATTTCTCCTAAGAACACTGTTTGGAATAAGTAAACGTACAACACAGAGTATTTCTGTCATACACGCATGGGATTTTTATTCCTTCTTACAAAATGTTTCTAAGGAGCATGAGAGGGACAATTTTGTTCGGGATAGTTTCCTTGTGAGGATTTAACCTCAGCAGAGAGATCAGTTCCCTTCAAAATCAGAGTGCGGTGCTTTGGCTTCTGAACCTTGTGGGTCAGTAATACTTACAAATGAATGAATGGACAATATTCTTTTGGGAAAACAAAACAGTAAGAACCAGATCCTCAGCCGGCAGCAATCAGCACTGATCAACTGAGTTCAGTGGAGTTACACCAGTTGTGGCTCTGCATCTTAATATGCTCCTGGTGCACAGAAGAACATAGAAATTGCCCTGCTGGATCAGATCAGGATAATGTGTCTGAAAGAATGTTGGGTACCAGCTGCCACAGAAGAACGCAGCAGCACACAGAAGCAGTCTGTTCGGCAATAAACTGGGGGAATTTCTTCCTAACCCCACGAACTGAAAAGTTGGGTCTGAGATTTTTCAAATCTACCAAAGGCATTTGAACACTTTATTCTTAATGAAAATAAAGAGGACCTCGTGTCCAGAAATTCCTATGTACCTCTGAAAGATTGCAGCCTTAACGTCTAAACCCTGAATCCACCAATGCCTGCAACTTAATAACTTACCATTTTTTCCAGTGCGAAACCCCGTGAATAAAGCCAGTAATCACAGAGTTATGTGCAAGTTTCAGTCCTAAATCAAACCATCACGAACACGTCTTGATAGCTATAGAAAGATAGAGTCAAATCAGACTTACCAAGGTCACCAAGGAGGAGAAGTCAAGAGAAGTGGTTAAAGAACCCTGAGTCGCGAGCACTTTTATACAGTTTCTTAAACAGCCTGGAGAATTTGAGACATCCTTTTGCTCGAGGTCCTAATTAGTTACAAAACATATGTTGCTGGGCACATGACTCCTGCGATTGATATAATTGTTTTCTTCTGTGTTCAGGATTGTTGTGTTATCAGCCTCCCATGGGGTATAACATGCACATACAAGCCCACGGGTTTCTTTCATTTTAAAAGTTTTATGGGACACGTTCATGCCTGGTATCATTCTAGCGGCCTCCTCAGGAGTGCTAATGAGAGTGATTGTCAAGGAGATTCAGGGCTGTATCAGTTTCTCAGTCTGCTGTCCTGCAGAGGAATCCAGTTTGGTCCTGCTAAGATATGCTGATATGTATTGCGGGCATTGTACTGCTCTTGTAATTCCTAGGAGGGAGGGGAAATCTCAATGTTCAGAACCTGTAACCCCAAGTTTCGAGATCTAATGCCCATTGAAATCAATGTGAGACATTAGCGTGGGAGGGTTTTCACTCAGACCTTCTGACTTGAAAATTCCCCCTGGAAGAAAGAGAGGATAAGGTCTTTGAACTCTCTAAGTCCCATTATATCTTTCAAATTGTGTTGGTCCTCTGTGCAGGGGTGAATTTCCCCATACATTGATTAGAAATTCAGTTCATAATCTACCTCTAGTTATGTCACCAATGCTGTGGGGTCAGGATGATCATGATGGCAGAAGCTCATGGTGCTGCCTACAGCTGGGTTCCTCTTGCGTTGAGGTGAGGGTGGGTGATAAAAAGCATTGCAATATTTTATAAAGGCTTTGAGGTCAATCCCGGAACATTTACAACATCAGCAATATGATTTCCCTCCAACAAGAGCCAAGACAATTCTTGTCTTGCAGGAAAATGCAGCTGATAAAGCCTCAGGAAAATGGAGATATGGCCTTCTCGGCCAAGGCTGTGTTATGAGGTTAGATTAATTTAACGTCTGACCAACTTTAGGGCATGATGCAAGACCCGGAGCTTGCAGAAAGCTTTCTTAGCATGATGAGAATGTTTTTTAAAGTGTAACAACTTCTCTTCCCAAAGGCTTTTTCCTCTAACCAGGCAAGGTTGAAGATGCTTGATGTTGATTCAAATGCCATGAACATCTCTGAATTCTATGGAGCTGTGCTTATTTATGCCAGCTGATCGCCTGCTCTTAAACTTGACAAGGAATTTTTATCTGAAAAGGAAATGCCATTTTTTTTCAATGGAAATCAAATAGTCCGAAACTCTGAGCTACAAATCATGACTTAATTAGGAGAATGACACGAGTGACCTTGACATGCATTTTAAAGTGACTCTATTGCTCATTCGAAGGGCGTCTTCCAGGAAGAAACTATTACCATTGTAATAATCCAACACTTTGGACATCAACAACCTTAATGAATGTTTGTGAAGTGCTTTGAGATCTGGTGTCCTGGGGAAATAGAACATCCACTAGATTGTTATCACTCCTGTCTTATGTGCAAATAAATAGAGTTACGTTGGGGTGAAGGTGACAGAGGAAGTGGCAAAGTTACAAATAACGCACCGTAATCTAGGTAGCATTTGCTACCCACTTCTCACTGTTGCTAAACTTTCTTAGACCCTTCACTTTCTCGGCTTCCAAATATTTCACTAACAAAAGAAAAAGTAGGTAACGTCATATATTTTATTGGACCAACTTGTGTAAGTTTTCCAGCCCATGCAGAAGAATTGTTCTGTGGAAACTTGTCTCTTTCGCCTACAAAAGATATTACCTCTCCAACCTTGTCTTTCGAATACCCTGGGCCCAAGACAGCTAGCACAACATTGCAAAGCACTTCTTCAAATCTTAACTGCAACCTCAGCTAATGTAGGTGGAACAGGTCCAGGGCCCATGTTGCTGGAGGAGATGGGAAAATGTTTGGAGGGAAATATGAGGTTGGAGTTAAGATTCTGCTTTATAGTCACAGTCAGATGGAGAGAAGCGAGGAATGGGATTTTCCACAGGAATAAACGTAAGGGTCTTATCACAATCTTCTGGATATTTGAATTGTAAACTGAAGATTATGATACTGATCCTTATTATGATCATTATGATTATGATCCATCAGGGATGAGTTCTGGGTCCAGTTTTGTTCCATTTCTTCATCAATGATTTAGATAATGGCATAGAGAGTACACTGAGAAAGTTTGCGTCCGATACCTGAGAGAAAACCCACCCAGCCAGAGTAATGGCTGTCATTGACTTCAATGGGCAGTAGATCAGAAAACTTGAGGGTTCAGGCTTTGGAGAGCGTTCCTTCCCTCCTTTGAATTTTAAGAGGAACTGTGCGATGCCCGCAACACATACCGGCTTGGCTCACAAGGACCAGACTGGATTCATTTACAGGACAGCAGATTGTTCAATAGATACAGCTCTGACGAACCTTTGCATTAATTCTTCCTGTAAATCTGATGGAGGTCCCTAGAATAATTCCAGGTTAAATTGTGCCCCATAAAACCTTTCAGATGAAAGAAACCTAAAGGGTGTTTTTGTGGCACCTTAGAGACTAACAAAGGTGCCACAAATCCTTCTTTTCTTTTTGCAGATTCAGACTAACACCGCTGCTACTCTGAAACCGAAAGGGTGTTGTGTGCATGTCATGCCATGGGAGGCTGAAAACACAACAATCTTGAAAACAATTATATCAGATGAAGGAGTGACGTGCGTAGCAAAGCCTGTTTTGTAATCATTTAAGACCTTAAACTAAAGGTTGTCTCCGATTCTCCTGGCAGTCTGCGAAATTGTATAAAAGCGCTCGGCACTCAGGGCTCTTTAACCACTTCCCTTGATTTATCCTCCTCGGTGAGCTCGGTGAGTCCTATTTCTCTCAAACTCTCTAGAGCTATCGAAATGTTACATACGTGATGATTTTAATTTAGGACGGAATCTTGCAAGTAACTTTGTGAATATTGGCTACGGAGAGGGGCTTCTCCATTAAAATAGCAGTTAGTCAGCTGCAGGCATTGGTAGATTCATGGTTTAGAAGCAAAGGCTGCAATTTTTACAGGTACCTAGGCGTTTGGGACACTAGTGCCTGTTTATTTCCCTTAAGAATTAGGTGTTCAAATCTCTTAGGTCGATTGGAAAAATCTCATACCCACCTTTTCACTAAGGGGTGCTAGAAGGAAACCTCCCCAGTTTATTGCATAAGAAACCACGTCTGTGTGCTTCTTTATATTGTGACAGCTGCTGCTCAACAATAGTTCAGAGAGACTGACGTTACATGGACTTCTGGTGTGATCCAGGAGGGCAGTTTCTGTGGTCTTGTGCGCATGAGTAGCCATGTCAGACGCAGATCCTCAGGTAGCGTAAGTTAGCTTAGATCCTTAAATTTAGTTGACCAGTGCTGATATCTGCCTGCTCAGGTTTCTGGTTCTTCGTATTTTGCTTTGACAAAAGAATAGTCCATTCATTGATTTGTAAGTATTGCTGACTCACAAGCTTCAGAAGCCAAAGTGCCATGCTCCGATTCTGGAGAGAACTGGTCTCTAAGCTGAGGTAAAATCCTCACAAGCTAATCTTAACACATTTGTCCCTGCCAAGCGTTGTATAAACCTTTTATATAAGGGAAGAAAAATCCCATGAGTGTCTGACAGAAATACTCTATATTGTACGTTTATTTGTTCCAGTCAGTTTTTTTAAGAGAAAGGGACTCAGAAGGGTTGAGAAAGGTTGGGTAGGAGGGAGGCTAAGAGAGAGGGGAGCAAGAGGACTAGGACGAGGCAAGAGGAGGCAAAATGGAGCTGGGAACTAAGGGGCTAGATGATCATTTCCTGGCTCCGTCTCTCTCTCTCTCTAGCCCCCATTACAATAGGAACTGAGCTTTTTCCTTTTCATTCTCTTGGCTCTAATGCATTACGCTGACTCTTTTCCCTGCTGTGTGTTTCAGGTTTACCTCCAACGCAGAAAGATGACTTACCACCACCAAAAGATTTCTCATCGTTGGGGCTGTGACCCCTGTTGGAATGGGGGCTGGGGCGGTTATAGGGGCCATTATGACTGCTATGGGCCATGGGGTTACTATAGGCCATACAGTTATGGATGGTGCCTTAATTACGATTCCTGCTACTCTTACCCTTACCGATGGGGCAGTGGGTACGGCTATGGAAGATGCTGGCCATGTTTCGCTGAGGAACAATAGACCCGGAACAAGGAACAACCAGGAAACGAAAAGCAAGATACGATTCACCGATCAGCTTGTGGGCAATGGCTTTCAGAAATGCTGAGCAACCACCACTGCCATGGGAGCTGTGATTGCTCAGTGCCTCAGGAAACCTACCTAGTAGCTGTATTTCCCTTTATGACTGTTTCCGCTAATGCCTCCTATTAGAGTCTGAGAGTTGGAAGGGACCTCAGGAGATCATCTAGTCCAACCCCCTGCTCAAAGCAGGCACACTCCCCAATTTTTTTTTTGCCCCAGATCCCTAAATGGCCCCCTCAAGGATTGAACTCACAACCCTGGGTTTAGCAGGCCAATGCTCAAACCACTGAGCTATCCCTCCCCACCGTTATTCTAACGGCTTCTTCTAGAACTCTCTAAAGGCCTGACTCCCAATCCATGAAGGCCCCTTTAGGCCACTCTGGCAGTGTCACTGAGGCAGGGACCTTAAAGTTGGCACAAATAACATTTACACTCACGAGCAGGCTCCTTACAGAGCAACGTAAAGGGATCTTAGTGTCAGTGAGAATTAGGCCCTGGGTGTTCTGGCCTCTTCCTGAGTATGGGCCATTTGTCTCTGCCTTTAACTTTGCTACGGAAGATGACTCACAGAGAAAGAGCGTAGTGCTCTGCTCCCATTCTGCTTTGTCTCATTTGATGCTGACTGGAATAAAAATGCTGGAAACAGGACTTTACTCTTAACGCTACAGCTGCAATGAAGAAAGAAGAACATCTGGTATGAAATGCATCACCGTGGAGCCAGTGATTTCTTGTAGACCTTCTTGAAACCCTAGAAATATAGTCTTTCTGCTCTGCATTCCTTGTGTCTCTTGCTATGTCCTTCTCTTCTAATTCACATTAAAGTCCTTCTGCATCATATTACCAGCCTTTTGGTTTTCCTTTCTGCTCCATTTCTTATTTACCAACCACTGTGGCAGAGAGTCAGAGAACTAATGAGGTACATAACCTGTATTGCAATCGGCGTGAGAGAGGCACATGAGTACTGATTTGTATGTGGATGTAACGTGAATATCACACGATCACAGTTTCCGTGTAAATGCAACTGTAGCCCCCTGTGTGATTCCCTCAGCTCCCGGTTGTCAGCGTTCTTGGTTGGAGACCCGCATCAGGCTCCCTTCTCACCCAGGGATTGAAGGCTGCACAACCATATGCCAGGTTGCCAGGGGGTAGTACCTCTCTGGAAGGGTTTCCATTCCTCAATGATTTACCTTAATCACCCCCTACTGTTTTAGTTCCTGCAGGAGCTGTGGTATCCCTCCTCTTTGTGTGTATCAGACACAATCATCCCTACATTGCTTTACACACAGTGAGAGATAATCTTAATAGAAAGTATTTCCCCAAAGGTTCTGCATGTGGTTTCATTATTTGTCACAACTAACACCCGTAACTGAGAACAGACTAGGTTTTCCTAAAGAAAAACTATTGTTAAAAATCGATCTCCATTTGAAGCTGAATTCTCTGGGTCCCATCTGCTTTTGCTCTGGATCATGCAAGCTGAGCGCAAGCGAGTGTCAAGTGTCAGATCTTGTAAAATGTACGCCCACAGTACACTGGCATAAATGATGGCTCTCTAGATTGATTCTAATCTCTACGTAAGAGTGGAGGATCTGGCAGCGAAGAAATGAAAACCAGGATGGAGAATGGGCAGTTATGATGAAGAGAGGACTGGTGAGTCCAGAATTAAGGTCTGGAAGAATTTCTGTTTAAGAGCTGCGTGGGCATAGAGGGGGAAGAGACGGACTGATTAGAGGATTCATCAGGAACTGAGATAGTATTAGTCATGCAAACTACAAGATTTGCTCCTGAATGGAAACTATCGCTAATGTGGCACCTCAATAGATATAAAGAGAGTGATTCACATCAGACGTACCCAGTTCAGCAAAGAAAAGAGGTGAAGAGAAGTAGGGAAATAGCCCTGAGTTGAAAGAGCTTTTATACAGTTTCTCAGATCTCCTGGAAGGTCTGAGATGCCCTTTGTTCCTGAGGTCTTTATTAGTTGCAAATTAATGTTGTTGCATACATTACTCTTTCAACTGATATAATTGTTTTCCTTCGTGTTTGTGATTTCCAGTCTGTTCTCAACCTCACCTAGTAGTTGTGAGAAATATCGCAATTGTATGCAATAACTTTGCGGGAATGTATTGTATGAAATTTACATGTCACTGTGGGTCAGAGATTGTACGTAGGATTGTGTTTTACTCCAGCGGGAAAGGTCTCACTGCTTCCCTAGAAACTAAAACAGTGTGTGCGTGGGTGATGAAGGTAAAATGCAGACGTTTGTAAACATCCGCACAGAGGTACCATCTCTCTCTGATTCATGCTGGATTTTCCAAAGACCAACGAAGAAAGGGCTTCTGGTATAAAACGTCTGGGCTTGAACTGACTCAGAGCCTTCTTTCTGATCCACAACCATACAGGACCTTCTGGCCAAGTAGGTCCCCAATCCTTGCCGAAGAGTAGGAAAGACTTTGGCCTGCTAGGGCCCCAGGAGGCTGATGGTGCCCTCTGGTAAGCTTTGAGCATGCTTATAGGAACTTTTATTGTTGTTCCTGTGCTTTCTCCGAAATGCCTTTACCGTAAGAGTAGAGGTGTTTGCACCGAAGGAGCTGTGTGGTAACGTGTAACTGAAGGCACTCCACTGTTCATAGACCTCAGAGAGAAAAGAAGGCACAGGGGCTACAGGTGCTCACCTTTAGGTAGTCAGGCTTGCTGGGGATATCAGAGGGTAAGGCAGGGAGCTCCTGCAGCCTGAAAGCACCCTGTGAGAAGGGAGAGAGAGAGGCAGATCTCCACCCAAGAGCACTGTTGCCTGGGAACCGGAAACTTGAAGGGGCCACAGTGGGGGAATACAGACGTATTTACATGAAACTGTAAGAGTACGATACACACATTACACCCTGCAGGTTTCTTTGGCAGGAAAAGTTTTAAGGGCAAACTACCTTCCTGACTTCACTGGAGTTACTGATATCCAGAGTTGTATCTGTGCATGAGCAATCCAGTGAGGTCATTTAGATCCAGTCTGGGCCTTCAAATCCAGGCGACGAGAGGCCAATGTGAGAGTAAACCCAAGGAAATGCCAGGTGAGAAATAAGGAGACTAACTACTGAGGGGCACTTGTCCTGCTGACAGATCGTGAAGTTCTGTGTTGGCTCCAGACGATGAAGGACTCAAATGCCTGTGTTACCCAGTGGTACTTGGCATTGCAGTTCTTTTGGGTCTGGGTAGGACACCGTCCTAAAAAGGAGCGTGAGAAGGTGGACTTCTTCTCACGAACAGATGAGGAGATCTGGCTATTGGGTGAGTGCACCAACTGGTCACTCACGGTAGGGAGGTATGTGAAGCAGCGTACTCCCCTTTTAGCAGTCAGCCTGGAGGCCACAAACAGAACAGACGGTGTGCAAATAAGGAGACTCCCTGCTCTGTGCTAGTGACTAGTTCATCCGGAAGAAGCAGCTGGATAGGGGAGAGGACACGAGGAGCTGACCAGCCTGTAAGAGGCGGTGATCTCCCAGCTGTGGAAGTTTACCCCGCGCAGGCACAAGAGACTTTGTCTGGACTTTAGTGAGTGGGATCTGAACATGGATCTGGCAAAAAGGGCATTTGGTTTGTTATTACATGGGCTCCTGTCCCCGGGGCTTCATTAAGGGAAACACACTTCTTTGGACTAGTTTGTTTTGTCTCTTCGTTGTTCTGAACTGTGCAGGTGCATGGGTTGACACAGGTAGGGTGCGGTAAGGTGGCTCACCCAGAGTGGCACATCTGGCCAAAAGGGGGTGCTTAGGTTGCCCCTTCCCTTTACACAGGACCAAGTCCCAGTGATGCACAAGATTTCTGAAATTTAAACCTGACAGGCTTTTAATTAAACCCCCTTGGGAATAGGAGGGATGGTTTCAGTGTTGGCATTGCCCATCTTGGGGGTACCAAGCACCTATTGTTCGAGATTGAACCGGGACTGGGAAGGTCTAGAAGCTGTGAATCAGAAGGCATCCCCGACACCTAATTGGTAAAGAGAGGGGACCTAGAGGGCTAATACCTCTCTTATGATATACAGACTTTTGCCAGACCTGATGCTCTTGGCAAGACAGGGCTTGAGTGGGACTTAAGTAATGCACAGGCACTGGTTCTCTGCCCAGCAGCGAGTTGTTACCCACAGACCCAGATTCACAAAGGTATTTAGGTGCCTGGCTCGCACTGATTTCAGTGGGAGCTAGGCACGTAAGTAGCTCTTTTGAATCTGGACCATAGTGGCTAGTAAATCGGGAATGGAGCCGAAAGGAAAACAAAAAGATTGATATTATGAGGCAGAATCAGTTTAATGTGAAAAAGAGGAGAAGTACACAGGAAGAGACAGACAGTAGGCAGCGTAAAAAGAACCTATTTCCAGGGTTTCATGAAAGTTGCCAAGAAATCACCCGTTACAAGGTGACGCCTTTCACACCAGATGTTCTGGAAGACAATAGAGGAAAAAGTCATAAAGTGTAAGTGGGGAAATAAAGATCCTGGGCAGATTTCCGGAGGTGCTGAGGACTCAGAGCTCCCATGGGAGTTGTGCGCAATCAGGATTTCTGAACGGCATTGCCCATAAGCCCAGCTGTGATTCCGTATCTCGCTTGACGTTTCCTGGTTGTTCCTTGTTCCGGGCCTATTGCTCCTCGGCTAAACATGGCCAGAACTTTCCATAGCCGTACCCATGGCCCCATCGGTAAGGGTAGTGACCGCCATACTGATGGCCCCACCCATACCTGTATGGCTTCCAGGAACCCCAGGGCCTATAGCAGCCATAATGGCCTCTATAGCCGCGCCAGCCCTGGTAACAGTAGGGGTTATAATACAATTCATCATTCATGAGTTCATCGAAAGTCATCTTTCTGCGCTGGAGGTTGACCTGAAACACACAGCAGGGAAAAGAGTCAACACAATGCGCTAGGGCCAGTGGAATAATAAGGGTCAAAACTCAGTTACTACTGTATTGCCGGCCAGGGAGATAGAGAGAGGTAGAGAAATGGTGACCTAGACCCTTATGTCCTGGCTACCTATTGCCTCCCAGTTTCTCCTTCTAGTCCTCTGGCTCCCCTCTCTCTTAGCCTCCCTCTTATCCAACCTTTTTGAACACTTCTCAGTCCATTTCTCCTAAGAACACTGTTTGGAATAAGTAAACGTACAACACAGAGTATTTCTGTCATACACGCATGGGATTTTTATTCCTTCTTACAAAATGTTTCTAAGGAGCATGAGAGGGACAATTTTGTTCGGGATAGTTTCCTTGTGAGGATTTAACCTCAGCAGAGAGATCAGTTCCCTTCAAAATCAGAGCGCGGTGCTTTGGCTTCTGAACCTTGTGGGTCAGTAATACTTACAAATGAATGAATGGACAATATTCTTTTGGGAAAACAAAACAGTAAGAACCAGATCCTCAGCCGGCAGCAATCAGCACTGATCAACTGAGTTCAGTGGAGTTACACCAGTTGTGGCTCTGCATCTTAATATGCTCCTGGTGCACAGAAGAACATAGAAATTGCCCTGCTGGATCAGATCAGGATAATGTGTCTGAAAGAATGTTGGGTACCAGCTGCCACAGAAGAACGCAGCAGCACACAGAAGCAGTCTGTTCGGCAATAAACTGGGGGAATTTCTTCCTAACCCCACGAACTGAAAAGTTGGGTCTGAGATTTTTCAAATCTACCAAAGGCATTTGAACACTTTATTCTTAATGAAAATAAAGAGGACCTCGTGTCCAGAAATTCCTATGTACCTCTGAAAGATTGCAGCCTTAACGTCTAAACCCTGAATCCACCAATGCCTGCAACTTAATAACTTACCATTTTTTCCAGTGGGAAACCCCCTGAATAAAGCCAGTAATCACAGAGTTATGTGCAAGTTTCAGTCCTAAATCAAACCATCACGAACACGTCTTGATAGCTATAGAAAGATAGAGTCAAATCAGACTTACCAAGGTCACCAAGGAGGAGAAGTCAAGAGAAGTGGTTAAAGAACCCTGAGTCGCGAGCACTTTTATACAGTTTCTTAAACAGCCTGGAGAATTTGAGACATCCTTTTGCTCGAGGTCCTAATTAGTTACAAAACATATGTTGCTGGGCACATGACTCCTGCGATTGATATAATTGTTTTCTTCTGTGTTCAGGATTGTTGTGTTATCAGCCTCCCATGGGGTATAACATGCACATACAAGCCCACGGGTTTCTTTCATTTTAAAAGTTTTATGGGACACGTTCGTGCCTGGTATCATTCTAGTGACCTCCTCAGGAGTGCTAATGAGAGTGATTGTCAAGGAGATTCAGGGCTGTATCAGTTTCTCAGTCTGCTGTCCTGCAGAGGAATCCAGTTTGGTCCTGCTAAGATATGCTGATATGTATTGCGGGCATTGTACTGCTCTTGTAATTCCTAGGAGGGAGGGGAAATCTCAATGTTCAGAACCTGTAACCCCAAGTTTCGAGATCTAATGCCCATTGAAATCAATGTGAGACATTAGCGTGGGAGGGTTTTGACTCAGACCTTCTGACTTGAAAATTCCCCCTGGAAGAAAGAGAGGATAAGGTCTTTGAACTCTCTAAGTCCCATTATATCTTTCAAATTGTGTTGGTCCTCTGTGCAGGGGTGAATTTCCCCATACATTGATTAGAAATTCAGTTCATAATCTACCTCTAGTTATGTCACCAATGCTGTGGGGTCAGGATGATCATGATGGCAGAAGCTCATGGTGCTGCCTACAGCTGGGTTCCTCTTGCGTTGAGGTGAGGGTGGGTGATAAAAAGCATTGCAATATTTTATAAAGGCTTTGAGGTCAATCCCGGAACATTTACAACATCAGCAATATGATTTCCCTCCAACAAGAGCCAAGACAATTCTTGTCATTGCAGGAAAATGCAGCTGATAAAGCCTCAGGAAAATGGAGATATGGCCTTCTCGGCCAAGGCTGTGTTATGAGGTTAGATTAATTTAACGTCTGACCAACTTTAGGGCATGTTGCAAGACCCGGAGCTTGCAGAAAGCTTTCTTAGCATGATGAGAATGTTTTTTAAAGTGTAACAACTTCTCTTCCCAAAGGCTTTTTCCTCTAACCAGGCAAGGTTGAAGACGCTTGATGTTGATTCAAATGCCATGAACATCTCTGAATTCTATGGAGCTGTGCTTATTTATGCCAGCTGATCTCCTGCTCTTAAACTTGACAAGGAATTTTTATCTGAAAAGGAAATGCCATTTTTTTTCAATGGAAATCAAATAGTCCGAAACTCTGAGCTACAAATCATGACTTAATTAGGAGAATGACACGAGTGACCTTGACATGCATTTTAAAGTGACTCTATTGCTCATTCGAAGGGCGTCTTCCAGGAAGAAACTATTACCATTGTAATAATCCAACACTTTGGACATCAACAACCTTAATGAATGTTTGTGAAGTGCTTTGAGATCTGGTGTCCTGGGGAAATAGAACATCCACTAGATTGTTATCACTCCTGTCTTATGTGCAAATAAATAGAGTTACGTTGGGGTGAAGGTCACAGAGGAAGTGGCAAAGTTACAAATAACGCACCGTAATCTAGATAGCATTTGCTACCCACTTCTCACTGTTGCTAAACTTTCTTAGACCCTTCACTTTCTCGGCTTCCAAATATTTCACTAACAAAAGAAAAAGTAGGTAACGTCATATATTTTATTGGACCAACTTGTGTAAGTTTTCCAGCCCATGCAGAAGAATCGTTCTGTGGAAACTTGTCTCTTTCGCCTACAAAAGATATTACCTCTCCAACCTTGTCTTTCGAATACCCTGGGCCCAAGACAGCTAGCACAACATTGCAAAGCACTTCTTCAAATCTTAACTGCAACCTCAGCTAATGTAGGTGGAACAGGTCCAGGGCCCATGTTGCTGGAGGAGATGGGAAAATGTTTGGAGGGAAATATGAGGTTGGAGTTAAGATTCTGCTTTATAGTCACAGTCAGATGGAGAGAAGCGAGGAATGGGATTTTCCACAGGAATAAACGTAAGGGTCTTATCACAATCTTCTGGATATTTGAATTGTAAACTGAAGATTATGATACTGATCCTTATTATGATCATTATGATTATGATCCATCAGGGATGAGTTCTGGGTCCAGTTTTGTTCCATTTCTTCATCAATGATTTAGATAATGGCATAGAGAGTACACTGAGAAAGTTTGCGTCCGATACCTGAGAGAAAACCCACCCAGCCAGAGTAATGGCTGTCATTGACGTCAATGGGCAGTAGATCAGAAACCTTGAGGGTTCAGGCTTTGGAGAGCGTTCCTTCCCTCCTTTGAATTTTAAGAGGAACTGTGCGATGCCCGCAACACATACCGGCTTGGCTCACAAGGACCAGACTGGATTCATTTACAGGACAGCAGATTGTTCAATAGATACAGCTCTGACGAACCTTTGCATTAATTCTTCCTGTAAATCTGATGGAGGTCCCTAGAATAATTCCAGGTTAAATTGTGCCCCATAAAACCTTTCAGATGCAAGAAACCTAAAGGGTGTTTTTGTGGCACCTTAGAGACTAACAAAGGTGCCACAAAGTCCTTCTTTTCTTTTTGCAGATTCAGACTAACACCGCTGCTACTCTGAAACCGAAAGGGTGTTGTGTGCATGTCATGCCATGGGAGGCTGAAAACACAACAATCTTGAAAACAATTATATCAGATGAAGGAGTGACGTGCGTAGCAAAGCCTGTTTTGTAATCATTTAAGACCTTAAACTAAAGGTTGTCTCAGATTCTCCTGGCAGTCTGCGAAATTGTATAAAAGCGCTCGGCACTCAGGGCTCTTTAACCACTTCCCTTGATTTATCCTCCTCGGTGAGCTCGGTGAGTCCTGTTTCTCTCAAACTCTCTAGAGCTATCGAAATGTTACATACGTGATGGTTTTAATTTAGGACGGAATCTTGCAAGTAACTTTGTGAATATTGGCTACGGAGAGGGGCTTCTCCATTACAATAGCAGTTAGTCAGCTGCAGGCATTGGTAGATTCATGGTTTAGAAGCAAAGGCTGCAATTTTTACAGGTACCTAGGCGTTTGGGACACTAGTGCCTGTTTATTTCCCTTAAGAATTAGGTGTTCAAATCTCTTAGGTCGATTGGAAAAATCTCATACCCACCTTTTCACTAAGGGGTGCTAGAAGGAAACCTCCCCAGTTTATTGCATAAGAAACCACGTCTGTGTGCTTCTTTATACTGTGACAGCTGCTGCTCAACAATAGTTCAGAGAGACTGACGTTACATGGACTTCTGGTGTGATCCAGGAGGGCAGTTTCTGTGGTCTTGTGCGCATGAGTAGCCATGTCAGACGCAGATCCTCAGGTAGCGTAAGTTAGCTTAGATCCTTAAATTTAGTTGACCAGTGCTGATATCTGCCTGCTCAGGTTTCTGGTTCTTCGTATTTTGCTTTGACAAAAGAATAGTCCATTCATTGATTTGTAAGTATTGCTGACTCACAAGCTTCAGAAGCCAAAGTGCCATGCTCCGATTCTGGAGAGAACTGGTCTCTAAGCTGAGGTAAAATCCTCACAAGCTAATCTTAACACATTTGTCCCTGCCAAGCGTTGTATAAACCTTTTATATAAGGGAAGAAAAATCCCATGAGTGTCTGACAGAAATACTCTATATTGTACGTTTATTTCTTCCAGTCAGTTTTTTTAAGAGAAAGGGACTCAGAAGGGTTGAGAAGGGTTGGGTAGGAGGGAGGCTAAGAGAGAGGGGAGCAAGAGGACTAGGACGAGGCAATAGGAGGCAAAATGGAGCTGGGAACTAAGGGGCTAGATGATCATTTCCTGGCTCCGTCTCTCTCTCTCTCTAGCCCCCATTACAATAGGAACTGAGCTTTTTCCTTTTCATTCTCTTGGCTCTAATGCATTACGCTGACTCTTTTCCCTGCTGTGTGTTTCAGGTTTACCTCCAACGCAGAAAGATGACTTACCACCACCAAAAGATTTCTCATCGTTGGGGCTGTGACCCCTGTTGGAATGGGGGCTGGGGCGGTTATAGGGGCCATTATGACTGCTATCGGCCATGGGGTTACTATAGGCCATACAGTTATGGATGGTGCCCTAATTACGATTCCTGCTACTCTTACCCTTACCGATGGGGCAGTGGGTACGGCTATGGAAGATGCTGGCCATGTTTCGCTGAGGAGCAATAGACCCGGAACAAGGAACAACCAGGAAACGAAAAGCAAGATACGATTCACCGATCAGCTTATGGGCAATGGCTTTCAGAAATGCTGAGCAACCACCACTGCCATGGGAGCTGTGATTGCTCAGTGCCTCAGGAAACCTACCTAGTAGCTGTATTTCCCTTTATGACTGTTTCCGCTAATGCCTCCTATTAGAGTACGAGAGTTGGAAGGGACCTCAGGAGATCATCTAGTCCAACCCCCTGCTCAAAGCAGGCACACTCCCCAATTTTTTTTTTGCCCCAGATCCCTAAATGGCCCCCTCAAGGATTGAACTCACAACCCTGGGTTTAGCAGGCCAATGCTCAAACCACTGAGCTATCCCTCCCCACCGTTATTCTAACGGCTTCTTCTAGAACTCTCTAAAGGCCTGACTCCCAATCCATGAAGGCCCCTTTAGGCCACTCTGGCAGTGTCACTGAGGCAGGGACCTTAAAGTTGGCACAAATAACATTTACACTCACGAGCAGGCTCCTCACAGAGCAACGTAAAGGGATCTTAGTGTCAGTGAGAATTAGGCCCTGGGTGTTCTGGCCTCTTCCTGAGTATGGGCCATTTGTCTCTGCCTTTAACTTTGCTACGGAAGATGACTCACAGAGAAAGAGCGTAGTGCTCTGCTCCCATTCTGCTTTGTCTCATTTGATGCTGACTGGAATAAAAATGCTGGAAACAGGACTTTACTCTTAACGCTACAGCTGCAATGAAGAAAGAAGAACAGTCTGGTATGAAATGCATCACCGTGGAGCCAGTGATTTCTTGTAGACCTTCTTGAAACCCTAGAAATATAGTCTTTCTGCTCTGCATTCCTTGTGTCTCTTGCTATGTCCTTCTCTTCTAATTCACATTAAAGTCCTTCTGCATCATATTACCAGCCTTTTGGTTTTCCTTTCTGCTCCATTTCTTATTTACCAACCACTGTGGCAGAGAGTCAGAGAACTAATGAGGTACATAACCTGTATTGCAATCGGCGTGAGAGAGGCACATGAGTACTGATTTGTATGTGGATGTAACGTGAATATCACACGATCACAGTTTCCGTGTAAATGCAACTGTAGCCCCCTGTAGTGATTCCCTCAGCTCCCGGTTGTCAGCGTTCTTGGTTGGAGACCCGCATCAGGCTCCCTTCTCACCCAGGGATTGAAGGCTGCACAACCATATGCCAGGTTGCCAGGGGGTAGTACCTCTCTGGAAGGGTTTCCATTCCTCAATGATTTACCTTAATCACCCCCTACTGTTTTAGTTCCTGCAGGAGCTGTGGTATCCCTCCTCTTTGTGTGTATCAGACACAATCATCCCTACATTGCTTTACACACAGTGAGAGATAATCTTAATACAAAGCATTTCCCCAAAGGTTCTGCATGTGGTTTCATTATTTGTCACAACTAACACCCGTAACTGAGAACAGACTAGGTTTTCCTAAAGAAAAACTATTGTTAAAAATCGATCTCCATTTGAAGCTGAATTCTCTGGGTCCCATCTGCTTTTGCTCTGGATCATGCAAGCTGAGCGCAAGCGAGTGTCAAGTGTCAGAATCTTGTAAAATGTACGCCCACAGTACACTGGCATAAATGATGGCTCTCTAGATTGATTCTAATCTCTACGTAAGAGTGGAGGATGTGGCAGCGAAGAAATGAAAACCAGGATGGAGAATGGGCAGTTATGATGAAGAGAGGACTGGTGAGTCCAGAATTAAGGTCTGGAAGAATTTCTGTTTAAGAGCTGCGTGGGCATAGAGGGGGAAGAGACTGGACTGATTAGAGGATTCATCAGGAACTGAGATAGTATTAGTCATGCAAACTACAAGATTTGCTCCTGAATGGAAACTATCGCTAATGTGGCACCTCAATAGATATAAAGAGAGTGATTCACATCAGACTGTACCCAGTTCAGCAAAGAAAAGAGGTGAAGAGAAGTAGGGAAATAGCCCTGAGTTGAAAGAGCTTTTATACAGTTTCTCAGATCTCCTGGAAGGTCTGAGATGCCCTTTGTTCCTGAGGTCTTTATTAGTTGCAAATTAATGTTGTTGCATACATTACTCTTTCAACTGATATAATTGTTTTCCTTCGTGTTTGTGATTTCCAGTCTGTTCTCAACCTCACCTAGTAGTTGTGAGAAATATCGCAATTGTATGCAATAACTTTGCGGGAATGTATTGTATGAAATTTACATGTCACTGTGGGTCAGAGATTGTACGTAGGATTGTGTTTTACTCCAGCGGGAAGGGTCTCACTGCTTCCCTAGAAACTAAAACAGTGTGTGCGTGGGTGATGAAGGTAAAATGCAGACGTTTGTAAACATCCGCACAGAGGTACCATCTCTCTCTGATTCATGCTGGATTTTCCAAAGACCAACGAAGAAAGGGCTTCTGGTATAAAACGTCTGGGCTTGAACTGACTCAGAGCCTTCTTTCTGATCCACAACCATACAGGACCTTCTGGCCAAGTAGGTCCCCAATCCTTGCCGAAGAGTAGGAAAGACTTTGGCCTGCTAGGGCCCCAGGAGGCTGATGGTGCCCTCTGGTAAGCTTTGAGCATGCTTATAGGAACTTTTATTGTTGTTCCTCTGCTTTCTCCGAAATGCCTTTACCGTAAGAGTAGAGGTGTTTGCACCGAAGGAGCTGTGTGGTAACGTGTAACTGAAGGCACTCCACTGTTCATAGACCTCAGAGAGAAAAGAAGGCACAGGGGCTACAGGTGCTCACCTTTAGGTAGTCAGGCTTGCTGGGGATATCAGAGGGTAAGGCAGGGAGCTCCTGCAGCCTGAAAGCACCCTGTGAGAAGGGAGAGAGAGAGGCAGATCTCCACCCAAGAGCACTGTTGCCTGGGAACCGGAAACTTGAAGGGGCCACAGTGGGGGAATACAGACGTATTTACATGAAACTGTAAGAGTACGATACACACATTACACCCTGCAGGTTTCTTTGGCAGGAAAAGTTTTAAGGGCAAACTACCTTCCTGACTTCACTGGAGTTACTGATATCCAGAGTTGTATCTGTGCATGAGCAATCCAGTCAGGTCATTTAGATCCAGTCTGGGCCTTCAAATCCAGGCGACGAGAGGCCAATGTGAGAGTAAACCCAAGGAAATGCCAGGTGAGAAATAAGGAGACTAACTACTGAGGGGCACTTGTCCTGCTGACAGATCGTGAAGTTCTGTGTTGGCTCCAGACGATGAAGGACTCAAATGCCTGTGTTACCCAGTGGTACTTGGCATTGCAGTTCTTTTGGGTCTGGGTAGGACACCGTCCTAAAAAGGAGCGTGAGAAGGTGGACTTCTTCTCACGAACAGATGAGGAGATCTGGCTATTGGGTGAGTGCACCAACTGGTCCACTCACGGTAGGGAGGTATGTGAAGCAGCGTACTCCCCTTTTAGCAGTCAGCCTGGAGGCCACAAACAGAACAGACGGTGTGCAAATAAGGAGACTCCCTGCTCTGTGCTAGTGACTAGTTCATCCGGAAGAAGCAGCTGGATAGGGGAGAGGACACGAGGAGCTGACCAGCCTGTAAGAGGCGGTGATCTCCCAGCTGTGGAAGTTTACCCCGCGCAGGCACAAGAGACTTTGTCTGGACTTTAGTGAGTGGGATCTGAACATGGATCTGGCAAAAAGGGCATTTGGTTTGTTATTACATGGGCTCCTGTCCCCGGGGCTTCATTAAGGGAAACACACTTCTTTGGACTAGTTTGTTTTGTCTCTTTGTTGTTCTGAACTGTGCAGGTGCATGGGTTGACACAGGTAGGGTGCGGTAAGGTGGCTCACCCAGAGTGGCACATCTGGCCAAAAGGGGGCGCTTAGGTTGCCCCTTCCCTTTACACAGGACCAAGGCCCAGTGATGCACAAGATTTCTGAAATTTAAACCTGACAGGCTTTTAATTAAACACCCTTGGGAATAGGAGGGATGGTTTCAGTGTTGGCATTGCCCATCTTGGGGGTACCAAGCACCTATTGTTCGAGATTGAACCGGGACTGGCAAGGTCTAGAAGCTGTGAATCAGAAGGCATCCCCGACACCTAATTGGTAAAGAGAGGGGACCTAGAGGGCTAATACCTCTCTTATGATATACAGACTTTTGCCAGACCTGATGCTCTTGGCAAGACAGGGCTTGAGTGGGACTTAAGTAATGCACAGGCACTGGTTCTCTGCCCAGCAGCGAGTTGTTACCCACAGACCCAGATTCACAAAGGTATTTAGGTGCCTGGCTCGCACTGATTTCAGTGGGAGCTAGGCACGTAAGTAGCTCTTTTGAATCTGGACCATAGTGGCTAGTAAATCGGGAATGGAGCCGAAAGGAAAACAAAAAGATTGATATTATGAGGCAGAATCAGTTTAATGTGAAAAAGAGGAGAAGTACACAGGAAGAGACAGACAGTAGGCAGCGTAAAAAGAACCTATTTCCAGGGTTTCCTGAAAGTCGCCAAGAAATCACCCGTTACAAGGTGACGCCTTTCACACCAGATGTTCTGGAAGACAATAGAGGAAAAAGTCATAAAGTGTAAGTGGGGAAATAAAGATCCTGGGCAGATTTCCGGAGGTGCTGAGGACTCAGAGCTCCCATGGGAGTTGTGCGCAATCAGCATTTCTGAACGGCATTGCCCATAAGCCCAGCTGTGATTCCGTATCTCGCTTGACGTTTCCTGGTTGTTCCTTGTTCCGGGCCTATTGCTCCTCGGCTAAACATGGCCAGAACTTTCCATAGCCGTACCCATGGCCCCATCGGTAAGGGTAGTGACCGCCATACTGATGGCCCCACCCATACCTGTATGGCTTCCAGGAACCCCAGGGCCTATAGCAGCCATAATGGCCTCTATAGCCGCGCCAGCCCTGGTAACAGTAGGGGTTATAATACAATTCATCATTCATGAGTTCATCGAAAGTCATCTTTCTGCGCTGGAGGTTGACCTGAAACACACAGCAGGGAAAAGAGTCAACACAATGCGCTAGGGCCAGTGGAATAATAAGGGTCAAAACTCAGTTACTACTGTATTGCCGGCCAGGGAGATAGAGAGAGGTAGAGAAATGGTGACCTAGACCCTTATGTCCTGGCTACCTATTGCCTCCCAGTTTCTCCTTCTAGTCCTCTGGCTCCCCTCTCTCTTAGCCTCCCTCTTATCCAACCCTTTTGAACACTTCTCAGTCCATTTCTCCTAAGAACACTGTTTGGAATAAGTAAACGTACAACACAGAGTATTTCTGTCATACACGCATGGGATTTTTATTCCTTCTTACAAAATGTTTCTAAGGAGCATGAGAGGGACAATTTTGTTCGGGATAGTTTCCTTGTGAGGATTTAACCTCAGCAGAGAGATCAGTTCCCTTCAAAATCAGAGCGCGGTGCTTTGGCTTCTGAACCTTGTGGGTCAGTAATACTTACAAATGAATGAATGGACAATATTCTTTTGGGAAAACAAAACAGTAAGAACCAGATCCTCAGCCGGCAGCAATCAGCACTGATCAACTGAGTTCAGTGGAGTTACACCAGTTGTGGCTCTGCATCTTAATATGCTCCTGGTGCACAGAAGAACATAGAAATTGCCCTGCTGGATCAGATCAGGATAATGTGTCTGAAAGAATGTTGGGTACCAGCTGCCACAGAAGAACGCAGCAGCACACAGAAGCAGTCTGTTCGGCAATAAACTGGGGGAATTTCTTCCTAACCCCACGAACTGAAAAGTTGGGTCTGAGATTTTTCAAATCTACCAAAGGCATTTGAACACTTTATTCTTAATGAAAATAAAGAGGACCTCGTGTCCAGAAATTCCTATGTACCTCTGAAAGATTGCAGCCTTAACGTCTAAACCCTGAATCCACCAATGCCTGCAACTTAATAACTTACCATTTTTTCCAGTGGGAAACCCCCTGAATAAAGCCAGTAATCACAGAGTTATGTGCAAGTTTCAGTCCTAAATCAAACCATCACGAACACGTCTTGATAGCTATAGAAAGATAGAGTCAAATCAGACTTACCAAGGTCACCAAGGAGGAGAAGTCAAGAGAAGTGGTTAAAGAACCCTGAGTCGCGAGCACTTTTATACAGTTTCTTAAACAGCCTGGAGAATTTGAGACATCCTTTTGCTCGAGGTCCTAATTAGTTACAAAACATATGTTGCTGGGCACATGACTCCTGCGATTGATATAATTGTTTTCTTCTGTGTTCAGGATTGTTGTGTTATCAGCCTCCCATGGGGTATAACATGCACATACAAGCCCACGGGTTTCTTTCATTTTAAAAGTTTTATGGGACACGTTCGTGCCTGGTATCATTCTAGTGACCTCCTCAGGAGTGCTAATGAGAGTGATTGTCAAGGAGATTCAGGGCTGTATCAGTTTCTCAGTCTGCTGTCCTGCAGAGGAATCCAGTTTGGTCCTGCTAAGATATGCTGATATGTATTGCGGGCATTGTACTGCTCTTGTAATTCCTAGGAGGGAGGGGAAATCTCAATGTTCAGAACCTGTAACCCCAAGTTTCGAGATCTAATGCCCATTGAAATCAATGTGAGACATTAGCGTGGGAGGGTTTTGACTCAGACCTTCTGACTTGAAAATTCCCCCTGGAAGAAAGAGAGGATAAGGTCTTTGAACTCTCTAAGTCCCATTATATCTTTCAAATTGTGTTGGTCCTCTGTGCAGGGGTGAATTTCCCCATACATTGATTAGAAATTCAGTTCATAATCTACCTCTAGTTATGTCACCAATGCTGTGGGGTCAGGATGATCATGATGGCAGAAGCTCATGGTGCTGCCTACAGCTGGGTTCCTCTTGCGTTGAGGTGAGGGTGGGTGATAAAAAGCATTGCAATATTTTATAAAGGCTTTGAGGTCAATCCCGGAACATTTACAACATCAGCAATATGATTTCCCTCCAACAAGAGCCAAGACAATTCTTGTCTTGCAGGAAAATGCAGCTGATAAAGCCTCAGGAAAATGGAGATAGGGCCTTCTCGGCCAAGGCTGTGTTATGAGGTTAGATTAATTTAACGTCTGACCAACTTTAGGGCATGTTGCAAGACCCGGAGCTTGCAGAAAGCTTTCTTAGCATGATGAGAATGTTTTTTAAAGTGTAACAACTTCTCTTCCCAAAGGCTTTTTCCTCTAACCAGGCAAGGTTGAAGACGCTTGATGTTGATTCAAATGCCATGAACATCTCTGAATTCTATGGAGCTGTGCTTATTTATGCCAGCTGATCTCCTGCTCTTAAACTTGACAAGGAATTTTTATCTGAAAAGGAAATGCCATTTTTTTCCAATGGAAATCAAATAGTCCGAAACTCTGAGCTACAAATCATGACTTAATTAGGAGAATGACACGAGTGACCTTGACATGCATTTTAAAGTGACTCTATTGCTCATTCGAAGGGTGTCTTCCAGGAAGAAACTATTACCATTGTAATAATCCAACACTTTGGACATCAACAACCTTAATGAATGTTTGTGAAGTGCTTTGAGATCTGGTGTCCTGGGGAAATAGAACATCCACTAGATTGTTATCACTCCTGTCTTATGTGCAAATAAATAGAGTTACGTTGGGGTGAAGGTCACAGAGGAAGTGGCAAAGTTACAAATAACGCACCGTAATCTAGATAGCATTTGCTACCCACTTCTCACTGTTGCTAAACTTTCTTAGACCCTTCACTTTCTCGGCTTCCAAATATTTCACTAACAAAGAAAAAGTAGGTAACGTCATATATTTTATTGGACCAACTTGTGTAAGTTTTCCAGCCCATGCAGAAGAATCGTTCTGTGGAAACTTGTCTCTTTCGCCTACAAAAGATATTACCTCTCCAACCTTGTCTTTCGAATACCCTGGGCCCAAGACAGCTAGCACAACATTGCAAAGCACTTCTTCAAATCTTAACTGCAACCTCAGCTAATGTAGGTGGAACAGGTCCAGGGCCCATGTTGCTGGAGGAGATGGGAAAATGTTTGGAGGGAAATATGAGGTTGGAGTTAAGATTCTGCTTTATAGTCACAGTCAGATGGAGAGAAGCGAGGAATGGGATTTTCCACAGGAATAAACGTAAGGGTCTTATCACAATCTTCTGGATATTTGAATTGTAAACTGAAGATTATGATACTGATCCTTATTATGATCATTATGATTATGATCCATCAGGGATGAGTTCTGGGTCCAGTTTTGTTCCATTTCTTCATCAATGATTTAGATAATGGCATAGAGAGTACACTGAGAAAGTTTGCGTCCGATACCTGAGAGAAAACCCACCCAGCCAGAGTAATGGCTGTCATTGACGTCAATGGGCAGTAGATCAGAAACCTTGAGGGTTCAGGCTTTGGAGAGCGTTCCTTCCCTCCTTTGAATTTTAAGAGGAACTGTGCGATGCCCGCAACACATACCGGCTTGGCTCACAAGGACCAGACTGGATTCATTTACAGGACAGCAGATTGTTCAATAGATACAGCTCTGACGAACCTTTGCATTAATTCTTCCTGTAAATCTGATGGAGGTCCCTAGAATAATTCCAGGTTAAATTGTGCCCCATAAAACCTTTCAGATGAAAGAAACCTAAAGGGTGTTTTTGTGGCACCTTAGAGACTAACAAAGGTGCCACAAGTCCTTCTTTTCTTTTTGCAGATTCAGACTAACACAGCTGCTACTCTGAAACCGAAAGGGTGTTGTGTGCATGTCATGCCATGGGAGGCTGAAAACACAACAATCTTGAAAACAATTATATCAGATGAAGGAGTGACGTGCGTAGCAAAGCCTGTTTTGTAATCATTTAAGACCTTAAACTAAAGGTTGTCTCCGATTCTCCTGGCAGTCTGCGAAATTGTATAAAAGCGCTCGGCACTCAGGGCTCTTTAACCACTTCCCTTGATTTATCCTCCTCGGTGAGCTCGGTGAGTCCTATTTCTCTCAAACTCTCTAGAGCTATCGAAATGTTACATACGTGATGGTTTTAATTTAGGACGGAATCTTGCAAGTAACTTTGTGAATATTGGCTACGGAGAGGGGCTTCTCCATTAAAATAGCAGTTAGTCAGCTGCAGGCATTGGTGGATTCATGGTTTAGAAGCAAAGGCTGCAATTTTTACAGGTACCTAGGCGTTTGGGACACTAGTGCCTGTTTATTTCCCTTAAGAATTAGGTGTTCAAATCTCTTAGGTCGATTGGAAAAATCTCATACCCACCTTTTCACTAAGGGGTGCTAGAAAGGAAACCTCCCCAGTTTATTGCATAAGAAACCACGTCTGTGTGCTTCTTTATACTGTGACAGCTGCTGCTCAACAATAGTTCAGAGAGACTGACGTTACATGGACTTCTGGTGTGATCCAGGAGGGCAGTTTCTGTGGTCTTGTGCGCATGAGTAGCCATGTCAGACGCAGATCCTCAGGTAGCGTAAGTTAGCTTAGATCCTTAAATTTAGTTGACCAGTGCTGATATCTGCCTGCTCAGGTTTCTGGTTCTTCGTATTTTGCTTTGACAAAAGAATAGTCCATTCATTGATTTGTAAGTATTGCTGACTCACAAGCTTCAGAAGCCAAAGTGCCATGCTCCGATTCTGGAGAGAACTGGTCTCTAAGCTGAGGTAAAATCCTCACAAGCTAATCTTAACACATTTGTCCCTGCCAAGCGTTGTATAAACCTTTTATATAAGGGAAGAAAAATCCCATGAGTGTCTGACAGAAATACTCTATATTGTACGTTTATTTCTTCCAGTCAGTTTTTTTAAGAGAAAGGGACTCAGAAGGGTTGAGAAGGGTTGGGTAGGAGGGAGGCTAAGAGAGAGGGGAGCAAGAGGACTAGGACGAGGCAAGAGGAGGCAAAATGGAGCTGGGAACTAAGGGGCTAGATGATCATTTCCTGGCTCCGTCTCTCTCTCTCTCTAGCCCCCATTACAATAGGAACTGAGCTTTTTCCTTTTCATTCTCTTGGCTCTAATGCATTACGCTGACTCTTTTCCCTGCTGTGTGTTTCAGGTTTACCTCCAACGCAGAAAGATGACTTACCACCACCAAAAGATTTCTCATCGTTGGGGCTGTGACCCCTGTTGGAATGGGGGCTGGGGCGGTTATAGGGGCCATTATGACTGCTATCGGCCATGGGGTTACTATAGGCCATACAGTTATGGATGGTGCCCTAATTACGATTCCTGCTACTCTTACCCTTACCGATGGGGCAGTGGGTACGGCTATGGAAGATGCTGGCCATGTTTCGCTGAGGAGCAATAGACCCGGAACAAGGAACAACCAGGAAACGAAAAGCAAGATACGATTCACCGATCAGCTTATGGGCAATGGCTTTCAGAAATGCTGAGCAACCACCACTGCCATGGGAGCTGTGATTGCTCAGTGCCTCAGGAAACCTACCTAGTAGCTGTATTTCCCTTTATGACTGTTTCCGCTAATGCCTCCTATTAGAGTCTGAGAGTTGGAAGGGACCTCAGGAGATCATCTAGTCCAACCCCCTGCTCAAAGCAGGCACACTCCCCAATTTTTTTTTTTGCCCCAGATCCCTAAATGGCCCCCTCAAGGATTGAACTCACAACCCTGGGTTTAGCAGGCCAATGCTCAAACCACTGAGCTATCCCTCCCCACCGTTATTCTAACGGCTTCTTCTAGAACTCTCTAAAGGCCTGACTCCCAATCCATGAAGGCCCCTTTAGGCCACTCTGGCAGTGTCACTGAGGCAGGGACCTTAAAGTTGGCACAAATAACATTTACACTCACGAGCAGGCTCCTTACAGAGCAACGTAAAGGGATCTTAGTGTCAGTGAGAATTAGGCCCTGGGTGTTCTGGCCTCTTCCTGAGTATGGGCCATTTGTCTCTGCCTTTAACTTTGCTACGGAAGATGACTCACAGAGAAAGAGCGTAGTGCTCTGCTCCCATTCTGCTTTGTCTCATTTGATGCTGACTGGAATAAAAATGCTGGAAACAGGACTTTACTCTTAACGCTACAGCTGCAATGAAGAAAGAAGAACGTCTGGTATGAAATGCATCACTGTGGAGCCAGTGATTTCTTGTAGACCTTCTTGAAACCCTAGAAATATAGTCTTTCTGCTCTGCATTCCTTGTGTCTCTTGCTATGTCCTTCTCTTCTAATTCACATTAAAGTCCTTCTGCATCATATTACCAGCCTTTTGGTTTTCCTTTCTGCTCCATTTCTTATTTACCAACCACTGTGGCAGAGAGTCAGAGAACTAATGAGGTACATAACCTGTATTGCAATCGGCGTGAGAGAGGCACATGAGTACTGATTGGTATGTGGATGTAACGTGAATATCACACGATCACAGTTTCCGTGTAAATGCAACTGTAGCCCCCTGTGTGATTCCCTCAGCTCCCGGTTGTCAGCGTTCTTGGTTGGAGACCCGCATCAGGCTCCCTTCTCACCCAGGGATTGAAGGCTGCACAACCATATGCCAGGTTGCCAGGGGGTAGTACCTCTCTGGAAGGGTTTCCATTCCTCAATGATTTACCTTAATCACCCCCTACTGTTTTAGTTCCTGCAGGAGCTGTGGTATCCCTCCTCTTTGTGTGTATCAGACACAATCATCCCTACATTGCTTTACACACAGTGAGAGATAATCTTAATACAAAGCATTTCCCCAAAGATTCTGCATGTGGTTTCATTATTTGTCACAACTAACACCCGTAACTGAGAACAGACTAGGTTTTCCTAAAGAAAAACTATTGTTAAAAATCGATCTCCATTTGAAGCTGAATTCTCTGGGTCCCATCTGCTTTTGCTCTGGATCATGCAAGCTGAGCGCAAGCGAGTGTCAAGTGTAGATCTTGTAAAATGTACGCCCACAGTACACTGGCATAAATGATGGCTCTCTAGATTGATTCTAATCTCTACGTAAGAGTGGAGGATGTGGCAGCGAAGAAATGAAAACCAGGATGGAGAATGGGCAGTTATGATGAAGAGAGGACTGGTGAGTCCAGAATTAAGGTCTGGAAGAATTTCTGTTTAAGAGCTGCGTGGGCATAGAGGGGAAGAGATGGACTGATTAGAGGATTCATCAGGAACTGAGATAGTATTAGTCATGCAAACTACAAGATTTGCTCCTGAATGGAAACTATCGCTAATGTGGCACCTCAATAGATATAAAGAGAGTGATTCACATCAGACGTACCCAGTTCAGCAAAGAAAGAGGTGAAGAGAAGTAGGGAAATAGCCCTGAGTTGAAAGAGCTTTTATACAGTTTCTCAGTCTCCTGGAAGGTCTGAGATGCCCTTTGTTCCTGAGGTCTTTATTAGTTGCAAATTAATGTTGTTGCATACATTACTCTTTCAACTGATATAATTGTTTTCCTTCGTGTTTGTGATTCCAGTCTGTTCTCAACCTCACCTAGTAGTTGTGAGAAATATCGCAATTGTATGCAATAACTTTGCGGGAATGTATTGTATGAAATTTACATGTCACTGTGGGTCAGAGATTGTACGTAGGATTGTGTTTTACTCCAGCGGGAAGGGTCTCACTGCTTCCCTAGAAACTAAAACAGTGTGTGCGTGGGTGATGAAGGTAAAATGCAGACGTTTGTAACATCCGCACAGAGGTACCATCTCTCTCTGATTCATGCTGGATTTTCCAAAGACCAACGAAGAAAGGGCTTCTGGTATAAAACGTCTGGGCTTGAACTGACTCAGAGCCTTCTTTCTGATCCACAACCATACAGGACCTTCTGGCCAAGTAGGTCCCCAATCCTTGCCGAAGAGTAGGAAAGACTTTGGCCTGCTAGGGCCCCAGGAGGCTGATGGTGCCCTCTGGTAAGCTTTGAGCATGCTTATAGGAACTTTTATTGTTGTTCCTCTGCTTTCTCCGAAATGCCTTTACCGTAAGAGTAGAGGTGCTTGCACCGAAGGAGCTGTGTGGTAACGTGTAACTGAAGGCACTCCACTGTTCATAGACCTCAGAGAGAAAAGAAGGCACAGGGGCTACAGGTGCTCACCTTTAGGTAGTCAGGCTTGCTGGGGATATCAGAGGGTAAGGCAGGGAGCTCCTGCAGCCTGAAAGCACCCTGTGAGAAGGGAGAGAGAGAGGCAGATCTCCACCCAAGAGCACTGTTGCCTGGGAACCGGAAACTTGAAGGGGCCACAGTGGGGGAATACAGACGTATTTACATGAAACTGTAAGAGTACGATACACACATTACACCCTGCAGGTTTCTTTGGCAGGAAAAGTTTTAAGGGCAAACTACCTTCCTGACTTCACTGGAGTTACTGATATCCAGAGTTGTATCTGTGCATGAGCAATCCAGTCAGGTCATTTAGATCCAGTCTGGGCCTTCAAATCCAGGCGACGAGAGGCCAATGTGAGAGTAAACCCAAGGAAATGCCAGGTGAGAAATAAGGAGACTAACTACTGAGGGGCACTTGTCCTGCTGACAGATCGTGAAGTTCTGTGTTGGCTCCAGACGATGAAGGACTCAAATGCCTGTGTTACCCAGTGGTACTTGGCATTGCAGTTCTTTTGGGTCTGGGTAGGACACCGTCCTAAAAAGGAGCGTGAGAAGGTGGACTTCTTCTCACGAACAGATGAGGAGATCTGGCTATTGGGTGAGTGCACCAACTGGTCCACTCACGGTAGGGAGGTATGTGAAGCAGCGTACTCCCCTTTTAGCAGTCAGCCTGGAGGCCACAAACAGAACAGACGGTGTGCAAATAAGGAGACTCCCTGCTCTGTGCTAGTGACTAGTTCATCCGGAAGAAGCAGCTGGATAGGGGAGAGGACACGAGGAGCTGACCAGCCTGTAAGAGGCGGTGATCTCCCAGCTGTGGAAGTTTACCCCGCGCAGGCACAAGAGACTTTGTCTGGACTTTAGTGAGTGGGATCTTAAACATAAAAAAGAAGCTTACAAGAAGTGGAAGGTTGGACATATGACCAGGGAAGAGTATAAAAATATTGCTCGGGCATGTAGGAAAGATATCAGGAGGGCCAAATCGCACCTGGAGCTGCAGCTAGCAAGAGATGTCAAGAGTAACAAGAAGGGTTTCTTCAGGTATGTTGGCAACAAGAAGAAAGCCAAGGAAAGTGTGGGCCCCTTACTGAATGAGGGAGGCAAGCTAGTGACAGAGGATGTGGAAAAAGCTAATGTACTCAATGCTTTTTTTGCCTCTGTTTTCACTAACAAGGTCAGCTCCCAGACTGCTGCGCTGGGCATCACAAAATGGGTAAGAGATGGCCCGCCCTCTGTGGAGATAGAGGTGGTTAAGGACTATTTAGAAAAGCTGGACGTGCACAAGTCCATGGGGCCGGACGAGTTGCATCCGAGAGTGCTGAAGGAATTGGCGGCTGTGATTGCAGAGCCCTTGGCCATTATCTTTGAAAACTCGTGGCGAACGGGGGAAGTCCCGGATGACTGGAAAAAGGCTAATGTAGTGCCAATCTTTAAAAAAGGGAAGAAGGAGGATCCTGGGAATTACAGGCCAGTCAGCCTCACCTCAGTCCCTGGAAAAATCATGGAGCAGGTCCTCAAAGAATCAATCCTGAAGCACTTACATGAGAGGAAAGTGATCAGGAACAGTTAGCATGGATTCACCAGGGAAGGTCATGCCTGACTAATCTAATCGCCTTTTATGATGAGATTACTGGTTCTGTGGATGAAGGGAAAGCAGTGGATGTATTGTTTCTTGACTTTAGCAAAGCTTTTGACACGGTCTCCCACAGTATTCTTGTCAGCAAGTTAAGGAAGTATGGGCTGGATGAATGCACTATAAGGTGGGTAGAAAGCTGGCTAGATTGTCGGGCTCAACGGGTAGTGATCAATGGCTCCATGTCTAGTTGGCAGCCGGTGTCAAGTGGAGTGCCCCAGGGGTCGGTCCTGGGGCCGGTTTTGTTCAATTCTTCATAAATGATCTGGAGGATGGTGTGGATTGCACTCTCAGCAATTTGCGGATGATACTAAACTGGGAGGAGTGGTAGATACGCTGGAGGGGAGGGATAGGATACAGAAGGACCTAGACAAATTGGAGGATTGGGCCAAAAGAAATCTGATGAGGTTCAATAAGGATAAGTGCAGGGTCCTGCACTTAGGATGGAAGAATCCAATGCACCGCTACAGACTAGGGACCGAATGGCTAGGCAGCAGTTCTGCGGAAAAGGACCTAGGGGTGACAGTGGACGAGAAGCTGGATATGAGTCAGCAGTGTGCCCTTGTTGCCAAGAAGGCCAATGGCATTTTGGGATGTATAAGTAGGGGCATAGCGAGCAGATCGAGGGACGTGATCGTTCCCCTCTATTCGACACTGGTGAGGCCTCATCTGGAGTACTGTGTCCAGTTTTGGGCCCCACACTACAAGAAGGATGTGGATAAATTGGAGAGAGTCCAGCGAAGGGCAACAAAAATGATTAGGGGTCTAGAGCACATGACTTATGAGGAGAGGCTGAGGGAGCTGGGATTGTTTAGTCTGCAGAAGAGAAGAATGAGGGGGGATTTGATAGCTGCTTTCAACTACCTGAAAGGGGGTTCCAAAGAGGATGGCTCTAGACTGTTCTCAATGGTAGCAGATGACAGAACGAGGAGTAATGGTCTCAAGTTGCAATGGGGGAGGTCTAGATTGGATAATAGGAAAAACTTTTTCACTAAGAGGGTGGTGAAACACTGGAATGCGTTACCTAGGGAGGTGGTAGAATCTCCTTCCTTAGAGGTTTTTAAGGTCAGGCTTGACAAAGCCCTGGCTGGGATGATTTAACTGGGACTTGGTCCTGCTTCGAGCAGGGGGTTGGACTAGATGACCTTCTGGGGTCCCTTCCAACCCTGATATTCTATGATTCTATGATTCTATGATCTGAACATGGATCTGGCAAAAAGGGCATTTGGTTTGTTATTACATGGGCTCCTGTCCCCGGGGCTTCATTAAGGGAAACACACTTCTTTGGACTAGTTTGTTTTGTCTCTTCGTTGTTCTGAACTGTGCAGGTGCATGGGTTGACACAGGTAGGGTGCGGTAAGGTGGCTCACCCAGAGTGGCACATCTGGCCAAAAGGGGGCGCTTAGGTTGCCCCTTCCCTTTACACAGGACCAAGGCCAGTGATGCACAAGATTTCTGAAATTAAACCTGACAGGCTTTTAATTAAACACCCTTGGGAATAGGAGGGATGGTTTCAGTGTTGGCATTGCCCATCTTGGGGGTACCAAGCACCTATTGTTCGAGATTGAACCGGGACTGGCAAGGTCTAGAAGCTGTGAATCAGAAGGCATCCCCGACACCTAATTGGTAAAGAGAGGGGACCTAGAGGGCTAATACCTCTCTTATGATATACAGACTTTTGCCAGACCTGATGCTCTTGGCAAGACAGGGCTTGAGTGGGACTTAAGTAATGCACAGGCACGGGTTCTCTGCCCAGCAGCGAGTTGTTACCCACAGACCCAGATTCACAAAGGTATTTAGGTGCCTGGCTCGCACTGATTTCAGTGGGAGCTAGGCACGTAAGTAGCTCTTTTGAATCTGGACCATAGTGGCTAGTAAATCGGGAATGGAGCCGAAAGGAAAACAAAAAGATTGATATTATGAGGCAGAATCAGTTTAATGTGAAAAAGAGGAGAAGTACACAGGAAGAGACAGACAGTAGGCAGCGTAAAAAGAACCTATTTCCAGGGTTTCCTGAAAGTCGCCAAGAAATCACCCGTTACAAGGTGACGCCTTTCACACCAGATGTTCTGGAAGACAATAGAGGAAAAAGTCATAAAGTGTAAGTGGGGAAATAAAGATCCTGGGCAGATTTCCGGAGGTGCTGAGGACTCAGAGCTCCCATGGGAGTTGTGCGCAATCAGGATTTCTGAACGGCATTGCCCATAAGCCCAGCTGTGATTCCGTATCTCGCTTGACGTTTCCTGGCTGTTCCTTGTTCCGGGCCTATTGCTCCTCGGCTAAACATGGCCAGAACTTTCCATAGCCGTACCCATGGCCCCATCGGTAAGGGTAGTGACCGCCATACTGATGGCCCCACCCATACCTGTATGGCTTCCAGGAACCCCAGGGCCTATAGCAGCCATAATGGCCTCTATAGCCGCGCCAGCCCTGGTAACAGTAGGGGTTATAATACAATTCATCATTCATGAGTTCATCGAAAGTCATCTTTCTGCGCTGGAGGTTGACCTGAAACACACAGCAGGGAAAAGAGTCAACACAATGCGCTAGGGCCAGTGGAATAATAAGGGTCAAAACTCAGTTACTACTGTATTGCTGGCCAGGGAGATAGAGAGAGGTAGAGAAATGGTGACCTAGACCCTTATGTCCTGGCTACCTATTGCCTCCCAGTTTCTCCTTCTAGTCCTCTGGCTCCCCTCTCTCTTAGCCTCCCTCTTATCCAACCCTTTTGAACACTTCTCAGTCCATTTCTCCTAAGAACTCTGTTTGGAATAAGTAAACGTACAACACAGAGTATTTCTGTCATACACGCATGGGATTTTTATTCCTTCTTACAAAATGTTTCTAAGGAGCATGAGAGGGACAATTTTGTTCGGGATAGTTTCCTTGTGAGGATTTAACCTCAGCAGAGAGATCAGTTCCCTTCAAAATCAGAGCGCGGTGCTTTGGCTTCTGAACCTTGTGGGTCAGTAATACTTACAAATGAATGAATGGACAATATTCTTTTGGGAAAACAAAACAGTAAGAACCAGATCCTCAGCCGGCAGCAATCAGCACTGATCAACTGAGTTCAGTGGAGTTACACCAGTTGTGGCTCTGCATCTTAATATGCTCCTGGTGCACAGAAGAACATAGAAATTGCCCTGCTGGATCAGATCAGGATAATGTGTCTGAAAGAATGTTGGGTACCAGCTGCCACAGAAGAACGCAGCAGCACACAGAAGCAGTCTGTTCGGCAATAAACTGGGGGAATTTCTTCCTAACCCCACGAACTGAAAAGTTGGGTCTGAGATTTTTCAAATCTACCAAAGGCATTTGAACACTTTATTCTTAATGAAAATAAAGAGGACCTCGTGTCCAGAAATTCCTATGTACCTCTGAAAGATTGCAGCCTTAACGTCTAAACCCTGAATCCACCAATGCCTGCAACTTAATAACTTACCATTTTTTCCAGTGGGAAACCCCCTGAATAAAGCCAGTAATCACAGAGTTATGTGCAAGTTTCAGTCCTAAATCAAACCATCACAAACACGTCTTGATAGCTATAGAAAGATAGAGTCAAATCAGACTTACCAAGGTCACCAAGGAGGAGAAGTCAAGAGAAGTGGTTAAAGAACCCTGAGTCGCGAGCACTTTTATACAGTTTCTTAAACAGCCTGGAGAATTTGAGACATCCTTTTGCTCGAGGTCCTAATTAGTTACAAAACATATGTTGCTGGGCACATGACTCCTGCAATTGATATAATTGTTTTCTTCTGTGTTCAGGATTGTTGTGTTATCAGCCTCCCATGGGGTAGAACATGCACATACAAGCCCACGGGTTTCTTTCATTTTAAAAGTTTTATGGGACACGTTCGTGCCTGGTATCATTCTAGTGACCTCCTCAGGAGTGCTAATGAGAGTGATTGTCAAGGAGATTCAGGGCTGTATCAGTTTCTCAGTCTGCTGTCCTGCAGAGGAATCCAGTTTGGTCCTGCTAAGATATGCTGATATGTATTGCGGGCATTGTACTGCTCTTGTAATTCCTAGGAGGGAGGGGAAATCTCAATGTTCAGAACCTGTAACCCCAAGTTTCGAGATCTAATGCCCATTGAAATCAATGTGAGACATTAGCGTGGGAGGGTTTTGACTCAGACCTTCTGACTTGAAAATTCCCCCTGGAAGAAAGAGAGGATAAGGTCTTTGAACTCTCTAAGTCCCATTATATCTTTCAAATTGTGTTGGTCCTCTGTGCAGGGGTGAATTTCCCCATACATTGATTAGAAATTCAGTTCATAATCTACCTCTAGTTATGTCACCAATGCTGTGGGGTCAGGATGATCATGATGGCAGAAGCTCATGGTGCTGCCTACAGCTGGGTTCCTCTTGTGTTGAGGTGAGGGTGGGTGATAAAAAGCATTGCAATATTTTATAAAGGCTTTGAGGTCAATCCCGGAACATTTACAACATCAGCAATATGATTTCCCTCCAACAAGAGCCAAGACAATTCTTGTCATGCAGGAAAATGCAGCTGATAAAGCCTCAGGAAAATGGAGATATGGCCTTCTCGGCCAAGGCTGTGTTATGAGGTTAGATTAATTTAACGTCTGACCAACTTTAGGGCATGTTGCAAGACCCGGAGCTTGCAGAAAGCTTTCTTAGCATGATGAGAATGTTTTTTAAAGTGTAACAACTTCTCTTCCCAAAGGCTTTTTCCTCTAACCAGGCAAGGTTGAAGACGCTTGATGTTGATTCAAATGCCATGAACATCTCTGAATTCTATGGAGCTGTGCTTATTTATGCCAGCTGATCGCCTGCTCTTAAACTTGACAAGGAATTTTTATCTGAAAAGGAAATGCCATTTTTTTTCAATGGAAATCAAATAGTCCGAAACTCTGAGCTACAAATCATGACTTAATTAGGAGAATGACACGAGTGACCTTGACGTGCATTTTAAAGTGACTCTATTGCTCATTCGAAGGGCGTCTTCCAGGAAGAAACTATTACCATTGTAATAATCCAACACTTTGGACATCAACAACCTTAATGAATGTTTGTGAAGTGCTTTGAGATCTGGTGTCCTGGGGAAATAGAACATCCACTAGATTGTTATCACTCCTGTCTTATGTGCAAATAAATAGAGTTACGTTGGGGTGAAGGTGACAGAGGAAGTGGCAAAGTTACAAATAACGCACCGTAATCTAGATAGCATTTGCTACCCACTTCTCACTGTTGCTAAACTTTCTTAGACCCTTCACTTTTTCGGCTTCCAAATATTTCACTAACAAAAGAAAAAGTAGGTAACGTCATATATTTTATTGGACCAACTTGTGTAAGTTTTCCAGCCCATGCAGAAGAATCGTTCTGTGGAAACTTGTCTCTTTCGCCTACAAAAGATATTACCTCTCCAACCTTGTCTTTCGAATACCCTGGGCCCAAGACAGCTAGCACAACATTGCAAAGCACTTCTTCAAATCTTAACTGCAACCTCAGCTAATGTAGGTGGAACAGGTCCAGGGCCCATGTTGCTGGAGGAGATGGGAAAATGTTTGGAGGGAAATATGAGGTTGGAGTTAAGATTCTGCTTTATAGTCACAGTCAGATGGAGAGAAGCGAGGAATGGGATTTTCCACAGGAATAAACGTAAGGGTCTTATCACAATCTTCTGGATATTTGAATTGTAAACTGAAGATTATGATACTGATCCTTATTATGATCATTATGATTATGATCCATCAGGGATGAGTTCTGGGTCCAGTTTTGTTCCATTTCTTCATCAATGATTTAGATAATGGCATAGAGAGTACACTGAGAAAGTTTGCGTCCGATACCTGAGAGAAAACCCACCCAGCCAGAGGAATGGCTGTCATTGACGTCAATGGGCAGTAGATCAGAAAACTTGAGGGTTCAGGCTTTGGAGAGCGTTCCTTCCCTCCTTTGAATTTTAAGAGGAACTGTGCGATGCCCGCAACACATACCGGCTTGGCTCACAAGGACCAGACTGGATTCATTTACAGGACAGCAGATTGTTCAATAGATACAGCTCTGACGAACCTTTGCATTAATTCTTCCTGTAAATCTGATGGAGGTCCCTAGAATAATTCCAGGTTAAATTGTGCCCCATAAAACCTTTCAGATGAAAGAAACCTAAAGGGTGTTTTTGTGGCACCTTAGAGACTAACAAAGGTGCCACAAATCCTTCTTTTCTTTTTGCAGATTCAGACTAACACCGCTGCTACTCTGAAACCGAAAGGGTGTTGTGTGCATGTCATGCCATGGGAGGCTGAAAACACAACAATCTTGAAAACAATTATATCAGATGAAGGAGTGACGTGCGTAGCAAAGCCTGTTTTGTAATCATTTGAGACCTTAAACTAAAGGTTGTCTCCGATTCTCCTGGCAGTCTGCGAAATTGTATAAAAGCGCTCGGCACTCAGGGCTCTTTAACCACTTCCCTTGATTTATCCTCCTCGGTGAGCTCGGTGAGTCCTATTTCTCTCAAACTCTCTAGAGTTATCGAAATGTTACATACGTGATGGTTTTAATTTAGGACGGAATCTTGCAAGTAACTTTGTGAATATTGGCTACGGAGAGGGGCTTCTCCATTAAAATAGCAGTTAGTCAGTTGCAGGCATTGGTAGATTCATGGTTTAGAAGCAAAGGCTGCAATTTTTACAGGTACCTAGGCGTTTGGGACACTAGTGCCTGTTTATTTCCCTTAAGAATTAGGTGTTCAAATCTCTTAGGTCGATTGGAAAAATCTCATACCCACCTTTTCACTAAGGGGTGCTAGAAAGAAACCTCCCCAGTTTATTGCATAAGAAACCACGTCTGTGTGCTTCTTTATACTGTGACAGCTGCTGCTCAACAATAGTTCAGAGAGACTGACGTTACATGGACTTCTGGTGTGATCCAGGAGGGCAGTTTCTGTGGTCTTGTGCGCATGAGTAGCCATGTCAGACGCAGATCCTCAGGTAGCGTAAGTTAGCTTAGATCCTTAAATTTAGTTGACCAGTGCTGATATCTGCCTGCTCAGGTTTCTGGTTCTTCGTATTTTGCTTTGACAAAAGAATAGTCCATTCATTGATTTGTAAGTATTGCTGACTCACAAGCTTCAGAAGCCAAAGTGCCATGCTCCGATTCTGGAGAGAACTGGTCTCTAAGCTGAGGTAAAATCCTCACAAGCTAATCCTAACACATTTGTCCCTGCCAAGCGTTGTATAAACCTTTTATATAAGGGAAGAAAAATCCCATGAGTGTCTGACAGAAATACTCTATATTGTACGTTTATTTCTTCCAGTCAGTTTTTTTAAGAGAAAGGGACTCAGAAGGGTTGAGAAGGGTTGGGTAGGAGGGAGGCTAAGAGAGAGGGGAGCAAGAGGACTAGGACGAGGCAAGAGGAGGCAAAATGGAGCTGGGAACTAAGGGGCTAGATGATCATTTCCTGGCTCCGTCTCTCTCTCTCTCTAGCCCCCATTACAATAGGAACTGAGCTTTTTCCTTTTCATTCTCTTGGCTCTAATGCATTACGCTGACTCTTTTCCCTGCTGTGTGTTTCAGGTTTACCTCCAACGCAGAAAGATGACTTACCACCACCAAAAGATTTCTCATCGTTGGGGCTGTGACCCCTGTTGGAATGGGGGCTGGGGCGGTTATAGGGGCCATTATGACTGCTATCGGCCATGGGGTTACTATAGGCCATACAGTTATGGATGGTGCCCTAATTACGATTCCTGCTACTCTTACCCTTACCGATGGGGCAGTGGGTACGGCTGTGGAAGATGCTGGCCATGTTTCGCTGAGGAGCAATAGACCCGGAACAAGGAACAACCAGGAAACGAAAAGCAAGATACGATTCACCAATCAGCTTATGGGCAATGGCTTTCAGAAATGCTGAGCAACCACCACTGCCATGGGAGCTGTGATTGCTCAGTGCCTCAGGAAACCTACCTAGTAGCTGTATTTCCCTTTATGACTGTTTCCGCTAATGCCTCCTATTAGAGTATGAGAGTTGGAAGGGACCTCAGGAGATCATCTAGTCCAACCCCCTGCTCAAAGCAGGCACACTCCCCAATTTTTTTTTTTGCCCCAGATCCCTAAATGGCCCCCTCAAGGATTGAACTCACAACCCTGGGTTTAGCAGGCCAATGCTCAAACCACTGAGCTATCCCTCCCCACCGTTATTCTAACGGCTTCTTCTAGAACTCTCTAAAGGCCTGACTCCCAATCCATGAAGGCCCCTTTAGGCCACTCTGGCAGTGTCACTGAGGCAGGGACCTTAAAGTTGGCACAAATAACATTTACACTCACGAGCAGGCTCCTCACAGAGCAACGTAAAGGGATCTTAGTGTCAGTGAGAATTAGGCCCTGGGTGTTCTGGCCTCTTCCTGAGTATGGGCCATTTGTCTCTGCCTTTAACTTTGCTACGGAAGATGACTCACAGAGAAAGAGCGTAGTGCTCTGCTCCCATTCTGCTTTGTCTCATTTGATGCTGACTGGAATAAAAATGCTGGAAACAGGACTTTACTCTTAACGCTACAGCTGCAATGAAGAAAGAAGAACGTCTGGCATGAAATGCATCACCGTGGAGCCAGTGATTTCTTGTAGACCTTCTTGAAACCCTAGAAATATAGTCTTTCTGCTCTGCATTCCTTGTGTCTCTTGCTATGTCCTTCTCTTCTAATTCACATTAAAGTCCTTCTGCATCATATTACCAGCCTTTTGGTTTTCCTTTCTGCTCCATTTCTTATTTACCAACCACTGTGGCAGAGAGTCAGAGAACTAATGAGGTACATAACCTGTATTGCAATCGGCGTGAGAGAGGCACATGAGTACTGATTTGTATGTGGATGTAACGTGAATATCACACGATCACAGTTTCCGTGTAAATGCAACTGTAGCCCCCTGTGTGATTCCCTCAGCTCCCGGTTGTCAGCGTTCTTGGTTGGAGACCCGCATCAGGCTCCCTTCTCACCCAGGGATTGAAGGCTGCACAACCATATGCCAGGTTGCCAGGGGGTAGTACCTCTCTGGAAGGGTTTCCATTCCTCAATGATTTACCTTAATCACCCCCTACTGTTTTAGTTCCTGCAGGAGCTGTGGTATCCCTCCTCTTTGTGTGTATCAGACACAATCATCCCTACATTGCTTTACACACAGTGAGAGATAATCTTAATACAAAGCATTTCCCCAAAGGTTCTGCATGTGGTTTCATTATTTGTCACAACTAACACCCGTAACTGAGAACAGACTAGGTTTTCCTAAAGAAAAACTATTGTTAAAAATCGATCTCCATTTGAAGCTGAATTCTCTGGGTCCCATCTGCTTTTGCTCTGGATCATGCAAGCTGAGCGCAAGCGAGTGTCAAGTGTCAGATCTTGTAAAATGTACGCCCACAGTACACTGGCATAAATGATGGCTCTCTAGATTGATTCTAATCTCTACGTAAGAGTGGAGGATGTGGCAGCGAAGAAATGAAAACCAGGATGGAGAATGGGCAGTTATGATGAAGAGAGGACTGGTGAGTCCAGAATTAAGGTCTGGAAGAATTTCTGTTTCAGAGTTGCGTGGGCATAGAGGGGGAAGAGACGGACTGATTAGAGGATTCATCAGGAACTGAGATAGTATTAGTCATGCAAACTACAAGATTTGCTCCTGAATGGAAACTATCGCTAATGTGGCACCTCAATAGATATAAAGAGAGTGATTCACATCAGACGTACCCAGTTCAGCAAAGAAAAGAGGTGAAGAGAAGTAGGGAAATAGCCCTGAGTTGAAAGAGCTTTTATACAGTTTCTCAGATCTCCTGGAAGGTCTGAGATGCCCTTTGTTCCTGAGGTCTTTATTAGTTGCAAATTAATGTTGTTGCATACATTACTCTTTCAACTGATATAATTGTTTTCCTTCGTGTTTGTGATTTCCAGTCTGTTCTCAACCTCACCTAGTAGTTGTGAGAAATATCGCAATTGTATGCAATAACTTTGCGGGAATGTATTGTATGAAATTTACATGTCACTGTGGGTCAGAGATTGTACGTAGGATTGTGTTTTACTCCAGCGGGAAGGGTCTCACTGCTTCCCTAGAAACTAAAACAGTGTGTGCGTGGGTGATGAAGGTAAAATGCAGACGTTGTAAACATCCGCACAGAGGTACCATCTCTCTCTGATTCATGCTGGATTTTCCAAAGACCAACGAAGAAAGGGCTTCTGGTATAAAACGTCTGGGCTTGAACTGACTCAGAGCCTTCTTTCTGATCCACAACCATACAGGACCTTCTGGCCAAGTAGGTCCCCAATCCTTGCCGAAGAGTAGGAAAGACTTTGGCCTGCTAGGGCCCCAGGAGGCTGATGGTGCCCTCTGGTAAGCTTTGAGCATGCTTATAGGAACTTTTATTGTTGTTCCTCTGCTTTCTCCGAAATGCCTTTACCGTAAGAGTAGAGGTGTTTGCACCGAAGGAGCTGTGTGGTAACGTGTAACTGAAAGCACTCCACTGTTCATAGACCTCAGAGAGAAAAGAAGGCACAGGGGCTACAGGTGCTCACCTTTAGGTAGTCAGGCTTGCTGGGGATATCAGAGGGTAAGGCAGGGAGCTCCTGCAGCCTGAAAGCACCCTGTGAGAAGGGAGAGAGAGAGGCAGATCTCCACCCAAGAGCACTGTTGCCCGGGAACCGGAAACTTGAAGGGGCCACAGTGGGGGAATACAGACGTATTTACATGAAACTGTAAGAGTACGATACACACATTACACCCTGCAGCTTTCTTTGGCAGGAAAAGTTTTAAGGGCAAACTACCTTCCTGACTGCACTGGAGTTACTGATATCCAGAGTTGTATCTGTGCATGAGCAATCCAGTCAGGTCATTTAGATCCAGTCTGGGCCTTCAAATCCAGGCGACGAGAGGCCAATGTGAGAGTAAACCCAAGGAAATGCCAGGTGAGAAATAAGGAGACTAACTACTGAGGGGCACTTGTCCTGCTGACAGATCGCAAAGTTCTGTGTTGGCTCCAGACGATGAAGGACTCAAATGCCTGTGTTACCCAGTGGTACTTGGCATTGCAGTTCTTTTGGGTCTGGGTAGGACACCGTCCTAAAAAGGAGCGTGAGAAGGTGGACTTCTTCTCACGAACAGATGAGGAGATCTGGCTATTGGGTGAGTGCACCAACTGGTCCACTCACGGTAGGGAGGTATGTGAAGCAGCGTACTCCCCTTTTAGCAGTCAGCCTGGAGGCCACAAACAGAACAGACGGTGTGCAAATAAGGAGACTCCCTGCTCTGTGCTAGTGACTAGTTCATCCGGAAGAAGCAGCTGGATAGGGGAGAGGACACGAGGAGCTGACCAGCCTGTAAGAGGCGGTGATCTCCCAGCTGTGGAAGTTTACCCCGCGCAGGCACAAGAGACTTTGTCTGGACTTTAGTGAGTGGGATCTGAACATGGATCTGGCAAAAAGGGCATTTGGTTTGTTATTACATGGGCTCCTGTCCCCGGGGCTTCATTAAGGGAAACACACTTCTTTGGACTAGTTTGTTTTGTCTCTTCGTTGTTCTGAACTGTGCAGGTTCATGGGTTGACACAGGTAGGGTGCGGTAAGGTGGCTCACCCAGAGTGGCACATCTGGCCAAAAGGGGGCGCTTAGGTTGCCCCTTCCCTTTACACAGGACCAAGGCCCAGTGATGCACAAGATTTCTGAAATTTAAACCTGACAGGCTTTTAATTAAACACCCTTGGGAATAGGAGGGATGGTTTCAGTGTTGGCATTGCCCATCTTGGGGGTACCAAGCACCTATTGTTTGAGATTGAACCGGGACTGGCAAGGTCTAGAAGCTGTGAATCAGAAGGCATCCCCGACACCTAATTGGTAAAGAGAGGGGACCTAGAGGGCTAATACCTCTCTTATGATATACAGACTTTTGCCAGACCTGATGCTCTTTGCAAGAGAGGGCTTGAGTGGGACTTAAGTAATGCACAGGCACTGGTTCTCTGCCCAGCAGCGAGTTGTTACCCACAGACCCAGATTCACAAAGGTATTTAGGTGCCTGGCTCGCACTGATTTCAGTGGGAGCTAGGCACGTAAGTAGCTCTTTTGAATCTGGACCATAGTGGCTAGTAAATCGGGAATGGAGCCGAAAGGAAAACAAAAAGATTGATATTATGAGGCAGAATCAGTTTAATGTGAAAAAGAGGAGAAGTACACAGGAAGAGACAGACAGTAGGCAGCGTAAAAAGAACCTATTTCCAGGGTTTCCTGAAAGTCGCCAAGAAATCACCCGTTACAAGGTGACGCCTTTCACACCAGATGTTCTGGAAGACAATAGAGGAAAAAGTCATAAAGTGTAAGTGGGGAAATAAAGATCCTGGGCAGATTTCCGGAGGTGCTGAGGACTCAGAGCTCCCATGGGAGTTGTGCGCAATCAGCATTTCTGAACGGCATTGCCCATAAGCCCAGCTGTGATTCCGTATCTCGCTTGACGTTTCCTGGCTGTTCCTTGTTCCGGGCCTATTGCTCCTCGGCTAAACATGGCCAGAACTTTCCATAGCCGTACCCATGGCCCCATTGGTAAGGGTAGTGACCACCATACTGATGGCCCCACCCATACCTGTATGGCTTCCAGGAACCCCAGGGCCTATAGCAGCCATAATGGCCTCTATAGCCGCGCCAGCCCTGGTAACAGTAGGGGTTATAATACAATTCATCATTCATGAGTTCATCGAAAGTCATCTTTCTGCGCTGGAGGTTGACCTGAAACACACAGCAGGGAAAAGAGTCAACACAATGCGCTAGGGCCAGTGGAATAATAAGGGTCAAAACTCAGTTACTACTGTATTGCCGGCCAGGGAGATAGAGAGAGGTAAAGAAATGGTGACCTAGACCCTTATGTCCTGGCTACCTATTGCCTCCCAGTTTCTCCTTCTAGTCCTCTGGCTCCCCTCTCTCTTAGCCTCCCTCTTATCCAACCTTTTTGAACACTTCTCAGTCCATTTCTCCTAAGAACACTGTTTGGAATAAGTAAACGTACAACACAGAGTATTTCTGTCATACACGCATGGGATTTTTATTCCTTCTTACAAAATGTTTCTAAGGAGCATGAGAGGGACAATTTTGTTCGGGATAGTTTCCTTGTGAGGATTTAACCTCAGCAGAGAGATCAGTTCCCTTCAAAATCAGAGCGCGGTGCTTTGGCTTCTGAACCTTGTGGGTCAGTAATACTTACAAATGAATGAATGGACAATATTCTTTTGGGAAAACAAAACAGTAAGAACCAGATCCTCAGCCGGCAGCAATCAGCACTGATCAACTGAGTTCAGTGGAGTTACACCAGTTGTGGCTCTGCATCTTAATATGCTCCTGGTGCACAGAAGAACATAGAAATTGCCCTGCTGGATCAGATCAGGATAATGTGTCTGAAAGAATGTTGGGTACCAGCTGCCACAGAAGAACGCAGCAGCACACAGAAGCAGTCTGTTCGGCAATAAACTGGGGGAATTTCTTCCTAACCCCACGAACTGAAAAGTTGGGTCTGAGATTTTTCAAATCTACCAAAGGCATTTGAACACTTTATTCTTAATGAAAATAAAGAGGACCTCGTGTCCAGAAATTCCTATGTACCTCTGAAAGATTGCAGCCTTAACGTCTAAACCCTGAATCCACCAATGCCTGCAACTTAATAACTTACCATTTTTTCCAGTGGGAAACCCCCTGAATAAAGCCAGTAATCACAGAGTTATGTGCAAGTTTCAGTCCTAAATCAAACCATCACAAACACGTCTTGATAGCTATAGAAAGATAGAGTCAAATCAGACTTACCAAGGTCACCAAGGAGGAGAAGTCAAGAGAAGTGGTTAAAGAACCCTGAGTCGCGAGCACTTTTATACAGTTTCTTAAACAGCCTGGAGAATTTGAGACATCCTTTTGCTCGAGGTCCTAATTAGTTACAAAACATATGTTGCTGGGCACATGACTCCTGCAATTGATATAATTGTTTTCTTCTGTGTTCAGGATTGTTGTGTTATCAGCCTCCCATGGGGTAGAACATGCACATACAAGCCCACGGGTTTCTTTCATTTTAAAAGTTTTATGGGACACGTTCGTGCCTGGTATCATTCTAGTGACCTCCTCAGGAGTGCTAATGAGAGTGATTGTCAAGGAGATTCAGGGCTGTATCAGTTTCTCAGTCTGCTGTCCTGCAGAGGAATCCAGTTTGGTCCTGCTAAGATATGCTGATATGTATTGCGGGCATTGTATTGCTCTTGTAATTCCTAGGAGGGAGGGGAAATCTCAATGTTCAGAACCTGTAACCCCAAGTTTCGAGATCTAATGCCCATTGAAATCAATGTGAGACATTAGCGTGGGAGGGTTTTGACTCAGACCTTCTGACTTGAAAATTCCCCTGGAAGAAAGAGAGGATAAGGTCTTTGAACTCTCTAAGTCCCATTATATCTTTCAAATTGTGTTGGTCCTCTGTGCAGGGGTGAATTTCCCCATACATTGATTAGAAATTCAGTTCATAATCTACCTCTAGTTATGTCACCAATGCTGTGGGGTCAGGATGATCATGATGGCAGAAGCTCATGGTGCTGCCTACAGCTGGGTTCCTCTTGCGTTGAGGTGAGGGTGGGTGATAAAAAGCATTGCAATATTTTATAAAGGCTTTGAGGTCAATCCCGGAACATTTACAACATCAGCAATATGATTTCCCTCCAACAAGAGCCAAGACAATTCTTGTCATGCAGGAAAATGCAGCTGATAAAGCCTCAGGAAAATGGAGATATGGCCTTCTCGGCCAAGGCTGTGTTATGAGGTTAGATTAATTTAACGTCTGACCAACTTTAGGGCATGTTGCAAGACCCGGAGCTTGCAGAAAGCTTTCTTAGCATGATGAGAATGTTTTTTAAAGTGTAACAACTTCTCTTCCCAAAGGCTTTTTCCTCTAACCAGGCAAAGTTGAAGATGCTTGATGTTGATTCAAATGCCATGAACATCTCTGAATTCTATGGAGCTGTGCTTATTTATGCCAGCTGATCTCCTGCTCTTAAACTTGACAAGGAATTTTTATCTGAAAAGGAAATGCCATTTTTTTCCAATGGAAATCAAATAGTCCGAAACTCTGAGCTACAAATCATGACTTAATTAGGAGAATGACACGAGTGACCTTGACGTGCATTTTAAAGTGACTCTATTGCTCATTCGAAGGGCGTCTTCCAGGAAGAAACTATTACCATTGTAATAATCCAACACTTTGGACATCAACAACCTTAATGAATGTTTGTGAAGTGCTTTGAGATCTGGTGTCCTGGGGAAATAGAACATCCACTAGATTGTTATCACTCCTGTCTTATGTGCAAATAAATAGAGTTACGTTGGGGTGAAGGTGACAGAGGAAGTGGCAAAGTTACAAATAACGCACCGTAATCTAGATAGCATTTGCTACCCACTTCTCACTGTTGCTAAACTTTCTTAGACCCTTCACTTTCTCGGCTTCCAAATATTTCACTAACAAAAGAAAAAGTAGGTAACGTCATATATTTTATTGGACCAACTTGTGTAAGTTTTCCAGCCCATGCAGAAGAATCGTTCTGTGGAAACTTGTCTCTTTCGCCTACAAAAGATATTACCTCTCCAACCTTGTCTTTCGAATACCCTGGGCCCAAGACAGCTAGCACAACATTGCAAAGCGCTTCTTCAAATCTTAACTGCAACCTCAGCTAATGTAGGTGAAACAGGTCCAGGGCCCATGTTGCTGGAGGAGATGGGAAAATGTTTGGAGGGAAATATGAGGTTGGAGTTAAGATTCTGCTTTATAGTCACAGTCAGATGGAGAGAAGCGAGGAATGGGATTTTCCACAGGAATAAACGTAAGGGTCTTATCACAATCTTCTGGATATTTGAATTGTAAACTGAAGATTATGATACTGATCCTTATTATGATCATTATGATTATGATCCATCAGGGATGAGTTCTGGGTCCAGTTTTGTTCCATTTCTTCATCAATGATTTAGATAATGGCATAGAGAGTACACTGAGAAAGTTTGCGTCCGATACCTGAGAGAAAACCCACCCAGCCAGAGTAATGGCTGTCATTGACTTCAATGGGCAGTAGATCAGAAACCTTGAGGGTTCAGGCTTTGGAGAGCGTTCCTTCCCTCCTTTGAATTTTAAGAGGAACTGTGCGATGCCCGCAACACATACCGGCTTGGCTCACAAGGACCAGACTGGATTCATTTACAGGACAGCAGATTGTTCAATAGATACAGCTCTGACGAACCTTTGCATTAATTCTTCCTGTAAATCTGATGGAGGTCCCTAGAATAATTCCAGGTTAAATTGTGCCCCATAAAACCTTTCAGATGCAAGAAACCTAAAGGGTGTTTTTGTGGCACCTTAGAGACTAACAAAGGTGCCACAAATCCTTCTTTTCTTTTTGCAGATTCAGACTAACACCGCTGCTACTCTGAAACCGAAAGGGTGTTGTGTGCATGTCATGCCATGGGAGGCTGAAAACACAACAATCTTGAAAACAATTATATCAGATGAAGGAGTGACGTGCGTAGCAAAGCCTGTTTTGTAATCATTTAAGACCTTAAACTAAAGGTTGTCTCAGATTCTCCTGGCAGTCTGCGAAATTGTATAAAAGCGCTCGGCACTCAGGGCTCTTTAACCACTTCCCTTGATTTATCCTCCTCGGTGAGCTCGGTGAGTCCTATTTCTCTCAAACTCTCTAGAGCTATCGAAATGTTACATACGTGACGGTTTTAATTTAGGACGGAATCTTGCAAGTAACTTTGTGAATATTGGCTACGGAGAGGGGCTTCTCCATTAAAATAGCAGTTAGTCAGCTGCAGGCATTGGTGGATTCATGGTTTAGAAGCAAAGGCTGCAATTTTTACAGGTACCTAGGCGTTTGGGACACTAGTGCCTGTCTATTTCCCTTAAGAATTAGGTGTTCAAATCTCTTAGGTCGATTGGAAAAATCTCATACCCACCTTTTCACTAAGGGGTGCTAGAAAGAAACCTCCCCAGTTTATTGCATAAGAAACCACGTCTGTGTGCTTCTTTATACTGTGACAGCTGCTGCTCAACAATAGTTCAGAGAGACTGACGTTACATGGACTTCTGGTGTGATCCAGGAGGGCAGTTTCTGTGGTCTTGTGCGCATGAGTAGCCATGTCAGACGCAGATCCTCAGGTAGCGTAAGTTAGCTTAGATCCTTAAATTTAGTTGACCAGTGCTGATATCTGCCTGCTCAGGTTTCTGGTTCTTCGTATTTTGCTTTGACAAAAGAATAGTCCATTCATTGATTTGTAAGTATTGCTGACTCACAAGCTTCAGAAGCCAAAGTGCCATGCTCCGATTCTGGAGAGAACTGGTCTCTAAGCTGAGGTAAAATCCTCACAAGCTAATCTTAACACATTTGTCCCTGCCAAGCGTTGTATAAACCTTTTATATAAGGGAAGAAAAATCCCATGAGTGTCTGACAGAAATACTCTATATTGTACGTTTATTTCTTCCAGTCAGTTTTTTTAAGAGAAAGGGACTCAGAAGGGTTGAGAAGGGTTGGGTAGGAGGGAGGCTAAGAGAGAGGGGAGCAAGAGGACTAGGACGAGGCAATAGGAGGCAAAATGGAGCTGGGAACTAAGGGGCTAGATGATCATTTCCTGGCTCCGTCTCTCTCTCTCTCTAGCCCCCATTACAATAGGAACTGAGCTTTTTCCTTTTCATTCTCTTGGCTCTAATGCATTACGCTGACTCTTTTCCCTGCTGTGTGTTTCAGGTTTACCTCCAACGCAGAAAGATGACTTACCACCACCAAAAGATTTCTCATCGTTGGGGCTGTGACCCCTGTTGGAATGGGGGCTGGGGCAGTTATAGGGGCCATTATGACTGCTATCAGCCATGGGGTTACTATAGGCCATACAGTTATGGATGGTGCCCTAATTACGATTCCTGCTACTCTTACCCTTACCGATGGGGCAGTGGGTACGGCTATGGAAGATGCTGGCCATGTTTCGCTGAGGAACAATAGACCCGGAACAAGGAACAACCAGGAAACGAAAAGCAAGATACGATTCACCGATCAGCTTATGGGCAATGGCTTTCAGAAATGCTGAGCAACCACTACTGCCATGGGAGCTGTGATTGCTCAGTGCCTCAGGAAACCTACCTAGTAGCTGTATTTCCCTTTATGACTGTTTCCGCTAATGCCTCCTATTAGAGTACGAGAGTTGGAAGGGACCTCAGGAGATCATCTAGTCCAACCCCCTGCTCAAAGCAGGCACACTCCCCAATTTTTTTTTGCCCCAGATCCCTAAATGGCCCCCTCAAGGATTGAACTCACAACCCTGGGTTTAGCAGGCCAATGCTCAAACCACTGAGCTATCCCTCCCCACCGTTATTCTAACGGCTTCTTCTAGAACTCTCTAAAGGCCTGACTCCCAATCCATGAAGGCCCCTTTAGGCCACTCTGGCAGTGTCACTGAGGCAGGGACCTTAAAGTTGGCACAAATAACATTTACACTCACGAGCAGGCTCCTTACAGAGCAACGTAAAGGGATCTTAGTGTCAGTGAGAATTAGGCCCTGGGTGTTCTGGCCTCTTCCTGAGTATGGGCCATTTGTCTCTGCCTTTAACTTTGCTACGGAAGATGACTCACAGAGAAAGAGCGTAGTGCTCTGCTCCCATTCTGCTTTGTCTCATTTGATGCTGACTGGAATAAAAATGCTGGAAACAGGACTTTACTCTTAACGCTACAGCTGCAATGAAGAAAGAAGAACGTCTGGTATGAAATGCATCACCGTGGAGCCAGTGATTTCTTGTAGACCTTCTTGAAACCCTAGAAATATAGTCTTTCTGCTCTGCATTCCTTGTGTCTCTTGCTATGTCCTTCTCTTCTAATTCACATTAAAGTCCTTCTGCATCATATTACCAGCCTTTTGGTTTTCCTTTCTGCTCCATTTCTTATTTACCAACCACTGTGGCAGAGAGTCAGAGAACTAATGAGGTACATAACCTGTATTGCAATCGGCGTGAGAGAGGCACATGAGTACTGATTTGTATGTGGATGTAACGTGAATATCACACGATCACAGTTTCCGTGTAAATGCAACTGTAGCCCCCTGTGTGATTCCCTCAGCTCCCGGTTGTCAGCGTTCTTGGTTGGAGACCCGCATCAGGCTCCCTTCTCACCCAGGGATTGAAGGCTGCACAACCATATGCCAGGTTGCCAGGGGGTAGTACCTCTCTGGAAGGGTTTCCATTCCTCAATGATTTACCTTAATCACCCCCTACTGTTTTAGTTCCTGCAGGAGCTGTGGTATCCCTCCTCTTTGTGTGTATCAGACACAATCATCCCTACATTGCTTTACACACAGTGAGAGATAATCTTAATACAAAGCATTTCCCCAAAGATTCTGCATGTGGTTTCATTATTTGTCACAACTAACACCCGTAACTGAGAACAGACTAGGTTTTCCTAAAGAAAAACTATTGTTAAAAATCGATCTCCATTTGAAGCTGAATTCTCTGGGTCCCATCTGCTTTTGCTCTGGATCATGCAAGCTGAGCGCAAGCGAGTGTCAAGTGTCAGATCTTGTAAAATGTACGCCCACAGTACACTGGCATAAATGATGGCTCTCTAGATTGATTCTAATCTCTACGTAAGAGTGGAGGATCTGGCAGCGAAGAAATGAAAACCAGGATGGAGAATGGGCAGTTATGATGAAGAGAGGACTGGTGAGTCCAGAATTAAGGTCTGGAAGAATTTCTGTTTAAGAGCTGCGTGGGCATAGAGGGGGAAGAGATGGACTGATTAGAGGATTCATCAGGAACTGAGATAGTATTAGTCATGCAAACTACAAGATTTGCTCCTGAATGGAAACTATCGCTAATGTGGCACCTCAATAGATATAAAGAGAGTGATTCACATCAGACGTACCCAGTTCAGCAAAGAAAAGAGGTGAAGAGAAGTAGGGAAATAGCCCTGAGTTGAAAGAGCTTTTATACAGTTTCTCAGATCTCCTGGAAGGTCTGAGATGCCCTTTGTTCCTGAGGTCTTTATTAGTTGCAAATTAATGTTGTTGCATACATTACTCTTTCAACTGATATAATTGTTTTCCTTCGTGTTTGTGATTTCCAGTCTGTTCTCAACCTCACCTAGTAGTTGTGAGAAATATCGCAATTGTATGCAATAACTTTGCGGGAATGTATTGTATGAAATTTACATGTCACTGTGGGTCAGAGATTGTACGTAGGATTGTGTTTTACTCCAGCGGGAAGGGTCTCACTGCTTCCCTAGAAACTAAAACAGTGTGTGCGTGGGTGATGAAGGTAAAATGCAGACGTTTGTAAACATCCGCACAGAGGTACCATCTCTCTCTGATTCATGCTGGATTTTCCAAAGACCAACGAAGAAAGGGCTTCTGGTATAAAACGTCTGGGCTTGAACTGACTCAGAGCCTTCTTTCTGATCCACAACCATACAGGACCTTCTGGCCAAGTAGGTCCCCAATCCTTGCCGAAGAGCAGGAAAGACTTTGGCCTGCTAGGGCCACAGGAGGCTGATGGTGCCCTCTGGTAAGCTTTGAGCATGCTTATAGGAACTTTTATTGTTGTTCCTCTGCTTTCTCCGAAATGCCTTTACCGTAAGAGTAGAGGTGCTTGCACCGAAGGAGCTGTGTGGTAACGTGTAACTGAAGGCACTCCACTGTTCATAGACCTCAGAGAGAAAAGAAGGCACAGGGGCTACAGGTGCTCACCTTTAGGTAGTCAGGCTTGCTGGGGATATCAGAGGGTAAGGCAGGGAGCTCCTGCAGCCTGAAAGCACCCTGTGAGAAGGGAGAGAGAGAGGCAGATCTCCACCCAAGAGCACTGTTGCCTGGGAACCGGAAACTTGAAAGGGCCACAGTGGGGGAATACAGACGTATTTACATGAAACTGTAAGAGTACGATACACACATTACACCCTGCAGGTTTCTTTGGCAGGAAAAGTTTTAAGGGCAAACTACCTTCCTGACTTCACTGGAGTTACTGATATCCAGAGTTGTATCTGTGCATGAGCAATCCAGTCAGGTCATTTAGATCCAGTCTGGGCCTTCAAATCCAGGCGACGAGAGGCCAATGTGAGAGTAAACCCAAGGAAATGCCAGGTGAGAAATAAGGAGACTAACTACTGAGGGGCACTTGTCCTGCTGACAGATCGTGAAGTTCTGTGTTGGCTCCAGACGATGAAGGACTCAAATGCCTGTGTTACCCAGTGGTACTTGGCATTGCAGTTCTTTTGGGTCTGGGTAGGACACCGTCCTAAAAAGGAGCGTGAGAAGGTGGACTTCTTCTCACGAACAGATGAGGAGATCTGGCTATTGGGTGAGTGCACCAACTGGTCCACTCACGGTAGGGAGGTATGTGAAGCAGCGTACTCCCCTTTTAGCAGTCAGCCTGGAGGCCACAAACAGAACAGACGGTGTGCAAATAAGGAGACTCCCTGCTCTGTGCTAGTGACTAGTTCATCCGGAAGAAGCAGCTGGATAGGGGAGAGGACACGAGGAGCTGACCAGCCTGTAAGAGGCGGTGATCTCCCAGCTGTGGAAGTTTACCCCGCGCAGGCACAAGAGACTTTGTCTGGACTTTAGTGAGTGGGATCTGAACATGGATCTGGCAAAAAGGGCATTTGGTTTGTTATTACATGGGCTCCTGTCCCCGGGGCTTCATTAAGGGAAACACACTTCTTTGGACTAGTTTGTTTTGTCTCTTCGTTGTTCTGAACTGTGCAGGTGCATGGGTTGACACAGGTAGGGTGCGGTAAGGTGGCTCACCCAGAGTGGCACATCTGGCCAAAAGGGGGCGCTTAGGTTGCCCCTTCCCTTTACACAGGACCAAGGCCCAGTGATGCACAAGATTTCTGAAATTTAAAGCTGACAGGCTTTTAATTAAACACCCTTGGGAATAGGAGGGATGGTTTCAGTGTTGGCATTGCCCATCTTGGGGGTACCAAGCACCTATTGTTCGAGATTGAACCGGGACTGGCAAGGTCTAGAAGCTGTGAATCAGAAGGCATCCCCGACACCTAATTGGTAAAGAGAGGGGACCTAGAGGGCTAATACCTCTCTTATGATATACAGACTTTTGCCAGACCTGATGCTCTTGGCAAGACAGGGCTTGAGTGGGACCTAAGTAATGCACAGGCACTGGTTCCCTGCCCAGCAGCGAGTTGTTATCCACAGACCCAGATTCACAAAGGTATTTAGGTGCCTGGCTCGCACTGATTTCAGTGGGAGCTAGGCACGTAGGTAGCTCTTTTGAATCTGGACCATAGTGGCTAGTAAATCGGGAATGGAGCCGAAAGGAAAACAAAAAGATTGATATTATGAGGCAGAATCAGTTTAATGTGAAAAAGAGGAGAAGTACACAGGAAGAGACAGACAGTAGGCAGCGTAAAAAGAACCTATTTCCAGGGTTTCCTGAAAGTCGCCAAGAAATCACCCGTTACAAGGTGACGCCTTTCACACCAGATGTTCTGGAAGACAATAGAGGAAAAAGTCATAAAGTGTAAGTGGGGAAATAAAGATCCTGGGCAGATTTCCGGAGGTGCTGAGGACTCAGAGCTCCCATGGGAGTTGTGCGCAATCAGGATTTCTGAACGGCATTGCCCATAAGCCCAGCTGTGATTCCGTATCTCGCTTGACGTTTCCTGGTTGTTCCTTGTTCCGGGCCTATTGCTCCTCGGCTAAACATGGCCAGAACTTTCCATAGCCGTACCCATGGCCCCATCGGTAAGGGTAGTGACCACCATACTGATGGCCCCACCCATACCTGTATGGCTTCCAGGAACCCCAGGGCCTATAGCAGCCATAATGGCCTCTATAGCCGCGCCAGCCCTGGTAACAGTAGGGGTTATAATACAATTCATCATTCATGAGTTCATCGAAAGTCATCTTTCTGCGCTGGAGGTTGACCTGAAACACACAGCAGGGAAAAGAGTCAACACAATGCGCTAGGGCCAGTGGAATAATAAGGGTCAAAACTCAGTTACTACTGTATTGCCGGCCAGGGAGATAGAGAGAGGTAGAGAAATGGTGACCTAGACCCTTATGTCCTGGCTACCTATTGCCTCCCAGTTTCTCCTTCTAGTCCTCTGGCTCCCCTCTCTCTTAGCCTCCCTCTTATCCAACCCTTTTGAACACTTCTCAGTCCATTTCTCCTAAGAACACTGTTTGGAATAAGTAAACGTACAACACAGAGTATTTCTGTCATACACGCATGGGATTTTTATTCCTTCTTACAAAATGTTTCTAAGGAGCATGAGAGGGACAATTTTGTTCGGGATAGTTTCCTTGTGAGGATTTAACCTCAGCAGAGAGATCAGTTCCCTTCAAAATCAGAGCGCGGTGCTTTGGCTTCTGAACCTTGTGGGTCAGTAATACTTACAAATGAAGGAATGGACAATATTCTTTTGGGAAAACAAAACAGTAAGAACCAGATCCTCAGCCGGCAGCAATCAGCACTGATCAACTGAGTTCAGTGGAGTTACACCAGTTGTGGCTCTGCATCTTAATATGCTCCTGGTGCACAGAAGAACATAGAAATTGCCCTGCTGGATCAGATCAGGATAATGTGTCTGAAAGAATGTTGGGTACCAGCTGCCACAGAAGAACGCAGCAGCACACAGAAGCAGTCTGTTCGGCAATAAACTGGGGGAATTTCTTCCTAACCCCACGAACTGAAAAGTTGGGTCTGAGATTTTTCAAATCTACCAAAGGCATTTGAACACTTTATTCTTAATGAAAATAAAGAGGACCTCGTGTCCAGAAATTCCTATGTACCTCTGAAAGATTGCAGCCTTAACGTCTAAACCCTGAATCCACCAATGCCTGCAACTTAATAACTTACCATTTTTTCCAGTGGGAAACCCCCTGAATAAAGCCAGTAATCACAGAGTTATGTGCAAGTTTCAGTCCTAAATCAAACCATCACGAACACGTCTTGATAGCTATAGAAAGATAGAGTCAAATCAGACTTACCAAGGTCACCAAGGAGGAGAAGTCAAGAGAAGTGGTTAAAGAACCCTGAGTCGCGAGCACTTTTATACAGTTTCTTAAACAGCCTGGAGAATTTGAGACATCCTTTTGCTCGAGGTCCTAATTAGTTACAAAACAGATGTTGCTGGGCACATGACTCCTGCAATTGATATAATTGTTTTCTTCTGTGTTCAGGATTGTTGTGTTATCAGCCTCCCATGGGGTATAACATGCACATACAAGCCCACGGGTTTCTTTCATTTTAAAAGTTTTATGGGACACGTTCGTGCCTGGTATCATTCTAGCGACCTCCTCAGGAGTGCTAATGAGAGTGATTGTCAAGGAGATTCAGGGCTGTATCAGTTTCTCAGTCTGCTGTCCTGCAGAGGAATCCAGTTTGGTCCTGCTAAGATATGCTGCTATGTATTGCGGGCATTGTACTGCTCTTGTAATTCCTAGGAGGGAGGGGAAATCTCAATGTTCAGAACCTGTAACCCCAAGTTTCGAGATCTAATGCCCATTGAAATCAATGTGAGACATTAGCGTGGGAGGGTTTTGACTCAGACCTTCTGACTTGAAAATTCCCCCTGGAAGAAAGAGAGGATAAGGTCTTTGAACTCTCTAAGTCCCATTATATCTTTCAAATTGTGTTGGTCCTCTGTGCAGGGGTGAATTTCCCCATACATTGATTAGAAATTCAGTTCATAATCTACCTCTAGTTATGTCACCAATGCTGTGGGGTCAGGATGATCATGATGACAGAAGCTCATGGTGCTGCCTACAGCTGGGTTCCTCTTGCGTTGAGGTGAGGGTGGGTGATAAAAAGCATTGCAATATTTTATAAAGGCTTTGAGGTCAATCCCGGAACATTTACAACATCAGCAATATGATTTCCCTCCAACAAGAGCCAAGACAATTCTTGTCTTGCAGGAAAATGCAGCTGATAAAGCCTCAGGAAAATGGAGATATGGCCTTCTCGGCCAAGGCTGTGTTATGAGGTTAGATTAATTTAACGTCTGACCAACTTTAGGGCATGATGCAAGACCCGGAGCTTGCAGAAAGCTTTCTTAGCATGATGAGAATGTTTTTTAAAGTGTAACAACCTCTCTTCCCAAAGGCTTTTTCCTCTAACCAGGCAAGGTTGAAGACGCTTGATGTTGATTCAAATGCCATGAACATCTCTGAATTCTATGGAGCTGTGCTTATTTATGCCAGCTGATCTCCTGCTCTTAAACTTGACAAGGAATTTTTATCTGAAAAGGAAATGCCATTTTTTTTCAATGGAAATCAAATAGTCCGAAACTCTGAGCTACAAATCATGACTTAATTAGGAGAATGACACGAGTGACCTTGACATGCATTTTAAAGTGACTCTATTGCTCATTCGAAGGGCGTCTCACAGGAAGAAACTATTACCATTGTAATAATCCAACACTTTGGACATCAACAACCTTAATGAATGTTTGTGAAGTGCTTTGAGTTCTGGTGTCCTGGGGAAATAGAACATCCACTAGATTGTTATCACTCCTGTCTTATGTGCAAATAAATAGAGTTACGTTGGGGTGAAGGTGACAGAGGAAGTGGCAAAGTTACAAATAACGCACCGTAATCTAGATAGCATTTGCTACCCACTTCTCACTGTTGCTAAACTTTCTTAGACCCTTCACTTTCTCGGCTTCCAAATATTTCACTAACAAAAGAAAAAGTAGGTAACGTCATATATTTTATTGGACCAACTTGTGTAAGTTTTCCAGCCCATGCAGAAGAATCGTTCTGTGGAAACTTGTCTCTTTCGCCTACAAAAGATATTACCTCTCCAACCTTGTCTTTCGAATACCCTGGGCCCAAGACAGCTAGCACAACATTGCAAAGCACTTCTTCAAATCTTAACTGCAACCTCAGCTAATGTAGGTGGAACAGGTCCAGGGCCCATGTTGCTGGAGGAGATGGGAAAATGTTTGGAGGGAAATATGAGGTTGGAGTTAAGATTCTGCTTTATAGTCACAGTCAGATGGAGAGAAGCGAGGAATGGGATTTTCCACAGGAATAAACGTAAGGGTCTTATCACAATCTTCTGGATATTTGAATTGTAAACTGAAGATTATGATACTGATCCTTATTATGATCATTATGATTATGATCCATCAGGGATGAGTTCTGGGTCCAGTTTTGTTCCATTTCTTCATCAATGATTTAGATAATGGCATAGAGAGTACACTGAGAAAGTTTGCGTCCGATACCTGAGAGAAAACCCACCCAGCCAGAGTAATGGCTGTCATTGACTTCAATGGGCAGTAGATCAGAAACCTTGAGGGTTCAGGCTTTGGAGAGCGTTCCTTCCCTCCTTTGAATTTTAAGAGGAACTGTGCGATGCCCGCAACACATACCGGCTTGGCTCACAAGGACCAGACTGGATTCATTTACAGGACAGCAGATTGTTCAATAGATACAGCTCTGACGAACCTTTGCATTAATTCTTCCTGTAAATCTGATGGAGGTCCCTAGAATAATTCCAGGTTAAATTGTGCCCCATAAAACCTTTCAGATGAAAGAAACCTAAAGGGTGTTTTTGCGGCACCTTAGAGACTAACAAAGGTGCCACAAGTCCTTCTTTTCTTTTTGCAGATTCAGACTAACACAGCTGCTACTCTGAAACCGAAAGGGTGTTGTGTGCATGTCATGCCATGGGAGGCTGAAAACACAACAATCTTGAAAACAATTATATCAGATGAAGGAGTGACGTGCGTAGCAAAGCCTGTTTTGTAATCATTTAAGACCTTAAACTAAAGGTTGTCTCCGATTCTCCTGGCAGTCTGCGAAATTGTATAAAAGCGCTCGGCACTCAGGGCTCTTTAACCACTTCCCTTGATTTATCCTCCTCGGTGAGCTCGGTGAGTCCTATTTCTCTCAAACTCTCTAGAGCTATCGAAATGTTACATACGTGATGGTTTTAATTTAGGACGGAATCTTGCAAGTAACTTTGTGAATATTGGCTACGGAGAGGGGCTTCTCCATTACAATAGCAGTTAGTCAGCTGCAGGCATTGGTAGATTCATGGTTTAGAAGCAAAGGCTGCAATTTTTACAGGTACCTAGGCGTTTGGGACCCTAGTGCCTGTTTATTTCCCTTAAGAATTAGGTGTTCAAATCTCTTAGGTCGATTGGAAAAATCTCATACCCACCTTTTCACTAAGGGGTGCTAGAAAGAAACCTCCCCAGTTTATTGCATAAGAAACCACGTCTGTGTGCTTCTTTATACTGTGACAGCTGCTGCTCAACAATAGTTCAGAGAGACTGACGTTACGTGGACTTCTGGTGTGATCCAGGAGGGCAGTTTCTGTGGTCTTGTGCGCATGAGTAGCCATGTCAGACGCAGATCCTCAGGTAGCGTAAGTTAGCTTAGATCCTTAAATTTAGTTGACCAGTGCTGATATCTGCCTGCTCAGGTTTCTGGTTCTTCGTATTTTGCTTTGACAAAAGAATAGTCCATTCATTGATTTGTAAGTATTGCTGACTCACAAGCTTCAGAAGCCAAAGTGCCATGCTCCGATTCTGGAGAGAACTGGTCTCTAAGCTGAGGTAAAATCCTCACAAGCTAATCTTAACACATTTGTCCCTGCCAAGCGTTGTATAAACCTTTTATATAAGGGAAGAAAAATCCCATGAGTGTCTGACAGAAATACTCTATATTGTACGTTTATTTCTTCCAGTCAGTTTTTTTAAGAGAAAGGGACTCAGAAGGGTTGAGAAGGGTTGGGTAGGAGGGAGGCTAAGAGAGAGGGGAGCAAGAGGACTAGGACGAGGCAATAGGAGGCAAAATGGAGCTGGGAACTAAGGGGCTAGATGATCATTTCCTGGCTCCGTCTCTCTCTCTCTCTAGCCCCCATTACAATAGGAACTGAGCTTTTTCCTTTTCATTCTCTTGGCTCTAATGCATTACGCTGACTCTTTTCCCTGCTGTGTGTTTCAGGTTTACCTCCAACGCAGAAAGATGACTTACCACCACCAAAAGATTTCTCATCGTTGGGGCTGTGACCCCTGTTGGAATGGGGGCTGGGGCGGTTATAGGGGCCATTATGACTGCTATCGGCCATGGGGTTACTATAGGCCATACAGTTATGGATGGTGCCCTAATTACGATTCCTGCTACTCTTACCCTTACCGATGGGGCAGTGGGTACGGCTATGGAAGATGCTGGCCATGTTTCGCTGAGGAACAATAGACCCGGAACAAGGAACAACCAGGAAACGAAAAGCAAGATACGATTCACCGATCAGCTTATGGGCAATGGCTTTCAGAAATGCTGAGCAACCACCACTGCCATGGGAGCTGTGATTGCTCAGTGCCTCAGGAAACCTACCTAGTAGCTGTATTTCCCTTTATGACTGTTTCCGCTAATGCCTCCTATTAGAGTACGAGAGTTGGAAGGGACCTCAGGAGATCATCTAGTCCAACCCCCTGCTCAAAGCAGGCACACTCCCCAATTTTTTTTTGCCCCAGATCCCTAAATGGCCCCCTCAAGGATTGAACTCACAACCCTGGGTTTAGCAGGCCAATGCTCAAACCACTGAGCTATCCCTCCCCACCGTTATTCTAACGGCTTCTTCTAGAACTCTCTAAAGGCCTGACTCCCAATCCATGAAGGTCCCTTTAGGCCACTCTGGCAGTGTCACTGAGGCAGGGACCTTAAAGTTGGCACAAATAACATTTACACTCACGAGCAGGCTCCTCACAGAGCAACGTAAAGGGATCTTAGTGTCAGTGAGAATTAGGCCCTGGGTGTTCTGGCCTCTTCCTGAGTATGGGCCATTTGTCTCTGCCTTTAACTTTGCTACGGAAGATGACTCACAGAGAAAGAGCGTAGTGCTCTGCTCCCATTCTGCTTTGTCTCATTTGATGCTGACTGGAATAAAAATGCTGGAAACAGGACTTTACTCTTAACGCTACAGCTGCAATGAAGAAAGAAGAACGTCTGGTATGAAATGCATCACCGTGGAGCCAGTGATTTCTTGTAGACCTTCTTGAAACCCTAGAAATATAGTCTTTCTGCTCTGCATTCCTTGTGTCTCTTGCTATGTCCTTCTCTTCTAATTCACATTAAAGTCCTTCTGCATCATATTACCAGCCTTTTGGTTTTCCTTTCTGCTCCATTTCTTATTTACCAACCACTGTGGCAGAGAGTCAGAGAACTAATGAGGTACATAACCTGTATTGCAATCGGCGTGAGAGAGGCACATGTGTACTGATTTGTATGTGGATGTAACGTGAATATCACACGATCACAGTTTCCGTGTAAATGCAACTGTAGCCCCCTGTATGATTCCCTCAGCTCCCGGTTGTCAGCGTTCTTGGTTGGAGACCCGCATCAGGCTCCCTTCTCACCCAGGGATTGAAGGCTGCACAACCATATGCCAGGTTGCCAGGGGGTAGTACCTTTCTGGAAGGGTTTCCATTCCTCAATGATTTACCTTAATCACCCCCTACTGTTTTAGTTCCTGCAGGAGCTGTGGTATCCCTCCTCTTTGTGTGTATCAGACACAATCATCCCTACATTGCTTTACACACAGTGAGAGATAATCTTAATACAAAGCATTTCCCCAAAGATTCTGCATGTGGTTTCATTATTTGTCACAACTAACACCCGTAACTGAGAACAGACTAGGTTTTCCTAAAGAAAAACTATTGTTAAAAATCGATCTCCATTTGAAGCTGAATTCTCTGGGTCCCATCTGCTTTTGCTCTGGATCATGCAAGCTGAGCGCAAGCGAGTGTCAAGTGTCAGATCTTGTAAAATGTACGCCCACAGTACACTGGCATAAATGATGGCTCTCTAGATTGATTCTAATGTCTACGTAAGAGTGGAGGATCTGGCAGCGAAGAAATGAAAACCAGGATGGAGAATGGGCAGTTATGATGAAGAGAGGACTGGTGAGTCCAGAATTAAGGTCTGGAAGAATTTCTGTTTAAGAGCTGTGTGGGCATAGAGGGGGAAGAGATGGACTGATTAGAGGATTCATCAGGAACTGAGATAGTATTAGTCATGCAAGCTACAAGATTTGCTCCTGAATGGAAACTATCGCTAATGTGGCACCTCAATAGATATAAAGAGAGTGATTCACATCAGACGTACCCAGTTCAGCAAAGAAAAGAGGTGAAGAGAAGTAGGGAAATAGCCCTGAGTTGAAAGAGCTTTTATACAGTTTCTCAGATCTCCTGGAAGGTCTGAGATGCCCTTTGTTCCTGAGGTCTTTATTAGTTGCAAATTAATGTTGTTGCATACATTACTCTTTCAACTGATATAATTGTTTTCCTTCGTGTTTGTGATTTCCAGTCTGTTCTCAACCTCACCTAGTAGTTGTGAGAAATATCGCAATTGTATGCAATAACTTTGCGGGAATGTATTGTATGAAATTTACATGTCACTGTGGGTCAGAGATTGTACGTAGGATTGTGTTTTACTCCAGCGGGAAGGGTCTCACTGCTTCCCTAGAAACTAAAACAGTGTGTGCGTGGGTGATGAAGGTAAAATGCAGACGTTTGTAAACATCCGCACAGAGGTACCATCTCTCTCTGATTCATGCTGGATTTTCCAAAGACCAACGAAGAAAGGGCTTCTGGTATAAAACGTCTGGGCTTGAACTGACTCAGAGCCTTCTTTCTGATCCACAACCATACAGGACCTTCTGGCCAAGTAGGTCCCCAATCCTTGCCGAAGAGTAGGAAAGACTTTGGCCTGCTAGGGCCCCAGGAGGCTGATGGTGCCCTCTGGTAAGCTTTGAGCATGCTTATAGGAACTTTTATTGTTGTTCCTCTGCTTTCTCCGAAATGCCTTTACCGTAAGAGTAGAGGTGTTTGCACCGAAGGAGCTGTGTGGTAACGTGTAACTGAAGGCACTCCACTGTTCATAGACCTCAGAGAGAAAAGAAGGCACAGGGGCTACAGGTGCTCACCTTTAGGTAGTCAGGCTTGCTGGGGATATCAGAGGGTAAGGCAGGGAGCTCCTGCAGCCTGAAAGCACCCTGTGAGAAGGGAGAGAGAGAGGCAGATCTCCACCCAAGAGCACTGTTGCCTGGGAACCGGAAACTTGAAGGGGCCACAGTGGGGGAATACAGACGTATTTACATGAAACTGTAAGAGTACGATACACACATTACACCCTGCAGGTTTCTTTGGCAGGAAAAGTTTTAAGGGCAAACTACCTTCCTGACTTCACTGGAGTTACTGATATCCAGAGTTGTATCTGTGCATGAGCAATCCAGTCAGGTCATTTAGATCCAGTCTGGGCCTTCAAATCCAGGCGACGAGAGGCCAATGTGAGAGTAAACCCAAGGAAATGCCAGGTGAGAAATAAGGAGACTAACTACTGAGGGGCACTTGTCCTGCTGACAGATCGTGAAGTTCTGTGTTGGCTCCAGACGATGAAGGACTCAAATGCCTGTGTTACCCAGTGGTACTTGGCATTGCAGTTCTTTTGGGTCTGGGTAGGACACCGTCCTAAAAAGGAGCGTGAGAAGGTGGACTTCTTCTCACGAACAGATGAGGAGATCTGGCTATTGGGTGAGTGCACCAACTGGTCACTCACGGTAGGGAGGTATGTGAAGCAGCGTACTCCCCTTTTAGCAGTCAGCCTGGAAGCCACAAACAGAACAGACGGTGTGCAAATAAGGAGACTCCCTGCTCTGTGCGAGTGACTAGTTCATCCGGAAGAAGCAGCTGGATAGGGGAGAGGACACGAGGAGCTGACCAGCCTGTAAGAGGCGGTGATCTCCCAGCTGTGGAAGTTTACCCCACGCAGGCACAAGAGACTTTGTCTGGACTTTAGTGAGTGGGATCTGAACATGGATCTGGCAAAAAGGGCATTTGGTTTGTTATTACATGGGCTCCTGTCCCCGGGGCTTCATTAAGGGAAACACACTTCTTTGGACTAGTTTGTTTTGTCTCTTCGTTGTTCTGAACTGTGCAGGTGCATGGGTTGACACAGGTAGGGTGCGGTAAGGTGGCTCACCCAGAGTGGCACATCTGGCCAAAAAGGGGGCGCTTAGGTTGCCCCTTCCCTTTACACAGGACCAAGGCCCAGTGATGCACAAGATTTCTGAAATTTAAACCTGACAGGTTTTAAATTAAATACACTTGGGAATAGGAGGGATGGTTTCAGTGTTGGCATTGCCCATCTTGGGGGTACCAAGCACCTATTGTTCGAGATTGAACCGGGACTGGCTAGGTCTAGAAGCTGTGAATCAGAAGGCATCCCCGACACCTAATTGGTAAAGAGAGGGGACCTAGAGGGCTAATACCTCTCTTATGATATACAGACTTTTGCCAGACCTGATGCTCTTGGCAAGACAGGGCTTGAGTGGGACTTAAGTAATGCACAGGCACTGGTTCTCTGCCCAGCAGCGAGTTGTTACCCACAGACCCAGATTCACAAAGGTATTTAGGTGCCTGGCTCGCACTGATTTCAGTGGGAGCTAGGCACGTAAGTAGCTCTTTTGAATCTGGACCATAGTGGCTAGTAAATCGGGAATGGAGCCGAAAGGAAAACAAAAAGATTGATATTATGAGGCAGAATCAGTTTAATGTGAAAAAGAGGAGAAGTACACAGGAAGAGACAGACAGTAGGCAGCGTAAAAAGAACCTATTTCCAGGGTTTCCTGAAAGTCGCCAAGAAATCACCCGTTACAAGGTGACGCCTTTCACACCAGATGTTCTGGAAGACAATAGAGGAAAAAGTCATAAAGTGTAAGTGGGGAAATAAAGATCCTGGGCAGATTTCCGGAGGTGCTGAGGACTCAGAGCTCCCATGGGAGTTGTGCGCAATCAGGATTTCTGAACGGCATTGCCCATAAGCCCAGCTGAGATTCCGTATCTCGCTTGACGTTTCCTGGTTGTTCCTTGTTCCGGGCCTATTGCTCCTCGGCTAAACATGGCCAGAACTTTCCATAGCCGTACCCATGGCCCCATCGGTAAGGGTAGTGACCGCCATACTGATGGCCCCACCCATACCTGTATGGCTTCCAGGAACCCCAGGGCCTATAGCAGCCATAATGGCCTCTATAGCCGCGCCAGCCCTGGTAACAGTAGGGGTTATAATACAATTCATCATTCATGAGTTCATCGAAAGTCATCTTTCTGCGCTGGAGGTTGACCTGAAACACACAGCAGGGAAAAGAGTCAACACAATGCGCTAGGGCCAGTGGAATAATAAGGGTCAAAACTCAGTTACTACTGTATTGCCGGCCAGGGAGATAGAGAGAGGTAGAGAAATGGTGACCTAGACCCTTATGTCCTGGCTACCTATTGCCTCCCAGTTTCTCCTTCTAGTCCTCTGGCTCCCCTCTCTCTTAGCCTCCCTCTTATCCAACCTTTTTGAACACTTCTCAGTCCATTTCTCCTAAGAACACTGTTTGGAATAAGTAAACGTACAACACAGAGTATTTCTGTCATACACGCATGGGATTTTTATTCCTTCTTACAAAATGTTTCTAAGGAGCATGAGAGGGACAATTTTGTTCGGGATAGTTTCCTTGTGAGGATTTAACCTCAGCAGAGAGATCAGTTCCCTTCAAAATCAGAGCGCGGTGCTTTGGCTTCTGAACCTTGTGGGTCAGTAATACTTACAAATGAAGGAATGGACAATATTCTTTTGGGAAAACAAAACAGTAAGAACCAGATCCTCAGCCGGCAGCAATCAGCACTGATCAACTGAGTTCAGTGGAGTTACACCAGTTGTGGCTCTGCATCTTAATATGCTCCTGGTGCACAGAAGAACATAGAAATTGCCCTGCTGGATCAGATCAGGATAATGTGTCTGAAAGAATGTTGGGTACCAGCTGCCACAGAAGAACGCAGCAGCACACAGAAGCAGTCTGTTCGGCAATAAACTGGGGGAATTTCTTCCTAACCCCACGAACTGAAAAGTTGGGTCTGAGATTTTTCAAATCTACCAAAGGCATTTGAACACTTTATTCTTAATGAAAATAAAGAGGACCTCGTGTCCAGAAATTCCTATGTACCTCTGAAAGATTGCAGCCTTAACGTCTAAACCCTGAATCCACCAATGCCTGCAACTTAATAACTTACCATTTTTTCCAGTGGGAAACCCCGTGAATAAAGCCAGTAATCACAGAGTTATGTGCAAGTTTCAGTCCTAAATCAAACCATCACAAACACGTCTTGATAGCTATAGAAAGATAGAGTCAAATCAGACTTACCAAGGTCACCAAGGAGGAGAAGTCAAGAGAAGTGGTTAAAGAACCCTGAGTCGCGAGCACTTTTATACAGTTTCTTAAACAGCCTGGAGAATTTGAGACATCCTTTTGCTCGAGGTCCTAATTAGTTACAAAACATATGTTGCTGGGCAAATGACTCCTGCGATTGATATAATTGTTTTCTTCTGTGTTCAGGATTGTTGTGTTATCAGCCTCCCATGGGGTATAACATGCACATACAAGCCCACGGGTTTCTTTCATTTTAAAAGTTTTATGGGACACGTTCGTGCCTGGTATCATTCTAGTGACCTCCTCAGGAGTGCTAATGAGAGTGATTGTCAAGGAGATTCAGGGCTGTATCAGTTTCTCAGTCTGCTGTCCTGCAGAGGAATCCAGTTTGGTCCTGCTAAGATATGCTGCTATGTATTGCGGGCATTGTACTGCTCTTGTAATTCCTAGGAGGGAGGGGAAATCTCAATGTTCAGAACCTGTAACCCCAAGTTTCGAGATCTAATGCCCATTGAAATCAATGTGAGACGTTAGAGTGGGAGGGTTTTGACTCAGACCTTCTGACTTGAAAATTCCCCCTGGAAGAAAGAGAGGATAAGGTCTTTGAACTCTCTAAGTCCCATTATATCTTTCAAATTGTGTTGGTCCTCTGTGCAGGGGTGAATTTCCCCATACATTGATTAGAAATTCAGTTCATAATCTACCTCTAGTTATGTCACCAATGCTGTGGGGTCAGGATGATCATGATGGCAGAAGCTCATGGTGCTGCCTACAGCTGGGTTCCTCTTGCGTTGAGGTGAGGGTGGGTGATAAAAAGCATTGCAATATTTTATAAAGGCTTTGAGGTCAATCCCAGAACATTTACAACATCAGCAATATGATTTCCCTCCAACAAGAGCCAAGACAATTCTTGTCTTGCAGGAAAATGCAGCTGATAAAGCCTCAGGAAAATGGAGATATGGCCTTCTCGGCCAAGGCTGTGTTATGAGGTTAGATTAATTTAACGTCTGACCAACTTTAGGGCATGTTGCAAGACCCGGAGCTTGCAGAAAGCTTTCTTAGCATGATGAGAATGTTTTTTAAAGTGTAACAACCTCTCTTCCCAAAGGCTTTTTCCTCTAACCAGGCAAGGTTGAAGACGCTTGATGTTGATTCAAATGCCATGAACATCTCTGAATTCTATGGAGCTGTGCTTATTTATGCCAGCTGATCGCCTGCTCTTAAACTTGACAAGGAATTTTTATCTGAAAAGGAAATGCCATTTTTTTTCAATGGAAATCAAATAGTCCGAAACTCTGAGCTACAAATCATGACTTAATTAGGAGAATGACACGAGTGACCTTGACATGCATTTTAAAGTGACTCTATTGCTCATTCGAAGGGCGTCTTCCAGGAAGAAACTATTACCATTGTAATAATCCAACACTTTGGACATCAACAACCTTAATGAATGTTTGTGAAGTGCTTTGAGATCTGGTGTCCTGGGGAAATAGAACATCCACTAGATTGTTATCACTCCTGTCTTATGTGCAAATAAATAGAGTTACGTTGGGGTGAAGGTCACAGAGGAAGTGGCAAAGTTACAAATAACGCACCGTAATCTAGATAGCATTTGCTACCCACTTCTCACTGTTGCTAAACTTTCTTAGACCCTTCACTTTCTCGGCTTCCAAATATTTCACTAACAAAAGAAAAAGTAGGTAACGTCATATATTTTATTGGACCAACTTGTGTAAGTTTTCCAGCCCATGCAGAAGAATCGTTCTGTGGAAACTTGTCTCTTTCGCCTACAAAAGATATTACCTCTCCAACCTTGTCTTTCGAATACCCTGGGCCCAAGACAGCTAGCACAACATTGCAAAGCACTTCTTCAAATCTTAACTGCAACCTCAGCTAATGTAGGTGGAACAGGTCCAGGGCCCATGTTGCTGGAGGAGATGGGAAAATGTTTGGAGGGAAATATGAGGTTGGAGTTAAGATTCTGCTTTATAGTCACAGTCAGATGGAGAGAAGTGAGGAATGGGATTTTCCACAGGAATAAACGTAAGGGTCTTATCACAATCTTCTGGATATTTGAATTGTAAACTGAAGATTATGATACTGATCCTTATTATGATCATTATGATTATGATCCATCAGGGATGAGTTCTGGGTCCAGTTTTGTTCCATTTCTTCATCAATGATTTAGATAATGGCATAGAGAGTACACTGAGAAAGTTTGCGTCCGATACCTGAGAGAAAACCCACCCAGCCAGAGGAATGGCTGTCATTGACGTCAATGGGCAGTAGATCAGAAAACTTGAGGGTTCAGGCTTTGGAGAGCGTTCCTTCCCTCCTTTGAATTTTAAGAGGAACTGTGCGATGCCCGCAACACATACCGGCTTGGCTCACAAGGACCAGACTGGATTCATTTACAGGACAGCAGATTGTTCAATAGATACAGCTCTGACGAACCTTTGCATTAATTCTTCCTGTAAATCTGATGGAGGTCCCTAGAATAATTCCAGGTTAAATTGTGCCCCATAAAACCTTTCAGATGCAAGAAACCTAAAGGGTGTTTTTGTGGCACCTTAGAGACTAACAAAGGTGCCACAAATCCTTCTTTTCTTTTTGCAGATTCAGACTAACACCGCTGCTACTCTGAAACCGAAAGGGTGTTGTGTGCATGTCATGCCATGGGAGGCTGAAAACACAACAATCTTGAAAACAATTATATCAGATGAAGGAGTGACGTGCGTAGCAAAGCCTGTTTTGTAATCATTTAAGACCTTAAACTAAAGGTTGTCTCCGATTCTCCTGGCAGTCTGCGAAATTGTATAAAAGCGCTCGGCACTCAGGGCTCTTTAACCACTTCCCTTGATTTATCCTCCTCGGTGAGCTCGGTGAGTCCTATTTCTCTCAAACTCTCTAGAGCTATCGAAATGTTACATACGTGATGGTCTTAATTTAGGACGGAATCTTGCAAGTAACTTTGTGAATATTGGCTACGGAGAGGGGCTTCTCCATTACAATAGCAGTTAGTCAGCTGCAGGCATTGGTAGATTCATGGTTTAGAAGCAAAGGCTGCAATTTTTACAGGTACCTAGGCGTTTGGGACACTAGTGCCTGTTTATTTCCCTTAAGAATTAGGTGTTCAAATCTCTTAGGTCGATTGGAAAAATCTCATACCCACCTTTTCACTAAGGGGTGCTAGAAAGAAACCTCCCCAGTTTATTGCATAAGAAACCACGTCTGTGTGCTTCTTTATACTGTGACAGCTGCTGCTCAACAATAGTTCAGAGAGACTGACGTTACATGGACTTCTGGTGTGATCCAGGAGGGCAGTTTCTGTGGTCTTGTGCGCATGAGTAGCCATGTCAGACGCAGATCCTCAGGTAGCGTAAGTTAGCTTAGATCCTTAAATTTAGTTGACCAGTGCTGATATCTGCCTGCTCAGGTTTCTGGTTCTTCGTATTTTGCTTTGACAAAAGAATAGTCCATTCATTGATTTGTAAGTATTGCTGACTCACAAGCTTCAGAAGCCAAAGTGCCATGCTCCGATTCTGGAGAGAACTGGTCTCTAAGCTGAGGTAAAATCCTCACAAGCTAATCTTAACACATTTGTCCCTGCCAAGCGTTGTATAAACCTTTTATATAAGGGAAGAAAAATCCCATGAGTGTCTGACAGAAATACTCTATATTGTACGTTTATTTCTTCCAGTCAGTTTTTTTAAGAGAAAGGGACTCAGAAGGGTTGAGAAGGGTTGGGTAGGAGGGAGGCTAAGAGAGAGGGGAGCAAGAGGACTAGGACGAGGCAATAGGAGGCAAAATGGAGCTGGGAACTAAGGGGCTAGATGATCATTTCCTGGCTCCGTCTCTCTCTCTCTCTAGCCCCCATTACAATAGGAACTGAGCTTTTTCCTTTTCATTCTCTTGGCTCTAATGCATTACGCTGACTCTTTTCCCTGCTGTGTGTTTCAGGTTTACCTCCAACGCAGAAAGATGACTTACCACCACCAAAAGATTTCTCATCGTTGGGGCTGTGACCCCTGTTGGAATGGGGGCTGGGGCGGTTATAGGGGCCATTATGACTGCTATCGGCCATGGGGTTACTATAGGCCATACAGTTATGGATGGTGCCCTAATTACGATTCCTGCTACTCTTACCCTTACCGATGGGGCAGTGGGTACGGCTATGGAAGATGCTGGCCATGTTTCGCTGAGGAGCAATAGACCCGGAACAAGGAACAACCAGGAAACGAAAAGCAAGATACGATTCACCGATCAGCTTGTGGGCAATGGCTTTCAGAAATGCTGAGCAACCACCACTGCCATGGGAGCTGTGATTGCTCAGTGCCTCAGGAAACCTACCTAGTAGCTGTATTTCCCTTTTTGACTGTTTCCGCTAATGCCTCCTATTAGAGTATGAGAGTTGGAAGGGACCTCAGGAGATCATCTAGTCCAACCCCCTGCTCAAAGCAGGCACACTCCCCAATTTTTTTTTTGCCCCAGATCCCTAAATGGCCCCCTCAAGGATTGAACTCACAACCCTGGGTTTAGCAGGCCAATGCTCAAACCACTGAGCTATCCCTCCCCACCGTTATTCTAACGGCTTCTTCTAGAACTCTCTAAAGGCCTGACTCCCAATCCATGAAGGCCCCTTTAGGCCACTCTGGCAGTGTCACTGAGGCAGGGACCTTAAAGTTGGCACAAATAACATTTACACTCACGAGCAGGCTCCTTACAGAGCAACGTAAAGGGATCTTAGTGTCAGTGAGAATTAGGCCCTGGGTGTTCTGGCCTCTTCCTGAGTATGGGCCATTTGTCTCTGCCTTTAACTTTGCTACGGAAGATGACTCACAGAGAAAGAGCGTAGTGCTCTGCTCCCATTCTGCTTTGTCTCATTTGATGCTGACTGGAATAAAAATGCTGGAAACAGGACTTTACTCTTAACGCTACAGCTGCAATGAAGAAAGAAGAACGTCTGGTGTGAAATGCATCACCGTGGAGCCAGTGATTTCTTGTAGACCTTCTTGAAACCCTAGAAATATAGTCTTTTTGCTCTGCATTCCTTGTGTCTCTTGCTATGTCCTTCTCTTCTAATTCACATTAAAGTCCTTTTGCATCATATTACCAGCCTTTTGGTTTTCCTTTCTGCTCCATTTCTTATTTACCAACCACTGTGGCAGAGAGTCAGAGAACTAATGAGGTACATAACCTGTATTGCAATCGGCGTGAGAGAGGCACATGAGTACTGATTTGTATGTGGATGTAACGTGAATATCACACGATCACAGTTTCCGTGTAAATGCAACTGTAGCCCCCTGTGTGATTCCCTCAGCTCCCGGTTGTCAGCGTTCTTGGTTGGAGACCCGCATCAGGCTCCCTTCTCACCCAGGGATTGAAGGCTGCACAACCATATGCCAGGTTGCCAGGGGGTAGTACCTCTCTGGAAGGGTTTCCATTCCTCAATGATTTACCTTAATCACCCCCTACTGTTTTAGTTCCTGCAGGAGCTGTGGTATCCCTCCTCTTTGTGTGTATCAGACACAATCATCCCTACATTGCTTTACACACAGTGAGAGATAATCTTAATACAAAGCATTTCCCCAAAGATTCTGCATGTGGTTTCATTATTTGTCACAACTAACACCCGTAACTGAGAACAGACTAGGTTTTCCTAAAGAAAAACTATTGTTAAAAATCGATCTCCATTTGAAGCTGAATTCTCTGGGTCCCATCTGCTTTTGCTCTGGATCATGCAAGCTGAGTGCAAGCGAGTGTCAAGTGTTAGATCTTGTAAAATGTACGCCCACAGTACACTGGCATAAATGATGGCTCTCTAGATTGATTCTAATCTCTACGTAACAGTGGAGGATCTGGCAGCGAAGAAATGAAAACCAGGAGGGAGAATGGGCAGTTATGATGAAGAGAGGACTGCTGAGTCCAGAATTAAGGTCTGGAAGAATTTCTGTTTAAGAGCTGCGTGGGCATAGAGGGGGAAGAGATGGACTGATTAGAGGATTCATCAGGAACTGAGATAGTATTAGTCATGCAAACTACAAGATTTGCTCCTGAATGGAAACTATCGCTAATGTGGCACCTCAATAGATATAAAGAGAGTGATTCACATCAGACGTACCCAGTTCAGCAAAGAAAAGAGGTGAAGAGAAGTAGGGAAATAGCCCTGAGTTGAAAGAGCTTTTATACAGTTTCTCAGGTCTCCTGGAAGGTCTGAGATGCCCTTTGTTCCTGAGGTCTTTATTAGTTGCAAATTAATGTTGTTGCATACATTACTCTTTCAACTGATATAATTGTTTTCCTTCGTGTTTGTGATTTCCAGTCTGTTCTCAACCTCACCTAGTAGTTGTGAGAAATATCGCAATTGTATGCAATAACTTTGCGGGAATGTATTGTATGAAATTTACATGTCACTGTGGGTCAGAGATTGTACGTAGGATTGTGTTTTACTCCAGCGGGAAGGGTCTCACTGCTTCCCTAGAAACTAAAACAGTGTGTGCGTGGGTGATGAAGGTAAAATGCAGACGTTTGTAAACATCCGCACAGAGGTACCATCTCTCTCTGATTCATGCTGGATTTTCCAAAGACCAACGAAGAAAGGGCTTCTGGTATAAAACGTCTGGGCTTGAACTGACTCAGAGCCTTCTTTCTGATCCACAACCATACAGGACCTTCTGGCCAAGTAGGTCCCCAATCCTTGCCGAAGAGTAGGAAAGACTTTGGCCTGCTAGGGCCCCAGGAGGCTGATGGTGCCCTCTGGTAAGCTTTGAGCATGCTTATAGGAACTTTTATTGTTGTTCCTCTGCTTTCTCCGAAATGCCTTTACCGTAAGAGTAGAGGTGCTTGCACCGAAGGAGCTGTGTGGTAACGTGTAACTGAAAGCACTCCACTGTTCATAGACCTCAGAGAGAAAAGAAGGCACAGGGGCTACAGGTGCTCACCTTTAGGTAGTCAGGCTTGCTGGGGATATCAGAGGGTAAGGCAGGGAGCTCCTGCAGCCTGAAAGCACCCTGTGAGAAGGGAGAGAGAGAGGCAGATCTCCACCCAAGAGCACTGTTGCCTGGGAACCGGAAACTTGAAGGGGCCACAGTGGGGGAATACAGACGTATTTACATGAAACTGTAAGAGTACGATACACACATTACACCCTGCAGGTTTCTTTGGCAGGAAAAGTTTTAAGGGCAAACTACCTTCCTGACTTCACTGGAGTTACTGATATCCAGAGTTGTATCTGTGCATGAGCAATCCAGTCAGGTCATTTAGATCCAGTCTGGGCCTTCAAATCCAGGCGACGAGAGGCCAATGTGAGAGTAAACCCAAGGAAATGCCAGGTGAGAAATAAGGAGACTAACTACTGAGGGGCACTTGTCCTGCTGACAGATCGTGAAGTTCTGTGTTGGCTCCAGACGATGAAGGACTCAAATGCCTGTGTTACCCAGTGGTACTTGGCATTGCAGTTCTTTTGGGTCTGGGTAGGACACCGTCCTAAAAAGGAGCGTGAAAAGGTGGACTTCTTCTCACGAACAGATGAGGAGATCTGGCTATTGGGTGAGTGCACCAACTGGTCCACTCACGGTAGGGAGGTATGTGAAGCAGCGTACTCCCCTTTTAGCAGTCAGCCTGGAGGCCACAAACAGAACAGACGGTGTGCAAATAAGGAGACTCCCTGCTCTGTGCTAGTGACTAGTTCATCCGGAAGAAGCAGCTGGATAGGGGAGAGGACACGAGGAGCTGACCAGCCTGTAAGAGGCGGTGATCTCCCAGCTGTGGAAGTTTACCCCGCGCAGGCACAAGAGACTTTGTCTGGACTTTAGTGAGTGGGATCTTAAACATAAAAAAGAAGCTTACAAGAAGTGGAAGGTTGGACATATGACCAGGGAAGAGTATAAAAATATTGCTCGGGCATGTAGGAAAGATATCAGGAGGGCCAAATCGCACCTGGAGCTGCAGCTAGCAAGAGATGTCAAGAGTAACAAGAAGGGTTTCTTCAGGTATGTTGGCAACAAGAAGAAAGCCAAGGAAAGTGTGGGCCCCTTACTGAATGAGGGAGGCAAGCTAGTGACAGAGGATGTGGAAAAAGCTAATGTACTCAATGCTTTTTTTGCCTCTGTTTTCACTAACAAGGTCAGCTCCCAGACTGCTGCGCTGGGCATCACAAAATGGGGAAGAGATGGCCAGCCCTCTGTGGAGATAGAGGTGGTTAGGGACTATTTAGAAAAGCTGGACGTGCACAAGTCCATGGGGCCGGATGAGTTGCATCCGAGAGTGCTGAAGGAATTGGCGGCTGTGATTGCAGAGCCCTTGGCCATTATCTTTGAAAACTCGTGGCGAACGGGGGAAGTCCCGGATGACTGGAAAAAGGCTAATGTAGTGCCAATCTTTAAAAAAGGGAAGAAGGAGGATCCTGGGAATTACAGGCCAGTCAGCCTCACCTCAGTCCCTGGAAAAATCATGGAGCAGGTCCTCAAAGAATCAATCCTGAAGCACTTACATGAGAGGAAAGTGATCAGGAACAGTTAGCATGGATTCACCAAGGGAAGGTCATGCCTGACTAATCTAATCGCCTTTTATGATGAGATTACTGGTTCTGTGGATGAAGGGAAAGCAGTGGATGTATTGTTTCTTGACTTTAGCAAAGCTTTTGACACGGTCTCCCACAGTATTCTTGTCAGCAAGTTAAGGAAGTATGGGCTGGATGAATGCACTATAAGGTGGGTAGAAAGCTGGCTAGATTGTCGGGCTCAACGGGTAGTGATCAATGGCTCCATGTCTAGTTGGCAGCCGGTGTCAAGTGGAGTGCCCCAGGGGTCGGTCCTGGGGCCGGTTTTGTTCAATATCTTCATAAATGATCTGGAGGATGGTGTGGATTGCACTCTCAGCAAATTTGCGGATGATACTAAACTGGGAGGAGTGGTAGATACGCTGGAGGGGAGGGATAGGATACAGAAGGACCTAGACAAATTGGAGGATTGGGCCAAAAGAAATCTGATGAGGTTCAATAAGGATAAGTGCAGGGTCCTGCACTTAGGATGGAAGAATCCAATGCACCGCTACAGACTAGGGACCGAATGGCTAGGCAGCAGTTCTGCGGAAAAGGACCTAGGGGTGACAGTGGACGAGAAGCTGGATATGAGTCAGCAGTGTGCCCTTGTTGCCAAGAAGGCCAATGGCATTTTGGGATGTATAAGTAGGGGCATAGCGAGCAGATCGAGGGACGTGATCGTTCCCCTCTATTCGACACTGGTGAGGCCTCATCTGGAGTACTGTGTCCAGTTTTGGGCCCCACACTACAAGAAGGATGTGGATAAATTGGAGAGAGTCCAGCGAAGGGCAACAAAAATGATTAGGGGTCTAGAGCACATGACTTATGAGGAGAGGCTGAGGGAGCTGGGATTGTTTAGTCTGCAGAAGAGAAGAATGAGGCGGGATTTGATAGCTGCTTTCAACTACCTGAAAGGGGGTTCCAAAGAGGATGGCTCTAGACTGTTCTCAATGGTAGCAGATGACAGAACGAGGAGTAATGGTCTCAAGTTGCAATGGGGGAGGTTTAGATTGGATAATAGGAAAAACTTTTTCACTAAGAGGGTGGTGAAACACTGGAATGCGTTACCTAGGGAGGTGGTAGAATCTCCTTCCTTAGAGGTTTTTAAGGTCAGGCTTGACAAAGCCCTGGCTGGGATGATTTAACTGGGACTTGGTCCTGCTTCGAGCAGGGGGTTGGACTAGATGACCTTCTGGGGTCCCTTCCAACCCTGATATTCTATGATTCTATGATTCTATGATCTGAACATGGATCTGGCAAAAAGGGCATTTGGTTTGTTATTACATGGGCTCCTGTCCCCGGGGCTTCATTAAGGGAAACACACTTCTTTGGACTAGTTTGTTTTGTCTCTTCGTTGTTCTGAACTGTGCAGGTGCATGGGTTGACACAGGTAGGGTGCGGTAAGGTGGCTCACCCAGAGTGGCACATCTGGCCAAAAGGGGGCGCTTAGGTTGCCCCTTCCCTTTACACAGGACCAAGGCCCAGTGATGCACAAGATTTCTGAAATTTAAACCTGACAGGCTTTTAATTAAACCCCCTTGGGAATAGGAGGGATGGTTTCAGTGTTGGCATTGCCCATCTTGGGGGTACCAAGCACCTATTGTTTGAGATTGAACCGGGACTGGCAAGGTCTAGAAGCTGTGAATCAGAAGGCATCCCCGACACCTAATTGGTAAAGAGAGGGGACCTAGAGGGCTAATACCTCTCTTATGATATACAGACTTTTGCCAGACCTGATGCTCTTGGCAAGACAGGGCTTGAGTGGGACTTAAGTAATGCACAGGCACTGGTTCTCTGCCCAGCAGCGAGTTGTTACCCACAGACCCAGATTCACAAAGGTATTTAGGTGCCTGGCTCGCACTGATTTCAGTGGGAGCTAGGCACGTAAGTAGCTCTTTTGAATCTGGACCATAGTGGCTAGTAAATCGGGAATGGAGCCGAAAGGAAAACAAAAAGATTGATATTATGAGGCAGAATCAGTTTAATGTGAAAAAGAGGAGAAGTACACAGGAAGAGACAGACAGTAGGCAGCGTAAAAAGAACCTATTTCCAGGGTTTCATGAAAGTCGCCAAGAAATCACCCGTTACAAGGTGACGCCTTTCACACCAGATGTTCTGGAAGACAATAGAGGAAAAAGTCATAAAGTGTAAGTGGGGAAATAAAGATCCTGGGCAGATTTCCGGAGGTGCTGAGGACTCAGAGCTCCCATGGGAGTTGTGCGCAATCAGCATTTCTGAACGGCATTGCCCATAAGCCCAGCTGTGATTCCGTATCTCGCTTGACGTTTCCTGGTTGTTCCTTGTTCCGGGCCTATTGCTCCTCGGCTAAACATGGCCAGAACTTTCCATAGCCGTACCCATGGCCCCATCGGTAAGGGTAGTGACCGCCATACTGATGGCCCCACCCATACCTGTATGGCTTCCAGGAACCCCAGGGCCTATAGCAGCCATAATGGCCTCTATAGCCGCGCCAGCCCTGGTAACAGTAGGGGTTATAATACAATTCATCATTCATGAGTTCATCGAAAGTCATCTTTCTGCGCTGGAGGTTGACCTGAAACACACAGCAGGGAAAAGAGTCAACACAATGCGCTAGGGCCAGTGGAATAATAAGGGTCAAAACTCAGTTACTACTGTATTGCCGGCCAGGGAGATAGAGAGAGGTAGAGAAATGGTGACCTAGACCCTTATGTCCTGGCTACCTATTGCCTCCCAGTTTCTCCTTCTAGTCCTCTGGCTCCCCTCTCTCTTAGCCTCCCTCTTATCCAACCTTTTTGAACACTTCTCAGTCCATTTCTCCTAAGAACACTGTTTGGAATAAGTAAACGTACAACACAGAGTATTTCTGTCATACACGCATGGGATTTTTATTCCTTCTTACAAAATGTTTCTAAGGAGCATGAGAGGGACAATTTTGTTCGGGATAGTTTCCTTGTGAGGATTTAACCTCAGCAGAGAGATCAGTTCCCTTCAAAATCAGAGCGCGGTGCTTTGGCTTCTGAACCTTGTGGGTCAGTAATACTTACAAATGAATGAATGGACAATATTCTTTTGGGAAAACAAAACAGTAAGAACCAGATCCTCAGCCGGCAGCAATCAGCACTGATCAACTGAGTTCAGTGGAGTTACACCAGTTGTGGCTCTGCATCTTAATATGCTCCTGGTGCACAGAAGAACATAGAAATTGCCCTGCTGGATCAGATCAGGATAATGTGTCTGAAAGAATGTTGGGTACCAGCTGCCACAGAAGAACGCAGCAGCACACAGAAGCAGTCTGTTCGGCAATAAACTGGGGGAATTTCTTCCTAACCCCACGAACTGAAAAGTTGGGTCTGAGATTTTTCAAATCTACCAAAGGCATTTGAACACTTTATTCTTAATGAAAATAAAGAGGACCTCGTGTCCAGAAATTCCTATGTACCTCTGAAAGATTGCAGCCTTAACGTCTAAACCCTGAATCCACCAATGCCTGCAACTTAATAACTTACCATTTTTTCCAGTGGGAAACCCCCTGAATAAAGCCAGTAATCACAGAGTTATGTGCAAGTTTCAGTCCTAAATCAAACCACCACAAACACGTCTTGATAGCTATAGAAAGATAGAGTCAAATCAGACTTACCAAGGTCACCAAGGAGGAGAAGTCAAGAGAAGTGGTTAAAGAACCCTGAGTCGCGAGCACTTTTATACAGTTTCTTAAACAGCCTGGAGAATTTGAGACATCCTTTTGCTCGAGGTCCTAATTAGTTACAAAACAGATGTTGCTGGGCACATGACTCCTGCGATTGATATAATTGTTTTCTTCTGTGTTCAGGATTGTTGTGTTATCAGCCTCCCATGGGGTATAACATGCACATACAAGCCCACGGGTTTCTTTCATTTTAAAAGTTTTATGGGACACGTTCGTGCCTGGTATCATTCTAGTGACCTCCTCAGGAGTGCTAATGAGAGTGATTGTCAAGGAGATTCAGGGCTGTATCAGTTTCTCAGTCTGCTGTCCTGCAGAGGAATCCAGTTTGGTCCTGCTAAGATATGCTGATATGTATTGCGGGCATTGTACTGCTCTTGTAATTCCTAGGAGGGAGGGGAAATCTCAATGTTCAGAACCTGTAACCCCAAGTTTCGAGATCTAATGCCCATTGAAATCAATGTGAGACATTAGCGTGGGAGGGTTTTGACTCAGACCTTCTGACTTGAAAATTCCCCCTGGAAGAAAGAGAGGATAAGGTCTTTGAACTCTCTAAGTCCCATTATATCTTTCAAATTGTGTTGGTCCTCTGTGCAGGGGTGAATTTCCCCATACATTGATTAGAAATTCAGTTCATAATCTACCTCTAGTTATGTCACCAATGCTGTGGGGTCAGGATGATCATGATGGCAGAAGCTCATGGTGCTGCCTACAGCTGGGTTCCTCTTGCGTTGAGGTGAGGGTGGGTGATAAAAAGCATTGCAATATTTTATAAAGGCTTTGAGGTCAATCCCGGAACATTTACAACATCAGCAATATGATTTCCCTCCAACAAGAGCCAAGACAATTCTTGTCATGCAGGAAAATGCAGCTGATAAAGCCTCTGGAAAATGGAGATATGGCCTTCTCGGCCAAGGCTGTGTTATGAGGTTAGATTAATTTAACGTCTGACCAACTTTAGGGCATGTTGCAAGACCCGGAGCTTGCAGAAAGCTTTCTTAGCATGATGAGAATGTTTTTTAAAGTGTAACAACTTCTCTTCCCAAAGGCTTTTTCCTCTAACCAGGCAAGGTTGAAGACGCTTGATGTTGATTCAAATGCCATGAACATCTCTGAATTCTATGGAGCTGTGCTTATTTATGCCAGCTGATCGCCTGCTCTTAAACTTGACAAGGAATTTTTATCTGAAAAGGAAATGCCATTTTTTTTCAATGGAAATCAAATAGTCCGAAACTCTGAGCTACAAATCATGACTTAATTAGGAGAATGACACGAGTGACCTTGACATGCATTTTAAAGTGACTCTATTGCTCATTCGAAGGGCGTCTTCCAGGAAGAAACTATTACTATTGTAATAATCCAACACTTTGGACATCAACAACCTTAATGAATGTTTGTGAAGTGCTTTGAGATCTGGTGTCCTGGGGAAATAGAACATCCACTAGATTGTTATCACTCCTGTCTTATGTGCAAATAAATAGAGTTACGTTGGGGTGAAGGTCACAGAGGAAGTGGCAAAGTTACAAATAACGCACCGTAATCTAGATAGCATTTGCTACCCACTTCTCACTGTTGCTAAACTTTCTTAGACCCTTCACTTTCTCGGCTTCCAAATATTTCACTAACAAAAGAAAAAGTAGGTAACGTCATATATTTTATTGGACCAACTTGTGTAAGTTTTCCAGCCCATGCAGAAGAATCGTTCTGTGGAAACTTGTCTCTTTCGCCTACAAAAGATATTACCTCTCCAACCTTGTCTTTCGAATACCCTGGGCCCAAGACAGCTAGCACAACATTGCAAAGCACTTCTTCAAATCTTAACTGCAACCTCAGCTAATGTAGGTGGAACAGGTCCAGGGCCCATGTTGCTGGAGGAGATGGGAAAATGTTTGGAGGGAAATATGAGGTTGGAGTTAAGATTCTGCTTTATAGTCACAGTCAGATGGAGAGAAGCGAGGAATGGGATTTTCCACAGGAATAAACGTAAGGGTCTTATCACAATCTTCTGGATATTTGAATTGTAAACTGAAGATTATGATACTGATCCTTATTATGATCATTATGATTATGATCCATCAGGGATGAGTTCTGGGTCCAGTTTTGTTCCATTTCTTCATCAATGATTTAGATAATGGCATAGAGAGTACACTGAGAAAGTTTGCGTCCGATACCTGAGAGAAAACCCACCCAGCCAGAGGAATGGCTGTCATTGACGTCAATGGGCAGTAGATCAGAAAACTTGAGGGTTCAGGCTTTGGAGAGCGTTCCTTCCCTCCTTTGAATTTTAAGAGGAACTGTGCGATGCCCGCAACACATACCGGCTTGGCTCACAAGGACCAGACTGGATTCATTTACAGGACAGCAGATTGTTCAATAGATACAGCTCTGACGAACCTTTGCATTAATTCTTCCTGTAAATCTGATGGAGGTCCCTAGAATAATTCCAGGTTAAATTGTGCCCCATAAAACCTTTCAGATGAAAGAAACCTAAAGGGTGTTTTTGCGGCACCTTAGAGACTAACAAAGGTGCCACAAGTCCTTCTTTTCTTTTTGCAGATTCAGACTAACACAGCTGCTACTCTGAAACCGAAAGGGTGTTGTGTGCATGTCATGCCATGGGAGGCTGAAAACACAACAATCTTGAAAACAATTATATCAGATGAAGGAGTGACGTGCGTAGCAAAGCCTGTTTTGTAATCATTTAAGACCTTAAACTAAAGGTTGTCTCCGATTCTCCTGGCAGTCTGCGAAATTGTATAAAAGCGCTCGGCACTCAGGGCTCTTTAACCACTTCCCTTGATTTATCCTCCTCGGTGAGCTCGGTGAGTCCTGTTTCTCTCAAACTCTCTAGAGCTATCGAAATGTTACATACGTGACGGTTTTAATTTAGGACGGAATCTTGCAAGTAACTTTGTGAATATTGGCTACGGAGAGGGGCTTCTCCATTACAATAGCAGTTAGTCAGCTGCAGGCATTGGTAGATTCATGGTTTAGAAGCAAAGGCTGCAATTTTTACAGGTACCTAGGCGTTTGGGACCCTAGTGCCTGTTTATTTCCCTTAAGAATTAGGTGTTCAAATCTCTTAGGTCGATTGGAAAAATCTCATACCCACCTTTTCACTAAGGGGTGCTAGAAAGAAACCTCCCCAGTTTATTGCATAAGAAACCACGTCTGTGTGCTTCTTTATACTGTGACAGCTGCTGCTCAACAATAGTTCAGAGAGACTGACGTTACGTGGACTTCTGGTGTGATCCAGGAGGGCAGTTTCTGTGGTCTTGTGCGCATGAGTAGCCATGTCAGACGCAGATCCTCAGGTAGCGTAAGTTAGCTTAGATCCTTAAATTTAGTTGACCAGTGCTGATATCTGCCTGCTCAGGTTTCTGGTTCTTCGTATTTTGCTTTGACAAAAGAATAGTCCATTCATTGATTTGTAAGTATTGCTGACTCACAAGCTTCAGAAGCCAAAGTGCCATGCTCCGATTCTGGAGAGAACTGGTCTCTAAGCTGAGGTAAAATCCTCACAAGCTAATCTTAACACATTTGTCCCTGCCAAGCGTTGTATAAACCTTTTATATAAGGGAAGAAAAATCCCATGAGTGTCTGACAGAAATACTCTATATTGTACGTTTATTTCTTCCAGTCAGTTTTTTTAAGAGAAAGGGACTCAGAAGGGTTGAGAAGGGTTGGGTAGGAGGGAGGCTAAGAGAGAGGGGAGCAAGAGGACTAGGACGAGGCAATAGGAGGCAAAATGGAGCTGGGAACTAAGGGGCTAGATGATCATTTCCTGGCTCCGTCTCTCTCTCTCTCTAGCCCCCATTACAATAGGAACTGAGCTTTTTCCTTTTCATTCTCTTGGCTCTAATGCATTACGCTGACTCTTTTCCCTGCTGTGTGTTTCAGGTTTACCTCCAACGCAGAAAGATGACTTACCACCACCAAAAGATTTCTCATCGTTGGGGCTGTGACCCCTGTTGGAATGGGGGCTGGGGCGGTTATAGGGGCCATTATGACTGCTATCGGCCATGGGGTTACTATAGGCCATACAGTTATGGATGGTGCCCTAATTACGATTCCTGCTACTCTTACCCTTACCGATGGGGCAGTGGGTACGGCTATGGACGATGCTGGCCATGTTTCGCTGAGGAGCAATAGACCCGGAACAAGGAACAACCAGGAAACGAAAAGCAAGATATGATTCACCGATCAGCTTATGGGCAATGGCTTTCAGAAATGCTGAGCAACCACCACTGCCATGGGAGCTGTGATTGCTCAGTGCCTCAGGAAACCTACCTAGTAGCTGTATTTCCCTTTATGACTGTTTCCGCTAATGCCTCCTATTAGAGTATGAGAGTTGGAAGGGACCTCAGGAGATCATCTAGTCCAACCCCCTGCTCAAAGCAGGCACACTCCCCAATTTTTTTTTGCCCCAGATCCCTAAATGGCCCCCTCAAGGATTGAACTCACAACCCTGGGTTTAGCAGGCCAATGCTCAAACCACTGAGCTATCCCTCCCCACCGTTATTCTAACGGCTTCTTCTAGAACTCTCTAAAGGCCTGACTCCCAATCCATGAAGGCCCCTTTAGGCCACTCTGGCAGTGTCACTGAGGCAGGGACCTTAAAGTTGGCACAAATAACATTTACACTCACGAGCAGGCTCCTTACAGAGCAACGTAAAGGGATCTTAGTGTCAGTGAGAATTAGGCCCTGGGTGTTCTGGCCTCTTCCTGAGTATGGGCCATTTGTCTCTGCCTTTAACTTTGCTACGGAAGATGACTCACAGAGAAAGAGCGTAGTGCTCTGCTCCCATTCTGCTTTGTCTCATTTGATGCTGACTGGAATAAAAATGCTGGAAACAGGACTTTACTCTTAACGCTACAGCTGCAATGAAGAAAGAAGAACGTCTGGTATGAAATGCATCACCGTGGAGCCAGTGATTTCTTGTAGACCTTCTTGAAACCCTAGAAATATAGTCTTTCTGCTCTGCATTCCTTGTGTCTCTTGCTATGTCCTTCTCTTCTAATTCACATTAAAGTCCTTTTGCATCATATTACCAGCCTTTTGGTTTTCCTTTCTGCTCCATTTCTTATTTACCAACCACTGTGGCAGAGAGTCAGAGAACTAATGAGGTACATAACCTGTATTGCAATCGGCGTGAGAGAGGCACATGAGTACTGATTTGTATGTGGATGTAACGTGAATATCACACGATCACAGTTTCCGTGTAAATGCAACTGTAGCCCCCTGTGTGATTCCCTCAGCTCCCGGTTGTCAGCGTTCTTGGTTGGAGACCCGCATCAGGCTCCCTTCTCACCCAGGGATTGAAGGCTGCACAACCATATGCCAGGTTGCCAGGGGGTAGTACCTCTCTGGAAGGGTTTCCATTCCTCAATGATTTACCTTAATCACCCCCTACTGTTTTAGTTCCTGCAGGAGCTGTGGTATCCCTCCTCTTTGTGTGTATCAGACACAATCATCCCTACATTGCTTTACACACAGTGAGAGATAATCTTAATACAAAGCATTTCCCCAAAGATTCTGCATGTGGTTTCATTATTTGTCACAACTAACACCCGTAACTGAGAACAGACTAGGTTTTCCTAAAGAAAAACTATTGTTAAAAATCGATCTCCATTTGAAGCTGAATTCTCTGGGTCCCATCTGCTTTTGCTCTGGATCATGCAAGCTGAGCGCAAGCGAGTGTCAAGTGTCAGAACTTGTAAAATGTACGCCCACAGTACACTGGCATAAATGATGGCTCTCTAGATTGATTCTAATCTCTACGTAAGAGTGGAGGATGTGGCAGCGAAGAAATGAAAACCAGGATGGAGAATGGGCAGTTATGATGAAGAGAGGACTGCTGAGTCCAGAATTAAGGTCTGGAAGAATTTCTGTTTAAGAGCTGCGTGGGCATAGAGGGGGAAGAGATGGACTGATTAGAGGATTCATCAGGAACTGAGATAGTATTAGTCATGCAAACTACAAGATTTGCTCCTGAATGGAAACTATCGCTAATGTGGCACCTCAATAGATATAAAGAGAGTGATTCACATCAGATGTACCCAGTTCAGCAAAGAAAAGAGGTGAAGAGAAGTAGGGAAATAGCCCTGAGTTGAAAGAGCTTTTATACAGTTTCTCAGATCTCCTGGAAGGTCTGAGATGCCCTTTGTTCCTGAGGTCTTTATTAGTTGCAAATTAATGTTGTTGCATACATTACTCTTTCAACTGATATAATTGTTTTCCTTCGTGTTTGTGATTTCCAGTCTGTTCTCAACCTCACCTAGTAGTTGTGAGAAATATCGCAATTATATGCAATAACTTTGCGGGAATGTATTGTATGAAATTTACATGTCACTGTGGGTCAGAGATTGAACGTAGGATTGTGTTTTACTCCAGCGGGAAGGGTCTCACTGCTTCCCTAGAAACTAAAACAGTGTGTGCGTGGGTGATGAAGGTAAAATGCAGACGTCTGTAAACATCCGCACAGAGGTACCATCTCTCTCTGATTCATGCTGGATTTTCCAAAGACCAACGAAGAAAGGGCTTCTGGTATAAAACGTCTGGACTTGAACTGACTCAGAGCCTTCTTTCTGGTCCACAACCATACAGGACCTTCTGGCCAAGTAGGTCCCCAATCCTTGCCGAAGAGTAGGAAAGACTTTGGCCTGCTAGGGCCCCAGGAGGCTGATGGTGCCCTCTGGTAAGCTTTGAGCATGCTTATAGGAACTTTTATTGTTGTTCCTCTGCTTTCTCCGAAATGCCTTTACCGTAAGAGTAGAGGTGTTTGCACCGAAGGAGCTGTGTGGTAACGTGTAACTGAAGGCACTCCACTGTTCATAGACCTCAGAGAGAAAAGAAGGCACAGGGGCTACAGGTGCTCACCTTTAGGTAGTCAGGCTTGCTGGGGATATCAGAGGGTAAGGCAGGGAGCTCCTGCAGCCTGAAAGCACCCTGTGAGAAGGGAGAGAGAGAGGCAGATCTCCACCCAAGAGCACTGTTGCCTGGGAACCGGAAACTTGAAGGGGCCACAGTGGGGGAATACAGACGTATTTACATGAAACTGTAAGAGTACGATACACACATTACACCCTGCAGGTTTCTTTGGCAGGAAAAGTTTTAAGGGCAAACTACCTTCCTGACTTCACTGGAGTTACTGATATCCAGAGTTGTATCTGTGCATGAGCAATCCAGTCAGGTCATTTAGATCCAGTCTGGGCCTTCAAATCCAGGCGACGAGAGGCCAATGTGAGAGTAAACCCAAGGAAATGCCAGGTGAGAAATAAGGAGACTAACTACTGAGGGGCACTTGTCCTGCTGACAGATCGTGAAGTTCTGTGTTGGCTCCAGACGATGAAGGACTCAAATGCCTGTGTTACCCAGTGGTACTTGGCATTGCAGTTCTTTTGGGTCTGGGTAGGACACCGTCCTAAAAAGGAGCGTGAGAAGGTGGACTTCTTCTCACGAACAGATGAGGAGATCTGGCTATTGGGTGAGTGCACCAACTGGTCACTCACGGTAGGGAGGTATGTGAAGCAGCGTACTCCCCTAAAAGCAGTCAGCCTGGAGGCCACAAACAGAACAGACGGTGTGCAAATAAGGAGACTCCCTGCTCTGTGCTAGTGACTAGTTCATCCGGAAGAAGCAGCTGGATAGGGGAGAGGACATGAGGAGCTGACCAGCCTGTAAGAGGCGGTGATCTCCCAGCTGTGGAAGTTTACCCCGCGCAGGCACAAGAGACTTTGTCTGGACTTTAGTGAGTGGGATCTGAACATGGATCTGGCAAAAAGGGCATTTGGTTTGTTATTACATGGGCTCCTGTCCCCGGGGCTTCATTAAGGGAAACACACTTCTTTGGACTAGTTTGTTTTGTCTCTTCGTTGTTCTGAACTGTGCAGGTGCATGGGTTGACACAGGTAGGGTGCGGTAAGGTGGCTCACCCAGAGTGGCACATCTGGCCAAAAGGGGGCGCTTAGGTTGCCCCTTCCCTTTACACAGGACCAAGGCCCAGTGATGCACAAGATTTCTGAAATTTAAACCTGACAGGCTTTTAATTAAACCCCCTTGGGAATAGGAGGGATGGTTTCAGTGTTGGCATTGCCCATCTTGGGGGTACCAAGCACCTATTGTTTGAGATTGAACCGGGACTGGCAAGGTCTAGAAGCTGTGAATCAGAAGGCATCCCCGACACCTAATTGGTAAAGAGAGGGGACCTAGAGGGCTAATACCTCTCTTATGATATACAGACTTTTGCCAGACCTGATGCTCTTGGCAAGACAGGGCTTGAGTGGGACTTAAGTAATGCACAGGCACTGGTTCTCTGCCCAGCAGCGAGTTGTTACCCACAGACCCAGATTCACAAAGGTATTTAGGTGCCTGGCTCGCAGTGATTTCAGTGGGAGCTAGGCACGTAAGTAGCTCTTTTGAATCTGGACCATAGTGGCTAGTAAATCGGGAATGGAGCCGAAAGGAAAACAAAAAGATTGATATTATGAGGCAGAATCAGTTTAATGTGAAAAAGAGGAGAAGTACACAGGAAGAGACAGACAGTAGGCAGCGTAAAAAGAACCTATTTCCAGGGTTTCATGAAAGTCGCCAAGAAATCACCCGTTACAAGGTGACGCCTTTCACACCAGATGTTCTGGAAGACAATAGAGGAAAAAGTCATAAAGTGTAAGTGGGGAAATAAAGATCCTGGGCAGATTTCCGGAGGTGCTGAGGACTCAGAGCTCCCATGGGAGTTGTGCGCAATCAGCATTTCTGAACGGCATTGCCCATAAGCCCAGCTGTGATTCCGTATCTCGCTTGACGTTTCCTGGTTGTTCCTTGTTCCGGGCCTATTGCTCCTCGGCTAAACATGGCCAGAACTTTCCATAGCCGTACCCATGGCCCCATTGGTAAGGGTAGTGACCACCATACTGATGGCCCCACCCATACCTGTATGGCTTCCAGGAACCCCAGGGCCTATAGCAGCCATAATGGCCTCTATAGCCGCGCCAGCCCTGGTAACAGTAGGGGTTATAATACAATTCATCATTCATGAGTTCATCGAAAGTCATCTTTCTGCGCTGGAGGTTGACCTGAAACACACAGCAGGGAAAAGAGTCAACACAATGCGCTAGGGCCAGTGGAATAATAAGGGTCAAAACTCAGTTACTACTGTATTGCCGGCCAGGGAGATAGAGAGAGGTAAAGAAATGGTGACCTAGACCCTTATGTCCTGGCTACCTATTGCCTCCCAGTTTCTCCTTCTAGTCCTCTGGCTCCCCTCTCTCTTAGCCTCCCTCTTATCCAACCCTTTTGAACACTTCTCAGTCCATTTCTCCTAAGAACACTGTTTGGAATAAGTAAACGTACAACACAGAGTATTTCTGTCATACACGCATGGGATTTTTATTCCTTCTTACAAAATGTTTCTAAGGAGCATGAGAGGGACAATTTTGTTCGGGATAGTTTCCTTGTGAGGATTTAACCTCAGCAGAGAGATCAGTTCCCTTCAAAATCAGAGCGCGGTGCTTTGGCTTCTGAACCTTGTGGGTCAGTAATACTTACAAATGAATGAATGGACAATATTCTTTTGGGAAAACAAAACAGTAAGAACCAGATCCTCAGCCGGTAGCAATCAGCACTGATCAACTGAGTTCAGTGGAGTTACACCAGTTGTGGCTCTGCATCTTAATATGCTCCTGGTGCACAGAAGAACATAGAAATTGCCCTGCTGGATCAGATCAGGATAATGTGTCTGAAAGAATGTTGGGTACCAGCTGCCACAGAAGAACGCAGAAGCACACAGAAGCAGTCTGTTCGGCAATAAACTGGGGGAATTTCTTCCTAACCCCACGAACTGAAAAGTTGGGTCTGAGATTTTTCAAATCTACCAAAGGCATTTGAACACTTTATTCTTAATGAAAATAAAGAGGACCTCGTGTCCAGAAATTCCTATGTACCTCTGAAAGATTGCAGCCTTAACGTCTAAACCCTGAATCCACCAATGCCTGCAACTTAATAACTTACCATTTTTTCCAGTGGGAAACCCCCTGAATAAAGCCAGTAATCACAGAGTTATGTGCAAGTTTCAGTCCTAAATCAAACCATCACGAACACGTCTTGATAGCTATAGAAAGATAGAGTCAAATCAGACTTACCAAGGTCACCAAGGAGGAGAAGTCAAGAGAAGTGGTTAAAGAACCCTGAGTCGCGAGCACTTTTATACAGTTTCTTAAACAGCCTGGAGAATTTGAGACATCCTTTTGCTCGAGGTCCTAATTAGTTACAAAACAGATGTTGCTGGGCACATGACTCCTGCAATTGATATAATTGTTTTCTTCTGTGTTCAGGATTGTTGTGTTATCAGCCTCCCATGGGGTAGAACATGCACATACAAGCCCACGGGTTTCTTTCATTTTAAAAGTTTTATGGGACACGTTCGTGCCTGGTATCATTCTAGTGACCTCCTCAGGAGTGCTAATGAGAGTGATTGTCAAGGAGATTCAGGGCTGTATCAGTTTCTCAGTCTGCTGTCCTGCAGAGGAATCCAGTTTGGTCCTGCTAAGATATGCTGATATGTATTGCGGGCATTGTACTGCTCTTGTAATTCCTAGGAGGGAGGGGAAATCTCAATGTTCAGAACCTGTAACCCCAAGTTTCGAGATCTAATGCCCATTGAAATCAATGTGAGACATTAGCGTGGGAGGGTTTTGACTCAGACCTTCTGACTTGAAAATTCCCCCTGGAAGAAAGGGAGGATAAGGTCTTTGAACTCTCTAAGTCCCATTATATCTTTCAAATTGTGTTGGTCCTCTGTGCAGGGGTGAATTTCCCCATACATTGATTAGAAATTCAGTTCATAATCTACCTCTAGTTATGTCACCAATGCTGTGGGGTCAGGATGATCATGATGGCAGAAGCTCATGGTGCTGCCTACAGCTGGGTTCCTCTTGCGTTGAGGTGAGGGTGGGTGATAAAAAGCATTGCAATATTTTATAAAGGCTTTGAGGTCAATCCCGGAACATTTACAACATCAGCAATATGATTTCCCTCCAACAAGAGCCAAGACAATTCTTGTCTTGCAGGAAAATGCAGCTGATAAAGCCTCAGGAAAATGGAGATATGGCCTTCTCGGCCAAGGCTGTGTCATGAGGTTAGATTAATTTAACGTCTGACCAACTTTAGGGCATGTTGCAAGACCCGGAGCTTGCAGAAAGCTTTCTTAGCATGATGAGAATGTTTTTTAAAGTGTAACAACCTCTCTTCCCAAAGGCTTTTTCCTCTAACCAGGCAAGGTTGAAGACGCTTATGTTGATTCAAATGCCACGAACATCTCTGAATTCTATGGAGCTGTGCTTATTTATGCCAGCTGATCTCCTGCTCTTAAACTTGACAAGGAATTTTTATCTGAAAAGGAAATGCCATTTTTTTTCAATGGAAATCAAATAGTCCGAAACTCTGAGCTACAAATCATGACTTAATTAGGAGAATGACACGAGTAACCTTGACATGCATTTTTAAAGTGACTCTATTGCTCATTCGAAGGGCGTCTTCCAGTAAGAAACTATTGCCATCGTAATAATCCAAGACTTTGGATATCAACAACCTTAATGAATGTTTGTGAAGTGCTTTGATATCTGGAGTCCTGGGGAAATAGAACATCCACTAGATTGTTATCACTCCTGTCTTATGTGCAAATAAATAGAAAAGGAGTACTTGTGGCACCTTATATTATATATATAAGGAGACTCTGTGTATATAATGTCTTCTGCAGTTTCCACAGTATGCATCCGATGAAGTGAGCTGTAGCTCACGAAAGCTTAGGCTCAAATAAATTGGTTAGTCTCTAAGGTGCCACAAGTCCTCCTTTTCTTTTTGCGAATACAGACTAACACGGCTGTTACTCTGAAACAAATAAATAGAGTTACGTTGGGGTGAAGGTCACAGAGGAAGTGACAAAGTTACAAATAACGCACCGTAATCTAGATAGCATTTGCTACCCACTTCTCACTGATGCTAAACTTTCTTAGACCCTTCACTTTCTCGGCTTCCAAATATTTCACTAACAAAAGAAAAAGTAGGTAACGTCATATATTTTATTGGACCAACTTGTGTAAGTTTTCGAACTCATGCAGAAGAATCGTTCTGTGGAAACTTGTCTCTTTCACCTACAAAAGGTATTACCTCTCCAGCCTTGTCTTTCGAATACCCTGGGCCCAAGACAGCTAGCACAACATTGCAAAGCACTTCTTCAAATCTTAACTGCAACCTCAGCTAATGTAGGTGGAACAGGTCCAGGGCCCATGTTGCTGGAGGAGATGGGAAAATGTTTGGAGGGAAATATGAGGTTGGAGTTAAGATTCTGCTTTATAGTCACAGTCAGATGGAGAGAAGCGAGGAATGGGATTTTCCACAGGAATAAACGTAAGGGTCTTATCACAATCTTCTGGATATTTGAATTGTAAACTGAAGATTATGATACTGATCCTTATTATGATCATTAGGGTTATGACCCATCAGGGATCGGTTCTGGGTCCAGTTTTGTTCCATTTCTTCATTTAGATAATGGCATAGAGAGTACACTTATAAAGTTTGTGCACGATACCAAGCTGGGAGAGGTTGTAAGGATAGGCTTTGGAGGATAGGATTAATATTAAAAATGATTTGGAGAAACTGGATATGTGGTCTGAAGTAAATAGGATGAAATTCAATAAGGACAAATGCAAATTACTCCACTTTGGAAAGAACAATCAGTTGCACCCATGCAAAATGGGAAATGACTGCCTAAGAAGGAGTACTCCAGAAAGGGATCTGGGGTGTCACATTAGATCAAAGCTAAATATGAGTCAACAGTCTAACACCATTGCAAAAAAGGTAAACATTCTGGGATGTATTAACAGGAGTGTTGTGAGCAAAACAGGAGAAGTAATTCTTCCACTGTACTCCACACTGATTAGGCCTCAGCTGGAGTATTCTGTCCAGTTTTGGGTGCCATATTACAGGCAAGATGTGGACAAATTTGAGAAAGGAGAGCAAGAAAAATTATTAAAGGCCTTGAAAAGATGTCATCTGAGGAAAGATTTAAAAAATTGGGTTTGTTTAGTCTGAAGAAGAGAACAGTGAGGGAGATTAATTGTTCTCTTTAACCTCTGAGGATAGGAGAAGAAGCAATGGGCTTAAATTGCAGAAAGGGTGGTTTAGGTTGGACATTAGGAAAAACTTCCTGTCTTGGTAGTTAAGACCTGGAATAAATTGCCTTGGGATGTTGTGGAATCTCCATCATTGGAGAGTTTTAAGAGCAGGTTAGACAAACACCTGTCAGGGATGGTCTAAATAATACTTAGTCCTGACTTGAGTGCAGGGGATTGGACTAGACGACCTCTCGAGGTCCCTTCCAGTCCTGCGATTCTAAGATTCTATGATTCTATACTACACCATGAATGGACCCATATGTTATGTATACACTTGTCATTCCTTTGGAGAATTATTGTCTACATGCATACAGAAGCCCAGAAGATGATTCATCCAGAAGCTCCCAGAAAAATAAAACACCAAAAAACAAAAGAAACAACAACATAATTGAGTCTCTGTAACAATTATAGTCATGTCAGTGGCATATTAGGAAGTCAAAAATACTAAATGTTATTAACAAGACAACAGCACACATTACTAATGTTGTCTTGTAATGCAGTCTAATGGTGTTCATCTCAGAATAACATCTGGTACGAGTTGTCAGGACTATTGGCTTTTATTTCTGTCTCTACACCTGACTCCTTATGTGACCTTCAACTCAATGTGCCTCTGTTTATCTACATATAAAATGGGGATAACACGCTTGCTGCATGCTTTGTAAGGCTTCCTCAGAACTCATGGTATCAAAGCACTTCACAAACAGTGATTAGGATTTTCCAAGGACAATATTAATAGTTCAATCTTGGAAAATGCCCATGATTTGAGCAACAGCGTCACTTAAAATGCATGTCAAGTTCTCTTATTTCTATACCTTAATCAGGTCATGATTTCTAGCCTCCAAATTTGAAACTATTTGATTTTCATTAAATAGCAGCTATGTGTTTCTCTATTGTATAAAATGCCATTGTATAGTTTATGGGCCAGAACCTCAGCTGGTGGAAATCTTTCCAGCTCTGTTCACTACAGTGACAGCTGAAAATCAAAGACACTCTCTTCCTTCCCCCCTGGTAAGAGGAGCCACTGACTGGAGCATATAGAACGCTGCAAGGATTATAGGTGGAACACTTTATACAAGAGAAGGATCTGAAAGCATGACTTTTGGCTGGTCGGAGTCTGCATTAGCCTAATCTTATCCAACCGCCATCTCCTACTTGGCCAATGCTCCCTTTTTGCCATCTCTCCTGTGCTTCTCGTGGGCTACCTCAGCTGCATTTTCTCATTTTCTGCATTTTCTGAGGCCGTACAGAGTCAAAGTTATAACTCAAAGATTGTATAAAACACTGCCCCACCAACCCTCGGTGTGAACAATGAGCAACCCCGCAATAAACAGCTTTGTGCGGCTCTGCCGTGGTGATCATGCTAATTCCACACCATTGGTGACATACCTGGAACTCTATTGAGAGCTGTATTTCTAATCACCGTAAGGTGAAATTCACCCCAGGGCAGAGGGGCAGCACAAAAGCTTATGCAAACTTAGGAGTGTGAGAAGAGCTATTTTTGAATGTGTAAGTGGGACTTATGGGGTTTATAGCTCTTGTATTGCCCCTCTGCCAGGGTTAATTTCAAGCCATATGGCTTCATGAACAGCCCACTGAAGTCAATGGATTAGCTACCCATTCATTTCCATGGGCGTTGGTTCAGCTGCATTATGGGTGGATGTGCTGAGTATGCAGAATGAAGGCTGATTGAGTCTAAAGAATTACAGTGGGCAAATGCCAGAATATCCCTAACCAATACCAGCATGGATTTCAAGGACCAGATTGGATTCCTATACATGATACTGATGCACAGATCTGGCTCTGAATTTCCTTCAGATTCATTCTCAGTGTAATGCCAATGAAGTCAGGCGAATGAGACCAGGAATACAGTTCATCCATAAAATATTTAGTACAATTGATTCCTGCTGGGTGTAATGTGCACATTATTCCATGTGAGTTTAAGGAGAGATTAATAACCACAAGCACTGAGGAAAACAATTATATCAATTAAAAGAGTGACATGTTCAACAAAATTTGTTTTGTAACTAATAAAGACCTGATGCACAATGATGTCTCAGTCCTCCATGTGGTAAGACAAACAGTTTAAAAGCTCTTGTGAGTCCAGCTCTTCTAACCACTTCTCTTGACTTCGTTTCCTTGGTGAATTGGGTAAGTCTGATTTGAATCAATCTTTTTATAACTATTGAGGTGTCACATTAGTAATGGTTTTAATTTAGGACTGAATTTTTCAACTAGACTCTGTGATTTTTAGCAGTGCTAAGGAGTTTTTCCATATTTTTTCACAGTTTTTAAGTAGCAGACTTTGGTGGATTCATGCTTTAGAAGTTAATGGTGGGATTTGCAGAGCAACATATATATTTCTGACACCCAATTCCTATGACTCTTAATTGAAAATAGGGAACTGGAATCCCTTTGGTAGCTTTGAATAATCTCCAACCCCAGTATTAGCTAGGAGGTTTGGGGAAGAAGCTTTTCCCACTTCCATCCACAAATGACTAACACACTCTTCTTTTACTTCATTGGTAAATGGTTGATACTCAACACCCTGAGACAGTATAATGGATTAAATGGCCCACCGGTCTGACATAGTGTGACAATTATTATATTCTTGTGTGCAACTAAGAATTTCAGAGGCACATCTTAGGCTGGTGTAGGTTAGCAAAGCTCCACTGAAGTCTGTAACTGAGCTGATTTAATCCAGCTCAAGATCTGTTCCTTCGTGTGTTTCCTTGGGAAATGACTATTGTCCATTCATTCATTAGCAAGTATCTCTGACTCACAAGCTTTAGAAGCCAAAGCGCCATGTTCTGGTTCTAGAGAGAAGTCGTCTCCATGCTGAGGTTAAATCCTCCCAAAGACACGAACATGATTACCTTTGTCCCAGCCAGACTTTGCCCCAACCATCTGTAAAAGAGAATACAATGCGTGATAGGAAGAGTCTGTAGCACATATTTACTTTGCCATCAGTATTTTTCAGATAAAGGGGCTGAGAGAGAATTAAAGGGGTTGGTTAAGAAGGAGGCTAAGAATGAGTGAAGGAAGACTATTAGAATGAGGGAATGGGAGGGAATATATAGCCAGGAAATGAGTGTCTAGGTCATAATTTCTCTGTTCCATCTCACTCTGTCTCTCTCTCTCTCCATGGCCTCCAACACAGTAATAACTGAGCATTCAGTCTTTTATTCCACTAGCCCTAGAGCATTGTGTTGACTCTTTTCCCTGCTGTTTGTTTTAGGTTTACCTCCAGCGCAGAAAGATGACTTTCGATGAAAGCATTAATGAGGAATTGTTTTATAACCCCTGGAGTCACGGGTGCTGGCACGGTTCCAGGGGCCATTACGGCTGCGGGAGGCCATGGGGTTATGGGAGGCAATCCAGGTTGGGGTGGGGCCATGGTTACGATTGCTACTACCCTTACTCTTCCCGATGGGGCCATTGGTACCCCTATGGAAAATGTTGGCCCTGTTAAACCCAGCAGGAATAGCCCAGGAACAAGGAACAACAAGGATATGAAAAGCAAGATGTGGATTCACGGCTGAGCACCCATGACTCCAATGAGAGCTGTGAGTGCCTAGTAACTCTATAAAACTACCCCATATCTGTATTTCCCAGGTTACATTTTATGACTCTTTCTTCAAATGCCTTCTGTACTATCTGCCTCTATAATTCTCCGAGGGCCTGAATCTTAAGTCCATGCAGACTCCTTTATGCCACTCTGATAGTGTAAATGAAGCAAGGGCCTTAAGATTGGCAGAAATAACATTTGCACTCACTTGAATGCTCCTTACAGAGCAGTGTACAAGGATCTTTGTGTCAATGAGAATTAGGCCCTGGGTTTTCTAGCCCTTTCGTGAATATGTACTTTTTGTTTCTGGCTTTAATTTTGCTACAGAAAATGTATCATGGAGAAGTTGCTTAGTGCTCTGCTCATATTGTGCTTTGTCTCATTTAACCCTGACTGGGATGAAACAAGTACCTTAAAATGGTTACAAACAGGACTTGAATGTCTAACGCTACAGCTGCCACGAAGAAAGAAGAACATCTGGTGTGAAATGTCTCACCTTGGAGCGGGTGATTCATTGTTAACTATCTCGAAACCCTGGAAATAGATTCTTTTTATTTCTGTCTGTTTCCATGTGCTCCTCTTCTAATTCACATTAAACTGATTCTGCATCATAATATCAGTGTTCTGGTTTTCCTTTCTGCTCCATTCCTTATTTGTCAGTCTCTGTGGCCTAGATTCACAGAGCTACTTAGCTACTTAGCACATTGAAACCAATGTGAGAGAGGCACCTAAATACCCTTGTGAATTTGGGAGTGTGGGTAAAAATTCACTCTTTTGCAGGCCACCAGTGCCTGTTCCCTCTTTAAGCCAGGATGGGCAGGAATGGTGACCCTAGCCTTTGTTTGCCGGAAGCTGGGAATGAGCAACAGGGGATGGATCACTTGATGCTTACCTGTTCTGTTCATTCCCTCTGGGGCACCTGGCACTGGCCACTGTCGGAAGACAGGATACTGGGCCAGATGGACCTTTGGTCTGACCCAGTAGGGCCATTCTTATATTCTTAAATCTCATTCGAGCCCTGTAGTGCAAAAACCAGCAGGCCGGGCAAGAGTCTGTAAATCATAGGTAAGGTATTACCCCAATCCCTCAGTGACATGTAGAGATTAGAATCTAGTTAGAAGTAGACAATCATGGAAGTAAACTCTACAAGTTCTGATATCCAACATTCACTTTGCACTCCTTTAGATGACCATTCAAGATCCAGAGCAATGCCATGTCATTCAGCTTCATATTGAGATTCTGGATTTTGATCCACCAATAAAACACCAACTAACCCTTAAAGCATTTCAGAGCAGCAGCCGTGTTAGTCTGTATCAACAGAAAGAACGAGGAGTACTTGTGGCACCTTAGAGACTAACAAATTTATTTGAGCATAAGCTTTCATGGGCTAAAGCCCACTTCATCAGATGCATTCAGTTGTTTGTACTGATGTGTTCATAGCCTGCCCTGCAGCAATTTCTAGTCTTTTATGTGAGAATCAAAAGACATGATAAAAATGGACTCAAGAGACATGTAGCAAACACAGCTAAGTCCATTCTCCCAACAGAATTTGTGTTTTAGTTCAGTAATGAAATCCAAGAGGTTTCAAGATAGTGTGTACCCACAGTCCTGCTAATGAACATTGTTTTTATAAACTGACCTGAGGTACCATGGCTTGACATGGCAGGAACCACAAATGAATCAATTACCTTTTAAATGTGTGGGGTTCTCGACAGATAGAATTTTTTCATTGATTATGTTTTTGATTTTTTGACATCAACATGGACATTGGAGGGAGGAGGGATGTTAAGAGACAAAAAGCTCAATAGTTATTATTGTTCTAGAGACTGCATAGTTTAGTTTCGGGAAAACTGGAAATCATATTTTTTTTTAAATCCTGGCCTGCCACTTCGAGCAGGATGTTGGGTGATTAGGAGGTAAAGCTTACATTACTAATATTTTCCAGTTTCCCATGACATGAGAGATACCTCCCAGTTAGGGACAAGTATTCTGTAGCTTCAGCAGTGCTACAAGGTGAGCAAGAAATGTAAGTTCATATTTCCTTTCTGATATGGCACTGTACTTTAGGCCATCCAATAACAGGTGAGGAAATAATTTTCATTGCACTTAGAGCTCATATATTCTTTTATGTATTCAAACTGCTGCATAAACCTTGATTAATTACTCCTTACACCTTGCCTAAAAGGCAAGTAACTACCTCTATTCCAATTTTACAGCTGTTGAAGCACAGAAGGGAGACGTGATTTGTCCAGAGTCCCACAGTAGGTTCTGTACTTCATGAGAATCAGATATTGTGTATGGAAGAATCAGTCCTAAATTAAGACTATCACTAATGTGACACCTCAATAGTTATAACGAGGCTGATTCATGTCAGACTTATCCAGTTCACCAAAGAAAACAGGTCAAGAGAAGTGGTTAGACTAGCTCTGAGTCACTAGAACTTGTATACAATTTCTCAGTTCTTCTGTAGGATCTGAGACACCCTTTGATCTTGAGGTCCCTATTAATTACAAAACAAATTCTGCTGCACAGGTCGCTCTTTTAGCTGATACAATTATATTTCGTCTGTGTTTGTGATTACTACTCCGTTCTCAAATTCACACAGAAATTGTGACAGATATTGTAACCTCACACTCTAGCATTGGGGGAACATGCCGTATAATGTTTATGTATCACTGTGGGCCAGGGGCTGTATAGATGCACCTTTCTACTGAAGGGGGAACTAGAACAGTGAGAGGTGATTAAGGTAAATTACTCACAATTGTAAACACCTGCACAGAGGTGCCACTCCCATGGAGGCTTGCATAGACTGGTTCACAGTGGGTTTCCCAGAGAAGAATAGACAAAGAAAGAGTTTTTAATATCAACAGGCTGAATGTGAACTGACTCAGGGCCATCTTTCTGATCCAACAAATGGACAGGAGCTTGTGTCCCAGGGGCCCCCAAAATTAGCAGACGAGTTGGAAAGACTTTGGCCTACCAGAGTCCCATAAGACTGGATGGGTGACCTCTGGTAAGCTTTTAGAATGCATATAGGAACTTCCATTGTTTTCTATATATTTTCTCTTTGAACCATGGCTGAAAAGATCTAGCTGTAGTAAATAAAAAGGAATGCTAACCCCCCCTATTTGGGTTAGTTTGTACAAAGAAGTGAATGGCAGGGCTAATACCTCTCTTATGATTTACAGACTCTTGCTGGACCTGATTGTCTTCACGTTACAGGGCTAAAGTGGGAATCAAGTAATGCACAGGTGCTGGCTCTCTGCACAGGAGTGAATTGTTGCCCACCGGCCCAGATTCACAAGGGTATTTAGGTGCCTCACTCATATTGACTACAGTGGGAGTCAGGCACCTAAGTAGCTCTGTGCATCTGGGCCACAGGGGTTGGTAAATAAGGAATGGAGCAGAAAGGAAAACCAGAACACTGATATTATGATGCAGAATCAGTTTAATGTGAATTAGAAGAGGAGCACGTGGAAACAGACAGAAATAAAAAGAATCTATTTCCAGGGTTTCGAGATCGTTAACAAAGAATCACCCGTTCCAAGGTGAGACATTTCACACCAGATGTTCTTCTTTCTTCATGGCAGCTGTAGCGTTAGACATTCAAGTCCTGTTTGTAACCATTTCAAGGTATTTGTTTCATCCCAGTCATAGTCAGATGAGAGAAATCACAATATGAGCAGAGCACTAAGCTGCTTCTCCATGATACATTTTCTGTAGCAAAATTAAAGCCAGAGACCAAGAGTACATATGCATGAAAAGCCTAGAAAACCCAGGGCCTAATTCTCATTCACACAAAGACCCTTGGGCACTGCTCTGTAAGGAATCTTCAAGTGAGTTTAAATGTCATTTCTTTGAACCTTAAGGCCCTTGCTTAATTTACAGTGTCAGGGTGGCCTAAAAGGGCCTTCATGGAAGTGAGATTCAGGACTTCTGATGGTGATAGAAGCAGCGGAGAGTGAGCACGGAAATCATTAGAGGAAACAGTCGTGAACTGTAACCTGGGAAATGCAGATACAGGGAGATTTCCGGAGGTGCTGAGGACTCACAGCTCCCATGGGAGTTGTGCGCAATCAGCATTTCTGAACGGCATTGCCCATAAACCCAGCTGTGATTCCGTATTTCACTTGACTTTTCCTGGTTGTTCCTTGTTCCGGGCCTATTGCTCCTCAGCTAAACATGGCCAGAACTTTCCATAGCCATACCCATGGCCCCATCGGTAAGGGTAGTGACCACCATACTGATGGCCCCACCCATACCTGTATGGCTTCCAGGAACCCCAGGGCCTATAGCAGCCATAATGGCCTCTATAGCCCCGCCAGCCCTGGTAACAGTAGGGGTTATAATACAATTCATCATTCATGAGTTCATCGAAAGTCATCTTTCTGCGCTGGAGGTTAACCTGAAACACACAACAGGGAAAAGAGTCAACACAATGCGCTAGGGCCAGTGGAATAATAAGGGTCAAAACTCAGTTACTGTTGTATTGCTGGCCATGGAGATAGAAAGAAATAGAGATGGAGCAGGGAAATGATGACCTAGATCCTCATTTCCTGGCTACCTATTGCCTCCCGGTTCCTTCTTCTAGCCCTCTTGCTCCCCTCTCTCTTAGCTTCCCTCTTATCCAACCCCTTTAAACCATTCTCAGTGCCTTTATCCTAACAACACTGTCTGGAATAAATAAACATAAAATACAGAGTATTTCTGTCATGCACATGGGATTTTGATTCCTTTTTATAAAATGTTTAGCATGGCAGGGGAAAATCTGTTAAGGTTAGCTTCTTTGGAGGATTTAAGCTTAGCAGAGAGACTAGTTCTTTCCAGAATCAGAGCTTTGGCTTCTGAAGATGGTGAGACAGCAACAATGAACAATATTCTTTTGTCAAAAGAAAACAATAAGAACCAGATCTTCAGCCAGTAGAAATCAGCCCTGTTCAACTGAGTTCAATGGAGTAAAGCTACTCCGTTGTGGCTCTGCATCTTAGTATGCTCCTGGTGCACAGAAGAACATAGAAATTGCCCTTCTGGATGAGATCAGAATAATCTGTCTCAAATAATGTTAGGTACCAGCTGCCACAAAATAAAGTAGAAAAACACATAAGTGTTCTATTAGGGAATAAACTGGGGGAGTTTCTTCCTAACCCCACTAACTGAAAAGTTGGGTCTGAGATTTTTCAAATCTATCAAAGGGATTTGAACACTTTATTCTTAATGAAAAGAAAGAGCACCTAGTGTCCAAAATTCCTGTGTACCTCTGAAGATTGTAGCCTTAACTTCTAAACCATGAATCCACCAATGCCTGCAACTTAATAACTTACCATTTTTTCAATGGTAAAGCCCCTGAACACAACCAATAATCAGAGAGTAATGTGCAAGATTCAGTCATAAATTAAACCATCACTAATACGACATCTTGACAGCCATAGAAAGATAGAGTCAAATCAGACTTACCAAAGTCACCAAGGAGAATAAATCAAGAGAAATGGTTAAAGAACCCTGAGTCACAAGTGCTTTTATATAGTTTCTTAGGCCGCCTGGAGAATCTGAGACATCCTTTTGCTCAAAGTCTTAATTAGTTACAAAACATATTTTGCTGGGCACATGACTCCTTCAATTGATATAATTGTTTTCTTCTGTGTTCAGATTTGTTTTGTTTTCAGCCTCACGTGGGGGTATAATATGCACATACGAGCCCACCGGTTTCTTTCATTTTAAAAATTTTATGGAACACATTCCTGCCTAATATCATTCTAGTGACCTCCTTAGGAGTTCCAAAGAGAGTGATTGTCAAGGAGATTCAGGGCTGTATCTGTTGCACAATCTGCTGTCCTGCAGAGGAATCCAGTTTGGTCCTGCTAAGATATGCTGATATGTATTGCGGGCATTGTACAGTTCTTGTAATTCCTAGGAGGGAGGGGGCAATCTGATTGCTCAGAACCTGTAACCCCAAGTTTCGAGATTTAACGACCATTGAAATCAATGTGAGACATTATTCTGGGTGGGTTTTGATGCAGACTCTATGACTTGAAAATTCCCCCTGGAAGAAAGATAGTAAAAGGTTTATGAACCACTGAGGCTCCATTTCAGCTTTCAAAATAGGTCTTAAGAGGGACCTAAGAGTTGAATAAGCCTTTGTGCTAGTCCTCTGCACAGGGGTGAATTTCTCCATACACTGATTAGATATTTAGTTTATAATCCACCTCCAGTTATGTCACCAATGCTGTGGGATGAGGATGGTCATGATGGCAGAAGCTCCCAGTGCTGCCTACTGTAAGGTTGTCTTGGGTTGAGGTGAGGGATGGTGGTGGGTGATAAAAAGCATTCAATATTTTATAAAGGCTTTGAGATCAATCCTGGAACATTTCCGACATCATTAACATATTCTCCCTCCAACAACAGCCAAGACAATTCTCGTTTTGCAAGAAAATGCAGATGATAAAGCTTCAGATGAAACACAGGAAAGATGGAGATATGGCTTTCTTGGCCAAGGCTGTGTTATGAGATTAGATTAATTCTATGTCTGACCAACTTTAGGGCATGCTGCAAGACTTGGATCTTGCAGAAAGCTTTTGAGAATGATTTTTAAAGTGTAACAGCCTCTCTCCCTAAAGGCTCTTTCCTCTAGTAAGGCAAAATTGAAGAACCTTATATTCATTCAAATGCCATGAACCTCTTTGAATTCTGTGGAACTGTACTTATTTATGCCGGCTGATCTCCTGCTCTTAAACTTTAAAAGGAATTTTTATCCTAAAAGGAAATGCAATTTTTTTAATGAAAATCAAATAGTCTGGAACTGTGAGCTACAAACCATGACCAGATTAGGAGAATGACATGAGTGACCTTGACATGCATTTTTTAAAGTGACTCTATTACTCATCAAAAAGGTGTCTTCCAGTAAGTAACTATTACCATCGTAATAATCCAACACTTTGGACATCAACAACCTTAATTAATGTTTGTGAAGTGCCTTAATATCTGGAGTCGTGATTTACACACAGATTAAACAAAGGCACATTGAGGTGAAGGTCACGCAGAAAACAAGTAGCAAAGTCCGAAATAAGAGGCAGTATTTTTGACTACTTGTGCTACATACCTGTCACTGATCCTGAACCATCTTAGACCCTTCACATTCTTGGCTTCCAAATATGTCACTAGCAAGAGATAAGGTGGGTAAGGTAATATCTTTTATTGGACAAACTTTTGTAGGCTTTTGAGCTCACACAGAAGGAGAGCTCTGTGTACACTCAAAAGCTTTTCTCTTTCACCTACAAAAGCTATGACTTCACCCACCTAGTGTATCTAATACCTTGGGTACCATAAGAGCTACCACAACACTGAAAACTAGCAAGAGATTAATTCACCCAAAGACACATTCATGGATTTGTTTTGCTTTTGTCTTTTGTTTGGCTAGTCTCTGGAGGAATCATTTTCCAAACTGAGCTTAAATAATGACAGACTAGACCATGTTGAGATCATATTTATCTTGGCCTTCTTCCTACATGAAAATAATTGTCCCAAATAATGGCCTGAGTATAAATTTTAAGCTTGTATGTGGGTGGGGTACACTTGTAAAACTCAATAAATAATTAAAATCAGAAAAACTGCATTGGAAGTCTCTTTAGAATGCTGAAGTGTAAATCCCCACCACTGACCTAGGAAGGGAATTCAGAGATAAGAGGAAAGGTTACTCCACGTACTGCTACCTGAAACTATTTATATGTAGTAGGACACTGTGACTCCCCACAGGGAAGTGTTTCCACAGAAAGAAAGAATAACACAGAGACTTTACTGGGCCTCCTGATGCATGCTATAAAATAAATCTTAACAGCAACCTCAGCTAATGTAGGTGGAACAGGTCCAGGGTCCTTGTTGCTGGAAGAGATGGGGAAATGTTTTGAGGAAATCTGAGGTTGGAGTTAAAGTTTTGCTTTATAGTCACTGTGTGACGAAGAGGGGGGAGTGAGAGTGGGATGTTGCATAGGAATACAAATACACGTTTTATCACAAACTTATTATTTGTATTATAAATGGAAGATTATGATACTATACCACTAATGGACAACTATGTAATTGATGTACTTAATATTCCTTTAGAGTATTATTGGGAGCTCCATATATAAAAAAGGCAAATTGAAAGTGGATCAGAATATTATCTAGTTGGTTTTTGTTTACATGTGGCTCAGAAAATGATTCAGTCAGAAGCTCGCCATGCAAAACAAGAACACGATGCAGTCTGTGTAAACATTCAAATCATGGAAGTTGTATATTAATAAACCAAAAATACTAAATGTTATTAATAAGACAACACTCATTTCTAATGTCACCGTGTAATGTAGTCTAATGGTGTTCATCTCAGAGAGTCACATGTGGTACGAGCTGTCAGGATTATTGTCTTTTATTTCTATTTCGGCAACTGACTCCTTGTGTGACCTTCAACACAATGTGGCTCTGTTTATTTACATATATAATAAGGATAACAACACTCCTGCTGGATGTTGGGAGGCTTCCTCAGAATTCATAGAAGTATAGGGTGGGACGGGACCTCGAGAGGTCATCCAGTCCAGCCCCCTGCACTTAAGGCAGGACAAAGTAAGAACTAGACCATCCTTGACAAGTGTTTGTCTAATCTGTTCTTAAAAACCTCCAATGGCGGAGATTTCACAGCCTCCCTTTGTGGAAGAAATTAGTTCCAGTGCTTAACTACCCTTTCCTAATGTCCAGCCTAAATCTCCCTTGATGCAATTTAAGCCCATTGTTTCTTGACCTATCCTCAGAGGCTAACGAAAACATTTTTTCATCCTCCTCCTTGTAACAACCTTTTATGTACTTGAAAACGGTTATCATGTTCCCCCTCAGTCTTCTCGTCTCCAGATTAAACAAACCCAATTTTTTCAATCTTTCCTCATAAGTCATGTTTTCTAGACCTTTGATCATTTTTGTTGCTCTTCTCTGGACTTTCTCCAATTTGTAGATATCTTTCCTGAAATGTGGTGCCCAGAACTTGACACAATATTCCTGCTGAGGCCTTATCAGCATGCAGTAGAGTGGAAGAATTGCTTCTCATATCTTGCTTACAACACTCCTGTTGTAATATATCCCAGAATGATGTTCACTTTCTTTGCAACAGCGTGACACTGGTGACTCATATTTAGCTTGTGATCCACTCCCAGATCCCTTTCCGCAGTACTCCTTCCTAGGCAGACGTTTCCCATTTTGTATATGTGCAATTGATTGTTCTTTCCTAAGTGGGGTATTTTGGATTTGTCCTTATTGAATTTCATCCCATTTACTTCAAACCATGATACCAAAGTATTTCACATATACTCATTACAATTTTACAAGTCCAAAGTGTTGTATGATAATAATAACGATAACTTTCATTCTTGAAAGACAGACATGTTTTGATAATAGGGTCACTTTAAAATGCATGTCAACTTTTCTTATTCCTATGCATTAATTAGGTCATGATTTCTAGCCTGAGAATTTGGGGCTATGTGATTTTCATTAAATAGCAGCTATACGTTTGTCTTTTGTATAAACTTCCATTGCATAGTGTATGGGCGAGATCCTCAGCTGGTGTAAACCAGTTTATGCGAGCCTCCCCACGGGATGATACCTCTCTGGAGGTGTTTACAATCATGAGTAATTTACCTTAATCACCCCTCAGTGTTTTAGTTCTTGGTGATACCCTCCCCTCAGGAGTGGAACACAATCATACATACAATCCCTGCCCAAAACTTAACATAAACTTTACACAATATGTTCCCTCAAAGATACTTCATGCTGTTGCAATATCTGACATAACTACTGTGTGAGTTTGAGAACAGAGTAGTAATTATAAACACAGAGGGAATACAGTTTTATCAGTTGAAAAAATGATCTGCGTAGCGGAATTTGTTTTGTAATTACTAGGGACCTTAAGATCAAAGGGTGTCTCAGATCGTCCAGAAGAACTGAGAAATTACATACAAGTTCTAGTGACTCAGAGCTATTCTAACCACTTCTCTTGACCTGTTTTCTTTGGTGAACTGGATAAGTCTGACATGAATCAGTCTCGTTATAACTATTGAGGTGTCACATTAGATAGTCTTAATTTAGGACTGATTCTTCCATACAGAATATCTGATTCTCATGAAGTACAGAACCTATTAATTACTACTAGGAGTAACTATTAATTACTACTAGGAGTAATTAATCAAGGTTTATGCAGCAGTTTGAATACATAAAAGAATATATGAGCTCTAAGTGCAATGAAAATTATTTCCTCACCTGTTATTGGATGGCCTAAAGTACAGTGCCATATCAGAAAGGAAATATGAACTTACATTTCTTGCTCACCTTGTGGCACTGCTGATGCTATAAAATACTTGTCCCTAACTGGGAGGTATCTCTCATGTCATGGGAAACTGGAAGATATTAGTAATGTAAGCTTTACCTCCTACTCACCCAATATCCTGCTCAAAGTGACAGGCCACGATTTTTTCTAAAAAATATGCTTTCCAGTCTTCCCTAAACTAAACTATCCATCCATCCAGCCTATAGCACGATAATATCTATTCATCGTTCGGTCTTTTAATATACCCCCCTCCCAAAACAATTCCAGTTTATGTCAAAAAATGAAAAAGATAATGAAAATTTTCTATCTTTTGAGAATGGAGAACCCTCAAAAAGAAAAAGGTAACTAATTTATTTATGGCTTCTGCTGCGCCAAGCCACGGTACCTCGTGGTCAGTGTATATGACTTTATAAAAGAATGATCGTTAGCGGTACTGTGGGTGCACAATACATTAAAAAAATTTGGATTCCATTATTTAATTAATACATGTTTTCTGTGGGGAGAATGGACTTAGTCAGTTGTGTTTGCAACATTCCACATGAATCCATAAAAAGAGCATAAACATCTAGAAATTGTTGCAGTCCAGTTTATGAACACATCAAGACAAAGAACAATGAGTTCATCATTGCACAGGTTCCTGGAGCTAGACATCTTTCTGCGATGGGAGTAAACCTGAAACGCGCAACAGAAAATAAGTCACCATAAGGTGCAACTGCCAGAGGAAGAAAAGGATTTAAGGCCAATTTTGTTATAACAAGGTCTATGCAGAGACAGACAGAGAGAGAGTGAGAGATGGGGCAGGAAAATTATGACTGTTCACATGTTTATGGTTCAGTATTTGTTCCTATTTCCAGTCCTACTGCTCCACTGACACTGAGCTTCCATCCTAATCACCCATTTTGAACCGTTCTCAATGTCAAAAATTAAGTTAAATTATGCACAACTGTACCTCCAGAGAGGTACCACCCCTGGCGAGGCTTGCATTGAGTGACTCAAAATGGGTTTTCCAGAGACCGGCAGAAAAAGAAAGGACTTTTAATATAAAATGGCTGAGTGTGAAGTGATTTGGGGCCTTCTTTCTGATCCAGCAAATGGACAGAACCTGCTGTACATTTCCTGTTACAATTTATTTTGCAGCCTGATGCCTCACACTGAGTTGTAGACACAGTCCTGTCCCTACAGTTCCATCCTGTATCTGGGTAGAAAATTCCTGGAGAAAGAGACACATTCCACAGGCCTCAAAAAAGGAATATTTGGGCATACTTTGGGCCTGCGGGTGCTGAGGTACTACCAGTTTGGGACACCTGTTGTACTGGTCATGGATCATGTAGCTTTGCGGTAGCTCCAGATGATGGACTCACATGCCCATTTCACCCAGTGGTCTTTAGCATTGCAGACCTTTCATTTTCAGGTAGAACAAAGCCCTGGAAAGCACCACTGGAAGATGGACTTCTTATGAATAGATGAAGACATTGGGACATTCGGTGAGTGTACAGACAGGTCCCTGAAAGAGGGGGAAGTATGAGAAAGAGTGCACTGCCCCTTTAAGGGACAGCCTGAAGCTCAAACACAGAAGAGCCTGGAAGCAATTTAGGAGACTCCCCGCTCTGCCCTAATGACTATTCAAAAAGCAGGAGGAAGCTGAGCAGGGGGGAGGAGACAAGAAGCTGAATATCCTTGAAGAAGCGGTGATCTCCCTTAAGCTCTGGATGGCTAGCCTGAGAAGGCACAGAGCCTTTATTTTACAGGATCTGAACCTGGATCATTAGCTAAAGACCTTTGTTTTATTACATGTGATCCTGCCCTGGGGCTTTATTAAGGAAGACACACTTCTTTGGATTTGTTTGTTTTGTCTTTTCATTGCCCCGGCCTGTAAAAGTGGATTGATTGGCACCCAGTTGGGGGGAACATAGTGCCACAAAAGGGGAAGCTTGGGTTGGGCAACTCCATTCCACATAGTCACAGCCCAATTATACTTAAGATTTCTGAAACACTTTTAATTAAACAACATTGTGAGGTTGGAATAACTCGGGGGCTTGGGGGACACCAGGCTGCTCTCTAACCTCAGGAGTATAGGAGGGAATCAGCAGAACAGTTTAAGTGCAAGCATTGCCAGTTTGGAACATACCAAGCTCCTGTTAGTTGATATTGAACTGAAAAGGTCTAGCTGTTCTGAATGAGAAGGAATACTCACCACCCTGTTTGGCTTAGCTGGTACAAACAGGGGAACAGTAGGGCTAATGCCTCTGTTATGATTTACAGTCTCTTGCCAGACCTGATTCTCTTCATACTACAGGGCTCAAATGGGACTTAAGCAGTGCACAGGTGCTGGCTTCCTGCACAGGAGTGAATGGTTACCCACACTCCCAGATTCACAAGGGTATTTAGGTGCCTCTCTCACATTGACTTCAAAGCTCTCTGAATCTGGGCCACAAAGGTTGGTAAATAAGGAATGGAGCCAAAAGGAAATCCAGAAAACAGATATTATGATGCAAAATAAGTTTACTGAATAAGAAAAGGAGTACATGGGAACAGACAGAAACAATGCGGAGAAGAAAGAATATATTTCCAGATTTTTGAGATAGTCTGCAATGAATCACCGATGATGATACATTTCATACCAGATGTTTTTTCTTCACGGCCGCTGTAGAGTTTGATAATCAAGTCCTGTTTGCAACTATTTTCATGTACTTGTTTCATGCCAGTCAGGGTCAAATGAGACAAAGCACAATATTAGCAGAGAACTAAGCTGCTTCTTCATTATACATTTTCTCTAGCACAGTTAAATGAAAAAAGAAATGACATATATTCAGGAAAAGGCTTAAACAACCAAGGCATAATTCTCTTTTGCCAGTAAGACCCCTTTGCACTATTCTGTAAGAAGCCTTCAAGTGGGTATAAATGTTATTTGTCCTAATCTTAAGACCCCTTTCACTGATAATGTCAGATTGGCCTAAAGGTGCCTTCATGGAATTGAGATTCAGGCCTTTGGATAATGAAAGAAGAAGCAGAGAATATGAGAAGTAACAGTCATAAAGTGTAACTTGGAAAATACAGATATGGGGCAAATGTACAGATCTGCTGAGCCCACACAGCTCTGAGGGGAGTTGTGGGAATCAACATTTTCAAAAGCCATTGCCCATAAGCTCAGCCATGAATCGTATCTTGCTTTTCGTTTCCTGCTTGTTCCTTGTTCCAGAGCTATTCCTGCTGGATTTAACATGGCCAACACTTTCCATAGCCATGGCTACCATAGCCATAGCCACCATAGCCATGGCCCCATCGGGAAGAATAAGGGTAGTAGCAACCATCGTTGTAGCTGCACCCATACCCGTATGGCCTAGAGTAACTCCATGGCCGATAGCAATCGTAATGACCTCTATAACCGCCCCAGCTCCCGTAACTGCAAGGGTCACAGCCCCAGTGGTGAGAAATCTTTTGGTGGTGGTAAGTCATCTTTCTGTGTTGGAGGTAAACCTGAAACACACAGCAGGGCAAAGAGTCAATATAATGCATTAGAGTCAACAGAATGAAAAGGAAAAATGTAGTTACTATTGTAATGGGGATCATAGAGAGAGAGACAGAACAGGGAAATGATAATCTAGCCCCTCAGTTCCTAGCTACATTTTGCCTCCTATTTCCTCTTCCTTGTCCCCTTGTTCCCCTCTCTCTTAGCCTCCCTCCTAATTCCTTTGAACCTTTCTTAATTCCTTTATTTCAAGAGCACTGACTGGAATAAGTAAACATAGAATATACACTATTTCTGTCATGCATGCATAAGGATTTTATTCCTTTTACAGAATGTTCGTACAAAGTAGGCAGGGACAAATTTTTAAAATTATTTCTCTTGTGAAGACTTAGTCTCAGCATGCAAACCACATCTCTCCAGAATCACAGGGTGGTGCTTTGACTTCTATAGCTTGTGTGTCAGCAGTACTTGATAATGAATGAATGGAAAATATTCTTTTGTCAAAATAAAACACTAAGAACTAGATCCTGAGCAGGTAGAAATCAGCCCTATTCAGCTGAATCAAGGACCTAAGGTAACCTATCATAGACATAGACTATTAGGGTTGGAAGGGACCTCTGGAGGTCATCTAGTCCAACCCCCTGCTCAAAGCAGGACCAATCCCCGATTTTTGCCCCGATCCCTAAATGGCCCCCTCAAGGATTGAACTCACAGCCCTGGGTTTAGCAGGCCAATGCTCAAACCACTGAGCTATCCCTCCCCCCTACACTATTTGTAGATCTGCACGTAAAATTGCTTGTAGGGCACACAAGGACTTAGGAATTGCCATACCGGATCAGTCCGCACGTCCATCTATGTACCTCTTAAAATTGAAGCACAAACTTCTAAACTCCACAAAAGCATGCAACTTATTAACTATAATTTTTAAATGGAAGAAAACCCTTCATATAGCCAATAAACACAGAGTTATGTGCAAGATTCAGTTCTAAATTAAAACCATCACTAACATGACATCTCGTTAGGTATAGAAAAATTCAGTCAAATCAGACTTACCCAGGTCACTGAGGAGGAGAAGTCAAGAGAAGTGGTTAAAGAAACCTGAGTCGTGAGCACTTTTATACAGTAACTTAGACTGCTGGGAGAAATGGAGACACCCTATTTCTTTAGATCTTAATCCATTTCAAAACACATTTTCTGTGCACATCACTCCTTCAATTGATATAATTGTTTTCAGGATTATTTTGTTTTCAGCCTCACATGGTATGACACACACGATACGCCACAGGTGTCTTTCATCATAAAAGTTTTATTGGACCCATTCAATCATAGTTTCACCCTTGTGGCTGTGTTGGAGTTACAATGGGAATGAATCAAAAGGATAGTCAGAACTGTATCTGTTGCACAATCTGCTGTCCTGTAGAGGAATCCTGCTTGGTCCTGGTAAGCCATGCTGGTATCTGTTGGGAGCATTGCACAGTTCTTTCTGAAATTCCTAGGAGTGAGGGAGCACTGTGCATTCTCAGAGTCTGCACCTCCAAGTTTTCTGAACTATTACCCGTTGAAGTCAATGGGAGTCATTACTCTGGGTGGGTGTTTATCCAGCCCTTTGACTTGAGATTTTCCCCTAGGAAAAGGACAGTACAGAACTACGAACCACTTAAACTTTAAAAAAAAGATCTTAACGGGGACCTAAGTTTTCTATAGCCTTTGTGCTGCTCCTCTGCTCAGAGGTGAATTTCTCCTCATGTTGATTAGAAATTCAGTTCATAATCCACCCCCACTGATGTCACCAGTCATCATGGCGGAAGACTTTCTGCCTGTTGCACAGTCGCTCCTGGGTTGAGGTGAGGGATGGTGGTGGTTGAAAACAAGCAGTGCAATGTTTTTATAAAGGGTTTGTAATAAACCCTGGAACATCTGCAACACGATCTCCAACCATCAAGAGCAAAGAGAGTCGTAACTTGCAGAAAGCTTGTCTACCAGGATGAGAATGACTTTTAAAGTGTAATACCATAGAATGTTTTCTCTAAACAGACAAGGGTGAAGAGCCTTATTTTGATTTAAATGCCCTGAACATCCTTGGTTTCTATGGAGCTGTGCTGATTTATGTCAGCTGATTTCCTGCTCTTAACCTTTGAAAAGGAATTTCTATAATAAAAGAAAATGCAAAGCTTCTTCCATGGAAAGTCCCAAATTTTGAACTATAAATTGCAACCTGATTAGAAGAATGACACGAGTCACCTTGACCTACATTTTTTAAATTGACTCCATTACTCAGAACAAGGGCATTTTCCAGTAACCAACTATTAGTATCTTAGTAATACAAGACTTTGAACACCAAAAACCTTAATGAGTGTTGTGAAGTGCTTTGAGATGCTGAGTTCTGAGGAAAAAGAACATCCTCCATGAGTGATATCATCCCTGTTTTATTTGTAGATAAACAAAGGCACATTGAGGTAAAGGTCACATAAAGAGCGACTGGCAGCATCAGAAATAAAACACAGAAGTCTTGACAACCCGTGCTATGTATTTACCATTGATCCTGAACCCTATTAGACCCTTTGAATTCTTGGACTCTTAATATGTCACTAAAACGAGAATCATTCATATGGGGACTTATTTGTGGCTTCGTTAATTTTTTTGTTTTGTTTGGCAAGCTTATGTAGGAATCATCTTCCAATCTAAGCCAAAACAATGACCAGCTAGATAAGGTTCTGATCCACTTTAAGTTTTCCTTCTTCATAAATAAAAATAATAATTGTCCAAAAATGGTCATTGTGTAAATTTCAAGCTTGTTTGTGCATGGTGTACGATTGCAAATCTCAATATGTAATTAAAATAAGAAAAACTGCAGTGTACGTCTCTTAAGGAGGCTGAAGTGTAAATCCCAGCCACTGACCCAAAACCTGAAAAGGAAGGGAATTCGGAGGTAAGAGAAAATGCTACCTCTTGGTTGCTACTCAAATGTGAAATTATTCATAAGTAGTAGGATACTGTGACCCACCATAGGGACGTGTTTCCATGGAAAGAAAGAATAACACACACACTACACTGGGCAAAATCACCCTGACGTGTTCTGTAAAATAAACCTTAACTACAATCTCAGGAAATGTACATATAACAGGTCCAGATCCACGTTGCTGGAGGAGATGGGGAAACATGTTGAGGAAAACATGAGACTGGAGTTAAAAAATTTGCTTGATAGGAACAGTCAGATGAAGAGGCAGGGGAAAGAGGAATGGGATTATGCACAGGAATAAACTCATAGACTTTAAGGTGAGAAGGGACCATCATGATCATTGTTAGGATATAGATATTCAGGCCTGTCTGCAAAGGCCTGTATTTTAAGAATTTAGGTGTATTCTTATCACTTGGCTAGTTATAGAGATATAAAAGAATCAAAATCACTGTCTGCCAGTGTAAGGGCCTTCTCTTACTGTGACAGTCTGAGGCCCTTAGGCTCAGGCTTAGGTTAAGGCCTTTGGCTAAGCAGCAGAGGCAGCCATAAGTTGGGAAGCGACCGGTCACCTCCTCACATTCCAACCTAGTCACATTGAAATAAGGTGCTATGGGGCTGTTAGGATGCAATCCTGTCCTGATAATGCCTGTCACCTCCAGAGAAAGGGAAGTGCCTAGAAAATGTAAAAGGAAACTTAGTTTGATAGCATCCTGTCTGGCAAGAACTCACTTATCAATAGCTGGGATGTGAAATCCTTACTTCTGTATTGTTTTGTCATTATAGTTCCCACTTTGCTATTGTTTGTCTGTATAATCTCTATCTGGTTCTGTGATTGTTCCTGTTTGCTGTATAATTAATTTTGCTGGGTGTAAACTAATTAAGGTGGTGCGATATAATTGGTTACATTTACAATGTTATTATTACATTATTCATATTACATATTATATTACATATTACATTATATCATATTACAATATGTTAGGATTGGTTAGTTAAATTTCAGGAAAATGATTGGTTAAGGTATAGCTAAGCAGAACTCAAGTTTTACTATATAGTCTGCAGTCAATCAGGAAGTGAGGGGGTGGGTGTGTGGGTGGGTGTGTGGGTGGGGGAGATGGGAACAGGGAATGGGGGTAAGGAAATTGGAGTCATGTTTTGCTAAAGGGGGAAATGGGAACAGGGAATGGGGGTAAGGAAATTGGAATCATGTTTGGCTAAGGGCAGGAATGGGAACAAGGACACAAGTGTAAGGCTCTGTGGTGTCAGAGCTGGGAAGGGGGACACTAAGGAAGGAAACTGGAATCATGCTTGCTGGAAGTTCACCCCAATAAACATCGAATTGTTTGCACCTTTGGACTTCGGGTATTGTTGCTCTCTGTTCATGCGAGAAGGACCAGGGAAGTAAGTGGGTGAAGGAATAAGCCCCCTAACAATCATCTAGACTGACCTCCTGCAGTGTCTTATCACAGTGTTTTTGATATTTGAATTCTAAATTGAAGTTTATGATCCTACACCACCAGTGAAAAACTATACAATTTATATACTTGTCACTCTATTGGAGAATTTTTATCACCAGATATAAAGAAGGAAACATTAAAGTGGATCATGACATTATCTAGTTGGTTTTTGCTTACAAGTTATCAGAAGGTGATTCATTGAGAAGCTCGTCAAACAAAACAAGAACAAAATTGAGTCTGTAACAATTGCAGTCATGTAAGTTGCATATTAGGAAGTCAAAAATACTAATTGTTATTAAGAAGACAACAACACACTTTACTAATGTTGTCTGGTAATGCAGTCTAATGGTGTTCATCCCAGAGAGTAACATCTAGTAAGAGCTATTGGCTTTTATTTCTGTCTCGGCACCTGACTCTGTATGCGACCTTCAACTCAATGTGCCTCTGTTTATCCACATATAAAATAGGGTAACACTTCTGAAGGATGTTGTGAGGCTTTCTCAGAACTCATGATACCAAAGCACTTCACCAAACACCCACTGAAGTTTTACACATCCAAAGTGTTTGATTGTAACATTGATATTTTGGTTTTGGACGACACCCCTGTTCTGAGTAATAGGGTCACTTTAAAAATGGATTTAAAGTTCTCTTATTTCGAGGCCTTAATCAGATCATGATTTCTAACCTCAGTAATGGGGCTTCTTGATTTTCATTAAAGAGCAGCTATGTGTTTCTCTTTTCTATTAAAATTCCATTGTATAATTTATGGATGAGATCCTCATCTGGTGTAAATTGTTCCAGCTCTGTTGGCTACAGTGACACCTGAAAAGCAAAGAAATGCTCTTCCTCTTTCCCTGGTTAGAGGAAACATTTTTTGGAGTGTATATAAGACTTTAAGTAGTATAGCTGGAACACCTTCTACAAGAGAAGTATCTGCAAGCATGTCCTACGGCTTGTTGGAGTCTGCATTAGCCTAATCTCATTCCACAGCCATCTCCTGCTTGGCCAATGCTGCTTTTTCTCCATTTTCCCTGTACTTCTTCTGGATTATCTCATTTCTTCATAAAACCTCAGGTTTCTTAGCTACTTATGGAAGGAGATGTGGTGGCTGAGGCCGTACAGGTTCAAAGTTATAACTCAAAGTCTTTATACCACCAACCCTCAATGTGAACAATGAGCAAACCTGTAGTAAGCAGCTCTGTGTGGTTCTGCCATAGTGATCACCCTAATCCCACAGCATTGGAGACATAAGGGGAACTCTACTGAGAGATGCATTTCTAAACACCATGGGCTGAAATTAACCACAGGACAGAGGGCCAGCATAAAAACATATTCAAACTTAAGTCTCTGAGAAGACTTACTTCTGAACACTTACGTGGGATATATGTGTTTACAGGCCCTGTATTGCCTGTCTGCCAGGGGTGAATTTCATGTCATAGAGTCTCATGAACAACCCACTCATGAAGTCAATGGGTTAACTACCATTTGTTTCAGCCTAAATTGGATCAGATATATTACGGGTGTATGTGCTGAATACACAGAAAAAAGCTTCCTGAGTCTTAGGAAAATGCTAGAATGACTCTAACCAATACCAGATTTAATTTAAATGACCAGATTGGATTCCTGTACGTGATACTGATGCACAGATCCAGTTCTGACTTTCCTTCTGATTTATTCTCATTGTAACTCCAGTGAAGTCAGGAGAATCATAATAGGAATGTAGTTTGCCCATAACTTTTAATGTTAAAGAAATCTGCAGTGTGTAGTAGGCATATTGTACCAGTTGTGGCTGAGAACAGATTAATAATCACAAACCCTGAGGAAAACAATTATATCAATTGAATGTGTGACGTGCAACAACATTTCTTTTGTAACTAATAAAGACTTCAGGCCTGTCAAGGTTCCTTCCCCACTCTGAACTCTAGGGTACAGATGTGGGGACCTGCATGAAAACCTCCTAAGCTTACTTTTACCAGCTTAGGTTAAAACTTCCCCAAGGTACAAACTATTTTAGCCTTTGCCCTTGGACTTCCACTGCCACCACCAAACTTTATCTGCGTTCCTGAGAAACCGTTGTTTGGAAACGTCTTTCCCCCCAAAATCCTCCCAACCCTTGCACCCCACTTCCTGGGGAAGGTTTGGTAAAAATCCTCACCAATTTGCATAGGTGACCACAGACCCAAACCCTTGGATCTTAGAACAATGAAAAAGCATTCAGTTTCCTTACAAGAAGACTTTTAATAGAAGTAAAAAAGAATCATCTCTGTAAAATCAGGATGGTAAATACCTTACAGGGTAATTAGATTCAAAACATAGAGAATCCCTCTCGGCAAAACCTTAAGTTACAAAAAAGACACACAGACAGGAATATTCATTCTATTCAGCACAGCTATTTTCTCAGCCATTTAAAGAAATCATAATCTAACACATACCTAGCTAGATTACTTACTAAGTTCTAAGACTCCATTCCTGTTCTGTCCCCGGCAAAAGCATCACACAGACAGACACAGACCCTTTGTTTTTCTCCCTCCTCCCAGCTTTTGAAAGTATCTTGTCTCCTCATTGGTCATTTTGGTCAGGTGCCAGCGAGGTTACCTTTAGCTTCTTAACCCTTTACAGGTGAGAGGATTTTCCCTCTGGCCAGGAAGGATTTTAAAGGGGTTTACCCTTCCCTTTATATTTATGACAAGGCCCCAGTGGTGTCTCAGAGCCTCCAGGTGGTCCAAGGAACAGTATAAAGTTGCTTAAGAGTCAAATCTCTTCAAACCACTTCTTTTGACTTACTCTCCTTGGTGAATGGGGTAAGTTTGATTTGAATCTCTCTCTCTTTGACTGTGGAGGTGTCATGTTAGCGATTTAGGACTCAATGTTGCACATAGACTCATTGCTAAGGAGTTTTTCCATATTTTTGAAGTTCTTAAGTCGCAGGCATTGGTGGATTCATAGTTTAAAAGTCAAAGGTGAGACCTGCAGATCGATATGTGTGCCTCTGACACCCAGTTCCTATTACTCTTAATTAGAAATAGGGAATTGGAATCCCTTTGGTAGTTTTGAAAAATCCCACACCCCGGCTTTAACTGAGGTGTTTTAAGAAGAAACTCCCATAGTTATTCTAGAAAGGACCAATTCTAGGTTCTTGTAGTTTATTTGGTACTCAACACTCTTTGAGATAGGATAATAGATTACAAGGACCAGTGGGTCTGATCTAGCATGAGAACTCCTGTGTTCTAAAGTGTGTGCAACTAAGAATTTTAGGCTGGGGTAAGTCAATGTAACTCCTCTGAAGTCAGAGTAACTGATCCAATTTAACCCAGCTCAGGCTCTGCTCATTAGTGTTTTGTATTGAGCAAATAATATTTTCCATTCATTCATTAGGAAATATTGCTGACACACAAACTTTAGAAACCAAAGTGCCACACTCTAATGGGGAAGAGAAGTGGTTTGCGTGCGGAAGTTAAATCCTCCTAAGGAAACGATCATTAACACATTTCACCCTGCAATACTTTGTATGAACACTTTGTAAAAGGGAATAAAAATCCCAGTTGCTCATGACAGAAATATTCTATATTGTATGTTTACTTACTCCAGTCAGTGTTTTTTGGGCAAGAGGACTGCCACAAATTCAAGAGGTGTGTTAGGAAGGAGACAGAATAAGTGGAGCAAGCGGAGGAAATGGGATGCAAAATGTAGCCAGGAATTGAAGGTCTAGTTCATCATTTTCCTACTCTGTGTGTCTTTCGCTGAGCCCCATTACAATAGCAACTGAGCTTTGTCCTTTTCATTCGGTTGCTTCTAATGCATGATGTTTACTCTTTTCCCTGTGTTTCAGGTTTACCTCCAACGCAGAAAGATGACAAAAGATTTCTCATCATTGGGGCTGTGACCCCTGTTGGAATGGGGGCTGGGGTGGTTATAGGAGCCATTATGACTGCTATCGGCCATGGGGTTACTATAGGCCATACACTTACGGGTGGGGCCAGCATTACGATTCCTGCTACTCTTACCCTTACCGATGGGGCAGTGGGTATGGCTATGGAAGATGCTGGCCATGTTTTGCTGAGGAGCAATAGACCCAGAAATGAAAAGCAAGATACGATTCACCGATGAGCTTATAGGCAACGGCTTTCAGAAATGTGGATCCCACACAATTCCCATAGGAACTGTGATTGCTCAGCAGTTCCGTAAATTTTCCCCATATCTGTATTTTCCAAGTTACATGTTATGTCTATTACTTCTCCTATTCTCTGCTTCTTCTATAATTATCTGAAGGCCTGAATCTCAGTTCCATGAAGGCTCTTTTAGGCCACTCTGACAGTGTTCCAGTCCCCTAATCATTTTTGTTGCCTTCCGCTGGACGTTTTCCAATTTTTCCACATTCTTCTTGTAGTGTGGGGCCCAAAACTGGACCCAGTACTCCAGATGAGGTCTCACCAATGTTGAATAGAGGGGAACGACCACGTCCCTCGATCTGCTGGCAATGCCCCTACTTATACATCCCAAAATGCCATTGGCCTTCTTGGCAACAAGGGCACACTGTTGACTCAGATCCAGCTTCTCGTCCACTGTAACCCCTCGGTCCTTTTCTGCAGAACTGCTGCCGAGCCATTCGGTCCCTAATCTGTTGCAGTGCATGGGATTCTTCAGTCCTAAGTGCAAGACTCTGCACTTGTCCTTGTTGAACCTCATCAGATTTCTTTTGGCCCAATCCTCTACTTTCTCTAGGGCCCTCTGTATCCTATCCCTACCCTCCTGAGTATCTACCACTCCTCCCAGTTTAGTGTCATCTGCAAACTTGCTGAGGGTGCAATCCATACCATCCTCCAGATCATTAATGAAGAATTGAACAAAACCGGCCCCAGGACCGACCCTTGGGGCACTCCACTTGATACCGGCTGCCAACTAGACATGGAGCCATTGATCACTACCCCTTGAGCCTGACAATCTAGCCAGCTTTCTATCCACCTTATCGTCCGTTCATCCAGCCCATACTTCTTTAACTTACTGGCAAGAATACTGTGGGAGACAGTGTCAAAAGCTTTGCTAAAGTCAAGGAACAACACGTCCACTGCTTTTCCCTCATCCACAGAGCCAGTTATCTCATCATAGAAGTCAATTAGATTAGTGAGGCATGACTTGCCCTTGATGAATCCATGCTGACTGTTCCTGATCACTTTCCTCTCCTCTAAGTGCTTCAGAATTGATTCCTTGAGGACCTGCTCCATGATTTTTCCAGGGACTGAGGTGAGGCTGACTGGCCTGTAGTTCCCAGGATCCTCCTTCTTCCCTTTTTTAAAGTTGGCACTACATTAGACTTTTTCCAGTCATCCGGGACGTCCCCCAATCACCATGAGTTTTCAAAGATAATGGCCAATGGCTCTGCAATCACATCCGCCAACTCCTTTAGCACTCTCGGATGCAGCGCATCCGGCCCCATGGACTTGTGCTCATCCAGCTTTTCTAAATAGTCCTGAACCACTTCTTTCTGCACAGAGGGCTGGTCACCTCCTCCCCATGCTTTGCTGCCCAGTGCAGCAGTTTGGGAGTTGACCTTGTTTGTGAAGACAGAGGCAAAAAAAGCATTGAGTACATTAGCTTTTTCCACATCCTCTGTCACCAGGTTGCCTCCCTCATTCAGTAAGGGGCCCACACTTTCCTTGACTTTCTTCTTGTTGCTAACATACCTGTATGTTGCTAACATACATATTGTGCTTTGTCTCATTTGACCCTGACTGGAATGAAACAAATACATTAAAATGGTAGCAAACAAGATGTGATTGTCAAACTGTACAGCTGCACTGAAAAAAGAACATCTGCTGTGAAATGCATCACCTTGGAGCAGGTGATTTGTCACAGACCTTCTTGAAACCCTGGAAATAGATTCTTTCTTGTCAGCATTCTTTCTGTCTGTTCCTGTATACTCCCCTTCTTTGTTCACATTAAAATGATTCTGCATTATAATATCAGCCTTCTGGTTTTCCTTTCGGCTCCATTCTTTATTTACCAGTCACTGCGGTCCAGATTCCCAGAAATACATACCTATTGCCTAACACCTATTGAAATAAGTGGGAATGCTACACGTTTGTGAATCTGGTCTGGTGGGTAAAAATTTACTCTTTTTCAGGGAGACAGGGCATGTGCATTTCTTGAGTCCCACTCGAGCCCTGTACTGAGATGAGAATCAGGACAGGCAAGAGTCTATAAATTATAAAAGTGGGATTACCTCTGTGCTACTTTCTTTGTACCAACTAACCCAAATAGGGTATTTGGCATTCCTTTTTATTCAGAAGATCTAGACATATTCAGCCATAGATTAATGCCTAATAACAGCCACTCAGTATGTTCTAGATGGGCAATGTCAACAGGTAAATCATTCCTCCTACTCATCCTCTACTCCTGAGGTTAGAGGGCAGCCTGGTGTCTTCCCCACCAAGGTGATCCAATCTCTCAACATTTTTAATTGAAAGTGTTTCAGATTTAAGTTTCAGAAATCTTAAGCATCTCTGGGCTTTGGCTGTATATAAAAGGGGTGGGCCACCCTACACACCCCATATCAGTCAGATGTATCACTGCCAGCGAACCCCACATTACGTCCCTCCAACTGGGTGTCAACCAATCCATTTTGTTATGGTCATGTCTAGTGGGCAGAGCAGGCATACAGGTTGGGGAACAAAGTCAACGGTCAGCACCAGAATCAGCGGCCAGTTACCAGAGCCGGGGTCAAGCCAGACTCAGAACCAGGAATCGAAGCTGAGGGCTAAGAGCCAAGGTCAGATGCCAAATGCCAGAGCCAAGGGTCAAGCCAGAGTCAGGGTCAGAAGTCAAGGGCTGGAGTCACAGACAGGAGTGGTCACTGAGGATTGTAGCTGAGGCATAAGGGCAGGAGGAGAGGCAAGGGTCAATCACAGTGGGAACAGGAGTGAAGATGGGGGTGATATAGGAGGCAGGAGCAGAGCTGGACCCAGGTTGGCTGCAGGAGGCAGGCACAATAGGAAACCAACTGGTTACTTGGACAAACTTCTTGTTTCTCCTCCTGGCTTAAACAGTGTAGTTGGACCAATTGGTGGAGCCAGTCAATCCTCCAATCTGAGCGTGGTGCCTTAGCTGGGGCTATAGCCCTAGCAGCTTCTCTGCCTACCCACTTTCAGTAGCCATTCGGTTGAGGCCAGGATATGGCAGCTGTTGGTCTAGTGGATAGGGGAGAAGCAATACACATAATACATCTTGATTTTGGTAAGGCTTTCAACGCAGTCCCACATGACATTCTCATAAGCAAACTAGGGAGATGTCATCTAGATGACTTTACTATAAGATGAACAACTGGTTGAAAGACCAGGAGAATGGATTAAGCAGACAACTGGTGTGATCCAGTCTAGCAATTCCTACATTCTTATGAGCAAAAATGCCCATTGAAGATGCTTCTCCTCAGATAGTGTAATTTAGTGTCGCTCCATGGAAGACAGTGTACCTGAACCAATTTACCCCAGCTGAGGATCTAGTCCTTATTGATTTATTTGGAGAAAACAAAAGTTTCTGTTCATTCATCAGCAAGTATTGGTGACTTACAAGGTTTGGAAAACCAAAGAGCCAAACTCTGATACCGGACAGAATTGGTTTGACATGCAGAGGTTAAATCTTCAAAGGAAAGGAAATGATCAGCATTATCCCAGACATGTTCTCTATGAGAAATGTTTTAAATGGACACAGAATCCCAGCTGTCCATCATGGAAATAGTTACACTTATTCCAGTCAGTGTTTTTCATATAAAGTAATTGAGAAAGGTTCAAAGTGGCCAATTGGAAGGGAAGTTCAGTGCAAATGGGTGTTAGGGGGCTTATTCCTTCACCCACTTACTTCCCTGGTCCTTCTCGCATGAACAGAGAGCAACAATACCCGAAGTCCAAAGGTGCAAACAATTCGATGTTTATTGGGGTGAACTTCCAGCAAGCATGATTCCAGTTTCCTTCCTTAGTGTCCCCCTTCCCAGCTCTGACACCACAGAGCCTTACACCTGTGTCTCTGTTCCCATTCCTGCCCTTAGCCAAACATGATTCCAATTTCCTTACCCCCATTCCCTGTTCCCATTTCCCGCTTTAGCAAAACATGATTCTAATTTCCCCACCCCCATTCCCTGTTCCCATTTCCCCTCCCCCCACACACCCACTTCCTGATTGACTGCAGACTATATAGTAAAACTTGAGTTCTGCTTAGCTATACCTTAACCAATCATTTTCCTGAAATTTAACTAATGTATTGTAACATGACTATGTAACCAATTATATCCCACCACCTTAATTAGTTTACACCCAGCAAAATTAATTATACAGCAGACAGGAACAATCACAGAACCAGACAGAGATTATACAGACAAACAATAGCAAAGTGGGAACTATAATGACAAAACAATACAGAAGTGAGGATTTCACATCCCAGCTATTGATAAGTGAGTTCTTGCCAGACAGGATGCTATCAAACTAAGTTTCCTTTTACATTTTCTAGGCACTTCCCTTTCTCTGGAGGCGACAGGCACTATCAGGACAGGATTATATCCTAACAGCCCCATAGCACCTTATTTCAGTGTGACTAGGTTGGAATGTGAGGAGGTGACCGGTCGCTTCCCAGCTTATGGTTGCCTCTGGTGCTTAGCCAAAGGCCTTAGCCTAAGAACAGGGCCTCAGACTGTCACAGTAAGAGAAGGACCTTAGACCGGCAGACAGTGATTTTGATTCTTTCTTTTATATCTCTATATAGTTATCTCTATAACTAGCCAAGTTATCAGAATATACCTAAATTCTTCGAGTACAGGCCTTTACCGACAGGCCTGAATATCTATATCCTAACAATGGGTAAGAGGCATAGAAAGAGGAAATAGGAAGAAATACATAGCCATGAACATAGGGACTAAATCCATTCCTCCTCTCTCTCTTGGACAGACCATCACCGATTGTCGAAACCATCCCAGGACCAATTCTCAGCAATTTCCTTCAGCAGAGTGAAGTGGGAGCCGTAGGAGCACTTGTGGTTGGAGCGGGCTATGACGGCTCATTCGGTTTGGGGGGATTGTACGGCTCTGGAGACCATTACAGAGGATTGTATGGTTACGGGGGATTAGGTGGTTATGGGGGCCATTACTGTTATGGGGGAGGTTACAGTTATGGGGGATTATGAATTACCCAGGGCATTATGGTTATGGGGAAATATGTGGTTCTGGGGTATCTTGCCATAGGTACCTCAGTGGAAACTGTGCACCATATAAAGTAGGAATATCTTTTGGAAAAGAAAAGACAAGGAAGTGAACAGCAGGCTGCTGACTTACAGCTGACCTTTTGAGCATGGATTTCAGAAGCGCTGTGCAGGCATGGCTCCACTTGAACTCAACACAAGCTGTGTCTGCTCAGCGCTTTTGTCTCCTAGACCCATTTCTAACGTTATGTTTTATGACTTTCTGCCAATGCTTTCCCAACCACGTGCTTATTCTCTTACTCACATGTGGACTCATTCTGAATTACACGCAGGCTGTTTGCACTAACCCCGCAGTGTGAAGGGGCCTTAACAGAGGCATCAGTTACATTTATTATCATTTATTATCATTTTAAATCCCTTTGCAGGGGAAAGGATCACTGACACATCATCTGAATGGTTACAGAGAGAGTGAGTCAAATAGGACTTGGCTAATTCACCTAGGAGAATAAGATAAAGTAATTAGAAGATCGCTGAGCCATGAGGGCTTTCATACAGTTTTGTAGACTCACTGGAGGACTTGAGAGGCCCTGTGTTCCTGAAGGTCTAAATAGTTACAAATCAATCTTTGCATAACTCCTTCAATTGATGTAGTTTTTTTCCTCCGTGTTTTTGACGATTAGTTTGTTCCTAACTCCACATGGTGTGACATGCACATTACACCCTGCAACTCTCTTTCATCTTACAACTTTATGGGCCAGCTACATTCCTGCTTTCATTCTACTGACTTCATTGATGCTGCAATGGGATATTTGGAAGCCTAGAATAGTAAAGTGTCCAATGTAGTTGATGAGCCATGGTGAGCATGTGGCCTTACTAATCACTGTTACTGGATTTTACTTCAGATTCTGCCACCTGCTCCCTGTGTATCCTACACCTCAATTGCTTGTTCACCTCCACATAAATCTGATCTAATATTGACATTATGCTCAATGATCATAGCCTTCCTCAAATCAAAGAACTTCAAAGCACTTCAGGCTCATTAATGTTGTATGTGTCCACAGTGTTGTATTATTTTAATAGCAGAATATTTGTACTGGTATTAGATGCCTCCAGATTGTGGGTTAGATTAATTTTACAAATGCATGTTAAGGTTTCGGATGTCATTCCAATAGTCAGCTCATGACTCTTAGCTTTCAAATTAGGGGCTATTTGATTTTCATTCAAAAAAGCTTTTCATTTCCCTTTCTTTACCAAACATTCCTTTGTAAACCTCAAGGGCAGATGCTGAGCCAGGGTACATCAGCGCAGTTCTATAAATCTCTATGACATTCTGTGCCTTAAAACTGAGCGGAGAAATTGACACTGCTCAGGTTAGAAGAAATCCTGTCAGGGGTATATTTTCCATTTTCAAACATTCTAATTATAGATGAAAATCTTACTCTGGAGAAGGGTCTGGCAGAATGCCCTTGGTTGGTCAGATTTAGAATGAATCCAATCTCCTCTCACAGCAATTTGACCACCGAAGAAGTACTCCTTAACTCTGTCTGTTTTACGCTTCTTCCTTTTCTTTACAAGCTGAATTCTCTTACAGGACCCAATTCTCTTGGCTGCTCATGGACAGAGATACAGTAGCTAATGTTTCCCACTCGTTTCACTGTACATTGGATCTGAGCAGTTGCGGTTGAAAGTGCCCAGTATGCTCAGACAGATACACTCCACACAAGGTTTTCTCTAAGCTAGCCTGGATAAAGTGCCTGTCTTCAGTTTGAAGCTGACGGAGCTATGCTGGTACACATGGGCTCAACATCCACCCTTAAACTGTAAAATAGATATAAAATGGAAATGCAAAGGTGCATTGAATGAAAATCAAAGAGTCCGATTTCAGAGTCTGAGAATCACAAATGAGTACTGGAATGACATCTGAGACCTTGACATACATTTTAAAAGCGAATCTAATCTTTAGTATTGGAAAATCTAATCCAAGTAAATGTTATTACTACTATAATAATACATCACTTTGGCAGTATAAAACTTAACAAGCGGTTGTGAAGTGCTTTGAAATGCTTAGATCAGAGGAAGCCTCAGACAATCCATTTTGAAAGCTATTATTATACCTGTTTGTGAAAGAAGGTCAGACAGGGAGTGATTGGGAAAGTCAAAAAAAGACACCAACAGTCGGGACTCTTCATGCCAAAAATTTACTCCAGCTCTTGAACCCCACTGGACACTTCCCGTCCGTGGCTTCCAGCTATGTCACTCACCTGAGAGTAACTCTTAGAAAGGCTCATTCTCGAATTTTTCTTAGTTTGTTCTCATGACTTTGGGGGGAATTTTTCCTTGAAACATCTTCTGATCTAAATGTGAAACATAATAAAAAATCAAGGGTTTTGCAATCCACTTTATTTGAAGGTGGTGGGTATTTACATTTGAGTAGATTTTAATTATCTCGTACCAAATTGAAGTGAATTGAATTATCTGGTACCACATCTGAATTAAATGTGGAGAGTTTTATTCCTGTACAACACATGAGCAAGCTTGAAATGTACACACTTGTAATTGGACAATTACTATCCTCATGTATAAAGAAGGCTGTGTCAAAGAGACGACTTAGCCTGTACCTCGTTTCACAAAGCTGAAAGAATTCATCACCATTGGGTCACTATGACCCACTAGAGACATGTGTTTCCAAGGAAAGAAAAAGTAGCACACACAGTGCAGTTGGCGACTTCGTCCCCATAGGTGACATGCCTTAAAGCAAGTTTTTGAAGCTTGAATTATATACTGTGATTTATAATGCTAACATACTCATGGGAAAGAATTTGACAGACTTTTAATTTCTTTGGAGGAGTGCTGTATTAATGTATAAAGGAGAGACAGTTAAAGTGGACCAAAATTAGCCAGTTTTTTTTTTTTAATCATTGATGCTTAGATCCATGGATGCACACATTTTTTAACAAGACATACTGCTAACCTTGTCTTCTAAAAGAGTGTCACAGGGATGGAGCACGTGCTTAGCCCGTGGCAGGAGGAGTCAGAAGTATTGGATTGTATTTCTGTTTCTGCAACTCAAACCCGTGCAACCTTCACCTCAATGTGCTTCTTTTTTCTCTACCTAGAAATCAGGGATAGTAAGGATGTTAAGACTGGAAATTGTTCAGCGTTCTTAGAACTCAAGATTTCAAAGCACCTAAGAACAGTCATTGGTGTTTTATAAATGCAAAGAGTTGTATCCTTAGAATATTATTAAATTGTTTTGGGATTAGAAGCCTCTGCATTGACTAGTAGAGTCACTTGAAAAAAAAATAGAGGCCAAGGTCTCTTGTGTTATTCCTTTAATCAGGTCATGATTCAAAGCCAAAGAATTTGGGGATATTGCATTTTCATTCAAATGTAGTTTTGCATTTGGTATTTTAAAAATTATTTTATAGGAAAATGAAGGTGCTCTCATGGTGGAAATCAGCACAGTTGCTTCAACTTCAAAGCAATTCTGGGCCTTAAAATCAAAGGAAGATATTTCTGCCTTCTTCCCTGGATACCGAAAGCACTCCTAGAGATATAGTTTACACTTAAAACAACATTCTGGTTCTTGCAGGATTTTTTTCAGCAATACGGCCCAAAGCTGGTCAGATTTTATGTCATATCTCATCCCACAGCACTCTCCTCCTTTACCAAGAATCCATGATTTCAACCTCTCCTGGGCTTCTTCCAGGGCTCAGTCAGCTGCATTATCTTGCAAGACCTCAGTTTCTTGTCAGCTCAGTCATAGAGAGATGGTTTCTGATAGAGTACAGGTTCCACAACTTAACTCAAAACCTTCCTATAGAAGAGCACTGCTTCCTTTCACTCCCTACCGTCCCTTCCCTTGACCTTGAGCAAATCAGCTCTAGGCATCCCTTTGAGACAGCATTGGTGACACAAGTGGAGGTCCAATGTTAGGTCACATTTTAATCACTGGAGGTTGAAATTCACTCCTGGGCAGAGAATCATCACAAAGGCTCGTACTATACTTAAGTCCTTGCGAAGACGTAGTTTGAAAGTTTAAAGTAGAACTAAAGCTGTCCATAGTCATTATTCGATCCCCCTGCCAAAGGGTGAATTTGAGACTTAAGGTCATGACAGGAAACGCACTGAAGGCAAAGGAATATTTCCAATTGATTACAAAGGGAATTGGATCTGAGATGGGGATGGAGGTTGTGAGAATGCAGAAAAATAGCTCTCTGCTTCCAAGCAGGTTTATAATGAAATGTCCAGTGCCCCTAAGAATGACCAGTATGAACAGAAAGGACCAAAGGGGATATCTGTTCAGGACAGCCAGTTGTGCTACTGATGCAATTCTGAATCACCTTGACATGCATTCTCATTGCACCACCAAAAAAGTCACTGGAATGACACAAGCAATGCAGACTGCAACGTGCATTATTAGGATTAGTCCAATAATCCCAAACCCTGAGAAAACAGCAGGTTCAAAAGGAGCATTTACCGAGGCATTATACTTTGTTTGGTAACTAATTAGGACTTCCTGTACCAAATGCAACGCAGATCCTCCAGGCAGTCCTAAAAACTGTATAAAAGGATTCACTGCTCAGGTCTCTTCTAAACGCTTCTTTGGACTTCATCTCCTCGGTGAACTGGGTAAGTCCAATTGGACTCAATCTCTTTCCAACACAAGAGCTGTCACAGTAGGGTCCATTTTCATTTTAAGCCTAACTCTTGTACATACTCTCTGTATTTTTATTAGGGACGAGGGTGTTTCTCCATTATCGTCTTTTGTAGTTATTCACTTGCAAGTACTGGTGGATCCATGATTTGACGCCATAGGTGGGGATTTTAGGAGCACCATATGCAATTGGGAAACATATTTCCGATTAACTGGAAATAGAATTAGGGCATTTAAATCTTTAAAGTAACATTAGAAAGTCCCTTAGCCATTTTTCTCTTGGATAGATTAGGAAGAAACTTCGCCACCTTAGGCCATAAATGACCAATTCAGGGGTCTTCTTTATTCTGAAGTAGCTGTTACTCCTTACTTTTGGAGCCAGGAGAATTATAAAGCTGACAGCTGGTCTGATTCAGTCTAGCAATTCCTACCTTCCTATGATCAGAAATGCCCATTGAAGGTTCTTATACTCAGATGGTATAATTTATTGTCGCTCCATGGATGTCGGTGGACCTGAACCCATTTTACCAGAGCTGAGGATCTTGTCCTTAGTGATTTATTTGGAGAATGGAAAAAATTCTGTTCCTTCCTTAGCAAGTATTGGTGACTCCCAGGGTTTGGAAAAGCAAAGAGTCACACTCTGACACTGGACTCTACTGGTTTGCATGCGGAGGTTGAATCCTCAAAGGAAAGGAAAAGATCAGCATTATCCCAGCCAAGTTCTCTTTGAGAAATGTCTACAATGGACGCAGCATCCCAGGTATCCTTCAAAGAAATAATTACATTTATTCCAGGCGGTGTTTTTAGACAGGTCACTGAGAGGGCTTCAAAGGGGACAATTGGGAGAGTAAGTGTAGTGTGAGTGGATAAGAGCCAAAGAAAGAGGAAATAGGAACAAATATATAGCCAAAAATATAGGAGCTAAGTCCACTCCTCCTGTCTCTCTCGGGCCCCACGTAGACCTCACTACTACAGTAACTGAGGTTTGAGTCTTTCTTCCACTGATACGAGTACCTTCTCTTTACCCTATTCCCTGTTGTGTGTTTCAGGTTTACCTGCATCACAGAAAGATGTCTTGCTCCAGCCTGTACTATCCAGAATGCGGGGTGGCCCGGCCCAGTCCAGTTTCCGGCAGCTTCAATGAGCCGTGCGTTAGGCAGTGCCCTGACTCTGAAGTGGTCATTAGACCATCACCCGTTGTTGTAACCATCCCAGGACCAATTCTCAGCAATTTCCCTCAGCAGAGTGAAGTGGCAGCTGTAGGAGCACCTGTGGTCGGAGCCGGCTATGGGGGCTCATTTGGTCTGGGGGGATTGTACGGCTATGGAGGCCGTTACGGCGGACTGTATGGTTTAGGAGGATTAGGTGGTTATGGGGGCCATTATGGTTACGCGGGATTGTGTGGTTATGGGGGCCGTTATGGTTACGGGGGATTGAGTGGTTATGGGGGTCGTTATGGTAGACTGTGTGGTTACGGGGGAGGTTACGGTTATGGAGGATTATCCGGTTCCGGGGTATCTTGCCATAGGTACCTGAGTGGAAGCTGTACACCATGTTAAACCTTGCAGGAATATCAATGGTAAAAAAAAAGACCAGGAAATGAAGAACAAGCAACAGATTCAGAGGGAGATTTCAGAAGCGCTGTGCAGGCATGGCTCCACTTGGATTCAACGCGAGCTGTGTCTGCTCAGCGCCTTTGTCTCCTAGACCCATTTCTAATGTTATGCTTATAAACTTTTTCTGCCAGTGCTTTCCCAACCACGTGCTTAGTCTCTTAGTCACATGTGGACTCATTCTGAATTACACTCAGGCTGTTTGCTCTAACCCCGCAGTGCGAAGGAAACAGGGGCTTTAGGACAGGCATCAGTTGTATTTATTATCACTCGAATTTGTTTGTCCAACTCTGCACCTGCGAAAAAGGAAAAACAACATCTTGCCTCAAATGCATCGCAAGGAAGCGGGTGATCGGTCGCAGCCCCTCTGGAAACACGTGAAATACCTTCTTTCTATTGTGTATTATTTCTTTCTGTAACTGTGTATTGCAAATTTCATTCACATTAAAAACTATGCTGCATCGTAATATCGGTCTTCTGGTTTTCCTTGTTCCTCCCTCCTTGTTTAAAAATCCTGCTGCATGAAATTCATCCCTGTAGAGCAGGCAGCACCAGACACCTCTCAAGTTGCAACTTTCGAAGGCATGGAGTGACAAGAGAGTAAAGCCCTTTAAGTGGTTCGTAGCGATGTGGAAGCTTTTGGTGCTATTAAAAGATCACCACTGTAGAGTTTGACAATCAAGTCTGTTTGCCACCATTTTTAATTCCTTGTTTCACCATGGTCTGTCACAACGTAACGAAAACACAATAAAAGCTGAAGATCAAAAAGTGTCTACGTTATGCAGCTGCTGTTAGAAAGTTAAAAGGCTGAAAGAAACGTTCCATATTCCTGGGTAGGAGAGAACCTAGCCTGATTCTCCTTGACAATAAAGTCTTGTGACACTCCTCTGGCATTGGAAAGAGGCAGGAAAGTCACTACAAATGTAGGTCACATATACCTTAAGGCCCTGCTGCCTTTGCACTTTACAGAGTGGTGTAAAAACCCATAGCGCAGTACAGAATCAGGCCCGCTGTGTTGATAATAGTGGAAGCACATAGCCAGGAAGGCATTAGAAGACCCATCCTGTGAATTATGGGAAACATTCGGCATGTTTGCAGAGGTGCTGATTAAGTGGAGCTCTTTTGTTATTTCACAAAGAGTTCGATGTACTCAGCACTTCTCAAAGACAGGCCTATGCGCTAAACCATCAATCTGTATCTTGCTGTTCATTTCCTGGTTCTTCCTTTTTCTTTGCATATGCCTACAGCTTCCACTCAGGTACCTATGGCAAGATACCCCGGAACTGGATAATCCTCCATAACCATAACCTCCCCCGTAACCACACAATCCCCCGTAACCTCCCCCATAACCGCACAGTCCACCATAACGGACCCCATAACCGCACAGTCTGCCATAAGGGCCCCCGCAACCACTCAATCCCCCGTAACCATAATGGCCCCCGTAACCACACAATCCCCTGAAACCACCCACATAACCATACAATCCCCCGTAACCTCACAGTCCACCATAACGGCCCCCGTAACTACTCAATCCCCCGTAACCATAACGGCCCCCATAAGCACCTAATCCCCCGTAACCATACAATCCTCCGTAACGGCCTCCATAGCCGTACAATCCCCCCAAACCGAATGAACCCCCATAGCCGGCTCCGACCACAGGTGCTCCTACAGCTGCCACTTCACTCTGCTGAGGGAAAGTGCTGAGAATTGGTCCCGGGATGGTCACGACAATGGGTGATGGTCTGATGACCACTTCAGAGTCAGGGCACTGCCTAACACATGGCTCGTTCCAGCTGCCAGAAACTGGACTGGGCCGGGCCACCCTGCATTCTGGATAGCACAGGCTGGAGCAAGACATCTTTCTGTGTGCAATCCTGAAACACACAACAAAACATAAGAAGATAAGAATGGCCATACGGGGTCAGATCAAAGGTCCATCAAGCCCAGTATCATGTCCTCTGACAGTGGCCAATGGGAGGTGCCCCAAAGGGAAAGACCAGGTTATCATCAAGTGATCCATGCCCTGTCACCCCATCCCAGCTTCTGGAAAACAGAGGACACCACTCCTGCCCATCCTGGCTCATAGCCATTGATGGACCTATCTTTCATGAATCTATCTAGCTCCCTCTTGAACCCTGTTATAGTACTGGCCTTCACAACAGCCTCTGGCAAGGAGTTCCAGAGGTTGACAGGGAATAGAGTAAAGAAAAGGTACTAGTGTCAGTGGAAGAAAGGACTCAAAACTCGGTTACTATTGCAGTGATGTCGCTGTGGGGCCCAAGAGAGAGAAGGAGTGGATTTAGTCCCTATGTTTGTGGCTGCGTATTGGTCCCTATTTCCTCTTCTTATGCCTCTTATCCACTCACAGTAAACTTCCCTCCCAACGGGCCCCTTTGAACCCTTCTCAATGACTTTGTCTGAAAAACAAGTAAGAGTAACTATTTCATTGACGGACCCCCGGGATTCGGTGTCCATTATAGACATTGCTCAAAGAGAACATGGCTGGGATACTGCTATCATTTGCTTTCCTCTGAGGATTCAACCTCTGCATTCAAACCAGTTGAGTCCGGTGTCAGAATGTGGCTCTTTGGCTTTCTAAACCTTGGGAGTCATGAATACTTGCGGATGAATAAACAGAAACTTTTCTTTTCTTCAAATAAATCACTAAGGACAAGATCCTCAGCTCTGGTAAAATGGGTTCAGGTCCACTGACTTCTATGGAGCAACAATAAATTACACCATCTGAGTATAAGAATCTTCAAATGGGTATTTCTGCTCATAGGAACGTTGGAATTGCTAGACTGGATCACACCAGTTGTCAGCTTAATAATTCTCCTGCCTCCAATAGTGAGGAGTAACGGCTACTTCCAAATAAAGTAGAAGACCCCTAAATTGGCCATGTATGGAATAAACTGGGAAAGTTTCTTCCTAATCTAGCCAAGCGAAAAATGGCTAAGAAACTTTCTAAAATTACTTTAGGAAGATTTAAATGCCCGAAATCAATTTCCAGTTATTAGGAAATATGTTTCTCAGTTGCATATGGTGCTCCTAAAATCCCCATCTTTGGCTTCAAATCATGGATCCACCACAACCAGCAACTGATTATCTACACAAGATAATTATGTATGGAACAACGCTCTCATCCCTGATAAAAATCACAGAGAGTACATGCAAGATTCAGTCTTAAATGGAAATGGATCCTACTGTGACACCTCTTGATGTTAGAAAGAGTTTGATTCCAATTGGACTTACCCAATTGACCGAGGAGCTGAAGTGTGGAGAAGTGTTTAGAAGGACCCTGAGTTGTGAGCGCTTTTATACAGTGTCTAGGACTGCCTGGAGGATCTGTGATGCGTTTGGTACAGGAAGTCCCAATTAGTTACCAAACAAAGTTGCATGCCTCGGTAAATCCTTCTTTTGATGGAGCTGTTTTCTCAGGGTTTGGGAGTAGTGGGCTAATCTCAGCCTCAAAGGGAGTGAGATGCACGTTGCAATCTGCATTTCTAGTATCATTCCAGTGACTCTCTTGGTGCTGCAATGAGCATGCATGTCAAGGTGATTCAGAGCTGCATCAGTAGCATAACTGGCTGTCCTGAACAGATATCCCCTTTGGTCCTTTCAGTTCATGCTGGTCATTGTCAGGGGCATTCTACAGTTCATGATAAATTTGCCAGGAAGCAAAGATCCATTTTTCTGCTTTCTCACAAGCTCCATCCCCAACGGGTCAGATCCAATTCCCTTTGAAAACAATCGGAATCATTCCATTGCCTTCAGTGTCTTTCCTGTCATGACCTTAAGTCTCAAATTCACCTTTTGGCAGGGGGATAGTACGATGCCTATGGACAATTTTAGCCCCACTTTAAACTTTCAAACCACCTCTGAGTAGGGACTTCAGTGCAGCATGGGCCTTTGTGTTGGCCCTCTGCCCAGAGGTGAATTTCACCTTACGATGATTAAACCTTGACCTAACATAGGACCGCCACTTGTGTCACCAATGCTATCTCAAAGGGTTTCCTAGACCAGATTTACTCATGGGTCCATGGAAGGGATAGGGGGGAGTTAAAGGAAGCAGTGCTCTTTTCTAGAAAAGTTTTCAGTTAAATCTTTAAATTTGTACTCTGCTAGAAACCATAGAATCATAGAATATCAGGGTTGGAAGGGACCTCAGGTGGTCATCTAGTCCAACCCCCTGCTCAAAGCAGGACAAATCCCCAACTAAATCATCCCAGCGAAGGCTTTGTCAAGCCTGACCTTAAAAATATCTAAGGAAGGAGATTCCACCACCTCCCTAGGTAACGCAGTCCAGTGTTTCACCACCCTCCAGCCCATACTTCTTTAACTTGCTGGCAAGAATACTTTGGGAGACCGTGTCAAAAGCTTTGCTAAAGTCAAGGAACAACATGTCCACCGCTTTCCCCTCATCCACAGGGCCAGTTATCTCGTCATACAAGGCAATTAGATTAGTCAGGCATGACTTGCCCTTGGTGAAACCATGCTGACTGTTCCTGATCACTTTCCTCTCCTCTAAGTGCTTCAGAATTGATTCCTTGAGGACCTGCTCCATGATTTTTCCAGGGACTGAGGTGTGGCTGACTGGCCTGTAGTTCCATCTCTCTATGAGTGAGCTGACAAGAAACTGAGGTCTTGCAAGATAATGGACTGACTAAGCCCTGGAAGAAGCCCAGGAGAGATGGAAATAATGGATTATGGCTGAAGGAGGAAAGGGCTGTTGGCTGTGATTTGACATAGAGTCCCACCAGCCACCGGTTATGTTGCATAAAACATTCCTGCAAGAACCAGAATGTTGTTTTAAGTGTAAAATATATCTCTAGGAGTGCATTCTATATCCAGGGAAGAAGGCAGAAATGTCTTCCTTTGACTTTAAGGCCCTGCACCTCTTTCAGTTTGAAGCAACTCTGCGGATTAACGCCAAGGGAGCCCCTTCGTTTTCCTATAAATACACCAAATGCAAAATTACATTAGAATGAAAATGAAATATCCCCAAATTCTTTGGCTTTGAATCATGACCTGATTAAAGGAATGACATGAGAGCCCGTGGCCTCTATTTTTTTTTAAGTGACTCTATTACTCATTGCAGAGGCGTCTAATCCCAGGAACAATTTATTAATCTTCTAAGAATACAACCCTTTTTATGTGTGAAACACCAATACGTGTTTGTCAGGTGCTTTGGAATCTTGAGTTCTGAGAACGCTGGAAAACTTCCACCCGTGACAACCTTACTATCCTTGTTTTTTTGGCATAGAACAAGAGGCACGTGGAGGTGAAGGTCACACGGGGGTCAGTTCCAGAAACAGAAATACAACCCAATAGTTCTGACTCCTCGTAACACAGAGTAAGTTCGAGGTTCACCCCTGTAACACGCTGTTACAAGATGACATTAGTAATATCTCTTGCTAAAAAATGTGTGCATCCTTGGATCTAAGCATCAACAATGAAAAAATGACTAACGTTTGATACACTTTAATTGTTTCTTCTTTATACTTGAGGACAACACTTCTCCAGAGGAATTACAAGGCTCTCAATTTCTATCTTTTCCTTGGCTGTGGTAGCATTGCAAATCATAGTATATCATTCAAGCATCAAAAACTTGCTTTAACACATAGCACCCATTGGGATGAAGTCACCAACCTCACTGTGTTTTCTCCTTTTTCTTTCATTGGAAAAACTTCTCTCGAATGGGTCATCGTGACCCAATGGTAATGAATTCTTTCAGATTTGTGAAACGAGGTACAGGGTGGGTCGTCTCTTTAACATAGCCTTCTTTATCCATGAGGATAATAATTGATCAAAGGAATTACAAGTGTGTACATTTCAAGCTTGTCCATGTGCAGTGTAGAAATAAAACTCTCAATATAGAATTCAAATGGGAAAAAATGATGGTACCAGATAATTTAAGTCTGCTCAAATGGAAATACCAACCACTAAGCAAATACCTTCAAATAAAGGGATTTAAAGCGCATTGCAAGACTCTCGAAAGCTGATCATTGTTCACACTTAGATCAGAAGATATTTCACCCTAATGTTCTCCAAAAAATCATCCAAACAAACTCAAAAGAAAATTCCAGACTGAGCCTCTCTAACAATTACTCTCAGTTGAGTGACATATTTGGAAGCCATGAACGGTAAGTGTCCAGTAAGGTTCAGGAGATGAAGTTTGTTATTTGGCAGGAGTAGGGACAACTATATTGGAGTTTTTCTTCTGATTCTGCCGATCACTCCCTGTCTGACCTTCACTTTAACATGCCTCCGTTCACCTCTGTGGCAAACAGGGATAATGATAACTTTCACGGTGGATTGTCTGAAGCTTCCTCTGATTTAAACATTTCAAAGCACTTAACAACCACTCATTAAGTTTTATATGGCCAAAGTGATGTATTGTTATAGTAATAATTACTTTATGGTATTTAGATGGGATTGTTTTGGGATTAGATGTTCCAACATTTAAGATTAGATTCACTTTAAAAATGTGTGTCAAGGTCTCAGATATCATTCCAGTATTGAGCTGTGGTTCTCATCCTCTGAAACTGTGGCTCTTTGACTTTCATTCAATGCACCTTTGCATTTCCCTTTTATATCTATTTTAATGTTTTAGGGTAGATGTTGAGCACAGCTCCATCAGCTTCAAACTGAAGAAGGGTACTTTGCTCAGCATAGGTTAGAAGAAACCTTGTGTGGAGTCCATCTGTCCGTGCGCACTCTACACTTCCACCTGCAACTGCTCAGATCCAACGTGGTGAAATGTGTGGGAAACATCAGCTACTACATCTCCGTCCATGAGCAGCCAAGAGAATTGGGCCCTGTAAGAGAATTCAGCTTGTGAAGAAAAGGAAAAGCACAAAACAGACAGAGTTAAGGAGTACTTCTTCTGTGGTCAACTTTCTGTGAGAGGAGACTGGATTAATTCCAAGTCTGACCAACCTAGGGCAATTCTGCAGAAAGCTTTTCAGCCGTAATTAGAATGATCTGTAAAGTAGAAAATACACCCCCAGTGCCACTTCTTCTAACCTGAGCAGTGTCAATGCCTTCCCTCAATTGAAGTGTATGGAACTTCGCTGACGTACCCTGGCTCAGCATCTGCCCCTTGAGCTTCACAAAGGAAAGTTTGTTAAAGAAAGGGAAATGAAAAGCTTTTTTGAATGAAAATCAAAGAGCCCCAAATTCGGAGGCTAGGACTTGTGAACTCTCTATGGGAATGACATCAGAAACCTAAACATGAATTTGTAAAATTAACTAATCCATACCTTCTGGGGCATCTACTCCCAGGAAAAATATTCTCCCGTTAAAATAATGCAACATAGTGGACACATGCAACTTTAATGAGTGAGATATACTTTGAAGTCCTTGATCTGAGGAAGGCTATGGTCATTGAGCATAATGTCAATATTAGATCAGATTTATGTGGAGGTGAACAAGCACATTGAGGTGAAGCATCAGGAGCATGTGGCAGAGTCAGAAATAAAACCCAATAATACACCATTACTCACCGTGGCTTCTCTATTACACTGGACAGTCAGAAATAAAACCCAATAATACGCCATTACTCACCGTGGCTTCTCTATTACACTGGACAGTCAGAAATAAAACCCAATAATACGCCATTACTCATCGTGGCTTCTCTGTTACACTGGACAGTTACCATTTTAGGGTTCCAAATATCCCATAGCAGCATCAGCGAAGTCAGTTGAATGAAAACAGGAATGTAGCTGACCCCTAAAGTTTTCAGATGAAAGAGTTGTATGGTGTAAGGTGCATGTCACGCCATGTGGAGTTAGGAACAAACTAATCATCAGAACCACAGAGGAAAAAAAATACATCAATTCAAGGCATTATGCAAAGTTTGTTTTGCAACTAATTAGGCCCTCAGGAGCACAGGGCCTCTGAATTCCCTGGGGCAGTCCATGAAACCACATAAAAACACCCATGACTCAGAATTCTTCCAACCACTTTTCTAACTAATCCTTCTCTGTGAAAGGATAAGTCGTATTCGACTCACTATCTGAGGAACTTGGGCAGTCACATCCCTTGGGTAGCTCTGAAAATTCTCACCCCCAATTTTTAATTTAGGGTCTTGGAAGAAACTCCCCAATCATCCTGAAGCACTTACATGAGAGGAAAGTGATCAGGAACAGTCAGCATGGATTCACCGAGGGAAGGCCATGCCTGACTAATCTAATCGCCCTCTATGATGAGATCACTGGTTCTGTGGATGAAGGGAAAGCAGTAGAAGTAGCAAAGCTTTAGCAAAGCTTTTGACGCGGTCTCCCACAGTATTCTTGTCAGCAAGTTAAAGAAGTATGGGCTGGATGAATGCACTATAAGGTAGGTAGAAAGTTGGCTAGATTGTCGGGCACAACGGGTAGTGATCAATAGCTCCATGTCTAGTTGGCAGCTGGTGTCAAGTGGAGTGCCCCAGGGGTCGGTCCTGGGGCCGGTTTTGTTCAATATCTTCATAAATGATCTGGAGGATGGTGTGGATTGCACCCTCAGCAAATTTGCAGATGATACTAAACTAGGAGGAGTGGTAGATACGCTGGAGGGCAGGGATAGGATACAGAGGGCCCTAGACAAATTGGAGGATTGGGCCAAAAGAAATCTGATGAGGTTCAATAAGGATAAGTGCAGGGTTCTGCACTTAGGACGGAAGAACCCAATGCACCGCTACAGACTAGGGACCGAATGGCTAGGCAGCAGTTCTGCGGAAAAGGACCTAGGGGTGACAGTGGACGAGAAGCTGGATATGAGTCAGCAGTGTGCCCTTGTTGCCAAGAAGGCCAATGGCATTTTGGGATGTATAAGTAGGGGCATAGCAAGCTGATCAAGGGACGTGATCGTTCCCCTCTATTCGACATTGGTGAGGCCTCATCTGGAGTACTGTGTCCAGTTTTGGGCCCCACACTACAAGAAGGATGTGGATAAATTGGAGAGAGTCCAGCGAAGGGCAACAAAAATGATTAGGGGTCTGGAACACATGACTTATGAGGAGAGGCTGAGGGAACTGGGATTGTTTAGTCTGCAGAAGAGAAGAATGAGGGGGGATTTGATAGCTGCTTTCAACTACCTGAGAGGTGGTTCCAGAGAGGATGGTTCTAGACTATTCTCAGTGGTAGAAGAGGACAGGACAAGGAGTAATGGTCTCAAGTTGCAGTGGGGGAGGTTTAGGTTGGATATTAGGAAAAACTTTTTCACCAAGAGGGTGGTGAAACACTGGAATGTGTTACCTAGGGAGGTGGTAGAATCTCCTTCCTTAGAAGTTTTTAAGGTCAGGCTTGACAAAGCCCTGGCTGGGATGATTTAGTTGGGGATTGGTCCTGCTTTGAGCAGGGGGTTGGACTAGATACCTCCTGAGGTCCCTTCCAACCCTGATATTCTATGATTCTATGATTCTAAGTTTCCTCCATAGAGGCTTAATTCGTTCTTCTTCTGCTTTCTTCTGATGCAGCTGGTAAGTGACACTCATTGAGACATGATATTGTACTGGATGGGCCACTCTTCTCTTCCTGCATGGCAGTTGCTACCATCTCATATGCACAAGTGATTATAGGTGCAGTTACTCATCTGGTCTCACTTAGTGTAGCTCCAGTGAAATCAGTGGAACAGGGCACATTTACACCAGCTGAGGAAGTGGGGTTTAGTGGGGGTTTTTTATTTTAAAAAGAAGCCAAACACTTCCCTTCGTTGATCAGCAAGTGTTGGTGACACACTGAGGTTTACACACCAAAGCAGCACATTCTGAGGCTGACCTGAACTCCTAACATCCTAACAAGGAAAATGGCATTGCTAATGCTATCCCAGTCAAGTTCCGTGTTATAATTTTTAATGGACCAATAATTGCGTGCATTAGTGATAGAAATTATATAGTGCTTAGAGACAGGGTTATTTAGGACAAAGAAAGTCACAAAAATTCGAAATAGTGGGTAGGTCTTTCTTTCTTGCTTTCTTGCTTTCTCTCTCCTTTTGTCTCTCTCTTTAAGTGTCTTTGTGATCTCAATTGAATTAGGAGCTCAATATAAACATTTTTATTCCACTTATCCATGCACCTTAAATTTACTCTCTTGTCTGCTGCGTGTCTCAGATTTATCTCCACTGCAGAAAGATGTCTTGTTTCACAAATGTGTGGAGAGACTTTCCACAAAGCATGTGTGGACAGCTTCAACAAGCCTTACTTAAGGTAGTGCCCTGAGCCCACAGTGCTGATCCAACCACCCACCCTTTGTCATGATCTTCTCAGGACCAATGCTCAGTTCTTTCCCTCAGGAAAGCACAGTGGGATCTTCAGCAGCAGCTGACACTGGAGGTGGTGATGGGGCCCTATGTAGTGACAGAACCTTATAGCATTATGGAGGTTTATGTAGCTGGGGGGTCCCTGTGGTTCTGCGACATGACATGGCTATCGGGATTCATATGGTTAGGAGAGATTCTGTGGTTACAAGGCACTTTATGGTTGTGGGAGGAATATAGTGTTGCGGGGATGGTGATGGGGCCATGGATACCTTAATGGAAACATTGGGCTCTGTTAAACCCAGTAGGCATATGCAAAGAAAAGGGAAGAACCAGGAAATGAACAGCAAGATACAGATTGATGGTTTAGCGCATAGGCCTGTCTTTGAGAAGTGCTGAGTACATCGAACTCTTTGTGAAATAACAAAAGAGCTCCACTTAATCAGCACCTCTGCAAACATGCCGAATGTTTCCCATAATTCACAGGATGGGTCTTCTAATGCCTTCCTGGCTATGTGCTTCCACTATTATCAACACAGCGGGCCTGATTCTGTACTGCGCTATGGGTTTTTACACCACTCTGTAAAGTGCAAAGGCAGCAGGGCCTTAAGGTATATGTGACCTACATTTGTAGTGACTTTCCTGCCTCTTTCCAATGCCAGAGGAGTGTCACAAGACTTTATTGTCAAGGAGAATCAGGCTAGGTTCTCTCCTACCCAGGAATATGGAACGTTTCTTTCAGCCTTTTAACTTTCTAACAGCAGCTGCATAACGTAGACACTTTTTGATCTTCAGCTTTTATTGTGTTTTCGTTACGTTGTGACAGACCATGGTGAAACAAGGAATTAAAAATGGTGGCAAACAGACTTGATTGTCAAACTCTACAGTGGTGATCTTTTAATAGCACCAAAAGCTTCCACATCGCTACGAACCACTTAAAGGGCTTTACTCTCTTGTCACTCCATGCCTTCGAAAGTTGCAACTTGAGAGGTGTCTGGTGCTGCCTGCTCTACAGGGATGAATTTCATGCAGCAGGATTTTTAAACAAGGAGGGAGGAACAAGGAAAACCAGAAGACCGATATTACGATGCAGCATAGTTTTTAATGTGAATGAAATTTGCAATACACAGTTACAGAAAGAAATAATACACAATAGAAAGAAGGTATTTCACGTGTTTCCAGAGGGGCTGCGACCGATCACCCGCTTCCTTGCGATGCATTTGAGGCAAGATGTTGTTTTTCCTTTTTCGCAGGTGCAGAGTTGGACAAACAAATTCGAGTGATAATAAATACAACTGATGCCTGTCCTAAAGCCCCTGTTTCCTTCGCACTGCGGGGTTAGAGCAAACAGCCTGAGTGTAATTCAGAATGAGTCCACATGTGACTAAGAGACTAAGCACGTGGTTGGGAAAGCACTGGCAGAAAAAGTTTATAAGCATAACATTAGAAATGGGTCTAGGAGACAAAGGCGCTGAGCAGACACAGCTCGCGTTGAATCCAAGTGGAGCCATGCCTGCACAGCGCTTCTGAAATCTCCCTCTGAATCTGTTGCTTGTTCTTCATTTCCTGGTCTTTTTTTTTACCATTGATATTCCTGCAAGGTTTAACATGGTGTACAGCTTCCACTCAGGTACCTATGGCAAGATACCCCGGAACCGGATAATCCTCCATAACCGTAACCTCCCCCGTAACCACACAGTCTACCATAACGACCCCCATAACCACTCAATCCCCCGTAACCATAACGGCCCCCATAACCACACAATCCCGCGTAACCATAATGGCCCCCATAACCACCTAATCCTCCTAAACCATACAGTCCGCCGTAACGGCCTCCATAGCCGTACAATCCCCCCAGACCAAATGAGCCCCCATAGCCGGCTCCGACCACAGGTGCTCCTACAGCTGCCACTTCACTCTGCTGAGGGAAATTGCTGAGAATTGGTCCTGGGATGGTTACAACAACGGGTGATGGTCTAATGACCACTTCAGAGTCAGGGCACTGCCTAACGCACGGCTCATTGAAGCTGCCGGAAACTGGACTGGGCCGGGCCACCCCGCATTCTGGATAGCACAGGCTGGAGCAAGACATCTTTCTGTGATGCAGGTAAACCTGAAACACACAACAGGGAATAGGGTAAAGAGAAGGTACTCGTATCAGTGGAAGAAAGACTCAAACCTCAGTTACTGTAGTAGTGAGGTCTATGTGGGGCCCGAGAGAGACAGGAGGAGTGGACTTAGCTCCTATATTTTTGGCTATATATTTGTTCCTATTTCCTCTTTCTTTGGCTCTTATCCACTCACACTACACTTACTCTCCCAATTGTCCCCTTTGAAGCCCTCTCAGTGACCTGTCTAAAAACACCGCCTGGAATAAATGTAATTATTTCTTTGAAGGATACCTGGGATGCTGCGTCCATTGTAGACATTTCTCAAAGAGAACTTGGCTGGGATAATGCTGATCTTTTCCTTTCCTTTGAGGATTCAACCTCCGCATGCAAACCAGTAGAGTCCAGTGTCAGAGTGTGACTCTTTGCTTTTCCAAACCCTGGGAGTCACCAATACTTGCTAAGGAAGGAACAGAATTTTTTCCATTCTCCAAATAAATCACTAAGGACAAGATCCTCAGCTCTGGTAAAATGGGTTCAGGTCCACCGACATCCATGGAGCGACAATAAATTATACCATCTGAGTATAAGAACCTTCAATGGGCATTTCTGATCATAGGAAGGTAGGAATTGCTAGACTGAATCAGACCAGCTGTCAGCTTTATAATTCTCCTGGCTCCAAAAGTAAGGAGTAACAGCTACTTCAGAATAAAGAAGACCCCTGAATTGGTCATTTATGGCCTAAGGTGGCGAAGTTTCTTCCTAATCTATCCAAGAGAAAAATGGCTAAGGGACTTTCTAATGTTACTTTAAAGATTTAAATGCCCTAATTCTATTTCCAGTTAATCGGAAATATGTTTCCCAATTGCATATGGTGCTCCTAAAATCCCCACCTATGGCGTCAAATCATGGATCCACCAGTACTTGCAAGTGAATAACTACAAAAGACGATAATGGAGAAACACCCTCGTCCCTAATAAAAATACAGAGAGTATGTACAAGAGTTAGGCTTAAAATGAAAATGGACCCTACTGTGACAGCTCTTGTGTTGGAAAGAGATTGAGTCCAATTGGACTTACCCAGTTCACCGAGGAGATGAAGTCCAAAGAAGCGTTTAGAAGAGACCTGAGCAGTGAATCCTTTTATACAGTTTTTAGGACTGCCTGGAGGATCTGCGTTGCATTTGGTACAGGAAGTCCTAATTAGTTACCAAACAAAGTATAATGCCTCGGTAAATGCTCCTTTTGAACCTGCTGTTTTCTCAGGGTTTGGGATTATTGGACTAATCCTAATAATGCACGTTGCAGTCTGCATTGCTTGTGTCATTCCAGTGACTTTTTTGGTGGTGCAATGAGAATGCATGTCAAGGTGATTCAGAATTGCATCAGTAGCACAACTGGCTGTCCTGAACAGATATCCCCTTTGGTCCTTTCTGTTCATACTGGTCATTCTTAGGGGCACTGGACATTTCATTATAAACCTGCTTGGAAGCAGAGAGCTATTTTTCTGCATTCTCACAACCTCCATCCCCATCTCAGATCCAATTCCCTTTGTAATCAATTGGAAATATTCCTTTGCCTTCAGTGCGTTTCCTGTCATGACCTTAAGTCTCAAATTCACCCTTTGGCAGGGGGATCGAATAATGACTATGGACAGCTTTAGTTCTACTTTAAACTTTCAAACTACGTCTTCGCAAGGACTTAAGTATAGTACGAGCCTTTGTGATGATTCTCTGCCCAGGAGTGAATTTCAACCTCCAGTGATTAAAATGTGACCTAACATTGGACCTCCACTTGTGTCACCAATGCTGTCTCAAAGGGATGCCTAGAGCTGATTTGCTCAAGGTCAAGGGAAGGGACGGTAGGGAGTGAAAGGAAGCAGTGCTCTTCTATAGGAAGGTTTTGAGTTAAGTTGTGGAACCTGTACTCTATCAGAAACCATCTCTCTATGACTGAGCTGACAAGAAACTGAGGTCTTGCAAGATAATGCAGCTGACTGAGCCCTGGAAGAAGCCCAGGAGAGGTTGAAATCATGGATTCTTGGTAAAGGAGGAGAGTGCTGTGGGATGAGATATGACATAAATCTGACCAGCTTTGGGCCGTATTGCTGAAAAAAATCCTGCAAGAACCAGAATGTTGTTTTAAGTGTAAACTATATCTCTAGGAGTACTTTCGGTATCCAGGGAAGAAGGCAGAAATATCTTCCTTTGATTTTAAGGCCCAGAATTGCTTTGAAGTTGAAGCAACTGTGCTGATTTCCACCATGAGAGCACCTTCATTTTCCTATAAAATAATTTTTAAAATACCAAATGCAAAACTACATTTGAATGAAAATGCAATATCCCCAAATTCTTTGGCTTTGAATCATGACCTGATTAAAGGAATAACACAAGAGACCTTGGCCTCTATTTTTTTTTCAAGTGACTCTACTAGTCAATGCAGAGGCTTCTAATCCCAAAACAATTTAATAATATTCTAAGGATACAACTCTTTGCATTTATAAAACACCAATGACTGTTCTTAGGTGCTTTGAAATCTTGAGTTCTAAGAACGCTGAACAATTTCCAGTCTTAACATCTTTACTATCCCTGATTTCTAGGTAGAGAAAAAAGAAGCACATTGAGGTGAAGGTTGCACGGGTTTGAGTTGCAGAAACAGAAATACAATCCAATACTTCTGACTCCTCCTGCCACGGGCTAAGCACGTGCTCCATCCCTGTGACACTCTTTTAGAAGACAAGGTTAGCAGTATGTCTTGTTAAAAAATGTGTGCATCCATGGATCTAAGCATCAATGATTAAAAAAAAAAAACTGGCTAATTTTGGTCCACTTTAACTGTCTCTCCTTTATACATTAATACAGCACTTCTCCAAAGAAATTAAAAGTCTGTCAAATTCTTTCCCATGAGTATGTTAGCATTATAAATCACAGTATATAATTCAAGCTTCAAAAACTTGCTTTAAAGCATGTCACCCATGGGGACGAAGTCGCCAACTGCACTGTGTGTGCTACTTTTTCTTTCCTTGGAAACACATGTCTCTAATGGGTCATAGTGACCCAATGGTGATGAATTCTTTCAGCTTTGTGAAACGAGGTACAGGCTAAGTCGTCTCTTTGACACAGCCTTCTTTATACATGAGGATAGTAATTGTCCAATTACAAGTGTGTACATTTCAAGCTTGCTCATGTGTTGTACAGGAATAAAACTCTCCACATTTAATTCAGATGTGGTACCAGATAATTCAATTCACTTCAATTTGGTACGAGATAATTAAAATCTACTCAAATGTAAATACCCACCACCTTCAAATAAAGTGGATTGCAAAACCCTTGATTTTTTATTATGTTTCACATTTAGATCAGAAGATGTTTCAAGGAAAAATTCCCCCCAAAGTCATGAGAACAAACTAAGAAAAATTCGAGAATGAGCCTTTCTAAGAGTTACTCTCAGGTGAGTGACATAGCTGGAAGCCACGGACGGGAAGTGTCCAGTGGGGTTCAAGAGCTGGAGTAAATTTTTGGCATGAAGAATCCCAACTGTTGGTGTCTTTTTTTGACTTTCCCAATCACTCCCTGTCTGACCTTCGTTCACAAACAGGTATAATAATAGCTTTCAAAATGGATTGTCTGAGGCTTCCTCTGATCTATTATTCGATCCCCCAGTTTGACCAATCCAGTTTGACCAATGTACATTAAGGATCTACAACCTATCCTGAAGGATGACCCAACACTCTCACAAATCTTGGGAGACAGGCCAGTCCTTGCCTACAGACAGCCCCCCAACCTGAAGCAAATACTCACCAACAACCACATACCACACAACAGAACCACTAACCCAGGAACCTATCCTTGCAACAAAGCCCGTTGCCAAGTGTGCCCACATATCTCTTCAGGGGACACCATCACAGGGCCTAATAACATCAGCCACACTATCAGAGGCTCGTTCACCTGCACATCCACCAATGTGATATATGCCATCATGTGCCAGCAATGCCCCTCTGCCATGTACATCGGTCAAACTGGACAGTCTCTACGTAAAAGAATAAATGGACACAAATCAGATGTCAAGAATTATAACATTCATAAACCAGTCGGAGAACACTTCAATCTCTCTGGTCACGCAATTACAGACATGAAGGTCGCTATCTTACAACAAAAAAACTTCAAATCCAGACTCCAGTGAGAAACTGCTGAATTGGAATTCATTTGCAAATTGGATACTATTAATTTAGGCTTAAATAGAGACTGGGAGTGGCTAAGTCATTATGCAAGGTAGCCTATTTCCCCTTGTTTTTTCCTCCCCCCTCCCCCCTCAGACGTTCTGGTTAAACTTGGATTTATGCTGGAAATGGCCCACCTTGATTATCATACACATTGTAAGGAGAGTGGTCAGTTTGGATGAGCTATTACCAGCAGGAGAGTGAGTTTGTGTGTGTATGGAGGTGGGGGGGTGAGAAAACCTGGATTTGTGCTGGAATTGGCCCACCTTGATTATCATGCACATTGTAGGGAGAGTGGTCACTTTGGATAAGCTATTACCAGCAGGAGAGTGAGTTTGTGTGTGTGTGTTTTGGGGGAGGGGGGTGAGAAAACCTGGATTTGTGCTGGAAATGGCCCACCTTGATTTTCATATACATTGTAAGGAGAGTGGTCACTTTGGATAAGCTATTACCAGCAGGAGAGTGAGTTTGTGTGTGTGGTTTTTGGAAAAAGGGGGGGGGTGAGAAAACCTGGATTTGTGCTGGAAATGGCCCAACTTGATTATCATACACATTGTAAAGAGAGTGGTCACTTTGGATGGGCTATTACCAGCAGGAGAGTGAGTTTGTGTGGGGGGGGGGCGGAGGGTGGGAAAACCTGGATTTGTGCTGGAAATGGCCCAACTTGATTATCATATACATTGTAAGGAGAGTGATCACTTTAGATAAGCTATTACCAGCAGGAGAGTGGGGTGGGAGGAGGTATTGTTTCATGGTCTCTGTGTATATAATGTCTTCTGCAGTTTCCACAGTATGCATCCGATGAAGTGAGCTGTAGCTCACGAAAGCTTATGCTCAAATAAATTGGTTAGTCTCTAAGGTGCCACAAGTACTCCTTTTCTTTTTACATAAGATTATAATGGAGAAACACCGTCATCCCTGATAAATCTCACAGAGAGTCTATCCAAGATTCATTTAAAAAAGAAAATGGACCCTATTGTGGCATTTCTATGGTTAGAAAGACATTTAGTCTTATTGGACTTCCCCAGTTCAACGAGGAGATGAAGTCTGGAGAAGCGTTTAGAAGAGCCCTGAGTTGTGAGTGGTTTTATACAGTTTGTAGGACTGCCTGGAGGATCTGAGAAGTCTTTTGTGGAGGAGGTCCTAATTAGTTGACCTCCTTGGTAAATCCTCCTTTTGATGGACCTGTTTTCCTGAGGGTTTGTGATTATTGGGCTAATCCCAGCCTCAAAGGGTGTGACATCCACGTTCCACTCTTCAGCTTTCTTTCATCTTAAAATTGTATCTGTCAACTGCATTCCTCATGTCATTCCACTGACTTTCTTGGTGCTGCAATGAGAATGCATGCCAAGGTGATTCAGAGCTGCATCAATAGCACAACTGGCTGTCCTGAACAGATATCCCCTTTGGTCCTTTCAATTCATGCAGGTCATTGTTAGGGGCATTGGGCACTGCATTTTGTATCTGGTAGGAAGGAGGGAGCCATTTTTCTGCATTCTCACCACCTCCATCCCCAATGGGTCAGATCCAGTTCCCTTTGTAATCAATGGGAATCATTCCATTACCTTCAGTGTGTTTCTTGTCAGGACCTTAAGTCCGAAAGTCCTCCTTTGACAGGGGTATAGTATGATGCCTATGGACAACTTGAGTTCCACTTTAATCTTTCAAACTACATCTTATCAGGGACTTTAATGGAAGATGTATCCATCTGATGGTCCTCTGCGAAGGGTGAGCTTCACCTCACAGGCATTCAAAATTAACCTAAAATTGGACCTCCACTTCTGGCACCAATGTCATTTCAAAGGGCTGTCTAGAGCAGATATCCTCATTGTTGAAGGGGAGGCCTGGTGGGGAGTGAAAGGAAGCAGTGCTCTTTTGTATAAAGGTTTTTAATTATAACCTGTACTCTACCAGAAACCATCTCTCCGTCCATGAGCAGCCAAGAAACTGAGGTCTTGTACGTTAATGCAACTGACAAAACCCAGGAAGAAGCACAGGAGAGATGGACATTATGCCATCTTGGTGAAGGAGGAGATGGCTGTGGGATGAGATCTGACATAAAGTCCGACCAGCCATAGGTCATTTTGTAGAAAACTTTACTGCCATAACTAGAATGTTGTTTAAAGTGTAATATATATCCCCAAAAGTGGGCTCTTTTTGCAGGGAAGGAAGCAGAAGTGTCTACCTTTGAGTTTAAAGCCCTGATCCTCTTTGAAGTTGAAGCAACTATGCTGATTTACACCAAGAGAGCACCTATATTTTCAGATAAATATGCTTCTACTGATTAAGGGAATGACATGAGAGACCTTGACATCCTTTAAAAGTCTTTTTGACTATTAGTTTCTTTCTAACTCCACATGGTATGACATGCACATCACACCCTGCAGCTCTCTTTCATCTGAAAACTTTGTGGGCCAGATACATTCCTGCTTTCATTCCACTAACCTCATTAATGCTGCACTGGGAGATTAGAAAACTTTGAATGGTAAATGTCCAATGAAGTGCAGAAGCAATGGTGAGCATAAGGTTTGAGTGTAACCTTCACCTCAATGTGCTTGTTGACATCAGTATCACATCCCCATTAATCTGATCTAGTAATGATATTATGCTCGATGCCTTCCTCAAATCAAAGGACTTCAAAGCACTTCATGCTTATTAAAGTTGTAGGTGTCCACGATGTTGTATTATTTTATTGGGATTAGATGCCCTCAAATTGTGGATTATATTAATTTTACAAAAAGAAAAGGAGTACTTGTGGCACCTTAGAGACTAACCAATTTATTTGAGCATAAGCTTTCGTGAGCTACATCTGATTCAAGCCTTAGCTTCTAAGCCTGAAGAAACAAATTCCTGCAACTTTATAATGGACTAAAAGATATTGAAAAAGAACCAAACCAACCCCTTAACACTGCTAGGAATCACAGAGTGTATGTGCAAGATTCACTCCTAAATCAAAACTATCACTAACACGCAAACACGTCATCTCAAAGATTACAGAGAGAGTGAGTCAAGTAGGACTTATCCAATTCATGGAAGAGGACTTGTGGCACCTTGGAGACTAACAAATTTATTTATTTAGTCTCAAAGGTGCCACAAGTCCTCCTTTTCTTTTTGTGGATACAGACTAACACGACTGCTACTCTGAAACTTAAGTTAAAAAAGTGGTTTGAAGACCTCTGAGTCATGAGTGTTTTTACACAGTTTTGTAGACAGCCTAGAGGATTAGAGAGGCCCTTTGTTCCTGTAAGTCTAATTAGTTAAGAAACAAACTTTCTGTATCCCCTTCAATTGATGTACGTTTTTCCTCTGTGTTTTTGATGATCAGTTTGTTCTCACTTCCACATGGCAGGACATACACAATACACTCTGGACCTCTCTTTCATCCTAAAACTCCTCACTCCTGAGGAAAAGAGCTGACAATCTGTCCCAGGTTAGTCACGGCAGCCAATGGTGGGTAGAACACCACTCTGCAGCCTTGGCACGGCCTAATCCATGGCTCATTGCAGCGCGTAGCAACTGACTGAGGGCCTACGTAGCACCCATCAGGGGTTTCTAGAGCAAGACATCTATTTGCAACGGAAGTGCATTGCAACACACAGCAATGCGTAGAGTACAGAAAAGGCACGGTGACCAATGAAAGGAAACTTCCAAAGCCTATATTTTCCTCAAGGTATTTTCCCATCTCTTCCATCAACCGGGACAATGGAACTTTTCCATGCACCAGTCAATGTGCTGAGGTTACAGTTAAGCTTTATTTGACAGCATATCCTGGAATTTATGTGCAGTTTGTGTGTAATTCTTCAATTGGATTCAGTGTGTAATCTTCACCTCAAAGTGCTTCTGTGTCTCTGCATATAAAACAGGCATAACAACAGTTATGCTACATGTGAGCCTTCCTCAGAACTGTGAACTTCAAGGCATTGCAAAAACACTCATTACTATTTTATAAGGGCAAAGTGCTTTAGTATTATAATATTGAGGGTGTCCTCTTTGTGTTAAACGCCCAGTCCTGAGTGCTTGAGTCACGTCAAAACATTCACGCGAGGTCTCTCATGTCCTTCCCTACTCAGGCCATGATATACAGCCTCATAATTTGGGTATTAAAATTTCATTAATTGTAGCTTTACACTAATAATCAAAAACAAGGAGGAAAACATTTACATTCATTGAAGTTGTTATGCATGCAACAAGATTGGTTTCGTAGCTAATAAGGTCCTCATCAGAAGCAAAGGGCATCTCACGTCCTTTCTAAAGCATATGAAAGCACCTGCAACTTAGAACTTTTCAGATCGCTCACCTTGCCTTATTCTTCTTGGTGAAATGGCTAAGTCTGATGTGACACAAACTGTTGTGGGTGGAGGTGCAGAGTATGCACAGAAAGATACACTCCACACCAGGTTTTCTCTAACCTAGGCTGGGTAAAGGGCCTTCCTTCAATTGAAGTTGATGGAGTTGTGTTGGTCTACACGAGCTCAAGTTCAACCCCTTTAACTTTAAGATATATATACAAGGGAAAACAAAGCTACATTCAAAAAAATCGAAGAGCCTCCATTTGAGGGGGAGGGAGCTCACAATCAAGAACCGAGCACGGGAATTACATCTGAGAGCTTGACATGCATTTTTAAAGTGAATCTAATCTTTAATATTGGAATCTCTAATTGCGGTAAAAAGTTATTACTACTTTAATAATACAGTACATCTCTTTGGCCGTATAAAACTTCATGAGTGTTTGTGAAGTGTTTTGAAATGCTTAGATCAGTGGAAGCCTCAGAGTTTCCATCAAGAAAGTTATAATTATACATGTTTTACACAGAGGTGAACGGAGGTATGTTAAGGTCAAGGTCAAGGTCAGACAGGGAGTGATTGGCAGAGTCAGAAAAAGCCCCCAGTAGTTGGGACTACTCATGCCAAACACTAACTTCAATCTCCTGAACCCTACTGGATACTTCCCGTTCATGGCTTCCAAATGTGTCCCGAACCTGAGAGTAACTCTTAGAGAGGCTCATTCCAGGGCTTGTTTTTTGTGTGTGTTTGTTTGTTTGTTTTAGTTTTGATAATTGTTTAGAATTGGTGCCACAAGTGGAGGTTTGATTTCTGGTTAATTTTGAATCCCCATAAAGTGAAATTGTCCCCTTGGCAGAGGGCCATCCCAAAGGCCCACGCTCCACAAGAGTCCCTACTAAGACCTAGTGTGAAAGTTTCAAGTGGGACTCAAGTTGTCCAGAGACATCGTAGTATCCCCCTGCCAAATGAGGAATTTCAGACGTAAGCTCCTGACAAGAAACACGCTGAAGGCAATGGAATGATTCCCAATGATTACAATGGGAACTGGATCTGACCCACTGGGGATGGAGGTGGTGAGGGTACAAAATGCAGTGCCCAATGCCCTAACCACGACCAGCATGAACAGAAAGGACCAAAGGGGATATCTCTTCAGGACAGCCAGTTGTGCTACTGATGCAGCTCTGAATCACCTTGACATGCATTCTCATTGCAGCACTAAGAAAGCCAGTGGAATACCATGAGGAAAGCAGTTGGCTCGTACAATTTTTAGATGAAAGAAAGCTGAAGAGTGCAACAATGTCACGCCCTTTGAGGCTGAAATTAGCCCAATAATCCCAAACCCTGAGGAAATCAGCTCCATCCAAAGGAGGATTTAGCAAGGCAGTCAAGTTTGTTTGGTAACTAATTAGGACCTCCTCCACAAAAGGCATCTCAGATCCTTCAGGCAGTCCTACAAACTGTATAAAAGCGCTCACGACTCAAGGCTCTTCTAAACACTTCTCTGCACTTCATTTCCTCGGTGAACACGGTAAGTCCAGTTCCAACTCCATCTCTTTCTTACCATAGAGATATCCTAGTAGCATCCATTTACATTTAAGACTGAATCGTGCACATACTCTCAGGGATTTTTATCAGGGATGAGGGTGTTTTTCCATTATAATCTCGTGCACTTCTTCAGTTGCAAGGGCTGGTGGATTCATGATGTTAAGCTAAAGGGGAGATTTTAGAAGCAACATATGCAACTGGGAAATATAGTTTCATTGAATTGGAAATTGAATTAGGGCATTTAAATCTTTTAAGCGTTTCAGAACGTCCCTTAGCCATTTTTCATTTAGGGAGATTAGGAAGAAACTTTCCCAGTGTAGTCCATACAGGGCCAATTCAGTGGTCTTCTACGTTATTCTGAAGAGGCTGTCATTCATTCATGATTTATCTGGAGAAAAGAAAAGTTTCTGTTCATTTCTCAGCAAGTATTGGTGATTTACAAAGTTTGGAAAACCAAAGAGCCACAGCCAATATCCAAAAGGAAAAGAATTTGATTACCATTATCCCAGCTATGTTCTCTTTGAGAAATGTCTAAAATAGACACAAAATCCCAGCTGTCCGTAATAGAAATAGTTACACTGATTCCAGTTGGTGCCTTTCAGACACAATCACTGAGAGAGCTTCAAAGAGGCTGGTTGGGAGGGAAGTTTAGTGGGAGAGGAGAAGAGGCGCAGAAAGCGGAAATAGGAACAAATAATAACCATGAACATAGGGACTGAATCCACTCCTCCGCCTCTCTCTCAGGCCCTTGTAGACCTCACTACCATAGTAACCAAGCTTTGAAGCCTTTCTTCCACTGACACTTCTACCTTCTCTTTAGTCTGTTCCCTGTTGTGTGTTTCAGGTTCACTTCCATCACAGAAAGATGTCTTGCTCCAGCCTGTACTACCCAGAATGCGGGGTGGCCCGGCCCAGTCCAGTTTCTGGCAGCTGCAATGAGCCGTGTGTTAGGCAGTGCCCTGACTCTGAAGTGGTCATTAGACCATCCCCAGTTGTCGTAACCATCCCAGGACCAATTCTCAGCAATTTCCCTCAGCAGAGTGAAGTGGGAGCCGTAGGAGCACCTGTTGTCGGAGCCGGCTATGGGGGCTCATTCGGTCTGGGGGGACTGTACAGCTCTGGAGGATTGTATGGTTTAGGGGGATTAGGTGGTTATGGGGGACTGTATGGGTACGGGGGAGGTTATGGGGGACTGTGTGGGTACGGGGGAGGTTATGGGGGACTGTGTGGGTACGGGGGAGGTTACGGGGGACTGTGTGGGTACGGGGGAGGTTACGGGACACTGTGTGGGTACGGGGGAGGTTACGGTTACGGGGGATTAGGTGGTTTTGGGGGATTATGCCGTTATGGGGGATATGGCCGTAGGTATCGCGGTGGATACTGTGGGCCTTGTTAATCCCAACAGGAATATCTAGGAAATAAAGGAGAATAGGCCCTACATGTTCTATCCTTTCCACCAATATGTATCATCAGCATCTCACTTGGAATCATGCTACGTCAGATATGTACTGGAGACGCTGCCTAGTCCTCTGTCTCTAGTATGCTGTCTTTTATTTCCCACCAACTGGGGTAAAACAAGGAACTTAAAAAAGTTCTGCTCTGTATTATTTCTTCCTGTAACTGTGTACTGCAAATTCCATTCGCATTAAAAACTACGCCGCATCATAATATCAGTCTTGTGGTTCTCCTTGTTTCTCCTACTTGTTTAAAAATTCATCTCTCTGGAGGAGGGAGCACCGGGCACATCTCAAGGTGCAACTTTGAAAGCCATGGAGTGAATCCGGCCCTTGAAGAGGTCCATAGGATTATGCAAGCCCTCTGCACAGGGCCAGAGATCCTCCTTTCATTACCGGGTTGAGCAAAGGGTCTTTTCCTGCAAAGATTTATACGCATGGTCACTTAAAGAATGTACATTTTCCCTTTGGTTTCAAGAAGACCAAGCACATGGTTCATGGTAAGCATCTGTGTGAGCCTCTGCAGGAGAATGACCCAGGTTTCAAGAAAGAAAAGAAAAGAGAACTGGCCAGCCAATTGCTTGGTTAATGCATGGTTCAATCTAGCCTCGACCTTTCGAGACAGGCTGCCTTTGCTTCTAGAGCGCTTTGAAGGTTTGGCTGTTCACTAGAAAGCTCTTCTCAACTTTAACTCCACAAATAACCTCGCTGTTCTATAGAGCTGCCTTTCCACAGGCTTTGGGTTTTTCAGCAGAGACTATTGATAAAGACAAACACTGGGAAAACTTTATTTATAGGGCCATTTGATACGGGTGCTTTATCTGGAGGCATTTGACCAAACCAATCCCCGTTTCCATCGCTAGCACTACTCCACGGGCTAAGGAAGAATGTTCAAACCAATGTATCACTGGCATGGCAATCTGAGAGCACTTTGAATAATAAACTCTCAAACAGAAACTCTGCTGAAACTGAAGTATGGAATCAGCGGCCCTCTTTCAGAATAATTCTCCATCTTCCAGGACATTGTTCTCCTTTGCTTTGCTGGGACCTCCAGTGACATGGAGCGCGTAGAATTCATCTAGACAGCAGTCAGTTATGACAACCTAAGGAAGGTGTAAATTCAACCAGGTCTTCTCCTTTACACCAACTTTGCACTCACTTTGCCATGCTGGAGGTGAGCTGACGAGATCTAAGGCAATGGGCAATAGGGCAGAAATAGTTCAGCTTCAGATTGTGATTTTGGATTTCAATGCACCATTAAAAGGCAATTAAATTGATCTTCTTCTCATTCTTTGCCTTGATATGTTCATCAACTGGTCAGCACCAATCTCCACTCCTTGGTGAAATGATTAGACCGATAGTGGATTTCACAAGGATGTTGGAAACACACCTGACTGAGTTTGTTCAGCCTAGAGAACAAATTAGACTACACCAAAGTTCAGTCCAGTGTCGGAATGTGGTACTTTGGTTTGTAAACCTTAGTGTGTCACCAGTACTTGCTGATGGATAAAGGAACGTGTTTGGCTTTTTAAAAATAAAAACAAAACACTGAACCCCACTTCCTCAGCTAGTGCACCTCTGCGCTTTCCATTGACTTCACTGGAGCTACACTAGGTTAGACGAGATGAGAAGCTTCACCTATAATCACCTCTGCACATTAGAATGTAGCAACTGACATGCTGGAACAGATGAGTGGCCCATCCAATCCAATAGCCCGTTGCAATGAGTGTCACTTACCAGCTGCTTCACAAGGAACAAGAACAATTAATTTGTCATTTATGGGGTAAACTTAGGGCATTTATTCCTAAACCCTATATAAAAAAATTGGGGGTAGGTATTTTCAGAGCTACCCATGGGATTTGTATGCCCAAGTTTCAACTAAAATCAGTGAGAACTAGTGTTACAAATGCATGTCTTGCTCTGAAAATTCAAGCCTTAGCTTCTAAGCCTGAAGAAACAAATTCCTGCAACTTTAAAATGGACTAAAAGATATTGAAAAAGAACCAAACCAACCCCTTAACACTGCTAGGAATCACAGAGTGTATGTGCAAGATTCACTCCGAAACTAAAACTATCACTAACACGCGAACACGTCATCTCAAAGATTACAGAGAGAGTGAGTCGAGTAGGACTTATCCAATTCATGGAAGAGGACTTGGGGCACCTTGGAGACTAACAAATTTATTTATTTAGTCTCAAAGGTGCCACAAGTCCTCCTTTTCTTTTTGTGGATACAGACTAACACGACTGCTACTCTGAAACTTAAGTTAAAAAAGTGGTTTGAAGACCTCTGAGTCATGAGTGTTTTTACACAGTTTTGTAGACAGCCTAGAGGATTAGAGAGGCCCTTTGTTCCTGTAAGTCTAATTAGTTAAGAAACAAACTTTCTGTATCCCCTTCAATTGATGTACGTTTTTCCTCTGTGTTTTTGATGATCAGTTTGTTCTCACTTCCACATGGCAGGACATACACAATACACTCTGGACCTCTCTTTCATCCTAAAACTCCTCACTCCTGAGGAAAAGAGCTGACAATCTGTCCCAGGTTAGTCACGGCAGCCAATGGTGGGTAGAACACCACTCTGCAGCCTTGGCACGGCCTAATCCATGGCTCATTGCAGCGCGTAGCAACTGACTGAGGGCCTACGTAGCACCCATCAGGGGTTTCTAGAGCAAGACATCTATTTGCAACGGAAGTGCATTGCAACACACAGCAATGAGTAGAGTACAGAAAAGCCACGGTGACCAATGAAAGGAAACTTCCAAAGCCTATATTTTCCTCAAGGTATTTTCCCATCTCTTCCATCAGCCGGGACAATGGAACTTTTCCATGCACCAGTCAATGTGCTGAGGTTACAGTTAAGCTTTATTTGACAGCATATCCTGGAATTTATGTGCAGTTTGTGTGTAATTCTTCAATTGGATTCAGTGTGTAATCTTCACCTCAAAGTGCTTCTGTGTCTCTGCATATAAAACAGGCATAACAACAGTTATGCTACATGTGAGCCTTCCTCAGAACTGTGAACTTCAAGGCATTGCAAAAACACTCATTACTATTTTATAAGGGCAAAGTGCTTTAGTATTATAATATTGAGGGTGTCCTCTTTGTGTTAAACGCCCAGTCCTGAGTGCTTGAGTCACGTCAAAACATTCACGCGAGGTCTCTCATGTCCTTCCCTACTCAGGCCATGATATACAGCCTCATAATTTGGGTATTAAAATTTCATTAACTGTAGCTTTACACTAATAATCAAAAACAAGGAGGAAAACATTTACATTCATTGAAGTTGTTATGCATGCAACAAGATTGGTTTCGTAGCTAATAAGGTCCTCATCAGAAGCAAAGGGCATCTCACGTCCTTTCTAAAGCATATGAAAGCACCTGCAACTTAGAACTTTTCAGATCGCTCACCTTGCCTTATTCTTCTTGGTGAAATGGCTAAGTCTGATGTGACACAAACTGTTGTGGGTGGAGGTGCAGAGTATGCACAGAAAGATACACTCCACACCAGGTTTTCTCTAACCTAGGCTGGGTAAAGGGCCTTCCTTCAATTGAAGTTGATGGAGTTGTGTTGGTCTACACGAGCTCAAGTTCAACCCCTTTAACTTTAAGATATATATACAAGGGAAAACAAAGCTACATTCAAAAAAATCGAAGAGCCTCCATTTGAGGGGGAGGGAGCTCACAATCAAGAACCGAGCACTGGAATTACATCTGAGAGCTTGACATGCATTTTTAAAGTGAATCTAATCTTTAATATTGGAATCTCTAATTGCGGTAAAAAGTTATTACTACTTTAATAATACAGTACATCTCTTTGGCCGTATAAAACTTCATGAGTGTTTGTGAAGTGTTTTGAAATGCTTAGATCAGTGGAAGCCTCAGAGTTTCCATCAAGAAAGTTATAATTATACATGTTTTACACAGAGGTGAACGGAGGTATGTTAAGGTCAAGGTCAAGGTCAGACAGGGAGTGATCGGCAGAGTCAGAAAAAGCCCCCAGTAGTTGGGACTACTCATGCCAAACACTAACTTCAATCTCCTGAACCCTACTGGATACTTCCCGTTCATGGCTTCCAAATGTGTCCCGAACCTGAGAGTAACTCTTAGAGAGGCTCATTCCAGGGCTTGTTTTTTGTGTGTGTTTGTTTGTTTGTTTTAGTTTTGATAATTGTTTAGAATTGGTGCCACAAGTGGAGGTTTGATTTCTGGTTAATTTTGAATCCCCATAAAGTGAAATTGTCCCCTTGGCAGAGGGCCATCCCAAAGGCCCACGCTCCACAAGAGTCCCTACTAAGACCTAGTGTGAAAGTTTCAAGTGGGACTCAAGTTGTCCAGAGACATCGTAGTATCCCCCTGCCAAATGAGGAATTTCAGACGTAAGCTCCTGACAAGAAACACGCTGAAGGCAATGGAATGATTCCCAATGATTACAATGGGAACTGGATCTGACCCACTGGGGATGGAGGTGGTGAGGGTACAAAATGCAGTGCCCAATGCCCTAACCACGACCAGCATGAACAGAAAGGACCAAAGGGGATATCTCTTCAGGACAGCCAGTTGTGCTACTGATGCAGCTCTGAATCACCTTGACATGCATTCTCATTGCAGCACTAAGAAAGCCAGTGGAATACCATGAGGAAAGCAGTTGGCTCGTACAATTTTTAGATGAAAGAAAGCTGAAGAGTGCAACAATGTCACGCCCTTTGAGGCTGAAATTAGCCCAATAATCCCAAACCCTGAGGAAATCAGCTCCATCCAAAGGAGGATTTAGCAAGGCAGTCAAGTTTGTTTGGTAACTAATTAGGACCTCCTCCACAAAAGGCATCTCAGATCCTTCAGGCAGTCCTACAAACTGTATAAAAGCGCTCACGACTCAAGGCTCTTCTAAACACTTCTCTGCACTTCATTTCCTCGGTGAACACGGTAAGTCCAGTTCCAACTCCATCTCTTTCTTACCATAGAGATATCCTAGTAGCATCCATTTACATTTAAGACTGAATCGTGCACATACTCTCAGGGATTTTTATCAGGGATGAGGGTGTTTTTCCATTATAATCTCGTGCACTTCTTCAGTTGCAAGGGCTGGTGGATTCATGATGTTAAGCTAAAGGGGAGATTTTAGAAGCAACATATGCAACTGGGAAATATAGTTTCATTGAATTGGAAATTGAATTAGGGCATTTAAATCTTTTAAGCGTTTCAGAACGTCCCTTAGCCATTTTTCATTTAGGGAGATTAGGAAGAAACTTTCCCAGTGTAGTCCATACAGGGCCAATTCAGTGGTCTTCTACGTTATTCTGAAGAGGCTGTCATTCATTCATGATTTATCTGGAGAAAAGAAAAGTTTCTGTTCATTTCTCAGCAAGTATTGGTGATTTACAAAGTTTGGAAAACCAAAGAGCCACAGCCAATATCCAAAAGGAAAAGAATTTGATTACCATTATCCCAGCTATGTTCTCTTTGAGAAATGTCTAAAATAGACACAAAATCCCAGCTGTCCGTAATAGAAATAGTTACACTGATTCCAGTTGGTGCCTTTCAGACACAATCACTGAGAGAGCTTCAAAGAGGCTGGTTGGGAGGGAAGTTTAGTGGGAGAGGAGAAGAGGCGCAGAAAGCGGAAATAGGAACAAATAATAACCATGAACATAGGGACTGAATCCACTCCTCCGCCTCTCTCTCAGGCCCTTGTAGACCTCACTACCATAGTAACCAAGCTTTGAAGCCTTTCTTCCACTGACACTTCTACCTTCTCTTTAGTCTGTTCCCTGTTGTGTGTTTCAGGTTCACTTCCATCACAGAAAGATGTCTTGCTCCAGCCTGTACTACCCAGAATGCGGGGTGGCCCGGCCCAGTCCAGTTTCTGGCAGCTGCAATGAGCCGTGTGTTAGGCAGTGCCCTGACTCTGAAGTGGTCATTAGACCATCCCCAGTTGTCGTAACCATCCCAGGACCAATTCTCAGCAATTTCCCTCAGCAGAGTGAAGTGGGAGCCGTAGGAGCACCTGTTGTCGGCGCCGGCTATGGGGGCTCATTCGGTCTGGGGGGACTGTACAGCTCTGGAGGATTGTATGGTTTAGGGGGATTAGGTGGTTATGGGGGACTGTATGGGTACGGGGGAGGTTACGGGGGACTGTGTGGGTACGGGGGAGGTTATGGGGGACTGCGTGGGTACGGGGGAGGTTACGGGGGACTGTGTGGGTACGGGGGAGGTTACGGGACACTGTGTGGGTACGGGGGAGGTTACGGTTACGGGGGATTAGGTGGTTTTGGGGGATTATGCCGTTATGGGGGATATGGCCGTAGGTATCGCGGTGGATACTGTGGGCCTTGTTAATCCCAACAGGAATATCTAGGAAATAAAGGAGAATAGGCCCTACATGTTCTATCCTTTCCACCAATATGTATCATCAGCATCTCACTTGGAATCATGCTACGTCAGATATGTACTGGAGACGCTGCCTAGTCCTCTGTCTCTAGTATGCTGTCTTTTATTTCCCACCAACTGGGGTAAAACAAGGAACTTAAAAAAGTTCTGCTCTGTATTATTTCTTCCTGTAACTGTGTACTGCAAATTCCATTCGCATTAAAAACTACGCCGCATCATAATATCAGTCTTGTGGTTCTCCTTGTTTCTCCTACTTGTTTAAAAATTCATCTCTCTGGAGGAGGGAGCACCGGGCACATCTCAAGGTGCAACTTTGAAAGCCATGGAGTGAATCCGGCCCTTGAAGAGGTCCATAGGATTATGCAAGCCCTCTGCACAGGGCCAGAGATCCTCCTTTCATTACCGGGTTGAGCAAAGGGTCTTTTCCTGCAAAGATTTATACGCATGGTCACTTAAAGAATGTACATTTTCCCTTTGGTTTCAAGAAGACCAAGCACATGGTTCATGGTAAGCATCTGTGTGAGCCTCTGCAGGAGAATGACCCAGGTTTCAAGAAAGAAAAGAAAAGAGAACTGGCCAGCCAATTGCTTGGTTAATGCATGGTTCAATCTAGCCTCGACCTTTCGAGACAGGCTGCCTTTGCTTCTAGAGCGCTTTGAAGGTTTGGCTGTTCACTAGAAAGCTCTTCTCAACTTTAACTCCACAAATAACCTCGCTGTTCTATAGAGCTGCCTTTCCACAGGCTTTGGGTTTTTCAGCAGAGACTATTGATAAAGACAAACACTGGGAAAACTTTATTTATAGGGCCATTTGATACGGGTGCTTTATCTGGAGGCATTTGACCAAACCAATCCCCGTTTCCATCGCTAGCACTACTCCACGGGCTAAGGAAGAATGTTCAAACCAATGTATCACTGGCATGGCAATCTGAGAGCACTTTGAATAATAAACTCTCAAACAGAAACTCTGCTGAAACTGAAGTATGGAATCAGCGGCCCTCTTTCAGAATAATTCTCCATCTTCCAGGACATTGTTCTCCTTTGCTTTGCTGGGACCTCCAGTGACATGGAGCGCGTAGAATTCATCTAGACAGCAGTCAGTTATGACAACCTAAGGAAGGTGTAAATTCAACCAGGTCTTCTCCTTTACACCAACTTTGCACTCACTTTGCCATGCTGGAGGTGAGCTGACGAGATCTAAGGCAATGGGCAATAGGGCAGAAATAGTTCAGCTTCAGATTGTGATTTTGGATTTCAATGCACCATTAAAAGGCAATTAAATTGATCTTCTTCTCATTCTTTGCCTTGATATGTTCATCAACTGGTCAGCACCAATCTCCACTCCTTGGTGAAATGATTAGACCGATAGTGGATTTCACAAGGATGTTGGAAACACACCTGACTGAGTTTGTTCAGCCTAGAGAACAAATTAGACTACACCAAAGTTCAGTCCAGTGTCGGAATGTGGTACTTTGGTTTGTAAACCTTAGTGTGTCACCAGTACTTGCTGATGGATAAAGGAACGTGTTTGGCTTTTTAAAAATAAAAACAAAACACTGAACCCCACTTCCTCAGCTAGTGCACCTCTGCGCTTTCCATTGACTTCACTGGAGCTACACTAGGTTAGACGAGATGAGAAGCTTCACCTATAATCACCTCTGCACATTAGAATGTAGCAACTGACATGCTGGAACAGATGAGTGGCCCATCCAATCCAATAGCCCGTTGCAATGAGTGTCACTTACCAGCTGCTTCACAAGGAACAAGAACAATTAATTTGTCATTTATGGGGTAAACTTAGGGCATTTATTCCTAAACCCTATATAAAAAAATTGGGGGTAGGTATTTTCAGAGCTACCCATGGGATTTGTATGCCCAAGTTTCAACTAAAATCAGTGAGAACTAGTGTTACAAATGCATGTCTTGCTCTGAAAATTCAAGCCTTAGCTTCTAAGCCTGAAGAAACAAATTCCTGCAACTTTAAAATGGACTAAAAGATATTGAAAAAGAACCAAACCAACCCCTTAACACTGCTAGGAATCACAGAGTGTATGTGCAAGATTCACTCCGAAACTAAAACTATCACTAACACTGCGAACACGTCATCTCAAAGATTACAGAGAGAGTGAGTCGAGTAGGACTTATCCAATTCATGGAAGAGGACTTGGGGCACCTTGGAGACTAACAAATTTATTTATTTAGTCTCAAAGGTGCCACAAGTCCTCCTTTTCTTTTTGTGGATACAGACTAACACGACTGCTACTCTGAAACTTAAGTTAAAAAAGTGGTTTGAAGACCTCTGAGTCATGAGTGTTTTTACACAGTTTTGTAGACAGCCTAGAGGATTAGAGAGGCCCTTTGTTCCTGTAAGTCTAATTAGTTAAGAAACAAACTTTCTGTATCCCCTTCAATTGATGTACGTTTTTCCTCTGTGTTTTTGATGATCAGTTTGTTCTCACTTCCACATGGCAGGACATACACAATACACTCTGGACCTCTCTTTCATCCTAAAACTCCTCACTCCTGAGGAAAAGAGCTGACAATCTGTCCCAGGTTAGTCACGGCAGCCAATGGTGGGTAGAACACCACTCTGCAGCCTTGGCACGGCCTAATCCATGGCTCATTGCAGCGCGTAGCAACTGACTGAGGGCCTACGTAGCACCCATCAGGGGTTTCTAGAGCAAGACATCTATTTGCAACGGAAGTGCATTGCAACACACAGCAATGAGTAGAGTACAGAAAAGCCACGGTGACCAATGAAAGGAAACTTCCAAAGCCTATATTTTCCTCAAGGTATTTTCCCATCTCTTCCATCAGCCGGGACAATGGAACTTTTCCATGCACCAGTCAATGAGCTGAGGTTACAGTTAAGCTTTATTTGACAGCATATCCTGGAATTTATGTGCAGTTTGTGTGTAATTCTTCAATTGGATTCAGTGTGTAATCTTCACCTCAAAGTGCTTCTGTGTCTCTGCATATAAAACAGGCATGACAACAGTTATGCTACATGTGAGCCTTCCTCAGAACTGTGAACTTCAAGGCATTGCAAAAACACTCATTACTATTTTATAAGGGCAAAGTGCTTTAGTATTATAATATTGAGGGTGTCCTCTTTGTGTTAAACGCCCAGTCCTGAGTGCTTGAGTCACGTCAAAACATTCACGCGAGGTCTCTCATGTCCTTCCCTACTCAGGCCATGATATACAGCCTCATAATTTGGGTATTAAAATTTCATTAACTGTAGCTTTACACTAATAATCAAAAACAAGGAGGAAAACATTTACATTCATTGAAGTTGTTATGCATGCAACAAGATTGGTTTCGTAGCTAATAAGGTCCTCATCAGAAGCAAAGGGCATCTCACGTCCTTTCTAAAGCATATGAAAGCACCTGCAACTTAGAACTTTTCAGATCGCTCACCTTGCCTTATTCTTCTTGGTGAAATGGCTAAGTCTGATGTGACACAAACTGTTGTGGGTGGAGGTGCAGAGTATGCACAGAAAGATACACTCCACACCAGGTTTTCTCTAACCTAGGCTGGGTAAAGGGCCTTCCTTCAATTGAAGTTGATGGAGTTGTGTTGGTCTACACGAGCTCAAGTTCAACCCCTTTAACTTTAAGATATATATACAAGGGAAAACAAAGCTACATTCAAAAAAATCGAAGAGCCTCCATTTGAGGGGGAGGGAGCTCACAATCAAGAACCGAGCACTGGAATTACATCTGAGAGCTTGACATGCATTTTTAAAGTGAATCTAATCTTTAATATTGGAATCTCTAATTGCGGTAAAAAGTTATTACTACTTTAATAATACAGTACATCTCTTTGGCCGTATAAAACTTCATGAGTGTTTGTGAAGTGTTTTGAAATGCTTAGATCAGTGGAAGCCTCAGAGTTTCCATCAAGAAAGTTATAATTATACATGTTTTACACAGAGGTGAACGGAGGTATGTTAAAGTCAAGGTCAGACAGGGAGTGATTGGCAGAGTCAGAAAAAGCCCCCAATAGTTGGGACTACTCATGCCAAACACTAACTTCAATCTCCTGAACCCTACTGGATACTTCCCGTTCATGGCTTCCAAATGTGTCCCGAACCTGAGAGTAACTCTTAGAGAGGCTCATTCCAGGGCTTGTTTTTTGTGTGTGTTTGTTTGTTTGTTTTAGTTTTGATAATTGTTTAGAATTGGTGCCACAAGTGGAGGTTTGATTTCTGGTTAATTTTGAATCCCCATAAAGTGAAATTGTCCCCTTGGCAGAGGGCCATCCCAAAGGCCCACGCTCCACAAGAGTCCCTACTAAGACCTAGTGTGAAAGTTTCAAGTGGGACTCAAGTTGTCCAGAGACATCGTAGTATCCCCCTGCCAAATGAGGAATTTCAGACGTAAGCTCCTGACAAGAAACACGCTGAAGGCAATGGAATGATTCCCAATGATTACAATGGGAACTGGATCTGACCCACTGGGGATGGAGGTGGTGAGGGTACAAAATGCAGTGCCCAATGCCCTAACCACGACCAGCATGAACAGAAAGGACCAAAGGGGATATCTCTTCAGGACAGCCAGTTGTGCTACTGATGCAGCTCTGAATCACCTTGACATGCATTCTCATTGCAGCACTAAGAAAGCCAGTGGAATACCATGAGGAAAGCAGTTGGCTCGTACAATTTTTAGATGAAAGAAAGCTGAAGAGTGCAACAATGTCACGCCCTTTGAGGCTGAAATTAGCCCAATAATCCCAAACCCTGAGGAAATCAGCTCCATCCAAAGGAGGATTTAGCAAGGCAGTCAAGTTTGTTTGGTAACTAATTAGGACCTCCTCCACAAAAGGCATCTCAGATCCTTCAGGCAGTCCTACAAACTGTATAAAAGCGCTCACGACTCAAGGCTCTTCTAAACACTTCTCTGCACTTCATTTCCTCGGTGAACACGGTAAGTCCAGTTCCAACTCCATCTCTTTCTTACCATAGAGATATCCTAGTAGCATCCATTTACATTTAAGACTGAATCGTGCACATACTCTCAGGGATTTTTATCAGGGATGAGGGTGTTTTTCCATTATAATCTCGTGCACTTCTTCAGTTGCAAGGGCTGGTGGATTCATGATGTTAAGCTAAAGGGGAGATTTTAGAAGCAACATATGCAACTGGGAAATATAGTTTCATTGAATTGGAAATTGAATTAGGGCATTTAAATCTTTTAAGCGTTTCAGAACGTCCCTTAGCCATTTTTCATTTAGGGAGATTAGGAAGAAACTTTCCCAGTGTAGTCCATACAGGGCCAATTCAGTGGTCTTCTACGTTATTCTGAAGAGGCTGTCATTCATTCATGATTTATCTGGAGAAAAGAAAAGTTTCTGTTCATTTCTCAGCAAGTATTGGTGATTTACAAAGTTTGGAAAACCAAAGAGCCACAGCCAATATCCAAAAGGAAAAGAATTTGATTACCATTATCCCAGCTATGTTCTCTTTGAGAAATGTCTAAAATAGACACAAAATCCCAGCTGTCCGTAATAGAAATAGTTACACTGATTCCAGTTGGTGCCTTTCAGACACAATCACTGAGAGAGCTTCAAAGAGGCTGGTTGGGAGGGAAGTTTAGTGGGAGAGGAGAAGAGGCGCAGAAAGCGGAAATAGGAACAAATAATAACCATGAACATAGGGACTGAATCCACTCCTCCGCCTCTCTCTCAGGCCCTTGTAGACCTCACTACCATAGTAACCAAGCTTTGAAGCCTTTCTTCCACTGACACTTCTACCTTCTCTTTAGTCTGTTCCCTGTTGTGTGTTTCAGGTTCACTTCCATCACAGAAAGATGTCTTGCTCCAGCCTGTACTACCCAGAATGCGGGGTGGCCCGGCCCAGTCCAGTTTCTGGCAGCTGCAATGAGCCGTGTGTTAGGCAGTGCCCTGACTCTGAAGTGGTCATTAGACCATCCCCAGTTGTCGTAACCATCCCAGGACCAATTCTCAGCAATTTCCCTCAGCAGAGTGAAGTGGGAGCCGTAGGAGCACCTGTTGTCGGAGCCGGCTATGGGGGCTCATTCGGTCTGGGGGGACTGTACAGCTCTGGAGGATTGTATGGTTTAGGGGGATTAGGTGGTTATGGGGGACTGTATGGGTACGGGGGAGGTTATGGGGGACTGTGTGGGTACGGGGGAGGTTACGGGGGACTGTGTGGGTACGGGGGAGGTTACGGGACACTGTGTGGGTACGGGGGAGGTTACGGTTACGGGGGATTAGGTGGTTTTGGGGGATTATGCCGTTATGGGGGATATGGCCGTAGGTATCGCGGTGGATACTGTGGGCCTTGTTAATCCCAACAGGAATATCTAGGAAATAAAGGAGAATAGGCCCTACATGTTCTATCCTTTCCACCAATATGTATCATCAGCATCTCACTTGGAATCATGCTACGTCAGATATGTACTGGAGACGCTGCCTAGTCCTCTGTCTCTAGTATGCTGTCTTTTATTTCCCACCAACTGGGGTAAAACAAGGAACTTAAAAAAGTTCTGCTCTGTATTATTTCTTCCTGTAACTGTGTACTGCAAATTCCATTCGCATTAAAAACTACGCCGCATCATAATATCAGTCTTGTGGTTCTCCTTGTTTCTCCTACTTGTTTAAAAATTCATCTCTCTGGAGGAGGGAGCACCGGGCACATCTCAAGGTGCAACTTTGAAAGCCATGGAGTGAATCCGGCCCTTGAAGAGGTCCATAGGATTATGCAAGCCCTCTGCACAGGGCCAGAGATCCTCCTTTCATTACCGGGTTGAGCAAAGGGTCTTTTCCTGCAAAGATTTATACGCATGGTCACTTAAAGAATGTACATTTTCCCTTTGGTTTCAAGAAGACCAAGCACATGGTTCATGGTAAGCATCTGTGTGAGCCTTTGCAGGAGAATGACCCAGGTTTCAAGAAAGAAAAGAAAAGAGAACTGGCCAGCCAATTGCTTGGTTAATGCATGGTTCAATCTAGCCTCGACCTTTCGAGACAGGCTGCCTTTGCTTCTAGAGCGCTTTGAAGGTTTGGCTGTTCACTAGAAAGCTCTTCTCAACTTTAACTCCACAAATAACCTCGCTGTTCTATAGAGCTGCCTTTCCACAGGCTTTGGGTTTTTCAGCAGAGACTATTGATAAAGACAAACACTGGGAAAACTTTATTTATAGGGCCATTTGATACGGGTGCTTTATCTGGAGGCATTTGACCAAACCAATCCCCGTTTCCATCGCTAGCACTACTCCACGGGCTAAGGAAGAATGTTCAAACCAATGTATCACTGGCATGGCAATCTGAGAGCACTTTGAATAATAAACTCTCAAACAGAAACTCTGCTGAAACTGAAGTATGGAATCAGCGGCCCTCTTTCAGAATAATTCTCCATCTTCCAGGACATTGTTCTCCTTTGCTTTGCTGGGACCTCCAGTGACATGGAGCGCGTAGAATTCATCTAGACAGCAGTCAGTTATGACAACCTAAGGAAGGTGTAAATTCAACCAGGTCTTCTCCTTTACACCAACTTTGCACTCACTTTGCCATGCTGGAGGTGAGCTGACGAGATCTAAGGCAATGGGCAATAGGGCAGAAATAGTTCAGCTTCAGATTGTGATTTTGGATTTCAATGCACCATTAAAAGGCAATTAAATTGATCTTCTTCTCATTCTTTGCCTTGATATGTTCATCAACTGGTCAGCACCAATCTCCACTCCTTGGTGAAATGATTAGACCGATAGTGGATTTCACAAGGATGTTGGAAACACACCTGACTGAGTTTGTTCAGCCTAGAGAACAAATTAGACTACACCAAAGTTCAGTCCAGTGTCGGAATGTGGTACTTTGGTTTGTAAACCTTAGTGTGTCACCAGTACTTGCTGATGGATAAAGGAACGTGTTTGGCTTTTTAAAAATAAAAACAAAACACTGAACCCCACTTCCTCAGCTAGTGCACCTCTGCGCTTTCCATTGACTTCACTGGAGCTACACTAGGTTAGACGAGATGAGAAGCTTCACCTATAATCACCTCTGCACATTAGAATGTAGCAACTGACATGCTGGAACAGATGAGTGGCCCATCCAATCCAATAGCCCGTTGCAATGAGTGTCACTTACCAGCTGCTTCACAAGGAACAAGAACAATTAATTTGTCATTTATGGGGTAAACTTAGGGCATTTATTCCTAAACCCTATATAAAAAAATTGGGGGTAGGTATTTTCAGAGCTACCCATGGGATTTGTATGCCCAAGTTTCAACTAAAATCAGTGAGAACTAGTGTTACAAATGCATGTCTTGCTCTGAAAATTCAAGCCTTAGCTTCTAAGCCTGAAGAAACAAATTCCTGCAACTTTAAAATGGACTAAAAGATATTGAAAAAGAACCAAACCAACCCCTTAACACTGCTAGGAATCACAGAGTGTATGTGCAAGATTCACTCCGAAACTAAAACTATCACTAACACTGCGAACACGTCATCTCAAAGATTACAGAGAGAGTGAGTCGAGTAGGACTTATCCAATTCATGGAAGAGGACTTGGGGCACCTTGGAGACTAACAAATTTATTTATTTAGTCTCAAAGGTGCCACAAGTCCTCCTTTTCTTTTTGTGGATACAGACTAACACGACTGCTACTCTGAAACTTAAGTTAAAAAAGTGGTTTGAAGACCTCTGAGTCATGAGTGTTTTTACACAGTTTTGTAGACAGCCTAGAGGATTAGAGAGGCCCTTTGTTCCTGTAAGTCTAATTAGTTAAGAAACAAACTTTCTGTATCCCCTTCAATTGATGTACGTTTTTCCTCTGTGTTTTTGATGATCAGTTTGTTCTCACTTCCACATGGCAGGACATACACAATACACTCTGGACCTCTCTTTCATCCTAAAACTCCTCACTCCTGAGGAAAAGAGCTGACAATCTGTCCCAGGTTAGTCACGGCAGCCAATGGTGGGTAGAACACCACTCTGCAGCCTTGGCACGGCCTAATCCATGGCTCATTGCAGCGCGTAGCAACTGACTGAGGGCCTACGTAGCACCCATCAGGGGTTTCTAGAGCAAGACATCTATTTGCAACGGAAGTGCATTGCAACACACAGCAATGAGTAGAGTACAGAAAAGCCACGGTGACCAATGAAAGGAAACTTCCAAAGCCTATATTTTCCTCAAGGTATTTTCCCATCTCTTCCATCAGCCGGGACAATGGAACTTTTCCATGCACCAGTCAATGTGCTGAGGTTACAGTTAAGCTTTATTTGACAGCATATCCTGGAATTTATGTGCAGTTTGTGTGTAATTCTTCAATTGGATTCAGTGTGCAATCTTCACCTCAAAGTGCTTCTGTGTCTCTGCATATAAAACAGGCATAACAACAGTTATGCTACATGTGAGCCTTCCTCAGAACTGTGAACTTCAAGGCATTGCAAAAACACTCATTACTATTTTATAAGGGCAAAGTGCTTTAGTATTATAATATTGAGGGTGTCCTCTTTGTGTTAAACGCCCAGTCCTGAGTGCTTGAGTCACGTCAAAACATTCACGCGAGGTCTCTCATGTCCTTCCCTACTCAGGCCATGATATACAGCCTCATAATTTGGGTATTAAAATTTCATTAACTGTAGCTTTACACTAATAATCAAAAACAAGGAGGAAAACATTTACATTCATTGAAGTTGTTATGCATGCAACAAGATTGGTTTCGTAGCTAATAAGGTCCTCATCAGAAGCAAAGGGCATCTCACGTCCTTTCTAAAGCATATGAAAGCACCTGCAACTTAGAACTTTTCAGATCGCTCACCTTGCCTTATTCTTCTTGGTGAAATGGCTAAGTCTGATGTGACACAAACTGTTGTGGGTGGAGGTGCAGAGTATGCACAGAAAGATACACTCCACACCAGGTTTTCTCTAACCTAGGCTGGGTAAAGGGCCTTCCTTCAATTGAAGTTGATGGAGTTGTGTTGGTCTACACGAGCTCAAGTTCAACCCCTTTAACTTTAAGATATATATACAAGGGAAAACAAAGCTACATTCAAAAAAATCGAAGAGCCTCCATTTGAGGGGGAGGGAGCTCACAATCAAGAACCGAGCACTGGAATTACATCTGAGAGCTTGACATGCATTTTAAAGTGAATCTAATCTTTAATATTGGAATCTCTAATTTGTGGTAAAAAGTTATTACTACTTTAATAATACAGTACATCTCTTTGGCCGTATAAAACTTCATGAGTGTTTGTGAAGTGTTTTGAAATGCTTAGATCAGTGGAAGCCTCAGAGTTTCCATCAAGAAAGTTATAATTATACATGTTTTACACAGAGGTGAACGGAGGTATGTTAAAGTCAAGGTCAGACAGGGAGTGATTGGCAGAGTCAGAAAAAGCCCCCAATAGTTGGGACTACTCATGCCAAACACTAACTTCAATCTCCTGAACCCTACTGGATACTTCCCGTTCATGGCTTCCAAATGTGTCCCGAACCTGAGAGTAACTCTTAGAGAGGCTCATTCCAGGGCTTGTTTTTTGTGTGTGTTTGTTTGTTTGTTTTAGTTTTGATAATTGTTTAGAATTGGTGCCACAAGTGGAGGTTTGATTTCTGGTTAATTTTGAATCCCCATAAAGTGAAATTGTCCCCTTGGCAGAGGGCCATCCCAAAGGCCCACGCTCCACAAGAGTCCCTACTAAGACCTAGTGTGAAAGTTTCAAGTGGGACTCAAGTTGTCCAGAGACATCGTAGTATCCCCCTGCCAAATGAGGAATTTCAGACGTAAGCTCCTGACAAGAAACACGCTGAAGGCAATGGAATGATTCCCAATGATTACAATGGGAACTGGATCTGACCCACTGGGGATGGAGGTGGTGAGGGTACAAAATGCAGTGCCCAATGCCCTAACCACGACCAGCATGAACAGAAAGGACCAAAGGGGATATCTCTTCAGGACAGCCAGTTGTGCTACTGATGCAGCTCTGAATCACCTTGACATGCATTCTCATTGCAGCACTAAGAAAGCCAGTGGAATACCATGAGGAAAGCAGTTGGCTCGTACAATTTTTAGATGAAAGAAAGCTGAAGAGTGCAACAATGTCACGCCCTTTGAGGCTGAAATTAGCCCAATAATCCCAAACCCTGAGGAAATCAGCTCCATCCAAAGGAGGATTTAGCAAGGCAGTCAAGTTTGTTTGGTAACTAATTAGGACCTCCTCCACAAAAGGCATCTCAGATCCTTCAGGCAGTCCTACAAACTGTATAAAAGCGCTCACGACTCAAGGCTCTTCTAAACACTTCTCTGCACTTCATTTCCTCGGTGAACACGGTAAGTCCAGTTCCAACTCCATCTCTTTCTTACCATAGAGATATCCTAGTAGCATCCATTTACATTTAAGACTGAATCGTGCACATACTCTCAGGGATTTTTATCAGGGATGAGGGTGTTTTTCCATTATAATCTCGTGCACTTCTTCAGTTGCAAGGGCTGGTGGATTCATGATGTTAAGCTAAAGGGGAGATTTTAGAAGCAACATATGCAACTGGGAAATATAGTTTCATTGAATTGGAAATTGAATTAGGGCATTTAAATCTTTTAAGCGTTTCAGAACGTCCCTTAGCCATTTTTCATTTAGGGAGATTAGGAAGAAACTTTCCCAGTGTAGTCCATACAGGGCCAATTCAGTGGTCTTCTACGTTATTCTGAAGAGGCTGTCATTCATTCATGATTTATCTGGAGAAAAGAAAAGTTTCTGTTCATTTCTCAGCAAGTATTGGTGATTTACAAAGTTTGGAAAACCAAAGAGCCACAGCCAATATCCAAAAGGAAAAGAATTTGATTACCATTATCCCAGCTATGTTCTCTTTGAGAAATGTCTAAAATAGACACAAAATCCCAGCTGTCCGTAATAGAAATAGTTACACTGATTCCAGTTGGTGCCTTTCAGACACAATCACTGAGAGAGCTTCAAAGAGGCTGGTTGGGAGGGAAGTTTAGTGGGAGAGGAGAAGAGGCGCAGAAAGCGGAAATAGGAACAAATAATAACCATGAACATAGGGACTGAATCCACTCCTCCGCCTCTCTCTCAGGCCCTTGTAGACCTCACTACCATAGTAACCAAGCTTTGAAGCCTTTCTTCCACTGACACTTCTACCTTCTCTTTAGTCTGTTCCCTGTTGTGTGTTTCAGGTTCACTTCCATCACAGAAAGATGTCTTGCTCCAGCCTGTACTACCCAGAATGCGGGGTGGCCCGGCCCAGTCCAGTTTCTGGCAGCTGCAATGAGCCGTGTGTTAGGCAGTGCCCTGACTCTGAAGTGGTCATTAGACCATCCCCAGTTGTCGTAACCATCCCAGGACCAATTCTCAGCAATTTCCCTCAGCAGAGTGAAGTGGGAGCCGTAGGAGCACCTGTTGTCGGCGCCGGCTATGGGGGCTCATTCGGTCTGGGGGGACTGTACAGCTCTGGAGGATTGTATGGTTTAGGGGGATTAGGTGGTTATGGGGGACTGTATGGGTACGGGGGAGGTTACGGGGGACTGTGTGGGTACGGGGGAGGTTACGGGGGACTGTGTGGGTACGGGGGAGGTTACGGGACACTGTGTGGGTACGGGGGAGGTTACGGTTACGGGGGATTAGGTGGTTTTGGGGGATTATGCCGTTATGGGGGATATGGCCGTAGGTATCGCGGTGGATACTGTGGGCCTTGTTAATCCCAACAGGAATATCTAGGAAATAAAGGAGAATAGGCCCTACATGTTCTAGCCTTTCCACCAATATGTATCATCAGCATCTCACTTGGAATCATGCTACGTCAGATATGTACTGGAGACGCTGCCTAGTCCTCTGTCTCTAGTATGCTGTCTTTTATTTCCCACCAACTGGGGTAAAACAAGGAACTTAAAAAAGTTCTGCTCTGTATTATTTCTTCCTGTAACTGTGTACTGCAAATTCCATTCGCATTAAAAACTACGCCGCATCATAATATCAGTCTTGTGGTTCTCCTTGTTTCTCCTACTTGTTTAAAAATTCATCTCTCTGGAGGAGGGAGCACCGGGCACATCTCAAGGTGCAACTTTGAAAGCCATGGAGTGAATCCGGCCCTTGAAGAGGTCCATAGGATTATGCAAGCCCTCTGCACAGGGCCAGAGATCCTCCTTTCATTACCGGGTTGAGCAAAGGGTCTTTTCCTGCAAAGATTTATACGCATGGTCACTTAAAGAATGTACATTTTCCCTTTGGTTTCAAGAAGACCAAGCACATGGTTCATGGTAAGCATCTGTGTGAGCCTCTGCAGGAGAATGACCCAGGTTTCAAGAAAGAAAAGAAAAGAGAATTGGCCAGTCAATTGCTTGGTTAATGCATGGTTCAATCTAGCCTCGACCTTTCGAGACAGGCTGCCTTTGCTTCTAGAGCGCTTTGAAGGTTTGGCTGTTCACTAGAAAGCTCTTCTCAACTTTAACTCCACAAATAACCTCGCTGTTCTATAGAGCTGCCTTTCCACAGGCTTTGGGTTTTTCAGCAGAGACTATTGATAATGACAAACACTGGGAAAACTTTATTTATAGGGCCATTTGATACGGGTGCTTTATCTGGAGGCATTTGACCAAACCAATCCCCGTTTCCAACGCTAGCACTACTCCACGGGCTAAGGAAGAATGTTCAAACCAATGTATCACTGGCATGGCAATTTGAGAGCATTTTCAGTAATCAACTCTCAAACATAAACTCTGCTGAAACTGAAGTATGAAATCAGCGACCCACTTTCAGAATACTCAACTGAGGTCACGTAGAGACCTAAAGAGACAGCAAGAGAGAGAGAGAGAATAACAAAGACAGACCTAGTCGCTCTCTTCTTTATTTCGAACTCTGGTCCCGTATTCTGCTTTTAGTCTTCTTCCTCCACTTACCCCCAGTCAGCAACCTAACCAGCTCTATTGAATCCGTGTTCCTGTCTTTGACCGAAAAAGTCCTGTGTCTTAGTGACAATATTTCTGTATTTAATGCTTTGGATTTTCACTCCATTAAAAAATGATTAGAAAGAACATGGCTGGGATAGTATTAATAATGCTAGTTTCCTTGTTAGGATGTAAGGTCTACTTACAAACTAGTTCAGTCCAGCATCAGAATGCAGTACTTTGGTTTGTAAACCTTAGGGCTTGTCTTCACTAGGGGGGTAAGTCGACCTAAGTTATGTGACTTAGCTTAGGTCGACTTATCCTGGTGTTTTCACTGCACTGCGTCAATGGGAGACGCTCTTCTTGGGGGAGGTTGAGTACTGGGGTTGACCAGAGAGTGCTCTGCTGTCGATTTAGCAGGTCTAGCAGCGTTGATCTCCCCGTAGTGAAGACCAGCCCTCTGTGTGTCACCAGTACTTGCTGATGAATAAAGGAACGTATTTGGCTTTTAAAAATCAAAACAAAACACTGAGCACCACTTCCTCAGCTCGTGCAAATCTGCGCTTTCCACTGATTATTGGGGACTCTGTGGGCATGGGGGAGGTTACGGTTACGGGGGATCAGGTGGTTATGGGGGATTGTGTGGTTACGGGGGATATGGCCGTTGTTATCGCGGTGGATACTGCGGGCCATGTTAATCTCAACAGGAATATCTATGAAATAAAGGAGAGTAGGCCCTACATGTTTTGTCCTTTTCATCATTATGTTCCTTAAGCATCTCACTTTGAGATTTACTATGGCAGATATAATAGAGATATGGAGAGATATGGAGAAGCTGCTAGTTCTCTGCCTCTGTTATGCATTGCTTCATTTCCCACCAACTGGGATAAATCAAGGAACTTAAAACTGTTTTGCTCTGTATTGTTTCTTCCTGTAAGTGTGTACTGCAAATTTCATTCGCATTAAAAACTATGCTGTATCGTAATATCAGTCTTGTGGTTCTCCTTGTTCCTCCCTCCTTGTTTAAAAATCGTGCCGGATGAAATTCATCCCTGTGGAGCAGGCAGCACTGGGTACTTCTCACATTGCAACTTTGAAGGCTATGGAGTGAAACCGGCTCTTGAAGTGGTCCATGGGATTCTGCAAGCCCTCCGCACAGGGCTGGAGTTCCTGCTTGCATTGCCTGGTTGAGCAAAGAGTCCTTACCTGGAAAGATAAATAAAGATTGTCACTTTAAGAATGTATTTTTTTCTTCTGGTTTCAAGAAGTGTCATGGTTTATGGTAAACATCTGCAACTTTGGACTTTTGAGATCACTTATCTTGCATTATTCTGCCTGGTGAACTTGGTAAGTCTGATTTGACTCACTGTCTTTAAAGCTATTCAGATGTCATGTGTATGTACTAACTGGATCTTGCACAGGCATTCTGTAATTCTTAACATGTTAAGGTCGGATTTCCATATATATATATTATGTTGCCTGCATAAGTGGACACACCCGATAAAAGTTAAAGCTGGAATGTTGAAAGGTACATAGTTATTTGAGACACCCAGTTCCCATTAATTTTTACTGGGAATTGGATATTCAAATCCCTTAAAAAGCTCTGAAAAATCTCAGCCCTAAGTTTTAATTTAAGGCTGTAAGGAAGAATCGCCTATGATTTATTCCATAATGGATCATTGCAGCGTTCTCAATATCTGAAACAACGGTACTCAACTTTATTTGAAATGAGACAATACATTACAAGGACCACAGGCCTGATTTGGAACTGTTTTTATCTTTTGTATGTAAGAAGCAATTTTAGAGTCAGATCAGGTGGTGTAAGTTACTGTGGCTCCACTGAAATCAGAAGAATTGGACACATTTACAACAGCTGAGGATCTATTCCTTAGTATAGTTTTTTTATAAAAAGACTATTAGGATATAGATGCACAAGCATGCTGGCCAGAACATGTGGGACACAACTGGTTTACGTGGAGAGGTTAAACAAGGAAACAAGCATTACTAACATTGTACTCTCCATACTCTCGGTTATAATTATGGGAAATGGACAGAAAATTCCAGGTGTCCAGGATAGAAAGACAAAGAGAAGAGTTCAAAGGGGTTGGAAAAGAGGGAAGGTTAAAAAAAAAAAAAGGGTGGAGGGGAAGAGATCTAGAAGGAGGGAGTACGTCGCCAGAAACTGAGAGACTACGTCAGTTCTCTGTTCCCGTAAGAATAGTAGCTGAACTTCCGAATTTTTATTCCACTGACAGTTGTGCCTTAAGTTTACTCTGCTTAGCCTGATTGATGCAATTCCCTGTCACTCTCCCATAAAGCCTTTCTCTGAATGTCTTTCTGTGTGTCAGCAGAGATGATTAACACAAAAAGGCACTGAATTGTACCTAAGGGTCAGAGAAAGCCTTAGTATAATAATGGTTACTCTTGCAACAAATTTCAAAACAGAGCTACTTTGCAGCACCTCAGGGGAAACAGAACACAAATAGTCATATCCAAAGCAGAGGTTTTCAGAAGCCTGCCACTGGCAGGCCTGGAACTCACAGCCATTGTGCCTGGGGTGAAAGTTTACTGCCATATTCCCCAAAGCAAATGGTGCTAAGGGCCTCAGAACAGTTGGTCTACCTACTACAATTAGAAGGATAATAATTACCCAAATGATTGAAGTGGTTACAAATTTCAAACATGTTAGTGGGTGGAGTAGAGTTAAATTTCAATGTATAATTCAAATAGCAAAAAACTCAAAAGACAACCCAGTTGCTTAAATGCAATTTCCCACTACTTACCTAGAAAGTTAAAAGGGAAAATATTCCTAGTCTAGGTGAAAGGCTTTCCTATATCTTGGTACAAATACCTGAAATTATACACTTTCATTGGGCTACTGTGATCGGAAAACACAGAAGTCTTTCTATTTAAAGAAAGGGCTACACAACTCTGCACATTAATTCTGACAGGTGCTTAACTTTGACTACACAAAATTGGCTTGTGCATGGAACAGTTCCAGGGTCTGGATTGCTGGAAGAGACAGAAAAATATCATGAGGAAAATACGGAGTTGGAGCAAAGGTTTTCCTTTTAGCAACACTCAGATTAATTTACACTTGAGCAACCAAACGGGTCTTGTAATGAAGTTTGGACACTTGAATTTTATACGGAGATTTACAGTCCTACACCACACCTGAACAAGCATGACATTTACATGTTTGTGATTTTTTTGGAGAATTATTTTCCTTATGTAGGCAAAATAACATGCCTCCAAAAAGGCAAAGTTAGATAATATTGAGATCTGATCTAGGTGGTCATTGTTTAAAAAAAGAGAATTACCAATTACTCTCATGTAAGTGACATATTTGGAAGCCAAGAATGGTAAATGTTACTTAACAAGATATGTTATTAATGTTGTCTTGTGTAACACTGTCTAATATAATGACAGGTTTCAGAGTAGCAGAGTTTCAGAGTAGCAGCCGTGTTAGTCTGCATCCGATGAAGTGAGCTATAGCTCACAAAAGCTTATGTTCAAATAAATTGGTTAGTCTCTAAGGTGCCACAAGTACTCCTTTTCTTTTTACAGTCTAATATGGGTCAGGACTAGTGGTTAGTATGTGGCACCAGAGGTTAAGACAATTACATTTTATTTCTGCCTTTGATATGCAGTAGTGGCATTCATCTCAATGTGCCTCTATAAATCTGCAAGTAGTAGGAGGAGAATAGCAATTCCACTGGGTGTTCTGAGATTTCCCCTGCACTAAGGGCTTTCACACATTTCAGTTCCAATAGTTGGACTGTGATAGGTGAAGAGACAAGGAGGCCTTGGGCAACCATCCAAGGAAAGGTGCCACAAGTACTCCTTTTCTATTAGCAAGCATAGCATGCCAGCCACCAGCCCACTACCCTGTGAACTGGCGCAGCAGAACTGGGTAAGATTCTTTGGCCGATACTTTTGGTCAAAAATGCATATTGTGCAACACAAAACATTTCATGAATTTATGTCCATGTTACCCATTCTTCATTCACAAAAAAAAAATTCCCAAAATACTGAAACACTGGTTTTTGTTTGAAACAACTTTTCTTTTAGAAGTGCTTTGATTTCATTAGAAAATTTCCAACAAAACATTTAGAAATTGTCTAAATCAAAATGGAACATTTCTATTTTTTTCAAGCAAAACATTTAGTAGAACCGAAGACAATTTTTTTGACTTTTCAATTCGTTGAGAATTTTTAAAAAATTGTTTTGAGTCTGACCCAAATTGATTTTTCTTCATCTTTTCCAAATTGCCAATGAACTAAAATTTGACCAGCTCTACTAAGGGCAGTGTGTGTGTGTGTGTGTGTGTGTGTGTGTGTGTGTATGTGTGTGTGTGTGTGTGTGGACAGCAGAGCTGAATGTTACATATAAGGAGGCTGAAATAGAGAAAGGGTTATTCAGGGCCCCCAATATCAATCACTTTGAAAAATCTTGATCTAGACAGATGAAAACCTTGGCCTTGCCCTCCATCTGGTACAAGAAACAGATCAGGATTCTGTTCTCATTTACACATGTGGAACTCTAGGGTAGCTATTTAACTTCTATAAAATTATTCCAGATTTATACTAGTATGCAACTGAGATATCAGAATTTAGTCCAAGTTGTCCCTCACTACCCTGAGGGGAAGCACTATTTAGGGGGAAAAAAACCCTGAAAGACATTGGCAGATGGCTGAAGGTCAAGGGAATTCCAACAGAAGCAGACATTTTCTCACTAAATTTTCCTTCCACACCCCTCTTCTATAAGGTTATATTATACAGCGCTGTAATTTGAAAACTGATGGCCCCACAGGACAACTGCCACGGTCTGCCATCTGCTCACCAAGGACCTCCGGATCCACATGCTCAGATAACACTGCCCAATGAAAAATCAGCCTTATTCTACACTACTTTGAAATCTGTGTTCCTATTTATACCAGTGCATCTGGTGCAAGTGCAACATGGTGAGAACTTAGGGTGACCAGATGTCCCGATTTTATAGGGACAGTCCCGATATTTGGGGCTTTTTCTTATATAGGCTCCTATTATCCCCCACCCTCTGTCCCGATTTTTCACACTTGCTGTCTGGTCACCCTATGAGAGCTATTCAGCATAGCAAATGTCACCGTTCCTGCTGTGTTGAGTCATGGTATCCCAAGGCCATTTTATTAAACATTGGCAAGCTGTAGCGCTGTGTAACCCACCTCCCTTAGAAACGATTGCATTTCATTACTGAATTCATTCCTAATGGTTAAACTATTTATAGGGGACCATGAATCAGCATTCACGTCACACTCCCCATCAGTACCCAGCTCAAGCCAGCGAAGCGAATGATCCAATCAGCGGACCAAATTTGTGATGAATCCTGGTCACATGCCACCTGAGGCACGTTTACACTAAGAAGAACTATTTATAAACACACAGGAGATTCCTGACCCTGCAGAGGTGTTTGTTGTATGTGTGGGAAATGGATATATGCAGGTGTTTGCAACATTCTTGATGAATCATAGAATGTCAGGGTTGGAAGGGACCTCAGAAGGTCATCTAGTCCAACCCCCTGCTCGAAGCAGGACCAAGTCCCAGTTAAATCATCCCAGCCAGGGCTTTGTCAAGCCTGACCTTAAAAACCTCTAAGGAAGGAGATTCTACCACCTCCCTAGGTAACGCATTCCAGTGTTTCACCACCCTCTTAGTGAAAAAGTTTTTCCTAATATCCAATCTAAACCTCCCCCACTGCAACTTGAGACCATTACTCCTCGTTCTGTCATCTGCTACCATTGAGAACAGTCTAGAGCCATCCTCTTTGGAACCCCCTTTCAGGTAGTTGAAAGCAGCTATCAAATCCCCCCTCATTCTTCTCTTCCGTAGACTAAACAATCCCAGCTCCCTCAGCCTCTCCTCATAAGTCATGTGTTCTAGACCCCTAATCATTTTTGTTGCCCTTCGCTGGACTCTCTCCAATTTATCCACATCCTTCTTGTAGTGTGGGGCGCAAAACTGGACACAGTACTCCAGATGAGGCCTCACCAATGTCGAATAGAGGGGAACGATCACGTCCCTCGATCTGCTCGCTATGCCCCTACTTATACATCCCAAAATGCCATTGGCCTTCTTGGCAACAAGGGCACACTGCTGACTCATATCCAGCTTCTCGTCCACTGTCACCCCTAGGTCCTTTTCCGCAGAACTGCTGCCTAGCCATTCGGTCCCTAGTCTGTAGCGGTGCATTGGATTCTTCCGTCCTAAGTGCAGGACCCTGCACTTATCCTTATTGAACCTCATCAGATTTCTTTTGGCCCAATCCTCCAATTTGTCTAGGTCCTTCTGTATCCTATCCCTCCCCTCCAGCGTATCTACCACTCCTCCCAGTTTAGTATCATCCGCAAATTTGCTGAGAGTGCAATCCACACCATCCTCCAGATCATTTATGAAGATATTGAACAAAACCGGCCCCAGGACCGACCCCTGGGGCACTCCACTTGACACCGGCTGCCAACTAGACATGGAGCCATTGATCACTACCCGTTGAGCCCGACAATCTAGCCAACTTTCTACCCACCTTATAGTGCATTCATCCAGCCCATACTTCCTTAACTTGCTGACAAGAATACTGTGGGAGACCATGTCAAAAGCTTTGCTAAAGTCAGGAAACAATACATCCACTGCTTTCCCTTCATCCACAGAACCAGTAATCTCATCATAAAAGGCGATTAGATTAGTCAAGCATGACCTTCCCTTGGTGAATCCATGACTTGACTGTCAATCACTATATTTGTCCAGAGCTGGAAAGACTGGAAATTGTTGTAACCCAGTTTCTGAACACATCACACACTAGTGGATTAGTTTGAGTTTTCTAGTGAACTGAAACCCAAATTCACTACATGAAAATAAGATATCTGGGTCAGATTCACCACCACCCAGAATCCTGTCACCTACACCAGAGCTAAGCGAAGGTGGAGCATCTGATCTGGTAGAACTTTGCACATACTTAAGATTGACACAAATGACTACTCTCCGCATTCACCAGTTACATTCCTCTGTGTGGCAGTATACGGCACAGAAGCAGAAGAAAGGAAGAATGTATAGTAATGCAAAATGGACAAATAGTGTGGAAGAGTGGTAGTGAGTCTATAGGTAGAAGGAGAGCAGAGATTTCTGATTTAGAGCCAATTATTCAAAATGCTCTAACATTCACCTGTGCAAACTGCATTGGCATTGTTATGCTTCATCAGGGCCTGGAACAGGGATAGCTGCGGAAACTTGGTTTGATGACCAGCACCCCAGAGTAGAAAAAAAAAAAAAAAACCCAAAAAACGCTGTCGTTAAAATTTCCCCAGCATTAGTTTATACTAATCATCTCTGCTGAGGCACATGAAAACTCTACGGGGAGCTTAGGGAAGAGTGGCTGTAAAGTGTATACTGCAGGTTGATCAGAGCTTTCTGTTTAAGAACCAATTATTGAAAATGCTCTGATACCAAGAGCATCCTCAGATTGTCTTGAAAAAGACAGTACAGAGGGGTTGGGGTAGAATTTACCCTGCATTAACGAAGCATTTTTGGAGGTGAATTATTTTATTTGTGAAAAACTGGACCACTGTCCTGTGAAGACGTACACAGGTGCTTCACATAAATTATGTGATCAGCCTTATTACATTCAAAGAGACAGTTCATATGATTAAAGTCAAGTATGTGCATAAGTGTTGAGGGGCAGGGTCTTTACTGAAAGATCTCTGACCCTAAGGAAAATTGACCCACATGAAGAAAGGCCCACCCAATGCTTGTCACCACAAAAGGGGCCTGATTTTCCATTCAGTTCAGGGCTTACATAGTATTTAAGAAGTGCATAGGCCTGGCTTTGGTTCTCTGTACAGGATGAATTTCACCCAGATTGGTTTGCTCATAAGGAATGGATGAGAAAGAAAAAACAGAAGGCAGTATTATGATGCAGCAAATTTTTAATGAGACTAAGAAGTAGAATATACAGTGGTAGAAAGAAACAGTATAAAGAATGTTTTCCAGAGGTTCAAGAAGGGCTCCAAACCCATCACCCACTCCAGTGTGAATGACTTTCTTTCTTGCAGCTCTTAAGTTAGATAATGAAGCCTGTTTTCAACCATCTCAAGCCACATGTTTCACCCCAGTCAGTGACAGAGACAAAAGCATGGTATAAGCAAGACTAATCTGCTGTAGCAAAGTTAAAAGCAAGAAACAAATGGTACATATTCATGGAAAGGCTAGAGCACAGAGTACCTAATCTGCATTGACACTAAGACCTCTTTGCAGGACTCTGGCAGTGAAAGGATCCTTAAAGAGTATAAATGTAATTTATATTCACCTTAAGGCCCTGCTTCCTCTACACTGCCAGAGGGCTGGGTGTAACAAGATAGTAATCAGGAATCAGGCCTTTGGTGTTAATCAGCAGATAGCTGGGAAGGCATAAGAAGAAAGTCAGAAAGTATAACATAGGAAATACATCTAGTGGGCAACTTTAGAGGTGCTGTGCAGTCACAGCTCTCATTGACTAAATTTAAGTCGTGGGAGCTCAGCACTTCCAAAAGCCTTGCCCATAAGCTCAGTTGTGAATCCGTATCTTGCTTTTCATTGTTCTGTGCATGTTCCTTCTGGGTTTAACATGGCCCACAGTTTCCATAGCTGTACCTATGGCCCCGCTGGAAAGCAAATGGGTAGCAATGTCCGGAATCGTATGATCCCCTGTAACCATAAGAACCCCTATAACCACATGAGCCACCATGACCACTACGGCCTCCATAGCCACACAGGCCCCTGTAGCCACAAGGGCTCTCACAAGCCCATTGGCCCCCATAGCCACAGGGTGAGTAGCACCCATCATTGCACCCGTAGCCGCTCCAAGTCATTTTCTGCGATGGATGTAAACCTGAAACACAGAGCAGGGAGAAAGTAAACAGGAGGTGTAAGTGCCAGTGGAATTAGAAAGGTTAAAGCACAGTCACAGGCATAGGTTGATTGTAATGCACATTGTAACGGGGGCTATGTAGATGGAATAAGGCAATGACTTAGTCCCTCAGTCCCTAGCTTCACCTCTGCTCCCAGTTCCTCCTTCTATTCTCTTGCTTCACTCATCTTTAGCCACACACCCTTAAACCAGTCTCTCACTCTTTGCCTTTACAACACAGGCTGTAATAAGTAATCCCACAATACAGAGTATTTTTATCATGGACACCTGGAGTTTTCAATCCATTTCAGAAAATTTTAACATGTTGTACAGAGGGGACAACATTAATGTTGATTTCCTTTTTATGATTTAACCTCTGAAATCAGTTCTGTCCAGCATCACAGATTGGCATTTTGGTTTCTAAACCAAACTTGCTAATGAATGAATGCAAAATATGCTTTTGTGAAAATAAAGCACTATGAAGCAGAATGTCAGCTGGCGCAAATCCATGCATTTTCATTGACCCCAATACAGATGCACTAACTTACACCATCTTAGGATCTAAATCTAAAATTACTACTACCCATTTGCTACTTTCCTAACACCTGTGAACTATAAGTTGGGTGTGATATTTCAAATTCAAGGACCTGAAAGTGCAGTTTCCAACTAAAATTTAACAGGAAATAGGTTTCCCAAATGTGTATGTTTTAAAAGTCTCAGGCTTGCCCTCTAAAGCTGAAATCAACCTATGCCTGTAACTTAATATAACCCCTCTATATTCCTAAAACTCACAGAATGTATTAGCAAAATTTAAGCTTTAATTTAAACAAAGATTAACATGACATGGATAGCAATACAGAGATTGAATCAACTCAGACTTACCCAATTCACCAAAGAGTACAAGTCTAGAGAAGTGGTTAGAAGCTAACCTAAATCATGAGCGCTTTTATACAATTTCTAAGACCTAATTAGTTCCTAAAATACACTTTGTAGTCGCCAGAACTCCTCTGTTTTCCTCACTGCTGGTGGTTATTAGTCTATTTTTAGCCCCATATGGTATGACATGTACATTACATCTTGCAGGACTCATCTTAAAATTTTATAGGCCAAATTATTACATTGATTTCATTGAAGTTACAGTGGGAATGAATGTCATGGGAATACAATAGTATATTAGTAGCACAATCTACTGTCAAGCACAGGAATTCATTCTGGTTCTTCAGATCCACACTGGAACTGGTTAGAGGCATTTGCCCTGGCAGTTCCTAGGAAGGATTTAGAGTTGTTATTCTGAACGCTCAGCACCTCCATCCCCAGTGGGTCTGATACAATGCATACTGAAATCAGTGGGAGTCGTTTAGCAGGCTTTACAGCAGGACATACTATAATAGTATGCTTTGTGCTTATAAAGCATTAATGAATGTTCGTGAAGAACTTTTGAAATCCTTAGTTCTGAGGAAGACTCAGAAGTCACGATGACGGTTACCCTTGTTTTATATGTAGCTAAAAGAGGAACATTGAGGTGAATGTCACACCGGGAGCTACTGAGTGTCAGAAACAGAATCCAGGAATCCTGCCTCCTCATGTGACATTTCAAACACCAGTCCTAACCTCTATTGCATTAGAAGATAACATTCTTCAATTCCAAATGTGTCAAAAACAAAAATATTGTTATAAAGATTCATTTGGTGGATTTTTTTCTGACATTCTGGATGAGTCATCTTATCTGAGCCTAAACAATAGACAAATATTGTGAACCATGTTTCCTTTGTCTTCTATGTGAGTATAATTCTCCAACAAAATGATCAGCATAAATGTTTCATACCTGTTATTGGGCAGTGCATCATTTTGGAATGAGTAATTGGTTGCAGTCCTTCTTGAAACCCTGGAAATATATTTTCTTCTCTGCACTATTTCCATCTACAACTACATATTTTACTTTTCTTTTGCATTAAAATTACATTGCAATATGACATTGGCCTTCTGGTTTTCCTTTCTTATTGTTCCCTATTCACATATTATTCTGGGCGAAATCAGCCTTGTACACTTCCACAAATAATTCCCTGGCGTGCATCCCAGATGTTTGCAATTGATAGAGTTAGACAAACTAATTATTGATCCTGATGTCAAATCCAATTGGGTAATTTCAGCTTACTGGAGATCATGACATAGTTTTGAGTTACTGGGAGTGTGCAAGATGTGTAAGAATTGTTGGGATTCCCTCTGAGACGGTTTCCACTCAGCTTATCCAGAACACCTTGTCCAGATCTGGGAGAATACTTCAGGCTGCTCTCTGGGATCCAAAAACTCTAGCTTGTCACTCAGGTTACTTTATTAGGCATAGAACAGCTCTCTGCATATACTGTCCAGGCCCAGACACAGGGAGTTTAGGTACACGGTTATGTGACAAGTCCAAACTATGTCACACACTATCCAGTTTATATACTTTTTTCCTAGCTACTAACATCTATACTTCAATCCAATTAGTTTGGACTTGATATGGCTCGCATAAGGACCAACCACTTTGCAGATAAGGTGAGGATATAAGTGATTGGTTGTTACACCCTCATTCAAGCCTATCAGTTCAGAGTGTTCCCACTTATCCCAACTAGCCAGAAAACAGACTCCAGCACACAGCCTATCACACCCTTGCTTACAGTTTAACCTTGCACTCATCAAGCTATATGCAAGTTTACTTATGCCCAGAAAGATCTATGCCTACAAGAATGGGAACATTTTGCTGACATTTTCCTTTATTTGGTATCCATGGACAAATGAAGACAGGATTGCACCACAAACAAAGATATGCATACCTTGGTGTGAATGGATGATTTTGTGATGAAAGGAAAGGATAGAAACTGAGATTTGCATTTAATTCCTGGCTCTGCCATAGGTTTAATGTATGAATTTGTACTAATTGGGGTCAAATTTTCAAGAAGACCTCAACACCCAAAATCATTAGCTATATTTAAAATATGGTCTTTATTATCTGTCTCTCCACTCTTAACTCTGCCCCTGGGCATGGCAATAGGGACTGAAAATATGGAAGAGCTCAGCATAAATTCACATCACTAATCCCAATCACACAGTTGCACCATCCCTCAGGATGCTATGTTTAGTATTATTGATCCCAGGTGAACTTGCAGGTGATTAGCATGGCTCTCATGTCACATTCAGAGGCTAACAGTCCAGGAGGGATGTCCGGGGGAAAGTGAAATACATAGCCTCATTTTAGCCATATTTCCTGGCATATTCCCAGAACTCCACACCTGCACTGGAATTTCCACACTGCTCAGTGCCTATCCTGGGTGCTGTACTCTGAAACCTGTTGCTCTGGAGAGAACGAGCAGTGTGTTAGCAGTTAGCAGACCTCACCATGCTCAGGCAGGAGTGGCCCAAGTGACATCCCAGGATGGATTTCTTGCTAATTGCAAATACTGAAATATTGCACAGTCTTTGGGGATTTGTTTTACCAGGGAAGCAGGGAAAGTATTTAGAAGTTAGATAGTTGAGAGCTGAGTCAAGCTCTTCTCCTCACACTACTTTTTCACTCTACCCTTTTGTGACAGGATCCCTGGGGTACTATCTGGAACTGGAGTACCGCTGTGCCCCCTTAACTCTCCAGCCTGGGCTGGGTGTCTCTCGCAACCCTTTGCGAGTGACAAGCAACAACCAACAGCCCCAGGAGCTGTCATCGCTCAGCACAACAGCAGGTGGAGTCCCACACCCAGCCAGATTGCATGAAGGAACCAGAGGTGCCACACCTTTGTCCTGCATGTGTTCGGAATAGTCTCATTGAGTAGAAAAGGAAAACTCACATGCTAGAAGTGAAGCATGTACATAAGTGTTTATAGCAGCTGGGCTTGAGACAGTGTAGACAGTGAAAAAAGCCAAGTGTTACAACATACTAACGCATTATCGGAAGAAATTCACAATACAAGTTAAAAAACAACCCAACCAACCCTTGCAGATTTTTCTAAGAGTAGCACTCACACACTATTAGAGGTTATTCAAAAAAACCTGAAAGTCACTTCACATTGAATGGGCCCTTGAAATATGTGCTAATTACTTATGCTAAGGAACCTGTTTCACCTTCTATTTAGCCATGACACTCCCAGAGTCCATTTCCCAGACCTGAAGATGAGTGCTGTGTAGCTCAAAAGCTTGGCTCTCTCCCCAACAGAAGCTGGCCCAATAAAAGATATTACCTCATCCACTTCATCTCTCTAATATCCTGGGACCGACACAGCTACACAGCATGAAAGACTCGGGTCATGGGTCTGGTTGTGCTCCCCCTACTGGACGCTCACCAGACTACTGTGAGGGGATCCAAACACTGAATCCTACTTGCCCTGAGCTTGTGTAGCTGGGACTTGTCTAGGCCCTGTCCCAGGCTTCAGGCCACTAGACACAAACTTCAGTTGCAGACCTCCTGTCTGATACCCCTCTTAAGAGTGGGGTTCATGAGGTCCAATTGTCCAGGCCCTGAGACTAGTGGTGCTTTTCTCCCAACCCTCCCTGCAGCTCTTGGATGCTCCCCAAAAATCCCCCCCAAAGGCATGAGGCTCCTGGTTTACAGTTCACCTCTTCGAGGACATGTGGTAGCAGAAGCAATCAGACACAGGCTTAGCCAAAAGTCTCTAGTGCAATTCCTCTGAAGAGATAAAACACAAGAGAGTACCGATCATCTGAAAAACAACAAACACCCTCCCTCCAGCTTACCTTTATTGTAAACAGGGGAACAGCCCCGCTATTGTGGGGAAACTTTCCTGACTTCTGCACGATCCCTGTGAATTGGGTAGCGAAAGGATCCAAGTCCTCGCTCCTACCCTTTACCTAGGGGCCTGCCTGACCTTGAGGACGCCCCTTCCACTCTCCCATGTGGCAGAGTCCTCGTAACCCCAATAAGGCTGGGCCCAGGATTCCTGGGAGGCTGAACCCGCTGTCTCGTTGTGGGTCTCAGGACAGGAGCTAGGGTGTCCCCACTCCAGGGTGCTCTCTCCCTGGCCCAGTGAGCACTCCATTAAGTTCAAACCACATACAACTTATTAAAAACGGCAAGAAACAGTAAGAAAAAATAAGGGGAAAGAAAGCCAAAAAAAAGGGAACAAGGAACCCTACCCTGTGGGCATAAACAGTGGTCTCTGGGATGTAAGGGAAGTTCAGTCTCTTCCTCACACTCCCTAGGCCTCCCGCCCAGGCCCTGGCTGCGCTGTGGTGATACCGGGGGTCGGGCACACGCCCTCAGGCTCTGGGTGGCAGGACCCTTCTTCCTGGTATCGTCCCTCCCGTCGGGTTCATGTCCCTCCGCCAAGTCAGTCTCCCAGTGCCCGCCCCCGCGCCCAGGGTGCCCGCCTCGCTCTCCCCAGCTGCTCACCCCACTCGGCTTCGCTATCGTGTGTGGTACGGCCAGCATCCGCCATGCCGGCTCTGGCCCCACAGCGTCCGGCTGCAGCTCAGACCGGGCCTCTGCGCTGCTCCTGCTCCCAAGCTCTGGCCCCAGGCTGCTGCTCACTCCCCAGCCCGGCTCAGGGCTGCTGGGCTCCCCTTAGCTCTGACCCGACTCTGGCTCAAGCAGCAGCAGCTCGCTTGGAGGACGGGCCCCTGGGTTCCTGACTCCCTCATTGGCCTGCCTGCCCTGTCAATCGGACTGACTTGGAGTGTTGGCCTCTCCCCATTGGCCCTGCGGACTGTCAATCTCACAAACCTGATTTCTCTCCCCCTTTCTTTTGCTAATGGGAGAGGGCCAACCAAAAAACATATCCCCACTAAAGTTTCCCTATAAGGCCAACAGCCCCCTTATATGACCTTGAGAGTCCCTGGGCGTGTGGGGAGGTCCTGTGTTGAGGTAGGCCGGGCTGCCCTCTGCCACCTCAAGTGCCTGCTCCTGCAGCAGCTCCCCTCAGCTTGAGCAGCAGAAAATGGCTACAGAGCCAGAACAGAGCAGCTCCTGCCCTTTTATACCTTCCCAGGCTCCTCTGGCCTGCGACCTCTTGCTCAGTTTCAACACACAAGAGCACAGAGCCCTAGCAACTGCTTGTGTTGCCAGGCAACCTGATAAACCAACACACCTGGGAAGAGACTAGGCCTCTGTCAACGGTTGCTCCATTTCAGAGGGGAAGCAGCTCCTAACTTACCAGCCCTTCATTGTTAGCCTTGTGGCGCTATCCCTTGGAATTCCAGGCCCCCGCCTCCCCCCCGAGAGGACAAACGAACCGCACATTCAAAATGGAGTCTGCATTCTACCCAGATATACATAAAAGCCTCTCCAATATCAAACAGAATGCATAAGCTGTACAGAGGCAGTTTCCCCCAAAGCATCACAATTTATTAAAACCTCAGTGGAGAGGGTAATAATTTCTGAGCTTCAGGCCAATCATATTTTGAGCAGGGAAATATTTACAAGTTGGAAGCCATTTCTTTCTTTCATTTCTATCACTTTGTTGCTTTGTCGTTGGAAGATGGTGTCCCTAGCACGGGGGTGAAAGTTTTTGGATGACGAGGTTGCCAAAAAGACAGTGTCAGGCTTGAAACGATTCACCGGTTTGCTGAATAGTAGCAGTAGTGCCTTCCTTATAACATTTAGCTCTGTGTTACTCACCTGGGGCACGGGAGACCCACATTCTGCTCTCCTCTCTGCTTGATGTGGAGAAGGCATTTGAAGTTAGGCCTCTCACTGGGCCATGAGATATTCTTGGGGAATTCTTTCTGTTGTTAAAATGGGGCGATGTGCTCTTATCTTCCCTTTCCCTCTTGACATCTCTCTCTCTCTCTCTCTCCATATATATTTAAGAAAGGCAATATGGGGGATTTGACTGTTCTCTAGAAATACGTCAAGGGGCTAAGCACCTGGGAGGGGCAAAGAGATATTTAAGCTAGAGGACAATGTTGTCACAGGAACAAATGGGGATAAACTAGCCATGAATCAATTCAGGCTGCAAATGAGAAGAAAGTTTCTAACCACCAGAGGGGTGAGTTTCTGGAACAGCCTCCAATAGCAAACGGGGGGCGGGGAGACGGGACCTAATTAGCTTTAAGAGAGAGCTGGACACATTTCTGAGTGCGATTTTGTGATGGGTTTACTTGTGATGGTGGGGGACACAGCTCAGCAGCTTGGGACTCACTTCTGGTTTATGTCTTATGTTCCTAAAGCTCATGCTTCAGGTATTCAGCCAGCCATCTTCAAGGGAGAAGAAGGGATTTCCCACCACCCCCAATGTATTCTTTTTTTCTCCTTTCCTCTGAAACATCAGGAATAGCCATGGCTGGAAATGAGACATTGGACGGGGCGGGCCAGGGCTCTGAGCTGGTTCTGAGCAGTCTCTCTTCTCAGGTGTGTGGCTGGTTGGTTCTTGCTGGTTCTGGATTGTCATGTGTGGGGTGGGGAAGGAATTGGCCCCCAGGTCATACTGGCAGGGACCTTGGAGGGTTTCACCTTCCTCTGCAGCAGGTGGGTGGAGGTCCCTAGCAGCATTAACTGGGTGCATCTCACTTAATCATTTCCTGGCCATTGCAGGGGCCTCTGGCACTAGTACACCTTGGTCCCTTCTATTCTCTGCCTGTGGCACATAATTGCTTGGTCTCCGGTGGGCTGTGATACTTTGGTCTCATTTCAGTTGTTGGATTTAGTGTGCCAATGCTGGGTGGTGGTGGCCTGTGATGTACAGGAGGTCAGACCGGAAGATTTTCTGACTTTCAAATCTATGACTCTATAACCAGAGGATATTCTGAGGCAGTTGTCTCTTAGTGTCTCCACTGATGGTACTCCACTGTGTATAAAATACATTAATAGATACTGAGTAAAAAGAAAGTATGGGAATGACTCTATAACCTGATGTTTGGGGTACGCACTCTAGGAGGTGGGAGGCAAACATTGAGGTCCCTGTGCCATTGACCATTTAATACAAAGAGGAACAGCTTCAACAGGAAAGATTGAGAGTGCCCTGCCCTATAGGCCAGTGGCCAGAGCCCCAAGTGCAAATTCCTTCTCCACATGAGGCGGGGGACAGGGAGGAATTGAAATAGGTTTCCCACATCCTATGTGGGTGTCTTAACCACTGTGTTTAGAGATGATCAGGAAAGCTCCTCCTCACCCCCGTTTTGTGAATCTAGCCCTTTACTTCCTTTGTTTGTATTTTAAAATGTTGGCAGATGAAATGTTTCATTTGACTGAAACACAATTGTTGACTTTTTTTGATTTGCTGAAATTTTTCAACCCCCCCCCCGCATCCCCGCGCCCTCCCAGAATTGTCACTGGACTGAAAAATCGGTTAGTCACCCAGCATTAGTTGTAACCTCACCAAGCCAGGAAGAAAAATTCCATTCAATAGCGTGGGTACTGAAACGAACTGAGTGCATCCTTGTACAGCAGCCTACACTGTAACAACAAGGAGTCCGGTGGCACCTTAAAGACTAACAGATTTATTTGGGCATAAGCTTTTGTGGGTAAAAAAACCCACTTCTTCAGATGCACAGTGTTATTGACCCATTAAAAGGCCTGATTGTCCTTTCACTACATGGCTTGCGTGGGACCAAAAGAGTTCACAGCTCAATTCCTCTGCTCAGGGCAAATATCCATAGTGGTTTGTAAATAAATAATAGAGGACAAAAGAACATCAGAAGGTCAATGTCATGATGCAGTACAATTTTTAATGAAAATAAGAAGGAGGGTATAAAATTGCAGAACAAAACAATACAAAGTATAAAGATTATACAGTGTTCAATAACGGCTGCAACCAATCACCCACTCCAAGGTGATGCATTTTGCACGTATTTCTATCTTTGTTGTAGCTGCAGAGTTTGACAGTCAAGTTCCCATTTTCAACCATTTGAGCTGACAATGCACATTATAAGCAGAGAGCTAAGCTGGGAAGCCATTAGATAGGAAATCTAAGGTGAAGGGTAACATGACAAAGACATTTACGGATCTGATTTTCAGAGGTGCTGTGCTCTCACTCCCACTGCTGATTTCAGTTGGAGTTGTGGGTGCTCAGCACTTCTGTAAGCCATGTCCATAAGCTCAGCTGCAAAACTCTACCTGGCCTTTTATTTCCTGTTTTTTATTTTGTTCTGTGGATGTTCCTTGTGATTTGACTATAACCAGCAGTTTCCAGGGACTTGTGAGGATATGACCATCGGGAAGAATAAGTGTAGGAGTATTTTGGAGTGTACTGAGGCTCATGTATTGTATTGACGCTTGGAGGGCATCTATCGAGATGTGGCCCCAAGCTTCCAGTGACTCCTGGTGCTGCAGATATCCTCACAGCTGACTCAGCCACACCAATGTCAGGTGGTCCTGAGGATGCCACTATGCTCTCTTGAGGGCAAGTGGTGAGGATTGGTCCAGGGAACGTCACGACAACGGGTGGTGGGTAGATTATCACTTGTGAGTCTTTACACTTCACCACACATGGCTCATTGGCTGTGACAATACATGGTTCTGAGCATTTTACCCCACATGGTAGGGAGCCCTGGGCACCAGTCTGTGGTCCATTGAAAGACATTTTTCTGGGATGGAGATAAACCTGAAGCACATAGGAGGGGATAGAGTAAACATGAGGCACAAGTGCTAGTGGAAAAATAGATACAAAGGTAATGGGGACTGCGTAGGAACCCAGATGGATGGGAAGATAGATACAGGCTAGCTGTAGTTCCTGGCTACAAATCTGCTCCCACTTACTTGTCCTTGTCTACTTGCTCCATTCACCCTTATCCTCCTTCCTAACCAGCCCCACTGTGCCCTTCTCACTCTCTCTGGGCTTCTCCGCACAGTGGGTTAGTGCTCACAAGCCAGGGTGTGCATCTGCAGCTCACTAGTCTGCCACACACTAAGTGGCTATGGGGACACCAGTAATGTGCACTAAAAGTTCCATAGTGCTACAGAACTGTTAGTGCGTGGTAGCAGGGTCCATACAGAGAGTGATTGCATAGCAAGTTGGTATGTTGTAAATTCACACCCTGGCTTGCCTGCCACTAGTTTCTTGTGTAGACAAGCCCTCTGTCTCTCTTACTTAGACAGCAAGAAACCTTCCTGTTCACGTGGGTGCCGTCCACAAAATGCATCTCATCTGTAAAGTCTGCACTGATGATCTGATAAACACTGTTTTGAGCTGCATCATCCCCATCTTTTCACCCCTCTTGTCCTCCCACACTCTGTTGCTTGAGCCAGCTCCCAGACAACCTCTTGGACCCAAGCTTCAGACCCAAATACCAAAACGAAAACAAAACAAATTCCCCTAATACTTTCACAGTGTCACAGGGTGGCTGGCTCTTTAAGGGGAGCCGAGTCTCAGTCCCACCTGTGATAATACTTCACTTGACTCCCCAGGTGGGGGAAAATGGTCATATGACTCAATCTGGGATGGTTATATAAGGAAGAGGCTGGGTGAGTGAGACACTTGCAGAGATAAAGACTTCAGCTGAGGGCTGTAGGAAGCAAAAGGCTCCTGCAGGCCCAGCTAAGATGCCAGAGGAGTAAAGACTCTAGCGAGGTAGGGCTAGAAGTGGCTTACCAATACTGAGAAAGGCTTTAGGCAGAAATGCCTTGGAGTGGCTCAAAATAATCCAGGCAGGAGGGGCTGAGAGGGCTTTGACAAAGCAGCAAGATGACTAGATTGGCTGAGGGTTTCATTGTGAATGGTCTGGGTTAATGAGCCAGAGTCTCATTAGCCAAACAAGCAGGTGTGGACAGATAGCAGAGGGTGGGGTGGCTGCTGGGCTATCCTCTGTCACGTGGGGGCTCTGTAAGAGCTGGAACTAGAACTTGGGCACTGCTGGTTGTTTGTCTTTTTATCTAAACTCCATTTCCAGTGTCTCTGAGATGTTGCAATGGAGAGTGGGTGGGGCTGAGCTGTACGAAAACAGAGTAAGAGACAGTCCCTTCTCTAAAGAGCTTATCTACTCAACTGGCAAAGCTGACCAAAGGTGGGAGGAAGGATTATTACCCTAGTTTTATAAGTGGGTACTGCTGAGGCAAAGAGTGACCGGAGGCTTGGTGCTCGATGAGGCAAAGACAGAGGGTGTTAGGGGCTTGTAAAACACCAGCTGCCCATGGTCCAGATTTTCTGCAGTGTTTGTTTTGCTTATTATAATCTTTTTGCTTTTTAACCCATCCCACCTCATATTTTGTGGGTTTTAGCAGAACAATCTCAGGAAATTACAGGATATTTTAAAAGTCAACACTGGAATTGTTCTGCTAAAACCCACAAAATGAGGTGGGATGGGTTAAAAAGCAAAAAGATTATAATAATCAAAACAAACACTACAGAAAATTTGGACCATGGGCAGCTGGTGTTTTCAAACCAGTTCAGAAAACTATAGAGTGGTTTAGGATTGGGAAAAGGCTAATAATGCTATTTCCCTCCTCCAGATTAAATCTTAATATGCAAACTGGTTCAGTTCAGCACCACAGTGTGACTGTTTGTTTTTTGTTTTAAACTGGAAAATCAACAATACATGATGAATAAACAAAATATTATTTCATTACATTTTCAGACCTATGAGCAGCAATGGTCTAGAACTGGTTTCATCACCCTCACAGAAGAGTGAATGCTAAGGAGGCAGCTGAGTGAAAAATGCTGACTCTAATAAGTGAATGCAGAATGTTTCCATCTAGTGTAGGATGCATGGGTGTTTTCAAACTACCCTAGAAAATTATAGCATAGAGTAGGGTGGGAACACCGTTAATCATAACCATGGCCTTGCTAAGATTTTTATCTTCCCCTGTGAACCAGTTCTCCAGCATCGCCAGGGTACTCTTGTTTGTAAAGCTTGTGAGTCAACAACACTTGCTAATGGAGGAACAGAAAATAATCCTTTTGTCAAAACAAAACCTTGAGGACTACACTGTTAAACTCAGTTCCCCTGACTTCAACAGAGCTGTGCTACCTTACTGTAGGTGAGGATGTGGCTCTAAAATTGCTAGTTGCTCACATAAAACATAGAAATGGCCATCCTGGATTAAATCTGTGGCCCATTTAATCCATTGTCCTGTCTCTAAGAGGGTGGGCTCCCAGCTGCTTCAGAGGAAAGTATAAGAAGGCTGAAATGCTCCATAATGGAAAAACCTAAACATAAAGGGCATTTCTTCCTAAATTAGGAGTTGGCTTTGACTTCAAGAAGGAGAACTTCCATAAATATCTTTCAAATTTTTAGCTTCAGAGATAAAATAAATTAAACAGCCATAAAGTTTCACTTCAATAGTGATATATAAAAGCTGATCTCCATAGTAACGTGGTAATAGGATCAGATCCTCAGCTGGTGTAATTTGCCATGATAACCAAATAAAGCAGCAGAAGGTGTGGAGATTGTTTAATATATTAAGTTCCAAACCACTACTGCATATTTATATCTATAGATAAACCAACTTGAAAACAGCAGTGAAATTCACTCAATAGATATATGAAAGCTCATCTCAATCATTTTTAATAGAAAGCAAAAGGCTGAATTCTCATCTGGTGTTTCACATACATATGCCAAAACAATGTACATGACTAGTATCAGAAGTAATTTCTCTCATAGTTATATAAGGTATCTACAGTCTCAATACCCCCAAAAAATTGACAAGGTGAGATTTCCAAAACCTCATATGGATTTGGGACAAACTTTTTTTTTTTTAAAGTCTGCATCCACCAATGCCTGTGAAGTGAATCACTACAGAAACAGTTTTATAGAAAGAACCTCCCTAGCACTGGTGAAAATCAAAAAGTTTTATGTGTAGGACTTGGCTCTAGGTTAATAAAACTCTCTCTAAAATAATTAGTTACCAAAAGATAGTTATAAAACCAATTGAGTCGAATTGGACTTACTCAGTTCACCGAGGAGAATGAGTCAAGAGAAGCCTTAAGACTAGCCCTCAGTTGGGAGAGCTTTTATATGCTTTCTTAGATTGCCTGGAGGACATGAGACACCCTTTGTGCATGAAGTCCTAATCACTTATAAACCGAACTTTGTGACTCCTCAAGTGGCTACAATTGTTTTGCTCACTGTTTTATTATTACTCAATTCCCAGAATCAGATCATTTGAAATGCATGTTGCAACCTACAAGTTTCTTCTCTCTCAGCATTTTAGGGGGCAAATTCAATTCTAATGTCATTCTACTGATTCCTTTTGAGTTACAGTGAGAATTAATCTAATGCCATTTTACTCCTATGATGTCCGTACTCACTGGAGTCCATGGGTATCTTTCCAACAATGAGTTCAATTGACTATGAATTAGACCCTAGGGGTTGTGGTTCATTTCTGGACTAAGGGCAAGCACCAAGGCATATGCACCTTTTAAGTTTCACTTAAGCCTTCAAAATGGTGCTTAATTGGGACTTACATGGTATATAGGACCTTGTTCTGGCCTTCTGCTCTGAGGCCCAGGGGTAAATTTTATCCTATAGCAACTTAAACTTCAGGTCTGAAGGGCCTTGCTGTCATGTCACCACTTAGAAATTGCCAAATTGGATTAGAACCATGATCCCTCTGGTCTCTGAGTCTTCAGCTATGTTAAGGGCTATTATAAAGAGGATGGTGATCAATTGTTCTCCATGTCCATTGAAGGTGGGACAAGAAGTAATTGGAGATTTAGGTTAGCTATTAGGAAAAACGTTCTAACTCTAAGGATAGTTAAGCACTGGAATAGGCTTCCAAGGGGGGTTGTGGAATCCCCATCATTGGAGGTTTTTAAGAACAGGTTGGACAAACACCTGTCGGGGTGGTCTAGGTATTCTTGGTCCTGTGTTGGCACAGGGGGCTGGACTAGATAACCTCTCAAGGTCTTTTTCCAGCCTTACATTTCAATGTTATATATATTGTCTCCAACAGTACCAGCTCCTTCAGAGATAGCTACCTGGGCCATGTAAATACTATGCTAGTGGGAGCTATGGAAAATCCTAAAATAGATGAATAGCTTGATACCAAAGACTGTCAGGAAAATATCATCGTGCCTTATTTAACCGATGAGTATACTGAAGAGGAAAGAGATTATTGATTTACTCAAGATCACTCAGGATGTCTTTTGCTAAATACAAGGTGACGATTTTCAAAAGTTGAAATACCTTAAGGGGGCTTTAATATCAAAAGCATTAAGCCACTGCCCTCTGAAAGTGTGTCCCCTTTTATGATGTCTCAAGTTGGGCACTGTAAAATGGCAAGTCTTCACTGAAAATCTTGGCTTTCAATTTTCTAAGTTTCCTACTGAAGGCCAAGGGAGCCTGAAGCTGGGGTCAAGTTTACAAATATGTCTAAAAAGGCAGCTCATCCTTTCACAACACAATAGGGAAACCGAATCATGAATTGTGCAGGGTTGTCCTAGGAAAATGTTACCTGGACCAGTTCCTCAGTTGGTGTAAACTGATGTAGCCTCATTGAATTGTATGGACTTGTGCTGCCTTTACATCAGATGAGGATCTGAGCAGTGAACTCTAAGTAGGAAAACAAATGCAAGGCTACCTTTTAATGAAAAATCAAGTGGCCTCAACTTATGAGGGTGTAAATTAGTACTTGATTAGGGGAGTGACGAGATCTTGCCACACATTTGAAAGTAATGCTATTACTCAACGCTGGGGCGTCTATAAACTCTTAATATTAGAGTAAAAACACTTTGCATATGTAACATGTTAATGAATGTTGGTGAAACTCTTTGAAATCCTTTGTTCTCAGGAATCCACGGACTATCCCTCATAAGTCTTGTTGCTCAGGTGAAAGACACTTCTTAAGTGAACATGTCAGCATTCAATTTATAATATCAGTGGATAATATTAGTGTTTGTTTTTAAGCATTTCTTTATCTTTATTGATTTAAATGTTCACAGCTACAGAAAATGATGGGGTGGTCAGGCAATAATTATTTAACGAGAGTAGGCATTGAGATTCAAAACGTTAAAGCTTTCTGACCATTAGAACACAGAGTCAGCATCACAAGCCAAAATATACCAAATAAATAACCTTAATTCAAACTCTGTTTCCAAGCAGCATTTTTATTACTTTGCCAGTCTGTAAATTTTAACGATTATAGATGTAAATGTTTTTGTAAGGTTTGTGTACATGAAATCAGTGTTCACTGACGTTTACCAATAAAAATTGCATCCTTCCAACCTATCCATAAGCTAGGGATCCTTGATAGCCTAACAAAAACTTAACAAAATAAACCAACAATAAGAACAGAAATGAACAGAAATAAACATAGTCTTTGCAGCAAAGGGTGTCCATAGCTTGGGCCTGAGCTACACTTTGTCCAGGCTGGCAGCCGCCAAAGTCAAATTCTCTGCACAGACAGAAATATCTGGCCCAACCAGGTCTGGTTATGCTGCTTGAATCAAGCCTCATTGCACTGCTGTAGAAAGGATTAGAGCCACCAATGGGACAGTCTCTGGGCCATCTCTCCAGAAGGGACTTCTGCTCCTAGCACATGAATCCTGCAATTCTGAGACACATGCCCCTGCCCACTCACCATCTCAGCGAAAGATGACATCCTGTTCAAAACTGCGATTAAATGTGGGAACCCAAACACAATTCAGGCTGGAGCCAAACAGAAAATAATATGCAACTCTTAATCAGAAGAGCTCTGTGTAACCTTCAAAGCTTTTCTCTCACCAACAGAAGTTGGCCCAATAAAAGATAATTCCTCACCCGCCTTGTCTCATTAATTATAGTAATCTCTGGATATAAATGAATACAGTCTCTCAAGGATAAACATCTACCCCGAGTCCACAGCCCTGTCTCTCAGGGCCTGGGTTGTATTTGTTGGTGTGTAAATTAATATGTGAGAACAGACTTATTCAGATTTGCTTGCAACATCCTTGATGAGTCATCGTCTTACCCCATCTTTTGATCACAGGATGAAAGACTAGGCAGCGTTGCAGTCCAGTTTGCATCACTTCAAAGTGGACTGGGGTGCAAAATCTCATAATTAAGCTGAAATACTTAACCCTGTACCTCAGACTGCCATCTTCATCAGTATAAAGTGAAAGCACAATGGATGTAGACTACCCGATCCAGTAGCATGCTGTGAGCACTTTGCAGTGGTGTAAACGACTATCCTTTGCCTGGTTTCTAACCCCTGTATATTGGTGCATATCCTGGAAGAAGGCAAAAAACAAACAAACAAACAAAAGAATAGAATGGAAAAGAGACAGTATGGAGCAGTGCTGGTGAGCAGAGCTTTCTGTTTTTCAGACTCAATGCTTCCAAGTACTCTAATATCCATATGAATACTTGAATTTTCTTGAAAATTACTCATCGGGTCCTGGGGCATGATTAGTGGTGGAACCTTGGACCCACTTGGTGAAGAGTTTCATTGATACAGTGCCTATAACAAAACGATATTGAAAACAGATTGATAGAGCCGGAAGAGTTCCCAGAAGTCACCTACTACAGGACAGGCCTAACAAAAAAAATAACAGAACGCCACTAGCCGTCACCTTCAGCCCCTAACTAAAACCCCTCCAACGTATTATCAAGGATCTACAACCTATCCTGAAGGATGACCCAACACTCTCACAAATCTTGGGAGACAGGCCAGTCCTTGCCTACAGACAGCTCCCCAACCTGAAGCGAATACTCACCAGCAACCACATACCACGCAACAGAACCACTAACCCAGGAACCTATCCTTGCAACAAAGCCCGTTGCCAACTGTGCCCACATATCTATTCAAGGGACACCATCACAGGGCCTAATAACATCAGCCACACTATCAGAGGTTCGTTCACCTGCACATCTACCAATGTGATATATGCCATCATGTGCCAGCAATGCCCCTCTGCCATGTACATTGGTCAAACTGGACAGTCTCTACGTAAAAGAATAAATGGACACAAATCAGATGTCAAGAATTATAACATTCATAAACCAGTTGGAGAACACTTCAATCTCTCTGATCACGAGATTACAGACATGAAAGTTGCGATATTACAACAGAAAAACTTCAAATCCAGACTCCAGAGAGAGATTGCTGAATTGGAATTCATTTGCAAATTGGATACAATTAACTTAGGCTTGAATAGAGACTGGGAGTGGCTAAGTCATTATGCAAGGTAACCTATTTCCCCTTGTTTTCCTAACCCCCCAGCCCCCTTCCTCAGATGTTCTTGTTAAACCCTGGATTTGTGCTGGAAATGGCCCACCTTGATTATCATACACATTGTAAGGAGCGTGATCACTTTAGATAAGCTATTACCAACAGGAGAGTGGGTTTGTTTGGCGGGGGGGCGGGGGGGAGAAAATCTGGATTTGTGCTGGAAATGGCCCACCTTGATTATCATACACATTGTAAGGAGAGTGATCATTTTACATAATCTATTACCAGCAGGAGAGTGGGGTGCAGGGAGAGAAAACCTTTTGTAGTGGTAAACACCCGTTTTTTCATGATTTGTGTGTATAAAAACAAACATCTTCAGTATTTTCCACAGTATGCATCTGATGAACTGAGCTGTAGCTCACAAAAGCTTATGCTCAAATAAATTGGTTAGTCTCTAAGGTGCCACAAGTACTCCTTTTCTTTTTGCGAATACAGACTAACACGGCTGTTACTCTGAAAACGATATTGGACACGACAACACGACATAGTCTATTATTCTCCTTTCAGCTGTATGTCCTGTTCTACCTTTGAATGGTTCACAATAGAAGCAACAGAACAATGAAGGACAAAAGGTGGGTTAAAATATGAACAAAGAAAACACTGACTATATTGTGTACAGAGAGACAATGTGGGTGGGGTAATATCTTTTATTGGACCAACTGCTGATAGAGACAAGCTTTCGAGCCACACAGAACTCTTCTTCAGGGAAAGGGTGCAGTCCAGACCAGTGAAGGGTTGTGTTATTGCCTGCCTTGTAACCCTGGTAAGCTCCGCTACTGTGGCTCACAGCGTGGACACCAACAGCCAGTCAACAAGCATGCGCTGAGTGTCTGTGTGTTGAGGAGCTTTCATTCAGCAACTTGGTGTCCAGCAGCCTGTTTGTTATACCCCAGCCACAGTCATGGTATCCACCAACCTTGGTTACTACTAACCAAGTGACTTCTTCAACACATTCCCAGTCTCGAATTTTCTCAAAGCTGTGTGCTCTGCAATGTCGAGCCCCTTCCTGGACCATTGAGAGGAATAAGAAGGTTTGTTTGCTCCTTCAAACAGTCAATACCCAGCAGCTTGCCACAGTAGCCCAACTTAACAATCACTTTAATTCAAACACCGAACTGGTTGGTTTAGGTTAAAGGTAAACCAAGTTTATTAACAAAAGGAGATAAGATTTTAAGTCAGTTCAATTATAAAGGATAGAGTTAGAAAGGGTGACAAACACACACAAGTAAAAACATGCTTTCTGGTGCTAAAACTTGAACAAACTGTTATTCAGGTATTGGGTAAGATTCTTAGCACACGCTTCTTCCAGCAAGATGGCTGACCACCCCTCTGAATAGGATCTCACACTGAAGACAAAGTACATGGTTTCTTTGTCTTCTTAGGTGAGGCTGAGCTGAAGATATTGTGTATAGAATAATAATGACATGCCCAGCTGGTATTTTAAAAACATTTTAGAAATATATCTGTGTCCGGACAGAATACAAAATGCCTTAGAAGTTCCAGGAAAATAATGAAATCATCTTTAAAAATGGTAAGTCATGTCAGCAGACTTTTTATGGTGCAAATTTGACATCATCTCGTCATGAAGTTTGAGTGACATCCAAAAATGATCTGTTTTTATTATATTCACATACATTTATTTACACAGAACAAGAAAAAAATAATGACTTTGATCTTCATAAAATATGTCATTGCTCCAGAGATTAGGTATTGAAAGGCGCTATAGATATTTTATAACCCCGCCCCCCCCCTTTTTTTGCAAAGTTAATGACCTACAGAAGATTTATCAACTCTGCCTACAGACATTTCACACTTCTTCAAGCTACTTTTTCCCCTTTAGGATCATCTCCTTTCAGTGACTTTGTAAAGAGCTGTTGGCCTTTTAATCCTTTTAAAGGGATTGTGAGTTTGAATTCCCTTTTTCATGGCCATGTGTTAATTCCCTGTATGAGAGATTAAATAAACCTGCAGGGTGCAATGTGCAATGTAGGCCACATGGGGCTGAGAATAGACTCAAACACAGGGAGCAAAATAATGTCATGAGTTGGAGGAATTATGTGTGCAACAAACTGATTGGTAACTAATTAGGACCTCAGGTGCATGAAGGCTGTTTTCAGCTCTATCCGTCCCAAAGTTCTTGCAACTCAAGGACTCTTCACTCCACTTCCCCTGACTTCTTCTCTTCGATGAAGTGGCTAAATCCTTTTTGACTCAGGCCCAGACCCTCAAAAGCTATTTCGATGCTTAACTCCCAAGGAAATCAATGGGAGTTAGGTGCCTAAATACTGTGGGGTTCTGGGCCTCAATTTCTTCATTACTATTGAAATTCTACTTCAGTGATGATTTTAACTTAGAATTTTGTCCTACTCATCCATAATATGATAGGGGGTATCTTATTAGAAATATAGGGTCCTATCCTCAACTGATGTAGATGGTAGAGAGCCATTGACATCTATTGAGACATTCTAATGGACACTAGCTGAGGACTTGGCTTGTCTTATCAATTTGAAAAAAAAATTGATAACAAATAAGCCCAAACTACTTTTATAGTGAATATCAAATAATCCTGAATTCAGAAGCTGTACCTCATTATGTAAATAAAGGGTGGACATGCTTGACCTTGAGGTGTGTATTTTAAAGTGATGCTACTATTCAACATGGGGTATCTACATTGAGTGACATCATAGTGAGATTATCCTCAGGCATCCTTTTGCATGTCTATAGAAATCATGAGTATTTGTGAAATGTTTTGAAATCCTGAGGTCCCCTGAGGTTTCCTCAAAACATCCCCAATCAGCATTATTGCTCAGGCGGTCTCACAGAAGTGGGTCACATGCTAGGGATAATGAATAGCATTAAGACCACAACTTGCCTAAATCAAATAACCATGAAAATGCAAGTGAATTGTACTCATTTCCCTGCATAGGCTTCGTAGCAAAGGTGGGTCTGAGCATGAACCGCTCTGTGTCCTGACTGGCAGATAAAAAAGGTCAGAATGGTTCCCTAGCCAGGCCTGGTTATGCGCTTTGTACCATACCACATAGAGGGATAGATTCCAGGTTGTCTCTGACAGTCAGCCTTTAATTCCCAGTTATGCAGCAATCCCATAGTTCTAGGAGAAATATACCCCTTCCTATACAGCATCCAGATCTAAGATACTGAATAAATATAACCTCTCCCCCACCGTCGCAAACACTACATTAGTTGCAGAATTACACTTAGCAGTCATATGCTAATATTGATATGCTAATAATATGCTAATAATCCTGAGGATAAGAACTGACTGCTTGCCCTAAACCCAGATTCCATGTCCAGGGGTTAGTGGCAGGGAAAACCTTAATGCAGCAGGAGCATAGGCTGATAGGACTTTTACTTCTGTCACAGCTCAAGCTTGGGTGGGTGGGGGGTCTGCAGCTCCCTCATATCTAACCAAAATGAATGTAGTCTTTGCAGCGAAGGATAGTTGTATCCACACGGACTCAGCACGAGCCTAATTGCTTACACCAAGTTCAAATTGGGGCGCAGCAGAAATATACAACTAGAGATGGGTGGGAACTGGAATTTCCAACCCATGGTAACTTTCACATATCTTGGGGGGGTGGGGGGGAAATTATTCCAATTTGGGACCAAAAAGTTGGAAATGAAAAATTTCTTTTTCAAAGATTACCACTAATCCTCACAGGTTATTCAAAGTAAATGAAATATGTATTAACTCATTAGTGAAAGATGAGTGTTTCTGAGCTCCAAGTAAATGTTATTTAGAGCACAGAAATATTTTCATATTGAAAAATAATTTATTTATTTCATTGCTACTCTTTTTTGTTACTTTGTAGCTAGCAGATGTAAACAAACCCCTCCAGGAAGTAGAATTGCTATACAGTAGGATGAGTTCTGAAATGTGTATCAAGGGTGAAAATCATCTCTTTGCAGAGGGCCAGCAAAATTCTAAAGACCATGTATGGGGCATGGTTACCCAGTCACTTTAGCTTCGGTAGATGTTAAATAGTTCATAGGCTCAGTATTCACCATCTGTACTGGGGTGAATTTCACCCAGAATGGTTTGTAAATAAGGAAAGGAGGAAAAAGGAAAACTAGAAGACCAATACTATGTGGGAGCATAATTTTTAATGAGAATGACAAATGGAGTGTATGCTTGCCAAATGAAATCATTCAGTATATAAAGAAAACATTTCCAGGGATTCAAGAAAAGCTACAACTAATCACCCATTCCAAGGTTTAAATTTCACACAAGATGTTGTTCTTTCTTTGTTATAACTATAGAGTTTGACAATCAAGTCCTATTTTCATATATTTCTAGTTATTTGATTTATCCCAGACAGTGTCAATTAGGACAAAGCACATTGCAAGCAGATAACTAAGTTGGAAACCCATTATATTATAGATCTAAAGTAAAGCATAATATGAGAGAAACTTATTTAGGCCTAATTTTAAGAGGTACCAAGTAGAATCGGTTAAAAAATTTACAATGGAAAGTTTTTACATAGGAAAATGTAAATTTCAGCTAAATTGAAACTTTCTATAGGAGCTTATTAATTTCAATGAAATTTCATTTGGGAGGTGTGGGGGGCAGTGTTTTGATTATGTCATAATCAGATGTCATAGGAATAGAACGTTTGATTTTTCATTTAAAACAATGTTGTTTTTTAATTTAATTTTATAGTATAAAATCTGTAAAAAGTCAAGACAAAACATTTTCTGATTTTTTTTTTCAAAAATTCCATTTTAAATTTGAAAATTCTAATTCTAATTTGGAACAAAAACAAGTTTTTTGAAATTGTGACTATTTCACTGCAGTGGAAATTCTGGTTCCCACACAGCTGTAGTTCTGAGCAGTTGCAACTTCTATTGACTTGAATAGGAGTTGTGGGTGCTCAGCAGTTCTGAAACTCCTTGTGCTGAGCTCAGCCATGAATCTGTATCTTACTTTTCATTTCCAGGTTACTTGTACCCTGGATATTCCTACTGGGTTCAACATGCTCACAGTTCACAGAGCAGAATTTATTGGGCAGCTGGGAAGAATAAAGATTCTAAGATCTGGTGTCAAAGGATGGAAAACTCTAATTATACAAGTTCATGAAACCCTCAGAACCGAGAGATCTTTTGGAGCAGAATGATCTCTCAATGTCAAATAGTGCTGAATGTTCCACTAGAGAGTAATAAGGGAAAGTGGTGAGAATTGGCCCAGGGATTATAGCAATGCCCGGCGATGAGTCACTCTCAAATATTGACTCAGGGCACTGAATGACACAAGGCTCCTTGTAGGTGACAGCATCTGGCGTTGAGCGTGGAACCTCACATGGTATGTTGCTTAGGCTATAGCAAGACATCTTTCTGTGATGGAGATTACACCTGAAACACACAATCTCAAATTGAATATACAAAATGCACAAAAGGCTTTGGAGTAAGAGATTCAAAGCTCAGATACTATGATTATGGGACCATGTAGATAGGACGAAAGTGGTGCGCAAAGATGACTTGGTTCCTTAGTTCCTACTGACAGGTATCTCCCATTTGCTCATTCTAGTCCTCTTTTTCATTAACCTTTGCTCTCTCTTATCCTCCCACTCTGTTCCCTGGTCACTCCTTACCATTCCTTTTACTGCTTCAGACACTATTAAAAAAAGCTACCGATCACTTACCAGAACAATTTACCTTTCCCCTGCTCTATGCAAACCTTAATTTTAAAACAACACTCATATGAAATGGTGGGTAGCTATTATCCATGCTTAATAAAAGGAGGAACCCAAACACAGAGGATTGCCCCAGGTCACTTCGTGAGCCCATGGAACAGCCTGGATAGAACCCAGGCACTTCTAGTTGTTGTATTATTATTTCTAATTTGAATTCCAGTAGCTCTTTGAAGATGTAACGGCTGCTCCTGGCCATTTACAAACACAAATTAAGAGCGAGTCCCAGCTCTGCACAGACTAATTAGCTGAGACAGGCAAAGGATGGGAGATGTATTCATTATCTCCGTTTTACAGATGGGATGCTGATGCACAAAGATTAAGAGCTAGCTTTTCAAAGCATTTTGAGTCCTTAGAAATCTGGCCCCAAATAACTTGCCAAAGGTTCCCCAGGAAATCTCTACAGAGCCAAGACCTAAAGGCAGATTTCCTGAGACACAACAGAGAGCTGTAACCACAAGACCCTCATATGCATGTCCAGTAAGGGCACTTTGCTTCAGTGGAACCACACCAAATTATACAAGCTGAGGATCTGGATCTGAAATTGCTAGTTCTGCATATGAGAATTAAAGAATTGCTATACAGAATCAGTGCTGTGGTCCATCAAGGCCAGTATCCTGTCTCAGATAGAGTCTGTCATTTCAGAGCTAACTTGGTTCATTATGGAGTAAAATATCCATAGGGGGATTTTCTTCCTAACACTCCTAAGGTAAAAGTTGCCTTTGACCAGATGAAGGAGGATTTAAATATATTCTGTCCAAACTCTGGGTGCATATCTATCTGCCTAGTAGCTAGCTATTGATAGATGTAGTCTCCTCCATTGAAAATAGCAATAGAGTTGCATCTCAACGCTAGAGAATGCCAATCTCTAGTTTTATGGAAATATTTAGGGCAAGTTCCTCAGAAACTGAAAGCCAACATCATACCTTCATTGAAGACATCTGAGGATCTGGATATATATAAGTATTTTTAAAATATAAAAACAGTACTTCCCAGTATTAAAGTACTGAGATTCTACAAAGCTGTTTAAGGGGGTTGGATACCTAATGCCCAGTTAAAATGAATGGGATGTTAAAATGAATGTCCCAAACACTTCAGTAGCTTTGAAAACCCCCGTCTTAATTTTTGAAGCCTGCAGGCACCACTGCTTGAAACTGAATGGCTACAAAAAAGATTCTGTTATGGAAGGAAATCCTGTAACATTTTCGAGACTCACATAGTGTTTGTGCAGGATTCAATTGTAAACTGAGAGCCATCACTAAATTAACATTTAAATAGAATTGAACAATTCACCAAAATGGACTTACCAGGTTCACCAAGGAAAACAGACGAGAAGAGGAGAAAAGAGCCTGGCTGACAAGTGCTTTTATTCTGTTTCCCAGACAGCCTGGAGGATCTGTGACGCACTTTCCATAAGAGGCCCTAATTAGTTTCAAAACAAATCATGCTCTATGCTTAACTCCAACCACTGATGGAATTGTCTTGCTTACTGTTTGTTGTCTGCTAGTGTATTCTCAGCCTCACACAGTATGGCTTGCGCATTATGATCTGCAAGTTTCTTTGATCTTAAAATTTTATGTGTCAAATTAATTCCTGACATCCATTAACCACATTTCAGTTATGCCAGGAATTAAGCAGATTTCATTTATTTTGTTCTTCTTTTATGAGCTTTAAAACATGAATGGTTCAGGGGAACATCAATAGTATAATCTACTGTAATACACAGGGTTCTACTTTAGTTTTTTAAATCCCGGTTACAGTCTAGTTGGGGACAAAGTGGAGTTCACCCTTGCAACTCTGAAGGTAGAGGCTGACTTTCATCTGTGTTTTATTATCTCTGCCCCTAACTATTTATTATTGATCTAGTAGAATACCCATGGAAATGCATGGGCATCTCTCCAGTGAGGTCAATTGTCTTTGAACTCAGCTATACGAGTAGCAATTCATTCCTACACAGAGGGCCAGCATGTGGTCAATGTGCTATTTAAGTCCCACTGTAGCCTTGAAAAATAGTGCTTAAGTAGAGTTTAAGTGGTGCATAAACCTTGTGTAAGCCTTCCGCATAGGGTTAATTTCACCCTATCGGATTAGATACACTGCTCATGAGAGATAGAAATAAGGTGTTTTTGTCAAGGGGGAAGGCTGTGAACTGAGCTAACAGAAATCTGGGCACATTCCTTGCACCGTATTATCCTCAACTCTAATAGAAAGAATTAGAGCCACCACGGGGATAGATTCCGGGTAGTCTCTACCAGTGAGTATTTTGGTCCTGGATACACATGAATCCCATTATTCTGGGAGAAATATACCCTTCCCTACTCACTATTCTGGTCCAAATAAATATAGTCCCTTGTGAAGACCTTTACGCCTCCATCATCTCAGGCTCTGGGGCGGAAGGTATGCAGCTCCATCAAATTTGGGAGAGGCCTGGAGCATCTGGCATCCATCCAAGGAGGCTGTCAGGGCTTGTTGGCCTTTGCCCCCACTTCCATGCACGTCTGTGTAGAGCACAAGGGAGCTAAGGGGGAGAACAGCTGAGTTTAATGGTATCTATGGGGAGAGGGAAGAGGAGAGAGTTTACTGATTTGACCAAGATCACTCATGAGTTCTATGGCTTAAGCCTAAGCCAAGATTTTCAAAAGTGGCCAGAGATTTTGGCTACCAAAGTGGAGACACCCTTAAAGATCCTGTTTTGTTCAGACCTACCCTTTGAAAACCAGGCCTCTATACGGTGTTTCAAAGAGAGGCCAAAGTTACTAGTCAATTTTTTAAAACTTTGGCTTTCATTTCTGCAAGTCTCAGGTCTTAGCCACCTCTTCCTTCCTTTATGTACCAGATTTAAATCCATAGGCGGTGAAAGGTGGTTGAAGGCAAAGGTAACCTCAAGCAGACGACTGGCAGACTGTTAAATAAAAGTGCAGCTATTCTACAAAAGTAAGACACCATCCTTTTATAACATAAAAATACAATAAGTCCCTGATAAAGCTGAAGTCCCGCAGGAAGATATATCAAACATAGGGCCAGATCCTGAAATAGCATAAATCAGGATAGGGTCATTGAAGTCAATGGAGTATTGCCAGTTGGCACCAGCTGAGGTCTGGGCTATACATTTTTAAAAGGAATATTTATTAAAACAAATGCAAAGCTATTTTTTATGGGAAAAAAACAAGAATTCTGAGTTCTGAGCTCATGACTGATTAGAGGAATGACATGCGTGACCTTGACACACATTTTAATGTGACGCTATTACGCAGTTGTCCTTGAGCCTCTAACTCCACTCACCTGCTTTGACTATTAGTGTAATACAAACCTTTGCATGCATCAACCATTAATGAATGTTTCTGATACACTTTGAAATCCTTTGTTCTGGAGAAACCTCAGAATTTCCCAATAAGAGTAATTGTCCAGATGATCCTGACAAAGACATAATAATTTAGGGATAATTTGTGGAAAAGTTTGCAACTTTGTCTAATGAGCAGACAACAAGCATGTAAAGAAACAAAGATTTTGCAACAAAGGATAATTTTAGCTCCTCCTCTGAGTATGAACCACCTTTTGTCCTAACAGGCAGAGGCCAAGGTCAACATGGTTCCTCAGCCACAGGTACCATTTGGCCCACCCAGGTCTGTTTGCCCAAAGTCACACGGCATCCCCCTGTAGTGATGATGAGAGACACCACTGCAGGACAGGCTTCACATGGTCGCTGCTGGTAAGTCCTTTGGTCCCAGGTACACATGAAACAAAAATTCTGGGAGATAGGTCTCTGTTCCTCCTCACTATCCTGCACCAAACAGTTGAATGAATTTACCACTCTCTGAAGATGACGTCCACCCAAAACCTGCAACACAAGTATGGACACAGGTGAAAATCAGCATGCAATTCTAGCATGACACAAACAGCAAAGAAAAAGCAATGGCTAGTCAACATCACAGCTACAATATACATTCAGCATGGTGTGCCAATTCACGCTCCCAAATAAAATGACAAAAATTTATACATTTATTATTAATATTTTACCATAGCACATACAGTCCTTAATTATGGAGCAGGACACTTGGTGCTAGGAGCTGTACAAACACAGAACTAAAAGACAGTCGCTGTCCCAAAGAGTTTATAATCTATAAGACAAAAGAGGGATACAAATGTATGGGGAAGTTCAAGGAATGACATAAATTACCTTGACCCACATATTTAAAGTGATGCTATTACTCAGGACTGGCGAGTCTAAATTCAATAATGTATTTTCAATATTATAATAATAGAACACTTTGCGTGTGTAAGGCATTAATGAATGTTTGTGAAGCGCTTTGAAATTTTGTTCTTAGGAAACCAGAGAACATCCCCATTAAGTGTCATTGCCCAGGGGATCCCCAGAAACACACCTCATAATTTAAGGATAATTTATGTGAAAATGGTTGCAGGTTTATTAAATGAGCGAGCAATATGAGTGTAATCATATTGAGGAGAAAAGCCAAGTAGACTTTGTAGGAAAGGGTGACTTTAGCGCCTCAGAGAGAACATGAATCACCTTTTGAGTGTCATTCCCTCAGGCTACCTCACATGCTAGTGATAATTTATAGCAAAAAAGCCAAAGCTATTATTAAATAAATAATAAGAAAGTTACCAAATTATGCTGGGAAATGAATACACGTTTGTAGTCAAGGGTGGCTGTAGCTGCTAAATCCAAGCATGAGAAACCCATCGTCCTGACCGGCAGAAACTAAGGTAAAAAATGTTACTCCTCCCAGAGAGAGCATCTGGCCCACCCAAGGCTGGGCACCAGGCTTACCCAAATTACTCTCCACTCCTGTAGAGATGGCTAGAGTTGCCACCATGGCAGTCTTTGCTGGTGAGTCTTTTGGTCCTAGACACACATGAATCACACAATTCTGGGAGATGTATTTCATCCCGAATCACTGTCCCTGCCCTCTCAGCCGAGTGAATTTAACTTTGTGCTAAGACTATGTCAGCTGCAAAATTGCAATAGAATTTATGGGAACACATGGAAGTATGCATGCAATTCTGGCTTGACCTGAACAGAAAAAAAAAAAAAGCCAATGGATAGCCAACATCACGACACCAACATACATTCTGCAGGTATATGTCTGTATAACCTCCCAAGGATATGAACTGACCGTAGGACTGAACCCACATTTCCGAAAGCAGGGGTTTTGTTTCTTGGCATGTAATTGGTATATATGTGTGGAGAACAAACTTGTTCAAGAAAGTTTGTGACTAGAGTTGGTCGGGAATTGTTCAACAAATGGTTTTTTTTGTAGGAAAATACCTATTCATTAAAAACAAAATTTGTTTGGGGGAAATGTACCAGTTTTGATTAAACTTTAATTGCAAAAGGTTTTTCAGGCACAAGACATAACTTTTGGTCAAAACTAGAGAGCCAGACGAAGACTGGCAAGTGTGATCATGTTAGATCAGGGACTTGAACTTGCGGGAGGGACTCTAACAACCCTCTATTCTTGCGGGTGCGCTTGTTCTCTCTCTCTCTCTCTCTCCTTTCACAAAAAACTTTGGAAGATTTCAGTTTTGTCCAATAGAAAACAGAAATAGAAAAGTGAGGCTAGATCAAAAATCTCCCCACTGTATTTTCCACTGCATGCATCCGATGAAGTGAGCTGTAGCTCACGAAAGCTTATGCTCAAATAAATTGGTTAGTCTCTAAGGTGCCACAAGTCCTCCTTTTCTTTTTGCGGATACAGACTAACCCGGCTGCTACTCTGTTCCCTTACCAGAAAAACTGAGGCAGAGCAGAGCACTGCTGTGCCTAGAGCTCATCTGGGTGTTGCTACAGATAAAACCTGAGCTGAAAATGGGGAAACCGAGGCACAGCTGAGCGCTGATGGGAATCAAATCCCCATGGGATGTGAGGAAAATGAGGAGTTAAAGACTACTGCCAGCCTTTGATACTTGCTGGAAGTTGCGGAAAAGCAAAGACAAGTATTCAGCAGCTGCTTGGGAGAATGCAGAAGTCGAAGCCACTATGAAGAAGGAGGACTTCTTCCTGCTGGTAGGTTTCTGATGCTCTTTGAAAATGTAAATGTCTCTGAGAGGTGAGGGGCGAAACCCACTGCTCAGCTCCCATCAGGATGTGTGGGGAGAACGGTGCGCCAGCGTAATCACTCTGAGTGGCAAACTATTGGGAAGAGAATCCCTCTACTGATTCCTTTTACCAGGGAGTATTGGCACAGGGTTCTCAATTCTTGATCTTGTGGAGAGAGGTAGTCAGCGCTGAGGAATGTTAGAGGTTTCACTGCTAGGAGAGGAAATGTTCTCCCGGTCTATGCATATCTTTGGGGTCTGGAGAAACACCCTGGGAAAACATGCCAGAGCTGGGGGAAGGGGGAAGGCCAAAAAGGGGAATCAGTTCCTCACCTGTCACTGGGTAACTGGAGCCAATGGTTAAGAGCAGCTTTGCATGGGGCCATGCCTGTCCTGATCTAAGGGTACGAATAAATGGTCAGGTTTCACAATGGAGAGAGGTAAATAATGGGATCCCCCAATGATCTGTTGTGGGACCAGTGCATGTTCATTAATGATCTGGAAAGGGGAGTGAACAATTGAGGTGGTTTGTAGGTGATATAAAATGATTCAAGATAGCTAATTCCAAAGAGATACTGTGAGGAATTACAGGGGAATCTCACAAAACTGGTTGACTGGGCAACACAATGGCAGATTAATTTCAGAATTGATAAATGCAAAGTAATGCACGTTGGAAAACATAATCCCAACTACACATATACAATGATAGGTTCTACGTTAGCTGTTACCACCCAAGAAAGAGATCTTGTAGTTACTGTGGATAGTTCTCTGATAACTTCCACTCAATGCACAACAACCACCAAAAAAACTGGCAGTATGTTAGGAACTATTAGGAAAGGTATAGAAAATAAGACAGAATATCTCATATGTCACTATATAAATCTATGGTTTACCCATACCTTAAATACTGTGTCCAGGTTTTGTCATTCCATCTCAGAAAGGATATAGAGGAACCGGAAAGGGTTCAGAAAAGGGGAACAAAGATGATCAAGGGTATGGAACAGGTTCCATCTGAGAAGAGACTAAAAAGATTAGAGACACAAGGTGGGTGAGGGAATATCTTTTATTGGACCAACTTCTGTTGGTGAAAGAGACAAGCTTTTGAGCTTACACAGAGCTCTTCTGAAACTTGTCTCTTTCACTAACAGAAGTTGGCCTGGTAAAAGATATTATCTAACCTACCTTGTGTTTCTAATATCTTGGGACCAACACTAAAAAGTTAGAACTGTTCAGCTTAGAAAAGAAACAACTAAGGGGTGATATGACAGAGATCTATAAAATCATGACTGTTGTGAAAAATGAAATAGGGAAGTGTTATTTACCCTTTCACACAATACAAAAATCAGAGCTCATCCAATGAAATTAATTGGCAGAAGATTCAACACAAACAAGAGGAAGTACTTTTTCCACACATTTCACAGTCAACCTGTGGAACTCATTGCCATGGGATATTATGTTGGCCAAAAGTATAACTAGGTTCAAACTGGATAAGTTCATGGAGGATGGGTCCATTAATGGTTATTAGCTAAGGTGGTTAGGGATGCAACCCCATGCTCGGGGCAATCCTATACCTCTGACTGCCAGAAGCTGGGAGTGGAAGACAGGGGTGGATCAATCCATAATTGCCCTATTCTGTATATTCCCCTTGGTATGGGCCACTCTTGGAGACAGGATAGTGGGTTAAATGGACCATGGTCTGACCCTGTATGGCAGATCCAAACTGATCATGTGGGTGGTTTTTACACCACCTAAAGTGGGTCATGGAAAGCTTGAGACTCTGCCATGATATAGTCCCAGAAGGAGGGCTGTGAAAAACTTTGAACTAAAGAAGAGAGTTTGCAGACTGAGAAGCCAGGGCTTGACCCACACAGCCCCAGGAAGGAGGCCTGAGGGGCCCAGGACCTAAGGGGTGAGTGAAAAGCTGACTCTTTCTGGGGAGCTGAGCAATGTTTAACAAATTAGACCCCAAGAGAGGGGGAACATTGTTTTCAAAGACTTCTGGATATGAGTGGAATATTTCCAGGAATTCTGGAGTGCCACAAGTGACGTTGTGTTTCAGACCCGGGTTTCAGTGTTCACTGAAGGTGGCCACCCTCTGGTCTCTACACTTTCCAAATTGCTCTCTTCTTTCAGCCTTTAGTTTCTCTGATGTCCAGCAGATGGCGATGGTGTATGACAACAAATTTCTGCAAACCTTTTCTTCTAGCAGGTTTTTTATGGTTATTCATTGTAATGACTGTATTTCTCATTATTGACTCCGACTACCAATTGGTATTCCTGCTTTTAAGCAATTGCCTTGAATATTTCAAAGTTATACCTTGGGTAGGTGCTTATAACCTTAATTACGCCTTTCTCCTTCTTGAGCTATATCATTCATATCACCTTTGCAGTGCAACAATCATTTAAAACGAGAACAAACCAAATCTCTTTGTCTTCTAATTCAAGTGGACCTAGTCTATGCATTCTCAGATTGCATATAAGCATTCCCATCTTCCAGGGCTAACACTAGAACAAGCCACATGATCCACTTTATATAAGAAAGCAAGATGTCCCTCTTTTTGGGTACTTTATAAGCCAGGAGAGAGAGAGAGACATTTTATCCACATGCAAATTGAGAGATTCTTGCCTAGGCAATTAAGAATACTGATATTTAAACATACTTAGTTTCTGTTCTTCGGAGCGTGGGATCTCCTAACCTTAGCTCATCTGTGGTTCCTTAGACAAAGTGTCTCACATGATGTGACTCACTGTTTTCTTATTTTCTTTTCTTTTTAGGTGGAGTTGAGTACTGGGTGGGACCCTATGTTGGATTAAACAGAGGTGTATAGTTTTTTCTGTTATTTGAGGAGCAGGAAGAATTAATAATTATTAATCATTCTAGGAATATTTGTTACCTATACCTCTCCCACTTTGTAGCCAGAAGAGGGTGTAACCAAAGCTCTCCAGGTAGGAGAATTGCTGCACAATAACATGAGTTCTGAAATGTGTAATGAAGGTGAAATTCACCCCAGTCAGGGGGCCTACATAATACTATTGACCATTTAAGGGACCTGATTAGCATCTGACTTCAGAGTTTGAGTAGCACTCTGCACAAAGCTAAATTCATCAATAATGAATGGAGGTTCATAAATAAGGAATGGAAGCTAAAGAAAAACCAGAAGGCCAACAGTATGATGCAGGATGATTTTAATGCGAATGAGAAGTGCCATGTATGCTTGCAGAATGACACACAGGAGAGTATGAAGAATTTCAGTAAGGGCTACATTCCCTTCCCTCATTGGACAGTTCGGTCTCCAACACTCAGCCACAGGGGAAGTCAGGAAATCTGCATGGGGGGTGGGGAGCGGGGAGAAGAAAGGAATCTCCTCCAAGGAAATAAATCCCTCGTGGGATAAGAGGCTTCTGGATTTGGTGCCAAAAGTCCCTTCACCTCAGAGGCTGCCATCTTGTGAGCCCCAGGCAGCAGTTGCAGTGTCCCTTTACAGGCCTTCTAGCCTTGCTCAAAAGGGCAAAGAAAAAGAGACGCCTGTTAGCAGAAGCAGTTCATATGTCTCCTCATCCAACTCATGTTCACAATCCCCACCTCCCCAACGCAGTAAATTGAGAACAGGCATTCAAGAAGTTGCCCGAGAAAATTAGGAGAAAACTGGTCTCTTCTTGAGGTGATAGCCATTTCTCTGACTTGTCCCCAGAGGGCGCTAGAGTTATAGGCCCTGCTCACAAGGTTTTCATGCATAGAAAGAAAAAACATAATAAAAGGGCAGCTTCCAGCGTAGCGTGTGGGGGCAGGCTTCTCGGGCAGAACACTGCATGGGCAATCAGAGGAAGAGAGAAGTTATGCTGCGAATCAGCCATGTGACAACTGCCAGACTGAGCAAATCCAGCTTATGCTGCGTGTCGACACCTGCCGGGTTAATGGGACCCTGCTTTTTGCAGTTTGACCATGCCCCTTGTGGTGTTGGGCTTAAGTCACCTGAAAAAGTTTATCAGGATAACCAGATTCAAGATGGAGTCCTTGAAGTTGATAGTGGTGGCAATCTGCCCCGGGGTTTACCTTATAGCAATCGACTTGAGGAATACTGACCTTCATGTGTCAATTCACCAGACTCTCATGGGATTTCTGCCATTAACAATGGGGACAATCATTTCCAACACAAAGTGCTGCCTTTTGGACTCTCATCCGCACCTTGTGCATTCACGGAAGTCCTTGTTATTTTGGTGGCTCTTCTCAGGCAGAAGGGGGTACTGGTGTTGCTTTTCCTGGATGATGTTCAAGGCGTAGTCTCATCCAAGGAAAGGTCCTCTTGAGTGACTCAGACCATGACAACAGCAGGATTTTACAGCAAATTTCTAAAAGTCATCTTCAACCATCTCAGTGCCTAGTTCATCTAGTGCAGATAGTTGCAGAGGCCCACAAAATTTTTATGTTAGCTGCAAGACAGGACAAAATCAGATCAGCAATTACCCTCATGGGGAGGAGCCCCACTGCAGCTTCCCCACAGGACTTGGAAAGGAGGATGCAGGATGCAGTAAGGAGCAGAGGGAGAGTAGACGGCTGAACTGATGGGGAGGCTGAACACATGGGGGCACTACTGCTGGGGGACAGGCTGGGTGGGGGCTGAACGGCTGGGGTGCAGGAGGATGGTCTGAATTGGTGGTGCACCAACTGATGCAGGGATCGGGGGAACAGGATTGATTTGGAGGTTGGGGGCAGAATTAATAGCTAATCAAGGGATGGACAGATGTGGAAGTGAGCTCCTGCCATGGTGTCCAAAATACGTTTTAAAAAATCCTGGTCAATGTCAAATACAACAATACACAACATAAGAGGAAAAGTAAGGTGGGAAGCCACTAGAACGGAAATTGAAGATAAAGTATAACGAGAGAAAGAAACACATGTGCCTGAATAAGGTATGCAGAGCAATCTGTATCTTGTTTTTCATTTCCTGATTAATCCTTCTTCCACAGTAATTCCTGCTGGGCTTCACATGACCCACAGCTTCCATAGCGATATCTATTGTACTGCCAGTAAGAATAAGGGCTACAGTATCCAGTACCCAAGGATGAACCTCTGGTAATTTTGGAAACTCCTGGAACTGTATAAACCTCCAAGAAAGAGAGAGTCCTTGGAACTGTATAAGACTCCTGATTCCAGCTGGTCCGGAGGATCCCACCTCACTATCCTGCAGGCAAGAGCTTGGGCCTCGCAGTGTCAATTCTAGAGCCAGGACACCGTCTGGCGTATGGCTCTGTGCAGCTCTCAGCACAGGGTGCTGGGCATGGCCTTCACAGGGTGTGTCACACCTGTCATAGCAAGACATCTTTCTGCAACAGAGAGAAACCTGAAACACACTGAGGAGTCAGTAAACATAAGCCCCACTGCCCGTGAAATAAGAGTTTCGAAGCTTGAATATTGCTGTCGCTGGTCTCATGGAACTGGGACCACAACCCAGGCACACCTACCCATTGTTAATCTTATTATTTATAATTAGAATTCAATTTGCTCTGAGAAGTGTCATCTGAGGACTTGCATTACTCTGTACAATACCCAGCACAATGGGAGCTTGATCTCAGGGCTTCTCTACGTGGCTCTGCAGTCCAGACTACAGGGTGTGAATTGCAAATACCTCTAATACGTTGCTCTCTAAATGCCCCCTGTAGACCCTGTCTATGAACTAAAAGGTATCTAGCTTAAGTCAAAGTACTATGTTAATATGCACTAGGTATCTTTTAGTTCATGCCAGCAGGGTCTACCCAGGGCAGTTAGCGTGCAATGGACTGCTCTACAATTCACATCCCCATAGTCTGGCCTGTGGTGCCGTATAGACAAGCTCTGAGATCAAGGCCACATTGTGCTGGCTATTGTAGAAAGACAGAATAGTAGACTCGTAGTGTGTTAAAAGGTTAATACTCTTCAGTATCAAAGTACTTTCAGGCTGATATTTTGAAAGTCACTCAATGTATTTGCATTTCCAAATTGAAATTAATAAGATTTGGATGCTTCAAAAACCAATGTGTTTTTGAAAACCCCAGCCTTAACTTCTCAAGTTCGCCCACACCTGAGTGTGTAACTGAATTAAAAAACAAAAACAAGTGTGTGGGCCACTTCCCCTGCTCTCCCCCCTGACTCCCCCAGAACACTTAAAATTACTAAAATCACAGTATTTTTGGAGTATTCAGTTCAATGTGAAAACTTCAGTTTTGACAGTTAGAAAGAGAAGAGTTGACTCAGGTATATGACTTACCCAGTTCACCAAGGAGAATAACGCAAGCGAAGTGGTTAGAACAACCCTGAGAGGCAAGTGCTTTTATACAATTTCTCAGACAGCCTGAAGGAGCTGAAAGGTCCTAATTAGTTGCATGAGGTCCTAATTAGTTATAAAGCAAATTTTATTGCAGATATAATGGCTCCAAATTACTGTGCTGCTCACTGCTTGTGGTTATTAAGTCAATTATCAGTCCTGTGCAGTATGACATGTGCATTCCCCGCTACATATTTCTTCCATTTTAAAACTTGGTTTAACAGCTTAATGTCTGGTATCATTCTATTGACTTCATTTGAGTTACAGCAGGAATAAACGGGCTCCATTTATTTAGCTTCCTGCCCCCAACTTTACAGTAGTTCAGAGATGTTTCAGCTGCACAGTTTGTTGTTATGCACAGGGTTTTATTTCAGTCCTTTAACTCCTGGGTAGTGTCTTGATGGAGGAAACGTGCAGTCTCTCCTTGCAGCTCCTAAGACGAAGGGAGTTCTTCAGGCTTAGCAACACTACCTCCTAATTATTCACCATGGGTCTGATACCGTAAGCTTTAAAAAGGATTTTTTATGAAAACAAATGCAAAATTCCTTTTCATTCCAAATAAATAACTAGCTATAAATCACAGCCTCCTTAAGGGAATGACATTCTCCTCATTAGGGGAGGTTTACTATTACTCAGTGCTTTGGCTTCTGAAATAGGTCACATACATTTAATATACAAATAATACAAAACTTTGCATTTATAAAGCTTTTGATATGGTCTCCCACAGTATTCTTGCCAGCAAGTTAAATAAGTATGGGCTGGATGAATGTACTATAAGGTGGATAGAAAGCTGGCTAGATCATCAGACTCAACGGGTAGTGATCAATGGCTCCATGTCTAGTTGGCAGCCGGTGTCAAGTGGAGTGCCCTAAGGGTTGGTCCTGGGCTGGTTTTGTTCAATATCTTCATTAATGATTTGGAGGATGGCATGGATTGCACCCTCAGCAAGTTTGCAGATGACACTAAACTGGGAGGAGTGGTAGATATGCTGGAGGGTAGGGATAGGATACAGAGGGACCTAGATTGGGCCAAAAAAAATCTGATGAGGTTCAACAAGGACAAGTGCAGAGTCCTGCACTTAGGACAGAAGAATCCCATGCACCACTACAGACTAGGGACCGAATGGCTAGGCAGCAGTTCTGCAGAAAAGGACCTAGGGGTTACAGTGGATGAGAAGCTGGATATAAGTCAACAGTGTGCCCTTGTTGCCAAGAAGGCTAACAGCATTTTGGGCTGTATAAGTAGGAGCACTGCCAGCAGATCGAGGAACGTGATCGTTCCCCTCTATTCGACATTGGTGAGGCCTCATCTAGAGTACTGTGTCCAGTTTTGGACCCCACACTACAAGAAGGATGTGGAAAAAATTGGAAAGAGTCTAGCGGAGGGCAATAAAAATGATTAGGGGGCTGGAGCACATGACTTATGAGGAGAAGCTGAGGGAACTGGGATTATTATGGGGGGGAGGGATAGCTCAGTGGTTTGAGCATTGGCTTGCTAAACCCAGGGTTGTGAGTTCAATCCCTGAGGGGGCCATTTAGGGATCTGAGGCAAAAATTGGGGATTGGTCCTGCTTTGAGCAGGGGGTTGGACTAGATGACCTCCTGAGGTCCCTTCTAACCCTGATATTCTATTATTCTGTTTAGTCTGCAGAAGAGAAGAATGAGGGGGGATTTGATAGCTGCTATCAACTACCTGAAAGGGGGTTCCAAAGAAAATGGATCTAGACTGTTCTCAATGGTAGCAGATGACAGAATGAGGAGTAATGGTCACAAGTTGCAGTGGGGGAAGTTTAGGTTGGATATTAGGGAAAACTTTTTCACTAGGAGGGTGGTAAAGCACTGGAATGGGTTACCTAGGGAGGTGGTGGAATCTCTTTCCTTAGACGTTTCTAAGGTCAGGCTTGACAAAGCCCTGGCTGGGATGATTTAGTTGGGGATTGGTCCTGCTTTGAGCAGGGGGTTGGACTAGATGACCTCCTGAGGTCCCTTCCAACCCTGATATTCTATGATTCTATATACCATGAACAAGTTGTGAAATGCTTTGAAAGCCCTTCTTTTGAGCCTCAGAATATCCCTATTGAGTGTTATTGGCCAGGAGATCTCCCAAACCACACCTCAACATTTAGGGATAATTTATGGCATGCAGGCTGCGACCTTGTTGAAAAAGAGAGAGAGAGAATGTAAATATCATAAGGAGGAAATAATGATATATTTTCCAGTAAAGGTCTGGTGCAGATAAGTCACCCTTTGCTCTGAGTGGCAGAGCCCAAAAGTCAAACTGTCTTCCAAGCCAGATATTCCATCAGGCCTACCAAGGCTACCTAAGTGACAGAACCCCATGCTGTGGGTGTCCCTAAACCTCCAACTCCAACAAGCTGGGATTGGACAACATGGGATGGATAACACAAAACTGCCCTGTTCTGTTCATTCCCTCGAAAGCATCTGGCATCAGCCACTGTTGGAAGACTGGATGCTGGGCTAGTTGGGCCATTGGTTTGACCTAATATGGTTGTTCTTATATGAATCAATGTTTTCTTATTTTGTTGACTTTCTAGGTGGAGTTGACTATGTGGAGGTACCCATTTTGGAGTCATCAGAGGTATATAGTTTCTCTGATTTTTGAGTGGCAGGATGAATTAATAATGATTAACCTTTCCAGGCATATTTTTTACCTATACTTCTCCCACTCTGTAGCTAGAAGAAGGTATAACCAAGCCTCTCCAAGGAAGGAAAATTGTTACACAATAAAGTGAGTTCTGAAACACGTGTAAAGAGGGTAAAATTCTCCACATGGCAGGAGACCTGCATATTTCTATTGACCTCTTAAGGCAGTGGTTCACAACCATGGGTACACATACCCTGGGGGTACACAGAGGTCTTCCAGGGGGTACACGAACTTCATATTTGCCTAGTTTTACAACAGGCTACATAAAAAGCCCTAGCGAAGTCAGTACAAACTAAAATTTCATACAGAGAATGATTAATGTATACTGCTTTATATACTATACACTGAAATGTAAGTACAATATTACATTCCAATTGCTTTATTTTATAATTATATGGTAAAAATGAGAAAGTGAGCAATTTTTCAGTAATAGTGAGCTGTGACGCTTTCGTATTTTGATGTCTGATTGTGTAGGCAAGTAGTTTTTAAACGAGGTGATACTTGGCGGTACACAAGACATATCAGACTCCTGAAAGGGGGACAGTAGTTTGGAAAGGTTGAGAGCCACTGTTTTAAGGTACTTGATTAGCATCTAACTTCAGAATCTGAGTACGGCAGAGACCTGGCATTTGTCCTCTCCACAAACTTGACTTTCACACAGAGTGGTATGTAAACAAAGAATGGAAGTGAAAGAAAAACCAGAAGCCCAATAATATGATGCAAGATAATTTTAATGAGAGTGAGAAGTACAGTAAACACTTGCAGAATGCAAATAAAGTAGCGTGTTTAGCATTTCAATAAGGCCTACAACCAATCACCTTCTGCAAGGCGATGCATTTTACACAAGATATTCTTCTTTCTTTGTTGCAGCTGTACAGTTTGGCAATCATATGCTCTTTTATACATTTTTTATGTTACTTGCTTTATCCCTACCAGCATCTAATAGCACAAAGGACAATATATGAAGGGGAAAGAAAAGATGGGAAGCCCCTGGGTCAGAAATCTAAGATAAAGCATAACATGAGAGAGACACACGTATGCTTGATTTTTAGGAGGTGCTGAGCTCTCATAGCTCCGACTGAGTTCAGTAGGAGTTGTGGATGCCCATCACTTCTAAATCCCATAAGCTCAGCCATGAATCTGTGTCCTGTTTGTCATTTCCTTGTTGCTCTTTCTTCCATGGTTATTCCTGCTGGGTTTAACATGGCCCACATTTTCCATACTGGCATGGGTACGAGCCCCCGGAACCGAAGGAGCAGCCCCCGGAACCGAAGGAGCAGCCCCCGGAACCGAAGGATGAGCCCCCGAAACCAAAGGATGAGCCCCCGAAACCAAAGGATGAGCCCCCGGAACCAAAGGAGCCCCCAGAACCATATGGGACTAAAATTCCATCTGGTAGTGAGGATCCCACTACGCTATACTGAGGGCAAGTGGCAAGAGTTGGGCCTGGGAATCTCACGACAACCGGTGGTGCATAGACTACTGCAGTCGAGTCACCGCATTGTGCGACACACGGCTCGTTGTGGACATCAATACATGGTTGTGGGCATATTGGTGGACACATTGGTGGGCATGGCTGCGGACACGGAGGACATGGCCTCGGATATGGCCTCGGACACTGCTTCGGATACGGCTTCGGACACGGCTTCGGACATGGTTTTTGGCCTTTCTGCGGCAGACATGGTTCTGGGTGTTTCTGTTGTGGATGTTGCTTCTGACCTTTGTTATAGAACTCCTCACTGGAATACATCTTTCTGCAATAGAGTTGAGCCTGAAATATAAAGTAGGGAGTAAACAAAAGGCAAACTGCCAGTGGAATAAGAGGTACAACGCTCAGCTATTGTGGTAAGGGGTATCATGTAGGAACCGGGATAGATTGATATATAATGAAGAAAATGATGACTTAATCCCTTGGTGAGTAAAGCCTTCATTGATGATCTTTCTAGCGCTCACAACCGCTTCATCCTTGCACCATCTGCATCCATTCATTTTAATTCTCTCCCTGTTTCTTGAGCCCCGTCTCCCACAAGTGCTAAATCAAACTAAATCAATTATTTCAAACACAGAAAATCATTATAATCCTACTTAGCACTTACATAGAATATCTTCACAGCTCTAAGCACCCATTTGCTGTCATACAATCCATGTGAATTAGGTAATTATTACCCCTGTTTCACTAGAAGGGAAGTTGCAACAGAGAGGCCAAATGACTTGCCTAAGGTCACACGTTGAATGAAGGGAAGAGCTAGGACTAGAATTCAGGCACACCCACCTGTTAATCTTCTTGTTAATATTTGAATTCCAGTCGCTTCTAGAAGCAGCATCTGAGTTCTCATCGATACTGTGCTGCAATGCAGACTACGGGGGTCTCAACTGTAGAGTGTGCCAGCATGTCACACTCTAATTCCCCTGTGTACAACTTGCTGGCACAAACTAAAAGGTACCTAATTTGCATCAATGTAGTCCTGTTTCAGGACTATGTTAACATGCACTAGGTCCATTTCAGTTCGTGCCAGTGGGTTCCGCACAGGGCAGAACACCTTCAAGCGGTCTATAATTCACACCACCATTGTCTAGACTGTTGTACCGTGTAGAAAAGCTCTCCGATCCATGCCTCATTGTACTGTACATTGTAGAGAGACAGAGTAACAGACATTCTCTGCCCTGCAGTGCATAAAAACAAACTAAACAAGAGAGACAAGGGGAGGGAGGAAAGGTTGGCTATCCCTGTTTTATGTATGAAGAGCTGATTCATAGAGACAATGAGGGCTAGGAAAATCTGTACAGTCCCTTTGTAATTTATCCTGTTTACAATTTATCTGCATTTAAGAACACCCAGTTCAACATATAACTTAGCCATTGCCATATTCGGTAGCACCAGCTGTCCTAGCCCCATCCCGTACTTTTTGTGAAAGCTTTCAGTAACAGATATTTCATAGGAAAGCAGTAACCCCTCAAGTGGTCTACTAGGGAATAAACTACACATACAGGATGTTTTTTTTCTGACATCCCTAAGGTAGAGCCTGGTTTTTGCTCTGAAGAAGGAGAATTGATTTCTATTACTCCCAAACTATTGATTTGTTGTTGAGGAACCTTTAGGAAAGGGATAGATCATAAAACAGAAAATATCGAAATACCACTAAGGGGGGATATGACAGAGGTCTATTAATTCATGAATGGTGTGGAGAAAGCGAAGAGGGAAGTGTTATTTTCCCATAACACATGTGAGTACATAAAAGGTTGTTACAAGGAGGAGGGAGAAGAATTGTTCTTCTTAACCTCTGAGTATAGGACAAGAAGCAGTGGGCTTAAATTGCAGCAAGGGAGGTTTAGGTTGGACATTAGAAAAAACTTCCTAACTGTCAGGGCGGTGAAGCACTGGAATAAATTGCCGAGGGAGGTTGTGGAATCTCCATCATTGGGGATTTTTAAGAGCAGGTTGGACAAACACCTGCCAGGGACGGTCTAGATAATACTTAGTCCTGCCATGAGTGCAGGCGACTGGACTAGATGAACTCTCGAGGTCCCTTCCAGTCCTCTGATTCTATGAACCAAGGATCACCCAGTGAAATTAATAGGCAGCAGGTTTAAAACAAACAAAAGGAAGTATTTCTTCACACAACTCACACTCAGCCTGTGGAACTCATTGCCAAGGAACGTTGTGAAGGCCAAAATATGACTGGGTTCGAAAAAAGAATTAGATAAGCTCGTGGGGGATTGGTCCATGAATGGCTGTTAGCCAAGATGGTCAGTGATACAACCCCATGCTCTGGGTGTCCTGAAGCCTTTCACTGCCAGAAGCTGGGACTGGACAACAGGGCGGTGGATCATTCAATAATTGCCCAGTTCTGTTCATTCCCTCTGAAACATCTGTCACTGGCCACTATCTGAAGACAGGATACTAGGCTAGGTGGACCATTAGTCTTGACCCAGTCTGACTGTTATGTTTTTATCTAATTTATCAGTGAAAACTAAATTGAAGGGAACAATACATTTACACTTCAAAAGTTATATATGAAATCAAATATCATTGTTTTATTTAAAAAAATGGGCTAGATCCTCAGTTTTCAAAGATGGGTTTAGCTCCTTTGAAGAGAGTGGAGGATGTGGCCATATACACACATACAAACACACATATAATATATACCTATATGTTATTTTTTCTTTAAATGATTAATACTCTGCAGTATTAAAGTACCTTGAGGATGAGGTTTGCAAAGTCACTTAATGGATTTGCATTCCCAAATTAAAGTTAATAAGAATCAGGTGTCCCAAACACCTTTGTCTTTTTGAAATCCACAGACTTAACTTCTAAAGTCTCCAAAACCAACCCTTACAGTTAAATAATGAAAATATAAATATATCAATAAAAATAGGGGGAACCCCCCCCCACAAAATAAACCCTGTTGATTGCTAAAATCACAAGGAATTTTTGCAGGATTCAGTTCCAAGTAAGTAAGTATCAGACTTACCTGTTCACCAAGGAGATTCAGTCAAGAGAAGTGGTTGGAACAGCCTTGAGTGGCGAACACTTTTATACTATTCCTCAGACATCCTGGAGGAAGTGAGACATTCTTTGTGCCCTCTATTTGCAAAATTTGTTGCGCATGTACTTCCTCCAGCTTATTGCTTTGTTCTCTGCCTGTGATTATCAGGACATGATCAGTCCTACACTGGGTGGCACGCCTGTTACACCCTACATTACACCCTACATGTTTTTTTCTTCTTAAAAACTGTATGTACGAAATGAATTTCTGGTATCATTCCGTTGACCTCATTTGAGATAAAAGAGGAATTAAGCTGGCTCCATTGATGTAGAGTTGGTTAGTTGGTGGGTTTTGGGTTTTTTTGGCCATCTTTACTACATGAAGAGAGCTCAGAGATGGTTCAGTAGCACAATTTGCCATTATGTCCAGGATTCTATTTTAGTCTTTTAAATCCAGGCTACTAGCTAGTTGGGGAGAAAGTGGGGATTTCCTAAGAGGATGGGGATTCTGGATACTTAGCATCTGCACCCTCTATCTGTTCACTATGTGTTCAATACAATATCCATAACAATTTACAGACATCTGTCCTGTGACTTCAGTGAATCTTTGAATGAGGTCCTAGGGGTTGTAATCCACTCCTGGAAAGAAAGCCACTGCAAGACTTTCATGGGCCATTTAACTGCTACATTAGCCTTCAAAATATGGCTTATGTGGAACTTAACATTCTCCATAGGCCCTTTCCATATGGTGTATTTCACTCAGTGATGAGAAGGAATTATGCTCTGAAGTGACCTTAGTTATACTGAAATGTTTTGGGGGTCATCATACAGCAAAAGAGGGCTGCCTGTTGTAGATTTCAGACTGACTTGACATGAAAGTCCGCAGTGGGTGAAAGAAAATTGTTGCGGGTTGTTTTTTTTTTAACAGCTCTTGCACCTACAACTCCATCCGTGACACATCAATACAACATAGCAAATGTGACAAAGAGTCTGACCACGTTGGGGGAGCACCTCTTTGAGAAAGCCACTCCGCCATCACTGGACTAGTTTTGCACTCCAAGTGGAGCTTCCTATAAACTGAGAGAAAGGAAGAAAGGGACACTCTATGAAGTCCCCCATGGACCTCTCTGTGCAGATGTAGGGATATAGGAATCGTCAGAGTGATCAGTACTTGCTGCTTCACAGAGGTTTACTTGGAGATACTTATGTAGAACAGAAGCAGGCAGCTATGAAAAAAAAAAACCCTAAGATCTAGAATAAATACCCCTCAAAAGATAGCAGAGTGTTGTCATCACAAATTTAATATATTGGTGGATGAAGACAAGAGGGGCACCCAAAATCGTTTTAAAAATTTTTTGGCCTTCAGTAGTCCTAGCCTCATGATTTAAACCCCAGACAATCCTCCTTCACCTTTCCTTTATGTACCAGAGCTATATGCACCAGGAGGTGGGATATAATGAAATGTTGTGGGATATTTAACTAAGTCTGCCACTGGTAGACAGAAGAGTCTTTCAGAACATAGAAAAAAGCTTTAACAACTTGTTGATCGCACTGGAGCTTCCTAAAATACATTATTTAAAATAAATTGTTGTAAATTCTTGTGGTACCATCAAAGGAGGTGGAGTTGTGCTGATTTGCACTAGCGGAGAATCTCACCCGTGAGCTATATGAAAACAAATGCAAAGCTACTTTTTAGTTAAAATAAAATAACCCTGCATTTTAATGCTATAAATCATGACCTGATTAGGGGAATGAGATTAGTGGCCTTGCATACACATTTGAAGGCAATGCTATTACTCAATGCATGGGTGTCAAAAGCCATTTATATCTATTTAATATTCAAATTATACAGCACTTTGCATGTATAAACCTTTAATGAATGTTTGTAAAGCGGTTAGAAATCTTTGAATCCTCGTTACGTTCTCCAACGAGTGTTATTTCCCAGGGAATACACCAAACCACACCTCCTCATTGAGGAATAAGTTGTGGCATAAAGAGCTGAACTTTATTAAACAAGACTGTAAACAGTGGTTGCAGAGGCCCACAGAGTATTCTGTTAGCTGCAAGACAGGAAAAGATCAGATCAGTGTAATTTCATCCTGTTTCTGCTACTCCAAAATCATTTTTGAGATGTTGGCCTTCAGTTGTCCTAGCCACATGACTTAAACATGAGACTATCTTCTATACCTTTCCTTTATGTACCAGAGCTACATGCATGGGGAGGTGGGCTATAATGGAAGGTCACAGGATATTTAACTAAGTCTGCCACTGGTAGACAGAAGAGTCAGAACATAGAAAAAAGCTTTAACAACTTGTTGATCGCACTGGAGCTTCCTAAAATACATTATTTAAAATAAATTGTTGTAAATTATTGTGGTACCATCAAAGGAGCTGGAGTTGTGCTGATTTGCACTAGCGGAGAATCTCGCCCGTGAGCTATATGAAAACAAATGCAAAGCTACTTTTTAGTTAAAATAAAATAACCCTGCCTTTTAATGCTATAAATCATGACCTGATTAGGGGAACGAGATTAGTGGCCTTGCATGCTCATTCGAAGGCAATGCTATTACTCAATGCATGAGTGTCAAAAGCCATTTATATCTATTTAATATTCAAATTATACAGTACTTTGCTTGTATAAACCTTTAATGAGTGTTTGTAAAGCGGTTAGAAATCTTTGAATCCTCGTTACGTTCTCCAACGAGTGTTATTTCCCAGGGAATACACCAAACCACACCTCCTCATTGAGGAATAAGTTGTGGTGTAAAAAGCAGAACTTTATTAAACAAGACTGTAAACAGCTTCAGGAGGGAAATAATCATGTTTTCTATCGAAGGGTGGGTGCAGATGAGTCACCCTTTGCTCTGAGTGGCAGACCCCAAAAGTCAAACTGGCTGCCCAGTCAGAGAATCCATCACGGTTACCGAGGTCTGGATCATTGGTTGTACCAGGTTACTCTTCACCCCCACGCAGAGGGTTCGAGCCACCATAGAAATAGGTTCTGAGCGGAGTCTGCTGGTAAATCTTTTTATCCCAGCTCGACAGGAAGCCCACAATTTTGATAGGTGTGTTCCTCTCCACCCTCATTGCCCCGATCCACACAATAAATAAATAATAAAAAAAAAATAGATTCACCTCCTTCAAAGACCATGTGAGAACAAGCAGAAACCCGAACGCAGTTTTGATCCAAAGAGGAAAGAAAATGCAACGGTCTGTCAGCATCGCAAGGACAGCAGCTATGTGCCCAAAGGATCCACTAAGGATAACAATCATTTGCTTGCCCTGAGCTCTGCCCCCGGTGCACGGGTGGGTGCAACGGAAGGAAAGAATGAGTAGCCCTGTGCTTCTTCCATAGCTCATGCTAAGTGTCCGGGGCTGCTGCTTCTTCGCAGTTGGTCAGCAACAGGGTTCCTCAGTGTCAAAGGAGGATCCTTCGGCACCGTCCAGCACAAAGCTGAGCTGTGATTGGTCTTGTGGGGCAGGGAGCCCCTGAAAATTTATCCAGGAAACCCCGCATCAAACCCCCACACCAGGTCACTGCTCTGCTCCTCTATGAGTCTATGTGGAGGAAAAGGGGGTTAAGGAGAGGAACATCTGAGCAGAATGCAACCAATACAGGGACTGCAGTGGAGAGAGAGCTTATTGATTTAGCCAGGTTCCTTCATTCTGTGTCTAAACCCACAGCCAAGACTTTCATCCATGATTTGCAGTGTGAGGTGTGTCAACTTCTGAGCACACAACTAGAGCCCCCCCCCCCGCAGCTTAAAACAGGACTGTTTTCCAGACAGTGCTGAGCACCCAGCCTCTGAAAATCTGGCCCCTTTAATGGATCTCAGGTCAGGCGCCCAAAAATCACTGCGTCAGTTTTGAAAATCTTGGTCGTAAAATCTCTGAACATGATGCTTTAATCAGACTATCCATCCTCTCCTCCACGTATGAGGACTAAATTCACAGGGAATGGGAAATGGCTAAAGGGCACGGGCATCTTAACCAAGTAACAAGCCACCTGCTAAATACATTTGCAGACATGCCATACAAGAGAGAGGCCAGTCCTTTATAACCCTTACAGAGGTAAATTGGGAGTACCCTTGGAAAATACGATTTGGCATACAGGGGCAAATATTCATCTGTGTCTTGACAGTGAAATCTCTTCATAAATTCATAGCTACATGACCAAAAAGGACCAATGAAGCTGTGCTGATTTACACCAGCTGAGGATCTTACCTATCAGCTTTAAAAAGAATTTCTCTAAAAACGAATGTGTAGTTACTTTTGAATGAAAATCAAATGAACTCCAAGATTATGAAATGTGATCTGAAGAGGGGAACGAGATCAGAGGACTCTGATGTGTGTAAAGTGATGTTATCACTCAGTACTTGTGCATCCCAAAGAAATAACACATCATTAAGATGTTAATAACACAGCACTTTGCATGTATACAGAATGCATGAATGTTTTTGAAGTGTTTTGAAATCCTTCATGACAGGAAAGCTTGAGAACTTCCCTGATGAGTGTTATTGCCCAAGGGATCTCCACAAAGACACCGCGAAATGTATGGAAATTTATGAAAATAGATGTGAAAATAAGTTTGCAAATTCCCTGAGTAAACAAACAACAAAGAAATAATAAAAGGAAGATAGGAAAAGAATGTATTCTCTCTCAGAGCCAAGTTCCCAGATCCTCAGTGGGTCGTCACCTGTTTGTAGGTGGAGGGGGCAGACAAGGGACTAGCTTCCCCTTTCTGAAGGTCCCTCTCCATTTTGTTCTGCCTCTTGGAGCTATTGGGAGGGCAGAAGAGTCCAGAATCAGCAAGAGAGAATTATATATATATATCTCCTGCCATCCCCCACTGCACTGCTGTGTCCATCCGGCTCTGTATCTTTGCAGAAGGAGATGTTTGCCTTGTGCATTCTAGCCCCCGTCATCCACCGGATGAAAGGGTTCACTTCAGCCACCTTCCCCGACCCAGGAGCTGGTTCCCTAGGAGATCCCCACCAGCAGGGAGACTGAGAGCCAGGCCATGGATGTCCCAAAGGATGGTGGAAAAATTAAGGGAGCTGTTCTGCCATTGAAGGCTATTATGTCAAAGGGCAGCAGCCCGGCATAGGAAAACCATTAGTGGGACCAGACAAATCCACCACAGACAGAGCAAGAAGTGGCTGGTAAAACCAATCTGGGATTCTCTCCCCACCCTTCAGGTCAGACCATTTTGATGTGTGCACTGCTGATGCATAGGTCGCATCATCTCCCGCTCTCTTTCCTCATCGGGCAATTCGATCTCTAACCCTCCGCCCCAGGGGAAGTCAGGAATTCTTCATGGGGAGGAGAAGGAGGGAATAGCCCTCAAGGAAAAAAATCCCTTATGGGACAGGAGGCTCCTGAATTTGGGGCCAAAAGTGCTGGCAGCCTCTGAGGTGAAATCTTGCGAACCCCAGGCAGCAGCTGCAGTATGCCTTCACTGGCCGCCTATCCTTTCTCAAAAGGGCAAAGGTAAAGAAATGTCTGTTAGCCGAAGCAGTTCACAAAACGCCTCATCCGACTCAGGTTCACAATCCCCACCTCCCCTAAGGAGTAACTGAAGGAAAATGTTCAAGGGGTTGCCCAAGAAAATTAGGAGAAAACTGGTCTGTTCTTCTTGAGGGGACAGCCGTTCCTCTGACTCATCCCCAGAGGGTGCCAGAGCTATAGGCCCTGCTCACAAGGTTCTCATGCATAGAAAGAAAAACACAATGAAAAAGCAGCTTCCTGGGTAGTGCATCTGGGCAGGCCTCTCTGGCGGAACACCTCCCAGGCAATCAGAGGAACAAGGAATTTGGAAGAAAAAGGATATAAAAATACCTGGGCTTAACCGAACCCTGCTTTTGTGAAAGGCCAGCCACACCACACCTGCAGGGGCTTATGGGACCTTGCTCATTGAGGGTTGACCATGTGCTGGACAGACAGCCCTGAAGGGCGGAGAGGGAGAGCAGCCCAGCTGTGGAGGAAGAAGCAGGCAGTGAGGGTCCTGTTGGCCCATCACTGATTTCTGACAAATTTACTCTGCCTGCTTTAGCAGGTCTGAGTCAGCCCTTACAGAAGCCTGCCTTGCTCACTCTAGGATTCAGTGAGGCAACACAGCTATGCCGAGCGGCACTTCTGCATCAGTGTCTGGCTCACTAGGGGCTCCAATGAGACAAAGGGCTGTGCCAAGAGACTGGTGCGTATCATGACCTGGCTCGTTAAGGGGTCCACTGACAGGTAAATAGAGTGGCTTCTAATTACAGGCCTAAGTATCCTTTTTGTGGCTACTCCTCTAAGTACGGAAGGCAAGGCTACAGTAAAAGCAGATGGAACACGTCTAAGCCAGGAAAAGGGAAAGACCAGTCTTCCTCCCATGCAAATTCCAACACAAGAAACAACCCCGGACTGCAGCCAGGAGAAGTCTGATGAGCAACGCTTGTGTGGGCAGGCTATTAAAATTCAGCGTCGGACAGATGGGTCCTAGATGTGGTTCGTCAAGGGCAAGTCCTAAAATTTTCAAAGATTCCGAACTGTCGTTTTGGCCCATCACCACTATCCTCAAGTCTTCCAAAGAGGCAGGCTATAGATCGTCCTTCGTGAATCAGTGCAAGAGGGTGAGCTCCAGAGGCGGAGATGTTCTCTGGCCATTCCTCCATCTTGTTTCCGGTACCCAAGAGTTTCGGGGAGGACAGAGCAGTGTTGGACTTAAAACAATTGAGCAGGTTCACAAGGAGGACAAGATTCAAGGTGAAGACCCCGAAGTCGATAGTGGCAGTAATCTGACAGGGCATTACTTTACGTCAATCAACTTGACGGGGAGCTATCTTCACGAACCATTTTACCAGGCACATGTGGGATTTCTTTCATTGGCTCATGGGACAGATCATTTTCTGCCTTTCAGACTGTCGTCCGCACCTTGAATGTTCACGAAAGTCCTCGTCATTTTGGTGGCTTTTCTCAGGCAGGAGGGGATGCCGATGTATCCTTTCCTGGATGATCTTCAATTCAGAGTCCTGTCCAGGGAGGATCCCTCTTGAGTGTTTCAGACTGTGATTCAGACCCTGGAACAGCAAGTTTTACAGTAACTTTCTAAGAGTCATCTTCAGCCATCTCAAAGCCTATTACATCTTGGAGTGCTGGTGGTTGCAGAGGCTCACAGAGTATTCTGTTAGCTGCAAGACAGGAACAGATCAGATCTGTGTAATTTCATCCAGTTTCTACTACTCCAAAATCATTTTTGAAATGTTGGCCTTCAATTGTCCTAGCCACATGACTGAAACATGAGACTATCTTCTATACCTTTCCTTTATGTACCAGAGCTACATCCATGGGGAGGTGGGCTATAATGGAAGGTCACAGGATATTTAACTAGGCCACTGCATGAATACATTCGTAGACACACCTTTGGAGATCAACTGCCCTTTTAGAACATAGAAAAAAATGAAAATTGCTTCCAGATCAGCTGGAAGTGATGGAGGAGGAGAAAGACCTGGGTTTATTGGTTGATCACAGGAGGACTATGAGCTGCCAATGTGATGTGGCCGCGAAAAAGGCTAATGCAATCTGGAATATAGCAAGCGAGGTATTTTCAACAGAGAGAAGGAAGTGTTAGTACCATTATACAAGGCGCTGGTGAGACCTCCTCTGGAAGACTGTGTGCAGTTCTGGTCTCCCATGTTTAAGAAAGATTAATTCAAACTGGAACCTGTGCAGAGAAGGGCGACCAGGATGATCTGAGGAATGGAAAACCTGCCTTACGAGAGGAGGCTCAAGGAGCTTTGCTTGTTTAGCCTCTCCAAATGAAGGCCGAGGGGAGATATGATTGGTCTCTATAAATATATCTGAGTGATAAACAGCAGAGAGGGAGAGGAGCTATTTAAGTTAAGGGACAATGTTGGCTAAGAACAAATGGATATAAACTGGCCATCAACAAGTTTAGGCTTGTAATTAGCTCAATGTTTCTAACTGTCAAAGGAGAAAAGTTCTGGAACAGCCTTCAAAGGGGAGTAGTGGGGACAAAAAACTTGTTTTAGGATGGCTAATTGATTTTAAAAAAATGAAGAAAAAGATTATTTGACATCTGTGTGTGTGTGGCGGGGGGAGGGCAAACCCTCTAAGGGCTACACAGTCATCATGTGTACATCATCTGTAGAGTCCCTTTTAATTCAGTGGTGCCATCAGCCTTTTTAAAATTGATCTGGATTTAAAAACACCAGATCTACATATAACTCAGGAGTTGCCATATGAGATAACACCATCTGTCTTTCTAGCCCAGTACCCTCTCTGTGACAATGTCGAGCACCAAGTATTTCATAGGAAAGTAGAAGAACCCTGAAGTGGTCTATTAGCAAATAAATTAGCCACCCAAGCACTTTCTTTTTAGCACCTGCACGGTTTTGCCCTGAAGAAGGAGAATTTATTTCTATTACCCCCAAATTTCATTGATCAGTGTAAACAAAATTGAAAGCAGCAATCAATTTACACGGCAAATGTTATACGTGAAATCCAGTCTCCACAGTCTTATAAAAAATATCCTCAGCTATCAAAATTTGATGTAGCTCCATTGAAGATAGTGGAGGATGTGGCATATATTCACATAAATATACTCATCATTAAGGCCCTACCAAATTCATGGTCCAGTCTACTTCATGGTCATAGGATTTTAAAAAATCATAAATTTCATTATTTCAGCTATTTAAATCTGAAATGTAATGGTGGTGTAATTGTAGGGGTCCTTACCCAAAAAGGAGCTGGGGGCGGGGGGGCGTCACAAGGTTATTGTAGGGGGTGGTTGAAGGACTGCTACCCTTACTTCTGTGCTGCGGCTGGCAGCGGCTGCCTTCAGAGCTGGGCAGCTGGAGAGCGGCGGCTGTTGGTCGGGTGCCCAGCTCTGAAGGCAGAGCCGCCGCCAGCAGCAGCGTAGAAGGGAGGGTGGCATGTCATGGTATTGCCACCCTTACGTCTGCACTTGAAGGCAGCACAGAAGTAAGGGTGACAATACCACAACCCCCCTAAAATAACCTTGTGACCCCCTCTGCAACTCCCTTTTGGGTCAGGACCCCCAGTTTGAGAAACGCTGGTCTCCCCCCGTGACATCTGGTCTTTTGTGTGCTTTTACCCTATACTATACAGATTTCACTGTCTGTGACATGTTTTTCATGGCCATGAATTTGATAGGGCCCTACACATCATATATATATATATATATATATATATGATTAATACTCTCTAGTACCCAAAGCACTTTCAGGCTGATATTTTTAAAGTTGCTTAATGGATTTGCATTCCAGAATTAAAATTAGTAATCATTGGATGTCCTAAACAGCCTTAACTTCTACAATTTTCACACACCAAAGCCTGCAATTGAATAAAAAAATCCTCACAAACAAACAAAAACACCTTTACATTGCTCAAGCACAAAGTATTTTTGTAGGATTCAGTTGCAAGTAAAAGTGTGCATTTTGACATTTAGAAAGAGATTGATTTGAATAAAATATCAGGCTTACGGAGTTCACTGTGGCGAATAATGCAAGAGAAGTGGTTAGAAGATCCCTGAGTGGCAAGAGCTTTTATTCAATTTCTCAGCCAGCCTGGAGGATCTTAGGCTCCTTTTGTGCACAAGGTCCTAATTAGTGACAAAACAAATTTTTATTGCCAATATAACTCCTCCTGCTGATCGTTTTGGCCACTGTTTATAATTATTAGTCCATTCTCAAGCCACATGATATGACATGCAGATTATACACTACACATTTCTTTCATATTAAAACTTTATTTGCCAGACTAATTTTTGGTATCATTCCATTGACCACATCTGAGAGACGCATCAATTAAGATGTCTGCATTTACAGGTTTTTGCAGTTGTTAACTTTACATGAGCCAGGTGGCTCAGGGTGGTGTCGGTAGTACAATTTGCTGTTACACACAGGTGTCTATTTTAGTTCTTTACATTCAGTCTTATATCTAGTTGGGAAGAAATTGGAGTTTCTTCTTGCAATTCCTAAGAGAGTGGAAATTCTTCATGCTTAGCATCACCATACCCTAATTATTCACTCTGGCTCTGATACAAGGCATATTTCACCCAGTGGTGATCTGAAATTATTCTCTGAGGTGACCTTAGTTATACTGGAATGCTTTGGGGGGTTGTCTGTTCTGGGGTTAATGGGGACTTGATATGAATGTTGGCAGTGGGTGCTAGGCAACAAATATAGTGTTTCTGTAAAGCTTTGGATTAGTCTTCAACCTACAACTCCGTCCACGACCCACAGCAAATTCAACAAAGTAAGAGTCTGACCATGTATGGAGAGCACTCACGATACTCCTTTTTTCGGAAAACCATTCCACTATCTCTGGAATAGATTTACAGTCAAAGCTGAGCTTCCTATAAACAGGGGCAAAGGGAGAAGGAGACATCCTATGAAGTCTCCTCTGGACCTCCTTGCGGGGCAGATTTAGGGATATAGGAATTGTCAGTGGTCAGTACTATCATAGGGATTTATATGGAAACACTAAGACCCCACAGAAGTGTGCAGTTATGAAAAAACCACAAATATAAAGAAACGAATGCCCCCCAAGAGATAGCAAAGTGTTATCATCCCCTATTTAACATATTGGTGGATGAAGACAAGAGAGAGGCACTCAAAATCATTTTTGGAACCTTGGCCTTCAATTGTCCAAGTCTCATTAATTCAACGCCAGACAGTCCTCCTTCACCTACCCTTTATGTACCAGAGGTAAATGCATGGGGGAGGTGGCTATAATGGAAGGTCGTGGGATATTTAACTAGGCTACAGGGTGAATACATTCATTGACATGCCATCTGTAGATAGACCGTCTTTTTAGAGCATAGAAAAAGTGGAAATAGCTTGTTGAAAAAGCTGGAGTTTCCTAAAATATGTGATTTGAAATACGCTGTTATAAGTCAGAATAGTATCATCAAAACAGATGGAGCTGTGCTGATTTACACCCTCTGAGAATCTGACCCAGAAAGTTTAAAAAGGATTTTGTATGAAAAGAAAGACAAAGTGACTTTTTAACTCAAATGAAATAATCCTGGATTTCGAGGCTATAAATCATGACCCGAGTAGGGGAATGAGATAGGTGGCATTGCTCGTATATTTTTAAATTATGTGATTACCCAATCCAAAGCCTGTCACATACCTGTAATAATATAATAACTTAGTACCTATAAACTGTTAATGGTTGATTGTGAAATGCTTTGAAAGCCTTGCTCTGCTGAAGCCTCTGACTATCCCCAGTGAGTTATTGCCTAGGGGATCCCACAAACCACAACTCAACATTTAGGGATAATTTATGGTGTGCAGGCTGCAGCCTTATTAATAAAACAAAAATGTCAACAACTTAAGAAGGGAAATTATCCTATTTTTTGCAGGTAAGGGTGAGTGCAGGTGAGTCGTCATTTGTCCTGAGTGGCAGACCACAAAGTGAAACTGGTCACCGCCAGTCCAACTGGTCACATGCTTCTACCAGTCAGAAAGTAATCTCCAGGGGATATCCAGTTGTTGCTGCACATGATCTGCAGGGGAAGGAGCAGGAGGAGAGGCTTTGAGGTGCCTGGGCACAGTACCCATCACATGCCACCCCAATTTATCCCCCACCCCAAGGTCCCCTGTGCCTCACACATGTCTGGTGCCCCCTGGGTTTGATAATTAAAAGCTGCAGCCAGCAGGATGGCGATCATGTGGAGCTTGGTTTGGGGAGACACCAGATTCCCGCCCAGGAATGGAATGGGAGGCTGGGGGGCCATGGTGGAGAATGGAGGACCCTGGTATGGGGGATGGTGGGCACACTGAGCTCCTGGTATGTGGGGAATGAGGGATATGATATTCTGAGATGATCCCCTCTGGCCTGGCACTCTCTCAAACTCTTCCCCCACAAAATACTTGGTCCTGTGAAAAATTCACAGATCTCAAGCTTTCACCCTGATTCAGGGACGGACCCAAATTTCAAAACTCTCAGAAACTGTCCACAGGCCAGAAGTTGCATTGCTCTTCCGGCTATCCTCCATGAAGCGAGTCATTCCAGCTCCTTCTGAAGATGGCAGGGGCAGGGAAAGATGGTGGAAATGAGCAAAGGGCTAGATAAAAACACCCAGAGATTCCAGCAAAGGGTGGTGATAGCCACTGGGCCTGAGCCTGAGCCACCCTTTGTTTTAACGAGCTGACATTCCCAGCCTAAAAGGGAGGTCACATTGCAGCTTCCTCCAGTTCTGGGAAAGGAAGGTGAAGAGCTTCATAAGGAGTGGAGATGAGGCTGAGGGCTCCACTGATGGAGGGCTGGGGTTTTGGGGGCTGAACAGATGGGAGCGATGGGGCTGGGTGGAAGCTGAACTGATGGAGTTCAGGGGGACAGTCTGAACTGCTATAAATTTTTCAATAATCAATAGAAGTAGATGTCAAGGTTCCTTCCCCACTCTGAACTCTAGGGTACAGATGTGGGGACCTGCATGAAAACCCCCCTAAGCTTGTTCTTACCAGCTTAGGTTAAAACTTCCCCAAGGTACAAACTATTTTACCTTTTGTCCCTGGACTTTATTGCTGCCACCACCAAGTGTCTAACAAATATAACAGGGAAAGAGCCCACTTGGAAATGTCTTTCCCTCCAAAATCCCCCCAAGCCCTACACCCCCTTTCCTGGGGAAGGCTTGATAAAAATCCTCACCAATTTGCATAGGTGAACACAGACCCAAACCCTTGGATCTTAAGAACAATGAAAAAAACAATCAGGTTCTTAAAAGAAGAATTTTAATTAAAGAAAAAGTAAAAGAATCACCTCTGTAAAATCAGGATGGTTAAATACCTTACAGGGTAATCAGATTCAAAACACAGAGAATCCCTCTAGGCAAAACCTTAAGTTACAAAAAGACACAAAAACAGGAATATACATTCCATTCAGCACAACTTATTTTATCAGCCATTTAAACAAAACAGAATCTAACGCATATCTAACTAGATTGCTTATTAACCCTTTACAGGAGTTCTGACCTGCATTCCTGCTCTGGTCCCGGCAAAAGACAACACAGACAGAGCGAACCCTTTGTTCCCCCCCCCCCCCCAGCTTTGAAAGTATCTTGTCTCCTCATTGGTCATTTTGGTCAGGTGCCAGTGAGGTTATCCTAGCTTCTGAACCCTTTACAGGTGAAAGGGTTTTTCCTCTGGCCAGGAGGGATTTAAAGGTGTTTACCCTTCCCTTTATATTTATGACAGTAGATAATAAAGAATCAATAAATTTGATGGGTTTGAATTTTGGCAATAAAGAGCCCTCATATAGCTCAGCTTGGCTGAGTTTATTAACCAATTGTTAGTCAGTGCATAACAGAAAGATATATCCTTGACCACAATCTGGAGAACCATGCCTTGCAGCTGGTAATAGTCGGATTTGGTACTGTCTGGTTCTGCTCACTGCTTATAGCTTCACACTCTTATATCCCACTTGTCTAGCATTTCGAGCTTATTTTATTTCCTCTTTTCCACAAACGGATATATCCTATTTTTAGTATATTTAGTTGAACATCTATTCACTTATGTCTCTTTGGCAGGTACGTTATATTTTGCTAACTCAAGAGTCTGTTGCGTGTTGTGTTTAGTACCTTACTAAAAATATATATCCCTTACTTAACAATTTTGGGCTCTAATAAATCTAGCAAGAAAGTATTTTTTCTCTTCTTAATGTGACTTCAGAGCATGATGGGGAGTCTGTTTCATAGACAAGCTGAAAGATAATGTGGCTTATGGGTCAACAAAACTGATGGTGCGCAGAATTGATGAAGAGACTCTAATTTTTTTTAATCTCATGGTTTTTGGGTCAGTCGTATGATTTGGGGGGTTCTGGCTCGTGATTTTTGATCTCTTGAGGTTGGCAATACTGTGACAGAAGCATGGGGACCCATTAAAATCCCCAGGAATATATGTGTAGTGTGATATAAAGAGAAATGTATGTTAGATCTGAAATTGCTCTGTAGGTATGATGAATGCATCATGTTAGTTTGGTTATTGGTATATGTACTGTATGAATACATGAATGCTACAGCATCTGTTATTTCCTCATTGATGTATCATTTACGGGGCAGGTAAGAACTTTCTTGGGGTATCTAAAGAGTACCCTATATCTGTTCATTTTTCTGGGGGGCAGGGGTAGGGGAATTGTGACTGTGGAATATATCTGTGTAATCTTCTGACTTTTCATAGAAAACCCAGGGGAAGAATTGGGGCCGGCGGGGGGCGGGGGGAGTGCTGCAAACTGCAGTGAAGAGAGGCACATTTTCTAAGCCAGAGGGCAGAATAATGCCAGTAAGAGAAAACTGAACAGGAGTGGAGACCTGATCACTGACTATGCCCCAAAAGATGCTCAAAATATTTATAACTTTAAAGGAGGCATTTGCACACAGAACTGTTTTTTTGGTTATTTTTCCCAGAATAGATCGCTAACTTCTCCAGTGCTGTCTTTGAATAAAGTGCGTAAGGTTGAGAAGTTCATTTGCAAAAGGCCTGTGTTTACTTGCTTTAATAGAACATGATTTTTGTATGGTGTTATGAGAGAAAGCAGAGCTCACTCCACCTGGTGGATTGTGGAGGAAACGTCTAATCAACTGGTCAGTAAAATTCTGCACACATGCAGACCGTGTGTTTTATAGCCTAGTTTCAGAGCTCCCTAGAGGATGGCTGCCCTCTAATTTCTATTAGGTGCTTTCCATATCCAGTAGATGGCGATGGTGTATGGCAAATTTCTGTGAACCCTTTTCTTCTCAGAGACTCTATGTTTATTCACTTGAATGACTGTATTTATCTTTCAAGAAAGTGGCTTAAAAGCAGGAATACCAATTGATAATTGGGATAAATAAAGATAAATGCAGCCATTCAAGTGAATAAACACAAAAAATCTCTGATAAGAAAAGGTTCACAGAAATTTGTCCATACGTTTGTACTCTAGTTAGATGCTTATAGTCTTCAATATGAATGCTTTGCTAAAAGATCAAATCTAGGAATAATCTGGGGGAAGTTCTATGGCCTGTTGTATTCAGAAGGTCAGACTAGCTGATCAGAATAGTCCCTTATGACCTTGGAATCTATGTATCTATGAATTAAATACCCAAAATAAGACAGGAGAGACCCTGGGGAAAGAGAAGGTGGTAGATCAAAGACTCTGAGAAGTGCATCTACTAGCTGGAAACAGCAAGATCGAGGGGCACTGATAGGAGATCAGAGGAACCTCAAAGCATCTAACCAACTTCAAGGCCTAGTCTGTGAAGCAGGGGATCTCTCCATACATCTGCAGCACAGGGGATATCCAGAGGTTTGAAGTTCCCCATTTATCTCAATAGGATGTTCTCCACTGAATAAGAGTACTCCATGAAGAGAAACAAAAACAGTCTGAAACAATAGCTCTGAGAGAGGCAAACTGCTCTACTCATTATAATGGGTGTTCTCTTTCCCCTGGTCTGACGTACATAACAATCTGTTTGCGGCTGGGACTTGGGCAGAGGGGTACTTGGTACTCAGAATACGTTTGTATGGTACTGGGCTTCTGACAAGTTGCACCCACAATTCACAGAACCAAAAGGAAACAATTCTTGTCCCCTTAGCCCAAGTAGAAGGCATGTTGAGAGAGTTAATAACTATCCACAGTATGCATCCGATGAAGTGAGCTGTAGCTCATGAAAGCTTATGCTCAAATAAATTTGTTAATCTTTAAGGTGCCACAAGTCCTCCTTTTCTTTTTGCGGATACAGACTAACACAGCTGCTCCTCTGAAACCTATGAAATGGGCACACACAAATCTCCTGAAAAGTATTCCAATTTGCATTCCTTACGTTGAAAAGCCTGTGTCTCTTTCCCAAAATGTTCATAATTTTGTTGGTTCCGCCCACAGATTTTTTTCCCCAGATGTGGTCAAAAATGCTATACGAATCAATACAATTTAAAATGACCTTATCTGTGTGTGGGAGAACGGGGGGGATTTTGTCTTGGGAACCTCTGCACCATATGACCCCAGTCACAGACCACTAACCCTTCCTATACTCAATCTTTTAGGTTTTTTTTTCTAAAAGTATTATAATCAGTGGTGGATAATTATTTCACAGCCCCCGAGCAAATAGCAGTGAAATATTTTCAAGCTGTAAGTAATTTATTTGATTTGACTTCACTATCATTTTAATGTCCTTTCTAACTTTTTGTTACAGGGTAGCTTGAAGATGTTATAATGACCAGACCTTTCCAGGAAAGCAAACTGCTGTTCAGCAGGGTGAGGTCTGAAGCAAGTGTAACAAAGGTGAAATTAACCAGAATGCCTGCATAATGCCTTTGACCAATTAAGGGGCCAGATTACCTTCTCATTCCGGAGTATAAAAGGGATTTAAGTCATGTAGAAACTTGGTGGTGCCCCTGAGCACAAAGATGTATTTAAAGCAGCATGACTCATAAAAATAGAGAGGCAAAAGGAAAACCAGAAGGCGAATGACAAGATGCAACATAACTTTAACGCGCATGAGAAATGCAGTATATACTTGCAGAACAAAATAATATAGAATGAAAAGGATTCCAGTTAGGGCTGCAACCAATCCCACGCTCCAGGATGATGCATTTTACACGAGATGTTCTTTTTCCTTTGTTGCCGCTGTAGAAGCTGACAATCAAGTCCCATTTTGAAGCATTTTAAGTTGCATGTTTTATCCAGTTAGTTTCAAAGAGGGCAAAGCGCAATATAAGAAGAGAACTAAGGTTGGAGACAATTAGATGAGCAAGGTAAGCTGAAGCATAACATGAAAAAGACACACAGGCTTGGTATGAGCCTCACAGTTGAGCACTCACAGTTCATCACTTCTGAATACCATTGCCCATAAACGTAGCCGTGAATCTGAATCTTTTTTTTTTCCTGTTGCCTGGTTCTTCTGGGTTTTGTGGAGATATCTGCTGGGTTTAACATGGCCCACAGCTTCCACCGTGGTACCCACTGAACCCTCGGGAAGAATATGGGGAACAGTATCCACTGCCCAAGGATGACCAGCCAGAACTAGCTGACCCCCCATAGTTGCACAAACGGCTTGAGCCACATGCACCCCCATTATTGAGATAGGCCCCAGATCCCAGAAGGCCCCCAGACCCTAGAGAGCCTCCATAACCATAAGAGCCCCCAGAACCCAATGAGCTCCCGGAACCCAATAAGCCTCCAATTCCAGCTGGTCCTAAGGATTCCACTACAGTTTGCTGAGGGAAAGAGCTGAGAATTGGGCCTGGGAGTGTCACTGCAACGGGGGTGGTTGTATGACTGCTATTGAGTCAGGGCACTGTCTCACACATGGCTCGTTGTTGCTGTGAGTGACTGGTTGTGGGCCTGGCAGTGCACCTGGTGCGTAACACTCGTTGCAAGACATGAGTCTGCGATGGAGGAACACCTGCAACACACAGAGGAAATTTATGGAAGGGTGGAAAGAAGGGTTATTTTTCATGCATTTCAAATGTGGATCTCACGTACACCGATATTCCTGGCTAGGTTTTCAATATATCTAAGCATACCGCGTTCTTCTGAAAATGTGGCCCCAGCTGATTTCCTGAAGGTCAAGCAGAAAATGAGTAGGAGGGACAGGAATTGAAGGCAGATTTGTTGTCTCAATGGACATCTCTGCACTGCAAAGAAAATCCTGCAGCACTGAATCTCAGAGCCCACGTCAACTGACTCAGGCTCACAGGGCTCAGACTGTGGGGCTAGAACTAGCAATGTAGACCTTCCCACTCAGGCTGGAGCCCGGGTTCTCAAATCCAGTGAAAACGGAGGGTCTCTTAATCTCTGCTCCAGCCTGCACAGATACATCTACACTTCAATTTTTTCCCCAGCAGCCTGAGCTCTGCAAGCTCGAGACAGTTAACCCAGGCTCTGAGATTCGGCTTCCTGGATTTTTCTTTGCAGGGTAGACATACCCCTCCAAAATCTTAATTACAAGATCAGCCATTCTCTCCAATCTCCCTGCCCCTTGGTTAGTTCACTGGGCTACCTTGTAGTGTCTGTTGTTCTCTTTTCAGCTCTAATGTTTGCAGTTCCCTAGAAATGTGTTGCTAAAATCCAAAGGATGAAGGCTGTGGACAGGTGTTGCATTCAAACCTTGACCGTTACATTCTTTTAAAAGAAGAATATTTTTTTCTACCTTGACTAGAAATGAGCCTGTAAATCTCTTTTCTCCAGGACCCCATCTTCCCCAAGTGCTACTTCATTATTCAGTGTAACTGAGTGCAGTTCCCTTGACCTCGGTGCAGCCACTTCTGATTCAGCAGCTAGGGTTTTGGATCTAAAATGACCCGTTCTGTATATAATGCTAGAAATGTATATATTGAGTCTCGTCCTGTATACTGTCTCTAGCAGTGTCCGCCAGCAGATAAGTAAGAGGAAAATATAAGAACCCTCAAGTGGTCCATTAGGAAATAAACTGCTTTTAGTAGGAGATTGTAAGGCAGAGGTTGTTTTGCCCTGAAGAAGGAGGATGTGTTTGTATTGCTTCCATACATTTGGTTTCTTCACTATATATAAACTAAGTGCAACTTTATTTATAGTTATAATCTAAAGTTATTTTTTAAATCCAATCTCCATAATTTTCTGGAAATATTGAAGGCCAGAGCTTTGGAGGTTGACAATCAGCATAGATACATTAAAGAGATCAGAGGACAAGGATATATATTTTTTTAAATGTTAAAAGGGAATTCAGGATGACATTTTAAAGCTTTCGAATGATTTGGAATGCCCAGTCCCTAATGAAATGGAATGGGAGTTGTATGTCCGAAACACACATCTTGTTTGACTACCCCTACCTTTTAAAGCCAGCAACTCCTAATGTCTGCCACTGACTTATTACAAAAAACCCCACTTTAACTCCTCAGAGAACCATAGGCTGTTTCCCCTGGATACAATCCTACTATAACACTATCACTAACGCAACATTTCAATAGTAATGAAGAAAGTGAGTGGAATCAGACTTACCTAGTTCACCAAGGAGAAGTCAAGAGAAATGGTTAGAAGAGCCCTAAGTGGTGAGTGCTTTTATAAATTTCTCAGATGACCTGGAGCATGAGAGACACTTTCTGAGCATGAGGTCCTAATTTACTACAAAAGAAACTTTGTAGAATGTGGAACTCCTCAAAATGATTTAATTGCTTTGCTTGCCCTTTGTGTTTATTAGTCTATTCTCATCTGCACATGGTATGACATGAACATTACACCCAACAAGTTCTTTCATTTTAAACCTCTGTGGGCCAGATTCATTAACAGCATCAGTGAGTTTATGGATGAATACTCTTGAGAACAGCAAAGTGTGACTATCCCCCATTTAATATATTGGGAGGATGAAGAAGAGAGAGGTACCCAAAATTACTTTTGGAAATGTTTGCCTTCAGCTGTTCTTGCCTCATGCCTTCTGCACAAGACAATCCATCCTTCCCCTTACTTTACATGCCAGAGCTAAATCCACTGGTAGTTGGGAGATGATGGACAGTAAAAGAATTCTTAAGCGGGCCACAAGATGCCTGCTAAATAAATTTGTGAACATGCCATAAAAGAGAAAATGCATCCACTTACAAATACGGTGCAGCAGAGGGGGAAAAGAGTGCTGTGATGGAGCTGGAGTGTCCTAGAAATTAGTCGTCTCATTGAAATAGAAGGAGCTGTGAGGGTTTTCAGGATTTTCTGAAAAGAAGCAGGTATTTTTTAATGGAAATAAAATAACCCCTAATCCCACTAAAACATGACCTGATTTAGGGAATAACATGAGTGACCTTGACGCACCTATTTTGAAATGTTGCCGTGACTCCATATTGGAGCATCTGAATCCACTCACCAAAATTTAATATTATAATAACACCACACGTTCCGTACGTAAATGATTAATGAATGTTTATGAAGTCCTTTGAAATCCCTTGTTGCTAAGAAGCCTCAAAAAATCCCAGATGTGTTATTTCAAAAGGGAGCTCCAAAACACACAGGGCAATTCCGGTATCAATTGTAGCATAAACTTTATTATATTAAAAAAAGTAACTGAAAGAAATGGAGGGAAATGAGTGTGTTCTTAGCAGCAAAGGGTGTCTGTATTTGCCAGTCTGAGAATGATCCACTCCTTGTCCTGAAAGGCTCAGAGCCCATGTTCATAATGTAAAGTGAGCCAGAGACAGTCCTGCCTGCCCTGTCGGACACATTGCTTGCATTGATCCACTTTCCAGACTCATAGAGACAATGAATGACTCCACAAGGATGGACCTTGGTCTGTCTCTACTGGTCAGTATTACAGTCCCAGCTATGCAAGTTCCACAATTCTGGGAGATATATAGCCCTCCCCGCTCATCATCCCAAAGTGGAATGGTGATGTTTGTCCAAACTGATTTTTGATTTGTTAGGAGGGGCTAGGAGCCTGGACATCCACCCAGCAAAACCCCCAGCAAAACCAGCCCAATAAATAACTGTCCCATTCACCTTCACCTCTGCATGCAGGGTGATGGGTTAATCGGGGGAATCGCTGTGACATGTTCCATATGGGGAGAATGGAGAGGTGAGAAGGTTATTAATTTACACCAAATCACTCAGGGAGTCTATGACTAAACCCAAAGCTAAGAGTTTCCCAAGTGACTAGTGATATTTTATTGCCTCAGCTTTTGGACAATTAGTTGAGAATAATTATTTCTGAGCCCCAGGCAAATACTATTTTGAGAAAAGAAATATTTTCAAGTTGAAACGGAGTCATTTATTTAATTTCTATCCTTTTGTTACCTCACGGATGATAGATATTGTAACCACACCTCTCCAGGAAGTAAAATTCAAACTTAGTAGTGTGAGTTCTGAAACACATGTAACGAATGTGAAGTTACCACTGTGCAGAAGACAGACCCAATGTTATTGGTCACTTAAGGGACCTGATTATCCTCTCATTTAGAACTTGAATGAGACAAGTAGTGCAGAGACCTTGTGCTGGTATCCTGCAAGTGGTGAATTTCATTCAGAGTGTTTTTTACACAAGAAATGGAGGAGCAAGGATACCAGGAGGTTTATACTCCGATGAAGAAAGTTTTAATGGGAATGAAAAGTGAAGTATACAATTGCATAATGAAATAAAAGAATATAAATCTATTGCCAGAGTCTCAGAGGTTGACAACCAATCTCCTGCTCCAAGGTGATGCATCTCACGCAAGATGTTCTTCTTTATTTGTTGCAGCTGTTGAGTCTGAAAATCATGTCCTATCATCAGCCATTTAAAAATAATTCTTGTCACAAAGTCATTGTTTAATATGACAAAGCACAATATAGGGAGAGGACTAAGCTAGGAAGCCACTGGAGGAAATAGTCACAAATATAAGGTATAGTTTTAACAGGAGAAAGATATATATATATATATATATATAATGCCAGTTTTCATTCATGGATCTGGATCTAGCTTTTCATTTCTGGGTTGTTCCTTGTTGCATGGATTTTCCTTCTGGGTTTAACATGGCCGACTGCTTCCCTTGTGGTATGTACTGAAGCATTTGGAAGAATAAGGGTATGAGCATCTGCTGCCTGCCGCTGACAATCCGGAAGTGTATGACCTCCCGTGATTGTCTACCTGAACAATATGACCCCCAGAACTCAATGAGCTCCCCATGTCAGTGTGCTGAGGATCCCAATACACTTTCCTGTGGGCAGGAGCTGTGGAGGGATCCTGGGAATGTCACGACAATCTGTGGTGGGTATACCACTGCCCTCAAATCACTGCATGAGGTAATACATGGCTCGTTGCAAGCGTCAACAATTGGTTGTGGGCATGTCACATTGCATGGTGCGTAGCACTGGGTATTGCACAGCTGTCCGTAGGAAGACGTCTTTCTGTGTTGGAGGTAAATCCGAAACACACAGTAAAAAGTAGAGTAAACACAACACACAGGTACCAGTGGAATAAGAGTTTCAAAGTTCAGATACCATAGGAGTAAGGGCCATGTGGGAGCCTAGATAAATAGATGGACAAAAGTAATGTGCAGTGCAAAAAAATGCAATTTTCTCCTTGATAAATCCTGGCTCCAATTTTCTTAGAATCATAGAACCAGATGGGACTAGGGTGACCAGATGTCCTGATTTTATAGGGACAGTCCTGATTTTGGGGGGCTTTTTCTTGTATAGGAACCTATTACCCCCCACCCCCTTCCCAATTTTTTACACTTGCTGTCTGGTCACCCTAGAGGGGACTGCAAGAGTCGTCTAGTCCGACCCCTGCCAAGATGCAGGATTTGTTGTGTTCTTCCTTCTAGTCACTGTGTTCCTTTCCTCCCCTACTCGCCTTTGCCTGCTGTCTTAAACCAGCCCTTTGAACTCTTCACAGTCTCTTTGTCTCCTTCCTTCAGACTCCTACCAATATACCTTTTTCTTTAGGACCTCCTCATCCGATCCTCTGTAAAACCTTCCCTGGTTCCCTTTCCCAGAGATCACCATTGCTTTGAGCTTCCACCAACCCCATTCTTTCCCCTCTCTTTTGACACCCACTCTCCATTCCTTGAGCTTGCTTTAAAAAAAAAAAAATTGAGGAACCATTGTCAATTCTACCTGCCACCTACATAGCCACTTACCTTTTCACTTCTCTATTTAACTATTAATCCTCAGTCCAACACTGCAAACTAAATAGGTGTTATCTGCATTTTAAAGAAGAAGAATGTGAATCACAGAGGGTAAGTCACCTGGCCAGTTAAAGAGCTGGGACTAGAATTCAGGGACACTTAGTTGTATTGTTATAAATTGAATTCTAGTAGAGGCCCCTAATTAGAAGGGGCCTCCTTGTGCTAGGTATTGTACAGACCTAGACTAAGAGACAGTCCCTGCCCAGATGACTGTACAATCTAAATAGAAATTTATAGCTTAGCTTGAAGTGAGGGCAATGTTCATATAATGATCCACTCCTTCTTAAGACTTAATCTCAGCATGGGAATCAGTTCTGTCCATCTGATGTGTGCGGCTGGTGCGTCAGCAATACATGCTAATGAAAAAATAGAAAATATTCTTGTGTCAAAACGATACCCTCAGGCCTAGGTTTTTAAAGCTATTTAGGCGCATAAATTCCATTGCCTGTCAATTTCTCACTACCTTTAAAAGTTTAGACTTAATCTTCTCTGTCAGTCATCACCCTTCTATTTATTTCAGTGGAGTTATAACAGCTGATGGCCTAGGGCTAGAAATGGTAGTTGTTAAGACTAAGATCATAGGAATTCCTAAAAAAGCTCAAACCAGTTGTCCATTAATTAGGTAGTCGATGAAGATCTGGCCATATCTGTATATTTACAAACACATTTTAACAACACTCGTCAGTATACAGTTACTTTTAGGTTGAGTTTTTTCAAATGGGGGGAGGGATAGCTCAGTGGTTTGAGCTTTGGCCTGCTAAATTCAGGGTTGTGAGTTCAATCCTTGAGGGGGCCATTTAGGGATATGGGGCAAAAATTGGGGACTGGTCCTGCTTTGAGCAGGGGGTTGGACTAGATGACCTCCTGAGGTCCCTTCCAACCCTGATATTCTATGATTCTATGAAATGCACTTGAGAGGTGTGAATGCTCAATCCTCAATAAAAATGAGCAGGAATTAACTGTCCTACAAACATTAGATCTTGAAAATCCAAAATCTGCATCCAGCCATGCTTGCAATTGCATAAATACAAAAAGTCCCTTTGTGAAAGGAAAGGCCCCAGCGATACTAAGATTCACACAGTAATTCTGCAGGATTCAGTTAAACCACCAGGAAATCAACATTTCAAAGTGTCTAAAGAGATTGAGTGGAATCAGATTTATTCAGTTCACCAAGGAGGAGAAATCAAGAGAAGTGGTTGGAAGAACCTTGCGTAGTGAGTGCTTTTATATGATTCTTCAGGTTGCATGGAGGATCTGAGACACGCTTTGTGCATGAAGTCCAATTAGTTACCAAACTACATTTGTTTACTGTGGCACTCCTCAGATTGAGGTAATTGTTTTTCTCATTGTTTGAGATTATTAGGTAATTCTCAGTTTTACCCTACACCCTACAGTTTCTTCTTTCTTAAAGCTTTTTGGGTGAAATTAGTTCCAGATATCATTCCACTGACTTCCCTGGATTTACAATGAGTTTGAAACTCCCTCCATCTAGGCTTCAAACATGTATCAGTATCACAATCTGTTTTCATGCATGGTGTTATATTTATGTGGTTTAAATCTATGTTGATATCAATTTGGGGGCTTTGTGGAATTAATTTTTACAATTCTGAGGAAGGTGGGAGACTTTTAGTTGAGTTTTTTCAAACGCATTTGAGACGTCTGTAGTGAGGTGATGACTCTCCGGTGCGGCGCCTCCTGCTGGTCATCCTGGGAATGAGCTCTTCCAGCCCAGAGCGCCCTCTGCAGGCCGGTGTCTCACCTGCCGCTGGGCCCCGTGTCCCTCCTGGACTCCGGTGCTCCTTTGCCTGGGGGTGCTGCCCCTGGCAGTGTCCCCACACTCTGGGTCTCCCCTCCCAGGGGAACCCCCAACCCTCTATCCCCACCTTGCCTCAGTGGCCACTGCCAGCAAGCATCTAGCCCCTGCTCACTGGGGCAGACTGAAGTCTGTAAACCACTCATCATCGGCAAGGAGGGTTTGGACCTGCTGCCTTTTCCTAACCCCAGGCTCATTGCCTTTAGTCAGTTTTGGTTGTTGTAGGGTTTATTTTAGTTTCAGTGCAGGGATTATCTCTTACTCTTTGTTTACAGTGTCGAGAACAGTGGGGACGCAATCTCAGTTGCAGCAGTTGGGAGATACAGGAATTCTAATAATAAGAGAAGTAACAAGAACTAGGAGTGCCAGCCCTTTCATTGAATCACCAAGTGACACAGGGCAAATCACTTAGCCTCTGTGCCTCAGTCATCCCGCCATAATTACCACCCAGTTTACAAGGGTGTTGTCAAGATTAAGGGTTTTATAGAGCAGTTAAAAGAGAAGTTGCTTTTCAAGTTCTATTTCTCATGTTAATTGGTGTCTGAAGCTGTAAAAAGAAGAGGTAGGCTTTGGAAACAGGAGGTCGGAGGACAAGCGGGATGAATGCATGTAGATGGTGCAAGCTCATAATAATGGGGTCTCTACAAAAGGTCTTCAGAAACGGATTTACAACTCAAATGCATTCACAAGCAGGACCCACTGAAACTGGTTGCCTAAGGAAGGGAGACAGAATGAAAGAGGTACAAAGAGTCTGGTAAGAGGGAGAGAACTAGAAGGAGGAGAAATGTAGCCAGAAAGTAAAGGATCGCATCACCTCTGGCTTCCAGGGAGCTATCTATTCCATGTGTATATCTAGGGTCCTAGAAGGTAGCATAATTACCACAATAAATTAGCTTCTAGCCCTTTGTGTTGCTGGCACTTTTAAATGATGTTTACTCTATTACCTATTGTGTGTTTAAGGTTTATGTCCATGGCACAAAGATGTCTTCCCACAGACCAGTGCTACGCCCCAGGTCACGTGACATGCCCTCATCCAATTGTTAACAGCTGCAATGAGCCCTGGGTTACATTGTGTGGTGACTCGAGCACTGTGGTCTACCCACCACCTGTTGTCATGAGGTTCCCAGGACCAAGTCTCAGCTCTTCCCTCAGGAAAGCATAGTGCGATCCTCAGCACTATTTGACATTGGGAGCCCATTTGGTTCTGGGCTTTCTCTTATTTATGGGGGCTCATATGATTCCAGAAGCTTATACAATTATGGGAGGTTGTACACGTCCAGATTGTCAGCGTTAGGCACCAGATGCCCATACCCTTATTCTTCCCAGCAGTCCAGTACCTCCTGCTCTGGAAGCTGTTGGCCATTTTAATCTGAGAAGCAATATCCATAAATCAAGTAATAACCAAAAAATGTAAAAGCAAAATAGAGATCCAATCCTGAGCTTATAGGAAATGGGATTCAAAAGTGCTGAGCACTGAAAACTCCCCTTGAAGTCATTGGAGCTTTGAGTCTTCAGCTCCTTTGAAAATCTGTCTTCTATATTTGTCTTTCTCATGTTACACCTTATGTTAGAGTTATGACTATGTCCTGCAATGTCTGTCTCTTTATTTTCTTAAAATAGTTGAAAACCGGATTTCACTGTCAAAGTGTTGAGCTGAAACACAAAGAACATCCTGCGTGAAATGCTTCCCTTTGGATTGAGCCTTCCAGCCCTTATTGTAACCCTGGATCTATCTAAAGATCTATTCTTTCTACTCTGAATTATTTTATTCTTCAAGTGTATACTCCGCTTCTCATTCCCCTTAAAATTATGCTACATCCCATTATTGGACCTCTGGTTTTCCTTTCCCCTCCATTTTTTTTATTACAATACACTGAGGATGAAATTCAATCTTGTCCATAGCGATTCTGGACTATTTATGTCCCTCTTAAGACGTGTTGTGAGATGAGACCCAGGCCTTTATATGGTCAATAGCATTGCACAGGCCCTCTAAAATCCTTCATTACAACACATATAGGATTCAGAGTAACAGCCGTGTTAGTCTGTATTCACAAAAAGAAAAGGAGTACTTGTGGCACCTTAGAGACTAACCAATTTATTTGAGCATAAGCTTTCGTGAGCTACAGCTCACTTCATCGGATGCATACTGTGGAAAGTGTAGAAGATCTTTTTATACACACAAAGCATGAAAAAATACCTCCCCCCACCCCACTCTCCTGCTGGTTATAGCTTATCTAAAGTGATCATTCTCCTTACAATGTGTATGATGATCAAGTTGGGCCATTTCCAGCACAAATCCAGGTTTTCTCTCCCCCCCGGATTTGTACTGGAAATGGCCCAACTTGATTATCATACACATTGTAAGGAGAATGATCACTTTAGATAAGCTATTACCAGCAGGAGAGTGGGATGGGGGGAGGTATTTTTTCACGCTTTGTGTGTATAAAAAGATCTTCCACACTTTCCACAGTATGCATCTGACAAAGTGAGCTGTAGCTCACGAAAGCTTATGCTCAAATAAATTGGTTAGTCTCTAAGGTGCCACAAGTACTCCTTTTCTTTTAACACATATAGGAGACACTTTGATCTAGAAATGATAATAAGATGTTTCTATCAGTAGTAAGTAGAATGTGCCCTTAATGATTTTAAAAACATAAAACAAAATAGATTTTTTCAGCTATTATATTATGTCATATTGTGATATGTAGTTGGAAGCTGTAGAAATGTTATGCACTGCAAGTACTGATATGTCCCAAAATAAAATAATACAAATATAAAATGGGAAGGAAAAATAAAGAAATGAAACAATTTCTTGTCTCTATATTTCTGGAAGCCTTCTGGACATGAAACCATGAAATAATGAAACATGAAATAAAACATAAATAGCATAAAAGGGGAATACAATGAAATAATTTCTGGGGACTCTGTTTCTGGAAGCCTTCTTGACATGAAACCTGGCCCACACCTGGGTGCAGTCACAGATCAGGGTTCTGTTGTCCTTTTCATTTGTGGAGCTGCAGAGTATTTACTTTGATTTCTGTAGTTATTCCACAGTTACACCATGCTATAATGGAGTTCAGAATTCACTGCAGCCTGTGTTCTTTGCCAACCTCGGGGAAGACCCTACTTCTGATAGCAAATCCACAGGGCATTGGCAAATGGCTGAAGGTGAAGGGAACTTCAAAAGGGGCAGAAATGTCTTTATTGATCTCTTCCCCACATTCCCTGAGTATAAGGTCACCCTATAGCATGCTAAAAGGTGCAAACTTTGATAGACGATAAGGCAAATATTACTGGTCTCCTGTCTCCCCCAATGGATATCTGGATGCAAATACTCAAAGAAAGGATTCTCCAATGAATACAAAGGGCCTAATTCCCCACCACCTTGAACCTACAATTAAAAACAAAACCATTGCAAAGCAGATACAAAAATGGTGTCAAGTCAGAGCCATATGGGGGCATCAGAAGCAAATCCAAAATGGCAGCAGGGATTCAGCATTTCAGATTTCAGTTCCTGCTGTGTCGAGTCCTGCTCTCTCCAGGTCCCTCTGTATAACCACAGTGATCCGCAGTGCTATAGGTCCCAGCTACAGTAAAAAGCATTACACTCCATTACTCAATCAGTAGATAGTGCTTTAATCTATTGATCTAATCTATGGATCTTGTACACAACTCTTCTGACGCCCCCAGATGTCTTGTTGTAGTGTAATTAGTGTATGTGAGAGAATGGACTCGTTTAGCTGTGTTTGCAACATCAGCCTTGAATCAACTTCCGACGACATCCTTAGAACCAAGTATGAAAGGCTAGAAATTCTAGCAGTCCTGTTTTCCCAAGACAAAGAATGTCAAAGGGAAGTTATTTAAATGTGCTTTTATGGGTGGACTGAAATCCAGAATCTCATTGTGGCACTGAACTATTTCTCCCTGATTCTCCATTTCTTTGCACTTTGTACAGTCATTTATACCAGTGCCCATTAGATGTGGATTCTTTGATCTGGTAGCATTTTAGACACACTTTGCACTGGCATAAATGACTATTCCCTGGTAATAGGGATGTCATTCCTTTCTTTTTCACATTCCTTGTGGATCATCCACATTTGGATAGGAGCATTGATTTAGTGGATGTTGGTCCTGCTTTGAGCAGGGGATTGGACTAGATGACCTCCTGGTGTCTCTTCCAACCCCAGTATTCTATGATTCTATGAAGACAATTGTAACCACCTGTAAGTTCTCCTTCTGTCAGCAATTTTACACATTCCTACTCAACATCCTGAGCACTAAAACATGTCCAATGAGTGTGAACTAATCCTATGCAGAGGGCCTGCACAATGCTAGCGACTGCTTTAGGGCTGATTCTCCTTTCTCTACAGGGCTTAAAGGGGAATTAATAGTGCCTGGGCTAGATGTTAGCCCTTGCGAGAGGGGACAATTTCATCCAGAGTGCTTTGCAAATTCAAAATGAAGAAGACAGTAAAACCAGAAGTCCAATAGTACAATGCGGTATAATTTTTAATTAGCAGGAGAAGTGTACACTGGTACAATGAACTAATGCAGAGCATGAACGATACATTTTTAGGGTTTCAAGAGGGGCTGCAGCCAACCACCCACTCAAAGGTGATACATTTCACACAGGATGTTCTTTCCTTCTTTCTTGCAGCTCTCGACTGGGACAATCAAGTTCCATTTTAACCGTTTTAATTTAATTGTTTTCTCATTCTCAATGTGAAGTAAAAGAAGGTGGAGTCTAAAAAGAAAACTAAACAACATTCCCTTGTATATCTTAAAGCTCATTAATGAATCTGTAACATGCTTTTCATGCTGGCTTGTTCCTTGTTCTGTGGATTTTACTTCTGGGTTTGATGTGGCAGACAGCTTCCATAGCGGTAAGTCGTGAAACGCTGGGAGGAGGATGGGTATGAGCATCCGTTGCCTCTTGCTGATAATCCGGAAGTGTATGACCCCCCGTAATTGCCCAGGCTCCCAGAACCGTAGGGGCCCCCTACGCCGAGAGAGTTCCCGATGCCAAAGGGTGCGGAGGATCCCACTACACTTTCCTGAGGGCAAGTGGCAAGAATTGGTCCTGGGAATCTCACGATGACCGGTGGTGGGTAAATCACTGCGCTCGAGTCACTGCATGAGGTAACACACGGCTCATTGCAGGCGTCAACAAAAGGCTGGGGGCATGTCCCATTGCATGGTGTGTAGCACTGGGTATTGCACAGCTGTCTGTAGGAAGACATCTTTCTACGATGGAGGGAAACCTTGAACACACAATGGGGAGGAGAGAAACCATTATTTACAAGTGCAAGTGGAATAAAGCGTTAGAATCTAATACATTATGGCACTAGCAACCTTCCAGCAACCTAAATGTATACTTGGAAGACTATATAGCTTCATAGAAGCCACATGATCCATTGATCTTTTAATTCCTGCCTACATTTATTCTCTATTTCTCTTTCTAGTTCTCTCCCTCCATTCACCCTTAGCCTCTCTCTTGACCAACCCTTGGGTACCCTTTTTACTCTCTTTGTCAGTCGGTTGATGGATCGATGGATAGATTGTCTAGGTTTCAACAGTGTGCAGCACGCTATCTATCTAAGAGACTGTTCCTGCCCAGAACACTTTGCAATCCCAATAAAAATTTAAAGCATGGATTAACAAGAGGGCTATGTTAATAGGGATTCTCTCCTTTTTAAGTTTTAATCTCAGCGTGGAAACCAGTTCTGTCCATTATCAGAGTTCAACCCTCTTATGTTTAAAACTTACCAGTCAGCACTACTTGCTAGTGAATAAACAAAAAATATCCTTTTGTCAAACCAAAACTAAGGGCTAGATCTTCATCTGATGACAGTCTTGACAGTTCCATTTACTTCTGTGGAGTTAAAAGAACTGAGGATCTCAGTCTACAATTGTTAGTAGTATGACTAAGTTTTTAGGAATACCTATACCATATCAGGCTACTAGTCCATGTAGATAGGCAATCAGTTGAAGATCTGGCCATATATGTATATTTGAACACACGCACAGGCATACTTTCCACTGTCAAATTACATATGGAGTGAAATTTTTCAAAGTAATTTAAGGAGTTTGGATGCCCAATCCCGAATAAACCTTCTTAGCAATTAAGTGTCTCTAATCTCTACAATGCTTTAAAAATCCCAGCCTTAACTTTTAAAACCTGCATCCACCAATGCCACTGCAACTGAATAAGTACAAAAGGTCCTTCCATGGAAAGAAAGCTCCAACAGCACTGTGAATCACAGAAGACAACAGTTATAAAGAGATGGAGTGGAATCACTTACTCAGTTGACCGAGGAGGAGAAGAGGTTAGAAGAGTCCTGAGTCCTGAGTGCTTTTATACGATTTCTCAGATTGCCTGAAGGATCTGAGACACCCTTTGTGCATGATGGCCAATTAGTCACAAAACAAAATTTCATCAATATGTCACTCCTTAGATTGATGTAATTGTTTTGCTCATTGTTTGAGATTATAAGGCAATTCTCAGTTTCACCCTACACCCTACAGTTTCTTCCTTCATGAAGCTTTTTGTGTGAAATTAATTCCTGGTATCATTCTGCTGATGGTACTGAAGCTAGGGCTTGTCTATGCGGTGAGGAAATGAGCAAAATGGGGTGGGGTGTCATTTCTAAACTGTACAAACGTGTTGCTTATTAACTGGTCTCTGTGTACTCTGCTGCTGTGCACTAAAGGATCCTTAGTGTGCTTGAACACAGCACTTTTTCAAAAGGGCACTACATTAAAGTGAACCAGGAATTTTTTGTGCGCAGCAGCAGGGTCTACAAGGGCCAATTAATGTACAACACATTAATGCACTTTAGAAATGGAATCCTTGTAAGTGCACATTACCCCACTGTGGAGACAAGACCTTACCATGCAATTGAAGTTAAATCCCTGTATGTCTTTTACAAATATCAGTATCACCATTAGCTTTGATACACAGTAGTCTATTTCCGTGTCTTACATCCATCCTGATATCTACTTGGGGGTATTGTGGAGTTTATTCTTGCCTCTCCAAGGAAGATATGCAGCATTTTTCTGCATCCTCTGGCTCTCCACCCATAACTGTTCTTTAGGGGTCTAATATAACAGCTATTGGAGTGTGTGGGCATCTTGAGTTCATTGGGTCCCGAATCAGACCCTATGGGCCGTAATTCATTACTAAACAGATGGCCAGCATCAAAGCTCTTCCTCATTAAAGTGTCACTTAAGCCTTCAAAATGTCTGGCTGCGTAGATCTTTTGACGTTAGCGTCTGCCTGTCAGGACAAAGGGTGGCTCCTGATCTGGTGAGGGTCTTCAGACACATCTTGGTGGGAGGACTATGTTAATTTCCCACCTTCAATTGTCTACAATCTTGTTGATTGTTTATATAATAAAGTTGTGGCCTTTTGAGCCAATATCAGATCTACGGTGTGACATGTCTTTAAGCAAACCTCCTAGATATAAACTTTCATTGGGGATGTACCATGGAGCCCAAAGAATTCGAAACACTTCACTGAACACTCATTAATGTGTTACATATGCAATCTGTTTTGTTTTTATAAGCTTAACAGAATGTCACTGGAATTAGACATCTTAGCAGTGAGGTATAGTGTCTCTTTAATATCTACGTGTCAGAGTTACTTGTGTTGCTTCCCTAACCAGGTCATGGTTGTACACTTGGAAATTGGGATTCTTTGATTTTCTTAAAACAGTAACTTAGTGGTTTTTTTCATAACAATCCCTTCAAAAGCGTATGGACCACATTCTCAGCTGGTGCAAATGGGCCCACTTCTCTCAGCTTCAATGACACTATACTGATTGACACCATCTGTAGATCTGGCCCTATATTTCAAACAATTTTTCCCTCAGACACTCCTGCTTTTTCTGTGACAGATTTTCCCTTCTACTGTTTTATAAGCTGATGCCATTTAGTCATGCGTAAAAAACCCTCCAGTTCTGCCTCCATGTTAAGTCTTTGGTATGGAGCTTGAAGAACTGAAAGCTGAGAGTTTCGACTGGATGAATTGCATGGGCAATGAATTTTGTGTGGCGACACATTCAGACTTCAGGCAGATCTGTCTCACATCCTCCTGGATGTCTAAGAAAGCATACAAAAATATTACAATTCAGCCCTCTTCTAAAAACTCCTCCTGATTTCCTGTCTTGGGTGAACTGGTTGGGTGTGATTTGATTCAATCTCTTTATAGCTGTTGAAATGTCTCCTTAGTGATAGTTTTAACTTGACACCGAATCCTGCATCCTCTGTGATTCTTATAAATGTTATGGGGTTTGTCTCCATAAAGGAGTCTTTCCCTGATTACTCATTTGCAGGCATTGGAGGATGCAGGCTTTAAAAATATGAGGGATGCATTTTGGAAGTCACGCAGAGATTTGGGGTACCCAATTCCCATTATTTTTATATACACATATATATCCCTTCGATGGCTTTGCAATAACTACGCATAAAAGTTCTCTGATATTAGACATTATTACTTTGACACTTCAAATTGTATACAGATCCTTTGCTGACTTAACTGAGCCATGGCAATTTATACCAACAGATGATCTGAGAGTATTTCCATAAAACCACAGAGGTGAGCTTTTGTATATACTACTGATGTGTAACCTTATTATTTCAGAAATGTGCGCTCTCTCTCTCTCTCTCTCTCTCTCTTTCTGCTTCTTCTTCTTCTTCAGGTTAAGGTCAACATCTAAGTTAGGGTGTCAGGAAGAAACTCTCCCTACGGGCAGCCTATTCCAAAATTCATCATATCAGGGTTCTTATACTTTCCTCGGAAGTACCTGGTGCTACTCATTATCAGAGACAAGATACTGGACTAGATGGACCACTGGTCTGATCCATTATAGCAATTCTTAGGTTTATAGATGTACAATAAGGAGATTGCTATCCGGATCCACAGCTGGTGTGAGTTGGCCAAGATGCGAGTGACTGGAAATGATGATGATTTCCACCAGCTGAGCATCCAGCCCTTCGAAGCTGATTTCTCAATCCCTAACAAGTTAGTCATCAGGAAATACTGTTCTCTCAGAGCATTGAAAATAAAAGCGTGGAACCAGTTTGCACATACAGATTAGACAGAAATAAAGGAAATAGTAACATTATCCCTTTCCTATGCTGCTTTATAATTTTGTAGCCTACTGTGACAGTACCAGGCATCCTTTGGAGAAATATTCTCTATTGAGTGGTCACTTCTTAGAATAGGTCTTTTTAAGACATGTCTGCTCATTAACCTACACAAGCCTATGGGCTTTTATCAGAAGAAATCTAGGAGTGGAAAACTGAAGAGAGGATATTAAACAACATAATGTAACAGAGGGAACTGGGCAAGAGTTGGGGACTTTGGAGAGGTGAATGATCTCGTGGTTAAGGTACTAGATTGGGACACAATACATTTTCATTCACTTCTTGACTCTGCTACAGATTTCCTGGACGATGTTGACAACCTCACTCGGGACAGATTTTCAAAAAGGCTTAGTACCACACATGCTTGGGTGTGTTGATTGCCGACCCTCAGCATTAGTCCCATGACTGGAGCTCCCTTCAGAGCTAGGTTTCTCATCATCTTAGCCCTACTTTAAAAGCTTAAGAGGGACTTAAATGGTTGGTAGGTGAATTATAACCCTGTCGGGCAGTGAATTATAACCCACAGGGCCTGATTCAAAAACAGTTGAACTCGGAGAGATTTCCACGGACTTCCATCAGCAATGGATCAGTCCCTCAATGAATAATTAATTGTGGGGATGAAAAGCAAACAGAATAAAGACTCTCAACTTCTTAGGAATTTCAAGGGTGAACTGCACAACGGTCCCAGCTCAGACAAGAGAACTAAAACAGAATACTGCTCATGATCGGAAATTGTGCTGCCTGTAGACCCCTGAGAAAATGTCATGTTATGAAGTTGTTAAAAGAACCCAGCAAATGGAGTGAGTTTCATTTCTGCTGTAATTGCGGCGGGGTCTGTGGATTGATACCAGGAAGGAATTTACATATAAAGTTTTAAGATGAATGGAACCTGTAAGGGTGTAACACAAATGTCATATTATGTGGAGATGAGAACACAGTGTTAATCAGGATCAGAGAGCAAAATAATTACATCAACTAGATGACATATAGAGGTGCAATACATTTTGTTTGATATGGACTTCATGCACTCATATCTCATGTCTCATATCTTCCTGGTTGTAAGCTCATGACTCAGGTCTCTTCTAATCACTTCTCTTGACTTACCCTTCTCTGTGAACTGGGAAGCTTTGATTTGATTCCACCTCCTTATAATATTGAAATGTTACTTTTGAGATATTTTTAACTTAGGAATGATTCCTGCACAAATACCATATGATTCTTTAAAAAGTTAAGGGTTTACTCTCCATGACAGACTCCCCCTCCTAATTTATTCAGTTGTAGATGTTAGTAGATGCAGAGTTTACGCATATGGGGGAGGGACTTTGTAAGCCACACAAGATCTTAGGATACTCAATTCTAATTATTTTTATATGAGGAATGGACAAATATATCCCTTACATGGATTTGAAATCTCTAACCCTAAAAGTACTCCAATAATAGACATTGTGACTTTGCAGCTTTTAAATATATACTTATCCAGCCATATCCTTAGCTGACTTCTTTGGAGACAAGGCAATTTACACCAACGGAGGATCTAAACTTATTATTCATGTAAAATGACGGAGATCAGCTTTCATATATAACTATGGAAGTGCCACTGTATTCTTGTTTTCAATTTAGTTGATAGAGAAAAAAAACACAGTGTTTGAAGGGATAAATGCTTAACTTGTGCCAGGGCTCAGCCCATGGCACCTCTAGGTTTGGCAGTTCGTAGTCTCAGCATCACTGACCTTGCTGCATCTGTTATGAATGTAGAATATTGCTTGAATCCCAGCACCTCTTTCATTACAAATTAAGCACTGGAAGGGATTTATAGAAACCCTCCTCCTACAGGTCAAAGCCAACCTCTGCTACATCCACACTACATGCCCATTTCAGTGGCGTGTGGTGTACATGTAGCTACATGCCAGTGCAAAGCACTTCTCGGCCACACTTCAGTGTGTAGCTATGCAGGTCAGTGAAAGGCTCTAGCAGACAGAAGGCAGGGAGGAAAGGCTCTGCCAGCCCTGCCAACCGTTCCCCGCTGCAGGAATCTTTCCCCGCTGCCTCCTCCCTGCTACAGCCTTTGCTGCTGCTGGCCTCTATTACAGGGAAGCCTCCAGAAGCAGGGAGGCAATGGGATACTACACTGCTAAAATGGCAGGCTTGGGAGAGTAGGGAGCCATTTACTCAGGTACCTAGCCACATCCCCAGGCGTGTCTTTACTCACCTAAGCCTTGCCTCACCGTCTACACTGCTATTTACACCTGTGCTCGGGGGGCTACCAGGCTATGAACATTACATGCCACCAAAAGAAGCGTGTAGTATACATGCACCCTTAAGGATCTTAGGAAAAAACTCCCGCTATGGCCAGTGTCTTCCAGAATTCACCACTTCTGGGTTTTTATACTTTCCTCTGAAGTACCTGCGGCTGGATGCTATCAGAGACAAGGTACTGAAGCAGATGAACAGCTGGTCTAACCCAATATGGAAATTCTTGTGTTTCCATGCACATTTATATCCAGCTCCTCAGCTGGCGAAAATCAGTGGAGATCCAAGTGAGTGGAAGCATCATGATGTAGACCAGCTGAGTATCCCGCCTTTAAGGACTTCCTTTGACAATCCCTAATGATTTATTCTTCAACAAATATTTAAAATCAAAGTGCCGAACTAGTACATTTAAATGCTGATTTAAACCCTATTAAGGAAATAGCATTATGAACACTGTCCCCGCCCTCCTTAAAATTTGGATAATAATCCTTCCTCCAACGCTTTGATCTGTTTGGTTAATTTGTCAGTTATTCAGGGCAGGGAATGTCTCTTCCTCCGTGTTTGTTCAGTTGGCCCCAGATCACCGTTACAGCTTCTGGGAAATACTGAAATTCTAATTATAAATAATAACACTAAAGAGAACTTAATTCTACTCCTGGCTCTATCAGTGATTCACCAACTGACATAGAGTAAATTACTTAGCCTCTGTTCCTTAATTATCCTATCTCTAAACAGGAATAATAACTATCTAATTTTCATGGGAGTTTTAATGATTATAGTGGCATGGAGCAGTGAAAATGGATGTTGCTTTTTAAGCGTAGGATAAAATTTGTATTGTCAGATGCTGTGAAAAGAAGACCTAAGTTCATAAAATAGAGGGCCAAAGGACAAGAGAGTGAAGGGGTGGGAGTACTGAAATCTCAAAGCAGTAGTGACCTCTAGGAAAGGTCATCAGTGAAGTACACAATATTTCTCTGAATATGTAAAAATTCAAACTGCTCTAATTTCACAGCCAGAATGAGATCATCTCCAAGAATGGTTGGCATACGTTATTATGCTCAAAGAAGCAAAATCAGGGCTGACCAAAGGTTTCATCCCAGAGGGGTTCCTTAGGACAAGGATGAAACTGCAGAAAACACTTCAAAGTCTTTGGATCAGGAAACCTGGCTAAGTACAGATCAGGGATGTTAGGCTGGGAAAGACCAGGCCCATGTAAGTATTATTTCTGTATGGGAGGGGGGCGGAGGGCGGGAATCCAAGTTCATTACAATTCACAAAAAAGTAAGAGATTCTCTTCAAAATGGTATCCCACATCAGTGCTTAGAGTAGACTTAATGGTACCAATTTAGGGTCATTTTTTCAAGGTGTCCCCAAGATTTATTCCCCTCTCCCCCCCCAGAATGTACTATTAAAATCTCCAGATTGTAATAACTTTATTTGCATGGGATTAAGGGAACAGTCTATGGCTCTGATCCTCATGAAGTCTGAATCACTGGACTGCTCCTGAGCCCAGCAATATAATGAGACCAAGAATCAGTTTAGAAACCCAATATTTCAAATGTTGTTGAATTGCAAATGCTTTAGTAACTTATTTACAGATAGTTCATGCCCCTGCAAAGTGTTGTTTCTTAGGAGCACTGTTATGAGTGGTTTGGGAAAGATACACTGGCCCTTCAAATTAAAGACTGAATTTGAACCCTGGTTGTGAGATTTGTGCCTTTGCAGCTTGCCGCTGCTTGGTGAATGGGCTGCAACTGGGTTCCATGTGGAAGTATGAGAGATGTGTGTAATGTGATGAAATTCAGAACCCTACCAGTGAAATCCCTATCTATCCACCCGAGTACTACCCTGGGAGATTCTGATGGGCAGATAAGGAGGGGAAAAGGAGTTGAATAGGACGGAAAGCATTTGTCACAGCTACCATCTCAGGATGTGGTTTTCTCTATTGGGTGTTGCAATGCAGCTGATAACATCCCATTGTGGTGACGGCCATTTCACATCTCTGCACACTCCTTGTCCTACATAGAGAGACAGAGAAACCCTTCTGCCTATACAGGAGCCTTAAGTGGGTCTCACCTGCTGCTTCCATCTGGGAGATTCACTATTTGGATACTCTTATCTACCACCTTGTCTCCTCCTTTTAGCCTCTACAGACTTAGCAGGGACAGAGTTAGAAGAAAGAACTGGTACACACACACATAAGAATGGCCATAATGGGTCAGGTCAATGGTCCATTTAGTCCACTGTCCTGTCTCTGACAGTGGCCAGTGCTTCAGAGGGAATGAACAAAACAGGGCAATTATTGAGTGAGCCATCCTCTGTCGTCCAGTCCTGGCAACTGGCAGTCTGAGGTTTAGGGACACCCAGAGCATGGGGTTGTATAGCTGACCATCTTGGCTAAAGGCCATCATTGGACCAATCCTCCATGAACTTATCTAATCCGTTTTGAACCCAGTTATACTGTTGGCCATCACAACATCCCCTGGCAAGGAGTTCCACAGACTGACTGTGCATAGTGGAAAGAAGTACTTCCTTCTATGTGTTTTAAACCTTCTGCCTATTAATTTCATTGGGTGACTCCTAGTTCTTGTGTTATGAGAAGGAGTAAATAACACTTCCTGATTCACTTGTTTCACTCCAAGATTTTATAGACCTCTATCATATCCCCCCTTAGCTGCCTCTTTTCCAAGCTGAAAAGTCCCAGTCTTATTAATCTCTCCACATACGGAAGCTGTTTCATACCCCTAATCATTTAATTGCCCTTCTCTGTACCTATTCTTGTTCCAGATATCTTTTTTGAGATGGGGCGACCAGATCTACACACAGTATTCAAGATGTGGGCATACCACGGATTTATAGAGAGGCAATAGGATATTTTATGTCTTGTTATCGATCCCTTTCCGAATGGTTCCTAACATTCTGTTCGCTTTTTTGACTGCCGCTGCACATTGAGCAGATGTTTTCAGAGAACTACTCACAATGACTCCAGGATCTCTTTCTTGAGTGGTAACAGCTAATTTAGACCCCATCATTTTGTATGTGTAGTTGGGATTATGGTTTCCAATGTGCCTTACTTTACATTTATCAAAATTGAATTTCATCTGCCATTTTGTTGCCCAGTCACCCAGTTTTGAGATCCCTTCATAATTCTTCACAGCCTACTTTGGACTTAACTATCTTGAGTAATTTTGTACCATCTGCAAATTTTGCCACCTCACTATTTACATGTTCACATCCCTAGTGCACCAACAACCTCTGGACGTGACAGTCAAATGACAGCTAAACACCTTGAATTCCTACCCTGATCAATAGTGCTACACGTTCCTACCCAAATGCACAAGTACTGAAACTTGTGTAACATCGGTGAAATAAACCCTTGTGCAAAGCACCTGCATGATGCTATTGACAATCTGAGGCACCTGACTCTACCCTGACTATTTTGCATAGGCTGTCTCCAGGGAATTATTTCAAACACAGTGGTTTATAAATTAAGAATTGAGGAGGAAGGAACACCAGAAGACAATACTATGATACAGTATAAGTTTTAATGGGAATCAGAAGTTGAGTTTACATTTTGCAGAACAGCAAGTATAAAGTATATCTTGCTAGAGTTTCAGGAACAGCAGCAATCAAAAACTCGCTCCAAGGTAACAAGTTTCACATAAGATGTTCTTCTTTCTTTCTTGTAACACTTGAGTTTGACAATCAAGTCCTGGTTCCAACCACCACAAAATACGTGGTTTACCCAATTCGGTGTGAAATAGGACAAAAGAGTATAACAAGAGGACTAAGCAGCTTTGCTATTCCTCATTTTGCATAGCGAAATTACAAGCCATAAAGAAACGGTACCTATTCCTAGGCAGGCTAGGGCTTAATTTTCTTTAACATTAAGACATCTTTAAACCACTGTAGACATGTAGAAGGGCCAAAGTGTACTTGAGATTCTGCACTACCATATTCATACTGGAATAAGAACACGACTGGGAAACCATAGGAGGAAACAGTCACATATCTAAGGTAAAGCGTAACATGAACAATATATTTATGGGCTTGTATTTCAGAGGTGCTGAGCACTCACAAACTGACTTACGTTGGAACACGGGGTGATCAGCCCTTCTGAAAGCCATGCCCATAAACACAGTCATAAATCCGTAGGTTGCTTTTTTGTTTCCTGGTTGTTCCTTGTGCCATGTCTAATCCTGCTGGGTTTCACGCGGCCCACAGCCATACATATTTAACCATCGGGAAGAACGAGGGTCTGAACATCCTCTGCCTAATGATGGCAATCCAGGAGTGTAGGACCTCCTGTTATTGTACAAGGCACATGCACCAACAGAGCCCTTGTTATCATAGGAGCTCCCGGACAGGTAGGCGCCCCGGTAGCCAAATGAACTGCCGATGCCCAATGGTTCTGAGCTTCCCACTACACTTTCCTGAGGGCAAGTGGCAAGAATTGGTCCTGGGAATCTCACGACAACCGGTGGCGGGTAGACCACCACACTTGAGTCACCGCACGATGTAAAACATGGCTGGTTACAGGCATCAACAAATGGCTGTGGGCATGTTACATTGCATGATGGATAGGATGGGTATTTGCACAGGTCTGTAGAGAAAGACATCTTTCTTCAGTGGAGGTAAACCTGAAACACACAGTGAGAAATAGAATAAACATAATACATAAGTGGCAGTGGAATAAGATGCACAAGACTCAGATACTATAAAAATTGGGGTAGATAGATAGATAGATCTTCCAGTAAATTGCCCTCTGTGATAGGTATGGCAATTTCCTGCAATACCCTGGACAAACCTCCTTGAATTAAATTAAACTATATTGAATTCAGTATACCACCTTTGGAGTCCACTGTATTAAATGACTGGTTATGTACCCTTGTGGGGAGAGATTGTATGTATGTATTTCCATGAGGAGAAGTAGCTACAGTTCCTCTAGGAATTGAAAACAGTGGAGGTGGTTTAGGCAAATTCACTCAGGTTCTAACACTGTCAGAGAAACACTATCAGCTGCAGAGACATGCATATACTGGTTCAAACTGGTTTCTCTAGAGACCAGAAGGGACTTTTGGATAAAAAGCCTGAGTTTAAACTGACCCAGGCCCTTCTTTCTGATCCAGCAAATGGACAGGACCTCTGGTCTATGTGGGTCCCAGTCCTTAGGGAAAGGTGGCCAGGTACTTTGGGCTACTGAGGGTGCATGTTCTGAGCAAAAGTTGTTTTAAACTTGCGACCACAGAAAAACCTCTGAGTGGGGTGTGAAGGGCTGTTCACTGCCCTGAGCCCTTGTTGGGGTTGGGACGGTCTCTAATAAGCTTATTAGCATGTGTGGACACTCTTTTACTGTTTTAATATGTTTTCTCTGTAATGCATTTTCCTTAAGAATGAATGTGCTTGCTGATAAAGAGCTGTGTGGTAACTTAACCATGGCAATGACCCTGTGAATCATCTCTGAGGAGCTGGCCACCTGAGGCAGTCCATCTTTTGCTGGGGATATCACAGTATCGTCAGAGGATTGTGCAGTCTGTAAATAGCCCAGTCAGGAGGGAGAGAAAGGTGTCTCCCCACCGGATAGAGATGATGCCTGACCAGTGTGGAGCCTAGAGTGACCTTGCTGGACCACAGAGGGGCAATATGGCTGCATTTTTCCTGAACTGTGACACCTTCTCCTGTAAAGCATTCACTGATGACATTTCCTAGTTATTAACACTGCCTTGACCTTGAACCCTTGTTCCCTCCCCATTGCTTTGTCTCTCTCCTCCCACTTGCCCCCTATTTCTTGAGCCTGCTGTCTTGCAACTCCTATCTCTTCTGCTTACATCTGCAGACATTGGTAAATTGCTATCTAGTACCTGCATGGCACCTTATGATTTTATTGAGCGATTCGGCCATTAAGATGAAGAACAATTATGTGAATGGAAATTAAGGTAGAGACGATAAGTGACTATCGTGATCCATGGGGAAAACCTTGAACAAGAACTCATGTACTCCAAGATGGTGTTAATCTTATTATTTATAAGTTGGATCCCTGTATCTCCTAGAACCTCCATCTGAGAACTGAATTCCATTGAGCTGCACATTGTACAGAACTGGAATAAGAGACAGTCCCTGCTCAGCAGAGAATACATTTTATATAGAAAATTAGAGCATGGGTTAGAGCAGGATCAAAGTTAATCATGCTGGTCTCTTTATTAAAGAGTACCCTAAGCATGAAAACCATTCTGTCCATAGAAAGTGGCCCTCTCACTTCTAGAACTCATGGAAGGACAATACCTGCTAATGAATAAACAAAGTATTCTTTTGTCAGAACAAATACCTAAAGGCTACATCCTCAGGTGATGTAAATTACCACCATTCTGCCAATTTCTGTGAATATATGCTGACAGACACCGGCTGAGGATCAAAAATTGCAAGTTGCATGAATAGACAGAAGGACCAATCGTTTTTCTTGATCAGACCAGTGGTCCATCTAGTGCATTATTCTGTCTCTCACATTGTCTGGCACACAATGTTTCATAGGACAACAGAAAAAAAATGGAAGTGGCTCCTTATGGAGTAAACTATCCATAATGGGAGTTTCTTCCTAACACCGGAAAGGTACATATTGGCTTTGTCCTGAAAACTCAGAGTTTACATATAGCCCTTCTAAGAGTTGAGATTTTGTATATATCTCTATGAAACTGAAAAGAGGAAAAAAAAGTTAAACTGCTCTAGTGATACATGAAAGCTGATCTCCATAGAAAGCAAAATACTCAGGGCCAGCCCAACAGCTGCTATAAATTGCTGTATCTTCACTGTAGTCACCTGAGGATCTGGCCAAATGTTTGTATTAAAAAATCCTAAAACAAGAGTCTCCAGTATCCAAGATTGTTAAAGGTGAGATTTTTCCAAGGTGAGTAAGGGATCTGGATTCCCTATAACCAATTAAAACGTATAGGAATTGACTCTCTGAAACTCCTATGGGGATTGGAAAATCCCAGCTTCAACTTCTAAAGCCTGCATCCATCGATGCCTGCAACTGAATAAATGCAAAAAGAGTCTTTCATGGCAAGAAACCCACTAACAATGCTAAAACTCAGAGTATTTGTGAGAAACTCAATTAAAACTATCGCAAAAGCAGCATTTCTATAATTATAAAGAGATTGAATCTAATCAGACTTACTCAGTTCACCGAGGAGAAGAAGTCAAGAGAAGTGGTTAGCACAGCCCTGAGATGCGAGTGCTTTTATACAATTCTTCTGCTAGCCTGGAGGATTTGTAACACCTTTGTACATGAGGTGTTGCACATGTCACTCCTGCAATTGATGCAATAATTTGGCTCACTGCGATCATTAGGCAATTCTAAGCCCCAGATGATATGACACATGCATTGCAACCTTCAGGTTGCTTTCACCTCAAACTTGTTTAAGCCAAATTCTGGTTTCGTTCCACTGACTTCACGGGATTTATTATGGGAATGAAGCTGCTTCATGTATTTCGTTTTTCTATTAACAACTTGGCAACAGGAATGCCTCTCAGAGATGTATCTGTATCACATTTCTACGGCATGATCAGGATTCTACTTTAGCCCTTTAAACCAAGGCCCGTATCTGGTTGGCGGCAGTTTTCTCTTGCAACGCCTAGGGAAGTAAGATCCTTTATTTTGCAAGCTTTGGATCCCCACACTCAACCATTCCCTATGTAGCTGAGCCAATGCCCAAGGAAGTCTGTCAGCATCTTCCCAGTGAGTTGAATTGGTTGTGAATCAGGCCTGTGCTGCCCTTAGCTCCTCGACAGAGTATAAAGCTGTGCACCATTTAAATCTCTCTTAAGCATTCAAAGTAACGCTTACACGGGACTGATGTCGTGCAGGGGCCTATGTTGTGGTCCTCTGTGCAGGGGTGAATTTCACCATATGGTGATTAGAAATTCAGCTCTGCAGGGACCGTGAGACCAAAGCTTTTGAACCAGAAACTCCAAGGGACCATCATAACAGAACTTCACAGGGCTGCTATTGCAGGTTTGGTCCTTGACTCAAGAGAATGATGTCAATGGGTGAAAGGAAACAGTGCAGTGTTTTATAAAGACTTTGGAGTAGACCCTTGGACCTTTATCTCCACGACCCACCAAAACTGCTGTGTTCTTGGACAATGGATGTGACGAAGCCCAGGAAGAATTATATGAGAAATGGAGATAAAACCTTCTTGGTCAAGGGGGGATGTCTGTGAAATGAGCTCCCAGATATAACCAGATTAATCCAGAGTCTGACCAATTTTAGCACAGGATGCAAAATCCACCTCTTTCAGAGAGCTACCCTGTTATATGTGGAATAGTTTTTAAATTGCTATATAAACTCCAAGTAGAGCTTCCTACAACCAGGGAAGTACGAAGTACAAAAGACTCTATGAAGTTTACTTGGGAAATGTCTGTGGATACCTGGGAACATGGATATCTAGGAACTGGGAACAAGGTTCCTCCAGTCTTATGTTCTTTGTGCCATAGTACCCAGTAGCAGCTATGTCAGAGAAGTTAAACTAGGAAATGTTTAGATACTCTGCTAGTGGGGACTATGGAACATTCTCAGATATGAGATAAATAAATAGATTAAAAATCCCCCCAGAATGTCTAATTTTCACCATCACCCTGCTTTTAACATATAGGGAGAAGAAAGAGGATAGAGTTTATTGATTTACCAAAAATTATGCAAAATGTCTGTGGCTAAACACAAGGCCAAGATTTTCAAAAGTGACCCGTGATTTTGGTGCCCAAGTTCAGAGATCTTTAAGAACCCCAGTTTTCAAAAGTGCTCAGTTCCTGGTCTCTGGAGCCCAGTCCCCTTGAAGGCATCTCGAGTGGGCACCTGAACTCACTAGTTACATTTTAAATTCTTGGCTTTCAGTTCTTCAGATTTTATCCTGAAGGAATGAGAGCTTTCAACTAGAGTCAGAACAGCCAGCTAAAGAAATGTATAGATGTACCTAAAGAACAGAGGATGCTTCTCCTACAAAGAAGAAGAGAATGCACATAACTGGTAGAAGTGGAGTGTCCAAGGAGAATATTACTTGAAATATAGGGCCAAACCCTCAGCTTGTGTATACTGGAAAATGTCATTGGAGTTGATTCAGGACACACATGACCAGAGGTCCCTTCACAGCTGAATTTCTAATCATCAAAGAAAGAAATTCACCACAGGCCAGAGGTCCGGCATAGATGCTTATGCATCACTTCAATCCCCTTTAGCCCTACTTTGAATATATAAGAGGGATCTCAATGGTGCATAGACTTCTTGTTAGCCCTTTGTCAATGAGAGAATTGCAATGGATAGGCTCATATCTGAAGGCAATTCCATTCATTGGAAAGACACCCCATGGGTTTCAATGGGCACTGTAACAGGCTCATCCTCAATAGTTGTAGGTGGGGATACTAAGCATACAAAATAAAGTCTTCCACCCTCCAGTGAGTTGCAAGGGGAAATTCCAAACTAGCTTCTAGCTTGGATTTAAAGAATTCAGATTCACTCCCATCTTGACAGCAAGGAAGTCAGTGGAATAATACTGGGAATGAACATGGTGGTTAATTAGTTAAGATAAAAGCAATCTGCAGGATGTAATGTGCATGTCATACAATGCAAGACTAAGAATTGACTAATAATTATAACAATTACCATAACAGTTTACAGGAAAGAGAGGAGCTACCTATGCAAAATATTTCGTTTGGAACTTGACAAAGACTTCCTTTTGGGGGGTCTAAAAACTATATAAAAGAGTTCACAATTCAGGCTCTCCTAACCATTTTGCTTGACTTATTCTCCCCAGTGAAGTTAATGTCTGATTCAATTCATTTTTTATTACTATTGCTTCAGTGACAGTTTAATCTTCCAAATGAATCTTTAACAATAAAACTCTGTGATTCTTGGCAGTGTTGGGTGGTTTCTTTCCATAAAAGCGAGTAGTTAGTCACTGGTGAATTCAGGCTTTAAATATATAAGGCAGAAAATTTCAAAGCCACAGTGTTTCAGAAGCCTTAATTCTGGTTAACTTTGCAAGAGCTGGAGCTCACAAGAGACATACAATGTAGCATAGTGAACTGACCAACAGAATTCACCTTTGAGAGGATGAATAATGTGCTTAAGGCAGTGGGTTGGGACACAGGAAATCGGAGTTCTATTTAACTGACTCTATCACAGTTTCCTGGGTGACCTTGAACAACTCAGCTGGGGCTAAATTTTCAAAAAAGCTCAGCTCTCAGAATGCTTAACTGATTGAAAACCTTGCCCTTCATCCCTCTGTTCATGGGGATAATAGTTCTTCCTTCCACACATTCTCTGGCTTGTCTAATTCATTTGTCAGCTCTTCAAGACGGGGACTGTCTCAGATGTTGTGTTTGCACAGTAAGCCACAATCTCAGTTGTGGCATCCAGGAGATACTGAAGTTCAAATCATATGATACATAATAAGGCTAACAATAATTAGGCATTCCTGAGTTCTAGTCCCAGTCTTTCCACTGGCTCATGAAGTGGCCTCGGGCAATTCAGTTAGGCTCCGTGCATCAGAGAGCTCTTGATTAGGTAATGAGATAATAACTACCTGCTCCACGTGAGTGTTGTGAGAATCAGTGGTTGCATAAAGGCAAGCTGCTATGAAGATTATCGACAGCCTCCTTGTTAATGTCTGAAGCTGTAACAGGAAGGATTAAGAGCTGCAGGAGGGAAGTCTCAGGAAATAGAGGGCTAGAGGGGAGGGATGATGATTTTGCAAGCGCAAAGAAGTGGGATCTCGACAAAAGGTCACCAATGAAGGCTTTATAGAATAAGCGCATTTCAACGGTAGATCTCAAAGAAATGAGGAGGTTGCTTCGGATGAGTAGTGGGTCAAAGAGTTTGGAGTGAGTAAGGCTCAAAGGGGTTGGTTAGGAGGGAGGCTAAGGGGAAATAAAAGGACCAGAAGGTATAAAGGGGAGCAGAGATATGGCTGGGAATGAGAGGACCAAGTAATCATTGCCTTCTCTTTAGTTATCTATCTGGTGTGGCCCCCCATTGACACAATACCTGAGCATTGGGCCTCTGTCCCATTGGAAGGCCTGCCTTATGCTTACTCTACTCTGCACAGATAATGAGGAGTCCTTGTGTGTTTCATGTTTATGTTCATCACAGAAATATGTCTTTCTATGGAGACCCGGCCAGGTCCCGATGCTACCCACCTTGTGAGGGGACATGCCAGCAGCCAGTTGCTAACGTCTGCAATGAGCCATAGGTTAGATCGGGCGGAGACTCAAGAGTTGTGGGCTATGCACCACTAGTGGCTGTGACATTCCCGGGGCCCAGTTCTCAGTACTTGCCCTCAGGGAAGCATGATCGGAATGGCACTGTCAAGTGAAATCAGGGGCCCACCTGGGAGGTGGGAGACCCTGGGTCCAAGCCCCCTGCTCCAATCACTTATTATTTAATCCACAGTGGAACAGCTTCAACAGGAGGACAGAGGGAGTCCCCTTCAGAATATCCTATAGCTCAGGGGTGCGAGCACTCTCCTGAGTGGTGGGAGACCCTTGTTCAAATCCTTTCCCTTCCCTGCATGGCCTGAGGGGGGAATTGAACCTGGTTCTTCCACATCCCAGGTAAGTGCTCTAACCACCGGTCTAAAACTCATAAAGGTGGGCACCACAACTGCTCCAGCATGAGAAACAGAGGTGCCTAGGGAGCGTTTACACTGAAAATTTAGGCACCAAGTTAATTTTGGTGCCTACAGGGGGTAGGCAAGAGTTCTGTGCACTGCAGTGGTGCCAAAACTGAGACTGAGTCACCGCTCTCCCTTTTGTGCCTTCGGACTTTAATTCCTGGCTGCATGGGTCTGGAAAGAAGACAATGGATTCAGATAAACCCGATAGCTAGTCAAGGGGGGTGTCGTGTCCTTTGACGTTTTACCTCTGCCTTGCTGGTGACTCCCAGGGAGGCAGGAAAGCTAAACACAGAGCTTTGGAACTGATAATAGCTCAGCCTCTGATGAGACAGGGAGATGCAGAAAGAAGGTCTGCATGGAAGTTAGACTGATCTAGAGTCTGAACACCTTTAGGACAGGACACAAGACCATCCTCGTTGGGAAAGTCCATCCATCATCAATGGAATGGTTTTTAAACGATTAAACACACCTCAAGCAGCGCTTCCTGTAATCAGGGATGTCGGAGGAACAAAAGACAATATGAAGCATAAGGCGTCTCAAATAGGGTGTGAAAAATCACTAGTCGCTTTTGAAAATCCTGTCTTCAACTTTTCAAGTTTCGTCCTGAAAGACTCAAAAGTCTCAAGATAGCGGCAGGGCTAGAGTGAAAAGAAAGCTGCAGTCATATTGAAAGAGACAGAGCATCCTTTTACAGCACAATGGAGAGAAAAAGGGATCCCCAATAGAACTGGCATGTCCTAGGAATCTATTTTTTTGAAATCTAGGGCCAGATTTTCAGCTGGTGTATACCAGCACAGTATCACTGATGTTGATGGGTTCATGATAATTCCACCACCCAAGGATCTGGCCCATAAATCTTCAAAGGCAATTTTTTTATTGGAACAAATTCAAATGTACTTTAAAAAGAATAAAATAATCCTGAATTCTGAGGGTGTAAGGGACCTGATTTACAGGAATGACAAGAGTGACCTTAACATTCATGTTTTAAAGTGAAACTCTTACTCACTGCTTGGGGCATCTACCTCCAGGAGCATATTATTAATATTGTAATAGTACAACACTTTGCATGTGTAAGCCATTAACGATTGGGAAGCACTTTTGAAATTCTTTGTTCTGAGGAAGTCTAAGAACATTCCTCATGAGTGTTATTGCCTGGGGCACCCTTGCAAACGCACCGCAAAATGTAAGGAGAATTTATGTCATGCAGGTGGCAACTTTACTTAATGAACAAACGACAAGTATGCAAACAAATAAAGGAAGGAGACGGTCTTTCCCACAATGGGTTCTGAAGATGCTTAGCCTGAGCACGAGCCAGCTATTGTCTTGACTGGTACATCCCACTGTCAAAACGACTCCCCAGACGGATGTACTAGCCAGCCATGCCAGGTCTACATAGGCAGCTTGCAAAAAGCCCCCTCTCCCCCCATAGTAAGGATGAACGCTGTCAAGAGGGGCGAACTCCAGGCAATCTCTTCCAGTTAGCAATGCCTCACTGAATCCCTATGAGAGCACCTGGGCCTGTGTCCTTAATGACACAGTGGCTTAATGACTTAGTGGACAGAGAGAAGAGAAGTATGGGTCATACTCTGAAGTCTTGGAACATGGCTGAGTTTAGGTGAGGCTTCTCTAACACAACCTAGCTAAGCCTGAGCAAAATTCAGGCAGTTTTCTTCATCCAGACAAACCCCCAAAGGCGGTGTATTTATCACCCTTGTCCTAAGGAATCATTCGGGGACCTCACCTTCAGCCAATCTGGACTAAGCTAGAGGACACACAGTGGTGTGTATCACAGGACCGACACACCGGAGTGCCAGTGCAGCACACGGGACAGGCAGGGTACACGTCAGGGTGTGGATGTGAGGGCCGGGGTGGAGTTCTGGTGGCAATAAGCCAGGGGCCGGCAGCAGGGCAGGGTGAAGTACTCTTATATTTCTCTTCTTCACGACATCATTCTTGGGAGGTGACAGCGAGGGCTTTGCACGCTCGCCCCAGATTAATAATGTTAAACGTGGCATGCTGAGGGAGGGTGCAACTGTGTGATTGGATTGATAAAGTGGAGCTGTGCTGAGGGCATAGAACAATTCCAGATTCATAGTGCCTATTGCTGCTTCCATAGCAGGAACTTCACGGTTGGATGGGCATGTTGGGTGGGCGATAACTCCTTAGCTCCTTATTTCCTAGGTATTAGCTGCCCTCTGCATTCTGGGAAGTTATGAGGCAGTACTAAGCAACTGTAACTGCGTTAATGAAGATTTTTGGCAGTGAGTCTCCCCTTACTTGTAGTAACTTGGGTCTTGATCTGGTAAAGATTTATACAGGTGTTTAACTTTAATGGTGGGAGTGGTCTCATGGAGTTCAAATGCCAAAACTCCTATGTTTAGAGTAAGTCTTTGTAGGAATATCTAGAGATTACGGAGATCCAGGATACTGGGATCAGGATAAATGCAAGACTTTTATTTCCATTTCGCACAGACTCTTACTTTTTTGCTCTGTGCCCCCTAGTGGCCAGTCCAAACAGGAGCTATAAATGGTCACACCTAATACTACGGAATTCTTTGTTGTGGGGATCAAAGAAGACAAATGTTTATAGTTTATTAATGAGGTATCAGTCAGAGGACAGTCACAATTCAATTTAAAAATAATAGATTTTTTTCTAAGAGTAGCATACAAACACCATTAAAGGTTAGCTAAAAGAGATGAAAGATGCTATAAATACATCTCTCCAGGAAGAAGAATTGGTAATTAATAATGTTAATCCTGAAACATGCATTGAAAGGGTGAAGGGACTGCAGAGCACAGGGAAAACATTTCCAGGGTTTCAATAAAGGCTACAAACAACAATCCACTCCAAGGAGATGCTTTTCACGTACAAGGTTCTTCTTTCTCTGTTGCAGCTGTAGAAGTTGACAATCAAGTCAGGTTTTAAACCCTTTTAAGTTATTTGTTTTACCAGATAAATGGCAATTAGGACAAAGTTGACTATAAGGACAGGAGTAACCTAGGAAGCAACAGAATCTAATTTAAAGAGTATGAGAAAGGCACATATAAGCCTGATTTTCAGAGGTGCTGAGCACATACTGGGTTCAGGTGGAGTTTTGGGCACTCAACATTTCTAAAGCCCATTGCCCATAAACTCCTCCATGAATCTGTATCTTGCTTTCCATTTCCTGGTTGTTCCTAATTCTGTGGGTATTTCTGCTGGTTTTAACAGGAGTGGGATCTATTGGATCACCCAGAAGTAAAAGAGCATCCTCTGTCTGATGCTGGCAATGTGAAACTGTCTGAGCTCCCAGAACTGTAGGAACCCAAGGAACCGAATGAGCCTCCAGAACTACATGAGCTGCTTATTGCAAATGTTACTAAGGATTCGACTTTACTTTCCTGAGGGAAAGAGGTTTCGGTTGTCCAGGGAATGTCGTGGCAACCAGGGATGGGAAGCGCACTAACCTCAAATTGAGGCACTGCCTTAAAACCTAAATGAAAGTTTAATTTCAGGTCAAACTAAACAGTTTGTTAGACCAGACTCCCTTTTTTTTTATTTGCCAAAAAGTTGAAAAAAATTCATTTTTGGTTCGATCGCCAACATTTTTATTTTATCTTTTGGATTTTTCAGAATTTCCAGCAAAATAAAAAAACCCCTTCTTTGCCCAGCTCCAATCCAGACATGATTCTGGCTTGACCCCAACAGTAAATGAAGCAAGTGGTTAATTACCATCACCACCACCAGGCCACACATTCAGCAGGAATGGAACGCTTCTGCCACCTATTGTCAGCAACCAAAAAAGCTCCGGGTTCAATTTTCTTGGGGTTCCTTCTGAAAACTTAAATAACATTGGCTCATGCCCCTCACTCAGAAAGCTGGGAGACTGTATATACCAGCCTGGGTAGTGGGCACCCTAGATAGGCACTACTTCCCCACTCTGAGTCCAGGGGATTAAAACAAAAAAAAATTATTTGCGGGGCCCAACAGAATAACCTTGGGAAAGTCAGCAATTAATAAATTAACAACAGCTATTAGGTGAGATACTCTCCTGCAGCAGGTTTTCTTAGCAATAGGCCCAACCTCAGTCCTTCACTTACAACTGTGAATGGGTAATGCTTTCTAGCTGCTTCCCTCCTCCCTAGTTTTTGTTGTCCAAAGTTAGAGGAGTCCATGAATTCTGGTAGGTCTGTCTCAAGTCTCCAAGGGAAGTGATGCCTAAGCTACTCTGGGGGCTCCTCCTGACCCAGCTGAATTGATTTCAGCTTTGATTGTTCCGCATGGCAGCCTGCACTGAAGTCCCTCAGGTATGTTGCTTTTCTCTGCACCTTCAGTCCAAGCCACCTCAGTGCTGTCATCTGCCTCGTGTTAGCTCTGTTCATCCCCTTCTATCCTCTTGAAGCTGGCTCTGCGTGGAGCCTTCAAAGAGGAATTGGTTGCATATAGGCTTCTTAACAGAATCCTTACTATAACTGAGGCATTCTCAGCAGAATACAGGGACCTCCTTCCACTGCCTCTTTACACACTTACATTTTTTCCAGGCACCACTAGTGCTACCCAACCAGGCCAAAGTAGGGTCCCAGTCAGGGTGACCCCTTACTTCAGGCACACTGGGTGCAGTTTTCTTGCCCTGTCATTTCCCAACAAGAATGATAACATTTTACTATCCCCAAACTCTAAACTTAACCTTATTTTAATCAAAATGCCCCAGACTCATCACACAACTGAAATGCAAATGAGCCCTGGCCCATTCAGTCATTTCTCCTGGCTCACCAGCACATGGCAGCAGAGAGCTCCCTATGTGTATATTCCAACACAATCTCCCAAGCATAAGACCCAACTGCTAGCCGTAAACCCAACCCTCCAGAGCCTGAAGTAGGTGGGAGGGAAAACTTTGTTGAAGCAGGAGGAGAGACTGAATGTCCCTTTGTTCCTCCCTCCATGCAGACTAAGGGAGATGGAGGCGTGCATGGCCCGATGGGCTGTGATTGGTCAGGAGGTTCAAAGAGGTTCTGACAGCTGTTCAGGGAAAACCTAAGCAAACCCAGCTCAGTTGGTCACTGCCCTTCTCCCCATGAATCTGTGTTTTGGTTTAGGGCAGTGATGGGCAACCTGTGACCCATCAGGGTAATCTGCTGGTAGGCTGCGAGACAGTTTGTTTTCATTGACTATCCACAGTCACGGCCGCCCGCAGGGCCCAGTGGCCGTGGTTCACCGTTCCCAGCCAATGGGAGCTGCGGGAGGTGGCAGACAACACGTCCCTAAAGGACTGAAGGTCAAGGGAATTTTAAGTAGGCAACACGCAGTCTGCTAAATAAATCTGCTCACATTCCATACAAGAAAGAGACCATCCTTTTACAACACAGAATACAGGAAATCAAGCCAATGATACAGTCTGAATGTTGCAGAGAGATATGACTGGAAGTATATGGCTAGATTTTCAATGGATGTAAATCAGCATAGTGTGATTGAAGTCGATGGAGTGGTGCCAATTTAAACCACCTCAGGATCTGACCCATCAATTTTAAAAATGAAGCTTTATGAAAACAAAGGTGAAACCACATTTAACGAACTTCAAATAGTCTCAAATTGCAATTATGACCTGTTTAGGGGAAGAGCATCAGTGTCCTGGACACACCTATTTTAAATTAACACCATTACTCAATATTGGGGTGTCTAATGCCAGTAACATGGTATTACAATTAAACACAACGCTCTGTAGGTGTAACACATTAATGAGTGTTTCTGAAGTGCTTTGAAAGTCTTCATTCTGGAAAACCTTAGAACTTCCCAGATGATTATTACAGCCCGGGGAATCCCTGAAATGTCCCACTATCATCTAGATGTAATTATTGACACAATGGCAGCAACTCCATTAAATTAATGAACAAGAAAGTAAACATATTAAGGAGGGAACACGTTGCAGGAGAGGGTTCTGAAGCCCATTCAGACTAAGCATAAGCCACCCTTTGTCCTGACTATGATCAAGGTCAAAATGGCTTCCCGACCAGAGATACCATCCCGCCTGATTTATCCTGGTTACGTGGTTGAAACTCTGGCATTGATCTCCATGAACCTGAAATTACCTGATTGGACTTGACCTTAGCTAGTGTCTGGCTCCCATTTCCATATCAGGGAATCAGTATGTCAAAAATTATTAGTGGGCCTGTCCATCTCAATGACTTGGCATGTATTTGCTGTGCAAGGCAGAAAATGTGATATGTCTATGAACCGGGAGAGAGGTGTACCAGGTGTTTGTTCACTGTAATATGGTGACCAAGTATGCAGAAAAGGACATCGAACATCACAGCCATTTGGTGGCTTAGCATGAAAGGCACTATATCTTGAACCAAAATACACTCAGGAGTGAGGAATTCATGTCCTGTCCTTGGCAGATTTCCAACTGTCTCTGGTGTGCATATTTCTACTGTCTGCCAAATTCCATTTGCACTGATGTGATGCAAACAAGCTCTTTTCAGAGGTTTGCTGGTGAGTGTAGACAGTATTGTCTAGCACAGGCCTTTCCCCAGCCAGAGTTATGGTTCAGTTTTAGCCTGTATTCATCATCTGTGCACACAAATATTCCAGGAGAAAGTGTATTATGGAGCAGTGATGGTGATTCGTAAAGTTCGGTTGAGGAGAACTTTCTCTTCAAGGCCAGATTTTTCAGAGAGCTCTACATTCCACATACATACTTAGGTGGTCTTAAAAATTGATACATAAGACGAGAGCTATTCAATCAAATTTGGGGTCGTTTGGTGTAAGGGTTCCTGACATCCATGCTCTCCCTTCCTTTACCTACCAGTGTGAAACTCTGAGGGTCACTGGCGACAACAAAGGAATCTTAATTGGAGGACAAGCAGCTTGCTAAATAAATTTTTAGACTTGTAAGAGTTATAATGAAGAATAAAAGGTCAGTGATAGACCTGGAATGGCCTAGAGTCAGATGTGCAACGTAGAGCCAGAGTCTCAGCTGGTGTAAATCATTGTCACATTACTGATACCGACGGATCCTTGCCAATTTACACCATTGAAGGGTCTGTCTCGGTGGTGGGCAACCTGCAGCCCACGGACCACACACGGCCCATCAGGTGGGCCGCGAGACCGTTTGTTCACATTGACCATCCGCAGGCATGGCCGCCCGCAGCTCCCAGTGGCCACAGTTCGCTGTTCCCGGCCAATGGGAGCTGCGGGGGGCTGTGCCTGCAGATGGTCAACATCAGCTACATGTCTCATGGCCCGCCAGCAGATTACCCACCACTGGTCTATCTCATAAACTTTAGAAATTGTGAAACCAAAAGCAAAGCTACTTTGTAACGAACATCATATAACCCCAAATTCCAACCCCACGATTCATGACCTATTTAGGGGAACGAGATGAGCGGCCTGGACATGCCTATTTTAAAGCGATACCATTACTCAATATTGGGCCGTCCAACACCAGTAACATAGTATTATAATGATATTGACACAGCACTTTTCACAGGTGATGTGTTAGTGAGTGTTTGCGAAGCACTTTGAAATCCCTAGTTCCGAGGAAGCCTTAGAACTTCCCAGTTGTCTGTCAGCGCCTGGGGTGCCTCCCAATGACTCCTCATAATCTAGAGATGATTATGCACACAAAGGCAGCAACTTTATTTAATTAACTGACAGCGATGATGGCAATAAAAGAAGCCAGGAAATAAATTTTGCCTTTGCCGCAAAAGGTTCTGCAGCTGCTCAGCCTGAGCGTGAGTTGCCTTCTGCCAGGGATCACAGACTCCAAAGTCAAAATGGCTACCCGGCCAGAGATGCCATTCAGACCACCCAGAGCTGGTCCCATGGGGCCAGAGCTACAAAGTGGTTTAGATGCCGAATGTCCTCTTTAGGTGCAGAGGGCTGCACAATGCTATTGACCATGTTAAGGAGCGAGCCTGATCCTCCTCTGCTTCAGCTCTTGAGAGGGGCTTGTGTCATGTGCTGGGCCAGGGATTCCTGCCCAGGGATTTATTTCACCCTCAGTGATTTGTAGACAAAGTACGCAGGAGAAAGGAAAACCAGAAGGCTAATGCAAGGATGTAGATCCTCTGCTGACTTTACTGGAGACAAAGCAACTAACACCAGCTGGCAATCTGACCTTGTTATTTCCATCGAACTAGGAAAATCACCTTTCACATAGACCGATTGAAGTGTCACTTTAATGCTGTTTTCAACTTTGTGTTTTCCTCAGTTTTCAAAGCTCAGCTAACTTCTACCTTGGGAGTAGGAAGAAACTGCCCATATAGGCATTTTATGCAACATAAAATACACCAATAATGTTCAAGGTGATTATACTTTCCTCTAAAGCATCTGGTGCTGGACACTCTAAGAGACAGGCTCCTGTAATGGATGGAAATTGATCTGATGCAGTATGTTAATTTGTATATTTTTATGCATGCATCCAGCCATTTTAGAACCAGATAATCAATTTGTGTAAACTGCCGTAGCTCCATCGAAGTAAAGGGACCTGTGATGACAGACGTCATCCGAGAATCTCGCCCTTTTGACATAAGAAAATGATCTGTTCGTTCATTAACGTGTATTACTGCCTCACAAATTTGAGAAACCAAAGTGCTGCACTTTGATGCTAGATTGGATTTAATTTTTAATGAGATCCTTACTCTTAATAAGATTACATTTTAATGAGGGGACTGGTGTAATGTCTCCACCCTATTCTGTGCTATAATTGTCTAAACTGGTTTGAAAATGCCATGCATAAGTCTTGAAGGCATTCTTTAACGTGTTTACTTGTTACATTCACTATTTTTAACCCATCCTTCATCATGAACCTTCATCCTTCTGTTGGCTTTTTCAGTAGGATTCTAGGGAACTGCAGGACGCAGAGTGGAAAAGAGAATAATCGACCGTACAATGTAGCATAGTGAATTGACCAAGGGAAAGGGCCCCTGGAGAGGATGAATGGGTTTGTGGTTGAAGCACTGGATTAAGACTCAGGAATTCTGCATTCAATTTCTGGCTCTGCCTCAGATTTCATGTGTGATCTTGGGCAAGTCATCTCAGGACAGATTTTCAAAAGAGATCAGCCACGGCCTATATGCTTCGCTGTCTGGAAAAGCTGGCCCTGACTCATTCTAAGCATCCATTCCCATATGTCAAAGGACAGCAATCCGCCTACCCACGTCTGGTTGTTTGTCTGAACAGCCGCCCCCACAATGGGGCCCCAATCTCAGCTGCAGCATCTGAAACTCAAATGATGAAAAATAAAACTATCAACAATTAGGCGTGTCTGAGTTCTAGTCCCAGCGTGTCCATTGACTCACCCAAGTGTTCCTCTGAAAATAAGTGAGCCTCTGTGGCTCAGTTGTCTGTTCTATAAACTAGGGATTATAATTTCCTACTTCGCATGGTTGTTTCAAGCGTTTGTGATTGCACAGAGCAGTGAAAAAGGAAGTAGTCATGTAAATGGAAGCAGCATTTTGCACTATATCTGAAGCTGTAAAAAAAGAAGGGGTGGTAATTGCAGGGGAGCAGACTCAAGAACCTGGGGAAGGAGGGCAAGGGAAAAGAAGGAATGGGAATTATGAAAAGTGCAAAGCAGTGGAAATCTCTACAAAAGGACCTCAATGAAGACTCTACAGATGAGAAGCTTTTCACGGGTTGGAAACAAAGAAAAGCTGAAATTCCTTCGTGTCTGAAAGAGGAGGACAAAAAGAATGAAATGAGTTGGGAGGTTAAGAGGGAGATGACAAGGAGAAGGAAATGGGAGCAGAGATGTAGCCAGGCATTAGACACTGAACTGAAGCCAATGGTTGTTACGAGGGCTGAGCCCTTATGGATCAGGTGCAAACACATCTTTCTTGTGTTATGTTACCTTAGATGTGTGGCTAGTTCCTCGAATAGTTTCACAGCTTAGACCTCTGCTTACATGGTGCTTTGCCCTATTTGGCAATGACTCAGGTACAACAGCTAATTGAAAATGGTTGAAAATGGGACTTAATTTACAAACCCTACAGCTGCGTCACAGAGGGAAAAAAGAACTTCTTGGGTGACACGCATCACATAGGAGCAGGTACTTTGGTTGTAGTCAGTGACACCCTGGCAATATGTTCTTTATAACCTGAATTATTTCATTCTGCCATTGCACACTCCAGTTCTCACATGCATTAAAAATTATCCTTCATCATTATATCATTCTTCTGGTTTTCCCTTCTCCTCAGTTTTGTATTTATAAACGACTCTGGGTGACATTCAGTCTTGTGGAGAGGGCGAGCGCTAGACCTATACACTACTTAAACCCCACTGAACACCTGAAATTGACAGAGAATGAGGTCCCTTACATGGCCAATAGCATTGTGCAGGCCCTCTCTACAGTGGTGAATTTCACCCTTGTTGCAGGTGTTTTGTGACTCACGCTATTGAGTAGCAATTCCCCTTCCTAGAGAGGTGTAGTTACACCATCTTCTAGCTACAAAGTAATAAAAATATAGAAATTAAAGAAGTAAATGTCATTCAACTTGAAAATGTGTCCCTTCTCCAAATAATATTTTCTTGGGGTTCAGAAAGAATTACCCTCCAGTAATCACTGAATATTTATTTTGCCTTTAAAAAAAAAATCTCCGCATGTGCATGAGTGCTTCTTTCCTTCAGAAAAATATTCAATTGTGAATTTTTTTCTGATCTACCCACCATCCATTAATAAGTTCTAAGCTTTTGGTCTTGTTTAATTACTCACAAGAAAAGGAATTCTAAGGCTCTGTTCCTACAAAGACTTTTAAGCATGCTTAGTATAAGCATGTGAGCTGTCTCTTTGAACTCAGTGAGACCATGATTGGAGTCAATCACCGGTGTAACTCTTTGCAAGCTCGAGACCCAGGTTTGACAAAATAAAAGAGAGCTCACTGCCAAAAAAACCATCATTACTGTAGAGTTAAGGTTGCCTCGCGCTTCTGCATGACCTTCCATAATGTGCAGAGTAACTAGGGGGAGGGATAGCTCAGCAGTTTGAGCATTGGCCTGCTAAACACAGGATTGTGAGTTCAATCCTTGAGGGGGCCCTTTAGTGATCTGGGGCAAAAATTGGGGATTGGTCCTGCTTTGAGCAGGGGGTTGGACTAGATGACTTCCTGAGGTCCCTGATGTTCTATGATTAAATGTAGGCTTCTATTACGTCATGCCCCCACAACCTTAACTCCACCCGTATGGCCATAGCGATATGCACTGTGAATATGGAAGAGTTCTCTTTGCTCAGCATATCTCCATGTCATCAATCCAATCACACAGTCTCACTATCCCTTGGTATGCTATATCTGTCAATATTGATCTGGGGAGAACTTGCAGGTGGTTAGCACAGGTCTCTGTCACCTGCAAAGCCTGCCATTCCACTAAGGAGAAAAGGGAATACAAGAATATTTCATGCCATCCTAACCAACCCCTTGCATATTCCCAGTACCCACCAGCACTGTACATCTGCACTGGCATCCACACACTGCCATGCACCCATCCCTGTCACATATGTGGTTCTAACTTTTCTGGAAAGTCCTAGAAGTGCCTAGGCACACATCACAGTGTGTCACCTGGCTCAGTTAGGGTGCCTGAATGTAACAGGGATTCCTTAGGGCCTGGGTAAAAGGGTGAGAGTCTTTGGGGGGTTATTGTCACTAGGAAAAATGGTTGAGTTTAGGGCAGTCTTAGCTCACTTCCTCTGAATCAAGGCAAGGACTTCAATTTTGCTCCATACTTCCCATCTGCATTCTGCATGCTGTTCTCCACCTGCTCAGGAAGGATGAAGTCATAGGATCTGAAGTTGCTCATATGGGGCAAAGTTCTGGTTGTATAAGAGGGGGTGTGTGAATTTTGGGCACTTCTGCGTGTGCGCTAGTTTTTCTTGCTCCAAGTTGCTTGCATCCTCTTATATAGACCCAGACAGAACATTTAATACCCTTTGAATTCTTAGCTTTGGAAGGTGGATCTTGGTGGCATACTGTAGATAAGATGATTTATGATGATACTGCCCATAGAACTTCGCCTAGCTGTGGTCAAAAATATGTTAAAAGAACATGCAGATTTTAAATGTGATCACTTAGAGGGATGGAGCTGTATCTTGGGAACCCCTAAACCAAATGAACACAAACTGGATTATTAACTCTGCTCTGACCTCTCAACTGGCGTAGCTATTTTCCAGACCATTTGACTGTGTATGTGGAATCGAGAGCGTTGCTCTACATCGGCTGGAGAGCTGTCTTCAAAAAGCAACGTCTATGACCACAAAAGCCAAGTTATTTTTCAATGAAAATCAAAACACCTCAAACACTGAGAATATATATGACCTAGTTTGGGGAATGTCGTGCGTGACAAGCATTGTTTAAAACTGATGCAAATACTGCATAGTGGGGCATCTAACTATGCTGTTAATATAATAATAATGCAGCAATTTCCATGTGTAATCAGGAATCAGTGTTTGTGAAATCCTTTGATCTGTGGAAGCCTCCAGACAACCCAAATGACTGATTCCTACAATGGCACCTCCCCTCTAGGGATAATGGACGTTAGGAAGGCTACAATTTAATTAAACAGATAGCCCACAAGAATATCAACAAATTAAGGAGCGGAATGAATGTAATCTTTGTGGTGAAAGGTTGTCAGAAACTGCTCAGCCAGAGCAGGAACCACCCTTTGCCCTGAATGGCAGAGGCCAAGGTCATAATGGTACACCCAGCTCTGGATATGTGGCTTGTCCCAAACCATGCCCCTTTCCCATAGTGAGAGCTAGCATCACTACTAGGACAGAGTCCAGGTTCTCTCTTCTGATGAGTCTGTAAGTCCCAGCTCCATACGAATCCCTCCCTACTCACCCTCCCGCATCAAACAATGAATGAATTTACCTGCCAGCAAAGATTAAGGGTACCATTGCGACAGGGAGTGTGAATGGCAGCTCATATAGACACATGAGTAGCTGTATTCATGATAGCTTTACTCTGTCTAGTTCAACAAAAATAGAAGGGAGGATGCAATGGTGTCAGCTTCATACGGGCTGCCCCAGCCCGGCTGACCTCCCCGGGTACATATCACTTCTGCACCTGGCACTGAAGCCCGTGCCACAGTGTGTTCACTTCTCTTTTTAGAGAGCCAGAGCACAGCTACCCTGGGTCCATCTCCACGGGCTGCCGTTCCAAACCCCAGCTGCCCCCCGCCCCCCGTCGCTGTAGTAGAAGTGTTACAGATGCAGGACGGTAGCCTTTTTGGTGTAGATATACCCTTTTGAGTTTGATATGAGGCATTCACTAATTTGAGGTCGAGTATAGCATACACCGTCAGCTTCGCCCCATCTGACGTCACTGTGGACAGCCGTACTTCAGACGTGAATGTTGAAAGACAAACAAATTGTCAGCTCTCATTTGTCAGTAACAAGACAGCTCTGGTCCACCTGAGAAAGCCCAGGAAGAGTAACAGGAGCAATAGAGACAAAGCTTTCTTGGTCAAGGGGGGGTGACTTTGGACCTCGCTATGCAGATCTAGGGACCTAGGAAGTGCCAGTTTGATTTAGTGTTATATCCTGTCTGCAACAGTGGCCAGCACTTGCTGCTTCAGAGCAATTTACCTGGGAAACGCGTTGATACTTTGGATAAACAGGTGATGGGAAACCTCCTCCTCTCATACGCAGATGTTAGATCTCAATGTCCAGGTTCCAAAACCAGAGGATCACCTTTGTATCAAGGCGGTGGAGACCGTCTCCCGGATGTCAAATGGGGCACCCATCCATCACATGAATTATTGTCTGTAAGGCTGTTCCAGCGTCACAACACGGAGCGAAAACCAGGCCAGGGTGGGGCATAGTTGTGACAACTCTGGACGAGCCAGGGAGTATGGGGAACCTAGTATGAATAAATTGATAATACCCAAGAGTTAGCAAACTAGCAACATTAACATAGGGGGAGACTGAAGAGGGGAGAGATTATTGATTTACCTCAGATCACACACAGCACGTGTGGTTAAACTCCAGGTAGATATTTTTTAACAGTGTTTGAGACACTGTGATAGACCCTGATTTTCTCCAAAGATTGAGCATCTGCCCTGTGAAATCCAGGCCCCATCAGGTGTCTCAACCGGGGCACCCAAAATTACGAGTCACTTTTGAAAATGTTGGTTTTCAATTCTTCCAGCTTCATACTAAAATCCTCAGGCACCTCAAACTGGAGGCAGAGATGAAGGCTGAAAAAAATGTACAGGAATGCCTAAATAGACGATAACTTTACAACACGCAGAAGGTAAAACAAGACATGGACAATAGGGAGTGTCTTAGGAAGGGATTGATTGGACCATAGATCCAGATCCTCAGATGGTGTACAGTGTCACTGAACTCGATGGACCCATGAGAATTTGGCCCTTAAATTTTAAAATAATATTTGTTTTCATTTTAAAAATAATCAATTTAATCAAAAACAAATAATCCTGAATTCCAGTGTGATTAATCGTGGCCTGATTGGGATAATGGCATGGATGCCCTTGAAAGTGACGCTGTTACTCAGTATTGGGTCGTTTAATTCCATAAACATATTGCCACTATTATAACAACACAACATTTTGTTTATATAAAATCTTAATGACGGTTTGTGAAGTGCTTTGAAGTCATTTGTAGTGAGGAAACCTCACAACGTCCCCAATAAGCGTTATTGCTCAGGGAATTCCCACAAAGGCATCTGATATCCTAGGGATAATGTACGGCATGCAGGTTGCAAAAAAACTATACACAAATTAAACAAGGAAACGAACCCAGAAAGTGTACACGAGCATGGGTCATCCTTTGGCCTGACCAGCAGACTGCCTGGTCAATATGGCAAGGGATGTAGTAACGCAAATGGGAAGAGGTGGCATGTTGCAAAGACTGATCCAGATTTCTTGGACTTGCTTCAAAAATTATGTTTTAAAATTGAAGAGGCTCCAAAAAGAGAAATGGATGATATGAAGTCAGAAAAACATGCCTGACAGTGAGACATAGAAAAGCTCCATTTATTTCATTTATTCAAGAGCAGGTTAAGAGATGAATTCATCACAGCCTACACGTACGTACATGGGGAAGAGATTTCTGATAGTAGACATGTCTATATACTAGCAGGAAAAGGAATAATGAGATCCAGTGGCTGGAACTAGACACATTCAGAGCTAGACACGTTCAGAGTAGAAAAAAAAGGGACAAATATTTAATGTTAAGGTGAATTAATCATTGAAACAGCAAGCTTAGGGACCGGTGGATTCTCCATCACTTGAAGTCTCTAAATCAAGCATGGCCATCTAGGTAGGGTAGGGCACCGTGATCCAGCTTTGAAACCTAATAATGAAAAAGTTGTTATATCATCACTCTGGATCCATAAGGTAACAGGCATGTTAAGCCAAGGAAGCAAAACTGGCACACATGTAGACGCCCCCTGGAGGAGGAGGAGGAGGAGAAGAGAGCAGCAATATTTCTGTATATAGACAACAATTCAAAGTGCTCTTGGGGGGTTGGGGGGGGGGGGGGAATGGGCGAGATTATTTCTCAGCAGCAAGCATAAAAAATATTGGAAGCAAAGAAATATATCCCAGGTGAAAGCAACTTATTTATTTTTCATTTTCTTTCTTTTGACTGGAGCTTCACCTCTCCAGGAAGGGAACTGTTACTCAGTAGCAGGAGTTCTGAAATACGTATAACAAGGATGAAATCAATCTCTGTGCATTGGGCCCACGCTGTGCTACTGACTATTTAAAGGGCCTGATTCTTCTTTTACTTCATGTTTCGAGTAGGGTCTAAATAGTGCATAGAGCTCGCTCTGGCCCACTCCATAGGTATGAATTTAATTCGTAGTGGTGCATAAATTAAAAAAAGGGAGGAGAAAGGAAAACCAGGAGCCAATATTTTGACTCAGCAAATCTTTAATGTGAATGAGAAGTGGAGTGTACAGCTGCAGAACAAAATAATGCAGAATATAAAGAATATATTCCCAGGGTTTCAAGAAGGGCTACAACCAATCAGCTGCTCGAATGGGATAACATCTGGTGTGAAATGTCTTTCTTTGTTGCAGTTGCAGAGTTTGACAATCAAGTCCTGTTTTCCACCATTTCTAGTTACTTGCTTTACTCCAGTCAACATTAAATACAGCAAAGCACAATATGGAGCATGAGACTAAGTGGGGGAACCATTGGATCATTCTAAGGGAAAGCCTAACTTAAGATATAAATGGGCCTGTTTTTCCAAAGGTGTTGAGCGCTCACCATTCCCATTGACTTCAGCTGGAGTTGTGGGAGCTCAGCACTTCTGAAAGTCAAGCCCGTAAACTCCTCTAGGAATCTGTGTCTTGTTTTCATTTCCTGGTTGTTTTTTGTTCTGTGGATAGCCTACGTATGCTGAATTTAATATGGGCCACAGTTTTTGTTGTGAGACATACTAGTTCTTCAGGAAGAATAAGGTCATGAGTTTCCAGTGCCTAAAGGAGACAGTCTGGAAGTGTAGGACCTACAGTGACTTTATGAGCCCCTGGAACCATATGAACCCCCAAAAACAAGAAATCTTCCAGCACCATATGGGCCCCTGGCACCATATGAGCTGTCGGCACTGTATGAACCCCCATGGCCATATGAGTCCCCAGCACCAGGTGAGACTTCATAACCATGTGAGCCCCCAATGCCATAGGGAGCCCTGGCACCATATGACCCTCTAGATCCAAATAAGCCCCTTCAGATCCAATTATGCGTCTCTGAGGGCAAGTGCTAAGGATGGATCCTGGGAATGTCACAACAACCCGTGGTGCATACACCACCACTCTTGAATCTTCACATGATGTGACACAAGGCTGGCTGCAGATATTAGCACCTGGCTATGGGCATGTCACCTCCCAAGGTGTGGCACATCAGGGACTGACCAACTGTCCATAAGAAAACATCTTTCTGTGATGGAGGCAAACCTGAAACACACAAGAGGGAGTAAACATAATGTGCAAGTTGCAGTAGAATATTAGGGGCAAATTTCAGATACTGTGATATTGGGGAACTGTAAGCATTTGGACTCACCCGGCGGCACCTCCTGCTGGTTGTCCTTGGGAATTAGCTCGATTTCCAGCCCAGAGTGCCCTCCGCAGACCGGTGATCCGCTTACCACTGGCCCCCGGTCCCTCCCAGGACCCGGTACCCTTGCCTTGGGTGCTGCCCCCTTGGGTCACCCCACCCCAGGGAACCCTCACCCACTATCCCCACATCACCTCAGTCATGGCTACTGCCAGTCACCATCTAGCCCCTGCGCCGGACTTCAGTGTAAAAGCCAATCATCACAGGCAACAAGGGGTTTGGACTGGCTGCCTTTACCCACCCTCAGGCTGCCCCTCTGCAACCCCAATACCTATATGGGCCTCGGACCAGGCCCTGCAGCCTGGGGAGTTGCTGGCCTAGGGCTTCCCAGCTCCTGAGGCCTTTCCCCAGCCCTGCCTCACTCTAGGTCCCCCAGGTGCGTTCCCCCACAGCCAGGCCTGTCTCTCTCTCTCTCTCGAGAGAGAGAGACACTCTGTCTGAGCTTCTGGCTTCCAGCCTTTATAAGGGCCAGCTGGGCCCTGATTGGGGTGTGGCCCAGCTGTGGCTACTTCCCCCAATCAGCCCAGCTTTTAGCCCACAGCCCCAGCCCTCTCCAAGCACTAGCTTTTCAGTCCTTCAGAGCAAGAGCGGGTGACCACCCTGCAACAGGAACATTAGTGAGAGAAAGAGACAAAGGGAGTGAGGTAATATCTTGTACTGCACCAACTTCCGTTGGTGAAAGAGACAAGCTATTGAGTTTACACAGAGCTCTTCTTCAGGTCTGGCTTGTTAATATCCTGGGACCAACATGGCTATAGCAACACTGCTGGTGGATGGATAGTTAGATGGATGCAAGAAATGAATTGTTCCCTTAGCTACTTTGTACATCTCTGCTCCCAATTCCTGTTTCTATTCCTCTGCTCCGTTTATTCTTAGACATGCTCCTAAGCAAACCTTGAGCCCTCCCCACTCTCTTTTTCTCCCTCCCCAAACACTAAAAGCCTTCTCCATTTCTTTGGGGCATGCCTATGAAATACTCTTCATCTGAAAAGCCTTCATTGATGGCCCTTCCTGGAGATCCCCTCTGCTTTGACTTGGCCTTCTCTTCTCCTCTGATCCTCTCTTTCTTGAGTCTCCTGCGCTGCTGTTCCTAACCCTTCTCTTAACGGATTGAAACACTAATACAGATACTGCCTAGCTCCTACATGGCGACTTCCTTTTTCACTGCTCCGTGCAATCACTAACAGTGTGAAGTAGGTTGTTATTACCCTTGTGTTATAGAAAGGGAAGTGGAGACATGGAGGCAAAGTGACTTGCTCGAGGTCTTTTGGCAAGTCAGTTGAATAGCTGGGCCTAGACCTCAGGCACACTTAGCTGCTGTTAGTTTTATTAGTTATAATTTTAATTCCAGGATCTCCTAGATGCCACAATTGAAGTCAAGGCCAGTTGTGCTGGGCACCGTACAAGCAGAAAGTAAGAGGAACCTCCTGTCTTCAAGTGCTGATAAAAAACAAACAAACAAGATGGATAACGTGTGGGGAGAAGAATTATTATCCTCTTTTTGTAGCCAGAGATCAGAGGCACATGGAGATTCATGGCTAGGTTTGCCGTACAGTTAAGGGGCTTGTATAGTTACAGAAGATCGTACAGTTCCCAAAGGTTCAGTAGGTACAGCTATGGAAATTGTGGGCCATGTTCAACCCAGAAGGACATCCCCAGAACAAAGAACAATCAGGAGACAAAAGCAAGATGCAGATTCATGAATTGCCTTGTAGGCAATGGCCTTCAGAAATGCTGAGCACTCACAACGTAACTGAAGTCTATAGCAGCTGTGAGCGCTCAGTACTTAAGAGAAACTGACATATACCTATTTTTCCTACCTTCTGTTTTACATTTGATTAATGACCTAATGACTTCCCAGCTTCTGTCGTGCTTCCTTCTATCTGACACTGAATGGGGGAAAGCAAGTAACTTTAAAAGGTTGCAAATGGGATTTGATTGTCAAACTCTACAGCTGCAACAAAGAAAGGAGAGCATGGTGCGTGAACTGCATTACCGTGGAGTGGGTGATTTGTAGTAGCTCTGATTGAAACCCTGAAAAGATCCCCCGCAAAGTTTCATTCTGCAAGCGTATAGTCCACTCCTCATTCACATTAAAATTATGCTGCATCATAGTACTGGCTTTCTGGTTTTCCTTCCTTCTTCATTCTTTATGTGCAAAACATTCGCCCAACCTAAAGTCCTAGTCAAGCCATTAATGGAGCAGAGAATCAGGCCACAGTTCTGCTCAGTAGCACTGTGCAGACCCCCTGAACAGAACTGATTTTCATCCTAGTTATTAACATTTCAGTACTGATGTTACGGAGTAAAAATTCTCCCTCCTGCGAGATCAGGTTACGTCATCTTCCAGCTATGGAGAAACAGAAGGATAGAAATGAAGTAAGAAATAAGGTTGTTCAACTTAAACATCTTTTCCAGGTCTAAAATATTATTTGCTTGAATCTCTACATAATTAGTGGAGGATAACTGTTGCAATGCATCTTTTCATCTCTTTACAAATAACTTGAGTGCCGCATGAGTGCTATTCTCCTTAGCAAAATCTAAAATATTTATTTAGTTGGGTTGTGAAATTCCTCTGATTGACACTCCCTTTAAATACTATAAACACTTTGCCTGTTTCCACAACCCATAATTAAAAAAAACAAACTACAGCCTTGTTTCTGCAAAAAGTTACATGCATGCTTCACGTTAAGCATGTAACTTCTCCAGTTGAACGCAACATGACTATTCACACAGTTAATGTTAAGCAGCTGTGTACGTCTTTCCAAGATTGAGCACCAAGTTTTAACAAGAAAAAGCAAACTGACTGCCAAAACCCTTCGTTACCAGCCATGGATAAGCTCAAACTTCTAATAAATAGGAAATAAAGAGCTAAAAGAACATCTGCCGCACTGTACTCCATGGCCTATCAAATGTGGAGGGCAGCTAAATTTAAACATCTAATAACCAGGAAGTAAAAGAGGTGCGTAATATCTGCCGCAGCACACTCCCACCCGCCCTTACCTTTGCCCCCCCTGGAGGCGGCAATAGAAGGTCTGAAAATGGAAAAATTATTTTTGTTCAGCAAAGCGCTGTGTCAGCATCCTAATCAGAGAGTTGCATTATTAATCAGGGCGAGCGTACAGCTGGCTTGCATAGCTTCGACTGTCACCTCCAGAGGGCGTTGTTCCCCTAGAGATATTAAGAAGAAAAGGCAGCATAAGAGAACTAGTCCCTATTTTTCCAATTCCTCGAACACCCCCAGTGCCCAGCAGAACTCCGCATCTGCACTGCACACATACTCCCTGTCCAGTGTGCTGCTGTATTGTGCCAACGAGCATTAGAAATAGGTTGGCAAACATTGCTGCGTCCGCCAGGGCGATTTCCCACTGGGATTTACTAGCATGAGGAAGAAAGGGTGAAGGAAGTTAGAAAGTCTTTCGTGGGTTGTCTTGACCAGGAAAAGCGGTTAAGATTAGCACAGGCTTAGCTAGCATCTTTCTAGTCTAGATGAGGCCCAAGAATTTGACACACACACACACACACGCCGCTTCTGAATTCTGTTGCTGTTCTCCGCATGCTCACAGAAAACACAATCCTACCATTGGTCAAAGGGACCCACTCGGGTAGTGCTTTCCGAGTTAAAGTGGTGCGGGAGTGTGTCGCTGTTATACCACTTTGAATTTGGCCTTTAAACAGAAACATTGCAGGAGTCTCACCCCCCTTTGAAGGGAGCTCCCAGGTGTGCACTAGTGTGTCTGACTCGGATTAGCCTGCTTGCTGCTCTAGAGATCCAGACTGCAAGTCTAACTACAATTACTTTTCAATCACGTGGTCATGCTGCAGCCTCTCACAAGGTCCCTCACATTTCTGTGACTGTGTATAATATTTAGATCAGGGAAATATACTCAAGTTGAAAGTCGTTTATTTTCATTCTATCTGAAACATGTATAACAAAGGGGAATTTCCCCCTGTGCTGATTCTCTTCTTACTTATGGACTTGAGTGGGACTGATGCAGTGCATAGGGTGGGTCCTGAACATCTACCCAGGGAGAATTTCACCCAGAGTGTTTTGGAGAGAAAGAAGGGAGGAGAAAGGAAAACCAGAAGGCCAATACTATGATGCAGAACATCATGGGTGGCGGGTATCAAAGGCCAGGGCAGGCTAAGCCTCCCTTGACCCAGGCTGTGGCCCTGCCTATGTTCCTCCCCAAGACCCTGCCCTTCCACCCCGTCTACTCTGAAGCCGGCAGGGGCTCAGCTCCAGACAGTAGCCCGGAGCTGGGCTTGCCGGCCATCGGGGCAGTGCAATGACCATTAGATCCTAAACCTAAGGAAATAGGTGACATGAAGGAGACATAGACAGGCCTGATTTGTAGCAGTGCTGAGCATCCACAGGACCCCACAGATTTCAAATGGCATCCATACGCTCAGCCACGAATCTGTATCTTGTGCAGTTGCCCTGAACTATCACAGGGACCTTAGAGAGAATGAATGATCTTCTGGTTTAGGCCATGGATTGGGAGACAGAGAATCCGAGCTCCACTGTCCTGGCTCAATCACCTGTGGGACCTTGGGCAAATCAGTAGGGGCCAGATTTTCAGAAGAGCTCAGCACCCAGTGTGCTTAACTTTATTGAAGACATTGCCTATCACCTCCCCATGTGTAAAGTGGGGCAAATAATCCTTCCTTCCTCCCTCTTGCCTAGTTAGTTTGTTAACTCTTCAAGATGAGAACACTTTCAGAATCTGGGCTTCTATAGCAAGCTGCCTGATGGGCTCATGATCTCAGTGGAGGAATCTGGGAAATATTAGAGTTCAAGTTGTAGCTAACAATACTATTAGCAATCAGGTGTGCCTGAGTTCTAGCTCCCGTCTTTTCACTGAAGTGGCCTTAAGTATCTCAGTTAGGCTCTGAGCACCAGTGATCACTTTATTAGATAATAAGATAATAACTACCTACTTCTTGTGGGTGTTGTGAGAATTAATGGTTTCATGAAGCAGTGAAACAGTAAATTGCTGCTATGGAAATGACAGACAGCTTTCTTCTTAGCGTCTGAAGCTGTAAAAAAGATTAGGAGCTTCAGGGGAGAAGGATCAGGAAGGCGAGGTGGAGGGATGGGGATGGTGCAATCTTAAAGCAGTGGGACCTCCACCAAAGGTCATCAGTGAAGGCTTTACAGAAGAAGTGAAGAAAACGGGATTCGATTGTCAAACACTCCAGTCATGACAGAAAAAGAACTGGTATAAATTGCAGCCTTTGGAGCAGGTGACTGATTATAGCCCTCCTTGAAAAACTGCAAATCTTAATCTTCCTGTTCTGTGTTATTTTGCTCTGCAAGTGTCTGCACCGCTTCTCATTTACATGGAAATTCTGTTGCACCATAGTACCAGCCTTTTGGTTTTCCTTTCTCCTGCTGTCCTTATTTACGCACCAGTCAATGAAATTCATCCCAACATACGGAGCACGCACCAGCCCTGCCCACTTCGCAAGCCCCACTCAAGTAAGAGGAGAATCAGGCCTCCGAAGTTGTCAGTAGAACTGGTCCTGTGTACAGGGTCATTTTCACCCTTATTACCAGTATTTCCCGAGAAGGGTTCAGACTCACTTCTTGGGCTGAAAGGCTAATACCTCTTCCCTAAAGCCACTTACAGAAAATGTGCAAGCTGCCTGTAATATAGTTATGAGCGTCGTATGTCCAGCTATTTGTTTGATTGCTATTATATTGTTTGCAAGGTGACTACCAAAGAGTTCATTTCTAGGAGTGCTGGCTCATTGGGCTGGACAGCAGACAACCACTTCAGATAACAGACTCCGCTAACTTCTTCCTCCTCTAGACAAGGCCTGAGACACAAATGTCATTTCTAAACTCTCTGGCAGTTTTTCACCTGCTCAGGAAGAGGACATTGCTAAAATCTCTCATAGGGACTACTGGGAGCATTTCTCTAAGTGGGTAGAGTTAAGGTTATGTGGGAGTGTAGGAATTTGAAAGCACTTTTCATGTTCTCTTTACCCAGAAATATTGATGGAGCGTTTCCCTTCCTGTGAGGGGGCTCCTGAGCACTCAGAGTAGCACACGTGCTGCATCAGAGATCCAGAATGAAAATCTGGCAACTTTTCAATTAGATTTTGCAGGTGGATCTGCTTGCCACAGTCTTGATGCATTATGGGGCAGACCCATGATATAAGTATTATCGTCACGGTGCGGGACTCACCCCTGCAGTGCCTCCTGCTGGTCATCCAGGGAATTAGTGTTCCAGCCTCTAGAGCGCCCTCTTCAGGCCGGTGTCCTGCTTGCCGCTGGCCCCCATGTCCCTCCCAGACCCTGGTGCCCCTTTTACCCAGGGTGCTGCCCCCTAGCAGTACCCCCACAGTCTCTGGGTCTCCCCCCCCAGGGAACCCCTACTTACTATTCCTACCTCACCTCAGTCTTTGGCTACTGCCAGTCACCCTTGAGCCCCTGCACACTGCAATGTATAAGCCACTCATTACAGTCAAGGGGGGTTTGGACCTGCTGCCTCTGCCTACCCATGGGCTACCCCCTGCAACCTCAGTACCTATCCAGCCTTACACTAGGCCTGCAGGGTTTCCAGGCCAGAGCTCCCCAGCTCCCTTGGCCTTCCCCCAGCCCTGCTCCACCTCAGGTACCCTGGTACACTCCCCAGCAGCCAGGCCTGTCTCCCTCCACAGCTAAAGGAGACTCTGTCTGCTCCTGGCCCACTGCCCTCTTATAAGGACCAGCTGAGCACTGACTGGGGCCTGGCCACAGCTGAGCCTGCTTCCCCCAATCAGCCTGGGAAGTGCTTGCTCCCAGCCACAGTGGGTGACCACCCTGCTACAATTATATCGATGCTGCCCACAGATTTTTGCCTAGATATAGTTAAATATATATATTTTTAAATGTGATTCCTCGTCGGGGGCAGCTCAGTCTTAGGGTGCACTAGACCAAGGGTGGGGAACCTTTTTTGTGTCAGGGGCCATTGACCTACTGAAAAAATCAATGGCGGGCCACACATTCAACTCACCTGCCTGGGGGGTGGGCGCAGAGGCCTGAGGCTTCTGCTCCCCCCCTCCGCCCCCCGCGGTGGGGTGAGCTGGTGCTTGTAGCTTCAGCCCCATGGGTGTGAATCCCCGAGCCTCGACACTCCCCACCACCGTGGGGCTGGAGCTACAAGTGCCGGCTTGACTCGCTGCGGGGGAAAGCCCCGAGCCTCTGTGCCACCCCCGCGCCCCCCTGCAGTGGGTGAGTTAAAAGTGTGTGGCCCGTGGGCTGGATGAAAATGAGCAAGGAGTTCCCCACTACTGCCTTAGACCAATTAAAATAAACTTAATTCACTGACTATACCCTCCCCACCCCACCATAAATTCCACAGTAATTTTAAGAGACAAGATGGGCGAGGTAATATCTTTTATTGGACCAACTTCTGTTGGTGTGAGAGACAAGCTTTCAACCATACATGGCGCTCTTCTTCAAGGTTGGGAAACTTACAGTGTCACAGGTAAGTTTCCCAGACCGGAAGAAGAGCTCTTTGTGTAGCCGGGGGCCAAGGCTGGGCACGGACCCGAGGCTGCAGCTGGGGGCGGAGTAGGAGAGGAGCTCAGAGCAGGGCTAGGTGATGCTCCTTCCCTGTCCCCTGTCGGGGCTGGCCCGGGCTCCATCGCACCCTCCCCCGAATGTTCCTCCACCCCCCACACTCTCCCAATGGGGAGTGCTCCACAGTGTGGGGACCTCTGAGTTACACGGTGTGGTAACGATACCTCTGCAGGAAGGAAAACTCCCATTCAATAACAACAGTAGTGAAATGAGCATCGAGAGGGAAATTCCCTCCGGTCCAGAGGACCTGCCCAATGCTATTGACCAAGGAATGTGTCTGAGTCTCTTCTTACTTATGAGCTTGAGTGGGATTGATGCAGTGCACAGAGCTGGTACTAAACATCTTCACAGGGGAGAAAATCACCCAGAGTGTTTTGGAGAGAAAGAATGGAGGGGAAAGGAAAACCAGAAGGCCGATATTATGATGCAGTATAATTTTTAATGGGAACGAGCATAGGAGTTTACACTTACAGAATGAATGAATGCAGAGGACAGAAATTGTATTTTCAGGGTTACAAAGAGAGTTACAACCAATCACCGGTCCATAGTGATGCATTTCGCACAAGGTATTCCGCTTTCTTTCTTGAAGTTGTAGAGTTTGCCAGTCATGTCCTGTCTTAAACCATTTTTTTTCTCCTCAGCATCAAATAGGACAAAAGCCCAATATGAGCATAAGACTAAGCTGCAGAACAATATAGACCATAAAGCTAAGGTAACAGGTAACAAGAGGAAAGAATAGATAGGCCTGATTTATACAAGCAACGAACAACCAAAACCCATGCTGATTTGAGTAGTGTTGTAGCTGAGTGGTCAATCTCTCTCTTCTCTTTCATTTCCTGATTGTTTCTTCTTTCGCGGATCTTCCTTCCGCGATTAACATGGGCCACAGCTTCCACGGCGGGAAGAATAGCACCTGCTACCATATCTGCCCATACTACCACATCTACCCATACTCACATAAGCCCCCATAACCACCTCCGTATCTCCCACCGTACCCATACGAGCCCCCATAACCACGTAAGCCTCCATAACCATACGAGCCTCCATAACTGCCACCTAAACCACCTCCATATCCACCCCGGTATGCACCACTGTAACCTCCACCATAACCAATTGAGCCACCCAAAATACCACCCCCAGATACACCCCCAGCTCCATAGGGTAGAGCTGGTAAGGTGCTTCCCACTAAGCTGTGTTGAGGGCAACTAGAGAGAATTGGTCCTGGGAATAGCACGGAAACTGGTGGTGGATAGACCACTGCTGTCGAATCTCCACACGAGGTGACACAAGGCTCATTGCGGGCAACAACACATGGATCTGGGCATATGTCAGGATAACATGAGCTGGGTCGGTAAGACAGGTCTTGGCAGGAAGACATCTTTTGTGATGGTCGGAAACCCACAGCAGAATGAAATCCAGTGAAATCTGTGGGTTTTACCAGAAACTTTCAAGGGAACTGTAGGATGTTGATCTCAAAAGAGAATTACAAACGCCACAATGAAGCCTAGAGAACTGAAGAACAGAGGCGGACCTTAGAGAGGATGAATGACCTTGTGGATAAGGCCATGCAGGAATTGAGAGAAAGAAAATCTGAGTTCCGTTTTACTAGCTCTGCTACTCGTCGCCTGCGGGACACTGGGCAAGTCAATTGGGGCCAGATGTTCAGAAGAGCTCAGCACTCAGTGTGCTAAAGTGTATTGAAAGCCTTGCCCTTCATCTCCCTCTTCATCACCTCCCCATCGGTAAAATGGGAATGATAAACCTTCCTTCCACCCTTTCTGTCATGTCTAGTTAGTTCATCAACTCTTTGAGATGAGGACCGTCTGAGACTCTCGGCTTGTCTTGCAAACAGCACGATGGAGCCCTGAACGCATCCTGGAGATATTAGAGTTCAAATGATAACTATTAGGAATTAGATGTGCCCGAGTTTCCCCATCTTTCCACCGGAGTGGCCTTGGGCAACTCAGTTAGGCTCTGGGCATCAGTGATCACTTTCTTAGGTAAGAAGATAATAACTACCTGTTTCATATGGGTGTTGTGAGAATTGCTGGCCTCATAAAACAGGGAAACCATAAATTGCTCTGAAAGAGACTGCCACCTTTTTATTAATGTCTGAAGCTGTACGCGCAAGGATTAGGAGCTATCGGGGGGTAAGGAGCAGGAAACAGGGATATTCTCTCAATTCCACAGAGCTGGGAAATATATATCCATCCCGTCATCCCAACTCAAGTCCCGAATAAACCTACACCCTACATGTACTCCAAAATTATAACAAAAGGTACTGGAACATGTGCAATGCAAGGAAAACATAATAGTGATGTCAACATCACAACCATGTACATGCAGCAGATATATGCCAGTACAGTCTCCTGAGAATTAAACCAACTGCTTGCCCTAAATTTTGCTCATCAGCACATGGGCGCGTCAAGCCAAATGTTCAGGTCGTGGCAAATTGTGTTTGGATTTCCACACATTCCAACTTTTCTGCAACAGGAATACAGACTAAATAGTCCTTTTCTCCCACTAAAGTTGAAACAAAGGGGATAGGGAGGTGTGGGAGCCCAAAACTCAGGCATCCAAGAACACTAGTTCCTTTAGAAAATCATGGTTTAAATAGATAGATTGGATAGATCGAAGGGTTGGGTTTGCCCTGCCTCTGGTACAAGACACAGGTCAGGCTTCTGTTGTCCTTTTTGCTTGTAGAAATCCAGCATTGCTAATTTGACTTCTACAGAGCAGCTTCACTAGGAGCAGAGACTTTTTTATTGAACTCTCCTCCATATTACCCTGCTATAAAACTGCATTGTACACGGCTGTCAATTGAGACCTCCAATGGAAATGCAGGGCAAACGGTTAGTTCAACTGATTTTTCGAATGGACCTCAGGATCCAGATGGAAATAGAACTGAAGGGCCTGATTCTTCACTGCCTTGAAGCTACCATTGTCCTATACACTATTGCAATGTGGGTGTACAAATGGTACCATATCAGAGCCCGAGAGCTCCACCAGGAGTCAATCCAAAAAGGCAGCAGAGATTCAACAGTACAGATGGTGTAGCTTTTGTTATCTCGAGCTCTGGTACCTCCAATTCACTGTAAAAATGATGGTCATCAAAAGACATTAGACTCCATTAGTGAAGACTCATTTTGTGTGTTTGTGACAGTGGACTTCGTTTCCATGTCTCGTGCGATCCCTCCGGGGCTTTGTGAGGTGCACTGTCCCAGAAGAACACCACTGTCTTGTTCGGGCCTGGATGGAGATGCAATTCCAAGATTCTACTCCCAAGACTTTACACAATACTGCACTCTTTCCTTTCACCTGTTGCCACTCTTTGCTGCAACTCAGGGAAATGACTGCGGTCAGTAGACTTTGTGGGTTCTATTTTGATTATCACTTGAATCCTTGGCTCTAAACCACTGATCACTTAACTGCTCTTCTCTTCTGAGGGGAATGCCTAAACCCATTAGGCTGAATGTCATCTCTGGGCAGAGGTAGAAAATAAAACTGTATTCACCATTTTGATCCTGCTTCAGCTCCACTTTGAAGGCTTATCGGGTACTGAAGTTGTTCATAGGTCTTAAATTGGCCATGAATCCAGGAGAGTATTGTAATCCAGGAGGCCTAGTTTGAAGGCCATTGCATTGATTGGAAAGACATCCATGGATTTCAAAAGCATGTTGGCGCAAACACATAGTGAATTGGTATGGGTAGGTATTCCAAGCATGCTAAGTAATACCTCTGATCCTCCAAGGAGTTTCAAGGGTAAACTCCACCTTGCCGCTAATTAGATACTAGTCCGGATATAAAGAACTAATGTGGAATCTTGTACATGACAGCAGATTGTATCAGTGATACACCCCTGAGTCACCCACATAGTCTGAGATTATTCAAAGCAGAATTAAAGACATGGAGCTAGATTTAGTCCCCTGTTGACACCAAGAAAGCCAATGGAATGATACCATGATGAGATCAGGACCATAAAGATACAAGATGACAGGGAATTGCCAGTAGCAGCATGCATGTCACCCTATGTGGGTCTGTGAATTGAATAGTAATCCTTAACCATGATCAAAGCCATTACAATAATTAGAGGAGTTGCACATTCAAGAAAATAGTTTATTGGGTTAACAACAAGGTCTGAGTGCATAAAGGGTGTCTACTATCCTTCCCATTGGCTAAGAAGGTGTATAAAAGTGCCTGCAACTCCAGGTTGTTCTATCCACTTCTCTTGACTTCTTCCCGTTGGTGAACTTGGTAAGTCTCTCCGGCTCCGAGTGCTGCCAATTGTTGCTTTATTGATAGTTTGAATTTTGACCTAAGTCCTGGGGTGTGATTTTACAAAGGTTGGGACAGGAAGCGTCTTTCTTTGCACAGGAGACTTTCTGTAGCTAGTCAATCGTAGATGTTTGGACATGCTGACTTTCAAAATATCTCGCTGGGATTTTAAAATCTACATATGGGATTTGGACCTCTGTTCCCAATAATTATAATTTGGGATTGGACATGTAAATTCTTCAGAGAGCTATGAAAATTCTCAGCCTTAGACGACTTGGATAATAGACTGCATACTCTGAGCCTTTACGTGTAAATACACATTGCCAGCTCCTCGGGTGATTTCACTGGAATCCCAATGGGTTGCCTGGGCTGATGATCTGACCTTGCTGTTTCCATTAAACCGTGGAGGTCAGGTTTGAAATATAACTATTGACCAGCAGCTCTACCCACAGCGTGTTATATTTCCTCCGCTCCCTTCTGTGTGTTTCAGGTTTACGACCATCACAAAAGATGTCTTCGTGCCAAGACCTGTGTTACCGACCCAGCTCATGTTATCCTGCCATATGCCCAGATCCATGTGTTGTTGCCCGCAATGAGCCTTGTATCACCTCGTGTGGAGACTCGACAGCAGTGGTCTATCCACCACCGGTTTCCGTGCTATTCCCAGGACCAATTCTCTCTACTCTCCCACAACACAGTGTAGTGGGAAGCACCTTACCAGCTGTACCCTATGGAGCTGGGGGTGTATCTGGGGGTGGTATTTTGGGTGGCTCAATTGGTTATGGTGGAGTTTACGGTAGTGCATACGGGGGTAGATATGGAGGTGGTTTAGGGGGTGGTTATGGGGGCTTATATGGTGGTGGTTATGGGGGCTTATATGGGTGTGGTTATGGGGGCTTATATGGTGGTGGTTATGGGGGCTTATATGGTTATAGGGGCTTATGCGGTTATGGGGGCTTGTATGGATACGGTGGTGGATACGGGGGTGGCTATGGGGACTTATGTGGGTATGGGAGGAGATACAGTAGCAGGTGCTATTCTTCCCGCCGTGGAAGCTGTGGCCCATGTTAAACCCAGAAGAAAGATCCACGGAAGAAGAAACAACCAGGAAATGAAAGAGAAGAGAGAGATTCACCACTCAGCTTATCAAAAATGGGAGCCTGCAACTCCACTCGAAATCAGTGGGGGCTGTGGGTGTTCATCGCCTATATAAACCAGGCCTCTGTATGACTTCTTCTCGTTACATGCTACCTTTTCTTTACAGTCTAGTGGTTTTGCACTTTTGTCTTATGCTCATATTTTGCTTTGTCCTTTTTGATGCTGAACGGTCCACCACAAGTGACTTAATCTGGTGGAAAATGTGAGATGATTTTCAAACGGCGTGGTTGGCTGCAAGACCGCAGAACAGATTGTGTGACATGCGTCACTTTGGAGTTGGTGATTGGTTGTGGCTCTCTTTGTAACCCTGAAAATACAATTTCTGTCCTCTGCATTCATTCCTTCTGTAAGTGTAAACTCCGATGCTCATTCCCATTAAAAATTATGCTGCATCATATTATCGGCCTTCTGGTTTTCCTTTCCCCTCCATTCTTTTTTTCCAAAACACTTTGGATGAAATTCTCCCCTCTGCAGGAAGTCAGTACAAGCTCTATGTCCTGCATCAATCCCACTCATGCTCATAAGAGAGAAGAAAATCAGTACATTAATTGGTCAAAGGCACTGTGTAGGTTCTCTGCACAAGAGGGAATTACCCGCTTGTTACACTTGTCTCTAATAGAATGGGAATAAATGAATGACTTTCAAAAAGAATGTATTTCCCTGTTCTAAATAGTCTATAGAATCATAGAATTGTTTGAAATATAAGGCAGGAGGAGACCTCAAGAGGTCATATGGTCCATCCCTCTGCTCTGAGGTGGGACCAACTACACCTACACCGTCCCTAACAGGTGTTTGTTTAACCTGTTCTTCAAAACCTCCACTGATCAGATTCTGCAGCCTCCCTTGAAAGCCTAAAATCAGAGCTTAAGTATCATGATAGGTAGAAAGTTTATGATTAAATTCCCAGGCTATAAAGCACCACCTGATTCGGGAAATGACATTACAGACTTTTACACACATAGTTTAAAATGACACTAGTACTCCAAATTGGGCCTCCCACTCAAGTAACATACTCCTGCCATCCTAGTAATAGAAGACCATTGATATATAAAATATCAGTGAGTGTTTGTGAATCAAACCAAAATCTGTTCTTCTGAGAAAGCCTCACCATATCCTACCCGAGTGCTATTGCCCAAGGGGAGAACTGCAAAGATTTCAGTTACATAAACAAACCACAAGAATGGAAACAACCGGCAGAGGAAAACGAGTGTTGACTTTTCAGTGGAACTGTGGTGGGAGCTGCTGAATTTGAACCACCCTTTGTCCTGACCGGCAGACCCCATGGTCAAAATGGCTAACCAGTCAGAAACACGGTCTTCCTGCCCAGGTCACGGCTGGATGTCTGATTTACCGGAGAGCCACTCTCCACGCTTTAGACCGGATTAGGTCACCACTGGGATATTCCCTTCTAGTGAGTTTTTCAGACCCAACTATGGCTGAAGTCTGCAGAGGTGTGAGATATATACCCCTCCCTCCTCACCAGCCCTCCCCAAACACTGAATCGTTTTACACCCCCCGTTCCAAAATTACATATGCTCTAAAATTGTGACAAAATGTATTGAAACGTGGAAACCTGAACACAATTTGGCTTGACCCAAATAGAAACCCCCACTATGGTTAGTGAACGTCACAACAGAAACAACACATTCACCAGCTGTATCCCAAGACAGCATCCTGAGGGTAAAATCAGCTGTTTACCCTAAATCCTGTCTGTCAGTGCATAGATACATCAACCCACATTTGCTGATAAATCAACGTTTTTTTTCTCCTCAGCATCAAATAGGACAAAAGCCCAATATGAGCATAAGACTAAGCTGCAGAACAATATAGACCATAAAGCTAAGGTAACAGGTAACAAGAGGAAAGAATAGATAGGCCTGATTTATACAAGCAACGAACAACCAAAATCCACACTGATTTGAGTAGTGTTGTAGCTGAGTGGTGAACCTTTCTCTTCTCTTTCATTTCCTGGTTGTTTCTTCTTTTGTAGATCTTCCTTCCGCGATTAACATGGGCCACAGCTTCCACGGCGGGAAGAATAGCACCAGCTACCGTATCTCCTCCCATACCCACATAAGCCCCCATAGCCACCCCCGTATCCACCACCGTACCCATACGAGCCCCCATAACCATATAAGCCCCCATAACCACCCCCTAAACCACCTCCATATCTACCCCTGTATGCACCACCATAACCTCCACCATAACCAATTGAGCCGCCCAAAATACCACCCCCAGATACACCCCAAGCTCCATAGGGTAGAGCTGGTAAGGTGCTTCCCACTACACTGTGTTGAGGGGAAGTAGAGAGAATTGGTCCTGGGAATAGCACGGAAACTGGTGGTGGATAGACCACTGCTGTCGAATCTCCGCACGAGGTGACACAAGGCTCATTGCGGGCAACAACACATGGATCTGGGCATATGTCAGGATAACATGAGCTGGGTCGGTAAGACAGGTCTTGGCAGGAAGACATCTTTTGTGGTGGTCGTAAACCTGAAACACACAGGAGGGAGCAGAGGAAACATAACACGTTGTTGACAATGGAATAGGAGAATCACCGCTGGTGTTCTATGATAATGGGGGCTATGTAGGTCCCTTTCTGCAGGCTACATATCCGGGTATTCTTATAAACGTCCACACCAACCAGCCAGCCCCCAGTATTGCTGACATAGTTGCCTTAGCTGTCTTTTCCGTGAGGTCCCAACGGGTAGGTGCACACTGAGAATATCTACTGGATTGGGACCCACAAGTGAAATAGAAAAGTGACTGCCTACTCTCAGGTTCTGCCTGGGACTAAAGGGGAGGTTAGATGCCTTAGTCTCTCTGTGGGTTTGGTTTCAGGAGGTTCAAGGATGGGTTTCCAGTCCAGCTAGGATTAGTGAGTGCTGAGCCCTTTTGAGATTCTGGTCCCATTGGACTTGCCCAAGATCACAAGGAAACCTGTGCCAGAGAGCATGTCCTGAAGCAGGTTTTCTGAGGCCCTATTTGTGCCATGGCCACATGACCTTCCATTCCCACCAGCCCCTGAAGGATGAGGAAAAAAGACTCAGACTAATTCCTAACCCACAATAGAGAATATTTCCATCATGGATGGCTGCAATTTTCAACCCATTTTAGACAATTATGGAGGTGCAGTAAATTGTTCAAGTGTTCCTGTTAAACCAGTTTAACACAGGGTCTAGACCCCTCAGATCGTCTAAATCATCATACTTGCCTGTCACTCAAATGTGCTACTTTGACTTACACCAGCTAAAGATCTGGATCGAAAATCATGAGTTGTACCAGTAAAAAGTCAAATATTGCCGTATTGCATCAGGTCAGTGGTCCATCTCACCCAGTATATTATCTCTAGTAATGTGCAGCATCACACGCCTCAGTTTAAGGTATAAGAGTTCTGAAGTTGTCCACTCTGGAGTAAAGTGCCCTTAAAGTGACTTTCTGCCCAACACACCTAAAGCACAGGCTAACTTTGCCCTGAAGGAGACTACGTATATATATATATTCAAATTATATTTGAAATCTGATCTCCAATGTTTTATGGAAACAGTAGAGTCAGATCATCACCCAGGTAAACCTTTGTGACTGCAATGAAGTCAGCTGAAGATCCGGCAATGTGTATTTATATATCAAGGGTCAGAGTAGTGCAGTCTATTATCAAAGTAGACAGAGGCTGAGATTTCTCATAACTGTGTAAGGAATTTCCATGTCCAATCTCCAATTATAATTTTTGGGAATGGGGTCCAAATCCCATATGCAGATTTGAAAATCCCAACCAGATAGTTTGAAAAGACAGCATCCACCAATACCTGCAATTGACTAGCTACAGAAAGACTCCTACCCAAAGAAAGATGCCCCTGTCCCAACATTTCTAAAGTCGCACCCTATTAGAGCAGGAATTAGTTCAAAGTTAAAACATTCACTAAAGCAGCAATTGTATCAACTGGAGCCAAGTAGACTTTGCAAGCTCACCAAGGGGAAGGAGTCGAGAGAAGTGGATAGAAGAGCCAGGAGTTGCAGGCGCTTTTATACACCTTCTTAGCCAATGGGAAGGATAGCAGACACCCTCTATGCACTTGAACCTTGTCATTAACCCAGCAAACTATTTTCTTGAATGTGCAACTCATCTAAATATTGTAGCGGCTTTGATCATGGTTAATGATTACTTGAGAATTCCTAGTCCCACATAGGATGACATGGATGCTGCTACCGGCAGTTCCCTTTCATCTTGAATCTCTATGGGCCTGATATCTTCATGTTATCATCCCACTGACTTTCTTGGTGTCAAAATGGGACTAAATCTTGCTCCATTTCTTCAATTCTGCTTTGAATAACTTCAGAATATGAGGGTGACTCAGAGGTGTATCACTAGTGGAGTTTCCCCTTGGCTCTCCTTGGAGGATGGGAGGTATTACTTAGCATGCTTGGAATACCTACCCATAACTATTCACTATGTGTTGTGCCAACATGCTTTTGAAATCCACGGATGTCTTTCCAATCAATGCAATGGCCTTCAAACTAGGCCTCTGGATTACTATACTCTCCTGGATTCATGGCCAATTTAAGACCTATGAACAACTTCAATACCCGATAAGCCTTCAAAGTGGAGTTGAAGCAGTCTCAAAACGGTGCATATTCTTTTGTGTTCTAGCTGTGCCCGGAGATAACACTCTGTCTAAAAAGAAAAGGAGTACTAGTGGCACCTTAGAGACTAACCAATTTAGTACTCCTTTTCTTTGTGTGAATAGAGACTAACACGGCTGCTACTCTGAAACCACTCAGTCTAAAGCACTTAGACATTCCAGTCTGAAGACATGATCAGTGCTTTAGAGTCAAGGACTCAAGCGATGAACAAAATTGAATACACAAGGTTTGCTTACTGCAGTTATTTCCCTGAGTTGCGTGACAAAGTGGCAGGAGATGAAAGGAAGGAGTGCAGTGTTGTTTAAAGGTTTAGGATTAAAATCTTGGAACTGCACTTCCATTCATAACCTAGCAAGTCAGTGGTGTTCTTCAGGGACAATGTTTCTGACAAAACCTGGGAAGAAGACCAGGAGAGATGGAAATAAAGTTTACTTAGTCATCGGAGGGAGGGGGGAAGGCATGGTTGAGGAATGAGCTTCCAGGAGAAAGAAGACTAATCAAGAATCTGACCAACTTTAGCACCGGATCAATACAACCATTAGAAATCAATACCACCAACAGCTAATTGCAAAGCCACACAGCATATCGAGAGCACTAATTCTGCTTAATTCATATCCTTAGACAAGAAAAAAAAATGGCTCAGGCTAAAGCGACTTTGATAGTAGACAACATTATTCTGGCACCTTTTTAATATGTGTACGTAGAAATATACTTGGCTAACTCATGTGAGTCAACATATTCACACCAGCTTAGGATCTCACCCTACTATTTCCATTTAACTATGGTGATTGCCTCTCATATATACTCAGGTATAATTAGAGAGAGACTGACAAAGAGATTCTCTAACATTGGGGTGTAATGAAGAAATTTTGAAGAAGAAGAAGAAGAAGAAGAAATGGCATTTTCTTCTATATTGGACACCTTTGTCCTTCGTAATTTTTCTGAGGTTTCAGTTTCTTTATTCTAGAAGAGACAGAACACTAAAGGATGTGGACAAGTGGTTGAATCGAGTCTGGAAATTTCTGAATTCATGTGAGTATAAATTGCAGTTTGAGAGCCACCACTCTCAGCTGATATAAGTTGGCGTAGCACCATTGAAGGAAAGTCAACGATGACAGCTTACATAAGCTGAGTGATCTCTTTTCACAAAATAACATTTTCTGTTTGTTTATCAGCATCAATTGCTGACACGTACGAATGAGAAACCAAGGTACTGTATTCTGATGCTGCACAGAGCTGGTTTGCATTCTGAGATTCAGTCTTAACAAAATCACCGGCATGAGTAACACTGTCTCCTCCCTGCTCCATGTTACAAGTTTCCACGTTAATTTTGAAGTATCGTATGTCTGCGATAGCAATATTCTAAGTCTGCCATGTGCTTACTTTTTACAGGCGGGGATTTAACCTAAATATTGTCACTGGATTTCATTCTGCTGTGGGTTTTACCAGAAACTTTCAAGGGAACTGTAGGATGTCGATCTCAAAAGAGAATTACAAACGCCGCAATGAAGCCTAGAGAACTGAAGAACAGAGGCGGACCTTAGAGAGGATGAATGACCTTGTGGATAAGGCCATGCAGGAATTGAGAGAAAGAAAATCTGAGTTCCATTTTACTAGCTCTGCTACTCGTCGCCTGCGGGACACTGGGCAAGTCAATTGGGGCCAGATGTTCAGAAGAGCTCAGCACTCAGTGTGCTAAAGTGTATTGAAAGCCTTGCCCTTCGTCTCCCTCTTCATCACCTCCCCATCAGTAAAATGGGAATGATAAACCTTCCTTCCACCCTTTCTGTCATGTCTAGTTAGTTCATCAACTCTTTGAGATGAGGACCGTCTGAGACTCTCGGCTTGTCTTGCAAACAGCACGATGGAGCCCTGAACGCATCCTGGAGATATTAGAGTTCAAATGATAACTATTAGGAATTAGATGTGCCCGAGTTTCCCCATCTTTCCACCGGAGTGGCCTTGGGCAACTCAGTTAGGCTCTGGGCATCAGTGATCACTTTCTTAAGTAAGAAGATAATAACTACCTGTTTCATATGGGTGTTGTGAGAATTGCTGGCCTCATAAAACAGGGAAACCATAAATTGCTCTGAAAGAGACTGCCACCTTTTTATTAATGTCTGAAGCTGTACGCGCAAGGATTAGGAGCTATCGGGGGGTAAGGAGCAGGAAACAGGGATATTCTCTCAATTCCACAGAGCTGGGAAATATATATCCATCCCGTCATCCCAACTCAAGTCCCGAATAAACCTACACCCTACATGTACTCCAAAATTACAACAAAAGGTACTGGAACATGTGCAATGCAAGGAAAACATAATAGTGATGTCAACATCACAACCATGTACATGCAGCAGATATATGCCAGTACAGTCTCCTGAGAATTAAACCAACTGCTTGCCCTAAATTTTGCTCATCAGCACATGGGCGCGTCAAGCCAAATGTTCAGGTCGTGGCAAATTGTGTTTGGATTTCCACACATTCCAACTTTTCTGCAACAGGAATACAGACTAAATAGTCCTTTTCTCCCACTAAAGTTGAAACAAAGGGGATAGGGAGGTGTGGGAGCCCAAAACTCAGGCATCCAAGAACACTAGTTCCTTTAGAAAATCATGGTTTAAATAGATAGATTGGATAGATCGAAGGGTTGGGTTTGCCCTTCCTCTGGTACAAGACATAGGTCAGGCTTCTGTTGTCCTTTTTGCTTGTAGAAATCCAGCATCGCTAATTTGACTTCTACAGAATAACTCCAGAATTACACCAGTTTAAGATGCAAATTTACCCCTCATGAGCTTGAGGGGTGATCCTGTTTTTGAGAGTGAAATCCTTAGGCAAAGTGGCTGAATATCAAGGCAGCTTCACTAGGAGCAGAGACTTTTTTATTGAACTCTCCTCCATATTACCCTGCTATAAAACTGCATTGTACACGGCTGTCAATTGAGACCTCCAATGGAAATGCAGGGCAAACGGTTAGTTCAACTGATTTTTCGAATGGACCTCAGGATCCAGATGGAAATAGAACTGAAGGGTCTGATTCTTCACTGCCTTGAAGCTACCGTTGTCCTATACACTATTGCAATGTGGGTGTACAAATGGTACCATATCAGAGCCCGAGAGCTCCACCAGGAGTCAATCCAAAAAGGCAGCAGAGATTCAACAGTACAGATGGTGTAGCTTTTGTTATCTCGAGCTATGGTACCTCCAATTCACTGTAAAAATGATGGTCATCAAAAGACATTAGACTCCATTAGTGAAGACTCATTTTGTGTGTTTGTGACAGTGGACTTCGTTTCCATGTCTCGTGCGATCCCTCCGGGGCTTTGTGAGGTGCACTGTCCCAGAAGAAGACCACTGTCTTGTTCGGGCCTGGATGGAGATGCAATTCCAAGATTCTACTCCCAAGACTTTACACAACACTGCACTCTTTCCTTTCACCTGTTGCCACTCTTTGCTGCAACTCAGGGAAATGACTGCAGTCAGTAGACTTTGTGGGTTCTATTTTGATTATCACTTGAATCCTTGGCTCTAAACCACTGATCACTTAACTGCACTTCTCTTCTGAGGGGAATGCCTAAACCCATTAGGCTGAATGTCATCTCTGGGCAGAGGTAGAAAATAAAAATGTATTCATCATTTTGATCCTGCTTCAGCTCCACTTTGAAGGCTTATCGGGTACTGAAGTTGTTCATAGGTCTTAAATTGGCCATGAATCCAGGAGAGTATTGTAATCCAGGAGGCCTAGTTTGAAGGCCATTGCATTGATTGGAAAGACATCCATGGATTTCAAAAGCATGTTGGCGCAAACACATAGTGAATTGGCATGGGTAGGTATACCAAGCATGCTAAGTAATACCTCTGATCCTCCAAGGAGTTTCAAGGGTAAACTCCACCTTGCCGCTAATTAGATACAAGTCCAGATATAAAGAACTAATGTGGAATCTTGTACATGACAGCAGATTGTATCAGTGATACACCCTTGAGTCACCCACATAGTCTGAGATTATTCAAAGCAGAATTAAAGACATGGAGCTAGTTTTAGTCCCCTGTTGACACCAAGAAAGCCAATGGAATGATACCATGATGAGATCAGGACCATAAAGATACAAGATGACAGGGAATTGCCAGTAGCAGCATGCATGTCACCCTATGTGGGTCTGTGAATTGAATAGTAATCCTTAACCATGATCAAAGCCATTACAATAATTAGAGGAGTTGCACATTCAAGAAAATAGTTTATTGGGTTAATAACAAGGTCTGAGTGCATAAAGGGTGTCTACTCTCCTTCCCATTGGCTAAGAAGGTGTATAAAAGTGCCTGCAACTCCAGGTTGTTCTATCCACTTCTCTTGACTTCTTCCCGTTGGTGAACTTGGTAAGTCTCTCCGGCTCCGAGTGCTGCCAATTGTTGCTTTATTGATAGTTTGAATTTTGACCTAAGTCCTGGGGTGTGATTTTACAAAGGTTGGGACAGGAAGCGTCTTTCTTTGCACAGGAGACTTTCTGTAGCTAGTCAATCGTAGATGTTTGGACATGCTGACTTTCAAAAAATCTAGCTGGGATTTTAAAATCTACATATGGGATTTGGACCTCTGTTCCCAATAATTATAATTTGGGATTGGACATGTAAATTCTTCAGACAGCTATGAAAATTCTCAGCCTTAGACGACTTGGATAATAGACTGCATACTCTGAGCCTTTATGTGTAAATACACATTGCCAGCTCCTCGGGTGATTTCACTGGAATCCCAATGGGTTGCCTGGGCTGATGATCTGACCTTGCTGTTCCCATTAAACCGTGGAGGTCAGGTTTGAAATATAACTATTGACCAGCAGCTCTACCCACAGCGTGTTATGTTTCCTCTGCTCCCTTCTGTGTGTTTCAGGTTTACGACCACCACAAAAGATGTCTTCCTGCCAAGACCTGTGTTACCGACCCAGCTCATGTTATCCTGCCATATGCCCAGATCCATGTGTTGTTGCCCGCAATGAGCCTTGTATCACCTCGTGTGGAGACTCGACAGCAGTGGTCTATCCACCACCGGTTTCCGTGCTATTCCCAGGACCAATTCTCTCTACTTCCCCTCAACACAGTGTAGTGCAAAGCACCTTACCAGCTGTACCCTATGGAGCTGGGGGTGTATCTGGGGGTGGTATTTTGGGTGGCTCAATTGGTTATGGTGGAGTTTACGGTAGTGCATACGGGGGTAGATATGGAGGTGGTTTAGGGGGTGGTTATGGGGGCTTATATGGTGGTGGTTATGGGGGCTTATATGGTGGTGGTTATGGGGGCTCATATGGGTGTGGTTATGGGGGCTTATATGGGGGTGGTTATGGGGGCTTATATGGTTATAGGGGCTTATGCGGTTATGGGGGCTTGTATGGGTACGGTGGTGGATACGGGGGTGGCTATGGGGACTTATGTGGGTATGGGAGGAGATACAGTAGCAGGTGCTATTCTTCCCGCCGTGGAAGCTGTGGCCCATGTTAAACCCAGAAGAAAGATCCACGGAAGAAGAAACAACCAGGAAATGAAAGAGAAGAGAGAGATTCACCACTCAGCTTATCAAAAATGGGAGCCTGCAACTCCACTCGAAATCAGTGGGGGCTGTGGGTGTTCATCGCCTATATAAACCAGGCCTCTGTATGACTTCTTCTCGTTACATGCTACCTTTTCTTTACAGTCTAGTGGTTTTGCACTTTTGTCTTATGCTCATATTTTGCTTTGTCCTTTTTGATGCTGAACGGTCCACCACAAGTGACTTAATCTGGTGGAAAATGTGAGATGATTTTCAAACGGCGTGGTTGGCTGCAAGACCGCAGAACAGATTGTGTGACACGCATCCCTTTGGAGCTGGTGATTGGTTGTGGCTCTCTTTGTAACCCTGAAAATACAATTTCTGTCCTCTGCATTCATTCCTTCTGTAAGTGTAAACTCCGATGCTCATTCCCATTAAAAATTATGCTGCATCATATTATCGGCCTTCTGGTTTTCCTTTCCCCTCCATTCTTTCTTTCCAAAACACTTTGGATGAAATTCTCCCCTCTGCAGGAAGTCAGTACAAGCTCTATGTCCTGCATCAATCCCACTCATGCTCATAAGAGAGAAGAAAATCAGTACATTAATTGGTCAAAGGTACTGTGTAGGTGCTCTGCACAAGAGGGAATTACCCGCTTGTTACACTTGTCTCTAATAGAATGGGAATAAATGAATGACTTTCAAAAAGAATATATTTCCCTGTTCTAAATAGTCTATAGAATCATAGAATTGTTTGGAATATAAGGCAGGAGGAGACCTCGAGAGGTCATATAGTCCCTCCCTCTGCTCTGAGGTGGGACCAACTACACCTACACCGTCCCTAACAGGTGTTTGTTTAACCTGTTCTTCAGAACCTCCACTGATCAGATTCTGCAGCCTCCCTTGAAAGCCTAAAATCAGAGCTTAAGTCTCATGATAGGTAGAAAGTTTATGATTAAATTCCCAGGCTATAAAGCACCACCTGATTCGGGAAATGACATTACAGACTTTTACACACATAGTTTAAAATGACACTAGTACTCCAAATTGGGCCTCCCACTCAAGTAACATACTCCTGCCATCCTAGTAATAGAAGACCATTGATATATAAAATAACAGTGAGTGTTTGTGAATCAAACCAAAATCTGTTCTTCTGAGAAAGCCTCACCATATCCTACCCGAGTGCTATTGCCCAAGGGGAGAACTGCAAAGATTTCAGTTACATAAACAAACCACAAGAATGGAAACAACCGGCAGAGGAAAACGAGTGTTGACTTTTCAGTGGAACTGTGGTGGGAGCTGCTGAATTTGAACCCCCCTTTGTCCTGACCGGCAGACCCCATGGTCAAAATGGCTAACCAGTCAGAAACACGGTCTTCCTGCCCAGGTCACGGCTGGATGTGTGGTTTACCGGAGAGCCACTCTCCACGCTTTAGACCGGATTAGGTCACCACTGGGATATTCCCTGCTAGTGAGTTTTTCAGACCCAGCTATGGCTGAAGTCTGCGGAGGTGTGAGATATATACCCCTTCCTTCTCACTAGCCCTCCCCAAACACGGAATCGCTTTACACCCCCCATTCCAAAATTACATATGCTCTAAAATTGTGACAAAATGTATTGAAACCTGAACACAATGTGGAAACCTGAACACAATTTGGCTTGACCCAAATAGAAACCCCCCACTATGGTTAGTGAACGTCACAACAAAAACAACACATTCACCAGCTGTATCCCAAGACAGCGTCCTGAGGGTAAAATCAGCTGTTTACCCTAAATCCTGTCTGTCAGTGCATAGATACATCAACCCACATTTGCTGATAAATCAACGTTTTTTTTTCTCCTCAGCATCAAATAGGACAAAAGCCCAATATGAGCATAAGACTAAGCTGCAGAACAATATAGACCATAAAGCTAAGGTAACAGGTAACAAGAGGAAAGAATAGATAGGCCTGATTTATACAAGCAACGAACAACCAAAACCCACACTGATTTGAGTAGTGTTGTAGCTGAGTGGTGAACCTTTCTCTTCTCTTTCATTTCCTGGTTGTTTCTTCTTTTGTAGATCTTCCTTCCGCGATTAACATGGGCCACAGCTTCCACGGCGGGAAGAATAGCACCTGCTACCGTATCTCCTCCCATACCCACATAAGCCCCCATAGCCACCCCCGTATCCACCACCGTACCCATACGAGCCCCCATAACCGCATAAGCCCCCATAACCACCCCCTAAACCACCTCCATATCTACCCCTGTATGCACCACCATAACCTCCACCATAACCAATTGAGCCGCCCAAAATACCACCCCCAGATACACCCCCAGCTCCATAGGGTAGAGCTGGTAAGGTGCTTCCCACTACACTGTGTTGAGGGGAAGTAGAGAGAATTGGTCCTGGGAATAGCACGGAAACTGGTGGTGGATAGACCACTGCTGTCGAATCTCCGCACGAGGTGACACAAGGCTCATTGCGGGCAACAACACATGGATCTGGGCATATGTCAGGATAACATGAGCTGGGTCGGTAAGACAGGTCTTGGCAGGAAGACATCTTTTGTGATGGTCGTAAACCTGAAACACACAGGAGGGAGCAGAGGAAACATAACACGTTGTTGACAATGGAATAGGAGAATCACCGCTGGTGTTCTATGATAATGGGGGCTATGTAGGTCCCTTTCTGCAGGCTACATATCCGGGTATTCTTATGAACGTCCACACCAACCAGCCAGCCCCCAGTATTGCTGACATAGTTGCCTTAGCTGTCTTTTCCGTGAGGTCCCAACGGGTAGGTGCACACTGAGAATATCTACTGGATTGGGACCCACAAGTGAAATAGAAAAGTGACTGCCTACTCTCAGGTTCTGCCTGGGACTAAAGGGGAGGTTAGATGCCTTAGTCTCTCTGTGGGTTTGGTTTCAGGAGGTTCAAGGATGGGTTTCCAGTCCAGCTAGGATTAGTGAGTGCTGAGCCCTTTTGAGATTCTGGTCCCATTGGACTTGCCCAAGATCACAAGGAAACCTGTGCCAGAGAGCATGTCCTGAAGCAGGTTTTCTGAGGCCCTATTTGTGCCATGGCCACATGACCTTCCATTCCCACCAGCCCCTGAAGGATGAGGAAAAAAGACTCAGACTAATTCCTAACCCACAATAGAGAATATTTCCATCATGGATGGCTGCAATTTTCAACCCATTTTAGACAATTATGGAGGTGCAGTAAATTGTTCAAGTGTTCCTGTTAAACCAGTTTAACACAGGGTCTAGACCCCTCAGATCGTCTAAATCATCATACTTGCCTGTCACTCAAATGTGCTACTTTGACTTACACCAGCTAAAGATCTGGATCGAAAATCATGAGTTGTACCAGTAAAAAGTCAAATATTGCCGTATTGCATCAGGTCAGTGGTCCATCTCACCCAGTATATTATCTCTAGTAATGTGCAGCATCACACGCCTCAGTTTAAGGTATAAGAGTTCTGAAGTTGTCCACTCTGGAGTAAAGTGCCCTTAAAGTGACTTTCTGCCCAACACACCTAAAGCACAGGCTAACTTTGCCCTGAAGGAGACTACGTATATATATATATTCAAATTATATTTGAAATCTGATCTCCAATGTTTTATGGAAACAGTAGAGTCAGATCATCACCCAGGTAAACCTTTGTGACTGCAATGAAGTCAGCTGAAGATCCGGCAATGTGTATTTATATATCAAGGGTCAGAGTAGTGCAGTCTATTATCAAAGTAGACAGAGGCTGAGATTTCTCATAACTGTGTAAGGAATTTCCATGTCCAATCTCCAATTATAATTTTTGGGAATGGGGTCCAAATCCCATATGCAGATTTGAAAATCCCAACCAGATAGTTTGAAAAGACAGCATCCACCAATACCTGCAATTGACTAGCTACAGAAAGACTCCTACCCAAAGAAAGATGCCCCTGTCCCAACATTTCTAAAGTCACACCCTATTAGAGCAGGAATTAGTTCAAAGTTAAAACATTCACTAAAGCAGCAATTGTATCAACTGGAGCCAAGTAGACTTTGCAAGCTCACCAAGGGGAAGGAGTCGAGAGAAGTGGATAGAAGAGCCAGGAGTTGCAGGCGCTTTTATACACCTTCTTAGCCAATGGGAAGGATAGCAGACACCCTCTATGCACTTGAACCTTGTCATTAACCCAGCAAACTATTTTCTTGAATGTGCAACTCATCTAAATATTGTAGCGGCTTTGATCATGGTTAATGATTACTTGAGAATTCCTAGTCCCACATAGGATGACATGGATGCTGCTACCGGCAGTTCCCTTTCATCTTGAATCTCTATGGGCCTGATATCTTCATGTTATCATCCCACTGACTTTCTTGGTGTCAAAATGGGACTAAATCTTGCTCCATTTCTTCAATTCTGCTTTGAATAACTTCAGAATATGAGGGTGACTCAGAGGTGTATCACTAGTGGAGTTTCCCCTTGGCACTCCTTGGAGGATGGGAGGTATTACTTAGAGTGCTTGGAATACCTACCCATAACTATTCACTATGTGTTGTGCCAACATGCTTTTGAAATCCACGGATGTCTTTCCAATCAATGCAATGGCCTTCAAACTAGGCCTTCTGGATTACTATACTCTCCTGGATTCATGGCCAATTTAAGATCTATGAACAACTTCAATACCCGATAAGCCTTCAAAGTGGAGCTGAAGCAGTCTCAAAACGGTGCATATTCTTTTGTGTTCTAGCTGTGCCCAGAGATAACACTCTGTCTAAAAAGAAAAGGAGTACTAGTGGCACCTTAGAGACTGACCAATTTAGTACTCCTTTTCTTTGTGTGAATAGAGACTAACACGGCTGCTACTCTGAAACCACTCAGTCTAAAGCACTTAGACATTCCAGTCTGAAGACATGATCAGTGCTTTAGAGTCAAGGACTCAAGCGATGAACAAAATTGAATACACAAGGTTTGCTTACTGCAGTTATTTCCCTGAGTTGCGTGACAAAGGGGCAGTAGATGAAAGGAAGGAGTGCAGTGTGTTTAAAGGTTTAGGATTAAAATCTTGGAACTGCACTTCCATTCATAACCTAGCAAGTCAGTGGTGTTCTTCAGGGACAATGTTTCTGACAAAACCTGGGAAGAAGACCAGGAGAGATGGAAATAAAGTTTACTTAGTCATCGGAGGGAGGGGGGAAGGCATGGTTGAGGAATGAGCTTCCAGGAGAAAGAAGACTAATCAAGAATCTGACCAACTTTAGCACCGGATCAATACAACCATTAGAAATCAATACCACCAACAGCTAATTTCAAAGCCACACAGCATATCGAGAGCACTAATTCTGCTTAATTCATATCCTTAGGCAAGAAAAAAAAATGGCTCAGGCTAAAGCGACTTTGATATTAGACAACATTATTCTGGCACCTTTTTAATATGTGTACGTAGAAATATACTTGGCTAACTCATGTGAGTCAACATATTCACACCAGCTTAGGATCTCACCCTACTATTTCCATTTAACTATGGTGATTGCCTCTCATATATACTCAGGTATAATTAGAGAGAGACTGACAAAGAGATTCTCTATCATTGGGGTGTAATGAAGAAATTTTGAAGAAGAAGAAGAAGAAATGGCATTTTTCTTCTATATTGGACACCTTTGTCCTTCGTAATTTTTCTGAGGTTTCTGTTTCTTTATTCTAGAAGAGACAGAACACTAAAGGATGTGAACAAGTGGTTGAATCGAGTCTGGAAATTTCTGAATTCATATGAGTATAAACTGCAGTTTGAGAGCCACCACTCTCAGCTGATATAAGTTGGCGTAGCACCATTGAAGGAAAGTCAACGATGACAGCTTCCATAAGCTGAGTGATCTCTTTTCACAAAATAACATTTTCTGTTTGTTTATCAGCATCAATTGCTGACACGTACGAATTAGAAACCAAGGTACTGTATTCTGATGCTGCACAGAGCTGGTTTGCATTCTGAGATTCAATCTTAACAAAATCACCGGCATGAGTAACATTGTCTCCTCCGTGCTCCATGTTACAATTTTCCACGTTAATTTTGAAGTACCGTATGTCTGCGATAGCAATATTCTAAGTCTGCCATGTGCTTACTTTTTACAGGCAGGGATTTAACCTAAATATTGTCACTGGCTTTCATTCTGCTGTGGGTTTTACCAGAAACTTTCAAGGGAACTGTAGGATGTCGATCTCAAAAGAGAATTACAAACGCCACAATGAAGCCTAGAGAACTGAAGAACAGAGGCGGACCTTAGAGAGGATGAATGACCTTGTGGATAAGGCCATGCAGGAATTGAGAGAAAGAAAATCTGAGTTCCATTTTACTAGCTCTGCTACTCGTCGCCTGCGGGACACTGGGCAAGTCACTTGGGGCCAGATGTTCAGAAGAGCTCAGCACTCAGTGTGCTAAAGTGTATTGAAAGCCTTGCCCTTCGTCTCCCTCTTCATCACCTCCCCATCGGTAAAATGGGAATGATAAACCTTCCTTCCACCCTTTCTGTCATGTCTAGTTAGTTCATCAACTCTTTGAGATGAGGACCGTCGGAGACTCTCGGCTTGTCTTGCAAACAGCACGATGGAGCCCTGAACGCATCCTGGAGATATTAGAGTTCAAATGATAACTATTAGGAATTAGATGTGCCCGAGTTTCCCCATCTTTCCACCGGAGTGGCCTTGGGCAACTCAGTTAGGCTCTGGGCATCAGTGATCACTTTCTTAGGTAAGAAGATAATAACTACCTGTTTCATATGGGTGTTGTGAGAATTGCTGGCCTCATAAAACAGGGAAACCATAAATTGCTATGAAAGAGACTGCCACCTTTTTATTAATGTCTGAAGCTGTACGCGCAAGGATTAGGAGCTATCGGGGGGTAAGGAGCAGGAAACAGGGATATTCTCTCAATTCCACAGAGCTGGGAAATATATATCCATCCCGTCATCCCAACTCAAGTCCCGAATAAACCTACACCCCTACATGTACTCCAAAATTACAACAAAAGGTACTGGAACATGTGCAATGCAAGGAAAACATAATAGTGATGTCAACATCACAACCATGTACATGCAGCAGATATATGCCAGTACAGTCTCCTGAGAATTAAACCAACTGCTTGCCCTAAATTTTGCTCATTAGCACATGGGCGCGTCAAACCAAATGTTCAGGTCGTGGCAAATTGTGTTTGGATTTCCACACATTCCAACTTTTCTGCAACAGGAATACAGACTAAATAGTCCTTTTCTCCCACTAAAGTTGAAACAAAGGGGATAGGGAGGTGTGGGAGCCCAAAACTCAGGCATCCAATAACACTAGTTCCTTTAGAAAATCATGGTTTAAATAGATAGATTGGATAGATCAAAGGGTTGGGTTTGCCCTGCCTCTGGTACAAGACACAGGTCAGGCTTCTGTTGTCCTTTTTGCTTGTAGAAATCCAGCATCGCTATTTGACTTCTACAGAGTAACTCCAGAATTACACCAGTTTAAGATGCAAATTTACCCCTCATGAGCTTGAGGGATGATCCTGTTTTTGAGAGTGAAATCCTTAGGCAAAGTGGCGGAAAATCAAGGCAGTTTCACTAGGAGCAGAGACTTTTTTATTGAACCCTCCTCCATATTACCCTGCTATAAAACTGCATTGTACACGGCTGTCAATTGAGACCTCCAATGGAAATGCAGGGCAAACGGTTAGTTCAACTGATTTTTCGAATGGACCTCAGGATCCAGATGGAAATAGAACTGAAGGGCCTGATTCTTCACTGCCTTGAAGCTACCATTGTCCTATACACTATTGCAATGTGGGTGTGCAAATGGTACCATATCAGAGCCCGAGAGCTCCACCAGGAGTCAATCCAAAAAGGCAGCAGAGATTCAACAGTACAGATGATGTAGCTTTTGTTATCTCGAGCTATGGTACCTCCAATTCACTGTAAAAATGATGGTCATCAAAAGACATTAGACTCCATTAGTGAAGACTCATTTTGTGTGTTTGTGACAGTGGACTTCGTTTCCATGTCTCGTGCGATCCCTCCGGGGCTTTGTGAGGTGCACTGTCCCAGAAGAACACCACTGTCTTGTTCGGGCCTGGATGGAGATGCAATTCCAAGATTCTACTCCCAAGACTTCACACAATACTGCACTCTTTCCTTTCACCTGTTGCCACTCTTTGCTGCAACTCAGGGAAATGACTGCAGTCAGTAGACTTTGTGGGTTCTATTTTGATTATCACTTGAATCCTTGGCTCTAAACCACTGATCACTTAACTGCACTTCTCTTCTGAGGGGAATGCCTAAACCCACTAGGCTGAATGTCATCTCTGGGCAGAGGTAGAAAATAAAACTGTATTCACCATTTTGATCCTGCTTCAGCTCCACTTTGAAGGCTTATCGGGTACTGAAGTTGTTCATAGGTCTTAAATTGGCCATGAATCCAGGAGAGTATTGTAATCCAGGAGGCCTAGTTTGAAGGCTATTGCATTGATTGGAAAGACATCCACGGATTTCAAAAGCATGTTGGCGCAAACACATAGTGAATTGGTATGGGTAGGTATTCCAAGCATGCTAAGTAATACCTCTGATCCTCCAAGGAGTTTCAAGGGTAAACTCCACCTTGCCACTAATTAGATACTAGTCCGGATATAAAGAACTAATGTGGAATCTTGTACATGACAGCAGATTGTATCAGTGATACACCCCTGAGTCACCCACATAGTCTGAGATTATTCAAAGCAGAATTAAAGACATGGAGCTAGATTTAGTCCCCTGTTGACACCAAGAAAGCCAATGGAATGATACCATGATGAGATCAGGACCATAAAGATACAAGATGACAGGGAATTGCCAGTAGCAGCATGCATGTCACCCTATGTGGGTCTGTGAATTGAATAGTAATCCTTAACCATGATCAAAGCCATTACAATAATTAGAGGAGTTGCACATTGAAGAAAATAGTTTATTGGGTTAATAACAAGGTCTGAGTGCATAAAGGGTGTCTACTATCCTTCCCATTGGCTAAGAAGGTGTATAAAAGTGCCTGCAACTCCAGGTTGTTCTATCCACTTCTCTTGACTTCTTCCCGTTGGTGAACTTGGTAAGTCTCTCCGGCTCCGAGTGCTGCCAATTGTTGCTTTATTGATAGTTTGAATTTTGACCTAAGTCCTGGGGTGTGATTTTACAAAGGTTGGGACAGGAAGCGTCTTTCTTTGCACAGGAGACTTTCTGTAGCTTGCCAATCGTAGATGTTTGGACATGCTGACTTTCAAAATATCTCGTTGGGATTTTAAAATCTACATATGGGATTTGGACCTCTGTTCCCAATAGTTATAATTTGGGATTGGACATGTAAATTCTTCAGACAGCTATGAAAATTCTCAGCCTTAGACGACTTGGATAATAGACTGCATACTCTGAGCCTTTACGTGTAAATACACATTGCCAGCTCCTCGGGTGATTTCACTGGAATCCCAATGGGTTGCCTGGGCTGATGATCTGACCTTGCTGTTTCCATTAAACCGTGGAGGTCAGGTTTGAAATATAACTATTGACCAGCAGCTCTACCCACAGCGTGTTATATTTCCTCCACTCCCTTCTGTGTGTTTCAGGTTTACGACCACCACAAAAGATGTCTTCCTGCCAAGACCTGTGTTACCGACCCAGCTCATGTTATCCTGCCATATGCCCAGATCCATGTGTTGTTGCCCGCAATGAGCCTTGTATCACCTCGTGTGGAGACTCGACAGCAGTGGTCTATCCACCACCAGTTTCCGTGCTATTCCCAGGACCAATTCTCTCTACTCTCCCACAACACAGTGTAGTGGGAAGCAGCTTACCAGCTGTACCCTATGGAGCTGGGGGTGTATCTGGGGGCGGTATTTTGGGTGGCTCAATTGGTTATGGTGGAGTTTACGGTAGTGCATACGGGGGTAGATATGGAGGTGGTTTAGGGGGTGGTTATGGGGGCTTATATGGTGGTGGTTATGGGGGCTTATATGGTGGTGGTTATGGGGGCTTATATGGGTGTGGTTATGGGGGCTTATATGGGGGTGGTTATGGGGGCTTATATGGTTATAGGGGCTTATGCGGTTATGGGGGCTTGTATGGGTACGGTGGTGGATACGGGGGTGGCTATGGGGACTTATGTGGGTATGGGAGGAGATACAGTAGCAGGTGCTATTCTTCCCGCCGTGGAAGCTGTGGCCCATGTTAAACCCAGAAGAAAGATCCACGGAAGAAGAAACAACCAGGAAATGAAAGAGAAGAGAGAGATTCACCACTCAGCTTATCAAAAATGGGAGCCTGCAACTCCACTCGAAATCAGTGGGGGCTGTGGGTGTTCATCGCCTATATAAACCAGGCCTCTGTATGACTTCTTCTTGTTACATGTTACCTTTTCTTTACAGTCTAGTGGTTTTGCACTTTTGTCTTATGCTCATATTTTGCTTTGTCCTTTTTGATGCTGAACGGTCCACCACAAGTGACTTAATCTGGTGGAAAATGTGAGATGATTTTCAAACGGCGTGGTTGGCTGCAAGACCGCAGAACAGGTTGTGTGACACGCATCCCTTTGGAGCTGGTGATTGGTTGTGGCTCTCTTTGTAACCCTGAAAATACATTTTCTGTCCTCTGCATTCATTCATTCTGTAAGTGTAAACTCCGATGCTCATTCCCATTAAAAATTATACTGCATCATATTATCGGCTTTTTGGTTTTCCTTTCCCCTCCATTCTTTCTTTCCAAAACACTCTGGATGAAATTCTCCCCTCTGCAGGAAGTCAGTACAAGCTCTATGTCCTGCATCAATCCCACTCATGCTCATAAGAGAGAAGAAAATCAGTACATTAATTGGTCAAAGGCACTGTGTAGGTTCTCTGCACAAGAGGGAATTACCCGCTTGTTACACTTGTCTCTAATAGAATGGGAATAAATGAATGACTTTCAAAAAGAATGTATTTCCCTGTTCTAAATAGTCTATAGAATCATAGAATTGTTTGAAATATAAGGCAGGAGGAGACCTCAAGAGGTCATATGGTCCATCCCTCTGCTCTGAGGTGGGACCAACTACACCTACACCGTCCCTAACAGGTGTTTGTTTAACCTGTTCTTCAAAACCTCCACTGATCAGATTCTGCAGCCTCCCTTGAAAGCCTAAAATCAGAGCTTAAGTCTCATGATAGGTAGAAAGTTTATGATTAAATTCCCAGGCTATAAAGCACCACCTGATTCGGGAAATGACATTACAGACTTTTACACACATAGTTTAAAATGACACTAGTACTCCAAATTGGGCCTCCCACTCAAGTAACATACTCCTGCCATCCTAGTAATAGAAGACCATTGATATATAAAATATCAGTGAGTGTTTGTGAATCAAACCAAAATCTGTTCTTCTGAGAAAGCCTCACCATATCCTACCCGAGTGCTATTGCCCAAGGGGAGAACTGCAAAGATTTCAGTTACATAAACAAACCACAAGAATGGAAACAACCGGCAGAGGAAAACGAGTGTTGACTTTTCAGTGGAACTGTGGTGGGAGCTGCTGAATTTGAACCCCCCTTTGTCCTGACCGGCAGACCCCATGGTCAAAATGGCTAACCAGTCAGAAACACGGTCTTCCTGCCCAGGTCACGGCTGGATGTGTGATTTACCGGAGAGCCACTCTCCACGCTTTAGACCGGATTAGGTCACCACTGGGATATTCCCTGCTAGTGAGTTTTTCAGACCCAGCTATGGCTGAAGTCTGCAGAGGTGTGAGATATATACCCCTCCCTCCTCACCAGCCCTCCCAAACACTGAATCGTTTTACACCCCCCGTTCCAAAATTACATATGCTCTAAAATTGTGACAAAATGTATTGAAACGTGGAAACCTGAACACAATTTGGCTTGACCCAAATAGAAACCCCCCACTATGGTTAGTGAACGTCACAACAAAAACAACACATTCACCAGCTGTATCCCAAGACAGCATCCTGAGGGTAAAATCAGCTGTTTACCCTAAATCCTGTCTGTCAGTGCATAGATACATCAACCCACATTTGCTGATAAATCAACGTTTTTTTTCTCCTCAGCATCAAATAGGACAAAAGCCCAATATGAGCATAAGACTAAGCTGCAGAAACAATATAGACCATAAAGCTAAGGTAACAGGTAACAAGAGGAAAGAATAGATAGGCCTGATTTATACAAGCATACGAACAACCAAAACCCACACTGATTTGAGTAGTGTTGTAGCTGAGTGGTGAATCTTTCTCTCCTCTTTCATTTCCTGGTTGTTTCTTCTTTTGTAGATCTTCCTTCCACGATTAACATGGGCCACAGCTTCCACGGCGGGAAGAATAGCACCTGCTACCATATCTCCTCCCATACCCACATAAGCCCCCATAGCCACCCCGTATCCACCACCGTACCCATACGAGCCCCCATAACCGCATAAGCCCCCATAACCACCCCCTAAACTGGTGGTGGATAGACCACTGCTGTCGAATCTCCGCACGAGGTGACACAAGGCTCATTGCGGGCAACAACACATGGATCTGGGCATATGGCAGGATAACATGAGCTGGGTCGGTAACACAGGTCTTGGCAGGAAGACATCTTTTGTGATGGTCGTAAACCTGAAACACACAGGAGGGAGCAGAGGAAACATAACACGTTGTTGAAATTGGAATAGGAGAATCACCGCTGGTGTTTCTATGATAATGGGGGCTATGTAGGTCCCTTTCTGCAGGCTACATATCCGGGTATTCTTATAAACGTCCACACCAACCAGCCAGCCCCCAGTATTGCTGACATAGTTGCCTTAGCTGTCTTTTCCGTGAGGTCCCAACTGGTAGGTGCACACTGAGAATATCTACTGGATTGGGACCCACAAGTGAAATAGAAAAGTGACTGCCTACTCTCAGGTTCTGCCTGGGACTAAAGGGGAGGTTAGATGCCTTAGTCTCTCTGTGGTTTGGTTTCAGGAGGTTCAAGGATGGGTTTCCAGTCCAGCTAGGATTAGTGAGTGCTGAGCCCTTTTGAGATTCTGGTCCCATTGGACTTGCCCAAGATCACAAGGAAACCTGTGCCAGAGAGCATGTCCTGAAGCAGGTTTTTCTGAGGCCCTATTTGTGCCATGGCCGCATGACCTTCCATTCCCACCAGCCCCTGAAGGATGAGGAAAAAAGACTCAGACTAATTCCTAACCCACAATAGAGAATATTTCCATCATGGATGGCTGCAATTTTCAACCCATTTTAGACAATTATGGAGATGCAGTAAATTGTTCAAGTGTTCCTGTTAAACCAGTTTAACACAGGGTCTAGACCCCTCAGATCGTCGAAATCATCATACTTGCCTGTCACTCAAATGTGCTACTTTGACTTACACCAGCTAAAGATCTGGATCGAAAATCATGAGTTGTACCAGTAAAAAGTCAAATATTGCCGTATTGCATCAGGTCAGTTGGTCCATCTCACCCAGTATATTATCTCTAGTAATGTGCAGCATCACACGCCTCAGTTTAAGGTATAAGAGTTCTGAAGTTGTCCACTATGGAGTAAAGTGCCCTTAAAGTGACTTTCTGCCCAACACACCTAAAGCACAGGCTAACTTTGCCCTGAAGGAGACTACGTATATATATATATATATATTCAAATTATATTTGAAATCTGATCTCCAATGTTTTATGGAAACAGTAGAGTCAGATCATCACCCAGGTAAACCTTTGTGAGTCCAATGAAGTCAGCTGAAGATCCGGCAATGTGTATTATATATCAAGGGTCAGAGTAGTGCAGTCTATTATTAAAGTAGACAGAGGCTGAGATTTCTCATAACTGTGTAAGGAATTTCCATGTCCGATCTCCAATTATAATTTTTGGGAATGGGGTCCAAATCCCATATGCAGATTTGAAAATCCCAACCAGATAGTTTGAAAAGACAGCATCCACCAATACCTGCAATTGACTAGCTACAGAAAGACTCCTACCCAAAGAAAGATGCCCCTGTCCCAACATTTCTAAAGTCCCACCCTATTAGAGCAGGAATTAGTTCAAAGTTAAAACATTCACTAAAGCAGCAATTGTATCAACTGGAGCCAAGTAGACTTTGCAAGCTCACCAAGGGGAAGGAGTCGAGAGAAGTGGATAGAAGAACCTGGAGTTGCAGGCACTTTTATACACCTTCTCAGCCAATGGGAAGGATAGCAGACACCCTCTATGCACTTGGACCTTGTCATTAACCCAGCAAACTATTTTCTTGAATGTGCAACTCATCTAAATATTGTAGCGGCTTTGATCATGGTTAATGATTACTTGAGAATTCCTAGTCCCACATAGGATGACATGGATGCTGCTACCGGCAGTTCCCTTTCATCTTGAATCTCTATGGGCCTGATATCTTCATGGTATCATCCCACTGACTTTCTTGGTGTCAAAATGGGACTAAATCTTGCTCCATTTCTTCAATTCTGCTTTGAATAACTTCAGAATATGAGGGTGACTCAGAGTGTATCATAGTGGAGTTTCCCCTTGGCACTCCTGGAGGATGGGAGGTATTACTTAGAGTGCTTGGAATACCTACCCATAACTATTCACTATGTGTTGTGCCAACATGCTTTTGAAATCCACGGATGTCTTTCCAATCAATGCAATGGCCTTCAAACTAGGCCTCTGGATTACTATACTCTCCTGGATTCATGGCCAATTTAAGACCTATGAACAACTTCAATACCCGATAAGCCTTCAAAGTGGAGTTGAAGCAGTCTCAAAACGGTGCATATTCTTTTGTGTTCTAGCTGTGCCCGGAGATAACACTCTGTCTAAAAGAAAAGGAGTACTAGTGGCACCTTAGAGGACTAACCAATTTAGTACTCCTTTTCTTGTGTGAATAGAGACTAACACGGCTGCTACTCTGAAACCACTCAGTCTAAAGCACTTAGACATTCCAGTCTGAAGACATGATCAGTGCTTTAGAGTCAAGGACTCAAGCGATGAACAAAATTGAATACACAAGGTTGCTTACTGCAGTTATTTCCCTGAGTTGCGTGACAAAGTGGCAGGAGATGAAAGGAAGGAGTGCAGTGTTGTTTAAAGGTTTAGGATTAAAATCTTGGAACTGCACTTCCATTCATAACCTAGCAAGTCAGTGGTGTTCTTCAGGGACAATGTTTCTGACAAAACCTGGGAAGAAGACCAGGAGAGATGGAAATAAAGTTTACTTAGTCATCGGGGGGGAGGGGGGAAGGCATGGTTGAGGAATGAGCTTCCAGGAGAAAGAAGACTAATCAAGAATCTGACCAACTTTAGCACCGGATCAATACAACCATTAGAAATCAATACCACCAACAGCTAATTGCAAAGCCACACAGCATATCGAGAGCACTAATTCTGCTTAATTCATATCCTTAGACAAGAAAAAAAATGGCTCAGGCTAAAGCGACTTTGATAGTAGACAACATTATTCTGGCACCTTTTTAATATGTGTACGTAGAAATATACTTGGCTAACTCATGTGAGTCAACATATTCACACCAGCTTAGGATCTCACCCTACTATTTCCATTTAACTATGGTGATTGCCTCTCATATATACTCAGGTATAATTAGAGAGAGACTGACAAAGAGATTCTCTAACATTGGGGTGTAATGAAGAAATTTTGAAGAAGAAGAAGAAGAAGAAGAAATGGCATTGTCTTCTATATTGGACACCTTTGTCCTTCGTAATTTTTCTGAGGTTTCTGTTTCTTTATTCTCGAAGAGACAGAACACTAAAGGATGTGGACAAGTGGTTGAATCGAGTCTGGAAATTCTGAATTCATATGAGTATAAACTGCAGTTTGAGAGCCACCACTCTCAGCTGATATAAGTTGGCGTAGCACCATTGAAGGAAAGTCAACGATGACAGCTTCCATAAGCTGAGTGATCTCTTTTCACAAATAACATTTTCTGTTTGTTTATCAGCATCAATTGCTGACACGTACGTAGAATTAGAAACCAAGGTACTGTATTCTGATGCTGCACAGAGCTGGTTTGCATTCTGAGATTCAGTCTTAACAAAATCACCGGCATGAGTAACATTGTCTCCTCCCTGCTCCAGGTTACAATTTTCCACGTTAATTTTGAAGTACCATATGTCTGCGATAGCAATTTTCTAAGTCTGCCATGTGCTTACTTTTTACAGGCAGGGATTTAACCTAAATATTGTCACTTTCATTCTGCTGTGGGTTTTACCAGAAACTTTCAAGGGAACTGTAGGATGTCTATCTCAAAAGAGAATTACAAACGCCACAATGAAGCCTAGAGAACTGAAGAACAGAGGCGGACCTTAGAGAGGATGAATGACCTTGTGGATAAGGCCATGCAGGAATTGAGAGAAAGAAAATCTGAGTTCCGTTTTACTAGCTCTGCTACTCGTCGCCTGCGGGGACACTGGGCAAGTCACTTGGGGCCAGAGTTCAGAAGAGCTCAGCACTCAGTGTGCTAAAGTGTATGAAAGCCTTGCCCTTCGTCTCCCTCTTCATCACCTCCCCATCGGTTAAAATGGGAATGATAAACCTTCCTTCCACACCTTTCTGTCATGTCTAGTTAGTTCATCAACTCTTTGAGATGAGGACCGTCTTGAGACTCTCGGCTTGTCTTGCAAACAGCACGATGGAGCCCTGAACGCATCCTGGAGATACTAGAGTTCAAATGATAACTATTAGGAATTAGATGTGCCCGAGTTTCCCCCATCTTTCCACCGGAGTGGCCTTGGGCAACTCAGTTAGGCTCTGGGCATCAGTGATCACTTTCTTAAGTAAGAAGATAATAACTACCTGTTTCATATGGGTGTTGTGAGAATTGCTGGCCTCATAAAACAGGGAAACCATAAATTGCTATGAAAGAGACTGGCACCTTTTTATTAATGTCTGAAGCTGTACGCGCAAGGATTAGGAGCTATCGGGGGGTAAGGAGCAGGAAACAGGGATATTCTCTCAATTCCACAGAGCTGGGAAATATATATCCATCCCGTCATCCCAACTCAAGTCCCGAATAAACCTACACCCCTACATGTACTCCAAAATTATAACAAAAGGTACTGGAACATGTGCAATGCACGGAAAACATAATAGTGATGTCAACATCACAACCATGTACATGCAGCAGATATATGCCAGTACAGTCTCCTGAGAATTAAACCAACTGCTTGCCCTAAATTTTGCTCATCAGCACATGGGCGCGTCAAGCCAAATGTTCAGGTCGTGGCAAATTGTGTTTGGATTTCCACACATTCCAACTTTTCTGCAACAGGATACAGACTAAATAGTCCTTTTCTCCCACTAAAGTTGAAACAAAGGGGATAGGGAGGTGTGGGAGCCCAAAACTCAGGCATCAAGAACACTAGTTCCTTTAGAAAATCATGGTTTAAATAGATAGATTGGATAGATCGAAGGGTTGGGTTTGCCCTGCCTCTGGTACAAGACACAGGTCAGGCTTCTGTTGTCCTTTTTGCTTGTATGAAATCCAGCATCGCTAATTGACTTCTACAGAGTAACTCCAGAATTACACCCAGTTTAAGATGCAAATTTACCCCTCATGAGCTTGAGGGGTGATCCTGTTTTTGAGAGTGAAATCCTTAGGCCAAAGTGGCTGAATATCAAGGCAGCTCATAGGAGCAGAGACTTTTTTTATTGAACTCTCCTCCATATTACCCTGCTATAAACTGCATTTGTACACGGCTGTCAATTGAGACCCAATGGAAAAATGCAGGGCAAACGGTTAGTTAAACGATTTTTCGAATGGACCTCAGGATCCAGATGGAAATAGAACTGAAGGGCCTGATTTCTTCACTGCTTTGAAGCTACCATTGTCCTATACACTATTACAATGTGGTGTACAAATGGTACCATATCAGAGCCGAGATGCTCCACCAGGAGTGAATCCAAAAAGGCAGTAGAGATTCAACATACAGCTGGTGTAGCTTTTGTTATCTCGAGCTTGGTACCTCCAATTCACTGTAAAAATGATGGTCATCAAAAGACATTAGACTCCATTAGTGAAGACTCATTTTGTGTGTTTGTGACAGTGGACTTCGTTTCCATCTCTCGTGTGATCCCTCATGGGCTTTGTGAGGTGCACTGTTCCCAGAAGAACACCCACTGTCTTGTTCGGGCCTGGATGGAGATGCAATTCCAAGCTTCTACTCCCAAGACTTTACACAATACTGCACTCTTTCCTTTCACCTGTTGCCACTCTTTGCTGCAACTCAGGGAAATGACTGCATTCAGTAGACCTTTGTGGGTTCTATTTTGATTATCACTTGAATCCTTGGCTCTAAACCACTGATCACTTAACTGCTCTTCTCTTCTGAGGGGAATGCCTAAACCCATTAGGCTGAATGTCATCTCTGGGCAGAGGTAGAAAATAAAACTGTATTCACCATTTTGATCCTGCTTCAGCTCCACTTTGAAGGCTTATCGGGTACTGAAGTTGTTCATAGGTCTTAAATTGGCCATGAATCCAGGAGAGTATTGTATCCAGGAGCCTAGTTTGAAGGCCATTGCATTGATTGGAAAGACATCCATGGATTTCAAAAGCATGTTGGCGCAAACACATAGTGAATTGGTATGGGTAGGATTCCAAGCATGCTAAGTAATACCTCTGATCCTCCAAGGAGTTTCAAGGGTAAACTCCACCTTGCCACTAATTAGATACTAGTCCGGATATAAAGAACTAATGTGGAATCTTGTACATGACAGCAGATTGTATCAGTGATACACCCTGAGTCACCCACATAGTCTGAGATTATTCAAAGCAGAATTAAAGACATGGAGCTAGATTTAGTCCCCTGTTGACACCAAGAAAGCCAATGGAATGATACCATGATGAGATCAGGACCATAAAGATACAAGATGACAGGGAATTGCCAGTAGCAGCATGCATGTCACCCTATGTGGGTCTGTGAATTGAATAGTAATCCTTAACCATGATCAAAGCCATTACAATAATTAGAGGAGTTGCACATTCAAGAAAATAGTTTATTGGGTTAACAACAAGGTCTGAGTGCATAAAGGGTGTCTACTATCCTTCCCATTGGCTAAGAAGGTGTATAAAGTGCCTGCAACTCCAGGTTGTTCTATCCACTTCTCTGACTTCTTCCATTGGTGAACTTGGTAAGTCTCTCCGGCTCCGAGTGCTGCCAATTGTTGCTTTATTGATAGTTTGAATTTTGACCTAAGTCCTGGGGTGTGATTTTACAAAGGTTGGGACAGGAAGCGTCTTTCTTTGCACAGGAGACTTTCTGTAGCTAGTCAATCGTAGATGTTTGGACATGCTGACTTTCAAAATATCTCGCTGGGATTTTAAAATCTACATATGGGATTTGGACCTCTGTTCCCAATAATTATAATTGGGATTGGACATGTAAATTCTTCAGAGAGCTATGAAAATTCTCAGCCTTAGACGACTTGGATAATAGACTGCATACTCTGAGCCTTTACGTGTAAATACACATTGCCAGCTCCTCGGGTGATTTCACTGGAATCCCAATGGGTTGCCTGGGCTGATGATCTGACCTTGCTGTTTCCATTAAACCGTGGAGGTCAGGTTTGAAATATAACTATTGACCAGCAGCTCTACCCACAGCGTGTATATTTCCTCGCTCCCTTCTGTGTGTTTCAGGTTTACGACCACACAAAAGATGTCTTCCTGCCAAGACCTGTGTTACCGACCCAGCTCATGTTATCCTGCATATGCCCAGATCCATGTGTTGTTGCCCGCAATGAGCCTTGTATCACCTCGTGTGGAGACTCGACAGCAGTGGTCTATCCACCACCGGTTTCCGTGCTATTCCCAGGACCAATTCTCTCTACTTCCCTCAACACAGTGTAGTGCAAAGCACCTTACCAGCTGTACCCTATGGAGCTGGGGTGTATCTGGGGTGGTATTTTGGGTGGCTCAATTGGTTATGGTGGAGTTTACGGTAGTGCATACGGGGGTAGATATGGAGGTGGTTTAGGGGGTGGTTATGGGGGCTTATATGGTGGTGGTTATGGGGGCTTATAGGGTGTGGTTATGGGGGCTTATATGGGGTGGTTATGGGGGCTTATATGGTTATAGGGGCTTATGCGGTTATGGGGGCTTGTATGGATACGGTGGTGGATACGGGGGTGGCTATGGGGACTTATGTGGGTATGGGAGGAGATACAGTAGCAGGTGCTATTCTTCCCGCCGTGGAAGCTGTGGCCCATGTTAAACCCAGAAGAAAGATCCACGGAAGAAGAAACAACCAGGAAATGAAAGAGAAGAGAGAGATTCACCACTCAGCTTATCAAAAATGGGAGCCTGCAACTCCACTCGAAATCAGTGGGGGCTGTGGGTGTTCATCGCCTATATAAACCAGGCCTCTGTATGACTTCTTCTCGTTACATGCTACCTTTTCTTTACAGTCTAGTGGTTTTGCACTTTTGTCTTATGCTCATATTTTGCTTTGTCCTTTTTGATGCTGAACGGTCCACCACAAGTGACTTAATCTGGTGGAAAATGTGAGATGATTTTCAAACGGCGTGGTTGGCTGCAAGACCGCAGAACAGATTGTGTGACATGCGTCACTTTGGAGTTGGTGATTGGTTGTGGCTCTCTTTGTAACCCTGAAAATACAATTTCTGTCCTCTGCATTCATTCTTCTGTAAGTGTAAACTCCGATGCTCATTCCCATTAAAAATTATGCTGCATCATATTATCGGCCTTCTGGTTTTCCTTTCCCCTCCATTCTTTCTTTCCAAAACACTTTGGATGAAATTCTCCCCTCTGCAGGAAGTCAGTACAAGCTCTATGTCCTGCATCAATCCCACTCATGCTCATAAGAGAGAAGAAAATCAGTACATTAATTGGTCAAAGGCACTGTGTAGGTTCTCTGCACAAGAGGGAATTACCCGCTTGTTACACTTGTCTCTAATAGAATGGGAAAAATGAATGACTTTCAAAAAGAATGTATTTCCCTGTTCTAAATAGTCTATAGAATCATAGAATTGTTTGAAATATAAGGCAGGAGGAGACCTCAAGAGGTCATATGGTCCATCCCTCTGCTCTGAGGTGGGACCAACTACACCTACACCGTCCCTAACAGGTGTTTGTTTAACCTGTTCTTCAAAACCTCCACTGATCAGATTCTGCAGCCTCCCTTGAAAGCCTAAAATCAGAGCTTAAGTATCATGATAGGTAGAAAGTTTATGATTAAATTCCCAGGCTATAAAGCACCACCTGATTCGGGAAATGACATTACAGACTTTTACACACATAGTTTAAAATGACACTAGTACTCCAAATTGGGCCTCCCACTCAAGTAACATACTCCTGCCATCCTAGTAATAGAAGACCATTGATATATAAAATATCAGTGAGTGTTTGTGAATCAAACCAAAATCTGTTCTTCTGAGAAAGCCTCACCATATCCTACCCGAGTGCTATTGCCCAAGGGGAGAACTGCAAAGATTTCAGTTACATAAACAAACCACAAGAATGGAAACAACCGGCAGAGGAAAACGAGTGTTGACTTTTCAGTGGAACTGTGGTGGGAGCTGCTGAATTTGAACCCCCCTTTGTCCTGACCGGCAGACCCCATGGTCAAAATGGCTAACCAGTCAGAAACACGGTCTTCCTGCCCAGGTCACGGCTGGATGTGTGATTTACCGGAGAGCCACTCTCCACGCTTTAGACCGGATTAGGTCACCACTGGGATATTCCCTGCTAGTGAGTTTTTCAGACCCAGCTATGGCTGAAGTCTGCAGAGGTGTGAGATATATACCCCTCCCTCCTCACCAGCCCTCCCCAAACACTGAATCGTTTTACACCCCCCGTTCCAAAATTACATATGCTCTAAAATTGTGACAAAATGTATTGAAACGTGGAAACCTGAACACAATTTGGCTTGACCCAAATAGAAACCCCCACTATGGTTAGTGAACGTCACAACAGAAACAACACATTCACCAGCTGTATCCCAAGACAGCATCCTGAGGGTAAAATCAGCTGTTTACCCTAAATCCTGTCTGTCAGTGCATAGATACATCAACCCACATTTGCTGATAAATCAACGTTTTTTTTCTCCTCAGCATCAAATAGGACAAAAGCCCAATATGAGCATAAGACTAAGCTGCAGAACAATATAGACCATAAAGCTAAGGTAACAGGTAACAAGAGGAAAGAATAGATAGGCCTGATTTATACAAGCAACGAACAACCAAAATCCACACTGATTTGAGTAGTGTTGTAGCTGAGTGGTGAACCTTTCTCTTCTCTTTCATTTCCTGGTTGTTTCTTCTTTTGTAGATCTTCCTTCCGCGATTAACATGGGCCACAGCTTCCACGGCGGGAAGAATAGCACCAGCTACCGTATCTCCTCCCATACCCACATAAGCCCCCATAGCCACCCCCGTATCCACCACCGTACCCATACGAGCCCCATAACCATATAAGCCCCCATAACCACCCCCTAAACCACCTCCATATCTACCCCTGTATGCACCACCATAACCTCCACCATAACCAATTGAGCCGCCCAAAATACCACCCCCAGATACACCCCAAGCTCCATAGGGTAGAGCTGGTAAGGTGCTTCCCACTACACTGTGTTGAGGGGAAGTAGAGAGAATTGGTCCTGGGAATAGCACGGAAACTGGTGGTGGATAGACCACTGCTGTCGAATCTCCGCACGAGGTGACACAAGGCTCATTGCGGGCAACAACACATGGATCTGGGCATATGTCAGGATAACATGAGCTGGGTCGGTAACACAGGTCTTGGCAGGAAGACATCTTTTGTGATGGTCGTAAACCTGAAACACACAGGAGGGAGCAGAGGAAACATAACACGTTGTTGACAATGGAATAGGAGAATCACCGCTGGTGTTCTATGATAATGGGGGCTATGTAGGTCCCTTTCTGCAGGCTACATATCCGGGTATTCTTATAAACGTCCACACCAACCAGCCAGCCCCCAGTATTGCTGACATAGTTGCCTTAGCTGTCTTTTCCGTGAGGTCCCAACTGGTAGGTGCACACTGAGAATATCTACTGGATTGGGACCCACAAGTGAAATAGAAAAGTGACTGCCTACTCTCAGGTTCTGCCTGGGACTAAAGGGGAGGTTAGATGCCTTAGTCTCTCTGTGGGTTTGGTTTCAGGAGGTTCAAGGATGGGTTTCCAGTCCAGCTAGGATTAGTGAGTGCTGAGCCCTTTTGAGATTCTGGTCCCATTGGACTTGCCCAAGATCACAAGGAAACCTGTGCCAGAGAGCATGTCCTGAAGCAGGTTTTCTGAGGCCCTATTTGTGCCATGGCCACATGACCTTCCATTCCCACCAGCCCCTGAAGGATGAGGAAAAAAGACTCAGACTAATTCCTAACCCACAATAGAGAATATTTCCATCATGGATGGCTGCAATTTTCAACCCATTTTAGACAATTATGGAGTGCAGTAAATTGTTCAAGTGTTCCTGTTAAACCAGTTTAACACAGGGTCTAGACCCCTCAGATCGTCTAAATCATCATACTTGCCTGTCACTCAAATGTGCTACTTTGACTTACACCAGCTAAAGATCTGGATCGAAAATCATGAGTTGTACCAGTAAAAAGTCAAATATTGCCGTATTGCATCAGGTCAGTGGTCCATCTCACCCAGTATATTATCTCTAGTAATGTGCAGCATCACACGCCTCAGTTTAAGGTATAAGAGTTCTGAAGTTGTCCACTCTGGAGTAAAGTGCCTTAAAGTGACTTTCTGCCCAACACACCTAAAGCACAGGCTAACTTTGCCCTGAAGGAGACTACGTATATATATATAATTCAAATTATATTTGAAATCTGATCTCCAATGTTTTATGGAAACAGTAGAGTCAGATCATCACCCAGGTAAACCTTTGTGACTGCAATGAAGTCAGCTGAAGATCCGGCAATGTGTATTTATATATCAAGGGTCAGAGTAGTGCAGTCTATTATCAAAGTAGACAGAGGCTGAGATTTCTCATAACTGTGTAAGGAATTTCCATGTCCAATCTCCAATTATAATTTTTGGGAATGGGGTCCAAATCCCATATGCAGATTTGAAAATCCCAACCAGATAGTTTGATAAAGACAGCATCCACCAATACCTGCAATTGACTAGCTACAGAAAGACTCCTACCCAAAGAAAGATGCCCCTGTCCCAACATTTCTAAAGTCGCACCCTATTAGAGCAGGAATTAGTTCAAAGTTAAAACATTCACTAAAGCAGCAATTGTATCAACTGGAGCCAAGTAGACTTTGCAAGCTCACCAAGGGGAAGGAGTCGAGAGAAGTGGATAGAAGAGCCAGGAGTTGCAGGCGCTTTTATACACCTTCTTAGCCAATGGAAGGATAGCAGACACCCTCTATGCACTTGAACCTTGTCATTAACCCAGCAAACTATTTTCTTGAATGTGCAACTCATCTAAATATTGTAGCGGCTTGATCATGGTTAATGATTACTTGAGAATTCCTAGTCCCACATAGGATGACATGGATGCTGCTACCGGCAGTTCCCTTTCATCTTGAATCTCTATGGGCCTGATATCTTCATGTTATCATCCCACTGACTTTCTTGGTGTCAAAATGGGACTAAATCTTGCTCCATTTCTTCAATTCTGCTTTGAATAACTTCAGAATATGAGGGTGACTCAGAGGTGTATCACTAGTGGAGTTTCCCCTTGGGCTCTCCTTGGGAGGATGGGAGGTATTACTTAGCATGCTTGGAATACCTACCCCATAACTATTCACTATGTGTTGTGCCAACATGCTTTTGAAAATCCACGGATGTCTTTCCAATCAATGCAATGGCCTTCAAACTAGGCCTCTGGATTACTATACTCTCCTGGATTCATGGCCAATTTAAGACCTATGAACAACTTCAATACCCGATAAGCCTTCAAAGTGGAGTTGAAGCAGTCTCAAAACGGTGCATATTCTTTTGTGTTCTAGCTGTGCCCGGAGATAACACTCTGTCTAAAAAGAAAAGGAGTACTAGTGGCACCTTAGAGACTAACCAATTTAGTACTCCTTTTCTTTGTGTGAATAGAGACTAACACGGCTGCTACTCTGAAACCACTCAGTCTAAAGCACTTAGACATTCCAGTCTGAAGACATGATCAGTGCTTTAGAGTCAAGGACTCAAGCGATGAACAAAATTGAATACACAAGGTTTGCTTACTGCAGTTATTTCCCTGAGTTGCGTGACAAAGTGGCAGGAGATGAAAGGAAGGAGTGCAGTGTTGTTTAAAGGTTTAGGATTAAAATCTTGGAACTGCACTTCCATTCATAACCTAGCAAGTCAGTGGTGTTCTTCAGGGACAATGTTTCTGACAAAACCTGGGAAGAAGACCAGGAGAGATGGAAATAAAGTTTACTTAGTCATCGGAGGGAGGGGGGAAGGCATGGTTGAGGAATGAGCTTCCAGGAGAAAGAAGACTAATCAAGAATCTGACCAACTTTAGCACCGGGATCAATACAACCATTAGAAATCAATACCACCAACAGCTAATTGCAAAGCCACACAGCATATCGAGAGCACTAATTCTGCTTAATTCATATCCTTAGACAAGAAAAAAAAATGGCTCAGGCTAAAGCGACTTTGATAGTAGACACATTATTCTGGCACCTTTTAATATGTGTACGTAGAAATATACTTGGCTAACTCATGTGAGTCAACATATTCACACCAGCTTAGGATCTCACCCTACTATTTCCATTTAACTATGGTGATTGCCTCTCATATATACTCAGGTATAATTAGAGAGAGACTGACAAAGAGATTCTCTAACATTGGGGTGTAATGAAGAAATTTTGAAGAAGAAGAAGAAGAAGAAGAAATGGCATTTTCTTCTATATTGGACACCTTTGTCCTTCGTAATTTTTCTGAGGTTTCAGTTTCTTTATTCTAGAAGAGACAGAACACTAAAGGATGTGGACAAGTGGTTGAATCGAGTCTGGAAATTTCTGAATTCATGTGAGTATAAATTGCAGTTTGAGAGCCACCACTCTCAGCTGATATAAGTTGGCGTAGCACCATTGAAGGAAAGTCAACGATGACAGCTTACATAAGCTGAGTGATCTCTTTTCACAAAATAACATTTTCTGTTTGTTTATCAGCATCATTGCTGACACGTACGAATGAGAAACCAAGGTACTGTATTCTGATGCTGCACAGAGCTGGTTTGCATTCTGAGATTCAGTCTTAACAAAATCACCGGCATGAGTAACACTGTCTCCTCCCTGCTCCATGTTACAAGTTTCCACGTTAATTTTGAAGTATCGTATGTCTGCGATAGCAATATTCTAAGTCTGCCATGTGCTTACTTTTTACAGGCGGGGATTTAACCTAAATATTGTCACTGGATTTCATTCTGCTGTGGGTTTTACCAGAAACTTTCAAGGGAACTGTAGGATGTCGATCTCAAAAGAGAATTACAAACGCCGCAATGAAGCCTAGAGAACTGAAGAACAGAGGCGGACCTTAGAGAGGATGAATGACCTTGTGGATAAGGCCATGCAGGAATTGAGAGAAAGAAAATCTGAGTTCCATTTTACTAGCTCTGCTACTCGTCGCCTGCGGGACACTGGGCAAGTCAATTGGGGCCAGATGTTCAGAAGAGCTCAGCACTCAGTGTGCTAAAGTGTATTGAAAGCCTTGCCCTTCGTCTCCCTCTTCATCACCTCCCCATCAGTAAAATGGGAATGATAAACCTTCCTCCACCCTTTCTGTCATGTCTAGTTAGTTCATCAACTCTATGAGATGAGGACCGTCTGAGACTCTCGGCTTGTCTTGCAAACAGCACGATGGAGCCCTGAATGCATCCTGGAGATATTAGAGTTCAAATGATAACTATTAGGAATTAGATGTGCCCGAGTTTCCCCATCTTTCCACCGGAGTGGCCTTGGGCAACTCAGTTAGGCTCTGGGCATCAGTGATCACTTTCTTAAGTAAGAAGATAATAACTACCTGTTTCATATGGGTGTTGTGAGAATTGCTGGCCTCATAAAACAGGGAAACCATAAATTGCTCTGAAAGAGACTGCCACCTTTTTATTAATGTCTGAAGCTGTACGCGCAAGGATTAGGAGCTATCGGGGGGTAAGGAGCAGGAAACAGGGATATTCTCTCAATTCCACAGAGCTGGAAATATATATCCATCCCGTCATCCCAACTCAAGTCCCGAATAAACCTACACCCTACATGTACTCCAAAATTACAACAAAAGGTACTGGAACATGTGCAATGCAAGGAAAACATAATAGTGATGTCAACATCACAACCATGTACATGCAGCAGATATATGCCAGTACAGTCTCCTGAGAATTAAACCAACTGCTTGCCCTAAATTTTGCTCATCAGCACATGGGCGCGTCAAGCCAAATGTTCAGGTCGTGGCAAATTGTGTTTGGATTTCCACACATTCCAACTTTTCTGCAACAGGAATACAGACTAAATAGTCCTTTTCTCCCACTAAAGTTGAAACAAAGGGGATAGGGAGGTGTGGGAGCCCAAAACTCAGGCATCCAAGAACACTAGTTCCTTTAGAAAATCATGGTTTAAATAGATAGATTGGATAGATCGAAGGGTTGGGTTTGCCCTTCCTCTGGTACAAGACATAGGTCAGGCTTCTGTTGTCCTTTTTGCTTGTAGAAATCCAGCATCGCTAATTTGACTTCTACAGAATAACTCCAGAATTACACCAGTTTAAGATGCAAATTTACCCCTCATGAGCTTGAGGGGTGATCCTGTTTTTGAGAGTGAAATCCTTAGGCAAAGTGGCTGAATATCAAGCAGCTTCACTAGGAGGCAGAGACTTTTTTATTGAACTCTCCTCCATATTACCCTGCTATAAAACTGCATTGTACACGGCTGTCAATTGAGACCTCCAATGGAAATGCAGGGCAACGGTTAGTTCAACTGATTTTTCGAATGGACCTCAGGATCCAGATGAAATAGAACTGAAGGGTCTGATTCTTCACTGCCTTGAAGCTACCGTTGTCCTATACACTATTGCAATGTGGGTGTACAAATGGTACCATATCAGAGCCCGAGAGCTCCACCAGGAGTCAATCCAAAAAGGCAGCAGAGATTCAACAGTACAGATGGTGTAGCTTTTGTTATCTCGAGCTATGGTACCTCCAATTCACTGTAAAATGATGGTCATCAAAAGACATTAGACTCCATTAGTGAAGACTCATTTTGTGTGTTTGTGACAGTGGACTTCGTTTCCATGTCTCGTGCGATCCCTCCGGGGCTTTGTGAGGTGCACTGTCCCAGAAGAAGACCACTGTCTTGTTCGGGCCTGGATGGAGATGCAATTCCAAGATTCTACTCCAAGACTTTACACAACACTGCACTCTTTCCTTTCACCTGTTGCCACTCTTTGCTGCAACTCAGGGAAATGACTGCAGTCAGTAGACTTTGTGGGTTCTATTTTGATTATCACTTGAATCCTTGGCTCTAAACCACTGATCACTTAACTGCACTTCTCTTCTGAGGGGAATGCCTAAACCCATTAGGCTGAATGTCATCTCTGGGCAGAGGTAGAAATAAAAAATGTATTCATCATTTTGATCCTGCTTCAGCTCCACTTTGAAGGCTTATCGGGTACTGAAGTTGTTCATAGGTCTTAAATTGGCCATGAATCCAGGAGAGTATTGTAATCCAGGAGGCCTAGTTTGAAGGCCATTGCATTGATTGGAAAGACATCCATGGATTTCAAAAGCATGTTGGCGCAAACACATAGTGAATTGGCATGGGTAGGTATACCAAGCATGCTAAGTAATACCTCTGATCCTCCAAGGAGTTTCAAGGGTAAACTCCACCTTGCCGCTAATTAGATACAAGTCCAGATATAAAGAACTAATGTGGAATCTTGTACATGACAGCAGATTGTATCAGTGATACACCCTTGAGTCACCCACATAGTCTGAGATTATTCAAAGCAGAATTAAAGACATGGAGCTAGTTTTAGGTCCCCTGTTGACACCAAGAAAGCCAATGGAATGATACCATGATGAGATCAGGACCATAAAGATACAAGATGACAGGGAATTGCCAGTAGCAGCATGCATGTCACCCTATGTGGGTCTGTGAATTGAATAGTAATCCTTAACCATGATCAAAGCCATTACAATAATTAGAGGAGTTGCACATTCAAGAAAATAGTTTATTGGGTTAATAACAAGGTCTGAGTGCATAAAGGGTGTCTACTCTCCTTCCCATTGGCTAAGAAGGTGTATAAAAGTGCCTGCAACTCCAGGTTGTTCTATCCACTTCTCTTGACTTCTTCCCGTTGGTGAACTTGGTAAGTCTCTCCGGCTCCGAGTGCTGCCAATTGTTGCTTTATTGATAGTTTGAATTTTGACCTAAGTCCTGGGGTGTGATTTTACAAAGGTTGGGACAGGAAGCGTCTTTCTTTGCACAGGAGACTTTCTGTAGCTAGTCAATCGTAGATGTTTGGACATGCTGACTTTCAAAAAATCTAGCTGGGATTTTAAAATCTACATATGGGATTTGGACCTCTGTTCCCAATAATTATAATTTGGGATTGGACATGTAAATTCTTCAGACAGCTATGAAAATTCTCAGCCTTAGACGACTTGGATAATAGACTGCATACTCTGAGCCTTTATGTGTAAATACACATTGCCAGCTCCTCGGGTGATTTCACTGGAATCCCAATGGGTTGCCTGGGCTGATGATCTGACCTTGCTGTTCCCATTAAACCGTGGAGGTCAGGTTTGAAATATAACTATTGACCAGCAGCTCTACCCACAGCGTGTTATGTTTCCTCTGCTCCCTTCTGTGTGTTTCAGGTTTACGACCACCACAAAAGATGTCTTCCTGCCAAGACCTGTGTTACCGACCCAGCTCATGTTATCCTGCCATATGCCCAGATCCATGTGTTGTTGCCCGCAATGAGCCTTGTATCACCTCGTGTGGAGACTCGACAGCAGTGGTCTATCCACCACCGGTTTCCGTGCTATTCCCAGGACCAATTCTCTCTACTTCCCCTCAACACAGTGTAGTGCAAAGCACCTTACCAGCTGTACCCTATGGAGCTGGGGGTGTATCTGGGGGTGGTATTTTGGGTGGCTCAATTGGTTATGGTGGAGTTTACGGTAGTGCATACGGGGGTAGATATGGAGGTGGTTTAGGGGGTGGTTATGGGGGCTTATATGGTGGTGGTTATGGGGGCTTATATGGTGGTGGTTATGGGGGCTCATATGGGTGTGGTTATGGGGGCTTATATGGGGGTGGTTATGGGGGCTTATATGGTTATAGGGGCTTATGCGGTTATGGGGGCTTGTATGGGTACGGTGGTGGATACGGGGGTGGCTATGGGGACTTATGTGGGTATGGGAGGAGATACAGTAGCAGGTGCTATTCTTCCCGCCGTGGAAGCTGTGGCCCATGTTAAACCCAGAAGAAAGATCCACGGAAGAAGAAACAACCAGGAAATGAAAGAGAAGAGAGAGATTCACCACTCAGCTTATCAAAAATGGGAGCCTGCAACTCCACTCGAAATCAGTGGGGGCTGTGGGTGTTCATCGCCTATATAAACCAGGCCTCTGTATGACTTCTTCTCGTTACATGCTACCTTTTCTTTACAGTCTAGTGGTTTTGCACTTTTGTCTTATGCTCATATTTTGCTTTGTCCTTTTTGATGCTGAACGGTCCACCACAAGTGACTTAATCTGGTGGAAAATGTGAGATGATTTTCAAACGGCGTGGTTGGCTGCAAGACCGCAGAACAGATTGTGTGACACGCATCCCTTTGGAGCTGGTGATTGGTTGTGGCTCTCTTTGTAACCCTGAAAATACAATTTCTGTCCTCTGCATTCATTCCTTCTGTAAGTGTAAACTCCGATGCTCATTCCCATTAAAAATTATGCTGCATCATATTATCGGCCTTCTGGTTTTCCTTTCCCCTCCATTCTTTCTTTCCAAAACACTTTGGATGAAATTCTCCCCTCTGCAGGAAGTCAGTACAAGCTCTATGTCCTGCATCAATCCCACTCATGCTCATAAGAGAGAAGAAAATCAGTACATTAATTGGTCAAAGGTACTGTGTAGGTGCTCTGCACAAGAGGGAATTACCCGCTTGTTACACTTGTCTCTAATAGAATGGGAATAAATGAATGACTTTCAAAAAGAATATATTTCCCTGTTCTAAATAGTCTATAGAATCATAGAATTGTTTGGAATATAAGGCAGGAGGAGACCTCGAGAGGTCATATAGTCCCTCCCTCTGCTCTGAGGTGGGACCAACTACACCTACACCGTCCCTAACAGGTGTTTGTTTAACCTGTTCTTCAGAACCTCCACTGATCAGATTCTGCAGCCTCCCTTGAAAGCCTAAAATCAGAGCTTAAGTCTCATGATAGGTAGAAAGTTTATGATTAAATTCCCAGGCTATAAAGCACCACCTGATTCGGGAAATGACATTACAGACTTTTACACACATAGTTTAAAATGACACTAGTACTCCAAATTGGGCCTCCCACTCAAGTAACATACTCCTGCCATCCTAGTAATAGAAGACCATTGATATATAAAATAACAGTGAGTGTTTGTGAATCAAACCAAAATCTGTTCTTCTGAGAAAGCCTCACCATATCCTACCCGAGTGCTATTGCCCAAGGGGAGAACTGCAAAGATTTCAGTTACATAAACAAACCACAAGAATGGAAAACAACCGGCAGAGGAAAACGAGTGTTGACTTTTCAGTGGAACTGTGGTGGGAGCTGCTGAATTTGAACCCCCCTTTGTCCTGACCGGCAGACCCCATGGTCAAAATGGCTAACCAGTCAGAAACACGGTCTTCCTGCCCAGGTCACGGCTGGATGTGTGGTTTACCGGAGAGCCACTCTCCACGCTTTAGACCGGATTAGGTCACCACTGGGATATTCCCTGCTAGTGAGTTTTTCAGACCCAGCTATGGCTGAAGTCTGCGGAGGTGTGAGATATATACCCCTTCCTTCTCACTAGCCCTCCCCAAACACGGAATCGCTTTACACCCCCCATTCCAAAATTACATATGCTCTAAAATTGTGACAAAATGTATTGAAACCTGAACACAATGTGGAAACCTGAACACAATTTGGCTTGACCCAAATAGAAACCCCCCACTATGGTTAGTGAACGTCACAACAAAAACAACACATTCACCAGCTGTATCCCAAGACAGCGTCCTGAGGGTAAAATCAGCTGTTTACCCTAAATCCTGTCTGTCAGTGCATAGATACATCAACCCACATTTGCTGATAAATCAACGTTTTTTTCTCCTCAGCATCAAATAGGACAAAAGCCCAATATGAGCATAAGACTAAGCTGCAGAACAATATAGACCATAAAGCTAAGGTAACAGGTAACAAGAGGAAAGAATAGATAGGCCTGATTTATACAAGCAACGAACAACCAAAACCCACACTGATTTGAGTAGTGTTGTAGCTGAGTGGTGAACCTTTCTCTTCTCTTTCATTTCCTGGTTGTTTCTTCTTTGTAGATCTTCCTTCCGCGATTAACATGGGCCACAGCTTCCACGGCGGGAAGAATAGCACCTGCTACCGTATCTCCTCCCATACCCACATAAGCCCCCATAGCCACCCCCGTATCCACCACCGTACCCATACGAGCCCCCATAACCGCATAAGCCCCCATAACCACCCCCTAAACCACCTCCATATCTACCCCTGTATGCACCACCATAACCTCCACCATAACCAATTGAGCCGCCCAAAATACCACCCCCAGATACACCCCCAGCTCCATAGGGTAGAGCTGGTAAGGTGCTTCCCACTACACTGTGTTGAGGGGAAGTAGAGAGAATTGGTCCTGGGAATAGCACGGAAACTGGTGGTGGATAGACCACTGCTGTCGAATCTCCGCACGAGGTGACACAAGGCTCATTGCGGGCAACAACACATGGATCTGGGCATATGTCAGGATAACATGAGCTGGGTCGGTAAGACAGGTCTTGGCAGGAAGACATCTTTTGTGATGGTCGTAAACCTGAAACACACAGGAGGGAGCAGAGGAAACATAACACGTTGTTGACAATGGAATAGGAGAATCACCGCTGGTGTTCTATGATAATGGGGGCTATGTAGGTCCCTTTCTGCAGGCTACATATCCGGGTATTCTTATGAACGTCCACACCAACCAGCCAGCCCCCAGTATTGCTGACATAGTTGCCTTAGCTGTCTTTTCCGTGAGGTCCCAACGGGTAGGTGCACACTGAGAATATCTACTGGATTGGGACCCACAAGTGAAATAGAAAAGTGACTGCCTACTCTCAGGTTCTGCCTGGGACTAAAGGGGAGGTTAGATGCCTTAGTCTCTCTGTGGGTTTGGTTTCAGGAGGTTCAAGGATGGGTTTCCAGTCCAGCTAGGATTAGTGAGTGCTGAGCCCTTTTGAGATTCTGGTCCCATTGGACTTGCCCAAGATCACAAGGAAACCTGTGCCAGAGAGCATGTCCTGAAGCAGGTTTTCTGAGGCCCTATTTGTGCCATGGCCACATGACCTTCCATTCCCACCAGCCCCTGAAGGATGAGGAAAAAAGACTCAGACTAATTCCTAACCCACAATAGAGAATATTTCCATCATGGATGGCTGCAATTTTCAACCCATTTTAGACAATTATGGAGGTGCAGTAAATTGTTCAAGTGTTCCTGTTAAACCAGTTTAACACAGGGTCTAGACCCCTCAGATCGTCTAAATCATCATACTTGCCTGTCACTCAAATGTGCTACTTTGACTTACACCAGCTAAAGATCTGGATCGAAAATCATGAGTTGTACCAGTAAAAAGTCAAATATTGCCGTATTGCATCAGGTCAGTGGTCCATCTCACCCAGTATATTATCTCTAGTAATGTGCAGCATCACACGCCTCAGTTTAAGGTATAAGAGTTCTGAAGTTGTCCACTCTGGAGTAAAGTGCCCTTAAAGTGACTTTCTGCCCAACACACCTAAAGCACAGGCTAACTTTGCCCTGAAGGAGACTACGTATATATATATATTCAAATTATATTTGAAATCTGATCTCCAATGTTTTATGGAAACAGTAGAGTCAGATCATCACCCAGGTAAACCTTTGTGACTGCAATGAAGTCAGCTGAAGATCCGGCAATGTGTATTTATATATCAAGGGTCAGAGTAGTGCAGTCTATTATCAAAGTAGACAGAGGCTGAGATTTCTCATAACTGTGTAAGGAATTTCCATGTCCAATCTCCAATTATAATTTTGGGAATGGGGTCCAAATCCCATATGCAGATTTGAAAATCCCAACCAGATAGTTTGAAAAGACAGCATCCACCAATACCTGCAATTGACTAGCTACAGAAAGACTCCTACCCAAAGAAAGATGCCCCTGTCCCAACATTTCTAAAGTCACACCCTATTAGAGCAGGAATTAGTTCAAAGTTAAAACATTCACTAAAGCAGCAATTGTATCAACTGGAGCCAAGTAGACTTTGCAAGCTCACCAAGGGGAAGGAGTCGAGAGAAGTGGATAGAAGAGCCAGGAGTTGCAGGCGCTTTTATACACCTTCTTAGCCAATGGGAAGGATAGCAGACACCCTCTATGCACTTGAACCTTGTCATTAACCCAGCAAACTATTTTCTTGAATGTGCAACTCATCTAAATATTGTAGCGGCTTTGATCATGGTTAATGATTACTTGAGAATTCCTAGTCCCACATAGGATGACATGGATGCTGCTACCGGCAGTTCCCTTTCATCTTGAATCTCTATGGGCCTGATATCTTCATGTTATCATCCCACTGACTTTCTTGGTGTCAAAATGGGACTAAATCTTGCTCCATTTCTTCAATTCTGCTTTGAATAACTTCAGAATATGAGGGTGACTCAGAGGTGTATCACTAGTGGAGTTTCCCCTTGGCACTCCTTGGAGGATGGGAGGTATTACTTAGAGTGCTTGGAATACCTACCCATAACTATTCACTATGTGTTGTGCCAACATGCTTTTGAAATCCACGGATGTCTTTCCAATCAATGCAATGGCCTTCAAACTAGGCCTTCTGGATTACTATACTCTCCTGGATTCATGGCCAATTTAAGATCTATGAACAACTTCAATACCCGATAAGCCTTCAAAGTGGAGCTGAAGCAGTCTCAAAACGGTGCATATTCTTTTGTGTTCTAGCTGTGCCCAGAGATAACACTCTGTCTAAAAAGAAAAGGAGTACTAGTGGCACCTTAGAGACTGACCAATTTAGTACTCCTTTTCTTTGTGTGAATAGAGACTAACACGGCTGCTACTCTGAAACCACTCAGTCTAAAGCACTTAGACATTCCAGTCTGAAGACATGATCAGTGCTTTAGAGTCAAGGACTCAAGCGATGAACAAAATTGAATACACAAGGTTTGCTTACTGCAGTTATTTCCCTGAGTTGCGTGACAAAGGGGCAGTAGATGAAAGGAAGGAGTGCAGTGTTGTTTAAAGGTTTAGGATTAAAATCTTGGAACTGCACTTCCATTCATAACCTAGCAAGTCAGTGGTGTTCTTCAGGGACAATGTTTTCTGACAAAACCTGGGAAGAAGACCAGGAGAGATGGAAATAAAGTTTACTTAGTCATCGGAGGGAGGGGGGAAGGCATGGTTGAGGAATGAGCTTCCAGGAGAAAGAAGACTAATCAAGAATCTGACCAACTTTAGCACCGGATCAATACAACCATTAGAAATCAATACCACCAACAGCTAATTTCAAAGCCACACAGCATATCGAGAGCACTAATTCTGCTTAATTCATATCCTTAGGCAAGAAAAAAAAAATGGCTCAGGCTAAAGCGACTTTGATATTAGACAACATTATTCTGGCACCTTTTTAATATGTGTACGTAGAAATATACTTGGCTAACTCATGTGAGTCAACATATTCACACCAGCTTAGGATCTCACCCTACTATTTCCATTTAACTATGGTGATTGCCTCTCATATATACTCAGGTATAATTAGAGAGAGACTGACAAAGAGATTCTCTATCATTGGGGTGTAATGAAGAAATTTTGAAGAAGAAGAAGAAGAAATGGCATTTTCTTCTATATTGGACACCTTTGTCCTTCGTAATTTTTCTGAGGTTTCTGTTTCTTTATTCTAGAAGAGACAGAACACTAAAGGATGTGAACAAGTGGTTGAATCGAGTCTGGAAATTTCTGAATTCATATGAGTATAAACTGCAGTTTGAGAGCCACCACTCTCAGCTGATATAAGTTGGCGTAGCACCATTGAAGGAAAGTCAACGATGACAGCTTCCATAAGCTGAGTGATCTCTTTTCACAAAATAACATTTTCTGTTTGTTTATCAGCATCAATTGCTGACACGTACGAATTAGAAACCAAGGTACTGTATTCTGATGCTGCACAGAGCTGGTTTGCATTCTGAGATTCAATCTTAACAAAATCACCGGCATGAGTAACATTGTCTCCTCCGTGCTCCATGTTACAATTTTCCACGTTAATTTTGAAGTACCGTATGTCTGCGATAGCAATATTCTAAGTCTGCCATGTGCTTACTTTTTACAGGCAGGGATTTAACCTAAATATTGTCACTGGCTTTCATTCTGCTGTGGGTTTTACCAGAAACTTTCAAGGGAACTGTAGGATGTCGATCTCAAAAGAGAATTACAAACGCCACAATGAAGCCTAGAGAACTGAAGAACAGAGGCGGACCTTAGAGAGGATGAATGACCTTGTGGATAAGGCCATGCAGAATTGAGAGAAAGAAAATCTGAGTTCCATTTTACTAGCTCTGCTACTCGTCGCCTGCGGGACACTGGGCAAGTCACTTGGGGCCAGATGTTCAGAAGAGCTCAGCACTCAGTGTGCTAAAGTGTATTGAAAGCCTTGCCCTTCGTCTCCCTCTTCATCACCTCCCCATCGGTAAAATGGGAATGATAAACCTTCCTTCCACCCTTTCTGTCATGTCTAGTTAGTTCATCAACTCTTTGAGATGAGGACCGTCGGAGACTCTCGGCTTGTCTTGCAAACAGCACGATGGAGCCCTGAACGCATCCTGGAGATATTAGAGTTCAAATGATAACTATTAGGAATTAGATGTGCCCGAGTTTCCCCATCTTTCCACCGGAGTGGCCTTGGGCAACTCAGTTAGGCTCTGGGCATCAGTGATCACTTTCTTAGGTAAGAAGATAATAACTACCTGTTTCATATGGGTGTTGTGAGAATTGCTGGCCTCATAAAACAGGGAAACCATAAATTGCTATGAAAGAGACTGCCACCTTTTTATTAATGTCTGAAGCTGTACGCGCAAGGATTAGGAGCTATCGGGGGGTAAGGAGCAGGAAACAGGGATATTCTCTCAATTCCACAGAGCTGGGAAATATATATCCATCCCGTCATCCCAACTCAAGTCCCGAATAAACCTACACCCCTACATGTACTCCAAAATTACAACAAAAGGTACTGGAACATGTGCAATGCAAGGAAAACATAATAGTGATGTCAACATCACAACCATGTACATGCAGCAGATATATGCCAGTACAGTCTCCTGAGAATTAAACCAACTGCTTGCCCTAAATTTTGCTCATTAGCACATGGGCGCGTCAAACCAAATGTTCAGGTCGTGGCAAATTGTGTTTGGATTTCCACACATTCCAACTTTTCTGCAACAGGAATACAGACTAAATAGTCCTTTTCTCCCACTAAAGTTGAAACAAAGGGGATAGGGAGGTGTGGGAGCCCAAAACTCAGGCATCCAATAACACTAGTTCCTTTAGAAAATCATGGTTTAAATAGATAGATTGGATAGATCAAAGGGTTGGGTTTGCCCTGCCTCTGGTACAAGACACAGGTCAGGCTTCTGTTGTCCTTTTTGCTTGTAGAAATCCAGCATCGCTATTTTGACTTCTACAGAGTAACTCCAGAATTACACCAGTTTAAGATGCAAATTTACCCCTCATGAGCTTGAGGGATGATCCTGTTTTTGAGAGTGAAATCCTTAGGCAAAGTGGCGGAAAATCAAGGCAGTTTCACTAGGAGCAGAGACTTTTTTATTGAACCCTCCTCCATATTACCCTGCTATAAAACTGCATTGTACACGGCTGTCAATTGAGACCTCCAATGGAAATGCAGGGCAAACGGTTAGTTCAACTGATTTTTCGAATGGACCTCAGGATCCAGATGGAAATAGAACTGAAGGGCCTGATTCTTCACTGCCTTGAAGCTACCATTGTCCTATACACTATTGCAATGTGGGTGTGCAAATGGTACCATATCAGAGCCCGAGAGCTCCACCAGGAGTCAATCCAAAAAGGCAGCAGAGATTCAACAGTACAGATGATGTAGCTTTTGTTATCTCGAGCTATGGTACCTCCAATTCACTGTAAAAATGATGGTCATCAAAAGACATTAGACTCCATTAGTGAAGACTCATTTTGTGTGTTTGTGACAGTGGACTTCGTTTCCATGTCTCGTGCGATCCCTCCGGGGCTTTGTGAGGTGCACTGTCCCAGAAGAACACCACTGTCTTGTTCGGGCCTGGATGGAGATGCAATTCCAAGATTCTACTCCCAAGACTTCACACAATACTGCACTCTTTCCTTTCACCTGTTGCCACTCTTTGCTGCAACTCAGGGAAATGACTGCAGTCAGTAGACTTTGTGGGTTCTATTTTGATTATCACTTGAATCCTTGGCTCTAAACCACTGATCACTTAACTGCACTTCTCTTCTGAGGGGAATGCCTAAACCCACTAGGCTGAATGTCATCTCTGGGCAGAGGTAGAAAATAAAACTGTATTCACCATTTTGATCCTGCTTCAGCTCCACTTTGAAGGCTTATCGGGTACTGAAGTTGTTCATAGGTCTTAAATTGGCCATGAATCCAGGAGAGTATTGTAATCCAGGAGGCCTAGTTTGAAGGCTATTGCATTGATTGGAAAGACATCCACGGATTTCAAAAGCATGTTGGCGCAAACACATAGTGAATTGGTATGGGTAGGTATTCCAAGCATGCTAAGTAATACCTCTGATCCTCCAAGGAGTTTCAAGGGTAAACTCCACCTTGCCACTAATTAGATACTAGTCCGGATATAAAGAACTAATGTGGAATCTTGTACATGACAGCAGATTGTATCAGTGATACACCCCTGAGTCACCCACATAGTCTGAGATTATTCAAAGCAGAATTAAAGACATGGAGCTAGATTTAGTCCCCTGTTGACACCAAGAAAGCCAATGGAATGATACCATGATGAGATCAGGACCATAAAGATACAAGATGACAGGGAATTGCCAGTAGCAGCATGCATGTCACCCTATGTGGGTCTGTGAATTGAATAGTAATCCTTAACCATGATCAAAGCCATTACAATAATTAGAGGAGTTGCACATTGAAGAAAATAGTTTATTGGGTTAATAACAAGGTCTGAGTGCATAAAGGGTGTCTACTATCCTTCCCATTGGCTAAGAAGGTGTATAAAAGTGCCTGCAACTCCAGGTTGTTCTATCCACTTCTCTTGACTTCTTCCCGTTGGTGAACTTGGTAAGTCTCTCCGGCTCCGAGTGCTGCCAATTGTTGCTTTATTGATAGTTTGAATTTTGACCTAAGTCCTGGGGTGTGATTTTACAAAGGTTGGGACAGGAAGCGTCTTTCTTTGCACAGGAGACTTTCTGTAGCTTGCCAATCGTAGATGTTTGGACATGCTGACTTTCAAAATATCTCGTTGGGATTTTAAAATCTACATATGGGATTTGGACCTCTGTTCCCAATAGTTATAATTTGGGATTGGACATGTAAATTCTTCAGACAGCTATGAAAATTCTCAGCCTTAGACGACTTGGATAATAGACTGCATACTCTGAGCCTTTACGTGTAAATACACATTGCCAGCTCCTCGGGTGATTTCACTGGAATCCCAATGGGTTGCCTGGGCTGATGATCTGACCTTGCTGTTTCCATTAAACCGTGGAGGTCAGGTTTGAAATATAACTATTGACCAGCAGCTCTACCCACAGCGTGTTATATTTCCTCCACTCCCTTCTGTGTGTTTCAGGTTTACGACCACCACAAAAGATGTCTTCCTGCCAAGACCTGTGTTACCGACCCAGCTCATGTTATCCTGCCATATGCCCAGATCCATGTGTTGTTGCCCGCAATGAGCCTTGTATCACCTCGTGTGGAGACTCGACAGCAGTGGTCTATCCACCACCAGTTTCCGTGCTATTCCCAGGACCAATTCTCTCTACTCTCCCACAACACAGTGTAGTGGGAAGCAGCTTACCAGCTGTACCCTATGGAGCTGGGGGTGTATCTGGGGGCGGTATTTTGGGTGGCTCAATTGGTTATGGTGGAGTTTACGGTAGTGCATACGGGGGTAGATATGGAGGTGGTTTAGGGGGTGGTTATGGGGGCTTATATGGTGGTGGTTATGGGGGCTTATATGGTGGTGGTTATGGGGGCTTATATGGGTGTGGTTATGGGGGCTTATATGGGGGTGGTTATGGGGGCTTATATGGTTATAGGGGCTTATGCGGTTATGGGGGCTTGTATGGGTACGGTGGTGGATACGGGGGTGGCTATGGGGACTTATGTGGGTATGGGAGGAGATACAGTAGCAGGTGCTATTCTTCCCGCCGTGGAAGCTGTGGCCCATGTTAAACCCAGAAGAAAGATCCACGGAAGAAGAAACAACCAGGAAATGAAAGAGAAGAGAGAGATTCACCACTCAGCTTATCAAAAATGGGAGCCTGCAACTCCACTCGAAATCAGTGGGGGCTGTGGGTGTTCATCGCCTATATAAACCAGGCCTCTGTATGACTTCTTCTTGTTACATGTTACCTTTTCTTTACAGTCTAGTGGTTTTGCACTTTTGTCTTATGCTCATATTTTGCTTTGTCCTTTTTGATGCTGAACGGTCCACCACAAGTGACTTAATCTGGTGGAAAATGTGAGATGATTTTCAAACGGCGTGGTTGGCTGCAAGACCGCAGAACAGGTTGTGTGACACGCATCCCTTTGGAGCTGGTGATTGGTTGTGGCTCTCTTTGTAACCCTGAAAATACATTTTCTGTCCTCTGCATTCATTCATTCTGTAAGTGTAAACTCCGATGCTCATTCCCATTAAAAATTATACTGCATCATATTATCGGCTTTTTGGTTTTCCTTTCCCCTCCATTCTTTCTTTCCAAAACACTCTGGATGAAATTCTCCCCTCTGCAGGAAGTCAGTACAAGCTCTATGTCCTGCATCAATCCCACTCATGCTCATAAGAGAGAAGAAAATCAGTACATTAATTGGTCAAAGGCACTGTGTAGGTTCTCTGCACAAGAGGGAATTACCCGCTTGTTACACTTGTCTCTAATAGAATGGGAATAAATGAATGACTTTCAAAAAGAATGTATTTCCCTGTTCTAAATAGTCTATAGAATCATAGAATTGTTTGAAATATAAGGCAGGAGGAGACCTCAAGAGGTCATATGGTCCATCCCTCTGCTCTGAGGTGGGACCAACTACACCTACACCGTCCCTAACAGGTGTTTGTTTAACCTGTTCTTCAAAACCTCCACTGATCAGATTCTGCAGCCTCCCTTGAAAGCCTAAAATCAGAGCTTAAGTCTCATGATAGGTAGAAAGTTTATGATTAAATTCCCAGGCTATAAAGCACCACCTGATTCGGGAAATGACATTACAGACTTTTACACACATAGTTTAAAATGACACTAGTACTCCAAATTGGGCCTCCCACTCAAGTAACATACTCCTGCCATCCTAGTAATAGAAGACCATTGATATATAAAATATCAGTGAGTGTTTGTGAATCAAACCAAAATCTGTTCTTCTGAGAAAGCCTCACCATATCCTACCCGAGTGCTATTGCCCAAGGGGAGAACTGCAAAGATTTCAGTTACATAAACAAACCACAAGAATGGAAACAACCGGCAGAGGAAAACGAGTGTTGACTTTTCAGTGGAACTGTGGTGGGAGCTGCTGAATTTGAACCCCCCTTTGTCCTGACCGGCAGACCCCATGGTCAAAATGGCTAACCAGTCAGAAACACGGTCTTCCTGCCCAGGTCACGGCTGGATGTGTGATTTACCGGAGAGCCACTCTCCACGCTTTAGACCGGATTAGGTCACCACTGGGATATTCCCTGCTAGTGAGTTTTTCAGACCCAGCTATGGCTGAAGTCTGCAGAGGTGTGAGATATATACCCCTCCCTCCTCACCAGCCCTCCCCAAACACTGAATCGTTTTACACCCCCCGTTCCAAAATTACATATGCTCTAAAATTGTGACAAAATGTATTGAAACGTGGAAACCTGAACACAATTTGGCTTGACCCAAATAGAAACCCCCCACTATGGTTAGTGAACGTCACAACAAAAACAACACATTCACCAGCTGTATCCCAAGACAGCATCCTGAGGGTAAAATCAGCTGTTTACCCTAAATCCTGTCTGTCAGTGCATAGATACATCAACCCACATTTGCTGATAAATCAACGTTTTTTTTCTCCTCAGCATCAAATAGGACAAAAGCCCAATATGAGCATAAGACTAAGCTGCAGAACAATATAGACCATAAAGCTAAGGTAACAGGTAACAAGAGGAAAGAATAGATAGGCCTGATTTATACAAGCAACGAACAACCAAAACCCACACTGATTTGAGTAGTGTTGTAGCTGAGTGGTGAATCTTTCTCTCCTCTTTCATTTCCTGGTTGTTTCTTCTTTTGTAGATCTTCCTTCCACGATTAACATGGGCCACAGCTTCCACGGCGGGAAGAATAGCACCTGCTACCATATCTCCTCCCATACCCACATAAGCCCCCATAGCCACCCCCGTATCCACCACCGTACCCATACGAGCCCCCATAACCGCATAAGCCCCCATAACCACCCCCTAAACTGGTGGTGGATAGACCACTGCTGTCGAATCTCCGCACGAGGTGACACAAGGCTCATTGCGGGCAACAACACATGGATCTGGGCATATGGCAGGATAACATGAGCTGGGTCGGTAACACAGGTCTTGGCAGGAAGACATCTTTTGTGATGGTCGTAAACCTGAAACACACAGGAGGGAGCAGAGGAAACATAACACGTTGTTGAAATTGGAATAGGAGAATCACCGCTGGTGTTCTATGATAATGGGGGCTATGTAGGTCCCTTTCTGCAGGCTACATATCCGGGTATTCTTATAAACGTCCACACCAACCAGCCAGCCCCCAGTATTGCTGACATAGTTGCCTTAGCTGTCTTTTCCGTGAGGTCCCAACTGGTAGGTGCACACTGAGAATATCTACTGGATTGGGACCCACAAGTGAAATAGAAAAGTGACTGCCTACTCTCAGGTTCTGCCTGGGACTAAAGGGGAGGTTAGATGCCTTAGTCTCTCTGTGGGTTTGGTTTCAGGAGGTTCAAGGATGGGTTTCCAGTCCAGCTAGGATTAGTGAGTGCTGAGCCCTTTTGAGATTCTGGTCCCATTGGACTTGCCCAAGATCACAAGGAAACCTGTGCCAGAGAGCATGTCCTGAAGCAGGTTTTCTGAGGCCCTATTTGTGCCATGGCCGCATGACCTTCCATTCCCACCAGCCCCTGAAGGATGAGGAAAAAAGACTCAGACTAATTCCTAACCCACAATAGAGAATATTTCCATCATGGATGGCTGCAATTTTCAACCCATTTTAGACAATTATGGAGATGCAGTAAATTGTTCAAGTGTTCCTGTTAAACCAGTTTAACACAGGGTCTAGACCCCTCAGATCGTCGAAATCATCATACTTGCCTGTCACTCAAATGTGCTACTTTGACTTACACCAGCTAAAGATCTGGATCGAAAATCATGAGTTGTACCAGTAAAAAGTCAAATATTGCCGTATTGCATCAGGTCAGTGGTCCATCTCACCCAGTATATTATCTCTAGTAATGTGCAGCATCACACGCCTCAGTTTAAGGTATAAGAGTTCTGAAGTTGTCCACTATGGAGTAAAGTGCCCTTAAAGTGACTTTCTGCCCAACACACCTAAAGCACAGGCTAACTTTGCCCTGAAGGAGACTACGTATATATATATATATATATTCAAATTATATTTGAAATCTGATCTCCAATGTTTTATGGAAACAGTAGAGTCAGATCATCACCCAGGTAAACCTTTGTGAGTCCAATGAAGTCAGCTGAAGATCCGGCAATGTGTATTTATATATCAAGGGTCAGAGTAGTGCAGTCTATTATTAAAGTAGACAGAGGCTGAGATTTCTCATAACTGTGTAAGGAATTTCCATGTCCGATCTCCAATTATAATTTTTGGGAATGGGGTCCAAATCCCATATGCAGATTTGAAAATCCCAACCAGATAGTTTGAAAAGACAGCATCCACCAATACCTGCAATTGACTAGCTACAGAAAGACTCCTACCCAAAGAAAGATGCCCCTGTCCCAACATTTCTAAAGTCCCACCCTATTAGAGCAGGAATTAGTTCAAAGTTAAAACATTCACTAAAGCAGCAATTGTATCAACTGGAGCCAAGTAGACTTTGCAAGCTCACCAAGGGGAAGGAGTCGAGAGAAGTGGATAGAAGAACCTGGAGTTGCAGGCACTTTTATACACCTTCTCAGCCAATGGGAAGGATAGCAGACACCCTCTATGCACTTGGACCTTGTCATTAACCCAGCAAACTATTTTCTTGAATGTGCAACTCATCTAAATATTGTAGCGGCTTTGATCATGGTTAATGATTACTTGAGAATTCCTAGTCCCACATAGGATGACATGGATGCTGCTACCGGCAGTTCCCTTTCATCTTGAATCTCTATGGGCCTGATATCTTCATGGTATCATCCCACTGACTTTCTTGGTGTCAAAATGGGACTAAATCTTGCTCCATTTCTTCAATTCTGCTTTGAATAACTTCAGAATATGAGGGTGACTCAGAGGTGTATCACTAGTGGAGTTTCCCCTTGGCACTCCTTGGAGGATGGGAGGTATTACTTAGAGTGCTTGGAATACCTACCCATAACTATTCACTATGTGTTGTGCCAACATGCTTTTGAAATCCACGGATGTCTTTCCAATCAATGCAATGGCCTTCAAACTAGGCCTCTGGATTACTATACTCTCCTGGATTCATGGCCAATTTAAGACCTATGAACAACTTCAATACCCGATAAGCCTTCAAAGTGGAGTTGAAGCAGTCTCAAAACGGTGCATATTCTTTTGTGTTCTAGCTGTGCCCGGAGATAACACTCTGTCTAAAAAGAAAAGGAGTACTAGTGGCACCTTAGAGACTAACCAATTTAGTACTCCTTTTCTTTGTGTGAATAGAGACTAACACGGCTGCTACTCTGAAACCACTCAGTCTAAAGCACTTAGACATTCCAGTCTGAAGACATGATCAGTGCTTTAGAGTCAAGGACTCAAGCGATGAACAAAATTGAATACACAAGGTTTGCTTACTGCAGTTATTTCCCTGAGTTGCGTGACAAAGTGGCAGGAGATGAAAGGAAGGAGTGCAGTGTTGTTTAAAGGTTTAGGATTAAAATCTTGGAACTGCACTTCCATTCATAACCTAGCAAGTCAGTGGTGTTCTTCAGGGACAATGTTTCTGACAAAACCTGGGAAGAAGACCAGGAGAGATGGAAATAAAGTTTACTTAGTCATCGGGGGGAGGGGGGAAGGCATGGTTGAGGAATGAGCTTCCAGGAGAAAGAAGACTAATCAAGAATCTGACCAACTTTAGCACCGGATCAATACAACCATTAGAAATCAATACCACCAACAGCTAATTGCAAAGCCACACAGCATATCGAGAGCACTAATTCTGCTTAATTCATATCCTTAGACAAGAAAAAAAATGGCTCAGGCTAAAGCGACTTTGATAGTAGACAACATTATTCTGGCACCTTTTTAATATGTGTACGTAGAAATATACTTGGCTAACTCATGTGAGTCAACATATTCACACCAGCTTAGGATCTCACCCTACTATTTCCATTTAACTATGGTGATTGCCTCTCATATATACTCAGGTATAATTAGAGAGAGACTGACAAAGAGATTCTCTAACATTGGGGTGTAATGAAGAAATTTTGAAGAAGAAGAAGAAGAAGAAGAAATGGCATTGTCTTCTATATTGGACACCTTTGTCCTTCGTAATTTTTCTGAGGTTTCTGTTTCTTTATTCTCGAAGAGACAGAACACTAAAGGATGTGGACAAGTGGTTGAATCGAGTCTGGAAATTTCTGAATTCATATGAGTATAAACTGCAGTTTGAGAGCCACCACTCTCAGCTGATATAAGTTGGCGTAGCACCATTGAAGGAAAGTCAACGATGACAGCTTCCATAAGCTGAGTGATCTCTTTTCACAAAATAACATTTTCTGTTTGTTTATCAGCATCAATTGCTGACACGTACGAATTAGAAACCAAGGTACTGTATTCTGATGCTGCACAGAGCTGGTTTGCATTCTGAGATTCAGTCTTAACAAAATCACCGGCATGAGTAACATTGTCTCCTCCCTGCTCCAGGTTACAAGTTTCCACGTTAATTTTGAAGTACCATATGTCTGCGATAGCAATTTTCTAAGTCTGCCATGTGCTTACTTTTTACAGGCAGGGATTTAACCTAAATATTGTCACTGGCTTTCATTCTGCTGTGGGTTTTACCAGAAACTTTCAAGGGAACTGTAGGATGTCTATCTCAAAAGAGAATTACAAACGCCACAATGAAGCCTAGAGAACTGAAGAACAGAGGCGGACCTTAGAGAGGATGAATGACCTTGTGGATAAGGCCATGCAGGAATTGAGAGAAAGAAAATCTGAGTTCCGTTTTACTAGCTCTGCTACTCGTCGCCTGCGGGACACTGGGCAAGTCACTTGGGGCCAGATGTTCAGAAGAGCTCAGCACTCAGTGTGCTAAAGTGTATTGAAAGCCTTGCCCTTCGTCTCCCTCTTCATCACCTCCCCATCGGTAAAATGGGAATGATAAACCTTCCTTCCACCCTTTCTGTCATGTCTAGTTAGTTCATCAACTCTTTGAGATGAGGACCGTCTGAGACTCTCGGCTTGTCTTGCAAACAGCACGATGGAGCCCTGAACGCATCCTGGAGATACTAGAGTTCAAATGATAACTATTAGGAATTAGATGTGCCCGAGTTTCCCCATCTTTCCACCGGAGTGGCCTTGGGCAACTCAGTTAGGCTCTGGGCATCAGTGATCACTTTCTTAAGTAAGAAGATAATAACTACCTGTTTCATATGGGTGTTGTGAGAATTGCTGGCCTCATAAAACAGGGAAACCATAAATTGCTATGAAAGAGACTGGCACCTTTTTATTAATGTCTGAAGCTGTACGCGCAAGGATTAGGAGCTATCGGGGGGTAAGGAGCAGGAAACAGGGATATTCTCTCAATTCCACAGAGCTGGGAAATATATATCCATCCCGTCATCCCAACTCAAGTCCCGAATAAACCTACACCCCTACATGTACTCCAAAATTATAACAAAAGGTACTGGAACATGTGCAATGCAAGGAAAACATAATAGTGATGTCAACATCACAACCATGTACATGCAGCAGATATATGCCAGTACAGTCTCCTGAGAATTAAACCAACTGCTTGCCCTAAATTTTGCTCATCAGCACATGGGCGCGTCAAGCCAAATGTTCAGGTCGTGGCAAATTGTGTTTGGATTTCCACACATTCCAACTTTTCTGCAACAGGAATACAGACTAAATAGTCCTTTTCTCCCACTAAAGTTGAAACAAAGGGGATAGGGAGGTGTGGGAGCCCAAAACTCAGGCATCCAAGAACACTAGTTCCTTTAGAAAATCATGGTTTAAATAGATAGATTGGATAGATCGAAGGGTTGGGTTTGCCCTGCCTCTGGTACAAGACACAGGTCAGGCTTCTGTTGTCCTTTTTGCTTGTAGAAATCCAGCATCGCTAATTTGACTTCTACAGAGTAACTCCAGAATTACACCAGTTTAAGATGCAAATTTACCCCTCATGAGCTTGAGGGGTGATCCTGTTTTTGAGAGTGAAATCCTTAGGCAAAGTGGCTGAATATCAAGGCAGCTTCACTAGGAGCAGAGACTTTTTTATTGAACTCTCCTCCATATTACCCTGCTATAAAACTGCATTGTACACGGCTGTCAATTGAGACCTCCAATGGAAATGCAGGGCAAACGGTTAGTTCAACTGATTTTTCGAATGGACCTCAGGATCCAGATGGAAATAGAACTGAAGGGCCTGATTCTTCACTGCCTTGAAGCTACCATTGTCCTATACACTATTACAATGTGGGTGTACAAATGGTACCATATCAGAGCCCGAGAGCTCCACCAGGAGTGAATCCAAAAAGGCAGTAGAGATTCAACATTACAGATGGTGTAGCTTTTGTTATCTCGAGCTCTGGTACCTCCAATTCACTGTAAAAATGATGGTCATCAAAAGACATTAGACTCCATTAGTGAAGACTCATTTTGTGTGTTTGTGACAGTGGACTTCGTTTCCATCTCTCGTGTGATCCCTCATGGGCTTTGTGAGGTGCACTGTTCCAGAAGAACACCACTGTCTTGTTTGGGCCTGGATGGAGATGCAATTCCAAGATTCTACTCCCAAGACTTTACACAACACTGCACTCTTTCCTTTCACCTGTTGCCACTCTTTGCTGCAACTCAGGGAAATGACTGCAGTCAGTAGACTTTGTGGGTTCTATTTTGATTATCACTTGAATCCTTGACTCTAAACCACTGATCACTTAACTGCTCTTCTCTTCTGAGGGGAATGCCTAAACCCATTAGGCTGAATGTCATCTCTGGACAGAGGTAGAAAATAAAAATGTATTCACCATTTTGATCCTGCTTCAGCTCCACTTTGAAGGCTTATCGGGTATTGAAGTTGTTCATAGGTTTTAAATTGGCCACGAATCCAGGAGAGTATTGTAATCCAGGAGGCCTAGTTTGAAGGCCATTGCATTGATTGGAAAGACATCCACGGATTTCAAAAGCATGTTGGCGCAAACACATAGTGAATTGGTATGGGTAGGTATTCCAAGCATGCTAAGTAATACCTCTGATCCTCCAAGGAGTTTCAAGGGTAAACTCCACCTTGCCACTAATTAAATAGTAGTCCGGATAAAAAGAACTAATGTGGAATCTTGTACATGACAGCAGATTGTATCAGTGATACACCCCTGAGTCACCCACATAGTCTGAGATTATTCAAAGCAGAATTAAAGACATGGAGCTAGATTTAGTCCCCTGTTGACACCAAGAAAGCCAATGGAATGATACCATGATGAGATCAGGACCATAAAGATACAAGATGACAGGGAATTGCCAGTAGCAGCATGCATGTCACCCTATGTGGGTCTGTGAATTGAACAGTAATCCTTAACCAGGATCAAAGCCATTACAATAATTAGAGGAGTTGCACATTCAAGAAAATAGTTTATTGGGTTAATAACAAGGTCTGAGTGCATAAAGGGTGTCTACTCTCCTTCCCATTGGCTAAGAAGGTGTATAAAAGTGCCTGCAACTCCAGGTTGTTCTATCCACTTCTCTTGACTTCTTCCCGTTGGTGAACTTGGTAAGTCTCTCCGGCTCCGAGTGCTGCCAATTGTTGCTTTATTGATAGTTTGAATTTTGACCTAAGTCCTGGGGTGTGATTTTACAAAGGTTGGGACAGGAAGCGTCTTTCTTTGCACAGGAGACTTTCTGTAGCTAGTCAATCGTAGATGTTTGGACATGCTGACTTTCAAAATATCTCGCTGGGATTTTAAAATCTACATATGGGATTTGGACCTCTGTTCCCAATAATTATAATTAGGAATTGGACATGTAAATTCTTCAGAGAGCTATGAAAATTCTCAGCCTTAGACGACTTGGATAATAGACTGCATACTCTGAGCCTTTATGTGTAAATACACATTGCCAGCTCCTCGGGTGATTTCACTGGAATCCCAATGGGTTGCCTGGGCTGATGATCTGACCTTGCTGTTTCCATTAAACCGTGGAGGTCAGGTTTGAAATATAACTATTGACCAGCAGCTCTACCCACAGCGTGTTATGTTTCCTCCGCTCCCTTCTGTGTGTTTCAGGTTTACGACCACCACAAAAGATGTCTTCCTGCCAAGACCTGTGTTACCGACCCAGCTCATGTTATCCTGCCATATGCCCAGATCCATGTGTTGTTGCCCGCAATGAGCCTTGTATCACCTCGTGTGGAGACTCGACAGCAGTGGTCTATCCACCACCGGTTTCCGTGCTATTCCCAGGACCAATTCTCTCTACTTCCCCTCAACACAGTGTAGTGCAAAGCACCTTACCAGCTGTACCCTATGGAGCTGGGGGTGTATCTGGGGGTGGTATTTTGGGTGGCTCAATTGGTTATGGTGGAGTTTACGGTAGTGCATACGGGGGTAGATATGGAGGTGGTTTAGGGGGTGGTTATGGGGGCTTATATGGTGGTGGTTATGGGGGCTCATATGGGTGTGGTTATGGGGGCTTATATGGGGGTGGTTATGGGGGCTTATATGGTTATAGGGGCTTATGCGGTTATGGGGGCTTGTATGGGTACGGTGGTGGATACGGGGGTGGCTATGGGGACTTATGTGGGTATGGGAGGAGATACAGTAGCAGGTGCTATTCTTCCCGCCGTGGAAGCTGTGGCCCATGTTAAACCCAGAAGAAAGATCCACGGAAGAAGAAACAACCAGGAAATGAAAGAGAAGAGAGAGATTCACCACTCAGCTTATCAAAAATGGGAGCCTGCAACTCCACTCGAAATCAGTGGGGGCTGTGGGTGTTCATCGCCTATATAAACCAGGCCTCTGTATGACTTCTTCTCGTTACATGCTACCTTTTCTTTACAGTCTAGTGGTTTTGCACTTTTGTCTTATGCTCATATTTTGCTTTGTCCTTTTTGATGCTGAACGGTCCACCACAAGTGACTTAATCTGGTGGAAAATGTGAGATGATTTTCAAACGGCGTGGTTGGCTGCAAGACCGCAGAACAGATTGTGTGACACGCATCCCTTTGGAGCTGGTGATTGGTTGTGGCTCTCTTTGTAACCCTGAAAATACAATTTCTGTCCTCTGCATTCATTCATTCTGTAAGTGTAAACTCCGATGCTCATTCCCATTAAAAATTATGCTGCATCATATTATCGGCCTTCTGGTTTTCCTTTCCCCTCCGTTCTTTCTTTCCAAAACACTTTGGATGAAATTCTCCCCTCTGCAGGAAGTCAGTACAAGCTCTATGTCCTGCATCAATCCCACTCATGCTCATAAGAGAGAAGAAAATCAGTACATTAATTGGTCAAAGGTACTGTGTAGGTGCTCTGCACAAGAGGGAATTACCCGCTTGTTACACTTGTCTCTAATAGAATGGGAATAAATGAATGACTTTCAAAAAGAATATATTTCTCTGTTCTATATAGTCTATAGAATCATAGAATTGTTTGGAATATAAGGCAGGAGGAGACCTCGAGAGGTGATATAGTCCCTCCCTCTGCTCTGAGGTGGGACCAACTACACCTACACCGTCCCTAACAGGTGTTTGTTTAACCTGTTCTTCAGAACCTCCACTGATCAGATTCTGCAGCCTCCCTTGAAAGCCTAAAATCAGAGCTTAAGTCTCATGATAGGTAGAAAGTTTATGATTAAATTCCCAGGCTATAAAGCACCACCTGATTCGGGAAATGACATTACAGACTTTTACACACATAGTTTAAAATGACACTAGTACTCCAAATTGGGCCTCCCACTCAAGTAACATACTCCTGCCATCCTAGTAATAGAAGACCATTGATATATAAAATATCAGTGAGTGTTTGTGAATCAAACCAAAATCTGTTCTTCTGAGAAAGCCTCACCATATCCTACCCGAGTGCTATTGCCCAAGGGGAGAACTGCGAAGATTTCAGTTACATAAACAAACCACAAGAATGCAAACAACCGGCAGAGGAAAATGAGTGTTGACTTTTCAGTGGAACTGTGGTGGGAGCTGCTGAATTTGAACCCCCCTTTGTCCTGACCGGCAGACCCCATGGTCAAAATGGCTAACCAGTCAGAAACACGGTCTTCCTGCCCAGGTCACGGCTGGATGTGTGGTTTACCGGAGAGCCACTCTCCACGCTTTAGACCGGATTAGGTCACCACTGGGATATTCCCTTCTAGTGAGTTTTTCAGACCCAGCTATGGCTGAAGTCTGCAGAGGTGTGAGATATATACCCCTCCCTTCTCACTAGCCCTCCCCAAACACGGAATCGCTTTACACCCCCCATTCCAAAATTACATATGCTCTAAAATTGTGACAAAATGTATTGAAACGTGGAAACCTGAACACAATTTGGCTTGACCCAAATAGAAACCCCCCACTATGGTTAGTGAACGTCACAACAAAAACAACACATTCACCAGCTGTATCCCAAGACAGCGTCCTGAGGGTAAAATCAGCTGTTTACCCTAAATCCTGTCTGTCAGTGCATAGATACATCAACCCACATTTGCTGATAAATCAATGTTAGATCGCATCATTTGACTATGGGATGAAATACTAGAAATTGTTGCAATCCAGTTTATGAACACATCAAAACAAACACTGACAAGGGGTTACTTCAACTTATCTCCAGTGGATAGGAGTCCAAGGTTCCACTATGAAGCTGAAATGAGAAAAATTCCCCAGTCTTCTGCACCTCAAACATTCATTTCCATGTGCAAAAAGTAAATTGAAAGTGCATGTAATATATAAGATTTGTAGTATCTGAAACACATTTTGCACTGGTGTCAATGACTGCTCCCTAGCTGGATTCTAACCTCTGTCTGTCACTATAAATGCCAAGAAAAGAGGAGAGGAATTTTCTTTTATTTATGCAATCTCGGGCCACAAACTTGCAGGAACTTACAGAGCTGCTAACCTTGAACCATTTCAATAGCCTCTTAAGTTCAAACACACAACCACATGTTTAAAGTGAAAAGGAGTACTTGTGGCACCTAAGAGACTAACCAGTTTATTTGAGCATAAGCTTTCGTGAGCTACAGGATGCATACTGTGGAAAGTGTAGAAGATCTTTTTATACACACAAAGCATGAAAAAATACCTCCCTCCACCCCACTCTTCTGCTGGTAATAGAGGTGCTGTTGTCATCATGAATAGGTCGGAATATGAACAAGAGGCTGCTCTGCAGCTCTCCAAGACCACTTTCTACAAGCCATTACCCTCTGATCCCACTGAGAGTTACCAAAAGAAACTACAGCATTTGCTCAAGAAACTCCCTGAAAAACGCCACTAGCCATCACCTTTAGCGCCCAACTAAAACCCCTCCAACGCATTATTAAGGATCTACAACCTGTCCTGAAGGGGACCCATCACTCTCACAGATCTTGGGAGACAGGCCAGTCCTTGCCTACAGACAGCCACCCAACCTGAAGCAAATACTCACCAACAACCACATACCACACAACAGAACCACTAACCCAGGAACCTATCCTTGTAACAAAGCCCGTTGCCAAGTGTGCCCACATATCTCTTCAGGGGACACCATCACAGGGCCTAATAACATCAGCCACACTATCAGAGGCTCGTTCACCTGCACATCCACCAATGTGATATATGCCATCATGTGCCAGCAATGCCCCTCTGCCATGTACATCGGTCAAACTGGACAGTCTCTACGTAAAAGAATAAATGGACACAAATCAGATGTCAAGAATTATAACATTCATAACCAGTCGGAGAACACTTCAATCTCTCTGGTCACGCGATTACAGACATGAAAGTTGTGATATTACAACAAAAAAACTTCAAATCCAGACTCCAGCGAGAGAGTGTTGAATTGGAATTCATTTGCAAATTGGATACAATTAACTTAGGCTTGAATAGAGACTGGGAGTAGCTAAGTCATTATGCAAGGTAACCTATTTCCCCTTGTTTTTTCCTACCCCCCCGCCAGACGTTCTTTTTAAACCCTGGATTGGTGCTGGAAATGGCCCACCTTGATTATCATACACATTGTAAGGAGAGTGATCACTTTAGATAAGCTATTACCAGCAGGAGAGTGGGGTGGGGGGAGGTATTTTTTCATGCTTTGTGTGTATATAAAAAGAGCTTCTACACTTTCCACAGTATGCATCCGATGAAGTGAGCTGTAGCTCACGAAAGCTTATGCTCAAATAAATTGGTTAGTCTCTAAGGTGCCACAAGTACTCCTTTTCTTTTTGCTAATACAGACTAATACGGCTGTTACTCTGAAACCTGTTTAAAGTGAAGGACGTGCATTGGGTTTCCAGGAACAGAGCCTTAGAACATTTTGTGAGAGCTGAAACAAGCCATGTTTTAGAACTTATAGATGAGCTCTCAACTGGAGGAAATGTATGAGTCTACTAAAAGAATCTTTCGGATTCTTTTCCGAGGAGAGCAGCACTCACACACACTAAAAGTTAGGTAACACGATATATTAAAGTATTAGAGGAGAGTAATTATTTTTGAGCCCCATGTATCAAATATTTTGAACAGGGAACTATATGAAAGTTGAAAGTCATTTATTTCTTTCCATCCTATCCTTTTGGTGATATGTAGCTAGATCAGTGGTCCCCAAACTTTTCAGGGTCACGCACCCCCTGACCACAGCCCCTGACCCGGAGCCAGATGCGGGAGTGGGGATGCAGCTCCCGGGGCTTGGGGATGTGGACAGGGGTAAGGGGGCTGAGGCTGGGGTGGCAGCTGGGGGTGGTCTGGGCCTGGGAATGGAGTGGGAACCGGAGCCAAGGGTGGGGCCAGGGCCAGCAGCATGGGCGGAGCCATGGCTGGAGCCAAGGCTGGGCACAGACCCGAGGCTGCAGCTGGGGGCGGAGTAGGAGAGGAGCTCAGAGCAGGGCTAGGTGGTGCTCCTTCCCTGTCCCCTGTCGGGGCTGGCCCGGGCTCCATCGCACCCTCCCCTGAATGTTCCTCCACCCCCCACACTCTCCCAGTGGGGAGTGCTCCACAGTGTGGGGACCTCTGAGTTACACGGTGTGGTAACGATACCTCTGCAGGAAGGAAAACTCCCATTCAATAGCACCAGTAGTGAAATGTGCATCAAGAGGGAAATTCCCTCCGGTCCAGAGGACCTGCCCAATGCCACTGACCAAGGAATGTGTCTGAGTCTCTTCTTACTTATGAGCTTGAGTGGGATTGATGCAGTGCATAGAGCTGGTACTAAACATCTTCACAGGGGAGAAAATCACCCAGAGTGTTTTGGAGAGAAAGAATGGAGGGGAAAGGAAAACCAGAAGGCCGATACTATGATGCAGTATAATTTTTAATGGGAATGAGCAGTGCAGTTTACACTCACAGAATGAAGTAATGCAGAATACAAAGAATATATTTTCAGGGTTACAAAAAGAGCTACAACCAATCACCGGTCCATGGTGATGCATTTCGCACAAGGTATTCTGCTTTCTTTCTTGAAGTTGTAGAGTTTGGCAGTCATGTCCTGTCTTAAACCATTTTTTTTCTCCTCAGCATCAAATAGGACAAAAGCCCAATATGAGCATAAGACTAAGCTGCAGAACAATACAGACCATGAAGCTAAGGTAACAGGTAACAAGAGGAAAGCATAGATAGGCCTGATTTATACAGGCAACGAACAACCAAAACCCACACTGATTTGAGTAGTGTTGTAGCTGAGTGGTGAATCTTTCTCTTCTCTTTCATTTCCTGGTTGTTTCTTCTTCTGTGGATCTTTCTTCTGGGTTTAACATGGGCCACAGCTTCCACGGCGGGAAGAATAGCACCTGCTACTGTATCTCCTCCCATACCCACATAAGTCCCCATAGCCAACCCCGTATCCACCACCGTACCCATATGAGCCCCCATAACCGCATAAGCCCCTATAACCATATAAGCCCCCATAACCACCCCCATATAAGCCCCCATAACCACCCCCATATCTACCCCCGTATGCACTACCGTAAACTCCACCATAACCAATTGAGCCACCCAAAATACCACCCCCAGATACACCCCCAGCTCCATAGGGTAGAGCTGGTAAGCTGCTTCCCACTAAGCTCTGTTGAGGGCAGCTAGAGAGAATTGGTCCTGGGAATAGCACGGAAACTGGTGGTGGATAGACCACTGCTGTCGAATCTCCGCACGAGGTGACACAAGGCTCATTGCGGGCAACAACACATGGATCTGGGCATATGTCAGGATAACATGAGCTGGGTCGGTAACACAGGTCTTGGCAGGAAGACATCTTTTGTGGTGGTCGTAAACCTGAAACACACAGGAGGGAGCAGAGGAAACATAACACGTTGTTGACAATGGAATAGGAGAATCACCGCTGGTGTTCTATGATAATGGGGGCTATGTAGGTCCCTTTCTGCAGGCTACATATCCGGGTATTCTTATAAACGTCCACACCAACCAGCCAGCCCCCAGTATTGCTGACATAGTTGCCTTAGCTGTCTTTTCCGTGAGGTCCCAACTGGTAGGTGCACACTGAGAATATCTACTGGATTGGGACCCACAAGTGAAATAGAAAAGTGACTGCCTACTCTCAGGTTCTGCCTGGGACTAAAGGGGAGGTTAGATGCCTTAGTCTCTCTGTGGGTTTGGTTTCAGGAGGTTCAAGGATGGGTTTCCAGTCCAGCTAGGATTAGTGAGTGCTGAGCCCTTTTGAGATTCTGGTCCCATTGGACTTGCCCAAGATCACAAGGAAACCTGTGCCAGAGAGCATGTCCTGAAGCAGGTTTTCTGAGGCCCTATTTGTGCCATGGCCACATGACCTTCCATTCCCACCAGCCCCTGAAGGATGAGGAAAAAAGACTCAGACTAATTCCTAACCCACAATAGAGAATATTTCCATCATGGATGGCTGCAATTTTCAACCCATTTTAGACAATTATGGAGATGCAGTAAATTGTTCAAGTGTTCCTGTTAAACCAGTTTAACACAGGGTCTAGACCCCTCAGATCGTCGAAATCATCATACTTGCCTGTCACTCAAATGTGCTACTTTGACTTACACCAGCTAAAGATCTGGATCGAAAATCATGAGTTGTACCAGTAAAAAGTCAAATATTGCCGTATTGCATCAGGTCAGTGGTCCATCTCACCCAGTATATTATCTCTAGTAATGTGCAGCATCACACGCCTCAGTTTAAGGTATAAGAGTTCTGAAGTTGTCCACTATGGAGTAAAGTGCCCTTAAAGTGACTTTCTGCCCAACACACCTAAAGCACAGGCTAACTTTGCCCTGAAGGAGACTACGTATATATATATATGTCTGTGTGTATACTCTGAGTTTTTCTATATCTACAACTATATCAGAAAAGGACCATAGAACTGCTTTTCAAAAATTATACTTGAAATCTGATCTCCAATGTTTTATGGAAATGGTAGAGTCAGATCATCACCCAGGTAAACCTTTGTGAGTCCAATGAAGTCAGCTGAAGATCCGGCAATGTGTATTTATATATCAAGGGTCAGAGTAGTGCAGTCTATTATCAAAGTAGACAGAGGCTGAGATTTCTCATAACTGTGTAAGGAATTTCCATGTCCAATCTCCAATTATAATTTTTGGGAATGGGGTCCAAATCCCATATGCAGATTTGAAAATCCCAACCAGATAGTTTGAAAAGACAGCATCCGCCAATACCTGCAATTGACTAGCTACAGAAAGACTCCTACCCAAAGAAAGATGCCCCTGTCCCAACATTTCTAAAGTCACACCCTATTAGAGCAGGAATTAGTTCAAAGTTAAAACATTCACTAAAGCAGCAATTGTATCAACTGGAGCCAAGTAGACTTTGCAAGCTCACCAAGGGGAAGGAGTCGAGAGAAGTGGATAGAAGAGCCAGGAGTTGCAGGCGCTTTTATACACCTTCTTATCCAATGGGAAGGATAGCAGACACCCTCTATGCACTTGAATCTTGTCATTAACCCAGCAAACTATTTTCTTGAATGTGCAACTCATCTAAATATTGTAGCGGCTTTGATCATGGTTAATGATTACTTGAGAATTCCTAGTCCCACATAGGATGACATGGATGCTGCTACCGGCAGTTCCCTTTCATCTTGAATCTCTATGGGCCTGATATCTTCATGGTATCATCCCACTGACTTTCTTGGTGTCAAAATGGGACTAAATCTTGCTCCATTTCTTCAATTCTGCTTTGAATAACTTCAGAATATGAGGGTGACTCAGAGGTGTATCACTAGTGGAGTTTCCCCTTGGCACTCCTTGGAGGATGGGAGGTATTACTTAGAGTGCTTGGAATACCTACCCATACCTATTCACTATGTGTTGTGCCAACATGCTTTTGAAATCCACGGATGTCTTTCCAATCAATGCAATGGCCTTCAAACTAGGCCTTCTGGATTACTATACTCTCCTGGATTCATGGCCAATTTAAGATCTATGAACAACTTCAATACCCGATAAGCCTTCAAAGTGGAGCTGAAGCAGTCTCAAAACGGTGCATATTCTTTTGTGTTCTAGCTGTGCCCGGAGATAACATTCTGTCTAAAAAGAAAAGGAGTACTAGTGGCACCTTAGAGACTAACCAATTTAGTACTCCTTTTCTTTGTGTGAATAGAGACTAACACGGCTGCTACTCTGAAACCACTCAGTCTAAAGCACTTAGACATTCCAGTCTGAAGACATGATCAGTGCTTTAGAGTCAAGGACTCAAGCGATGAACAAAATTGAATACACAAGGTTTGCTTACTGCAGTTATTTCCCTGAGTTGCGTGACAAAGTGGCAGGAGATGAAAGGAAGGAGTGCAGTGTTGTTTAAAGGTTTAGGATTAAAATCTTGGAACTGCACTTCCATTCATAACCTAGCAAGTCAGTGGTGTTCTTCAGGGACAATGTTTCTGACAAAACCTGGGAAGAAGACCAGGAGAGATGGAAATAAAGTCTACTTAGTCATCGGGGGGAGGGGGGAAGGCATGGTTGAGGAATGAGCTTCCAGGAGAAAGAAGACTAATCAAGAACCTGACCAACTTTAGCACCGGATCAATACAACCATTAGAAATCAATACCACCAACAGCTAATTGCAAAGCCACACAGCATATCGAGAGCACTAATTCTGCTTAATTCATATCCTTAGACAAGAAAAAAAAATGGCTCAGGCTAAAGCGACTTTGATAGTAGACAACATTATTCTGGCACCTTTTTAATATGTGTACGTAGAAATATACTTGGCTAACTCATGTGAGTCAACATATTCACACCAGCTTAGGATCTCACCCTACTATTTCCATTTAACTATGGTGATTGCCTCTCATATATACTCAGGTATAATTAGAGAGAGACTGACAAAGAGATTCTCTAACATTGGGGTGTAATGAAGACATTTTGAAGAAGAAGAAGAAGAAATGGCATTGTCCTCTATATTGGACACCTTTGTCCTTCATAATTTTTCTGAGGTTTCTGTTTCTTTATTCTCGAAGAGACAGAACACTAAAGGATGTGGACAAGTGGTTGAATCGAGTCTGGAAATTTCTGAATTCATATGAGTATAAACGGCAGTTTGAGAGCCACCACTCTCAGCTGATATAAGTTGGCGTAGCACCATTGAAGGAAAGTCAACTATGACAGCTTCCATAAGCTGAGTGATCTCTTTTCACAAAATAACATTTTCTGTTTGTTTATCAGCATCGATTGCTGACACGTACGAATTAGAAACCAAGGTACTGTATTCTGATGCTGCACAGAGCTGGTTTGCATTCTGAGATTCAATCTTAACAAAATCACCGGCATGAGTAACATTGTCTCCTCCGTGCTCCATGTTACAATTTTCCACGTTAATTTTGAAGTACCGTATGTCTGCGATAGCAATATTCTAAGTCTGCCATGTGCTTACTTTTTACAGGCAGGGATTTAACCTAAATATTGTCACTGGATTTCATTCTGCTGTGGGTTTTACCAGAAACTTTCAAGGGAACTGTAGGATGTCGATCTCAAAAGAGAATTACAAACGCCGCAATGAAGCCTAGAGAACTGAAGAACAGAGGCGGACCTTAGAGAGGATGAATGACCTTGTGGATAAGGCCATGCAGGAATTGAGAGAAAGAAAATCTGAGTTCCGTTTTACTAGCTCTGCTACTCGTCGCCTGCGGGACACTGGGCAAGTCAATTGGGGCCAGATGTTCAGAAGAGCTCAGCACTCAGTGTGCTAAAGTGTGTTGAAAGCCTTGCCCTTCGTCTCCCTCTTCATCACCTCCCCATCGGTAAAATGGGAATGATAAACCTTCCTTCCACCCTTTCTGTCATGTCTAGTTAGTTCATCAACTCTTTGAGATGAGGACCGTCTGAGACTCTCGGCTTGTCTTGCAAACAGCACGATGGAGCCCTGAATGCATCCTGGAGATATTAGAGTTCAAATGATAACTATTAGGAATTAGATGTGCCCGAGTTTCCCCATCTTTCCACCGGAGTGGCCTTGGGCAACTCAGTTAGGCTCTGGGCATCAGTGATCACTTTCTTAGGTAAGAAGATAATAACTACCTGTTTCATATGGGTGTTGTGAGAATTGCTGGCCTCATAAAACAGGGAAACCATAAATTGCTCTGAAAGAGACTGCCACCTTTTTATTAATGTCTGAAGCTGTACGCGCAAGGATTAGGAGCTATCGGGGGGTAAGGAGCAGGAAACAGGGATATTCTCTCAATTCCACAGAACTGGGAAATATATATCCATCCCGTCATCCCAACTCAAGTCCCGAATAAACCTACACCCCTACATGTACTCCAAAATTACAACAAAAGGTACTGGAACATGTGCAATGCAAGGAAAACATAATAGTGATGTCAACATCACAACCATGTACATGCAGCAGATATATGCCAGTACAGTCTCCTGAGAATTAAACCAACTGCTTGCCCTAAATTTTGCTCATCAGCACCTGGGCGCGTCAAACCAAATGTTCAGGTCGTGGCAAATTGTGTTTGGATTTCCACACATTCCAACTTTTCTGCAACAGGAATACAGACTAAATAGTCCTTTTCTCCCACTAAAGTTGAAACAAAGGGGATAGGGAGGTGTGGGAGCCCAAAACTCAGGCATACAATAACATTAGTTCCTTTAGAAAATCATGGTTTAAATAGATAGATTGGATAGATCAAAGGGTTTGTTTTTGCCCTGCCTCTGGTACAAGACATAGGTCAGGCTTCTGTTGTCCTTTTTGCTTGTAGAAATCCAGCATCGCTAATTTGACTTCTACAGAGTAACTCCAGAATTACACCAGTTTAAGATGCAAATTTACCCCTCATGAGCTTGAGGGATGATCCTGTTTTTGAGAGTGAAATCCTTAGGCAAAGTGGCGGAAAATCAAGGCAGTTTCACTAGGAGCAGAGACTTTTTTATTGAACTCTCCTCCATATTACCCTGCTATAAAACTGCATTGTACAAGGCTGTCAATTGAGACCTCCAATGGAAATGCAGGGCAAACGGTTAGTTCAACTGATTTTTCGAATGGACCTCAGGATCCAGATGGAAATAGAACTGAAGGGTCTGATTCTTCACTGCCTTGAAGCTACCATTGTCCTATACACTATTGCAATGTGGGTGTACAAATGGTACCATATCAGAGCCCGAGAGCTCCACCAGGAGTCAATCCAAAAAGGCAGCAGAGATTCAACATTACAGATGGTGTAGCTTTTGTTATCTCGAGCTCTGGTACCTCCAATTCACTGTAAAAATGATGGTCATCAAAAGACATTAGACTCCATTAGTGAAGACTCATTTTGTGTGTTTGTGACAGTGGACTTCGTTTCCATGTCTCGTGCGATCCCTCCGGGGCTTTGTGAGGTGCACTGTCCCAGAAGAACACCACTGTCTTGTTCGGGCCTGGATGGAGATGCAATTCCAAGATTGTACTCCCAAGACTTTACACAATACTGCACTCTTTCCTTTCACCTGTTGCCACTCTTTGCTGCAACTCAGGGAAATGACTGCAGTCAGTAGACTTTGTGGGTTCTATTTTGATTATCACTTGAATCCTTGGCTCTAAACCACTGATCACTTAACTGCTCTTCTCTTCTGAGGGGAATGCCTAAACCCATTAGACTGAATGTCATCTCTGGGCAGAGGTAGAAAATAAAACTGTATTCACCATTTTGATCCTGCTTCAGCTCCACTTTGAAGGCTTATCGGGTACTGAAGTTGTTCATAGGTCTTAAATTGGCCATGAATCCAGGAGAGTATTGTAATCCAGGAGGCCTAGTTTGAAGGCTATTGCATTGCTTGGAAAGACATCCACGGATTTCAAAAGCATGTTGGCGCAAACACATAGTGAATTGGTATGGGTAGGTATTCCAAGCATGCTAAGTAATACCTCTGATCCTCCAAGGAGTTTCAAGGGTAAACTCCACCTTGCCACTAATTAGATACTAGTCCGGATATAAAGAACTAATGTGGAATCTTGTACATGACAGCAGATTGTATCAGTGATACACCCCTGAGTCACCCACATAGTCTGAGATTATTCAAAGCAGAATTAAAGACATGAAGCTAGATTTAGTCCCCTGTTGACACCAAGAAAGCCAATGGAATGATACCATGATGAGATCAGGACCATAAAGATACAAGATGACAGGGAATTGCCAGTAGCAGCATGCATGTCACCCTATGTGGGTCTGTGAATTGAATAGTAATCCTTAACCATGATCAAAGCCATTACAATAATTAGAGGAGTTGCACATTGAAGAAAATAGTTTATTGGGTTAATAACAAGGTCTGAGTGCATAAAGGGTGTCTACTATCCTTCCCATTGGCTAAGAAGGTGTATAAAAGTGCCTGCAACTCCAGGTTGTTCTATCCACTTCTCTTGACTTCTTCCCGTTGGTGAACTTGGTAAGTCTCTCCGGCTCCGAGTGCTGCCAATTGTTGCTTTATTGATAGTTTGAATTTTGACCTAAGTCCTGGGGTGTGATTTTACAAAGGTTGGGACAGGAAGCGTCTTTCTTTGCACAGGAGACTTTCTGTAGCTTGCCAATCGTAGATGTTTGGACATGCTGACTTTCAAAATATCTCGTTGGGATTTTAAAATCTACATATGGGATTTGGACCTCTGTTCCCAATAATTATAATTTGGGATTGGACATGTAAATTCTTCAGACAGCTATGAAAATTCTCAGCCTTAGACGACTTGGATAATAGACTGCATACTCTGAGCCTTTACGTGTAAATACACATTGCCAGCTCCTCGGGTGATTTCACTGGAATCACAATGGGTTGCCTGGGCTGATGATCTGACTTTGCTGTTTCCATTAAACCGTGGAGGTCAGGTTTGAAATATAACTATTGACCAGCAGCTCTACCCACAGCGTGTTATGTTTCCTCCGCTCCCTTCTGTGTGTTTCAGGTTTACTACCACCACAAAAGATGTCTTCCTGCCAAGACCTGTGTTACCGACCCAGCTCATGTTATCCTGCCATATGCCCAGATCCATGTGTTGTTGCCCGCAATGAGCCTTGTATCACCTCGTGTGGAGACTCGACAGCAGTGGTCTATCCACCACCGGTTTCCGTGCTATTCCCAGGACCAATTCTCTCTACTTCCCCTCAACACAGTGTAGTGCAAAGCACCTTACCAGCTGTACCCTATGGAGCTGGGGGTGTATCTGGGGGTGGTATTTTGGGTGGCTCAATTGGTTATGGTGGAGTTTACGGTAGTGCATACGGGGGTAGATATGGAGGTGGTTTAGGGGGTGGTTATGGGGGCTTATATGGTGGTGGTTATGGGGGCTTATATGGGTGTGGTTATGGGGGCTTATATGGGGGTGGTTATGGGGGCTTATATGGTTATAGGGGCTTATGCGGTTATGGGGGCTTGTATGGGTACGGCGGTGGATACGGGGGTGGCTATGGGGACTTATGTGGGTATGGGAGGAGATACAGTAGCAGGTGCTATTCTTCCCGCCGTGGAAGCTGTGGCCCATGTTAAACCCAGAAGAAAGATCCACGGAAGAAGAAACAACCAGGAAATGAAAGAGAAGAGAGAGATTCACCACTCAGCTTATCAAAAATGGGAGCCTGCAACTCCACTCGAAATCAGTGGGGGCTGTGGGTGTTCATCGCCTATATAAACCAGGCCTCTGTATGACTTCTTCTCGTTACATGTTACCTTTTCTTTACAGTCTAGTGGTTTTGCACTTTTGTCTTATGCTCATATTTTGCTTTGTCCTTTTTGATGCTGAACGGTCCACCACAAGTGACTTAATCTGGTGGAAAATGTGAGATGATTTTCAAACGGCGTGGTTGGCTGCAAGACCGCAGAACAGGTTGTGTGACACGCATCCCTTTGGAGCTGGTGATTGGTTGTGGCTCTCTTTGTAACCCTGAAAATACATTTTCTGTCCTCTGCATTCATTCATTCTGTAAGTGTAAACTCCGATGCTCATTCCCATTAAAAATTATACTGCATCATATTATCGGCTTTTTGGTTTTCCTTTCCCCTCCATTCTTTCTTTCCAAAGCACTCTGGATGAAATTCTCCCCTCTGCAGGAAGTCAGTACAAGCTCTATGTCCTGCATCAATCCCACTCATGCTCATAAGAGAGAAGAAAATCAGTACATTAATTGGTCAAAGGCACTGTGTAGGTTCTCTGCACAAGAGGGAATTACCCGCTTGTTACACTTGTCTCTAATAGAATGGGAATAAATGAATGACTTTCAAAAAGAATGTATTTCCCTGTTCTAAATAGTCTATAGAATCATAGAATTGTTTGAAATATAAGGCAGGAGGAGACCTCAAGAGGTCATATGGTCCATCCCTCTGCTCGGAGGTGGGACCAACTACACCTACACCGTCCCTAACAGGTGTTTGTTTAACCTGTTCTTCAAAACCTCCACTGATCAGATTCTGCAGCCTCCCTTGAAAGCCTAAAATCAGAGCTTAAGTCTCATGATAGGTAGAAAGTTTATGATTAAATTCCCAGGCTATAAAGCACCACCTGATTCGGGAAATGACATTACAGACTTTTACACACATAGTTTAAAATGACACTAGTACTCCAAATTGGGCCTCCCACTCAAGTAACATACTCCTGCCATCCTAGTAATAGAAGACCATTGATATATAAAATATCAGTGAGTGTTTGTGAATCAAACCAAAATCTGTTCTTCTGAGAAAGCCTCACCATATCCTACCCGAGTGCTATTGCCCAAGGGGAGAACTGCAAAGATTTCAGTTACATAAACAAACCACAAGAATGGAAACGACCGGCAGAGGAAAACGAGTGTTGACTTTTCAGTGGAACTGTGGTGGGAGCTGCTGAATTTGAACCCCCCTTTGTCCTGACCGGCAGACCCCATGGTCAAAATGGCTAACCAGTCAGAAACACGGTCTTCCTGCCCAGGTCACGGCTGGATGTGTGATTTACCGGAGAGCCACTCTCCACGCTTTAGACCGGATTAGGTCACCACTGGGATATTCCCTTCTAGTGAGTTTTTCAGACCCAGCTATGGCTGAAGTCTGCGGAGGTGTGAGATATATACCCCTCCCTCCTCACCAGCCCTCCCCAAACACGGAATCGCTTTACACCCCCCGTTCCAAAATTACATATGCTCTAAAATTGTGACAAAATGTATTGAAACGTGGAAACCTGAACACAATTTGGCTTGACCCAAATAGAAACCCCCCACTATGGTTAGTGAACGTCACAACAAAAACAACACATTCACCAGCTGTATCCCAAGACAGCATCCTGAGGGTAAAATCAGCTGTTTACCCTAAATCCTGTCTGTCAGTGCATAGATACATCAACCCACATTTGCTGATAAATCAACGTTTTTTTTCTCCTCAGCATCAAATAGGACAAAAGCCCAATATGAGCATAAGACTAAGCTGCAGAACAATATAGACCATAAAGCTAAGGTAACAGGTAACAAGAGGAAAGAATAGATAGGCCTGATTTATACAAGCAACGAACAACCAAAACCCACACTGATTTGAGTAGTGTTGTAGCTGAGTGGTGAACCTTACTCTTCTCTTTCATTTCCTGGTTGTTTCTTCTTTTGTAGATCTTCCTTCCGCGATTAACATGGGCCACAGCTTCCACGGCGGGAAGAATAGCACCTGCTACCGTATCTCCTCCCATACCCACATAAGCCCCCATAGCCACCCCCATATCCACCACCGTACCCATACGAGCCCCCATAACCACGTAAGCCTCCATAACCATACGAGCCTCCATAACCGCATAAGCCCCCATAACCACCCCCTAAACCACCTCCATATCTACCCCCGTATGCACCACCATAACCTCCACCATAACCAATTGAGCCACCCAAAATACCACCCCCAGATACACCCCCAGCTCCATATGGTAGAGCTGGTAAGCTGCTTTGCACTACACTGTGTTGAGGGGAAGTAAAGAGAATTGGTCCTGGGAATAGCACGGAAACTGGTGGTGGATAGACCACTGCTGTCGAATCTCCGCACGAGGTGACACAAGGCTCATTGCGGGCAACAACACATGGATCTGGGCATATGTCAGGATATCATGAGCTGGGTCGGTAACACAGGTCTTGGCAGGAAGACATCTTTTGTGGTGGTCGTAAACCTGAAACACACAGGAGGGAGCAGAGGAAACATAACACGTTGTTGACAATGGAATAGGAGAATCACCGCTGGTGTTCTATGATAATGGGGGCTATGTAGGTCCCTTTCTGCAGGCTACATATCCGGGTATTCTTATAAACGTCCATACCAACCAGCCAGCCCCCGGTATTGCTGACATAGTTGCCTTAGCTGTCTTTTCCGTGAGGTCCCAACTGGTAGGTGCACACTGAGAATATCTACTGGATTGGGACCCACAAGTGAAATAGAAAAGTGACTGCCTACTCTCAGGTTCTGCCTGGGACTAAAGGGGAGGTTAGATGCCTTAGTCTCTCTGTGGGTTTGGTTTCAGGAGGTTCAAGGATGGGTTTCCAGTCCAGCTAGGATTAGTGAGTGCTGAGCCCTTTTGAGATTCTGGTCCCATTGGACTTGCCCAAGATCACAAGGAAACCTGTGCCAGAGAGCATGTCCTGAAGCAGGTTTTCTGAGGCCCTATTTGTGCCATGGCCACATGACCTTCCATTCCCACCAGCCCCTGAAGGATGAGGAAAAAAGACTAAATCCTAACCCACAATAGAGAATATTTCCATCATGGATGGCTGCAATTTTCAACCCATTTTAGACAATTATGGAGATGCAGTAAATTGTCCAAGTGTTCCTGTTAAACCAGTTTAACACAGGGTCTAGACCCCTCAGATCGTCTAAATCATCATACTTGCCTGTCACTCAAATGTGCTACTTTGACTTACACCAGCTAAAGATCTGGATCGAAAATCATGAGTTGTACCAGTAAAAAGTCAAATATTGCCGTATTGCATCAGGTCAGTGATCCATCTCACCCAGTATATTATCTCTAGTAATGTGCAGCATCACACACCTCAGTTTAAGGTATAAGAGTTCTGAAGTTGTCCACTATGGAGTAAAGTGCCCTTAAAGTGACTTTCTGCCCAACACACCTAAAGCACAGGCTAACTTTGCCCTGAAGGAGACTACATATATATATATATTCAAATTATATTTGAAATCTGATCTCCAATGTTTTATGGAAACAGTAGAGTCAGATCATCACCCAGGTAAACCTTTGTGCCTGCAATGAAGTCAGCTGAAGATCCGGCAATGTGTATTTATATATCAAGGGTCAGAGTAGTGCAGTCTATTATTAAAGTAGACAGAGGCTGAGATTTCTCATAACTGTGTAAGGAATTTCCATGTCCAATCTCCAATTATAATTTTTGGGAATGGGGTCCAAATCCCATATGCAGATTTGAAAATCCCAACCAGATAGTTTGAAAAGACAGCATCCACCAATACCTGCAATTGACTAGCTACAGAAAGACTCCTACCCAAAGAAAGATGCCCCTGTCCCAACATTTCTAAAGTCACACCCTATTAGAGCAGGAATTCGTTCAAAGTTAAAACATTCACTAAAGCAGCAATTGTATCAACTGGAGCCAAGTAGACTTTGCAAGCCCACCAAGGGGAAGGAGTCGAGAGAAGTGGATAGAAGAGCCTGGAGTTGCAGGCACTTTTATACACCTTCTTAGCCAATGGGAAGGATAGCAGACACCCTCTATGCACTTGGACCTTGTCATTAACCCAGCAAACTATTTTCTTGAATGTGCAACTCATCTAAATATTGTAGCGGCTTTGATCATGGTTAATGATTACTTGTCAATTCCTAGTCCCACATAGGATGACATGGATGCTGCTACCTGCAGGTCCCTTTCATCTTGAATCTCTATGGGCCTGATATTTTCATGGTATCATCCCACTGACTTTCTTGGTGTCAAAATGGGACTAAATCTTGCTCCATTTCTTCAATTCTGCTTTGAATAACTTCAGAATATGAGGGTGACTCAGAGGTGTATCACTAGTGGAGTTTCCCCTTGGCACTCCTTGGAGGATGGGAGGTATTACTTAGAGTGCTTGGAATACCTACCCATACCTATTCACTATGTGTTGTGCCAACATGCTTTTGAAATCCACGGATGTCTTTCCAATCAATGCAATGGCCTTCAAACTAGGCCTTCTGGATTACTATACTCTCCTGGATTCATGGCCAATTTAAGACCTATGAACAACTTCAATACCCGATAAGCCTTCAAAGTGGAGTTGAAGCAGTCTCAAAACGGTGCATATTCTTTTGTGTTCTAGCTGTGCCCGGAGATAACACTCTGTCTAAAAAGAAAAGGAGTACTAGTGGCACCTTAGAGACTAACCAATTTAGTACTCCTTTTCTTTGTGTGAATAGAGACTAACACGGCTGCTACTCTGAAACCACTCAGTCTAAAGCACTTAGACATTCCAGTCTGAAGACATGATCAGTGCTTTAGAGTCAAGGACTTAAGCGATGAACAAAATTGAATACACAAGGTTTGCTTACTGCAGTTATTTCCCTGAGTTGCGTGACAAAGTGGCAGGAGATGAAAGGAAGGAGTGCAGTGTTGTTTAAAGGTTTAGGATTAAAATCTTGAAACTGCACTTCCATTCATAACCTAGCAAGTCAGTGGTGTTCTTCAGGGACAACGTTTCTGACAAAACCTGGGAAGAATACCAGGAGAGATGGAAATAAAGTTTACTTAGTCATCGGGGGGAGGGGGGAAGGCATGGTTGAGGAATGAGCTTCCAGGAGAAAGAAGACTAATCAAGAATCTGACCAACTTTAGCACCGGATCAATACAACCATTAGAAATCAATACCACCAACAGCTAATTTCAAAGCCACACAGCATATCGAGAGCACTAATTCTGCTTAATTCATATCCTTAGACAAGAAAAAAAAATGGCTCAGGCTAAAGCGACTTTGATAGTAGACTGAATTTGAACCCCCCTTTGTCCTGACCGGCAGACCCCATGGTCAAAATGGCTAACCAGTCAGAAACACGGTCTTCCTGCCCAGGTCACGGCTGGATGTGTGGTTTACCGGAGAGCCACTCTCCATGCTTTAGACCGGATTAGGTCACCACTGGGATATTCCCTTCTAGTGAGTTTTTCAGACCCAGCTATGGCTGAAGTCTGCAGAGGTGTGAGATATATACCCCTCCCTCCTCACCAGCCCTCCCCAAACACTGAATCGCTTTACACCCCCCGTTCCAAAATTACATATGCTCTAAAATTGTGACAAAATGTATTGAAACGTGGAAACCTGAACACAATTTGGCTTGACCGAAATAGAACCCCCTCACTATGGTTAGTGAACGTCACAACAAAAACAACACATTCACCAGCTGTATCCCAAGACAGCATCCTGAGGGTAAAATCAGCTGTTTACCCTAAATCCTGTCTGTCAGTGCATAGATACATCAACCCACATTTGCTGATAAATCAATGTTAGATCGCATCATTTGACTATGGGATGAAATACTAGAAATTGTTGCAATCCAGTTTATGAACACATCAAAACAAACACTGACAAGGGGTTACTTTAACTTATCTCCAGTGGATAGGAGTCCAAGGTTCCACTATGAAGCTGAAATGAGAAAAATTCCCCAGTCTTCTGCACCTCAAACATTCATTTCCATGTGCAAAAAGTAAATTGAAAGTGCATGTAATATATAAGATTTGTAGTATCTGAAACACATTTTGCACTGGTGTCAATGACTGCTCCCTAGCTGGATTCTAACCTCTGTCTGTCACTATAAATGCCAAGAAAAGAGGAGAGGAATTTTCTTTTATTTATGCAATCTCGGGCCACAAACTTGCAGGAACTTACAGAGCTGCTAACCTGGAACCATTTCAATAGCCTCTTAAGTTCAAACACACAACCACATGTTTAAAGTGAAAAGGAGTACTTGTGGCACCTAAGAGACTAACCAGTTTATTTGAGCATAAGCTTTCGTGAGCTACAGGATGCATACTGTGGAAAGTGTAGAAGATCTTTTTATACACACAAAGCATGAAAAAATACCTCCCTCCACCCCACTCTTCTGCTGGTAATAGAGGTGCTGTTGTCATCATGAATAGGTCGGAATATGAACAAGAGGCTGCTCTGCAGCTCTCCAAGACCACTTTCTACAAGCCATTACCCTCTGATCCCACTGAGAGTTACCAAAAGAAACTACAGCATTTGCTCAAGAAACTCCCTGAAAAACGCCACTAGCCATCACCTTTAGCGCCCAACTAAAACCCCTCCAACGCATTATTAAGGATCTACAACCTATCCTGAAGGGGACCCATCACTCTCACAGATCTTGGGAGACAGGCCAGTCCTTGCCTACAGACAGCCACCCAACCTGAAGCAAATACTCACCAACAACCACATACCACACAACAGAACCACTAACCCAGGAACCTATCCTTGTAACAAAGCCCGTTGCCAAGTGTGCCCACATATCTCTTCAGGGGACACCATCACAGGGCCTAATAACATCAGCCACACTATCAGAGGCTCGTTCACCTGCACATCCACCAATGTGATATATGCCATCATGTGCCAGCAATGCCCCTCTGCCATGTACATCGGTCAAACTGGACAGTCTCTACGTAAAAGAATAAATGGACACAAATCAGATGTCAAGAATTATAACATTCATAACCAGTCGGAGAACACTTCAGTCTCTCTGGTCACGCGATTACAGACATGAAAGTTGTGATATTACAACAAAAAAACTTCAAATCCAGACTCCAGCGAGAGAGTGTTGAATTGGAATTCATTTGCAAATTGGATACAATTAACTTAGGCTTGAATAGAGACTGGGAGTAGCTAAGTCATTATGCAAGGTAACCTATTTCCCCTTGTTTTTTCCTACCCCCGCCCCCCCCCCAGACGTTCTTTTTAAACCCTGGATTGGTGCTGGAAATGGCCCACCTTGATTATCATACACATTGTAAGGAGAGTGATCACTTTAGATAAGCTATTACCAGCAGGAGAGTGGGATGGGGGGAGGTATTTTTTCATGCTTTGTGTGTATATAAAAAGAGCTTCTACACTTTCCACAGTATGCATCCGATGAAGTGAGTTGTAGCTCACGAAAGCTTATGCTCAAATAAATTGGTTAGTCTCTAAGGTGCCACAAGTACTCCTTTTCTTTTTGCTAATACAGACTAACATGGCTGTTACTCTGAAACCTGTTTAAAGTGAAGGACGTGCATTGGGTTTCCAGGAACAGAGCCTTAGAACATTTTGTGAGAGCTGAAACAAGCCATGTTTTAGAACTTATAGATGAGCTCTCTGCAGGAAGGAAAACTCCCATTCAATAGCACCAGGAGTGAAATGTGCATCAAGAGAGAAATTCCCTCCGGTCCAGAGGACCTGCCCAATGCCACTGACCAAGGAATGTGTCTTAGTCTCTTCTTACTTATGAGCTTGAGTGGGATTGATGCAGTGCACAGAGCTGGTACTAAACATCTTCACAGGGGAGAAAATCACCCAGAGTGTTTTGGAGAGAAAGAATGGAGGGGAAAGGAAAACCAGAAGGCCGATACTATGATGCAGTATAATTTTTAATGGGAATGAGCAGTGCAGTTTACACTCACAGAATGAAGTAATGCAGAATACAAAGAATATATTTTCAGGGTTACAAAAAGAGCTACAACCAATCACCGGTCCATGGTGATGGATTTCGCACAAGGTATTCTGCTTTCTTTCTTGAAGTTGTAGAGTTTGCCAGTCATGTCCTGTCTTAAACCCTTTTTTTTCTCCTCAGCATCAAATGGGACAAAAGCCCAATATGAGCATAAGACTAAGCTGCAGAACAATATAGACCATGAAGCTAAGGTAACAGGTAACAAGAGGAAAGCATAGATAGGCCTGATTTATACAGGCAACGAACAACCAAAACCCACACTGATTTGAGTAGTGTTGTAGCTGAGTGGTGAATCTTTCTCTTCTCTTTCATTTCCTGGTTGTTTCTTCTTCTGTGGAACTTTCTTCTGGGTTTAACATGGGCCACAGCTTCCACGGCGGGAAGAATAGCACCTGCTACTGTATCTCTTCCCATACCCACATAAGCCCCCATAGCCACCCCCATATCCACCACCGTACCCATATGAGCCTCCATAACCGCATAAGCCCCTATAACCATATAAGCCCCCATAACCACCCCCATATAAGCCCCCATAACCACCCCCTAAACCACCTCCATATCCACCCCCGTATGCACCACCGTAAACTCCACCATAACCAATTGAGCCACCCAAAATACCACCCCCAGATACACCCCCAGCTCCATAGGGTAGAGCTGGTAAGCTGCTTCCCACTAAGCTCTGTTGTGGGCAGCTAGAGAGAATTGGTCCTGGGAATAGCACGGAAACTGGTGGTGGATAGACCACTGCTGTCGAATCTCCGCACAAGGTGACACAAGGCTCATTGCGGGCAACAACACATGGATCTGGGCATATGTCAGGATAACATGAGCTGGGTCGGTAACACAGGTCTTGGCAGGAAGACATCTTTTGTGATGGTCGTAAACCTGAAACACACAGGAGGGAGCAGAGGAAACATAACACGTTGTTGAAATTGGAATAGGAGAATCACCGCTGGTGTTCTATGATAATGGGGGCTATGTAGGTCCCTTTCTGCAGGCTACATATCCGGGTATTCTTATAAACGTCCACACCAACCAGCCAGCCCCCAGTATTGCTGACATAGTTGCCTTAGCTGTCTTTTCCGTGAGGTTCCAACGGGTAGGTGCACACTGAGAATATCTACTGGATTGGGACCCACAAGTGAAATAGAAAAGTGACTGCCTACTCTCAGGTTCTGCCTGGGACTAAAGGGGAGGTTAGATGCCTTAGTCTCTCTGTGGGTTTGGTTTCAGGAGGTTCAAGGATGGGTTTCCAGTCCAGCTAGGATTAGTGAGTGCTGAGCCCTTTTGAGATTCTGGTCCCATTGGACTTGCCCAAGATCACAAGGAAACCTGTGCCAGAGAGCATGTCCTGAAGCAGGTTTTCTGAGGCCCTATTTGTGCCATGGCCACATGACCTTCCATTCCCACCAGCCCCTGAAGGATGAGGAAAAAAGACTCAGACTAATTCCTAACCCACAATAGAGAATATTTCCATCATGGATGGCTGCAATTTTCAAACCATTTTAGACAATTATGGAGATGCAGTAAATTGTTCAAGTGTTCCTGTTAAACCACTTTAACACAGGGTCTAGACCCCTCAGATCGTCTAAATCATCACACTTGCCTTTCACTCAAATGTGCTACTTTGACTTACACCAGCTAAAGATCTGGATCGAAAATCATGAGTTGTACCAGTAAAAAGTCAAATATTGCCGTATTGCATCAGGTCAGTGATCCAGCTCATCCAGTATATTATCTCTAGTAATGTGCAGCATCACACGCCTCAGTTTAAGGTATAAGAGTTCTGAAGTTGTCCACTATGGAGTAAAGTGCCCTTAAAGTGACTTTCTGCCCAACATACCTAAGCACAGGCTAACTTTGCCCTGAAGGAGACTACATATATATATATATGTCTGTGTGTATACTCTGAGTTTTTCTATATCTACAACTATATCAGAAAAGGACCATAGAACTGCTTTTCAAAATTTATATTTGAAATCTGATCTCCAATGTTTTATGGAAATGGTAGAGTCAGATCATCACCCAGGTAAACCTTTGTGCCTGCAATGAAGTCAGCTGAAGATCTGGCAATGTGTATTTATATATCAAGGGTCAGAGTAGTGCAGTCTATTATCAAAGTAGACAGAGGCTGAGATTTGTCATAATTGTGTAAGGAATTTCCATGTCCAATCTCCAATTATAATTTTTGGGAATGGGGTCCAAATCCCATATGCAGATTTGAAAATCCCAACCAGATAGTTTGAAAAGACAGCATCCACCAATACCTGCAATTGACTAGCTACAGAAAGACTCCTACCCAAAGAAAGATGCCCCTGTCCCAACATTTCTAAAGTCACACCCTATTAGAGCAGGAATTAGTTCAAAGTTAAAACATTCACTAAAGCAGCAATTGTATCAATTGGAGCCAAGTAGACTTACCAAGCTCACCAAGGGGAAGGAGTCGAGAGAAGTGGATAGAAGAGCCTGGAGTTGCAGGCACTTTTATACACCTTCTTAGCCAATGGGAAGGATAGTAGACACCCTCTATGCATTTGGACCTTGTTATTAACCCAGCAAACTATTTTCTTGAATGTGCAACTCCTCTAATTATTGTAATGGCTTTGATCATGGTTAAGGATTACTATTCAATTCACAGACCCACACAGGGTGACATGCATGCTGCTACTGGCAGGTCCCTTTCATCTTGAATCTTTATGGGCCTGATATCTTCATGGTATCATCCCACTGACTTTCTTGGTGTCAAAATGGGACTAAATCTTGCTCCATTTCTTCAATTCTGTTTTGAATAACTTCAGAATGTGAGGGTGACTCAGAGGTGTATCACTAGTACAATCTACTGTCATGCACAGGATTCCATGTTAGTTCTTTGTTTCCAGACTAGTATCTAATTAGCGGCAAGGTGGAGTTTACCCTTGAAACTCCTTGGAGGATCGGAGGTATTACTTAGAGTGCTTGGAATACCTACCCATAACTATTCACTATGTGTTGTGCCAACATGCTTTTGAAATCCATGGATGTCTTTCCAATCAATGCAATGGCCTTCAAACTAGGCCTTCTGGATTACAATACTCTCCTGGATTCATGGCCAATTTAAGACCTATGAACAACTTCAATACCCGATAAGCCTTCAAAGTGGAGTTGAAGCAGTCTCAAAATGGTGCATATTCTTTTGTGTTCTAGCCATGCCCGGAGATAACACTCAGTCTAAAGCACTTAAACATTCCAGTCTGAAGACATGATCCGTGCTTTAGAGTCAAGGACTCAAGCGATGAACAAAATTGAATACACAAGGTTTGCTTACTGAAGTTATTTCCCTGAGTTGCATGAAAAAGTGGCAGTAGATGAAAGGAAGGAGTGCAGTGTTGTTTAAAGGTTTAGGATTAAAATCTTGGAACTGCACTTCCATTCATAACCTAGCAAGTCAGTGGTGTTCTTCAGGGACAATGTTCCTGACAGAACCTGGGAAGAATACCAGGAGAGATGGAAATAAAGTCTACTTAGTCATCGGGGGGAAGGAGGCGGCATGGTTGAGGAATGAGCTTCCAGGAGAAAGAAGACTAATCAAGAATCTGACCAACCTTAGCACCGGATCAATACCACCATTAGAAATCAATACCACCATTCTCAGAATGTTTTTTTAACTGCTAAGTAAATCCCTCAAATAGTTTCCTATTACCAGGGAAGCAGGAAGAACAAAAGACTCTATGAAGCTTACTAGAGAAATCTCTTTGGATATCCAGGCACATAGAAATTGCTCAGTCGTTCCTCTGGTCCTATATCTTTTGTGCAATAATACCCAGTAGCACCTCTGTCAGAGAAGTTCACCTAGGAAAGGTTTAGCTGCTGTGTTAGTAGTCACTGTGCAACATTCTCACATGGATAAGCAGATTGGAATCCCCCCAGAATGAGTAATTTATGACCACCACCCTTTTCCCATATGGGGAGATGAAAGAGAGGGAGGTTATCAATTTACCAAGGTTCACTCGTGGCTAAATACAAGGCCAAGATTTTCAAAAGTGACTGGTGATATTGGTGCCCAACATCACCCACTTTGTTATTCCCTGTTTTCCAAAATGCTTAATTCCTACTCCATTCCCTGCCTCAAGCAGGCATCAGAAATCACCAGTCACTTTTGAAATTCTTGGCTTCTGGGTCTTAATGTTTTACGCTGAAGGACTCGGGAGTTTTCAAGTAGAGTGAGAACAGCCTGCTAAAAAGTGTACAGACATGCCTAAAAATTGAGGATGCTTTTCCTTCAAAGAGAAAAAGAATACACAGAGCATCTAGAGCTGGAGTGCCTAGCAACATATTACTTGAAATAGAGAGCCAGATTTCCAGCTCGTGTCCAGTGCAGAAATGTCACTGGGGTTGATTCAAAACTCCCATGACTGTAGGTCCTTTCACAGCCAAGTTCCTAAGCATGGTAGAATGAAATTAACCCTAGAGTAGCGGGACAGCCTAGAGACCTCTGCTCCACTTCAATCCCTTTGAGCACTCCTTTGAATGTTTAAGAGGTGTCTAAATGGGGCATAGTCTTTTTGCTGTCCCTATATGGAGGAGAGGATTGCAACCTTCAGGTCCTTATTTGAAGGAAACTCAACTCATTGCAAAGATGGCCTTGGATTTCAGTGGGCTTAGGATCAGGGCCCATTCTAAATAGCGGTGGGTGGGCATAAAAGCATACAAAATAAAATATCCCCTCCTATCTAATGAGATCCCAGAGTAAATTCCAAATTAGACACCATACTGGATTTAAAGAACTAATTTGGACTCTTGTGCATGACATGAGTTAGAATTATAATCCGAACCCGTGATCATAACATTTTCCAGTAATGCGAAGAATTACTTGTGCGAAATATTTTGTTTTGTAATTGACAAGTTCTTCCTGCACCCACGGTGTCTCTTAGCCTTCTGGTGGGCTGAAACTGATTAGGAATGTGCTCCCAACTCAGCGTTCTGCTAATCACTTCTCTTGACTTATTCTCATAGGTGAACTGCGTAATTCTGATTTAATGCAATCGCTTTATAACTATGTCAATGTTGCACTTCTGATAGTTTAACTTCTGACTGATTCTTGCAGAGAAACTCTGTGATTCTTGGTATTGTTAAGGGTTTTTTTCCCCAGAAAAGTTTCTTTTTACTTAGTAAACCTGGGAAGAAGACCAGGAGAGATGGAAATAAAGTTTACTTAGTCATCGGGGGGAGGGGGAAGGCATGGTTGAGGAATGAGCTTCCAGGAGAAAGAAGACTAATCAAGAATCTGACCAACTTTAGCACCGGATCAATACAACCATTAGAAATCAATACCACCAACAGCTAATTTCAAAGCCACACAGCATATCGAGAGCACTAATTCTGCTTAATTCATATCCTTAGACAAGAAGAAAAGTCTCAGGCTAAAGCTACTTTGATATTAGACAACATTATTCTGGCACCTTTTTAATATGTGTACGTAGAAATATACTTGGCTAACTCATGTGAGTCAACATATTCACACCAGCTTAGGATCTCACCCTACTATTTCCATTTAACTATGGTGATTGCCTCTCATATATACTCAGGTATAATTAGAAAGAGACTGACAAAGAGATTCTCTAACATTGGGGTGTAATGAAGAAATTTTGAAGAAGAAGAAGAAGAAATGGCATTTTCTTCTATATTGGACACCTTTGTCCTTCATAATTTTTCTGAGGTTTCTGTTTCTTTATTCTCGAAGAGACAGAACACTAAAGGATGTGGACAAGTGGTTGAATCGAGTCTGGAAATTTCTGAAATCAAATGAGTATAAACTGCAATTTGAGAGCCACCACTCTCAGCTGATATAAGTTCGCGTAGCCCCATTGAAGGAAAGTCAACTATGACAGCTTCCATAAGCTGAGTGATCTCTTTTCACAAAATAACATTTTCTGTTTGTTTATTAGCATCAACTGCTGACACATACGAATTAGAAACCAAGGTACTGTATTCTGATGCTGCACAGAGCTGGTTTGCATTCTGAGATTCAGTCTTAACAAAATCACTAGCATGAGTAACGTTGTCTGCACCCTGCTCCGGCTTATTTTGCAAACAGCACTATGGAGCCCTGAACGCATCCTGGAGATATTAGAGTTCAAATAATAACTATTAGGAATTAGATGTGCCCGAGTTTCCCAATCTTTCCACCGGAGTGGCCTTGGGCAACTCAGTTAGGCTCTGGGCATCAGTGATCACTTTCTTAGGTAAGAAGATAATAACTACCTGTTTCATATGGGTGTTGTGAGAATTGCTGGCCTCATAAAACAGGGAAACCATAAATTGCTATGAAAGAGACTGGCACCCTTTTATTAGTGTCTGAAGCTGTACACGCAAGGTATAGGAGCTATCGGGGATAAGGAGCAGGAAACAGGGATATTCTCTCAATTCCACAGAGCTGGGAAATATATATCCATCCCGTCATCCCAACTCAAGTCCCAAATAAACATGCACTCCTACATGTACTCCAAAATTATAACAAAAGGTACTGGAACATGTGCAATGCAAGGAAAACATAATAGTGATGTCAACATCACAACCATGTACATGCATCAGATATATGCCAGTACAGTCTCCTGAGAATTAAACCAACTGCTTGCCCTAAATTTTGCTCATCAGCACATGGGTGCGTCAAGCCAAATGTTCAGGTCATGGCAAATTATGTTTGGATTTCCACACATTCCAACTTTTCTGCAACAGGAATACAGACTAAATAGTCCTTTTCTCCCACTAAAGTTGAAACAAAGGGGATAGGGAGGTGTGGGAGCCCAAAACTCAGGCATCCAATAACACTAGTTCCTTTAGAAAATCATGGTTTAAATAGATAGATTGGATAGATCGAAGGGTTGGGTTTGCCCTGCCTCTGGTACAAGACATAGGTCAGGCTTCTGTTGTCCTTTTTGCTTGTAGAAATCCAGCATAGCTAATTTGACTTCTACAGAGTAACTCCAGAATTACACCAGTTTAAGATGCAATTTACCCCTCATGAGCTTGAGGGGTGATCCTGTTTTTGAGAGTGAAATCCTTAGGCAAAGTGGCTGAAAATCAAGGCAGCTTCACTAGGAGCAGAGACTTTTTTATTGAACTCTCCTCCATATTACCCTGCTATAAGATTGCATTGTACACGGCTGTCAACTAAGACCTCCGATGGAAATTCAGGGCAAACGGTTGGTTCAACTGATTTTTCGAATGGACCTCAGGATCCAGATGTTCAGGGAATGCATGTTCAAATAGAACTGAAGGGCCTGATTCTTCACTGCCTTGAAGCTACCATTGTCCTATACACTATTGCAATGTGGGTGTACAAATGGTACCATATCAGAGCCCGAGAGCTCCTCCAGGAGTCAATCCAAAAAGGCAGCAGAGATTCAACAGTACAGATGGTGTAGATTTTGTTATCTCGAGCTCTGGTACCTCCAATTCACTGTCCATTCACAGACTCATTTTGTGTGTTTGTGACAGTGGGCTTTGTTTCCATCTCTCGTGTGATCCCTCCGGGGCTTTGTGAGGTGCACTGTCCCAGAAGAATACCACTGTCTTGTTCGGGCCTGGATGGAGATGCAATTCCAAGATTCTACTCCCAAGACTTTACACAACACTGCACTCTTTCCTTTCACCTGTTGCCACTCTTTGCTGCAACTCAGGGAAATGACTGCAGTCAGTAGACTTTGTGGGTTCTATTTTGATTATCACTTGAATCCTTGACTCTAAACCACTGATCACTTAACTGCACTTCTCTTTTGAGGGGAATGCCTAAACCCATTAGGCTGAATGTCATCTCTGGGCAGAGGTAGAAAATAAAAATATATTCACCATTTTGATCCTGCTTCAGCTCCACTTTGAAGGCTTATCGGGTATTGGAGTCGTTCATAGGTCTTAAATTGACCATGAATCCAGGACAGTATTGTAATCCAGAAGGCCTAGTTTGAAGGCCATTGCATTGATTGGAAAGACATCCACAGATTTCAAAAGCATGTTGACGCAAACACATAGTGAATTGGTATGGGTAGGTATTCCAAGCATGCTAAGTAATACCTCTGATCCTCCAAGGAGTTTCAAGGGTAAACTCCATCTTGCCGCTAATTAGATACTAGTCCAGATATAAAGAACTAATGTGGAATCTTGTACATGACAGCAGATTGTATCAGTGATACACCCTTGAGTCACCCACATAGTCTGAGATTATTCAAAGCAGAATTAAAGACATGAAGCTAGATTTAGTCCCCTGTTGACACCAAGAAAGCCAATGGAATGATACCATGATGAGATCAGGACCATAAAGATACAAGATGACAGGGAATTGCCAGTAGCAGCATGCATGTCACCCTATGTGGGTCTGTGAATTGAATAGTAATCCTTAACCATGATCAAAGCCATTACAATAATTAGAGGAGTTGCACATTCAAGAAAATAGTTTATTGGGTTAATAACAAGGTCTGAGTGCATAAAGGGTGTCTACTATCCTTCCCATTGGCTAAGAAGGTGTATAAAAGTGCCTGCAACTCCAGGTTGTTCTATCCACTTCTCTTGACTTCTTCCCGTTGGTGAACTTGGTAAGTCTCTCCGGCTCCGAGTGCTGCCAATTGTTGCTTTATTGATAGTTTGAATTTTGACCTAAGTCCTGGGGTGTGATTTTACAAAGGTTGGGACAGGAAGCGTCTTTCTTTGCACAGGAGACTTTCTGTAGCTAGTCAATCATAGATGTTTGGACATGCTGACTTTCAAAATATCTCGCTGGGATTTTAAAATCTACATATGGGATTTGGACCTCTGTTCCTAATAATTATAATTTGGGATTGGACATGTAAATTCTTCAGAGAGCTATGAAAATTCTCAGCGTTAGACGACTTGGATAATAGACTGCATACTCTGAGCCTTTATGTGTAAATACACATTGCCAGCTCCCCGGGTGATTTCACTGGAATCACAATGGGTTGCCTGGGCTGATGGTCTGACCTTGCTGTTCCCATTAAACCGTGGAGGTCAGGTTTGAAATATAACTATTGACCAGCCGCTCTACCCACAGCGTGTTATATTTCCTCCGCTCCCTTCTGTGTGTTTCAGGTTTACGACCACCACAAAAGATGTCTTCCTGCCAAGACCTGTGTTACCGACCCAGCTCATGTTATCCTGCCATATGCCCAGATCCATGTGTTGTTGCCCGCAATGAGCCTTGTATCACCTCGTGTGGAGACTCGACAGCAGTGGTCTATCCACCACCGGTTTCCGTGCTATTCCCAGGACCAATTCTCTCTACTTCCCCTCAACACAGTGTAGTGCAAAGCACCTTACCAGCTGTACCCTATGGAGCTGGGGGTGTATCTGGGGGTGGTATTTTGGGTGGCTCAATTGGTTATGGTGGAGTTTACGGTAGTGCATACGGGGGTAGATATGGAGGTGGTTTAGGGGGTGGTTATGGGGGCTTATATGGGGGTGGTTATGGGGGCTTATATGGGGGTTGTTATGGGGGCTTATATGGGGGTGGTTATGGGGGCTTATATGGTTATAGGGGCTTATGTGGTTATGGGGGCTTGTATGGGTACGGTGGTGGATACGGGGGTGGCTATGGGGGCTTATGTGGGTATGGGAGGAGATATGGTAGCAGGTGCTATTCTTCCCGCCGTGGAAGTTGTGGCCCATGTTAAACCCAGAAGAAAGATCCACGGAAGAAGAACAACCAGGAAATGAAAGAGAAGAGAGAGATTCACCATTCAACTTATCAAAAATGGGAGCCTGCAACTCCACTCGAAATCAGTGGGGGCTGTGGGTGTTCATTGCCTATATAAACCAGGCCTCTGTATGGCTTCTTCTCTTTACATGTTACCTTTTCTTTATAGTCTAGTGGTTTTGCACTTTTGTCTTATGCTCATATTTTGCTTTGTCCTTTTTGATGCTGAACGGTCCACCACAAGTGACTTAATCTGGTGGAAAATGTGAGATGATTTTCAAACGGCGTGGTTGGCTGCAAGACCGCAGAACAGATTGTGTGACACGCATCCCTTTGGAGCTGGTGATTGGTTGTGGCTCTCTTTGTAACCCTGAAAATACAATTTCTGTCCTCTGCATTCATTCATTCTGTAAGTGTAAACTCCGATGCTCATTCCCATTAAAAATTATGCTGCATCATATTATCGGCCTTCTGGTTTTCCTTTCCCCTCCATTCTTTCTTTCCTAAACACTCTGGATGAAATTCTCCCCTCTGCAGGAAGTCAGTACAAGCTCTATGTCCTGCATCAATCCCACTCATGCTCATAAGAGAGAAGAAAATCAGTACATTAATTGGTCAATAGCACTGTGTAGGTTCTCTGCACAGGAGGGAATTACCCGCTTGTTACACTTGTCTCTAATAGAATGGGAATAAATGAATGACTTTCAAAAAGAATATATTTCCCTGTTCTAAATAGTCTATAGAATCATAGAATTGTTTGAAATATAAGGCAGGAGGAGACCTGGAGAGGTCATATAGTCCATCCCTTTGCTCTGAGGTGGGACCAACTACACCTACACCGTCCCTAACAGGTGTTTGTTTAACCTGTTCTTCAAAACCTCCACTGCTCAGATTCTGCAGCCTCCCTTGAAAGCCTAAAATCAGAGCTTAAGTATCATGATAGGTAGAAAGTTTATGATTATATATAACCTAAATCTCCCTTGTTGCAGATTATCATAGAGCCATATGACTGGAAGGGACCTCGAGAGGTCATCTAGTCCAGTGTCCTGCACTCATTGCAGGACTAAATATTATCTAGACCATCCCTGACAGGTGTTTGTCCAACCTGCTCTTAAAAATCCCCAGTGATGGAGATTCCACAGCCTCCCTAGGCAATTTATTCCAGTGCTTAACCACCCTGACAGCTAGGAAGTTTTTCCTAATGTTCAACCTAAACCTCCCTTGCTGCAATTTAAGCCCATTGCGTCTTGTCCTGTCCTCAGAGGTTCAGAAGAACAATTTTTCTCCCTGCTCCTTGTAACAACCTTTTATGTATTTGAAAACTCTAATCATGTCCCCTCTCAGTCTTCTCTTCTCCAGACTTTTTCTTGTCCTATCTTTAGTGGATATGGAGAAAAATTGATCTGCATCCTCTCTATAACATTTTAGAACACACATGAAGACAGTTATTAGATTCCCCCCTCAGTTTTTGGTTTCTCGGGTCTAAATTTGCCAATGTTTCTTTAACTTTTTCTCATAGCTCCTGTTTTCTAAACCTTTCATCATTTTTGTAGCTCTCCTCTGGTCTTTCTGCAATTGGTCCACATCTTTCCTACCTAAGTGTGTCGTCTAGAACTGGACACAGTACTCCATCTGAGGCCTAACTGGTGATGAATAGAGCAGGACATTTTCTATCCTAATTATAAGAATTTGCACTTTTCTTTATTGAATTTCATCTTGTTTATTTTAGACCACACCTGGAGTTTAAATCACACCTGGAGTTGCAGCTAGCGAGGGATGTTAAGAGTAACAAGAAGGGTTTCTTCAGGTATGTTGGCAATAAGAAGAAAGCCAAGGAAAGTGTGGGCCCCTTACTGAATGAGGGAGGCAACCTAGTGACAGAGGATGTGGAAAAAGCTAATGTACTCAATGCTTTTTTTGTCTCTGTCTTCATGAACAAGGTCAGCTCCCAGATTACTGCACTGGACAGCACAGCATGGGGAGGACGTGGCCAGCCCTCTGTGAAGGAAGAAGTGGTTCGGGACTATTTAGAAAAACTGGACGTGCACAAGTCCATGGGGCCGGATGCGTTGCATCCAAGAGTGCTAAAGGAATTGGCAGTTGTGATTGCAGAGCCATTGGCCATTATCTCTGAAAACTCATGGCGATGGGGGAAGTCCCGGAAGATTGGAAAAAGGCTAATGTAGTGCCCATCTTTAAAAAAGGGAAGAAGGATGATCCTGGGAACTACAGGCCGGTCAGCCTCACCTCAGTCCCCGGAAAAATCATGGAGCAGGTCCTCAAGGAATCAATTCTGAAGCACTTAGATGAGAGGAAAGTGATCAGGAACAGTCAGCAAGGGAAAGTCACGCCTGACTAATCTAATTGCCTTCTATGATGAGATAACTGGTTCTGTGGATGAAGGGAAAGCAGTGGACGTGTTATTCCTCGACTTTAGCAAAGCTTTTGACACCGTCTCCCACAGTATTTTTATCAGCAAGTTAAAGAAGTATGGGCTGGATGGATGCACTACAAGGTGGGTAGAAAGTTGGCTAGATTGTCGGGCTCAATGGGTAGCTCCATGTCTAGTTGGCAGCCGGTATCTAGCGGAGTGCCCCAAGGGTCAGTCCTGGGGCCGGTTTTGTTCAATATCTTCATTAATGATCTGGAGGATGGTGTGGGTTGCACCCTCAGCAAGTTTGCAGATGACACTAAACTGGGAAGAGTGGTAGATACGCTGGAGGGTAGGGATAGGATACAGAGGGACCTAGACAAATTGGAGGATTGGGCCAAAAGAAATCTGATGAGGTTCAACAAGGACAAGTGCAGAGTCCTGCACTTAGGACGGAAGAATCCAGTGCACCGCTACAGACTAGGGACCGAATGGCTAGGCAGCAGTTCTGCAGAGAAGGACCTAGGGGTGACAATGGACGAGAAGCTGGATATGAGTCAACAGTGTGCCCTTGTTGCCAAGAAGGCCAATGGCATTTTGGGATGTATAAGTAGGGACATTGCCAGCAGATCGAGGGACGTGATCGTTCCCCTCTATTCGACACTGGTGAGGCCTCATCTGGAGTACTGTGTCCAGTTTTGGGACCCACACTACAAGAAGGATGTGGAGAAATTGGAGAGAGTCCAGCGAAGGGCAACAAAAATGATTAGGGGTCTGGAACACATGACTTATGAGGAGAGGCTGAGGGAACTGGGATTGTTTAGTCTACGGAAGAGAAGAATGAGGGGGGATTTGATAGCTGCTTTTAACTACCTGAAAGGTGGATCCAAAGAGGATGGATCTAGACTATTCTCAGTGATAGCAGATGACAGGACAAGGAGTAATGGTCTCAAGTTGCAGTGGGGGAGATTTAGGTTGGATATTAGGAAAAACTTTTTCACTAGGAGGGTGGTGAAACACTGGAATGCGTTACCTAGGGAGGTGGTGGAATCCCCTTCCTTAGATGTTTTTAAGGTCAGGCTTGACAAAGCCCTGGCTGGGATGATTTAGTTGGGATTGGTCCTGCTCTGGGCAGGGGGTTGGACTAGATGGCCTCCAGAGGTCCCTTCCAACTCTGTTATTCTATGATTCTATGAATTCTCCGATTTGTCAAAGTCATTTTGAATTCAAATCCTGCCCTCCAAAATACTTGTAACTCCGTTCAGCTTGATGTCATTCAGAAATTGTATAAATGTACTCTCCACACCATTACTAACGTCATTAAAGAATATATTGTGTAGTACTGGACTCAGGACAGCTTCCTTTGGGTCCTCACTAAATATCTCTCCCACATAGAAAGGAAACCATTGATAAATAGTCTTTGAGTCTGGACTTTCAACCAGTTTTGTGCCCACCTTTTATCTCTAACATGTGGTTGAGGGAAATGTTTCCCTAATTTGTTTAGGAGAATCTGATGTTGGACTGAGTCAAAAGCCTTACTAATAACAAGATACATTTGGGTTTCTAAAATAATTACTCTCCATTAATAATGTAATGTCTTTTCCCTAACGTATTATAACCTGTAAGGAAGTATGAGCGCTATTCTTCTTATAAAAAATCAGAAAAGGTTTTTAGTTGAATAATGAATTTCCTCCAATACCTCATGAATACACTCTAAAAACTTGGCTTGTTTTATGCCCCACAAAGTTCTCTACATCTCCCTTCCTTTGAAACATATCCATATTCTTCATTTCAAGTATGTGAGTTGATGGTTTGAACTCAATGAGGCTGCTCACGTGATTCAAGTTAAGCACTTGTGTAAGTCCCTGAAGGCTTGTGACCCAAACTGATCTAAATAAAAGAAAATTCTGCTTTCTTTTTCTCTTTCTGATGTGACTCACAGCGCTGTACAGATACTAGAATTCAGCTAGGGACTGGTTATTTACACCAGTGAAAACTGGGTGTGCAATTCTGCTAGCACATTCATATTACACCTACTTTGAATTTGCTTTCATAGAATATCAGGGTTGGAAGGGACCTCAGGAGGTCATCTAGTCCAACCCCCTGCTCAAAGCAGGACCAATCCCCAATTTTTGCCCCTGATCCCTACATGGGCCCCTCAAGGATTGAACTCACAACCCTATGTTTAGCAGGCCAATGCTCAAACCACTGAGTCTGTAAATGACTGTTTGAGGTGCAGACAATATTTCTACAATATTTCAGGATCATATTTCAGCCTCAGATTCCTATCCACTACGAGAAGTAAGTTAAAGTAATCCCCTTGTTACTGGTTGTCATAATGTGTTCATAAACCGGACTGCAGCATACACACACTAAACGAATAAAACAACATACAAATATGTTCTCAACTCAGGACTCTTCTAATCGGTTCTCTTGACTTATTCCCTTTGGTGAACCAGATAAATCTGATTCAGACCAATTGCTTTACAACTATCGTAATTTTCCTTCACTGGTAGTTTAACTTTTGACGGAATTTTGCATAAAACTTTGGGTTCTTTGTATTGTTAAGGAGGTTTTTTTCCATAAAAGTGTCCTTGTACTTAGTAAGTTGCAGGTGTTAGTGGATTTTGGCTTGAAACATATAAAGCAGTTCATTTCAAAGCCACTTAGTGTACAGAGAGCACTAATTCTGATTAATTTTAAATGAGAATTGGGCTATCATATTCCTTAGACAGGAATAAAAAATCTCATGCTAAAGCTACTTTGATATTAGACAACATTTCTGGGGCACCTTTTTAAAATATGCATATGTAGCCACATCTTCAGCCTACACATGTGAGTCAACATATTTACACCTGCTAAAGATCTCACCGTACTATTTCCATTTAACTATGGTGATTGGATTTCGTTCAAGTGTAATTAGAGAGAGGAAGAGAGAGAGAGAGAGAGAGAGAGAGAGACCAATTTGCCACCGTAGGGGTGCAACAGAGAAATTTTGAAGAAGAAAATATCGTATTTTCTTCTATCTGGAACAGCTGTGTGGTTTTTCATAGTTATTCTGAGGTCTTTGTTTCTTTACCCTAGGAGAGACAGAATACTAATGGACATGAACAAGTGGGCGAATTGAGTCTGGAAATTTCTGATTTCATATGAGTTTAAATTGGAATTTGAGATCCACACTCTCAGTTGATGTAAGCTAGTGTAGGCCCATTGAAGGAAAGTCAGCTAGGACACTTTACATCATCTGAGGAATCTCTTTTCACAAAAGAATCTTTTCTGTTTATTCATTAGGATCTCTAGCTGCCACGTCCAAATTAGAAACCTTAAGTGCTGCATTCTGAGGCTACACGGAGCTTGTTTGCATTCTGAGATTCCATTTTAGCAAAAGCACTGGCATGATTAACACTGTCTCCACCCTGCTCTGTGTTATAATTTCCCACATTCATTTCAAAGTACCATATGCCTGTGGCAGAAATATTCTAAATCAGCCACGTGCTCACTTTTTACAGCGAGAGATTTAATCAAGCTATTGTCACTGGATTTCATTCTTCTGTGGGTTTAACCAGAAAAATTTCAAGGGACATTGAGCTCAAAAGAGAATAACACCACAATGAAGCCTAGAGAACTGAATAACAGAGGCGGACCTTAGAGAGGATGAATGACCTTGTGGATAAGGCCATGCAGGGACTGAGAGAAAAAAAATCTGAGTTTCATTTTACTAGCTCTGCTGCTCATCACTGGTGGGACATTGGGCAAGTCAATTGCGTCCAGATGTTCAGAAGAGCTCAGCACTCAGTGTGCTTAACTGTATTGAAAGCCTTGCCCTTCATCTCCCTCTTCATCATCTCCACAACGGTGATCCTACCTCCCACCTTGCCACTGTCTTGTCTAGCTAGTTTGTTAACTCTTTAAGATGGAGACTGTTTTACATTCTGGGTTTACATACTGAGCAGCACAATGGGGCACTGAAAGCATGGCTGCTGTCCTGGAGATATTAGAGTTCAAATTATAACTAACAAGACTATTAGTAATTATGTGTTCCTGAGTTCCAGTCCCAGTCTTTCCACTGGAGTGGCCTTGGGCAACTGAATTAGGCTCAGAGCATCAGTGATCACTTTCTTAGGTAATAAGAGAATAATGACCTGTTTCAGATGGGTGTTGTGAGAATTACTAAACTCATAAAGAACTGTAAGGATAAATTGCTATGAAAGAGCTAGGCAGCAGTTCTGTTAGTGTCTGAAGCTGTAAATGGAAGGATTAGGAGCTAAAAGGGAGGGAGAGCTAAAAGGGAGGGATATTCTCAATGAAGAGTCTTTCCATGACATCTACATCTCAATTCCAGAGAACTGGAGAGAGAGAGAGAATATATCCCTCCCATCCCCCCACCTCAAATACTGAATAAATGTGCGCCCCTTCAAAAACTACAGAAGGTAGAACCTCAGAGTTGTAAATACCTTGGGCATGGAGGTTGTTTGTAACTCTGAACAAAACATGATGGTTGTTCTTTCAAAAGTTTACCACTGAATATTAACTTAATACAGCTTTGAAACTTTACTATACAGAAGAAAGATGCTGCTTTTAACCATCTTAATTTAAATGAAACAAGCACAGAAGCAGTTTCCTTACCTCGTCAAATCTTTTTGTTAAACTTTCCCTTAATTGTTTTAGTAGTTTATGTTTAACACGGTGCTGAATTTGGCTTTTGTTGTTGTTGTTGCCACTGCTTCTGCCTGATTGCGTACTTCTGGTTCCAAAGGAGGGGTGTGGTTGACTGGTCAGTTGGTAACTCCGATGTTCGTAACCCTGAGGTTCTCCTGTATGTAACAAAATTATGACGCAATATACTGACACATATGCAACACAAAGAAAACCAGATAGTGATATCAACATCAGAACCATGAAGATCCAGCAGATAGGTGCCCATTCAATCTGCTGCGTATAAAAACAATTGCTTGCCCTAAATGTTGCCCACCAGCACACGGCTGCTTCGAGCCAAATGTTCAGGTCAAGACAAATTGTGTTTGAGTTTCCACACATTCCAACATTTCTACATGACTTTCTCAGCAGCATTGTCCCAGAAGAACATCATTGTCTTCTTAGGTCCTGGATGGAGATGCAATTCCAAGACTTTAATCCCAAACTTTAATACAAAACTGCCACTTTTTGCTGCAACTCAGGGGAATGAGTACATTAAGTAGACCTTGTGTGCTTTATTGTGATCATCACCTGAGTCTGTAACTCTAAATCACGGATCATTTGACAGGACTTCACTTCAGACTGGAATATCTAGGCATATTAGGCTGAATGTCATTTCTGGGCACAGGTAGAACACAAAGACATATGTACCTATTCAATCCTGCTTCAGCTCTACTTTGAAAGCTTGGCAGGTACTGAAGTTGTTAATAGGTCATGTATTGGCTGTGAGTCCAGGAGAGTATTGTAAGCCAGAAGCCCTGATTTGAAGGACATTGAACTGATTAGAAAGACATCTGTGGATTTCAAAAGCATGTTGCTGTAAACACATAGTGGATAGTTATGGATAAGTATTCTAAGCATGCAGATTAATGCCTCTGTTCCTCCAAGTAGTTCCAAGGGTAAACTCCACCTTGCCACTAATTAAATACTAGTCTGGATATAAAGAACTAATATGGAATCTTGTCCATGACAGCAGATTGTACAAGTGATGCATCTCTGAGTCACCCTCATACTCTGAAGTTATTCAAAGCAGAATGAAAAAACTGGAGCTGGATTACTTCCCGGGTTGAGACCAAGAAAGTCAGTGGGATGACACCATGAAGATATCAGGCCCCTAAAGATTTAAGATGAAAGGGAACTGCCAGTAGCAGCATGCATGTCGTTCTATGTTGGACAGTGAATTGACTAGTAATCATTAACCATGATCAAAGCTATTACAATAATTAGAGGAGTTGCCCATTCAAGAAAATAGTTTTTTGGGTTAATGACAAGGTCTGAGTGCATAAAGGGTGTTTACTATCCTGGGGCTTATGCGGGTATGGGAAGAGCTATGGTAGGAAGTGCTATTCTTCCCGCTTTGGAAGCTGTGGCCCCTGTTAAACCCAGAAGAAAGATCCATGGAACAAGAAACAATCAGGAAATGACAGACAAGATAGAGATTTGCCTCTTAGCTAATAGAAAGTGAGACCCTACCACTCCACTCGAAATCAGTGGGTGTCCATCGTCTGTACAAATCAAGTCTGTCTGTGGCTTCTTCTTTGTATGTGTTATCTTTGGTTTATGGTCTAGTGGTTTTGCATCTTAGTCTTATGCTCATATTGTGCTTTGTCCTGTTTGATGCTGAACAGTCTACCATTAGTGACTTAATTTGGTTGGAAACTTGACATGATTTTCAAACTCTACACCTGCAAGAAAGAGAGCAGAACATCTTGTGTGAAATATTGCATTTTTGATCTGGTGACTTGTTGTAGCTCTTATTGTAAACCTGAAAATACATTCTCTATACTCTGCGTTCATTCATTCTGTGAGTGTAAACTCTGCTGCTCGGTCCCATTAAAAATTTATGCTGCATCATATTATCATCTTTCTGGTTTTCCTTTCCCCTCCATTCTTTCTTTCCAATGCACTCTGGGTGAAATTCTCCCCTGTGCAGATGGCCTGTACCAACCCTATGTACTAATCAATCCCATCATGCCCATAACGAAGAAGAGCATCGGGTACATTAATTGGTTAAGGTACTTGTGTAGGCCTTCTGCATGGAGGTATGGGGGGGGGATTACTCCCTTGTTCCCTTGTTACGCCTGTCTCCGATAGAATGAAAATAAATACATGACTTTCAACTTGAATGTATTGCTCTGCCCTTAATAGTACGCAGAATCATAGAATCCTTGAAATATGGGGCTGACAGATGTTTGACCAACCTGTTCTTAAACCTTTAGTGACACGGAATCCAGAACCTCCCTGGAAAGCCTAAAATCAGTTACAAGGTTTATGCTGATATCTAACCTAAACCTGCCTTCCTGCTAATTAAGCAAATTATACCTTGTCCTACCTTTAGTGAGCATGGAGTACAATTGATCACCATCCTCTGTATAACAGCCCTGAGCATACAGGTAGATGATTATAAGAGCAGCCCTCGGTTTTTGGTTTCTCAAGACTAAACAAGCCCAGTTCTCTTTAGCCTTTCCTCATTTCTGTAAATCTCCTGTAGATTATCTCCAGCTGATCCATATCTTTCCTACTAAAGTGTGTCACCCAGAACTGGACACATTACTCCACTTCAGGCCTCACTGGTGCCGATTAGAGTAGGACAGTTTCTTTTCTAAGTATAAGACTTTGCACTTGTCTTTACTGAATTTCATCTTGTTGATTTCAGACCAGTTTTCCAATTTGTCAAGGTGATTTTGAATTAAAATCCTGCCCTTCAAAATTCTTACACCACCTCCCAGTTGGGTGTCATTCTCAAATGGTAAAAGTGTATTTTCCACACCATTACCAAAGTCATTAATGAAATTAATAGTATGGGATCCAGGACAACCTTCTGAGGGACCCTTTAGCTATGTCCTCCCACATAGAAAGCACATCATTGATAATTAGTCTTTGAGTCTGGACTTTCAACCAGTTATGCACACACTTTTTAGAAATTTCATCTCGACCATAAGTTGCTAAGAAAGAAATAGGCAGCCATTTTGTTAGTGTCTGAAATGTAAACAGAAGGATTAGGAGCTATAGGGGAGAAGGACCCGGAAACAGGGATATTTTCTGTGGTGAGTGTTTCAGTCCCACCCACATCTCAATTCCAGAGAGCTGGGAGATGTATGTCCGTCCCATCATCCCACCTCAATTACTGAATACATGTGCTCCCCTTGAAAAACTACATATGCAGTAAAATTATGGGAAAATGTACCAGGACATACAAAACAAAATAATGATATAAACATCACAACAATGTAAATTCAGCACGTGTATCCCAAACTCCATCTAAATCTTGCCAGCTGCTTGCCCTAAATCTTGCCCACCAGCACACGGGTGCACCAAGCCAACTTTTCATGTCATGCCAAATTGTGTTTGGGTTTCCACAAATTTCAACTTTTTCTGTAGAAGGAAGAAAGACTGAATTGCCCTTTGCTCCTTTCCAAGCTGAACCAAAGGGGCCAGAGAGGTGTGCAGCTATGTCCCAGCCAAACAGAGGTCTCCTCAGAGCCAGAGGAGAGACTCGAGCCGTAACCCAATGCCAAGCTGGCTGTAATGGATAGGGAGGAGCACAAAGCCTATGCCATCTAGGGTAAAGGAATCCAACCTCGTTGGCCAACACCCCGATGTGAGTCAGCACTGGAGAGCCACAGGGAAAAGACTGCGTCAGTGTTCCATATGAGGAGAGCAAAGGAGGGAATCTATCTGATTAAGGTGACTCAGGGAATCTATGACTAGAACCAAGGCCAAGATTTTCAGAAGTGACTAGTGATTTCTGATGCCTCACGTCTCGTGTGCTCAACTCGAGTTACCTTGACAGGGCCTTTCTGATATTGGTCACCACTCGCCTTCTGAAAAGGGAACTCCATGAATGTTTCTCTGACAGACCAAAACTCAGGCTCCCAATAACACCTGATCCTTCAGAAAGTCTGGGTTTAACTAGATAGACTGGGGAGAATAAAGGCTTGGCTTTGCCCTGCCTCTGGTACAAGATACAGGGCAGGATTCCATTCTCCTTTGCACTCATAGAAACCCAGCAGAGCTCCTTTGTCATCAGAGTAACTCCAGAATTACACCAGTTTAAGATGAGAATCAACCCTGCTGTGTGTGTTCATCACTAGCTTTGTGTGTTTTTCACCAGCTTGTTCTTCACTAGCTATAAAAAAAGTTACAAAAAACTAGGCATGTTTAATCTTGAGAACCCAAAAACAAAGGGAGGGACCTGACACCAGTCTTTCTGTATGTTCAGGGCTGTTATAGAGAGGACGGTGATCAATTGTTCTCCATGTGCACTAATGGTAGGACAAGGAGTAATTGACTTAAGGAGATTTAGGTTACATATAAGCATAAACTTTCTAACTATCATGATAGTTAAGCTGTGATCTTCAGCTTTCGAGGGAAGTTATGGAATACCCGTCACTGGAGATTTTTAAGAACAGGTTATAAAAACACCTGTGAGGGATGGTCTTGGTGTCCTTGGTCCTGCCTCAGCACAGAAGGATGGACTAATTGACCTCTTGAGGTCTCCTCCAGCCTTATATTTAAAGCATTTTATGATTCTGATGAATATTTAGAGCAGAGAAATATATTCTTATTGAAAGTCATTTTTTATTCCCATTCTATCAGACAAAAGTGTAACAAGGGGGTAATTCCCTCCTGTGCAGAGGACCTACAAAGTGTTATTGACTGATTAATATAACTAATTCTCTTCTCAATTTTCAGCTTGAGTGTCATTGATTAGTGCATAGGGCTGGTACTGACCATCGGCAAAGGGGAGAATTTCATGCAGAGTGCTTTGGAAAGAAAGAATGGAGGAGAAAGGAAAACCAGAAAATCAATAATATAAAGCAGCATAATTTTTAATGGGAATGAGCATCAGAGTTTGCACTTACAGAATGAATTAATGCAGAGCACAGAGACTGTATTTTCAGGGTTACAATGGGAACTACAAGCAATCCCTGTCTCCAAAGTGATGCATTTCATACAAGATGTTCTGCTGTCTTTCATGCAACTGTAGATTTGAAAATAATGTCCCATTTTTCACCAAATTACTTGTTGTAGACCTTTCAGCATCAAATAGGACAAAGCTCAATATCAGCATAAGTATAAACTGCAAAACCATTAACTATAAAGTTAAGGTAATATATAACAAGTGCACAATATAGATAGGCCTGATTTGTACACAGCCCCCAATGATGTCATATGGAGATGTACGTGCTCATTGTCCATTAGGTGATTGGGGAATCTTTATCTTCTATTTCGTTTCCTGGTTGTTTCTTGTTCCGTGGATGTTTCTTCTGGGTTTAACATGGACCACAGCTTCCAAAGCGGGAAGAATAGCACTTCCTACCATAGCTCTTCCCATACCCATAGAAGCCCCCGTATCCGCCTCCATATCCTCCCCCGTATCCACCACCATACCCAGCACCGGATCCACCTCCATAAGCACCCCCAGAACTAACTGAGCCACCGAATCTACCACCTCCATATGGGACCCCATATCCATAGGGTAAATTTGGTAAGGTGCTTCCCACAATGCTGTCTTGAGGGCAGGTAGCGAGAATTGGTCCCGGGAATCTCACGACAACCGGTGGTGCATAGACCACTGCGCTCGAGTCGCCGCACGATGTGACACAAGGCTCATTCCAGGCATCAACATATGGGTCTGGGCAGATGTCGGGATAACATGGCGGGCGTGGGTAACACAGAGCTTTGCTGGAAGACATCTTTTGGGATTGTGGCATACCTGAAACACACAGTAGGGAGCAGAGTAAACATTATACACAATTTGCAGTGTTAAAGGAGATTCATAGCTCTGTTTCTTGAGGCCACTTCAATACAATCCTAAACCTTCTTTTTATACCTTCAAAAAGCTTTCCTGGCAGATTCAGTGTAAATCACCTTTTCACTGCTTAAGGCAACCAGTAACCCAGTGCAGAACGCCTATGAAATGAGTGGTTATTATCCCTGTGACAGGTTACCACAGGCTTGGTAAGTTACTGGGTGACCTGGGAGAAGATTAATGAGAGAATTGAGCATGTGGACTCCAGGATCTCCTAAATGCTACTACTGGGAATGGTCCCCAGTTGTCTTGCCCCCTCGATATGCAGAGAGGAGAATCCACAAAAGTAATTATTTGGAATGGGCGGCTCCCGATCCCATCTGTAGATTTGAAAATCCCAGCCTGCTATTGCTAAGACTGCATGCACCATGCTCAGCATGTGACAAGCTACAGAACGTCTCCTACGGAAAGCACGATGCCCCCTTCTCCTGCGTTTCTAGAGTCACAGAGTATTGGTGAAGCATTCAGTTCGTATTTAAAACTATCACTAAAACAAATAGAGTTAAATAGACTTACCCAGTGCACCAAAGGGATGAAGTCAAGGGAAGTGGATAGAACAACCTGCACTTCCCAGCACCTTTATATGCTTTCTTAGCCAATGGGAAGCAGAGGAAACACCCCTCATGCCCTAAGACCTGATAATTAACCAAACCAAATGTTTTCTTGCCTGGCTAAGTCCTCTAATTGTTGCAATGTCTTTGATCATGGTTAATCAATTACTCAATTCTCAGTCCCACATAGGATGACATGCACAAGACACCCTGCAGTTCCTGTCCTCTTAAATCTTTATGGGCAAGGTACCTTCCTGGTATCATCTTACTAACTTCCTTGGTATCAACACAGGAATAAATCTTGCACCATTTCTTTCATTCTGCTTTGGAGTTCTTCACAGTATGACGGTGACTCAGGAGTGTATCACTGTCACAATCTGCTGTCATGCCCATTCCATGTTAGTTCTTTACACCCAAAGTAGTATCTAATTAGAGGCATGGTGGAGTTTATCCTTGAAACTTCTTGGAGGATGGGAAAGTTTATTCAACATGCTAAGAATTCCCACCTGTAACTGTTCACTGTGTGTTTGAGCCATTATGTTTTTGAAATCCTTGGATGAATTTTCAGTCAGTTCAATGGCCTTCAAACCAGGCCTTATGTGGTTACAGTACTCTCCTGGAGAAATGGCCACTACATGACCTATACATAAGTTAAATCCCTCCTAAGCCTTCTAAGTAGAACTGAATCAGGATTGAAGTGGTGCATATGATTTGTCTTCATCCCTGATTTTCAGCCTAATACAATTAGACATTCCAGTCTGAAGAGCTGTCCAGCCAAGTGGTCAGTGATTTATGGTTAGGGACTCATTTGAGGGTCAGAACAGTACACCCATCGTCTACCTACTGTAGGCTTCCTCCAGAGTTTCAGTGAAAATTGGGGGTAGTTGAAAGGAAAGAGTACAGTGTTGGATAAAGATTTGGGATTCAAACCTTGGAACTGCCTCTCCATCCAGGCCCTCACAAGAGAGTGGTATTCTTCTAGGACAATGCTCCTGACAAAGAAAGCCCAGGAAGACTCACATGAGAGATGGAAATAGAGCTTTCTTAGTAATGGGGAGATGATTGAAGAATGAGCTTCCAGAGGAAATTAAACTAATCCTGAGTATGATCTACTTTAGCAAAGGATGTAAGGTCCTTCTCTTTTAGAAACTACCTCACCATTGCCAGAACGGTTTTCAAACTGCTATCTACACCTTAAGCAGCATTTTCTATGACCAGGGAAGTAGGTGGAAAAGACTCTATGAAGCTTACCAAGGAAAGAGGAGGGAGGTTAATGATTTAGCAACAATTACTAAGACTTCTCTCGCTAAACACAAGGCCAAGATTTTCAGAAGTGATTTGTGATTTTGGTGCTGAAACTCAGACACCTTGAAGTTCCCTGCATTTCAAATGTACTCAGTTCCTGCTCTCTCTGGAGCCCAATTTCCTATACAATATCTCAAGCGGGCACCAGGAATCACCAGTCACTTCTGAAATCCTTGGCTTTCAGTTCTTCTTACTTTATATTGAAAGACATGAGAGATTTTGATTATAGTCAGAACTGCTCGCTAAAGAAATGTATAGACATTCCTGAAGAATTGAGGTTGATTTTCTGACAAAGAAGAAAAGAAGATAGAGCACAGCTAAAGTTGGAGTGCCCAGGAACATATTATTTGAAATAGAGGGCCAGATTTTCAGGTGGTGCAAACAGGAAGAAAGTCTTTGGCATGGATACAAGACTCCCATAACTGTTGGTCCCTTCATAGCTGAGTTTCTAAGCCCTACTTTGAATGTTTAAGAGAGATGTCAATGATGCATAGTCCTTTAGCTGTCCTTTACTTGAGGAGAGGATTGCCAACCACAGGGCCATATTCGAAAACAGCTCAACTCATTGGAAAGATGTCCTTGGATTTCAGTGGGCATGGGATCAGGGCCCATACTATATAGCTGCAGGTGGGCATGCTAGCATACAGAAGAAAATCTCCCACCTCCCTAATGAGATCACAGAGTACACTTGAATTGGATACTAGATTGGTTTTAATGAACTGGTGTGGAAACCATAGCATGGCAGCAATTTGTATTACTGATACAGCTCTGAGATCCCCTCATTTTGTGCAGTTTTGGAAAAGAGAACTAAACAAAACAAGATAACTTCATTTCCTGTGAAGTATGTGGAAAGATGCTGGTCATGAATAAAGTGCATAAGGATTGTATATGAAAGCAATATCCATGGCGCAATGTGCATGTCATACAGTCTGGGCGTAAGAATTAACTAATAGCTCTAAAGAGGGATCACAACAATTGCCAGTAATGGGAGGAGTATGCTGTGCAAAATATTTTGTTTTGTAATCGACATGGACTTCCTGCACCAAGGGTGTCTCACATCCCCATGGTGGGCTAAAACACCATACAAATGTCGTCCCAACTCAGGGCTATTCTAGCTATTCCCTTGACTTATTCCCTTCAGTGAACCAGCTAAATCTGAGTCAATTCAATTATTTTATTGCTGTCATAATTTTTCTTCATTGATAGTTTAACTTCTGAGAGAATCTTGGGGAAAAAAAGGCTTGTGATTCTTTTAATTGTCGAAGGATATTTTCCCCCTAATTGTGTCCTTGTACTTAGATGAGTTAAGGCATTGCTCGATTTTTTATTAAAATATATAAATTTCAAAGCCACTTTGAGAGCAGAGTTCCCTAATTCTGGTTAATTTGACAGGAGAAAGGGGCATTCATAGTCCTTGGACAAGATTAAAAAATCTCAGGCTAAAGAGGGCCTGCCGAATTCTATTGATCAATTAATATATCTGATTCTCTACTTACTTATATACTTCAGTGGGATTGATTCGTGGATATGGTTGGCACTGATCATCTGCACAGGGCAAAATTTCATTCAGAGTGAACTGGAAAGAAGGAATGGAGGGGAAAGGAAAACCAGAAGTCCAATACTATAATGAAGCATAATCTTTAAAGGAATGAGCTGCAGAGTTTACACTTACAGATTGTATTTAATGCAGAGTACAGAAAACGTATTTTCAGGGTTACAATAAGAGCTACAATCAATCACCGGCCTCCAAAGTGGTGCATTTCTTTCCACTGTAGAGTTTGAAAGTTTGAAATAACCTGTTTTCCACCAAATTAAATCGCTTGTGTTAGACCATTCAGCATCAAATAAGACAAAGCACAATATAGGCATTAGTCTAAACTGCAAAACCATATAGACCATAAAGCAAAGGCAATATGTAATAAGGGGAAATTCTCTACTAAGCTTCATAGAGTGTTTTGTTCTTCCTAACGACTTAATTATAGAAAGTGCTGCTTAGGGTGTAAATGGCCGTTTAAACACCGTTCTGGCAATGGTGAGGTAGTTTTCTAAAAGAGAAGGACCTTGTATCCTGGGCTAACATAGATCATACTTTGGATTCGTCTAATTTCCTCTGGAAGCTCATTCCTCAATCATCTCGACATAACTAAGTGGGCATTGTTTCCATCTCCCATGTATGTCTTCCTGGGCTTTGTGAGGATTATTGTCCCAGAAGAACACCATTGTCCTGTTAGGTCATGGTTGGAGATACAGTTTCAATATTTTAATCTTGAGTCTTTATACAACAATGCTCTCTTTCCTTTCACCTACTACCACTGTTTGCTGCAAATCATAAGGAAGATTGCAGTAGATGGACGTTGGGGGTCCTGTTCTGATCATGAGCTGAGACCCTGACCCTAAACCACTGATTACCTGACTGGACCTCTCTTCAGACTGGAATGTCTAATAGCATTAGGCTGAAAGTCATGGGGGAAAAAATAATCAGCACCATTTAGATCCTGCTTCAGCTCTGCTTAGAAGGCTTAGGAGGGACTGACTTTCAGAATAGGGCACGTACTTCCCTGTTTCCAGGGGAATATTGTAACTCAGAAGGCCTGGTTTCAAGGACATCCATGGATTACAAAAACATAATGACTCAAACACAAAGTGAAGAGTTACAGGTGGGGATTCTTAGGGCGTGGAATAAATTCTCCCATCCTCCAAGGAGTTCTAAGGGTAAACTCCACCATGCTTCTAATTAGATACTACTTTGGGTGTAAAGAAAAAGCATGGAATCCTGGGCATGACAGCAGATTGTGATAGTGATACACTCCTGAGTCACCCTCATACTGTGAAGAACTCCAAAGCAGAATGAAAGAAATGGTGCAAGATTTATTCCTGTGTTGATACCAAGGAAGTTAGTAAGATGATACCAGGAAGGTACCTTGCCCATAAAGATTTAAGAGGACAGGAACTGCAAGGTGTCTTGTGCATGTCATCCTATGTGGGACTGAGAATTGAGTAATTGATTAACCATGATCAAAGACATTGCAACAATTAGAGGACTTAGCCAGGCAAGAAAACATTTGGTTTGGTCAATTTTCAGGTCTTAGGGCATGAGGGGTGTTTCCTCTGCTTCCCATTGGCTAAGAAAGCAAATAAAAGTGCTGGGAAGTGCAGGTTGTTCTATCCACTTCCCTTGACTTCATCCCCTTGGTGCACTGGGTAAGTTTATTTAACTTCATTTGTACCAATTGTTGTTTTAATGATAGTTTCAAATATGAATTGAATCCTTCACCAATACTCTATTATCATAGAACTGTTGGAGAAGGGGGCATCGTGCTTTCCGTAGGAGACTTTCCGTAGCTCATCAATTGCTGAGCGTGGTGGATAAAAATAGCAGATTGGGAATTTCAAATCTAAATATGGATTGGGACACCCCCCCCTCCATTCCTAATAATTACATTCTGGGATTGTCCTCTCAGCATATACAGGACCAGTACAATGGGGGACCATTCTCAGTTGTAGAATTTAGGAGATCCTGGAGTCCACATGCTCAATTCTCTCATTAATCTTCTCCCAAGTCACCAAGTGACTCACCAAGCCTCTGGTAATTTGTCACAGGGATAATAACCACTCATTTCATATGGATTCTGCACTGGGTTACTGGTTGCCTTAAGCAGTGAAAAGGTGATTTACACTGAATCCGCCAGGAAAGTTTTTTGAATGTATAAAAAGTAGGTTTAGGGTCGTACTGAAGTGGCCTCAAGAAACAGAGCTATGCATCTCCTTTAACACTACAAATTGCGTATCATGTTTGCTCTGCTCCCTACTGTGTATTTCAGGTATACCACAATCCCAAAAGATGTCTTCCAGCAAAGCTCTGTGTTACCCACGCTCGCCATGTTATCCCGACATCTGCCCAGACCCATATGTTGATGCCTGGAATGCGCCTTGTGTCACATCGTGCGGCGACTCCAGCGCAGTGGTCTATGCACCACCGGTTGTCGTGAGATTCCCGGGACCAATTCTCGCTACCTGCCCTCAAGACAGCATTGTGGGAAGCACCTTGCCAAATTTACCCTATGGATATGGGGGCCCATATGGAGGTGGTAGTTTCAGTGGGTCAGTCGGTTCCGGGGGTGCTTATGGAGGTGGATACAGTGCTGGGTATGGTGGTGGCTACGGGGGCGTCTATGGATATGGGAAGAGCTATGGGAGGAAGTGCTATTCTTCCCGCTTTGGAAGCTGTGGTCCATGTTAAATCCAGAAGAAAGATCCATGGAACAAGAAACAATCAGGAAATCAAATAGAAGATAAAGATTCACCATTTAGCTAATGGAAAATGAGCACCTACAACTCCACATGAACTCAGTGGGGGCAATGTATAAATCAGGCCTATCAATGTCTTCCCTTGTTATGTTACCTTAACTGTATGGCCTAATGGTTTTGCAGCGTACACTTACGCTCACATTGTGCTTTGTCCTATTTGATGCTGAAAGGTCTACAACAAGTAACTTAATCTGATAAAAATGGGACATGATTTTCAAATCTACAGCTGCAAGAAAGACAGAAGAACATTTTGTGTCAAATGCATCACTTTGGAGACAGGGATTGCTTGTAGTTCCCATTTTAACCCTGAAAATACATTCTCTGTGCTCTGCATTAATTCATTCTGCAATGTAAACTCCACTGCTCATTCCCATTAAAAATTATGCTGCATTATATTATTGATGTTCTGGTTTTTCTTTCTCCTCCATTCTTTCTTTCCAAAGCACTCTGGGTGAAATTCTCCCCTTTGCCGATGGTCAGTACCAGCCCTATGCACTAATTAATGACATGCAAGCTGATAAGTGAGAAAAGAATCAGGTATATTAATTGGCCAATAGCACTGTGTAGGTCCTCTGCAAATGAGTGAATTACCACCTTGTTACACTTGTTTCTGATAGAATGGGAATAAATAAATGACTTTCAACATGAATATATTTCCCTGCTCTAAATACTCTACAGAATAGTATAAGTCTGTAAATATAAGGCTGTAGGAGACCTCAAGCGGTGATGTAGTCCATCTCTCTGTGCTGAGGCAGGGCCAAGAACACATAGATCATCTCGCACAAGTGTTTGTAATACGTGTTCTTAAATCCCTCCCCTGACGGGGATTCTATAACTTCCCTTGAAAGCCTAAAATACAGCTTAACTATCATAATAGTTAGAAAGTTTACGCTTATATAGAATCATAGGACTTGAAGGGACCTGGAGAAGTCATCTAGTCCAGTCCCCTGCACTCATGGCAGGACTAAGTATTATCTAGACCGCTCCTGACCGGGGTTTGCCTAACTTGCTCTTAGAATTACCCAATGATGGAGATTCTGCAACCTCCCAAGGCAATTTATTCCAGTGCTTCACCGCCCTGACAGTTGGGAATTTTTTCCTAATGTCCAACCTAAACCTCCCTTGCTGCAATTTAAGCCCATTGCTTCTTGTCCTATCCTCAGAGGTTAATGAGAGCAATTTTTCTCCCTCCTCCTTCTAACAATCTTTTATATTCTTGAAAACTGTTATGTCTCTTTTCAGTCTTCTCTTCTACAGAGTATACAAATCCAATTTCTGCAATGTTCCCTTATAGGGCATGTTTTCTAGACCTTTAATAATTTCTGTTGCTCTTCTCTGGACTTTCTCCAACTTGTCCACATATTTCCCAAAATGCAGCACCCAGAACTGGACGCAATACCTAGTTGAGGGCTAATCAGCATGGAGTAGATTGAAAGAATTACTTCTTGTGTCTTGCTTACAACACTCCTGATAATACATTCCAGAATGATGATTGCTTTTTTTTCTGCAACAGTGTTACACTGTTGACTCATATTTAGCTTGTCATCCACTATGACCCCCAGATCCCTTCCTGCAGTACTTCTTCCTAGGCAGTCATTTCCCATTTTGTATGTGTGCGACAGATTGTTCCTTCCTAAGTGGAGTACTTTGCATTTGTCCTTATTGAATTTCATCCTATTTACTTCAGCCCATTTCTCCAGTTTGTTCAGATCATTTTGAATTTTAATCTTATCCTCCTTGCAACTCCTCCCAGCTTGGTATCGTCCACAAACTTCGTAAGTGTACTCTCTATGCCATTATCTAAATCATTGATGAAGATATTGAACAGAATTGGACTCAGAACTGATCCCTTTGGGACCCCACTCATTATGCCCTTCCAGCATGACTGTGAACCACTAATAAGTACTCTCTGGGAATGGTTTTCCAACCAGTTATGCACCCATCTTATAGTAGCTCCTTCTAGGTTGCATTTCCCTAGTTTGTTCATTAGGTCATGAAAGACAGTATCAAAAGCCTTACTAAAGTCAAGATATATCACATCTACTGCTTTCCCCCTATCCACAGGGCTTGTTAACCTGTCAAAGAAAGCTCTTAGGTTTGTTTGACACAATTAGTTCTTGACTAATCCATGCTGATTGCTACTTATCACCTTATTATCTTCTAGATGTTTGCAAATTGATTGCTTAATTATTTACTCCATTATCTTTCCGGGTACAGAAGTTAAGATGACTGGTCTGTAATTCCCCAGGTTGTCCATATTTCCCTTTTTATAGATTGGCACTATACTGGCCCTTTTCCAGTCTTCTGGAATCTCTCCCATCTTCCATGACTTTTCAAAGATAATCGCTAATGACTCAGATATCTCCTCAGTCAGTTTCTTGAGAATTCTAGGATGCATTTCATCAGGCCCTGGTGACTTGAAGACATCTAATTTGTCTAAGTAATTTTTAACTTCTTCTTTTCCTATTTTAGCCTCTGATCTTACCTCATTTTCACTGGCATTCAATATGTTAGATGTCCAATCACTACCAATCTTCTTGGTGAAAACCGAAACAAAGAAGTCATTAAGCACCTCTGCCATTTCCATATTTTCTGTTATTATTTTCCTCCCTCACTGAGTAATGGTCCTACCCTGTCCTTGGTCTTCCTCTTGCTTCTAAAGTTTTTGTAGAATGTTTTCTTGTTACCCTTTATGTCTCTCACTAGTTGGATCTCATTTTGTGCCTTGGCCTTTCTAATTTTGTCCCTATGTACTTGTGTTATTACCCTTTGTAATTTGACCTAGTTTCCACTTTTTGTAGGACTCTTTTTTGATTATTAGATCATTGAAGATCTCCTGGTTAAGACAGGGTGGTCTCTTGACATATTTCCTATCTTTCCTATGCAGTGGGATAGTTTGCTCTTGTGCCCTTAATAATGTCTCTTTGAAAAAATACCATCTTCAATTGTTTTTCCCTTTAGACTTGCTTCCCATGGGATCTTACCTCCTACCAGCTCATTGAGTTTGCTAAAGTCTGCCTACTTGAAATCCACTGTCTTTATTTTGCTGTTCTCCCTCCTACCATTCTTTAGATTCATGAACTCTATCATTTCATGATCACTATCAACCAAGCTGCCTTCTACTTTCAAATTCTCAACCAGTTCCTCCCTATTTGTCAAAATCAAATCTAGAACAGCCTCTCCTCTAGTAGCTTTCTCCACCTTCTGAAACAAAACATTGTCTCTAATATATTCCAAGAACTTGTTGGATAATCTGTGCCCTGCTCTGTTATTTTCCCAACAGATGCCTAAGTAGTTGAAGTCCCCCATCACTACCAAGTCCTGTTCTTTGGATGATTTTGTTAGTTGTTTAAAAAAAGTCTCATCCACTTCTTCTTCCTGGTCAGGTGGTCTGCAGTAGACTTCTACCATGACATCAGCCTTGTTTTTTACCCCTTTTATCCTTATCCAGAGACTTACAACAAGTCTGTCTCCTATTACATCTCAACCTCAGTCTAAGTGTATACATTTTTATATATAAGGCAACACCTCCTCCCTTTTTTCCCCCTGCCTGTCCTTCCTCAGCAAGCTGTACCCTTCTATACCAATATTCCAGTCCAACTGTAGTTGAGCACCCAAAACTTGAGGCAGCACAAATCACTAGTCACTTCTGAAAATCTTGGCCTTGGCTCTATTCATAGATTTCCTGAGTCATCTTGGTCAGATCTATACCCTCTCTTTGGTCTCTTCATATGCAACCCTCGCTCAGTGTTTTCCCACTTGGCTCTCCAACACTGTCCCACATCGGGGTGTTAACCAACAAGATTGGATTCCTTTACCCTGGATGGCATGGGCTTTGTGCTCCTCCCTATCCATTACAGCCAGCTTGGCATTTTGTTTTGGCTCAAATCTCTCGTCTGAAGAGACCTCTGTTTGGCTGGGACATAGCTGCACACCTCTCTGGCCCCTTTGGTTCAGCTTGGAAAGGAGCAAAGGGCAATTCAGTATTTCTTCCTTCTGCAGAAAAAGTCGGAATGCATGGAAACCCAAACACAATTTGGCATGACATGAAAAGTTGGCTTGGTGCACACATGTGCTGGTGGGCAAGATTTAGGGCAAGCAGTTGGTTTTATCATCTGGAGATTGGGATACATGTGCTGAATTTACATTGTTGTGCTGTTTATATCATTATTTTATTTTGTATGTCCTGGTACATTTTCTCATAGTTTTGCATCATATGTAGTTTTTAAAGGGGCGCACATATATTCTGTATTTGAGGTGGGATGCTTGGAGGGACATACATCTCCCAGCTCTGTGGAATTCAGATGTGGGTGGGACTGAAAGACTCACCACAGTGAATATCCCAGTTTCCTGTTCCTTCTCCCCCATCCTAATCCTAATCCTTCCGTTTACAGCTTCAGGCACCAACAAAACAGCTGCCTATCTCATTCTTGTCAACGTATGGTCGAGATGAAATTTCTAACAAGTGGGTGCCTAACCGGCTGAAAGTCAGGACTCAAAGACTAGTTATCAATGGTTTGTTTTCTATGTGGGAGGCCATATCTAGCAGGGACACTTGGGAGATTGTCCTGGTTCCTCTACTATGTGATATTTGTGTAATGGTGTGGAAAGTAGGCTCAGACAATTAGTGGATGACACCAAGTTGAGAGGGGTTGCAAGCACTTTGGAGGCAGGATTTGAATTCCAAACCAGTTTGACAAATCGCAGAATGAATCTGAAATCAACATGCTGAAATTGAATAAATACAAGTGCAAAGTCCTATAATTTAAGAAGCAAACTGTCCTGCTCTAACTGGCACTGTCGGGGTTTCAGATGAAGTATTGTGTCTGGTTTTGGGCAACAGACATTAGCAGGAAAGATGTGGACCAACTGGAGAGAGTCCAGAGGAGAGTGACAAAAATGAGGAAAGGTTTAGAAAACCTGAATTATGAGAAAACTTTAAAGAAAACCGGACATGTTTAGAATTGAAAAACGAAAATTGGGCGGGGTGCGGGCATCTGATAATAGTCTTCATGTATGTTCAGGGCTGTTATAGAGAGGATGGTGATCAATTCTTCTTCGTGACCACTAAAGGAAGCAAAAGGAGTACCTATCTTAATCTGAAGCAAGGGAGTTTTAGGCTATATATAAGCATAAAGTTTCTAATTCTAATGATAGTTAAGCACTGATTTTAGGCTTTCAAGGGAAGTTGCAGAATCATCATCCCGAGAGGATTTTAAGAACAGGATAGCCAAACACTTGTAAGGGTTGGTCCATGTTTACTTGGTCCTGCCTCAGCTCAGGGAGCTGGACTAGACAGCCTCTAACGATCCCTTCTAGCCCTCTATTTCCATGATTCTACAGTTCTGTATAATAATTAGAACACAGAAATCTATTCTAATTGAAATGTATTTATTTAGATAGAGTCTATCAGAGATAGGTGTAACAAAGGGTAATTCCCCCCTGTAGAGTACCTGATTCTCCTCTTACTTGTGGATTTGAGTGGGATTGGTTAGTACATAGGGTTGGTATTGACCATCTACACAGGGGAGAATTTCACTCAGAGTGCTTTCGAAAGAAAGAATGCAAGGGAAAGGAAAACCAGAAGGCCGATATTAAGATGCAGCATAATTTTTAATGGGAATGAGCGTCGGAGTTCACACTTACAGAATGAGTTAATGCAAAGCACACAGACTGTATATTCAGGGTTACAATAGGAGCTACAATGAATCACTATCTCTAAAGTGATGCATTTGACACAAGATGTTCTGTTCTCTTTCTCACACCTGCAGAATTGAAAACTGTGTCCCGTTTTTCATCCAATTAAGTTACTTGTTGTAGATCTTTCAGCCTCAAAGAGGACAAAGCACAATATGAGCATAAGACTAAGCTGCACAATTCTTAGACCGTACAGTAAAGGTAACATGTAAGAAGGGAAGACTTTGATCGGCCTGATTTACACACAGCCCCCACTGATTTCATGTGGAGTTGTAGGTGCTCCTTTTCCATTAGCTAAGAGGCGAATCTCCATCGTCGCTTTCATTTCCTGGTTGTTTCTTGTTCCGTGGATCTTTCTTTAACATGGGCCACAGCTTCCAAAGCGGGAAGAATAGCACTTCCTCCCATAGCTCTTCCCATACCCATAGAAGCCGCCGTATTTGCCTCCATATCCGCCCCCGTATCCAGCACCATACCCAGCACCGGATCCACCTCCATAAGCACCCCCAGATCCAACTGAGCCACCAAAACTACCACCTCCATATAGGCCCCCATACCCATAGGGTAAATATGGTAAGGTGCTTCCCACAACGCTGTCTTGAGGGCAGGTAGCAAGAATCGGTCCCGGAAATCTCACGACAACCGGCGGTGCATAGACCACTGCGCTCGAGTCGCCGCATGAGGTGAGACAAGGCTCGTTCCAGGCATCAACATACGGGTCTGGGCAGATATCGGGATAACATGGCGGGCGTGGGTAACACAGAGCTTTGCTGGAAGACATCTTTTGGGATTGTGATATACCTGAAACACACAGTGGGGAGCAGAGTAGACATTACACACAATTCTGAGTGTTACAAGAGATTCCGAGCTCTCTGTTTCTTGAGGCCACTTCAATACAACCCTAAATCTTCTTCTTAAACCTTCCAAAAGCTTTCCTGCTACCTTCAGAGTAAACCAGCTTTTCACTGCTCAAGGCAACCATTAAGATGTGGAGAACGCCTATGAAATGAGTGGTTATTATCCCTGTGGCAGGTTAGAGGCTCAGTTGAAGTGACTTGAGTCACTGGGTGACCTGGGAGAAGAACTCAGGCCCTCCTGATTGAGATTAATGAGAGAATTGAGCATGTGAACTCCAGGATCTCCTAAATGCTACTACTGGGAATGGTCCCCAGTTGTACTGCCCCCTCGATATGCAGAGAGGAGAATATAACAAAAGTAATTATTTGGAATGGGCCGCTCCCGATCCCATCTGTAGATTTGAAAATCACAACCTGCTATTGCTAAGACTGCATGCACCACGCTCAGCAAGTGACAAGCTACAGAACGTCTCCTACGGAAAGCACGATGCCCCCTTCTCCTGCGTTTCTAGAGTCACAGATTATTGGTGAACCATTCAGTTCATATTTAAAACTATCACTAAAACAACTAGGGTTAAATAGACTTACCCAGTGCACCAAGGGGATGAAGTCAAGAGAAGTGGATAGAACAACCCGCACTTCCCAGCACCTTTATATGCTTTCTTAGCCAATGGGAAGCAGAGGGAACACCCCTCGTACACTGAGACCTGATCATTAACCAAAGCAAATGTTTTCTTGCCTGGCTAAAGCCTCTAATTGTGGCAATGGCTTTGATCATGGTTAAACAATTACTCAATTCTCAGTCCCATATAGGATGACATGCATATTACACTCTGCAGTTCCTGTCCTCTTAAATCTTTATAGCAAGATAGCTTCCTGGTATCATCCTACTAACTTCCTTGGTGTCAACACAGGAATAAATCTAGTTCCATTTCTTTCATTCTGCTTTGAATTATTTCACACTATGAGGGTGACTCAGGGATGTATCACAAACACAATCTGCTCTCATGCACAGGAGTCCATGTTAGTTCATTACATCCAAAGTAGAATCTAATTAGTGGCAAGGTGTTTACTCTGGAACTCCTTGGTAGGTGGGAGAGTTTATTGGGCGTGCTTAAAATCCCCACCTGTAATTCTTCACTGTGTGTTTGAGCCATTATGTTTTTGAAATCCTTGGATGAATTTTTAATCTGTTCAATAGCCTTCAAACCAGGCCTTCTGGGTGACAATACTCTCCTGGAAACAGGGAAGCAAATGCCCTCGGCTTAAGTTAAAATCCTCTGAAGTTTCAAAATAGAACTGAAGCAGGATCGAAGTGGTTCATATTATTTATGTTCACCCCTGATTGTTAGCCTAATGCTATCAGACATTCCAGTCTGAAGAGATGTCCAGTCAAGTGATCAGTGTATTAAGGTTAGGCACTCACATGGGGATCACAACAGAACAATCAAAGCCAGACTACGTCAGGCTTCGTCTAGATTTGCAGCAAAAAGTGGGGGTAGTTGAACGGGCATCTTTCCAACGAGTTGAGATGAAAAAGCAGTTGAAAAAATGTGGGCAATGGTGGGGTAGTTTCTAGAAGAGAAGGACCTTGCATCCCATGCGAAGGTAAATCATTCCCTAGATTAGCCTAATTTCTGCTGGAAGCTCATTCCTCAACTATCTAGCCATGACTAAGTGGGCTTCATTTCAATCTCTCATGTGAGTCTTCCTGGGCTTTTTTTGTCAGGAGCATTGCCCCAGAAGAAAACCACCCTCTTGTGAGGTCATTAATGGAGAAGCAGTCCCAAGATTTTAATCCCAAATCTTTATACAACCCTGCAGTAGGGGGACCTTAAGTGTCCTGTTCTGATCCTCAGGTGAGTCCCTAACCTTAAACCACTGATCACTTGACAGGACATCTCTTCGGACTGGAATGTCTATTAGCGCTAGACTGAAAATCAGAGTTGAACACAAATAATATGCACCACTTCGATCCTGCTTCAGTTCTACTTCGAAAGCTTAGGAGGGATTTAACTTAAGCACTGGGCATGATCTGGACCTCTTTCTAGGAGAGTATTGTCACCCAGAAGGCCTGGTACGAAGGCCATTAAAGGGACTGAAAAAGTATCAATGGATTTCAAAAACATATTGTCTCAAACACATAGTGAAGAGTTGTGGCTGGGGATCCTAAGCATGCCGCAGAAACTCTCCCATCCACCAAGGAGTTCCAAGGGGACACTCCACCTTGCTGCTAATTGGTTACCAGTTTGGGTATAACAAACGCACATGGAATTCTGTACATGACAGCAGATTGTAGTAATACACCCCTGAGTCACCCTCATACTGTGAAGTAATTCAAAGCAGAACAATAAAAATAGATCTCCATTTATATCCGTGTTGACACCAAGCACGTTAATCGGATGATACCAGGAAGGTATCTTGCCCATAAAGATTTCAGATGACAGAAACTGCAGGGTGTATTGTGCATGTCATCCTATGTGAGACTGAGAATTGAGTAATTGATTAACCATGATCAAAGCCATTACAACAAGGAGAGGAATTAGCCAGGCAAAAAAACATTTGGTTTGGTTAAGGACCAGGTCTCAGTGCATAAGGGGTGTTTCCTCTGCTTCCCATTGGCTAAGAAAGCATATAAAGGTGCTGGGAACTGCGGGTTGTTCTATCCACTTCTCCTGACTTCATCGCCTTCGTGAACGGGGTAAGTCTATTTAACACAATTGCCTCCAATTGTTGCTTTCGTGATAATATTGACTATGGACTGAATCCTGCACCACTACGATGTGATTTTTGATCTGTTGGAGCAGAGGGCACCTTGCTTTCGATAAGAGAGTTTCTGTAGCTTTCCAATTGAAGACCTTGGTGGACGCAGTCTTATAAATAGCAGGTGGTGATTTTCAAATCTTCATATGGGGTTGGGACCCTCTCATTTGCAGTAAATGGGGATTGGACACGGAAATCCCTTAGAGCATTATGACAAATCTCAGCCTCAGGCTACTTTGATTATTGACTGCACTAGTCTGACTCGATACGCATTGCCAGATCCTCAGCTGACTTCACTGGAACTGTGACTTCAACAGAAAGATTTACCCCGGCTGATGATCTGACCCTACTCTCTCCACAAAACTATGGAGATCAGTTTTCATATATAACTATTGAACAGCAATGTGACTATTCTTGTCAGTTTAGTAGATACAGCTCGAAGGCATAATTGAAACCAAGAGTTTTGAAGGGATATATAGGTGTTCTCCTGCAGGGAAAAGCTAGCCTCTGCTTTACAGGTGCTAGAAAGGGAACTCACTCCATAATGGACAAATTCGCGGTACTTGTACGTTTATCTGAAGCATAATAGAGAAGCATAGTGTGATGATGCTATTAGAGACAGGATACTGGCCGAGATGGACAGCTGATCTTTTCCAGTATGGCCATACTTAATTTCTTAGTGGTACAAATTAAAACCCGTGTCTCTTACCTCTCAGATAATTGCCTTACCCACCAGCATAGTGTATTTCACTCTTTGCATGTACAGCGCTCAGCGCAATGGGGCACCATTCTCAGTTGTAGCATGTGGGAAAGATGGGAATTCCAAAGATCAATTCTAGCCTTACCTACAATGCGGAGGGCCTGAGTTCTACTCCCAGTTTACCCTGTGACTTCCACTGAGCACCTAGTAATGTGCCATAGGGATAATAATCACTCATTTTATAAGGGTTTTGTGCAGCTTAATGGTTCCCTGACGCAGTGAAAAGGTGGCTTACTGAGAATGTGCTGAGAAAGCTTTTCATCAGAGTTTGAAGATTTAAAAAGAAGGGTCAGGGGATGGATGGGGGTGGCCTCAAAAAAAAAAAAAGAGAGAGAGAGCAGGAGGACTAGAAAGGTGGAACCAGGGGATGGAGATGTTAGAAGGTCAAAGCAGAGGTGATCTCAAGGAAAACTGGCCAATAAAGGCTGAGTAGATGAAGAAAAGTTCATAGATGGGACTCAAAGAAATAGGAAAGTTGCTTGGCATGGGAAGGAGGGAGACAGACTGTGCGAAGGCGTCACAGGAGTTGGTTAGACAGAAGACTTAGGGTGAACAGGGTTAAAGGGAAGAAATGGGATCAGACATGGATCTTTTTTTAAATGGACCTCCTTATCATCTATTACTTATTACACCAGCTGTGCATCTCCAATGCCACTGTGAATTCCATGTAATGTCTACTCTGCTCCTCACTGTGTGTTTCAGGTATATCACAATCCCAAAAGATGTCTTCCAGCAAAGCTCTGTGTTACCCACGCCCACCATGTTATCCCAACATCTGCCCAGACCCATATGTTGATGCCTGGAACGAGCCTTGTGTCACATCGTGCGGAGACTCAAGCGCAGTGGTCTATGCACCACCGGTTGTCGTGAGATTCCCAGGACCGATTCTCGCTACCTGCCCTCAAGACAGCGTTGTGGGAAGCACCTTGCCAAATTTACCCTATGGATATGGGGGCATATATGGACGTGGTAGTTTCGGTGGTTCAGTCGGTTCCGGGGGTGCTTATGGAGGTGGATCCGGTGCTGGGTATGGTGGTGGCTACGGGGGCGTCTATGGATATGGGAAGAGCTATGGGAGGAAGTGCTATTCTTCCCGCTTTGGAAGCTGTGGTCCATGTTAAACCCAGAAGAAACGTCCACGGAACAAGAAACAACCAGGAAATGAAAGAGAAGATAAAGATTCCCCACTCACCGAATGGACGATGAGCACGTACATCTCCATATGACATCATTGGGGGCTGTGTACAAATCACGCCTATCTATATTGTGCCCTTGTTATATATTACCTTAACTTTATAGTCGAATGCTTTTGCAGCTCCTCTTGTGCTTTATCCTATTTGATGCTGAAAGGTCTACAACAAGAGCTTAATTTGGTGAAAAATGGAACATAATTTCAAAATGTACAGCTGAAAGAAAAACAGCAGAACATCTTGTGTGAAATGCACACTTTTTAGAGAGTGATTGCTTTTAGCTCCGATTGTTCCGCTGAAAATACATTCTCTGTGCTCTGCATTAATTCATTCTGCAATGTAAAGTGCACTGGTCATTCCCATTAAAAATTATGTGGCATTACATTCTTGACTTTCTGGTTTTCCTTTCTCCTCCATTCTTTTTTGCCAAAGCACTCTGGGTGAAATTCTCCCCTTTGCCGATGGTCAGTACCAGCCCTATGCACTGCATCAATCACACTCAAGCCCATAAGTGAGAAGAGAATCAGGTATTTTAATTGGCCAATAGCACTGTCGAGGGCCCCTGCACAGGAGGGAGTTACCCCCTTGTTACACTTGTTTCTTTTAGAATGGGAATGAATAAATAAATGACTTTCAACAAGAATATGTTTCCCTGCTCTAAATATTCTGTAGAATCATAGAATTCTGTAAGTATAAGGGTGGAGGACACCTTCAGAGGTCATGTAAAGGGCAACAAAAATGATTTGGGGTATGGAACAGCTTCCGTATGAGGAGAGATTAATAAGACTGGGACTTTTCAGCTTCTAAAAGAGATGGCTAATGGGAGCTATGATTGAGGTCTATAAAATCATGACTGGTGTAGAGAAAGCAGATAGGGAAGTGTTGTTTACTCCTTCTCATAACACAAGAACTAGGGGTCACCCAATGAAATTAATAGGTAGCAGGTTTAAAACAAATAAAAGGAAGTATTTCTTCACATAACGCACAGTCAACCTGTGGAACTCCTTGCCAGAGGATGTTGTGACGGCCAAGACCATAACAGGGTTCAAAAAGAACGAGATAAATTCATGGAGGACAGGTCCATCAATGGCTATTAGCCAGGATGGGCAGGAATGGTGTCCCTAGCCTCTGTTTGCCAGAAGCTGGGAATGGGCGACACGAGATGGATCACTTGATGACGACTTGTTCTGTTCAGTCCCTCTGGGGCACCAGGCACTGCCCGCTCTCGGAAGACAGGATACTGGGCTAGATGGACCTTTGATCTGACCCAGCAGGGCCATTCCTATGTTCTTATGTAGTCCATCTCTGTACACTCAGACAGGACCAAGCACACCTAAACAATCCCTGATGTGTTTGTATATCTTGTTCTTAAAACCTCCCGTGACGGGGATTCCATTACTTCCCTTAAAAGCCTAAAATCACAGCTTAACGATCATGATAGTTAGAAAGTTTATGCTTGTATGTAACCTCAATGTCCCTTGTTGCAGATTAAGTCAATTACTCCTTGTCCTACCATTAGTGTACATGGAGAACAATTGATCACCATCCTCTCTATAACTGCCCTGAACATACATGAAGACTGTTGTCAGGTCTCTCCCTCTGTTTTCAATTTCTGAAGTTTAAACATGCTCAGTTTTTTGTAACCTCACTTTGTAACTAGTGAACAACAAGCTAGTGAAGAACCCACTAAGCTAGTGATGAAGACAAAAAAGGGTAAATTCTCATGTTAAACTGTTGTAATTCTGGGGTTACTCTGTAGAGGACAAAGGAGCAGTGCTGGGTTTTTACAAGTGCAAAGGAGAACAGAATCCAGACCTGTGACTTCTACCAGAGGCAGGGCAAAGCCAAGCCTTTAATCTCACCAAGCTATCTAGTTACGTCATGATTTTCTGAAGGATCAGGTGTTATTGGGAGACTCAGTTTTGGGCTGCCAGAGGAACATTCATGGAGTTCTCTTTTCAGAAGACGAGTGCTGAGCAATATCAGAAAGGCCCTGTCATGGTAACTCGAGTTGAGCACCCGAGACGTGAGGCAACAGAAATCACTAGTCACTTCTGAAAATCTTGGCCTTGGTTCTAGTCATAGATACCCTGACACATTTTGCTCAGATCGATTCCCTCTCTTCGGTCTCCTCATATGCAAGACTGACTCAGTCTTTTCCCCCGCGGCTCTCCAACACTGTCCCGCATCGGGGTGAGGTTGCATACCTGGACTCGGGATGGCATGGACTTTGTGCTCCTCCCAATCCATGACAGCCAGCTTGGCACTGGATTATGGCTCGAGTTTCTCCCCGGCTCTGAGGAGACCTCTCTTTGCCTGGGACGTAGCTGCAAACCTCTCTGGCCCCGTTTTTTCATCTTGGAAGGGAGCAAAGAGCAATTCAGTCTTTCTTCCTGCTTCAGACAAAATTGGAATGTGTGGAAACCCAAACACAATTTGGCGTGACATGAAAAGCTGGCTGGTGGGCAAGTTTTAGGGCAAGCAGTTGGCAGGATTTAGCTGGAGATTGGGATACACGTGCTGAATTTACATTCTTCTGATGTTTATATCACTATTTTGTTTTCTATGTCCTGGTACATTTTCTCATAATTTTGCTGCATGTGTAGTTTTTCAAGGGGCGCACGTGCAATCAGTATTTGAGGTGGGATGATGGGAGGGATCTATATCTCCCAGCTCTCTGGAATTGAGCTGTGGATGGGACTGAAAGACTCACCACAGAAAATATCCCTGTTTCCTGGTCCTTCTCCCCTACAGCTCCTCATCCTTCCGGTTACAGCTGCAGAGACTAACAGAAAGGCAGCCTATCTCTTTATGAGCAAGTTACAGTTGAGATGAAATTTCTAAAATGTGGTTGCATAACTGGCAGAAAGTCCGTACTCAAAGACGAGTGACCAATGCTGTTTCTTTCTATGTGGGAAGCCATATGTCGCGGGGAGACGTAGGAGGTGCTCGTGGTTCCTGTACTATGCGATATTTTCATTAACGATTTGGGTATTGGTGTGGAGAGTACACTGCGATAATTAGTGGATGACACCAAATTGAAAGGGTCTGAAATCAAGAAGCTTCAATTCAATAAAGACAAGTGCAAAGTCCCATACTTAGGAAGCAAATTGTCCGGCTCTAACTGGCAGCGGTGGGGCTTCGGATGGAGCATTTTGTCCGGCTTTGGGCAACAGACATTAGCACGAAAGAAGTGGACCTACTGGGGTGTGTCCAGAGGAGAGCTACAAAAATGGTGAAAGTTTTAGAATACCTGAACTATGTGGAAAGGTTAAAGAAAACTCGGTATAGTTAGACCTGAGAAATGAAAATTGAGGGATGGGCAGGGGGGCGGTATCTGATAGCTGATTTCATGGATGTTCAGGGCTGTTATAGAGGGGATGGTGTTCAATTGTTGACCACGTCCACTAAAGGAAGCACAAGGAGGAACTATTTTACTCTGAAGCTAGGGAGTTTTAAGTTATATATAGGCCTAAAATTTTTAACTTGGATGATAGTTAAGCACTGATTTTAGACTTCCAAGGGAAGTTGCGGAATCCCTATCCCCGGAAGATAGAAAGAACAGGTTGGCCAGACACCTGTCAGGGACGATCTAGGTGTACTTGGTTCAGCCTCAGCTCACTGGGCGGCACTAGATGGACTCTTGAGGTTCCTTCCACTGCTACATTACAAAGATTCTACAATTCTGTATAATATTTAGAGCAGGAAACTATATTCTAATTGAGAGTTATATATTTAGTTTAATTCTATGTGAGACACGTAACAACGTGGTATTTCCTCCCTGTAGAGGGCCTGCATAATTCCATTAACCAATTAATGTACCTGATTCTTCTCTTACTTATGGATTTGAGTGGGATTGGTTAGTACATAGGGTTGGTATTGACCATCGGCACAGGGGAGAATTTCACACGGAGTATTTCGAAAGAAAGAATGGAGGGGAAAGGAAAACCAGAAGGCCAATATTAAGATGCAGCATAATTTTTAATGGGAATGAGCGTCGGAGTTCACACTTACAGAATGAGTTAATGCAAAGCACACAGACTGTATATTCAGGGTTACAATAGGAACTACAATGCATCACTATCTCTAAAGTGATGCATTTGACACAAGATGTTCTGTTCTCTTTCTCACACCTGCAGAATTGAAAACCGTGTCCCGTTTTTCATCCAATTAAGTTACTTGTTCCTTTCAGCCTCAAAGAGGACAAAGCGCAATATGAGCATAAGACTAAGCTGCACAATTCTTAGACCGTACAGTTAAGGTAACACGTAAGAAGGGAAGACTTTGATCGGCCTGATTTACACACAGCCCCCACTGATTTCATGTGGAGTTGTAGGTGCTCCTTTTCCATTAGCTAAGAGGCGAATCTCCATCGTCACTTTCATTTCCTGGTTGTTTCTTGTTCTGTGGATCTTTCTTTAACATGGGCCACAGCTTCCAAAGCGGGAAGAATAGCACTTCCTACCATAGCTCTTCCCATACCCATAGAAGCCGCCGTATTTGCCTCCATATCCGCCCCCGTATCCACCACCATACCCAGCACCGGATCCACCTCCATAAGCACCCCCAGATCCAACTGAGCCACCAAAACTACCACCTCCATATAGGCCCCCATACCCATAGGGTAAATATGGTAAGGTGCTTCCCACAACGCTGTCTTGAGGGCAGGTAGCAAGAATCGGTCCCGGGAATCTCACGACAACCGGCGGTGCATAGACCACTGCGCTCGAGTCGCCGCATGAGGTGAGACAAGGCTCGTTCCAGGCATCAACATACGGGTCTGGGCAGATATCGGGATAACATGGCGGGCGTGGGTAACACAGAGCTTTGCTGGAAGACATCTTTTGGGATTGTGGTATACCTGAAACACACAGTGGGGAGCAGAGTAGACATTACACACAATTCTGAGTGTTACAAGAGATTCCGAGCTCTCTGTTTCTTGAGGCCACTTCAATACAACCCTAAATCTTCTTCTTAAACCTTCCAAAAGCTTTCCTGCTACCTTCAGAGTAAACCAGTTTTTCACTGCTCAAGGCAGCCATTAAGCTGTGGAGAATGCCTATGAAATGAGTGGTTATTATCCCTGTGGCAGGTTAGAGGCTCAGTTGAAGTGACTTGAGTCACTGGGTGACCTGGGAGAAGAACTCAGGCCCTCCTGATTGAGATTAATGAGAAAATTGAGCATGTGAACTCAGGATCTCCTAAATGCTACTACTGGGAATGGTCCCCAGGTGTACTGCCCCCTCGATATGCAGAGAGGAGAATATAACAAAAGTAATTATTTGGAATGGGCGGCTCCCGATCCCATCTGTAGATTTGAAAATCCCAACCTGCTATTGCTAAGACTGCATGCACCACGCTCAGCAAGTGACAAGCTACAGAACGTCTCCTACGGAAAGCATGATGCCCCCTTCTCCTGCGTTTCTAGAGTCGCAGAGTATTGGTGAAGCATTCAGTTCATATTTAAAACTATCACTAAAACAACTAGGGTTAAATAGACTTACCCAGTGCACCAAGGGGATGAAGTCAAGAGAAGTGGATAGAACAACCCGCACTTCCCAGCACCTTTATATGCTTTCTTAGCCAATGGGAAGCAGAGGGAACACCCCTCGTACACTGAGACCTGATCATTAACCAAAGCAAATGTTTTCTTGCCTGGCTAAAGCCTCTAATTGTGGCAATGGCTTTGATCATGGTTAAACAATTACTCAATTCTCAGTCCCAAATAGGATGACATGCATATTACACTCTGCAGTTCCTGTCCTCTTAAATCTTTATAGCAAGATAGCTTCCTGGTATCATCCTACTAACTTCCTTGGTGTCAACACAGGAATAAATCTAGTTCCATTTCTTTCATTCTGCTTTGAATGATTTCACACTATGAGGGTGACTCAGGGATGTATCATAAGCACAATCTGCTTTCATGCACAGGATTCCATGTTAGTTCATTACATCCAAAGTAGAATCTAATTAGTGGCAAGGTGTTTACTCTGGAACTCCTTGGTAGGTAGGAGAGTTTATTGGGCATGCTTAAAATCCCCACCTGTAATTCTTTACTATGTGTTTGAGCCATTATGTTTTTGAAATCCTTGGATAAATTTTTAATCTGTTCAATAGCCTTCAAACAGGCCATCTAGGTTACAATAGTCTCCTGGAAACAGGGCAGCACATGCCCTCGGCTTAAGTTAAAACACTCTGAAGTTTTCAAAATAGAACTGAAGCAGGATCGAAGAGGTTCATATTATTTATGTTCACCCCTGATTGTCAGCCTAATGCTATCAGACATTCCAGTCTGAAGAGATGTCCAGTCAAGTGATCCGTGTATTAAGGTTAGGCACTCACATGGGGATCACAACAGAACAACCGAAGCCAGACTACCTCAGGCTTCGTCTAGATTTGCAGCAAAAAGTGGGGGTAGTTGAACGGGCATCTTTCCAACGAGTTGAGATGAAAAAGCAGTTGAAAAAATGTGGGCAATGGTGGGGTAGTTTCTAGAAGAGAAGGACCTTGCATCCTTTGCGAAGGTAAATCATGCCCTAGATTAGTCTAATTTCTGCTGGAAGCTCATTCCTCAACTATCTCGCCATGACTAAGTGGACTTCATTTCGATCTCTCATGTGAGTCTTCCTGGGCTTTTTTTGTCAGGAGCATTGCCCCAGAAGAAAACCACCCTCTTGTGAGGTCATTAATGGAGAAGCAGTCCCAAGATTTTAATCCCAAATCTTTATACAACCCTGCAGTAGGGGGACCTTAAGTGTCCTGTTCTGATCCTCTGGTGAGTCCCTAACCTTAAACCACTGATCACTTGACAGGACATCTCTTCGGACTGGAATATCTATTAGCGCTAGACTGAAAATCAGAGTTGAACACAAGATAATATGCACCACTTCGATCCTGCTTCAGTTCTACTTCGAAAGCTTAGGAGGGATTTAACTTAAGCACTGGGCATGATCTGGACCTCTTTCTAGGAGAGTATTGTCACCCAGAAGGCCTGGTACGAAGGCCATTAAAGGGACTGAAAAAGTATCAATGGATTTCAAAAACATATTGTCTCAAACACATAGTGAAGAGTTGTGGCTGGGGATCCTAAGCATGCCGCAGAAACTCTCCCATCCGCCAAGGAGTTCCAAGGGGACACTCCACCTTGCTGCTAATTAGTTACCAGTTTGGGTATAACAAACGCACATGGAATTCTGTACATGACAGCAGATTGTAGTAATACACCCCTGAGTCACCCTCATACTGTGAAGTAATTCAAAGCAGAACAATAAAAATAGATCTCCATTTATATCCGTGTTGACACCAAGCACGTTAATCGGATGATACCAGGAAGGTATCTTGCCCATAAAGATTTCAGATGACAGAAACTGCAGGGTGTATTGTGCATGTCATCCTATGTGAGACTGAGAATTGAGTAATTGATTAACCATGATCAAAGCCATTACAACAAGGAGAGGAATTAGCCAGGCAAAAAAACATTTGGTTTGGTTAAGGATCAGGTCTCAGTTGCATAAGGGGTGTTTCCTCTGCTTCCCATTGGCTAAGAATGTATATAAAAGTGCTTGGAACTGCAGGTTGTTCTATCCACTTCTCCTGACTTCATCGCCTTCGTGAACGGGGTAAGTCTATTTAACACAATTGCCTCCAATTGTTGCTTTCGTGATAATATTAACTATGGACTGAATCCTGCACCACTACGATGTGATTTTTGATCTGTTGGAGCAGAGGGCACCTTGCTTTCGATAAGAGAGTTTCTGTAGCTTTCCAATTGAAGACCTTGGTGGACGCAGTCTTATAAATAGCAGGTGGTGATTTTCAAATCTTCATATGGGGTTGGGACCCTCTCATTTGCAGTAAATGGGGATTGGACACGGAAATCCCTTAGAGCATTATGACAAATCTCAGCCTCAGGCTACTTTGATTATTGACTGCACTAGTCTGACTCGATACGCATTGCCAGATCCTCAGCTGACTTCACTGGAACTGTGACTTCAACAGAAAGATTTACCCCGGCTGATGGTCTGACCCTACTCTCTCCATAAAACTATGGAGATCAGCTTTCATATATAACTATTGAACAGCAATGTGACTATTCTTGTCAGTTTAGTAGATACAGCTCGAAGGCATAATTGAAACCAAGAGTTTTGAAGGGATATATAGGTGTTCTCCTGCAGGGAAAAGCTAGCCTCTGCTTTACAGGTGCTAGAAAGGGAACTCACTCCATAATGGACAAATTCGCGGTACTTGTACGTTAATCTGAAGCATAATAGAGAAGCATAGTGTGATGATGCTATTAGAGACAGGATACTGGCCGAGATGGACAGCTGATCTTTTCCAGTATGGCCATACTTAATTTCTTAGTGGTACAAATTAAAACCCGTGTCTCTTACCTCTCAGATAATTGCCTTACCCATCAGCATAGTGTATTTCACTCTTTGCATGTACAGCGCTCAGCGCAATGGGGCACCATTCTCAGTTGTAGCATGTGGGAAAGATGGGAATTCCAAAGATCAATTCTAGCCTTACCTACAATGCGGAGGGCCTGAGTTCTACTCCCAGTTTACCCTGTGACTTCCACTGAGCATCTAGTAATGTGCCTTAGGGATAATAATCACTCATTTTATAGGGGTTTTGTGCAGCTTAATGGTTCCCTGACGCAGTGAAAATGTGGCTTACTGAGAATGTGCTGAGAAAGCTTTTCATCAGAGTTTGAAGATTTAAAAAGAAGGGTCAGGGGATGGATGGGGGTGGCCTCAAAAAAAAAAAGAGAGAGAGCAGGAGAACTAGAAAGGTGGAACCAGGGGATGGAGATGTTAGAAGGTCAAAGCAGAGGTGATCTCAAGGAAAACTGGCCAATAAAGGCTGAGTAGATGAAGAAAAGTTCATAGATGGGACTCAAAGAAATAGGAAAGTTGCTTGGCATGGGAAGGAGGGAGACAGACTGTGCGAAGGCATCACAGGAGTTGGTTAGACAGAAGACTTAGGGTGAACAGGGTTAAAGGGAAGAAATGGGATCAGACATGGATCTTTTTTTAAATGGACCTCCTTATCATCTATTACTTATTACACCAGCTGTGCATCTCCAATGCCACTGTGAATTCCATGTAATGTCTACTCTGCTCCTCACTGTGTGTTTCAGGTATATCACAATCACAAAAGATGTCTTCCAGCAAAGCTCTGTGTTACCCACGCCCACCATGTTATCCCAACATCTGCCCAGACCCATATGTTGATGCCTGGAACGAGCCTTGTGTCACATCGTGCGGAGACTCGAGCGCAGTGGTCTATGCACCACCGGTTGTCGTGAGATTCCCAGGACCAATTCTCGCTACCTGCCCTCAAGACAGCGTTGTGGGAAGCACCTTGCCAAATTTACCCTATGGATATGGGGGCCTATATGGAAGTGCTAGTTTCGGTGGTTCAGTCGGTTCTGGGGGTGCTTATGGAGGTGGATCCGGTGCTGGGTATGGTGGTGGCTACGGGGGCTTCTATGGATATGGGAAGAGCTATGGGAGGAAGTGCTATTCTTCCCGCTTTGGAAGCTGTGGTCCATGTTAAACCCAGAAGAAACGTCCACGGAACAAGAAACAACCAGGAAATGAAAGAGAAGATAAAGATTCCCCACTCACCGAATGGACGATGAGCACGTACATCTCCATATGACATCATTGGGGGCTGTGTACAAATCAGGCCTATCTATATTGTCCCCTTGTTATATATTACCTTAACTTTATAGTCTAATGCTTTTGCAGCTCCTCTTGTGCTTTATCCTATTTGATGCTGAAAGGTCTACAACAAGAGCTTAATTTGATGAAAAATGGAACATAATTTCAAAATGTACAGCTGAAAGAAAAACAGCAGAACATCTTGTGTGAAATGCACACTTTTTAGAGAGTGATTGCTTTTAGCTCCGATTGTTCCGCTGAAAATACATTCTCTGTGCTCTGCATTAATTCATTCTGCAATGTAAAGTGCACTGGTCATTCCCATTAAAAACTATGTGGCATTACATTCTTGACTTTCTGGTTTTCCTTTCTCCTCCATTCTTTTTTGCCAAAGCACTCTGGGTGAAATTCTCCCCTTTGCCGATGGTCAGTACCAGCCCTATGCCCTGCATCAATCACACTCAAGCGCATAAGTGAGAAGAGAATCAGGTATTTTAATTGGCCAATAGCACTGTCTAGGGCCCCTGCACAGGAGGGAGTTACCCCCTTGTTACACTTGTTTCTTTTAGAATGGGAATGAATAAATAAATAACTTTCAACAAGACTATGTTTCCCTGCTCTAAATATTCTACAGAATCATAGAATTCTGTAAGTATAAGGGTGGAGGACACCTTCAGAGGTCATGTAAAGGGCAACAAAAATGATTTGGGGTATGGAACGGCTTCCGTATGAGGAGAGATTAATAAGACTGGGACTTTTCAGCTTCTAAAAGAGATGGCTAATGGGAGCTATGATTGAGGTCTATAAAATCATGACTGGTGTAGAGAAAGCAGATAGGGAAGTGTTGTTTACTCCTTCTCATAACACAAGAACTAGGGGTCACCCAATGAAATTAATAGGTCGCAGGTTTAAAACAAATAAAAGGAAGTATTTCTTCATATAACGCAGTCAACCTGTGGAACTCCGTGCCAGAGGATGTTGTGACAGCCAAGACCATAACAGGGTTCAAAAAAAACCGAGATAAATTCATGGAGGACAGGTCCATCAATGGCTATTAGCCAGGATGGGCAGGAATGGTGTCCCTAGCCTCTGTTTGCCAGAAGCTGGGAATGGGCGACACGAGATGGATCACTTGATGACGACTTCTTCTGTTCAGTCCCTCTTGGGCACCAGGCACTGCCCGCTCTCGGAAGACAGGATACTGGGCTAGATGGACCATTGGTCTGACCCAGCAGGGCCATTCCTATGTTCTTATGTAGTCCATCTCTGTACACTCAGACAGGACCAAGCACACCTAAACAATCCCTGATGTGTTTGTATATCTTGTTCTTAAAACCTCCCGTGACGGGGATTCCATTACTTCCCTTAAAAGCCTAAAATCACAGCTTAACGATCATGATAGTTAGAAAGTTTATGCTTGTATGAAACCTCAATGTCCCTTGTTGCAGATTAAGTCAATTACTCCTTGTCCTACCATTAGTGTACATGGAGAACAATTGATCACCATCCTCTCTATAACTGCCCTGAACATACATGAAGACTGTTGTCAGGTCTCTCCCTCTGTTTTCAATTTCTGAAGTTTAAACATGCTCAGTTTTTTGTAACCTCACTTTGTAACTAGTGAAAAACAAGCTAGTGAAGAACCCACTAAGCTAGTGATGAAGACAAAAAAGGGTAAATTCTCATGTTAAACTGTTGTAATTCTTGGGTTACTCTGTAGAGGACAAAGGAGCAGTGCTGGGCTTTTACAAGTGCAAAGGAGAACAGAATCCAGACCTGTGTCTTGTACCAGAGGCAGGGCAAAGCCAAGCCTTTAATCTCGCCAAGCTATCTAGTTACGTCATGATTTTCGGAAGGATCAGGTGTTATTGGGAGACTCAGTTTTGGGCTGCCAGAGGAACATTCATGGAGTTCTCTTTTCAGAAGACGAGTGCTGAGCAATATCAGAAAGGCCCTGTCATGGTAACTCAAGTTGAGCACCCGAGACGTGAGGCATCAGAAATCACTAGTCACTTCTGAAAATCTTGGCCTTGGTTCTAGTCATAGATACCCTGACACATTTTGCTCAGATCGATTCCCTCTCTTCGGTCTCCTCATATGCAAGACTGACTCAGTCTTTTCCCCCGTGGCTCTCCGACACTGTCCCGCATCGGGGTGAGGTTGCATACCTGGACTCGGGATGGCATGGACTTAGTGCTCCTCCCAATCCATGGCAGCCAGCTTGGCACTGGATTATGGCTCGAGTTTCTCCCCGGCTCTGAGGAGACCTCTCTTTGCCTGGGACGTAGCTGCAAACCTCTCTGGCCCCTTTGGTTCATCTTGGAAAGGAGCAAAGAGCAATTCAGTCTTTCTTCCTGCTTCAGACAAAATTGGAATGTGTGGAAACCCAAACACAATTTGGCGTGACATGAAAAGCTGGCTGGTGGGCAAGTTTTAGGGCAAGCAGTTGGCAGGATTTAGCTGGAGATTGGGATACACGTGCTGAATTTACATTCTTCTGATGTTTATATCACTATTTTGTTTTCTATGTCCTGGTACATTTTCTCATAATTTTGCTGCATGTGTAGTTTTTCAAGGGGCGCACGTGCAATCAGTATTTGAGGTGGGATGATGGGAGGGATCTATATCTCCCAGCTCTCTGGAATTGAGCTGTGGATGGGACTGAAAGACTCACCACAGAAAATATCCCTGTTTCCTGGTCCTTCTCCCCTACAGCTCCTCATCCTTCCGGTTACAGCTGCAGAGACTAACAGAAAGGCAGCCTATCTCTTTATGAGCAAGTTACAGTTGAGATGAAATTTCTAAAATGTGGTTGCATAACTGGCAGAAAGTCCGTACTCAAAGACGAGTGACCAATGCTTTTTCTTTCTATGTGGGAAGCCATATGTCGCGGGGAGACGTAGGAGGTGCTCGTGGTTCCTGTACTATGCGATATTTTCATTAACGATTTGGGTATTGGTGTGGAGAGTACACTGCGATAATTAGTGGGTGACACCAAATTAAAAGGGTCTCAAAGCCCTTTGGAGGCAGGACTTGAATTCCAACTGACCTTAATAAATTGCAGAAAGGGTCTGAAATCAAGAAGCTTCAATTCAATAAAGACAAGTGCAAAGTCCCATACTTAGGAAGCAAATTGTCCGGCTCTAACTGGCAGCGGTGGGGCTTCGGATGGAGCATTTTGTCCGGCTTTGGGCAACAGACATTAGCACGAAAGAAGTGGACCTACTGGGGTGTGTCCAGAGGAGAGCTACAAAAATGGTGAAAGTTTTAGAATACCTGAACTATGTGGAAAGGTTAAAGAAAACTCGGTATAGTTAGACCTGAGAAATGAAAATTGAGGGATGGGCAGGGGGGCGGTATCTGATAGCTGATTTCATGGACGTTCAGGGCTGTTATAGAGGGGATGGTGTTCAATTGTTGACCACGTCCACTAAAGGAAGCACAAGGAGGAATGATTTTACTCTGCAGCTAGGGAGTTGTAAGTTATATATAGGCCTAAAATTTCTAACTTTGATGATAGTTAAGCACTGATTTTAGACTTCCAAGGGAAGTTGCGGAATCCCTATCCCCGGAAGATAGAAAGAACAGGTTGGCCAGACACCTGTCAGGGATGGTCTAGGTGTACTTGGTTCAGCCTCAGCTCACTGGGCGGCACTAGATGGACTCTTGAGGTTCCTTCCACTGCTACTTTACAAAGATTCTACAATTCTGTATAATATTTAGAGCAGGAAACTATATTCTAATTGAGAGTTATATATTTAGTTTAAATCTATGTGAGACAAGTAACAACATGGTATTTCCTCCCGGTAGGGGGCCTGCATAATTCCACTAACTAATTAATGTACCTGATTCTTCTCTTACTTATGGATTTGAGTGGGATTGGTTAGTACATAGGGTTGGTACTGACCATCGGCACAGGGGAGAATTTCACTCGGAGTGCTTTCGAAAGAAGGAATGGAGGGGAAAGGAAAACCAGAAGGCCAATATTAAGATGCAGCATAATTTTTAATGGGAATGAGCATCGGAGTTCACACTTACAGAATGAGTTAATGCAAAGCACAGAAACTGTATATTCAGGGTTACAATAGGAACTACAATGAATCACTATCTCTAAAGTGATGCATTTGACACAAGATGTTCTGTTCTCTTTTTCACACCTGCAGAATTGAAAACCGTGTCCCGTTTTTCATCCAATTAAGTTACTTGTTGTAGACCTTTCAGCCTCAAAGAGGACAAAGCACAATATGAGCATAAGACTAAGCTGCACAATTCTTAGATCGTACAGTTAAGGTAACATGTAAGAAGGGAAGACTTTGATCGGCCTGATTTACACACAGCCCCCACTGATTTCATGTGGAGTTGTAGGTGCTCCTTTTCCATTAGCTAAGAGGCGAATCTCCATCGTCGCTTTCATTTCCTGGTTGTTTCTTGTTCCGTGGATCTTCCTTTAACATGGGCCACAGCTTCCAAAGCGGGAAGAATAGCACTTCCTACTATAGCTCTTCCCGTACCCATAGAAGCCCCCGTATTTGCCTCCATATCCGCCCCCGTATCCACCACCATACCCAGCACCGGATCCACCTCCATAAGCACCCCCAGATCCAACTGAGCCACCAAAACTACCACCTCCATATAGGCCCCCATATCCATAGGGTAAATATGGTAAGGTGCTTCCCACAACGCTGTCTTGAGGGCAGGTGGCAAGAATCGGTCCCGGGAATCTCACGACAACCGGCGGTGCATAGACCACTGCGCTCGAGTCGCCGCACGATGTGACACAAGGCTCATTCCAGGCATCAACATATGGGTCTGGGCAGATGTCGGGATAACATGGCGGGCGTGGGTAACACAGAGCTTTGCTGGAAGACATCTTTTGGGATTGTGGTATACCTGAAACACACAGTGGGGAGCAGAGTAGACATTACACACAATTCTGAGTGTTACAAGAGATTCCGAGCTCTCTGTTTCTTGAGGCCACTTCAATACAACCCTAAATCTTCTTCTTAAACCTTCCAAAAGCTTTCCTGCTACCTTCAGAGTAAACCAGTTTTTCACTGCTCAAGGCAGCCATTAAGCTGTGGAGAATGCCTATGAAATGAGTGGTTATTATCCCTGTGGCAGGTTAGAGGCTCAGTTGAAGTGACTTGAGTCACTGGGTGACCTGGGAGAAGAACGCAGGCCCTCTTGATTGAGATTAATGAGAGAATTGAGCATGTAAACTCCAGGATCTCCTAAATGCTACTACTGGGAATGGTCCCCAGGTGTACTGCCCCCTCGATATGCAGAGAGGAGAATATAACAAAAGTAATTATTTGGAATGGGCGGCTCCCGATCCCATCTGTAGATTTGAAAATCCCAACCTGCTATTGCTAAGACTGCATGCACCACGCTCAGCAAGTGACAAGCTACGGAACGTCTCCTACGGAAAGTACGATGCCCCCTTCTCCTGCGTTTCTAGAGTCACAGAGTATTGGTGAAGCATTCAGTTCATATTTAAAACTATCACTAAAACAACTAGGGTTAAATAGACTTACCCAGTGCACCAAGGGGATGAAGTCAAGAGAAGTGGATAGAACAACCCGCACTTCCCAGCACCTTTATATGCTTTCTTAGCCAATGGGAAGCAGAGGGAACACCCCTCGTACACTGAGACCTGATCATTAACCAAAGCAAATGTTTTCTTGCCTGGCTAAAGCCTCTAATTGTGGCAGTGGCTTTGATCATGGTTAAACAATTACTCAATTCTCAGTCCCAAATAGGATGACATGCATATTACACTCTGCAGTTCCTGTCCTCTTAAATCTTTATAGCAAGATAGCTTCCTGGTATCATCCTACTAACTTCCTTGGTGTCAACACAGGAATAAATCTAGTTCCATTTCTTTCATTCTGCTTTGAATTATTTCACACTATGAGGGTGACTCAGGGATGTATCATAAGCACAATCTGCTTTCATGCACAGGATTCCATGTTAGTTCATTACATCCAAAGTAGAATCTAATTAGTGGCAAGGTGTTTACTCTGGAACTCCTTGGTAGGTGGGAGAGTTTATTGGGCATGCTTAAAATCCCCACCTGTAATTCTTTACTATGTGTTTGAGCCATTATGTTTTTGAAATCCTTGGATAAATTTTTAATCTATTCAATAGCCTTCAAACAGGCCTTCTAGGTTACAATAGTCTCCTGGAAACAGGGCAGCACATGCCCTCGGCTTAAGTTAAAACCCTCTGAAGTTTTCAAAATAGAACTGAAGCAGGATCGAAGAGGTTCATATTATTTATGTTCACCCCTGATTGTCAGCCTAATGCTATCAGACATTCCAGTCTGAAGAGATGTCCAGTCAAGTGATCCGTGTATTAAGGTTAGGCACTCACATGGGGATCACAACAGAACAACCAAAGCCAGACTACGTCAGGCTTCGTCTAGATTTGCAGCAAAAAGTGGGGGTAGTTGAACGGGCATCTTTCCAACGAGTTGAGATGAAAAAGCAGTTGAAAAAATGTGGGCAATGGTGGGGTACTTTGTAGAAGAGAAGGACCTTGCATCCTTTGCGCAGGTAAATCATGCCCTAGATTAGCCTAATTTCTGCTGGAAGCTCATTCCTCAACTATCTCGCCATGACTAAGTGGACTTCATTTCGATCTCTCATGTGAGCCTTCCTGGGCTTTTTTTGTCAGGAGCATTGCCCCAGAAGAAAACCACCCTCTTGTGAGGTCATTAATGGAGAAGCAGTCCCAAGATTTTAATCCCAAATCTTTATACAACCCTGCAGTAGGGGACCTTAAGTGTCCTGTTCTGATCCTCAGGTGAGTCCCTAACCTTAAACCACTGATCACTTGACAGGACATCTCTTCGGACTGGAATATCTATTAGCGCTAGACTGAAAATCAGAGTTGAACACACATAATATGCACCACTTCGATCCTGCTTCAGTTCTACTTCGAAAGCTTAGGAGGGATTTAACTTAAGCACTGGGCATGATCTGGACCTCTTTCTAGGAGAGTATTGTCACCCAGAAGGCCTGGTACGAAGGCCATTAAAGGGACTGAAAAAGTATCAATGGATTTCAAAAACATATTGTCTCAAACACATAGTGAAGAGTTGTGGCTGGGGATCCCAAGCATGCCTCAGAAACTCTCCCATCCTCCAAGGAGTTCCAAGGGGACACTCCACCTTGCTGCTAATTAGGTACCAGTTTGGGTATAACAAACGCACATGGAATTCTGTACATGACAGCAGATTGTAGTGATACACCCCTGAGTCACCCTCATACTGTGAAGTAATTCAAAGCAGAACAAGAAAAATGGATCTCCATTTGTATCCATGTTGACACCAAGCACGTTAATCGGATGATACCAGGAAGGTATCTTGCCCATAAAGATTTCAGATGACAGAAACTGCAGGGTGTATTGTGCATGTCATCCTATGTGAGACTGAGAATTGAGTAATTGATTAACCATGATCAAAGCTATTACAACAAGGAGAGGAATTAGCCAGGCAAAAAAACATTTGCTTTGGTTAATAATCAGGTCTCAGTGCATAAGGGGTGTTTCCTCTGCTTCCCCTTGGCTAAAAAAGCATATAAAGGTGCTGGGAACTGCGGGTTGTTCTATCCACCTCTCCTGACTTCATCGCCTTCTTGAACGGGGTAAGTCTATTTAACACAATTGCCTCCAATTGTTGCTTTCGTGATAATATTAACTATGGACGGAATCCTGCACCATTACAATGTGATTTTTGATCTGTTGGAGCAGAGGGCATCTTGCTTTCGATAAGAGAGTTTCTGTAGCTTTCCAATTGAAGACCTTGGTGGACGCAGTCTTATAAATAGCAGGTGGTGATTTTCAAATCTTCATATGGGGTTGGGACCCTCTCATTTGCAGTAAATGGGGATTGGACACGGAAATCCCTTAGAGCATTATGACAAATCTCAGCCTCAGGCTACTTTGGTTATTGACTGCACTAATCTGACTCGATATGCATTGCCAGATCCTCAGCTGACTTCATTGGAACTGTGACTTCAACAGAAAGATTTACCCCGGCTGATGATCTGACCCTACTCTCTCCATAAAACTATGGAGATCAGCTTTCATATATAACTATTGAACAGCAATGTGACTATTCTTGTCAGTTTAGTAGATACAGCTCGAAGGCATAATTGAAACCAAGAGTTTTGAAGGGATATATAGGTGTTCTCCTGCAGGGAAAAGCTAGCCTCTGTTTTACAGGTGCTAGAAAGGGAACTCACTCCATAATGGACAAATTTGCGGTACTTGTACGTTTGTCTGAAGCATAATATAGAAACATAGTGTGATGATGCTATTAGAGACAGGATACTGGCCGAGATGGACAGCTGATCTTTTCCAGTATGGCCATACTTAATTTCTTAGTGGTACAACTTAAAAACCGTATCTCTTACCTCTCAGATAATTGCCTTACCCATCAGCATAGTGTATTTCACTATTTGCATGTACAGCGCTCAGCGCAGTGGGGCACCATTCTCAGTTGTAGCATGTGGGAAAGATGGGAATTCCAAAGATCAATTCTAGCCTTACCTACAATGCGGAGGGCCTGAGTTCTACTCCCAGTTTACCCTGTGACTTCCACTGAGCACCTAGTAATGTGCCATAGGGATAATAATCACTCATTTTATAGGGGTTTTGTGCAGCTTAATGGTTCCCTGACGCAGTGAAAAGGTGGCTTACTGTGAATGTGCTGAGAGAGCTTTTCATCAGAGTTTGAAGTTTTAAAAAGAAGGGTCAGGGGATGGATGGGGGTGGCCTCAAAAAAAAAAAAAAAGAGAGAGAGCAGGAGGACTAGAAAGGTGGAACCAGGGGATGGAGATGTTAGAAGGTCAAAGCAGAGGTGATCTCAAGGAAAAGTGGCCAATAAAGGCTGAGTAGATAAAGAAAAGTTTGCGGATGGGACTCAAAGAAATAGGAAATTTTCTTGGCATGGGAAGGAGGGAGACAGACTGTGTGAAGGCGTCACAGGAGTTGGTTAGACAGAAGACTTAGGGTGAACAGGGTTAAAGAGAAGAAATGGGATCAGATATGGATCTTTTTTTAAATGGACCTCCTTATCATCTATTACTTATTACACCAGCTGTGAATCTCCTATGCCACTGTGAATTGCATGTAATGTCTACTCTGCTCCTCACTGTGTGTTTCAGGTATATCACAGTCCCAAAAGATGTCTTCCAGCAAAACTCTGTGTTACCCACGCCCGCCATGTTATCCCAACATCTGCCCAGACCCATATGTTGATGCCTGGAACGAGCCTTGTGTCACATCGTGTGGAGACTCGAGCGCAGTGGTCTATGCACCACCGGTTGTCGTGAGATTCCCAGGACCAATTCTCGCTACCTGCCCTCAAGACAGCGTTGTGGGAAGCACCTTGCCAAATTTACCCTATGGATATGGGGGCCTATATGGACGTGGTAGTTTCGGTGGCTCAGTCGGTTCTGGGGGTGCTTATGGAGGTGGATCCGGTGCTGGGTATGGTGGTGGCTACGGGGGCGTCTATGGATATGGGAAGAGCTATGGGAGGAAGTGCTATTCTTCCCGCTTTGGAAGCTGTGGTCCATGTTAAACCCAGAAGAAACGTCCACGGAACAAGAAACAACCAGGAAATGAAAGAGAAGATAAAGATTCCCCACTCATCGAATGGACGATGAGCACGTACATCTCCATATGACATCATTGGGGGCTGTGTACAAATCAGGCCTATCTATATTGTCCCCTTGTTATATATTACCTTAACTTTATAGTCTAATGCTTTTGCAGCTCCTCTTGTGCTTTATCCTATTTGATGCTGAAAGGTCTACAACAAGAGCTTAATTTGGTGAAAAATGGAACATAATTTCAAAATGTACAGCTGAAAGGAAAACAGCAGAACATCTTGTGTGAAATGCACACTTTTTAGAGAGTGATTGCTTTTAGCTCCGATTGTTCCGCTGAAAATACATTCTCTGTGCTCTGCATTAATTCATTCTGCAATGTAAAGTGCACTGGTCATTCCCATTAAAAACTATGTGGCACTACAGTCTTGACTTTCTGGTTTTCCTTTCTCCTCCATTCTTTTTTGCCAAAGCACTCTGGGTGAAATTCTCCCCTTTGCCGATGGTCAGTACCAGCCCTATGCACTGCATCAATCACACTCAAGCCCATAAGTGAGAAGAGAATCAGGTATTTTAATTGGCCAATAGCACTGTCGAGGGCCCCTGCACAGGAGGGAGTTACCCCCTTGTTACACTTGTTTCTTTTAGAATGGGAATGAATAAATAAATGACTTTCAACAAGACTATGTTTCCCTGCTCTAAATATTCTGTAGAATCATAGAATTCTGTAAGTATAAGGGTGGAGGACACCTTCAGAGGTCATGTAAAGGGCAACAAAAATGATTTGGGGTATGGAACAGCTTCCGTATGAGGAGAGATTAATAAGACTGGGACTTTTCAGCTTCTAAAAGAGATGGCTAATGGGAGCTATGATTGAGGTCTATAAAATCATGACTGGTGTATAGGAAGCAGATAGGGAAGTGTTGTTTACTCCTTCTCATAACACAAGAACTAGGGGTCACCCAATGAAATTAATAGGTAGCAGGTTTAAAACAAATAAAAGGAAGTATTTCTTCACATAACGCACAGTCAACCTGTGGAACTCCTTGCCAGAGGATGTTGTGACGGCCAAGACCATAACAGGGTTCAAAAAGAACGAGATAAATTCATGGAGGACAGGTCCATCAATGGCTATTAGCCAGGAGGGGCAGGGATGGTGTCCCTAGCCTCTGTTTGCCAGAAGCTGGGAATGGGCGACACGAGATGGATCACTTGATGACGACTTGTTCTGTTCAGTCCCTCTGGGGCACCAGGCACTGCCCGCTGTCGGAAGACAGGATACTGGGCTAGATGGACCATTGGTCTGACCCAGCAAGGCCATTCCTATGTTCTTATGTAGTCCATCTCTGTACACTCAGACAGGACCAAGCACACCTAAACAATCCCTGATGTGTTTGTATATCTTGTTCTTAAAACCTCCAGTGACGGGGATTCCATTACTTCCCTTAAAAGCCTAAAATCACAGCTTAACGATCATGATAGTTAGAAAGTTTATGCTAGTATGTAACCTAAATGTCCCTTGTTGCAGATTAAGTCAATTACTCCTTGTCCTACCATTACTGTACATGGAGAACAATTGATCACCATCCTCTCTATAACTGCCCTGAACATACATGAAGACTGTTGTCAGGTCTCTCCCTCTGTTTTCAATTTCTGAAGTTTAAACATGCTCAGTTTTTTGTAACCTCACTTTGTAACTAGTGAACAACAAGCTAGTGAAGAACCCACTAAGCTAGTGTTCTCATGTTAAACTGTTGTAATTCTGGGGTTACTCTGTAGAGGACAAAGGAGCAGTGCTGGGTTTTTACAAGTGCAAAGGAGAACAGAATCCAGACCTGTGTCTTGTACCAGAGGCAGGGCAAAGCCAAGCCTTTAATCTCGCCAAGCTATCTAGTTACGTCATGATTTTCTGAAGGATCAGGTGTTATTGGGAGACTCAGTTTTGGGCTGCCAGAGGAACATTCATGGAGTTCTCTTTTCAGAAGACGAGTGCTGAGCAATATCAGAAAGGCCCTGACATGGTAATTCGAGTTGAGCACCCGAGACGTGAGGCAACAGAAATCACTAGTCACTTCTGAAAATCTTGGCCTTGGTTCTAGTCATAGATACCCTGACACATTTTGCTCAGATCGATTCCCTCTCTTCGGTCTCCTCATATGCAAGACTGACTCAGTCTTTTCCCCCGTGGCTCTCCGACACTGTCCCGCATCGGGGTGAGGTTGCATACCTGGACTCGGGATAGCATGGACTTTGTGCTCCTCCCAATCCATGACAGCCAGCTTGGCACTGGATTATGGCTCGAGTTTCTCCCCGGCTCTGAGGAGACCTCTCTTTGCCTGGGACGTAGCTGCAAACCTCTCTGGCCCCTTTGGTTCATCTTGGAAAGGAGCAAAGAGCAATTCAGTCTTTCTTCCTGCTTCAGACAAAATTGGAATGTGTGGAAACCCAAACACAATTTGGCGTGACATGAAAAGCTGGCTGGTGGGCAAGTTTTAGGGCAAGCAGTTGGCAGGATTTAGCTGGAGATTGGGATACACGTGCTGAATTTACATTCTTCTGATGTTTATATCACTATTTTGTTTTCTATGTCCTGGTACATTTTCTCATAATTTTGCTGCATGTGTAGTTTTTCAAGGGGCGCACGTGCAATCAGTATTTGAGGTGGGATGATGGGAGGGATCTATATCTCCCAGCTCTCTGGAATTGAGCTGTGGATGGGACTGAAAGACTCACCACAGAAAATATCCCTGTTTCCTGGTCCTTCTCCCCTACAGCTCCTCATCCTTCCGGTTACAGCTGCAGACACTAACAGAAAGGCAGCCTATCTCTTTATGAGCAAGTTACAGTTGAGATGAAATATCTAAAATGTGGTTGCATAACTGGCAGAAAGTCCGTACTCAAAGACGAGTGACCAATGCTTTTTCTTTCTATGTGGGAAGCCATATGTCACGGGGAGACGTAGGAGGTGCTCGTGGTTCCTGTACTATGCGATATTTTCATTAACGATTTGGGTATTGGTGTGGAGAGTACACTGCGATAATTAGTGGGTGACACCAAATTAAAAGGGTCTCAAAGCCCTTTGGAGGCAGGACTTGAATTCCAACTGACCTTAATAAATTGCAGAAAGGGTCTGAAATCAAGAAGCTTCAATTCAATAAAGACAAGTGCAAAGTCCCATACTTAGGAAGCAAATTGTCCGGCTCTAACTGGCAGCGGTGGGGCTTTGGATGGAGCATTTTGTCCGGCTTTGGGCAACAGACATTAGCACGAAAGAAGTGGACCTACTGGGGTGTGTCCAGAGGAGAGCTACAAAAATGATGAAAGTATTAGAATACCTGAACTATGTGGAAAGGTTAAAGAAAACTCGGTATAGTTAGACCTGAGAAATGAAAATTGAGGGATGGGCAGGGGGGGCGGTATCTGATAGCTGATTTCATGGATGTTCAGGGCTGTTATAGAGGGGATGGTGTTCAATTGTTGACCACGTCCACTAAAGGAAGCACAAGGAGGAATGATTTTAATCTGCAGCTAGGGAGTTTTAAGTTATATATAGGCCTAAAAATTCTAACTTTGGTGATAGTTAAGCACTGATTTTAGACTTTCAAGGGAAGTTGCGGAATCCCTATCCCCGGAAGATAGAAAGAACAGGTTGGCCAGACACCTGTCAGGGATGGTCTAGGTGTACTTGGTTCAGCCTCAGCTCACTGGGCGGCACTAGATGGACTCTTGAGGTTCCTTCCACTGCTACTTTACAAAGATTCTACAATTCTGTATAATATTTAGAGCAGGAAACTATATTCTAATTGAGAGTTATATATTTAGTTTAATTCTATGTGAGACACGTAACAACATGGTATTTCCTTCCGGTAGGGGGCCTGCATAATTCCATTAACCAATTAATGTACCTGATTCTTCTCTTACTTATGGATTTGAGTGGGATTGGTTAGTACATAGGGTTGGTATTGACCATCGGCACAGTGGAGAATTTCACACGGAGTATTTCGAAAGAAAGAATGGAGGGGAAAGGAAAACCAGAAGGCCAATATTAAGATGCAGCATAATTTTTAATGGGAATGAGCGTCGGAGTTCACACTTACAGAATGAGTTAATGCAAAGCACAGAGACTGTATATTCAGGGTTACAATAGGAACTACAATGCATCACTATCTCTAAAGTGATGCATTTGACACAAGATGTTCTGTTCTCTTTCTCACACCTGCAGAATTGAAAACCGTGTCCCGTTTTTCATCCAGTTAAGTTACTTGTTGTAGACCTTTCAGCCTCAAAGAGGACAAAGCACAATATGAGCATAAGACTAAGCTGCACAATTCTTAGACCGTACAGTTAAGGTAACATGTAAGAAGGGAAGACTTTGATCGGCCTGATTTACACACAGCCCCCACTGATTTCATGTGGAGTTGTAGGTGCTCCTTTTCCATTAGCTAAGAGGCGAATCTCCATCGTCGCTTTCATTTCCTGGTTGTTTCTTGTTCCGTGGATCTTTCTTTAACATGGGCCACAGCTTCCAAAGCGGGAAGAGTAACACTTCCTACCATAGCTCTTCCCATACCCATAGAAGCCCCCGTATTTGCCTCCATATCCGCCCCCGTATCCACCACCATACCCAGCACCTGATCCACCTCCATAAGCACCCCCAGATCCAACTGAGCCACCAAAACTACCACCTCCATATAGGCCCCCATACCCATAGGGTAAATTTGGCAAGGTGCTTCCCACAACGCTGTCTTGAGGGCAGGTAGCAAGAATCGGTCCCGGGAATCTCACGACAACCGGCGGTGCATAGACCACTGCGCTCGAGTCGCCGCACGATGTGACACAAGGCTCGTTCCAGGCATCAACATATGGGTCTGGGCAGATATCGGGATAACATCGCGGGCGTGGGTAACACAGAGCTTTGCTGGAAGACATCTTTTGGGATTGTGGTATACCTGAAACACACAGTGAGGAGCAGAGTAGACATTACATGGAATTAACAGTGGCATAGGAGATGCACAGCTGGTGTAATATGGTAATAGATGATAAGAAGGTGCATTTAAAAAAAGATCCATATCTGATCCCATTTCTTCCCTTTAACCCTGTTCACCCATTCACCCTAAGTCTTCTGTCTAACCAACCCCTGTGACGCCTTCGCACAGTCTGTCTCCCTCCTTCCCATGCCAAGAAACTTTCCTATTTCTTTGAGTCCCATCCGCAAACTTTTCTTCATCTACTCAGCCTTTATTGGCCACTTTTCCTTGAGATCACCTCTGCTTTGACCTTCTAACATCTCCATCCCCTGGTTCCACCTTTCTAGTCCTCCTGCTCTCTCTCTCTCTCTTTTTTTTTTTTTTTGAGGCCACCCCCATCCAACCCCTGACCCTTCTTTTAAATTTTCAAACTCTGATGAAAAGCTTTCTCAGCACATTCACAGTAAGCCACCTGTTCACTGCTTCAGGGAACCATTAAGCTGCACAAAACCCCTATAAAATGAGTGATTATTATCCCTATGGTACGTTACTAGATGCTCAGTGGAAGTCACAGGGTAAACTGGGAGTAGAACTCAGGCCCTCCGCATTGTAGGTAAGGCTAGAATTGATCTTTGGAATTCCCATCTTTCCCACATGCTACAACTGAGAATGGTGCCCCATTGCGCTGAGCGCTGTACATGCAAAGAGTGAAATACACTATGCTGATGGGTAAGGCAATTATCTGAGAAGTAAGAGACACGGGTTTTAAGTTGTACCACTAAGAAATTAAGTATGGCCATACTGGAAAAGATCAGCTTTCCATCTCGGTCAGTACCCTGTCTCTAATAGCATCATCACACTATGTTTCTATATTATGCTTCAGATTAACGTACAAGTACAGCGAATTTGTCCATTATGGAGTGAGTTCCCTTTCTAGCACCTGTAAAGCAGAGGCTAGCTTTTCCCTGCAGGAGAACACCTATATATCCCTTCAAAACTCTTGGTTTCAATTATACCTTCGAGCTGTATCTACTAAACTGACAAGAATAGTCACATTGCTGTTCAATAGTTATATATGAAAGCTGATCTCCATAGTTTTATGGAGAGAGTAGGGTCAGATCATCAGCCGGGGTAAATCTTTCTGTTGAAGTCACAGTTCCAAGGAAGTCAGCTGAGGATCTGGCAATGCGTATGAAGTCAGATTAGTGCAGTCAATAATCAAAGTAGACTGAGGCTGAGATTTGTGATAATACTCTAAGGGATTTCCGTGTCCAATCCCCATTTACTGCGAATGAGAGGGTCCCAACCCCATATGAAGATTTGAAAATCACAACCTGCTATTTATAAGACTGCGTCCACCAAGGTCTTCAATTGGAAAGCTACAGAAACTCTCTTATCGAAAGCAAGGTGCCCTCTGCTCCAACAGATCAAAAATCACATCGTAGTGGTGCAGGATTCAGTCCATAGTTAATATTATCACGAAAGCAACAATTGGAGCCAATTGTGTTAAATAGACTTACCCCGTTCACGAAGGCGATGAAGTCAGGAGAAGTGGATAGAACAACCTGCAGTTCCAAGCACTTTTATATACATTCTTAGCCAATGGGAAGCAGAGGAAACACCCCTTATGCACTGAGACCTGATCCTTAACCAAACCAAATGTTTTTTTGCCTGGCTAATTCCTCTCCTTGTTGTAATGGCTTTGATCATGGTTAATCAATTACTCAATTCTCAATCTCACATAGGATGACATGCACAATACACCCTGCAGTTTCTGTCATCTGAAATCTTTATGGGCAAGATACCTTCCTGGTATCATCCGATTAATGTGCTTGGTGTCAACACGGATATAAATGGAGATCTATTTTTCTTTTTCTGCTTTGAATTACTTCACAGTATGAGGGTGACTCAGGGGTGTATCACTACAATCTGCTGTCATGTACAGAATTCCATGTGCGTTTGTTATATCCAAACTGGTAACTAATTAGCAGCAAGGTGGAATGTCCCCTTGGAACTCCTTGGCGGATGGGAGACTTTCTGCGGCATGCTTAGGATCCCCAGCCACAACTCTTCACTATGTGTTTGAGACAATAGGTTTTTGAAATCCATTGATACTTTTTCAGTCCGTTTAATGGCCTTCGTACCAGGCCTTCTGGGTGACAATATTCTCCTAGAAAGAGGTCCAGATCATGCCCAGTGCTTAAGTTAAATCCCTCCTAAGCTTTCGAAGTAGAACTGAAACAGAATCAAAGTGGTACATATTATTTGTGTTCAACTCTGATTTTCAGTCTAGCGCTAATAGACATTCCAGTCCGAAGAGATGTCCTGTCAAGTGATCAGTGGTTTAAGGTTAGGGACTCACCTGAGGATCAGAACAGGACACTTAAGGTCCCCCTACTGCAGGGTTGTATAAAGATTTGGGATTAAAATCTTGGGACTGCTTCTCCATTAATGACCTCACAAGAGGGTGGTTTTCTTCTGGGGCAATGCTCCTGACAAAAAAAGCCCAGGAAGACTCACATGAGAGATCGAAATGAAGCCCACTTAGTCATGGCAAGATAGTTGAGGAATGAGCTTCCAGCAGAAATTAGGCTAATCTAGGGCATGATTTACCTTCGCAAAGGATGCAAGGTCCTTCTCTTCTAGAAACTACCCCACCATTGCCCACATTTTTTCAACTGCTTTTTCATCTCAACTCGTTGGAAAGATGCCTGTTCAACTACCCCCACTTTTTGCTGCAAAACTAGACGAAGCCTGATGTAGTCTGGCTTTGGTTGTTCTGTTGTGATTCCCATGTGAGTGCCTAACCTTAATACACTGATCACTTGACTGGACATCTCTTCAGACTGGAATGTCTAATAGCATTAGGCTGACAATCAGGGGTGAACATAAATAATATGAACCTCTTCGATCCTGCTTCAGTTCTATTTTGAAAACTTCAGAGGGTTTTAACTTAAGCTGAGGGCATGTGCTGCCCTGTTTCCAGGAGACTATTGTAACCTAGAAGGCCAGTGAAGAATTACAGGTGGGGATTTTAAGCATGCCCAATAAACTCTCCCACCTACCAAGGAGTTCCAGAGTAAACACCTTGCCACTAATTAGATTCTACTTTGGATGTAATGAACTAACATGGAATCCTGTGCATGAAAGCAGATTGTGCTTGTGATACATCCCTGAGTCACCCTCATAGTGTGAAATCATTCAAAGCAGAATGAAAGAAATGGAACTAGATTTATTCCTGTGTTGACACCAAGGAAGTTAGTAGGATGATACCAGGAAGCTATCTTGCTATAAAGATTTAAGAGGACAGGAACTGCAGAGTGTAATATGCATGTCATCAAATGTGGGACTGAGAATTGAGTAATTGTTTAACCATGATCAAAGCCATTGCCACAATTAGAGGCCTTAGCCAGGCAAGAAAACATTTGCTTTGGTTAATGATCAGGTCTCAGTGTATGAGGGGTGTTCCCTCTGCTTCCCATTGGCTAAGAAAGCATATAAAGGTGCTGGGAAGTGCGGGTTGTTCTATCCACTTCTCTTGACTTCATCCCCTTGGTGCACTGGGTAAGTCTATTTAACCCTAGTTGTTTTAGTGATAGTTTTAAATATGAACTGAATGCTTCACCAATACTCTGTGACTCTAGAAACGCAGGAGAAGGGGGCATTGTGCTTTCCGTAGGAGACGTTCTGTAGCTTGTCACTTGCTGAGCGTGGTGCATGCAGTCTTAGCAATAGCAGGTTGGGATTTTCAAATCTACAGATGGGATCGGGAGCTGCCCACTCCAAATAATTACTTTTATTATATTCTCCTCTCTGCATATCGGGTGGGCAGTACACCTGGGGACCATTCCCAGTAGTAGCATTTAGGAGATCCTGGAGTTCACATGCTCAATTCTCTCATTAATCTCAATCAGGAGGGCCTGAGTTCTTCTCCCAGGTCACCCAGTGACTCAAGTCACTTCAACTGAGCCTCTAACCTACCACAGGGATAATAACCACTCATTTCATAGGCGTTCTCCACAGCTTAATGGTTGCCTTGAGCAGTGAAAAGCTGGTTTACTCTGAATGTAGCAGGTAAGCTTTTGGAAGGTTTAAGAAGAAGATTTAGGGTTGTATTGAAGTGGCCTCAAGAAACAGAGAGCTCGGAATCTCTTGTAACACTCAGAATTGTGTGTAATGTCTACTCTGCTCCCCACTGTGTGTTTCAGGTATACCACAATCCCAAAAGATGTCTTCCAGCAAAGCTCTGTGTTACCCACGCCCGCCATGTTATCCCGATATCTGCCCAGACCCATATGTTGATGCCTGGAACGAGCCTTGTGTCACATCGTGCGGAGACTCGAGCGCAGTGGTCTATGCACCACCGGTTGTCGTGAGATTCCGAGGACCGATTCTTGCTACCTGCCCTCAAGACAGCGTTGTGGGAAGCACCTTACCATATTTACCCTATGGGTATGGGGGCCTATATGGAGGTGGTAGTTTTGGTGGCTCAGTTGGATCTGGGGGTGCTTATGGAGGTGGATCCGGTGCTGGGTATGGTGGTGGATACGGGGGCGGATATGGAGGCAAATACGGGGGCTTCTATGGGTATGGGAAGAGCTATGGTAGGAAGTGCTATTCTTCCCGCTTTGGAAGCTGTGGCCCATGTTAAAGAAAGATCCACGGAACAAGAAACAACCAGGAAATGAAAGCGACAATGGAGATTCGCCTCTTAGCTAATGGAAAAGGAGCACCTACAACTCCACATGAAATCAGTGGGGGCTGTGTGTAAATCAGGCCGATCAAAGTCTTTCCTTCTTACATGTTACCTTAACTGTACGGTCTAAGAATTGTGCAGCTTAGTCTTATGCTCATATTGTGCTTTGTCCTCTTTGAGGCTGAAAGGTCTACAACAAGTAACTTAATTGGATGAAAAACGGGACACGGTTTTCAATTCTGCAGGTGTGAGAAAGAGAACAGAACATCTTGTGTCAAATGCATCACTTTAGAGATAGTGATTCATTGTAGCTCCTATTGTAACCCTGAATATACAGTCTCTGTGCTTTGCATTAACTCATTCTGTAAGTGTGAACTCCGACGCTCATTCCCATTAAAAATTATGCTGCATCTTAATATTGGCCTTCTGGTTTTCCTTTCCCCTCCATTCTTTCTTTCGAAAGCACTCCGGGCGAAATTCTCCCCTGTGCCGATGGACAATACCAACCCTATGTACTAACCAATCCCACTCAAATCCATAAGTAAGAGAAGAATCAGGTACATTAATTGGTTAATGGAATTATGCAGGCCCTCTACAGGGAGGAAATACCATGTTGTTACGTGTCTCACATAGAATTAAACTAAATATATAACTCTCAATTAGAATATAGTTTCCTGCTCTAAATATTATACAGAATTGTAGAATCTTTGTAAAGTAGCAGTGGAAGGAACCTCAAGAGTCCATCTAGTGCCGCCCAGTGAGCTGAGGCTGAACCAAGTACACCTAGACCATCCCTGACAGGTGTCTGGCCAACCTGTTCTTTCTATCTTCCGGGGATAGGGATTCCGCAACTTCCCTTGGAAGTCTAAAATCAGTGCTTAACTATCATCAAAGTTAGAAATTTTAGGCCTATATATAACTTACAACTCCCTAGCTGCAGAGTAAAATCATTCCTCCTTGTGCTTCCTTTAGTGGACGTGGTCAACAATTGAACACCATCCCCTCTATAACAGCCCTGAACGTCCATGAAATCAGCTATCAGATACCGCCCCCCTGCCCATCCCTCAATTTTCATTTCTCAGGTCTAACTATACCGAGTTTTCTTTAACCTTTCCACATAGTTCAGGTATTCTAAAACTTTCACCATTTTTGTAGCTCTCCTCTGGACACACCCCAGTAGGTCCACTTCTTTCGTGCTAATGTCTGTTGCCCAAAGCCGGACAAAATGCTCCATCCAAAGCCCCACCGCTGCCAGTTAGAGCCGGACAATTTGCTTCCTAAGTATGGGACTTTGCACTTGTCTTTATTGAATTGAAGCTTCTTGATTTCAGACCCTTTCTGCAATTTATCAAGGTCAGTTGGAATTCAAGTCCTGCCTCCAAAGGGCTTTGAGACCCTTTCAACTTGGTGTCATCCACTAATTATCGCAGTGTACTCTCCACACCAATACCCAAATCGTTAATGAAAATATCGCATAGTACAGGAACCACGAGCACCTCCTACCTCTCCCCGCGACATATGGCTTCCCACATAGAAAGAAACAGCATTGGTCACTCGTCTTTGAGTACGGACTTTCTACCAGTTATGCAACCACATTTTAGAAACTTCATCTCAACTGTAACTTGCTCATAAAGAGATAGGCTGCCTTTCTGTTAGTGTCTGCAGCTGTAACCGGAAGGATGAGGAGCTGTAGGGGAGAAGGACCAGGAAACAGGGATATTTTCTGTGGTGAGTCTTTCAGTCCCATCCACAGCTCAATTCCAGAGAGCTGGGAGATATAGATCCCTCCCATCATCCCACCTCAAATACTGAATGCACGTGCGCCCCTTGAAAAACTACACATGCACCAAAATTATGAGAAAATGTATCAGGACATACAAAACAAAATAGTGATATAAACATCAGAAGAATGTAAATTCAGCACGTGTATCCCAATCTCCAGCTAAATCCTGCCAACTGTTTGCCCTAAAATTTGCCCACCAGCCAGCTTTTCATGTCATGCCAAATTGTGTTTGGGTTTCCACACATTCCAATTTTGTCTGAAGCAGGAAGAAAGACTGAATTGCTCTTTGCTCACTTCCAAGATGAAAAAACGGGGCCAGAGAGGTTTGCAGCTACGTCCCAGGCAAAGAGAGGTCTCCTCAGAGCCGGGGAGAAACTTGAGCCATAATCCAGTGCCAAGCTGGCTGTCATGGATTGGGAGGAGCACTAAGTCCTTGCCATCCCCAGTACAAGAATGCAACCTCACCTTCACAACATCCTCTGGCAAGGAGTTCCACAGGTTGACTGTGCGTTATGTGAAGAAATACTTCCTTTTATTTGTTTTAAACCTGCTACCTATTAATTTCATTGGGTGACCCCTAGTTCTTGTGTTATGACAAGGAGTAAACAACACTTCCCTATCTGCTTTCTCTACACCAGTCATGATTTTATAGACCTCAATCATAGCTCCCATTAGCCATCTCTTTTAGAAGCTGAAAAGTCCCAGTCTTATTAATCTCTCCTCATACGGAAGCCGTTCCATACCCCAAATCATTTTTGTTGCCCTTTACATGACCTCTGAAGGTGCCCTCCACTCTTATACTTACAGAATTCTATGATTCTATAGAATATTTACAGCAGGGAAACATATTCTTGTTGAAAGTCATTTATTTATTCATTCCCATTTGTTAGGGGGCTTATTCCTTCACCCACTTACTTCCCTGGTCCTTCTCGCATGAACAGAGAGCAACAATACCCGAAGTCCAAAGGTGCAAACAATTCGATGTTTATTGGGGTGAACTTCCAGCAAGCATGATTCCAGTTTCCTTCCTTAGTGTCCTCCTTCCCAGCTCTGACACCACAAAGCCTTACACCTGTGTCCCTGTTCCCATTCCTGCCCTTAGACAAACGTTATTCCAATTTCCTTACTCCCATTCCCTGTTCCCATTTCCCCCTTTAGCAAAACATGGTTCCAATTTCCTTACCCCCATTCCCTGTTCCCATCTCCCCCCCTCCCACACACACCCTCCCACCCACACCCACTCACTTCCTGATTGACTGCAGACTATATAGTAAAACTTGAGTTCTGCTTAGCTATACCTTAACCAATCATTTTCCTGAAATTTAACTAACCAATCCTAACATATTGTAACATGATTATGTAACCAATTATATCCCACCACCTTAATTAGTTTACACCCAGCAAAATTAATTATACAGCAGACAGGAACAATCACAGAACCAGACAGATTATACAGACAAACAATAGCAAAGTGGGAACTATAATGACAAAACAATACAGAAGTGAGGATTTCACATCCCAGCTATTGGTAAGTGAGTTCTTGCCAGACAGGATGCTATCAAACTAAGTTTCCTTTTACATTTTCTAGGCACTTCCCTTTCTCTGGAGGTGATAGGCATTATCAGGACAGGATTTGTATCCTAACAGCCCAATAGCACCTTCTTTCAATGTGACTAGTTTGGAATGTGAGGAGGTGACCGGTCACTTCCTAGCTTATGGCTGCCTCTGCTGCTTAGCCAAAGGCCTTAGCCTAAGCACAGGGCCTCAGACTGTCACAGTAAGAAAAGGCCCTTACACCGGCAGACAGTGATTTTGATTCTCTTTTGTACCTCTATAACTAGCCAAGTGATAAGAATACACCTAAATTCTTAAAGTATAGGCCTTTACAGACAGGCCTGAATATCTATATCCTAACACTCCACCCCTTTTTTTTTTCCTTTTTCTTTTGGGATCCTCCTGCCCAGGTATCCCTGGAAAAGCATAGGACATATGGCGACACATTTCCTGATAGGGCCAGGCATCAAGGTGGAAGATGTCGATATTTCATTTGTCCCAGTGCCCCTTGTGTAGTATAGTGCCCTGCACCTTCTCCTCTGAAGGTGTCCTCCACCCTTATACTTACAGAATTCTATGATTCTATAGAATATTTAGAGCAGGGAAACATATTCTTGTTGAAAATCATTTATTTATTCATTCCCATTCTAAAAGAAACAAGTGTAACAAGGGGGTAACTCCCTCCTGTGCAGAGGCCCTAGACAGTGCTATTGGCCAATTAAAATACCTGATTCTCTTCTCACTTATGGGCTTGAGTGTGATTGATGCAGTGCATAGGGCTGGTACTGACCATCGGCAAAGGGGAGAATTTCACCCAGAGAGCTTTGGCAAAAAAGAATGGAGGAGAAAGGAAAACCAGAAAGTCAAGACTGTAATGCCACATAATTTTTAATGGGAATGACCAGTGCACTTTACATTGCAGAATGAATTAATGCAGAGCACAGAGAATGTATTTTCAGCGGAACAATCGGAGCTAAAAGCAATCACTCTCTAAAAAGTGTGCATTTCACACAAGATGTTCTGCTGTTTTCCTTTCAGCTGTACATTTTGAAATTATGTTCCATTTTTCACCAAATTAAGCTCTTGTTGTAGACCTTTCAGCATCAAATAGGATAAAGCACAAGAGGAGCTGCAAAACCATTCAACTATAAAGTTAAGGTAATATATAACAAGGGGACAATATAGATAGGCCTGATTTGTACACAGCCCCCAATGATGTCATATGGAGATGTACGTGCTCATCGTCCGTTCGTTGAGTGGGGAATCTTTATCTTCTCTTTCATTTCCTGGTGGTTTCTTGTTCCGTGGACGTTTCTTCTGGGTTTAACATGGACCACAGCTTCCAAAGCGGGAAGAATAGCACTTCCTCCCATAGCTCTTCCCATACCCATAGAAGCCCCCGTAGCCACCACCATACCCAGCACTGTATCCACCTCCATAAGCACCCCCGGAACCGACTGAGCCACCGAAACTACCACCTCCATATGGGCCCCCATATCCATAGGGTAAATTTGGCAAGGTGCTTCCCACAACGCTGTCTTGAGGGCAGGTAGCGAGAATTGGTCCCGGGAATCTCACGACAACCGGTGGTGCATAGACCACTGCGCTCGAGTCTCCGCACGATGTGACACAAGGCTCGTTCCAGGCATCAACATATGGGTCTGGGCAGATGTCGGGATAACATGGTGGGCGTGGGTAACACAGAGCTTTGCTGGAAGACATCTTTTGGGATTGTGATATACCTGAAACACACAGTGAGGAGCAGAGTAGACATTACATGCAATTCACAGTGGCATAGGAGATGCACAGCTGGTGTAATATGGTAATAGATGATAAGGAGGTCCATTTAAAAAAAGATCCATATCTGATCCCATTTCTTCCCTTTAACCCTGTTCACCCATTCACCCTAAGTCTTCTGTCTAACCAACCCCTGTGACGCCTTCGCACAGTCTGTCTCCCTCCTTCCCATGCCAAGCAACTTTCCTATTTCTTTGAGTCCCATCTATGAACTTTTCTTCATCTACTCAGCCTTTATTGGCCACTTTACCTTACAGTTACCTCTGCTTTGACCTTCTAACATCTCCATCCCCTGGTTCCACCTTTCTAGTCCTCCTGCTCTCTCTCTCTTTTTTTTTTTTTTTTTGAGGCCACCCCCATCCAACCCCTGACCCTTCTTTTTAAATCTTCAAACTCTGATGAAAAGCTTTCCCAGCACATTCATAGTAAGCCACCTTTTCACTGCTTCAGGGAACCATTAAGCTGCACAAAACCCCTATAAAATGAGTGATTATTATCCCTATGGCACATTACTAGGTGCTCAGTGGAAGTCACAGGGTAAACTGGGAGTAGAACTCAGGCCCTCCGCATTGTAGGTAAGGCTAGAATTGATCTTTGGAATTCCCATCTTTCCCACATGCTACAACTGAGAATGGTGCCCCATTGCGCTGAGCGCTGTACATGCAAAGAGTGAAATACACTATGCTGGTGGGTAAGGCAATTATCTGAGAGGTAAGAGACACGGGTTTTAAGTTGTACCACTAAGAAATTAAGTATGGCCATACTGGAAAAGATCAGCTGTCCATCTCGGCCAGTATCCTGTCTCTAATAGCATCATCACACTATGCTTCTCTATTATGCTTCTGATTAACGTGCAAGTACCGCGAATTTGTCCATTATGGAGTGAGTTCCCTTTCTAGGTTTCAGTGTAGCAGCCATGTTAGTCTAAGGTGCCACAAGTACTCCTTTTCTTTTTTCTCTTTTGAACACACCTAAAGCAGAGGCTAGCTTTTCCCTGCAGGAGAACACCTATATATCCCATCAAAACTCTTGGTTTCAATTATGCCTTCGAGCTGTATCTACTAAACTGACAAGAATAGTCACATTGCTGTTCAATACTTGTATATGAAAGCTGATCTCCATAGTTTTATGGAAAGAGTAGGGTCAGATCATCAGCCGGGGTAAATCTTTCTGATGAAAGAGGACTTGTGGCACCTTAGAGACTAACAAATTTATTTGAGCAGAAGCTTTCGTTAGTTACAGCTCACTTCATCGGATGCAACAAGGTGCCACAAGTACTCCTTTTCTTTTTGCGGATACAGACTAACACGGCTGCTACTCTGAAACCTTTCTGATGAAGTCACAGTTCCAGTGAAGTCAGCTGAGGATCTGGCAATGTGTATATTTATATATAAAGAGTCAGACTAGTGCAGTCAATAATCAAAGTAGACTGAGGCTGAGATTTGTGATAATACTCTAAGGGATTTCCGTGTCCAATCCCCATTTACTGCGAATGAGAGGGTCCCAATCCCATATGAAGATTTGAAAATCACAACCTGCTATTTATAAGACTGCGTCCACCAAGGTCTTCAATTGGAAAGCTACAGAAACTCTCTTATCGAAAGCAAGGTGCCCTCTGCTCCAACAGATCAAAAATCACATCGTAGTGGTGCAGGATTCAGTCCATAGTTAATATTATCATGAAAGCAACAATTGGAGCCAATTGTGTTAAATAGACTTACCCCGTTCACGAAGGTGATGAAGTCAGGAGAAGTGGATAGAACAACCCGCAGTTCCAAGCACTTTTATATACATTCTTAGCCAATGGGAAGCAGAGGAAACACCCCTTATGCACTGAGACCTGATCCTTAACCAAACCAAATGTTTTTTTGCCTGGCTAATTCCTCTCTTTGTTGTAATGGCTTTGATCATGGTTAATCAATTACTCAATTCTCAGTCTCACATAGGATGACATGCACAATACACCCTGCAGTTTCTGTCATCTGAAATCTTTATGGGCAAGATACCTTCCTGGTATCATCCGATTAATGTGCTTGGTGTCAACACGGATATAAATGGAGATCTATTTTTCTTGTTCTGCTTTGAATTACTTCATAGTATGAGGGTGACTCAGGGGTGTATCACTACAATCTGCTGTCATGTACAGAATTCCATGTGCGTTTGTTATACCCAAACTGGTAACTAATTAGCAGCAAGGTGGAATGTCCCCTTGGAACTCCTTGGCGGATGGGAGACTTTCTGCGGCATGCTTAGGATCCCCAGCCACAACTCTTCACTATGTGTTTGAGACAATATGTTTTTGAAATCCATTGATACTTTTTCAGTCCCTTTAATGGCCTTCGTACCAGGCCTTCTGGGTGACAATATTCTCCTAGAAAGAGGTCCAGATCATGCCCAGTGCTTAAGTTAAATCCCTCCTAAGCTTTCGAAGTAGAACTGAAGCAGGATCGAAGTGGTGCATATTATTTGTGTTCAACTCTGATTTTCAGTCTAGCGCTAATAGATATTCCAGTCCGAAGAGATGTCCTGTCAAGTGATCAGTGGTTTAAGGTTAGGGACTCACCTGAGGATCAGAACAGGACACTTAAGGTCCCCTACTGCAGGGTTGTATAAAGATTTGGGATTAAAATCTTGGGACTGCTTCTCCATTAATGACCTCACAAGAGGGTGGTTTTCTTCTGGGGCAATGCTCCTGACAAAAAAAGCCCAGGAAGACTCACATGAGAGATCGAAATGAAGCCCACTTAGTCATGGCGAGATAGTTGAGGAATGAGCTTCCAGCAGAAAATAGGCTAATCTAGGGCATGATTTACCTTTGCAAAGGATGCAAGGTCCTTCTCTTCTAGAAACTACCCCACCATTGCCCACATTTTTTCAACTGCTTTTTCATCTCAACTCGTTGGAAAGATGCCCACTCAACTACCCCCACTTTTTGCTGCAAATCTAGATGAAGCCTGACGTAGTCTGGCTTTGGTTGTTCTGTTGTGATCCCCATGTGAGTGCCTAACCTTAATACACGGATCACTTGACTGGACATCTCTTCAGACTGGAATGTCTAATAGCATTAGGCTGACAATCAGGGGTGAACATAAATAATACGAACCTCTTCGATCCTGCTTCAGTTCTATTTTGAAAACTTCAGAGGGTTTTAACTTAAGCCGAGGGCATGTGCTGCCCTGTTTCCAGGAGACTATTGTAACCTAGATGGCCTGTTTGAAGGCTATTGAACAGATTAAAAATTTATCCAAGGATTTCAAAAACATAATGGCTCAAACACATAGTGAAGAATTACAGGTGGGGATTTTAAGCATGCCCAATAAACTCTCCCACCTACCAAGGAGTTCCAGAGTAAACACCTTGCCACTAATTAGATTCTACTTTGGATGTAATGAACTAACATGGAATCCTGTGCATGAAAGCAGATTGTGCTTATGATACATCCCTGAGTCACCCTCATAGTGTGAAATCATTCAAAGCAGAATGAAAGAAATGGAACTAGATTTATTCCTGTGTTGACACCAAGGAAGTTAGTAGGATGATACCAGGAAGCTATCTTGCTATAAAGATTTAAGAGGACAGGAACTGCAGAGTGTAATATGCATGTCATCAAATGTGGGACTGAGAATTGAGTAATTGTTTAACCATGATCAAAGCCATTGCCACAATTAGAGGCCTTAGCCAGGCAAGAAAACATTTGCTTTGGTTAATTATCAGGTCTCAGTGTATGAGGGGTGTTCCCTCTGCTTCCCATTGGCTAAGAAAGCATATAAAGGTGCTGGGAAGTGCGGGTTGTTCTATCCACTTCTCTTGACTTCATCCCCTTCGTGCACTGGGTAAGTCTATTTAACCCTAGTTGTTTTAGTGATAGTTTTAAATATGAACTGAATGCTTCACCAATACTCTGTGGCTCTAGAAACGCAGGAGAAGGGGGCATCGTGCTTTCCGTAGGAGACGTTCTGTAGCTTGTCACTTGCTGAGCGTGGTGCATGCAGTCTTAGCAATAGCAGGCTGGGATTTTCAAATCTACAGATGGGATCGGGAGCCGCCCACTCCAAATAATTACTTTTGTTATATTCTCCTCTCTGCATATCGAGGGGGCAGTACAACTGGGGACCATTCCCAGTAGTAGCATTTAGGAGATCCTGGAGTTCACATGCTCAATTCTCTCATTAATCTCAATCAGGAGGGCCTGAGTTCTTCTCCCAGGTCACCCAGTGACTCAAGTCACTTCAACTGAGCTTCTAACCTGCCACAGGGATAATAACCACTCATTTCATAGGCGTTCTCCACAGCTTAATGGTTGCCTTGAGCAGTGAAAAACTGGTTTACTCTGAAGGTAGCAGGTAAGCTTTTGGAAGGTTTAAGAAGAAGATTTAGGGTTGTATTGAAGTGGCCTCAAGAAACAGAGAGCTCGGAAACTCTTGTAACACTCAGAATTGTGTGTAATGTCTACTCTGCTCCCCACTGTGTGTTTCAGGTATACCACAATCCCAAAAGATGTCTTCCAGCAAAGCTCTGTGTTACCCACGCCCGCCATGTTACCCCGACATCTGCCCAGACCCATATGTTGATGCCTGGAACGAGCCTTGTCTCACCTCATGCGGCGACTCGAGCGCAGTGGTCTATGCACCGCCGGTTGTCGTGAGATTCCCGGGACCGATTCTTGCTACCTGCCCTCAAGACAGCTTCGTGGGAAGCACCTTACCATATTTACCCTATGGGTATGGGGGCCTATATGGAGGTGGTAGTTTTGGTGGCTCAGTTGGATCTGGAGGTGCTTATGGAGGTGGATCCGGTGCTGGGTATGGTGGTGGATACGGGGGCGGATATGGATGCAAATACGGGGGCTTCTATGGGTATGGGAAGAGCTATGGTAGGAAGTGCTATTCTTCCCGCTTTGGAAGCTGTGGCCCATGTTAAAGAAAGATCCACGGAACAAGAAACAACCAGGAAATGAAAGCGACGATGGAGATTCGCCTCTTAGCTAATGGAAAAGGAGCACCTACAACTCCACATGAAATCAGTGGGGGCTGTGTGTAAATCAGGCTGATCAAAGTCTTCCCTTCTTACGTGTTACCTTAACTGTACGGTCTAAGAATTGTGCAGCTTAGTCTTATGCTCATATTGCGCTTTGTCCTCTTTGAGGCTGAAAGGTCTACAACAAGTAACTTAATTGGATGAAAAACCGGACACGGTTTTCAATTCTGCAGGTGTGAGAAAGAGAACAGAACATCTTGTGTCAAATGCATCACTTTAGAGATAGTGATTCATTGTAGTTCCTATTGTAACCCTGAATATACAGTCTCTGTGCTTTGCATTAACTCATTCTGTAAGTGTGAACTCCGACGCTCATTCCCATTAAAAATTATGCTGCATCTTAATATTGGCCTTCTGGTTTTCCTTTCCCCTCCATTCCTTCTTTCGAAAGCACTCCGAGTGAAATTCTCCCCTGTGCCGATGGTCAATACCAACCCTATGTACTAACCAATCCCACTCAAATCCATAAGTAAGAGAAGAATCAGGTACATTAATTGGTTAATGGAATTATGCAGGCCCTCTACCGGAAGGAAATACCATGTTGTTACTTGTCTCACATAGATTTAAACTAAATATATAACTCTCAATTAGAATATAGTTTCCTGCTCTAAATATTATACAGAATTGTAGAATCTTTGTAAAGTAGCAGTGGAAGGAACCTCAAGAGTCCATCTAGTGCCGCCCAGTGAGCTGAGGCTGAACCAAGTACACCTAGACCATCCCTGACAGGTGTCTGGCCAACCTGTTCTTTCTATCTTCCGGGGATAGGGATTCCGCAACTTCCCTTGGAAGTCTAAAATCAGTGCTTAACTATCATCAAAGTTAGAAATCTTAGGCCTATATATAACTTAAAACTCCCTAGCTGCAGATTAAAATCATTCCTCCTTGTGCTTCCTTTAGTGGACGTGGTCAACAATTGAACACCATCCCCTCTATAACAGCCCTGAACATCCATGAAATCAGCTATCAGATACCGCCCCCCTGCCCATCCCTCAATTTTCATTTCTCAGGTCTAACTATACCGAGTTTTCTTTAACCTTTCCACATAGTTCAGGTATTCTAAAACTTTCACCATTTTTGTAGCTCTCCTCTGGACACACCCCAGTAGGTCCACTTCTTTCGTGCTAATGTCTGTTGCCCAAAGCCGGACAAAATGCTCCATCCGAAGCCCCACCGCTGCCAGTTAGAGCCGGACAATTTGCTTCCTAAGTATGGGACTTTGCACTTGTCTTTATTGAATTGAAGCTTCTTGATTTCAGACCCTTTCTGCAATTTATCAAGGTCAGTTGGAATTCAAGTCTTGCCTCCAAAGGGCTTTGAGACCCTTTCAACTTGGTGTCATCCACTAATTATCGCAGTGTACTCTCCACACCAATACCCAAATCGTTAATGTAAATATCGCATAGTACAGGAACCACGAGCACCTCCTACGTCTCCCCACGACATATGGCTTCCCACATAGAAAGAAACAGCATTGGTCACTCGTCTTTGAGTATGGACTTTCTACCAGTTATGCAACCACATTTTAGAAACTTCATCTCAACTGTAACTTGCTCATAAAGAGATAGGCTCCCTTTCTGTTAGTCTCTGCAGCTGTAACCGGAAGGATGAGGAGCTCTAGGGGAGAAGGACCAGGCAACAGGGATATTTTCTGTGGTGAGTCTTTCAGTCCCATCCACAGCTCAATTCCAGAGAGCTGGGAGATATAGATCCCTCCCATCATCCCACCTCAAATACTGATTGCACGTGCGCCCCTTGAAAAACTACACATGCAGCAAAATTATGAGAAAATGTACCAAGACATACAAAACAAAATAGTGATATAAACATCAGAAGAATGTAAATTCAGCACGTGTATCCCAATCTCCAGCTAAATCCTGCCAACTGCTTGCCCTAAAACTTGCCCACCAGCCAGCTTTTCATGTCACGCCAAATTGTGTTTGGGTTTCCACACATTCCAATTTTGTCTGAAGCAGGAAGAAAAACTGAATTGCTCTTTGCTCCCTTCCAAGATGAAAAAACGGGGCCAGAGAGGTTTGCAGCTACGTCCCAGGCAAAGAGAGGTCTCCTCAGAGCCGGGGAGAAACTCGAGCCATAATCCAGTGCCAAGCTGGCTGTCATGCATTGGGAGGAGCACTAAGTCCTTGCCATCCCCAGTACAAGAATGCAACCTCACCTTCACAACATCCTCTGGCAAGGAGTTCCACAGGTTGACTGTGCGTTATGTGAAGAAATACTTCCTTTTATTTGTTTTAAACCTGCTACCTATTAATTTCATTGGGTGACCCCTAGTTCTTGTGTTATGACAAGGAGTAAACAACACTTCCCTAACTGCTTTCTCTACACCAGTCATGATTTTATAGACCTCAATCATAGCTCCCATTAGTCATCTCTTTTAGAAGCTGAAAAGTCCCAGTCTTATTAATCTCTCCTCATACGGAAGCCGTTCCATACCCCAAATCATTTTTGTTGCCCTTTACATGACCTCTGAAGGTGCCCTCCACTCTTATACTTACAGAATTCTATGATTCTATAGAATATTTAGAGCAGGGAAACATATTCTTGTTGAAAGTCATTTATTTATTCATTCCCATTTGTTAGGGGGCTTATTCCTTCACCCACTTACTTCCCTGGTCCTTCTCGCATGAACAGAGAGCAACAATACCCGAAGTCCAAAGGTGCAAACAATTCGATGTTTATTGGGGTGAACTTCCAGCAAGCATGATTCCAGTTTCCTTCCTTAGTGTCCTCCTTCCCAGCTCTGACACCACAAAGCCTTACACCTGTGTCCCTGTTCCCATTCCTGCCCTTAGACAAACGTTATTCCAATTTCCTTACTCCCATTCCCTGTTCCCATTTCCCCCTTTAGCAAAACATGGTTCCAATTTCCTTACCCCCATTCCCTGTTCCCATCTCCCCCCCTCCCACACACAGCCTCCCACCCACACCCACTCACTTCCTCATTGACTACAGATTATATAGTAAAACTTGAGTTCTGCTTACCTATACCTTAACCAATCATTTTCCTGAAATTTAACTAACCAATCCTAACATATTGTAACATGATTATGTAACCAATTATATCCCACCACCTTAATTAGTTTACACCCAGCAAAATTAATTATACAGCAGACAGGAACAATCACAGAACCAGACAGATTATACAGACAAACAATAGCAAAGTGGGAACTATAATGACAAAACAATACAGAAGTGAGGATTTCACATCCCAGCTATTGGTAAGTGAGTTCTTGCCAGACAGGATGCTATCAAACTAAGTTTCCTTTTACATTTTCTAGGCACTTCCCTTTCTCTGGAGGTGATAGGCATTATCAGGACAGGATTGTATCCTAACAGCCCAATAGCACCTTCTTTCAATGTGACTAGTTTGGAATGTGAGGAGGTGACCGGTCGCTTCCTAGCTTATGGCTGCCTCTGCTGCTTAGCCAAAGGCCTTAGCCTAAGCACAGGGCCTCAGACTGTCACAGTAAGAAAAGGCCCTTACACCGGCAGACAGTGATTTTGATTCTCTTTTGTACCTCTATAACTAGCCAAGTGATAAGAATACACCTAAATTCTTAAAGTATAGGCCTTTACAGACAGGCCTGAATATCTATATCCTAACACTCCACCCCTTTTTTTTTTTCCTTTTTCTTTTGGGATCCTCCTGCCCAGGTATCCCTGGAAAAGCATAGGACATATGGCGACACATTTCCTGATAGGGCCAGGCATCAAGGTGGAAGGTGTCGATATTTCATTTGTCCCACTGCCCCTTGTGTAGTATAGTGCCCTGCACCTTCTCCTCTGAAGGTGTCCTCCACTCTTATACTTACAGAATTCTATGATTCTATAGAATATTTAGAGCAGGGAAACATATTCTTGTTGAAAATCATTTATTTATTCATTCCCATTCTAAAAGAAACAAGTGTAACAAGGGGGTAACTCCCTCCTGTGCAGAGGCCCTAGACAGTGCTATTGGCCAATTAAAATACCTGATTCTCTTCTCACTTATGGGCTTGAGTGTGATTGATGCAGTGCATAGGGCTGGTACTGACCATCGGCAAAGGGGAGAATTTCACCCAGAGTGCTTTGGCAAAAAAGAATGGAGGAGAAAGGAAAACCAGAAAGTCAAGAATGTAATGCCACATAATTTTTAATGGGAATGACCAGTGCACTTTACATTGCAGAATGAATTAATGCAGAGCACAGAGAATGTATTTTCAGCGGAACAATCGGAGCTAAAAGCAATCACTCTCTAAAAAGTGTGCATTTCACACAAGATGTTCTGCTGTTTTCCTTTCAGCTGTACATTTTGAAATTATGTTCCATTTTTCATCAAATTAAGCTCTTGTTGTAGACCTTTCAGGATCAAATAGGATAAAGCACAAGAGGAGCTGCAAAAGCATTCGACTATAAAGTTAAGGTAATATATAACAAGGGGACAATATAGATAGGCCTGATTTGTACACAGCCCCCAATGATGTCATATGGAGATGTACGTGCTCATCGTCCATTCGGTGAGTGGGGAATCTTTATCTTCTCTTTCATTTCCTGGTTGTTTCTTGTTCCGTGGGCGTTTCTTCTGGGTTTAACATGGACCACAGCTTCCAAAGCGGGAAGAATAGCACTTCCTCCCATAGCTCTTCCCATACCCATAGAAGCCCCCGTAGCCACCACCATACCCAGCACTGTATCCACCTCCATAAGCACCCCCAGAACCGACTGAGCCACTGAAACTACCACCTCCATATGGGCCCCCATATCCATAGGGTAAATTTGGCAAGGTGCTTCCCACAACGCTGTCTTGAGGGCAGGTAGCGAGAATCGGTCCCGGGAATCTCACGACAACCGGCGGTGCATAGACCACTGCGCTCGAGTCTCCGCACGATGTGACACAAGGCTCGTTCCAGGCATCAACATATGGGTCTGGGCAGATGTCGGGATAACATGGCGGGCGTGGGTAACACAGAGCTTTGCTGGAAGACATCTTTTAGGATTGTGATATACCTGAAACACACAGTGAGGAGCAGAGTAAACATTACATGCAATTCACAGTGGCATAGGAGAGGCACAGCTGGTGTAATATGGTAATAGATGATAAGGAGGTCCATTTAAAAAAAGATCCATATCTGATCCCATTTCTTCCCTTTAACCCTGTTCACCCATTCACCCTAAGTCTTCTGTCTAACCAACCCCTGTGATGCCTTCGCACAGTCTGTCTCCCTCCTTCCCATGCCAAGCAACTTTCCTATTTCTCTGAGTCCCATCCGCAAACTTTTCTTCATCTACTCAGCCTTTATTGGCCACTTTTCCTTCCAATTACCTCTGCTTTGACCTTCTAACATCTCCATCCCCTGGTTCCACCTTTCTGGTCCTCCTGCTCTCTCTCTTTTTTTTTTTTGAGGCCACCCCCATCCATCCCCTGACCCTTCTTTTTAAATCTTCAAACTCTGATGAAAAGCTTTCCCAGCACATTCACAGTAAGCCACCTTTTCACTGCTTCAGGGAACCATTAAGCTGCACAAAACCCCTATAAAATGAGTGATTATTATCCCTACGGCATGTTACTAGATGCTCAGTGGAAGTCAGAAGGTAAACTGGGAGTAGAACTCAGGCCCTCCGCATTGTAGGTAAGGCTAGATTTGATCTTTGGAATTCTCATCTTTCCCACATGCTACAACTGAGAATGGTGCCCGATTGCGCTGAGCGCTGTACATGCAAAGAGTGGAATACACTATGCTGATGGGTAAGGCAATTATCTGAGAGGTAAGAGACACGGGTTTTAAGTTGTACCACTAAGAAATTAAGTATGGCCATACTGGAAAAGATCAGCTTTCCATCTCGGCCAGTATCCTGTCTCTAATAGCATCATCACACTATGCTTTTATATCATACTTCTGATTAACGTGCAAGTACCGCGAATTTGTCCATTATGGAGTGAGTTCCCTTTCTAGGTTTCAGTGTAGCAGCCATGTTAGTCTAAGGTGCCACAAGTACTCCTTTTCTTTTTTCTCTTTTGAACACACCTAAAGCAGAGGTTGGCTTTTCCCTGCAGGAGAACACCTATATAGCCCATCAAAACTCTTGGTTTCAATAATACCTTCGAGCTGTATCTACTAAACTGACAAGAATAGTCACATTGCTGTTCAATACTTGTATATGAAAGCTGATCTCCATAGTTTTATGGAAAGAGTAGGGTCAGATCATCAGCCCAGGTAAACCTTTCTGATGAAAGAGGACTTGTGGCACCTGAGAGACTAACAAATTTATTTGAGCAGAAGCTTTCGTTAGTTACAGCTCACTTCATCGGATGCAACAAGGTGCCACAAGTACTCCTTTTCTTTTTGCGGATACAGACTAACACGGCTGCTACTCGGAAACCTTTCTGATGAAGTCACAGTTCCAATGAAGTCAGCTGAGGATCTGGCAATGTGTATATTTATATATAAAGAGTCAGACTAGTGCAGTCAATAGTCAAAGTAGACTGAGGCTGAGATTTGTCATAATGCTCTAAGGGATTTCCGTGTCCAATCCCCATTTACTGCAAATGAGAGGGTCCCAACCCCATATGAAGATTTGAAAATCACCACCTGCTATTTATAAGACTGCGTCCACCAAGGTCTTCAATTGGAAAGCTACAGAAACTCTCTTATCGAAAGCAAGGTGCCCTCTGCTCCAACAGATCAAAAATCACATCATAGTGGTGCAGGATTCAGTCCATAGTCAATATTATCACGAAAGCAACAATTGGAGGCAATTGTGTTAAATAGACTTACCCCGTTCACGAAGGCGATGAAGTCAGGAGAAGTGGATAGAACAACCCGCAGTTCCAAGCACTTTTATATACATTCTTAGCCAATGGGAAGCAGAGGAAACACCCCTTATGTACTGAGACCTGATCCTTAACCAAACCAAACCAAACCTGGCTAATTCCTCTCTTTGTTGTAATGGCTTTGATCATGGTGAATCAATTACTCAATTCTCAATCAAACATAGGATGACATGCATAATACACCCTGCAGTTTCCATCATCTGAAATATTTATGGCTAGGATACCTTCCTCGTATCAGTCTATTAACTTGCTTGGTGCCAACACGGGCATAAATGTCGTTTCATTCTTATTGTTCTGCTTTGAATTACTTCACAGTATGAGGGTGACTCAGGGGTGTATCACTACAATCTGCTGTCATGCACAGAATTCCATGTGAGTTTGTTATACCCAAACTGGTAACTAATTAGCAGCAAGGTGGAGTTTACCCTTGGAACTCCTTGGCGGATGGGAGAGTTTATTCAGCATGGTTAGGATCCCCCCCCATAACTCTTCACTATGTGTTTGAGACAATATGTTTTTAAATCCATTGACACTTTTTCAGTCCGTTTAATGGCCTTCGTACCAGGCCTTCTGGATGACATTACTCCCCTAGAAAGAGGTCCAGATCATGCCCAGTGCTTAAGTTAAATCCCTCCTAAGCTTTCAAAGTAGAACTGAAGCAGGATCGAAGTGGTACATATTATTTGTGTTCAACCCTGATTTTCAGTCTACTGTTGTATAAAGATTTGGGATTAAAATCTTGAAACTGCATCACCACAAGAGGGTGGTTTTCTTCTAGGGCAATGCTCCTGACAAAATAAGCCCAGGAAGATTCACATGAGAAATGGAAATAAAGCCCACTTAGTCATGGCGAGATAGTTGAGGAATGAGCTTCCAGCAGAAATTAGACTAATCCAGGGTATGATCTACCTTCGCAAAGGTTGCAAGGTCCTTCTCTTCTAGAAACTACCCCACCATTGCCCACATTTTTTCAACTGCTAGCTACACGCTCAGCAGCACTTTCTAGGACCAGGGCTTTAGGAAGAAGAAAAGACTCTATGAAGTTTACCAGGTAAATAGAAGGGAGGTTAACGATTTTGCAACAACAAAGACTTCTCTCTAGAGGTAGCCTGACATAGTTTCGCCTTGGTTGTTCTGTTGTGATCCTCATGTGAGTGACTAACTTAAATCCACTGATCACTTGACAGGACATCTCTTCAGGCTGGAATGTCTAATAGCATTAGGCTGACAATCAGGGGTGAACATAAATAATATGAACCACTTCGATCCTGCTTCAGTTCTATTTTGAAACTTCAGAGGATTTTAACTTAAGCCGAGGGCATGTGCTGCCCTGTTTCCAGGAGACTATTGTAACCTAGAAGGCCTGTTTGAAGGCTAGTGAACAGATCAAAAATTTATCCAAGGATTTCAAAAACATAATGGTTCTAACACACAGTGAAGAATTACAGGTGGGGATTTTAAGCATGCCCAATAAACTCTCCCACCTACCAAGGAGTTCCAGAGTAAACACCTTGCCACTAATTAGATTCTACTTTGGATGTAATGAACTAACATGGACTCCTGTGCATGAAAGCAGATTGTGTTAGTGATACATCCCTGAGTCACCCTCATAGTGTGAAATAATTCAAAGCAGAATGAAAGAAATGGAACTAGATTTATTCCTGTGTTGACACCAAGGAAGTTAGTAGGATGACACCAGGAAGCTATCTTGCTATAAAGGTTTAAGAGGACAGGAACTGCAGAGTGTAATATGCATGTCATCCTATGTGGGACTGAGAATTGAGTAATTGTTTAACCATGATCAAAGCCACTGCAACAATTAGAGGACTTAGCCAGGCAAGAAAACGTTTGGTCTGGTTAATTATCAGGTCTCAGTGCATGAGGGGTGTTCCCTCTGCTTCCCATTGGCTAAGAAAGCATATAAAGGTGCTGGGAAGTGCGGGTTGTTCTATCCACTTCTCTTGACTTCATCCCCTTCGTGCACTGGGTAAGTCTATTTAACTCAATTTGCACTAATTGTTGTTTAGGGACAATTTTAAATATGAACTGAATCCTTCACCAATACTCTGTGACTTTGGATCTGTTGGAGCAGAGGGCATCTTGGTTTACGTAACAGACTTTCTGTAGTTTGTCAATTACAGACCTTGTTTCTTGTAGTTTCTCAGTTAAAGTCTTAGAAATATCAGGTTGGGATTTTCAAATCTACAGATGGGATTGGGACACCCTCCACCCCATTCCCATTAATTATATTCGGGGATTATATTATGAAAATTCCTTACAGAATTATGACAGATCTCAGCCTCTGTCTACTTTGACTATTGACTGCATAACTGATCCTCAGCTGACTTCATTGGGGTCATAAAGGTTTACCTGGGCTGATGATCTGACCCTGCTGGTTGCACAAAATTATGAAAATCAGCTTTCATATATAACTATTGAACACAGCCCTGACTGTTCTTTTCAGTTTAGCTGATAGAGCTGTAACTATAGTTTAAACCAGGAGTTTTCAAGATATATATGTCTTCTCTTCCAGGGCAAAGCTAGCCTCTGCTTTAGGTGTGTTATAAAGAAACTCTCTTTTTAGGGAGTTGACTCCATAATGGACAACTTTAGGGTTTTTATACGTTAATCTGCAGCACTATTGGAGACATGACACTGGACAGGATGGACCACTGATATGTTCCAATATGGCAATACTTAACTTCTTAGTGGTACAACTTTAAAACTGTGTCTTCCATGTCCCACCTGGCCAAAAGCTTAATGTCTTTTACTCTTTGAATGCTCTTTTACGCTAATAAGCTGCTATAGGTATAACAACCACTCATTTCATATGGGTTTTTTGCAGCTTAATGCTTGCCTGAAAAGGTGGTCTACTCTGAATGTGCTAGGAAAGCTTTTTGAAGGTTTAAAAAGAAGGGTTAGGAGTTCTATGCGAGTGGCCTCAAGAAACAGAGTTGTGAATCTGCTATATCGCTATGAATTGTGTGTAATTGTGTGTCCTCTGCTCCCTACTGTGTGTTTCAGGTATACCGCAATCCCAAAAGATGTCTTCCAGCAAAGCTCTTTGTTACCCACGCCCGCCATGTTACCCCGACATCTGCCCAGACCCATATGTTGATGCCTGGAATGAGCCTTGTGTCACATCATGTGGAGACTCGAGCGCAGTGGTCTATGCACCACCGGTTGTCGTGAGATTCCCTGGACCAATTCTCGCTACCTGCCCTCAAGACAGCTTCGTGGGAAGCACCTTACCATATTTACCCTATGGGTATGGGGGCCTATATGGAGGTGGTAGTTTTGGTGGCTCAGTTGGATCCGGGGGTGCTTATGGAGGTGGATCCGGTGCTGGGTATGGTGGTGGATACGGGGGCGGATATGGAGGCAAATACGGGGGCTTCTATGGGTATGGGAAGAGCTATGGGAGGAAGTGCTATTCTTCCCGCTTTGGAAGCTGTGGTCCATGTTAAACCCAGAAGAAACGTCCACGGAACAAGAAACAACCAGGAAATGAAAGTGACGATGGAGATTCGCCTCTTAGCTAATGGAAAAGGAGCACCTACAACTCCACATGAACTCAGTGGGGGCTGTGTGTAAATCAGGCCGATCAAAGTCTTCCCTTCTTACATGTTACCTTAACTGTATAATCTAATGGCTTTGCAGCTTAGTCTTATGCTCATATTGTGCTTTGTCCTATTTGATGCATAACCATCTACAAGAAGTAACTTAATCTGATGAAAAATGGGACATGATTTTCAAATCTACAGCTTCAAGAAAGACAGCAGAACATCTTGTGTGAAATGCATCACTCTGGAGACGGTGACTGGTTGTAGCTCTTATTATAACCCGGAAAATACAGTCTCTGTACTCTGCATTAATTCATTCTGTAAATGTAAACACTGCTGCTCATTTCCATTAAAAATTATGCTGCATCATATTATCAGCCTTCTGGTTTTCCTTTCCCCTCCATTCTTTCTTTCCAAAGCACTCTGGGTGAAATTCTCCCCTGTGCAGATGGTCAGTACCAGCCCTATGTACTAATCAATCCCACTCAAGCTCGTCAGTAAGAAAGGATCAGGTGTATTACTTGTTCAAGTGCATTGTGCAGGCCCTCTGCACGGGGGGTGCGAGGATTGCCCCCTTGTTACACGTCATAGAAAATATCTAACTGAATAAATGACTTTCAATTAGAATATATTTCCCTGCTTCAAATATTATGCAGAATCATAGGCTAAGGCAGGACCAAGGACAGCTAGACCATCCCTGGCAGGTGTTTGTGTATCCTGTTCTTAAAATCCTCCAGTGATGGGGATTCCATAACTTCCCTTGAAAACTTAAAATCAGTACTTAGACATCATTACAGATGGAAAGTTTATGCTTATATTTTACTTAATCTCCCTTGTGGCAGATTAAGCCAATAAATTCCTTATTCTACCTTTAGTGCACATGGAGAACAGTTGATAGGCATCCTCTTTATAACAGCCCAGTTTTCTTTAACCTTTCCTCATAGTTCTGGTTTTCTAAACCTTTCATCATTTTTGTAGCTCTCCTCTGGACTCTGTCCAACTGGTCCACATCTTTCCTGCTGATGTCTTTTGCCCAGAACTGGACATAACACTCCACCCGAGGCCTCACCAGAGCCAATTAGAGCAGGACAATTTGCTTCCTAAACACAGAACTTTACACTTGACTCAAGATAAACAAAAGCTACAAAATCTGCATTGTTGAATCTCTGCTGCCTTTCTGGCTTTGCTCCTGATGTAGTTCTCAGGCTCTGATCTGATACCATGTTTACACCCATGTTGCCCTAATGTAAAGGACAATGCTAGGTTCAGGGCAATGGAGAAGAAGGCCCTTTGTTCCACTTGAAAATGTGTTCTCTGAACATGTGGATCCTGAGGTCCATATGAAAAATCAGTAGAACCATTCATTTGCCCTGCATTTCCATCAGAGGTCTCAGCTGACAGCTGTGTACAATGTCATCTTATCCCAGGGTAATACGGGGGAGAGAGTTAAATAAAAAAGTTTTTGCTCCTAGTGAAGCCATCTGGACCTTCAGCCACTGTCCTTATTGACTTCGTTCTGAGACACAGAATTATCCCTCAGAAGATGAACTCTCATATCTCCAGGATGACAGCAGTGTGTTCAGGGATCTATTGCGCTGCTCGCTACACATGTGCAGAATCTGTGATAGTCCCCATCTTGAAGAGTTAGCCAGCTCGAGCAGAATCCTGACCTGTATCTTGTACCAAAGACAGGGCAAAGCCAAGCCTTTAATCTATCCAATATATCTACTGGAACTATGAAATTCTAAAACTGCCTGTGTTTTTGGGTGCCTCAGTTTTGGGCTTCCAACTTGAGACTCGTACACGGAGATCCCATTGCAGATGGCAAGTTCTAAGGAATATCAGAAAGGGCCCATCACAAATCACTAGTCCCTTTTGAAAATCTTGGCCTAGGCTCTCATTATAGATTCCCTGAGTGGTCTTGGTCAGATCAATACCCCCATTTCAGTCTCTCCATATGTAACACTCAGCTGAGTTGTTTCCCCCTTGGCCCTCCCAAGTGTCCCACAGCGGGGCGTTGGCCAGCGAGGTTGGATTTGTTTTCCCTGCACGGATGTCATAGGCTTCTTGCTGCTCCCAATCAGTTACAGGAAGCTTGGAGTTGGGTTAAAGTACAGGTCTCTCCTCTGGCTCTAGGGAGCACGCTCATTGGCTGTGAGATAGCTGCACACCTCTCAAACCCCTTTGCTTCAGCTTAGGAAGAATCATAAGGCTATTTAGTCTTTCTCTCTGCTGTAGAACAGTTGGACTGTGTGGAAACCCAAACACAGTTTGGCTTGACCTGAAAATTTCTTTTGATGTGCCCATGCGCTGGTGGGCTAGACTTGGGGCAAGCAGTTGATTTTAACCTTGCAAGATTGTATTGGCATGTACCTGCTGAATCTACATTGTTGTGATATTGATATCAATATACTGGGGTTTTTTTGCACTGCACATGTTCTGGTACATTTTGTCACAATTTTGGATCATATGTAGTTTTTGCAGGGGCATACATTTATTCTGGATTTGAGCTGGGATGATGGGAGGGAAACATATCCCCCAGGTCTGTGGAATCAAGATGTAGCTGGGACTGTAAAACAACACAGAGGAAACCCCTGTTTCTCAGTCTTCCTACCCTATAGCTCCTAATCCGTCTCTTTAGGGCTTCAGACACTAACAAAACAGCTGCCTTTCTCATTCATAGCAACTTACGGTTCCACTGCTTTATGAGATCAGTCATTCCCACAACACCCATATGACACACGTAGTTATTATCTTCTTACCTCAGCAAATGTTGACTGATGCTCAGAGCTCAATTCAGTTGCCCAAGGCCACTCCAGTGGAAAGACTGGGACTAGAAATGAGGCACACCTCATTCTTAATAACCTTCTCAGTTATAATTTAAACTCTAATATCTCCAGGATACCAGCAGTGTGTTCAGCGCCCCATTGTGCTGCTGGCTAGGCAAGCCCAGAATTTGAGATGGTCCCCAGTTTGAAGAGTCATTTACTTAGTTTGATTCTATCTGAGACATGTGCACCAAAGGGAGAAATCCCCACTCTGTGCAGAGGGCCTCCACACAATGCTATTGATCAAGTAATGTACCTCATTCTCTTCTTACTTATGGGTTTGAGAGGGATTGATTAGTGCATAGGGCTGGTAAAGACCATCTGCACAGGGGATAATTTTACCCAGATTACTTTGGAAAGAAAGAATGGAGGGGAAAGGAAAACCAGAAGGCCAATATTGTGATGCAACATATTTTTCAATGGGAATGAGGGTCAGAGTTTGCACTTACAGAATGAATTAATGCAGAGCACTGAGAATGTATTTTCAGGGTTACAATAAGAGCTACAACCAATCACTGTCTCCAAGGTGACACATTTCAGACAAGATATTTTGCTGTCTTTCTTGTAGCTGTAGATTTGAAAATCATGTCCCATTTTTCACCAAATTAAGTTACTTGTAGACTGTTCAGCATCAAATAGGACAAAGCATAATATGAGCATAAGACTAAGTTGCAAAACTATAGAGCTCATAATGCTAAGGGAATATGTAACAAGAGGAAGGCATAGATAAGCGTGATTTATTCAGGTGACGAACACCCGCTACCCCCACTGAATTCAACTACAGTTGTTGATGCTCATTTTCCATTAGCTGTGTGGGGAATCTCCATCTTCTCTTTCATTTCCTGGTTGTTTCTTGTTCCATGGACTTGCTTCTGAGTTTAACATGGGCCACAACCTCCAAAGCAGGAAGAATAACACTTGCTACCATATCTCCTTCCATACCCGCATAAGCCCTCATATCCACCATCATATCCACCACCATAGCCACCCCCATATCCACCACCATAAACATCACTAGACCCAATTGAACCACCAAAGCTACCACCCCCATAGGAGCCCCCATATGCATAGGGTAAATTTGGTAAGGTGCTTCCCATGACGCTGTCTTGAGGGTAGGTAGCAAGAATAGGTCCCGGGAATCTCACAACAACTGGTGGTGCATAGACCACTGTGCTCGAGTCGCCACATGATGTGATATAAGGCTCGTTGCAGGCATCAACATATGGGTCTGGGCATAGTTGGGATAACATGGTGGGTGTGGGTAACACAGAGCTTTGCAGAAAGACATCTTTTGGGATTGTGGTATCCCTGCAATACACAGTGGCGAGCAGAGTGCACACAATTACACACAATTTGTAGTGAAATTGGATATTCACAGCTCTTGTAAGGCAGTAATAGCTGCTAGGTAGGTCTGTTTGTTACATGTGCCATATCTGCTCCCATTTCTTCCTTCTAGTCCTATTCACCCATTCACTCTAGACTTCTTCCTAACCAAACCCTGTGAAAACTTCTTACATTCTGGCTTCCTCCTTTCCATGCCAAGCATCTTTCTTCATTCTTTGGGTCCCACCCAGGAAACATTCTCCATCTGCTAAGCCTCGATGGGCCACTTTTCCTTGAGATCAGCACTACTTTGAGCTTGCACCAATCCATTCCATGCTTTCACCCTCTATTCTTCCTGCTCTTCGTTTCTTAAGGCGACTACCATCCCACCCCTAAACCTTCTTTTTAAATCTTCAGCACTAATCTATTGCTTTCCTAGCACATTCAGAGTAAACCACTTTTTCACTGCTTCAGGGAACCACTAAGCTGCACACTAAGCTGAAATGATATATTGTCCCTGTGGCTGGTTACTGGAGTCTCATTGGAAGTGACCTGCCCATCACTGCCGGGTGAGTCACTGGGTGAACTGGAAGTAGTCCTTTGGCCCTCCTGATTGATAGTAATGATAGGAAATACTAGAATTCAAATGACCAATTCTAACTGCTACAACTGAGAATGGTGCCCCATTGTGCTGGGCGCTGTACATGTAAGGAGTGAAATGCACTATGCTGGTGGGTAAGGCCCCCACCTGGCAATCTGTATTTATAGAAAGAGAGTCAGAGTAGTTTATTGTCAGAGCAACTGAGCCTGAGATGTGTCATAATTCTCTAAGGAATTTTCATGTCCAATTTCCAATGATAGTTACTGGGAACAAGGGGGTACCAATCCCATCTGTAGATTTGAAAATCCCAACAAGGTGGATAGAACAACCTGCAGTTCCCAACACCTTTATATGCTTTCTTAGCCAATGGGAAGCAGGGGAAACATGCTTTATGCACTGAGGCCTGATCATTGACCAAACAAAATGTTTTCTTGCCTGGCTAATTCCTCTAATTGTTGTAATGCCTTTGATCATGGTTAATCAATTACTCAATTCTCAGTCTCACATAGGATGACATGCACAATACAGCCTGCAGTTTCTGTCATCTTAAATCTTTATGGGCAGGATACATTCCCGGTATCATCCTATTAACTTCATTGGTGTCAACACAGGACTAAATCTAGTTCCATTTTCATTGTTCTGCTTTGTATTACTTCACAGTATGAGGGTGACTCAGGGGCATATCACTGTTGCAATCTGCCGTCACTAATGAAAATATCATATAGTAGGGAAATCAGGACAACCTCCTGTGTGTCCCTGCTAGATATGGCCTCTCACGTAGAAAGCAAAACCATTGTTAATAGTCTTTGAGTCCGGATTTTCCACCAGTTATGCACCCACCTGCTAGGTATTTCATCTCAACCACGTGGATGAGGGTAATGAGAATCTCATGTTGGACTGAATCAAAAGCCTTACTATTAACAAGATATACTGGGGTCTCTAAAATAATTACCCAACATACGGCTTCCATATGAGAGAAATTAATAATATTGGGACTGTTCATCTTGGAAAAGAGATGACTAAGGGGGAATATGACTGAGGTCTATAAAATCATTACTGGTGTGGAGAAAGTAAATCAGGAAGTGTTATTTACTCCTTCTCATAACACAAGAACTAGGGGTCACCCAATGAAATGAACAGGCAGCAGGTTTAAAACAAACGAAAGGAAGTATTTCTTCACACAACGCACAATCAATCTGTGGAACTCCTTGCCACAGGATGTTGTGAAGGCCAAGACTATAACAGGATTCAAAAAAGAACTAGATAAATAGCTCCTGTTTTCTGAACCTTTCATCATTTTTGTTGCTCTGCTCTGGATACTCTCCAATTGGTCCACATATTTTCTAAAAAAATCTGTTCCCCAGAAGTGGAGACAGTTCTCCATCTGAGGCTTCACAGGAGTTGATTGGAGCTGGACAATTTATTCCTTAAGTTTAGGATTTTGAACTTGTCTCTACTGAATTTCATCTTGTTGATTTCAGACCAATTCTCCAATTTGTTAAGGTCATTTTGAATTCAAATCCTGCCCTCCAAAGTGCTTGCAACCCCTCCCAGCTTGGTGTCGTCCACAAATTTCATGTGTATTCTCCACATAATTACACACATCATTAAAGAAAATATTGCATAATACAGGATCCAGGACAACCTTCTGCATGTCCCAGCCAGATATGGCCTCCCACATAGAATGAAAACCACTGATAACTAGTCTTTGAGTCCGGATTTTCAACCAGTTAGGCTCCCACCTTCTAGAAATTTCATCTCAATCATGTGGTGAAGAGAAATGTTTCCCTAGTTTGCTTATGTGAATCTCATGTTGGACTGAGTCAAAACTTACTAATATTAATATATTGTTTCCTTCATAGCAACATAGCAATCCTTGAGGGGGCTATTTAGGGATCTGGGACAAAAATTGGTGATTGGTCCTGCTTTGAGCAGGGGGTTGGACTAGATGCCTTCTGAGGTCCCTTCCAACCCTGATATTCTTTCTTCTAAAAACTTATGCTTACACTGCTTTAGGAAATCAGAAATTCTCACAACACCCATATAAAACAGGTAGTTATTATTGTCTCACCTAAGAAAATGTTGACTGATGCTCAGAGCCCAATTCAGTTGCCCACGGCCACTCCAGAGGAAAGACTGGGACTAGAAATGAGGCACACCTCATTCCGAATAGTCTTCTTAGTTATAATTTGAACTCTGCTATCTCCAGGATACCACCAATGTGTTCAGAGCCCCATCGTGCTTCTCACTAGACAAGCCCAGAGTCTGAGACAGTCCCCATCTTGAAGTCTTAACTAACTAGCTAGACAGGACAGCGGAAGGGTGGGAGGCAGGATTATCATTCCATTTTAGATGATGATGAAGAGGGAGATGAAGGGCAAGGTTTTCAATACAGTTAAGAACACTGAGTGCTGAGCTCTTTCGAACATCTGGCCCCAACTGTAACATGCCCAAGGTCCCACAGGAAAGGATTGGAGGAGGCAGTAAAGTAGAACTCAGTGTCCCAATCCATGGCTTTAAACAAACGATCATTCATTCTCTCTAAGGCCCTCATCTGTTATTCAGTTCTGTAGGCGCCAGTGTGATATCTGCTATTCTCTTTTTAGCGCCACATCCTGCAGTTCCCTAGAAGAGATCTGGTTAAACCCTCAGAAGAATGAAACCTAACAACGATGGCCTGATTAAAACTCTGACTATAAAAAGCCAGAATGTGGCTGATTAAGAATACTTCTATCATGGATATATGGTACTTTGAAATGAACGTAGCAAATCATTTCACAGAGCCGGGTGGAGACAATGTTAATCATGCCAGTTCCTGTGTTAAGTTTTAAAGATGTTGTCAAACTGGAGAGAGTTCAGAGGAGAGCTACAAAATAAAAGATTAAAGAAAACTGAGCATGGTTAGTCTTGAAATACCAAAAACTGAAGGGAAGGAGGACTTGTGGCACCTTAGAGACTAACCAATTTATTTGAGCATAAGCTTTCGTGAGCTACAGCTCACTTCATCGGATGCATACTGAAGGGGGACCTAATGACAGTGTTCATGTATGTGCAGGGCTGTTACAGAGAGAATGGTGATCAATTCTTCCCCATGTCCACTAAAGGTAGGACAAGGAGTAATTGGTTTAATCTGTATCAAGGGAGATTTTGATTATATGCAAGCATAAACTTCTTAACTATCATGATAGTTAAGTTTGATTTTAGGCTTCAAGGGAAGTTGTGGAATAACTCTGTCACTGGAGGATTTCAAGAACAGGATAGACCATCAGGGATGGTCTAGATCTACTTGGTCCTGCCTCAGAGCAGGGGGCGAGACTAGATGACCTCTTGAGGTCCCTTTCACCCCTATATTTCAAGGAGTCTATGATTCTGTATAATATTTAGAGCAGGGAAATATATTCTAATTGAAAATTATTTTTTTAATTCATTTCTATCTGAGACATGTGTAACAAGGGAGTAATTCCCCCCTGTCATGTACCTGATTCTCTTCCTACTTATGGGTTTGAGACGGGTTGATTAGTGCGTAGTGCTGGTACTGACCATCTGCACATAGGAGAATTTCACTCAGAGTGCTTTGGAAAGAAAGAATAGAGGGGAAAGGAAAACCAGAAGGCTGATAATATGATGCAGCATAACTTTTAATGGGAATGAGCCGCGGAGTTGACACAGAATGAATGAATGCAGAGCACAGAGAATGTATTTTCAGGGTTACAATAGGAGCTACAACCAGTCACTGTATCCCTATTGATGTATTTAACAAAAAACGTTCTGCTGTCTTTCTTGGAGCTGTAGATATGAAAATCAGGTGCATTTTTCACCAGATCATAGAACATCAGGGTTGGAAGGGACCTCAGGAGGTCATCTAGTCCAACCCCCTGCTCAAAGCAGGACCAAGCCCCAATTTTTGCCCCAGATCCCTCAATGGCCCCCTCAAGGATTGCACTCAAAACCCTGGGTTTAGCAGGCCAATGCTCAAACCACTGAGCTATCCCTCCCCCTCAATTATTTGTTGTAGAGTGTTTAGAGCAGCGAAAGATATTGTAGTTGAAAGTCATTTATCTATTTCATAGAATCATAGAATATCAGGGTTGGAAGGAACCTCAGGAGGTCATCTAGTCCAACCCCCTGCTCAAAGCAGGACCAATCTCCAACTAAATCATCCCAGCCAGGGCTTCCATTCTATCTGAGACATGTGTAACAAGGGGATAATCCTCCCCTGTGGAGAGGGCCTTCACAGTGATATTGACCAAGTAATGTACCTCATTCTCTTCTTACTTATGGGTTTGCAATGGATTGATTGGTGCATAAGGCTGGTACTGACCATTGGCACAGGGCGGAATTTCACCCAGAGTGCTTAGGAAGAAAGAATGGAGGAGAAAGGAAAACTAGAAGGCTGATAATATGATGCAGCATAATTTTTAATGGGAATGAGCATCAGAGTTGACACAGAATGAATGAATGCAGAGCACAGAGAATGTATTTTCAGGGTTACAATAGGAGCCACAACCAGTCACTGTATCTCTATTGATGTGTTTAACAAAAAATGTTCTGCTGTCTTTCTTGGAGCTGTAGATATGAAAGTCAGGTCCATTTTTCACCAGATCATAGAATCACAGTATTTTTTAAAGGGACTGAGCAGCAGAGTTTACATGGACAGAACGAATTAATGCAGAGTATCAGAGAATGCATTTGCAGGGTTACAATCAGAGCTCCAACCAGTCACCAGCTACAACGTGGTGCATTTCACACAACATGTTCTGCTCTCCTCTTTGCAGTTACAGAGCTGGAAAATCATGTCGCATTTTCCAGCAATTTTAGTAACTTGTAGACTGCTCAGCATCGGAAAGGACAAAGCACAACAGCAGCATAAGATTAAGTTGCAAAACTAGACAGACCGTAAAGCTCAAGGAATATGTAACAAAAGGAAGGCATTGATAGGCCTAATTTATGCAGGTGACGAACACCCATAACTTCCCCAGATTTCGAGTGGAGTTACAGATGCTCATTTTCCATTGGCTGTGTGGGGAATCTCTCTATTGCCTTTCATTTCATTTCATGCTTGTTTCTTGTACTGTAGATCTTTCTTCTGGGTTTACCAAGGACAACATTCCCAGCGGTTAGCATAGCACTTCCTACCATATCTCCCCCAATTCCCATATGAGCCCCCGCATCCACCGCCGAATCCGAATCCACCCCCGAATCCACCCCGAAATCCACCACAGCTGCATAACAAAGGGCCATGTGCCCTGTGTGAGTTGGGAGAAGCTGAGCCCAGGAGCAGGAAGCAGGTTGTTTTCACTAACTCTGAAGCATTTTGCAGCAGGTTAGTGGTATTGTTAACCCTCTGACAGGGAAGCCTGGGCCATGCTAATTATAACAAGGGGAAGTTGGGAGGGAAAAATAATTTTTTTCCATGTTAATTGTATACTTTGAAAGTTGTTTCGATTTTAGCCAAACTGTTTTGGTTAAATTGTCTCAACTCGTGTTTTGGAAGAAAGAATGGAGGAGAAAGGAAAACCAGAAGGCCGATAATATGATGCAGCATCATTTTTTAATGGGACTGAGCAGCGGAGTTTACACGGACAGAATGAATTAATGCAGAGTACAGAGAATGCATTTGCAGGGTTACAATCAGAGCTCCAGCCAGTCACCAGCTCCAGCGTGGTGCATTTCTGCTCTCTTCCTTGCAGCTGCAGAGCTGGAAAATCATGTCGCATTTTCCAGCAATTTTAGTAACTTGTAGACTGCTCAGGATTGGAAAGGACAAAGCACAACAGCAGCATAAGATTAAGTTGCAAAACTAGACAGACCGTAAAGCTCAAGGAATATGTAACAAAAGGAAGGCATAGATAGGCCTCATTTATGCAGGTGACGAACACCCATAACTCCCCCAGATTTCGAGTGGAGTTACAGATGCTCATTTTCCATTGGCTGTGTGGGGAATCTTTCTATTGTCTTTTATTTCATTTCATGCTTGTTTCTTGTACTGTAGATCTTTCTTCTGGGTTTACCAAGGACAACATTCCCTGCGGTTAGCATAGCACTTCCTACCATATCCCCCCCATTTCCCATATGAGCCCCCGCATCCACCGCCGAATCCGAATCCACCCCCGAATCCACCACTGTATCCACCACTGTATCCACCACCATAACCACCCCCAACACCACCACCATAACCACCCCCAACACCACCACCAACTCCAACACCACCCCCAAGACCACCCCCATATCTATAGGGTAAATTTGGTATGGTGGTTCCCACGAAGCTGTCTTGAGGGCAAGTAGCAAGAGTTGGTCCCGGGAATCTCACAACAACCGGGGGTGCAAAGATCAGTGCGCTCGAGTCGCCACATGATGTAATACAAGGCTCATTGCAGACATAAGCACATGGATCTGGGCAAATGTCGGGACAACATGGGCGGGATGGGTAACACAGATCTTTCATCTTTGGTGATTGTCGTAAACCTGAAACACACAGTAGGGAGCACAGTGAACATAACACACAATTTGCAGTGTCATGCAGTAATAGATGGCAGGTAATTCCATTTCTTACAGGCTCTGTATCTGCTCCTATTTATTCCTTCTCGTCCTATTCACCCATTTACCCTTAGTCTTCTTCCTAACCATCCCCTGTGAACCCTTCTTACATCCTGGCTTCCTCCTTCCCATGCCAAGCAACTTCCCTATTTCTTTGGGTCCCATGCAGGAAATGTTCTCCATCTGCTAAGCCTTGATTGGCCACTTCTCCTTGAGATCAGTGCTGCTTGGAGCTTGCCCCAATCCCATCCGATGGTTTCATCTGTCTAGTTTTCCTGATCTCTGTTTCTGGAGGCCACTCCCATCCAACCCCTAACCCTTCTTTCTAAATATTCTGACTCCAATCAAAACTTTCCTAGTCCATTCACAGTAGATTACCTTTTCACTGATTCATGCAGCCATTAAGCTGCATTAAACCCCCATGAAAGGAGTGGTTATTATCCCTGTGGCATCGAGACTCAGTGGGAGTGAGCTGCCCACCACTGCCAGGTGAATCCATGGATGAGCTGGGAGTAGAACTCAGGCCCTCCTCATTGATATTAATGATAGAATTGATCATGTGAACTCCAATATTTCCTACATGCTGCAACTGAGAATGGGGCCCCATTGTAGTGCGCCCTGCACAGGCAAAGGGTAAGAGACACTCAGCTGGCAGTTAGGGCACCCAGCCGGGAGGTCGGAGATGGTTTTAAATCCCTGCTGTAAATGAGGCAGAGTGGGGATTTGAAAACAGGTCTCCCACATTCCAGTAGAGTGCCCTAACCACTTGGATTGGGTTATTCTTAGACGCATCCATGCCAGCCGGCCTGCTCCCTATATTCCTGACATAGTCATCCTGAGATATCTTCTCCATGATCCCCAAACTGGTAGATGTGCTCTGGATGTGGACCATCGGGTAAAATAGGGAAGTGAATGCTCGTCTGAGAATTCCACTGGGACTAGGACTGTGATCAGAGTGGAAGTATCAGGGTGTTGAAAGTTTCGCATGTACCAGCTGGCACAAAGGCAGGTGCCGTGGGAATGTAGATGCCTATAGTGTGAGTAGTTTTGAGGGAATAAATTGACAAGATTGTATGATATGGCAGCAAAGATTTTCTGTTGTTTGTCTGACAATGAGACTTTGGAGCTAAGTGTCACCTAATTGTTGGCCTTCGCTGACTAAATAGGAATTTATATGCCTAAATACCTGAGGATTTGGTTTCAGGGGATTAAAGGCTTAGTTTCCAATACAGCTATGATAAGTGTTGAGCCCTTTTGAGAATCTGGTCCCATCGGATTTGCCCAGGGAAATCTGTGGCAGAGAGGAGGACCCAAAGCAGATTTTCTGAGGCCCTACCTGTGCCTTGTCCATAAGACCTTCTGTTCCCAGCAACTCAGGAGGGAGGAGTAAACAAAGACTGAGTCTTATTACGAAACCGACAATAGAGAATATTTCCATCATGGACGCCGGCAATTTTCAAACCATTTAAATAATAATGGCACAGCATAGTGCAGAGAAACAGTTCATAATGCAAGTGTCCTTCTTAAACAAGTTCAGCATAGGGACTAAATCGTTCAGTGGATCTAAATCATCATACTTACCTATAATTCAAATGTGCTACTTTTAATCATACCCGCTAAGTATCTGGATCTAAAATTACAAATTATGCCAATCGGTAATTATTTATTGCTGTATTAGGTCCAATGGGTGGCCCATCTCATCCAGTATCCTGTCTCTAACAGTGTGCAGAGTCACATGCTTCAGTTTAATATACAAGAAGCCCGACGTTGTCCATTATGGAGTCAACTGCCTATAACAAGTTACTAAGACACCTAAAGTAGAGGCTAGCTTTGCCCTGGAGGAGAACACATATCTATCTCTTCCAAACTCTGGGATTCATCTATAGCTATTGCTCTATTAAAAGGAACAGAATAGAAGAGTTGCTGTTCAACAGTTAGATACGAAAGCTGATCTCCATGGTTTTATGGAAACAGCAGGATCAGATCATCAGTCAAGGCAAACCTTTGTGACTGCAGTGATGTCAACTGAGGATTTGGCAATGTTTCTTTGTAAACGTAAAAAGTCAGAGAAGCACAATCTCGTATCAAAGTAGACTGTGGTTGAGGTTTGTAATAATTTTCTAAGGCATTGCCAGGTCCAAAACCCAATTATAATGATTGGGAACACGGAGGTCTGCATTCCATATTTAGATTTGAAAATCCCAACCTGCTATTTGTAAGAAAGTATCCAGCAAAGTCTACAACTGACGAGCTACAGGAAATCTCTTTGCAAAGCAAGACACCCACTCTTCCAACAGCTCTAAAATCAGAGAATAAGTGTAGGATTAAGTCCATAGTTAAAACTATCACTGAAGCAACAATAGGAGGAATCTGAGTCCAGTAGACTTACCCAGTGCACCACGGGGATGAAGTCAAGAGATGTGGATTGAACACCCTGCAGTTCCGAGCACTTTTATATGCTTTTTCAGCCAGTGGGAAGAAACATGCTTAGTGCACTGAGACCTTATCATTAACCAAACAGAATGTTTTCTTGCCCGGGTAACTCCTGTAATTATTATAATGGTTTTGATAATTCCCAGTCCCACACAGGATAACCTGCATGCTGCAATGTGCGGTATGCTTTCATCCACCAGCTATCTTCCCTAATTCCTGGGTGTCACTAAATCTAATTCAATTTCTATCATTCTGCTTTGATTAACTTCAGAGTATGAGGGTGACTCAGAGATGTATCAATGGTACAATCTGCTGTCATGCACAGGATTCTATGTTAGTTCTTTATATATTCAGACTAGTATCTAATTAGCAACAAGGTGGAGTTTACCCTTGGAATACAGAAGAAAATGCCATATTTTCTTCTTTTTCTTCTTCTTCTTCAATATATTTTCATTACTCCCCTACAGTAGAGAACAGATCTCTCTGTCTGTCTGTCTCTCTAATTATACTTGAATACTTATTTTTGAAAGTCAACCACCAGGATGAGTTGCAATAAGAAGGGTGAGATCCTCAGCTGGTGTAGATATGTTGAGACACATGAGAAGGCTGAAGAGGTGGCTATACATACAAATATAAAAACGGTACCAAGTAATGCTGTCTAATATAAAAATATATTCAGTGTGAGATTTTTTAATCTTTACTAAGGAATACAAATGCCCCTTTCTTGTGTAAAATTAACCAGAACTAGGGCTCTCCACACACTATGTGGCTTTGAAATTAGCTGCCTTATATTTTTCAAGGCAAAATCCACAAAGGCCTGAACCTTACTAAGTACAAGGACACTTTTATGAGGGAAAATCCCTTAAAAATACAAAGAATCACAAGCTTTTTAGAAACATAGAACCATAGGGTTCGAAGGCACCACAAGAGTCATCTTGTCTAACCCCCTGCAGAGATGCAGGATTTGTTGTGTCTAAACCATCCAAGACAGACGTCTATCCAGCCTATTTTTGAAGACCTCCAATGAAGGAGCTTCCATGAACCTCCCCAGGCAGCCTCTTCTGTCCTCCTAATGTTCTGACAGTTGGGAAGTTTTTTCCCTGAGGTTTAATCTAAATCTGCTCTGCTGTAGTTTGAACACATGGCTTCTTGTCCTGCCCTCTGTGGCAAGAGGGAAGAATTTTTCTCCATCTTTCTAATGGCAGCGTTTCAAGTATTTGCAGACCACTACTATCATGTCCTGCCTTAATGTACAAGATTCAGTCAGAAGTGAAACTATCAGTGAGCAACATTGCAATAGTTATTAAGTGGTAGAATTAAATCAGATTTAGAGGGTTCACAAAGGGGAATAGTCAAGAGAAGTAGTTAGAAGAGCCCTGAGTTAGGAACACATTTCTATGTTGTCTTAGGCCACCACTAGGATCTGGGACACCCTTGGTGCACAAAGTCCTTGTTAATTATGAAACAAAATATTCTGCACAGAGAACCCCTCCCATTACTGGCAATTGTTGTGATCACTCCCAGACTCAATGACATGCGGTATTACACCCTGAAGATTGCTTTAATCTGAAATCATTATGCACCATGTTCATGCCCAGTATCACTCCATTTAGTTCCATACTGTCAAAAAGGGTATGCATCTAGTTTGTTTTCTTTGGTTCTGTTGTTAATAACTACACCCAACGAGAGTGTCTCAGAGAGATGTATCAGTACGGCAAGCTGCTGTCAACGAACAGGATTCCAAGTTAGTTCATTAAATCCAGTCTAGTAGCTGGAATTTGGAATTTACTCTGGGATATCATTAGGGAGGTGGGGTGATTTCCTTCTGCATGCGTCACATGCCCACCCAGCTCTATCTGGTATGGGCTCTGACACCATGTCCACTGAAATCCAAGAGCATTTTTCCGATGAGTTGAGTTGCCTTGCGGGTGGCAATCCTCTCCACAAGAAAGGGCCAGCAAAATGACAATGCACCATTTAGATCTTTCTTAAACATTCAAAGTAGGGCTAAAGAGGGTTGAAGTGGAGGATAGGTCTCTGGGTTGGCCTGCTGCTCTGGGGATAATTTCATTCTCCCATGTTTAGGAACTCAGCTGTGAAGTCTCCTCTGGTTATCAGAGTCTTGTATCCATGCTAATGACTTGGTTCATTATACCAACTGAAAATTTGGCCTTATATCTCATGTAATCAGTTCCTGGGAATACCAGCTCTAGCCCTGATGTGACTACTGTCATTCTTAGTAGGAAAAAACATCCTCAATTCTTTAGGCATGTCTATTCCTTTCTTTAGCAGGCTGTTCTGACTCTAGTTGAAAGCTCTCATGTCCTTGAGTTTAAAGTGTGAGGAAATGAAAGCCAAGAATTTCAAAAATGACTGGTGATTCCTGGTGCCTGCTTGAGACGCCTGCAAGAAGACTGGGAACCAGAGAATAGGAACTGAGCATTTTTGAAAACCAGGATTCTACAAGATATCTGAGGTTTTGCTCCAAAATCACTAGTCACTTTTGAAAATTTTGGACTTTTGTTTAGCCACAGACAGATCTTGGTGATCTTTAATAAATAGGAAACCTCCCTCCTCTTTCATCTGCCCATAAGCGAAAACTGGTGTTGATCAAATACTCCTTCTGGGGGGCTAAAAATCTATTTCTCTATCTGAGAATGTTGCATAGCTCCCTTCCCACAAACACAGTATCTAAACCTTTCCTACGTGAACGTCTCTGAAAGAGATGTTGCTGGGTATTATTGAGTAAAAGATATAGGACCATGAGAACCTTTGAGAATTCCTATGTGCCTGGATATCCATAGAGAATTCAGTAGTAAGGTTTGGAGAGTCTTTCATTCTTTCTATATCCCTGGTTATAGAAAGTGCTGCTTAGGGTGTAGACAGCAGTTTAAAAATCATTCTGGCCATGGTGTGGTAGTTTTCTAAAAGAGAAGGACCTTTCATTCTGTGCTAAAGTAGATCATACTCTGGATTAATCTTATTTACTGTGGAAGCTCATTCCTTAACCATCACCCTCTTCCCATGACTAAGTGCCCAGCATTTTCAATCTCTCATGCTATTTTTCCTGGACTTTGTCAGGTGATTTGTCCTAGAAGAACACCACTGTCTTGTTACGTCAAAGATGGAGATCTAGTTCCAAGAGTTTAGTCCTAAACCTTTATGTAATGCTGCATGCTTTCCTTTCATTTACCTCCACTTTTTGGTGCAACTCAGGAGAAACCTACTGTAGATGGACCCTGGGTGTCCCGTCCTGATCAACAGCTGAGTCCCTGATTCCAAACCACTGATCATTTGACAGGATATCCCTTCAGACTGGAATGTCTAATAGCATTGGATGGAACCTCAGCAGGGAACACACATAACATGCAGCAATCCTACTTGTACTGCCCTGTTTTCAGGAGAGTATTGTGTCCCAGAAGGCGTAGTTTGGAGGACATTGAACTTCCTGAAAGGACATCCATGGATTTCAAAATCATGTTGACTCAAACACATAGTGAAGAGTGACAGGTGGGGATTCTAAGCATGTCGAACAAACTCTCCATCCTCCCAGGAGTTCCAAGGGTAAACTCCATCTTACCACTAATTAGATACTAATCAGCATATTTAAAGAACAAATATGGAATCATGTGCATGGCAGCAGATTGTACCATTGATATACCTCTGAGTCACCCTCATACTCTGAAGTTAATCAAAGGAGAACGATAGAAATTGAACTAGATTTAGTGTCCTGTTGACATCCAGGAAGTCAGGAGGATTATACTAGGAAAGTAGCTGGCCCACAAAGATTCAACATGAAAGGAAACTGCAGGTTGCAGCATGCAGGTCAGCCTGTGTGGGACTGCGAATTGACTATCTATCATTAACCGTGATCAAAACCATTATAATAATTACAGGAGTTACCCAGGTAAGAAAACATTTTGTTTGGCTAATGAGAAGGTCTCTGTGCTCTAAGCATGTTTCCTGTGCATCCCTTGGCTAAGAAAGCATATAAAAGTGCTCAGGACTGCAGGCTGTTCTAATCACTTCTCCTGACTTTATCCCCTTGGTGCACTGGGTAAGTCTATTTGACTCAGATTCCTCCTATTGTTGCTTTAGTGATAGTTTTAACTATGGATCGAATCCTACACCCACAGTCTGTGATATGAGAACTGCTGGAGCAGGGGGCATCTTGTTTTCCATAAGAGATTTTTTTGTAGCTCATCAGTTTCAGACTTTGGTGGATGCTTTCTTACAAATAGCAGGTTGGGATTTTCAAATCTACAAATGGGATTCAAACTCCCACCCCATTCCCAATTATTATAACTGGGTTTTGGATGTCAGATTTATGACAAATCTCAGCCACCATCTACTTTGATAACAGATTTTGAGACTAGATTGTGATTCTCTAACTCTTTATATATATAAATACACATTGTGAGGTCCTCAGCTGGCTTCATTGCAGTCACAAAGGTTTACCTGGACTGATGATCTGATCCTGCTTTTTCCATAAAATTATGGAGATCAGCTTTCGTATCTAACTATTGAAGAGCCGCTCTTCTCTTCTGTTCTTTTCAATAGATAGAGCTATAGCTATACATGAGTCCCAGATTTTTAAATATATATATATATGTATGTGTGTGTTCTCCTCCAGGGCAAAGCTAGCTTCTGCTTCAGGTGTGTTAGTAACTTGTTATAGGCAGTTGATTCCATAATGGACAATATCAGGCTTCTTATACATTAATTTGAAGTGTGTGGTGCTGTACACTGTTAGAGACAGGGTACTGGATGAGGTGGGCCACTGATCAGACCCAATACATCAATACTTAATTACTGATTGGCATAATTTTCAGTTTTAGATCCAGATACTTAGCTGGTGTGATTAAAAGGAGCACATTTAAATTATAAGTAAGTATGATGATTTAGACTAGTTGAGAGATCTAGTCCCTACGTTGAACTGGTTTAAGAAAGGCATTTGCATTATTAACTGTTTCCCTGAACTAAGCGGTGCCATTATTATCTAAAATGGTTTGAAAATTGCACTTGTCCATGATGGAAATATTCTATATTGTTGGTTTAGTAATAAGACACAGCTGTTTATTTACTCCTCCCTCCTGAGTTGTTGGGAAATGAAGGTCTTATGGACAAGGCACAGGTAGGACCTCAGAAAATCTTTGGGTCCTCTTCTCTGCCACAGATTTCCCTGGGCAAATCCGATGGGACCAGATTTTCAAAAGGGCTCAGCACTCAGTAATCATAACTGTTTGGTAACTGAGCCTTTAATCCCCTGAAACCAAATCCACAGAGAGATTTAGGCATCTACATTCCTATTTAGTCAGTGAAATCCAACAATTAGGTGACAATGAGATCTGCAAAACTGCTCACCCTGTAGGCACCTACATTCCCATGGCACCTGCCTTTGTCCTGGTTGGTACATGCAAAGCCTCCAACACCCTGATACTCCAGTCTGCTCACAGTCCAAGTCCCAGGGGGATTCTCAGACTAGGCATTAACTTCCCTATTTTACCTGAAGGTCCAGATCCACTTAGTCTTCTCAGAGCATATTGACCAGTTTGAGGATCAAAGAGAAGACATCTGAGGGCAAGTACCAGGAATATAGGGAGGTGACTGGCTGGCTGGCATGGATGTGCCTATCCCAATCCAAGTGGTTAGGGCACTCTACTGGAATGTGGGAGACCTGTTTTCAAATCCCCACTCTGCCTCATTTACAGCAGGGTTTTAAAACTTCCCAGCTAGGTGCCTTAACCAACTTAATGTCTTTTACTCTTTCCCTGTGCAGGGTGCAGTACAATTAGGTGCCATTCTCAGTTGTAGCATGTAGGAAATACTGAAGTTCACATGATCATTTCTATCAGTAATATCAATCAGGATGGCCTGAGTTCTACTCCCAGCTCATCCTGTGAGTCACCTGGCAGTGGTGGGCAGGTCACTTCCACTGAGCATTTAATAACCTGCCACAGGGATAATAACCACTCCTTTCATGGGGGTTTTGCACAGCTTAAAGGCTGCATGAATCAGTGAAAAGGTGAATTACTATGAATGGACTAGGAAAGCTTTTGACTGGACTCAGAATATTTAGAAAGAAGGGTTAGGGGTTGGATGGGAGTGGCCTCCAGAAACTAACCCAATTCAAGTGGTTAGGGCACTCTACTGGAATGTGGGAGACCTGTTTTCAAATCCCCACTCTGCCTCATTTACAGCAGGGGTTTAAAACCATCTCCGACCTCCCGGCTGGGTGCCCTAACTGCCAGCTGAGTGTCTCTTACCCTTTGCCTGTGCAGGGCGCACTACAATGGGGCCCCATTCTCAATTGCAGCATGTAGGAAATATTGGAGTTCACATGATCAATTCTATCATTAATATCAATGAGGAGGGCCTGAGTTCTACTCCCGGCTCATCCATGGACTCACCTGGCAGTGGTGGGCAGCTCACTTCCACTGAGTCACTGATAATAACCACTCCTTTCATGGGGGTTTTATGCAGCTTAATGACTGCATGAATCAGTGAAAAGGTAATTTACTATGAATGGACTAGGAAAGTTTTGATTGGAGCCAGAATATTTAGAAAGAAGGGTTAGGGATTGGATGGGAGTGGCCTCCAGAAACAGAGATCAGGAAAAATAGACAGATGAAAACATCGGATGGGATTGGTGCAAGCTCCAAGCAGCACTGATCTCAAGGAGAAGTGGCCAATCAAGGCTTAGCAGATGGAGAACATTTCCTGCATGGGACCCAAAGAAATAGGGAAGTTGCTTGGCATGGGAAGGAGGAAGCCAGGATGTAAGAAGGGTTCACAGGGGATGGTTAGGAAGAAGACTAAGGGTAAATGGGTGAATAGGACGAGAAGGAATAAATAGGAGCAGATACAGAGCCTGTAAGAAATGGAATTACCTGCCATCTATTACTGCATGACACTGCAAATTGTGTGTTATGTTCACTGTGCTCCTTACTGTGTGTTTCAGGTTTACGACAATCACCAAAGATGAAAGATCTGTGTTACCCATCCCGCCCATATTGTCCTGACATTTGCCCAGATCCATGTGCTTATGTCTGCAATGAGCCTTGTATTACATCATGTGGCGACTCGAGCGCAGTGATCTTTGCACCCCCGGTTGTTGTGAGATTCCCGGGACCAACTCTTGCTACTTGCCCTCAAGACAGCTTCGTGGGAACCACCATACCAAATTTACCCTATAGATATGGGGGTGGTTTTGGGGGTGGTGTTGGAGTTGGTGGTGGTGTTGGGGGTGGTTATGGTGGTGGTGTTGGGGGTGGTTATGGTGGTGGATACAGTGGTGGATACAGTGGTGGATTCGGGGGTGGATTCGGATTCGGCGGTGGATGCGGGGGCTCATATGGGAAATGGGGGGGATATGGTAGGAAGTGCTATGCTAACCGCAGGGAATGTTGTCCTTTTTAAACCCAGAAGAAAGATCTACAGTACAAGAAACAAGCATGAAATGAAATAAAAGACAATAGAGAGATTCCCCACACAGCCAATGGAAAATGAGCATCTGTAACTCCACTCGAAATCTGGGGGAGTTATGGGTATTCGTCACCTGCATAAATTAGGCCTATCTATGCCTTCCTTTTGTTACATATTCCTTGAGCTTTACGGTCTGTCTAGTTTTGCAACTTAATCTTATGCTCCTGTTGTGCTTTGTCCTTTCCAATCCTGAGCAGTCTACAAGTTACTAAAATTGCTGGAAAATGCGACATGATTTTCCAGCTCTGCAGCTGCAAGGAAGAGAGCAGAAATGCACCACGTTGTAGCTGGTGACTGGCTGGAGCTCTGATTGTAACCCTGCAAATGCATTCTCTGTACTCTGCATCAATTCATTCTGTCCGTGTAAACTCCGCTGCTCAGTCCCATTAAAAAATGATGCTGCATCATATTATCGGCCTTCTGGTTTTCCTTTCTCCTCCATTCTTTCTTCCAAAACACGAGTTGAGACAATTTAACCAAAACAGTTTGGCTAAAATCGAAACAACGTTCAAAGTATACAATTAACATGCAAGAAATTATTCTTCCCTCCCAATTTCCCCTTGTTATAATTAGCATGGCCCAGGCTTCCCTGTCAGAGGGTTAACAATACCACTAACCTGCTGCAAAATGCTTCAGAGTTAGTGAAAACAACCTGCTTCCTGCTCCTGGGCTCAGCTTCTCCCAACTCACACAGGGCAAATGGCCCTTTGTTATGCAGCTGCCCTGACTGCTCACCCTCCTGGAGTCTGACCCCAGCAACAGGAAACCTATTGGAGCAGACCCAAAAGGACCACAGCCAAAATTCAGAAGCTTCTGGATGTGGACGGCTAAATCCGCCTAGCAACAATGATCCAGACACAACTCATTCCCACCCCTTGCCCATGAGTCTCTTAAAGAGATATCTCTCTATTAGGTCCATGGGTTACATATGCACTAATCAATCCCTCTCAAACCCATAAGAAAGAAGAGAATCAGGTACATTACTTGGTTAATAGCATTGTGCAGGGCCTCTGCACAGGGGGGAATCACCCCCTTGTAGCACGTCTCTGATAGAAGGGAAATAGATAGATGACTTTCAACTGGAATAGATGTCCCTGCTCTAAATATGATACAGAATCTACTCCTGGGGGAATTCTGCGCCAGAAAATTAAAAATTCTGCAAAATTCTGCTTTTTCTGTTTGTCAAAATAATGCAATATAACACACCAGTTTCACTTATTCTGGTGCATTTTTTAATCTACCATACAGAAAATAAATCACTAATTGTTCAGCATTTCCTAAACACATGAAAGTTAAGTTAGAAATACTTGGTAACCAATACCCTGCATTTCAGTTATAATCCTGGATTGTCATTTAAATTACTTACAGAATACCAGACACCAAACTAAAAGTAAAGTAGAATGTCTCTTTACATTGGTCAGAATTTCACAGGTGAAACTCACACAGGTTTGCTCATCTTTGTCTTGCATTTGTTTTAAATGAATAAGTAAAATAGATTGTGAGCTGTAATCTAACCCCATTGTGCCACTCTGGCCCAGGAAAAAAGAGAGAAAGCCCATCGATCTTCCTCACAGAGGTTTCCCTTACCGTCATATAATGATCCTTTACACCACACTGGCAATGTAAAGGAGCCTTAAAACTCTTCCATGTGTTTTAGGCTCCTGGGGAAATTGACTAAGAATGGGAACAATTAATTGTCAATGGGAACATTAGCAGCCTGCCTGCTTAGTTGCTACATTTCTGCTCTGCATCAGGGACAGAACCTGCCTCACAAACCATATCCCTCCAAGCCGGGGGTGCCGCAACAGCGAGCAAAAAGGACAGAGTGACTCTCTCACTTGTTCACACGTAGGCACGTGTCCAGCCCTGCACCCCTAACATCCCTCCATGGATGCATGCACTTACGCCCAGTCTTCCTCCCCCTCAGTGATCTGCATCTCCGCCAGCTGCTCCAGCTGCTTTACTATCACTGAAGTTAGAACATTTATGCTTATAATCTAACCTGAGGTTTCAGAGTAGCAGCCGTGTTAATCTATATTCGCAAAAAGAAAAGGAGGACTTGTGGCACCTTAGAGACTAACAAATATATTTGAGCATAAGCTTTTGTGAGCTACAGCTCACTTCATCGGATGCATGATGCAGTTGGAGAACACTTCAATCTCTTTGGTCACTCGATTACAGACCTAAAAGTTGCAATTCTTCAACAAAAAAACTTCAAAAACAGACTCCAAGGAGAGACTGCTGAATTGGAATTAATTTGCAAACTGGATACAATTAACTTAGGCTTGAATAGAGACTGGGAGTGGATGGGTCATTACACAAAGTAAAACTATTTCCCCATGTTTATTCCCCCCCCCCCCACTGTTCCTCAGATGTTCTTGTCAACTGCTGGAAATGGCCCACCTTGATTATCACTACAAAAGGTACCCCCACCCACCGGCTATCGTCCTGGTAATAGCTCACCTTAAGTGATCACTCTCCTTACAGTGTGTATGGTAACACCCATTGTTTCATGTTCTCTGTGTATATAAATCCCCCCACTGTATTTTCCACTGCCTGCGTCCGATGAAGTGAGCTGTAGCTCACGAAAGCTTACGCTCAAATAAATTTGTTAGTCTCTAAGATGGCACAAGTCCTCCTTTTCTTTTTGTGAATCTAACCTGAATCTCTCTTGCTGCAGATTAAGTCAGTTACTCTGTGTCCCTCTTTTCTGTATGGTAGTTTAAATAAATTACCAAAATAAGTGAAACTGGTGTGATTATACTGCATAATTTTGACAAATAAAATATGCAGAATTTTGCAGAATTTTTAATTTTTTGTCTCAGAATTCCCCAACGAATAGATTTTGTATAATATTTAGGGCAGGGAAATCTGTTCTAGTTGAAAGTCATTTATCTATTTCCCTTCTATCGGAGACGTGTTACAAGGCGATAATTCCTCCCTGTGCAGAGGCCCTGCACAATGCTATTAACCAAGTAATGTACCTGATTCTCTTCTTTCTTATGGGTTTGAGAGGGATTGATTAGTGCATATGTAACCCATGGACCTAATAGGGAGATATCTCTTTAAGAGTCTGATGGGCTGGGAGGGCTGTAGGAATGAGTTGTGTCTGGATCATTGTTGCTAGGCAGATTTAGCCGTCCACATCCAGAAGCTTCTGGATTTTGGCTGTTGTCCTTTAGGGTCCAGTAGGTTTCCTGTTGCTGGGGTCAGACTCCAGGAGGGTGAGCAGTCAGGGCAGCTGCATAACAAAGGGCCATGTGCCCTGTGTGAGCTGGGAGAAGCTGAGCCCAGGAGCAGGAAGCAGGTTGTTTTCACTAACTCTGAAGCATTTTGCAGCAGGTTAGTGGTATTGTTAACCCTCTGACAGGGAAGCCTGGGCCATGCTAATTATAACAAGGGGAAGTTGGGAGGGAAAAATAATTTTTTTCCATGTTAATTGTATACTTTGAACGTTGTTTTGATTTTAGCCAAACTGTTTTGGTTAAATTGTCTCAACTCGTGTTTTGGAAGAAAGAATGGAGGAGAAAGGAAAACCAGAAGGCCGATAATATGATGCAGCATAATTTTTTAATGGGACTGAGCAGCAGAGTTTACACGGACAGAATGAATTAATGCAGAGTACAGAGAATGCATTTGCAGGGTTACAATCAGAGCTCCAGCCAGTCACCAGCTACAACGTGGTGCATTTCACACAACGTGTTCTGCTCTCTTCCTTGCAGCTGCAGAGCTGGAAAATCATGTCGCATTTTCCAGCAATTTTAGTAACTTGTAGACTGCTCAGGATTGGAAAGGACAAAGCACAACAGGAGCATAAGATTAAGTTGCAAAACTAGACAGACCGTAAAGCTCAAGGAATATGTAACAAAAGGAAGGCATTGATAGGCCTGATTTATACAGATGACAAATACCCACAACCCCCTCTGATTTCGAGTGGAGTTGCAGATGCTCGTTCTCTATTGGCTGTGTGGGGAATCTCTATCTTGTCTTTCATTTCCTGGGTATTTCTTGTTCCGTGGATCTTTCTTCTGGGTTTAACATGGACATCTATAGCTGGTGTACGAGCAGTGCCTACCATATTTCCCCCCATATCCATATGAGCCCTTATACCCACCCCCATAACCACCTCCGCATACACCCCCGAATCCACCCTTGTATCCACCTCCAAGCCCAAATCCGCCACCGTAACCACCCCCAACACCAACTCCAATACCACCACCAACACCACCCCCAAGACCACCCCCATATCTATAGGGTACATTTGGTATGGTGGTTCCCACGAAGCTGTCTTGAGGGCAAGTAGCAAGAGTTGGTCCCGGGAATCTCACGACAACTGGGGGTGCAAAGATCACTGCGCTCGAGTCGCCACATGATGTAATACAAGGCTCATTGCAGGCATAAGCACATGGATCTGGGCAAATGTCGGGACAACATGGGCCGGATGGGTAACACAGATCTTTCATCTTTGGTGATTGTTGTAAACCTGAAACACACAGTAAAGAGCAGAGTGAGCATAACACAGTTCACAGTGGCACAGGAGACTCAGAGCTCATGTCATGCAGTAAGTAACCCCTTGAATTGGGATATTCTTAGACCCAGCCAGCCAGCCAGTCCGCTATATTCCTGACATAGTAATCCTCAGATGTCTTCTCTGTGATCCCCAAACTGGTGGATATGCTCTGAGAAGGATCTGGATCATCAGGTAAAATAGGGAAGTGAATGCCTAGTCTGAGAATTATGTGATCAGGGCTGTGAACAGATTGGAAGTATCAGAGGGTTGGTGATTTTGCATATTCCAAGCAGCACAAAGGCAGGTGCCGTGGAAATGTAGGTTCCTACAGAGTGAGCGATTTTGAGCATCTCCGTGTCACCAAATTCTTGGATTTTGCTGACTAAATAGGAATTTAGATGCCTAAGTCTCTTTGTGGATTTGTTTCAGAGTAGCAGCCGTGTTAGTCTGTATCCGCAAAAAGAAAAGGAGGACTTGTGGCACCTTAGAGACTAACAAATTTATTAGAGCATAAGCTTTAGTGAGCTACAGCTCACTTCATCGGATGCATACGGTGGAAAATATAGGGGGGGAATTTTATATACACAGAGAACATGAAACAATGAGTGTTACCAGGTGTTACCAGGTTCCATCGGATGTATGCATCCGATGAAGTGAGCTGTAGCTCACGAAAGCTTGTGCTCTAATAAATTTGTTAGTCTCTAAGGTGCCACAAGTCCTCCTTTACTTTTTGTGGATTTGGTTTCAGAAGATTAAAGCAGTTTCCAATACAGCTGTGATTACTGAGTGCTGAGGCCTTTTGAGAGTCTGGTAGCAGAGAGGAGGACCCAAAGCAGATTTTCTGAGGCCCTATTTGTGCCTTGTCCATAAGACCTTCCATTCCCAATAGCTCAGGAGGGAGGAGTAAATAAACACTGAGTCAAATTACTAAACCAACAATACAGAATATTTCCATCGTGGACACCGGCAATTTTCAAACCATTTTAGATAGAAATGGCACCGCTTAGTTCAGAGAAACAGTTAATAATGCAAGTATCCTTCTTAAACCAGTTCAGCATCAGCAGTAAATCACTCAGTTGGTCTAAATCATCATACTTACCTATATTTCAATTGTGCTACTTTTAATCACATCAGTTAAATATCTGGATCTAAAATTACAAATTATACCAATCAGTAATTAGGTATTGCTGTATTGGGTCCGATCAATGGCCCATCTCATCCAGTACCCTGTCTCTAACAGCGTGCAGCACCACACGCTTCAGATTAACGTATAAGAAACCTGAAGTTGTCCATTATGGAGTCAACTGCCTATAACAAGTTACGAAGACACCTAAAGCAGAGGCTAGCTTTGCCCTGGAGGAGAACACATATATATCTCTTCAAACTCTTGGTTTCAACTACAGCTACAGCTCTGTCGACTCAACTGAAAAGAACAGTCGAGTTGCTGCTCAATAGGTCGATATGAAATCTTATCTCCCTAGTGTTACGAAAACACCAGGATCAGATCATGAGTCCAGGTAAACCTTTCTGACTCCAGTGAAGTCAACTGAGGATCTGGCAATGCGTATATTATATATAAAGTGTCAGAATAGTGCAGACTGTTATCAAAGTAGACTGTGGCTGAGATTTGTCATAATTCTCTAAGGCATTTCCATGTCTAAAATACAACTGTAACTTTTTGGAAGAGGGGGGTCTGCGTTCCATATGTAGATTTGAACACCCCAACCTGCTTTCTTTAAGACAGCATCTTCCAAAGTCTGAAACTGATGAGCTACAGATAATCTCTTATGGAAAATAAGACTCCAGCTGCTCTAGCAACACAGACTATTGGCGCAGGATTAGGTCCATAACTAAGACTATCAATAAAGCAACAACGGGAGTAATGTGAGTCAAGTAGACTTACCCAGTGCAGCAAGGGGATGAAGTCAAGAGAAGTCGATAGAACAACCTGAAGCTCCAAGCACTTTTATATGCTTTCTTAGCCAATGGGAAGCACAAGAAACATGCTTTGTGCACTGAGACCTGATCATTAACCAAACAGAATGTTTTCTTGCCTGGGTAACTCCTTTAATTATTATAATTGTTTTGATCACGGTTAATGATAAATAGTCAATTCCTAGTCCCACACAGGATGACCTGCATGCTACACCCTGCAGTTTTCTTTATTCATGTATCTTTATGGGCCAGCTACTTTCCTGGTATCATCCTCCTGACTTTCTGGGTGTTAACCGGGGACTAAATCTAATTCAGTTTCTTTCATTCTGCTTTGATTAACTTCAGCGTATGAAGGTGACTCAGAGGTGTATCAGTGGTACAATCTGCTGTCACATACCGGATTCTGTATTAGTTCTTTATACATGCAGAATAGTAAGCAGCTTGGTGGCGTTTATCCCTGCAACTCCTTGGAGAATGGGAGAATTTATTCTGCATGCTTTGAATCCCTACTTGTAACTCTTCACTATGTGTTTGAGCCAATATGTTTTTGAAATCCTTTGATGTCTTTCCAGTCAGTTCAATGGCCTTCAAACCAGGCCTTCTGGGTTACAATACTCTCCTGAAAACAGGGCAATACATGCCCTATGCTTAAATTCAATCCTTCTTAATCCTTCAAAGTAGACCTGAAGCAGCATCAAAATGGTCATGTTATTTGTGTTTACCCCTGACTTTCAGCCTAATGCTTTTAGACATTCCAATCTGAAGAGATGTCCAGTCAAGTGATCTATGTTTTAGGGTCAAGGATTCAGGTGATGAACAGGACCCCCAGGGTCCACCTATTACAGGCTTCCACCTGAATTGCATCAATAAGTGGCAGTAGGTGAAAGGAAAGGGTGCAGTGTTGTATAAAGATTTAGGATTAAAATCTTGGAACTACATCTCCATCTAGGACCTAACAGGACAGTGGTTTTCTTTTGGAACAGTGCACCTGACAAAGCCCAGGAAGAACTCATGTGTTTGAGTAGTGGCTCAAACACAAAAGAGACAGAAATACTGCCCACTCACTCATGGTGGGGGTGGCTGAGGAATGAGCTTCCAGAGGAAATTAGACTCATCCAGAATATGATCTACCGCAAGATGCAAGGCCCTTCTCTTTTAGAAAACTACCTGACCATTGTCAGAATGTTTTTTATAACTTCTGTCTACACTCTAAGCAGCACTTTCTATAACCAGGGAGGTAGAAAGAAGAAAAGACTCTGTGAAGCTTTCTATGGATATCCTGGCACATAGGAATTGACCAGTGATGGCTTTATTCCTATCTCCTTCATGCAACAATACCCAGTATCACCTCTTTCAGAAAAGTTCACCTAGGAAATGTTTAGATGCTGAGTTTGTGGGGACTATGCAACATTCTCAGGTAAGGAAATTGATTGTAAATCTTCCAGAAAGTGTACTTGATCACCATCACCCTTTTCCGTTATGGGGAGATAAAGAGGAGGGAGGTTATACATTAAGCACAGATCACCAAGATGTCTGTGGCTAAACACAAGGACAAAATTTTCAAAGGTGACTAGTGGTTTTGGTGCCCCACTTCAGATACCTTGTAGAACCTCAGTTTTCAAAAGTGTTCAGTTCCTGCTCTCTGGAGCCTGGTGTTCCTGAAGCTGCCTCAAGTGGGCGCCAGGAATCACCAGTCACTTTTGAAATTCTTGGCATTCCTTTCCTCACACTTTACACTCAAGGACATGGGAGCTTTCACCTAGACCTAGAGCAGCCTGCTAAAGAAAGGAATAGACATGTCTAAAAAATTGAGGGTGCTTTTCCTATTAAGAATGGTGGAAGTCACATCAGGGCTAGAGCTGGAATACCTGGGAACATATTACTTGAAATATAAGGCCAAATTTTCAACTGGTTTAAAGAGGAACAAAGTCATTGGCATGGATACAAGACTCTCATGACCCGAGGAGCCTTCACAGCTGAGTTTCTGAGTATGGGAGAATGAAATTATCCTCAGAGCAGCAGGCCAGCCCAGAGACCTATGCTCCACTTCACTGAATATTTAAGAGAGATCTAAATGGTGCATAGTCCTTTTGCTGGCCCTTTCTCAAGGAGAGGTTTGGCACTCATACGGCCATAGTTGAAGGCAACTCGACTCATTGGAAAGATGCCCTGAGATTAAATCTTTCCAAGGAACTGGCATGATTGACATTGTCTCCACCCTATTATAACACCCTATTGTTATAATTTTCCATGTTCATTTCAAAGTACTACAGGTCCATGACAGAAATATTCTAAATCTGACACGTTCTTTTTGTTTACAGTCAGAGATTTAACTGACCTGTCATCATTGGATTTTGATCTTCTGTGGGTTTTACCAGCATAAATCTAGGGAAGTGCAGGATTTAGAGCTCAAAAGAGAATAACAAAAAAAAAACACAATTAAGTGTACAGAACTGAATAACTAATGGGGATCTTAGAGAGGATGTATGAGCTTGTGGTTAAGGCTATGGATTAGGACACAGAAAATATGAGTTCCACTATACTGGCTCCGCTGCTCATTTCCCGTAGGACATTGGGCAAGTCAATTGCGGTGAGATTTTCAGAAGAGCTCAGCACTCAGTCTGCTTAACTGTATTGAAAACCTTGCTCTTCATCACCTCCCCATTGTAAATGGGACTCATAATCCTTCCTCCCACCATTCCGCTGTCTTATGTAGTTAGTTTGTTAATTCTTCAAGATGGAGATTGTATCAGACTCTGTGCTTGTATCACAAGCAATATGATGGGGCCTGGATCTCACTGGTTGCATCCTGGAGATACAAAAGTTCAAACTGTAACCAATAATATTATTAATAATTAGGCGTGCCTGAGTTCTAGTCCCAGTCTTTCCACTGAAGTAGCCTTGGGCAATTCAGTTGGGCTCTGGGCATCAGTCATCCTTTATTAAATAAGAAGATAATAACTACCTGTTTCATATGGGTGTTGTGAGAATTACTGATCTCATAAAGCAGCAAAACCATAAGTTGCTGTGAAATGGGTAGGCGGTGTTCTTCCTAGTGTATGAAGTTGTAAAAGAAAAGATTAGGAGCTGCAGGGATGAAGGATCTGGAAACAGGGATATTCTCTGTGGTGAGTCTTTCAGACCCAGCTACGTTTCTGTTCCATGGAGAAAGTTGATATATACCCCCAAGGTACTCTCCATCTCTCCTCAAACACTGAATAAATATACACCCCTTCAAAAATGACATATGCTCCCAAATTGTGACGTAATATACTGAAATGTGTGGAAATCAAAGAAACCTGAAAGGTTATGTTAAGATCACAACAATGTTGAGTCAGCAGGTATATCCAATATCCAAGGGTAAAACCGACTGCTTGTCCTAAATGTTGTCGATCAGCACATGAATGCATTAAGACCATTTGCAATTGTTTATGAACACCTCAAGACTAACCATGAGAAGGGGATTATGTTAATTTATTTCTCATAATGAACAGGAATCCAAGGTTTTAATTTGAAACTGAAATGGTGTGACAAATTCTCCAGTCTTCTGCTCCTCCCACAATTTTTTGCAGGAGTATAAAGTGAATTCAGAGTGGGTGTAAAGTATATTATCTAGAAGCATTCCACACTCCTTTTGTACTAGTGTAAATGATTACTCCCTATCTGGATTCTAATCATTCAAGTCTCTATGAGACTCATCAGCGTGAGTCCCATCAGAAAAAGGAAAGAGGAGAGGAATTTTCTTTTATTTATATCAACTTGCATCACAAGCCTTCTAGGGCTTACACAGGTGCTTCACTTGAACCACGTGAGAAGTCTTATTAAGTTCAAATGGACAATTCACATCCTTCAAAATAAAGCATGTGCGTATGTTTCACAGGAACAGAACCTCAGAGTTTTTTGTTGGCATGAAACAATCCTGGTGTTTCTAGTGTATTCATGAGGTGTCAGTTGGAGAAAATTTATTATTCAACTAAAAACCTTTCAGATTTTTTCTATGAGTAGCATTCACTCCTCCTTAAAGGTTATGCAAGCAGGGTCTGAATGAGCGCTCCCCTGACACCTTGTGATGAACTTGGGGAAAAGACTTCAGGAGCAGAGTGCGTTTGCTTAGACATGCCTACTCTGCCTAGCTGCACAGCCGATGGCGATGCTCTGCCAAAATGATTAGTCGTGGCTGATTTGGAGTTACAACTCACTCTATTATTGAATGCAGGGGTAATGAAGTGTTGTTATCCTGATTGTACGAGTGAATGGCAACAGAACTGGGCTTAGCATGCCCTGAGTGAGGGGGTCACCTTAACTGAACCGTGCTTGCTAAGCAGGGGGTAGGGATGCCAAATACCAAGGAATATGGAGGGAGAGGGGGGTGACGGCCGCCCAGCCCAGCGTGGATGCTGCCTGAAAAGCCCCAGACACCCTTTGACCTTCCAGTGTTTAATGACTGAGTTGATTAGACTCAGTTAAGGGTTCTTGTTTCTGGTTGGTGAATACTGGAGCTGGAGTCACTGCTGCACAGGTCTAGGGACTCTGCCTTAGACTTTTCATGGGGTGGTGAAAGATAACACAGAGACTTCATTGGCGGTGAGATTCCCCACGACCTGTTTCAGTCACTGCGAGCTGGGGGTATGTGGCAAAACCTCAGAATTTCATGCTGTGGGGCCAGCAAGCGGCAGCGGGCACCTAGTGGCGGCAGAGAGACAGTGGCTAGTGATGGAAGAGAGATAGTGGCCGCGGAAGGCTAGCAGCAGCGGAGGCATAGCTAGACAACGCCCCCACACATGCCAAGGGTGGGAGGGGGACACCTGTGAATGCACCTCTAGGTCTTTGCTTACCCAGGACAGCCGACAGTGAGTGGGTTGCAGCAGAAGCAGAAGGAGAAGGGAATGATGCATTAAAGGGACATTCATTTGTTCAACTTTGGAAACTGAGGCAAAGCACACTGCCCAGTGCACTGTGGGGTCAGAATTGATTATGGTTGCATGTTTTTGAATGTGGTTGTGCTGTTTTCTTAAACTAATGCTTGGTTTCCTTTCCCTGATAGTTAAAACTCTTTTATTATACACAAACTCAGTGCTTGCAAGAGGGGAAATATTGGGTGTTTAGTTTTCTCAGATTACTGGATGGGGCTCAAGTAAATTCTGTTTTGTATTGTTAAGGGGAAACCCCAGATAATGAATCCAGCCCTTGTTGCTGCTGACTTCACCTGGCAGAAGGTGTTACAGTTATAAGAAATTAGATGGTAAGTAATTATTGTAGGGTCCCAAGTATATCTTGATATTAGTAAGACTTCTGACACAGTCCCACAGGAGAGTCTTAAAAACAAACTAAGGAAACATTTCCCAGTCCCACATAGGATAACATGCACATTACACCATTTTCAATCCCTCTGAAGCATCAGGCGCCAGCAGGATACTGGGCGGGCCATTCTTATGTTCTCATGTTCTTATCTTCATGACCTATGCACAGATTCGCTCTATTCTCAGCCTTGAAAGTGGAACTGAAGCAGGATCGAAATGGTACATTTATTTTGTGTTCACCCCTGTGCCCAGGGCTGACTTAACTCAACCTAATGAAATTAGACCCTCCAGTCTGAAGAGGTGTCCAGTGAAGTGAAATATGGTGAAAGGTCAGGGACTCAAGTGATGAGCAGAACAGGACACCTAAGGGTGACCCAATGGAGACTTCTGAGTTGCAGCAAAAAGTGGCAGTAGGTAAAAGGAAAGAGGTCAGGGTTGTATAAAGTTTTAGGTGGAGATGCAGTTCCAAGATTTTAATCCTATGACCTAACAAGACAGTGGTGTTTTTCTCAGACAATGCACCTGACAAAGAGAAGAAAGAGACCAATATAAAGCCTGCTTAGTCATGGGGGAGGATGGTTGAGGAATGAGTTTCTAGAGGAAATCAAATAATTCAGACTCTGACCAACTTTAGCACAGGACAGAAGGCCCTTCTCTTTCAGCAAACTACCCTGCCATGGCCAGAATAGTTTTTAAATTGCTATCTATACTATAACCTGCACTTCCTATAACCAGGGAAGTAGAAAGAATAAAAGGTTATATGACATTTCCTAAAGAACTCTTTATGGGACTTCAGGAACACAGGAATTGTTCTGTGATTCTTCGGGTCCTATATCCCTTGTGAAATAATAGTAACATCTCTTTCAGAGAAGTTCACCTAGGAAAAGTTTAGATGCTGCATTACTGGGACTATGCAACATTTTCAGATAGATACTGTAAATAGATTGGAATGCCCCCAGAATGAGAAAATGTACCACCATCACCCTTTTCACATGGAGAGATGAAAGAGGAGAGGTTATTGATTTACTAACGATCACTCAGGACATGTGTGGCTAAACACAAGGCCAAGATTTTCAAAAGTGACTATTCATTTTAGTGCCCAACTTCAGACACCTTGAAAAATCCTGTTTTTCAGTTCCCATGGAGGTGTCTCAAGCAGGAAACAGGACCATTCGCATTTGAAATGCTTGGCTTTCAGTTCTTCTGTGAATACATTTGCAGGAACAGAGCCTTGGAATTTTTTTTGGCAGGGGGTGGAGAGGAGGGAGGAGCATGAAACAAGCTAAGTGTTTCTAGTGTAGTAACTGCCGAGTTGGAGAAAATTCCTTGTTCAACTAAAAACTCTTCAGATTTTTTCTAAGGGTATGTCTACACTACGAAATTAGATCGAATTTATAGAAGTCAGTTTTTTAGAAATCGGTTTTATGTATTCAAGTGTGTGTGTCCCCACAGAAAATGCTCTAAGTGCATTAAGTGCATTAACTCGGCGGAGTGCTTCCACAGTACCGAGGCTAGAGTTGACTTCCGGAGTGTTGCACTGTGGGTAGCTATCCCACAGTTCCCGCAGTCTCCGCTGCCCATTGGAATTCTGGGTTGAGATCCCAATGCCTGATGGGGCAAAAACATTGTCGCGGGTGGTTCTGGGTACATATCGTCAGGCCCCCGTTCCCTCCCTCCCTCCGTGAAAGCAAGGGCAGACAGTCGTTTCGCGCCTTTTTTCCTGAGTTATCTGTGCAGACGCCATACCACGGCAAGCATGGAGCCCGCTCAGCTCACTGTCACCGTATGTCTCCTGGGTGCTGGCAGATGCGGTACTGCATTGCTACATAGCAGTAGCAACCCATTGCCTTGCGGCAGCAGACGGAGCAATAGGACTGGTAGCCGTCATCGTCATGTCCGAGGTGCTCCTGGTCGCCTCTGTGAGGTCGATCAGGAGCGCCTGGGCAGACATGGGCGCAGGGACTAAATTTGGAGTGACTTGATCAGGTCATTCTCTTTAGTCCTGCAGTCAGTCCTATTGAACCATCTTATGGTGAGCAGGCGGGTGATACGGATTGCTAGCAGTCCTATTGCATCATCTTCTGCCGGGCAGGCAAGAGATGAGGATGGCTAGCAGTCCTATTGTACCATCTTCTGCCGAGCAGCCATGAGATGTGGATGGCATGCAGTCCTTCTGCACCGTCTGCTGCCAGCCAAAGATGTAAAAGATAGATGGAGTGGATCAAAACAAGAAACAGACCAGATTTGTTTTGTACTCATTTGCAAACCTTTCCCCCCCCACCCCCCCCCCCCCGTCTAGGGGACTCATTCCTCTAGGTCACACTGCAGTCACTCACAGAGAAGGTGCAGCGAGGTAAATCTAGCCATGTATCAATCAGAGGCCAGACTAACCACCTTGTTCCAATAAGAACAATAACTTAGGTGCACCATTTCTTATTGGAACCCTCCGTGAAGTCCTGCCTGAAATACTCCTTGATGTAAAGCCACCCCCTTTGTTGATTTTAACTCCCTGTAAGCCAACCCTGTAAGCCATGTCATCAGTCACCCCTCCCTGCGTCAGAGCAACGGCAAACAATCGTGCATCTGAGTTGAGTGCTGTCCAGAGCAGTCACAATGGAGCACTCTGGGATAGCTCCCGGAGGGCAATACCGTCGAATTGTGTCCACAGTACCCCAAATTCGACCCAGCAAGGCCAATTTAAGTGCTAATCCACTTGTCAGGGGTGGAGTAAGGAAATTGATTTTAAGAGCCCTTTAAGTCAAAATAAAGGGCTTCATCGTGTGGACAGGTGCAGGTTTACATCGATTTAAGGCTGCTAAATTCGACCTAAAGTCCTAGTGTAGACCAGGGCTAAGAGTAGCACTCATACCTTCTTAAAAATTATAATAAATTAGCTGGAGGGTAATTATTTTAGAGCCCCAACTATATATAGATATTTGTACAATTTATGACAGAGTCCTACAAAGTAGGGAAACATTTCCCTCAACCATATGGTTGAGATGAAATTATATAAGGTGGCTACATAACTGGTTGAAAGACTGGACTCAAAGACTAGTTATCAATGGTTTGCTGTCAACCTGCAAGGCTATATCTATAGGAGAACCATAGTATGTTATCCTGGGTCTTGTACTCTTCAATATTTTCAATAATGCTTGAATAACACAGTGGACAGTACACTGATAAAATTTGTGGATGACACCAAGTGGAGAACAATTGTAAGCAGTTTAGAGGACAGGGTTAGAATTCAAAATGACCGTCATTAATTGGAGACTTCATCTGAACTCAACAAAATGAAATTCAATAAAGGCAAGTGCACAAGTATGAAATTCAGGAAGGAAATTTTCCAACTCCGGTAGGCACTGATCAGTTCTAAACTGGAGTCTTGTCCCCAGTTTTGGCCAGTACACTTCAATAGGGAAGATGTGGGCAAACTGGGGATAGTCCAGAGGAATGCTACAAAAATGATAAAAGGTTTAGAAGCCTGAAATCTGGGAAAAAATTGAAAAACAGTGCATGATTACGGTCTTGAGAAAAGCCGACTGCGGGGGGGACTGGATAACAGTTTCCCAGTATGTGCTGGGCTGTTATAAAGAGCATGCTGATCAATTGTTCTTTATGTGCGCTGAAGACAAAATGAGATGTAATTGGCTTAATGTGCAGCAAGGGAGATTTAGGAATCCCCCTCATTGAAGGTTCTAAAAAAAGTTACACAAACACCTGTCAGGGATGGTTTAAGTCTACTGGGTCCTGCCTCAGCAAAGGGGACTGAATGAGATGACATCTCAAGGTTCCTTTCAGCCCTATATGTCAAGGATTCTACAATTCTATATAATATGTAGAGCAGGGAAATATATTATAGTTCCATTATATCTAAGACATCTAACAAGGGGGAATTCTCCCCTGTGCAGACGGCCTGCACAATGCTATTGACCAGTTAATGTACCCAATTTGCTTCTTACTTATGTGCTTCAATGGGACTGATGGAGTGCATGGGGCTGGTACTGACCATCTGTATCGGGTCAAATTTCACCCAAAGATCTTTGGAAAGAAAGAATGGAGGAGAAAGGAAAACCAGAAGGCCAATGCTATGATGCAGCATAAATTTTAATGAGGATGAATAGTGGAGTACACACTTTCAGAATGAATTATTGCACAGTACAAAGAATGTATTTTCAGGGTTACAAGAAGAGCTAAAGCTCATCACCCACTCCAAAGTGATGCATTTCACACAGGATGTTCTGCTTTCTTTCTTGAAGAAGCAGAGTTTCAAAATCCCGTCCCATTTTCAATCCAATGACTGGTTTTAGCCTGGTTAACATCAAATAGCACAAAGCACAATAGGAGCATAAGATTAAGCTGCAAAACAATTATATCTTAAGCTTTGGGTATTATGTAACAAGAGGAAGATGTAGATACCCTGTTTTATAGAGATGATGAACAACCACAGTCCACACTGATTTCAAGCAGACTTGTAAGCATCATTGTCCATTAGCTCAGTGACGAATTTCTATCTTGTCATTTCCTGATTGTTTCTCATTCCATGGATTGTTCTTCTGGATTTAACATGGCCCACAATATCCAGAATATCCTCCCCCAGAAATGGAAATGCTACGTTGTGACCTTCTGCCGTAACCGCATGGGCCCCCATAACCATATGAGCCTCCTAACCACCCCTGAGTCCACCCCTTAAACCACCACCATAACCTCCCCCATAACCAAATGAGCCACTGAAACCACCACTAGAACCAGAGAAGCCCCCAGGTCTTGCGGGCAAATTTGGTAAGGTTGTTCCCAGGATGCTGTCTTGAGGGCAAGTAGCGAGAGTTGGTCTCTGGAATCTCACAATAACTGGTGGTGCAAAGAACACTGCAGTTGAATCTCCACATGATGTGACACACAGCTTGTTGCAGACGTCAATACATGGGCGTGGGCATATATCGGCATAATAATCCTGGGGTAGGCAACAGAGAGCTTTGGAGCAAGACATCTTCTGTGATGGAGGGAATCCTGAAAAACACAGAAGTAAAGAAACCATGAGACACAGTTGAGATTGGAATAAGAGTTTCAGAGTTTGAGTTGTAGGTTACAGGGGGCTAGGTAGGTAGGTAGGTTTTGTAGAAGGCCACATATCTGCTCCCATTTTTTCCTTCTATTCCTGTGCACCCACTCCCCCCTTTGGCTTCGGAAACAAAATAATAATAACAATAATTAATAATAAAAATAAGAATGATAATTATTCCTCGCGGTTTCATAACAAAATACATTTTCATTGTTTCCTGCAACCATTTAGTTGCACAACACACAGGTGAAGTGAGTTGTTATTTTTCCTGGGAAACAATGCTCGCAGCACAGAGGCTCATGGACTTGCCCACCATCATTGGTGAGTCACTGAATGAGCTCGAAGCAGAATTTAGGCCTTCTTAATTGTTATCCGGGATAGAAGTTGTCATTAGGAAATTTCAGTAGCTCCTAATTGCTGCAACTGAGAATACGGCCCCATTGTGACAGGCATTGTACAAACAAAGAGTAAGAAACAGTAACTGGGATAAGGAGCTCATCTGGGAAGCATGAGATCTGGAGACAAGTTGCTGCTCCAAGTCCGACCAAGTGAGAATCTGAAAACAGGTCTCCTATATCCTAGCAGAGTGCTCTAAGGGATATTCTGGGACAACCCCATGCCACCAGCCCACCAAAGCCCTGCTGTAGTCACCCTCAGTTGTCTCCGCTGTAGGTCTTGAACTGGTAGGTGTGTGCTGAGAAAACCTACTGGACTGTGACCCACAGGTGAAATCAGGGGGAAATTCCTACTGGGGCAAGGACACTGAGCACCTTGGCAGCATCAGGACCTTAGTGGTATTGCGCATGTGCATGGATAGAAACTTAGGTGCTGAGGGAATTTAGGTGCCTGCAGTGTTACCAGTTTGGAAGACTTCAGTGTGACGAAGATCAAACAGAAAATCAAATGAAGAAACCAAATGCAGATTTCCTGAGTCCCTGTCTTATGACATGACCACAGGACTTTCTGTTCTCACCAGCCCAGGAGGGTCGAGTTAAAAATTACCAAGGCCACAGTTGAAAATATTTCCATCATGGATGCCTGGAAATTTCAAATTATTTTGGAAAGTTTTACCAGAAAGAAGTGCAGAGACACTGGTAATAATGTGAGTGTCCTTTTTAAAAGAGCTCAAAACAGGAGCTAGAACCCTCATCTGATCTAAGTCATCATAGATCTCAGTCATCATAGCTACCGTTAATTCAAAGGTGCTATTTTAACTTACACAAGATAAAGATCTGAATCAAGGATTACAAGTTACACCCAGGTGATGTACTGGATCAAATCAGTGGTTGAATTAATTCAGTGTCCTGTCTGTAATGCTGTGCAGCACCACACCCTTCAGAGGAAATTATAGTAGCCCTGACATAGCCCGTTATGGAGGAAACTGCTCATAAGGAGAATTTTTTCCTCATATCAATAAAGCAGGGGCTAGGTTTTCCCCGAGGGAAAATTCATATAAAGCAATACCAACTTCTCAAACGTATCTAGATCTAGGTGGTGTACTAAACTAAAAAGAACAACCAGGTTGCTGTTCAATTGTTATATATATTTCAAAGCTGATCTCCAGCATTTTATGGAAACAATAAGGTCAGATGATGAGCTCACACAAATAGCTATGAGCCCAGTGAAGTCAGCTGATGGTCTGGCAATTGTATTTATCTATAAAGAGTCAGACTAAATAAAGTGGTCCATTACCAAAGTAGCTTAAGGCTGAGATTTTTCATAATTGTCTAATGGATTTAAATGCCCTATCCTTTTATAACCATTGGGAATCGGTGTTGCAGTCCAATATGGGGAATTGAAAATCCCAGGATTATATTTTTAAAGTCGGCATCCACCAAGTCCTGCAAGTGACTAGTTAGAGAGAGTCTCTTATGGAAAGAAAAATCTGCCCTCCTAACATTTGCTAAAGACACAGAGTATTGGTGCAGGTTTAGGCAGTAGTTTAAAGTATCACTAAAGCAACAACTGGAGCAATTTGAATCCAATAGACTTACCCAGTTCACCAAGGAGATGAAGTTAAGAGAAGTGGATAAAACAACCCAGCGTTGCAAGCACTTTTATGTGCTTTCTTAGCATGTGGGAAGGATCGGAGATACCCTGTCTGTAACAAGACCTTATCAATAACGAAACAAAGTGTTTTCTTGCATGCCTTACCGCTGAGAAAACAAAATTGTTACTTGCTTTGGTAACTCCTTTAATTATTGTAATGGCTTTGCAATGGCTGATCCATTACTCAATTCCCAGTCCCACCTAGGGTGGCATGCACATTTCACCCAGCATTTCCTTTAATCTCAAATCTTTATGGGCAAGATACCTTCCTTTTATCATCCCACTGATCGCCTCGGTTTTGGCACAGGTATAAATGTAGTTCCATTTGATTAGTTCTCCATTGAAGGACTTCAGAATAGAAGGGTGACTCAGAGGTGTGTCAATATTACAATCTGCTGTCATGCGCAGGTTTTCATTTTAGTTCTTTAAATCTCAAGTAGGTTCTAATTAGTGGCAAGGTGGAGTTCACCCTCGTAAATCCTTCAAGGGTGGGAGACATTATTCTCCATGTTTAGTGTCCCCACTCTTAGCTATACATGCTGTTTTTCAGTCAACACCCTTTTGAACTACATGAATGTCTTTCCAATCAGCTCAATGATCTTGGAACCAGGCCTTCTGGGTTACAATATTCTCCTGGATCCATGACCAGGACAGTGGAACAAATTGATAAATTTAATGGTAATAAGTCACCAGGACCACATGGTATTTACCCAGGAGTTCTGAAGGAACTCAAATAAGAAATTGTAGAACTGCTAACTGTTGTATGTAACGTATCACTGAAATCAGCCTCTCACTGGCAGATAATTAATGTGACATCAATTTTTTTTAAAAGTGACTAAGGGCAATCCTGGCAATTACAGGCCAGTAAGCCTCACTTCAGCACCAGGCACATTGGTTGAAACTATGGTAAAGATCAGAATTATCAGCCACATAGATGAACATGACACGTTGGGAAAGAGTTAACACAGCTTTTACAAAGGGAAATCATGTTTCACCAGTATATTAGAATTCTTTGAGTTGGTCAACAAATATGTGGACAAAGGTGATCCAGTGGAGAAAGTGTACTTGGACCTTAAGAAAGCCTCTGACAAGCTCCTTCACCAAAGGCTCTTAAGCAAAATAAAGAGTTATGAGATAAGAGGGAAGGTCCTCTCATGGATCAGTAGCTGCTTAAAATATAGGGGGGAAAGGATAGGAAGGAAATGGTCAGTTTTCAAAGTGGAAAGAGGTAAATCGTGGGCTCCCTCAAGGAGCTGTACTGGGATCAGTGCTGTTCCACCTATTCATAAATGATCTGGAAAAAGGGCTAAACTTTGAGATGGCAAAGTTTGCAGACCACACAAAATTACTCAACATATTTAAGTGCAAAGCATACTGCAAAGAATTTAAAAGGGATCTTAGAAAACTGGGTGAGTGGGCAAGAAAATGGCAGCTGAAATTCTATGTTGACAAATGAACAGTAATACAGATTGGAAAACATAATCCCAACTATACATAAACAATGATGGGGTCTAAATTAGGAGTTGCCACTCAAGAAAGAACTTGAAGTCATTTGGGGTAGTTCTCTGAAAATATTTACTCAATATACAGCAGGAGTCAAAAAAACAACAACAGAATGTTAGGAACCATCAGGAAAGGAATGGAAAAAGAAAAGGAGTACTTGTGGCACCTTAGAGACTAACCAATTTATTTGAGCATAAGCTTTCGTGAGTTACAGCTCACTTCATCGGATGCATACTGTGGAAAGTACAGAAGACGTTTTTATACACACAAACCATGAAAAAATGGGTGATGATCACTACAAAAGGTTTTCTCTCCCCCCACCCCACTCTCCTGTTGGTAACAGCTTATGTAAAGTGATCACTCTCCTTACAATGTGTATGATAATCAAGGTGGGCCATTACCAGCACAAATCCAGGTTTTCTCCCCCCCCCCCCAACACCCCCTCCCCTCCAAAAAAAACCACTTTCCTGTTGGTAATAGCTTATCTAAAGTGATCACTCTCCTTACAAGGAAGGAGAAGGACAACACAAAAGATTAAGGGTATGGAACAGCTTCTATATGAGGTGAGATTAAAAAGACTGGAACTGTTCATCTTGGAAAAGAGACTACTAAGGGGGAATATGATAGAGGAATGTAAAATCATGATTGGTGTTGAGAAAGACAAAGATGAAGTATTTATCCCTCCACATAACAGAAGAACGAGGGGTCGCCCAAAGAAATTAATCGGCAGCAGGTTTAAATCAAACATGAGGAAATACTTCTTCACCCAACACACAGTCAATCTGTGAACTTGTTTCCAGGGGATTGTGTGAGGTCAAAAGTGTAACTGGCTTCAAAAAAGAATTAGATAAATTCTTTGAGGATAGATCCATCAGTGGCTATTAGGGCAGATGGTCCGGGAGGCAATCCCATGCTCTGGGTGTCCCTAAACCCCTAAAGCTGGGACTGAAAGACAGGGGATAGATTACTTGATAAATTGTCTATTTCTGTTCACTCTCTCTGAAGCATCTGGAGCTGGCCACTGTCGGAAGACAAAATACTGGGCTAGATGGACCATTGGTCTGACCCTATAGACCATTCTAATGTCCCTATGTTCTTAGGTTCATGACATTCCTGTCTGAAGAGATGTCCAGTCAAGGGACCGGGACTCATGTGATGATCAGAACGGGACAGGAAAGGGCTACATAATTCAGGGTGCCTCCTGGGTTGCGGGGAAAAGTGGCAGTAGGTGAAAGGAAAGAGTGCAGTATTGCATAAAAGCTTGGGATTAAAATCTTGGGACTGCATCTCCATCTATGACCTAACAAGACAGTGGTGTTCTTCTGGGACAATGCACCTGAGAAAGCCTAGGGAAATCACACGAGAGATGGGAATAAAGGCAGTTGTCAGTTGTTGGCTGCATGATCATTAGGAAATTCCAATAGCTCCTAATTGCTGCAACTGAGAATAGGGCCCCATTGTGACAGGCACTGTACAAACAAAGAGTAAGAAACAGTAAGTGGCGGTGAGGAGCTCATCTGGAGGTGTGAGATCTGGGGTCAAGTTGCTGCTCCAAGTAGCCTAGCAAAGTGCTCTAACCACTGAGCTACTGGATATTCTGGGACATGCCAGCCAGCCCACCAAAGCCCTGCTGTGGTCACCCTCAACTGTCTGGTAGGCATGTGCTGGAAAAACTACTGGACTGTCACCCAGAGGTGAAACAATTCCCACTGGGCCCGGGACTCTGAGCAGAACTGGACCAAGAACTGATACCTGCTGGACCCCAGTCAATATTCCCTTCCAGCTTGACTGTGAACGACTGATAACTGCTCTCTGGGAACAATTTTCCAGCTAGTTATGCACCCATCTTATAGTAGCTCCATCTACTTTGTATTTCCCTAGTTTGTTTATCAGGTCATGCGAGACAGTATCAAAAGCCTTACTAAAGTCAAGATATTCCACCACTACTGCTTCCCCCCATCCACAAGGCTTGTTACCCTGTCAAAGAAAGCTGTCAGGTTGGTTTGACACAATCTGTTCTTGACAACTCCATGCTGACTCTTATTTATCACCTTAATATCTTCTTGGTGTTTGCAAATTGATTGCTTAATTGTTTGCTTCATTATCTTTCCAGGTGCAGAAGTTAAGTTGACTGGTCTGTAATCTCTGGGTTGCCCTTATTTCCCTTTGTATACATGGGCACTATGTTTGACCTTTTCTTGTCCTCTGGAATCTCTCCTATCTTCCATAACTATTCAAAGATGATCCCTAATGACTCAGATACCAACTCAGTCAGCTCCTTGAGTATTCTAGCATGTATTTCATCAGGCCCTGGTAACTTGAAGACATCTGACTTGTCTAAGTGTTTTTAACTTGTTCTTTCACCCATTTTAACCTCTGATTCTATTTCATTTTCACTGGCATTCGCTATGTTTAACATCCAATCACTACTAACCTTTTTGGTGAAAACTGAAATAAAAAGTCATTTAACACTTCTGCCATTTTCACATTTTCTGTTACTGTTACTACCTCTCATTGAATAGCGGGCCCACCCTGTCCTTGGTCTTCCTCCTAATGTATTTGTAGCCTGTTATCTTGTTACCCTTTATGTCTCTAGCTAGTTTAATCTCATTTTGTGCCTTGGCCTTTCTAATTTTGTCCCTGCATCCTTGTGTTATTTGTTTATACTCATCCTTTGTAATTTGACCAAGTTTCCGCTTTTTGTAGGGCTCATTTTTGAGTTTCAGATCACTGAAGATTTCCTGGTTAAGCAAAGTTAGCCTCTTGCCATACTTCCTCTCTTTCCTGTGCAGTGGGGTAGTTTGCTATGTGTCCTTAATAATTTGTCTTTGAAAAACTGCCAACTCTCTTGAACTGTTTTTCCCTTTAGACTTGCTTCCCGTGGGATCTTACCTACCACCTCCCCGAGTTTGCTAAAGTCTGCCTTCTTCAAGTCCATTATCATGATTGTGCTCTTTTCCCTCCTACCATTCCTTGGAATCATGAGCTCTACCATTTCATGCTCACTTTCACATAAGCTGCCTTCCACTTTCAAATTCTCAACCAGTTCCTCCCTATTTGTCAAAATCAAATCTAGAACAGCCTCCCCCCAGTAGCTTTCTCCACCTTCTGAACTAAAACAATTTGTCCAATACATTCCAAGAACTAGTTGGATTATTAGTGCCCTGATTTATTGTTTTCCCAACAGATGTCTGGATTGTTAGAGTCCTCCATCACCACCAAGTCATATGCTTTGGATGATTTTGTTAGTTGTTTAAAAAAACAACTAACAACCAACAACAATGTGCAGCAGAGTCAAAAAAGCTTACAGAATGTTAGGAACCATTAGGAAATGGATAGGATCACAAGAAAGAAAATTTCATAATGCCATTGAATAAATCCATTGTATGCCCACCCCTGGAATACTGCATGCAGTTCTGGTTCAGTAGATGAAAAAAAAGAGTGTAGTGTTGTATAAAGGCTTGGAATTAAAATCTTGTAACTCCATCTCCATCTTGACCTAACAAGACAGTGGTGTCCTTCTGGGACAATGCTCCTGCAAAGAGGGAAAAATCACATGAGAGATGGAAATACTGCCCACTTAGTCCTGTGGGTGGAAGATGGTTGAGGAATGAGTTTCTTGAAGAAATCAGAGTAATTCAGAGTCTGACCAAATTTAGCACAGGATGGAAGGCCCTTCTCTTTCAACAAATTACCCCACCATTGCCAGAATGCTTTTTAAATTGCTATCTCCACCCTAACCTGCACTTCCTATAACCAGAATAGTAGGAAGTAAAAACGACAATATGAAATTTACTAGAGAACCCTTTATGGGAATTCCGGAACACAGTAATTGCTGTGTGACGCCTCGGTTCTTATATCCACTGTGCAATCATACCCAGTATCACCTCTTGCAACAAGTTCAACTAGAAAAGCTTTAGCTGCTGTGCTACTGGGGACTATGCAACATTCTCAGATAGATAAGTAGATTGTAATCTCCCCAGAATGAGTGATTTATCACCACCACCCTTTTTACTTAGGGAGATGAGAGAGAATATTGATTTCGCAAAGATCACTCAAGATGTCTGTGGCTAAACCCAACTCTAAGATTTTCAAAAGCGACTGGTGATTCTGGTGCCTACCTTCAGACATCCTCAAAAAACATGGTTTTTAGAAGTGCTCAGTGTCAATTCTCTGGAGCCCTGATCCCGTGAACATGTCTCAAGCAGACTTTAGCACCATGCATGTTTGAAACTCGTGCTTTCAGATCTTCTGAATACATTTTGCAGGAACAGAGCCTTAGAAATTTTGGGTGTGCAATAGGCCAAGTGTTTCTAGTGTACTAAGTAGGCGTCAGTTGAAGAAAATTCATTATTCAACTAAAAAACCTTTCACTCATATCCCCTTGAAGGTTATCATAAATTAGCTGGAGGGAAATTATTTTAGAGCCCCAACTGTATCTTGATATTAGTAAAGCTTTTGAAACAGTCCCACAGGATATTCTTATAAGCAAACTAGGGAAACATTTCCCTCAACCACATGGTTGAGACAAAATTATTATCAGGTGCTATATAACTGGTTGAAAGACTGGACTCAGAGACTAGTTATCAATGGTTTGGTGTCAACCTGGGAGTTTATATCTAAAGGGCACCCACAAGAGCTTATCCTGGATCTTTTATTTTTCAAGATTTTCACTAATTACTTGCATAACAGCATTGACAGTTCACTGATATAATTTGCAGAGGACACCAAGCTGAGAGAGGTTGCGAGCACTTTGGAAGACAGGATGAGAAGTCAAAATGAGCTTCCCTAATTGGAGACTTCATCTGAAATCAATAAACTGAAATTCAATAAAGGCAACTACAAAGTATGAAGTCTAGGAAGGAAACTGTCCCACTCTGATAGACAATGGTGGGCCTAAGCTGGAGTTTTGTCCCCAGTTTTGGCCAGCACAATTCAATAGGGAAGATGTGGACAAACTAGAGAGAGTCCAGAGGAGAGCAACAAAAAAACCCCAAAAGGTTTAGAAAGCTGACCTCTGAGGACTAGTTCAAAACACTGGACATGTTTAGTGTTGAGAAAAGCAGACTGACACGGGAACGGATAACAGTTTTCAGGTATATGCAGGGCTGTTATAAAGAGCATCCTGTTCAATTGTTTTGCGTGTCTGATGAAAATAAGATGAGTTGTAATTGGTTTAATCTGCAGCATGGGAGATTGAGGTTGGATATTAGCAATAACTTTCTAACTATCATAGTTAAGCATTGATTTCACACTCCCACAGGAAGTTGCAGAATCTCCATCATTGAAGGTGTTTATAAGGACATGTAATCAAAGGCCAGTCAGGTCAGGTGCTCCCTCCGCACAGGGGGCTGGACTAGGTGACCTCTCAAGGTTCCTTTCAGGCCTCTTTCTCAAGGATTCTACATTTTTTATGTAAAATTTAGACCAGGGAAATATATTCTAATTCCCTTCTGAGACTACCTGATTTGCTTATTTATTCCCTTGAGGTGGAGGTTTGTAGTGCAGGGGGCACATAGGGAGCATCTACACTGGGGTGAATTTCACCCAAGTTGCTTTGGATAGAAGGAAGGGAGGAGAAAGTAAAACCAGAAGGCCAATGCTATGATGCAGAATAATTTTTAATGGGAATCAGCAGTGGAGCGCACACTTACAGAATGAATGAATGCAGAGTACAAAGAATGTATTTTCAGGGTTACAATACGAGCAAGAACCAATCACCCGCTCCAAAGTGATGCTTTTCACACAAGATGATCTGCTTTCTGTCTTGAAGCTGCTGACTTTGAAAATCACGTCCCTTTTTCAACCAAGTGACTTGTTTTAGCCAGTTCAACATCAAATAGCACAAAGCATAATAGGAGCATAAGACTAAGCTGCAAAACCATTGGATCACAAACCTACACTAATATGTAAGAAGTGGAAGAGACCGATAGGCCTGATGTACAGAGGTGATGAACACCCAGAGTCTGCAAGTAGAGTTGTAGGCATCATTGTCCATTAGATCAGTTGTGAATCTCTATCTTGTCATTTCCTGATTGTTTCTCATTCCATGGATCGTTCTTCTGGGTTTAACATGGCCCACAATTTCCGTAGCTGGACCCAGAATATCCTCCCCCAGAAATGCTACGATATGACTTCCTGCTATAACCACATGAGCCCCCATAACCATATGAGCCTCCATAACCACCCCCATAACCACGCCCGGCTCCACCTCCATAAACACCCCCGGCTCCACCCCCATAAACAACAACGTTACCTCCCCCATAACCACCACCATAATCTCCCCCATAACCACCACCATAACTACCCCCAGAACCGATTGAGCCTCTGAAACCTCCACTAGAACCATATGGGACTCCGGGTCTTGCGGGCAAATTTGGTAAGGTTGTTCCCACAATGCTGTCTTGAGGGCAAGTAGCGAGAGTTGGTCCTGGGAATCTCACAACAACTGGTGGCGCATAAACCACTGCACTCGAATCGCCACATGATGTGACACACGGCTCGTTGCGGACGTCAATACATGGACGTGGGCATATATCATAATAGCCATCCTGGGGCGGGCAGTAAGACATCTTCTGTGATGGAGAGAATCCTGAAAAACACAGGAGGGAGGAAAACGTAAGACACAACTGATAATGGAAAAAGAGATTCAGGCATTGAGTTTTAGAGTAATGGGGGTTAGGTAGGTAGATAAGTTTTGTTGAAGGCCACATATCTGCTCCTGTTTCTTCCTTCTATTCCTCTGAACCCATTCCCCCTTAGGCTTCAGAAACAAAAACAAACTAAAATAATTCCAAGCAATTTCATGAGAAATTACCCTTTCACTGCTCCATGCAAGCATAAAGCTGCACAACACACAAGTGAGTTGCTATTTTCGTTGGGAGACAATATTAACAGCACAGAGGATAGATGCAGGTGACTTGCTCACCATCATTGGTGAGTCATTGGATGAGTTGGAAGCAGAATTTAGACCTTCCTAATTGCTATTTGTGATAGAATTGATCATTAGGAAATTCCAATTGCTCCTAACTGCTGCAACTGAGAATAGGGCCCCATTGTGACAGGCACTGTACAACCAACAAAGAGTAAGACCAGAGGTAAGGAGCTCACCTGTGAGGTGTCAGATCTGGGGTCAAGTTGCTGCTCTGACTTTGACAGAGTGAGATTGTGAAAACAGGTCTCCTAAATCTGAGCAGAGTGCTCTAACCACTGGGCTATCAGATATTCTAGAACACCCCCATGCCACTAGCCCCCCAAAGCCCTGATGTGGTCACCCTCAGTTGTATCTGTGGTGCATCTTGAACTGGTAAGGTGTGCCCTGAGGCAACCTAATGCACTATGAGCCATAAGTGAGATCGGGGGGAAATTCCCTCTGGAGCCAGGACACTGAGCACCATGGGAGAATCAGGACATTGGTGGTTTTCTGCATGTGCACAAATAGAAACTTAGGTGCTGAGAGAATTTAGGTGCCTGCAGTGCTGGCAGTTTGGAAGACATCAGTGTCACCTTATTGTTGGACTTCATTGCCTAAAGGGGACCTTAGATGCTTAAGTCTCTTTGTTGATGTAGCTTCAGGAGATTAGAGTCCCAGCTTTCAATGCAGCTACACTGTCTGAGCGCTGAGCCCTGAAGAAGAATTCACATATAGCACTTCCAACTTCTCAAACTTACCTTGATCGAGATCATCTACTAAACTAAAAAGAACACTTGGGTTGCATTTCAATTGTTATATTTCAAATTTGATCTCCAGGGTTTTATGGAAAGAGCAGGATCAATCATCCCCTCATGCAAATACTTCTGAATCCAGTGGAGTCGGCTCAAGGTCTGCCAGTCTTACTTGTCTATAATGGGTCAGAATAAAGCTGTCCATTCCTAAAGTCGTTTAAGGCTGCAATTTTTCAGAATTGTGGAGTGGATTTACATAGCCTACCCTAGTATAATTATTGGGAATGGGTGTCCCCGTCCCATTTGTTAATCCTAGCGTGATATTTTTAAAGTCAGCATCCACCAAGGCCTGCAACGGACTAGTTCCAGAGAGCCTCTTTTGGAAAGAAAGAACTAACCTCCTTAATATTGCTAATCTTACAGACAGTTGGTGCAGGTTCAGTCCATAGTTAAACTATCTCTAAAGCAACAACTAGAGTAGTTTGAATTCAATAGACTTACCCAGGTCACCAAGGAGATGAAGTCAAGAGAGGTGGATAGAACAACCCGGCCTTGCAAGCACTTTTATATGCCTTCTTAGCCAATGAGAAGGCTAGGAGACACCCTTTCTGTACTAAGACCTTATCAGTAACAAAACAAAGTGTTTTTCTCGATGGGTAACACCTCTAATGTTTGCAGTAGTCTTGATCATGATTAATCAATTACTCAATTCTCAGTTCCACATAGATGACATGAACATTTCATCTTAAATCTTTATGGGCAAGATACCTCCCTGGTATTATCTCTCTGATCTCCTTGGTGTTGACAGAGGTATAAATCCAGTTCCATTTCATTAGTACTCCATTGAAAAACTTCAAAATAAGAGGGTGACTCAGAGGCGTATCGAGGTTACAATCTGCTGTGACATACAGGATTGCATGTTTTTTTCATTAAATCCCGACAAGTATCTAATTAGTGACAAGGTGGAGTTCACCCTTCTAAATCCTTGTAGGGTGGGAGACATTATTCTGCATGCTTAGTATTCCCACCCTTAGCTATACCATGTTTGTTTGAGCCAACACCCTTTTGAAGTGCATGAATGTCTCTGCAATCAGTTCAATGGCCTTGGAACCAGGCCTTTTGGGTTACAGTACTGTGCCGGACACATGACCAGGGCAATGGCACAAACTGATAAATTAAATGGTAATAAGTCACCAGGACCAGATGGTATTCACCCAAGAGTTCAGAAGGAACTCAAATATGAAATTGCCTCAGTACTAACTGTGGTAAGAAGTCTGTCGCTTACAGCAGCCTCTCTATCAGATGGTTGATGGATATCTAATGTGATGCCGATTTTTAAAAATGGCTCTGAAGTTCAGTACAAGGTAAATCATTTGAAACTATAGTAACGATCAGTATTATCAGCCATATAGAGGAACATGATATGCGGGGGAAGAGTCAATATGGCTTTTGTGAAGAGAAGTCATGGCTTACTAATAATTAGTATTCTTTGAGTCAGTTAACAAATATCTGGGCAAGGGTGATCCAGTGGAGAATGGGTACTTGGACTTTCAGAAAGTCTTTGACAAGCTCCCGCACCAAATGTTCTTAAACAAACTAAAGCAGTTATGGGGTAAAAGGGAAAGTTCTCTCATGGATTAGTAACCAGTTAATATATAAAGGGGAAAGGGGTAGAAAGGAAATTTTTAGTTTTCAAAGTGGAAAGAGGTAAACAGTGGGTTCCCTCAAGGAGCCGTACTCAGACCAGTGCTCTTTAATGTATTCATGAATGATCTGGAAAAAGAGGTAAATTTTGAATTGGCAAAGTTTGCAGGCCACACAAAATACTTATGATAGTTAAGTGCAGTGCATACTGCAAAGAGTTACAAAGAGATCTTACAAAACTGGGTGACTGGGCAAGAAAATGGTAGTACGATTTCAAGTTGACAAATGCAAAGTAATAGAGATTGAAAAATATAATCTCAATTATACACTAACAATGGTGGGGTCTAATTTAGTTGTTGCCATTCAAGAAAGATCTTGGAATTATTGTGGGGAGTTTTCTGAAAACGTCCGCTTTAATCGTAGAATCACAGAAATGTAGGACTGGAAGGGACCTTAGGAGGTCATGTAGTCCAGTCCCCTGCACTCATGGCAGGACTAAGTTTTATCTAGACCATCCCTGACAGGTGTTTGTCTAACTTGCTCTTAAGATCTCTATTGATGGAGATTCCACAACCTCCCTGGGTAATTTATTCCAGTGCTTAACCACCCAGGCAGTTCGGAAGTTTTTCCTAACGTCCAATCTAAACGGCCCAACCTGCAATTTGAGACCATTGCTTCTTGTTCTATCCTCAGAGGTTAAGGAGAACAAATTTTCTCCCTCCTCCTTCTAACAACCTTTTATGTGCTTGGAAACTGTTATCATGTCCCCTCTCAGTCTTCTCCTCTCCAGAGTGTACAAACCTAATTTCTGCATAATAATTCCCTCATAGGTCACGTTTTCTAGACCTTTAATCATTTTTGTTGCTCTTCTCCGATGTTTGTTTTAAACTTGCTGCCTATTAATTACTTTGGGTGACCCGTGGTTCATGTGTTATGTAAAAAGGTAAATAGCACTCCCTTATGCATTTCCATTACATGATTCATGATTTTGTAGACCTCTGTCACGTTCCCCCTCAGTCCTCTCTTTTCCAAGTTGAACACTCTTAGTCATTTTAATCTCGCCTCATATGGAAGCTGTTTTATACCCTTAATCATTTGTGTTGCCCTTCTCTGGACTTTATATCTTTTTTGAGATGGGGTGACCAGAACCGCATGCAGTATTCCAGGGGTGGCACACCATAGATTTACATAGTGGCATTACAATGTTTTTCTGTCTTAGGATCCTATCCGTTTCATAATGGTTCCTAACATTCTCTTAGCGGTTTTGATTGCTGCTGGACATGGAGCAGATATTTTCAGAGACCTACCTGCAGTGAGTTTAAAATCTCTTTCCCGAGGGGTAACAGCTAACTTAAACCCCATCATTGTGCACGTAGAGTTGGGATTATGTTTTCCAATGTGCATTACTTTGCCTTTTCCAACATGCCATTTCATCTGCCATTTGCTTGCCAGTTTTGTAAGATCCCTTTGTTGCTTCAACTTAACTATCTGGAGTAATTTTGTGTGGTCTGCAAACTTTGCCAACTCACAGTATACCCCCTTTTTCATTTATGAGTACGTTGAACAGCACTGGTCCCAGAGCAGCTCCTAGAAGGAGCCAGCTATTTACCTCTTTCCACTTTGAAAACTGAACATTTTCTTCCTACCCTTTTCCTCCCTATGTTGTAACCAGTTACTGATTCATGAGAGGACCTTCCCTCTTTTCCCATAACTGCTTAGTTTACTTAAGGGCTTTCAGTGCAGGAGCTTGTCAAAGACTTTCTGAAAGTCCAAGTATACATTCTCCTCTGGAACACCCTTCTCCACATATTTGTGGACCAACTCAAGGAATTCTAATGATTGGTAAGACATGATTTCTCTTCACAAAGTCATATTGATTCTGCCCTGTGAATCCTGTTAATCTATCTGGCTGATCATTCTGATCTTTCCAAGTTGCAACCAATTTACCCGATACTGAATTTAGGAGACCTTTCTCAAAATTGGCGTCACATTAGTTATCTGCCAATCATCTCATAGAGAGGCTGATTTAAGCAATAGGCTAGTTACCACAGTTAGCAGTTCTGCAATTTTATATTTGAGTTCTTTCTGAACTTTTGGGTGAACAGCATCTGGTCCTGGTGACTTATTACCGTTTAATTTATCAGTTTGTGCTATTGTCCTGGTCATGTGTCCAGCACAGTATTGTAACCCAGAAGGCCTGGTTCCAAGGCCATTGAACTGATTGGAGAGACATTCATGCAATTCCAAAGGGTGTTGGCTCAAATACCCACTGTACAGGTAAGGACGGGAATGCTAGACATGCAGAATAATGTCTCCCACCCCACTAAGAATTCAGAAGGGTGAATTCCACCTTGCCGCTAATTAGATACTAGTCAGGATTTCAGGAACGACATGGAATCCTGTACATCACAGCAGATTGTAATATTGATACACCTTCATATTTTGAAGTTATTCAATGAAGAAGTAATGCAATGAAACTGGATTTTTACCTCTGTCAACACCAAAGAGATCAGTGGGATGATACCAAGAAGGTATGTTGCCCATAAAGCTTTCAGATTAAAGGGACTTCAGGGTGTAATACGGAAGTCATCCATATGTGGGATTGGGAATTGAGTAATTGATGAACCAATGCAAAGCCGTTTAAATAATTAGAGGATAATAATAATTATCATCCAAAGCAAGAAAACATTTTGTTTGGTCAGTGGTAATGCACACAAGAAAACACTTTGGTTGGTTGGTTATTGAAAGGGTGTCTTCTATCCTTCCCATTGGCTAAGAAAGCATATAAAAGTGCTTGCAACTCTGGGTTGTTCTATCCACTTCTCTTGACTTCATCCCCTTGGTGAACTGGGTAAGTCTATTGAGTTCAAATTACTCTAGTTGTTGCTATAGTGTTAGTTTTAACTATGGATTGAATCTTCACCAATACTGTGTGATTTTAGCAATATTAATGAGGGTGGTTTTTCTTTCCAAAAGAGACTCTCTGTAACTAGTCAGTTGCAGGCCTTGGCGGTGGCAGACTTTAAAATGATCATGCTGGGATTTTCAAATCCACATATGGGATTGGGACACCCATTTGCAATAAATATAACAGGCTAGTGCATGTACATCCATTACACAATTCTGAAAAATCTCAGCCTTAAACTACTTTAGGAATGGACAGCTTTATTCTGACTCTTTATAGATAAATATGATTGCCAGACCGTCATCTGACTTCACTGGACTCACAGGTATTTGCAGGAGGGGATGATCTGATCCTCCAGTTTCCATAAAATGCTGGAGATCAGTTTTGAAATATAACAACTGAACAGCAACTTGATTGCTCTTTTTAGTTTAGTGGATAATCAAGATCTAGAGAAGTTTGAGAGGTTGGAATGCTTTAAATGAATTTTCCTTCAGGGCAAATCTAGCCCCTAGTTTAGTGATGGTGAGAAGAAATTCTCCTTATGAGCAGTTTCCTCCATAATGGGCCACGTTGAGGACATTGGATAAGTTGGACCATGAGGTGACCCACTATGGCAAAACTTAAAGTCTTAAGGGTAGAGCTTGTAATGTTCGATCCCGATCTTGAGCTGGTACAAGCTGAAATAGCAGCTTTGAATGAAAAGTAGCTCTCACTGACTTCACAGAGTGTTGTGCAGCTTAATGGTTGCATGAAGCAGTGAAAAGGTAACTTGTTTTGAAATTGCTGGGATTTTGTGTGTGTGTGTTTGAAGCCTAAGGGGAAAGGATGCGAAGAAATAGAAGGAAGAAACGGGAGCAGATATGTGGCCTTCAACAAAACTTATCTACCTACCTAACCCCCATTTCTCTAAAACTCAATGCCTGAATCTCTTTTTCCATTATCAGTTGTGTCTTACGTTTTCCTCCCTCCTGTGTTTTTCAGGATTCTCTCCATCACAGAAAATGTCTTACTGCCCGCCCCAGGATTGCTATTATGATATATGCCCACGCCCATGTATTGACGTCCGCAACGAGCCGTGTGTCACATCATGTGGCGATTCGAGTGCAGTGGTTTATGCGCCACCAGTTGTTGTGAGATTCCCAGGACCAATTCTCGCTACTTACCCTCAAGACAGCATTGTGGGAACAACCTTACCAAATTTCCCATATATTTCTAGTGGAGGTTTCAGAGGCTCAATTGGTTCTGGGGGTAGTTATGGTGGTGTTTATGGGGGAGGTTACAATGGTGGTGGTTACGGGGGAGGTAACGGTGTTGTTTATGGGGGAGGTTACAATGGTGGTTATGGGGGTGGAGCCGGGGGTGTTTATGGTGGTGGAGCCGGGCGTGGTTATGGGGGTGGTTATGGAAGCTCATATGGTTATGGGGGCTCATGTGGTTATAGCAGGAAGTCATATCGTAGCATTTTGGGGGGAGGATATTCTGGGTCCGGCTATGGAAATTGTGGGCCATGTTAAACCCAGAAGAACAATCCATGGAATGAGAAACAAACAGGAAATGACAAGATAGAGATTCCGCACTGATCTAATGGACAATGATGCCTACAACTCTACTTGCAGGCTGTGGGTGTTCATCACCTCTGTAAATCAGGCCTATCTGCGTCTTCCACTTCTTACATATTAGTGTAGGTTTATGATCCAATGATTTTGCGGCTTAGTCTTATGCTCCTATTATGCTTTGCGCTACTTGATGTTGAACTGGCTAAAACAAGTCACTTGGTTGAAAAAGGGACGTGATTTTGAAAGTCAGCAGCTTCAAGACAGAAAGCAGATCATCTTGTGTGAAAAGCATCACTTTGGAGCGGGTGATTGGTTCTTCCTCTATTGTAACCCTGAAAATACATTCTTTGTACTGTGCATTCATTCATTCTGCAAGTGTGTGCTCCACGGCTCATTCCCATTAAAAATTATTCTGCATCATAGCATTGGCCTTCTGGTTTTACATTCTCCTCCCTTCTTTCTATCCAAAGCAATCTGGGTGAAATTCACCCTGGTACAGACACTCAGTACATGCCCCCTGCACTACAACCCTCCGCCTCAATGGAATAACTGAGCAGCAAAGTGCATTAACTGGTCAATAGCATGGTGCTGGCCATCTGCCCCGGGGAGATATTCCTCCATGTTCCAAAAGTCTCAGAAGGGAATTAGAATATATTTCCCAGCTCTAAATATTATATAAAATTGTAGAATCCTGGAAATATAGGGCTGGAAGGAACCTTGGGATGTCACCTTGTCCAGCCCCCTGTGCGGACGCAGGACCTGACCTGACTGGTCTTTGTCGAACCTCTCCCTATAAACCATCAATGATGGAGATTCCACAACTTTCCGTCAAAGCCTGAAATCAATGCTTTACAATCATAATAGTTAGAAAGTTATGGCCAGTATCTAACCTGTATCTCCCATCATGCAAATTAAGCCAATTCCTTCTCATCTTATCTTCAGCAGACATGCAGAAAAATTGATCACTATGCTCTTTAAAACGGATCTACACAAAAGCACCAAGTCTCTGTTCCTGCAAAATGTATTCACAGAAGAACTGAAAACTAAGAATTTCAAAAGTGCTAGATCCTAGACTCTGCTTGAGAGGTAACTTAGATCGATCCCCGCCCCCCGTCGTGTAGACCAGGCCTTAGATAGATAAGTAGATTGTAATCTCCCCAGAATGAGTGATTTATCACCACCACCCTTTTTACTTATAGGGAGATGAAAGAGAATATTGATTTTGCAAAGATCACTCAAGACGTCTGTGGCGAAACCCAAGACGTTGATTTTCAAAAGCAACTGGTGATTTTGGTTCCTAACTTCAGACATCTTGAAAAAATCCTTGTTTTTAGAAGTACTCGCTGTCTGTTCTCTGGACCCCTGTTCTCATGAATACGTCTCAAGCAGAATCTAGGACCATGCACTTTTGAAATTCTTAGTTTTCAGTTCTTCGGTGCATACGTTTTGCATGAACAGAGACTTAGATATTTCGGGCATGAAACAAGCCAAGTGTTTCTAGTATAGTAAGTAGGTGTCACTTGAAGAAAATTCATTATTCAACTAAAAATCCTTTCACTCATATTCTCTTAAGGGTTATCATTTTATTATTTTAGAGTCCTATCTATATCTTGATCTTAGGAAAGTTTTAGACAGTCACCCCAGATATTCTTATAAGCAAACTTGAGAAACATTTCCCTCAACCACGTCAACCTAGAACGCTATACGTAGGGGGGTACCCAGAGGAGGTTATCCTGGGTCTTTTACTCATCAATATGTTCTCTAATAACTTGAATAATGGTGTCGACAGTTCACTGATAATATTTACAGAGGACACCAAGCTGAGAGAGGTTGCAAGCACTTTGGAAGACAGGATGAGAAGTCAAAATGAGCTTCCCTAATTGGAGACTTCATCTGAAATCAATAAACTGAAATTCAATAAAGGCAACTACAAAGTATGAAGTCTAAGAAGGAAACTGTTCCACTCTGATAGACAATGGTGGGCCTAAGCTGGAGTTTTGTCCCCAGTTTTGGCCAGCACAATTCAATAGGGAAGATGTGGACAAACTAGAGAGAGTCCAGAGGAGAGCAACAAAAAAACCCCAAAAGGTTTAGAAAGCTGACCTCTGAGGACTAGTTCAAAACACTGGACATGTTTAGTGTTGAGAAAAGCAGACTGACATGGGAACGGATAACAGTTTTCAAGTATATGCAGGGCTGTTATAAAGAGCATCCTGTTCAATTGTTTTGCGTGTCTGATGAAAATAAGATGAGTTGTAATTGGTTTAATCTGCAGCATGGGAGAATGAGGTTGGATATTAGCAATAACTTTCTAACTATCATAGTTAAGCATTGATTTCACACTCCCACAGGAAGTTGTAGAATCTCCATCATTGAAGGTGTTTATAAGGACATGTAATCAAAGGCCAGTCAAGTCAGGTGCTCCCTCCGCACAGGGGGCTGGACTAGGTGACCTCTCAAGGTTCCTTTCAGGCCTCTTTCTCAAGGATTCTACATTTTTTATGTAAAATTTAGACCAGGGAAATATATTCTAATTCGCTTCTGAGACTACCTGATTTGCTACTTATTTATTCCCTTGAGGTGGAGGTTTGTAGTGCAGGGGGCACATAGGGAGCATCTACACTGGGGTGAATTTCCACCGAAGTTGCTTTGGATAGAAGGAAGGGAGGAGAAAGTAAAACCAGAAGGCCAATGCTATGATGCAGAATAATTTTTAATGGGAATCAGCAGCGGAGCACACACTTGCAGAATGAATGAATGCAGAGTACAAAGAATGTATTTTCAGGGTTACAATACGAGCAAGAACCAATCACCCGCTCCAAAGTGATGCTTTTCACACAAGATGATCTGCTTTCTGTCGTGAAGCTGCTGACTTTGAAAATCACGTCCCTTTTTCAACCAAGTGACTTGTTTTAGCCAGTTCAACATCAAGTAGCACAAAGCACAATAGGAGCATAAGACTAAGCTGCAAAACCATTGGATCACAAACCTACACTAATAAGTAACAAGTGGAAGAGACCGATAGGCCTGATTTACAGAGGTGATGAACACCCAGAGTCTGCAAGTAGAGTTGTAGGCATCATTGTCCATTAGATCAGTTGTGAATCTCTATCTTGTCATTTCCTGATTGTTTCTCATTCCATGGATCGTTCTTCTGGGTTTAACATGGCCCACAATTTCCATAGCCGGACCCAGAATATCCTCCCCCAGAAATGCTACGATATGACTTCCTGCTATAACCACATGAGCCCCCATAACCATATGAGCCTCCATAACCACCCCCATAACCACGCCCGGCTCCACCTCCATAAACACCCCCGGCTCCACCCCCATAAACAACAACGTTACCTCCCCCATAACCACCACCATAATCTCCCCCATAACCACCACCATAACTACCCCCAGAACCGATTGAGCCTCTGAAACCTCCACTAGAACCATATGGGACTCCAGGTCTTGCGGGCAAATTTGGTAAGGTTGTTCCCACAAAGCTGTCTTGAGGGCAAGTAGCGAGAGTTGGTCCTGGGAATCTCACAACAACTGGTGGCGCATAAACCACTGCACTCGAATCGCCACATGATGTGACACACGGCTCGTTGCGGACGTCAATACATGGGCGTGGGCATATATCATAATAGCCATCCTGGGGCGGGCAGTAAGACATCTTCTGTGATGGAGAGAATCCTGAAAAACACAGGAGGGAGGAAAGCGTAAGACACAACTGATAATGGAAAAAGAGATTCAGGCATTGAGTTTTAGAGTAATGGGGGCTAGGTAGGTAGATAAGTTTTGTTGAAGGCCACATATCTGCTCCTGTTTCTTCCTTCTATTCCTCTGAACCCATTCCCCCTTAGGCTTCAGAAACAAAAACAAACTAAAATAATTCCAAGCAATTTCATGAGAAATTACCCTTTCACTGCTCCATGCAAGCATAAAGCTGCACAACACACAAGTGAGTTGCTATTTTCGTTGGGAGACAATATTAACAGCACAGAGGATAGACGCAAGTGACTTGCTCACCATTATTGGTGAGTCATTGGATGAGTTGGAAGCAGAATTTAGACCTTCCTAATTGCTATTTGTGATAGAATTGATCATTAGGAAATTCCAATTGCTCCTAACTGCTGCAACTGAGAATAGGGCCCCATTGTGACAGGCACTGTACAACCACCAAAGAGTAAGACCAGAGGTAAGGAGCTCACCTGTGAGGTGTCAGATCTGGGGTCAAGTTGCTGCTCTGACTTTGACAGAGTGAGATTGTGAAAACAGGTCTCCTAAATCTGAGCAGAGTGCTCTAACCACTGGGCTATCAGATATTCTAGAACACCCCCATGCCACTAGCCCCCCAAAGCCCTGATATGGTCACCCTCAGTTGTATCTGTGGTGCATCTTGAACTGGTAAGGTGTGCCCTGAGGCAACCTAATGCACTATGAGCCATAGGTGAGATCGGGGGGAAATTCCCTCTGGAGCCAGGACACTGAGCACCATGGGAGAATCAGGACATTGGTGGTTTTCTGCATGTGCACAAATAGAAACTTAGGTGCTGAGAGAATTTAGGTGCCTGCAGTGCTGGCAGTTTGGAAGACATCAGTGTCACCTTATTGTTGGACTTCATTGCCTAAAGGAGACCTTAGATGCTTAAGTCTCTTTGTTGCTGTAGCTTCAGGAGATTAGAGTCCCAGCTTTCAATGCAGCTACACTGTCTGAGCGCTGAGCTGTTTGAGAAGCTCATCCTATCGGACTTGCCCACCATCACACAGGAAATCAAATGCAGAATCCGAATGCAGATTAACTGCGTCCTTGTCCTCTGCCCTGACCACAGGACCTTCTGTTCTCAGCAGCCCAGGAGGAATGAGGTAAAAAACATAGAGTCTAATTACTAAACCCACAGTCGAAACTATTTCCGTTATGGATGCCTGGAATTTTCAAATCCTTTTGGAAAGTTTTACCAGAAAGAAGTGCAGAGAAGCTGTTAAGAATGCAAGTACCCTTGTTAAATGAGCTGAAAAGTGGGGCTAGAACCCTCATCTGATCTAAGTCATCATAGCTGCTTTTAGTTCAAAGGTGCTATTTCAACTTACACCAGGTAAAGATCTGGATTGAAGATTACAAGTTGCACCCATAACACTTGACAGTTTGCGATACTGGTAAGCTCAGTGGTTGAACTCATCCAGTACCCTGTCTCTAATGCTGTGCAGCACCACACCCTTCAGAGGAAATTCTAGGAGCCCTGTTATGGCCCATTATTGAGGAAACTGCTCATAAGGAGAATTTCTTCCTAACATTACTAACGAAGAGGCTAGAATTGCCCTGAAGAAGAATTCACATATAGCACTTCCAACTTCTCAAACTTACCTTGATCGAGATCATCTACTAAACTAAAAAGAACACTTGGGTTGCATTTCAATTGTTATATTTCAAATTTGATCTCCAGGGTTTTATGGAAAGAGCAGGATCAGATCATCCCCTCATGCAAATACTTCTGAATCCAGTGGAGTCGGCTCAAGGTCTGCCAGTCTTACTTGTCTATAATGGGTCGGAATAAAGCTGTCCATTCCTAAAGTCGTTTAAGGCTGCAATTTTTCAGAATTGTGGAGTGGATTTACATAGCCTACCCTAGTATAATTATTGGGAATGGGTGTCCCCGTCCCATTTGTTAATCCTAGAGTGATATTTTTAAAGTCAGCATCCACCAAGGCCTGCAACGGACTAGTTCCAGAGAGCCTCTTTTGGAAAGAAAGAACTAACTTCCTTAATATTGCTAATCTTACAGACTGTTGGTGCAGGTTCAGTCCATAGTTAAACTATCTCTAAAGCAACAACTAGAGTAGTTTGAATTCATTAGACTTACCCAGGTCACCAAGGAGATGAAGTCAAGAGAGGTGGATAGAACAACCCGGCCTTGCAAGCACTTTTATATGCCTTCTTAGCCAATGAGAAGGCTAGGAGGCACCCTTTCTGTACTAAGACCTTATCAGTAACAAAACAAAGTGTTTTTCTCGATGGGTAACGCCTCTAATGTTTGCAGTAGTCTTGATCATGATTAATCAATTACTCAGTTCTCAGTTCCACATAGATGACATGAACATTCCATCTTAAATCTTTATGGGCAAGATACCTCCCTGGTATTATCTCTCTGATCTCCTTGGTGTTGACAGAGGTATAAATCCAGTTCCATTTCATTAGTACTCCATTGAAAAACTTGAAAATAAGAGGGTGACACAGAGGCGTATCGAGGTTACAATCTGCTGTGACATACAGGATTGCATGTTTTTTTCATTAAATCCCGACAAGTATCTAATTAGTGACAAGGTGGAGTTCACCCTTCTAAATCCTTGTAGGGTGGGAGACATTATTCTGCATGCTTAGTATTCCCACCCTTAGCTATACCATGTTTGTTTGAGCCAACACCCTTTTGAAGTGCATGAATGTCTCTGCAATCAGTTCAATGGCCTTGGAACCAGGCCTTTTGGGTTACAGTACTGTGCCGGACACATGACCAGGGCAATGGCACAAACTGATAAATTAAATGGTAATAAGTCACCAGGACCAGATGGTATTCACCCAAGAGTTCAGAAGGAACTCAAATATGAAATTGCCTCAGTACTAACTGTGGTAAGAAGTCTGTCGCTTACAGCAGCCTCTCTATCAGATGATTGATGGATATCTAATGTGATGCCGATTTTTAAAAATGGCTCTGAAGTTCAGTACAAGGTAAATCATTTGAAACTATAGTAAAGATGAGTATTATCAGCCATATAGAGGAACATGATATGCGGGGGAAGAGTCAATATGGCTTTTGTGAAGAGAAGTCATGGCTTACTAATAATTAGTATTCTTTGAGTCAGTTAACAAATATCTGGGCAAGGGTGATCCAGTGGAGAATGGGTACTTGGACTTTCAGAAAGTCTTTGACAAGCTCCCGCACCAAATGTTCGTAAACAAACTAAAGCAGTTATGGGGTAAAAGGGAAAGTTCTCTCATGGATTAGTAACCAGTTAATATATAAAGGGGAAAGGGGTAGAAAGGAAATTTTTAGTTTTCAAAGTGGAAAGAGGTAAACAGTGGGTTCCCTCAAGGAGCCGTACTCAGACCAGTGCTCTTTAATGTATTCATGAATGATCTGGAAAAAGAGGTAAATTTTGAATTGGCAAAGTTTGCAGGCCACACAAAATACTTATGATAGTTAAGTGCAGTGCATACGGCAAAGAGTTACAAAGAGATCTTACAAAACTGGGTGACTGGGCAAGAAAATGGTAGTACGATTTCAAGTTGACAAATGCAAAGTAATAGAGATTGAAAAATATAATCTCAATTATACACTAACAATGGTGGGGTCTAATTTAGTTGTTGCCACTCAAGAAAGATCTTGGAATTATTGTGGGGAGTTTTCTGAAAACGTCCGCTCAATCGTAGAATCACAGAAATGTAGGACTGGAAGGGACCTTAGGAGGTCATGTAGTCCAGTCCTCTGCACTCATGGCAGGACTACGTTTTATCTAGACCATCCCTGACAGGTGTTTGTCTAACTTGCTCTTAAGATCTCTATTGATGGAGATTCCACAACCTCCCTGGGTAATTTATTCCAGTGCTTAACCACCCTGGCAGTTCGGAAGTTTTTCCTAATGTCCAATCTAAACGGCCCAACCTGCAATTTGAGACCATTGCTTCTTGTTCTATTCTCAGAGGTTAAGGAGAACAAGTTTTCTCCCTCCTCCTTCTAACAACCTTTTATGTGCTTGGAAACTGTTATCATGTCCCCTCTCAGTCTTCTCCTCTCCAGAGTGTACAAACCTAATTTCTGCAATGTTCCCTCATAGGTCACGTTTTCTAGACCTTTAATCATTTTTGTTGCTCTTCTCCGATGTTTGTTTTAAACTTGCTGCCTATTAATTACTTTGGGTGACCCCTGGTTCATGTGTTCTGTGAAAGGGTAAATAGCACTCCCTTATGCATTTCCATTACATGATTCATGATTTTGTAGACCTCTGTCACGTTCCCCCTCAGTCCTCTCTTTTCCAAGTTGAACACTCTTAGTCATTTTAATCTCGCCTCATATGGAAGCTGTTTTATACCCTTAATCATTTGTGTTGCCCTTCTCTGGACTTTATATCTTTTTTGAGATGGGGTGACCAGAACCGCATGCAGTATTCCAGGGGTGGCACACCATAGATTTACATAGTGGCATTACAATGTTTTTCTGTCTTAGGATCCTATCCGTTTCATAATGGTTCCTAACATTCTCTTAGCGGTTTTGATTGCTGCTGGACATGGAGCAGATATTTTCAGAGACCTACCTGCAGTGAGTTTAAAATCTCTTTCCCGAGGGGTAACAGCTAACTTAAACCCCATCCTTGTGCACGTAGAGTTGGGATTATGTTTTCCAATGTGCATTACTTTGCCTTTTCCAACATGCCATTTCATCTGCCATTTGCTTGCCAGTTCTGTAAGATCCCTTTGTTGCTTCAACTTAACTATCTGGAGTAATTTTGTGTGGTCTGCAAACTTTGCCAACTCACAGTATACCCCCTTTTTCATTTATGAGTACGTTGAACAGCACTGGTCCCAGAGCAGCTCCTAGAAGGAGCCAGCTATTTACCTCTTTCCACTTTGAAAACTGAACATTTTCTTCCTACCCTTTTCCTCCCTATGTTGTAACCAGTTACTGATTCATGAGAGGACCTTCCCTCTTTTCCCATAACTGCTTAGTTTACTTAAGGGCTTTCAGTGCAGGAGCTTGTCAAAGACTTTCTGAAAGTCCAAGTATACATTCTCCTCTGGAACACCCTTCTCCACGTATTTCTTGACCAACTCAAGGAATTCTAATGATTGGTAAGGCATGATTTCTCTTCACAAAGTCATATTGATTCTGCCCCAGTGTATCCTGTTAATCTATGTGGCTGATCATTCTGATCTTTACCAAGTTGCAACCAATTTACCCGATACTGAATTTAGGAGACCTTTCTCAAAATTGGCGTCACATTAGTTATCTGCCAGTCATCTCATAGAGAGGCTGATTTAAGCAATAGGCTAGTTACCACAGTTAGCAGTTCTGCAGTTTTATATTTGAGTTCTTTCTGAACTTTTGGGTGAACAGCATCTGGTCCTGGTGACTTATTACCGTTTAATTTATCAGTTTGTGCTATTGTCCTGGTCATGTGTCCAGCACAGTATTGTAACCCAGAAGGCCTGGTTCCAAGGCCATTGAACTGATTGGAGAGACATTCATGCAATTCCAAAGGGTGTTGGCTCAAATACCCACTGTACAGGTAAGGACGGGAATGCTAGACATGCAGAATAATGTCTCCCACCCCACTAAGAATTCAGAAGGGTGAATTCCACCTTGCCGCTAATTAGATACTAGTCAGGATTTCAGGAACGACATGGAATCCTGTACATCACAGCAGATTGTAATATTGATACACCTTCATATTTTGAAGTTATTCAATGAAGAAGTAATGCAATGAAACTGGATTTTTACCTCTGTCAACACCAAAGAGATCAGTGGGATGATACCAAGAAGGTATGTTGCCCATAAAGCTTTCAGATTAAAGGAATTTCAGGGTGTAATACGGAAGTCATCCATATGTGGGATTGGGAATTGAGTAATTGATGAACCAATGCAAAGCCGTTTAAATAATTAGAGGATAATAATAATTATCATCCAAAGCAAGAAAACATTTTGTTTGGTCAGTGGTAATGCACACAAGAAAACACTTTGGTTGGTTGGTTATTGAAAGGGTGTCTTCTATCCTTCCCATTGGCTAAGAAAGCATATAAAAGTGCTTGCAACTCTGGGTTGTTCTATCCACTTCTCTTGACTTCATCCCCTTGGTGAACTGGGTAAGTCTATTGAGTTCAAATTACTCTAGTTGTTGCTATAGTGTTAGGTTTAACTATGGATCGAACCTTCACCAATACTGTGTGATTTTAGCAATATTAATGAGGGTGGTTTTTCTTTCCAAAAGAGACTCTCTGTAACTAGTCAGTTGCAGGTCTTGGCGGTGGCAGACTTTAAAATGATCATGCTGGGATTTTCAAATCCACATATGGGATTGGGACACCCATTTGCAATAAATATAACAGGCTAGTGCATGTACATCCATTACACAATTCTGAAAAATCTCAGCCTTAAACTACTTTAGGAATGGACAGCTTTATTCTGACTCTTTATAGATAAATATGATTGCCAGACCGTCATCTGACTTCACTGGACTCACAGGTATTTGCAGGAGGGGATGATCTGATCCTCCAGTTTCCATAAAATGCTGGAGATCAGTTTTGAAATATAACAACTGAACAGCAACTTGATTGCTCTTTTTAGTTTAGTGGATAACCAAGATCTCGAGAAGTTTGAGAGGTTGGAAGTGCTTTAAATGAATTTTCCTTCAGGGCAAATCTAGCCCCTAGTTTAGTGATGGTGAGAAGAAATTCTCCTTATGAGCAGTTTCCTCCATAATGGGCCACGTTGAGGACATTGGATGAGTTGGACCATGAGGTGACCCACTATGACAAAACTTAAAGTCTTAAGGGTAGAGCTTGTAATGTTCGATCCCGATCTTGAGCTGGTACAAGCTGAAATAGCACCTTTGAATGAAAAGTAGCTCTCACTGACTTCACAGAGTGTTGTGCAGCTTAATGGTTGCATGAAGCAGTGAAAAGATAACTTGTTTTGAAATTGCTGGGATTTTGTGTGTGTGTTTGAAGCCTAAGGGGAAAGGATGCGAAGAAATAGAAGGAAGAAACGGGAGCAGATATGTGGCCTTCAACAAAACTTATCTACCTACCTAACCCCCATTTCTCTAAAACTCAATGCCTGAATCTCTTTTTCCATTATCAGTTGTGTCTTACGTTTTCCTCCCTCCTGTGTTTTTCAGGATTCTCTCCATCACAGAAAATGTCTTACTGCCCGCCCCAGGATGGCTATTATGATATATGCCCACGCCCATGTATTGACGTCCGCAACGAGCCGTGTGTCACATCATGTGGCGATTCGAGTGCAGTGGTTTATGCGCCACCAGTTGTTGTGAGATTCCCAGGACCAACTCTCGCTACTTACCCTCAAGACAGCATTGTGGGAACAACCTTACCAAATTTCCCATATATTTCTAGTGGAGGTTTCAGAGGCTCAATTGGTTCTGGGGGTAGTTATGGTGGTGTTTATGGGGGAGGTTACAATGGTGGTGGTTACGGGGGAGGTAACGGTGTTGTTTATGGGGGAGGTTACAATGGTGGTTATGGGGGTGGAGCCGGGGGTGTTTATGGAGGTGGAGCCGGGCGTGGTTATGGGGGTGGTTATGGAAGCTCATATGGTTATGGGGGCTCATGTGGTTATAGCAGGAAGTCATATCGTAGCATTTTGGGGGGAGGATATTCTGGGTCCGGCTATGGAAATTGTGGGCCATGTTAAACCCAGAAGAACAATCCATGGAATGAGAAACAAACAGGAAATGACAAGATAGAGATTCCGCATTGATCTAATGGACAATGATGCCTACAACTCTACTTGCAGGCTGTGGGTGTTCATCACCTCTGTAAATCAGGCCTATCTGCGTCTTCCACTTCTTACATATTAGTGTAGGTTTGTGATCCAATGGTTTTGCAGCTTAGTCTTATGCTCCTATTGTGCTTTGTGCTATTTGATGTTGAACTGGCTAAAACAAGTCACTTGGTTGAAAAAGGGACGTGATTTTGAAAGTCAGCAGCTTCAAGACAGAAAGCAGATCATCTTGTGTGAAAAGCATCACTTTGGAGCGGGTGACTGGTTCTTGCTCTATTGTAACCCTGAAAATACATTCTTTGTACTCTGCATTAATTCATTCTGCAAGTGTGTGCTCCACGGCTCATTCCCATTAAAAATTATTCTGCATCATAGCATTGGCCTTCTGGTTTTACATTCTCCTCCCTTCTTTCTATCCAAAGCAATCTGGGTGAAATTCACCCCGGTGCAGACGCTCAGTACATGCCCCCTGCACTACAACCCTCCGCCTCAATGGAATAACTGAGCAGCAAAGTGCATTAACTGGTCAATAGCATGGTGCTGGCCATCTGCCCCGGGGAGATATTCCTCCATGTTCCAAAAGTCTCAGAAGGGAATTAGAATATATTTCCCAGCTCTAAATATTATATAAAATTGTAGAATCCTGGAAATATAGGGCTGGAAGGAACCTTGGGATGTCACCTTGTCCAGCCCCCTGTGCGGACGCAGGACCCGACCTGACTGGTCTTTGTCGAACCTCTCCTTATAAACCATCAATGATGGAGATTCCACAACTTTCCGTCTAAGCCTGAAATCAATGCTTTACAATCATAATAGTTAGAAAGTTATGGCCAGTATCTAACCTGTATCTCCCATCATGCAGATTAAGCCAATTCCTTCTCATCTTATCTTCAGCAGACATGCAGAAAAATTGATCACTATGCTCTTTAAAACGGATCTACACAAAACACCAAGTCTCTGTTCCTGCAAAATGTATTCACAGAAGAACTGAAAACTAAGAATTTCAAAAGTGCTAGATCCTAGACTCTGCTTGAGAGGTAACTTAGATCGATCTCCGCCCCCCCGTCGTGTAGACCAGGCCTTAGGCAGATAAGTAGATTGTAATCTCCCCAGAATGAGTGATTTATCACCACCACCCTTTTTACTTATAGGGAGATGAAAGAGAATATTGATTTTGCAAAGATCACTCAAGACGTCTGTGGCGAAACCCAAGACGTCGATTTTCAAAAGCAACTGGTGATTTTGGTTCCTAACTTCAGACATCTTGAAAAAATCCTTGTTTTTAGAAGTACTCGCTGTCTATTCTCTGGACCCCTGTTCTCATGAATACGTCTCAAGCAGAATCTAGGACCATGCACTTTTGAAATTCTTAGTTTTCAGTTCTTCGGTGCATACGTTTTGCATGAACAGAGACTTAGATATTTCGGGCATGAAACAAGCCAAGTGTTTCTAGTATAGTAAGTAGGTGTCACTTGAAGAAAATTCATTATTCAACTAAAAATCCTTTCACTCATATTCTCTTAAGGGTTATCATTTTATTATTTTAGAGTCCTATCTATATCTTGATCTTAGGAAAGTTTTTGACAGTCACCCCAGATATTCTTATAAGCAAACTTGAGAAACATTTCCCTCAACCACGTCAACCTAGAACGCTATACGTAGGGGGGTACCCAGAGGAGGTTATCCTGGGTCTTTTACTCATCAATATATTCTCTAATAACTTGAATAATGGTGTCGACAGTTCACTGATAATATTTGCAGAGGACACCAAGCTGAGAGAGGTTGCAAGCACTTTGGAAGACAGGATGAGAAGTCAAAATGAGCTTCCCTAATTGGAGACTTCATCTGAAATCAATAAACTGAAATTCAATAAAGGCAACTACAAAGTATGAAGTCTAGGAAGGAAACCGTTCCACTCTGATAGACACTGGTGGGCCTAAGCTGGAGTTTTGTCCCCAGTTTTGGCCAGCACAATTCAATAGGGAAGATGTGGACAAACTAGAGAGAGTCCAGAGGAGAGCAACAAAAAAACCCCAAAAGGTTTAGAAAGCTGACCTCTGAGGACTAGTTCAAAACACTGGACATGTTTAGTGTTGAGAAAAGCAGACTGACATGGGAACGGATAACAGTTTTCAAGTATATGCAGGGCTGTTATAAAGAGCATCCTGTTCAATTGTTTTGCGTGTCTGATAAAAATAAGATGAGTTGTAATTGGTTTAATCTGCAGCATGGGAGATTGAGGTTGGATATTAGCAATAACTTTCTGACTATCATAGTTAAGCATTGATTTCACACTCCCACAGGAAGTTGTAGAATCTCCATCATTGAAGGTGTTTATAAGGACATGTAATCAAAGGCCAGTCAAGTCAGGTGCTTCCTCCGCACAGGGGGCTGGACTAGGTGACCTCTCAAGGTTCCTTTCAGGCCTCTTTCTCAAGGATTCTACATTTTTTATGTAAAATTTAGACCAGGGAAATATATTCTAATTCGCTTCTGAGACTACCTGATTTGCTACTTATTTATTCCCTTGAGGTGGAGGTTTGTAGTGCAGGGGGCACATAGGGAGCATCTACACTGGGGTGAATTTCCACCGAAGTTGCTTTGGATAGAAGGAAGGGAGGAGAAAGTAAAACCAGAAGGCCAATGCTATGATGCAGAATAATTTTTAATGGGAATCAGCAGCGGAGCACACACTTACAGAATGAATGAATGCAGAGTACAAAGAATGTATTTTCAGGGTTACAATACGAGCAAGAACCAATCACCCGCTCCAAAGTGATGCTTTTCACACAAGATGATCTGCTTTCTGTCGTGAAGCTGCTGACTTTGAAAATCACGTCCCTTTTTCAACCAAGTGACTTGTTTTAGCCAGTTCAACATCAAATAGCACAAAGCACAATAGGAGCATAAGACTAAGGTGCAAAACCATTGGATCACAAACCTACACTAATAAGTAACAAGTGGAAGAGACCGATAGGCCTGATTTACAGAGGTGATGAACACCCAGAGTCTGCAAGTAGAGTTGTAGGCATCATTGTCCATTAGATCAGTTGTGAATCTCTATCTTGTCATTTCCTGATTGTTTCTCATTCCATGGATCGTTCTTCTGGGTTTAACATGGCCCACAATTTCCATAGCCGGACCCAGAATATCCTCCCCCAGAAATGCTACGATATGACTTCCTGCTATAACCACATGAGCCCCCATAACCATATGAGCCTCCATAACCACCCCCATAACCACGCCCGGCTCCACCTCCATAAACACCCCCGGCTCCACCCCCATAAACAACAACGTTACCTCCCCCATAACCACCACCATAATCTCCCCCATAACCACCACCATAACTACCCCCAGAACCGATTGAGCCTCTGAAACCTCCACTAGAACCATATGGGACTCCAGGTCTTGCGGGCAAATTTGGTAAGGTTGTTCCCACAAAGCTGTCTTGAGGGCAAGTAGCGAGAGTTGGTCCTGGGAATCTCACAACAACTGGTGGCGCATAAACCACTGCACTCGAATCGCCACATGATGTGACACACGGCTCGTTGCGGACGTCAATACATGGGCGTGGGCATATATCATAATAGCCATCCTGGGGCGGGCAGTAAGACATCTTCTGTGATGGAGAGAATCCTGAAAAACACAGGAGGGAGGAAAGCGTAAGACACAACTGATAATGGAAAAAGAGATTCAGGCATTGAGTTTTAGAGTAATGGGGGGTTAGGTAGGTAGATAAGTTTTGTTGAAGGCCACATATCTGCTCCTGTTTCTTCCTTCTATTCCTCTGAACCCATTCCCCCTTAGGCTTCAGAAACAAAAACAAACTAAAATAATTCCAAGCAATTTCATGAGAAATTACCCTTTCACTGCTCCATGCAAGCATAAAGCTGCACAACACACAAGTGAGTTGCTATTTTCGTTGGGAGACAATATTAACAGCACAGAGGATAGACGCAAGTGACTTGCTCACCATTATTGGTGAGTCATTGGATGAGTTGGAAGCAGAATTTAGACCTTCCTAATTGCTATTTGTGATAGAATTGATCATTAGGAAATTCCAATTGCTCCTCACTGCTGCAACTGAGAATAGGGCCCCATTGTGACAGGCACTGAACAACCACCAAAGAGTAAGACCAGAGGTAAGGAGCTCACCTGTGAGGTGTCAGATCTGGGGTCAAGTTGCTGCTCTGACTTTGACAGAGTGAGATTGTGAAAACAGGTCTCCTAAATCTGAGCAGAGTGCTCTAACCACTGGGCTATCAGATATTCTAGAACACCCCCATGCCACTAGCCCCCCAAAGCCCTGATGTGGTCACCCTCAGTTGTATCTGTGGTGCATCTTGAACTGGTAAGGTGTGCCCTGAGGCAACCTAATGCACTATGAGCCATAGGTGAGATCGGGGGGAAATTCCCTCTGGAGCCAGGACACTGAGCACCATGGGAGAATCAGGACATTGGTGGTTTTCTGCATGTGCACAAATAGAAACTTAGGTGCTGAGAGAATTTAGGTGCCTGCAGTGCTGGCAGTTTGGAAGACATCAGTGTCACCTTATTGTTGGACTTCATTGCCTAAAGGGGACCTTAGATGCTTAAGTCTCTTTGTTGATGTAGCTTCAGGAGATTAGAGTCCCAGCTTTCAATGCAGCTACACTGTCTGAGCGCTGAGCTGTTTGAGAAGCTCATCCTATCGGACTTGCCCACCATCACACAGGAAATCAAATGCAGAATCCGAATGCAGATTAACTGCGTCCTTGTCCTCTGCCCTGACCACAGGACCTTCTGTTCTCACCAGCCCAGGAGGAATGAGGTAAAAAACATAGAGTCTAATTACTAAACCCACAGTCGAAACTATTTCCGTTATGGATGCCTGGAATTTTCAAATCCTTTTGGAAAGTTTTACCAGAAAGAAGTGCAGAGAAGCTGTTAAGAATGCAAGTACCCTTGTTAAATGAGCTGAAAAGTGGGGCTAGAACCCTCATCTGATCTAAGTCATCATAGCTGCTTTTAGTTCAAAGGTGCTATTTCAACTTACACCAGGTAAAGATCTGGATTGAAGTTTACAAGTTGCACCCATAACACTTGACAGTTTGCGATACTGGTAAGCTCAGTGGTTGAACTCATCCAGTACCCTGTCTCTAATGCTGTGCAGCACCACACCCTTCAGAGGAAATTCTAGGAGCCCTGTTATGGCCCATTATTGAGGAAACTGCTCATAAGGAGAATTTCTTCCTAACATTACTAACGAAGAGGCTAGAATTGCCCTGAAGAAGAATTCACATATAGCACTTCCAACTTCTCAAACTTACCTTGATCGAGATCATCTACTAAACTAAAAAGAACACTTGGGTTGCATTTCAATTGTTATATTTCAAATTTGATCTCCAGGGTTTTATGGAAAGAGCAGGATCAGATCATCCCCTCATGCAAATACTTCTGAATCCAGTGGAGTCGGCTCAAGGTCTGCCAGTCTTACTTGTCTATAATGGGTCAGGAATAAAGCTGTCCATTCCTAAAGTCGTTTAAGGCTGCAATTTTTCAGAATTGTGGAGTGGATTTACATAGCCTACCCTAGTATAATTATTGGGAATGGGTGTCCCCGTCCCATTTGTTAATCCTAGCGTGATATTTTTAAAGTCAGCATCCACCAAGGCCTGCAACGGACTAGTTCCAGAGAGCCTCTTTTGGAAAGAAAGAACTAACTTCCTTAATATTGCTAATCTTACAGACTGTTGGTGCAGGTTCAGTCCATAGTTAAACTATCTCTAAAGCAACAACTAGAGTAGTTTGAATTCATTAGACTTACCCAGGTCACCAAGGAGATGAAGTCAAGAGAGGTGGATAGAACAACCCGGCCTTGCAAGCACTTTTATATGCCTTCTTAGCCAATGAGAAGGCTAGGAGGCACCCTTTCTGTACTAAGACCTTATCAGTAACAAAACAAAGTGTTTTTCTCAATGGGTAACACCTCTAATGTTTGCAGTAGTCTTGATCATGATTAATCAATTACTCAATTCTCAGTTCCACATAGATGACATGAACAGTTCATCTTAAATCTTTATGGGCAAGATACCTCCCTGGTATTATCTCTCTGATCTCCTTGGTGTTGACAGAGGTATAAATCCAGTTCCATTTCATTAGTACTCCATTGAAAAACTTGAAAATAAGAGGGTGACACAGAGGCGTATCGAGGTTACAATCTGCTGTGACATACAGGATTGCATGTTTTTTTCATTAAATCCCGACAAGTATCCAATTAGTGACAAGGTGGAGTTCACCCTTCTAAATCCTTGTAGGGTGGGAGACATTATTCTGCATGCTTAGTATTCCCACCCTTAGCTATACCATGTTTGTTTGAGCCAACACCCTTTTGAAGTGCATGAATGTCTCTGCAATCAGTTCAATGGCCTTGGAACCAGGCCTTTTGGGTTACAGAACTGTGCCGGACACATGACCAGGGCAATGGCACAAACTGATAAATTAAATGGTAATAAGTCACCAGGACCAGATGGTATTCACCCAAGAGTTCAGAAGGAACTCAAATATGAAATTGCCTCAGTACTAACTGTGGTAAGAAGTCTGTCGCTTACAGCAGCCTCTCTATCAGATGATTGATGGATATCTAATGTGATGCCGATTTTTAAAAATGGCTCTGAAGTTCAGTACAAGGTAAATCATTTGAAACTATAGTAACGATCAGTATTATCAGCCATATAGAGGAACATGATATGCGGGGGAAGAGTCAATATGGCTTTTGTGAAGAGAAGTCATGGCTTACTAATAATTAGTATTCTTTGAGTCAGTTAACAAATATCTGGGCAAGGGTGATCCAGTGGAGAATGGGTACTTGGACTTTCAGAAAGTCTTTGACAAGCTCCCGCACCAAATGTTCGTAAACAAACTAAAGCAGTTATGGGGTAAAAGGGAAAGTTCTCTCATGGATTAGTAACCAGTTAATATATAAAGGGGAAAGGGGTAGAAAGGAAATTTTTAGTTTTCAAAGTGGAAAGAGGTAAACAGTGGGCTCCCTCAAGGAGCCGTACTCAGACCAGTGCTCTTTAATGTATTCATGAATGATCTGGAAAAAGAGGTAAATTTTGAATTGGCAAAGTTTGCAGGCCACACAAAATACTTATGATAGTTAAGTGCAGTGCATACTGCAAAGAGTTACAAAGAGATCTTACAAAACTGGGTGACTGGGCAAGAAAATGGTAGTACGATTTCAAGTTGACAAATGCAAAGTAATAGAGATTGAAAAATATAATCTCAATTATACACTAACAATGATGGGGTCTAATTTAGTTGTTGCCACTCAAGAAAGATCTTGGAATTATTGTGGGGAGTTTTCTGAAAACGTCCGCTCAGTCGTAGAATTACAGAAATGTAGGACTGGAAGGAACCTTAGGAGGTCATGTAGTCCAGTCCCCTGCACTCATGGCAGGACTACGTTTTATCTAGACCATCCCTGACAGGTGTTTGTCTAACTTGCTCTTAAGATCTCTATTGATGGAGATTCCACAACCTCCCTGGGTAATTTATTCCAGTGCTTAACCACCCTGGCAGTTCGGAAGTTTTTCCTAATGTCCAATCTAAACGGCCCAACCTGCAATTTGAGACCATTGCTTCTTGTTCTATCCTCAGAGGTTAAGGAGAACAAGTTTTCTCCCTCCTCCTTCTAACAACCTTTTATGTGCTTGGAAACTGTTATCATGTCCCCTCTCAGTCTTCTCCTCTCCAGAGTGTACAAACCTAATTTCTGCATAATAATTCCCTCATAGGTCACGTTTTCTAGACCTTTAATCATTTTTGTTGCTCTTCTCCAATGTTTGTTTTAAACTTGCTGCCTGTTAATTACTTTGGGTGACCCCTGGTTCATGTGTTCTGTGAAAGGGTAAATAGCACTCCCTTATGCATTTCCATTACATGATTCATGATTTTGTAGACCTCTGTCACGTTCCCCCTCAGTCCTCTCTTTTCCAAGTTGAACACTCTTAGTCATTTTAATCTCGCCTCATATGGAAGCTGTTTTATACCCTTAATCATTTGTGTTGCCCTTTTCTGGACTTTATATCTTTTTTGAGATGGGGTGACCAGAACCGCATGCAGTATTCCAGGGGTGGCACACCATAGATTTACATAGTGGCATTACAATGTTTTTCTGTCTTAGGATCCTATCCGTTTCATAATGGTTCCTAACATTCTCTTAGCGGTTTTGATTGCTGCTGGACATGGAGCAGATATTTTCAGAGACCTACCTGCAGTGAGTTTAAAATCTCTTTCCCGAGGGGTAACAGCTAACTTAAACCCCATCCTTGTGCACGTAGAGTTGGGATTATGTTTTCCAATGTGCATTACTTTGCCTTTTCCAACATGCCATTTCATCTGCCATTTGCTTGCCAGTTTTGTAAGATCCCTTTGTTGCTTCAACTTAACTATCTGGAGTAATTTTGTGTGGTCTGCAAACTTTGCCAACTCACAGTATACCCCCTTTTTCATTTATGAGTACGTTGAACAGCACTGGTCCCAGAGCAGCTCCTAGAAGGAGCCAGCTATTTACCTCTTTCCACTTTGAAAACTGAACATTTTCTTCCTACCCTTTTCCTCCCTATGTTGTAACCAGTTACTGATTCATGAGAGGACCTTCCCTCTTTTCCCATAACTGCTTAGTTTACTTAAGGGCTTTCAGTGCAGGAGCTTGTCAAAGACTTTCTGAAAGTCCAAGTATACATTCTCCTCTGGAACACCCTTCTCCACGTATTTCTTGACCAACTCAAGGAATTCTAATGATTGGTAAGGCATGATTTCTCTTCACAAAGTCATATTGATTCTGCCCCAGTGTATCCTGTTAATCTATGTGGCTGATCATTCTGATCTTTACCAAGTTGCAACCAATTTACCCGATACTGAATTTAGGAGACCTTTCTCAAAATTGGCGTCACATTAGTTATCTGCCAGTCATCTCATAGAGAGGCTGATTTAAGCAATAGGCTAGTTACCACAGTTAGCAGTTCTGCAAGTTTTATATTTGAGTTCTTTCTGAACTTTTGGGTGAACAGCATCTGGTCCTGGTGACTTATTACCGTTTAATTTATCAGTTTGTGCTATTGTCCTGGTCATGTGTCCAGCACAGTATTGTAACCCAGAAGGCCTGGTTCCAAGGCCATTGAACTGATTGGAGAGACATTCATGCAATTCCAAAGGGTGTTGGCTCAAATACCCACTGTACAGGTAAGGACGGGAATGCTAGACATGCAGAATAATGTCTCCCACCCCACTAAGAATTCAGAAGGGTGAATTCCACCTTGCCGCTAATTAGATACTAGTCAGGATTTCAGGAACGACATGGAATCCTGTACATCACAGCAGATTGTAATATTGATACACCTTCATATTTTGAAGTTATTCAATGAAGAAGTAATGCAATGAAACTGGATTTTTACCTCTGTCAACACCAAAGAGATCAGTGGGATGATACCAAGAAGGTATGTTGCCCATAAAGCTTTCAGATTAAAGGAATTTCAGGGTGTAATACGGAAGTCATCCATATGTGGGATTGGGAACTGAGTAATTGATGAACCAATGCAAAGCCGTTTAAATAATTAGAGGATAATAATAATTATCATCCAAAGCAAGAAAACATTTTGTTTGGTCAGTGGTAATGCACGCAAGAAAACACTTTGGTTGGTTGGTTATTGAAAGGGTGTCTTCTATCCTTCCCATTGGCTAAGAAAGCATATAAAAGTGCTTGCAACTCTGGGTTGTTCTATCCACTTCTCTTGACTTCATCCCCTTGGTGAACTGGGTAAGTCTATTGAGTTCAAATTACTCTAGTTGTTGCTATAGTGTTAGTTTTAACTATGGATCGAACCTTCACCAATACTGTGTGATTTTAGCAATATTAATGAGGGTGGTTTTTCTTTCCAAAAGAGACTCTCTGTAACTAGTCAGTTGCAGGCCTTGGCGGTGGCAGACTTTAAAATGATCATGCTGGGATTTTCAAATCCACATATGGGATTGGGACACCCATTTGCAATAAATATAACAGGCTAGTGCATGTACATCCATTACACAATTCTGAAAAATCTCAGCCTTAAACTACTTTAGGAATGGACAGCTTTATTCTGACTCTTTATAGATAAATATGATTGCCAGACCGTCATCTGACTTCACTGGACTCACAGGTATTTGCAGGAGGGGATGATCTGATCCTCCAGTTTCCATAAAATGCTGGAGATCAGTTTTGAAATATAACAACTGAACAGCAACTTGATTGCTCTTTTTAGTTTAGTGGATAATCAAGATCTAGAGAAGTTTGAGAGGTTGGAAGTGCTTTAAATGAATTTCCCTTCAGGGCAAATCTAGCCCCTAGTTTAGTGATGGTGAGAAGAAATTCTCCTTATGAGCAGTTTCCTCCATAATGGGCCACGTTGAGGACATTGGATGAGTTGGACCATGAGGTGACCCACTATGACAAAACTTAAAGTCTTAAGGGTAGAGCTTGTAATGTTCGATCCCGATCTTGAGCTGGTACAAGCTGAAATAGCAGCTTTGAATGAAAAGTAGCTCTCACTGACTTCACAGAGTGTTGTGCAGCTTAATGGTTGCATGAAGCAGTGAAAAGGTAACTTGTTTTGAAATTGCTGGGATTTTGTGTGTGTGTGTTTGAAGCCTAAGGGGAAAGGATGCGAAGAAATAGAAGGAAGAAACGGGAGCAGATATGTGGCCTTCAACAAAACTTATCTACCTACCTAACCCCCATTTCTCTAAAACTCAATGCCTGAATCTCTTTTTCCATTATCAGTTGTGTCTTACGTTTTCCTCCCTCCTGTGTTTTTCAGGATTCTCTCCATCACAGAAAATGTCTTACTGCCCGCCCCAGGATGGCTATTATGATATATGCCCACGCCCATGTATTGACGTCCGCAACGAGCCGTGTGTCACATCATGTGGCGATTCGAGTGCAGTGGTTTATGCGCCACCAGTTGTTGTGAGATTCCCAGGACCAACTCTCGCTACTTACCCTCAAGACAGCATTGTGGGAACAACCTTACCAAATTTCCCATATATTTCTAGTGGAGGTTTCAGAGGCTCAATTGGTTCTGGGGGTAGTTATGGTGGTGTTTATGGGGGAGGTTACAATGGTGGTGGTTACGGGGGAGGTAACGGTGTTGTTTATGGGGGAGGTTACAATGGTGGTTATGGGGGTGGAGCCGGGGGTGTTTATGGGGGTGGAGCCGGGCGTGGTTATGGGGGTGGTTATGGAAGCTCATATGGTTATGGGGGCTCATGTGGTTATAGCAGGAAGTCATATCGTAGCATTGTGGGGGGAGGATATTCTGGGTCCGGCATTGGAAATTGTGGGCCATGTTAAACCCAGAAGAATGATCCATGGAATGAGAAACAATCAGGAAATGACAAGATAGAGATTCACAGCTGATCTAATGGACAATGATGCCTACAACTCTACTTGCAGACTCTGGGTGTTCATCACCTCTGTAAATCAGGCCTATCGGTCTCTTCCACTTGTTACTTATTAGTGTAGGTTTGTGATCCAATGGTTTTGCAGCTTAGTCTTATGCTCCTATTGTGCTTTGCGCTACTTGATGTTGAACTGGCTAAAACAAGTCACTTGGTTGAAAAAGGGACGTGATTTTCAAAGTCAGCAGCTTCAAGACAGAAAGCAGATCATCTTGTGTGAAAAGCATCACTTTGGAGCGGGTGACTGGTTCTTGCTCGTATTGTAACCCTGAAAATACATTCTTTGTACTCTGCATTAATTCATTCTGCAAGTGTGTGCTCCACGGCTCATTCCCATTAAAAATTATTCTGCATCATAGCATTGGCCTTCTGGTTTTACATTCTCCTCCCTTCTTTCTATCCAAAGCAATCTGGGTGAAATTCACCCCGGTGCAGACGCTCAGTACATGCCCCCTGCACTACAACCCTCCGCCTCAATGGAATAACTGAGCAGCAAAGTGCATTAACTGGTCAATAGCATGGTGCTGGCCATCTGCCCCGGGGAGATATTCCTCCATGTTCCAAAAGTCTCAGAAGGGAATTAGAATATATTTCCCAGCTCTAAATATTATATAAAATTGTAGAATCCTGGAAATATAGGGCTGGAAGGAACCTTGGGATGTCACCTTGTCCAGCCCCCTGTGCGGACGCAGGACCCGACCTGACTGGTCTTTGTCGAACCTCTCCTTATAAACCATCAATGATGGAGATTCCACAACTTTCCGTCAAAGCCTGAAATCAATGCTTTACAATCATAATAGTTAGAAAGTTATGGCCAGTATCTAACCTGTATCTCCCATCATGCAAATTAAGCCAATTCCTTCTCATCTTATCTTCAGCAGACATGCAGAAAAATTGATCACTATGCTCTTTAAAACGGATCTACACAAAACACCAAGTCTCTGTTCCTGCAAAATGTATTCACAGAAGAACTGAAAACTAAGAATTTCAAAAGTGCTAGATCCTAGACTCTGCTTGAGAGGTAACTTAGATCGATCCCCGCCCCCCGTCGTGTAGACCAGGCCTTAGGTAGATAAGTAGATTGTAATCTCCCCAGAATGAGTGATTTATCACCACCACCCTTTTTACTTATAGGGAGATGAAAGAGAATATTGATTTTGCAAAGATCACTCAAGACGTCTGTGGCGAAACCCAAGACGTCGATTTTCAAAAGCAACTGGTGATTTTGGTTCCTAACTTCAGACATCTTGAAAAAATCCTTGTTTTTAGAAGTACTCGCTGTCTGTTCTCTGGACCCCTGTTCTCATGAATACGTCTCAAGCAGAATCTAGGACCATGCACTTTTGAAATTCTTAGTTTTCAGTTCTTCGGTGCATACGTTTTGCATGAACAGAGACTTAGATATTTCGGGCATGAAACAAGCCAAGTGTTTCTAGTATAGTAAGTAGGTGTCACTTGAAGAAAATTCATTATTCAACTAAAAATCCTTTCACTCATATTCTCTTAAGGGTTATCATTTTATTATTTTAGAGTCCTATCTATATCTTGATCTTAGGAAAGTTTTTGACAGTCACCCCAGATATTCTTATAAGCCAACTTGAGAAACATTTCCCTCAACCACGTCAACCTAGAACGCTATACGTAGGGGGGTACCCAGAGGAGGTTATCCTGGGTCTTTTACTCATCAATATATTCTCTAATAACTTGAATAATGGTGTCGACAGTTCACTGATAATATTTGCAGAGGACACCAAGCTGAGAGAGGTTGCAAGCACTTTGGAAGACAGGATGAGAAGTCAAAATGAGCTTCCCTAATTGGAGACTTCATCTGAAATCAATAAACTGAAATTCAATAAAGGCAACTACAAAGTATGAAGTCTAGGAAGGAAACTGTCCCACTCTGATAGACACTGGTGGGCCTAAGCTGGAGTTTTGTCCCCAGTTTTGGCCAGCACAATTCAATAGGGAAGATGTGGACAAACTAGAGAGAGTCCAGAGGAGAGCAACAAAAAAACCCCAAAAGGTTTAGAAAGCTGACCTCTGAGGACTAGTTCAAAACACTGGACATGTTTAGTGTTGAGAAAAGCAGACTGACATGGGAACGGATAACAGTTTTCAAGTATATGCAGGGCTGTTATAAAGAGCATCCTGTTCAATTGTTTTGCGTGTCTGATGAAAATAAGATGAGTTGTAATTGGTTTAATCTGCAGCATGGGAGATTGAGGTTGGATATTAGCAATAACTTTCTAACTATCATAGTTAAGCATTGATTTCACACTCCCACAGGAAGTTGTAGAATCTCCATCATTGAAGGTGTTTATAAGGACATGTAATCAAAGGCCAGTCAAGTCAGGTGCTTCCTCCGCACAGGGGGCTGGACTAGGTGACCTCTCAAGGTTCCTTTCAGGCCTCTTTCTCAAGGATTCTACATTTTTTATGTAAAATTTAGACCAGGGAAATATATTCTAATTCGCTTCTGAGACTACCTGATTTGCTACTTATTTATTCCCTTGAGGTGGAGGTTTGTAGTGCAGGGGGCACATAGGGAGCATCTACACTGGGGTGAATTTCCACCGAAGTTGCTTTGGATAGAAGGAAGGGAGGAGAAAGTAAAACCAGAAGGCCAATGCTATGATGCAGAATAATTTTTAATGGGAATCAGCAGCGGAGCACACACTTGCAGAATGAATTAATGCAGAGTACAAAGAATGTATTTTCAGGGTTACAATACGAGCAAGAACCAATCACCCGCTCCAAAGTGATGCTTTTCACACAAGATGATCTGCTTTCTGTCTTGAAGCTGCTGACTTTGAAAATCACGTCCCTTTTTCAACCAAGTGACTTGTTTTAGCCAGTTCAACATCAAATAGCACAAAGCACAATAGGAGCATAAGACTAAGCTGCAAAACCATTGGATCACAAACCTACACTAATAAGTAACAAGTGGAAGAGACCGATAGGCCTGATTTACAGAGGTGATGAACACCCAGAGTCTGCAAGTAGAGTTGTAGGCATCATTGTCCATTAGATCAGTTGTGAATCTCTATCTTGTCATTTCCTGATTGTTTCTCATTCCATGGATCGTTCTTCTGGGTTTAACATGGCCCACAATTTCCATAGCCGGACCCAGAATATCCTCCCCCAGAAATGCTACGATATGACTTCCTGCTATAACCACATGAGCCCCCATAACCATATGAGCCTCCATAACCACCCCCATAACCACGCCCGGCTCCACCTCCATAAACACCCCCGGCTCCACCCCCATAAGCAACAACGTTACCTCCCCCATAACCACCACCATAATCTCCCCCATAACCACCACCATAACTACCCCCAGAACCGATTGAGCCTCTGAAACCTCCACTAGAACCATATGGGACTCCGGGTCTTGCGGGCAAATTTGGTAAGGCTGTTCCCACAAAGCTGTCTTGAGGGCAAGTAGCGAGAGTTGGTCCTGGGAATCTCACAACAACTGGTGGCGCATAAACCACTGCACTCGAATCGCCACATGATGTGACACACGGCTCGTTGCGGACGTCAATACATGGGCGTGGGCATATATCATAATAGCCATCCTGGGGCGGGCAGTAAGACATCTTCTGTGATGGAGAGAATCCTGAAAAACACAGGAGGGAGGAAAGCGTAAGACACAACTGATAATGGAAAAAGAGATTCAGGCATTGAGTTTTAGAGTAATGGGGGTTAGGTAGGTAGATAAGTTTTGTTGAAGGCCACATATCTGCTCCTGTTTCTTCCTTCTATTCCTCTGAACCCATTCCCCCTTAGGCTTCAGAAACAAAAACAAACTAAAATAATTCCAAGCAATTTCATGAGAAATTACCCTTTCACTGCTCCATGCAAGCATAAAGCTGCACAACACACAAGTGAGTTGCTATTTTCGTTGGGAGACAATATTAACAGCACAGAGGATAGACGCAAGTGACTTGCTCACCATTATTGGTGAGTCATTGGATGAGTTGGAAGCAGAATTTAGACCTTCCTAATTGCTATTTGTGATAGAATTGATCATTAGGAAATTCCAATTGCTCCTAACTGCTGCAACTGAGAATAGGGCCCCATTGTGACAGGCACTGTACAACCAACAAAGAGTAAGACCAGAGGTAAGGAGCTCACCTGTGAGGTGTCAGATCTGGGGTCAAGTTGCTGCTCTGACTTTGACAGAGTGAGATTGTGAAAACAGGTCTCCTAAATCTGAGCAGAGTGCTCTAACCACTGGGCTATCAGATATTCTAGAACACCCCCATGCCACTAGCCCCCCAAAGCCCTGATATGGTCACCCTCAGTTGTATCTGTGGTGCATCTTGAACTGGTAAGGTGTGCCCTGAGGCAACCTAATGCACTATGAGCCATAGGTGAGATCGGGGGGAAATTCCCTCTGGAGCCAGGACACTGAGCACCATGGGAGAATCAGGACATTGGTGGTTTTCTGCATGTGCACAAATAGAAACTTAGGTGCTGAGAGAATTTAGGTGCCTGCAGTGCTGGCAGTTTGGAAGACATCAGTGTCACCTTATTGTTGGACTTCATTGCCTAAAGGGGACCTTAGATGCTTAAGTCTCTTTGTTGCTGTAGCTTCAGGAGATTAGAGTCCCAGCTTTCAATGCAGCTACACTGTCTGAGCGCTGAGCTGTTTGAGAAGCTCATCCTATCGGACTTGCCCACCATCACACAGGAAATCAAATGCAGAATCCGAATGCAGATTAACTGCGTCCTTGTCCTCTGCCCTTACCACAGGACCTTCTGTTCTCAGCAGCCCAGGAGGAATGAGGTAAAAAACACAGAGTCTAATTACTAAACCCACAGTCGAAACTATTTCCGTTATGGATGCCTGGAATTTTCAAATCCTTTTGGAAAGTTTTACCAGAAAGAAGTGCAGAGAAGCTGTTAAGAATGCAAGTACCCTTGTTAAATGAGCTGAAAAGTGGGGCTAGAACCCTCATCTGATCTAAGTCATCATAGCTGCTTTTAGTTCAAAGGTGCTATTTCAACTTACACCAGGTAAAGATCTGGATTGAAGTTTACAAGTTGCACCCATAACACTTGACAGTTTGCGATACTGGTAAGCTCCGTGGTTGAACTCATCCAGTACCCTGTCTCTAATGCTGTGCAGCACCACACCCTTCAGAGGAAATTCTAGGAGCCCTGTTATGGCCCATTATTGAGGAAACTGCTCATAAGGAGAATTTCTTCCTAACATTACTAACGAAGAGGCTAGAATTGCCCTGAAGAAGAATTCACATATAGCACTTCCAACTTCTCAAACTTACCTTGATCGAGATCATCTACTAAACTAAAAAGAACACTTGGGTTGCATTTCAATTGTTATATTTCAAATTTGATCTCCAGGGTTTTATGGAAAGAGCAGGATCAGATCATCCCCTCATGCAAATACTTCTGAATCCAGTGGAGTCGGCTCAAGGTCTGCCAGTCTTACTTGTCTATAATGGGTCGGAATAAAGCTGTCCATTCCTAAAGTCGTTTAAGGCTGCAATTTTTCAGAATTGTGGAGTGGATTTACATAGCCTACCCTAGTATAATTATTGGGAATGGGTGTCCCCGTCCCATTTGTTAATCCTAGCGTGATATTTTTAAAGTCAGCATCCACCAAGGCCTGCAACGGACTAGTTCCAGAGAGCCTCTTTTGGAAAGAAAGAACTAACTTCCTTAATATTGCTAATCTTACAGACTGTTGGTGCAGGTTCAGTCCATAGTTAAACTATCTCTAAAGCAACAACTAGAGTAGTTTGAATTCATTAGACTTACCCAGGTCACCAAGGAGATGAAGTCAAGAGAGGTGGATAGAACAACCCGGCCTTGCAAGCACTTTTATATGCCTTCTTAGCCAATGAGAAGGCTAGGAGGCACCCTTTCTGTACTAAGACCTTATCAGTAACAAAACAAAGTGTTTTTCTCGATGGGTAACGCCTCTAATGTTTGCAGTAGTCTTGATCATGATTAATCAATTACTCAATTCTCAGTTCCACATAGATGACATGAACATTTCATCTTAAATCTTTATGGGCAAGATACCTCCCTGGTATTATCTCTCTGATCTCCTTGGTGTTGACACAGGTATAAATCCAGTTCCATTTCATTAGTACTCCATTGAAAAACTTGAAAATAAGAGGGTGACACAGAGGCGTATCGAGGTTACAATCTGCTGTGACATACAGGATTGCATGTTTTTTTCATTAAATCCCGACAAGTATCTAATTAGTGACAAGGTGGAGTTCACCCTTCTAAATCCTTGTAGGGTGGGAGACATTATTCTGCATGCTTAGTATTCCCACCCTTAGCTATACCATGTTTGTTTGAGCCAACACCCTTTTGAAGTGCATGAATGTCTCTGCAATCAGTTCAATGGCCTTGGAACCAGGCCTTTTGGGTTACAGAACTGTGCCGGACACATGACCAGGGCAATGGCACAAACTGATAAATTAAATGGTAATAAGTCACCAGGACCAGATGGTATTCACCCAAGAGTTCAGAAGGAACTCAAATATGAAATTGCCTCAGTACTAACTGTGGTAAGAAGTCTGTCGCTTACAGCAGCCTCTCTATCAGATGATTGATGGATATCTAATGTGATGCCGATTTTTAAAAATGGCTCTGAAGTTCAGTACAAGGTAAATCATTTGAAACTATAGTAACGATCAGTATTATCAGCCATATAGAGGAACATGATATGCGGGGGAAGAGTCAATATGGCTTTTGTGAAGAGAAGTCATGGCTTACTAATAATTAGTATTCTTTGAGTCAGTTAACAAATATCTGGGCAAGGGTGATCCAGTGGAGAATGGGTACTTGGACTTTCAGAAAGTCTTTGACAAGCTCCCGCACCAAATGTTCGTAAACAAACTAAAGCAGTTATGGGGTAAAAGGGAAAGTTCTCTCATGGATTAGTAACCAGTTAATATATAAAGGGGAAAGGGGTAGAAAGGAAATTTTTAGTTTTCAAAGTGGAAAGAGGTAAACAGTGGGCTCCCTCAAGGAGCCGTACTCAGACCAGTGCTCTTTAATGTATTCATGAATGATCTGGAAAAAGAGGTAAATTTTGAATTGGCAAAGTTTGCAGGCCACACAAAATACTTATGATAGTTAAGTGCAGTGCATACGGCAAAGAGTTACAAAGAGATCTTACAAAACTGGGTGACTGGGCAAGAAAATGGTAGTACGATTTCAAGTTGACAAATGCAAAGTAATAGAGATTGAAAAATATAATCTCAATTATACACTAACAATGGTGGGGTCTAATTTAGTTGTTGCCACTCAAGAAAGATCTTGGAATTATTGTGGGGAGTTTTCTGAAAACGTCCGCTCAATCGTAGAATCACAGAAATGTAGGACTGGAAGGGACCTTAGGAGGTCATGTAGTCCAGTCCCCTGCACTCATGGCAGGACTACGTTTTATCTAGACCATCCCTGACAGGTGTTTGTCTAACTTGCTCTTAAGATCTCTATTGATGGAGATTCCACAACCTCCCTGGGTAATTTATTCCAGTGCTTAACCACCCTGGCAGTTCGGAAGTTTTTCCTAATGTCCAATCTAAACGGCCCAACCTGCAATTTGAGACCATTGCTTCTTGTTCTATCCTCAGAGGTTAAGGAGAACAAGTTTTCTCCCTCCTCCTTCTAACAACCTTTTATGTGCTTGGAAACTGTTATCATGTCCCCTCTCAGTCTTCTCCTCTCCAGAGTGTACAAACCTAATTTCTGCAATGTTCCCTCATAGGTCACGTTTTCTAGACCTTTAATCATTTTTGTTGCTCTTCTCCGATGTTTGTTTTAAACTTGCTGCCTATTAATTACTTTGGGTGACCCCTGGTTCATGTGTTCTGTGAAAGGGTAAATAGCACTCCCTTATGCATTTCCATTACATGATTCATGATTTTGTAGACCTCTGTCACGTTCCCCCTCAGTCCTCTCTTTTCCAAGTTGAACATTCTTAGTCATTTTAATCTCGCCTCATATGGAAGCTGTTTTATACCCTTAATCATTTGTGATGCCCTTCTCTGGACTTTATATCTTTTTTGAGATGGGGTGACCAGAACCGCATGCATTATTCCAGGGGTGGCACACCATAGATTTACATAGTGGCATTACAATGTTTTTCTGTCTTAGGATCCTATCCGTTTCATAATGGTTCCTAACATTCTCTTAGCGGTTTTGATTGCTGCTGGACATGGAGCAGATATTTTCAGAGACCTACCTGCAGTGAGTTTAAAATCTCTTTCCCGAGGGGTAACAGCTAACTTAAACCCCATCATTGTGCACGTAGAGTTGGGATTATGTTTTCCAATGTGCATTACTTTGCCTTTTCCAACATGCCATTTCATCTGCCATTTGCTTGCCAGTTCTGTAAGATCCCTTTGTTGCTTCAACTTAACTATCTGGAGTAATTTTGTGTGGTCTGCAAACTTTGCCAACTCACAGTATACCCCCTTTTTCATTTATGAGTACGTTGAACAGCACTGGTCCCAGAGCAGCTCCTAGAAGGAGCCAGCTATTTACCTCTTTCCACTTTGAAAACTGAACATTTTCTTCCTACCCTTTTCCTCCCTATGTTGTAACCAGTTACTGATTCATGAGAGGACCTTCCCTCTTTTCCCATAACTGCTTAGTTTACTTAAGGGCTTTCAGTGCAGGAGCTTGTCAAAGACTTTCTGAAAGTCCAAGTATACATTCTCCTCTGGACACCCTTCTCCACGTATTTCTTGACCAACTCAAGGAATTCTAATGATTGGTAAGGCATGATTTCTCTTCACAAAGTCATATTGATTCTGCCCCAGTGTATCCTGTTAATCTATGTGGCTGATCATTCTGATCTTTTCCAAGTTGCAACCAATTTACCCGATACTGAATTTAGGAGACTTTTGTCAAAATTGGCGTCACATTAGTTATCTGCCAGTCATCTCATAGAGAGGCTGATTTAAGCAATAGGCTAGTTACCACAGTTAGCAGTTCTGCAATTTTATATTTGAGTTCTTTCTGAACTTTTGGGTGAACAGCATCTGGTCCTGGTGACTTATTACCGTTTAATTTATCAGTTTGTGCTATTGTCCTGGTCATGTGTCCAGCACAGTATTGTAACCCAGAAGGCCTGGTTCCAAGGCCATTGAACTGATTGGAGAGACATTCATGCAATTCCAAAGGGTGTTGGCTCAAATACCCACTGTACAGGTAAGGACGGGAATGCTAGACATGCAGAATAATGTCTCCCACCCCACTAAGAATTCAGAAGGGTGAATTCCACCTTGCCGCTAATTAGATACTAGTCAGGATTTCAGGAACGACATGGAATCCTGTACATCACAGCAGATTGTAATATTGATACACCTTCATATTTTGAAGTTATTCAGTGAAGAAGTAATGCAATGGAACTGGATTTATACCTCTGTCAACACCAAAGAGATCAGTGGGATGATACCAAGAAGGTATGTTGCCCATAAAGCTTTCAGATTAAAGGGACTTCAGGGTGTAATACGGAAGTCATCCATATGTGGGATTGGGAATTGAGTAATTGATGAACCAATGCAAAGCCGTTTAAATAATTAGAGGATAATAATAATTATCATCCAAAGCAAGAAAAAATGTTGTTTGGTCAGTGGTAATGCACGCAAGAAAACACTTTGGTTGGTTGGTTATTGAAAGGGTGTCTCCTATCCTTCCCATTGGCTAAGAAAGCACATAAAAGTGCTTTCAACTCTGGGTTGTTCTATCCACTTCTCTTGACTTCATCCCCTTGGTGAACTGGGTAAGTCTATTGAGTTCAAATTACTCTAGTTGTTGCTATAGTGTTAGTTTTAACTATGGATTGAACCTTCACCAATACTGTGTGATTTTAGCAATATTAATGAGGGTGGTTTTTCTTTCCAAAAGAGACTCTCTGTAACTAGTCAGTTGCAGGCCTTGGCGGTGGCAGACTTTAAAATTATCATGCTGGGATTTTCAAATCATATTTTCAAATCAATTTTCAAAACATATGGGATTGGGACACCCATTTGCAATAAATATAACAGGCTAGTGCATATTCATCCATTACACAATTCTGAAAAATCTCAGCCTTAAACTACTTTAGGAATGGACAGCTTTATTCTGACTCTTTATAGATAAATATAATTGCCAGACCGTCAGCTGACTTCACTGGACTCACAGGTATTTGCAGGAGGGGATGATCTGATCCTCCAGTTTCCATAAAATGCTGGAGATCAGTTTTGAAATATAACAACTGAACAGCAACTTGATTGTTCCTTTTAGTTTAGTGGATGATCAAGATCTCGAGAAGTTTGAGAGGTTGGAAGTGCTTTAAATGAATTTCCCTTCAGGGCAAATCTAGCCCCTAGTTTAGTGATGCTGAGAAGAAATTCTCCTTATGAGCAGTTTCCTCCATAATGGGCCACGTCAGGGCTTCTATAATTTTCTCTCAAGGGTGTGGTGCTGCACAGCATTAGAGACAGGACATTGGATGAATTGGACCAAGAGCTGACCCATTATGGCAAAACTTAAAGTCTTAAGGGTAGAGCTTGTACTGTTCGATCCCGATCTTTAGCTGGTGCAAGCTGAAATAGTAGCTTTGAATGAAAAGTAGCTCTCACTGACTTCACAGGGTGTTGTGCAGCTTAATGGTTGCAAGAAGCAGTGAAAAGGTAACTTGTTCTGAAATTGCTGGGATTTTGTGTGTGTGTGTGTGTTTGAAGCCTAAGGGGAATGGGTGTGAAGAAATAGAAGGAAGAAACGGGAGCAGATATGTGGCCTTCAACAAAACTTATCTACCTACCTAACCCCCATTACTCTAAAACTCAATGCCTGAATCTCTTTTTCCATTATCAGTTGTGTCTTACGCTTTCCTCCCTCCTGTGTTTTTCAGGATTCTCTCCATCACAGAAGATGTCTTACTGCCCGCCCCAGGATGGCTATTATGATATATGCCCACGCCCATGTATTGACGTCCGCAACGAGCCGTGTGTCACATCATGTGGCGATTCGAGTGCAGTGGTTTATGCGCCACCAGTTGTTGTGAGATTCCCAGGACCAACTCTCGCTACTTGCCCTCAAGACAGCTTTGTGGGAACAACCTTACCAAATTTGCCCGCAAGACCCGGAGTCCCATATGGTTCTAGTGGAGGTTTCAGAGGCTCAATCGGTTCTGGGGGTAGTTATGGTGGTGGTTATGGGGGAGATTATGGTGGTGGTTATGGGGGAGGTAACGTTGTTGTTTATGGGAGTGGAGCCGGGGGTGTTTATGGAGGTGGAGCCGGGCGTGGTTATGGGGGTGGTTATGGAGGCTCATATGGTTATGGGGGCTCATGTGGTTATAGCAGGAAGTCATATCGTAGCATTGTGGGGGGAGGATATTCTGGGTCCGGCTATGGAAATTGTGGGCCATGTTAAACCCAGAAGAACGATCCATGGAATGAAAAACAATCAGGAAATGACAAGATAGAAATTCACAACTGATCTAATGGACAATGATGCCTACAACTCTACTTGCAGACTCTGGGTGTTCATCACCTCTGTAAATCAGGCCTATCGGTCTCTTCCACTTGTTACTTATTAGTGTAGGTTTGTGATCCAATGGTTTTGCAGCTTAGTCTTATGCTCCTATTGTGCTTTGTGCTATTTGATGTTGAACTGGCTAAAACAAGTCACTTGGTTGAAAAAGGGACGTGATTTTCAAAGTCAGCAGCTTCAAGACAGAAAGCAGATCATCTTATGTGAAAAGCATCACTTTGGAGCGGGTGATTGGTTCTTGCTCGTATTGTAACCCTGAAAATACATTCTTTGTACTCTGCATTAATTCATTCTGTAAGTGTGCGCTCCACTGCTGATTCCAATTAAAAATTATTCTGCATCATAGCATTGGCCTTCTGGTTTTACTTTCTTCTCCCTTCTTTCTATCCAAAGCAATTTGGGTGAAATTCACCCTGGTGCAGATGCTCAGTACATGCCCCCTGCACTACAACCCTCCGCCTCAATGGAATAACTGAGCAGCAAAGTGCATTAACTGGTCAATAGCATGGTGCTGGCCATCTGCCCAGGGCAGATATTCCCCCTTGTTCGAAAAGTCTCAGAAGGGAATTAGAATATATTTCCCAGCTCTAAATATTATATAAAATTGTAGAATCCTGGAAATATAGGGCTGGAAGGAACCTTGGGATGTCACCTTGTCCATCCCCCTGTGCCGACGCAGGACCTGACCTGATTGGTCTTTGTCAAACCTCTCCTTATAAACCGTCAATGATGGAGATTCCACAACTTCCCGTCAAAGCCTGAAATCAATGCTTTACAATCATAATAGTTAGAAAGTTATGGCCAGTATCTAACCTGTATCTCCCATCATGCAGATTAAGCCAATTACATCTCATTTTATCTTCAACGGACATACAGAGCAATTTACCATCATGCTCTTTAAAATGGCCCTACACAAACCCACCAAGTCTCTTTTCCTGCAAAATGTATTCACAGAAGAACTGAAAACTAAGAATTTCAAAAGTGCTAGATCCTAGATTCTGCTTGAGACGTAACTTAGATCAATCCCCGCCCCCCGTCGTGTAGACCAGGCCTTAGATAGATAAGTAGATTGTAATCTCCCCAGAATGAGTGATTTATCACCACCACCCTTTTTACTTATAGGGAGATGAAAGAGAATATTGATTTTGCAAAGACCACTCAAGACCTCTGTGGCGAAACCCAAGACGTTGATTTTCAAAAGCAACTGGTGATTTTGGTTCCTAACTTCAGACATCTTGAAAAAATCCTTGTTTTTAGAAGTACTCACTGTCTATTCTCTGGACCCCTGTTCTCATGAATACGTCTCAAGCAGAATCTAGGACGAAGCACTTTTGAAATTCTTAGTTTTCAGTTCTTCTGTGCATACGTTTTGCAGGAACAGAGACTTAGAAATTTCGGGCATGAAACAAGCCAAGTGTTTCTAGTATAGTAAGTAGGTGTCACTTGAAGAAAATTCATTATTCAACTAAAAATCCTTTCACTCATATTCTCTTAAGGGTTATCATTTTATTATTTTAGAGTCCTATCTATATCTTGATCTTAGGAAAGTTTTTGACAGTCACCCCAGATATTCTTATAAGCAAACTTGAGAAACATTTCCCTCAACCACGTCAACCTAGAACGCTATACGTAGGGGGGTACCCAGAGGAGGTTATCCTGGGTCTTTTACTCATCAATATATTCTCTAATAACTTGAATAATGGCGTCGACAGTTCACTGATAATATTTGCAGAGGACACCAAGCTGAGAGAGGTTGCAAGCACTTTGGAAGACAGGATAAGAATTCAAAATGAGCTTCCCTAATTGGAGACTTCATCTGAAATCAATAAACGGAAATTCAATAAAGGCAACTACAAAGTATGAAGTTTGGGAAGGAAATTGTCATACTCGGATAGGGACTGGTGAGTTTTGTCTCCAGTTTGGGGCATCATACTTCAATAGGGAAGATGTGGACAAACTGGAGAGAGTCCAGAGGAGAGCTACAAAAATGACAAAAATTTTAGAAACCTGACGTCTGAGGAAAAATTGAAAACACTTGGCCTGGTTAGTGTTAAGAAAAGCAGACTGACGGGGGACCGGATAAAACTTTTAAGTATGTGTAGGGCCATTTTAAAGAGCATGATGGTAAATTATTCTGCACGTCCGCTGAAGATAAGATGAGATGTAATTGGCTTAATCTGCATGATGGGAGATACAGGTTAGATGCTGGCCATAACTTTCTAACTATTATGATTGTAAAGCATTGATTTCAGGCTTTGACGGGAAGTTGTGGAATCTCCATCATTGACGGTTTATAAGGAGAGGTTTGACGAAGACCAGTCAGGTCAGGTCGTGCATCCGCACAGGGTGGACTATAAGGTGGATAGAAAGCTGGCTAGATTTTCGGGCTCAGCAGGTAGAGATCAATGGCTCCATGTCTAGTTGGCAGCTGGTATCAAGTGCAGTGCCCCAAGGGTCGGTCCTGGGGCCGGTTTTGTTCAATATCTTCATAAATAATCTGGAGGATGGTGTGGATTGCACCCTCAGCAAGTTTGCAGATGACACTAAACTGGGAGGAGAGGAAAAAACTCTGGAGGGTAGGGATAGGATACAGAGGGACCTAGACAAATTGGAGAATTGGGCCAAAAGAAATCTGATAAGGTTCAACAAGGACAAGTGCAGAGTCCTGCACTTAGGACAGAAGAATCCAATGCACCGCTACAGACTAGGGACCGAATGGTTAGGCAGCAGTTCTGCGGAAAAGGACCTAGGGGTTACAGTGGACGAGAAGCTGGATCTGAGTCAACAGTGTGCCCTTGTTGCCAAAAAGGCCAATGGCATTTTGGGATGTATACATAGGGGCATTGCCAGCAGATCGAGGGATGTGATCGTTCCCCTCTATTCGACACTGGTGAGGCCTCATCTGGAGTCCTGTGTCCAGTTTTGGGCCCCACACTACAAGAAGGATGTGGAAAAATTGGAAAGAGTCCAGCGGAGGGAAACAAAAATGATTAGGGGACTGGAACACATGACTTATGAGGAGAGGCTGAGGGAACTGGGGATGTTTAGTCTACGGAAGAGAAGAATGAGGGGGGATTTGAGAGCTGCTTTCAACTACCTGAAAGGGGGTTCCAAAGAGGATGGCTCTAGACTGTTCTCAGAGGTAGCAGATGACAGCACAAGGAGTAATGGTCTCAAGTTGCAGTGGGGGAGATTTAGGTTGGATATTAGGAAAAACTTTTTCACTAGGAGGGTGGTAAAACACTGGAATGTGTTACCTGGGGAGGTGGTGGAATCTCCTTCCTTAGAAGTTTTTAAGGTCAGGCTTGACAAAGCCCTGGCTGGGGTGATTTAATTGGGGATCGGTCCTGCTTTGAGCAGGGGGTTGGACTAGATGACCTCCTGAGGTCCGTTCCAACCCTGATATTCTATGATTCTATGATTCTATGATTCTAGGGGGCTGGAAAAGGTGACATCCCAAGTTTCTTTCCACCCCTATATTTCCAGGATTCTACAATTTTATATAATATTTAGAGCTGGGAAATATATTCTAATTCCCTTCTGAGACTTTTGGAACAAGGGGGAATATCTCCCCTGGGCAGATGGCCAGCACCATGCTATTGACCAGTTAATGCACTTTGCTTCTCAGTTATTCCATTGAGGTGGAGGGTTGTAGTGCAGGGGGCACGTACTGAGCATCTGCACCGGGGTGAATTTCCACCCAAGTTGCTTTGGATAGAAAGAAGGGAGGAGAAACTAAAACCAGAAGGCCAATGCTATGATGCAGAATAATTTTTAATGGGAATGAGCCGTGGAGCACACACTTGCAGAATGAATGAGTGCAGAGTACAAAGAATGTATTTTCAGGGTTAAAATAGAGCAAGAACCAATCACCCGCTCCAAAGTGATGCTTTTCACACAAGATGATCTGCTTTCTGTCTTGAAGCTGCTGACTTTGAAAATCACGTCCCTTTTTCAACCAAGTGACTTGTTTTAGCCAGTTCAACATCAAGTAGCGCAAAGCACAATAGGAGCATAAGACTAAGCTGCAAAACCATTGGATCATAAACCTACACTAATAAGTAACAAGTGGAAGAGACCGATAGGCCTGATTTACAGAGGTGATGAACACCCAGAGTCTGCAAGTAGAGTTGTAGGCATCATTGTCCATTAGATCAGTTGTGAATTTCTATCTTGTCATTTCCTGATTGTTTTTCATTCCATGGATCGTTCTTCTGGGTTTAACATGGCCCACAATTTCCATAGCCGGACCCAGAATATCCTCCCCCAGAAATGCTACGATATGACTTCCTGCTATAACCACATGAGCCCCCATAACCATATGAGCCTCCATAACCACCCCCATAACCACGCCCGGCTCCACCTCCATAAACACCCCCGGCTCCACTCCCATAAACAACAACGTTACCTCCCCCATAACCACCACCATAATCTCCCCCATAACCACCACCATAACTACCCCCAGAACCGATTGAGCCTCTGAAACCTCCACTAGAACCATATGGGACTCCAGGTCTTGCGGGCAAATTTGGTAAGGCTGTTCCCACAAAGCTGTCTTGAGGGCAAGTAGCGAGAGTTGGTCCTGGGAATCTCACAACAACTGGTGGCGCATAAACCACTGCACTCGAATCGCCACATGATGTGACACACGGCTCGTTGCGGACGTCAATACATGGGCGTGGGCATATATCATAATAGCCATCCTGGGGCGGGCAGTAAGACATCTTCTGTGATGGAGAGAATCCTGAAAAACACAGGAGGGAGGAAAGCGTAAGACACAACTGATAATGGAAAAAGAGATTCAGGCATTGAGTTTTAGAGTAATGGGGGCTAGGTAGGTAGATAAGTTTTGTTGAAGGCCACATATCTGCTCCCGTTTCTTCCTTCTATTTCTTCACACCCATTCCCCTTAGGCTTCAAACACACACACACACACACAAAATCCCAGCAATTTCAGAACAAGTTACCTTTTCACTGCTTCATGCAACCATTAAGCTGCACAACACCCTGTGAAGTCAGTGAGAGCTACTTTTCATTCAAAGCTGCTATTTCAGCTTGCACCAGCTAAAGATCGGGATCGAACAGTACAAGCTCTACCCTTAAGACTTTAAGTTTTGCCATAGTGTGTCAGCTCTTGGTCCAATTCATCCAATGTCCTGTCTCTAATGCTGTGCAGCACCACACCCTTGAGAGAAAATTATAGAAGCCCTGACGTGGCCCATTATGGAGGAAACTGCTCATAAGGTGAATTTCTTCTCAGCATCACTAAACTAGGGGCTAGATTTGCCCTGAAGGGAAATTCATTTAAAGCACTTCCAACCTCTCAAACTTATCTAGATCTTGATCATCCACTAAACTAAAAGGAACAATCAAGTTGCTGTTCAGTTGTTATATTTCAAAACTGATCTCCAGCATTTTATGGAAACTGGAGGATCAGATCATCCCCTCCTGCAAATACCTGTGAGTCCAGTGAAGTCAGCTGACGGTCTGGCAATTATATTTATCTATAAAGAGTCAGAATAAAGCTGTCCATTCCTAAAGTAGTTTAAGGCTGAGATTTTTCAGAATTGTGTAATGGATGTATATGCACTAGCCTGTTATATTTATTGCAAATGGGTGTCCCAATCCCATATGTTTTGAAAATTGATTTGAAAATATGATTTGAAAATCCCAGCATGATAATTTTAAAGTCTGCCACCGCCAAGGCCTGCAACTGACTAGTTACAGAGAGTCTCTTTTGGAAAGAAAAACCACCCTCATTAATATTGGTAAAATCACACAGTATTGTTGAAGGTTCAATCCATAGTTAAAACTAACACTAAAGCAACAACTAGAGTAACTTGAATTCAATAGACTTACCCAGTTCACCAAGGGGATGAAGTCAAGAGAAGTGGATAGAACAACCCAGAGTTGCAAGCACTTTTATATGCTTTCTTAGCCAATGGGAAGGATAGGAGACACCCTTTCAATAACCAACCAACCAAAGTGTTTTCTTGCGTGCATTACCACTGACCAAACAAATTTTTTTCTTGCTTTGGATGATAATTATTATTATCCTCTAATTATTTAAACGGCTTTGCATTGGTTCATCAATTACTCAATTCCCAATCCCACATATGGATGACTTCCGTATTACACCCTGAAGTCCCTTTAATCTGAAAGCTTTATGGGCAACATACCTTCTTGGTATCATCCCACTGATCTCTTTGGTGTTGACAGAGGTAAAAATCCAGTTTCATTGCATTACTTCTTCATTGAATAACTTCAAAATATGAAGGTGTATCAATATTACAATCTGCTGTGATGTACAGGATTCCATGTCGTTCCTGAAATCCTGACTAGTATCTAATTAGCGGCAAGGTGGAATTCACCCTTCTGAATTCTTAGTGGGGTGGGAGACATTATTCTGCATGTCTAGCATTCCCGTCCTTACCTGTACAGTGGGTATTTGAGCCAACACCCTTTGGAATTGCATGAATGTCTCTCCAATCAGTTCAATGGCCTTGGAACCAGGCCTTCTGGGTTACAATACTGTGCTGGACACATGACCAGGACAATAGCACAAACTGATAAATTAAACGGTAATAAGTCACCAGGACCAGATGGTGTTCACCCAAAAGTTCAGAAGGAACTCAAATATAAAATTGCAGAACTGCTAACTCTGGTAACTAGCCTATTGCTTAAATCAGCCTCTCTATGAGATGACTGGCAGATAACTAATGTGACGCCAATTTTGACAAAAGTCTCCTAAATTCAGTATCAGGTAAATTGGTTGCAACTTGGAAAAGATCAGAATAATCAGCCACATAGATTAACAGGATACACTGGGGCAGAATCAATATGACTTTGTGAAGAGAAATCATGCCTTACCAATCATTAGAATTCTTTGAGTTGGTCTACAAATACATGGAGAAGGGTGTTCCAGAGGAGAATGTATACTTGGACTTTCAGAAAGTCTTTGACAAGCTCTTGCACTGAAAGCCCTTAAGTAAACTAAGCAGTTATGGGAAAAGAGGGAAGGTCCTCTCATGAATCAGTAACTGGTTAAAACATAGGGAGGAAAAGGGTAGGAAGAAAATGTTCAGTTTTCAAAGTGGAAAGAGGTAAATAGCTGGCTCCTTCTAGGAGCTGCTCTGGGACCAGTGCTGTTCAACGTACTCATAAATGAAAAAGGGGGTATACTGTGAGTTGGCAAAGTTTGCAGACCACACAAAATTACTCCAGATAGTTAAGTTGAAGCAACAAAGGGATCTTACAAAACTGGCAAGCAAATGGCAGATGAAATGGCATGTTGGAAAAGGCAAAGTAATGCACATTGGAAAACATAATCCCAACTCTACGTGCACAATGATGGGGTTTAAGTTAGCTGTTACCCTTCAGGAAAGAGAATTTAAACTCACTGCAGGTAGGTCTCTGAAAATATCGGCTCCATGTCCAGCAGCAGTCAAAAACACTAAGAGAATGTTAGGAACCATTATGAAACGGGTAGGATCCCTGGGGGGAGGGATAGCTCAGTGGTTTGAGCATTGGCCTGCTAAACCCAGGGTTGTGAGTTCAACCCTTGAGGGGGCCATTTAGGGATCTGGGGCAAAAACTGGAGATTGGTCCTGCTTTGAGCAGGGGGTTGGACTAGATGACCTCCTGAGGTCCCTTCCGACCCTGGTATTCTATCTGTCTAAGACAGAAAAACATTGTAATGCCATTATGTAAATCTGTGGTGTGCCACCCCTGGAATACTGCATGCGGTTCTGGTCACCCCATCTCAAAAAAGGTATAAAGTCCAGAGAAGGGCAACACAAATGATTAAGGGTATAGAACAGCTTCCGTATGAGGCGAGATGAAAATGACTAAGAGTGTTCAACTTGGAAAAGCGAGGACTGAGGGGGAATGTGACAGAGGTCTATAAAATCATGAATCATGTAAAGGCCAAAATGATAACTGGATTCAAAAAAGAAATAGGTGAGTTCATAGAAGATAGGTCCATCTATGCCTAGTAACCCAGTTGGTCAGGAAGGCAACCCCATGTTCTGGGTGTTCCTGAACCTGTGACGGCTAGAAGCTGGGATTGGATGACATATTGCCCATTTCTGTTCACTCTTGCTGAAGCATCTGGCCCCGGCCACTGTTGGAAGATCGTATACTGGGCTAGATGGACCATTGTTCTAACCCTGCAGGGCATTCTTATGTTCATGACTTATCCACAACGTAAATCCCTCCATAGCCTTCAAAGTAGAGCTGAAGCAGGATTGAAATGTTTCGATAATCTTTTGTGCTCTTGCTCTGCTCAGTAGTGACTTTCAGCCTAATGCAATTAGACTTTCCAGTCTGAAGAGATGTCCAGTCAAGTGATCATTGGTTTAGGGACTGGAAGACAGGTGATGATTATAGCAGGACACCGAAGGGCTACCTACAGCAGGCTTGCTCCTGAGTTGCAGCAAAAGTGGCAGTAGGAGAAAGGAAAGAGTGCAGTGTTGTATAAAGACTTGTATAAACTATGGAACCTGTAAAAAGACACTGGTGTTTTTCTGGGACAATGTAACTGACAAAGCACAGGAAGAATACCATCAGCGATGGAAGCGAACCCTACTTAATCATCGGCAGAATGGTTAAGGAATAATGTTCTAGAGCAAAGTAGACTAATCCAGTGTATGACCAGCTTCAGCACAGGATGCAAGGTCTTCCTTTTTCAGAGAACTATCCTACCACTGCTGGAATGATTTTTAAATTGCTATATACAGCCCATGACCTGAAGAAGTGCTCAGTGTAGCTCGAAAGCTTGTCTCTCAGCAACAGAAGTTGATCCAATAAAAGATATTACCTGACCCTCCATGTCTCTCTAATGTACAGTCCAAGCATAGCTTCCTATAATGAGGGAAGTAGGAAGAACAAAAGACTCTCTGAAGCTTACTGGGGAACTCTCTGTGGATATTTAGGAAGAGAGGAATTGCTCAGTTGTTCCTCTGGTCCTAGATCCTTTGGTCAATAATACCCAGTAGCACCTCTTTCAAAGAAAGGAAAGGAGTACTTGTGGCACCTTAGAGATTCACAAATTTATTTGAGCATAAGCTTTCGTGAGCTACAGCTCACTTCATTGGATGCACGCAGTGGAAAATACAGTGGGGAGATTTATATACACAGAGAACATGAAACAATGGGTGTTACCATACACACTGTAATGAGAGTGATCAGGTAAGGTGAGGTATTACCAGCAGGAGAGCGGGGGAAACCTTTTGTAGTGCTAATCAAGGTGGGCCATTTCCAGCAGTTGACAAGAACGTGTGAGGACATCTAGCAAAGGCTTAATGCACTGTGCTAGTGGGTATTATAGAATAATGTCCGATAGATAAATGTCCTTCATACTTTATACTAAAGAACATGGGAGCCTTCAACTAGGCTCAGAACAGCCTGGAAAAGAAATGTATAGACATGCTTAAAGAGACAGAGCATGCTTTTCCTACAAAGGAGAATAAACATCACTAGCAGAGCTGGAGTGTCCTAGGAAAATACTACTTGAAATATAGGGCCAAATCCTCAACTGGCGTAAACTGGAACAATATCATTGGTGTTGGCTCAAGACTCACATGACTAGAAGTCCCTTCAGAGATGAATTTATAATAACAGAATAATAAAAATGTGAGACTGGAAGGGACCTTGAGAAGTCATCTAGTCCATTCCCCTGAACTGAGGCAGGACCAAGTAAACCTAGACCATCCCCAATAGGTGTTTGTCCAACCTGTTCTTAAAAACCTCCAGTGATGGGAATTCCACAACCCCCCTTGAAAGCCTATTCCAGAGCTAAACTACCCTTAGAGCTAGAAAGATTTCCTAATAGCTAATCTGAATCTCCCTTGCTGCATTTTAAGCCCATTACTTCTTGTCCTAGCTTCAGTGGACATGGAGAACGGTTGATCATAAATGCCCTGAACATATTTGAAGACATTTATCGGGTCACCTCTCAGTCTTCTTTTCTCAAAACTAAATGTGGCCAGGTTTTTATAACCTTTTTTCTTGTACATCCGGCTTTCTAAACCTTTTGTCCTTGTTGTTTCTCTACTCTGGAGTCTCTCTGGTGCGGCAACGTCTTTTAGAGTGTGGAGCCCGGAACTGGACACAGTGTTTCAACTGAGGCCTCACCTGTGCTGAGTGGAGGGGGACAGTTACCTCCTGTGTCTTACCTACAACACTCCTGTTAATACAGCCTCGAATGATATTATCCTTTTTCACAACTGTGTCACACTGTGGACTCGCATTCACTTTGTGATCCGCTATAGCCCGCAGATCCTTTTCAGCCGTACGACCACCTTGCCAGTTATTTCCCATTTTGTAGTTTGCATGGGATTGTTCCTTCCCAAATGAAGTACTTTGCACTTGTTTTTATTCAATTTCATCTTGATGAATTTACACCAGTCCTCCAATCATCATAGGATGAAATTCAGCCAGGCTAGAGGGACACCATAAAGGTCTGTGCCTCACTTCAGTCCTACTTCAGTTCTTTTTATGTTTAAGAGAGATGCAAATGGAGCATCTGCCTTTTGTCGCCCTTTGCGGAGGAGGAAAGTGCAACCCACAGGGACATATTAAAAGGGAACTCAAGTTATTGGATTTCACTGGTCGTTGTATCAGCCCCGACTCTATTAAAAACCTTGCTCTTAATCTCTCTATTCATGTCCTCCCTATCATTCATATGGGGATAATGATTCATGGGTTTATAGATTCCAAAGCCACAAAAGGGACTACTGTGATCATTCATGTTGATTGCTTGTATAATGCAGGCCACTGAATATCTCCGAAAAAAATCCTAGAGCATGTCTTTTAGAAAAACATTCTGCGGGACCTTGGGCAAGTCAGTTCATCGCCTCCCAGTCTGCAAAATGGTGATGATTGTCCTTCCTCCCACCCTTTCTCAGTCATGTCTAGTTAATTTGTCAACTCTTCAAGATAGGAACTGTCTCAGACTCTGGGTTTGTAAAGTGAGCAGCACACCGGGGCCCTGATCTCAGTGGTGGCATCCAGGATATCCTGGAGTTCAAATTATAAATAATAAGATTAATAGTAATTAGGTGTGGCGGTATTCTAGTTCTAGTCTTTCCACTGAAGTGGCCTTGGGCAACTCAGTTAGGATTTGTGCATCAACGATCTCTTCATTAGGTAATAAAATAATAATTACCTACTTCATACGAGTGTTGTGAGAATTAATGGTGCCATGAATGGTGAAAATGTAAACTGCTATAAAAGTTATAGCCAGACTTCTTTTTATTGTCTGAAGCTATAAAAGGAAGGATTAGCAGCTGCAGGGTGGAACGGTCAGGAAACGGGGGGCAGGTGGCCAAGAGAAGTGGAAGAAAGAGGATGGTAGAAGGTCAGAGCTGTGGGATTGCTACAAATGGTCACCACTAAAGGCTTTAGAAAACAGGAGCATTTCAGTGGTAGGTCCCAAAGAAAGAGAGGTGTCGGGGGCGGGGGGAGGGGAAGAGTGAGGAGATAAAAGAAGGCGAAGGGTTCAAAAATATTGGTTAGAAGGAAGTTTATGGGGAAAAGGGTATGAGGACCAAAAGGAGAAAATGGGCCAGAGATCTGGCCAAGAACTAGAGGACCAAGTCATCAACACCCTCTCTTTAATTAGCTATATATGCAAGTTCCTACAGAGCCCCTACTATAATAATATTGGATCATTGGAACTTTTATTCTTACTCTCCTCTCCACAGTGTGTTTCGGGTTTACCTCCATCACAGAGACATGTCTTCCTATTGACAGCTTGTTTGCACTGTTTTTGTAGCTGTGTTAGTCCCGGGATATTAAAGACAATGTGGGTGAGGTCACACCTTTTATTGGACCAACTTCTGTTGAGGAAAGAGTACAAGCTTGTGAGCCACACAGAGCAACGCCACCTTGTGATGTGATATTTCCCCACCGAAAAGTTAAAGTCTGCAATGAGCCCTTGTGTCACATCATGTGGAGACACAAGAGCGGTGGTCTATGTACTACCAGTTGTAGTCACATTCCGGGATCAATTCTCAGCACTTGCTCTCAGAAAAGCTTACTGGGAACTGCAGTGCCAACTGAATAAGGAATGTGTATGGTTCTAGGGGCTCCAAAGGTTTTGGTACCTCCTATGGTTCCAGGGGATCATAGAGTTCTGGGGTTTCCTATAAGGCTGTAGATATGGCTCTGGAAGTTTTGGGCCATGTTAAATCCAGAAGAAATATGCATAGAACAAGGAAGCACCAGGAAATGAAAAGCAAGATGCAGTTTCACAACTGAACTTATGGGCATGGCTTTCAGAAGTGCTGAATATCCATAATTCCAAGGGAAGTCAAAGGGAACCAGGAAAGCTCAGAACCTCTTTAAATCAGATCTGCATATGTTTTCCCCTTGTTATGCTTTTCCTTCTATGAATAGCTTTTTTGTTTTTATCACGTTTCAGCTTAAGCCCCTGCTTATATTATATTTTGCCTTTTTTGACATAAAGTGAGGTAAAACAAGTAATCTAAAATTGTTGAAAATAGGACATGACCGTCAAATTCCACACATGCAACGAAGAACGAAGAACATCCTGTGTTAAATGCAGCTGGCTGGAGTAGGTGAATGATTATAGCGTGCCGTGAAACCCTGGAACTATATTCGCTCTACTCTGCATTACTTTGTTCTGAAAGTATAGACTTGGCTTCTCATTTGCTTTAAAATTCTGTTGCATTGTAATATTGGCCTTCTGGTTTTCCTTCCTCCTGCATTTTTTATTTACACACCACTTGGTGAAATTCACGCCTGTGCAAGGGACCTGCACTAGGCCTATGTACTACTTAAGCCTCACTCAGGTAAGATGAGAATCTGGCCTGTTAAGTGGTCATTAGCATTGTGCACATCCTTTGTACAGGGGTCAGTTTCACTATTGTTACATACATTTGCCAAAGAGGGTTCATATTCAGAGTCCTTGGGTCGAAAGGCTATATGTCTCTTCACTAAAGCCACTGATGGAGAACATGAGAGCTGCCTGTGATATGTTTATGAGTATTATATATCCATCCATTTGTTTAGTAGCTATTAAATTGCTTGCTAGGTGACTAGCAAAGAGTTAATTCTGTGAGAGCTAGCTACAGTTGGCTGGCAAGCAGACAGTGGCTTCAGATAATCCCTAAAGCTATTACACAAAAGCCAACAGAACTTTCAAATCCTTTGAAGTTTTACCTCTGCTTTGCTTAAGACACTGCCATGCTCATGATTCCAAGGGAGATGTGATCCAGACAGAGAACCTAACAAAGAGCTTTGAAACTGTTTAAAGCACAGGCTCTGATGAGACGGAGATGGGGGAGCTGCATGGAGGCATTCTGCTCTTTGGACTCCAGAAGTGTGCGGGGAGGGAGGAGAGCCTGGGATAAGCTAGGTCCATGTAAGCACAGGTAAGACATAGGTTCATAGACTCCAAAGCTAAAAGGGACTCTTCTAATCATCTAGTCTGACCTCCTAGATATCACAGGCCATAGAACTTCCTCCAAAATAATTCCTTATGAAGTAGAGTGTATCTTTTAAACAAAACATCCAATTGCCAGTGACGGAGAATCCACCATGACCCTTGGTTCATTACCCTCCCTGTCAATATTTTACATCTGATTTCCAGTCTGAATTTGTCTAGCTCCAACTTCCAACTGTTGATTCTTGTTTATCTTTGTATAAAAGTGTGTAGACTGTCTAATATGGTAAGGTATGTTTCTCTGAAAGACCTGGTGTCTAGCATAGCTTAAAATGGTCTAAAAAGACTAGGGGGTCTATTATAATCTGGCAGCAGCCGCTTTGGTAAAACACTGTGTAACCATACTTTAAGTTATCACTTGGTCACTGTAATAATCCCTAGTCATAGCTCCCAAATGGAAGTTGACAGGAAAGGCCAAAATGCAGCTAAGGAATCAGAGATGGGACATAAAGGACTGCAGCCAAAGTCCTGGTCAGAGAGTCGGGTAGAGAGGTGGAGGTAAGGAGACCTATCCCCTGACGGAGTGGACTTGAGGAGATCATGCAGGGTCAGAGGTATAGTTAACTCAGTGACGATGACTTGCTCACCAGTGATCTCCTGAAGAGACAATATTCCCCCAGTGGCTATTTGATTTTCATTAGGATTTTACTAGTATTTAGTAACATAATACTTCTTAGAATTGTCTGGCTAGATCCACAGCTGGTGTAAACCAGCTTGAGATTCCACTGGCATACTCAGATTGTCCTAGACAGGGCTGTGCCAGATAAGGGGATGGGGTGGAGATAGTGAATCATGTTTGGTGTTATTCAGGCTGGAGTTTCCCAAGAGCTCCACCCCACCAAGTAAGCCCTTTTTAAGATGGCCTGATTCTTATAACATCTTTCAATCACAGCCATGCAAAAATCAATGGGTAGCATCAATGTAACCTTATGTCTCTGCACCGCCTCTTAGCTCATCTAGGGTGTGGTACCAGTATCCAGCTTCAAAACCAAATAATTCCAAGGGTGTTAATTAAATCTTCATTCTGAATTATTAAAACAGGGTGTATACTAATTCCAGCAAGAAAAACTAGCAATCTTGGCTTTCATTTCTTCAGGCTTCCTACTGAAGGTTAAGTGAGCCTGCTAAACATATTTACAGACATGCCTAAAGATAGAGAAGATTGGTTTACCATAAAGGAGAAGAGCGTACACGTCACTGAGAGAGCTGGAGTGTCCTGCAGTAAAATACAGCACTAGCGCCTCCGCTGGTGTCTCAGCACACAGCTGAATAAATTTTTTCAGACTAGTGGTTTATTTGACGAAAAATGCGGTTTCGGTCGCCCCAAAACTGTTTGCAAATTTGACACAAATAGTTTCAGCCATTCACAAGATGGCTGGTGGAGGAGGGAGGCTGTCAATAAAGAAGTGGTAATAGTGGACTGCCGCCTGACCCAGTTATAACCTTTAGCCTGGCGGATAGCACCGTAGACATGGGTTCAAATCCCTGCTCTGGAACATCTCAAGGTGGAACAGATTGGTCAGAGGACAGAACATCTCAAGACAGACTTTTTCAATTAACCAAAAATTCCAGAGAATTTAAGCTTCAGTCTTGCCAAATTGATTTTTTTTCTTTTTGTTTGTTGTGTTCCAGTAGCTTGTTGGTCTCAACATATTAGAGAGACAAGGTGGGTGAGATCATATCTTTTATTGGACCAACTTCTGTCAATGAGAGAGACGAACTTTCGAGTTATGCTGAGCTCCGTTTCCATGCTGGGAAAGGTACTCAGGGTGTCACAGCTAAATAGAAGGTGGAACAGATCGTTTAGCATAAGTAGTTAACACATATTCTAAGAGACCATTCAAGGTGAAGTGGCCCATTAAGCTCTGCAGTCACAGGACTAAAAAGGGGGATTAGTGGGTTATAATAAGCCATAAATCCAGTTTCTCTGTTCAATCCATGATTTTTAGTGTCTAGCAAAGTTATAAATTTAAGCTCCCAGGCTTGTGATTTGAAGGTGTTGGGTCACTTCACCTGGAATGGTCTCTTAGAATATGTGTTAACTACTTATGCTAATCGATCTGTTCCACCTTCTATTTAGCTGTGACACCCTGAGTACCTTTCCCAGACCTGCAGAAGAGCTCTGTGTGGCTTGAAAGCTTGCCTCTTTCACCAACAGTTAGTCCAAGAAAAAACACTGTCTCACCCACCTTGTCTTTTTTTTCCCTTTTATTTATTTCTTTTATTGTTTATTTTTCAGAACTGCCACTGAACTGAAACATCTGTTCTTTCTCCTGCTGCAATAGTGACCGTCAATGATTCACATGACTGGAGGTCCTTCAGAGCTGAATTTCTAATCCTTTTACTATGAAATGGGCCCCAGGGCAGAAGGTCAGCCCAAAATTCTATGCTCCACTTCCGTCCCACTTAAACCCTATTTTGAAAGTTTAACAGGGATTTAAATGGTGCATATGCCTTCTGCCAGGACTGTGTCCAGGAGATAACTGCAACCCACCGACTCATATTTGAAGGCCATTTAACTCATTGAAAAGATGTCCATTGATTTCCTTCCAGTTACCTGCCATTGCAGGAGCCTCAAGCGCTGGTACAACTTGGTCCCTTCTATTATCTGCCTGTGGCAGACAATAGTTTAGACTCCTGTGGACTGTAATATTTTGTTGCATTTAGGTTGTTGGGAGTGAGTGTGTGGGCGCTGGGTAGTTTTGGTGGCCTGTGAAATATCTTAAACTCTATTAATTCATTTCAAAGGGCCCACAGAGAATTGTTAGGGGTAGGAATCCTAAACATACAGAATAAAATCTCCCATCCTCCTAGGAGTTACAAGGATAAATTCCACCATGCCCCCAACTAGATACTCGCCTGGATTTAAAAAAAGAAAAAACTAATCTAGAATCCTGTGCACAACAGCAGATTGTGCTACTGATACATATCTGAGCCAGCTCATATTATCAGGTTATTAAATTCTCATTTTGACACCAGGGAAGTCAGTGGAATGAAACAAGGAAAGAATAGGGTACGTAACGCTTTAAGATTAAAGCAATTTGCAGGGTGTAATATGCATATCCTACAATCTGGGAATGCCTAATAACCATAAACAATTATTAAAACAGTTACCAAAATTAGAGGTGTTACCCGTGTGAAAATTTAGTTTGGTAAGTGAGAAGGACTTCCTTCACCAAGGGCTTCTCATCTCCTCTGCGTGGTTTAACAAAACTCATTAATATTAAAACGTTGCTTTAGGGTTACTTTGAACATAGACTTGAACCTGCACAAACATTCTGTGATTCTAAGCAATGTTAGGGAAATGCACCCCAAATTCACAAACAGTTTCAGTTAACTCCAATTTCAATGAATAAACAATTCACGTTGCCCAGTCAGTTGCAGGCAGTGGTAGAGTCCAGTTTCAGGTGGAAAATATAAGGTGGGTAATTTCAAAACCACATAGGGATTTGGGACTCCTAATTCTGGTTAAATTTAAATTGGATATTCATAAGCCTTAGACAGCTTTCAAAAAATCTCAGCCTAAAAGGTACTTGGCTACTAGAGAATATTATTTTGGCGTTTTTTAAATATATACATAAATGACCAAATCCTCATCTGACTTACTAGAGACAGTGTTTCTGCAGCCATGTCGGCCCCAGGATATTAGAGAAACAAGGTGGGTGAGGTGATATCTTTTACTGGACCAACTTCTGCTGATGAGAGAGACAAGCTTTCAAGCTGCATCAAACTTTTTTTCAGGCCCCGAAGAGTTCTGTGTAGCTCGAAAACTTGTCTCTCTCAAAATATTTTCTTGACCACCTTGTTTTACTAGAGTCAGGGCAAAATACACCAGCAGAGGATTTGGCCCTACTAATTCCATCAGGCTATGGTGATCAGCTTTCATAGATATTTTGAAGTGGAACTAGCTAGCTGGCTAGACTCCATCGTTTGTATATCCTCCTTTTTCAGGGAAAAGCTCACCTGTACCTTACTTGTATAAGAGACAGACTCTCCCTATGGGCAGATTATTCTATAATGGACCATTTCAGGGTACTTATAATTTTTTTTCTGCAGTATCTCGGGCTTAACACTATGAAGGACAGAATAATGGACTAGCTGGAAAAGTGGGCTGGACTGGTCTAGAAATTCCTGAGTTCTTATGTGTACAACTAACATTTGTAGATCCAGCCCCTCAGCAGGTATAAGTTAGTGTAGGTCCACTGAAGGAAAGTGAATTGTGACCATTTATATAATCTGTAGGTTTTCTTTTCACAAAAGCATATTTTCTGCTTATTCATTTGCATGTTTTGCTGACTCACAGGCTTTAGAAACCAGGCTTTACTGCACAGAACAGGTTTGCATGCTGAGATTAAATCTTAACAAAGGAGGTGGAATTATTAGCATTATCTCCACCCTGCTGTGCCCTATAATTTTCTAAACTGGTTTGAAAATAACATAGACTCTCAGATTCCAAGGCCAGATGGGACCATTGTGATCATCTAGTCTGACCTCCTGTGTAACACAGGCCATAGAACTTCCCCAAAATAATTCCTTCTGAACTAAAGCGTATCATTTAAATGAAATCCAACCTTGATTTAAAAGCTGCCAGTGATGGAGAATTCACTATGACGCTTGGTAAATTCTTCCAGTGGTTAATTACCCTCACTCTTAAAATTTTACAACTTATCTCCAGTTTGAATTTGTCTAGCTTCAACTTCCAGCCATTGGATTTTGTTATAATTTTGTCTGCTAGACTGACGAGCCCATTATCAAATATTTGTTCCCCATCTAAGTAATTATAAACTGGGATCAAGTCACCCTTAATCCGGCCTTTGTTAAGTGGAATAGACTGAACTCCTTGAGTCTTCTTTGAAGGTTTGTTTTCTAATCATCTCATCCTTCTTGTGGCTCTCCTTTGTCAGTGATAGAATGTTTGTATATAATCTGCTTACTTGTTACAGTCGGAGATTTTAACCAAACCATCATCCTTAGCCTTCCTTATTCTGTGGGTTTTGTCAGAACAATTCTAGGGCATTGCAAGAAATGGGGTTCAAAAGGGAGTGGCAAACAATACAAAGTATCTCAATGACATGGACATGGGAGCAAATGTATGGTCTTGTGGTTGCGGCATTGTATTGGAACATAAGAAATCATGAATGGTGTGGAGAAAGTGAATGGGGAAGGGTTATTTACCCTTTCACTTTACACAAGACCTAGGGGTCACCCAGTGAAATTATTATGCAGCATATTTGAAACAAATGTAAGGAAGTACTTCACACAACACACAGTCAACCTGGGGAACTCATTGCCAGGGGATGTTGTGAAGGCCAAAAGTATAACTGGGTTCAAAAAAGCAGTAGATAAGTTCATGGAGAATAGGTCCATCAATGCTTATTAGCCAAGATGATCAGGTCTCATAAATAAACTAGGGAAATGCAACCTAGATGGAATTACTATAAGGTGGGTGCAAAACTGGTTGGAAAACCATTCCCAGAGAGTAGTTATCCATGGTTCGCTGTCCTGCTGGAAGGGCATAAGGAGTGGGGTCCCTCAGGGATCAATTCTGGGTCTGGTTCTGCTCAAGAGAATTCAGGGTTGCATGAAACTGTGATATCATAACTCGCTTTGAAAATAATAGGCAGCCTTCTTGTTAATGTCTAACGCTATGAAAAGAAGGACTAGACTCTGCAGGGGGAAAGGCTCAAGAAACAGAGCAGGAGGAGGGATGGGGATGGTGCAAGCTCAAAGAAATGAGACCTCTGCAAACATTCATCAATTCCGGCTTTACAGCAGAAATGCATTTCAGTAGCAGGTCTGAAAGAAAGAGGGAGGTTACTTGGTGTCTCCGAAAGGGAGACAATGAAAGTGAGAAAGGTTCATAGGTGTTGGTTTGGAGGGAAGCTCAGGGGAAAAGAGCAAGAAGGCCATAAGGAGAAAATGGCAGCAGTGTAAATTTGGCTGAAAATTGGAAATCCCTGAAAAAAAATTACATTAAACAAAATGTCAAATTTTGATGCAAAATATAAAATGTGCAATTTTTCACCCAGCCAGGCCATAAGCTGAAGCTATGGAACCTGTGGAACATGTCAAACCAAGCAGGAAGATCCCACAGAACAAGGAGCAACCAGGAAATGAAGAGCAAGGCAAAGATTCACATCTGAGTTTAGGGCGTGACTTTTGGAGGTACAGAACAGTGAGCACCCACAATCGCAGTCGAAGGAAGTGGCACTAATTGTTCACCTTTTTAAAATACCCTTGAATGATGTGGGACTGCTGCTCTTCGGAGTAAAAGGTAAAAGGTTGGAACTCAGTGAGGCTAATCACGTGGTGAAAGATAAGCACTTGTGTAAGTGTCTGCAAGTTCACAACCCAAGGCTGCACAAGTAAAAGAAAATTCTGCTCTGCTTTTGATGCCTTCATGTCTTTGGGGCTTTGAGGAGTTCATATGCCAGGTGAAGCAGCAAGGGGGAAGTGAGTGGTGGGGAAGAGTCTCCGAAAGTCTCTACTCTACGTCAGGGCCTAGTATAGGGAGAAGAGGCTCCAAAGGAAACAAGGAGGCTCTCAGAGGTGTAAAATGGCCCATTTTTCTCAATGGGAGGTACTTAGCTGAATGAGAACACCCCATTCAGACAAATACTGACTGAAACTAAGGTTATGTCTACACTGGCAACTGAATGACAAAACTTTTGTCTTTCAGAGGTGTTAACCCCCACCCCCACCCCGAAAGACAAAAGTTTTGCCCCGACAAGCACCAGTGTGAACAGCGTTATTGTCGGCAGGAGCACTCTCCTACCAACAGCGCAAATGCCGCTCGTTGGGGGTGGAAGTTTTGCCGTGTCGCGAAAGGCTGTGTAGTGTAGACATAGCCTAAATCTCTAAGAATGCCACACTCGTTTCAGCAGGTGTTTTCTTTCCCTTCTCCTGCCCACCAAAGAGATGCAGAGCAGGACTCAGGCAGGTGGGTATATAAGATTGGGGACTCCTTAGGGAAACCTCACCTTCCTCAAAATTCCATACGGCTCTCATATTTTGAAAAGAATCCAATTCCATCCCCATAAACCAAGCAGAAGGCAGGCTGAGAGAGCAAATATGTATGGAATGGGCAGAGAATACACATTTCCCAAACAGGATTCAAGCTCAAGAGTTCTTGGGTTGTATGTCAAATGCCTCTTTCTTAAAGCCTTTCAACAAGGAGCTCCGGGGAAGGAGGGGGGAGGATCAACAGTGGTTATTTGATTTTCACTAAAATGCTGTTGCTATAATAATAATAATTATTATTATTATTATTATTTATTATTTACTTTAAAGTTTATGGGACGAATCTTTAGCTGGTGTAAATTTGCTCCAAATACCACTTTCATACTCAGGTTGTCTTAAAAAGTGCCATACCAGTTAAGGGGATGGGATGGACTTAAAGAATCAAGTTTGGGTTCATTTGGTCTAGTGATTCCTAAGAATCTCCTACCGTGTGATCATAGTTTAAAATTTCCTGGTTCTTACAACAGCTGTTCACCACACCTATGCAAAGATTTGTCGGCCAGATCAATCTTACCTTCTCGTTTAGTTTTTAGATTATCTCAGGTGTGCCACCAAGATCCACCTTCAACAATGTCATAATAACAAAACTAATAATTAAACCTTCATTTTGGATCAATAAAGTAGGGCACATGCTAAGCACAGCAAGAAAAACTAGCATACAGGAGCTCCCTGGGAGAGGCTGTGTGGCAATATTTCCATGCAAAGGCAGCATTCACAGTGCTTTAAAATTCACAAGCTCCCATTCAACCTTATCTCTTTGAGCAACACCCCAATGAGAGATCATAGGCCGTATCCTTCCTGGGTGAGAGGGAGGAAGAGGAGTGTGAACAAACTTTTCGGCCTTCCTTTGATGAGGAAGACACTTGGTAAGCGTGCATTAAATTCGCCCACTTTTCCCAATGAAAAGAAACCCCCCTTGAAGTTTTCACACTTTCATCCTTGACCTAAGCAATTCTTCTGGGACACACCTTCACTTTCCTCTGACAGAGCTGGATGGAGCGCAGTAATACTTGCTAACCCCTCATTGGAGCAATAACAGAGAGCCCAGGACAGAGTGCAGAGGTGGAGTTCTCTTGCCTGCTGGGAAAGGGGAAGGAGTTGTTAGAATGAGGCTCAGTTCTCTTATATTTCCTTTTCTTCTTGACATTCCCAGAGGAACCTCAGCTTCTGGTAGTGGCCGTGAGAGCCATCCAGCTCGCCTGAAAGTTCTCTTCAGATCCATAACACCGTGTCTTGAGGGACAGTGCAATTGCAGATCGGATAGATGTCATGGAGTTATGGAAAGCAAAGAGACTTCTTCCATATCTGTACTTCCTGTTGCCATCTCCACGGTGGCCACGTTAAGGTTGGGTGGGAATGTGCAGTGGCAGTTATTACTCAAACTCTTTATTTCCTGGTTATTAGAAGTTTTAAGTTTAGCTACACACCACATTTGGAAGGCTATGAAGCAGGGCTGGCCAACCTTAAATCTATGTTAAGTCTTTGGCCCTGAATTTGCCTTTGCTAGTGCAAACTTGGGTCTCTGCTTACAAAGACTTACACGGGGGCTTAATGTTAACCATGGGAGTACTCACACTGAGTTCAACCAAATCCCCACATGCTGAAAACACAGTGTGTTCGTAAGTCTCTGCAAAAACTGGGCTGTACAATTCCTTGTTGGTGGGGGGAGGAATGAAATCAAGCATGTAATTATAGCATATCAGTGGAGTGCGACAGTGGATATTCACAATTCAGCTGAAAAAAACCTTTTAAAGGTTATTTTAACAAAGATGAACACCATATTCAATGATCAGTGGAGGGTCATTTTGGCTAAGACCCAAATAAATATTGTTTAGAGCAGGGGAATACTTTCAAGTTGAGAGTCATTTGTTTATTAATATTTTTGCTGCTTTGTAGCTAGAAGTTGGTGTAACCAGACCTCTCTGAGAAGGAAAATCGCTCCACAAAACCATAAGAACTGAAATGTGTTTAACAAGAGTGAATGTCACCTCCATCCCTGATGCAGAAGGCCTGGACAATGCGATTAACCACCTAAAGGACTTGATTCTCCTTTCACTTCAGAAATAAGCGGGACTTAAGCCTGCCCACAGCCCTATGACTTGCACTCAGAGTGGTTTGCAAGGAGGAGAAAGGAAAACCAGGCTACTGATATCATGATGCAGCATCATTTTTAATAGGAATGAGAAGCAGAGTTATAAAGTTGCAAAAAGAGCTAATACAGAAGATTAAGGACCTATTTCCAGGGTTTCAATCAGGGCTCAAACTATTCACCTGCTCCAAGGTGAAATATTTCACCTAAGACATTTTTCCTTTGGTTGAATAGGACAAAGCACAATACAAGCAGCAGACTAAGCAGCTTCCCCGTGATGCACTGTCTGTAACCACATTAAAAGCCAAAAATGAACGGCACACCTGTATGGAAAGGCTAAAACTGACAGGGCCTAATTCTCATTGATACTAAGGCCCCTTTATATGGCTCTAGCCATGGAAAGGGGCCATAATGCGTGTGTAAATCTAATTTATGGCTGCGTTAGAGTGCCTGCAAAGGGATTTTAGTATCAATGAAAATCAGGCCTCAACTGTTCTTGACTTTCTGTGAACATGTACTGGAATCAGCCTTACTGTGCTAAGGTAGCAGAGTCGCATTGCTGGGAAGACATTGGAAGATTTAGTTGTAAATCAAAGGCAGTGTTTCCCAAACTTGGGACACCGCTTGTTCAGGGAAAGCCCCTGGCGGGCTGGGCCGGTTTGTTTACCTGCCGCGTCCGCAGATTTGGCCGATCGCGGCTCCCACTGGCCGCGGTTCGCTGTGCCCGGCCAATGGGGGCTGCGGGAAGCTGCGTGGGCCGAGGGACGTCCCAAGTTTGGGAAACACCGATCTAAGAAAAAAGCCTAATAGAAGAGAGACGTATATGTCTGTCTGACAGAGGGCTTCAGCATGCACAGCTGCTATTGACTTTAATTTGAGTTATGAGTGTTTAGCACCTGTGAAAACTACGCTCATGAGCACTGCTCTGAATCTTGCTTTTCATTTTTTTTGTTGTTCCTCATTTCGGGGACATTCATTCTGGACATAAGATGACTGATAGTATCCAGAGCCAGACTTATTGCCTGGATTTATCCTAGGGGAAGAATAAGTGCATGAGTATTTTGGAGTGTACTGGGGCTCACTCCTCACAAAGACACTTTCAGCATGTGGCTTTGAGCACCCAGTGACTCCTGGTGTCGAAGAAATCCCAGAAGCTGACCCAGATATCCTGGAGCCAGATGGTACTGAGGATCCCACAATGCTGTCTTGGGGACAAGTGCTGAGAATTGGTCCTGGGAAGGTCACGACCACCGGTGGAGGGTAGATCACCACTCTTGAATCGCCACATGATACAACACAGGGCTGGTTGCTGCTGTTCACAATGGGTTGTGGGCATGTGACTTCACATGGGTTGTGGCACCGGTCATTGCATGGCACTCCATTGAAAGACATCTTTCAGAGATAGAGGCAAACCTGAAATAGACAGTAGGGAGTGGAGTAAACATACAGCACAAGTGCCAGTGGAATGAATGGCACAAAACTCGTATACTAGGGCAATGGGGACATATAGGAGTCTAGAGAGAGAGAGGGAGAAAAGCACAATAATGACTTGGTCCATTCGTTTCTGGCTAATTCTCTGCCCCTATTTTCTCCTTCTAGTCATTTTGCTCCACTAGCATGGGGTCTCCGTCTGAACCTACCCATCTGAACCTGTCTCACGCTGTTCTCCCTCAGACAGCAACCAACATCTATTTTGTCTTTAAGCCAGAGCCATAAAATGCACTTCCTCTGTAACGCCTTCACTGCGGTACTTTTCTAGATACCCCTACTGCTTTGAGCTTGCACCATCTCCATCCCTTCGCCGATCTCCTCCCACCCCCTGCTTCGTGACCCTGAGCTCTTGAAACTACCAGTCTCTCTTATTTCCATTGCAGAATACTGATTGTAATGATGCCTATCTCATACAGAACACCTTCTCTCTGCGTTGCTTTATGCAGCCACAGATCTGCACAACACACATTCAAATTAGGAAGTAACGATCCCTGTTTTGCGTAATGGATAATTGAAGACCAGAGGCTCAGTGACCTGCCCAGTTTCACTTGGTGAATCAGTGGGCAAATTGGGAGTAGAATCTGGGCACTCCTCATTGTTGCTGGTGTTATTATTTATCATTTGAATGCCAGTATCTCTTAGATGCCGCAACTCAGATTTGGGCCCCATTGTGTTGGGTTGCTTTGACAGATATGACAGTATCTGGCCTGGACAAACCTCACTGCATTAATTAAAATCCTCACTGTTGAATTAAGTTTAATATCTTTGAAGTTCATTGTATTAAAAATGCACTAGTGGGGGGTGATATGGAATTACTTTAGCAGGAAGACAGGATCAAAGCAATTCTGAGTTATTAGGAACTTCAAAGGACTTTTGGGGACAATACATGTGAAGCCAACTTCCAAGGAAATCCTTGGGGAGTGAGGGGAATGCAAATGACGCACTTTGAATCCCATCATTTGAAGCTATGCCCTGGGGAGGGAAACCAGTTTACTCCTGATTACCTGCCCCTGAAAACTCCGGTTCAGAGGCCTCCAAAGTGTATAAAGGATGAACTAAATTTTTCATGAGTGTGCTAGTTCTGAGCTAAGGCTGGTATGAACTTGTGACACAAATGGGGACCCCCTTTGCGCTTGCGGGGATTGAAGAGTGACCAGGCAGAACCCATGCGGTGGGGGCAATATAGGCCAGGCTGCTTAGCATCCATATCGATTCTTTTATTGTTTTGAATATGTTTTCTCTGTAGTGCTTTTACCTTAACAATAAAATAGACGTGTATAGGAAGTGTTGTGTGTGGATCTTGGCAATTATACTGTACATTTACTAGCTGAGGGGAAAAGCAAAGCAGGCCTGCCTAGGCAGATCTTCTTCTGCTGGGAATAACACAGTGAAGGCGGGGAACTGTTCGGCCCGGAAATACCCTAACCAGGAGGGAGAGAGATGTGGGTCTCCACCAAAGAAAGGAAACAGATAGACAGCTGGAAGCCTGAGAGTAGGTGCCCTTGTTGGACCACTAAAGGGAAGTAAAGGTGCAGTTGCCCTGAAGTAGCATGCAAATAAAGATTAAGTGACAGTCTCTGTTGCGAGTTTACAAACTAAACAGACAACACAGGCAAAGGCTAGAAGGAATGATTATTGTCCCCATTTTAAAGATGGAGAGATGATGCATGAGAATATTAAGGGCCAGGTTTCTATCCTTACTCCCAATCCAGGGCTTTAATCACAAGCCGAGCTCGGCAGGAAATGGCTTTTCCAGTGCAGGAGAATTTTCAAGATTTGAAAACGTTTCCCTTCCCAAATGAAGATGAAAACTCAAATTTTCAAAAAAAAAAAATCAAAATGAAAAGAAAAAAACAAAAACAAAATCAGATTGACTCAATCAAAACATTTCTTTTCAATTTTGGTTTTTTAAAATCATTGCACAGGTTTTTACTCTCAACTAACTTAATTTTCTAAATGAAAAGTCCTTTCCAACTGAAAAATGGAACATTTTTGTTTAGGAAATGTCAAAACAGGACATTTTGATCATTTTGAAACTTTATTTCATTTTTTTTTTTATATGTGAAATTTGTCAGTGCCAACCCGTTCAGGCACAAAGTCTTGGTTTTGACAAATTGGCCTTTTCCAACAAAAAACCCAACAAACATTAATCAAAAAGTTCCTGTCCACTCTAATCACAAGCCCATCTTTTTTCCCCCAACCCAAATTAAAAACCCCTAGTGTAATACATACACGTACCATGTACAATTATGGACACCTGGAATGTTCAAACCACTTTAGAAAATTATAGTGCAGCATTAACAACGGGAATTTCCTTGTGAACCACATCAGCAAAGGGTTAGATCCTCAGCTGGTGTAAATAACTACCATGCCCTTACTTCAAAGGAGCTATGTTGACTTACACCCACAAAGCATCTGGATCTAAAATTGCTAGCACTACGAAAAAGACAAAATGGAGTTGGTCGCCTTAGTAGCGGGGAGGGAGAGCTCAGTGGTTTGAGCTTTGGCCTGCTAAACCCAGGGTTGTGAGTTCAATCCTTGAGGGGGCCATTTAGGGATCTGGGGCAAAACTTGGGGATTGGTCCTGCTTTGAGCAGGGGGTTGGACTAGATGACCTCCTGAGGTCCCTTCCAACCCTGATATTCTATGATTCTACGAGTAGGTATAATAATTTAGGAATTCCCACTCTTGATCCGACCAGCTGTCCGTCTAGTTCAGCATCCTGTCTCTGAGAGTGCCCAGCGCCAGATACTTCAGAGGAAAGTATAAGAACCCTAAAGTGGCCTGTTATAGACTAAACTGACCCTAGTGGGAGTTCCGTCCTGACACCACTATGTTAGATATTGGCTTTAGCCTGAGAAAGGAGGAGGCTGTATATACCACCCCTCCAAACTCTGGGTAGCATCTGTCCCTATAGAAACAAACTGCAAATGGGAAAGAAGTTACACTTCAGAGGTTATATATGAAAGGTGATCTCTAAAGCCAAAAAGGGTCAGATCATCAGTTGGTGTAAACTGCTGTGACTCTAAGGAAGGCAGCTGAGGATCTGGCCATTACAAAAGCGCCAAAGCAATCCTCTCTCACCTCAACGTGGTTTGAGGGTGAAGTTTTATTAAAGGATCTGGGTGCTACGCCCCACAATTAAGATTAATGGGAACAGGGTGTCCGTGTGGTCTATGTAAGCTTTAAAAATCCCCCTCCCCCCATTGTTAAAGCCTGAATAAGCCAATGTCTGAAGCTGGCTCACTTTTGAAAAGACACACGGTGAGCGAGGCAATATCTTTGATTGGGCCACCATCTGTTGGTGGAAGGTACACGTGTCCAGGCCACACAGAGCTCTTCTTCAAGTCTGGGGAAGGAAACCGGAGCGTCTGAGCTAAATCCAGGTTGGCACAGATTGTTAAGCGTCAGAGGTAGAATGAGCTGTAGGCAATCGCTTGAAGTGGTCAACTGATGTTTCTATCATTATGCAAGAGGGGTTTGAAGTGGGCAGCTAAGGGTAGCAGGCAGTGTCGGGTGTTACAAATTGTTGTACACGAGCCACAAAACCAGTGTCCATGCTGAGTCTGTGATTTTGGGTACCTAGCCCCGCTGTGAATTTAAGTTCCCAGGCTCATCTTTTGAAGGTGCTCTGCTGGTTCCTTTGAGGATGAGGGTTGAAAGATCAGGCATGGGGGGCTTGCTTATTGAAAAGTGTTTGCCCACGAGTGATAGGGTGGTTATGTCTTCTGTCATCTTTCTTTGCGAGCTCATTCGAGAGTGTAGTGACTGCCTGGTGTCCTCCTCCACACCCGAAGAAAAGCTCTGTGTCGCTTGATTGCTTACCTTCCAGCAACAGAAGTTGGTCCAATAAAAATATTGCCTCACCTTTCTTGCCTGTTTTATATCCTGAGACCCACCCAGCTCCAACAACACTGCAAATAACTACAAACCGACTCTTTTATGCAAAGCAACCCCCTGACATCGCTGAGAATCGTGGACTTTTGCGCTGGATTCAGTTTTAAACTTAAACTATAGCATCCCACTGTTAGTTATAATTAGATTGAGATCAGTTGAACTTACCCAGTTCTCTGAGGAGAAGGCTAGAGGAGTGGTTAGAAGAGCGCTGCATTATGAGCAGTTTTATACACTTTCTTAGACCACCGGGAGGCTGTGAGACACCCTTTGTTCATAAATTCCTTATAAATTACCAAACTGATTTTTCTGCATGTGCAACTCCTCTAATTGCAGTCATTATTTTGCTGACTGTTAATGATTATAGTCAATTCCATTCCCGCACAGAATGACATGCACATTACATCCTGCAAGGTTGCTTAAATCTGAAATCTCAGTGGGCCAAATTCATTCCTGGTATCAGTCTCCTGATCCTGTTGGTGTTAGAATGGGAATTAATCTAGCTCCATTTGGTTAGTTCTTCTTTTAACAACTTGATGGTAAGAAGGTGACTCAGAGTTGTGTCAGTATTGTAACCTTCCATCCATTTCAGTCCAGGTTGGTATCTAGATAGGAGCATGGAGGAATTTACCCTTATAACTCCTTGTGGGGTGAGAGGCATTATTCTGCATGCTAAGCAGCCCCACCTAAATTCTTGACTATAAGTCTGATCCAATGCCTATTAAAACCCACTAAAATCCATGAGTATCTTTCCAATGAGTTCAATGGCCTTGCTCTCAGGCTCTGCTTAAATCCCACATGAATTAGATCATATTTCAGATAGATCATAATTCGGATTGAAGTGGAGCATAAACCATTGTACCTGCCCTGTGTCCAGGGGGGCAATCAATAGACTGATACCAGAAATGAAATTGGCCCATAAAGACTTAAGATTTAAGCAACCTTCCAGGGTGTAATTGCATATCATACTATGCGGGAATGGAATTGACTAATAATCCTGAAACCAAGGCTTTGGGGCCAGGGGTCGGTGGTCATCATAATAGGACATCATAGAACTTCCTCTTGTAGACAGGCTGAGGTTTAAAGTAGCAGTTGGTGAAAGGAAACAGTGCAGTGTTGTATAAAGATTTTGAATTCCCTCTAGTCCAACATCCAGCTCCAATATTGACCAGCACCTTCATAGAAAATTTACCTGGAAATGCTTAGATATTGTGAAAATGTGGGTTACAGAAAACCCTAAGATAGATAAATAGATTGATGCCCTGTGAGAATTAGCGAAGTATCATCATCTCCTGTTGTACATATGGGGAGAGTGACGACAGAAAGTTATTGATCTGCCTAAGATCACGCAGGACATCTATACTGAAACCCAAAGCCAAAATTTCCAAGCGTCACTAGAGCATTTGGTGAGATCAACTTCAGACACCTTAAGGGTGAAACTTTCACGAAAGTTCTGAGCCCCGGCCCTTTGGAAACCAGCCCCCTTGAAAGCGTCTCTTAAATGTTGCCTTTGAAAATTGCTTGTCACTTGTGAAAATCTTGGTCTTCAGATGTCCAAACTTCATGTATTACTGAACAGACCATCCTTCCTCACCTTCCCTTTTTTATATCAAAGCAAAATCCATAGGGAAAATTGGAGATAAAGGAAAATCAAGAGAACCTCAAGATAGAGGAAGAGATGGAGGCTAGACATATGTGCGGACATATCTAGATCCATAAAAAAACAACAGATAATGTAAAATTAAGAGCTCCTCAAGCTGGAGGCTAAATATATTTGTATATGTGTCTGAAGAAATCTACCATTCTTTTACAACATGGTGGGAAAAACACGCTACTGAGAGACCTGGATTGGTCCTAAGAACTATTATTTGAAATATAGGGCCAGATCTTCTGTTGGTGGAAATCGGCATACCATCATTGACGTTGATGGAGCCTTGTTGATTTGCACCAGCTAAGAATCTGGCCTATCAGTGATCCAGCTAGAATTTTCAAAGGGACCTAAGACAATCAGGTGCTGAAGTCACATTGAATTTCAGTGGAAGCTGGGTTCTTAACTCTGCTGCTCTGAATGTTCCAGTCTTGAAAATGATTGAGTATGAAAACCAATATAAATGTGATGTGCTGTTTAAGGAAAATCAATAACCCTGAATTCTGAGGCTGTAAATCATGTCATGTTTTGGGGAACAACATACAGGGCCTTAATATGCATATTTTGAAGTGATGCTATTACTCAGTACTTGGGCGTCTATTAATATTATAATGAAACTCTTTGCATGAATAAAAGGTTCATGACTGCTTGGGAAGTGTTCCGGTTCAGAATGAAAACAAGTGTTGAAATCGTGGAATTTCCCACATAATGGACATCACAGTTCCTGCACCACTTTATTTGTAAAGCCTTTTAGATGTTCAGACTGTGGTGTAAAGAGTAATTTATTCCGCAAACCTCCCCTGTGACTCAAGTAAGTTTATTATCCCCATTTCATAGATGAGAAATGGAGATAGGAGAAAGGGAGGAGACTTGCTCCAGATTGCACAGTGAACAGGTGGAGCAGGGATTCAGACTCCCAACTGATTGTCCTTTCATCCTTTCTCCAAGCCTTTGTGCCTATGTGCTCAGAAAAGAACTAGATAAATCCATGGAGGATAGGTCCATCAATGGCTATTAGCCAGGCTGGGCAGGGATGGTGTCCCTAGCCTCTGTTTGCCAGAAGCTGGGAATGGGCGACAGGGGATGGATCACTTGATGATTCCCTGTTCTGTTCATTCCCTCTTGGGCACCTGGCATTGGCTATTGTCAGAAGACAGGATACTGGGCTAAATGGACCTTTAGTCTGACCCAGTGTGGCCATTCTTATGTTCTATGTGAGGCAATGATGCAATGTTTTGCTGGTGAGCAGAGGGATAAGCTCTTTGTATCACGAGTGTTGTTCATAGGAAATAGAAACATATCCTTTAAAAACCAGACCCTCAGTCCTCTAGGATATAGGAACTGTCATACTTGCACAGATCAGTTGGTCCGTCTAGCCCAGTGACTTGTTTCCAACAGTAGCAAGCCCCAAGAGAGGAAAGTGCTAAAAACACCTTGTAGCAGGCAATTATGGAATAACCTGCATGTCGGGAAAGTTTTTCCCCCAACCCCAGTCAGAAGTTGACTGATTCCTGAAACATGGGGATTTATACCTCTTCCAAAGATGAAAAAGTAGAATAAGTCCATCCCAGCCTGTTGCTGCTGTAGAGTACCACCTGCAGCATTCTGTCTGGATTACCAAGGCCATGTATCAACTTTAAAATACACTCTACAAGGATCAATAATGAGCATAATGCAGTAGGATTAAAGGCTGCAACCACAGATGAATAAATCCCTTTGTAAACTATCAATGAGCCTTTCCCCTTTTCTTGCTAACAGATAGAACCAAAGAATCATAGAAGTGTAGGACTGGAAGGGACCTCAAGAGGTCTTCTAGTCCAGTCACCTGCACTCAAGGCAGGACCCAGCATTAGATAGACCATCCCTGACAGGTGTTTGTCTAACCTGCTCTTAAAAAATTCCAATTAGGGAAGAGCTTCCACAACCTCCCTGGGCAACTTATTCCAGTGCTTAACCACCCTGACAATTAGGAAGTTTTTCCTAACGTCCAACCTAAACCGCCCTTGCTGCAATTTAAGCTCATTACTTCTTGTCCTATCCTCAGAGGTTAAAGAGAGACCCTAATGGCTTTTATGTTCATGTGTGAACAATCTTTTTAAGTGGGTAAAAAAGTCACAAAAAACAAATAATTTTCAGGGCCCGGAACATATGATAGAATCCCAGTGACACCATTTCATGCAGGATTCCCCAAACCATTAATTTATACAAACACGGGATAATCCTCGTGGTGAATTTGGCCCTGGGAATTCAACTGTCCACCCTCTAAGAGCACAAACAGGAAGCTGCACTGAGAATAGTTTTTGAAGCTGAACCAAAGCAGTGGCCTCCTTAACCAAGCTGTTCAAAAAGAAATGTTTATTCCCTGCGAAAAATTTCAGTTGAAATGTTTACAATCAACAATGGAAAATGCTGATTTGTCTATGACAGTTTTGATTAAATTCAAATTGAAATATTTGTTTTGAGATGGTTTTAAAAAACTGGGGCAGGGGAAAGGGTTTTGATGTTCAAATTTTGGATTTGGATTCCCCCCTCAGTCCCCTTTCTTTTTCTGTTCCACGTTCCCTCCTCCCCCCAGGTTTTCCAGTGAAATGTTTGTAGGATTTCAAAAACAAACCAAACCAAAATGAAAATGTTTGTTTCATTTTGCTTCAAATTTTTTTCATTGAAAAATACAACAACAAATCACCAAAATCACACTATTTTTCATGAAGTAGACTGCAGTTAATAGGAGCTAAATTAGGCTCAATTTGTCTTAAATTGGCCATGCAAAAGTGGAACACCCAAAATTAGAGGCCACTGTTGCCCATGCTGTACATCAAGCTTATTAATAAGATCTTGGTTGCCTAGCTTTAGAAGATGAGGTATCAGAGGGGAACACTGAACACAAGTGATTCGTGTCAGAGAACACTAGCTTCAAAGATGAGGCTTAAAAGATTTAGCTTGGGAAAAATGAAACAATGACATGATCTCAGTGTAGCTTTCATTTACAAAGGAGATCCACAGGGCAAGGAGTACAGCATGAAGTCAGTTGTCCAACATGAAAGAGGAGTAATCCATGGCTAGATGAAAATATTAGAAAAGCTAGACCGAAAGAAGGGATTGTTCTGGTGGAGTTTGGGCCTGAGCCAATGCCCCTTTGAAGTCCATGAAAAGACTCCCATCAACATCAGGAGGTGTTCGATTAGCAAACACTGGAGCAAAGCACTAGGTGATTTTCAGTCAAGCAGATAATAATGCCTTCACGGCATAGCAAAAAGCACACTAAACTACAACTCATAAGACCCGAGTTCTATTCCTAAATCTGCTGTGGGGTGACCTTAAGCAAGTCACTTACCCTTCAATACCTCAGTTTCCCCATCTGTAAAACAGGGATAACAATACCTCCCTCTGTAAAGGGCTTTGAGATCTCCTGATGGAAAGCACTATTAAGAGCTGGGTATTATTACTTTCAAGGGAGTTAGGCACCCAGTGTGGATTTGGTATCTAACTCCTTTGAGCTTCTTTTCAAATCCCGGCAAAGACACATTATTTATAAGAGATCAACAAAATATAGGGTGAAATCCCCCATGTAGTGGGCAAGTACAAGGTGAATGCACCACTCCAGGTCTAGGTTAATGGTTCAAGGAATGCACAAGCCTTGTGTCAGCATCTCTGCAAAGGGTAAGTAGGGTCAGATTTCCAGTGGTTGTTTGCATACCAGAAAAACACGCAATTGTTTATTGGGATGAGGGGCCGGTCTTCAGCTAACGTAGCTCTCTTGACATCAGCGGAGCTGCGCCAATTTACACCAGCTGAGAATCCAACCCTCTGTGTGCAAATTAGCTGCTGAAAGCCAGTTGGGTAGCTTTCCCAGGCATCTGCACACGTGTAACCCACATTTACTAACTGCGGTGTTCTGCCTCCCTCTAGTGGCTAGCCAGCAGAACGGATTATGAATCTGTTTCCTAACAGAGCTGGCTTTTTTAACTTCAAGAGGGAAAGTCTCAGAGTTTTATTGCCAGAGATTAGGGTGGCCAATTACCCCTAAAAATTAAGCCCCAGGAGTTCAAACACTGGCCTTCTGCAATCACACAGCAAAAAGATCACAGCATTGGATGGGTGGAACGTGGGAAAAGTCTGGGGCACAGCATGGAACTCTGGGGAGATATGCAAACTGTACCTCTCGCCCATTGCTTTGAGAGGTAGCCAGAGAGCAGCATATGCAAATTAGGACAGCAGCAGGTAGATTCATAGATTCCAAAGCCAGAAGGGACCATTGTGATGATCTCGTCTGACCTCTTGCGTAACACAAGCCAGAGAATGTCCCCAAAATAATTCCTAGACCAGATCTTTTAGAAAAACATCCAATCTTGATTTTAAAATGGTCAGTGATGGAGAATCCACCATGACCTTTGTTATGTTCTTTCAATGGTTAACAATCCTCACTGTTAAAACTGCACCTCTTATTTCCAATCTGGATTTGTCTAGCTTCAACTTCCAGCCATTGGAGCATGTTAGACCTTTCACTGCTAGATCGAATAGCCCATTATTAAATATTTGTTCCCATGCAGATATGTATAGACTGTAATTAAGCCACCCCTTAACCTTCTTTTTGTCAAATTAAATAGATTGAGGTCTTTGAGTCTGTCAGTATAAGGTATGTTTTCTAATCTTTTTATCATTTTTGTGACACTTCTCTGAAAGTTCTCCAATTTATGAACATCTGTCTTGAATTGTGGACACAGGATTCCAGCAGTGGTCACAGCAGTGCCAAATATAGAAGTAAAATAACCTCTCTACTCCTACTTGAGATTCCCTTCTTTATTCGTCCTGGGATCGCATTAGCTTTTTTGGTCACAGCATCACAATGGGAGCTCATGTTCAGCTAATTATCCCCCAGGACCCCCAAGTCTTTCTCAGAGTCACTGTTTCCCAGGATAGAGTCCCCATCCTGTAAGTATGGCCCACATTCTTTGTTCCTAGATGTATTCATTTACATTTAGCTGTATTAAACCACTTGTTGTTGGCTTGCGCCCAGTTTACCAGATGATCCAGAGTGCTCTGTATCAGGGATCTGTCCCATTCATTATTTACCACTCCCCCTATTTTTGTGTCAGCTGCAAACTTTATCAGTGATGATTTTATGTTTTCTTCTAGCCGCCCGCCCTTGCTGGTCCTTCAGCGCAGCCCCTGCTGCTTGCCAGCTCTCGGCCAGCAGGGCCCCGCCTCCCCCCCCCCCCCGGCCCGTTTCTGGCCGGCACTGGCTGTGCCCTGTGAAGTGCAGTGGCTGGTAAGTGCAGGCAGGTGCCAGTTACGTGACGCCTCTGCTGCGGACCCATCGGCTCTTTATGGTGCTCCCTCTCCTGCTGTCCTTGCCCTGCTTTGTCCCCACAGCCCTGCTGCTCCTCCATATCCCCCCCGGCGGGGCACGTCCCACTCCCAGCGGTGGGTGGACAACCCCTGGTCGGCACACTCAGCTCACCAACAGCCTGGCCGGCAGGCTCCTTCCTTCCCCCACTGCCTCTGGCTGGGCCGGTGCCTCAGGAAAGCCCAAGACCCTCTGGCCCGGGGCACTGGCCAGGAGGAGCCAAGCCCTGCATGTGCCAAACCCCCTCAGCTGAGCTCTGGAGTGGCAGGGGGGGAAGCGTGTTCACGCCCCGAACCTACAGAATCCACAGCAGGCCACAGGGCAGGAGCTTAGCACCCTCTTCACCCGCCACCCACCCCACCCCGGGTCTTTCCCCCAGGGAGCATGGGGCTGCTCTGTTCCTTAGGCACCCTCCCCTGCCGAGCCACCTCTCTGGCTGGGTTTGCTGAAGCCCCTGCAATCAGGTTCCCTGGGCCCTGGTGCACAATGCATCCCGAGGGCTTAACGCCTGCCTGCCCGCGCTGTAGCTGGAGGTGGCCGGGTTATGTTGGTGGCCAGCAGCAGCCTGGAGGTGTTTGCTGCCTTTTGACACTGTGCGGGCAGGAAGGGAGAGGCTGTTTCCAGCCACACTGGGCAGGGGGAAGAAGAGATGAGCTCGGCAAAGACATGGGCCGGGTCATCCCTTCACCCCCCGCCCCCGCCCCACCCCGGTGACTCGATGCAGATCCTGTCCCTTCCCTCCCACACTGTGCTGAGAGGCTGCTGCTGGCCACATTCTGGTGTGAACCTTGGCAGAAATCTGGAGGGGGGGGGCATGTGATCCTGCGTGCCCTCCCCCGAAGTGTTGCTTTGGGAAGATGCGGCACCAGGTACCAGGAGAGGCAGGTCCGTCCTGGGGGCCCAGCCAGGCATGGAGGGTGGAGAGCGCCGGACAGGGAGGGTTGGTCACTCCCCTGTGTGAAAGACGTGTATGTGTGTGTGTCACTTCTCCCTGTGTGTGTGTATGGGGCAGAGGGGGGTAGGGGTGTGTGTGTCACCCCTCCCCAAGAGAGGAAGGTAGGTAAAAAGAATCCAACTAGCTTAACAGGGGCTCAGTCACCTTGATGTCAGTTCAAACGGTTGTACTGCATAGTTCTGATTGATTGCCATTGAACTCGCTTTGAATACGAGTAATCTTGCCAGGTGTCCTGAATTTAGCACAGGGAAATATGGTCACCCTACCGCTAGATGGAGACAAAGAGCTTTCCACAGGCCTGATAAACCAAGGGCTTGCACATGCAGAAACTCTGTTGTTTCTGTGCCAAAAAGGGCACATCCACACTGCAGCTGGGGGCGGGCTTCCCCGCTCCCGTAGACTGAAACGCGCTAGCTCGGCGCAAGCTAGCATGCTAAAAATAGCCAAGGGCAGCGCAGCCTCAGCTCCAAGCCTCAGCTCCTCCCAGCTGCCAAGCTACAGGCCAGACAGTCCAACCCAGTGTACCAGCCCCTCGCTGGGCTTGTGTCCCTGGCTGATGATCACTCTGGTGCCATGGCGGTTTCTCTGTCAGGGAACTTGGACCTCCGGCCGGTTGCAATCTTTAATCCACCCCGTCCTCACACCTTCCTGGTGTGTCAGGGTCCCTTCCAGGCCCCCCTGTTCGCTCAGAGCCCTACAGAAGCCTTCTTGTTCCCTACAGTCTCTTCCCTCCAGCCTTTCCACAGCTGGGCCCCGTCAGCTCTTACACCTGGCTCCTTTGATACAGGAATCCTCTGATTGCTCTCAAGGGGGCCCCATTCTGTAATCAGGGCTGACTTAGCCCCGGGCTCGCCAGCCCATGGGGCAAGCCGCCCTGTTGCACCACGATTTGTAGAGCAGAGCCACTGCCCGTCTGTCGACCCGCGCTGGGCGGCGCGCTCCCACCCGCCGTGTCGAGGTGCCCTAAGAGAATCAGCAGCGTCCACGCAGGGCGGTCGTGAACAGGTGTTTGCATGAAGAAATGTGTCCTGGGTTTTTGAAAATTTGCCCCTTCGCTATATTAGGAAATCAAAACTATTTCCTGATTCGCTGTTGGCCAAGCAGGGAAATTCTTTCTGCCATCCAGGAAAATGTGATCTTTAGTCTAGAAATACTTTGAGTTATGTTTTCTTTTCCACTTGATGGTGAATTTATAACCAGAAGATTCTTGGAGAGATCCTAAACTGGTGTAAATCACCTTAGCCATATTGACTCTGCCAGGTTACACCAGCTGAGCCTGGCCCACGAAAAGTAAATCTGTCCAGGCAGGGAAATTCCTAATGGACAGATACTCAATAGCATGATTAGTTTCACTGACACCAAGTTAAGGAACCTGGATAACAAAGCAAACTATTTTTGTCTAACAAGGCATGGAGGATAAAGCAAACACCAGAAGGCAGATACCAGGTTACAGCATAAGATTTAATAGGATACAGACCTAGAGGATATAATTATTCCAACAGTAAAAATCTCCAAGGTTAATAAAACAAAGCGGAGAGACATCCATTTCAAGTGCAAGGTCAAAGCAGCTGCTGAGAACTAAGGAATGTCTCAGGGGAACATTTTCTGTAGCATGTCAAAGAACAACCAACACACAATTGGCCCAGAGTCATGGAAAGGGTGGTAACACCCATGACGAATAGTAGGCTTAATAAACCCAGGGAAAGCTGGGCAACTGTGAGATACAACATCATAAGGGAATGGGAGCAGGAGACAGAGGGTAACAAGTAAGAGCTCAGTGGTTTGAGCTTTGGCCTGCTAAACCCAGGGTTGTGAGTTCAATCCCTGAGGGGGCCATTTAGGGATCTGGGGAAAAAATTGGGGATTGGTCCTGCTTTGAGCAGGGGGTTGGACTAGATGACCTCCCGAGGTCCCTTCCAACCCTGATATTCTATGATTCTAAGTAGCAATGTAACCTGGGCACCTTGATTCATCACTGGTTCTTTGTTGCCTGGCTACTGCTGTTTCCATGGGTTTTTTTCCTTCACCCCTTACCAAAGCCATTTGGGGCCAGAGCAATACTTTTTGCCATGGCTTGAAATTTGTACCTTTCCTGATTGATATTGATCTGGGTACTGCGTTACACAGTGCTGGGGGCACTTGGTCACGCATGGAGGTGGGCACTTGGTCACGCACGGAGGTGGGCATGGAGGTGGGCACTTGGTCACACACGGAGGTGGGCATGGAGGTGGGCACTTGGTCACGCACGGAGGTGGGCATGGAGGTGGGCACTTGGTCACGCATGGAGGTGGGCATGGAGGTGGGCACTTGGTCACACATGGAGGTGGGCACTTGGTCACGCATGGAGGTGGGCATGGAGGTGGGCACTTAGTCACACACAGAGGTGGGCACTTGGTCACACACAGAGGTGGGCACTTGGTCACGCATGGAAGTGGGTACTTGGTCACGCACGGAGGTGGGCACTTGGTCACACACAGAGGTGGGCACTTGGTCACACATGGAGGTGGGCACTTGGTCACGCACAGAGGTGGGCACTTGGTCACACATGGAGGTGGGCACTTGGTCACGCACGGAGGTGGGCACTGTGGAGCACATGGGTATGCATACTGTGGCCCATACCACGGTGGGCACTTGGTCACGTACACCGGCCGGCATTTGGGAACACACTGCTGCTCATACTGCAGAGGATATGGCTGTGAGCATTTGGTAACACACGCCGGAGGGGGTAGGCAGAGTTGTTTATGTTGCTGTCCATAGTAAGGCATCTTTGTGAGATCCGGGTACACCTGGAGGAAACATTAGAAGGCAGATTGTTAACAGACGCATCCATTTATTTCCCCTAGTTAAAGGAGCCCCCATTACACAGGGCCTTATTATGGCAGAGTAGAGTACAGTGGATGCAGAAAACAGAGTAGACCCAGGGAGATTCATCCATCACTAAATTACACTATATCCTTTTAACCAGCTCCTGCAACAGACAAAGGCCCATGGAAAGAGATGATCTTTATGTTGCCTCACTTAGGGTCAACAAGTTACAGTCGAATAAAAACAGATTCAGGAACCTGTCCCTTGTATCCCCTTGTCTCCAGCCCTCAGGCATACATAGCTGGGAAATGCCAACAGACTTGCCCCCACTGATGTCAACTGATAGAGGAAGAGGCAAGTTCTCAGGCAGACCAGGCTTTATAAATTGGTGCTGGGCACTTTGAGTTGCACACGGAATCAAACAGGAATCCAGCGAGGCCTTAGAGAGTGGGTACTTCAGGGACCACAGAGTCAGTGACACACCCTAGTGCGCACTGGAGGCAGCTTCGGAGTTTGTTTCAAGCATAGCCCCCATGTCAAGCCCACTGCCATAATCCAACCCAGAGGTCAAAGAGGATCGCTAGGTTTGGAAGGATTACGTTTTTATCAGTAAATGTTGGTAAGCGTCAGTTTCGCCATACACACAAAAAAATGACCAAAAAAAAAATGTCCATTGATAAAAATAGAAATTTACAGGTAGGCAAAGTAAGAAAAATTCTGCTTGAGAACTTAGTAGTGTTTGATTTAAGGAGGTTTACATGTGATGTTGACAATATGTGTTTTAATGGTTATAAAGCTTTAACTTTTTGAATCTCAGTATCTCACCCTCATTAAATCATTATTGTCTGCCGCCCCACCTTGTCTGACTCCCCAGTTTCCTGCAACTGTGACAATTTACATCAGTAAACACAGAAATAATGCTTAAAATGCTTTAAAAGAAACATTGATATTATCTGTCAACATTTTAAAAAAAAACAACAATCAAATTCTGCCAAGCCTCATGGTAACAGTGGTAACATCCAGATCCGGGATTCTAGCAGATTCTAGGTGCTGTTACAACAGCTAGTACCACCCTACAATAGCAAAACAATTCTGCCTGGAACTGGTTGACATTTTTTGACAGAAAAAATTTCCTTATGAAGACAAGGTTGATTTTGGTGACATTTTCTGACTTTTCAACAGGAAACAATTGTCCAAAACGTTGCTATGTCAAAATGTCAAAAATATCAAAAAGCAACTTTGATCTAAAATGTGCAAAGTTTTCATTTGGACATTTCTGAATCAATTTTTTCCCCCAAAATTTACATTCTGCAAAATTTTTGATCTTTTTCATTTTTCATCACGTTTCGCAATGAACACACTGGAAAAAAATCTGAATTCTCTGCGGGAGAGAAATTCCATTTCCTAAGCTGCACTACATCTGCCTTAAACTTCTAAATCTTGCAGCCTCCTCTACGTGCAACTGATTAATAACAAAAAATAATAGTCATCATCATCATTATTATAATAGCGTCCGCAGACCAGACCCCCATTGAGATGGGTGGGGTTGGCTGGTGGTTTTTTATCATTATTAATATACATTAAATTTCCATACTAGTATTCACAAATTGTATTCACGTCTGTATTTGTTATTTGTAAAAGACCCTTTTGTGTTTGCGCAATGCCTTGTCACTATCTGTATGTTTATTTTGCTCAAATTCCAATACATTAAAAATAATCCATTTGATCCAGACATAAGTCTCTCTCTGTCACTTTTCCTATTTCCCTTACTTTATTTCTCCAGGCCATCAATGTTGGGAGACCTGCCTTTTCCCCAAAATGAGCAATCACACATCTAACTGCTAACAGTAATTACGTTATCTGTGGGTTTTCCCCCAGTCAATAACTTTCTTGGGGCTGTAACTGAATAGCAAGTCTAAGGGTACACCAACAATGCAGGGGATGGTGAAATTTCCAGGTAGACATACACCTGATTGAGTTAGCAGGCTAAAAATAGCGGTGTGACCCCTGAGACACAGGCTAACTTCCCAAGTATTTATCGAGGGTCTTGGATGGAATTGAACTTGATTGGCTAGTCTGAACTACTGCCCACACCTCCCTGGCGACCCTGCTAACCTAAGAGACAAGATAATCCTTGCCCCAGAGAGTTTTCAGTCTAACTAGAAACTCTTCCCTCACATGATTAAGAAGATTTGGCCAGATGCTCAGCTGGCTGTAAGCTGCGTAGCTGCGCTGTTGTCTACGGTTTACAATAGCTGAAGGCCTGTCCCATATATAGGATATAGCCCGGCCATCCCAGCCCAACAATGAAGTGACATCTCAGTAGCTCCATAAAATCAGACTTACCTGATTCACCAATGAGAAGAACTGGATGGAAGTCCATAGAGCAGCTCTGAGATGGGATGAGCTTTTATACTATTCAGAACTGCCCTAAGGGGGGTAAAGCACCTTTGGTGCGTGATGGTGTAATTATCTGCCAATCACAGCCTGAGTCACATGTCACGCAGTGACTGACTGACACTGTTTCACTCCCCATCGCTGATTGTTATTACCCTAGTAACATCCGCAAGAAGGGTGACTTCCCTAGAAACACTCTGACTTCCTTCTTATGGCAATGTGCGGTGCTGGTGATGCAACAGAGGGACAAACCTCTAGGGTGTGCTCAGGACCAGGGTTCGCTTTGGTCTGGGCTGGTGTCAGTTCTGAGCCAGATGCTCTCCACCAGGCGCTGGTCCCCAGTGCTCCGTGAGCCAACGTGAAAGTGGAGGGGCAGCAAATCTAAATTTCCCCACCCCCTTGGTAGCACCCGCTGGCAAGGAACAGGAGCCAGGGAGGAGCTATTTGGGGGGGGGGGGAGCAAGGGCTGCTTGCATGTCTCTTTGGCCCTGCACAAGGGCAGGTCTCGGAGCTGCACTGACATGAATGTAGCCTCCCAACTGCACTCTGAGTGTTACTGGCCCCATTTCACAGCTGGGGGAGACCACAAAGGCAGGCCAGCTTTCTCAGGGCAAGACCAGGGCTGGGACGGTTGAAAAGGGGATTTAGCTGCACAACTCCCATTCATTTCAATGGGCACTGTGTGTCTAAATCCCTTAAGTGCCTTTGAAAATCACAGCCCAGAGAGGACTCTCAGAAGTCTATTCTCCCAGTCCCATGCCTTAGCTGCCACAACTCCATAACCCTTTGATTTATGAGAGCTCAGTTCCTAAGGAGGGTGGCAGATCACTGGAGATCTAGGGAGCCTTGGGCAGGAGATGCTTTAACAGCACAGTAAAAGGGAAATCACTGCTTCATTGGGGGCTAGGGAAGTCTGGCGTTGTGGTTAACCCCTGATATGCTATGTAGAAGAAGGAGCTGTGTTCCCAGTTCTGCTACCTAGACCTTGGTCCAAGTCACATAGCTCCCTGGCTCTAAATTGGAGATAACCCTTGTCGTTTCATAAGAGGGGTAAGTGAGAATTAATTATGAGGTGCCCAGGTGATGGGGGATTATATAAATACCTAGCTAGAAAACCAGAGAGACAAAATGGGTGAGGGTAATCTCTTTTATTGGACCAACTTCTGTTGGTGAAAGAGACACGCTTTCTTGCTATGCAGAGCTCTTCTTGTCTCTTTCACCAACTGAAGTTGGTCCAGTAAAAGAGATTAGCTCACCCACCTTGGCTTTTTAATACCCTGGGATCAACAGGGCTTGAACACTGGACCTAGCTAGAAAACATTGTTTAAAATATACACTGTAACCTATATATATTCAAGCAAAGGCATAGCTACTTTCTAAAATGAGAATTTGGAATTCAGGGATTATTTGGAAATCATTCTTTGATTAGCGAATGGAGACGTTGAAACTCTGCTATCTTTCAGCATGGTGATGGCTCAGAGGAGACTCATTTAAGCAGATCTTAGACGCACAACAGATGGTCAAAGAAAATATTTGAAATGTGAGAGAATGGAAATTTTCACCAAAAATAATCTGTTTTCATTTAAACAGGGTGTTTAAAGAAAAAACTAAAATAAAATAAAATGTTTTTTATGAAAATCTGAAACTTTTCAAATACATCTCTTTTTACTAAAATGAGAATTTTTTCGTGGGAAAAGGTATTCATTTCCTGACAGGCTGTAATTGTTTTTACAAGATTCAATAAACTGGGAAAAGAATGAGTTCTCTGTGAATGCCTTGTTTCCTATGTATATGAAAAAGCAAGGCTATTTCCCTGTTAGGATCTGATAACTGCTTGCATTTAACTCCTTGAGGTTTACAGAGCTGATCAGAGTAAATAACACTGTGGATTCCACTGCAAACCTAAATGTTTTTAAAGTGATGTTAACACTTAGCAAAAAGAACAGGAGGACTTGTGGCACCTTACAGACTAACAAATTTATTAGAGCATAAGCTTTTGTGGGCTACAGCCCACTTCATCAGATGCATAGAATGGAACATATAGTAAGAAGAGATATATATATAATATATATATATATATATATACACACACACACATACAGAGAAGGTGGAAGTTGTCATACAAACTATAAGAGGCTAATTAGTTAAGATGAGCTATTATCAGCAGGAGAAAAAAACTTTTGTAGTGATACTCAAGATGTAGACAGTTGACAAGAAGGAGTGAGCATAGTTGATACAGGGAAATAGATTCAGTATGTGGAATGACCCAGCCACTCCCAGCTTAGCAAAACATTAGCATGAGACTATCATATTTTGTTATTCAAATATTTTAACATTTGTAAAGAGCGTTGAAATCCTTTCATGTGAGAAAGCCTTACATGTCTCATGGGGCAGGGATGTATTATTATCCCATGTTATAAACATGGGGAAACTGAGGCACACTGAGGTAGGTAGTTCGCTCAAGTACATACACTGAGTCAGTGGTAGAGCCAGAAATAGAATCCATAATTCCTGCGTCTCCGTCCTGTGTTCTAGCCATTAGTCATGCTTCCTATTAGACTGTATTGCATGACAACATTAGTACATAATGCTCTGATGTTGTTTTATAACCTCATCAATGCTTGGATGACAAAGAGACTATTAACATGAGACAGAAATGTAACTGGCACAAATTGGAAGCGATTCATCCATTGGTACCTGTGACACTCTGGATGAAACCATTTCTGATGAAAGAGTTTGACTACACATTGAAAAACAAAAAAAAATTGATCCACATTGATATTTATCTTCTTTATATACCAGGATAATAATAACATCCCCAAAGAGTAATAACAATAATTCTTCCAAAGAATAACCACAGATGCATGAATTCCAGGTTTGTTTGTTGCCAGTTTAGAATTGGCAGCACTGATAAGCACCTCACTGAACCATGTTGATTTCAGATATTTCTAGACTCTTGGACGGTGACATTCTGTTACAGCTTTCTGTGCCACAAATTCTGTTTGACATCTGGCTGGTGGGAAACTGAGAAATGTGAAGAACTTTAATTGGGTTGATCAAAAAATTTCTTCTAACCTGTTTTCTATGGAAAATTGGATTTTCAAGACAATGAAATTTTTCATGAAAAGTGTCTGCATTCTGCAGGAAAAGTTGATTTTTCATTGAAAAACCTAACACCCAAAGGTGAGAGGGTTGTTGGGGGAGGGGGGTCAAAACACAAAAAATGTTTAGTTGGAAAATGCCACTGTGTTGCCTCATAGGCTGGGCTTCTCAGTTGGGCTACATCTCGGATGATACACTGTGGCCAAGGACGTCCATGATACCCCACGGTGACTCAACAGCAGGTGGGGAGAGTAAAGGGCAGTGTAATTGGGCAAGGGAGGTAAGCCCATTGACCAGGCTAGGGGCATGAGGCCTCCAAACGACAGCTCCCATGAGTCATTGCATCAACATTTCTGAATCCAAAATTTCACATTTTGGCTGAACGTTTTCTTTTCTTTTCTTTTTTTTTTTTTTTTTGGGGGGGGGGGGGGAAGGTTGATTTTTCAACAAAAAGTGAAAAATTGCTGTGGGAGGAAAAAAAAATCCCCAACTGGCTCTAAATAAGAATAAGAAAATGCTGATCTGACTCTTTGAAATAAGCTATGGTGAAGGCAAAATGACTTCTGAGAACAGAGGCAGGTCAGGGAAAGGATGCTTTTGTACTTAAGGCACTAAAGAGGGACTCAGGAGTTCTGTGTTTAGTTCCTGGCTCTTCCATAGGCTATTTCTACACTACCACTGGATCTATGCTCTGGCGATAGATGCACCGAGCGTCAATTTGGTGGGTCTAGTGAAGACCCGCTAAATTGACAGCAGAGCACTCTCAGGTCAACCCCGATACTCCGCTCCGAATGAGAAGAGTAAGGTAAGTGGACGGGAGAGTCGACCCAGCATGATGTAGACACCACAGTAAGTCGATCTAAGCTATGTCGACTCCAGCTACGTTATTCACATAGCTGGAGTTGCATAATTTAGGTAGACATAGCCATAGACTCCCTACGTCATTTAACCCTACGTCATTTTGATGTAGACATAGCCATAGACTCCCTACGTCATTTAACCTCCCTGTGTCCCAGTTCAGGGCAGGGATTTTCTCCTACTATGTGTATGTATGCCGCTGAGTGTAACGAGGCCTCGAGGTGCGACTGGAAAGATAATTGTATACATCCATCATTTCCCTCTGTTGCGGTGCTGCCCATTGCAGCATGAATTAACTGACTTTAATTTTGTAATGACATGAAAGAGAACATCCCTTGGTACATTTTGCTTGTTTAAAGGCAAGATAAATATACTGGACCTCAGGTTCATCCCTGGCTCCAGAAAGTGGAAAAATGGTTAGTCCATCCCCAGCCATGGACTGACTGGACACTCGCTTTTAAGGGGAACCACACACAAGGTACAAAACTTGGCACAAGACAGCAACATCAATAACTTGTTATGGTGGCAGTCCCCGGGACGGTGCTGTTACACATCGTTTTACAAGTTCTTTTTTGTAGCATGATAGCAGTGTACAGTCTTTGAAGAAAAGCTTGTCTTAGTGTTAGTGTTGTGATGTCGTGTCCTGTGAGGGGAGCTATGGCAAGCACCACTGAAGTTTGCTTTCTGCCATTCTCTCTCTAGGTAGAATAATTTCTGGGAGCCGAGTTGATTCCTAGGAATCAGATACTAGTGTCTGGACTGAGATTCCTGAAAAGGGATTGCTTGTCTGCTGTTTGTGACCACCTCTGTTCAAGGACTGTGTATATAATGTAAATGAACAGGTAGCCCACATGATGCTGAGTGGAGCATCATGTTACTTTCCTACAGTGCAGCCTATACTAGAGGGAACCTTTTTCCTGCTCAGATGGAAAGATTCAGGCACTGAGTAAATCTGAATGGAAAGGGCTGTAGCTGTCTGGAGGGTAGGTCCAGGTTACCCACACCCATGAGTTTGAAGGGAAGGGAAGGAAGATTGCAGGGAACTTTTAGTAACTTTGTGATGACAAGCCAGAGTTCTAAGGCCGGGAAAGTTCATACTAGGGTAAATAAACAAATTACACTAGGAAAAACACACAGATTCACCATCAGTGATTTCCAACCTGCAATGCGCTGATATTTGCTACCTCTCAGTGCAGAGTTGATGGACCTATCTGTATTATAAGATTCCAGGATTGTCACTCTGGCTGTGTGTCACTCTGTAGCCTAGAATGTCTGTTGAGTCAGCATGAAGTAATGGAACAAGCTACAAAAATGACCGAGAGCATGTTTTGTTGAGGATGTCACCAGGTTCCGTCCTCACTGGGATTTGTTGCCAGTTCTCAGCCCTTTACAGATTGCAACTGAGCAACAGAATGGGCTTTCAGCGAGTAGATAAATAAAATTCTTTGCAATCTAGCCGGATCATTTCTCGGTCAGATTATAATAGTCATCAAAGGATTCTGCTCCTCTGCTGTTTAGTGTAGATAGGGATAGCGTATCTGCTTGTCAAAAAAGAAAATAAGGACAAGTCTGAAGGAATGAAGAATATGACTAAAGCCCTCATCTCCGTCTTCTAATGACATCATTTCATGTCAGGCATCAGAACTCATAAAAGACACAAAGGTTTGCTGACCTTGAAGGTGATGGCACTCCTAGGCCTACTGTCTAAAAACAAAGGTACACATCCTTAGCTGGTGTAAATCAGTGCCCCTGTGTTGAAGTCAATTTTTAGCTAAGTCTTAGACATATGGTTGTAATTTTTAGTGGAGCTGTAAAAAATAAAAGCCATATATTTTTCATGGGACATTTCTCAGAAAATGAATGGGCTTTTTCTTTAATCCAAATTTTCTGCAAAAATAATTTGATTGTTCAGCATAAATAAAACAAAAATCCTGAAAATAAAAACAGAACAAAACAAGAACAAGAATTTTGAAAACTGTCTTTGGTTTAAAAAAAATATATTTTCACTTAAAAAAGGAAGTTTTCACAGATAGAGGTCAGAGGTGTTATTATTTATACTACCCACTAGTATATTCCAGGAGTATTCACGTTGAAAGTTAGTTTGATTTTCTATTCTTTTCTGATTGTGGAGACCGAAAATTAAGGCACTTTCATCAAACCTGTCGGAAAAAGAGAAACTTTACTGGACTGAATCCCAGTGGGAACTGGGCCAGATTCTCAACTACTGTAAATTAGAATAGCTGCTTGCTGTCTAGCTCATGTACTTGTATGTCCTCCCTCCCCCATTATTGCTGACCCCAATTTACAAATGGGGGAAACTGGGGCACGGAGAGGCAAACATTCCATATTTCCATTCAGAAGCAGCCCCAGGCCTTCCTAGTCTCTTTTTAGCCACTAGACAACTCAGAGTCCCCATCCTGAGCTTACTGTCTTTTTGTCTTTCAACCCCTATACATTATTTAAACACAAAACCACGAACAGAGCACGTCTAAACCACAGAAGGATACTAGCAGAGCCAGCAAAACTCCCAATGTGGGGTATTCCTATAGATTTTCAAACCTTTCCAGAGCATCTTCTGCACCGAGTAGGAAGTGGAGAATGCTGCTAATTCACCCCATGCCGTGCCTGCAAGGCGTCATACCCCCCAGCCGCCGCGGCATGCTGCCTAGAATCAAAGTACGCTGTGTTCCAGTGCCTGTGATCTCCAGTCTCGCCACGTCCGTAGCTGCAAGGCTCTTCTATAGCCGCACTTCCACTTAGTGCTAAAAATATTGGCCAAGGGTTTCAAAGTGGCTAGAGATTTTGGATGCCTAGCTTGAGCCATTAAAGGGTATGGCTACGTGGGGGGGGGAAACGTGGCAGTTTGCACTATGCTCACGACTAAAAATAGCTGTGTAGACGGTCATAGAATCATAGAATCATAGAATATCATGGTTGGAAGGGACCTCAGGAGGTCATCTAGTCCAACCCCCTGCTCAAAGCAGGACCAATCCCCAATTAAATCATCCCAGCCAGGGCTTTGTCAAGCCTGACCTTAAAAACTTCTAAGGAAGGAGATTCTACCACCTCCCTAGGTAACGCATTCCAATGTTTCACCACCCTCTTAGTGAAAAAGTTTTTCCTAATATCCAACCTAAACCTCCCCCACTGCAACTTGAGACCATTACTCCTTGTCCTGTCCTCTTCTACCACTGAGAATAGTCTAGAACCATCCTCTCTGGAGCCACCTCTCAGGTAGTTGAAAGCAGCTATCAAATCCCCCCTCATTCTTCTCTTTTGCAGACTAAACAATCCCAGTTCCCTCAGCCTCTCCTCATAAGTCATGTATTCCAGACCCCTAATCATTTTTGTTGCCCTTCGCTGGACTCTCTCCAATTTATCCACATCCTTCTTGTAGTGTGGGGCCCAAAACTGGACACAGTACTCCAGATGAGGCCTCACCAATGTCGAATAGAGGGGAACGATCACGTCTCTCGATCTGCTCGCTATGCCCCTACTTATACATCCCAAAATGCCATTGGCCTTCTTGGCAACAAGGGCACACTGCTGACTCATATCCAGCTTCTCGTCCACTGTCACCCCTAGGTCCTTTTCCGCAGAACTGCTGCCGAGCCATTCGGTCCCTAGTCTGTAGCTGTGCATTGGGTTCTTCCGTCCTAAGTGCAGGACCCTTAAGTGCAGGTCAAACTCAGGCTTCCGAGCCCAAGCCAGAATGGGGTCACAGCTATTTTTAGCGCTGTAGCACGAGGTCGAGTCTGTAGGTCTGAGACTTGCTGCGTGGAATGTTATTTATTTTTTTTTCCCTGTGTAGACCCGTCCCTCAAGGCCTGATTTTCACTGGGTGAATGCTCAGGACTCTCTGAAGATCAGGCCCCTGGACAGCATCTCAGGCTGGGCATCCAAACCAACCAACCAAAAATCACGAGAAAATCTGGGCCATCAAGCATTTGTGCAAGATCGGATCTTTCGGGCAAAACCAGCAATAAAGTCACAGGGCAATATCTTTAAAGAGACTCCGTTAAACCCAAAGTTACCCAATTCACCAATGAAAGCAACTGAAAGGGACCAGCTGGAAGAGCCCTGACTGGAGAGAACTTTAATCCAGGTCCCATAGCTGCCTTGAGAGTATGAGACACCCACAGCACATGTGATCCTTATCTGCTACCATCCCAAATTCTCGTGGCTGGCATCAATCCCCTTATCACCGGGGCTGGCTAGTCTCAGGCCAGGGGATATGTTATCTGTCAAATGGGGACTTACAGGTCTGCATAATGCAGCATGGACACATTAGCACAGTTGTGAGACCCAGGTCCAGCGATTGTCAACCCACGTCTGTGAGACCAGGGCTTGGGAACTCAGAGTTCCCAATCTCATGCTTCATATCACAGAATCATGCTAAAAATGGGGCCAGGACTGGTTCACACTCTGCATTCAGCACCTACCACAATGAGACCCTGATCTCTGTTGGGCTTTACAGACAGGCAGCAAGAATGATTAAGGGCATGGAACAATTCTTATATGAAGAAAGATTGAAAAGATTTGGGGTTGTTTAGCCTTAGAAAGGAGCCCCATCTGGAGATAAGGCTGCCTTCGGGAAATTACTGCCTCAGTTTCATTGCACGAACTTCTGTTCAGTTTCTCCAAGATGTGTTCCATTCACACACACACACACACACACACACACACACACACACACACACACTGGGATTAGAATCCTCCTCTACCTGGAGTGTAATAAGTGTTCATCCTTTCCCTGGACAAGCCACTAGAGGACAGCATTGCATGCTCAACAATACCTGGCAGTGGCCTTTAAGCGGATTGTCACTGCTGCTAGCTCTGAAATAGCTTTCTCTCTCACACACTCATCATCATGGGACTTGAACACCTACACGTCTGTGTAGCCGATGCTCTTACAGCAGTGGGAGCCACACCTCTCTCCATGTGTTTCCTGTATTAGAGGGAATCCTTTCATTCACCGCAGACAATATGCATTGCAGGGCTGGAGGCTCAGATGGGTCTGTGTTCATTTCACTTACAGGAGAACCTCAAGTACTGGGTGTAACTTTTGGGCTTACACACGTAGGCTTTTGCAGAGCACAGCTGGCTGCATAGGATGGGTGGGGTTACACTGTCTCTCGTATGGGGGAGAACTGTTTTCCCCTAATGCACGCAGGTGCTCCAGAAGTGCGCTGTACCACCCCCACCCTGAGCTTTAACTAGATGCCACAATCTAGTCCTAGATGATTTTACTTTCAGGTCAGCTTTTCAGAACAAACCTTGGTTCCAGGAGCATTGCTACCAGGAAGCGGAGGTGTTTTTGTACTTATTGGCACATAGCAAAAGGCATCACTTGACAATGAGGATTAGGGGGATGATCTAAATGTTTAGAGGGGAAAGCAACTTTTGGACAAAATGGGAATTTTTGTCCAAAATGGTCACGTTTTCATTACAAAAATCATTTTTCAAGTTTTTGTGTCAATGTTATGTGTTAGGTCTATTCTAGTTTCTACAGGTTCTTGTAACATCCCCATCACCACCATATCTGAGCACCTTCCAGTCATGCCGTAAGTGACGTGACAAACGTCTCCTGAGGATCTGTAACGCCTTGGTCTAATTCCATTTGCTGGATTTAGCATGGGGGTGGTGAGGTGCTGTTAGCGGCTTGTGACGTACAGGAGGTTAGGCTGGAAGATATGGTGCTCCTTTCAGGCCTTAAGCTTTACAGACACGTTTACACTGCAGAACAAAAGCCCCTGGCCGTGAGTCTCAGAGCCTGGATCAACTGACTCATGCTCGCACTAGGGGGCTAAAAATAGCAGTCTAGACATTCCCGCTCCAGCTGGAGCCCAGGCGCCGAGACCCTTGCTGAGTTTCAGCCTTGCTGTTCAGTCTGGAAATACCCTGGTCAGAAGGGAGAGAGACCCAAGAGAGGCCCCAGCTGGGGAGCCGGAAGCCTGACAGTGGGTACCTTTGCTGGACCATTGCATGGAAATACAGCATGGAAATATTGCATGGAAATGCTGTTGCCCTGAATTATGACAATAATTATCTTGGGAGTTCCCTTTAAGGTTTCTTGTCATTTGTTCTGTATTCTTTATTATTTGTATTATGGTAGCGCCTACACTCCCCCTGGTTGTGTTGGACACATAATAAGAGGCAGTTCCTGCCCTGCAGATCTAATATTCTGCATAAAGATATCATTATTCTTGCTACCCCTAGAAACAAGAACTTCGGTAAGTCAGTGTGTGTTGGGGATAGCGGGGGAAGGTAGAGGACCAGAAAAACACCAGAAGGCAGGTGTGACTATCCAGGAATGGTAGATTTTATTGTGTCACACAGGCAGCTAGAGAGCAGAGCACAATCAAATAGTGGACCATGTAATTTAATGATACAATTATCCCAGCATATGACATTCCACAATGCATATTGGCTAGCGTCTATCTACACCCCCGGGATTTTAGTTGCTCAAATGTGAAAAGTCAACCCCATCATGCATTAGAGTGAAACATTCCTCACTTACACTATTCTCTCCCTGTTCAAGCCTTTTAACAGATCCTCGTCATTCTCCAGTTAATGCTCGCTACACACCAAGGCACTGAATCTAGACAATCCTCTTTCCTGGAGGCTGGAAGTTATTAGCAGAGTGGAGTTCATGAAGATCATAATGGCCCCTTCTGGCCAAGGAATCACCTTGGAGGTGAACATCAGTATAGACAGCCCAGTTCTCACTCTTTCTCATGGATGGGTTTCAAAAACAGGGACCGGATAGTGAAAGCATACCCTCAGAACTTCATAGCACCTACAGCTGGCACCTACAGCCTGCACCTACAGCTCCTATAGAAGTGTGATAGACAAGAAGGGCCAGATCCTCAGCTGGTGTGAATCAGTAGAGTTCCAGTGATTTCAAGAGAATCTGTCACATGCATGGTAACAGTTTAAGGATACTAATGGAGTATATTTAAGAGGCCCTAACATATACAGGACAAAACTCTGAAACCTCTAAAGCAAAACCCCTAAACCCACAGCAGATGAGAATATGAGGTTAACTGTGTCAAGCACTGGGGTCTTGCTTTTCATATCATGGTTTTCCTTCAGTAGCTGGAAGCTACTTCCGCTTCGGCGGCCAATGATGTGGTTGTTTCTGTTGCTGCTCTTCCACAGGTGAAGATGGTTGCACAAAAAGGGGACCTTCTGCTTCACTGATTGGTGGAGGGCATCGTCCCGGTTCTGGTTCCAGTTCTGGTTCTGCTTGCTGATATTCCTTTGATGTTTCTATTCCTGGTGCAGGGGGTAGGGTGGGTGGATGCTTGTATTGCTGCTGGTCCAGTTGTAGATATTCTATTTCCTTAACTTCTGATGGATTTGATTCTGGTTCTGGGCCTAGTACTGGTTCTGGTTCCAGTTCTGGAGCTGGTCCAAGAGGCTGGTTCAGTGGCCGCTTATACTCCTCTTGTGACTCCTCCTCTTCCTGGGGTGAATTTTCTCGTTCTTCGACTGTTGCTGGACACGGTTCTGGTCCTGCTTCTGGGGTCGGTGCCGGTTCTGAAGTGGCATTGCTCAGTGCCAGTGGAAGGGTGAGAGTTTGCTTGCGTTGCTGCTGGTTTTGCTGTGAAGCCATCTTCTGCAGCTCAGGGGAACCTGGGAGAAATGTCGGATGGTTTTTACATTTGCTACACAAATGCCAATGAGATCGAAGGTGGGTGTTTTAAAAAGCACTCTTGGGTGTTTTAATGATGTCTAAAGTTCTGGATGAAACCATGCCGGGCCTGGGTATGCATTGCCCACATCTTGTGCAGTTAGTCACATCGGAGCAGGTCAAAAATGCCAAGGTGGGGGGGGGGGCTCCAACAGTTAAATTCTGACTTGTCATTAAAAAAAAAGGAAACGGAAAATTGTCAGCTGAAAATTTAATATAAGTATATCTTGCTGAAAATGTCCTGGTTTTGGTTTTCTGGTGGGGCATCTGTTTTTTTAAGGAAAGAAGCCTAATTAAGAAAAAGGCTTAGTCAAAGCCCAATTTTCCATTCTGATGAAAAATGTTCGACCAGCCCTAGTTCACAAAGTGGATGTAAACTATTAAAATCATAATGCCAGGGTTTAAATGACTGACACAGGGCAATGGAGACTCAGCTCTAGAATAATTCCCTTCCTTCCAATTCCCTTTACCCTTTCAGTTCCCCTGGCCTGTCAGTCCTTTAGCAATGCCTTCCTCTAGGTCTCGCTCCCTTCTGCCCTGCCCCTTCCATCTCCTAGACCCTTGTCTTTGAACATTTTATGGCCATCCTTATTACTATTATATTTTGCATTGCAATAGCATCATGCAGAACCCCTAGACGAGGATGCGGGCCCCATTGTGCTAAGCAAAATACTCCCATAAACCCAAAAGACTTCTCCGGCAATCTTCCCTTTTGGTCTCCGGCAAGTCATCGCTTTCCCTATTCATTTTCCCCTCCTGCAACAATTAACCCTGGGGAATTTGTGCTTTAATCTGGAAATGTTATCAAACCCCTTATGCACCATCACACCAGAATGTTGCTAGCTTTTTCATCTAAGCATGCAAAAACCACTTATGTAACCTCTGAGCACTCTGGGCTTCCTTCCCATCTCACTGACACCGGGGTAAATCAGGATTAATTCCAATGGAGACAATAGAATTACAGTGTTACGCATAGAAATAACTCCATCAAAGTCAGCTGAGTTAGACTGGTGCAAACCAGGAGTAACTCCATCAAGCCAATGGCATATGGCCTATGGGAGGAAACCAAACTCCTTAACTTCTAAAGTTTGGAGCCACTAATGTTTAATCTGCCTCATCAAAATAAAATAGAAGCAATAGAAGATTGCCAATAATATAGTGAGCAATCCCACATTAGCTCTAGCAATAAAGTCTGATACGATCATCTCATTTAATAGTAATTCACTAATAAATGCAGTATAAGCTGACTTACCCAATTCACCAGTAAGAGCAAGTGAATCAATGCAAAGGGGATTCAGGAGCTTGGGGATGAAAGAACCTTTATATGGTCCCTAAGCCCGGCCTCCCAGAAGTGAGACATTGTTGTATGCATGAGGCCCCTGTTCTTTCACAACCCCCAGATTGATCAAATTAGTAGTTTGAGCGTCATCTGGGAGAGAAAACTCCCTATTCTGGGGCATTTTTTATTTTGGCAGCTGGTGATTTGTGTGTCAGCCCTGCCCAAAGCATGAAGGTTCATTCACGGGACGGCATTTTTCAAAGTATCTGCTTGAACAGTCAGTGTTCTCGGATCTGCCTAAAAATAAAAATGCGGGTGAGCGATGACATCTTTTGCCATAAATGCAGAGAAATAAATTCACTCGTGGAGAATGAAAACAATGGCTTGATTCTAAGTGACACTTAGGTCACTTTTGCAACGTAAAGGGGCCTTAAAGTGGGAGGAAAGAGCCCCTTGAGCATCCCCCACTGAAGAGGGAGCTTCCTCAGCCATTGTGGAGCTGGGAGAAAGGCTCTGATCCCAGCCTCTGGCTTGGCCAGAGCACTCTGCACTGTGGCTATTCTCTGCTTCCCAGGATCATAGGAAGCAAAACATGAGTTAGAGTAGCCTTGGGGCTGCTCTGACTTAAACCAGGAGCCAGGCAATACCCAAGATTACCCCAATACAAAGGAAACTTAAAGCCAGCATAGTCCTCCATATACCATTCCTGATCTCAGTGCATGAATTAAGTAACTGAGAATCAGGCCCTTTGATCTGAAGTTCCCATGAAAAATCACTTTTCCTTAAAGTTGCTTATTAGTTTTTGTCACTCAAAACAGGGACGCAGGAGTCGCTAGGGCCACAGAAGACCCAACTGCTCCACAGCACGTGGAGTAGCCTTTGAAGTATAGATACATCATCATTTCATTGTTTTCTTTAGTAAAAGAAGCAGTGGGTCTTATCCTGCCAAATACTGGCATTCCCTCCACTCCCACTGGTGTCATGTCGCAGAATTGGGCCCCCTATAGAAATGAGGAGGTTTAGCTGAGATTCCCTGGGTGAATGAAAAAAATTAGCAGAGGTCAGGGAAGTGGAGCAAGAAGAAGACTCAAGCTACTGGGGACGGGGGGAGAAGATTGACCCCAAATCTTCAAATTAATCTTGCCAGTTTTAATGCTAAGTCCTTAAAACTGTAGAGTGGAATTTAGCCCTACGATCACACCTTGCAAGTTTGGCCCGGCCCTTTTGTCAGCTTTTCTTATTTGGCTGATGTGAATACAGGACAGTTAGGTAGCTGGTGATGTATTCATGCTGGGAGCCCAACCCAGGTTTGCCTGATACTGCCTCATCCTTAGAGTTGCTTTGCAATTATGCCTTAATTGAGCTAAATGCTGCTCTTCTCAATTAGTCAATTAGGTGGTCTTGCAAAGCACTTTCAAGAGGAAAAGCTTCCCAGGCCCTGATCCAAAACCCAGGGAGTTTGTTATGTCTTGCAAATCCTATGGCAGCTGGTATGCTTATCTATGGTTATAAATCTTGTACGAAAGCATCGAGTGGCTACGAGGCACCGTCATGGTGCTGTGCCATGGAGCGGAGCCATCTTCAAGAGTTTGCCAGGCTGGATTCGTGCTCAAGCATCATTTAGTTTCATCAACACTGAGGGGGCATTTCGAGGTAACGTCAACTACTTAAAATCATGTTGGGATGGAACATACAAGAATTGATGAACCTCAACAGAAATGACGTCTACACCAAGGCAGCCTTTTTGGGGTCTAACCCAAGTGAACTTACGTTTTGTATTCAAGGTTCACCAGGAGAGTTAAAGAGAATGATAAGGGAAGGTTTTTAAGCTTAGAATACAAAGTCACACTGTCATTTCACATGGCTGATGGAAAAAAAATCCTTTTATTGTCATATATTCATAGATATGTAGGGCATCTCAGCTGAATTCGTACATAATACAGTGTCATAGAATTTCACCTGGCACTTCCTGCACTGAGGCCAGTAAACTGTGGTGGGAAAACCGAATTCTCCATTGCCCCACACCTTTGTGCAGTTGTTTACACCAGAGCACAATGAATGTGAAATGCTGCGAGATCAGAAAAGGGAGCCGTTCACATCCAACTTTGCACCGATATAAGAGAGCACACAAGGTGCAGTGCAGTGGAAAATCAGGCCCCGTATCTTTTAGAAGGACTTCCCATCTCGATTTAAAGACTCCAATCGATGGAGAATATAACCTCAGAAAGGTTGAATGTACAATCTTTCCTCTATTCCATCATTTGGCAGAAGATGTGTAGAACTGGCTACTGTAATGGGTGCCTTGTAAAAATATGAGATAGATTAGACTGGCAAGCAGACAGAATGATACTAGGAAATTAAACGTATGTAATTATCTCTTTCATCCTATTAGCCATCTCATATGGAATCCAGGTGTGTCTGCCCTTAAATAATGACAGACAAGTGAGAACAAGCATGGGGTGGGAGCGACAGGGGTATAATCAAGCTAGCAGGGCGAGCCGGGCCTTTGGAGAGCTGGTTCAACCACTTCTGATTAATACAATGAAACTAAATCCTGGAGGAGAATGCTTCCTTCAAATCCAGAGTTTTCTCTATGCATGGAAATTTCAAAAGAACTTAATGGAGAGAAGCCAAAAGACAGCCTTGCACACAGCCTACCTTCTCCACTACCAAATCCACTTGAAGCTATATCTACCCCCCTCCCCCACCCCACCAAGCTTACATTATCTGGCCTACACCGGAATTATTTCTTAAAGGATTCCAGCAAGGTTGGCTGAGTGTCTTGCAATCACATGACTGCAATCCGGAGAAGAGAATTCCTTGCAAATTTGTCATAAAACTCTGCTCTTCCCTAAGGGAGATGGAAGGATTGCACTGGTGACTGAACTGCAGAAACTGGAGCCAGAAATACCAGATTCTGTTCCCAGTGCTACCTCCAATTCATTGTGGGAACTTGGGCAAGTTACTCTGTTCCATGGTTTGTGAGGCTTAATCAATTAACCTTTATTAGTTATCTTTACACCTGGGGAATTCTGCACCACTGCACCATGCAGAATTTATGCAGAATTTCTGTTCTGTGAAGAATTTCATTTTTCCCCGCAGAATTGGTGCTGCAGGGTTGATGGCCATCACTAGGTGCTGCTGACCCAGCAGAGCCTGGTTCTCCAGCTCACAAATGCAGGACACTGCCGGAGGGGACGGGGAGTGGGAGCTGGAGGGTTCTGGTCAGCTGCATTTCCCAGCACATCCTGAAGGAAGGAGGCAACATGCAGGAAACTCTGTATAGGCCCAGGACCCGGCATCAGGCTGTTTCTCTCTCTAGACACGGGGGGGGTAAGGGGTGCAGGTGTCTGGGCAGGGGGCATGTCCCACAGCTGGTCTCTGGGGAGAGTGTGTGGGTGTCTTAGACTGGAGGGGCAGCATTTTCCCCCAAGGTGGGTCCAGCTGGCTCATGTGACACACCCAGACTGAGGCACCCAACAAAAGCATAACAGAGAAACAGGAACTGGGTTGTCGTAGGGGTTTCTTTAACTCTCTGCTTCTGGAGAAAATGTTTTTGTGGTCTGTGTTGTTACAGATGTGCTTGAGGACAGGTATTTTGAAATAAATTACCAAAATAATTGAGACTGGTGTGATTGTATTGTGTTATTTCTGACAAATAAAATATGCAGAATTTTGCAGAATTTTAAAATGTTGTGCACAGCATTTTTAACGTTTTGGTGCAGAATTCCCCCAGGAATAGATCTTGGAACAATTGTTTTGTGCCAGTTCCTCAGCTGGACTAAATCAGCCTCGCTCCGCTGACATCAACCCTAAATCTAGCTCATAGTGACCTGAAACTGTCCGAGCACTGCTCAGACTGCTACAGGAGGTCGGGTACCCTTTAGCTTCAGCAATTTGTTTCACCTAGTGTGTAGCACAGGGATATTTAAAGGCATTTAGATGTTGCTGGGCTCAGAATTGCAAGGCCAAAGGGTAACATTTTCAAAAGTATCTAAGTTGCTTAGAAGCCTAAAACCCATTGAATTTCAATGAAACTGGAGCTCTCCTAAATGCCTAGGTCACTTTTTAAAATGGGACTTTGCCATGTATGTCAGTTAGGTCTTGCAGCGCTGAGCAGAGCGACACATAAATATCTTTGAAAATCTGGCCTCAGATGACTATGCCATTCTTATCAGAAGAAATGAACTGTTCCCACGGAATATCTGCAATCCTTTCCTATCCTCTGCCATTTATCTCTGCCCTTTCTTCCCTTCTTGTGTGTGGTGTGCTCCCCTTCCAGGTTCTCTGTCTGCTTGTGTGCAGCTTTCTCTTCTCTCTCATTTCCTTTCGTCCTCCCTTTCCATGTAACCTCTCCTCACTCCAGCCCACACAGCTTTCCCCAACACCCAAGGTGACACAGATAACCCTTGTCTTTCAAACTGTAGGCCCCGAGCAGCTGGGGATTCCCTGTTTTACATATGATGCCCAATTTTAATACCACAGGATGTATGGTCTATAGGAGCGAGCACAGGGCTGGGATCCAGGAACTCTTCAAATATAATTCTGTCTCTGGCCCTGTCTTTCTCTGTGACCTTGGGCAGGTCACTCCCCCTTTCTATGCCTCAGCTTCCCCACTTATTATATGCGGTAATAATACCTCCTGCCATCTTGTAGTGGGTAGTGAGGACTAATTAGTCGATGTTTATGCAGTGACTGAAAGTGCTAAAAGGCTTTTCAAGTTCTGAGCATTATTATTAAATACTGATACAATCCAACTGGAAATTTTTCACAATCTTTGCATCCCTGTAATGAGCAGCATACCTGGTCTAATGGATAGGAATTCATTCAACACTGTGTAACAAACACTTGGATGCTCCTAGCTTTGCATCTCAGTGGTAAACATAAGAGATCCTTCAATAGGACATTTCAGATCTGAATTGACTATAGTATCAACAAGGATGTAGCATTTTGTCATAGAGTCTCATCCTGTCTATTCATAGCAGGATGAGTGCCAAAAAGGGCTCAGCTGGACCAGGAAGGACAGCATGATAGGTACAAAGCCAGATCCTTCATGGGATTCAATGAGCTTGGCTAGGCTGATTTATACCAGCTGAGAAACTGGCCCACAGTTTTAAGACTTTCAACTTGGCACAATTCAGTAACTAGAGTCTCCAAATTCAAATTATCTGGTTTCCATAGGGTCTGAAATGGGATCTCAGGTCTACACTGAAGCCCATCACTTTCCACAGGGATTGGTGAGAGTACAAATGACTCTGAGACTTGGGTCTATTGCCATGGATTGAATGAAGCATTGGCACCTGAAAATGATTGTTTCCTCGTGTGGGTTGGGAGGTGAATGACAAGGGATGAGGAACAAGAGAAGGAAGATGAAGGAGGTACCGGAAACAGCTATTGTTAAGTGTTGATGTCTCCGTGTTAAGTCACTGCTGGAGCAAAATATCAAAAGATACAATTGTCCCAGCACGAAGCCTCCCACAGAACAAATAATGTTATTCAGGGGTGGAAATTAACTCACTGAGTTACAAAGCCAGCTCAAGGCACATTGCAGAGCAAGGCGTTGGTCTGGAGAACTATTAGCTCTATGAGTGTCAGGTGCTTGATGAAACACAAAACTCATGGGATTACTCTGAAAAACCACGTCCTCTGTCACCATCACCTGCACATGAGAGGAAGGGTGAACTTGTGGCTAAATCCATAATTGGGATTTAGGGGATGGGGTAGAATGTGTGACTCTGCTGCAGGCTTTCTGTGTGAACTTGGACAAAATATTTTAATCTCTGATAAATCTCCCGACCTTTGTCTGCCTTATCTATTTAGATTGTAAACTCTTTGGGGTAAGGACTGTCCCTCACTTTGTGTTTTTACAGTTGCTAGCACAATGGGGCCCTGGTCTCCAGGTGTTACCACCACACAAATAATAAATAATAATTATAGTAAGAGATCACCTCTCGATAGGCAACTTCCAAGATCTATTCTGCAGTCACCACTGTAACTCAGAATTGAATTCAATGGAATTACACTGGCATGAAACTGGTGTAAATTGAGAACAAAATCAAGCTCCATTCTTAAAAGATAACCACAAACTATCCCCAGAGGAACTGGGGGATTGACTTGTTTAGGAAGTCTCCTTTACTAAACTACCCATTTTTCACAGCTCCTTGAATATTCGGTTAAGACAAGTTTCACCGCATATAGTATTTGTCTCAGAAAATAGCTGTCATGTATTATTAATACAATTTGCAGATCAGGACAAAGTATTTATACCTTTTGTCATAAATATAAAGGGAAGGGTAAACACCTTTAAAATCCCTCCTGGCCACAGGAAAAACCCTTTCACCTGTAAAGGGTTAAGAAGCTAGGATAACCTCGCTGGCAACTGACCAAAATGACCAATGAGGAAACAAGATACTTTCAAAGCTGGAGGGGGGAGAAACAAAGGTTCTCTCTGTCTGTGTGTGGTTTTTGCCAGGAACAGAATAGGAATGGAGTCTTAGAACTTAGGAAGTAATCTAGCTAGAGATGTGTTAGATTCTGTTTTGTTTAAATGGCTGATAAAATATGATGTGCTGAATGGAATGAATATTCCTGTTTTTGTGTCTTTTTGTAACTTAAGGTTTGCCTAGAGGGATTCTCTATGTTTTGAATCTGATTACCCTGTAAGGTATTTACCATCCTGATTTTACAGAGGTGATTCTTTTACTTTTTCTTCAATTAAAATTCTTCTTTTAAGAACCTGATTGCTTTTTCATTGTTCTTAAGATCCAAGGGTTTGGGTCTGTGTTCACCTATGCAAATTGGTGAGGATTTTTATCAGGAAAGGGGGTGTAGGGCTTGGGGAGATTTTGGGGGGAAAGACGTTTCCAAGCGGGCTCTTTCCCTGTTTTATATTTGTTAGACGCTTGGTGGTGGCAGCAATAAAGTCCAAGGGCAAAAGGTAAAATAGTTTGTACTTTGGGGAAGTTTTAACCTAAGCTGGTAAATACAATTCGCAGATCAGGACAAAGTATTTATACCTTTATAGGGAAGTTTTTTGTCTAAGGGAAAAAGGGACCAGGAGGTAAAGTAAGTCACAAGAAAGAGAAAAGCATTTATATTTGTTTCTTATTTATTCTGATGCTACTGTTTATCATCAAAGCATGTCACAAAACCATAACTAATTAAGAGTCACAACTTGACCGGGTCAACATTTTCCAAAAATGTAATCCCCAAAGTGTTGTTTCTATGTAGAGTTGCCCAGTGTCAGAGTAAGGCCCCTAGCACTCAGCCTGCTGCTCATAGCACCAGAGCATGTCCTTTCTTGCTATGAAAACTGCTTTTCGTTAACCAGGAGACATTAGAGTTTATTGCTGGCAATTTGACACCCAAAGCAGAACTGGTTAGATGCCCAGGAAAACAAAAACACGGGTTTACTTTGGGTTTGAACATTTTCCAGCATCTCTGTTTTGAAGAAAGATTTTCCATAAGCAAGCCCCAGGTGAAGCTAAAAGGATTCTTGTTGATGATGAGCCATGATTCCAGAAATAAACCTATAAAGCCCACTGCTCAGCTGGTATAAATTGTCATAGCTCTTGACTTCAGTGGTATTGTGACATTTTCAGCCAGGTGAAGAGCTGCCCCATAGGACTTAAGTAGCACAGAGGTCTTGAGCTGGCCTTCTGAATGCCACCCCATTTAGATCAGACGTTGGGAGACAAAGCGAACATCTCCCAAGCCCAGCTGGGACAGGGACAACACCAGGGCCCCACCTGCAGATGAAATAAGACAAGAAGTTGCAACATCAACCAGTGTCCCACCCAGGTGTCCCACCCACAAATAGAGAAACAAGGATTAAAAAGAGGAAATTGCAACATAGCTAGAAGCTGCCATTCCCATCACATGCCCCAAGAATGCCTCAATGCTCTCATTGCGTCTTTAGCACAAGGACTTGCTCCAGAGAGACATTACAGCCCTGATAAGATCCTACAAATCAAATCATTAAGCCTGATGGAAGTGATTATTGCAAGGCAATCAGCTATGGTCAAATTCATCCCTGTTCTCTAGAGCAGGTAGGGAGATAATTGTCCCTTTCTCCTTCCACCCCTGCAAAATATTGTCATACAAATGAACAAAGTTTTGTTTTCATCGAACATCTTCCTTGAAATTTTTGTAACAAACATTATTTTGTTATGAGAAATTGAAATTTTGCATTGAACATTTCCATTGCATCAAGATGCTATTGTCCATAGATAAAACATTTCAGTGGAAAAATGTTGACCAATTCTGCCGTGCTCCAGGTTGTAAGCCCTTATGGTCACTGAAGTGTTCCTGGATTGCAACAGTTTTCAAAGCATCTGCCTGGTGAACACTCAAACCAGCAAGCTCATGCCACATGGGCATGATAAGTTCTATGACCCAATGCTTTCCCCCTCCAAATCAGAGACAAAGTCTGCTCCTCACTTGTGGCTGTATGGAGCCACTGTCTTGCCATCAGTGGAATGGATTTACACCCCTGCAAATGGAAGCAGAATCTGGCCTTTCATGCTCCTATCAGCACACATATACCTATGTTATAAATGCTGATTGGATAGAAAGACAAGTGGATTGCATAGAGAGACAAATTGTCTTAGGTTATGGGAGACAGCATGGGAAGGTCCATCGCTGGGACACAAGAGCATCTGACATCAAAAGAAAAGATGTTTAGTCTTTTTCTAAAAATAGAAAATTATATTTTAGGTTCTGAAAATGTCTTATCACCACAGGTACAATTCTCCCCCCTTTTCTAAGGTGAAAGGTGATAGAAGCCCACAAGGTTTTCCATTCTATTTAGGTATTTATATGTTGCATCAGCACCACAACATCTGACCAACTCATAGACATGAATGACCTTAGCCTCGCACCACTGTTGTGAAACAGAGAAGTACTCCTGCCCACATTTTACAGATGGGGAAACTGAGCAACTGAAAGATGAAGTGACATGCCCAAGGTCACACAGCGAGTCTTCGGCAGAACCCAGGAGCTCCTTTGGCAGGAATGAACCCAGGAGTCCTGACTCCCAGGCCAGTAACTTAACCACAAACCTTTTCATCTGATATGACATCCAATCCATCCTGCAGCATTTTAGCTGGACTTTTCAACATCTCAAACTCTTTGATTTCTTGAACCAATCTTGGAAGACCGAGAGCCAGATCCTCCTCTCACTTATGCTAGAACCAAATCAGGAGTCACTTCAATGAATTCAATGGCAAATGGCCCAGGGTAGTGAGGTCCAAATCAGCCCCCAGAATGAACACCAATGAAGATATGTCAATTTAAACCAGGGGTGCTCAAACTGGGGGTCACGAGGTTATTACTGTCAGCCTCCACCCCAAACCCTGCTTTGCCTCCAGCATTTATAATGGTGTTAAAGATATTTAAAATGGTGTTAAATATATGTTATGGTGTTAAATATATTAAATAAGTGTTTTTAATTTATTGGGGGGGTCACACTCAGAGGCTTGCAATGTGAAAGGAGTCACCAGTACAAAAGTTTGAGAACCACTGATTTAAACCAACTGAAGATCTGGCCCACTGACTTCAATGGAGCTGCGCTGATGCTGAGGGGGAGGGGGGTCTGTCCTTTTATCACTTGGTTTTATCACTTTTGTAACTTTTTCCCTTCAGATTAGTCAGGGAGCAGATTAGAACAAATTATACAACACTCATCAGAACATGAGGGAGTTTCCTACCAAGGTCAATACAGAAACAGGTCAGTTGAGAAAATACGTGAGTCTTGTGGGTTGAAACGAGTGAGCTCATCATTCATGTGAATTGTCTCATATCCAGAAGGCAGGGCTTGGAAACCATATAAAAGTCCTCTCACCTCCCAGTTCCATAATCCACTTGACTTCTGCAGGTTCCTTCTTCTTGGGCGGTTGGGTAAGTCTGATCCTACAGATTCTCTTTGCTTTACTTTTGAGCTAAGGTTATCACAGCCTGGTGTCCTGTCCATTGGGGGAAATTTTAGAATCTTAATTCAACTCAGCATTGAATTGGGTGGCAGCACAGAAAGGAGAGGTTAAAAATATCCTTAGCTAACTCCACTTGGATTTGGCTCTAGATGTTAAAATATCTGGAGGTACGTATGTGAAACTTTCCTTGGTATGCCTAGATTGTTCCTAGAAATATAAGAACATATAAGGATTTGCCATTAGACAACAGATCCATCCAAGTTTGTAGTTAATTGCAAAGTTGTTGTAGCCTTGTTGGCCCCAGGATAAGCAGAGACAAGGTGGGTCAGGTCATATCTTTTCTTAGACCCCACCCTCTGTTTGTGGAAGGTATCTGATGCTTCTCAGGTAGCAGGAAATCTGCCATCATTCATCTGTGCAGTTGTGTATTGCAGCACTAGGGGAACCTCCCTCTGGTCTGATGTGACCAGGGTATGCCTTGCTCTTTGAAGCACTGGGTGTGAGTGCAGTCGATTTTGCTTGCTCCATCTGCATGTGTTATGAGTGGCCGCACAACTGTCCATCCCTTCTAGAAGCCACTACCGGCGAATGTCACTGGGGGTGCACGCACCACTGGCATCATGCTTGTTCTCACTAACTCTTTGCACAACCGCTTGTGAATAATGGGAATTAAGCTGCAAACTGGACACCATTAAATTAGGCTTGAATAAAGACTGGGAGTGGATGTGTCATTACACTAACTAAAAACTATTTTCCCATGCTAATTTTCCCCCTACTGTTATTCACTCCTTCTTGTCAACTGTTTGAAATGGGCCAGCCTGATTAGCACTACAAAAGTTTTTTTTTTCTCCTGCTAATAGCCCACCTTAATCGATTGCAACCCCCATTTTTTCGTGTTCTTTGTGTGTATATAAATCTCTCTTCCTACTGTATTTTCCACGCATGCGTCTGATAAAGTGGGCTTTAGCCCATGAAAACTGATTCTCAAATAAATGTGTTAGTCTCTAAGGTGCCACAAGTCCTCCTCGTTCTTTCTGCTGTTACAGACTAACACGGCTACCACTCGGAAACCATTCTCCTTTCAGTTACAGCATCTAAAATCCAAAGGGGCACCAATAAAGTGACATTGATGTAAACACAGAGTAAGAGGAGAATCAGGCTCCATGTATTCACAACTGAGAAATTTAGTATTATAGCAATTTCTTTGGGGGAATATTTTGATCTGGTTTCTTATACTGGTCCTCCTTTCACCTGGGCTTTAGATAAGCAAAAGGGACATGCATAGATACAGAAAGATATTGAAATGAGTGGGTTCCTGAGTTCACTGGGAGGAGGAGCGAGGAGGGAAAAGGCAATTTCATTTGAAACATTGAAATCAACTGCCGTTTGAAGGAGTTTGTAGTGGGAGCTGAAAGAGGCTTGTCCAGGAAGCACAGAAAAAAGAGAAGGGAAAAAGAGAGGACAGAGTGAAAGTAGGAATCAGAAGGCAAGATGAAAAGAAGGAAGTGGGTGAAATAAGTGATGGGTTGGCATCAAAAGGCGGAAGAGAGGGCATTCAAGGGCAAGGGCATTCAAGGGCAAGACAAGGGCATTCTAACAGATTATTAGGGTCCCCCAATCCACTGGGAGGTTGGCCCCTATTCTTACTGCATTTACATAGCATGTGCTAATACACTCTGGTGCTTCTTTTAGATTATCCTGTATTGGAACAAAGATGTCTCTTGACCAAGACCAGCAGCAATGCAAGCAAGGCATCACCCTGCCGCCGGCACTCTGTAAAGGAAACCCGAAAGAGTGCCCAGAAATTGTGCCATGTCCAGAGCCGGTGAAATGTCCTGAGCCAATACCATGTTGCCCAGAGAAGCCACCATGCAAGGAACCCTCACTCCCAGTTCCTCTTCCATGCCCTGAGCCAATACCGTGTCCGCAACAGAAGCAAGAGTGCAAGTTGCCCCCAGTCCCAGTTCCTTCTCCATGCCCTGAGCCAATACCATGTTGTCCAGAGAAGCCACCATGCAAGGAACCCTCACTCCCAGTTCCTCTTCCATGCCCTGAGCCAATACCGTGTCCTCAACAGAAGCAAGAGTGCAAGTTGCCCCCAGTCCCAGTTCCTTCTCCATGCCCTGAGCCAATACCGTGTTGCCCAGAGAAGCCACCATGCAAGGAACCACCAGTCCCAGTACCTACTCCATGCCCTGAGCCAATACCATGTCCTCAACAGAAGCAAGAGTGCAAGTTGCCCCCAGTCCCAGTTCCTACTCCATGCCCTGAGCCAATACCATGTTGCCCAGAGAAGCCGCAGTGCAAGGAACCACTAGTCCCAGTACCTCTTCCATGCCCTGAGCCAATACCGTGTTGCCCAGAGAAGCCACCATGCAAGGAACCCTCACTCCCAGTTCCTCTTCCATGCCCTGAGCCAATACCATGTCCGCAACAGAAGCAAGAGTGCAAGTTGCCCCCAGTCCCAGTTCCTTCTCCATGCCCTGAGCCAATACCGTGTTGCCCAGAGAAGCCACCATGCAAGGAACCCTCACTCCCAGTTCCTCTTCCATGCCCTGAGCCAATACCATGTCCGCAACAGAAGCAAGAGTGCAAGTTGCCCCCAGTCCCAGTTCCTACTCCATGCCCTGAGCCAGTGAAATGCCCACCTTGTGTGAAGACGTGCCCACCCATTGAACAGCAACAATGCAAGCAGCAATGCCAGTTGCCACCCAATTGGAAGTAACCTGCAAATAACATGGAACGTCATGGAACAAAAAGCAGAGTGCAAACTCATGGCACTGATTCCTGTGGCTTCTCCTCGTTCATCTTACCTCATCCCCTCATTTCTTTAAGGGTACTCTGTTCAGATGCACATCTTCCTACCCATGTGTTAATTCTATGGTTTGATACAGTACGATAGTTCTGCTAATAAGTGACAAGGTGTTTCTAGCTTTTTTTTTGATGCGCTGCTAGAAAAAGGTACTTCCGATAGAAATTGTATAAAAGATGCTTTGAAGATCTAAAATCATTCTTCTCTCCTCCTTCTTTTGAACCTCACAGAGCTGAAGCAGGTGACGCTGAGGGAGGTTGGAACCAGGACTGCCTAAGCTGATGTTTAAACTTGACAACAGTTAGGCAGCCGGTTAGCCAAGACCACTGTCCTTCATGATGACTGGTACTGTCTCATTGTTTTCTTGTGCTCCCCCAGCTGTCTGTCTGGATCCATGTGCTGTCCATTGTCATATACTTACATTGTAAGCTCCTTGGGGCAGAGACAGGCTTTTAGTTCTGTGTTTGTACAGTGCCTAGCACCATGGAGTCCTGACCCCTGACTGAGGCTCCGAGGCATTACCACAATACAAATAATAAATTATAATAATGCCTGGACTAGAACAGAGGATTTTCCAGACATTACAAATTCACAGTCCTAAATTTCTCATCTAATGGAAATTACACCAGAATAGATAAGGCACAAAGATTCCTATGTTGACCTCTAGTCCCATAAGAAATCTACTTTATTGAATTGCAAGTCCCCTCCATTAAAAAAAAGTCCCACAACTTCAGAGCCATTTGTCCACGAATAAGTTATATCAACTTTTCCAAGACACCAAAACAACAACTCAACCTGCAAGCAGTGAGGGGAAAGACCTAACCCATGCTCATTCCACAAGAACTCAACCTTAGTGCATGGCTTCCATCGACTAACTGTACAGAATGATGCATGACATGTATACACTCTGCTATCTGAGTTAAAACCTTGGCTGTGTGTTCCCATACTCTGTAACAATGATGTTGTTGATGTACTCTGTACTTGTCCGTAATCATCCTGTGTATGTTGTTGGTATTGTAGCCATAATTGCTTTCACTGTGAATTTCAACAATAAAAAAAACCAAAATAACATAATCGGTTATGGACAGACCCTTTGTTAAATAATTCTACCTACAAAATCTCTAAAGAAATAGAAAAAGAAGTTCACCTTGAAATACTGATTGATTGTTAAGTGAGAAAGGACTCAGAGGGTGCATAGATTTTAAAGGCTAGAAGGGGCCGTTCTGATCCTGTGGTCTGGCATTTTGCATAGCACAGACCAGGGATTTTCCCCCAGTGATCGCAGCATTGAGCCCTGTAACTTGCAATTGAATTAAAGCATAGAGAGACACTCCCTGTACCTGCTGAATTAATGAGATCATCACAAATGAAGGCAAGTTAAATTAATAAGGAGCTGATTCACCTGATCCTCCGGCATCTCATATGGTCACACTCGTGCAAAAGGGGAATGAAAAGTGGCCAAACCAGACTGGTCGCCTGGTTACACTCACTTTGCAGTGGTGAAAATGACTGTGGAAAGTGCAGGTCAATGCAGAATCTGTTTGAAAGGATTCCCTCTTGGGGTCTGGTCAATCCCAATTGCTTACCAAGGCTAGGATGTCACCAAGATTATTCCTCAGCTGGCCCATATGCTCTTTACCCCCCTTCCCCATTCTCTACCTAAAGATAGATGCTGCCGGTGCTGAGGGAATATCAGTCAGTTGTAGGGTTGCCAACTTTCTATTTGCACAAAACTGAACACCCTTGTCCGATGCCCTGCCCCTTCTCTGAGGCTCCACCCCCAGAGCCTCCCTGGCCACCCATGCGCCTAGGGTCTGCCAGGTCCTGGCATCTGTGTGGATCTAGGGCAGGCAGTGCCAACCGGAGCTGTCAGGGTCTCTTTATGACCGGGCGTTCTGGTGCCAAATCAGACACCTGGCAACCCTAGTCAGTTTACACAGAGATTGGCAGGCTTCCCAGCTCCACAAAAAAACTAAGACCTTACTGCAAATTTCTGAGTCCTCCCATCCAGCAATAGGCTGCAGAGGTCCAAAAAGCCAACCTTGTCTCTTTTGTAGTTAAACACCCATGACTTGGGTCCTGTGACTTGGGCACAGGACGGGGAATCAGGCGTCGTGGGATCTCTCCCTGACTCTATTGGGTGGTCTTGGGCAAGTCACCTCCTGTCTCTTTGCCTCAGCTTCCCTGTCTGCAAAAAAAAAGAAGAGATTAATGAATCTTATTTTCCTACGTGCTTTGAGATCTGTAGATGAAAACTGCCATATATTTCTATTTATATTGCAGTGACAGCACCTAATGAGCCTCACAGAGATCTGGGCCCTGTTGTGCTTGGGGCTGTACATACTGTCAGTCAATCCATATACGTTAGTAGGTATCAGGTGCTTAGTACTAATAGTGTGGGGAAGTTACGTTAACTGCACATATTATGCTCTTCCCACAATTCTGTTCCCCCGTGTCAAACATCCCACAACACTTTGTAAAGCTGGAGTCAGCTTTGGCATTTGAAAAGAGGAAACTTGTCACAGCAAAAGTGCATGAGTACTTTGCACCAAGTACCTTCGGGAGTCCTGTCATGGCTCATCAGCATTGGAACGGAGTGTTCAAAATGGGATATGGGAAAGTACAGAGAGGCGCCCTCACGGACCAGTCCCTCCAATGCTGGGATCCAAAACAAAGATAGGGAAGGTATGGAACAAGTTAAGGAACTGGGACGAACCAGCGGGTTGGATTTTAGTGACAGGTGAAGAGTTCTGTGATTTGTAAAAACATCCTATAACTTCTCCTAGCTGAAATGTGTATCTGTGAATTGCGCCGTCTGAGTAAGATAAAACACCTTGTGAGAATTTGCTTCCCAGTCTGTCTGTCTCCTTTTTGTATTGTTCTGCTTTGTCTTTAGACAATCCTGTTGGCCAAGTTTGGTTATTTGGTCTTGTGAAGATTTTTGAGAACGAACCGCAAGGGTAGTCAAACAATGGGCTACCCCTTTTAGTCAATAACACGCATAATGGGAGACAGTGTAAGGATGAAATATTATTAATAGAAGATTAACCACTATGTGAAAATCAATCATCCCAAATCCTATCTATTAATGAATAACAAAAATAATCCAGATTTCTAGTCACTAAAATAACCCCAGCACACCTTCCTTCTCATTTCCCTTGTACACATATTCCAGATTGATCTTAAAGGAAGGACTGAAAATAAGTAGCTCATCAATATTCTGAATGTCGCTATGCCCTACACTGTTCCCTTTATTCCTTTACTTTTATATACCTGTGTGAGAAAAGAAAGAGGGGTAGCTCCCTTTGATGGACACCCAGCCAGCCAGTTAGCTGTAAAATCCCTCTTGGTAGCTGTTCTCTACTTGCTCTACCTGTAAAGAGTTAAAAAGTCCCCCGGGTTAAAACAAATAAAATAAAAAGGGAAGTGGGCCCCTGACCAAAAGAGCCAATGGGAAGGCTAGAACTTTTTAAAATTAGGAAAGAAGCTGTCCCTTTGTTATCTGTTGTTCTCTCTGGGCTGAAGAGACCGGGCAGCAGAAATGTTGTGTAATGTAAGTAAGTTAGGAATGTTTAGAAAGAAGCAATCAGGTTTATTTCTGTTTATTTTTTAGGGCTTGTGGACTCCTCTGTGCTAACCCCAGATTCTTCTGTTTGCTAGTAACCTTTAAGCTGAACCCCCAAGAAAGCTATTTTGGGTGCTTAATTTTTGGAATTAGTCTTTTAAAATCTAGCAAAAGCCTAAATTCCAAATGAATTTTCTTTCTTTTTGTTGTTAATAAAATTTGCCTTTTTTAAAAACAAGATTTGGATTTTTGTGTCCTAAGAGGTTTGGGCATATGCTGTTGGATTAGCTGGTGGCAACAGTTAATTTCCTTTGTTTTCTTTCTCAGCTCCTCCCTGGAGGGTGTGTGTGTGTGTGTGTAAGGAGTTGTGGGTACCCCACGGGGAGGCATTCCCAAGTGCTCCTTCCTGAGTCCAAGGGAGTTTTTGCATTTGGGTGGTGGCAGCGTTTACCAAGCCAAGGTCAGAGAAAAGCTGGAACCTTGGGAGTTTAATAGAAGCCTGGAGTGGCCAGTATTAATTTTTCAAATCCGTGCGGGCCCCCACTTCCTGCACTCGGAGTGCCAGAGTGGGGATTGAGCCTTGACAACCTGGCATACTGCTAATAAAGACAGTCATCAGGCATCTGCCCACTAAAAGTAAAAAGTGAACCAGCAAAGCCCACGATCTCCCAGAAACACAATCTTTTTCACCCAAATTGTTGACTCTCCTGCAAGTGTTATCTTGCTGCAATAATTCCCAGATGATTATTCAGGACTTGGGAAAATCTGGTCCTAAATAAATTGGGACAAACACAAAACATTCGGTCACTTCTGAAGGTCCCCTTGCATCGTTCCAGTAAAACCAACCAATTTTTATTTTTTTAGAAGGTCAAGCAGTGCTGGACCTCGAATGCAAACCCTTCCCATTGACCCATTCCCTAATGAAAGAGCTAGGCATGTCAGCGGGCCCTGCTTTGACCGTGCGTAGAGTGCACTGTGCACCGGCAATCTCTGGCTAACCTCAGAGCCCAAAGGGGCCCTTACAAGTTGGATGGCAATATTTTGTTTTTTTCCAAAATAAGGGGTTGGTTGTAAAATAAATTCCCCGTGGACACTGTTGATGACAAAATTTCTTTAGTCTTTGTTCTACACTGGGTTTTGTATTGATGATTTTGATTGGTCATCTTCATTAAGGGGGGATTTCTTGCAAAATTGAAAAAAAATGTACTATCCACAACTACCCATTTTAAAAATGGGAAAAAATAGATTAAAAAATTCCATGGAGAATTGGGAAAACAACCAATCTCTGTATTATTTTAAAAAAAAACCATTGCATTGTTTTATCATTAAATGAATGACCACCAAATAAAAGTACAATTCAGTACAACAACCTGCTCACGTTCTTTTCAATAGGAGAGAACTGAGAGGCCTGTAAATCCAAAATGATTTTTAGTATTTGCCTGATCTACAATTATTTGTGCTACCCACAGAAAAGGTCACTTATTCTCCTGGACATCTCCATTGACACGTTTAATTTCTTACACTTTTTTTCTTGTTAACATTGATTGTAAGTGAGCCAAGAATTCACTATTCCTATTTCTTTCTTTGTTCAACCTATGTTGGCCTTAACAATTAAGGTTATTTTTAAGAGAAACAAACTGCAGGGTTTAAGCCAGTCTCGAAGTATTAGAGATCAGGGTGACACCATTCACAGGGGTTGGGGCAGGGGGGTTTATATACCTTCTTCTGAAGCAGGTGGTGTTGGCCACTGTTGAATATTGGGCTAAGGGACCGGGGGTCTCATCCAGTCTGGCAGTTACTGTGCTCCTATGTGAAACTGGATCTCAGAGAAATAGTTGGAATGGGGAACAGAGAAAAAGCACAAGAAAGAGCAGGAGACAGATAATGATCTTAATTGAAATTTTATTGTTGCACGTCCACAATTAAGAATCAGATGGAGAAGAGGATAATGACATGTCTGCAATGCTGGATGCCCACTGAGTAGAAGCGAGGAGTACATCGCTCCCGGATGTACGGTATATCTCAGGGCTACATCATCAGCTCATTGCAAGTCTCGGGATGCAAATGAAAGATTTAGCATAACAAGGCAGAGCTCTGAAGGAAATGCTTCTTCGGCTGAGAACACGAGCTAAGCAAGTCATGAGAGAGGGGACTCAGCTGCAGTCTGTGCTTGTTGCTGGCTTTTTGTTTCATTGTGGTAGCTCAGAAGATGTTAGCAGTGCTTCCAGTCTTGGGACTGCTGTGGAGGGGGGCATTTGGGAGGGCAGGGATCCTTGCATGGTGGAGGGCATTGCTCCTGGCATTTCGAAGGCTTGCAGGGCTCCTTGCATGGTGGAGGGCATTTCTCCTGGCATTTTGGAGGAGGTGGGCAGGTCTGTTTACACTGCTGCTGATCGGAAGACATCTTTCAATGATCTAGGTAAACCTGAAAGAAAAATGGTGTGTCTTTTCAGCAGGTACCAAACATAGCACGATGCGCCTTTGCCTGCTTTCACAGATTCATTCAGTCCCTCATCCGGTTTTGCAATCTAAACAGGCTTTAAGCTGCAGCTTGATATTAGCAATGGGGACCTGGGGATCCAGCAATTGTCTTTCAAGAAACAGAAAGCCAAAAAAAAGCCCAACCCTGAATATAATTCATTTTACTGCCATCTTCGACAGAAAGAGGGTTGTTGTTTTTTTAAATAAAAGCAAATACATTTCAACATTTTTTGGGTGGGGAACTCACAAAAATGGGAAATTATCCCAAGTTGAACCCTGCAAGATGGAACAATTTTGAATTTTTTCACAAAATTGTTTTTCTGTTTTTCTACCAGCTCTACCTAATCACCCTTTATCTCAGTTCCCCATTGCTGAGAGAGGCCTGTTATTCCTTCCTTCCTTCAGCATTTGTGTGTTTCGTTTGAGAGCACTTTGCATTAGGCACTGCCTGGCACGGTGCGTATGGACAATGCCTCCCACAAAAGTGCCCTCATCTTGTTGGGAGCATCTAGGTGGAACCATAATAACAATAATAAAAAACATGGACCATTTCTACAGAAGATACATGGGAAATGGAAACCATTTCTAAAAGGACAACCACTGAACAGAACGGACAGCAATCCCACCATTGCATTGGCAATGGAGGTCGTGGGACACAAGATGGGGAGGGCTCTGAGTAGCTACAGTGAATTCTTTCCTGAGTGTCTGGCTGGGGGGCCTTGCCCACATGCTCAGGGTTGAACTGATTTCCTTCCTAACCCCAAATATGGCGTTTTCCTCCAGGACAGATTGGCAGAGACCCTGGAGTGGGGGGTTCTCCTTCCTCTGCAGCCTGGGGCACGGGTCACTTGCTGGTTTGAACTACAGTAAATGGTGGATTCTCTGTAACTTGAAGATTTTAAACCATGATTTGAGGACTTCAGTAACTAAGCCAGAGGTCATGGGAACAATAAAAAAACTTCAGATCCAGACTCCAGCGAGAGACTGTTGAATTGGAATTCATTTGCAAATTGGATACAATTAACTTAGGCTTGAATAGAGACTGGGGGTGGCTAAGTCATTATGCAAGGTAACCTATTTCCCCTTGTTTTTTCCTACCCCCCGCCCCCTCAGACGTTCTTGTTAAACCCTGGATTTGTGCTGGAAATGGCCCAACTTGATTATCATACACATTGTAAGGAGAGTGATCACTTTAGATAAGCTATTACCAGCAGGAGAGTGGGGTGGGGGGAGGTATTTTTTCATGCTTTGTGTGTATAAAAAGATCTTCTACACTTTCCACAGCATGCATCCGATGAAGTGAGCTGTAGCTCACGAAAGCTTATGCTCAAATAAATTGGTTAGTCTCTAAGGTGCCACAAGTCCTCCTTTTCTTTTTGCGAATACAGACTAACATGGCTGTTACTCTGAAACCTGGGAATGGGTGGGTGAGGTTCTGAGGCCAGCGATGTGCAGGCGGTCAGACGAGATGATCCCGGCTGGCCTATGAGTCTCTCAACAAAAATCGCTCTATCTCTGAGGTAGAGAGTAACAAATTAACACCAGCAATAACATGAGCTAAAGAAGCTGAGAGTCACTTACCTGTTTCAGCCGTAGGTACAAGGAAACACGCAGTCAAGTGGATTGATGCACCTACCGAGAGGAGCTATTTTATAAGGCTTATGAGACCTGGGAAATAGACAGTGAATTTGCATGAGGACCAGATTGTTTCACAACCACTGCTGACAATTCCTTAGTACCGGTTGAAGTCATCATTCATCAGAGACACCTCTCTCTCGGGAGTGGGAGATTATTAATTCTATAGAAACCCCGCCTAATCTATTCACCACTAGTTAATTCATTTATAATCCTCTCAGCCTGACCTGGGGCAACGATCCTACTGAAATCAGTGCTGAGCCTAGGCGGAAAGTCTGATCAGACCTTGTCCAATCTTAGTAATACTTCATAAGTTTGCTTAAACTTCAGGAGTTCCTGCTCTTGCGATGTACACTCCTTGGACCAGATCCTGAGCTGGCGTAAATCAGCACAACTCTGTTGAAATGGCATCCGTATGGTGCTAAAGACACATACCATGGGCAGGATTCATCATTGCCTCAGACTCCCTTATGCCTGTAACTGTCCCCCAGTGAATTCCCCCAAGATCCTGTGCTCTCTGCCACCTCTTCCTTGAAAACATGGAGGAAGAGAAGGGAAGGGGGAATGGCTTGTGATGAAGGTGTTTCATTAGGGCTGTGAGCAGCCAATTCAAGGTAGGACAGTCCCTTATGCTGTGCTAAACAGCTCCAGGGGCTAACGAGTCCCCCTTCCCCACAGGAAAGCTGAAAAGAATACTTCCCCACTAAACAATTCCATCAAAACTTAGAACATAAGACTGGTCATTCTGGGTCAGACCAAAGGTCCATCTAGCTAAGTATCCTGTCTTCTGACAGTGGCCAATGCCAGGTGCCCCAGAGGGAATGAACAGAACAGGTCATCATCAAGTGATCCATTCCCTGTCGTCCATTCCCAGCTTCTGTCAAACGGAGGCTTGGGACACCATCCCTGTCCATCTTGGCAAATAGCCATTGATGGATCCATGCTTCATGAACTTATCTCATTCTTTTTTGAACCCTGTTAGAGTCTTGGCTTTCACAACATCCTCTGGCAAGGAGTTCCATAGGTTGATTGTGCATTGTGTGAAAAAATACTTCCTTTTGCTTGTTTTAAATCTGCTGCCTACTAATTTCATTTGGTACCCCTTAGTTCTTGTGTTATGAGGAGTAAATAACACTTCCTTATTTACTTTCTCCACACCAGTCATGATTTTATAGACCTCAATCATATCACCCCTTAGCTGTCTCTTTTCCAAGTTGAAAAGTCCCAGTCTTATTAATCTCTCCTCATATGGCAGCCATTTCATACCCCCTTTTTTCTCCCTTGTCATCAAAAATTTTCTGTGAAATGTTTGGGGTCTTAACTGAATAAAACAAAAACATCCAGTTTAAAATGTGCTTTGGGTTGTTTAAATATTTGTAGTTTTCAAAATTTTTGCTTTATTAATGAAAACACAGGATTTTGGGGACAATTTCTGCCTCCCCAATCAAAAAAACATTTTTTGATTAAAAAAAATCTTTTGAACGAAAAGTTATAAGCAGCTCTAGGGGGGGAAAAAGTGAAGCCGTATTTGTGCCTTCCTCCATCCTACACCTGGGTGTGCAAACCTATGAACCAAATTCTGCCCTCAGTTACACTTGTGCAAGCCCATGGTTTCCATAGGGTTGGGGAAGGGCTGCTGATAATGGCAAACCAGCATTGCCCTGTCACCCAGCCCCAATCCATATCCGGTAAATCAAGGTCTCCTCTGCTTAAACAGTATTAGTCACATCCTAACTTACCAAAGGAGCAGAGAGCACCCATAACTTCCCTGGGAATCAGTGAGAGCGCCACACCTCTGAAAACCAGGCCTCTTATTTTAACCAGTCCTATTAATCTTTGAGTCGGGACAATAGAAGTTCACTGATGGATCCCAAAGTGCTGAAACCTTCAGCAGGAAATGGACCTATCTTTATGGAAGAAGTAATCAAAATAGGGTCATATCCTTTGACTTCCCTGTAATAGTCTTGAAGTTAGATAGATAGATAGATAAATATAATTTCATAAATTCCTGACTGGCTAGAAAGACAAGTGGATTGCATAGAGAGACAAATTGTCTTAGGTTATGGGAGATAACATGGGAAGGTCCATCACTGGGACACAAGAGCATCTGACATCAAAAGAAAAGACGTTTAGTCTTTTTCTAAAAATAGAAAATTATATTTTAGGTTTTGAAAATGTCTTATCACCACAGGTACAATTCTCCCCCCTTTTCTAAGGTGAAAGGTGATAGAAGCCCACAAGGTTTTCCATTCTATTTAGGTATTTATATGTTCCATCAGCACCACAACATCTGACCAACTCATAGACACGAATGCCCTTAGCCTCGCACCACTGTTGTGAAACAGAGAAGTGCTCCTGCCCACATTTTACAGATGGGGAAACTGAGCAACTGAAAGATGAAGTGACATGCCCAAGGTCACACAGCGAGTCTTCGGCAGAACCCAGGAGCTCCTTTGGCAGGAATGAACCCAGGAGTCCTGACTCCCAGGCCAGTAACTTAACCACAAACCTTTTCATCTGATATGACATCCAATCCATCCTGCAGCATTTTAGCTGGACTTTTCAACATCTCAAACTCTTTGATTTCTTGAACCAATCTTGGAAGACCGAGAACCAGATCCTCCTCTCACTTATGCTAGAACCAAATCAGGAGTCACTTCAATGAATTCAATGGCAAATGGCCCAGGGAAGTGAGGTTTCCCCCTGCCCCCCGAGATTTCTAAACACAGACACATTTAAACAACTGTGGCCAGGTCCCTCTCTTGGGTAAAATGACAGAGCTCCATTGACTCCAATGAAGCTATGTCAATGTCAACCAGCTGAAGATCTGGCCCATTGACTTCAATGGAGCTGCGCTGATGCTGTGGGGGTAAGGGGGCTCCCATTTTATCACCCGTTTTTATCACTTTTGTAACTGTTCCCCTTCGGATTAGTCAGGGAGGAGATTAGAATAAATTATACAACACTCACTGGAACTTCAGAACATCAGGTCAGTTGAGGAAATACTTGAGTCTTGTGGGTTGGAACAAGTGAGCCCATCATTCATGTGGATTGTCTCATATCCAGAAGGCAGGGCTTGGAAACCATATAAAAGTCCTCTCACCTCCCAGTTCCATAATCCACTTGACTTCTGCAGGTTCCTTCTTCTTGGGCAGTTGGGTAAGTCTGATCCTACAGATTCTTTTCGCTTTACTTTTGAGCTAAGGTTATCACAGCCTGGTGTCCTGTCCATTGGGGGAAATTTTAAAATCTTAATTCAACTCAGCATTGAATTGGGTGGCAGCACAGAGAGGAGAGGTTAAAAATATCCTTAGCTAACTCCACTTGGATTTGGCTCTAGATGTTAAAATATCTGGAGGTACATATGTGAAACTTTCCTTGGTATGCCTAGATTGATCCTAGAAATATAAGAACATATAAGGATTTGCCATTAGACAACAGATCCATCCAAGTTTGTAGTTAATTGCAAAGTTGTTGTAGCCTTGTTGGCCCCAGGATAAGCAGAGACAAGGTGGGTCAGGTCATATCTTTTCTTAGACCCCACCCTCTGCTGGTGGAAGGTATCTGATGCTTCTTAGGTAGCAGGAAATCTCCCACCATTCATCTGTGCAGTTGTGTATTGCAGCACTAGGAGAACCTCCCTCTGGTCTGATGTGACCAGGGTATGCCTTGCTCTTTGAAGCACTGGGTGTGAGTGCAGTCGATTTTGCTTGCTCCATCTGCATGTGTTATGAGTGGCCGCACAACTGTCCATCCCTTCTAGAAGCCACTACCGGCGAATGTCACTGGGGGTGCACGCACCACTGGCATCATGCTTGTTCTCACTAACTCTTTGCACAACCGCTTGTGAGTACCATGGGTGTCATTCTCCTTTCACTTACACCATCTGAAATCCAAAGGGGCACCAATAAAGTGACACTGATGTAAACACAGAGGAAGAGGAGAATCAGGCTCCATGTATTCACCATTGAGAAATTCAGTATTATAGTGTGCTAGCAATTGGAGGGGGGGATATTTTGCTCTGGTTTCTTTACTCATTCTCCTTTCAGCTGGGCTTTAGATAAGCAAAAGGAACATGCATAGATACAGAAAGATACTGAAAAGAGTGGGGTCCTGAGTTCATTGGGAGGAGGAGCGAGGGGGGAAAAGGCAATTTCATTGGAAACATTGAAATCAGCTGCTGTTTGAAGGAGTTTGTAGTGGGAGCTGGAAGAGGCTTGTCCAGGATGCACAGAAAAAAGAGAAGGGAAAATGAGTGAGAGTAGGAATCAGAAGGCACGATGAAAAGAAGAAAGTGGGTGAAATAAGTGATGGGTTGGCATCAAAAGGCGGAAGAGAGAATAAAGACAAGGGCATTCTAACAGATTATTAGGGTCCCCCAATCCACTGGGAGGTTGGCTCCTATTCTTACTGCATTTACATAGCATGTGTTAATACACTCTGGTGCTTCTTTTAGATTATCCTGTATTGGAACAAAGATGTCTCTTGACCAAGACCAGCAGCAATGCAAGCAAGGCACCACCCTGCCGCCGGCACTCTGTAAAGGAAACCCGAAAGAGTGCCCAGAAATTGTGCCGTGTCCAGAGCCGGTGAAATGTCCTGAGCCAATACCATGTTGTCCAGAGAAGCCGCCATGCAATGAACCATCAGTCCCAGTTCTTCTTCCATGCCCCGAGCCAATACCATGTCCTCAGGAGAAAGAGCAGTGCAAGTTGCCACCAGTCCATATTCCTCCTCCATGCCCTGAGCTAATACCATGTTGTCCAGAGAAGCCGCCATGTAAGGAACAATCAGTCCCAGTTCCTCCTCCATGCCCCGAGCCAATACCATGTCCACAGGAGAAGCAGCAGTGCAAGTTCCCATCAGTCCATATTCCTCCTCTATGCCCCGAGCCAATACCATGTTGCCCAGAGAAGCCACCATGCAAGGAACCACCAGTCCCAGTTACTCCTCCATGCCCTGAGCCAGTGAAATGCCCACCTTGTGTGAAGACGTGCCCACCCATTGAACAGCAACAATGCAAGCAGCAATGCCAGTTGCCACCCAATTGGAAGTAACCTGCAAATAACAAGGAACATCACGGAACGAAAAGCAGAGTGCAAATTCATGGCACTAATTCCTGTGGCTTCTCGTCGGTCATCTGACCTCATCCCCTCATTTCTTTAAGGGTACTCTGTTCTCCTAATAAGTGACAAGGTGTTTCTAGCTTTTTTTTTTGATGCGCTGCTAGAAAAAGGTACTTCCGATAGAAATTGTATAAAAGATGCTTTGAAGATCTAAAATCATTCTTCTCTCCTCCTTCTTTTGAACCTCACAGAGCTGAAGCAGGTGATGCTGAGGGAGGTTGGAACCAGGACTGCCTAAGCTGATGTTTAAACTTAACTTGACAACAGGTAGGCAGCCGGTTAGCCAAGACCACTGTCCATCATGATGACTGGTACTGTCTCATTGTTTTCTTGTGCTCCCCCAGCTGTCTGTCTGGATCCATGTGCTGTCCTTTGTCATATACTTACACTGTAAGCTCCTTGGGGCAGAGACAGACTTTTAGTTCTGTGTTTGTACTGTGCCTAGCACCATGGAGTCCTGACCCCTGACTGAGGCTCCGAGGCATTACCACAATACAAATAATAAATTATAATAATGCCTGGACTAGAACAGAGGATTTTCCAGACATTACAAATTCACAGTCCTAAATTTCTCATCTAATGGAAATTACACCAGAATAGATAAGGCACAAAGATTCCTATGTTGACCTCTAGTCCCATAAGAAATCTACTTTATTGAATTGCAAGTCCCCTCCATTAAAAAAAAGTCCCACAACTTCAGAGCCATTTGTCCACGAATAAGTTATATCAGCTTTTCCAAGACACCAAAACAACAACTCAACCTGCAAGCAGTGAGGGGAAAGACCTTGATTAGGGGAAAGACCTAACCCATGCTCATTCCACAAGAACTCAACCTTAGTGCATGGCTTCCATCGACTAACTGTACAGAATGATGCATGACATGTATACGCTCTGCTATCTGAGTTAAAACCTTGGCTGTGTGTTCCCATACTCTGTAACAATGATGTTGTTGATGTACTCTGTACTTGTCCGTAATCATCCTGTGTATGTTGTTGGTATTGTAGCCATAATTGCTTTCACTGTGAATTTCAACAATAAAAAAACCAAAATAACATAATCGGTTATGGACAGACTCTTTGTTAAATAATTCTACCTACAAAATCTCTAAAGAAATAGAAAAAGAAGTTCACCTTGAAATACTGATTGATTGTTAAGTGAGAAAGGACTCAGAGGGTGCATAGATTTTAAAGGCTAGAAGGGGCCGTTCTGATCCTGTGGTCTGGCATTTTGCATAGCACAGACCAGGGATTTTCCCCCAGTGATCGCAGCATTGAGCCCTGTAACTTGCAATTGAATTAAAGCATAGAGAGACACTCCCTGTACCTGCTGAATTAATGAGATCATCACAAATGAAGGCAAGTTAAATTAATAAGGAGCTGATTCACCTGATCCTCCGGCATCTCATATGGTCACACTCGTGCAAAAGGGGAATGAAAAGTGGCCAAACCAGACTGGTCGCCTGGTTACACTCACTTTGCAGTGGTGAAAATGACTGTGGAAAGTGCAGGTCAATGCAGAATCTGTTTGAAAGGATTCCCTCTTGGGGTCTGGTCAATCCCAGTTGCTTACCATGGGTAGGATGTCACCAAGATTATTCCTCAGCTGGCCCATATGCTCTTTACCCCCCTTCCCCATTCTCTACCTAAAGATAGATGCTGCCAGTGCTGAGGGAATATCAGTCAGTTGTAGGGTTGCCAACTTTCTGTTTGCACAAAACTGAACACCCCTGCGCCACCCTTGACCTGATGCCCCCTCCCCCGCCCTGCCCCTTCGCCAAGGCTCCAACTCCCACTGGCTCCATCCCCCCTCCCTCCATTGCTCGCTATCCCACACCCTCGTTCACTTTCACCAGGCTGGGGCAAGGGCTTGAGGTGCGGGAGGGGGGGTGAGGGTTCCGGCCAGGGGTGTGGGCTCTGGGGTGGCATGAGGTACGGGGGGGGTTGGGTGAAGGAAAGGGCTCTAGGATGGGGCAGGGGTGGTGGTGTGGGATGGCGGTATGGGTTGTGGGGGGTGCAGGCTCTGGGTTAGGGTTAGGGTTAGGTTTTGTGGATTACGGTTCCCGGCCAATGGGAACAATGGAGCCAGCACTCGGGGCAGGAACAGTGCCTTTTCAACCAGGCATTACGGTCCAAAACCAAAGGCCTGGCAACCCTAGTCAGTTTACACCGACATTGGCAGGCTTCCCAGCTCCATAAAAAAATTAAGACCTTACTGCAAATTTCTGAGTCCTCCCCCATCCAGTAGTAAGCTGCAGATGTCCAAAACCCCAAACTTGTCTCTTTTGTAGTTAAACACCCATAGATATTAGTTAGCCCTGTGTTTAGAAACTTTCTTTATGTGTAGGTGTAATTACAAAAGACCTGCACAGACTGCTCCAGTAACTAGGGCACAGGTGTGGGGAGGTGAGGGCTCCGGCTGGGGGTGTGGGTTCTGAGGTGGGGCTAGGGTTTAGAGAGGTTTGGGGTGCAGGAGGGTGCTCCAGGCTGGGATCAAGGGGTTTGGAGTGCGGAAGGGGGTTCAGTTTGGGGCAGGGGTTGGGGGACAGGAGGAGGCTTGTTGGATCATATTAAAGAAGTTCTGTATTAAAATCACAAATGATTTTGATTCCTTTAGTTTAAATTCCAGGGTATTACTAATTCAGAGGTCTCTTGGTTTTTGGTACTGTTTCTCTCCCTCTCTGTGTGAAACTTGCAAGCTGCTAATTTCATTAATACACTCTAAGACAGAGTCTGTTCTCAAAGCAATTCTTTGTAAGAACAACAACTACTCACACAGAGAGAGACTCAAAGCAACACTCTGTAATAACAGAAACAGCACCCAGAGACTCCCCGCCCTTTTGTTGTATTCATCTCGCTTTGTTAAGAATTGTGATTAAAATAGAGATAGAGGATGTATGTGGATGGATGCTTGGTGTGGATAATAACTGAATGATCAGGGAGGTGCCAGCCTAAGAATCCAGTGTCCATTGGCTGAAGAAGGCGTCAAGTGGAAATAACCAGAGGACCCCCAGGGGGCAGACTGGAATCCACCCAACAGCCTCAAGAATGGGAGAACCAAAGAACAAGATAACATCTGGCAGCACAGAGCCGTCAGGAATGTGCCATCTGCTGATTGATTCAGCAACAGCATGATGAAGCAATTCCCATAGACTGGCATAGGAAGAAATTCCTATAAAAATGGACTCTAGAAAGTGAGAACTTTGGGGTCTGATTCTGCAAACCAACTTCCAGGAACATTAGATGAGCATCTGACGAGGCCCTGCTCCCTCCTTATGTCCAGGCCACCTGGCCAGTGGCTTGGCATGAGCAACTCTAAGGCTGGTAACTATGATAACAACCTTGCAGAACCTGTGTGTGTGTGTATGAATGAATGTGTGAATAAATATGAGATTGAATGGACTGTTATAGCTGTAACTAACTGCTTACTAGGATTCTTTCTGTATTCACAATAAATGTGGTATTTTGCCTTTTCCCCTTTAATAAGATCCGGCTGGTTTTTATTTTATTGGTATAACAGGCTCAGTGGTGAAGTCTCTAGGTGACGCTTACCTCAAGCAGCTCCCAGAAGCAGCGGCATGTGTCTTCTCTGGCTCCTATGTGATGGAGGCAGTGTGCAGGGCAGATCCCCTGGCTGCCCCTATGCGTAGGAGCTGAAGGGGGGGCCATGCCACTGCTTCCAGGAGCCTCATGGAGCAGCCCCAGACCCTGCTCCCAAGCTGGGGTGCCAGTGGAAGCTCAAGGGGCTGATAAAAATGGCTGGTGGGCTGGATCTGACCTTTGGGCCGTAGTTTGCCCACCCCTGTTTTAGAAGGTCAAGCAGTGCTGGACCTCTAATGCAAACCCTTCCCATTGACCCATTCCCTAATGAAAGAGCTAGGCATGTCAGCGGGCGCTGCTTTGACCATGCGTAGAGTGCACGGTGCTCCGGCAATCTCTAACTAACCTCACAGCCCAAAGGGACCCTTAGAAGTTGGATGGCAGGATTTTGATTTTTTCCCAAGTATTGGGTTGTTTGTAAAATAAATTCTCAGTGAAGGCTTTTGGTGAAAACATTTTTTTTTAGTCTTTGTTTGTTCTGGAGTTCTACATTGGGTTTTGTATTCATGATTTTGATTGGTCGTCTGCGTTAAGGGGGGATTTCTTGCAAAATTGAAAAAAATTCATTGTCCAAAACTACTCATTTTAAAAATGGAAAAAAAAAGATTAAAAAATTCCATGGAGAATTTGGAAAACAACCAACCTCTGTATTATTAAAAAACCAACCAACAAACAAAAATCCCTAGTGAAATTTTTGAAATTTGCAAAAAAATTGTTTATTTCCTACAAGCATTCTGGCAAATGCATTTCTTTATCAGAAAATGAATGACCGCCAAATTAAAGTACAATTCAGTACAACAACCTGCTCACTTTCTTTTCAATAGGAGACAACTGAGAGGCCTGTAAATCCAAAATGATTTTTTAGTATTTGCCTGATCTACAATTATTTGTGCTACCCACAGAAAAGGTCACTCATTCACCTAGACATTTCCATTGACACATTTAAATTCTAACACTTTTTTTCTTGTTAACATTGATTGTAAGTGAGCCAAGAATTCAATATTCCTATTTCTTTGTGTAAGCAGAGTCAGGATGAGCTCCACCCTGACATCTGGTGGTGAGGTGTGGAAAAGAACTTCAGGGGCCAATCTCATTTGCATAGGCACACCCACTCCGCCTAGAATGAGGCCATAGCTGCCCAAATGGTCACTTTGGCTGCCGTGGGATCCCCAGCGTCTCTGTTATTGGGGCAGGAAGAATAAATTGTTATTACCCTGATTATGGGAATCAAGGACAGTGGAACTGTACTTGGCCTTTTGTTATGATGGAGGGACTCGCCATCAACTAAGTAGCACTCGCTAGGCAAGGGACATAGGTTCCAAAATTGAGAGAGGCTGGGGGATAGGTATTAATACTTGGTGGTATGGGTTTCCTGGTGAGGGCCTTACATGCTAATTGCACTTCCTCCTCTCTCCACTGTGGAATATCAGAGCTAATTTTGATTCCATTAGGGTCTAGTTACAGGCTGCTGAGCTGAATTCCCTTTGGGCTAATGGTGCACCAGCACTGAGGCTCCCCTACTACAAGCTGAAATCACAAAAGAGCTGAACCGCCTAAGAGCTGAAATCACTGAGTGTTGTGTTAAGTAGTGGGGGGGCCTGAAGATATATGGTGGAGCAGTTTGCGGGATGCAGAGCAGAGCGGCGGGTGGAGCAGAGCTGTTTGTTGGATGCCTAGAGCAGCTCATGGGGCGGCTGGCAGAGTGGAGCCCCATGGAGAGGTGGGGCCATCAGCTTTGGACCATGTAAGGTGTCCCTTAACGCGCCCCCCCCCCCAAATCTCCACCCAGGTTGGGAGGTAAAACTCTGCAGATAAACTTTCAAACTCTGGGGCTGTCCTGACCAGGGACAGAGACTTTTGGGTTGTTGGACTTTTGGGACTTTGGGTGATTTTGGGTTGCTGGACTCAAGAACCAAAGGGAAAGGACACGACCCAATTTGCTTGGGGTGGGTTTTTTTGCTCATGGGTTGTGTTATGAATCCTGTTGGTGGTGTTTCCCCAACCTAATGTCACATTGTTTCTCTCTGTTATTAAAAGGCTTTTTGCTACACTCAGACTATGTACTTGCGAGAGCTGAAGTATTGCCTCTTGGAGGCGCCCAGCGGGGTGGTATATATTTGTCCCAGGTCACTGGGTGGGGGCTCGAGCCGGTTTTGTATTGTGTTATTGGAATGGGTCCCCTAGATATTGAACCTGGCCCTTGTTGCTGCCAACTCTGACAGGCAGAAGGCTTACATTTCTTTGTTCAACCTATGTTGGCCTTAACAATTAAGGGTTTTTTTTAAGAGAAACAAGCTGCAGGGTTTAAGGCAGTCTCGAAGTATTAGAGATCAGGGTGACACCATTCACAGGGGATGGGTCAGGGGGCAAATTTATCCCACATCTGCCCACTGTGGGGTTCATACACCTTCTTCTGAAGCAGGTGGTGTTGGCCGCTGTTGAAGGCAGGATACTGGGCTAAGGGACCTGGGGGGTCTCATCCAGTCTGGCAATTACTGTGCTCCTATGTGAAACTGGATCTCAGAGAAATAGTTGGAATGGGGATCAGAGAAAAAGTACAAGAAAGAGCAGGAGACAGATAATGATCTTAATTGAAATTTTATTGTTGCACGTCCACAATTAAGAATCAGATGGAAAAGAGGATAATGACATGTCTGCAATGCTGGATGCCCATTGAGTAGAAGCGAGGAGTACATCGCTCCCGGCTGAACGGTATATCTCAGGGCTACATCATCAGCTCATTGCAAGCCTCGGGATACGAATGAAAGATTTAGCATAACAAGGCAGAGCTCTGAAGGAAATGCTTCTTCGGCTGAGAACATGAGCTAAGCAAGTCATGAGAGAGGGGACTCATCTGCAGTCTGTGCTTGTTGCTGGCTTTTTGTTTCATTGTGGTAGCTCAGAGGATGTTAGCAGTGCTTCCAGTCTTGGGACTGCTGTGGAGGGGGGCATTTGGGAGGGCAGGGATCCTTGCATGGTGGAGGGCATTGCTCCTGGCATTTCGAAGGCTTGCAGGGCTCCTTGCATGGTGGAGGGCATTTCTCCTGGCATTTTGGAGGAGGTGGGCAGGTCTGTTTACACTGCTGCTGATCGGAAGACATCTTTCAATGATCTAGGTAAACCTGAAAGAAAAATGGCATGTCTTTTCAGCAGGTACCAAACATAGCACGATGCGCCTTTGCCTGCTTTCACAGATTCATTCAGTCCCTCATCCGGTTTTGCAATCTGAACAGGCTTTAAGCTGCAGCTTGATATTAGCAATGGGGACCTGGGGATCCAGCAATTGTCTTTCAAGAAACAGAAAGCCAAAAAAAAGCCCAACCCTGAATATAATTCATTTTACTGCCATCTTCGACAGAAAGAGGGTTGTTGTTTTTTTAAATAAAAGCAAATACATTTCAACATTTGGGGGGCGGGGGACTCACAAAAATGGGAAATTATCCCAAGTTGAACCCTGCAAGATGGAACAATTTTGAATTTTTTCACAAAATTGTTTTTCCGTTTTTCTACCAGCTCTACCTAACCACCCTTTATCTCAGTTCCCCATTGCTGAGAGAGGCCTGTTATTCCTTCCTTCCTTCAGCATTTGTGTGTTTCGTTTGAGAGCACTTTGCGTTAGGCACTGCCTGGCACGGTGCGTATGGACAATGCCTCCCACAAAAGTGCCCTCATCTTGTTGGGAGCATCTAGGTGGAACCATAATAACAATAATAAAAAACATGGACCATTTCTACAGAAGATACATGGGAAATGGAAACCATTTCTAAAAGGACAACCACTGAACAGAACGGACAGCAATCCCACCATTGCATTGGCAATGGAGGTCGTGGGACACAAGATGGGGCGGGCTCTGAGTAGCTACAGTGAATTCTTTCCTGAGTGTCTGGCTGGGGGGCCTTGCCCACATGCTCAGGGTTGAACTGATTTCCTTCCTAACCCCAAATATGGCGTTTTCCTCCAGGACAGATTGGCAGAGACCCTGGAGTGGGGGGTTCTCCTTCCTCTGCAGCCTGGGGCACGGGTCACTTGCTGGTTTGAACTACAGTAAATGGTGGATTCTCTGTAACTTGAAGATTTTAAACCATGATTTGAGGACTTCAGTAACTAAGCCAGAGGTCATGGGAACAATAAAAAAACTTCAAATCCAGACTCCAGCGAGAGACTGTTGAATTGGAATTCATTTGCAAATTGGATACAATTAACTTAGGCTTGAATAGAGACTGGGAGTGGCTAAGTCATTATGCAAGGTAACCTATTTCCCCTTGTTTTTTCCTACCCCCCGCCCCCTCAGACGTTCTTGTTAAACCCTGGATTTGGCCCAACTTGATTATCATACACATTGTAAGGAGAGTGATCACTTTAGATAAGCTATTACCAGCAGGAGAGTGGGGTGGGGGGAGGTATTTTTTCATGCTTTGTGTGTATAAAAAGATCTTCTACACTTTCCACAGCATGCATCCGATGAAGTGAGCTGTAGCTCACGAAAGCTTATGCTCAAATAAATTGGTTAGTCTCTAAGGTGCCACAAGTCCTCCTTTTCTTTTTGCGAATACAGACTAACACGGCTGTTACTCTGAAACCTGGGAATGGGTGGGTGAGGTTCTGAGGCCAGCGATGTGCAGGCGGTCAGACGAGATGATCCCGGCTGGCCTATGAGTCTCTCAACAAAAATCGCTCTATCTCTGAGGTAGAGAGTAACAAATTAACACCAGCAATAACATGAGCTAAAGAAGCTGAGAGTCACTTACCTGTTTCAGCCGTAGGTACAAGGAAATACGCAGTCAAGTGGATTGATGCACCTGCCGAGAGGAGCTATTTTATAAGGCTTATGAGACCTGGGAAATAGACAGTGAATTTGCATGAGGACCAGATTGTTTCACAACCACTGCTGACAATTCCTTAGTACCGGTTGAAGTCATCATTCATCAGAGACACCTCTCTCTCGGGAGTGGGAGATTATTAATTCTATAGAAACCCCGCCTAATCTATTCACCACTAGTTAATTCATTTATAATCCTCTCAGCCTGACCTGGGGCAACGATCCTACTGAAATCAGTGCTGAGCCTAGGCGGAAAGTCTGATCAGACCTTGTCCAATCTTAGTAATACTTCATAAGTTTGCTTAAACTTCAGGAGTTCCTGCTCTTGCGATGTACACTCCTTGGACCAGATCCTGAGCTGGCGTAAATCAGCACAACTCTGTTGAAATGGCATCCGTATGGTGCTAAAGACACATACCATGGGCAGGATTCATCATTGCCTCAGACTCCCTTATGCCTGTAACTGTCCCCCAGTGAATTCCCCCAAGATCCTGTGCTCTCTGCCACCTCTTCCTTGAAAACATGGAGGAAGAGAAGGGAAGGGGGAATGGCTTGTGATGAAGGTGTTTCATTAGGGCTGTGAGCAGCCCATTCAAGGTAGGACAGTCCCTTATGCTGTGCTAAACAGCTCCAGGGGCTAACGAGTCCCCCTTCCCCACAGGAAAGCTGAAAAGAATACTTCCCCACTAAACAATTCCATCAAAACTTAGAAATAAGACTGGTCATTCTGGGTCAGACCAAAGGTCCATCTAGCTAAGTATCCTGTCTTCTGACAGTGGCCAATGCCAGGTGCCCCAGAGGGAATGAACAGAACAGGTCATCATCAAGTGATCCATTCCCTGTCGTCCATTCCCAGCTTCTGCCAAACGGAGGCTCGGGACACCATCCCTGTCCATCTTGGCAAATAGCCATTGATGGATCCATGCTTCATGAACTTATCTCATTCTTTTTTGAACCCTGTTAGAGTCTTGGCTTTCACAACATCCTCTGGCAAGGAGTTCCATAGGTTGATTGTGCATTGTGTGAAAAAATACTTCCTTTTGCTTGTTTTAAATCTGCTGCCTACTAATTTCATTTGGTACTCCTTAGTTCTTGTGTTATGAGGAGTAAATAACACTTCCTTATTTACTTTCTCCACACCAGTCATGATTTTATAGACCTCAATCATATCACCCCTTAGCTGTCTCTTTTCCAAGTTGAAAAGTCCCAGTCTTATTAATCTCTCCTCATATGGCAGCCATTTCATACCCCCTTTTTTCTCCCTTGTCATCAAAAATTTTCTGTGAAATGTTTGGGGTCTTAACTGAATAAAACAAAAACATCCAGTTTAAAATGTGCTTTGGGTTGTTTAAATATTTGTAGTTTTCAAAATTTTTGCTTTATTAATGAAAACACAGGATTTTGGGGACAATTTCTGCCTCCCCAATCAAAAAAACATTTTTTGGTTAAAAAAAATCTTTTGAACGAAAAGTTATAAGCAGCTCTGGGGGGGGGAAAGTGAAGTCGTATTTGTGCCTTCCTCCATCCTACACCTTGGTGTGCAAACCTATGAACCAAATTCTGCCCTCAGTTACACCTGTGCAAGCCCATGGTTTCCATAGGGTTGGGGAAGGGCTGCTGATAATGGCAAACCAGCATTGCCCTGTCACCCAGCCCCAATCCATATCCGCTAAATCAAGGTCTCCTCTGCTTAAACAGTATTAGTCACATCCTAACTTACCAAAGGAGCAGGGAGCACCCATAACTTCCCTGGGAATCAGTGAGAGCGCCACACCTCTGAAAACCAGGCCTCTTATTTTAACCAGTCCTATTAATCTTTGAGTCGGGACAATAGAAGTTCACTGATGGATCCCAAAGTGCTGAAACCTTCAGCAGGAAATGGACCTATCTTTATGGAAGAAGTAATCAAAATAGGGTCATATCCTTTGACTTCCCTGTAATAGTCTTGAAGTTAGATAGATAGATAGATAAATATAATTTCATAAATTCCTGACTGGCTAGAAAGACAAGTGGATTGCATAGAGAGACAAATTGTCTTAGGTTATGGGAGATAACATGGGAAGGTCCATCACTGGGACACAAGAGCATCTGACATCAAAAGAAAAGACGTTTAGTCTTTTTCTAAAATAGAAAATTATATTTTAGGTTTTGAAAATGTCTTATCACCACAGGTACAATTCTCCCCCCTTTTCTAAGGTGAAAGGTGATAGAAGCCCACAAGGTTTTCCATTCTATTTAGGTATTTATATGTTCCATCAGCACCACAACATCTGACCAACTCATAGACACGAATGCCCTTAGCCTCGCACCACTGTTGTGAAACAGAGAAGTGCTCCTGCCCACATTTTACAGATGGGGAAACTGAGCAACTGAAAGATGAAGTGACATGCCCAAGGTCACACAGCGAGTCTTCGGCAGAACCCAGGAGCTCCTTTGGCAGGAATGAACCCAGGAGTCCTGACTCCCAGGCCAGTAACTTAACCACAAACCTTTTCATCTGATATGACATCCAATCCATCCTGCAGCATTTTAGCTGGACTTTTCAACATCTCAAACTCTTTGATTTCTTGAACCAATCTTGGAAGACCGAGAACCAGATCCTCCTCTCACTTATGCTAGAACCAAATCAGGAGTCACTTCAATGAATTCAATGGCAAATGGCCCAGGGAAGTGAGGTTTCCCCCTGCCCCCCGAGATTTCTAAACACAGACACATTTAAACAACTGTGGCCAGGTCCCTCTCTTGGGTAAAATGACAGAGCTCCATTGACTCCAATGAAGCTATGTCAATGTCAACCAGCTGAAGATCTGGCCCATTGACTTCAATGGAGCTGCGCTGATGCTGTGGGGGTAAGGGGGCTCCCATTTTATCACCCGTTTTTATCACTTTTGTAACTGTTCCCCTTCGGATTAGTCAGGGAGGAGATTAGAATAAATTATACAACACTCACTGGAACTTCAGAACATCAGGTCAGTTGAGGAAATACTTGAGTCTTGTGGGTTGGAACAAGTGAGCCCATCATTCATGTGGATTGTCTCATATCCAGAAGGCAGGGCTTGGAAACCATATAAAAGTCCTCTCACCTCCCAGTTCCATAATCCACTTGACTTCTGCAGGTTCCTTCTTCTTGGGCAGTTGGGTAAGTCTGATCCTACAGATTCTTTTCGCTTTACTTTTGAGCTAAGGTTATCACAGCCTGGTGTCCTGTCCATTGGGGGAAATTTTAAAATCTTAATTCAACTCAGCATTGAATTGGGTGGCAGCACAGAGAGGAGAGGTTAAAAATATCCTTAGCTAACTCCACTTGGATTTGGCTCTAGATGTTAAAATATCTGGAGGTACATATGTGAAACTTTCCTTGGTATGCCTAGATTGATCCTAGAAATATAAGAACATATAAGGATTTGCCATTAGACAACAGATCCATCCAAGTTTGTAGTTAATTGCAAAGTTGTTGTAGCCTTGTTGGCCCCAGGATAAGCAGAGACAAGGTGGGTCAGGTCATATCTTTTCTTAGACCCCACCCTCTGCTGGTGGAAGGTATCTGATGCTTCTTAGGTAGCAGGAAATCTCCCATCATTCATCTGTGCAGTTGTGTATTGCAGCACTAGGAGAACCTCCCTCTGGTCTGATGTGACCAGGGTATGCCTTGCTCTTTGAAGCACTGGGTGTGAGTGCAGTCGATTTTGCTTGCTCCATCTGCATGTGTTATGAGTGGCCGCACAACTGTCCATCCCTTCTAGAAGCCACTACCGGCGAATGTCACTGGGGGTGCACGCACCACTGGCATCATGCTTGTTCTCACTAACTCTTTGCACAACCGCTTGTGAGTACCGTGGGTGTCATTCTCCTTTCACTTACACCATCTGAAATCCAAAGGGGCACCAATAAAGTGACACTGATGTAAACACAGAGGAAGAGGAGAATCAGGCTCCATGTATTCACCATTGAGAAATTCAGTATTATAGTGTGCTAGCAATTGGAGGGGGGGATATTTTGCTCTGGTTTCTTTACTCATTCTCCTTTCAGCTGGGCTTTAGATAAGCAAAAGGAACATGCATAGATACAGAAAGATACTGAAAAGAGTGGGGTCCTGAGTTCATTGGGAGGAGGAGCGAGGGGGGAAAAGGCAATTTCATTGGAAACATTGAAATCAGCTGCTGTTTGAAGGAGTTTGTAGTGGGAGCTGGAAGAGGCTTGTCCAGGATGCACAGAAAAAAGAGAAGGGAAAATGAGTGAGAGTAGGAATCAGAAGGCACGATGAAAAGAAGAAAGTGGGTGAAATAAGTGATGGGTTGGCATCAAAAGGCGGAAGAGAGAATAAAGACAAGGGCATTCTAACAGATTATTAGGGTCCCCCAATCCACTGGGAGGTTGGCTCCTATTCTTACTGCATTTACATAGCATGTGTTAATACACTCTGGTGCTTCTTTTAGATTATCCTGTATTGGAACAAAGATGTCTCTTGACCAAGACCAGCAGCAATGCAAGCAAGGCACCACCCTGCCGCCGGCACTCTGTAAAGGAAACCCGAAAGAGTGCCCAGAAATTGTGCCGTGTCCAGAGCCGGTGAAATGTCCTGAGCCAATACCATGTTGTCCAGAGAAGCCGCCATGCAATGAACCATCAGTCCCAGTTCTTCTTCCATGCCCCGAGCCAATACCATGTCCTCAGGAGAAAGAGCAGTGCAAGTTGCCACCAGTCCATATTCCTCCTCCATGCCCTGAGCTAATACCATGTTGTCCAGAGAAGCCGCCATGTAAGGAACAATCAGTCCCAGTTCCTCCTCCATGCCCCGAGCCAATACCATGTCCACAGGAGAAGCAGCAGTGCAAGTTCCCATCAGTCCATATTCCTCCTCTATGCCCCGAGCCAATACCATGTTGCCCAGAGAAGCCACCATGCAAGGAACCACCAGTCCCAGTTACTCCTCCATGCCCTGAGCCAGTGAAATGCCCACCTTGTGTGAAGACGTGCCCACCCATTGAACAGCAACAATGCAAGCAGCAATGCCAGTTGCCACCCAATTGGAAGTAACCTGCAAATAACAAGGAACATCACGGAACGAAAAGCAGAGTGCAAATTCATGGCACTAATTCCTGTGGCTTCTCGTCGGTCATCTTACCTCATCCCCTCATTTCTTTAAGGGTACTCTGTTCTCCTAATAAGTGACAAGGTGTTTCTAGCTTTTTTTTTGATGCGCTGCTAGAAAAGGTTACTTCCGGTAGAAATTGTATAAAAGATGCTTTGAAGATCTAAAATCATTCTTCTCTCTTCGTTCTTTTGAATCTCACAGAGCTGAAGCAGGTGATGCTGAGGGAGGTTGGAACCAGGACTGCCTAAGCTGATGTTTAAACTTAACTTGACAACAGTTAGGCAGCCGGTTAGCCAAGACCACTGTCCATCATGATGACTGGTACTGTCTCATTGTTTTCTTGTGCTCCCCCAGCTGTCTGTCTGGATCCATGTGCTGTCCTTTGTCATATACTTACACTGTAAGCTCCTTGGGGCAGAGACAGACTTTTAGTTCTGTGTTTGTACTGTGCCTAGCACCATGGAGTCCTGACCCCTGACTGAGGCTCCGAGGCATTACCACAATACAAATAATAAATTATAATAATGCCTGGACTAGAACAGAGGATTTTCCAGACATTACAAATTCACAGTCCTAAATTTCTCATCTAATGGAAATTACACCAGAATAGATAAGGCACAAAGATTCCTATGTTGACCTCTAGTCCCATAAGAAATCTACTTTATTGAATTGCAAGTCCCCTCCATTAAAAAAAAGTCCCACAACTTCAGAGCCGTTTGTCCACGAATAAGTTATATCAACTTTTCCAAGACACCAAAACAACAACTCAACCTGCAAGCAGTGAGGGGAAAGACCTTGATTAGGGGAAAGACCTAACCCATGCTCATTCCACAAGAACTCAACCTTAGTGCATGGCTTCCATCGACTAACTGTACAGAATGATGCATGACATGTATACGCTCTGCTATCTGAGTTAAAACCTTGGCTGTGTGTTCCCATACTCTGTAACAATGATGTTGTTGATGTACTCTGTACTTGTCCGTAATCATCCTGTGTATGTTGTTGGTATTGTAGCCATAATTGCTTTCACTGTGAATTTCAACAATAAAAAAAACCAAAATAACATAATCGGTTATGGACAGACCCTTTGTTAAATAATTCTACCTACAAAATCTCTAAAGAAATAGAAAAAGAAGTTCACCTTGAAATACTGATTGATTGTTAAGTGAGAAAGGACTCGGAGGGTGCATAGATTTTAAAGGCTAGAAGGGGCCGTTCTGATCCTGTGGTCTGGCATTTTGCATAGCACAGACCAGGGATTTTCCCCCAGTGATCGCAGCATTGAGCCCTGTAACTTGCAATTGAATTAAAGCATAGAGAGACACTCCCTGTACCTGCTGAATTAATGAGATCATCACAAATGAAGGCAAGTTAAATTAATAAGGAGCTGATTCACCTGATCCTCTGACATCTCATATGGTCACACTTGTGCAAAAGGGGAATGAAAAGTGGCCAAACCAGACTGGTCGCCTGGTTACACTCACTTTGCAGTGGTGAAAATGACTGTGGAAAGTGCAGGTCAATGCAGAATCTGTTTGAAAGGATTCCCTCTTGGGGTCTGGTCAATCCCAATTGCTTACCAGGGGTAGGATGTCACCAAGATTATTCCTCAGCTGGCCCATACGCTCTTTACCCCCCTTCCCCATTCTCTACCTAAAGATAGATGCTGCCGGTGCTGAGGGAATATCAGTCAGTTGTAGGGTTGCCAACTTTCTGTTTGCACAAAACTGAACACCCCTGCGCCACCCTTGACCTGATGCCCCCTCCCCCGCCCTGCCCCTTCGCCAAGGCTCCAACTCCCACTGGCTCCATCCCCCCTCCCTCCATTGCTCGCTATCCCACACCCTCGTTCACTTTCACCAGGCTGGGGCAAGGGCTTGAGGTGCGGGAGGGGGGGTGAGGGTTCCGGCCACGGGTGTGGGCTCTGGGGTGGCATGAGGTATGGGGGGGGTTGGGTGAAGGAAAGGGCTCTAGGATGGGGCAGGGGTGGTGGTGTGGGATGGCGGTATGGGTTGTGGGGGGTGCAGGCTCTGGGTTAGGGTTAGGGTTAGGTTTTGTGGATTACGGTTCCCGGCCAATGGGAACAATGGAGCCAGCACTCGGGGCAGGAACAGTGCCTTTTCAACCAGGCATTACGGTCCAAAACCAAAGGCCTGGCAACCCTAGTCAGTTTACACCGACATTGGCAGGCTTCCCAGCTCCATAAAAAAATTAAGACCTTACTGCAAATTTCTGAGTCCTCCCCCATCCAGTAGTAAGCTGCAGATGTCCAAAACCCCAAACTTGTCTCTTTTGTAGTTAAACACCCATAGATATTAGTTAGCCCTGTGTTTAGAAACTTTCTTTATGTGTAGGTGTAATTACAAAAGACCTGCACAGACTGCTCCAGTAACTAGGGCACAGGTGTGGGGAGGTGAGGGCTCCGGCTGGGGGTGTGGGTTCTGAGGTGGGGCTAGGGTTTAGAGAGGTTTGGGGTGCAGGAGGGTGCTCCAGGCTGGGATCAAGGGGTTTGGAGTGCGGAAGGGGGTTCAGTTTGGGGCAGGGGTTGGGGGACAGGAGGAGGCTTGTTGAATCATATTAAAGAAGTTCTGTATTAAAATCACAAATGATTTTGATTCCTTTAGTTTAAATTCCAGGGTATTACTAATTCAGAGGTCTCTTGGTTTTTGGTACTGTTTCTCTCCCTCTCTGTGTGAAACTTGCAAGCTGCTAATTTCATTAATACACTCTAAGACAGAGTCTGTTCTCAAAGCAATTCTTTGTAAGAACAACAACTACTCACACAGAGAGAGACTCAAAGCAACACTCTGTAATAACAGAAACAGCACCCAGAGACTCCCCGCCCTTTTGTTGTATTCATCTCGCTTTGTTAAGAATTGTGATTAAAATAGAGATAGAGGATGTATGTGGATGGATGCTTGGTGTGGATAATAACTGAATGATCAGGGAGGTGCCAGCCTAAGAATCCAGTGTCCATTGGCTGAAGAAGGCGTCAAGTGGAAATAACCAGAGGACCCCCAGGGGGCAGACTGGAATCCACCCAACAGCCTCAAGAATGGGAGAACCAAAGAACAAGATAACATCTGGCAGCACAGAGCCGTCAGGAATGTGCCATCTGCTGATTGATTCAGCAACAGCATGATGAAGCAATTCCCATAGACGGGCATAGGAAGAAATTCCTATAAAAATGGACTCTAGAAAGTGAGAACTTTGGGGTCTGATTCTGCAAACCAACTTCCAGGAACATTAGATGAGCATCTGACGAGGCCCTGCTCCCTCCTCATGTCCAGGCCACCTGGCCAGTGGCTTGGCATGAGCAATTCTAAGGCTGGTAACTATGATAACAACCTTGCAGAACCTGTGTGTGTGTGTGTGTGTGTATGAATGAATGTGTGAATAAATATGAGATTGAATGGACTGTTATAGCTGTAACTAACTGCTTACTAGGATTCTTTCTGTATTCACAATAAATGTGGCATTTTGCCTTTTCCCCTTTAATAAGATCCTGCTGGTTTTTATTTTATTGGTATAACAGGCTCAGTGGTGAAGTCTCCAGGTGGCGCTTACCTCAAGCAGCTCCCAGAAGCAGCGGCATGTGTCTTCTCTGGCTCCTATGTGATGGAGGCAGTGTGCAGGGCAGATCCCCTGGCTGCCCCTATGCGTAGGAGCTGAAGGGGGGGCCATGCCACTGCTTCCAGGAGCCTCATGGAGCAGCCCCAGACCCTGCTCCCAAGCTGGGGTGCCAGTGGAAGCTCAAGGGGCTGATAAAAATGGCTGGTGGGCTGGATCTGGCCTTTGGGCCGTAGTTTGCCCACCCCTGTTTTAGAAGGTCAAGCAGTGCTGGACCTCTAATGCAAACCCTTCCCATTGACCCATTCCCTAATGAAAGAGCTAGGCATGTCAGCGGGCGCTGCTTTGACCATGCGTAGAGTGCACGGTGCTCCAGCAATCTCTAACTAACCTCACAGCCCAAAGGGACCCTTAGAAGTTGGATGGCAGGATTTTGATTTTTTCCCAAGTATTGGGTTGTTTGTAAAATAAATTCTCAGTGAAGACTTTTGGTGAAAACATTTTTTTTAGTCTTTGTTTGTTCTGGAGTTCTACATTGGGTTTTGTATTCATGATTTTGATTGGTCATCTGCGTTAAGGGGGGATTTCTTGTAAAATTGAAAAAAATTCGTTGTCCAAAACTACTCATTTTAAAAATGGAAAAAAAATAGATTAAAAAATTCCATGGAGAATTTGGAAAACAACCAACCTCTGTATTATTAAAAAACCAACCAACAAACAAAAATCCCTAGTGAAATTTTTGAAATTTGCAAAAAAATTGTTTATTTCCTACAAGCATTCTGGCAAATGCATTTCTTTATCAGAAAATGAATGACCGCCAAATTAAAGTACAATTCAGTACAACAACCTGCTCACTTTCTTTTCAATAGGAGAGAACTGAGAGGCCTGTAAATCCAAAATGATTTTTTAGTATTTGCCTGATCTACAATTATTTGTGCTACCCACAGAAAAGGTCACTCATTCACCTAGACATTTCCATTGACATGTTTAAATTCTTACACTTTTTTTCTTGTTAACTTTGATTGTAAGTGAGCCAAGAATTCACTATTCCTATTTCTTTGTGTAAGCAGAGTCAGGATGAGCTCCACCCTGACATCTGGTGGTGAGGTGTGGAAAAGAACTTCAGGGGCCAATCTCATTTGCATAGGCACACCCACTCCGCCTAGAATGAGGCCATAGCTGCCCAAATGGTCACTTTGGCTGCCGTGGGATCCCCAGCGTCTCTGTTATTGGGGCAGGAAGAATAAATTGTTATTACCCTGATTATGGGAATCAAGGACAGTGGAACTGTACTTGGCCTTTTGTTATGATGGAGGGACTCGCCATCAACTAAGTAGTACTCGCTAGGCAAGGGACATAGGTTCCAAAATTGAGAGAGGCTGGGGGATAGGTATTAATACTTGGTGGTATGGGTTCCCTGGTGAGGGCCTTACATGCTAATTGCACTTCCTCCTCTCTCCACTGTGGAATATCAGAGCTAATTTTGATTCCATTAGGGTCTAGTTACAGGCTGCTGAGCTGAATTCCCTTTGGGCTAATGGTGCACCAGCACTGAGGCTCCCCTACTACAAGCTGAAATCACAAAAGAGCTGAACCGCCTAAGAGCTGAAATCACTGAGTGTTGTGTTAAGTAGTGGGGGAGCCTGAAGATATATGGTGGAGCAGTTTGCGGGATGCAGAGCAGAGCGGCTGATTGAGCAGAGCTGTTTGTCAGATGCCTAGAGCAGCTCATGGGGTGGCTGGCAGAGTGGAGCCCCATGGAGAGGTGGGGCCATCAGCTTTGGACCATGTAAGGTGTCCCTTAACGTGCCCCCCCCCCAAATCTCCACCCAGGTTGGGAGGTAAAACTCTGCAGATAAACTTTCGAACTCTGGGGCTGTCCTGACCAGGGACAGAGACTTTTGGGTTGTTGGACTTTTGGGACTTTGGGTGATTTTGGGTTGCTGGACTCAAGAACCAAAGGGAAAGGACATGACCCAATTTGCTTGGGGTGGGTTTTTTTGCTCATGGGTTGTGTTATGAATCCTGTTGGTGGTGTTTCCCCAACCTAATGCCACATTGTTTCTCTCTCTTATTAAAAGGCTTTTTGCTACACTCAGACTATGTACTTGCGAGAGCTGAAGTATTGCCTCTTGGAGGCGCCCAGCGGGGTGGTATATATTTGTCCCAGGTCACTGGGTGGGGGCTCGAGCCGGTTTTCATTGTGTTATTGGAATGGGTCCCCTAGATATTGAACCTGGCCCTTGTTGCTGCCAACTCTGACAGGCAGAAGGGTTACATTTCTTTGTTCAGCCTATGTTGGCCTTAACAATCAAGGGTTTTTTTAAGAGAAACAAGCTGCAGGGTTTAAGGCAGTCTCGAAGTATTAGAGATCAGGGTGACACCATTCACAGGGGATGGGTCAGGGGGCAAATTTATCCCACATCTGCCCACTGTGGGGTTCATACACCTTCTTCTGAAGCAGGTGGTGTTGGCCGCTGTTGAAGGCAGGATACTGGGCTAAGGGACCTGGGGGGTCTCATCCAGTCTGGCAATTACTATGCTCCTATGTGAAACTGGATCTCAGAGAAATAGTTGGAATGGGGAACAGAGAAAAAGTACAAGAAAGAGCAGGAGACAGATAATGATCTTAATTGAAATTTTATTGTTGCACGTCCACAATTAAGAATCAGATGGAAAAGAGGATAATGACATGTCTGCAATGCTGGATGCCCATTGAGTAGAAGCGAGGAGTACATCGCTCCTGGCTGAACGGTATATCTCAGGGCTACATCATCAGCTCATTGCAAGCCTCGGGATACGAATGAAAGATTTAGCATAACAAGGCAGAGCTCTGAAGGAAATGCTTCTTCGGCTGAGAACATGAGCTAAGCAAGTCATGAGAGAGGAGACTCATCTGCAGTCTGTGCTTGTTGCTGGCTTTTTGTTTCATTGTGGTAGCTCAGAGGATGTTAGCAGTGCTTCCAGTCTTGGGACTGCTGTGGAGGGGGGCATTTGGGAGGGCAGGGATCCTTGCATGGTGGAGGGCATTGCTCCTGGCATTTCGAAGGCTTGCAGGGCTCCTTGCATGGTGGAGGGCATTTCTCCTGGCATTTTGGAGGAGGTGGGCAGGTCTGTTTACACTGCTGCTGATCGGAAGACATCTTTCAATGATCTAGGTAAACCTGAAAGAAAAATGGCATGTCTTTTCAGCAGGTACCAAACATAGCACGATGCGCCTTTGCCTGCTTTCACAGATTCATTCAGTCCCTCATCCGGTTTTGCAATCTGAACAGGCTTTAAGCTGCAGCTTGATATTAGCAATGGGGACCTGGGGATCCAGCAATTGTCTTTCAAGAAACAGAAAGCCAAAAAAAAGCCCAACCCTGAAGATAATTCATTTTACTGCCATCTTCGACAGAAAGAGGGTTGTTGTTTTTTTAAATAAAAGCAAATACATTTCAACATTTTTTGGGTGGGGGACTCACAAAAATGGGAAATTATCCCAAGTTGAACCCTGCAAGATGGAACAATTTTGAATTTTTTCACAAAATTGTTTTTCCGTTTTTCTACCAGCTCTACCTAATCACCCTTTATCTCAGTTCCCCATTGCTGAGAGAGGCCTGTTATTCCTTCCTTCCTTCAGCATTTGTGTGTTTCCTTTGAGAGCACTTTGCATTAGGCACTGCCTGGCACGGTGCGTATGGACAATGCCTCCCACAAAAGTGCCCTCATCTTGTTGGGAGCATCTAGGTGGAACCATAATAACAATAATAAAAAACATGGACCATTTCTACAGAAGATACATGGGAAATGGAAACCATTTCTAAAAGGACAACCACTGAACAGAACGGACAGCAATCCCACCATTGCATTGTCAATGGAGGTCGTGGGACACAAGATGGGGCGGGCTCTGAGTAGCTACAGTGAATTCTTTCCTGAGTGTCTGGCTGGGGGGCCTTGCCCACATGCTCAGGGTTGAACTGATTTCCTTCCTAACCCCAAATATGGCGTTTTCCTCCAGGACAGATTGGCAGAGACCCTGGAGTGGGGGTTCTCCTTCCTCTGCAGCCTGGGGCACGGGTCACTTGCTGGTTTGAACTACAGTAAATGGTGGATTCTCTGTAACTTGAAGATTTTAAACCATGATTTGAGGACTTCAGTAACTAAGCCAGAGGTCATAGGAACAATAAAAAAACTTCAAATCCAGACTCCAGCGAGAGAGTGTTGAATTGGAATTCATTTGCAAATTGGATACAATTAACTTAGGCTTGAATAGAGACTGGGAGTGGCTAAGTCATTATGCAAGGTAACCTATTTCCCCTTGTTTTTTCCTACCCCCCGCCCCCTCAGACGTTCTTGTTAAACCCTGGATTTGTGCTGGAAATGGCCCAACTTGATTATCATACACATTGTAAGGAGAGTGATCACTTTAGATAAGCTATTACCAGCAGGAGAGTGGGGTGGGGGGAGGTACTTTTTCATGCTTTGTGTGTATAAAAAGATCTTCTACACTTTCCACAGCATGCATCCGATGAAGTGAGCTGTAGCTCACGAAAGCTTATGCTCAAATAAATTGGTTAGTCTCTAAGGTGCCACAAGTCCTCCTTTTCTTTTTGCGAATACAGACTAACAGGGCTGTTACTCTGAAACCTGGGAATGGGTGGGTGAGGTTCTGAGGCCAGCGATGTGCAGGCGGTCAGACGAGATGATCCCGGCTGGCCTATGAGTCTCTCAACAAAAATCGTTCTATCTCTGAGGTAGAGAGTAACAAATTAACACCAGCAATAACATGAGCTAAAGAAGGTGAGAGTCACTTACCTGTTTCAGCTGTAGGTACAAGGAAACACGCAGTCAAGTGGATTGATGCACCTACCGAGAGGAGCTATTTTATAAGGCTTATGAGACCTGGGAAATAGACAGTGAATTTGCATGAGGACCAGATTGTTTCACAACCACTGCTGACAATTCCTTAGTACCGGTTGAAGTCATCATTCATCAGAGACACCTCTCTCTCGGGAGTGGGAGATTATTAATTCTATAGAAACCCCGCCTAATCTATTCACCACTAGTTAATTCATTTATAATTGTCTCAGCCTGACCTGGGGCAACGATCCTACTGAAATCAGTGCTGAGCCTAGGTGGAAAGTCTGATCAGACCTTGTCCAATCTTAGTAATACTTCATAAGTTTGCTTAAACAACAGGAGTTCCTGCTCTTGCGATGTACACTCCTTGGACCAGATCCTGAGCTGGCGTAAATCAGCACAACTCTGTTGAAATGGCATCTGTATGGTGCTAAAGATACATACCATGGGCAGGATTCATCATTGCCTCAGACTCTCTTATGCCTGTAACTGTCCTCCAGTGAATTCCCCCAAGATCCTGTGCTCTCTGCCACCTCTTCCTTGAAAACATGGAGGAAGAGAAGGGAAGGGGGAATGGCTTGTGAGGAAGGTGTTTCATTAGGGCTGTGAGCAGCCAATTCAAGGTAGGACAGTCCCTTATGCTGTGCTAAACAGCTCCAGGGGCTAACGAGTCCCCCTTCCCCACAGGAAAGCTGAAAAGAATACTTCCCCACTAAACAATTCCATCAAAACTTAGAACATAAGACTGGTCATTCTGGGTCAGACCAAAGGTCCATCTAGCTAAGTATCCTGTCTTCTGACAGTGGCCAATGCCAGGTGCCCCAGAGGGAATGAACAGAACAGGTCATCATCAAGTGATCCATTCCCTGTCGTCCATTCCCAGCTTCTGTCAAACGGAGGCTCGGGACACCATCCCTGTCCATCTTGGCAAATAGCCATTGATGGATCCATGCTTCATGAACTTATCTCATTCTTTTTTGAACCCTGTTAGAGTCTTGGCTTTCACAACATCCTCTGGCAAGGAGTTCCATAGGTTGATTGTGCATTGTGTGAAAAAATACTTCCTTTTGCTTGTTTTAAATCTGCTGCCTACTAATTTCATTTGGTACCCCTTAGTTCTTGTGTTATGAGGAGTAAATAACACTTCCTTATTTACTTTCTCCACACCAGTCATGATTTTATAGACCTCAATCATATCACCCCTTAGCTGTCTCTTTTCCAAGTTGAAAAGTCCCAGTCTTATTAATCTCTCCTCATATGGCAGCCATTTCATACCCCCTTTTTTCTCCCTTGTCATCAAAAATTTTCTGTGAAATGTTTGGGGTCTTAACTGAATAAAACAAAAACATCCAGTTTAAAATGTGCTTTGGGTTGTTTAAATATTTGTAGTTTTCAAAATTTTTGCTTTATTAATGAAAACACAGGATTTGGGGGACAATTTCTGCCTCCCCAATCAAAAAAACATTTTTTGATTAAAAAAAATCTTTTGAACGAAAAGTTATAAGCAGCTCTAGGGGGGGAAAAAGTGAAGCCGTATTTGTGCCTTCCTCCATCCTACACCTGGGTGTGCAAACCTATGAACCAAATTCTGCCCTCAGTTACACTTGTGCAAGCCCATGGTTTCCATAGGGTTGGGGAAGGGCTGCTGATAATGGCAAACCAGCATTGCCCTGTCACCCAGCCCCAATCCATATCCGCTAAATCAAGGTCTCCTCTGCTTAAACAGTATTAGTCACATCCTAACTTACCAAAGGAGCAGAGAGCACCCATAACTTCCCTGGGAATCAGTGAGAGCGCCACACCTCTGAAAACCAGGCCTCTTATTTTAACCAGTCCTATTAATCTTTGAGTCGGGACAATAGAAGTTCACTGATGGATCCCAAAGTGCTGAAACCTTCAGCAGGAAATGGACCTATCTTTATGGAAGAAGTAATCAAAATAGGGTCATATCCTTTGACTTCCCTGTAATAGTCTTGAAGTTAGATAGATAGATAGATAAATATAATTTCATAAATTCCTGACTGGCTAGAAAGACAAGTGGATTGCATAGAGAGACAAATTGTCTTAGGTTATGGGAGATAACATGGGAAGGTCCATCACTGGGACACAAGAGCATCTGACATCAAAAGAAAAGACGTTTAGTCTTTTTCTAAAAATAGAAAATTATATTTTAGGTTTTGAAAATGTCTTATCACCACAGGTACAATTCTCCCCCCTTTTCTAAGGTGAAAGGTGATAGAAGCCCACAAGGTTTTCCATTCTATTTAGGTATTTATATGTTGCATCAGCACCACAACATCTGACCAACTCATAGACATGAATGACCTTAGCCTCGCACCACTGTTGTGAAACAGAGAAGTACTCCTGCCCACATTTTACAGATGGGGAAACTGAGCAACTGAAAGATGAAGTGACATGCCCAAGGTCACACAGCGAGTCTTCGGCAGAACCCAGGAGCTCCTTTGGCAGGAATGAACCCAGGAGTCCTGACTCCCAGGCCAGTAACTTAACCACAAACCTTTTCATCTGATATGACATCCAATCCATCCTGCGGCATTTTAGCTGGACTTTTCAACATCTCAAGCTCTTCTATTTCTCGGACCAATTTTGAAAGACCAAGGACCAGATCCTCCTCTCACCTATGCTAGCCAAATCAGGAGTCACTTCAATGAATTCAATGGCAAATGGCCCAGGGAAGTGAGGTTTCCCCCTGCCCCCCGAGATTTCTAAACACAGACACATTTAAACAACTGTGGCCAGGTCCCTCTCTTGGGTAAAATGACAGAGCTCCATTGACTCCAATGAAGCTATGTCAATGTCAACCAGCTGAAGATCTGGCCCATTGACTTCAATGGAGCTGCGCTGATGCTGTGGGGGTACCGGGGCTCCCATTTTATCACCCGTTTTTATCACTTTTGTAACTGTTACCCTTCGGATTAGTCAGGGAGGAGATTAGAATAAATTATACAACACTCACTGGAACTTCAGAACATCAGGTCAGTTGAGGAAATACTTGAGTCTTGTGGGTTGGAACAAGTGAGCCCATCATTCATGTGGAATGTCTCATATCCAGAAGGCAGGGCTTGGAAACCATATAAAAGTCCTCTCACCTCCCAGTTCCATAATCCACTTGACTTCTGCAGGTTCCTTCTTCTTGGGCGGTTGGGTAAGTCTGATCCTACAGATTCTCTTTGCTTTACTTTTGAGCTAAGGTTATCACAGCCTGGTGTCCTGTCCATTGGGGGAAATTTTAGAATCTTAATTCAACTCAGCACTGAATTGGGTAGCAGCACAGAGAGGAGAGGTTAAAAATATCCTTAGCTAACTCCACTTGGATTTGGCTCTAGATGTTAAAATATCTGGAGGTACATATGTGAAACTTTCCTTGGTATGCCTAGATTGTTCCTAGAAATATAAGAACATATAAGGATTTGCCATTAGACAACAGATCCATCCAAGTTTGTAGTTATTTGCAAAGTTGTTGTAGCCTTGTTGGCCCCAGGATAAGCAGAGACAAGGTGGGTCAGGTCATATCTTTTCTTAGACCCCACCCTCTGCTGGTGGAAGGTATCTGATGCTTCTCAGGTAGCAGGAAATCTCCCATCATTCATCTGTGCAGTTGTGTATTGCAGCACTAGGAGAACCTCCCTCTGGTCTGATTTGACCAGGGTATGCCTTGCTCTTTGAAGCACTGGGTGTGAGTGCAGTCGATTTTGCTTGCTCCATCTGCATGTGTTATGAGTGGCCGCACAACTGTCCATCCCTTCTAGAAGCCACTACCGGCGAATGTCACTGGGGGTGCACGCACCACTGGCATCATGCTTGTTCTCACTAACTCTTTGCACAACCGCTTGTGAGTACCATGGGTGTCATTCTCCTTTCACTTACACCATCTGAAATCCAAAGGGGCACCAATAAAGTGACACTGATGTAAACACAGAGGAAGAGGAGAATCAGGCTCCATGTATTCACCATTGAGAAATTCAGTATTATAGTGTGCTAGCAATTGGACGGGGGGGGGGGGGGGGGGGGGGGGATATTTTGCTCTGGTTTCTTTACTCATCCTCCTTTCAGCTGGGCTTTAGATAAGCAAAAGGAACATGCATAGATACAGAAAGATACTGAAAAGAGTGGGGTCCTGAGTTCATTGGGAGGAGGAGCGAGGAGGGAAAAGGCAATTTCATTGGAAACATTGAAATCAGCTGCTGTTTGAAGGAGTTTGTAGTGGGAGCTGGAAGAGGCTTGTCCAGGATGCACAGAAAAAAGAGAAGGGAAAATGAGTGAGAGTAGGAATCAGAAGGCACGATGAAAAGAAGGAAGTGGGTGAAATAAGTGATGGGTTGGCATCAAAAGGCGGAAGAGAGAATAAAGACAAGGGCATTCTAACAGATTATTAGGGTCCCCCAATCCACTGGGAGGTTGGCTCCTATTCTTACTGCATTTACATAGCATGTGTTAATACACTCTGGTGCTTCTTTTAGATTATCCTGTATTGGAACAAAGATGTCTCTTGACCAAGACCAGCAGCAATGCAAGCAAGGCACCACCCTGCCGCCGGCACTCTGTAAAGGAAACCCGAAAGAGTGCCCAGAAATTGTGCCATGTCCAGAGCCGGTGAAATGTCCTGAGCCAATACCATGTTGTCCAGAGAAGCCGCCATGCAATGAACCATCAGTCCCAGTTCTTCTTCCATGCCCCGAGCCAATACCATGTCCTCAGGAGAAAGAGCAGTGCAAGTTGCCACCAGTCCATATTCCTCCTCCATGCCCTGAGCTAATACCATGTTGTCCAGAGAAGCCGCCATGTAAGGAACAATCAGTCCCAGTTCCTCCTCCATGCCCCGAGCCAATACCATGTCCACAGGAGAAGCAGCAGTGCAAGTTCCCATCAGTCCATATTCCTCCTCTATGCCCCGAGCCAATACCATGTTGCCCAGAGAAGCCACCATGCAAGGAACCACCAGTCCCAGTTACTCCTCCATGCCCTGAGCCAGTGAAATGCCCATCTTGTGTGAAGACGTGCCCACCCATTGAACAGCAACAATGCAAGCAGCAATGCCAGTTGCCACCCAATTGGAAGTAACCTGCAAATAACAAGGAACATCACGGAACGAAAAGCAGAGTGCAAATTCATGGCACTAATTCCTGTGGCTTCTCGTCGGTCATCTTACCTCATCCCCTCATTTCTTTAAGAGTACTCTGTTCTCCTAATAAGTGACAAGGTGTTTCTAGCTTTTTTTTTGATGCGCTGCTAGAAAAGGGTACTTCCGGTAGAAATTGTATAAAAGATGCTTTGAAGATCTAAAATCATTCTTCTCTCCTCCTTCTTTTGAACCTCACAGAGCTGAAGCAGGTGATGCTGAGGGAGGTTGGAACCAGGACTGCCTAAGCTGATGTTTAAACTTAACTTGACAACAGTTAGACAGCCGGTTAGCCAAGACCACTGTCCATCATGATGACTGGTACTGTCTCATTGTTTTCTTGTGCTCCCCCAGCTGTCTGTCTGGATCCATGTGCTGTCCTTTGTCATATACTTACACTGTAAGCTCCTTGGGGCAGAGACAGGCTTTTAGTTCTGTGTTTGTACTGTGCCTAGCACCATGGAGTCCTGACCCCTGACTGAGGCTCCGAGGCATTACCACAATACAAATAATAAATTATAATAATGCCTGGACTAGAACAGAGGATTTTCCAGACATTACAAATTCACAGTCCTAAATTTCTCATCTAATGGAAATTACACCAGAATAGATAAGGCACAAAGATTCCTATGTTGACCTCTAGTCCCATAAGAAATCTACTTTATTGAATTGCAAGTCCCCTCCATTAAAAAAGAGTCCCACAACTTCAGAGCCATTTGTCCACGAATAAGTTATATCAACTTTTCCAAGACACCAAAACAACAACTCAACCTGCAAGCAGTGAGGGGAAAGACCTTGATTAGGGGAAAGACCTAACCCATGCTCATTCCACAAGAACTCAACCTTAGTGCATGGCTTCCATCAACTAACTGTACAGAATGATGCATGACATGTATACGCTCTGCTATCTGAGTTAAAACCTTGGCTGTGTGTTCCCATACTCTGTAACAATGATGTTGTTGATGTACTCTGTACTTGTCCGTAATCATCCTGTGTATGTTGTTGGTATTGTAGCCATAATTGCTTTCACTGTGAATTTCAACAATAAAAAAACCAAAATAACATAATCGGTTATGGACAGACTCTTTGTTAAATAATTCTACCTACAAAATCTCTAAAGAAATAGAAAAAGAAGTTCACCTTGAAATACTGATTGATTGTTAAGTGAGAAAGGACTCGGAGGGTGCATAGATTTTAAAGGCTAGAAGGGGCCGTTCTGATCCTGTGGTCTGGCATTTTGCATAGCACAGACCAGGGATTTTCCCCCAGTGATCGCAGCATTGAGCCCTGTAACTTGCAATTGAATTAAAGCATAGAGAGACACTCCCTGTACCTGCTGAATTAATGAGATCATCACAAATGAAGGCAAGTTAAATTAATAAGGAGCTGATTCACCTGATCCTCCGGCATCTCATACAGTCACACTCGTGCAAAAGGGGAATGAAAAGTGGCCAAACCAGACTGGTCGCCTGGTTACACTCACTTTGCAGTGGTGAAAATGACTGTGGAAAGTGCAGGTCAATGCAGAATCTGTTTGAAAGGATTCCCTCTTGGGGTCTGGTCAATCCCAATTGCTTACCAAGGCTAGGATGTCACCAAGATTATTCCTCAGCTGGCCCATACGCTCTTTACCCCCCTTCCCCATTCTCTACCTAAAGATAGATGCTGCCAGTGCTGAGGGAATATCAGTCAGTTGTAGGGTTGCCAACTTTCTGTTTGCACAAAACTGAACACCCCTGCGCCACCCTTGACCTGATGCCCCCTCCCCCGCCCTGCCCCTTCGCCAAGGCTCCAACTCCCACTGGCTCCATCCCCCCTCCCTCCATTGCTCGCTATCCCACACCCTCGTTCACTTTCACCAGGCTGGGGCAAGGGCTTGAGGTGCGGGAGGGGGGGTGAGGGTTCCGGCCAGGGGTGTGGGCTCTGGGGTGGCATGAGGTATGGGGGGGGTTGGGTGAAGGAAAGGCCTCTAGGATGGGGCAGGGGTGGTGGTGTGGGATGGCGGTATGGGTTGTGGGGGGTGCAGGCTCTGGGTTAGGGTTAGGGTTAGGTTTTGTGGATTACGGTTCCCGGCCAATGGGAACAATGGAGCCAGCACTCGGGGCAGGAACAGTGCCTTTTCAACCAGGCATTACGGTCCAAAACCAAAGGCCTGGCAACCCTAGTCAGTTTACACCGACATTGGCAGGCTTCCCAGCTCCATACAAAAATTAAGACCTTACTGCAAATTTCTGAGTCCTCCCCCATCCAGTAGTAAGCTGCAGATGTCCAAAACCCCAAACTTGTCTCTTTTGTAGTTAAACACCCATAGATATTAGTTAGCCCTGTGTTTAGAAACTTTCTTTATGTGTAGGTGTAATTACAAAAGACCTGCACAGACTGCTCCAGTAACTAGGGCACAGGACAGGGATTCAAGAGACCTGGGATCTGTTCTTGACTCTACTGGGTGGCATTGGGTAGGTCACCTTCTGTCTCTTTAGATTGGAATTGCAGTGATTGCACCTAGTGAGTCTCACAGAGATCTGGGCCCTGTTGTGCTTGGGGCTGTACATACTGTCAGTCAATCCATATACGTTAGATGTGGTACACAGCACATTAGTAAATATCAGGTGCATAGTACAAACAGTGTGGGGAAGTTACTTTAACTGCATGTATTATGCTCTTCCTGAAATTCTGTTCCCCCGTGTCAAACATCCCACAATACTTTGCAAAGCTGGAGTCAGCTTTGGCATTTGAAAAGAGGAAACTTGTCACAGCAAAAGTGCATGAGTACTTTGCACCAAGTACCTTCGGGAGTCCTGTCATGGCTCATCAGCATTGGAACGGAGTGTTCAAAATGGGATATGGGAAAGTACAGAGAGGCGCCCTCACGGACCAGTCCCTCCAATGCTGGGGTCCAAAACAAAGATAGGGAAGGTATGGAACAAGTTAAGGAACTGGGACGAACCAGCGGGTTGGATTTTAGTGACAGGTTCTGTCATTTGTAAAAATAACTTCTCCTAGCTGAAATGCGTATCTGTGAATTGCGCCGTCTGAATAAGCTATTGTTCTGCTTTGTCTTTAGACAATCCTGTTGGCTAAGTTTGGTTATTTGGTCTTTTGAACATTTTTGAGAACGAACCGCAAGGGTAGTCAAACAATGGGCTACCACTTTTAGTCAATAACGCGCATAATGGAAGACAATGGAAGGATGAAATATTTTTAATATAAGAGTAACCATTACATGGAAACCATTCATCCCAAATCTCATCTATTAATGAATAACAAAAATAATCCAGATTTCTAGTCACTAAAATAACCCCACCACATCTTCCTTCTCATTTCCGTTGTATATGGATTGAGTTTAAAGGAAGGACTGAAAGTAAGTAACATCTATATTCTGAATGTCTCCATGCTCTGCACTGGTCCCTTTATTTCTTCACTTTTATATACCTGGCATACTACTAATAAAGACAATCATCAGGCATCTGCTCACTAAAAATAAAAAGTGAACGAGCAAAGCCCACAATCTCCCAGAAACACAATCTTTTCCACCCAAATTGTTGACGCTCCTGGAAGTGTTATCCTGCTGCAATAATTCCTAGCTGATTATTCAGGACTTTGGAAACTCTATTCCTAAATTAAGTGGACAAACGCAAAACATTCAGTCACTTGTGAAGGTCCCCTGGTATCATTCCAGTAAAACCAACGACAGCTTCTTTTAGAACAGGGGGAGCAAACTTTTTGGCCAGAGGGCCACATTTTGGAATAGAAATTGTACGGTGGGCCATGAGCACTCACAAAATTGGGGTTGGGGTTTGGGAGGGGGTGAGGGTGCTGGTTGGGGGTGCAGGCTCCAGGGTGGGGCCAGAAATGAGGAGTTCAGGGGGCTCCGAGCTGGTGGGGGTGGGGGATGAGGGCTCCGGTTGCGGGTGCGGGCTCTGGGGTGGGGCTGGGGATGAGGAGTTTGGGGTGTAGGAGGGTGCTCTGAGCTGGGACTGAGGGGTTCGGAGGGCGGGAGGGGGATCAGGGTTGGGGCAGGAGGTTAGGGTGCAGGAAGGGGTGCAGGCTCTGGTTGGGGGTATGGGCTCTGGGGTGGGCTGGGGATGAGGGACTAGGGGTGTAGGAGGGTGCTCCAGGCTGGACTGAGGGGTTCGGAGGGCAGGAGGGGGATCGGGGGTGGGGCAGGGGGTTCAGGTGTGGGGGGGTGAGGGCTCCGGCTGGGGGTGTGGGTTCTGAGGTGGGGCTAGGGTTTAGAGAGGTTTGGGGTGCAGGAGGGTGCTCCAGGCTGGGATCAAGCGGTTTGGAGTGCGGAAGGGGGTTCAGTTTGGGGCAGGGGTTGGGGGAGAGGAGGAGGCTTGTTGGATCATATTAAAGAAGTTCTGTATTAAAATCACAAATGATTTTGATTCCTTTAGTTTAAATTCCAGGGTATTACTAATTCAGAGGTCTCTTGGTTTTTGGTACTGTTTCTCTCCCTCTCTGTGTGAAACTTGCAAGCTGCTAATTTCATTAATACACTCTAAGACAGAGTCTGTTCTCAAAGCAATTCTTTGTAAGAACAACAACTACTCACACAGAGAGAGACTCAAAGCAACACTCTGTAATAACAGAAACAGCACCCAGAGACTCCCCGCCCTTTTGTTGTATTCATCTCGCTTTGTTAAGAATTGTGATTAAAATAGAGATAGAGGATGTATGTGGATGGATGCTTGGTGTGGATAATAACTGAATGATCAGGGAGGTGCCAGCCTAAGAATCCAGTGTCCATTGGCTGAAGAAGGCGTCAAGTGGAAATAACCAGAGGACCCCCAGGGGGCAGACTGGAATCCACCCAACAGCCTCAAGAATGGGAGAACCAAAGAACAAGATAACATCTGGCAGCACAGAGCCGTCAGGAATGTGCCATCTGCTGATTGATTCAGCAACAGCATGATGAAGCAATTCCCATAGACGGGCATAGGAAGAAATTCCTATAAAAATGGACTCTAGAAAGTGAGAACTTTGGGGTCTGATTCTGCAAACCAACTTCCAGGAACATTAGATGAGCATCTGACGAGGCCCTGCTCCCTCCTCATGTCCAGGCCACCTGGCCAGTGGCTTGGCATGAGCAATTCTAAGGCTGGTAACTATGATAATAACCTTGCAGAACCTGTGTGTGTGTGTATGAATGAATGTGTGAATAAATATGAGATTGAATGGACTGTTATAGCTATAACTAACTGCTTACTAGGATTCTTTCTGTATTCACAATAAATGTGGTATTTTGCCTTTTCCCCTTTAATAAGATCCTGCTGGTTTTTATTTTATTGGTATAACAGGCTCAGTGGTGAAGTCTCCAGGTGGCGCTTACCTCAAGCAGCTCCCAGAAGCAGCGGCATGTGTCTTCTCTGGCTCCTATGTGATGGAGGCAGTGTGCAGGGCAGATCCCCTGGCTGTCCCTATGCGTAGGAGCTGAAGGGGGGGCCATGCCACTGCTTCCAGGAGCCTCATGGAGCAGCCCCAGACCCTGCTCCCAAGCTGGGGTGCCAGTGGAAGCTCAAGGGGCTGATAAAAATGGCTGGTGGGCTGGATCTGACCTTTGGGCCGTAGTTTGCCCACCCCTGTTTTAGAAGGTCAAGCAGTGCTGGACCTCTAATGCAAACCCTTCCCATTGACCCATTCCCTAATGAAAGAGTTAGGCATGTCAGCGGGCGCTGCTTTGACCATGCGTAGAGTGCACGGTGCTCCGGCAATCTCTAACTAACCTCACAGCCCAAAGGGACCCTTAGAAGTTGGATGGCAGGATTTTGATTTTTTCCCAAGTATTGGGTTGTTTGTAAAATAAATTCTCAGTGAAGACTTTTGGTGAAAACATTTTTTTTAGTCTTTGTTTGTTCTGGAGTTCTACATAGGGTTTTGTATTCATGATTTTGATTGGTCATCTGCGTTAAGGGGGGATTTCTTGTAAAATTGAAAAAAATTCGTTGTCCAAAACTACTCATTTTAAAAATGGAAAAAAAATAGATTAAAAAATTCCATGGAGAATTTGGAAAACAACCAACCTCTGTATTATTAAAAAACCAACCAACAAACAAAAATCCCTAGTGAAATTTTTGAAATTTGCAAAAAAATTGTTTATTTTCTACAAGCATTTTGGCAAATGCATTTCTTTATCAGAAAATGAATGACCACCAAATTAGAGTACAATTCAGTACAACAACCTGCTCACTTTCTTTTCAATAGGAGAGAACTGAGAGGCCTGTAAATCCAAAATGATTTTTTAGTATTTGCCTGATCTACAATTATTTGTGCTACCCACAGAAAAGGTCACTCATTCACCTAGACATTTCCATTGACATGTTTAAATTCTTACACTTTTTTTCTTGTTAACTTTGATTGTAAGTGAGCCAAGAATTCAATATTCCTATTTCTTTGTTTAAGCAGAGTCAGGATGAGCTCCACCCTGACATCTGGTGGTGAGGTGTGGAAAAGAACTTCAGGGGCCAATCTCATTTGCATAGGCACACCCACTCCGCGTAGAATGAGGCCATAGCTGCCCAAATGGTCACTTTGGCTGCCATGGGATCCCTAGTGTCTCTGTTATTGGGGCAGGAAGAATAAATTGTTATTACCCTGATTATGGGAATCAAGGACAGTGGAACTGTACTTGGCCTTTTGTTATGATGGAGGGACTCGCCATCAACTAAGTAGCACTTGCTAGGCAAGGGACATAGGTTCCAAAATTGAGAGAGGCTGGGGGATAGGTATGAATACTTGGTGGTATGGATTCCTTGGTGAGGGCCTTACATGCTAATTGCACTTCCTCCTCTCTCCACTGTGGAATATCAGAGCTAATTTTGATTCCATTAGGGTCTAGTTACAGGCTGCTGAGCTGAATTCCCTTTGGGCTAATGGTGCACCAGCACTGAGGCTCCCCTACTACAAGCTGAAATCACAAAAGAGCTGAACCGACTAAGAGCTGAAATCACTGAGTGTTGTGTTAAGTAGTGGGGGGGCCTGAAGATATATGGTGGAGCAGTTTGCGGGATGCAGAGCAGAGCGGCTGGTGGAGCAGAGCAGTTTGTTGGATGCCTAGAGCAACTCATGGGGTGGCTGGCAGAGTGGAGCCCCATGGAGAGGTGGGGCCATCAGCTTTGGACCATGTAAGGTGTCCCTTAACGCGCCCCCCCCAAATCTCCACCCAGGTTGGGAGGTAAAACTCTGCAGATAAACTTTCGAACTCTGGGGCTGTCCTGACCAGGGACAGAGACTTTTGGGTTGTTGGACTTTTGGGACTTTGGGTGATTTTGGGTTGCTGGACTCAAGAACCAAAGGGAAAGGACACGACCCAATTTGCTTGGGGTGGGTTTTTTTGCTCATGGGTTGTGTTATGAATCCTGTTGGTGGTGTTTCCCCAACCTAATGCCACATTGTTTCTCTCTCTTATTAAAAGGCTTTTTGCTACACTCAGACTATGTACTTGCGAGAGCTGAAGTATTGCCTCTTGGAGGCGCCCAGCGGGGTGGTATATATTTGTCCCAGGTCACTGGGTGGGGGCTCGAGCCGGTTTTGCGTTGTGTTATTGGAATGGGTCCCCTAGATATTGAACCTGGCCCTTGTTGCTGCCAACTCTGACAGGCAGAAGGGTTACATTTCTTTGTTCAACCTATGTTGGCCTTAACAATTAAGGGTTTTTTTAAGAGAAACAAGCTGCAGGGTTTAAGGCAGTCTCGAAGTATTAGAGATCAGGGTGACACCCTTCACAGGGGATGGGTCAGGGGGCAAATTTATCCCACCTCTGCCCACTGTGGGGTTCATACACCTTCTTCTGAAGCAGGTGGTGTTGGCCGCTGTTGAAGGCAGGATACTGGGCTAAGGGACCTGGGGGGTCTCATCCAGTCTGGCAATTACTATGCTCCTATGTGAAACTGGATCTCAGAGAAATAGTTGGAATGGGGAACAGAGAAAAAGTACAAGAAAGAGCAGGAGACAGATAATGATCTTAATTGAAATTTTATTGTTGCACGTCCACAATTAAGAATCAGATGGAAAAGAGGATAATGACATGTCTGCAATGCTGGATGCCCATTGAGTAGAAGCGAGGAGTACATCGCTCCCGGCTGAACGGTATATCTCAGGGCTACATCATCAGCTCATTGCAAGTCTCGGGATACGAATGAAAGATTTAGCATAACAAGGCAGAGCTCTGAAGGAAATACTTCTTCGGCTGAGAACACGAGCTAAGCAAGTCATGAGAGAGGGGACTCATCTGCAGTCTGTGCTTGTTGCTGGCTTTTTGTTTCATTGTGGTAGCTCAGAGGATGTTAGCAGTGCTTCCAGTCTTGGGACTGCTGTGGAGGGGGGCATTTGGGAGGGCAGGGATCCTTGCATGGTGGAGGGCATTGCTCCTGGCATTTCGAAGGCTTGCAGGGCTCCTTGCATGGTGGAGGGCATTTCTCCTGGCATTTTGGAGGAGGTGGGCAGGTCTGTTTACACTGCTGCTGATCGGAAGACATCTTTCAATGATCTAGGTAAACCTGAAAGAAAAATGGCGTGTCTTTTCAGCAGGTACCAAACATAGCACGATGCGCCTTTGCCTGCTTTCACAGATTCATTCAGTCCCTCATCCGGTTTTGCAATCTGAACAGGCTTTAAGCTGCAGCTTGATATTAGCAATGGGGACCTGGGGATCCAGCAATTGTCTTTCAAGAAACAGAAAGTAAAAAAAAAGCCCAACCCTGAATATAATTCATTTTACTGCCATCTTCGACAGAAAGAGGGTTGTTGTTTTTTTAAATAAAAGCAAATACATTTCAACATTTTTTGGGTGGGGGACTCACAAAAATGGGAAATTATCCCAAGTTGAACCCTGCAAGATGGAACAATTTTGAATTTTTTCAAAAAATTGTTTTTCTGTTTTTCTACCAGCTCTACCTAATCAGCCTTTATCTCAGTTCCCCATTGCTGAGAGAGGCCTGTTATTCCTTCCTTCCTTCAGCATTTGTGTGTTTCGTTTGAGAGCACTTTGCGTTAGGCACTGCCTGGCACGGTGCGTATGGACAATGCCTCCCACAAAAGTGCCCTCATCTTGTTGGGAGCATCTAGGTGGAACCATAATAACAATAATAAAAAATATGGACCATTTCTACAGAAGATACATGGGAAATGGAAACCATTTCTAAAAGGACAACCACTGAACAGAACGGACAGCAATCCCACCATTGCATTGGCAATGGAGGTCGTGGGACACAAGATGGGGCGGGCTCTGAGTAGCTACAGTGAATTCTTTCCTGAGTGTCTGGCTGGGGGGCCTTGCCCACATGCTCAGGGTTGAACTGATTTCCTTCCTAACCCCAAATATGGCGTTCTCCTCCAGGACAGATTGGCAGAGACCCTGTAGTGGGGGGTTCTCCTTCCTCTGCAGCCTGGGGCACGGGTCACTTGCTGGTTTGAACTACAGTAAATGGTGGATTCTCTGTAACTTGAAGATTTTAAACCATGATTTGAGGACTTCAGTAACTAAGCCAGAGGTCATGGGAATGGGTGGGTGAGGTTCTGAGGCCAGCGATGTGCAGGCGGTCAGACGAGATGATCCCGGCTGGCCTATGAGTCTCTCAACAAAAATCGTTCTATCTCTGAGGTAGAGAGTAACAAATTAACACCAGCAATAACATGAGCTAAAGAAGCTGAGAGTCACTTACCTGTTTCAGCTGTAGGTACAAGGAAACACGCAGTCAAGTGGATTGATGCACCTACCGAGAGGAGCTATTTTATAAGGCTTATGAGACCTGGGAAATAGACAGTGAATTTGCATGAGGACCAGATTGTTTCACAACCACTGCTGACAATTCCTTAGTACCGGTTGAAGTCATCATTCATCAGAGACACCTCTCTCTCGGGAGTGGGAGATTATTAATTCTATAGAAACCCCGCCTAATCTATTCACCACTAGTTAATTCATTTGTAATCATCTCAGCCTGACCCGGGGCAAAAATCCCACTGAAATCAGTGCTGAGCCTAGGCGGCAAGTCTGACTGGATCTTGCCCAATCTTAATCATACTTCATGAGTTTGTTTAAACTTCAGGAGTTCCTGCTATTGTAATGTACACACCCTGGGCCAGATTCTGAACTGGCGTAAATCAGCACAGCTCCATTGAACTGGCATCCGTATTGTGCTAAAGACACATATCATGGGCAGGATTCATCATTGCCTCAGACTCCCTTCTGCCTGTAAGTGTCCCCCAGAGAATTCCCCCAACATCCTGTGCTCTCTGCCACCTCTTCCCTGAAAACAGGGGGCAAAAGAGGGGAAGGGGAAGCAGTTGTAAGCAGAGTAATCCATAAGGGCTGTGAGCAGCTAATTCAAGTTAGGACAGTTCTTTATGATCCTCTAAATAGCTCCAGGGGCTAACGACTCCCCCTCCCCCATAGGAAAGGTGAAAAGAATTCTTCCCCACAGAATAATTCCATCAATTTTTTTTTCTCCCTTTTAATCATAAATTTTCTATGAAATGTTTTGGGTCTTAATTGAATAAAATGAAAACTTCCAGTTTAAAACCTGGTCTGGGTTGCTGACATATTTGTGGTTTTCAAGGTTTTTGCTTTATTGATGAAAATACAGGATTTGGGGGCCAATTTTTGCCTCCCCAATCAAAAAAGCATTTTTTGGTTAAAAAAAATGTTTTGATTGAAAAGTTATGAGCAGCTATAGGGAAAACAGAAGAGGAAAACATATTCATGTCTTCCTCCATCCCGCACCTTGTGTGTGCAAACCTATGAACCAAATTCTGCCCTCAGTTACACTTGTGCAACCCCATGGAGAACCAATGGACATGGTTTCCATAGGGTTGGTGAAGAACAGATGATAATGGTGATGGATGGTAATGGTAAAAGGATAATGACATTGCCCTGTCATCCAGCCCCACTACATATCCACTAAATCAAGGTCTCCTTTGCTCAAACAGTTATCATTCACATCCTAACTTATCAAAGGAGCAGAGAGCACCCATAACTCCCCTGGGAATCAGTGTCAGCTCTACACCTCTAAAAACCAGGCCACTTATTTTTAACCAGTCCTCTTAATCTTTGAATTGGGACAATAGAATTTTTCTGATGGATCCTAAAGTCCTCAATCCTTCAGCAGGAAATGGACCTATCTTTATGGAAGAAGTAATCAAAGTAGGGTCATATCCTTTGACTTCCCTGTAATAGTCTTGAAGATAGATAGATAGATAGATAGAAAAATAGATTAGATGAACTTCCTGAATCATCAAGGTTCAGTTTCAAGATACCGAGTCATATTTCCTTACTGAAATATATAAAAAACTTTCACCACCTTGTTCTTCTTGTTCCAAAGTATTGCCTCTGTATTGACGGGAAGAACACAAAGAGTGATCACATCTTGTATTCATTCATCATTCGAGGAAAAGATTTAATTAGAAGATGATTTGGTAACAATGTCACAAACACACCTAAATATGCATCTCTTCCCATCTAGGTTAACTACACTCCACCAGCATACTAATGACATATCAGATAGGTCACAATACAAATAATGTGTCACTGGCAGAGAGGTGCAGTCCGGCATTACCTCACCTTCAGAATGGGCCTTCGCCACGGTCCATGCAAGTCAATGGAAAGACTTGGCGATATATTATGAACCCAAAGAAAGGGTTTTTATTTCCTTTAAACAACCTATTTAAACAAATTTCTGACAAATGATTGTTCCGTCTCCCGGACGCTTTTCTTCTCCCCACTTTTGCCTGGGGAAAACCACATCGAAATCCTTGAGTGTTGCGAAGCTGTTGGCAGGGGATGTCTTTTTCCTCTCTATTTGTACAGCACCTACAACCACAGGATAGCAGCCCATGGCTGGGCTCCTAGGCGTTGTGACAATACACAGAGCAATAAGTGCTTCAGACTGAGAAATGGACTTGGGTGGGTTTTCTTCATTCTTCACCCCGAACAGTCTCACAGGCATCCAGAAATCAATGGCGCTCACACCAGAAGTTAACCTGGACAGCAATGAATCGTCAGTGGCAGTTTGAAGCACTGTGGCTTGTTGCCGCTATCAGTGAGGGAAGGTCCCCATCTTTCTTGAATTACACAGTTCAGCCCTGCTTTTCACAGCTCTCGCCAATCCCTTCCAGCCCTACATGGCAGGAAATTGAAGTCACACATTTTATAGTGTCAAAGGACCTCTGGGGGAGGAAGCACCAGGTACTAACAAGCTCTTTAGCCGAACAAAGAAAGGCAGAACAAGAACCAAAGGCTGGATGTTATAACTAGACCAATTCAAATGAGAAATAGGCCCCATTGTTTAGCAGAGAGAGAGATTAACCATTGGAACAAACTGCTGTGGGAAGTGATGGATTCCCCATCTCCTGTTGTCTTCAGATCCAGCCAGGATGCCTTGCTGGGACAGATGCTTCAGTCAAAGACAAGTTGTTGGGCTCAATACAGGCACAACAGGGTGAAATTCTCTGGCCTGTCTTATGCAGGAGGTCAGACTAGACGATCATGATGGTCCCTTTTGGCCTTAAAGTCCATGAATCTATTAATCTATTTCAGGGGCAGAAATATTGTGCTCGTTGCAGCAGGACATGGTGAGATGGTTCCACTCTGTGAAGAGCCAATGTCAGAACATAAGCACCCAAACTTCACAGCAGCAGGAGTCTGTGGTGAATCCTTAATCTAGCCTGGCCAACGGAGTGGAGAGGACTGGGCTGGGTTTGGACGCCTCAAAACTAAGATTACTAGGGGCAGTTTCCAAAGGCCGTCTCGCTGGCCTGGACCCTTGAACTTGGCCCAGTTCCACTGAAATCCATTGAATCTGTCTCTCTGTCATTTCAGTCACACACCTCTGCAAATTGGCAAAGTTCTTTCTAGATCATTTGAAGGGAATGCAAAGATAGAAACAAATCCATGAATTTCAGGATTTATTTAAACAAGACAGGAGCAAAATATTATGAAACAAAGCACTGAGTTGTTTGTTTCAGCAAATGCTGTTTCCCAACTCTAGTTTCATTTCCTCGTCTTTCAGAATGGAGGGGGAGGAGGAGGGAATTGCTTGGCTCTGAAATGGGAGAAGGTTGGGAATTTTCCAGCAAAGAAGATGATTCAAACAAGGAATTTAAGGAGGTGGAGGTGGAGCAGGTTCAGGTTGCTACATACAATGTCCTCGCAGTGTCCATCCCAAGCCTCCATTGCAGAATACTGGGCTCAGAAACGCTATAAAAGGTCTCTTTTCACAGTGCTCCTCAATCCACTTGGCTTCTCAATGCTTCTTGCTCGTTCAGTCCTGTAGGTGAATTAGGTAAGTCTCTTTCTGATTATTGAAGGGTGCCTTTGCCGTGGTCATTATCTTGACCCTTTGTTCTGCACAGATCTATTCATGACAACACGACTGTCCTGTTTAAGGATGGCATTTATGGATTATTTTGCCAGCATTGGTGATTGGAATTAACTATATCCATGTCAGTGCTTAAGAATCTTCTGCAGGGTTTGGACCCAGGGCATTCAGCACTGTAACACAGACCTCTGCAACTTGAGTTAGAGGATTAAGGCCCTGTCTAGAAAATCATTGAAGTGTGTTCTTAGCCTGAAGCACAAGCATAAATTAATTCCCTCTTCAGTGAAGCACTTAGAAATAGAGACATTAAAAGAGGAGGTCCTGCAGTCTCAGGGCTAGATCCTCAACTAGTGTAATTAGAAGAGCTATTTTGAAATCAACAAAGCAATGTGGATGTACATGAGCTGAGGATCTGACTCTCAGAGTTTAATCTGAGGGTTCCAGTTGCCTGGACGTGTGTGCATAGCCCCAGAGACGTTTATGTGATTGAAGAACTATATTATTGATTGGAATGAACAGTTTCAATGACCACCGGAGACTAGAACAAGGTAGGCAGGGCTTTTCTCCCAGGAGTCAAACCATTCCGCTAGAACGGTTATGCTGCTCCTTACTGATTCCAAACCCCTCAAGGCAGCTAAACGGCTTGAGAATAAAGCTTTTCCACTAAATCCTTTCTTCTCTGTTGATTCATTTAAGAGCTTTCAGGCTCTTTGGGGCTCTCGCAAGGCGCAGTTTGAACATTTGATCACCGCTTACCTTTCGTGCTATCGTGCCTGATCAGTCCAGCACTTTGGGCTGAATTGTGCAACCCATACTCACGCATTCTGTGAACAGAGCTACGCGTGGGAATAGCACAATGTAGCTCAGTCAGGTGCTTATTGTCTAAAGAGAGAGGCACCTAACCCAACCAGCAGCTCTCTTGATAGAGGTCTCAAGCCATGCAAATGAAAAGCCTTGCGTTGGGAGTCCTAGCAGGGATACATTCTCAGAAGCACGGCTATGTTGCCATTGCCAGCAGAAAATAACAGAACCCCAATAAATGGTAACCCCAATGCACAATTCACTGGAATATTTTCTCTTAATCTCACAGGGCATATTCAGTTGCCCAGTAAGAGCCGATGACATGTACGCCCGAAAAAGGAGAGGCGAGGTTTAGCTTGCGATTGTCAAAGGAGTCTAAATCCTATTGATATTCACTGAGAAGAGAGCATCTAATTCCCTTAGGCTCTTCTGGAAAACCTCGTGTTGCAATGAAGGAAAATACTGGAAGATTGTCTTATGCTCACAAGGGCTGTGTTCTTACTTTCCTTTCAGGTTTACTTAATTCGTTGAAATAATGTCTCACCAACATCAGCAACACTGTAAGCAAACCTGCCTGCCACCACCAGTGTGTCCACTCCAGTGCCCGGACCCGTGCCCCCCACCGAAATGCCCGGAGCCGTGTCCTCCACTCAAGTGCCAGGAGCCATGCCTTCCACCCAAGTGCCCAGAGCCGTGCCCTCCACCAAAATGCCCTCCGCCTAAGTGCCCGCCTATGCAGAAGTACAACTGAAGTGATATGAGTATCCACCGGAGCATCAACAGCCACGAAATGTCAAGCAAACTTACAAGTTTCTGTGTCCAACTTATTTCATATTTGGTTCTCTCATGTTCTCCCTGGCTTGGCTTCTGGGGGGTATCAGAGCCCTATTTGTACACTGTGTATTTATTCAGTCATCAGTATCCTCTAGAGATTGGTATAGTCTGCAATTGGCTTTGTATCCCTGAAATATTGGTATTTAGGTGATAATGGAGTAAATTCATTCGCCTGTTTTCCATTCCATATTTCATTGTAAACATGCTGGAATAAAAATGATAATTTATTGTATCCACTGGCTCCTGGTGTTTCCTTTACCTTCCAACTCTATTTTTCTTGGCTAGCTAGACATTGCTACGGCACCCATCACTGTGAGCTCCTCACACATATTACTACATTTATCCTGACAACCACCCTGTAAAGCAGAGGTGTGTTATGTCTGTTGCAGGTGGGAAATTGATAGAGAGAGAGAATAAGTGACTTGACCAAGGTGACATTGGATGTCTGTAGCAGAGCTGGGGACAGACCTCTGAGACTTTAGGGCTCAGTTCTGTAATTTAATCAGAAGACTATCCTTCTCCTGGGGGCCTATTTTCCTCCCTGTCTCTCTGCCTCCTAGGTGATGAGGAGTTATGGGTAAGAGCTCATTGAAAAAATATATTTTTCACACGAGTTCTATTTTAAAAAATGTCAAAATTTCATGCAAACATGTTTTGTGATTTTTCAGTGAAATAACAAACAAACAGAAAGCTGAAAAATACTCAGTCTGACTTCTGGTTTTTCATCAGAAACCCAGAAAATGTTTGACCAAAATTAGTTTTCCACCAACATTTTCATTTTTATTGTAACCCCTTATTTCACCATAAAATATTTCTGTTGAATAATTTGACTAGTTCTCGTGATGTGGTTTTCTTAAACTCTTTTTTAAACTTAAAAAAAAAAACAACTTGAGACTGAAACACAACCAAAAGTAGGATGAAGGATCAGTTTGAGCAGAGGGCGAGGTTTGAATCAAGTGAAAATTTGCTTCCACCTCCTTGGATCTGGAGGCAGCTCTAGGTCTTGCTTGTTCCTCTCTGAATCATACACGTTTCAGTCCCTGGCACACAGCACACTCTGTCACCACTCAGCTGTGCTTGGGGACTGTGATTTCATAGTCAGGTTGAGTTGAGGGTGTTGGGAGAGCTGTCAGCGATGGGGCTTGTGAGGAGCAAGGATAGTCGGCTGCATAATTTCTGTGAGGATTGCAAGGAGAAAGAACCAGAAAGATATTGGAGATAATCGGAAAGATAATGGAGTAAAAAATTAAGAAATCAATTCGCAAACACCCAGAAGATAATAAGGTGATAAGTAAGAGTCAGCATGGATTTGTCAAAAACAAATCATGTCAAACCAACTTGATAGCATTCTTTGACAGGGTAACAAGGCTTGTGGATAGGGGGAAGCAGTAGATGTGGTGTATCTTGACTTTAGTAAGGCTTTTGATACTTTCTTGCATGACCTTCTCAGAAACCAACTAGGGAAATACAACCTAGATGAAGCTACTATAAGACGGGTGCATCACTGGTTGGAAAACTGTACCCAGAGAGTAGTTATCAGTGGTTCACAGTCATGCTGGAAGGGCGTAAGGAGTGGGGTCCCGCAGGGATCAGTTCTGGGTCCAGATCTGTTCAATATCTTCCTCAATGAGTTAGATAATGGCATAAAGAGTATACTTATAAAGTTTGCAGATGATTCCAAGCTGCGGGGGGGTTGCAAGTGCTTTGAAGGATAGGGGATTTTTAAGAGCAGGTTGGACAAACAACTGTCAGGAATGGTCTAGAAAGATAATACTTGGTTCTTGAGTGCAGGAGACTGGACTAGATGACCTCTCGAGGTCTCTTCCACTTCTATTATTCTATGATTCTATGGGGATGGGAGAGAGAGGAAACGGGGAGGAAAGGCGATCCGAATCTTGGAGGGCACAGAGTGTGAAACCAGGAAGCTGGCTGGGACAGTTGGCAGTGGGTGCATGGGCTGGCGTAACAATTTCCGCATCAGGTCACCAGCAGGGTTTGGACCTAGCAACGCTGACCTCACATCACAGACCTTGAGCACTGGAGCTAAAGAGCAGCTCCAGCAGCCGGAAGCATTAGTAGGCTAGCATACCATGTTGAAATTCCATGTTATGTGATTAAGCCCCTTCGTTTTCAGTTCAAACCCATTTTTACCGAAAAATTCCGGGAGTTTACAAAAAGTATTATTCATTCTTTTCTGATTTTCACCCTTCTTTTGTATTATTCAAATATAGAAAAAATAACTTGTTTTATTAGGAAAATACAATACATTGCACGAGACAACTGTGTTACGATAATACATTAGTCTGTGTGGACATGCCAAGCGGCTTGTTTATGAAGTAAGGCTATGTATAAGTCTAGAAGATACACACAATAAACAAACAGATACACACACAAGCTCTGAAGTGTGTGTGCAATGAACGTACTGGTGAATCTCACGCCCACCACATACACATTTCAAACGGTTAGCAGATAACAGTTTAAAGCTCTGACACACTAAAATAGGAAGAATATGAAAGTCTGTATCAGAATACATTTCAGAACACAAGGAGGATGCATTCGAAAGTTAAAACAAAAACAAGAGAAAAGGATGAAGTTGAGTGTATGCAAATGGTGTGGCCCAATTATTAAATATAAATATTTACAGGCTAATAGTTCTACGTCTACAACAGTAAGCTCTTTATTCAAATGGAAAATTTGATTTGGGGATTAGAGAGATATTCTGTATTTTCTTAAACTCACAGGTGGCATTGTGTTCTGTTTTAGTTCTGCAGGAAACCACATTGATGAATGGAATTCAAAGCATTAATCTACTGAATACTTCCCCCCCGCCCCGTCTTTCCGTCCAATCAAATAAACCCCAATATTTACTCAGAAAAAATATGAATAGTTTTTGCACTGATTTTCACCTGCTTCTGTTGTGGTGGTAATAAACACTGATAAGTTCCTGGGACAAACTAAATAAAATACAAACTGAAAACAAAGGGCCCTATATGTGAGCTAGCCAGCAGAGGGAGGCACAACCCACATTTTACGAGGCTGCATCACTGGGATATCCAGGAAGGTTGAGTTGTAGGCTCACAGGAACCAGCTGCTTCGAATAACTTCATCAGAGAACACCAGGGCTGAGATCCTGCACAGCGGCCTCCAGAATAATCCCCCTAGTGGCATGCGGAATAGCGATTGCTGGTTCCACCTCCTCCCACCTCTGTCCCCTTTTCTGGCATGCCCAGGCAAGGCCAATCTATACGGCCTGCAGTGGCACATTGGGAATAATCTCTCCCACCCATGCTAGAGCTAAAATCTTTCCCTCTTCAGTCCTCTGACTATATCTTATCCGTGTCAGCTATGCACAGGGTGTTTGCTATTTACATTGGTGCTTTCTTCACTAAGAACATACTATGAAATGCAAATTAACAGAAGAGGTGTTTTTAAGCAACGTGCATTATTCCTAATTTTCAATATTTTGAAACTAGAGTTTTTCCAGGGATGGGGGAGGATGAGAACGAAACACGGAGACCTGCGAGTGATAATGGTCATGCTTGATCTGCATATGGGATAACGCTGGGCTTCAGATTTCATATTTCTCCTGTTGTCTCAGCCCTTTGTCATGTCAAAACAGGGCACCAAATTTTGCCCTCAGTCTTTGATCAAGCCGCATAGCTTCACCTTAGCGGCACCTGCATTCACAAACTTTTAAATAAAATAAATGGTAAGTATTCTTAAATTTCTTATTTATGGCTAGCTAAGGAAGATGGTGGGGTGGGTGAGATTTTACTCCATTTTCATCTAAGATTTACAGTCTTTTAAAAACCAAACTAAAGCTATGGGAAGCCACAAGTGATGCTGAAAGACATCATTTCCCCCCTGCCATTTCTACCTGCAGGAGCAAAGGCAACAGGTCATTGGGGGCTACTGCGACCAAATTGCTACCAATGATGTCGGAATTGCATTGTGTGGCAGATATACTGCAGGGTCCATTCAGGTGTCTCCCGGACTAGAGCCTCCAGCACGCCGGGCTCCCAGCGGGGGAATTTTTGCACTGCAGCACTGAGATAGGAGGCAGCAGAGGGTGGGTGCACAGAGCAGGGAATACAGGCTTCTGTTCGGTGGTTTCAGTTCATTCCTGCAGAGGCAGAGCACACCTGTTGCATTCCAAGAGGCTCACATACGGGGTTCCCCTCCGGTAGGTCCTCCCTGAACCGCCATCTTTCCTTCCAGAGCAGGCCCAGAAGGAGGGTTGACAGTTTGGGTTGGGCGTATTCTTGGAGGTTTCATCATATGACATCATCTTTAATTCACCCAGAAGTGGTGGAAGAGAGAGAGGAGGCAGCCTGAGGGTGGGCAGGCTGGGATTCGGGGGAGTGAGGAACCAGGTCCAGCCTCAGGCGAAGGGGAGAGGGGGAGACTGGGCCACTTCCTTTCCTCACTCACTGAGCATGTCACCACAGCTCTCAACCTCACATGTTCCCACCACGTTCCTCTTTATGCGTATCATCAGAACATCCACGCAAGCTAAACACATTGCGTTCCTCTACTCTCGAAGGGAAGGGTCTTTTGAAAAGGAAATAAAAGGAAGGAAAACCTCGGCTCTGAGAGCCTGTGACTGCTCAAGAGAATGAAGCACCAGGAGGCAGACAATGGCGTGGATCATAGCTTTTATTACTGCTCATCTACATGACAAGACGGGGAAATTTCCCAACAACAATCACTCTACAGCACAAGGGACACAGGGTCTCTCTCCCGCCCATACGCAATATCCCAGGGGTACAAAGTTGGTCAGTTACACATTCCAAGGGAAGGCCTTGATACTGTGAGCAGAAAGAAGTCTGCAAAGTGAGGACAGAGATTGGAAATATTCCCAGAAACACGTCACACTGCAGGGGAAATGCCAGACAAGTGGAGCCAGGAGAGAGCTACTGCGCAAGGGGCTGCAATTCATTTTCATTCCGTAGTCGTTGGTGGTTCCCGTGGGCCCTAACAGAACTTCTTTTCTTTGCAGCAGTGCTGCAGAGGTGGGCATGGAGGGCACGGATCTACGCACTTAGGAGGGCACGGATCCACACACTTAGGAGGGCATGGCCATTGATCCACGCACTTAGGAGGGCACGGATACACGCACTTAGGAGGGCACGGACAGGGATCCACGCACTTAGGGGGGCACGGATCCACGCACTTAGGAGGGCATGGCCATTGATCCACACACTTAGGAGGGCACGGATCCACACACTTAGGAGGGCACGGATCCACGCACTTAGGAGGGCACGGACAGGGATCCACACATTTAGTCTTGACCTGCTTCACACAGCATGGAGGAGGTAGGCAGGGCTGTTTGCATTGCTGCTGGTAAGACATCTTCCTGGGACGTGGGCAAAACTGAAAGAAAAAGGAGTTTTCAGGGTTTGCAAAATCAAGACAAACAACTGTATTTTCTTATTAGCATCATGCACCAGAACATTCAGCAGAATCAGAGGCTGGGCCCTCGGGAACACTTCTCCAGAGAGAGCATTGCCATTGCAAACCACTTCAGAAACAACAAACATGGGGGAGGATGGACTGAAATCCCATCCTGAAGCCCTTCAGTGGGATTAGTGAATTAAAGTCAAGATACTTAAAGAAAGCCCTCTTGTGAGCCGTAATATATTTTGGAAGAAGAAACCAAAAAAATGAAATCCCAGCCATAAAGTTAGCTCCCAATAATCAGAAGGAGACTTACCCAATTCACCGATGGGAGCAAGTGAAGCAGCCAAGGCGATTGAGGATCATTGAGGTGTGAGCCTTTTTATATGGTTCCTGTGGTTTGGTGTCCGGAAATGAAACACCTCAGAGCTATGTGGTTGTGAATTTTCACAATCCAAACCTCCTCCACGTACAGACTCTTCAATTGCTTGGTTGCATCACTATTTTTAATAATTATTTCGATAATTCTAATTATTTTAACAAGAGACATGACGTTATTTGAGGAAATGCTGTGTGTGAGTTGTAACACCTGATCTATGTAATTCAAATTGGAAAAAAGAATTCAATAAAGAACTGGATTCTTTGCTTTCATGAATGAATTCTTATGGATTTCTTGGGACTGAAACACAACCAGAAGTAGGAGGAAGGATCAGTTTGAGCCAAAGAGCAGAGCGGGAGGTTTGGATCAGCTACACATTTCCTTCCACCTTCTTTTAATCTGGAGGCAGCTCTTATTCTTGCCTGTTCCTCTCTGAACCATACACATTTCATGTCCCTGGCACACAGCACAGTCTGTCACCGCTCAGCTCTGCTTGGGGATTGTGGTTTCAAAGACAGGTTGAGCTGAGTGTGTGTAGAGAGGTGTCAGACATGGGGCTTGTGAGGAATGCCAGGAATGCCCGGTCGCAACGGGACCCTGACGGCTCTGACTGGCACTGCCATCTGGGCCCTTAAATGTCTGGTCGGCAGCGCAGCGGGCCTAGGGGCCCCGCACCCTCTCCCGCACCCCAACCTCCTGCCCCAACCTGGAATCCACGCACATGCCCAAAATCTTTCCCAGAGCCCCCACGCCACACAGACTGCCACACCCAACCCCCTTGCCCAACCCGAACCCCTCATCCCTGGCTCCCACCCCACACCCCCAGCCAGAGCTCTCACCCCTCTCCAGAATCCCAAACCCCCACTGCAGCCCAGTGAAAGTGAGTGAGGGTTGGGGAGAGTGAGTGATGGAGGGAGGGAGGTGGAGCGAGCGGTGAGCAGGGCCTCATAGAAGAGGTGGGTCGGGGCGGGGGCTCAGGGAAGGGGCGGGGCAGGGGTATTCCGCTTTGTGTGATTCGAAAGTTGGCAACCCCGTGTGAGGAGCAAGGAGAGTAGGCTGTGTAATTTCTGTGGGGGTTGCCAGGAGAAAGCACCATATGAGGATGGGAGAGATAGGAAAGGGGGAGGAAAGGGGATCAGAATCTTGGAGGGCACAGAGTGCGAAACCAGGAAGCTGGCTGGGACATCTGGCAGTGGGGGCGTGGGCTGGTCTAACAATTTCCGCAACAGGTCATCAGTAGGTTTTGGACCTAGGAACGCTGACCCCACATCACAGACCTTGAGCATTGGAGCTAAAGAGTAGCTCCAGCAGCTGGAAGCACTAGTAGGCTAGCATACCAGATTAAAATTCCACGTTCTGTGATCTAGCCACTAGATAGAGACGCAACCCACATTTTACGAGGGTGCATCACTGGGAGACACAGGAAGGTCGAGTTCTAGGATTGCAGGGACCTGTTGCTTCTAATAACTTGACCAGAGAAGATCAGGGCTCAGACCTGCAGGATAATCCCCGAAGTGCCTTGTGCAATAGCGATTGCTGGGCGCCCCTCCCATTGAATCCTTGCTGAGCCTGGAGAGCAGGTCTGATCAGATCTTCTCCAATCCTCACAATACTTCATAGGTTTGTGTAAACTTGAGAAGTTCCTGCTCTTGTGATGTAAACTCCCTGCGCCAGATCCCGAGCTGGCATAAATCAGTGCAGCTCCATTAAAATGGCATCCGTATGGTGCTAAAGACACGTACCATGGGCAGGATTCAACATTGCCTCAGACTCCCTTATACCTATAAGTGTCCGCCGGTGAATTCCCCCAACATCCTGTGCTCTCTGCCATCTCTTCCCTGAAAATAGGGGGCAAGAGAGGGGAAGGGGGAATGGGTTTTAATCAAGGTGATCCATAAGGGCTGGGAGCAGCCACTTCAAGGTAGGACAGTCCCTTACACTGCTCTAAATAGATCTACGGGGTAACGAGTCCCCCTTCCCCATAGGAAAGGTGAATAGAATTCTTCCCTCCAAAACAATTCAATCAAAATTATTTTTCTCCCTTTTCATCAATATTTTGTATGAAATGTTTTGGGTCTTAATTGAATAAAACGAAAACATCCAGTCTAAAATGTGGACTGGGTTTTTGAAATTTTTGTAGTTTTCTAGGTTTTTGCTCTATCGAGGAAAACACAGGATTTGGGGAACAATTTCTGCCTCCCCAATCAAAAAAGCATTTTTGGTCAAAAAAATGTTCTGACTGAAAAGTTCTGAGCAGCTATTGGGAAAAGAGAACAGGAAGCCACGTTTGTACCGTCCTCCATCCCGCACCTTGTGTATGCAACCCTAAGAAACAAATTCTGCCCTCAGTTACACCTGTGCACCCCCATGGGGCAGCATTGGACATGGTTTCCTTAGGGTTGAGGAAGGGCTGCTGATAATGGCAAACCAGCATTGCCCTGTTGCCCAGCCCCAATCCATATTCACTAAATCAAGCTCTCCTCTGCTCAAGCCGTATCAGTCACATCCTAACTTCCCAAAGGAGCAGGGAGCACCCACTACTCCCACGGGAATCAGTGAGAGCGCCACACCTCTGAAAACCAGGCCTCTTATTTTAACCAGTCCTATTAATCTTTGAATCGGGACAACAGAAGTTCACTGATGGATCCCAAAGTGCTGAATCCTTCAGCAGGAAATGGACCTAACTTTATGGAAGAATCATCGAAATACTGTCAGATCTTTTCACTTCCCTGTAATAGTCTTGGAGATAGATAGATAGATAGATAGATAGATAGATAGATAGATAGATAGATAGATAGATAGATAGGAACATGAACTTCCTGACTCATCTAGGTTCAGTTTCAAGGTACCGAGTCTCAATTCCCAACTGATATCCATTAAAAACTTTCACCACCTTGTTATTCTTCTTCCGAATTATTGCCTCTTCCTACTGATGGGAAGAACACAAAGAGTCATCACATCTTGTATTCATTCATCATTCGAGGAAAAGATTTAATTAGAAGATGATTTGGGATCAATGTTACGAACGCACCTAAATTCCCATCTCGGTGCTGTACACTCCGCCTGCACACTAAGGATACATCAGACAGGTCACAATGGTGAGTAATGTGTGACTGGCAGAGTGGTACAGTTCAGTATTACCTCACCTTCAGAATGGGCCTTCGCCACGGTCCATGCAAGTCAATGGAAAGACTTGGCGATATATTATGAACCCAAAGAAAGGATTTTTTTTCTTTTAAACAACCTATTTAAACAAATTTCTGACAAATGACTGTTCTGTCTCCCGGACGCTTTTCTTCTCCCCACTTTTGCCTGGGCAAAACCACATTGAAATCCTTGAATTCTGCTACGACTCAGTGGTACTAAGCTGTTGGCAGGGGATGTCTTTTTCCTCTCTATTTGTACAGCACCTACAACCACAGGATAGCAGCCCATGGCTGGGCTCCTAGGCGTTGTGACAATACATAGAGCAATAAGTGCTTCAGACTGAGAAATGGACTTGGGTGGGTTTTCTTCATTCTTCACCCCGAACAGTCTCACAGGCATCCAGAAATCAATGGCGCTCAAACCAGAAGTTAACCTGGACAGCAATGAATCGTCAGTGGCAGTTTGAAGCACTGTGGCTTGTTGCCGCTATCAGTGAGGGAAGGTCCCCATCTTTCTTGAATTACACAGTTCAGCCCTGCTTTTCACAGCTCTCGCCAATCCCTTCCAGCCCTACATGGCAGGAAATTGAAGTCACACATTTTATAGTGTCAAAGGACTTTTGGGGAGGAAGCACCAGGTACTAACAAGCTCTTTAGCAGAACAGAGAAAGGCAAAACAAGAAAACAATGGCTGGATGTTATAACCAGACCAATTCAAATGAGAAATAGACACCATTGTTTAGCAGAGAGAGAGATTAACCATTGGAACAAACTGCTGTGGGAAGTGATGGATTCCCCATCTCCTGTTGTCTTCAGATCCAGCCAGGATGCCTTGCTGGGACAGATGCTTCAGTCAAAGACAAGTTGTTGGGCTCAATACAGGCACAACAGGGTGAAATTCTCTGGCCTGTCTTATGCAGGAGGTCAGACTAGATGATCATGATGGTCCCTTTTGGCCTTAATGTCCACGAATCTATTAATCTATTTCAGGGGCAGAAATATTGTGCTCGTTGCAGCAGGACATGGTGAGACGGTTCCATTCTGTGAAGAGCCAATGTCAGAACATAAGCACCCAAACTTCACAGCAGCAGGAGTTGTGGTGAATCCTTAATCTAGCCTGGCCAACGGAGTGGAGAGGACTGGGCTGGGTTTGGAGGCCTCAAAACTAAGATTACTGGGGCAGTTTCTAAAGGCCGTCTCGCTGGCCTGGACCCTTGAACTTGGCCCGGTTCCATTGAAATCCATTGAATCTGTCTCGCTGTCATTTCAGTCACACACCTCTGCAACTAGGCAAAGTTCTTTCTAGAACATTTGAAGGGAATGCAAAGATAGAAGCAAATCCAAGAATTCCAGGATTTATTTAAACAAGACGGGAGCAAAACATTATGAAAACAAAGCATTGAGTTGTTTGTTTCAGCGAATACTGTTCCCCAACTCTAGTTTCATTTCCTCGTCTTTCAGAATGGAGGGGGAGGAGGAGGGAATTGCTTGGCTCTGAAATGGGAGAAGGTTGGGAATTTTCCAGCAAAGAAGATGATTCAAACAAGGAATTTAAGGAGGTGGAGGTGGAGCAGGTTCAGGTTGCTACATACAATGTCCTCGCACTGTCCATCCCAAGCCTCCTTTGCAGAAAACTGGGCTCAGAAATGCTATAAAAGGTCTCTTTTCATAATGCTCCTCAATCCACTTGGCTTCTCAATGCTTCTTGGTCTCTCAGTCCTGTAGGTGAATTAGGTAAGTCTCTTTCTGATTATTGAATTCTGCCTTTGCCGTAGTCATTATCTTGACCCTTTGTTCTGCAGAGATCTATTTATGACAACACGACTGTCCTGTATAAGGATGTGATTTATGGATTATTTTGCCAGCATTGGTGATTGGAATTAACTATATCTATGTCAGTGCTTAAGAATCTTCTGCAGGGTTTGGACCCAGGGCATTCAGCACTGTAAGACAGACCTCTGCAACTTGAGTTAGAGGATTAAGGCCCTGTCTAGAAAATCATTGAAGCGTGTTCTTAGCCTGAAGCACAAGCATAAATTAATTCCCTCTTCAGTGAAGCACTTAGAAATAGAGACATTAAAAGAGGAAGTCCTGCAGTCTCAGGGCTAGATCCTCAACTAGTGTAATTAGAAGAGCTATTCTGAAATCAACAAAGCAATGTGGATGTACATGAGCTGAGGATCTGACTCTCAGAGTTTAATCTGAGGGTTCCAGTTGCCTGGACGTGTGTGCATAGCCCCAGAGACGTTTAAGTGATTGAAGAACTATATTATTGATTGGAATGAACAGTTTCAATGACCACCGGAGACTAGAACAAGGTAGGCAGGGTTCTTCCCCCCCGGAGTCAAACCATTCCGCTAGAACAGTTATGCTGCTCCTTACTGATTCCAAACCCCTCAAGGCAGCTAAACGGCTTGAGAATAAAGCTTTTCCACTAAATCCTTTCTTCTCTGTTGATTCATTTAAGAGCTTTCAGGCTCTTTGGGGCTCTCGCAAGGCGCAGTTTGAACATTTGATCACCGCTTAGCTTTCGTGCTATCGTGCCTGATCAGTCCAGCACTTTGGGCTGTATTGTGCAACCCATACTCACGCATTCTGTGAACAGAGCTACGCGTGGAAATAGCACAATGTAGCTCAGTCAGGTGTTTATTATCTAAAGAGAGAGGCACCTAACCCAACCAGCAGCTCTCTTGATAGAGGTCTCAAGAGATGCAAATGAAAAGCCTTGCGTTGGGAGTCCTAGCAGGGATACATTCTCAGAAGCACGGCTATGTTGCCATTGCCAGCAGAAAATAACGGAACCCCAATAAATGGTAACCCCAATGCACAATTCACTGGAATATTTTCTCTTAATCTCACAGGGCATATTCAGTTGCCCAGTAAGAGCCGATGACATGTATGCCCGAAAAAGGAGAGGTGAGGTTTAGCTTGAGATTTTCAAAGGAGTCTAAATCCTATTGATATTCACTGAGAAGAGAGCATCTAATTCCCTTAGGCTCTTCTGGAAAACCCCATGTTGCAATGAAGAAAAATACTGGAAGATTGTCTTATGCTCACAAGGGCTGTGTTCTTACTTTCCTTTCAGGTTTACTTAATTCGTTGAAATAATGTCTCACCAACATCAGCAACACTGTAAGCAAACCTCCCTGCCACCACCAGTGTGTCCACTCCAGTACCCGGACCCGTGCCCCCCACCGAAATGCCCGGAGCCGTGTCCTCCACTCAAGTGCCAGGAGCCATGCCTTCCACCCAAGTGCCCAGAGCCTTGCCCTCCACCAAAATGCCCTCCGCCTAAATGCCCGCCTATGCAGAAGTACAACTGAAGTGATATGAGTATCCACCGGAGCATCAACAGCCACGAAATGTCAAGCAAACTTACAAGTTTCTGTGTCCAACTTATTTCATATTTGGTTCTCTCATGTTCTCCCTGGCTTGGCTTCTGGGGGGTATCAGAGCCCTATTTGTACACTGTGTATTTATTCAGTCATCAGTGTCCTCTAGAGATTGGTATAGTCTGCAATTGGCTTTGTATCCCTGAAATATTGGTATTTAGGTGATAATGGAGTAAATTCATTCGCCTGTTTTCCATTCCATATTTCATTGTACACATGCTGGAATAAAAATGATAATTTATTGTATCCACTGGCTCCTTGTGTTTCCTTTACCTTCCAACTCTATTTTTCTTGGCTAGCTAGACATTGCTACGGCACTCATCACTGTGAGCTCCTCACACACATTACTACATTTATCCTGACAACCACCCTGTAATTCAGAGGTGTGTTATGTCTGTTGCAGGTGGGAAATTGATAGAGAGAGAGAATAAGTGACTTGACCAAGGTGACATTGGATGTCTGTAGCAGAGCTGGGGACAGACCTCTGAGACTTTAGGGCTCAGTTCTGTAATTTAACCAGAAGACTATCCTTCTGCTGGGGCCTATTTTCCTCCCTGTCTCTCTGCCTCCTAGGTGATGAGGCGTTATGGGTAAGAGCTCATTGAAAAAATATATTTTTCACACGAGTTCTATTTTAAAAAATGTCAAAATTTCATGCAAACATGTTTTGTGATTTTTCAGTGAAATAACAAACAAACAGAAAGCTGAAAAATACTCAGTCTGACTTCTGGTTTTTCATCAGAAACCCAGAAAAATGTTTGACCAAAATTAATTTTCCACCAACATTTTCATTTTTATTAGTAACCCCTTATTTCACCATAAAATATTTCTGTTGAATAATTTGACTAGTTCTTGTGATGTGGTTTTCTTATACTCTTTTCTTTTAACTTAAAAAAAAACCAACAACTTGGGACTGAAACACAACCAAAAGTAGGATGAAAGGATCAGTTTGAGCAGAGGGCGAGGTTTGAATCAAAGTGAAAATTTGCTTCCACCTCCTTGGATCTGGAAGCAGCTCTAGGTCTTGCTTGTTCCTCTCTGAATCATACACGTTTCATGTCCCTGGCACACAGCACAGTCTGTCACCACTCAGCTGCGCTTGGGGACGGTGGTTTCATAGTTAGGTTGAGTTGAGGGTGTTGAGAGAGCTGTCAGGGATGGGGCTTGTGAGGAGCAAGGATAGTCGGCTGCGTAATTTCTGTGAGGATTGCAAGGAGAAAGAACCAGGAAGATATTGGAGATAATCGGAAAGATAATGGAGTAAAAAATTAAGAAATCTATTCGCAAACACCCAGAAGATAATAAGGTGATAAGTAACAGTCAGCATGGATTTGTCAAAAACAAATCATGTCAAACCAACTTGATAGCATTCTTTGACAGGATAACAAGCCTTGTGGATAGGGGGAAGCAGTAGATGTCGGTATATCTTGACTTTAGTAAGGCTTTTGATACTTTCTTGCATGACCTTCTGCAGAAACCAACTAGGGAAATACAACCTAGATGGAGCTACTATAAGATGGGTGCATCACTGGTTGGAAAACTGTACCCAGAGAGTAGTTATCAGGTGGTTCACAAGTCATGCTGGAAAGGCATAAGGAGTAGTGGTCCTGCAGGGATCAGTTCTGGGTCCGGATCTGTTCAATATCTTCCTCAATGAGTTAGATAATGGCATAAAGAGTATACTTATAAAGTTTGCAGGATGATTACCAAAGCTGCGGGGGGGGTTGCAAGTGCTTTGAAGGATAGGGGATTTTTAAGAGCAGGTTGGACAAACAGCTGTCAGGAATGGTCTAGAAAAATAATACTTGGTCCTTGAGTGCAGGAGACTGGACTAGATGACCTCTCGAGGTCTCTTCCACTTCTATTATTCTATGATTCTATGGGGATGGGAGGGAGAGGAAATGGGGAGGAAAGGCGATCTGAATCTTGGAGGGCACAGAGTGTGAAACCAGGAAGCTGGCTGGGACAGTTGGCAGTGGGTGCATGGGCTGGCATAACAATTTCCACATCAGGTCATCAGCAGGGTTTGGACCTAGCAACGCTGACCTCACATCACAGACCTTGAGCACTGGAGCTAAAGAGCAGCTCCGTCAGCCGGAAGCATTAGTAGGCTAGCATACCATGTTGAAATTCCATGTTATGTGATTAAGCCCCTTCGTTTTCAGTTCAAACTCATTTTTACCGAAAAATTCCGGGAGTTTACAAAAAGTATTATTCATTCTTTTCTGATTTTCACCCTTCTTTTGTATTATTCAAATATAGAAAAAATAACTTGTTTTATTAGGAAAATACAATACATTGCTCGAGACAACTGTGTTACGATAATACATTAGTCTGTGTGGATATGCCAAGCGGCCTGTTTATGAAGTAAGGCTATGTATATGTCTAGAAGATACACACAATAAACAAACAGATACACACACAAGCTCTGAAGTGTGTGTGCAATGAACGTACTGGTGAATCTCACGCTCACCACATACACATTTCAAACGGTTAGCAGATAACAGTTTAAAGCTCTGACACACTAAAATAGGAAGAAAATGAAAGTCTGTATCAGAATACATTTCAGAACACAAGGAGGATGCATTCGAAAGTTAAAACAAAATCAAAAACAGGAGAAAAGGATGCAAATGGTGTGGCCCAATTATTAAATATAAATATTAACAGGCTAATAGTTCTACGTCTACAACAGTAAGCTCTTTATTCAAATGAAAAATCTGATTTGGGGATTAGAGAGATATTCTGTATTTTCTTAAACTCACAGGTGGCATTGTGTTCTGTTTTAGGTCTGCAGCAAACCACACTGATGAATGGAATTCAAAGCATTAATCTACTGAATACTTTCCCCCCGTCTTTCTGTCGAATCAAATAAACCCCAATATTTACCCAAAAAATATGAATAGTTTTTGCACTGATTTTCACCTGTTTCTGTTGTGGTGGTAACAAACACTGATAAGTTCCTGGGACAAATTAAATAAGATACAAACTGAAAACAAAGGGCCCTATATGTGAGCTAGCCAGCAGAGGGAGGCACAACCCACATTTTACGAGGCTGCATCACTGGGAGATCCAGGAAGGTCGAGTTGTAGGCGCACAGGAACCAGCTGCTTCGAATAACTTCATCGGAGAACACCAGGGCTGAGATCCTGCACAGCGGCCTCCAGAATAATCCCCCTAGTGGCATGCGGAATAGCGATTGCTGGTTCCACCTCCTCCCACCTCTGTCCCCTTTTCTGGCATGCCCAGGCAAGGCCAATCTATACGGCCTGCAGTGGCACATTGGGAATAATCTCTCCCACCCATGCTAGAGCTAAAATCTTTCCCTCTTCAGTCCTCTGACTATATCTTATCCGTGTCAGCTATGCACAGCGTGTTTGCTATTTACATTGGTTGTTTCTTCACTAAGAGCATCTTATGAAATGTAAATTAACAGAAGAGGTGTTTTTAAGCAACGTGCATTATTCCTAATTTTCAGTATTTTGAAACTAGAGTTTTTCCATGGATGGGGGAGGATGAGAACGAAACACGGAGACCTGCGAGTGATATTGGTCATGCTAGATCTGCATATGGGATAACCCTGGGCTTCACATTTCATATTTCTCCTGTTGTCTCAGCCCTTTGTTATGTCAAAACAGGGCACCAAATTTTGGCCTAGGTCTTTCCATAGCTTCATCTTAGCGGACCTGCATTCACAAACTTTTAAATAAAATAAAGGGTAAGTGTTCTTAAATTTCTTATTTATGGCTAGCTAAGGAAGATGGGCGGGGGGTGAGATTTTACTCCATTTTCATCTAAGATTTACAGTCTTTTAAAAACCAAACTAAAGCTATGGGAAGCCACAAATGATGCTGAAAGACATCATTTTCCCCCTGCCATTTCTATCTGCAGGAGCAAAGGCAACAGGTCATTGGGGGCTACTGCGACCAAATTGCTACCAATGATGTCGGAATTGCATTGTGTGGCAGATATACTGCAGGGGTCTCCATTCAGGGGTCTCCCGGACTAGAGCCTCCAGCACGCCGGGCTCCCAGCGGGGGAATTTTTGCACTGCAGCACTGAGATAGGAGGCAGCAGAGGGTGGGTGCACAGAGCAGGGAATACAGGCTTCTGTTCGGTGGTTTCAGTTCATTCCTGCAGAGGCAGAGCACACCTGTTGCATTCCAAGAGGCGCACATACGGGGTTCCCCTCCAGTAGGTCCTCCCTGAACCGCCATCTCTCCTTCCAGAGCAGGCCCAGAAGGAGGTTTGACAGTTTGGGTTGGGCGTATTCTTGGAGGTTTCATCATATGACATCATCTTTAATTCACCCAGAAGTGGCGGAAGAGCGGGAGGAGGCAGCATGAGGGCTGGCAGGCTGGGATTCTGGGGAGTGAGGAACCAGGTCCAGCCTCTGGCGAAGGGGGGAGGGGGAGACTGGGCCACTTCCTTTCCTCACTCACTGAGCATGTCACCACAGCTCTCAACCTCACATGTGCCCACCACGTTCCTCTTTATGCGTATCATCAGAACATCCACGCAAGCTAAACACATTGCGTTCCTCTACTCTCGAAGGGAAGGGTCTTTTGAAAAGGAAATAAAAGGAAGGAAAACCTCGGTCTGAGAGCCTGTGACTGCTCAAGAGAATGAAGCACCAGGAGGCAGACAATGGCGTGGATCGTAGCTTTTATTACTGCACATCTACATGACAAGACGGGGAAATTTCCCAACAACAATCACTCTACAGCACAAGGGACACAGGGTCTCTCTCCCGCCCATACGCAATATCCCAGGGGAACAAAGTTGGTCAGTTACACATTCCAAGGGAAGGCCTTGATACTGTGAGCAGAAAGAATCTGCAAAGTGAGGACAGAGATTGGAAATATTCCCAGAAACACGTCACACTGCAAGGGGAATGCCAGACAAGTGGAGTCAGGAGAGAGCTACTGCACAAGGGGCTGCAATTCATTTTCATTCTGTAGACGTTGGTGGTTCCCGTGGGCCCTAACAGAACTTCTTTTCTTTGCAGCAGTGCTGCAGAGGTGGGCATGGAGGACACGGATCCACGCACTTAGGAGGGACATGGATCCACGCACTTAGGAGGGCACGGATACACGCACTTAGGAGGGCACAGATCCACGCACTTAGGAGGGCATGGCCATTGATCCACGCACTTAGGAGGGCACGGATCCACGCACTTAGGAGGGCACGGATCCACGCACTTAGGAGGGCACGGATCCACGCACTTAGGAGGGCATGCCTGGATCCACGCACTTAGGAGGGCACGGACAGGGATCCACACATTTAGTCTTGACCTGCTTCACACAGCATGGAGGGGGCAGGCAGGGCTGTTTGCATTGCTGCTGGTAAGACATCTTCCTGGGACGTGGGCAAAACTGAAAGAAAAAGGAGTTTTCAGGGTTTGCAAAATCAAGACAAACAACTGTATTTTCTTATTAGCATCATGCACCAGAACATTTAGCAGAATCAGAGGCTGGGCCCTCGGGAACACTTCTCCAGAGAGAGCATTGCCATTGCAAACCACTTCAGAAACAACAAACATGGGGGAGGATGGACTGAAATCCCATCCTGAAGCACTTCAATGGGATGACTGAATTAAAGTCAAGATAGTTAAAGAAAGCCCTCTTGTGAGCAGCAATATATTTTGGAAGAAGAAACCAAAAAATGAAATCCCAGCCATAAAGTTAGCTCCCAATAATCAGAAGGAGACTTACCCAATTCACCGATGGGAGCAAGTGAAGAAGCCAAGGCGATTGAGGATCATTGAGGTGTGAGCCTTTTTATATGGTTCCTGTGGCTTGGTGTCCGGAAATGAGACACCTCAGAGCTATGTGGTTGTGGATTTTCACAATCCAAACCTCCTCCATGTACAGACTCTTCAATTGCTTGGTTGCATCACTATTTTTAATAATTATTTCGATAATTCTAATTATTTTAACAAGAGACATGACGTTATTTGAGGAAATGCTGTGTGTAAGTTGTAACACCTGATCTACGTAATTCAAATTGGAAAAAAGAATTCAATAAAGAACTGGATTCTTTGCTTTCATGAATGAATTCTTATGGATTTCTTGGGACTGAAACACAACCAGAAATAGGAGGAAGGATCAGTTTGAGCCAAAGAGCAGAGCGGGAGGTTTGGATCAGCTACACATTTCCTTCCACCTTCTTTTAATCTGGAGGCAGCTCTTGTTCTTGCCTGTTCCTCTCTGAACCATACACATTTCATGTCCCTGGCACACAGCACAGTCTGTCACCGCTCAGCTGTGCTTGGGGATTGTGGTTTCAAAGAGAGGTTGAGTTGAGTGTGTGTAGAGAGGTGTCAGACATGGGGCTTGTGAGGAATGCCAGGAATGCCTGGTCGCAAAGGGACCCTGGCGGCTCTGGATGGCACTCCCAACCGGGCCGTTAAATGTCTGGTCGGCGGCACAGCGGGGTTCCTGGGGCTGAGGCATCTCCCCGCATCAGCCGCCAGGTTCCTGTGGCCCCTAGGCGCATGGGAGGCCAGGGAAGCTCCGCGTGCTGTCCCCGCCCTGAGTGCCGGCTCCGCAGCACCCATTGCCGGGAACCCCACAGCGCCTCCTTGGCCACCCATGTGCCTAGGGGCCCCGCACCCTCTCCCGCACCCCAACCTCCTGCCCCAACCTGGAATACCCTCCCACACACAAAATCCTTCCCAGAGCCCCCACGCCACACAGACCACCACACCCAAACCCCTTGCCCAACCCTGAGCCTCCTCTGCATCCGAACCCCTCACCCCTGGCACCCACCCCATACCCCCAGCCAGAGCTCTCACCCGCCTCCAGAATCCCAAACCCCCACTGCAGCCCGGTGAGAGTGAGTGAGGGTTGGGGAGAGTGAGCGATGGAGGAAGGGAGGATGGAGCGAGCGGTGAGCAGGGCCTCATAGAAGAGGTGGGTCGGGGCGGGGGCTCAGGGAAGGGGCGGGGCAGGGGTATTCCGCTTTGTGTGATTCGAAAGTTGGCAACCCCTTGTGAGGAGCAAGGAGAGTAGGCTGTGTAATTTCTGTGGGGGTTGCCAGGAGAAAGCACCATATGAGGATGGGAGAGATAGGAAAGGGGGAGGAAAGGGGATCAGAATCTTGGAGGGCACAGAGTGCGAAACCAGAAAGCTGGCTGGGACATCTGGCAGTGGGGGCGTGGGCTGGTAAAACAATTTCGGCAACAGGTCATCAGTAGGTTTTGCTCCTAGCAACGCTGACCCCACATCACAGACCTTGAGCATTGGAGCTAAAGAGTAGCTCCAGCAGCTGGAAGCACTAGTAGGCTAGCATACCAGATTAAAATTCCATGTTCTGTGATCTAGCCACTAGATGGAGACGCAACCCACATTTTACGAGGGTGCATCACTGGGAGACACAGGAAGGTCGAGTTCTAGGATCACAGGGACCTGTTGCTTCTAATAACTTGACCAGAGAAGATCAGGGCTCAGACTCTGCACACCGGCCTGCAGGATAATCCCCGTAGTGCATTGAGCAATAGCGATTGCTGGCGCCCCTCCCATTGAATCCTTGCTGAGCCTGGAGAGCAGGTCTGATCAGATCTTCTCCAATCCTCACAGTACTTCATAGGTTTGTGTAAACCGCAGAAGTTCCTGCTCTTGTGATGTACACTCCCTGCGCCAGATCCTGAGCTGGCATAAATCAGCGCAGCTCCATTAAACTGGCATCCGTATGGTGCTAAAGACACATACCATGGGCAGGATTCAACATTGCCTCAGACTCCCTTATACCTATAAGTGTCCGCCGGTGAATTCCCCCAACATCCTGTGCTCTCTGCCACCTCTTCCCTGAAAACAGGGAGCAAGAGAGGGGAAGGGGGAATGGGTTTTAATCAAGGTGATCCATAAGGCCTGGGAGCAGCCACTTCAAGGTAGGACAGTCCCTTACACTGTTCTTAATAGCTCTATGGGGTAACGAGTCCCCCTTCCCCATAGGAAAGGTGAATAGAATTCTTCCCTCCAAAACAATTCAATCAAAATTATTTTTCTCCCTTTTCATCAAATATTTTGTATGAAATGTTTTGGGTCTTAATTGAATAAAACGAAAACATCCAGTCTAAAATGTGGTCTGGGTTTTTGAAATTTTTGTAGTTTTCTAGGTTTTTGCTTTATTGAGGAAAACACAGGATTTGGGGAACAATTTCTGCCCCCCCAATCAAAAAAGCATTTTTGTCAAAAAAATGTTCTGATTGAAAAGTTCTGAGCAGCTATTGGGAAAAGAGAACAGGAAGCCACGTTTGTACCGTCCTCCATCCCGCACCCTGTGTATGCAACCCTAAGAACCAAATTCTGCCCTCAGTTACACCTGTGCACCCCCATGGGGCACCATTGGACATGGTTTCCATAGGGTTGGGGAAGGGCTGCTGATAATGGCAAACCAGCATTGCCCTGTCGCCCAGCCCCAATCCATATCCACTAAATCAAGCTCTCCTCTGCTCAAGCCGTATCGGTCACATCCTAATTTCCCAAAGGAGCAGGGAGCACCCACTACTCCCACGGGAATCAGTGAGAGCGCCACACCTCTGAAAAACAGGCCTCTTATTTTAACCAGTCCTATTAATCTTTGAATCGGGACAACAGAAGTTCACTGATGGATCCCAAAGTGCTGAATCCTTCAGCAGGAAATGAACCTCTCTTTATGGAAGAATCATCGAAATAGTGTCAGATCTTTTCACTTCCCTGTAATAGTCTTGGAGATAGATAGATAGATAGATAGATAGATAGATAGATAGATAGATAGATAGATAGATAGATAGATAGATAGATAGGAACATGAACTTCCTGACTCATCTAGGTTCAGTTTCAAGGTACCGAGTCTCAATTCCCAACTGATATCCATTAAAAACTTTCACCACCTTGTTATTCTTCTTCCGAATTATTGCCTCTTTCTACTGATGGGAAGAACGCAAAGAGTCATCACATCTTATATTCATTCATCATTCGAGGAAAAGATTTAATTAGAAGATGATTTGGGATCAATGTTACGAACGCACCTAAATTCCCATCTCGGTGCTGTACACTCCGCCTGCACACTAAGGATACATCAGACAGGTCACAATGGTGAGTAATGTGTGACTGGCAGAGTGGTACAGTTCAGTATTACCTCACCTTCAGAATGGGCCTTCGCCACGGTCCATGCAAGTCAATGGAAAGACTTGGCGATATATTATGAACCCAAAGAAAGGATTTTTTTTTCCTTTAAACAACCTATTTAAACAAATTTCTGACAAATGATTGTTCCGTCTCCCGAATGCTTTTCTTCTCCCCACTTTTGCCTGGCAAAACCACATTGAAATCCTTGAATTCTGCTACGACTCAGTGGTACTAAGCTGTTGGCAGGGGATGTCTTTTTCCTCTCTATTTGTACAGCACCTACAACCACAGGATAGCAGCCCATGGCTGGGCTCCTAGGCGTTGTGACAATACATAGAGCAATAAGTGCTTCAGACTGAGAAATGGACTTGGGTGGGTTTTCTTCATTCTTCACCACGACCAGTTTCACAGGCATCCAGAAATCAGTGGCGCTCAAACCAGAAGTTAAGCTGGACAGTAATGCGTCATCAGTGGCAGTTTGAAGCACTGTGGCTTGTTGCTGCTATCAGTGAGGGAAGGTCCCCATCTTTCTTGAATTACACAGTCCAGCCCTGCTTTTCACAGCTCTCACCAATCCCTTCCAGCCCTACATGGCAGGAAATTGAAGTCACACATTTTATAGTGTCAAAGGACTTTTGGGGAGGAAACACCAGGTACTAACAAGCTCTTTAGCCGAACAGAGAAAGGCAAAACAAGAACCAAAGGCTGGATGTTATAACCAGACCAATTCAAATGAGAAATAGGCCCCATTGTTTAGCAGAGAGAGAGATTAACCATTGGAACAAACTGCTGTGGGAAATGATGGATTCCCCATCTCCTGTTGTCTTCAGATCCAGCCAGGATGCCTTGCTGGGACAGATGCTTCAGTCAAAGACAAGTTGTTTGGGCTCAATACAGTCACAACAGGGTGAAATTGTCCAGCCTGTCTTATGCAGGAGGTCAGACTAGATGATCATGATGGTCCCTTTTGGCCTTAATGTCCACGAATCTATTAATCTATTTCAGAGGCAGAAATATTGTGCTCGTTGCAGCAGGACATGGTGAGACGGTTCCACTCTGTGAAGAGCCAATGTCAGAACATAAGCACCCAAACTTCACAGCAGCAGGATTCTGTGGTGAATCCTTAATCTAGCCTGGCCAACTGGAGTGGAGAGGACTGGGCTGGGTTTGGAGGCCTCAAAACTAAGATTACTGGGGCAGTTTCGAAAGGCCGTCTCGCTGGCTTGGACCCTTGAACTTGGCCCGGTTCCACTGAAATCCATTGAATCTGTCTCGCTGTCATTTCAGTCATGCACCTCTGTAACCAGGTGAAGTTCTGTCTCAAACATTTGAAAGGAATGCAAAGATTGAAGCAAATCCATGAATTCCAGGATTTATTTAAACAAGACCAGAGGAAAACATTATGAAAACAAAGCATTGAGTTGTTTGTTTCAGCGAATGACGTTTCCCAACTCTAGTTTCATTTCCTCGTCTTTCAGAAAGGAGTGGGGCGGGGGGAAGGAGGGAACTGCTTGGTTCTGAAATGGGAGAAGGTTGGGAATTTTCCAGCAAAGAAGATGATTCAAAAAAGAAATTTAAGGAGGTGGAGGTGGAGCAAGTTCAGGTTGCTGCATACAATGTCCTCGCACTGTCTATCCAGAGCCTGCTTTGCAGAAAACTGGGCTAGGAAACGCTATAAAAGGTCTCTTTTCACAGTGCTCCTCAATCCACTTGGCTTCTCAATGCTTCTTGGTCGCTCAGTCCTGTGGGTGAATTAGGTAAGGCTGCCTTTGTCGTGGTCATTATCTTGACCCTTTGTTCTGCAGAGATCTATTTATGACAACACGACTGTCCTGTATAAGAATGTGATTTATGGATTATTTTGCCAGCATTGGTGATTGGAATTAACTATATCCATGTCAGTGCTTAAGAATCTTCTGCAGGGTTTGGACCCAGGGCATTCAGCACTGTAAGACAGACGTCTGCAACTTGAGTTAGAGGATTAAGGCCCTGTCTAGAAAATCATTGAAGCGTGTTCTTAGCCTGAAGCACAAGCATAAATTAATTCCCTCTTCAGTGAAGCACTTAGAAATAGAGACATTAAAAAAGGAGGTCCTGCAGTCTCAGGGCTAGATCCTCAACTAGTGTAATTAGAAGAGCTATTCTGAAATCAACAAAGCAATGTGGATGTACATGAGCTGAGGATCTGACTCTCAGAGTTTAATCTGAGGGTTCCAGTTGCCTGGACGTGTGTGTAGCCCCAGAGACGTTTAAGTGATTGAAGAACTATATTATTGATTGGAATGAACAGTTTCAATGACCACCGGAGACTAGAACAAGGTAGGCAGGGTTCTTCCCCCCTGGAGTCAAACCATTCTGCTAGAACAGTTATGCTGCTCCTTACTGATTCCAAACCCCTCAAGGCAGCTAAACGGCTTGAGAATAAAGCTTTTCCACTAAATCCTTTTTTCTCTGTTGATTCATTTAAGAGCTTTCAGGCTCTTTGGGGTTCTCACAAGGTGCAGTTTGAACATTTGATCACCGCTTAGCTTTCGTGCTATCGTGCCTGATCAGTCCAGCACTTTTGGCTGTATTGTGCAACCCATACTCACGCATTCTGTGAACAGAGCTACGCGTGGAAATAGCACAATGTAGCTCTGTCAGGTGCTTATTGTCTAAAGAGAGAGGCACCTAACCCAACCAGCAGCTCTTTTTTTAAAAGATTTTTTTAAGATTTTTTTAAAATGTCAAAATTTCATGCAAACATCTTTTGTGATTCTTCAATGAAATAACAAACAAACAGAAAGCTGAAAAATACTCAGTCTGACTTCTGGTTTTTCATCAGAAACCCAGAAAATGGTTGACCAAAATTAGTTTTCCACCAACATTTTCATTTTTATTATTACCCCTTATTTCACCATAAAATATTTCTGTTGAAATATTCTTTTATTATTCTAGTTCTTGTGATGTGGTTTTCTTACACTCTTTTCTTTAATAAAAAAAAACTTGGGACTGAAACACAACCAAAAGTAGGAGGAAGGATCAGTTTGAGCAGACGGCGAGGTTCGAATCAAGTGAAAATTTGCTTCCAACTCCTTGGGATCTGGAGGCAGCTGTAGGTCTTCCTTGTTCCTCTCTGAATCATACACGTTTCATGTCCCTGGGACACAGCACACTCTGTCATCACTTAGCTCCGCTTGGGGATTGTGGTTTCATAGTCAGGTTGACTTTAGGGTGTTGAGAGAGCTGTCAGCAATGGGGCTTGTGAGGAGGAAGGATAGTCGGCTGGGTAATTTCTGTGAGGATTGCAAGGAGAAAGAACCAGAAAGATAATGGAGATAATCGGAAAGATAATGGAGTAAAATTTAAGAAATCAATTTGCAAACACCCAGAAGATAATAAGGTGGTAAGTAACAGTCAGCATGGATTTGTCAAAAACAAATCATGTCAAACCAACTTGATAGCTTTCTTTGACACGGTAACAAGCCTTGTGGATGGGGGGAAGCAGTAGATGTGGTATATCTTGACTTTAGTAAGGCTTTTGATGCTTTCTTGCATGACCTTCTCAGAAACCAACTAGGGAAATACAACCTAGATGGAGATACTATAAGATGGGTGCATCACTGGTTGGAAAACTATTCCCAGAGAGTAGTTATCAGAAGCTGGCTGGGACATTTGGCAGTGGGTGCATGGGCTGGCGTAACAATTTCCACATCAGGTCATAAGCAAGGTTTGGACCTAGCAACGCTGACCTCACATCACAGACCTTGAGCACTGGAGCTAAAGAGCAGCTCCGTCAGCCGGAAGCATTAGTAGGCTAGCATACCATGTTGAAATTCCATGTTATGTGATTAAGCCCCTTCGTTTTCAGTTCAAAAGAAAAAATAACTTGTTTTATTAGGAAAATATAATACATTGCACGAGACAACTCTATTACGATAATACATTAAGTCTGTGTGGATATGCCAAGCGGCCCGTTTATGAAGTAAGGCTATGTGTAAGTCTAGAAGATACACACAATAAAAAAACAGATACACACACAAGCTCTGAAGTGCGTGCGCAATGAACATACTGGTGAATCTCACGCCCACCACATACACATTTCAAGCTGTTAGCAGAGAACAGTTTAAAGCTCTGACACACTAAAATAGGAAAAAAATGAAAGTCTGTATCAGAATACATTTCAGAACACAAGGACGATGCATTCGAAAGTTAAAAAAAAAACAAAAACAGGAGAAAAGGATGAAGTTGAGCGTATGCAAATGGTGTGGCCCAATTATTAAATGTAAATATTTACAGGCTAATAGTTCTACGTCTACAACAGTAAGCTCTTTATTCAAATGGAAAATTTGATTTGGGGATTAGAGAGATATTCTGTATTTTCTTAAACTCACAGGTGGCATTGTGTTCTGTTTTAGGTCTGCAGCAAACCACACTGATGAATGGAATTCAAAGCATTAATCTACTGAATACTTCCCCCCGGTCTTTCCGTCCAATCAAATAAACCCCAATATTTACCCAGAAAAAATATGAATAGTTTTTGCACTGATTTTCACCTGTTTTTGTTGTGGTGGTAATGAACACTGATAAGTTCCTGGGACAAATTAAATAAAATACAAACTGAAAACAAAGGGCCCTATATGTGAGCTAGCCAGCAGAGGGAGGCACAACCCACATTTTACGAGGCTGCATCACTGGGAGATCCAGGAAGGTCGAGTTGTAGGCTCACAGGAACCAGCTGCTTCGAATAACATCATCAGAGAACACCAGGGCTGAGATCCTGCACAGCGGCCTCCAGAATAATCCCCCTAGTGGCGTGCGGAATAGCGATTGCTGGTTCCACCTCCTCCCACCTCTGTCCCCTTTTCTGGCATGCCCAGGCAAGGCCAATCTATACGGCCTGCAGTGGCACATTGGGAATAATCTCTCCCACCCATGCTAGAGCTAAAATCTTTCCCTCTTCAGTCCTCTGACTATATCTTATCTGTGTCAGCTATGCGCAGGGTGTTTGCTATTTACATTGGTTGTTTCTTCACTAAGAGCATCTTATGAAATGTAAATTAACAGAAGAGGTGTTTTTAAGCAAAGTGCATTATTCCTAATTTTCAGTATTTTGAAACTATAGTTTTTCCATGGATGGGGGAGGATGAGAACGAAACACAGAGACCTGCGAGTGATATTGGTCATGCTAGATCTGCATATGGGATAACCCTGGGCTTCACATTTCATATTTCTCCTGTTGTCTCAGCCCTTTGTTATGTCAAAACAGGGCACCAAATTTTGGCCTAGGTCTTTCCATAGCTTCATCTTAGCGGACCTGCATTCACAAACTTTTAAATAAAATAAAGGGTAAGTGTTCTTAAATTTCTTATTTATGGCTAGCTAAGGAAGATGGGCGGGGGTGAGATTTTACTCCATTTTCATCTAAGATTTACAGTCTTTTAAAAACCAAACTAAAGCTATGGGAAGCCACAAATGATGCTGAAAGACATCATTTTCCCCCTGCCATTTCTACCTGCAGGAGCAAAGGCAACAGGTCATTGGGGGCTACTGCGATCAAATTGCTACCAATGATGTCGGAATTGCATTGTGTGGCAGATATACTGCAGGGGTCTCCATTCAGGGGTCTCCCGGACTAGAGCCTCCAGCACGCCGGGCTCCCAGCGGGGGAATTTTTGCACTGCAGCACTGAGATAGGAGGCAGCAGAGGGTGGGTGCACAGAGCAGGGAATACAGGCTTCTGTTCGGTGGTTTCAGTTCATTCCTGCAGAGGCAGAGCACACCTGTTGCATTCCAAGAGGCGCACGTACGGGGTTCCCCTCCAGTAGGTCCTCCCTGAACCGCCATCTCTCCTTCCAGAGCAGGCCCAGAAGGAGGGTTGACAGTTTGGGTTGGGCGTATTCTCTGAAGCTTTATCATATGACATCATCTTTAATTCACCCAGAAGTGGCGGAAGAGCGGGAGGAGGCAGTGAGAGGGCATGGCAGGCTGGGATTCTGGGGAGTAAGGAACCAGGTCCAGCCTTTGGCCAAGGGGGGAAGCGGGAGACTGGGCCACTTCCTTTCCTCACTCATTCAGCATGTCACCACAGCTCTCAACCTCACATGTGCCCACCACGTTCCTCTTTATGCGTACCATCAAAACATCCACACAAGCTAAACACATTGTGTTCCTCTACTCTCGAAGGGAAGGGTCTTTTGAAAAGGAAATAAAAGGAAGGAAAACCTCGGTCTGAGAGCCTGTGACTGCTCAAGAGAATGAAACACCAGGAGGCAGACAATGGCGTGGATCGTAGCTTTTATTACTGCACATCTACATGACAAGACGGGGAAATTTCCCAACAACAATCACTCTACAGCACAAGCGACACAGGGTCTCTCTCCCGCCCATACGCAATATCCCAGGGGAACAAAGTTGGTCAGTTACACATTCCAAGGGAAGGCCTTGATACCGTTACCAGAAAGAATCTGCAAAGTGAGGACAGAGATGGGAAGCATTCCCAGAAACAGGTCACACTGCAAGGGGAATGCCAGACAAGTGGAGTCAGGAGAGAGCTACTGCGCAAGGGGCTGCAATTCATTTTCATTCCGTAGTCGTTGGTGGTTCCCGTGGGCCCTAACAGAACTTCTTTTCTTTGCAGCAGTGCTGCAGAGGTGGGCATGGAGGACACGGATCCACGCACTTAGGAGGGCACGGACAGGGATCCACGCACTTCGGGGGGCACGGATCCACGCACTTAGGAGGGCATGGCCATTGATCCACGCACTTAGGAGGGCATGGATCCACGCACTTAGGAGGGCATGGCCATTGATCCACACACTTAGGAGGGCACGGATCCACGCACTGAGGAGGGCACGGACAGGGATCCACACATTTAGTCTTGACCTGCTTCACACAGCATGGAGGAGGCAGGCAGGGCTGTTTGCATTGCTGCTGGTAAGACATCTTCCTGGGACGTGGGCAAAACTGAAAGAAAAAGGAGTTTTCAGGGTTTGCAAAATCAAGACAAGCAACTGTATTTTCTTATTAGCATCATGCACCAGAACATTCAGCAGAATCAGAGGCTGGGCCCTCGGGAACACTTCTCCAGAGAGAGCATTGCCATTGCAAACCACTTCAGAAACAACAAACATGGGGGAGGATGGACTGAAATCCCATCCTGAAGCCCTTCAGTGGGATTAGTGAATTAAAGTCAAGACACTTAAAGAAAGCCCTCTTGTGAGCAGCAATATATTTTGGAAGAAGAAACCAAAAAAATGAAATCCCAGCCATAAAGTTAGCTCCCAATAATCAGAAGGAGACTTACCCAATTCACCGATGGGAGCAAGTGAAGAAGCCAAGTGGATTGAGGATCATTGAGGTGTGAGCCTTTTTATATGGTTCCTGTGGCTTGGTGTCCGGAAATGAGACGCCTCAGAGCTATGTGGTTGTGGATTTTCACAATCCAAACCTCCTCCATGTACAGACTCTTCAATTGCTTGGTTGCATCACTATTTTTAATCATTATTTCGATAATTCTAATTATTTTAACAAGAGACATGACGTTATTTGAGGAAATGCTGTGTGTGAGTTGTAACACCTGATCTACGTAATTCAAATTGGAAAAAAGAATTCAATAAAGAACTGGATTCTTTGCTTTCATGAATGAATTCTTATGGATTTCTTGGGACTGAAACACAACCAGAAATAGGAGGAAGGATCAGTTTGAGCCAAAGAGCAGAGCGGGAGGTTTGGATCAGCTACACATTTCCTTCCACCTTCTTTTAATCTGGAGGCAGCTCTTGTTCTTGCCTGTTCCTCTCTGAACCATACACATTTCATGTCCCTGGCACACAGCACAGTCTGTCACCGCTCAGCTGTGCTTGGGGACTGTGGTTTCAAAGAGAGGTTGAGCTGAGTGTGTGTAGAGAGGTGTCAGGCATGAGGCTTGTGAGGAATGCCAGGAATGCCCGGTCGCAACGGGACTCTGACGGCTCTGACTGGCACTGCCATCTGGGCCCTTAAATGTCTGGTCGGCAGCGCAGCGGGCCTAGGGGCCCCGCACCCTCTCCCGCACCCCAACCTCCTGCCCCAACCTGGAATCCACGCACATGCCCAAAATCTTTCCCAGAGCCCCCACGCCACACAGACTGCCACACCCAACCCCCTTGCCCAACCCGAACCCCTCATCCCTCGCTCCCACCCCACACCCCCAGCCAGAGCTCTCACCCGCCTCCAGAATCCCAACCCCCCACTGCAGCCCAGTGAAAGTGAGTGAGGGTTGGGGTGAGTGAGCGATGGAGGGAGGGAGGATGGAGCGAGCGGTGAGCAGGGTCTCATAGAAGAGGTTGGGCGGGGCGGGGGCTCAGGGAAGGGGCGGGGCAGGGGAATTCTGCTTTGGGTGATTCGAAAGTTGGCAACCCCGTGTGAGGAGCAAGGAGAGTAGGCTGTGTAATTTCTGTGGGGGTTGTCAGGAGAAAGCACCATATGAGGATGGGAGAGATAGGAAAGGGGGAGGAAAGGGGATCAGAATCTTGGAGGGCACAGAGTGCGAAACCAGGAAGCTGGCTGGGACATCTGGCAGTGGGGGCGTGGGCTAGTCTAACAATTTCCGCAACAGGTCATAAGTAGGTTTTGGACCTAGGAACGCTGACCCCACATCACAGACCTTGAGCATTGGAGCTAAAGAGTAGCTCCAGCAGCTGGAAGCACTAGTAGGCTAGCATACCAGATTAAAATTCCACGTTCTGTGATCTAGCCACTAGATAGAGACGCAACCCACATTTTACGAGGGTGCATCACTGGGAGACACAGGAAGGTCGAGTTCTAGGATTGCAGGGACCTGTTGCTTCTAATAACTTGACCAGAGAAGATCAGGGCTCAGACTGCAGGATAATCCCCGAAGTGCCTTGTGCAATAGCGATTGCTGGGCGCCCCTCCCATTGAATCCTTGCTGAGCCTGGAGAGCAGGTCTGATCAGATCTTCTCCAATCCTCACAATACTTCATAGGTTTGTGTAAACTTGAGAAGTTCCTGCTCTTGTGATGTAAACTCCCTGCGCCAGATCCCGAGCTGGCATAAATCAGCGCAGCTCCATTAAAATGGCATCCGTATGGTGCTAAAGACACGTACCATGGGCAGGATTCAACATTGCCTCAGACTCCCTTATACCTATAAGTGTCCGCCGGTGAATTCCCCCAACATCCTGTGCTCTCTGCCATCTCTTCCCTGAAAATAGGGGGCAAGAGAGGGGAAGGGGGAATGGGTTTTAATCAAGGTGATCCATTATGGCTGGGAGCAGCCACTTCAAGGTAGGACAGTCCCTTACACTGCTCTAAATAGATCTACGGGGTAACGAGTCCCCCTTCCCCATAGGAAAGGTGAATAGAATTCTTCCCTCCAAAACAATTCAATCAAAATTATTTTTCTCCCTTTTCATCAATATTTTGTATGAAATGTTTTGGGTCTTAATTGAATAAAACGAAAACATCCAGTCTAAAATGTGGACTGGGTTTTTGAAATTTTTGTAGCTTTCTAGGTTTTTGCTCTATCGAGGAAAACACAGGATTTGGGGAACAATTTCTGCCTCCCCAATCAAAAAAGCATTTTTGGTCAAAAAAATGTTCTGACTGAAAAGTTCTGAGCAGCTATTGGGAAAAGAGAACAGGAAGCCACGTTTCTACCGTCCTCCATCCCGCACCTTGTGTATGCAACCCTAAGAACCAAATTCTGCCCTCAGTTACACCTGTGCACCCCCATGGGGCAGCATTGGACATGGTTTCCTTAGGGTTGAGGAAGGGCTGCTGATAATGGCAAACCAGCATTGCCCTGTCGCCCAGCCCCAATCCATATCCACTAAATCAAGCTCTCCTCTGCTCAAGCCGTATCAGTCACATCCTAACTTCCCAAAGGAGCAGGGAGCACCCACTACTCCCACGGGAATCAGTGAGAGCGCCACACCTCTGAAAAACAGGCCTCTTATTTTAACCAGTCCTATTAATCTTTGAATCGGGACAACAGAAGTTCACTGATGGATCCCAAAGTGCTGAATCCTTCAGCAGGAAATGGACCTAACTTTATGGAAGAATCATCGAAATACTGTCAGATCTTTTCACTTCCCTGTAATGGTCTTGGAGATAGATAGATAGATAGATAGATAGATAGATAGATAGATAGATAGATAGATAGATAGGAACATGAACTTCCTGACTCATCTAGGTTCAGTTTCAAGGTACCGAGTCTCAATTCCCAACTGAAATACATTAAAAACTTTCACCACCTTGTTATTCTTCTTCCGAATTATTGCCTCTTTCTACTGATGGGAAGAACACAAAGACTCATCACATCTTGTATTCATTCATCATTCGAGGAAAAGATTTAATTAGAAGATGATTTGGGATCAATGTTACGAACGCACCTAAATTCCCATCTCGGTGCTGTACACTCCGCCTGCACACTAAGGATACATCAGACAGGTCACAATGGTGAGTAATGTGTGACTGGCAGAGTGGTACAGTTCAGTATTACCTCACCTTCAGAATGGGCCTTCGCCACGGTCCATGCAAGTCAATGGAAAGACTTGGCGATATATTATGAACCCAAAGAAAGGATTTTTTTTCCTTTAAACAACCGATTTAAACAAATTTCTGACAAATGAATCTTCCGTCTCCCGAATGCTTTTCTTCTCCCCACTTTTGCTTGGGCAAAACCACATTGAAATCCTTGAATTCTGCTACGACTCAGTGGTACTAAGCTGTTGGCAGGGGATGTCTTTTTCCTCTCTATTTGTACAGCACCTACAACCACAGGATAGCAGCCCATGGCTGGGCTCCTAGGCGTTGTGACAATACACAGAGCAATAAGTGCTTCAGACTGAGAAATGGACTTGGGTGGGTTTTCTTCATTCTTCACCCCGAACAGTCTCACAGGCATCCAGAAATCAATGGCGCTCACACCAGAAGTTAACCTGGACAGCAATGAATCGTCAGTGGCAGTTTGAAGCACTGTGGCTTGTTGCCGCTATCAGTGAGGGAAGGTCGCCATCTTTCTTGAATTACACAGTTCAGCCCTGCTTTTCACAGCTCTCGCCAATCCCTTCCAGCCCTACATGGCAGGAAATTGAAGTCACACATTTTATAGTGTCAAAGGACTTATGGGGAGGAAACACCAGGTACTAACAAGCTCTTTAGCCGAACAGAGAAAGGCAGAACAAGAACCAGTGGCTGGATGTTATAACCAGACCAATTCAAATGAGAAATAGACACCATTGTTTAGCAGAGAGAGAGATTAACCATTGGAACAAACTGCTGTGGGAAGTGATGCATTCCCCATCTCCTGTTGTCTTCAGATCCAGCCAGGATGCCTTGCTGGGACAGATGCTTCAGTCAAAGACAAGTTGTTGGGCTCAATACAGGCACAACAGGGTGAAATTCTCTGGCCTGTCTTATGCAGGAGGTCAGACTAGATGATCATGATGGTCCCTTTTGGCCTTAATGTCCACGAATCTATTAATCTATTTCAGGGGCAGAAATATTGTGCTCGTTGCAGCAGGAGATGGTGAGACGGTTCCATTCTGTGAAGAGCCAATGTCAGAACATAAGCACCCAAACTTCACAGCAGCAGGAGTTGTGGTGAATCCTTAATCTAGCCTGGCCAACGGAGTGGAGAGGACTGGGCTGGGTTTGGAGGCCTCAAAACTAAGATTACTGGGGCAGTTTCTAAAGGCCGTCTCGCTGGCCTGGACCCTTGAACTTGGCCCAGTTCCATTGAAATCCATTGAATCTGTCTCGCTGTCATTTCAGTCACACACCTCTGCAACTAGGCAAAGTTCTTTCTAGAACATTTGAAGGGAATGCAAAGATAGAAGCAAATCCAAGAATTCCAGGATTTATTTAAACAAGACGGGAGCAAAACATTATGAAAACAAAGCATTGAGTTGTTTGTTTCAGCGAATACTGTTCCCCAACTCTAGTTTCATTTCCTCGTCTTTCAGAATGGAGGGGGAGGAGGAGGGAATTGCTTGGCTCTGAAATGGGAGAAGGTTGGGAATTTTCCAGCAAAGAAGATGATTCAAACAAGGAATTTAAGGAGGTGGAGGTGGAGCAGGTTCGGGTTGCTACATACAATGTCCTCGCAGTGTCCATCCCAAGCCTCCTTTGCAGAAAACTGGGCTCAGAAACGCTATAAAAGGTCTCTTTTCACAGTGCTCCTCAATCCACTTGGCTTCTCAATGCTTCTTGCTCGTTCAGTCCTGTAGGTGAATTAGGTAAGTCTCTTTCTGATTATTGAAGGGTGCCTTTGCCGTGGTCATTATCTTGACCCTTTGTTCTGCACAGATCTATTTATGACAACACGACTGTCCTGTTTAAGGATGGCATTTATGGATTATTTTGCCAGCATTGGTGATTGGAATTAACTATATCCATGTCAGTGCTTAGGAATCTTCTGCAGGGTTTGTACCCAGGGCATTCAGCACTGTAAGACAGACCTCTGCAACTTGAGTTAGAGGATTAAGGCCCTGTCTAGAAAATCATTGAAGTGTGTTCTTAGCCTGAAGCACAAGCATAAATTAATTCCCTCTTCAGTGAAGCACTTAGAAATAGAGACATTAAAAGAGGAAGTCCTGCAGTCTCAGGGCTAGATCCTCAACTAGTGTAATTAGAAGAGCTATTTTGAAATCAACAAAGCAATGTGGATGTACATGAGCTGAGGATCTGACTCTCAGAGTTTAATCTGAGGGTTCCAGTTGCCTGGACGTGTGTGCATAGCCCCAGAGACGTTTAAGTGATTGAAGAACTATATTATTGATTGGAATGAACAGTTTCAATGACCACCGGAGACTAGAACAAGGTAGGCAGGGTTCTTCCCCCCCGGAGTCAAACCATTCCGCTAGAACGGTTATGCTGCTCCTTACTGATTCCAAACCCCTCAAGGCAGCTAAACGGCTTGAGAATAAAGCTTTTCCACTAAATCCTTTCTTCTCTGTTGATTCATTTAAGAGCTTTCAGGCTCTTTGGGGCTCTCGCACGGCGCAGTTTGAACATTTGATCACCGCTTAGCTTTCATGCTATCGTGCCTGATCAGTCCAGCACTTTTGGCTGTATTGTGCAACCCATACTCACGCATTCTGTGAACAGAGCTACGCGTGGAAATAGCACAATGTAGCTCTGTCAGGTGCTTATTTTCTAAAGAGAGAGGCACCTAACCCAACCAGCAGCTCTCTCGATAGAGGTCTCAAGAGATGCAAATGAAAAGCCTTGCGTTGGGAGTCCTAGCAGGGATACATTCTCAGAAGCACGGCTATGTTGCCATTGCCAGCAGAAAATAACGGAACCCCAATAAATGGTAACCCCAATGCACAATTCACTGGAATATTTTCTCTTAATCTCACAGGGCATATTCAGTTGCCCAGTAAGAGCCGATGACATGTATGCCCGAAAAAGGAGAGGTGAGGTTTAGCTTGAGATTTTCAAAGGAGTCTAAATCCTATTGATATTCACTGAGAAGAGAGCATCTAATTCCCTTAGGCTCTTCTGGAAAACCCCATGTTGCAATGAAGAAAAATACTGGAAGATTGTCTTATGCTCACAAGGGCTGTGTTCTTACTTTCCTTTCAGGTTTACTTAATTCGTTGAAATAATGTCTCACCAACATCAGCAACACTGTAAGCAAACCTCCCTGCCACCACCAGTGTGTCCACTCCAGTACCCGGACCCGTGCCCCCCACCGAAATGCCCGGAGCCGTGTCCTCCACTCAAGTGCCAGGAGCCATGCCTTCCACCCAAGTGCCCAGAGCCTTGCCCTCCACCAAAATGCCCTCCGCCTAAATGCCCGCCTATGCAGAAGTACAACTGAAGTGATATGAGTATCCACCGGAGCATCAACAGCCACGAAATGTCAAGCAAACTTACAAGTTTCTGTGTCCAACTTATTTCATATTTGGTTCTCTCATGTTCTCCCTGGCTTGGCTTCTGGGGGGTATCAGAGCCCTATTTGTACACTGTGTATTTATTCAGTCATCAGTGTCCTCTAGAGATTGGTATAGTCTGCAATTGGCTTTGTATCCCTGAAATATTGGTATTTAGGTGATAATGGAGTAAATTCATTCGCCTGTTTTCCATTCCGTATTTCATTGTACACATGCTGGAATAAAAATGATAATTTATTGTATCCACTGGCTCCTTGTGTTTCCTTTACCTTCCAACTCTATTTTTCTTGGCTAGCTAGACATTGCTACGGCACTCATCACTGTGAGCTCCTCACACACATTACTACATTTATCCTGACAACCACCCTGTAATTCAGAGGTGTGTTATGTCTGTTGCAGGTGGGAAATTGATAGAGAGAGAGAATAAGTGACTTGACCAAGGTGACATTGGATGTCTGTAGCAGAGCTGGGGACAGACCTCTGAGACTTTAGGGCTCAGTTCTGTAATTTAACCAGAAGACTATCCTTCTGCTGGGGCCTATTTTCCTCCCTGTCTCTCTGCCTCCTAGGTGATGAGGCGTTATGGGTAAGAGCTCATTGAAAAAATATATTTTTCACACGAGTTCTTTTTTAAAAAATGTCAAAATTTCATGCAAACATGTTTTGTGATTTTTCAGTGAAATAACAAACAAACAGAAAGCTGAAAAATACTCAGTCTGACTTCTGGTTTTTCATCAGAAACCCAGAAAAAGTTTGACCAAAATTAATTTTCCACCAACATTTTCATTTTTATTATAACCCCTTATTTCACCATAAAATATTTCTGTTGAATAATTTGACTAGTTCTTGTGATGTGGTTTTCTTATACTCTTTTCTTTAAACTTAAAAAAAACCCAACAACTTGGGACTGAAACACAACCAAAAGTAGGATGAAAGATCAGTTTGAGCAGAGGGCGAGGTTTGAATCAAATGAAAATTTGCTTCCACCTCCTTGGATCTGGAGGCAGCTCTAGGTCTTGCTTGTTCCTCTCTGAATCATACACGTTTCATGTCCCTGGCACACAGCACAGTCTGTCACCACTCAGCTGCGCTTGGGGACTGTGGTTTCATAGTTAGGTTGAGTTGAGGGTGTTGAGAGAGCTGTCAGTGATGGGGCTTGTGAGGAGCAAGAATAGTCGGCTGCGTAATTTCTGTGAGGATTGCAAGGAGAAAGAACCAGAAAGATATTGGAGATAATCGGAAAGATAATGGAGTAAAAAATTAAGAAATCAATTTGCAAACACCCAGAAGATAATAAGATGATAAGTAACAGTCAGCATGGATTTGTCAAAAACAAATCATGTCAAACCAACTTGATAGCATTCTTTGACAGGATAACAAGCCTTGTGGATAGGGGGAAGCAGTAGATGTGGTATATCTTGACTTTAGTAAGGCTTTTGATACTTTCTTGCATGACCTTCTGAGAAACCAACTAGGGAAATACAACCTAGATGGAGCTACTATAAGGTGGGTGCATCACTGGTTGGAAAACTGTACCCAGAGAGTAGTTATCGGTTGTTCACAGTCATGCTGGAAAGGCATAAGGAGTGGGGTCCCACAGGGATCAGTTCTGGGTCCGGATCTGTTCAATATCTTCCTCAATGAGTTAGATAATGGCATAAAGAGTATACTTATAAAGTTTGCGGATGATTCCAAGCTGCGGGGGGGGTTCCAAGTGCTTTGAAGGATAGGGGATTTTTAAGAGCAGGTTGGACAAACAGCTGTCAGGAATGGTCTAGAAAAATAATACTTGGTCCTCGAGTGCAGGAGACTGGACTAGATGACCTCTCGAGGTCTCTTCCACTTCTATTATTCTATGATTCTATGGGGATGGGAGGGAGAGGAAACGGGGAGGAAAGGCGATCTGAATCTTGGAGGGCACAGAGTATGAAACCAGGAAGCTGGCTGGTACAGTTGGCAGTGGGTGCATGGGCTGGCGTAACAATTTCCACATCAGGTCATCACCAGGGTTTGGACCTAGCAACGCTGACCTCACATCACAGACCTTGAGCACTGGAGCTAAAGAGCAGCTCCGTCAGCCGGAAGCATTAGTAGGCTAGCATACCATGTTGAAATTCCATGTTATGTGATTAAGCCCCTTCGTTTTCAGTTCAAACCCATTTTTACCGAAAAATTCCCGGGGTTTACAAAAAGTATTATTCATTTTTTTCTGATTTTCATCCTTCTTTTGTATTATTCAAATATAGAAAAAATAACTTGTTTTATTAGGAAAATACAATACTTTGCACGAGACAACTGTATTACGATAATACATTAGTCTGTGTGGATATGCCAAGCGGCCTGTTTATGAAGTAAGGCTATGTGTAAGTCTAGAAGATACACACAGTAAACAAACAGATACACACACAAGCTCTGAAGTGTGTGTGCAATGAACGTACTGGTGAATCTCACACTCACCACATACACATTTCAAACGGTTAGCAGATAACAATTTAAAGCTCTGACACACTAAAATAGGAAGAATATGAACGTCTGTATCAGAATACATTACAGAACACAAGGAGGATGCATTCGCAAGTTAAAACAAAAACAAAAACAGGAGAAAAGGATGAAGTTGAGCGTATGCAAATGGTGTGGCCCAATTATTAAATATAAATATTTACAGGCTAATAGTTCTATGTCTACAACAGTAAGCTCTTTATTCAAATGAAAAATCTGATTTGGGGATTAGAGAGATATTCTGTATTTTCTTAAACTCACAGGTGGCATTGTGTTCTGTTTTAGGTCTGCAGCAAACCACATTGATGAATGGAATTCAAAGCATTAATCTACTGAATACTTTCCCCCCGTATTTCCATCCAATTAAATAAACCCCAATATTTATCCAGAAAAAATATGAATAGTTTTTGCACTGATTTTCACCTGCTTCTGTTGTGGTGGTAACAAACACTGATAAGTTCCTGGGACAAATTAAATAAAATAGAAACTGAAAACAAAGGACCCTATATGTGAGCTAGCGAGCATAGGGAGACACAACCCACATTTTTACGAGGCTGCATCACTGGGAGATTCTGGAAGGTCGAGTTGTAGGCGCAGAGGAACCAGCTGCTTCGAATAACTTCATCAAGAACACCAGGGCTGAGATCCTGCACAGCGGCCTCCAGAATAATCCCCCTACTGGCATGCAGAATAGCGATTGCTGGTTCCACCTCCTCCCACCTCTGTCCCCCTTTTTCTGTCCCCCAATCTATACGGCCTGCAGTGGCACATTGGGAATAATCTCTCCCACCCATGCTAGAGCTAAAATCTTTCCCTCTTCAGTCCTCTGACTATATCTTATCCGTGTCAGCAAAGCACAGAGTGTTTGCTATTTACATTGCTTCTTTCTTCACTAAGAGCACCTTATGAAATGCAAATTAACACAAGAGGTGTTTTTAAGCAACGTGCATTATTCCTAATTTTCAATATTTTGAAACTAGAGTTTTTCCACGGATGGGGGAGGATGGAACGAAACACCGAGACCTGCGAGTCATAATGGTCATGCTTGATCTGCATATGGGATAACCCTGGGCTTCAGATTTCATATTTCTCCTGTTGTCTCAGCCCTTTGTTATGTGAAAACAGGGCACCAAATTTTGGCCTGGGTCTTTGATCAAGCCGCATAACTTGATCTTAGCGGCACCTGCATTCACAAACTTTTAAATAAAATACATGGTAAGTATTCTTAAATTTCTTATTTATGGCTAGCTAAGGAAGATGGGCGGGGGTGAGATTTTACTGCATTTTCATCTAAGATTTACAATCTTTTAATAACCAAACTAAAGCAATGGGAAGCCACAAATGATGCTGAAAGACATCATTTTCCCCCCGCCATTTCTACCGGCAGGAGCAAAGGCAACAGGTCATTGGGGGCTACTGCGACCAAATTGCTACCAATGATGTTGGAATTGCATTGTGTGGCAGGGTCCATTCAGGGGTCTCCCGGACTAGAGCCTCCAGCACGCCGGGCTCCCAGCGGGGGAATTTTTGCACTGCAGCACTGAGATAGGAGGCAGCAGAGGGTGGGTGCACAGAGCAGGGAATACAGGCTTCTGTTCGGTGGTTTCAGTTCATTCCTGCAGAGGCAGAGCACACCTGTTGCATTCCAAGAGGCGCATGTACGGGGTTCCCCTCCAGTAGGTCCTCCCTGAACCGCCATCTCTCCTTCCAGAGCAGGCCCAGAAGGAGGGTTGACAGTTTGGGTTGGGCGTATTCTTGGAGGTTTCATCATATGACATCATCTTTAATTCACCCAGAAGTGGCGGAAGAGCGGGAGGAGGCAGCATGAGGGCGGCCAGGCTGGGATTCTGGGGAGTGAGGAACCAGGTCCAGCCTCTGGCGAAGGGGGGAGGGGGAGACTGGGCCACTTCCTTTCCTCACTCACTGAGCATGTCACCACAGCTCTCAACCTCACATGTGCCCACCACGTTCCTCTTTATGCGTATCATCAGAACATCCACGCAAGCTAAACACATTGCGTTCCTCTACTCTCGAAGGGAAGGTTCTTTTGAAAAGGAAATAAAAGGAAGGAAAACCTGGCTCTGAGAGCCTGTGACTGCTCAAGAGAATGAAGCACCAGGAGGCAGACAATGGCGTGGATCGTAGCTTTTATTACTGCACATCTACATGACAAGACGGGGAAATTTCCCAACAACAATCACTCTACAGCACAAGGGACACAGGGTCTCTCTCCCGCCCATACGCAATATCCCAGGGGAACAGAGTCGGTCAGTTACACATTCCAAGGGAAGGCCTTGATACTGTGAGCAGAAAGAGTCTGCAAAGTGAGGACAGAGATTGGAAACATTCCCAGAAACAGGTCACACTGCAAGGGGAATGCCAGACAAGTGGAGTCAGGAGAGAGCTACTGCGCAAGGGGCTGCAATTCATTTTCATTCCGTAGACATTGGTGGTTCCCGTGGGCCCTAACAGAACTTCTTTTCTTTGCAGCAGTGCTGCAGAGGTGGGCATGGAGGACACGGATCCACGCACTTAGGAGGACATGGATCCACGCACTTTGGAGGGCACAGATCCACGCACTTAGGAGGGCACAGATCCACGCACTTAGGAGGGCATGGCCATTGATCCACACACTTAGGAGGGCACGGATCCACGCACTTAGGAGGGCACGGATACACGCACTTTGGAGGGCACAGATCCACGCACTTAGGAGGGCATGGCCATTGATCCACGCACTTAGGAGGGCACGGACAGGGATCCACACATTTAGTCTTGACCTGCTTCACACAGCATGGAGGGGGCAGGCAGGGCTGTTTGCATTGCTGCTGGTAAGACATCTTCCTGGGATGTGGGCAAAACTGAAAGAAAAAGGAGTTTTCAGGGTTTGCAAAATCAAGACAAACAACTGTATTTTCTTATTAGCATCATGCACCAGAACATTCAGCAGAATCAGAGCCTGGTGCCCTCGGGAACAATTCTCCAGAGAGAGCATTGCCATTGCAAACCACTTCAGAAAGAGCAAACATGGGGGAGGATGGACTGAAATCCCATCCTGAAGCCCTTCAGTGGGATTAGTGAATTAAAGTCAAGACACTTAAAGAAAGCCCTCTTGTGAGCAGCAATATATTTTGGAAGAAGAAAACAAAAAATGAAATCCCAGCCATAAAGTTAGCTCCCAGTAATCAGAAGGAGACTTACCCAATTCACCGATGGGAGCAAGTGAAGCAGCCAAGGCGATTGAGGATCATTGAGGTGTGAGCCTTTTTATATGGTTCCTGTGGTTTGGTGTCCGGAAATGAAACACCTCAGAGCTATGTGGTTGTGGATTTTCACAATCCAAACCTCCTCCATGTACAGACTCTTCAATTGCTTGGTTGCATCACTATTTTTAATCATTATTTCGATAATTCTAATTATTTTAACAAGAGACATGACGTTATTTGAGGAAATGCTGTGTGTGAGTTGTAACACCTGATCTACGTAATTCAAATTGGAAAAAAGAATTCAATAAAGAACTGGATTCTTTGCTTTCATGAATGAATTCTTATGGATTTCTTGGGACTGAAACACAACCAGAAGTAGGAGGAAGGATCAGTTTGAGCCAAAGAGCAGAGCGGGAGGTTTGGATCAGCTACACATTTCCTTCCACCTTCTTTTAATCTGGAGGCAGCTCTTGTTCTTGCCTGTTCCTCTCTGAACGATACACATTTCATGTCCCTGGCACACAGCACAGTCTGTCACCGCTCAGCTGTGCTTGGGGATTGTGGTTTCAAAGAGAGGTTGAGCTGAGTGTGTGTAGAGAGGTGTCAGGCACGGGGCTTGTGAGGAATGCCAGGAATGCCCGGTCGCAAAGGGACCCTGGCGGCTCTGGATGGCACTCCCAACCGGGCCGTTAAATGTCTGGTCGGCGGCACAGCGGGGTTCCTGGGGCTGAGGCATCTCCCCGCATCAGCCGCCAGGTTCCTGTGGCCCCTAGGCGCATGGGAGGCCAGGGAAGCTCCGCGTGCTGTCCCCGCCCTGAGTGCCGGCTCCGCAGCACCCATTGCCGGGAACCCCACAGCGCCTCCTTGGCCACCCATGTGCCTAGGGGCCCCGCACCCTCTCCCGCACCCCAACCTCCTGCCCCAACCTGGAATACCCTCCCACACACAAAATCCTTCCCAGAGCCCCCACGCCACACAGACCACCACACCCAAACCCCTTGCCCAACCCTGAGCCTCCTCTGCACCCGAACCCCTCACCCCTGGCACCCACCCCATACCCCCAGCCAGAGCTCTCACCCGCCTCCAGAATCCCAAACCCCCACTGCAGCCCAGTGAAAGTGAGTGAGGGTTGGGGAGAGTGAGCGATGGAGGAAGGGAGGATGGAGCGAGCGGTGAGCAGGGCCTCATAGAAGAGGTGGGTCAGGGGCGGGGGCTCAGGGAAGGGGCGGGGCAGGGGTATTCTGCTTTGTGTGATTCGAAAGTTGGCAACCCCGTGTGAGGAGCAAGGAGAGTAGGCTGTGTAATTTCTGTGGGGGTTGCCAGGAGAAAGCACCATATGAGGATGGGAGAGATAGGAAAGGGGGAGGAAAGGGGATCAGAATCTGGGAGGGCACAGAGTGCGAAACCAGAAAGCTGGCTGGGACATCTGGCAGTGGGGGCGTGGGCTGGTAAAACAATTTCCGCAACAGGTCATCAGTAGGTTTTGCTCCTAGCAACGCTGACCCCACATCACAGACCTTGAGCATTGGAGCTAAAGAGTAGCTCCAGCAGCTGGAAGCACTAGTAGGCTAGCATACCAGATTAAAATTCCACGTTCTGTGATCTAGCCACTAGATAGAGACGCAACCCACATTTTACGAGGGTGCATCACTGGGAGACACAGGAAGGTCGAGTTCTAGGATCACAGGGACCTGTTGCTTCTAATAACTTGACCAGAGAAGATCAGGGCTCAGACTCTGCACACCGGCCTGCAGGATAATCCCCGTAGTGCGTTGAGCAATAGCGATTGCTGGCGCCCCTCCCATTGAATCCTTGCTGAGCCTGGAGAGCAGGTCTGATCAGATCTTCTCCAATCCTCACAATACTTCATAGGTTTGTGTAAACCTCAGAAGTTCCTGCTCTTGTGATGTACACTCCCTGCGCCAGATCCTGAGCTGGCATAAATCAGCGCAGCTCCATTAAACTGGCATCCGTATGGTGCTAAAGACACATACCATGGGCAGGATTCACCATTGCCTCAGACTCCCTTATACCTATAAGTGTCCGCCGGTGAATTCCCCCAACATCCTGTGCTCTCTGCCACCTCTTCCCTGAAAACAGGGAGTAAGAGAGGGGAAGGGGGAATGGGTTTTAATCAAGGTGATCCATAAGGCCTGGGAGCAGCCACTTCAAGGTAGGACAGTCCCTTACACTGTTCTTAATAGCTCTATGGGGTAACGAGTCCCCCTTCCCCATAGGAAAGGTGAATAGAATTCTTCCCTCCAAAACAATTCAATCAAAATTATTTTTCTCCCTTTTCATCAAATATTTTGTATGAAATGTTTTGGGTCTTAATTGAATAAAACGAAAACATCCAGTCTAAAATGTGGACTGGGTTTTTGAAATTTTTGTAGTTTTCTAGGTTTTTGCTTTATTGAGGAAAACACAGGATTTGGGGAACAATTTCTGCCCCCCCAATCAAAAAAGCATTTTTGTCAAAAAAATGTTCTGATTGAAAAGTTCTGAGCAGCTATTGGGAAAAGAGAACAGGAAGCCACGTTTGTACCGTCCTCCATCCCGCACCCTGTGTATGCAACCCTAAGAACCAAATTCTGCCCTCAGTTACACCTGTGCACCCCCATGGGGCACCATTGGACATGGTTTCCATAGGGTTGGGGAAGGGCTGCTGATAATGGCAAACCAGCATTGCCCTGTCGCCCAGCCCCAATCCATATCCACTAAATCAAGCTCTCCTCTGCTCAAGCCGTATCAGTCACATCCTAACTTCCCAAAGGAGCAGGGAGCACCCACTACTCCCACGGGAATCAGTGAGAGCACCACACCTCTGAAAAACAGGCCTCTTATTTTAACCAGTCCTATTAATCTTTGAATCGGGACAACAGAAGTTCACTGATGGATCCCAAAGTGCTGAATCCTTCAGCAGGAAATGGACCTAACTTTATGGAAGAATCATCGAAATAGTGTCAGATCTTTTCACTTCCCTGTAATAGTCTTGGAGATAGATAGATAGATAGATGGATAGATAGATAGATAGATAGATAGATAGATAGATAGATAGATAGATAGATAGATAGGAACATGAACTTCCTGACTCATCTAGGTTCAGTTTCAAGGTACCGAGTCTCAATTCCCAACTGATATCCATTAAAAACTTTCACCACCTTGTTATTCTTCTTCCGAATTATTGCCTCTTCCTACTGATGGGAAGAACACAAAGAGTCATCACATCTTGTATTCATTTATCATTCGAGGAAAAGATTTAATTAGAAGATGATTTGGGATCAATGTTACGAACGCATCTAAATTCCCATCTCGGTGATGTACACTCCGCCTGCACACTAAGGATACATCAGACAGGTCACAATGGTGAGTAATGTGTGACTGGCAGAGTGGTACAGTTCAGTATTACCTCACCTTCAGAATGGGCCTTCGCCACGGTCCATGCAAGTCAATGGAAAGACTTGGCGATATATTATGAACCCAAAGAAAGGATTTTTTTTCCCTTTAAACAACCTATTTAAACAAATTTGTGACAAATGATTGTTCCGTCTCCCGAATGCTTTTCTTCTCCCCACTTTTGCCTGGCAAAACCACATTGAAATCCTTGAATTCTGCTACGACTCAGTGGTACTAAGCTGTTGGCAGGGGATGTCTTTTTCCTCTCTATTTGTACAGCACCTACAACCACAGGATACCAGCCCACGGCTGGGCTCCTAGGCGTTGTGACAATACACAGAGCAATAAGTGCTTCAGACTGAGAAATGGACTTGGGTGGGTTTTCTTCATTCTTCACCCCGACCAGTTTCACAGGCATCCAGAAATCAGTGGCGCTCAAACCAGAAGTTAAGCTGGACAGTAATGCGTCATCAGTGGCAGTTTGAAGCACTGTGGCTTGTTGCTGCTATCAGTGAGGGAAGGTCCCCATCTTTCTTGAATTACACAGTCCAGCCCTGCTTTTCACAGCTCTCACCAATCCCTTCCAGCCCTACATGGCAGGAAATTGAAGTCACACATTTTATAGTGTCAAAGGACTTTTGGGGAGGAAACACCAGGTACTAACAAGCTCTTTAGCCGAACAGAGAAAGGCAGAACAAGAACCAATGGCTGGATGTTATAACCAGACCAATTCAAATGAGAAATAGGCCCCATTGTTTAGCAGAGAGAGAGATTAACCATTGGAACAAACTGCTGTGGGAAATGATGGATTCCCCATCTCCTGTTGTCTTCAGATCCAGCCAGGATGCCTTGCTGGGACAGATGCTTCAGTCAAAGACAAGTTGTTGGGCTCAATACAGTCACAACAGGGTGAAATTGTCCAGCCTGTCTTATGCAGGAGGTCAGACTAGATGATCATGATGGTCCCTTTTGGCCTTAATGTCCACGAATCTATTAATCTATTTCAGAGGCAGAAATATTGTGCTCGTTGCAGCAGGACATGGTGAGACGGTTCCACTCTGTGAAGAGCCAATGTCAGAACATAAGCACCCAAACTTCACAGCAGCAGGATTCTGTGGTGAATCCTTAATCTAGCCTGGCCAATGGAGTGGAGAGGACTGGGCTGGGTTTGGAGGCCTCAAAACTAAGATTACTGGGGCAGTTTCGAAAGGCCGTCTCGCTGGCTTGGACCCTTGAACTTGGCCCGGTTCCACTGAAATCCATTGAATCTGTCTCGCTGTCATTTCAGTCATGCACCTCTGTAACCAGGTGAAGTTCTGTCTCAAACATTTGAAAGGAATGCAAAGATTGAAGCAAATCCATGAATTCCAGGATTTATTTAAACAAGACCAGAGGAAAACATTATGAAAACAAAGCATTGAGTTGTTTGTTTCAGCGAATGACGTTTCCCAACTCTAGTTTCATTTCCTCGTCTTTCAGAAAGGAGTGGGGCGGGGGGAAGGAGGGAACTGCTTGGTTCTGAAATGGGAGAAGGTTGGGAATTTTCCAGCAAAGAAGATGATTCAAAAAAGAAATTTAAGGAGGTGGAGGTGGAGCAAGTTCAGGTTGCTGCATACAATGTCCTCGCACTGTCTATCCAGAGCCTGCTTTGCAGAAAACTGGGCTAGGAAACGCTATAAAAGGTCTCTTTTCACAGTGCTCCTCAATCCACTTGGCTTCTCAATGCTTCTTGGTCGCTCAGTCCTGTGGGTGAATTAGGTAAGGCTGCCTTTGTCGTGGTCATTATCTTGACCCTTTGTTCTGCAGAGATCTATTTATGACAACACGACTGTCCTGTATAAGAATGTGATTTATGGATTATTTTGCCAGCATTGGTGATTGGAATTAACTATATCCATGTCAGTGCTTAAGAATCTTCTGCAGGGTTTGGACCCAGGGCATTCAGCACTGTAAGACAGACGTCTGCAACTTGAGTTAGAGGATTAAGGCCCTGTCTAGAAAATCATTGAAGCGTGTTCTTAGCCTGAAGCACAAGCATAAATTAATTCCCTCTTCAGTGAAGCACTTAGAAATAGAGACATTAAAAAAGGAGGTCCTGCAGTCTCAGGGCTAGATCCTCAACTAGTGTAATTAGAAGAGCTATTCTGAAATCAACAAAGCAATGTGGATGTACATGAGCTGAGGATCTGACTCTCAGAGTTTAATCTGAGGGTTCCAGTTGCCTGGACGTGTGTGTAGCCCCAGAGACGTTTAAGTGATTGAAGAACTATATTATTGATTGGAATGAACAGTTTCAATGACCACCGGAGACTAGAACAAGGTAGGCAGGGTTCTTCCCCCCTGGAGTCAAACCATTCTGCTAGAACAGTTATGCTGCTCCTTACTGATTCCAAACCCCTCAAGGCAGCTAAACGGCTTGAGAATAAAGCTTTTCCACTAAATCCTTTTTTCTCTGTTGATTCATTTAAGAGCTTTCAGGCTCTTTGGGGTTCTCACAAGGTGCAGTTTGAACATTTGATCACCGCTTAGCTTTCGTGCTATCGTGCCTGATCAGTCCAGCACTTTTGGCTGTATTGTGCAACCCATACTCACGCATTCTGTGAACAGAGCTACGCGTGGAAATAGCACAATGTAGCTCTGTCAGGTGCTTATTGTCTAAAGAGAGAGGCACCTAACCCAACCAGCAGCTCTTTTTTTAAAAGATTTTTTTAAGATTTTTTTAAAAATGTCAAAATTTCATGCAAACATCTTTTGTGATTCTTCAATGAAATAACAAACAAACAGAAAGCTGAAAAATACTCAGTCTGACTTCTGGTTTTTCATCAGAAACCCAGAAAATGGTTGACCAAAATTAGTTTTCCACCAACATTTTCATTTTTATTATTACCCCTTATTTCACCATAAAATATTTCTGTTGAAATATTCTTTTATTATTCTAGTTCTTGTGATGTGGTTTTCTTACACTCTTTTCTTTAATAAAAAAAAACTTGGGACTGAAACACAACCAAAAGTAGGAGGAAGGATCAGTTTGAGCAGACGGCGAGGTTCGAATCAAGTGAAAATTTGCTTCCAACTCCTTGGGATCTGGAGGCAGCTGTAGGTCTTCCTTGTTCCTCTCTGAATCATACACGTTTCATGTCCCTGGGACACAGCACACTCTGTCATCACTTAGCTCCGCTTGGGGATTGTGGTTTCATAGTCAGGTTGACTTTAGGGTGTTGAGAGAGCTGTCAGCAATGGGGCTTGTGAGGAGGAAGGATAGTCGGCTGGGTAATTTCTGTGAGGATTGCAAGGAGAAAGAACCAGAAAGATAATGGAGATAATCGGAAAGATAATGGAGTAAAATTTAAGAAATCAATTTGCAAACACCCAGAAGATAATAAGGTGGTAAGTAACAGTCAGCATGGATTTGTCAAAAACAAATCATGTCAAACCAACTTGATAGCTTTCTTTGACACGGTAACAAGCCTTGTGGATGGGGGGAAGCAGTAGATGTGGTATATCTTGACTTTAGTAAGGCTTTTGATGCTTTCTTGCATGACCTTCTCAGAAACCAACTAGGGAAATACAACCTAGATGGAGATACTATAAGATGGGTGCATCACTGGTTGGAAAACTATTCCCAGAGAGTAGTTATCAGAAGCTGGCTGGGACATTTGGCAGTGGGTGCATGGGCTGGCGTAACAATTTCCACATCAGGTCATAAGCAGGGTTTGGACCTAGCAACGCTGACCTCACATCACAGACCTTGAGCACTGGAGCTAAAGAGCAGCTCCGTCAGCCGGAAGCATTAGTAGGCTAGCATACCATGTTGAAATTCCATGTTATGTGATTAAGCCCCTTCGTTTTCAGTTCAAAAGAAAAAATAACTTGTTTTATTAGGAAAATATAATACATTGCACGAGACAACTCTATTACGATAATACATTAAGTCTGTGTGGATATGCCAAGCGGCCTGTTTATGAAGTAAGGCTATGTGTAAGTCTAGAAGATACACACAATAAAAAAACAGATACACACACAAGCTCTGAAGTGCGTGCGCAATGAACATACTGGTGAATCTCACGCCCACCACATACACATTTCAAGCTGTTAGCAGAGAACAGTTTAAAGCTCTGACACACTAAAATAGGAAAAAAATGAAAGTCTGTATCACAATACATTTCAGAACACAAGGACGATGCATTCGAAAGTTAAAAAAAAAACAAAAACAGGAGAAAAGGATGAAGTTGAGCGTATGCAAATGGTGTGGCCCAATTATTAAATGTAAATATTTACAGGCTAATAGTTCTACGTCTACAACAGTAAGCTCTTTATTCAAATGAAAAATTTGATTTGGGGATTAGAGAGATATTCTGTATTTTCTTAAACTCACAGGTGGCATTGTGTTCTGTTTTAGGTCTGCAGCAAACCACACTGATGAATGGAATTCAAAGCATTAATCTACTGAATACTTCCCCCCGGTCTTTCCGTCCAATCAAATAAACCCCAATATTTACCCAGAAAAAATATGAATAGTTTTTGCACTGATTTTCACCTGTTTTTGTTGTGGTGGTAATGAACACTGATAAGTTCCTGGGACAAATTAAATAAAATACAAACTGAAAACAAAGGGCCCTATATGTGAGCTAGCCAGCAGAGGGAGGCACAACCCACATTTTACGAGGCTGCATCACTGGGAGATCCAGGAAGGTCGAGTTGTAGGCTCACAGGAACCAGCTGCTTCGAATAACATCATCAGAGAACACCAGGGCTGAGATCCTGCACAGCGGCCTCCAGAATAATCCCCCTAGTGGCGTGCGGAATAGCGATTGCTGGTTCCACCTCCTCCCACCTCTGTCCCCTTTTCTGGCATGCCCAGGCAAGGCCAATCTATACGGCCTGCAGTGGCACATTGGGAATAATCTCTCCCACCCATGCTAGAGCTAAAATCTTTCCCTCTTCAGTCCTCTGACTATATCTTATCTGTGTCAGCTATGCGCAGGGTGTTTGCTATTTACATTGGTTGTTTCTTCACTAAGAGCATCTTATGAAATGTAAATTAACAGAAGAGGTGTTTTTAAGCAACGTGCATTATTCCTAATTTTCAGTATTTTGAAACTATAGTTTTTCCATGGATGGGGGAGGATGAGAACGAAACACAGAGACCTGCGAGTGATATTGGTCATGCTAGATCTGCAAATGGGATAACCCTGGGCTTCACATTTCATATTTCTCCTGTTGTCTCAGCCCTTTGTTATGTCAAAACAGGGCACCAAATTTTGGCCTAGGTCTTTCCATAGCTTCATCTTAGCGGACCTGCATTCACAAACTTTTAAATAAAATAAAGGGTAAGTGTTCTTAAATTTCTTATTTATGGCTAGCTAAGGAAGATGGGCGGGGGTGAGATTTTACTCCATTTTCATCTAAGATTTACAGTCTTTTAAAAACCAAACTAAAGCTATGGGAAGCCACAAATGATGCTGAAAGACATCATTTTCCCCCTGCCATTTCTACCTGCAGGAGCAAAGGCAACAGGTCATTGGGGGCTACTGCGATCAAATTGCTACCAATGATGTCGGAATTGCATTGTGTGGCAGATATACTGCAGGGGTCTCCATTCAGGGGTCTCCCGGACTAGAGCCTCCAGCACGCCGGGCTCCCAGCGGGGGAATTTTGGCACTGCAGCACTGATATAGGAGGCAGCAGAGGGTGGGTGCAAAGAGCAGGGAATACAGGCTTCTGTTCGGTGGTTTCAGTTCATTCCTGCAGAGGCAGAGCACACCTGTTGCATTCCAAGAGGCGCATGTATGGGGTTCCCCTCCAGTAGGTCCTCCCTGAACCGCCATCTCTCCTTCCAGAGCAGGCCCAGAAGGAGGGTTGACAGTTTGGGTTGGGCGTATTCTCTGAAGCTTTATCATATGACATCATCTTTAATTCACCCAGAAGTGGCGGAAGAGCGGGAGGAGGCAGTGAGAGGGCATGGCAGGCTGGGATTCTGGGGAGTAAGGAACCAGGTCCAGCCTTTGGCCAAGGGGGGAAGTGGGAGACTGGGCCACTTCCTTTCCTCACTCATTCAGCATGTCACCACAGCTCTCAACCTCACATGTGCCCACCACGTTCCTCTTTATGCGTACCATCAAAACATCCACACAAGCTAAACACATTGTGTTCCTCTACTCTCGAAGGGAAGGGTTTTTTGAAAAGGAAATAAAAGGAAGGAAAACCTCGGTCTGAGAGCCTGTGACTGCTCAAGAGAATGAAACACCAGGAGGCAGACAATGCCGTGGATCGTAGCTTTTATTACTGCACATCTACATGACAAGACGGGGAAATTTCCCAACAACAATCACTCTACAGCACAAGCGACACAGGGTCTCTCTCCCGCCCATACGCAATATCCCAGGGGAACAAAGTTGGTCAGTTACACATTCCAAGGGAAGGCCTTGATACCGTTACCAGAAAGAATCTGCAAAGTGAGGACAGAGATGGGAAGCATTCCCAGAAACAGGTCACACTGCAAGGGGAATGCCAGACAAGTGGAGTCAGGAGAGAGCTACTGCGCAAGGGGCTGCAATTCATTTTCATTCCGTAGTCGTTGGTGGTTCCCGTGGGCCCTAACAGAACTTCTTTTCTTTGCAGCAGTGCTGCAGAGGTGGGCATGGAGGACACGGATCCACGCACTTAGGAGGGCACGGACAGGGATCCACGCACTTCGGGGGGCACGGATCCACGCACTTAGGAGGGCATGGCCATTGATCCACGCACTTAGGAGGGCATGGATCCACGCACTTAGGAGGGCATGGCCATTGATCCACACACTTAGGAGGGCACGGATCCACGCACTGAGGAGGGCACGGACAGGGATCCACACATTTAGTCTTGACCTGCTTCACACAGCATGGAGGGGGCAGGCAGGGCTGTTTGCATTGCTGCTGGTAAGACATCTTCCTGGGACGTGGGCAAAACTGAAAGAAAAAGGAGTTTTCAGAGTTTGCAAAATCAAGTCAAACAACTGTATTTTCTTATTAGCATCATGCACCAGAACATTCAGCAGAATCAGAGCCTGGTGCACTGGGAACACTTCTCCAGAGAGAGCATTGCCATTGCAAACCACTTCAGAAAGAACAAACATGGGGGAGGATGGACTGAAATCCCATCCTGAAGCCCTTCAATGGGATGAGTGAATTAAAGTCAAGACACTTAAAGAAAGCCCTCTTGTGAGCAGTAATATATTTTGGAAGAAGAAACCAAAAAAATGAAATCCCAGCCATAAAGTTAGCTCCCAATAATCAGAAGGAGACTTACCCAATTCACCGATGGGAGCAAGTGAAGAAGCCAAGTGGATTGAGGATCATTGAGGTGTGAGCCTTTTTATATGGTTCCTGTGGCTTGGTGTCCGGAAATGAGACGCCTCAGAGCTATGTGGTTGTGGATTTTCACAATCCAAACCTCCTCCATGTACAGACTCTTCAATTGCTTGGTTGCATCACTATTTTTAATCATTATTTCGATAATTCTAATTATTTTAACAAGAGACATGACGTTATTTGAGGAAATGCTGTGTGTGAGTTGTAACACCTGATCTACGTAATTCAAATTGGAAAAAAGAATTCAATAAAGAACTGGATTCTTTGCTTTCATGAATGAATTCTTATGGATTTCTTGGGACTGAAACACAACCAGAAATAGGAGGAAGGATCAGTTTGAGCCAAAGAGCAGAGCGGGAGGTTTGGATCAGCTACACATTTCCTTCCACCTTCTTTTAATCTGGAGGCAGCTCTTGTTCTTGCCTGTTCCTCTCTGAACCATACACATTTCATGTCCCTGGCACACAGCACAGTCTGTCACCGCTCAGCTGTGCTTGGGGACTGTGGTTTCAAAGAGAGGTTGAGTTGAGTGTGTGTAGAGAGGTGTCAGGCATGGCGCTTGTGAGGAATGCCAGGAATGCCCGGTCGCAACGGGACTCTGACGGCTCTGACTGGCACTGCCATCTGGGCCCTTAAATGTCTGGTCGGCAGCGCAGCGGGCCTAGGGGCCCCGCACCCTCTCCCGCACCCCAACCTCCTGCCCCAACCTGGAATCCACGCACATGCCCAAAATCTTTCCCAGAGCCCCCACGCCACACAGACTGCCACACCCAACCCCCTTGCCCAACCCGAACCCCTCATCCCTCGCTCCCACCCCACACCCCCAGCCAGAGCTCTCACCCGCCTCCAGAATCCCAACCCCCCACTGCAGCCCAGTGAAAGTGAGTGAGGGTTGGGGTGAGTGAGCGATGGAGGGAGGGAGGATGGAGCGAGCGGTGAGCAGGGTCTCATAGAAGAGGTTGGGCGGGGCGGGGGCTCAGGGAAGGGGCGGGGCAGGGGAATTCTGCTTTGGGTGATTCGAAAGTTGGCAACCCCGTGTGAGGAGCAAGGAGAGTAGGCTGTGTAATTTCTGTGGGGGTTGCCAGGAGAAAGCACCATATGAGGATGGGAGAGATAGGAAAGGGGGAGGAAAGGGGATCAGAATCTTGGAGGGCACAGAGTGCGAAACCAGGAAGCTGGCTGGGACATCTGGCAGTGGGGGCGTGGGCTAGTCTAACAATTTCCGCAACAGGTCATAAGTAGGTTTTGGACCTAGGAACGCTGACCCCACATCACAGACCTTGAGCATTGGAGCTAAAGAGTAGCTCCAGCAGCTGGAAGCACTAGTAGGCTAGCATACCAGATTAAAATTCCATGTTCTGTGATCTAGCCACTAGATAGAGACGCAACCCACATTTTACGAGGGTGCATCACTGGGAGACACAGGAAGGTCGAGTTCTAGGATTGCAGGGACCTGTTGCTTCTAATAACTTGACCAGAGAAGATCAGGGCTCAGACTGCAGGATAATCCCCGAAGTGCCTTGTGCAATAGCGATTGCTGGGCGCCCCTCCCATTGAATCCTTGCTGAGCCTGGAGAGCAGGTCTGATCAGATCTTCTCCAATCCTCACAATACTTCATAGGTTTGTGTAAACTTGAGAAGTTCCTGCTCTTGTGATGTAAACTCCCTGCGCCAGATCCCGAGCTGGCATAAATCAGCGCAGCTCCATTAAAATGGCATCCGTATGGTGCTAAAGACACGTACCATGGGCAGGATTCAACATTGCCTCAGACTCCCTTATACCTATAAGTGTCCGCCGGTGAATTCCCCCAACATCCTGTGCTCTCTGCCATCTCTTCCCTGAAAATAGGGGGCAAGAGAGGGGAAGGGGGAATGGGTTTTAATCAAGGTGATCCATTATGGCTGGGAGCAGCCACTTCAAGGTAGGACAGTCCCTTACACTGCTCTAAATAGATCTACGGGGTAACGAGTCCCCCTTCCCCATAGGAAAGGTGAATAGAATTCTTCCCTCCAAAACAATTCAATCAAAATTATTTTTCTCCCTTTTCATCAATATTTTGTATGAAATGTTTTGGGTCTTAATTGAATAAAACGAAAACATCCAGTCTAAAATGTGGTCTGGGTTTTTGAAATTTTTGTAGTTTTCTAGGTTTTTGCTCTATCGAGGAAAACACAGGATTTGGGGAACAATTTCTGCCTCCCCAATCAAAAAAGCATTTTCCCTCTTCAGTCCTCTGACTATATCTTATCCGTGTCAGCTATGCACAGCGTGTTTGCTATTTACATTGGTTGTTTCTTCACTAAGAGCATCTTATGAAATGTAAATTAACAGAAGAGGTGTTTTTAAGCAACGTGCATTATTCCTAATTTTCAGTATTTTGAAACTAGAGTTTTTCCATGGATGGGGGAGGATGAGAACGAAACACGGAGACCTGCAAGTGATATTGGTCATGCTAGATCTGCATATGGGATAACCCTGGGCTTCACATTTTATATTTCTCCTGTTGTCTCAGCCCTTTGTTATGTCAAAACAGGGCACCAAATTTTGGCCTAGGTCTTTCCATAGCTTCATCTTAGCGGACCTGCATTCACAAACTTTTAAATAAAATAAAGGGTAAGTGTTCTTAAATTTCTTATTTATGGCTAGCTAAGGAAGATGGGGGGGGTGAGATTTTACTCCATTTTCATCTAAGATTTACAGTCTTTTAAAAACCAAACTAAAGCTATGGGAAGCCACAAATGATGCTGAAAGACATCATTTTCCCCCTGCCATTTCTATCTGCAGGAGCAAAGGCAACAGGTCATTGGGGGCTACTGCGACCAAATTGCTACCAATGATGTCGGAATTGCATTGTGTGGCAGATATACTGCAGGGGTCTCCATTCAGGGGTCTCCCGGACTACAGCCTCCAGCACGCCGGGCTCCCAGCGGGGGAATTTTTGCACTGCAGCACTGAGATAGGAGGCAGCAGAGGGTGGGTGCAAAGAGCAGGGAATACAGGCTTCTGTTCGGTGGTTTCAGTTCATTCCTGCAGAGGCAGAGCACACCTGTTGCATTCCAAGAGGCTCACGTATGGGGTTCCCCTCCAGTAGGTCCTCCCTGAACCGCCATCTTTCCTTCCAGAGCAGGCCCAGAAGGAGGGTTGACAGTTTGGGTTGGGCGTATTCTTGGAGGTTTCATCATATGACATCATCTTTAATTCACCCAGAATTGGTGGAAGAGAGAGAGGAGGCAGCCTGAGGGTGGGCAGGCTGGGATTCGGGGGAGTGAGGAACCAGGTCCAGCCTCAGGCGAAGGGGAGAGGGGGAGACTGGGCCACTTCCTTTCCTCACTCACTGAGCATGTCACCACAGCTCTCAACCTCACATCTTCCCACCACGTTCCTCTTTATGCGTATCATCAGAACATCCACGCAAGCTAAACACATTGCGTTCCTCTACTCTCGAAGGGAAGGGTCTTTTGAAAAGGAAATAAAAGGAAGGAAAACCTGGCTCTGAGAGCCTGTGACTGCTCAAGAGAATGAAGCACCAGGAGGCAGACAATGGCGTGGATCATAGCTTTTATTACTGCTCATCTACATGACAAGACGGGGAAATTTCCCAACAACAATCACTCTACAGCACAAGGGACACAGGGTCTCTCTCCCGCCCATACGCAATATCCCAGGGGTACAAAGTTGGTCAGTTACACATTCCAAGGGAAGGCCTTGATACTGTGAGCAGAAAGAATCTGCAAAGTGAGGACAGAGATTGGAAATATTCCCAGAAACACGTCACACTGCAGGGGGAATGCCAGACAAGTGGAGTCAGGAGAGAGCTACTGCGCAAGGGGCTGCAATTCATTTTCATTCCGTAGTCGTTGGTGGTTCCCGTGGGCCCTAACAGAACTTCTTTTCTTTGCAGCAGTGCTGCAGAGGTGGGCATGGAGGGCACGGATCTACGCACTTAGGAGGGCACGGATCCACACACTTAGGAGGGCATGGCCATTGATCCACGCACTTAGGAGGGCACGGATACACGCACTTAGGAGGGCACGGACAGGGATCCACGCACTTAGGGGGGCACGGATCCACGCACTTAGGAGGGCATGGCCATTGATCCACACACTTAGGAGGGCACGGATCCACACACTTAGGGGGACACGGATCCACGCACTTAGGAGGGCACGGACAGGGATCCACACATTTAGTCTTGACCTGCTTCACACAGCATGGAGGAGGCAGGCAGGGCTGTTTGCATTGCTGCTGGTAAGACATCTTCCTGGGACGTGGGCAAAACTGAAAGAAAAAGGAGTTTTCAGGGTTTGCAAAATCAAGACAAGCAACTGTATTTTCTTATTAGCATCATGCACCAGAACATTCAGCAGAATCAGAGGCTGGGCCCTCGGGAACACTTCTCCAGAGAGAGCATTGCCATTGCAAACCACTTCAGAAACAACAAACATGGGGGAGGATGGACTGAAATCCCATCCTGAAGCCCTTCAGTGGGATTAGTGAATTAAAGTCAAGATACTTAAAGAAAGCCCTCTTGTGAGCCGTAATATATTTTGGAAGAAGAAACCAAAAAAATGAAATCCCAGCCATAAAGTTAGCTCCCAATAATCAGAAGGAGACTTACCCAATTCACCGATGGGAGCAAGTGAAGCAGCCAAGGCGATTGAGGATCATTGAGGTGTGAGCCTTTTTATATGGTTCCTGTGGCTTGGTGTCCGGAAATGAAACACCTCAGAGCTATGTGGTTGTGAATTTTCACAATCCAAACCTCCTCCACGTACAGACTCTTCAATTGCTTGGTTGCATCACTATTTTTAATCATTATTTCGATAATTCTAATTATTTTAACAAGAGACATGACGTTATTTGAGGAAATGCTGTGTGTGAGTTGTAACACCTGATCTATGTAATTCAAATTGGAAAAAAGAATTCAATAAAGAACTGGATTCTTTGCTTTCATGAATGAATTCTTATGGATTTCTTGGGACTGAAACACAACCAGAAGTAGGAGGAAGGATCAGTTTGAGCCAAAGAGCAGAGCGGGAGGTTTGGATCAGCTACAAATTTCCTTCCACCTTCTTTTAATCTGGAGGCAGCTCTTATTCTTGCCTGTTCCTCTCTGAACCATACACATTTCATGTCCCTGGCACACAGCACAGTCTGTCACCGCTCAGCTCTGCTTGGGGATTGTGGTTTCAAAGACAGGTTGAGCTGAGTGTGTGTAGAGAGGTGTCAGACATGGCGCTTGTGAGGAATGCCAGGAATGCCCGGTCGCAACGGGACCCTGACGGCTCTGACTGGCACTGCCATCTGGGCCCTTAAATGTCTGGTCGGCAGCGCAGCGGGCCTAGGGGCCCCGCACCCTCTCCCGCACCCCAACCTCCTGCCCCAACCTGGAATCCACGCACATGCCCAAAATCTTTCCCAGAGCCCCCACGCCACACAGACTGCCACACCCAACCCCCTTGCCCAACCCGAACCCCTCATCCCCGGCTCCCACCCCACACCCCCAGCCAGAGCTCTCACCCCTCTCCAGAATCCCAAACCCCCACTGCAGCCCAGTGAAAGTGAGTGAGGGTTGGGGAGAGTGAGTGATGGAGGGAGGGAGGTGGAGCGAGCGGTGAGCAGGGCCTCATAGAAGAGGTGGGTCGGGGCGGGGGCTCAGGGAAGGGGCGGGGCAGGGGTATTCTGCTTTGGGTGACTCGAAAGTTGGCAACCCCGTGTGAGGAGCAAGGAGAGTAGGCTGTGTAATTTCTGTGGGGGTTGCCAGGAGAAAGCACCATATGAGGATGGGAGAGATAGGAAAGGGGGAGGAAAGGGGATCAGAATCTTGGAGGGCACAGAGTGCGAAACCAGGAAGCTGGCTGGGACATCTGGCAGTGGGGGCGTGGGCTAGTCTAACAATTTCCGCAACAGGTCATAAGTAGGTTTTGGACCTAGGAACGCTGACCCCACATCACAGACCTTGAGCATTGGAGCTAAAGAGTAGCTCCAGCAGCTGGAAGCACTAGTAGGCTAGCATACCAGATTAAAATTCCACGTTCTGTGATCTAGCCACTAGATAGAGACGCAACCCACATTTTATGAGGGTGCATCACTGGGAGACACAGGAAGGTCGAGTTCTAGGATTGCAGGGACCTGTTGCTTCTAATAACTTGACCAGAGAAGATCAGGGCTCAGACTGCAGGATAATCCCCGAAGTGCCTTGTGCAATAGCGATTGCTGGGCGCCCCTCCCATTGAATCCTTGCTGAGCCTGGAGAGCAGGTCTGATCAGATCTTCTCCAATCCTCACAATACTTCATAGGTTTGTGTAAACTTGAGAAGTTCCTGCTCTTGTGATGTAAACTCCCTGCGCCAGATCCCGAGCTGGCATAAATCAGCGCAGCTCCATTAAAATGGCATCCGTATGGTGCTAAAGACACGTACCATGGGCAGGATTCAACATTGCCTCAGACTCCCTTATACCTATAAGTGTCCGCCGGTGAATTCCCCCAACATCCTGTGCTCTCTGCCATCTCTTCCCTGAAAATAGGGGGCAAGAGAGGGGAAGGGGGAATGGGTTTTAATCAAGGTGATCCATTATGGCTGGGAGCAGCCACTTCAAGGTAGGACAGTCCCTTACACTGCTCTAAATAGATCTACGGGGTAACGAGTCCCCCTTCCCCATAGGAAAGGTGAATAGAATTCTTCCCTCCAAAACAATTCAATCAAAATTATTTTTCTCCCTTTTCATCAATATTTTGTATGAAATGTTTTGGGTCTTAATTGAATAAAACGAAAACATCCAGTCTAAAATGTGGTCTGGGTTTTTGAAATTTTTGTAGTTTTCTAGGTTTTTGCTCTATCGAGGAAAACACAGGATTTGGGGAACAATTTCTGCCTCCCCAATCAAAAAAGCATTTTTGGTCAAAAAAATGTTCTGACTGAAAAGTTCTGAGCAGCTATTGGGAAAAGAGAACAGGAAGCCACGTTTGTACCGTCCTCCATCCCGCACCTTGTGTATGCAACCCTAAGAACCAAATTCTGCCCTCAGTTACACCTGTGCACCCCCATGGGGCAGCATTGGACATGGTTTCCTTAGGGTTGAGGAAGGGCTGCTGATAATGGCAAACCAGCATTGCCCTGTCGCCCAGCCCCAATCCATATCCACTAAATCAAGCTCTCCTCTGCTCAAGCCGTATCAGTCACATCCTAACTTCCCAAAGGAGCAGGGAGCACCCACTACTCCCACGGGAATCAGTGAGAGCGCCACACCTCTGAAAAACAGGCCTCTTATTTTAACCAGTCCTATTAATCTTTGAATCGGGACAACAGAAGTTCACTGATGGATCCCAAAGTGCTGAATCCTTCAGCAGGAAATGGACCTAACTTTATGGAAGAATCATCGAAATACTGTCAGATCTTTTCACTTCCCTGTAATAGTCTTGGAGATAGATAGATAGATAGATAGATAGATAGATAGATAGATAGATAGATAGATAGATAGATAGGAACATGAACTTCCTGACTCATCTAGGTTCAGTTTCAAGGTACCGAGTCTCAATTCCCAACTGAAATACATTAAAAACTTGCACCATCTTGTTATTCTTCTTCCGAATTATTGCCTCTTTCTACTGATGGGAAGAACGCAAAGAGTCATCACATCTTGTATTCATTCATCATTCGAGGAAAAGATTTAATTAGAAGATGATTTGGGATCAATGTTACGAACGCATCTAAATTCCCATCTCGGTGCTGTACACTCCGCCTGCACACTAAGGATACATCAGATAGGTCACAATGGTGAGTAATGTGTGACTGGCAGAGTGGTACAGTTCAGTATTACCTCACCTTCAGAATGGGCCTTCGCCACGGTCCATGCAAGTCAATGGAAAGACTTGGCGATATATTATGAACCCAAAGAAAGGATTTTTTTTCTTTTAAACAACCGATTTAAACAAATTTCTGACAAATGACTGTTCTGTCTCCCGGACGCTTTTCTTCTCCCCACTTTTGCCTGGGTAAAACCACATTGAAATCCTTGAATTCTGCTACGACTCAGTGGTACTAAGCTGTTGGCAGGGGATGTCTTTTTCCTCTCTATTTGTACAGCACCTACAACCACAGGATACCAGCCCACGGCTGGGCTCCTAGGCGTTGTGACAATACACAGAGCAATAAGTGCTTCAGACTGAGAAATGGACTTGGGTGGGTTTTCTTCATTCTTCACCCCGAACAGTCTCACAGGCATCCAGAAATCAATGGCGCTCACACCAGAAGTTAACCTGGACAGCAATGAATCGTCAGTGGCAGTTTGAAGCACTGTGGCTTGTTGCCGCTATCAGTGAGGGAAGGTCCCCATCTTTCTTGAATTACACAGTTCAGCCCTGCTTTTCACAGCTCTCGCCAATCCCTTCCACCCCTACATGGCAGGAAATTGAAGTCACACATTTTATAGTGTCAAAGGACTTTTGGGGAGGAAACACCAGGTACTAACAAGCTCTTTAGCCGAACAGAGAAAGGCAGAACAAGAACCAATGGCTGGATGTTATAACCAGACCAATTCAAATGAGAAATAGACACCATTGTTTAGCAGAGAGAGAGATTAACCATTGGAACAAACTGCTGTGGGAAGTGATGGATTCCCCATCTCCTGTTGTCTTCAGATCCAGCCAGGATGCCTTGCTGGGACAGATGCTTCAGTCAAAGACAAGTTGTTGGGCTCAATACAGGCACAACAGGGTGAAATTCTCTGGCCTGTCTTATGCAGGAGGTCAGACTAGATGATCATGATGGTCCCTTTTGGCCTTAATGTCCACGAATCTATTAATCTATTTCAGAGGCAGAAATATTGTGCTCGTTGCAGCAGGAGATGGTGAGACGGTTCCATTCTGTGAAGAGCCAATGTCAGAACATAAGCACCCAAACTTCACAGCAGCAGGAGTTGTGGTGAATCCTTAATCTAGCCTGGCCAACGGAGTGGAGAGGACTGGGCTGGGTTTGGAGGCCTCAAAACTAAGATTACTGGGGCAGTTTCTAAAGGCCGTCTCGCTGGCCTGGACCCTTGAACTTGGCCCGGTTCCATTGAAATCCATTGAATCTGTCTCGCTGTCATTTCAGTCACGCACCTCTGCAACTAGGCAAAGTTCTTTCTAGAACATTTGAAGGGAATGCAAAGATAGAAGCAAATCCAAGAATTCCAGGATTTATTTAAACAAGACGGGAGCAAAACATTATGAAAACAAAGCATTGAGTTGTTTGTTTCAGCGAATACTGTTCCCCAACTCTAGTTTCATTTCCTCGTCTTTCAGAATGGAGGGGGAGGAGGAGGGAATTGCTTGGCTCTGAAATGGGAGAAGGTTGGGAATTTTCCAGCAAAGAAGATGATTCAAACAAGGAATTTAAGGAGGTGGAGGTGGAGCAGGTTCGGGTTGCTACATACAATGTCCTCGCACTGTCCATCCCAAGCCTCCTTTGCAGAAAACTGGGCTCAGAAACGCTATAAAAGGTCTCTTTTCATAATGCTCCTCAATCCACTTGGCTTCTCAATGCTTCTTGGTCTCTCAGTCCTGTAGGTGAATTAGGTAAGTCTCTTTCTGATTATTGAAGGCTGCCTTGGTCGTAGTCATTATCTTGACCCTTTGTTCTGCAGAGATCTATTTATGACAACACGACTGTCCTGTATAAGGATGTGATTTATGGATTATTTTGCCAGCACTGGTGATTGGAATTAATTATATCTATGTCACTGCTTAAGAATCTTCTGCAGGGTTTGGACCCAGGGCATTCAGCACTGTAAAACAGACCTCTGCAACTTGAGTTAGAGGATTAAGGCCCTGTCTAGAAAATCATTGAAGCGTGTTCTTAGCCTGAAGCACAAGCATAAATTAATTCCCTCTTCAGTGAAGCACTTAGAAATAGAGACATTAAAAAAGGAAGTCCTGCAGTCTCAGGGCTAGATCCTCAACTAGTGTAATTAGAAGAGCTATTCTGAAATCAACAAAGCAATGTGGATGTACATGAGCTGAGGATCTGACTCTCAGAGTTTAATCTGAGGGTTCCAGTTGCCTGGACGTGTGTGCATAGCCCCAGAGACGTTTAAGTGATTGAAGAACTATATTATTGATTGGAATGAACAGTTTCAATGACCACCGGAGACTAGAACAAGGTAGGCAGGGTTCTTCCCCCCCGGAGTCAAACCATTCCGCTAGAACAGTTATGCTGCTCCTTACTGATTCCAAACCCCTCAAGGCAGCTAAACGGCTTGAGAATAAAGCTTTTCCACTAAATCCTTTCTTCTCTGTTGATTCATTTAAGAGCTTTCAGGCTCTTTGGGGCTCTCGCAAGGCGCAGTTTGAACATTTGATCACCGCATAGCTTTCGTGCTATCGTGCCTGATCAGTCCAGCACTTTGGGCTGTATTGTGCAACCCATACTCACGCATTCTGTGAACAGAGCTACGCGTGGAAATAGCACAATGTAGCTCAGTCAGGTGTTTATTATCTAAAGAGAGAGGCACCTAACCCAACCAGCAGCTCTCTTGATAGAGGTCTCAAGAGATGCAAATGAAAAGCCTTGCGTTGGGAGTCCTAGCAGGGATACATTCTCAGAAGCACGGCTATGTTGCCATTGCCAGCAGAAAATAATGGAACCCCAATAAATGGTAACCCCAATGCACAATTCACTGGAATATTTTCTCTTAATCTCACAGGGCATATTCAGTTGCCCAGTAAGAGCCGATGACATGTATGCCCGAAAAAGGAGAGGTGAGGTTTAGCTTGCGATTGTCAAAGGAGTCTAAATCCTATTGATATTCACTGAGAAGAGAGCATCTAATTCCCTTAGGCTCTTCTGGAAAACCCCATGTTGCAATGAAGGAAAATACTGGAAGATTGTCTTATGCTCACAAGGGCTGTGTTCTTACTTTCCTTTCAGGTTTACTTAATTCGTTGAAATAATGTCTCACCAACATCAGCAACACTGTAAGCAAACCTGCCTGCCACCACCAATGTGTCCACCCCAGTGCCCGGAGCCGTGCCCCCCACCGAAATGCCCGGAGCCATGTCCTCCACTCAACTGCCAGGAGCCATGCCCTCCACCCAAGTGCCCAGAGCCGTGCCCTCCACCAAAATGCCCTCCGCCTAAGTGCCCACCTATGCAGAAGTACAACTGAAGTGATATGAGTATCCACCGGAGCATCAACAGCCACGAAATGTCAAGCAAACTTACAAGTTTCTGTGTCCAACTTATTTCATATTTGGTTCTCTCATGTTCTCCCTGGCTTGGCTTCTGGGGGGTATCAGAGCCCTACTTGTACACTGTGTATTTATTCAGTCATCAGTATCCTCTAGAGATTGGTATAGTCTGCAATTGGCTTTGTATCCCTGAAATATTGGTATTTAGGTGATAATGGAGTAAATTCATTCGCCTGTTTTCCATTCCATATTTCATTGTAGACATGCTGGAATAAAAATGATAATTTATTGTATCCACTGGCTCCTGGTGTTTCCTTTACCTTCCAACTCTATTTTTCTCGGCTAGCTAGACATTGCTACGGCACCCGTTACTGTGAGCTCCTCACACACATTACTACATTTATCCTGACAATCACCCTGTAAAGCAGAGGTGTGTTATGTCTGTTGCAGGTGGGAAATTGATAGAGAGAGAGAATAAGTGACTTGACCAAGGTGACATTGGATGTCTGTAGCAGAGCTGGGGACAGACCTCTGAGACTTTAGGGCTCAGTTCTGTAATTTAATCAGAAGACTATCCTTCTCCTGGGGGCCTATTTTCCTCCCTGTCTCTCTGCCTCCTAGGTGATGAGGAGTTATGGGTAAGAGCTCATTGAAAAAATATATTTTTCACACGAGTTCTTTTTTAAAAAATGTCAAAATTTCATGCAAACATGTTTTGTGATTTTTCAGTGAAATAACAAACAAACAGAAAGCTGAAAAATACTCAGTCTGACTTCTGGTTTTTCATCAGAAACCCAGAAAATGTTTGACCAAAATTAGTTTTCCACCAACATTTTCATTTTTATTGTAACCCCTTATTTCACCATAAAATATTTCTGTTGAATAATTTGACTAGTTCTCGTGATGTGGTTTTCTTACACTCTTTTTTTAAACTTAAAAAAAAAAAACAACTTGGGACTGAAACACAACCAAAAGTAGGATGAAGGATCAGTTTGAGCAGAGGGCGAGGTTTGAATCAAGTGAAAATTTGCTTCCACCTCCTTTGGATCTGGAAGCAGCTCTAGGTCTTGCTTGTTCCTCTCTGAATCATACACGTTTCAGTCCCTGGCACACAGCACAGTCTGTCACCACTCAGCTGTGCTTGGGGACTGTGGTTTCATAGTCAGGTTGAGTTGAGGGTGTTGAGAGAGCTGTCAGGGATGGGGCTTGTGAGGAGCAAGGATAGTCGGCTGCGTAATTTCTGTGAGGATTGCAAGGAGAAAGAACCAGAAAGATATTGGAGATAATCGGAAAGATAATGGAGTAAAATTTAAGAAATCAATTCGCAAACACCCAGAAGATAATAAGGTGATAAGTAAGAGTCAGCATGGATTTGTCAAAAACAAATCATGTCAAACCAACTTGATAGCTTTCTTTGACAGGATAACAAGCCTTGTGGATGGGGGGAAGCAGTAGATGTCGTATATCTTGACTTTAGTAAGGCTTTTGATACTTTCTTGCATGACCTTCTCAGAAACCAACTAGGGAAATACAACCTAGATGGAGCTACTATAAGGTGGGTGCATCACTGGTTGGAAAACTGTACCCAGAGAGTAGTTATCAGTGGTTCACAATCATGCTGGAAAGGCATAAGGAGTAGTGTCCTGCAGGGATCAGTTCTGGGTCCGGATCTGTTCAATATCTTCCTCAATGAGTTAGATAATGGCATAAAGAGTATACTTATAAAGTTTGCGGATGATACCAAACTGCGGGGGGGTTGCAAGTGCTTTGAAGGATAGGGGATTTTTAAGAGCAGGTTGGACAAACAGCTGTCAGGAATGGTCTAGAAAAATAATACTTGGTCCTTGAGTGCAGGAGACTGGACTAGATGACCTCTCGAGGTCTCTTCCACTTCTATTATTCTATGATTCTATGGGGATGGGAGGGAGAGGAAACGGGGAGGAAAGGCGATCCGAATCTTGGAGGGCACAGAGTGTGAAATCTGGAAGCTGGCTGGGACAGTTGGCAGTGGGTGCATGGGCTGGCATAACAATTTCCGCATCAGGTCATCAGCAGGGTTTGGACCTAGCAACGCTGACCTCACATCACAGACCTTGAGCATTGGAGCGAAAGAGCAGCTCCGTCAGCCGGAAGCATTAGTAGGCTAGCATACCATGTTGAAATTCCATGTTATGTGATTAAGCCCCTTCGTTTTCAGTTCAAACCCATTTTTACCGAAAAATTCCCGGGGTTTACAAAAAGTATTATTCATTCTTTTCTGATTTTCACCCTTCTTTTGTATTATTCAAATATAGAAAAAATAACTTGTTTTATTAGGAAAATACAATACTTTGCACGAGACAACTGTATTACGATAATACATTACTCTGTGTGGACATGCCAAGCGGCCTGTTTATGAAGTAAGGCTATGTATATGTCTAGAAGATACACACAATAAACAAACAGATACACACACAAGCTCTGAAGTGTGTGTGCAATGAACGTACTGGTGAATCTCACGCCCACCACATACACATTTCAAACGGTTAGCAGATAACAGTTTAAAGCTCTGACACACTAAAATAGGAAGAATATGAAAGTCTGTATCAGAATACATTTCAGAACACAAGGAGGATGCATTCAAAAGTTAAAACAAAAACAGGAGAAAAGGATGAAGTTGAGTGTATGCAAATGGTGTGGCCCAATTATTAAATATAAATATTTACAGGCTAATAGTTCTACGTCTACAACAGTAAGCTCTTTATTCAAATGGAAAATTTGATTTGGGGATTAGAGAGATATTCTGTATTTTCTTAAACTCACAGGTGGCATTGTGTTCTGTTTTAGTTCTGCAGGAAACCACATTGATGAATGGAATTCAAAGCATTAATCTACTGAATACTTCCCCCCGGTCTTTCCGTCCAATCAAATAAACCCCAATATTTACCCAGAAAAAATACGAATAGTTTTTGCACTGATTTTCACCTGCTTCTGTTGTGGTGGTAATAAACACTGATAAGTTCCTGGGACAAACTAAATAAAATACAAACTGAAAACAAATGGCCCTATATGTGAGCTAGCCAGCAGAGGGAGGCACAACCCACATTTTACGAGGCTGCATCACTGTGAGATCCAGGAAGGTTGAGTTGTAGGCTCACAGGAACCAGCTGCTTCGAATAACTTCATCAGAGAACACCAGGGCTGAGATCCTGCACAGCGGCCTCCAGAATAATCCCCCTTGTGGCATGCGGAATAGCGATTGCTGGTTCCACCTCCTCCCACCTCTGTCCCCTTTTCTGGCATGCCCAGGCAAGGCCAATCTATACGGCCTGCAGTGGCACATTGGGAATAATCTCTCCCACCCATGCTAGAGCTAAAATCTTTCCCTCTTCAGTCCTCTGACTATATCTTATCTGTGTCAGCTATGCGCAGGGTGTTTGCTATTTACATTGGTTGTTTCTTCACTAAGAGCATCTTATGAAATGTAAATTAACAGAAGAGGTGTTTTTAAGCAAAGTGCATTATTCCTAATTTTCAGTATTTTGAAACTAGAGTTTTTCCATGGATGGGGGAGGATGAGAACGAAACACGGAGACCTGCGAGTGATATTGGTCATGCTAGATCTGCAAATGGGATAACCCTGGGCTTCACATTTCATATTTCTCCTGTTGTCTCAGCCCTTTGTTATGTCAAAACAGGGCACCAAATTTTGGCCTAGGTCTTTCCATAGCTTCATCTTAGCGGACCTGCATTCACAAACTTTTAAATAAAATAAAGGGTAAGTGTTCTTAAATTTCTTATTTATGGCTAGCTAAGGAAGATGGGCGGGGGTGAGATTTTACTCCATTTTCATCTAAGATTTACAGTCTTTTAAAAACCAAACTAAAGCTATGGGAAGCCACAAATGATGCTGAAAGACATCATTTTCCCCCTGCCATTTCTACCTGCAGGAGCAAAGGCAACAGGTCATTGGGGGCTACTGCGATCAAATTGCTACCAATGATGTCGGAATTGCATTGTGTGGCAGATATACTGCAGGGCCCATTCAGGGGTCTCCCGGACTAGAGCCTCCAGCACGCTGGGCTCCCAGCGGGGGAATTTTTGCACTGCAGCACTGAGATAGGAGGCAGCAGAGGGTGGGTGCACAGAGCAGGGAATACAGGCTTCTGTTCGGCGTTTTCAGTTCATTCCTGCAGAGGCAGAGCACACCTGTTGCATTCCAAGAGGCGCACGTATGGGGTTCCCCTCCAGTAGGTCCTCCCTGAACCACCATCTTTCCTTCCAGAGCAGGCCCAGAAGGAGGGTTGACAGTTTGGGTTGGGCGTATTCTTGGAGGTTTCATCATATGACATCATCTTTAATTCACCCAGAAGTGGCGGAAGAGAGAGAGGAGGCAGCCTGAGGGTGGGCAGGCTGGGATTCTGGGGAGTGAGGAACCAGGTCCAGCCTCAGGCGAAGGGGAGAGGGGGAGACTGGGCCACTTCCTTTCCTCACTCACTGAGCATGTCACCACAGCTCTCAACCTCACATGTTCCCACCACGTTCCTCTTTATGCGTATCATCAGAACATCCACGCAAGCTAAACACATTGCGTTCCTCTACTCTCGAAGGGAAGGGTCTTTTGAAAAGGAAATAAAAGGAAGGAAATCCTGGGCCTGAGAGCCTGTGACTGCTCAAGAGAATGAAGCACCAGGAGGCAGACAATGGCGTGGATCGTAGCTTTTATTACTGCACATCTACATGACAAGACGGGGAAATTTCCCAACAACAATCACTCTACAGCACAAGCGACACAGGGTCTCTCTCCCACCCATACGCAATATCCCAGGGGTACAAAGTCGGTCAGTTACACATTCCAAGGGAAGGCCTTGATACTGTGAGCAGAAAGAATCTGCAAAGTGAGGACAGAGATTGGAAATATTCCCAGAAACACGTCACACTGCAGGGGGAATGCCAGACAAGTGGAGTCAGGAGAGAGCTACTGCACAAGGGGCTGCAATTCATTTTCATTCCGTAGACGTTGGTGGTTCCCGTGGGCCCTAACAGAACTTCTTTTCTTTGCAGCAGTGCTGCAGAGGTGGGCATGGAGGGCACGGATCCACGCACTTAGGAGGGCACGGATCCACACACTTAGGAGGGCATGGCCATTGATCCACGCACTTAGGAGGGCACGGACAGGGATCCACGCACTTCGGGGGGCACGGATACACGCACTTAGGAGGGCATGGCCATTGATCCACACACTTAGGAGGGCACGGATCCACACACTTAGGAGGGACACGGATCCACGCACTTAGGAGGGCACGGACAGGGATCCACACATTTAGTCTTGACCTGCTTCACACAGCATGGAGGAGGCAGGCAGGGCTGTTTGCATTGCTGCTGGTAAGACATCTTCCTGGGACGTGGGCAAAACTGAAAGAAAAAGGAGTTTTCAGGGTTTGCAAAATCAAGACAAACAACTGTATTTTCTTATTAGCATCATGCACCAGAACATTCAGCAGAATCAGAGGCTGGGCCCTTGGGAACACTTCTCCAGAGAGAGCATTGCCATTGCAAACCACTTCAGAAAGAACAAACCTGGGGGAGGATGGACTGAAATCCCATCCTGAAGCCCTTCAGTGGGATTAGTGAATTAAAGTCAAGATACTTAAAGAAAGCCCTCTTGTGAGCTGTAATATATTTTGGAAGAAGAAACCAAAAAATGAAATCCCAGCCATAAAGTTAGCTCCCAATAATCAGAAGGAGACTTACCCAATTCACCGATGGGAGCAAGTGAAGCAGCCAAGGCGATTGAGGATCATTGAGGTGTGAGCCTTTTTATATGGTTCCTGTGGTTTGGTGTCCGGAAATGAAACACCTCAGAGCTATGTGGTTGTGAATTTTCACAATCCAAACCTCCTCCATGTACAGACTCTTCAATTGCTTGGTTGCATCACTATTTTTAATAATTATTTCGATAATTCTAATTATTTTAACAAGAGACAATGACGTTATTTGAGGAAATGCTGTGTGTGAGTTGTAACACCTGATCTATGTAATTCAAATTGGAAAAAAGAATTCAATAAAGAACTGGATTCTTTGCTTTCATGAATGAATTCTTATGGATTTCTTGGGACTGAAACACAACCAGAAATAGGAGGAAGGATCAGTTTGAGCCAAAGAGCAGAGCGGGAGGTTTGGATCAGCTACACATTTCCTTCCACCTTCTTTTAATCTGGAGGCAGCTCTTGTTCTTGCCTGTTCCTCTCTGAACCATACACATTTCATGTCCCTGGCACACAGCACAGTCTGTCACCGCTCAGCTGTGCTTGGGGATTGTGGTTTCAAAGAGAGGTTGAGTTGAGTGTGTGTAGAGAGGTGTCAGGCATGGGGCTTGTGAGGAATGCCAGGAATGCCCGGTCGCAACGGGACTCTGACGGCTCTGACTGGCACTGCCATCTGGGCCCTTAAATGTCTGGTCGGCAGCGCAGCAGGCCTAGGGGCCCCGCACCCTCTCCCGCACCCCAACCTCCTGCCCCAACCTGGAATCCACGCACATGCCCAAAATCTTTCCCAGAGCCCCCACGCCACACAGACTGCCACACCCAACCCCCTTGCCCAACCCGAACCCCTCATCCCTCGCTCCCACCCCACACCCCCAGCCAGAGCTCTCACCCGCCTCCAGAATCCCAACCCCCCACTGCAGCCCGGTGAAAGTGAGTGAGGGTTGGGGAGAGTGAGTGATGGAGGGAGGGAGGATGGAGCGAGTGGTGAGCAGGGTCTCATAGAAGAGGTTGGGCGGGGCGGGGGCTCAGGGAAGGGGCGGGGCAGGGGAATTCTGCTTTGGGTGATTCGAAAGTTGGCAACCCCGTGTGAGGAGCAAGGAGAGTAGGCTGTGTAATTTCTGTGGGGGTTGCCAGGAGAAAGCACCATATGAGGATGGGAGAGATAGGAAAGGGGGAGGAAAGGGGATCAGAATCTTGGAGGGCACAGAGTGCGAAACCAGGAAGCTGGCTGGGACATCTGGCAGTGGGGGTGTGGGCTGGTCTAACAATTTCTGCAACAGGTCATCAGTAGGTTTTGGACCTAGCAACGCTGACCCCACATCACAGACCTTGAGCATTGGAGCTAAAGAGTAGCTCCAGCAGCTGGAAGCACTAGTAGGCTAGCATACCAGATTAAAATTCCACGTTCTGTGATCTAGCCACTAGATGGAGACGCAACCCACATTTTACGAGGGTGCATCACTGGGAGACACAGGAAGGTCGAGTTCTAGGATCGCAGGGACCTGTTGCTTCTAATAACTTGACCAGAGAAGATCAGGGCTCAGACTCTGCACACCGGCCTGCAGGATAATCCCCGTAGTGCCTTGTGCAATAGCGATTGCTGGCGCTCCTCCCATTGAATCCTTGCTGAGCCTGGAGAGCAGGTCTGATCAGATCTTCTCCAATCCTCACAATACTTCATAGGTTTGTGTAAACTTGAGAAGTTCCTGTTCTTGTGATGTAAACTCCCTGCGCCAGATCCCGAGCTGGCATAAATCAGCGCAGCTCCATTAAAATGGCATCCGTATGGTGCTAAAGACACGTACCATGGGCAGGATTCACCATTGCCTCAGACTCCCTTATACCTATAAGTGTCCGCCGGTGAATTCCCCCAACATCCTGTGCTCTCTGCCATCTCTTCCCTGAAAATAGGGGGCAAGAGAGGGGAAGGGGGAATGGGTTTTAATCAAGGTGATCCATAAGGGCTGGGAGCAGCCACTTCAAGGTAGGACAGTCCCTTACACTGCTCTAAATAGATCTACGGGGTAACGAGTCCCCCTTCCCCATAGGAAAGGTGAATAGAATTCTTCCCTCCAAAACAATTCAATCAAAATTATTTTTCTCCCTTTTCATCAATATTTTGTATGAAATGTTTTGGGTCTTAATTGAATAAAACGAAAACATCCAGTCTAAAATGTGGACTGGGTTTTTGAAATTTTTGTAGTTTTCTAGGTTTTTGCTCTATTGAGGAAAACACAGGATTTGGGGAACAATTTCTGCCTCCCCAATCAAAAAAGCATTTTTGGTCAAAAAAATGTTCTGATTGAAAAGTTCTGAGCAGCTATTGGGAAAAGAGAACAGGAAGCCACGTTTGTACCGTCCTCCATCCCGCACCTTGTGTATGCAACCCTAAGAAACAAATTCTGCCCTCAGTTACACCTGTGCACCCCCATGGGGCAGCATTGGACATGGTTTCCTTAGGGTTGGGGAAGGGCTGCTGATAATGGCAAACCAGCATTGCCCTGTCGCCCAGCCCCAATCCATATTCACTAAATCAAGCTCTCCTCTGCTCAAGCTGTATCAGTCACATCCTAACTTCCCAAAGGAGCAGGGAGCACCCACTACTCCCACGGGAATCAGTGAGAGCGCCACACCTCTGAAAAACAGGCCTCTTATTTTAACCAGTCCTATTAATCTTTGAATCGGGACAACAGAAGTTCACTGATGGATCCCAAAGTGCTGAATCCTTCAGCAGGAAATGGACCTAACTTTATGGAAGAATCATCGAAATACTGTCAGATCTTTTCACTTCCCTGTAATAGTCTTGGAGATAGATAGATAGATAGATAGATAGATAGATAGATAGATAGGAACATGAACTTCCTGACTCATCTAGGTTCAGTTTCAAGGTACCGAGTCTCAATTCCCAAATGAAATACATTAAAAACTTGCACCACCTTGTTATTCTTCTTCCGAATTATTGCCTCTTTCTACTGATGGGAAGAACACAAAGAGTCATCACATCTTGTATTCATTCATCATTCGAGGAAAAGATTTAATTAGAAGATGATTTGGGATCAATGTTACGAACGCACCTAAATTCCCATCTCGGTGCTGTACACTCCGCCTGCACACTAAGGATACATCAGACAGGTCACAATGGTGAGTAATGTGTGACTGGCAGAGTGGTACAGTTCAGTATTACCTCACCTTCAGAATGGGCCTTCGCCACGGTCCATGCAAGTCAATGGAAAGACTTGGCGATATATTATGAACCCAAAGAAAGGATTTTTTTTCTTTTAAACAACCTATTTAAACAAATTTCTGACAAATGACTGTTCTGTCTCCCGGACGCTTTTCTTCTCCCCACTTTTGTCTGGGCAAAACCACAGTGAAATCCTTGAATTCTGCTACGACACAGTGGTACTAAGCTGTTGGCAGGGGATGTCTTTTTCCTCTCTATTTGTACAGCACCTACAACCACAGGATAGCAGCCCATGGCTGGGCTCCTAGGCGTTGTGACAATACATAGAGCAATAAGTGCTTCAGACTGAGAAATGGACTTGGGTGGGTTTTCTTCATTCTTCACCCCGAACAGTTTCACAGGCATCCAGAAATCAATGACGCTCATACCAGAAGTTAACCTGGACAGCAATGAATCGTCCGTGGCAGTTTGAAGCACTGTGGCTTGTTGCCGCTATCAGTGATGGAAGGTCCCCACCTTTTTTGAATTACACAGTTCAGCCCTGCTTTTCACAGCTCTCACCAATCCCTTCCAGCCCTACATGGCAGGAAATTGAAGTCACACATTTTATAGTGTCAAAGGACCTCTGCGGGAGGAAGCACCAGGTACTAACAAGCTCTTTAGCCGAACAGAGAAAGGCAGAACAAGAACCAATGGCTGGATGTTATAACCAGACCAATTCAAATGAGAAATAGACACCATTGTTTAGCAGAGAGCGAGATTAACCATTGGAACAAACTGCTGTGGGAAGTGATGGATTCCCCATCTCCTGTTGTCTTCAGATCCAGCCAGGATGCCTTGCTGGGACAGATGCTTCAGTCAAAGACAAGTTGTTGAGCTCAATACAGGCACAACAGGGTGAAATTCTCTGGCCTGTCTTATGCAGGAGGTCAGACTAGATGATCATGATGGTCCCTTTTGGCCTTAAAGTCCATGAACCTATTAATCTATTCCAGGGGCAGAAATATTGTGCTCGTTGCAGCAGGACATGGTGAGACGGTTCCACTCTGTGAAGAGCCAATGTCAGAACATAAGCACCCAAACTTCACAGCAGCAGGAGTCTGTGGTGAATCCTTAATCTAGCCTGGCCAAACAAGCTCTTTAGCCGAACAGAGAAAGGCAGAACAAGAACCAATGGCTAGATATTATAACTAGACCAATTCAAATGAGAAATAGGCACGAACATTTGAAAGGAATACAAAGATTGAAGCAAATCCATGAATTCTAGGATTTATTTAATCAAAACGGGAAAAAAAATTATCAAAACAAAGCACTGAGTTGTTTGTTACAGCCAATGCTGTTTCCCAACTCTAGTTTCATTTCGTCTTTCAGAAAGCGGCGGGAGGGGGGAGGAGGGAATTGCTTGGCTTTGAAATGGGAGAAGGTTGGGAATTTTCCAGCAAAGAAGATGATTCAATCAAGGAATTTAAGGAGGTGGAGGTGGAGCAAGTTCAGGTTGCTACATACAATGTCCTCACACTGTCTATCCAGAGCCTGCTTTGCAGGAAACTGGGCTCAGAAACACTATGAAAGGTCTCTTTTCACAGCGCTCCTCAATCCACTTGGCTTCTCAGTGCTTCTTGGTCGCTCAGTCCTGTGGGTGAATTAGGTAAGTCTCTTTCTGATTATTGAAGGCTGCCTTTGCCGTGGTCATTATCTTGACCCTTTGTTCTGCAGAGATCTATTTATGATAACACGACTGTCCTGTTGAAAGATGGGATTTATCGATTATTTCACTCTTTGGCCAGCATTGGTGATTGGAATTAACTATATCCATGTCATTGCTTATGAATCTCCTGCAGGGTTTGCACCCGGGGCATTCAGCATTGTAACACAGACCTCTGCAACTTGCGTTAGAGGATTAAGGTCCTTTCTAGAAGGTCATTATGTCCTTAGCCTGAAGCACAAGCTGAAATTCATTCCCTCCTCAGGGAAGCATTCAGAAATCAAAACAATGCAAAGCACTGGTTTTTTGGTTCACTGGGAACTGCAAAAAAAATTTTTTTAAGTGTTTCAGGTGGATCAGGAAACAAAATAGTTCAAAAGTTTTGGTGAACGGAAAATGTAAACAAAATATATTTGGGGTTGAACTAAACCTTTAGACTGTGAGTAGGTGCCGTTTTTTCATTTCTGTTTAAATAAAAGTGAAGAAAATTTCAAACCCTGAGTCGCAGGTTTTTAACCATTCTGGACCAGCCCCCAAAGGGGACAGGCAACCCTCTTTCCAAGCAATTTACACTGGTGCTTGCTGAAATAGTTTGCATCTGCCAACCACGCCCCTTAAATATGTCCCACAACATGCTCGTCTGTGGTTCAGCTGAATGTCTCACCTTGCTTTCTTTAACCTTTTTTTCACTCTGCAATTGATATTAAAATGGCAATTGTAGCAGAAGAAGAAATGTCATGGAAGAAGTTTCAGGGATTCAGAAAAAAAGACCTAGGAATGCTCAGGGTTAGCGTTACTACAAGATATTTCAGGGTAAATGGACAGGAGAAGCCCAGAAGACAAAGGGAAGAAGGAGTAGAGACATTAAAACAGGAGGTCCTGCAGTCTCAGGACCTGATCCTCAAGTGGGGGAATTAGAAGAGTTATCTTAAGTCAACAAAGCTATCTTAGTTTACATGAGCTGAGGCTCTGGCTCTCAGAGGTTAATCAGAGGTTTCCAGTTGCCTGGACGTGTGTGTAGCCCCAGAGATGTTTATGTGATTGAAGAACTATATTATTGATTTGAACGAACAGTTTCAATGAGAGACTAGAACAAGGTAGGCAGGTTCTTCCCCAGGAGCCAAACCATTCCGCGAGAACGGTTATGCTGCTCTGTACTGATTCCAAACCCCTCAAGGCAGCTGAATGGCTTGAGAACAAAGCTTTTGCACTAAGCGCTTTCCTCTCTGTTGATTCATGTAAGAGCTTTCAGGCTCTTTGGGGTTCTCACAAGGTGCAGCTTGAACATTTTGTCACCGCTTGGCTTTCATGCTTTCGTGCCTGATCAGTCCAGCACTTTGGGCTGAATTGTGCAACCCATACTCACGCATTCTGTGAACAGAGCTACACGTGGAAGTTCCACAGTCTAGCTCTGTCAGATGATTATTGTCTAAAGAGAGAGGCACCTAACCTAACCAGCCGCTCTCTTGATAGAGGTCTCAAGCCATGCAAATGAAAAGCCTTGCGTTCAGAGTCCTAGCAGGGATACATTCTCAGAAGCACGGCTATGTTGCCATTGCCAGCAGAAAATAACAGAACCCCAATAAATGGTAACCCCAATGCACAATTCACTGGAATATTTTCTCTTAATCTCACAGGGCATATTCAGTTGCCCAGTAAGAGCCGATGACGTGTATGCCCGAAAAAGGAGAGGCGAGGTTTAGCTTGCGATTGTCAAAGGAGTCTAAATCCTATTGATATTCACTGAGAAGAGAGCATCTAATTCCCTTAGGCTCTTCTGGAAAACCTCGTGTTGCAATGAAGGAAAATACTGGAAGATTGTCTTATGCTCACAAGGGCTGTGTTCTTACTTTCCTTTCAGGTTTACCTAAATTGTTGAAATATGTCTTACCAACATCAGCAGCAGTGTAAGCAAACCTGCCTGCCACCACCAGTGTGTCCACCCCAGTGCCCGGACCCGTGCCCCCCAAGGAAATGCCAAGAGCCGTGCCCTCCACTCAAGTGCCCGGACCCGTGCCCTCCACCCAAGTGCCCAGAGCCGTGCCCTCCACCAAAATGCCCTCCACCTAAGTGCCCGCCTATGCAGAAGTACAACTGAAGTGATATGAGTATCCACAGGAGCATCAACAGCCACGAAATGTCAAGCAAATTAGCAAGTTCCTGTTTGTAACTTATTTCATAAATGGTTCTCTCATGTTCTCCCTGGCTTGGCTTCTGGGGGGTTTCAGAACGCTACTTGTACCCTGAGTATTTATTCAGTCATTAGTATCCTCTAGGGATTGGTATAGCCTGCAATTGGCTTTGTATCCCTGAAATATTGTTTTTTACATCCTTCAAAAACATGCCGTACCATACACCGGTCCTGAGGAATAAATGATAATGCTGTACATTCATTCGCCTGTTTTCCATCCCATCTTTCATTGTAGACATGCTGGAATAAAAATGATAATTTATTGTATCCACTGCCTTCTGGTGTTTCCTTTACCTTCCAACTCTATTTTTCTTGGCTAGCTAGACATTGCTACGGCACCCATCACTGTGAGCTCCTCACACACATTACTACATTTATCCTGACAACCACCCTCTAAAGCAGAGGTGTGTTATATCTGTTGCAGGTGGGAAATTGATAGAGAGAGAGAATAAGTGACTTGCCCAAGGTGACATTGGATGTCCGTAGCAGAGCCGGGGACAGAGCTCTGAGACATTAGGGCTCACTTCTGTAATCTAACCAGAAGACTATCTGGGTCCTATTTTCCTCCCTTTCTCTCTGCCTCCTAGCTGATGAGGAGTTATGGGTAAGAGCTCATGGAAAAAATATATTTTTCACACGAGTTCTTTTTTTAAAAATGTCAAAATTTCATGCAAACATGTTTTGCGATTTCTCAATGAAATAACAAACAAACAGAAAGCTGAAAAATACTCAGTCTGACTTCTGGTTTTTCCTCAGAAACCCAGAAAATGGTTGACCAAAATTAGTTTTCCACCAACATTTTCATTTTTATTATCACCCCTTATTTCACCATAAAATATTTCTGTTGAATATTTTGGCCGGTTCTTGTGATGTGGTTTTCTTACACTCTTTTCTTTAAACTTAAAACAAACAAACAAAAAAACTTGGGACACCACTTAGCTCCGCTTGGGGATTGTGGTTTCATAGTCAGGTTGAGTTGAGGGTGTTGAGAGAGCTGTCAGTAATGGGGCTTGTGAGGAGGAAGGATAGTCGGCTGCGTAATTTCTGTGAGGATTGCAAAGAGAAAGAACCAGAAATATAATGGAGATAATCAGAAAGATAATGGAATAAAAAATTAAGAAATCTATTCGCAAACACCCAGAAGATAATAAGGTGATAAATAACAGTCAGCATGGATTTGTCAAAAACAAATCATGTCAAACCAACTTGATAGCTTTCTTTGAGAGGGTAACAAGCCTTGTGGATAGGGGGAAGCAGTAGATGTGGTATATCTTGACTTTAGTAAGGCTTTTGATGCTTTCTTGCATGACCTTCTCAGAAACCAACTAGGGAAATACAACCTAGATGGAGATACTATAAGATGGGTGCATCACTGGTTGGAAAACTGTTCCCAGAGAGTAGTTATCAATGGTTCACAGTCATGCCGTAAGGGCATAAGGAGTGGGGTCCGGCAGGGATCAGTTCTGGGACCGGATCTGTTCAATATCTTCCTCAATGAGTTAGATAATGGCATAAAGAGTATACTTATAAAGTTTGCGGATGATACCAAGCTGCGAGAGGTTGCAAGTGCTTTGAAGGATAGGATTAAAATTCAAAATGATCTGGACAAAGTGGAGAAATGGTCTGAAGTCAATGGGATAAAATTCAATAAGGACAAATGCAAAGTCCTCCACTTAGGAAGGAACAATCAGTTGCACACATACAAAATGGGAAATGATGGCCTAGGAAGGAATACTGCGGAAAGGGATCTGGGGGTCATTGTGGACCACAAGCTAAATATGAGTCAACAGTGTAATGCTGTTGCAAAAAAAGCAAACATCATTCTGGGATGTATTCGTAGGAGTGTTAAAAGCAAGACATGAGAAGTAATTCTTCCGCTCTACTCCGTGCTGATTAGGCCTCAATTGGAGTATTGTGTCCAGTTCTGGGTGCCACATTTCAGGAAAGATGTGAACAAATTGGAGGAAGTCCGGAGAAGAGCAACAACAATGATTAAAGGTCTAGAAAATATGATCTGTGAGGGAAGATTGAAAAAATTGGGTTTGTTTAGTCTGGAGAAGAGAAGACTGAGAGGGGACATGATAAGAGTTTTCAAGTATATAAAAGGTTGTTACAAGGGGGAGGGAGAAAAATGGTTCTCCTTCACGTCTGAGGACAGGACAAGAAACAATGGGCTTAAATTGCAGCCAGGGCGGCTGGACATTAGGAAAAGCTTCCTACCTGTCAGGGTGATTAAGCACTGGAATAAATTGCCTAGGGAGGTTGCGGAATCTCCATCATTGGGGATTTTTAAGAGCAGGTTGGACAAACACCTGTCAGAAATGGTCGAGAAAGGTAATACTTAGTCCTGCCTTGAGTGCAGGAGACTGGACTAGATGACCTCTCGAGGTCTCTTCCACTTCTATTATTCTATGATTATATGGGGATGGGAGAGATAGGAAAGGGGGAGGAAACATGATCAGAATCCTGGAGGGCACAGAGTGTGAAACCAGGAAGCTGGCTGGGACATTTGGCAGTGGATGCATGGGCTGGCATAACAATTTCTGCATCAGGTCATCAGCAGGGTTTGGACCTAGCAATGCTGACCTCACATCACAGACCTTGAGCACTGGAGCTAAAGAGCAGCTCCGTCAGCCGGAAGCATTAGTAGGCTAGCATACCATGTTGAAATTCCATGTTCTGTGATTAAGCCCCTTCGTTTTCAGTTCAAACCCATTTTTACTGAAAAATCCCCGGGGTTTACAAAAAGTATTATTCATTTTTTTCTGATTTTCACCCTTCTTTTGTATTATTCAAATATAGAAAAAATAACTTGTTTTATTAGGAAAATACAATACATTGCACGAGACAACTGTGTTACGATAATACATTAGTCTGTGTGGATATGCCAAGCGGCCTGTTTATGAAGTAAAGCTATGTGTAAGTCTAGAAGATACACACAATAAACAAACAAATACACACACAAGCTCTGAGGTGTGTGCGCAATGAACGTAACGAAGTGAATCTCACGCCCACCACATACACATTTCAAACGGTTAGCAGATAACAGTTTAAAGCTCTGACACACTAAAATAGGAAGAAAATGAAAGTCTGTATCAGAATACATTACAGAACACAAGGAGGACACATTCGAAAGATAAAAAAAAACAAAAACAGGAGAAAAGGATGAAGTTGAGAGTATGCAAATGGTGTGGTCCAATTATTAAATGTAAATATTTACAGGCTAATAGTTCTACGTCTACAACAGTAAGCTCTTTATTCAAATGGAAAATTTGATTTGGGGATGAGAGAGATATTCTATATTTTCTTAAACTCACAGGTGTTTAATATGAAATATAAATATATTCTATATTATCTTCTGTTTTAGTTCTGCAGCAATCCACATTGATGAATGGAATTCAAAGCATTAATCTACTGAATACTTCCCCCCCCCCGTCTTTCCGTCCAATCAAATAAACCCCAATATTTACCCAGAAAAAATATGAATAGTTTTTGCACTGATTTTTACCTGGTTCTGTTGTGGTGGTAATAAACACTGATAAGTTCCTGGGACAAATTAAATAAAATACAAACTGAAAACAAAGGACCCTATATGTGAGCTAGCCAGCAGAGGGAGGCACAACCCACATTTCACGAGGCTGCATCACTGGGAGATCCAGGAAGGTCGAGTTGTAGGCGCACAGGAACCAGCTCCTTCGAATAACTTCATCGGAGAACACCAGGGCTGAGATCCTGCACAGCGGCCTCCAGAATAATCCCTGTAGTGGCTTGCGGAATAGCGATTGCTGGTTCCACCTCCTCCCACCTCTGTCCCCTTTTCTGGCATGCCCAGGCAAGGCCAATCTATACGGCCTGCAGTGGCATATTGGGAATAATCTCTCCCACCCATGCTAGAGCTAAAATCTTTCCCTCTTCAGTCCTCTGACTATATCTTATCCGTGTCAGCTATGCACAGGGTGTTTGCTATTTACATTGGTTCTTTCTTCACTAAGAGCACCTTATGAAATACAAATTAACAGAAGAGGTGATTTTAAGCAACGTGCATTATTCCTAATTTTCAATATTTTGAAACTAGAGTTTTTCCACGGATGGGGGAGGATGGAACGAAACACGGAGACCTGAGAGTGATAATGGTCATGCTTGATCTGCATATGGGATAACCCTGGGCTTCAGATTTCATATTTCTCCTGTTGTCTCAGCCCTTTGTCATGTCAAAACAGCGCACCAAATTTTGGCCTAGGTCTTTCCATAGCTTCATCTTAGCGGCACCTGCATTCACAAACTTTTAAATAAAATAAATGGTAAGTGTTCTCAAATTTCTTATTTATGGCTACCTAAGGAAGATGGGAGGGGGGTGAGATTTTACTCCATTTTCATCTAAGATTTACAGTCTTTTAAAAACCAAACTAAAGCTATGGGAAGCCACAAATGATGCTGAAAGACATCATTTTCCCCCTGCCATTTCTATCTGCAGGAGCAAAGGCAACAGGTCATTGGGGGCTACTGCGACCAAATTGCAACCAATGATGTCGGAATTGCATTGTGTGGCAGATATACTGCAGGGGTCTCCATTCAGGGGTCTCCCGGACTAGAGCCTCCAGCACGCCGGGCTCCCAGTGGGGGAATTTTTGCACTGCAGCACTGAGATAGGAGGCAGCAGAGGGTGGGTGCACAGAGCAGGGAATACAGGCTTCTGTTCGGTGGTTTCAGTTCATTCCTGCAGAGGCAGAGCACACCTGTTGCATTCCAAGAGGCGCACGTATGGGGTTCCCCTCCAGTAGGTCCTCCCTGAACCGCCATCTCTCCTTCCAGAGCAGGCCCAGAAGGAGGTTTGACAGTTTTGGTTGGGCGTATTCTCTGAAGCTTTATCATATGACATCATCTTTAATTCACCCAGAAATGGCGGAAGAGCGGGAGGAGGCAGTGAGAGGGCATGGCAGGCTGGGATTCTGGGGAGTAAGGAACCAGATCCAGCCTTTGGCCAAGGGGGGAAGCGGGAGACTGGGCCACTTCCTTTCCTCACTCATTCAGCATGTCACCACAGCTCTCAACCTCACATGTTCCCACCACGTTCCTCTTTATGCGTATCATCAAAACATCCACACAAGCTAAACACATTGCGTTCCTCTACTCTCGAAGGGAAGGGTCTTTTGAAAAGGAAATAAAAGCAAGGAAAACCTCGGTCTGAGAGCCTGTGACTGCTCAAGAGAATGAAACACCAGGAGGCGGACAATGCCGTAGATCGTAGCTTTTATTACTGCTCATCTACATGACAAGACGGGGAAATTTCCCAGCAACAATCACTCTACAGCACAAGCGACACAGGGTCTCTCTCCCGCCCATACGCAATATCCCAGGGGAACAAAGTTGGTCAGTTACACATTCCAAGGGAAGGCCTTGATACCATTACCAGAAAGAATCTGCAAAGTGAGGACAGAGATGGGAAGCATTCCCAGAAACAGGTCACACTGCAAGGGGAATGCCAGACAAGTGGAGTCAGGAGAGAGCTACTGCGCAAGGGGCTGCAATTCATTTTCATTCCGTAGACGTTGGTGGTTCCCGTGGGCCCTAACAGAACTTCTTTTCTTTGCAGCAGTGCTGCAGAGGTGGGCATGGAGGACATGGATCCACGCACTTAGGAGGGCACGGACAGGGATCCACGCACTTCGGGGGGCACGGATCCACGCACTTAGGAGGGCATGGCCATTGATCCACGCACTTAGGAGGGCATGGATCCACGCACTTAGGAGGGCATGGCCATTGATCCACACACTTAGGGGGGCACGGATCCACGCACTTAGGAGGGCACGGACAGGGATCCACACATTTAGTCTTGACCTGCTTCACACAGCATGGAGGAGGCAGGCAGGGCTGTTTGCATTGCTGCTGGTAAGACATCTTCCTGGGACGTGGGCAAAACTGAAAGAAAAAGGAGTTTTCAGAGTTTGCAAAATCAAGTCAAACAATTGTATTTTCTTATTAGCATCATGCACCAGAACATTCAGCAGAATCAGAGCCTGGTGCACTGGGAACACTTCTCCAGAGAGAGCATTGCCATTGCAAACCACTTCAGAAACAACAAACATGGGGGAGGATGGACTGAAATCCCATCCTGAACCCCTTCATTTGGATGAGTGAATTAAAGTCAAGACACTTAAAGAAAGCCCTCTTGTGAGCAGTAATATATTTTGGAAGAAGAAACCAAAAAAATGAAATCCCAGCCATAAAGTTAGCTCCCAATAATCAGAAGGAGACTTACCCAATTCACCGATGGGAGCAAGTGAAGAAGCCAAGTGGATTGAGGATCATTGAGGTGTGAGCCTTTTTATATGGTTCCTGTGGTTTGGTGTCCGGAAATGAAACACCTCAGAGCTATGTGGTTGTGGATTTTCACAATCCAAACCTCCTCCATGTACAGACTCTTCAATTGCTTGGTTGCATCACTATTTTTAATCATTATTTCGATAATTCTAATTATTTTAACAAGAGACATGACGTTATTTGAGGAAATGCTGTGTGTGAGTTGTAACACCTGATCTACGTAATTCAAATTGGAAAAAAGAATTCAATAAAGAACTGGATTCTTTGCTTTCATGAATGAATTCTTATGGATTTCTTGGGACTGAAACACAACCAGAAGTAGGAGGAAGGATCAGTTTGAGCCAAAGAGCAGAGCGGGAGGTTTGGATCAGCTACACATTTCCTTCCACCTTCTTTTAATCTGGAGGCAGCTCTTGCTCTTGCCTGTTCCTCTCTGAACCATACACATTTCATGTCCCTGGCACACAGCACAGTCTGTCACCGCTCAGCTCTGCTTGGGGACTGTGGTTTCAAAGGGAGGTTGAGCTGAGTGTGTGTAGAGAGGTGTCAGGCATGGGGCTTGTGAGGAATGCCAGGAATGCCCGGTCGCAAAGGGACCCTGGCGGCTCTGGCTGGCACGGCCAACCGGGCCCTTAAATGTCTGGTCGGCGGCGCAGCGGGCCTAGGGTCCCCGCACCCTCTCCCGCACCCCAACCTCCTGCCCCAACCTGGAATCCACGCACATGCCCAAAATCTTTCCCAGAGCCCCCACGCCACACAGACTGCCACACCCAACCCCCTTGCCCAACCCTAAGCCTCCTCTGCACCCGAACCCCTCATCCCTGGCACCCACCCCATACCCTCAGCCAGAGCTCTCACCCCCCTCCAGAATCCCAAACCCCAACTGCAGCCCAGTGAAAGTGAGTGAGGGTTGGGGAGAGTGAGTGATGGAGGGAGGGAGGTGGAGCGAGCGGTGAGCAGGGCCTCATAGAAGAGGTGGGTCGGGGCGGGGGCTCAGGGAAGGGGCGGAGCAGGGGAATTCTGCTTTGGGTGACTCGAAAGTTGGCAATCCCGTGTGAGGAGCAAGGAGAGTAGGCTGTGTAATTTCTGTGGGGGTTGCCAGGAGAAAGCACCATATGAGGATGGGAGAGATAGGAAAGGGGGAGGAAAGGGGATCAGAATCTGGGAGGGCACAGAGTGCGAAACCAGGAAGCTGGCTGGGACATCTGGCAGTGGGGGCGTGGGCTGGTCTAACAATTTCTGCAACAGGTCATCAGTAGGTTTTGGACCTAGCAACGCTGACCCCACATCACAGACCTTGAGCATTGGAGCTAAAGAGTAGCTCCAGCAGCTGGAAGCACTAGTAGGCTAGCATACCAGATTAAAATTCCATGTTCTGTGATCTAGCCACTAGATAGAGACGCAACCCACATTTTACAAGGGTGCATCACTGGGAGACACAGGAAGGTCGAGTTCTAGGATCGCAGGGACCTGTTGCTTCTAATAACTTCACCAGAGAAGATCAGGGCTCAGACTCTGCACACCGGCCTGCAGGATAATCCCCGTAGTGCCTTGTGCAATAGCGATTGCTGGCGCCCCTCCCATTGAATCCTTGCTGAGCCTGGAGAGCAGGTCTGATGAGATCTTCTCCAATCCTCACAATACATCATAGGTTTGTGTAAACCTCAGAAGTTCCTGCTCTTGTGATGTACACTCCCTGCGCCAGATCCTGAGCTGGCATAAATCAGCGCAGCTCCATTAAAATGGCATCCGTATGGTGCTAAAGACACATACCATGGGCAGGATTCACCATTGCCTCAGACTCCCTTATACCTATAAGTGTCCGCCGGTGAATTCCCCCAACATCCTGTGCTCTTTGCCACCTCTTCCCTGAAAACAGGGGGCAAGAGAGGGGAAGGGGGAATGGGTTTTAATCAAGGTGATCCATAAGGGCTGGGAGCAGCCCCTTCAAGGTAGGACAGTCCCTTACACTGCTCTTAATAGCTCTATGGGGTAACGAGTCCCCCTTCCCCATAGGAAAGGTGAATAGAATTCTTCCCTCCAAAACAATTCAATCAACGTTTTTTTCTCCCTTTTCATCAAATATTTTGTATGAAATATTTCGGGTCTTAATTGAATAAAACGAAAACATTCAGTCTAAAATGTGGTCTGGATTTTTGAAATTTTTGTAGCTTTCTAGGTTTTTGCTTTATCGAGGAAAACACAGGATTTGGGGAACAATTTCTGCCCCCCCAATCAAAAAAGCATTTTTGGTCAAAAAAATGTTCTGATTGAAAAGTTCTGAGCAGCTATTGGGAAAAGAGAACAGGAAGCCACGTTTGTACCGTCCTCCATCCCGCACCCTGTGTATGCAACCCTAAGAACCAAATTCTGCCCTCAGTTACATCTGTGCACCCCCATGGGGCACCATTGGACATGGTTTCCATAGGGTTGGGGAAGGGCTGCTGATAATGGCAAACCAGCATTGCCCTGTCGCCCAGCCCCAATCCATATCCACTAAATCAAGCTCTCCTCTGCTCAAGCCGTATCAGTCACATCCTAACTTCCCAAAGGGGCAGGGAGCACCCATAACTCCCACAGGAATCAGTGAGAGCGCCACACCTCTGAAAACCAGGCCTCTTATTTTAACCAGTCCTATTAATCTTTGAATCGGGACAATAGAAGTTCACTGATGGATCCCAAAGTGCTGAATCGTTCAGCAGGAAATGAACCTCTCTTTATAGAAGAATCATCGAAATAGTGTCAGATCTTTTCACTTCCCTGTAATAGTCTTGGAGATAGATAGATAGATAGATAGATAGATAGATAGATAGATAGATAGATAGATAGATAGATAGATAGATAGATAGGAACATGAACTTCCTGACTCATCTAGGTTCAGTTTCAAGGTACCGAGTCTCAATTCCCAACTGAAATACATTAAAAACTTGCACCATCTTGTTATTCTTCTTCCGAATTATTGCCTCTTTCTACTGATACATCTTATATTCATTCATCATTCGAGGAAAAGATTTAATTAGAAGATGATTTGGGATCAATGTTATGAACGCACCTAAATTCCCATCTCGGTGATGTACACTCCGCCTGCACACTAAGGATACATCAGACAGGTCACAATGGTGAGTAATGTGTGACTGGCAGAGTGGTACAGTTCAGTATTACCTCACCTTCAGAATGGGCCTTCGCCACGGTCCATGCAAGTCAATGGAAAGACTTGGCGATATATTATGAACCCAAAGAAAGGATTTTTTTTCTTTTAAACAACCTATTTAAACAAATTTCTGACAAATGACTGTTCTGTCTCCCGGACGCTTTTCTTCTCCCCACTTTTGCCTGGGCAAAACCACATTGAAATCTTTGAATTCTGCGACGACTCAGTGGTACTAAGCTGTTGGCAGGGGATGTCTTTTTCCTCTCTATTTGTACAGCACCTACAACCACAGGATACCAGCCCATGGCTGGGCTCCTAGGCGTTGTGACAATACACAGAGCAATAAGTGCTTCAGACTGAGAAATGGACTTGGGTGGGTTTTCTTCATTCTTCACCCCGAACAGTCTCACAGGCATCCAGAAATCAATGGCGCTCACACCAGAAGTTAACCTGGACAGCAATGAATCGTCCGTGGCAGTTTGAAGCACTGTGGCTTGTTGCCGCTATCAGTGAGGGAAGGTCCCCATCTTTCTTGAATTACACAGTTCAGCCCTGCTTTTCACAGCTCTCGCCAATCCCTTCCAGCTCTACATGGCAGGAAATTGAAGTCACACATTTTATAGTGTCAAAGGACCTCTGGGGGAAGAAGCACCAGGTACTAACAAGCTCTTTAGCCGAACAGAGAAAGTCAGAACAAGAACCAATGGCTAGATATTATAACTAGACCAATTCAAATGAGAAATAGGCACGAACATTTGAAAGGAATACAAAGATTGAAGCAAATCCATGAATTCTAGGATTTATTTAAACAAGACGGGAACAAAAAATTATCAAAACAAAGCACTGAGTTGTTTGTTACAGCTAATGCTGTTTCCCAACTCTAGTTTCATTTCGTCTTTCAGAAAGCGGCGGGAGGGGGGAGGAGGGAATTGCTTGGCTTTGAAATGGGAGAAGGTTGGGAATTTTCCAGCAAAGAAGATGATTCAATCAAGGAATTTAAGGAGGTGGAGATGGAGCAAGTTCAGGTTGCTACATACAATGTCCTCGCACTGTCTATCCAGAGCCTGCTTTGCAGGAAACTGGGCTCAGAAACACTATGAAAGGTCTCTTTTCACAGCGCTCCTCAATCCACTTGGCTTCTCAATGCTTCTTGGTTGCTCAGTCCAGTGGGTGAATTAGGTAAGTCTCTTTCTGATTATTGAAGGCTGCCTTTGCCGTGGTCATTATCTTGACCCTTTGTTCTGCAGAGATCTATTTATGATAACACGACTGTCCTGTTGAAAGATGGGATTTATCGATTATTTCACTCTTTGGCCAGCATTGGTGATTGGAATTAACTATATCCATGTCATTGCTTATGAATCTCCTGCAGGGTTTGCACCCGGGGCATTCAGCATTGTAACACAGACCTCTGCAACTTGCGTTAGAGGATTAAGGTCCTTTCTAGAAAGTCATTATGTCCTTAGCCTGAAGCACAAGCTGAAATTCATTCCCTCTTCAGGGAAGCATTCAGAAATCAAAGCAATGCAAAGCACTGGTTTTTTGGTTCACTGAGAACTGCAAAAAAAAATTTTTTTAAGTGTTTCAGGTAGATCAGGAAATGAAATAGTTCAAAATTTTTGGTGAACGGAAAATGTAAACAAAATATATTTGGGGTTGAACTAAACCTTTAGACTGTGAGTAGGTGCCGTTTTTTCATTTTTGTTTAAATAAAAGTGAAGAAAATTTCAAACCCTGAGTCGCAGGTTTTTATCCATTGTGGACCAGCCCCCAAAGGAGACAGACAACCCTCTTTCCAAGCGATTTACACTGGTGCTTGCTGAAATAGTTTGCAATTGCCAACCACACCCCTTAGAAATGTCCCACAACATGCTCGTCTGTGGTTCAGCTGAATGTCTCACCTTGCTTTCTTTAACCTTTTTTTCACTCTGCGATTGATATTAAAATGGGAATTGTGGCAGGAGAAGGAATGTCATGGAAGAAGTTTCAGGGATTCAGAAAAAAAGACCTAGGAATGTTCAGGGTTAGCGTTACTACAAGAGATTTCAGGGTAAATGGACAGGAGAAGCCTAGAAGACAAGGGGAAGAAGGAGTAGAGACATTAAAACAGGAGGTCCTGCAGTCTCAGGACTAGATCCTCAAGTGGGGGAATTAGAAGAGTTATCTTAAGTCAACAAAGCTATCTTAGTTTACATGAGCTGAGGCTCTGGTTCTCGGAGGTTAATCAGAGGTTTCCAGTTGCCTGGACGTGTGTGTAGCCCCAGAGACATTTATGTGATTGAAGAACTATATTATTGATTTGAATGAACAGCTTCAATGACCACCGGAGACTAGAACAAGGTAGGCAGGGTTCTTCCCCAGGAGCCAAACCATTCCGCGAGAACGGTTATGCTGCTCTGTACTGATTCCAAACCCCTCAAGGCAGCTGAATGGCTTGAGAACAAAGCTTTTGCACTAAGCGCTTTCCTCTCTGTTGATTCATGTAAGAGCTTTCAGGCTCTTTGGGGTTCTCACAAGGTGCAGCTTGAACATTTTGTCACCGCTTAGCTTTCATGCTTTCTTGCCTGATCAGTCCAGCACTTTGGGCTGAATTGTGCAACCCATACTCACGCATTCTGTGAACAGAGCTACGCGTGGAAGTTCCACAGTCTAGCTCTGTCAGGTGCTTATTGTCTAAAGAGAGAGGCACCTAACCTAACCAGCCGCTCTCTTGATAGAGGTCTCAAGCCATGCAAATGAAAAGCCTTGCGTTGGGAGTCCTAGCAGGGATACATTCTCAGAAGCACGGCTATGTTGCCATTGCCAGCAGAAAATAACGGAACCCCAATAAATGGTAACCCCAATGCACAATTTTCTGGAATATTTTCTCTTAATCTCACAGGGCATATTCAGTTGCCCAATAAGAGCTGATGACATGTATGCCCGAAAAAGGAGAGGCGAGGTTTAGCTTGAGATTTTCAAAGGAGTCTAAATCTTATTGAAATTCACTGAGAAGAGAGCATCTAATTCCCTTAGGCTCTTCTGGAAAACCTCGTGTTGCAATGAAGGAAAATACTGGAAGATTGTCTTATGCTCACAAGGGCTGTGTTCTTACTTTCCTTTCAGGTTTACTTAATTAGTTGAAATATGTCTTACCAACATCAGCAGCAGTGTAAGCAAACCTGCCTGCCACCACCAGTGTGTCCACCCCAGTGCCCGGAGCCGTGCCCCCCAACAAAATGCCAAGAGCCGTGTCCTCCACTCAAGTGCCCGGACCCGTGCCCTCCACCAAAATGCCCTCCACCTAAGTGCCCGCCTATGCAGATGTACAACTGAAGTGATATGAGTATCCACAGGAGCATCAACAGCTACGAAATGTCAAGCAAATTAGCAAGTTCCTGTTTGTAACTTATTTCATAATTGGTTCTCTCATGTTCTCCCTGGCTTGGGTTCTGGGGGATTTCAGAACGCTACTTGTACCCTGAGTATTTATACGGTCATTAGTATCCTCTAGGGATTGGTATAGCCTGCAATTGGCTTTTTATCCCTGAAATATTGTTTTTTACATCCTTCAAAGACATACCGTACCATACACTGGTCCTGAGGAATAAATGATAATGCTGTACATTCATTCGCCTGTTTTCCATTCCATCTTTCATTGTAGACATGCTGGAATAAAAATGATAATTTATTGTATCCACTGGCTCCTGGTGTTTCCTTTACCTTCCAACTTTATTTTTCTTGGCTAGCTAGACATTGCTACGGCACCCATCACTGTGAGCTCCTCACACACATTACTACATTTATCCTGACAACCACCCTGTAAAGCAGAGGTGTGTTATGTCTGTTGCAGGTGGGAAATTGATAGAGAGAGAGAATAAGTGACTTGTCCAAGGTGACATTGGATGTCTGTAGCAGAGCCGGGGACAGAGCTCTGAGACATTAGGGCTCACTTCTGTAATCTAACCAGAAGACTATTTGGGTCCTATTTTCCTACCTTTCTCTCTGCCTCCGAGGTGATGAGGAGTTATGGGTAAGAGCTCATGGAAAAAAATATATTTTTCACACGAGTTCTTTTTTTAAAAATGTCAAAATTTGATGCAAACATGTTTTGCGATTTCTCAATGAAATAACAAACAAACAGAAAGCTGAAAAATACTCAGTCTGACTTCTGGTTTTTCCTCAGAAACCCAGAAAATGGTTGACCAAAATTAGTTTTCCACCAACATTTTCATTTTTATTATCGCCCCTTATTTCACCATAAAATATTTCTGTTTAACATTTTGGCCGGTTCTTGTGATGCGGTTTTTTACACTCTTTTCTTTAAACTTAAAAAAAAAAAAAAAAAAACTTGGGATACCACTTAGCTCCACTTGGGGATTGTGGTTTCATAGTCAGGTTGAGTTGAGGGTGTTGAGAGAGCTGTCAGCAATTGGGCTTGTGAGGAGGAAGGATAGTTGGCTGCGTAATTTCTGTGAGGATTGCAAGGAGAAAGAACCAGAAAGATAATGGAGATAATCGGAAAGATAATGGAGTAAAATTTAAGAAATCAATTTGCAAGCACCCAGAAGATAATAAGGTGATAAGTAACAGTCAGCATGGATTTGTCAAAAACAAATCATGTCAAACCAACTTGATAGCTTTCTTTGACAGGGTAACAAGCTTTGTGGATGGGGGAAAGCAGTAGATGTGGTGTATCTTGACTTTAGTAAGGCTTTTGATACTTTCTTGCATGACCTTCTCAGAAACCAACTAGGGAAATACAACCTAGATGGAGCTACTATAAGATGGGTGCATCACTGGTTGGAAAACTGTACCCAGAGAGTAGTTATCCGTGGTTCACAGTCATGCTGGAAGGGCGTAAGGAGTGGGGTCCCACAGGGATCAGTTCTGGCTCTGGATCTGTTCAATATCTTCCTCAATGAGTTAGATAATGGCATAAAGAGTATACTTATAAAGTTTGCGGATGATACCAAGCTGCGAGGGGTTGCAAGTGCTTTGAAGGATAGGATTAAAATTCAAAATGATCTGGACAAACTGAAGAAATGGTCTGAAGTCAAGAGGATAAAATTCAATAAGGACAAATGCAAAGTACTCCACTTAGGAAGGAACAATCAGTTGCACACATACAAAATGGGAAATGATGGCCTAGGAAGGAGTACTGCGGAAAAGGATCTGGGGGTCATTGTGGACCACAAGCTAAATATGAGTCAACAATGTAACGCTGTTGCAAAAAAAGCAAACATCATTCTGGGATGTATTAGTAGGAGTGTTATAAGCAAGACATGAGAAGTAATTCTTCCGCTCTACTCCGGCCTCAATTGGAGTATTGTGTCCAGTTCTGGGTGCCACATTTCAGGAAAGATGTGGACAAATTGGAGAAAGTCCAGAGAAGAGCAACAACAATGATTAAAGGTTTAGAAAACATGACCTGTGAGGGAAGGTTGAAAAAATTGGGTTTGTTTAGTCTGGAGAAGAGAAGACTGAGAGGGGACATGATAAGAGTTTTCAAGTACATAAAAGGTTGTTACAAGGGGGAGGGAGAAAAATGGTTCTCCTTCACCTCTGAGGACAGGACAAGAAACAATGGGCTTAAATTGTAGCCAGGGCAACTGGACATTAGGAAAAGCTTCCTACCTGTCAGGGTGATTAAGCACTGGAATAAATTGCCTAGGGAGGTTGCGGAATCTCCATCATTGGGGATTTTTAAGAGCAGGTTGGACAAACACCTGTCACGAATGGTCTAGAAAGATAATACTTAGTCCTGCCTTGAGTGCAGGAGACTGGACTAGATGACCTCTCAAGGTCTCTTCCACTTCTATTATTCTATGATTCTATGGGGATGGGAGAGAGAGGAAACGGGGAGGAAAGGCGATCAGAATCCTGGAGGGCACAGCATGTGAAACCAGGAAGCTGGCTGGGACAGTTGGCAGTGGGTGCATGGGCTGTCATAACAATTTCCGCATCAGGTCATCAGCAGGGTTTGGACCTAGCAACGCTGACCTCACATCACAGACCTTGAGCATTGGAGCTAAAGAGCAGCTCCGGCAGCCGGAAGCATTAGTAGGCTAGCATACCATGTTGAAATTCCATGTTATGTGATTAAGCCCCTTCGTTTTCAGTTCAAACCCATTTTTACTGAAAAATCTCCGGGGTTTACAAAAAGTATTATTCATTTTTTTCTGATTTTCACTCTTCTTTTGTATTATTCAAATATAGAAAAAATAACTTGTTTTATTAGGAAAATACAATACATTGCACAAGACAACTGTGTTACGATAATACATTAGACTGTGTGGATATGCCAAGCGGCCTGTTTATGAAGTAAGGCTATGTATCAGTCTAGAAGATACACACAGTAAACAAACAGATACACACACAAGCTCTGAAGTGCGTGCGCAATGAACATACTGGTGAATCTCACGCCCACCACATACACGTTTCAAACGGTTAGCAGATAACAGTTTAAAGCTCTGACACACTAAAATAGGAAGAAAATGAAAGTCTGTATCAGACTACATTACAGAACACAAGGAGGACACATTCGAAAGTTAAAAAAAAACAAAAACAGGAGAAAAGGATGAAGTTGAGCGTATGAAAATGGTGTGGTCCAATTATTAAATGTAAATATTTACAGGCTAATAGTTCTACGTCTACAATTTTCAGCTGGTTTTGTTGTGGTGGTAATAAACAATTATAAGTTCCTGGGACAAATTAAATAAAATACAAACTGAAAACAAAGGGCCCTATATGTGAGCTAGCCAGCAGAGGGAGGCACAACCCACATTTTACGCGGCTGCATCACTGGGAGATCCAGGAAGGTCGAGTTGTAGGCGCAGAGGAACCAGCTGCTTCGAATAACATCATCAGAGAACACCAGGGCTGAGATCCTGCACAGCGGCCTCCAGAATAATCCCCCTAGTGGCGTGCGGAATAGCGATTGCTGGTTCCACCTCCTCCCACCTCTGTCCCCTTTTCTGGCATGCCCAGGCAAGGCCAATCTATACGGCCTGCAGTGGCACATTGGGAATAATCTCTCCCACCCATGCTAGAGCTAAAATCTTTCCCTCTTCAGTCCTCTGACTATAACTTATCCGTGTCAGCTATGCACAGGGTGTTTGCTATTTACATTGGTGCTTTCTTCACTAAGAACATACTATGAAATGCAAATTAACAGAAGAGGTGTTTTTAAGCAATGTGCATTATTCCTAATGTTCAATATTTTGAAACTAGAGTTTTTCCATGGATGGGGGAGGATGAGAACGAAACACGGAGACCTGCGAGTGATAATGGTCATGCTTGATCTGCATATGGGTTAACCATGGGCTTCAGATTTCATATTTCTCCTGTTGTCTCAGCCCTTTGTTATGTCAAAACAGGGCACCAAATTTTGGCCTAGGTCTTTGGTCAAGCCGCATAGCTTCATCTTAGCGGCACCTGCATTCACAAACTTTTAAATAAAATACATGGTAAGTGTTCTTAAATTTCTTATTTATGGCTAGCTAAGGAAGATGGGCGGGGGTGAGATTTTACTGCATTTCCATCTAAGATTTACAGTCTTTTAAAAACCAAACTAAAGCTATGGGAAGCCACAAATGATGCTGAAAGACATCATTTTCCCCCTGTTATTTCTACCTGCAGGAGCAAAGGCAACAGGTCATTGGGGGCTACTGCGACCAAATTGCTACCAACGATGTCGGAATTGCATTGTGTGGCAGATATACTGCAGGGTCCATTCAGGGGTCTCCTGGACTAGAGCCTCCAGAACGCCAGGCTGCCAGCGGGGGAATTTTTGCGCCACAACACTGAGATAGGAGGCAGCAGAGGGTGGGTGCACAGAGCAGGGAATACAGGCTTTTGTCGGCGGTTTCAGTTCATTCCTGCAGAGGCAGAGCACAGGACAGTCTCACATGCTTCTAGCAGCTGCCTCAGCTCCTCTTTGCTACTTGCAGCACCATTAGTTGTCCTAGGCAGAGGTGATAGGTGGCTAGGCCTAGAAGGCAAGAGAGGAAGCAGAATGTTCCTAAGGGAGGAGGTCAGGTTATCTGCCAAGAAGCAGAGGTTCCCAATTTCCTTGTTGGCGGGTTGCTGCTTTACACACCTGTTGCATTCCAAGAGGCGCATGTATGGGGTTCCCCTGCAGTAGGTCCTCCCTGAACCGCCATCTCTGCTTCCAGAGCAGGCCCGGAAGTGGGTTGACAATTTTATTTGTGTGGGCGTCTTCTTGGAGATTTCATCATATGACATTATCTTTAATTCCTGGAGACTCCAGGACAATCCTGGAGGCTTGGCAAGCCTACCCAGAAGTGGCAGGAGAGCGGCAGGAGGCAGCGTGAAGGCATGGCAGGCTGGGATTCGGGGGAGTGAGGAACCAAGTCCAGCCTCTGGCCAAAGCCTGAGGGGGAGACTGGGCCACTTCCTTTCCTCACTCACTGAGCATGTCACCACAGTTCTCAACCTCACATGTTACCACCACATTCCTCTTTATGCGTACCATCAGAACATCCACGCAAGCTAAACACACTGCGTTCCTTAAGTGTCACCAAAAAGAAGATCTAGAGGTGACGGCATCAGGGTGTATGAGTTCCTTCATGGGGAGAAAATACTGGATACTAGAGGGCTTTTTAAGTCCAAAGCTAAGTCCAAAGCAGACTATATAGAGTTACAAAGGGATCTTCCAAACCTGCATGACTGGGCAACAAAATAGCAGAGGTTTCAGAGTAACAGACGTGTTAGTCTGTATCTGATGCATCCGATGAAGTGAGCTGTAGCTCACGAAAGCTTATGCTCAAATAAATTGGTTAGTCTCTAAGGTGCCACAAGTCCTCCTTTTCTTTTTGAAAATAGCAGAGGAAATTCAGTGTTGGTAAATACAAAGGCATGCACACTGCAGAACATGATCCCACCTGTACGTATCAAATGATGGGGTCTAAATTAGCTGTTACCATTCAAGAAAACAGATCTTGGAGTCACCGTGGATAGTTCTCTGAGAACATCTGCTCAATGTGCAGCGGCCATCAAAAAAGCAAACAGAATGTTAGGACCCATTCGGAAATGGATAGCTAATAAGACTATGTAAACCCATGGTATGCCCACACCTTGAACACGGTGTCCAGACCTGGTTGGCCCACCTCAGCAAAGAGAGATTAGAATTGGAAACGCCAAGTCAACCTGTGGAACTCATTGCCAGGGGATGTTGTGAAGGCCCAAAGTATACCTGGGTTCAAAAAACCATTAGATAAGTTCATGGAGAATAGGTCCATCAATGGCTATTAGTCAACATGGCTAAGCCTCTGACTGCCGGATACTGGGACTGGACAACAGCGGACGGTTCACATGATAATTGCCCTGCTCTGGCCACTCCCTCTGAAGCACCTGGCATTGGCCACTATGGGAAGACAGGATACTGGGCTAGAGGGACCATTGGTCTGACCCATTACACTCCTGTTTCTTATGCCAGCCGATTGGAAGAGTTCAGAAATCATGAGTCAGGCCCCAGGGATGATGAGGTTTTAATAATGATCGATTTTGGTGAACTTGGAATTAGGAAAAACTAGAGTTGTGTGCCTCTAGAGTTGCATGCTGCTGCATGCAGTACCCTCTGACGTCGAAGGCTTGGCTGGCCCCCCACCCGTGCTGGGGCACGCCTGGCTGATACCAGGGGCATTCTGGCCCTGTAGCACACACACCGCAGGCCGCTGAGAGGGGAGGCGCTGAGCAGGGAACACAGGCTGCTGCTGGGCCTGTCTCCCATGTTCCCGGCTGCCTCTGCAGCTCCTGGCTTCCTGAAGCCCCACCACTTCCTCGAGGCACCAGTGAGTACTCTCGAAGGGAAGGGTCTTTTGAAAAGGAAATCAAAGGAAGGAAAACCTGGCTCTGAGAGCCTGTGACTGCTCAAGAGAATGAAGCACCAGGAGGCAGACAATGCCGTGGATCGTAGCTTTTATTACTGCTCATCTACATGACAAGATGGGGAAATTTCCCAACAACAATCACTCTACAGCACAAGCGACACAGGGTCTCTCTCCTGCCCATACGCAATATCCCAGGGGAACAGAGTCGGTCAGTTACACATTCCAAGGGAAGGCCTTGATACTGTTAGCAGAAAGAGTCTGCAAAGTGAGGACAGAGATTGGAAACATTCCCAGAAACACGTCACACTGCAGGGGGAATGCCAGACAAGTGGAGTCAGGAGAGAGCTACTGCACAAGGGGCTGCAATTCATTTTCATTCCGTAGACGTTGGTGGTTCCCGTGGGCCCTAACAGAACTTCTTTTCTTTGCAGCAGTGCTGCAGAGGTGGGCACGGAGGGCACGGATCCACGCACTTAGGAGGGCACGGATCCACGCACTTTGGAGGGCACAGATCCACGCACTTAGGAGGGCATGGCCATTGATCCACACACTTAGGAGGGCACGGATCCACGCACTTAGGAGGGCACGGATCCACGCACTTTGGAGGGCACAGATCCACGCACTTAGGAGGGCATGGCCATTGATCCACACACTTAAGAGGGCACGGATCCACACACTTAGGAGGGCACGGATCCATGCATTTAGGGGGGCACGGATCCACGCACTTAGGAGGGCATGGGCAGGGATCCACACATTTAGTCTTGCACTGCTTCACACAGCATGGAGGAGGCAGGCAGGGCTGTTTGCATTGATGCTGGTAAGACATCTTCCTGGGACGTGGGCAAAACTGAAAGAAAAAGGAGTTTTCAGGGTTTACAAAATCAAGACAAACAACTGTATTTTCTTATTAGCATCATGCACCAGAATATTCAGCAGAATCAGAGGCTGGTGCACTGGGAACACTTCTCCAGAGAGAGCATTGCCATTGCAAACCCCTTCAGAAAGAACAAACATGGGGGAGGAGGGACTGAAATCCCATCCTGAAGCCCTTCAATGGGATACTTAAAGAAAGCCCTCTTGTGAGCAGTAATATATTTTGGAAGAAGAAACCAAAAAATGAAATCCCAGCCATAAAGTTACCTCCCAATAATCAGAAGGAGACTTACCCAATTCACCGATGGGAGCAAGTGAAGAAGCCAAGTGGATTGAGGATCATTGAGGTGTGAGCCTTTTTATATGGTTCCTGTGGCTTGGTGTCCGGAAATGAGACACCTCAGAGCTATGTGGTTGAGGTTTTTCACAATCCAAAACTCCTCCATGTACAGATTCTTCAATTGCTTGGTTGCATCACTATTTTTAATAATTATTTTAATAATTATGATTATTTTAACGAGACACGTGACATTATTTGAGGAAATGCTGTGTGTGAGTTGTAACACCTGATCTACGTAATTCAAATTGGAAAAAATAATTGAATAAAGAACTGGATCCTTTTGCTTTCATGAATGAATTCTTATGGATTTCTATAAATTCCTTCTGCGTGTTTGCTTGCGTCTTCCTCTGAGGCATCTGATACTAGTCATTGCCGGAGACAGGATCCTGAACTAGATGGATCTTTGGACTGACCCACGATGTATGTTGCTCTTTTCCTGCTATTGTACAAATAGGCACGGAGTTGACATTTGAATCCTGGATTCCCCAGTAGGACACGCTCCACACTGTTTGTCCTGCTAAAATAAAGATTTGTCAGGTAACTCCCGATGATAGGAAGTTTGGTCTTTATTCTCTGACGCTGTGTCTTCACCTAGTGATGGCTTCTTGCCATTTTGCGCTGCAACGTCGTTCTAATCCTAATATATGCTAATGTAATATAGATTGTAAACTCTTTGTGGTGGGGGTCCCTCTTTATACATATGGGGTGCCAATGCCCCCTAAATTGATAGCAGTCTCCTACCCATTTCCATTACATTAATGTCTTTTACATACCTAAGATGCCAGGAGCATGTGCATGGAATTGCAATTATCCTAAAATATGTATGTCTACTTGACATGAGTAATTGGTCATGGGTGAGGCCTCATTTCTGGGAAGACAGAATTAGGGAGCTAAATGGGTCAGCAGCCTGGAAACAGAATGTCTGTCCTAGCTGAGGTAAGGGGAACACCACAGGACATTTGACAAGATAACAATGGATAAGATAAGCCTGAAACATAAGATGATGGAAGGAGTAAGGTATGCATGGACAGAGCATGCTTTACAGGGACTGGCTCCTACAAAGTGACCATAGGAATCCCCAGATGTGTGATGCAATGTATAGTAAATGCAATGGAACATATGAACGTGTATAAAGGAAGAAGTTTCTGTGTAACATTGACTGCCCCACACCCATGCCCTAGGCTTGAGGTGGATCAACTCTGCATACCTTTGCTGTGTACAAAACAAAGAAAGCTGAGTGAAAAACTGGAGTCAAACTGAGCTCCTGTGGAAGCAAGTGGAATAGGTCTTGGGGAAATCCCAAAAATATTGACAGGAAAAGTCATGAGATTATGTGTTCTGGTGACAATTTTTACCAAATCAACTAATTCAATCATTAGTTCAGCACTGTAATGACTGATAACATGGAGCGAACCACCTAGTGGTGGTGTTATCCTGTTTACACAGGACAGTGAAGTGTTCTGAATATGAATGACAAAAGTTGGAAAGTTTTAATGTATTTAAATCAGGAAATAAGAACCTAGCCAGGTATGTGTCAGGAAGTGCCTTTTTCTTTCTTTCTTTCTTTCTTTCTTTCTTTCTTTCTTTCTTTCTTTCTTTCTTTCTTTCTTTCTTTCTTTCTTTCTAAAGGAGAGGCTATTGCAGAGATTAAAATAGATTGTAAGCTCACTGGGACAGGAACCATATTTTTATGTGCTTGTACAGCACGGGGTCAAGTGACTTGCCCAAGGTCACACAGGAGGTCAGTGGCAAAGTCAGGAATATAACGCATTTCTCCTCACTCTCAAAGCAATGACTTATATCATCTACATCATGCTTCCTTCTACAAGGTATTTAATTATTGTGATTCACTAAGGGAAAGTCTCCTTTATCAGAACAATCCTGACACAGGTAATTTCCCAAATCCATCTCCTGTAGATACGGCCTGGGCTCCTGGAATCCTGAGGCCCAGCTGGTAAGAACCAACACACTGGAATGCCGAAGAGAAAGTTACACCCATGCTGGCACATTCAGAGGCTGAGTCACCACCTCACAGGAGGATCACACATGCTCAGGGCCTTGCAGCATGTGAGTCCATAGTGCCCATTAACTGATTAAGTGGGAATAGCAAGTGACACAAAAAGAAGGGGCTGAAAGACGTCCTTGGATGGGCACTTAATGCCTACAATTGTTTGGGGATTTTCATTTTAAATGTCAACACAAAGACGGCACCCCCAGCAGCACAGCACCCCCTAGTGCTGCACCAGGGAGTTGATTCGGTATAGAGTCAGAGAAGCATCACCAGTCACATCTCTCCTGGTTAAAGCTTAGGTCAAAGCCTCTCGGCTATTGGTAAGCATTGGCTTTCAATGGCAGGCTCTCTGCTAGACCATCTGACTCTCCCCAGGACCAATATTCCAGTGTGTTCACATCAAATCGTAAAAAGCAAATGGGCCGTGAACATTAGCTGCCGTCCTGCAACACACTCTCTGCATCAGTCTTGGTAACTCCTCCGTAACTTCGGATGCCTTCTCCCCGGCCTGCGCCACCATGCCTTTGCCTCCCTGAGAATTGTCTTCCCACTTTGGTATCCAAACCCACCTACTTCTGTCTCCCTGCTCCCTCTCCATACAGCATGCTCAGACACTGCGGCCATGGGCAGAGACTAAGAACCTATGACAGACTAGATCCTATTTCTTCAGAGCCCTATTTCCTCACAGCAGGCTCCTAAGCACTGAGACCCGTGTTGCTAAATACCTCTTCCAGGGATAGAGAGGGAGACAGCTGGTGCAGTACGACAGGGACCTTTCCATGACTGGATGCGATGGTCAGTTTTGTGGAGGGTTCAAATCAGCCACCAGGGAAACACACTAAGGCCCAAATTAATCTCTTGCATAAATCCATCGACCTCCATGACCCAGTGAAATTGGGGAAGGGATACAAAAGTCCATGACTACACCTCATTCTGAAGGGCTTTCTTAAAAATCCCCCTGTGTGTTAGCGCTGTTTGATGGGCAAAGAGATGTAGTCACTAAAATAAAAAATCTCATTATGGAAACAAAATCTCTCCTAGTAGAAAGCTATTCAATGTATGTGATTAATATGTTGTTTCACTTGGACTAAAACTTCTTGCTTCAAGTGAGAGAAGACTGAACTCCACAGAGAACATCCTAGCTGAGTTTTATTGTTTCTAGGTTCTTGTATAATCCTCATCATCTGACACCTTCCAGTAGTTTCTTAAGAAACCTGACTAACCTCTGTCACAGGTGGTTTATCCACTCTTTCACCATCTTGGCAGGGGAATCCCCGGGTTAGTTTCTTCTTTCTCTCATCCTCGTCAGAGGGGAATTGTGGGAAGTGCAGTTTTGTTTTGGTTGGGGTTTGTATATGGGAATTTTTTTTTACATGTACACCCTACTACCTGTCTATGTTACAGCTACACCACACAGCTTGCACCTGCTCCACTTTACCCCTGCTAGTGCAGATGGTGTAAGCTGATGGGGGAGAGCTCTCTGTCGACTTAATTACTCCAACTCCCGCGAGCAGCGGTAGCTATGTCGGTGTGAGAAGTTCTCCTGCTGATGTAGCGCTGTCCACCCCAGCGCTTAGGTCGGTGTAACTTCCGTCACTCAGAAGGGTGGCTTAGTCCCACCCCCGAGTGACACAACGTACACCGACCCCAGCTGTAGTGCACACATAGCCTTAGAGAAGGAAGGTCAAACAATTCTGTGCCAGGCACTTTTAGCATCATATCATGTCTTATGATCCTTCAATCCTGAGTGAGTTCATTCCAGGCTCAGACCCAGTCCCTGTGAAAGCTCTGTCTCCTAACAAGATGAACTTTACTCCCTGCATGACATTTCAAGCCCTTTTCTCTATAGGATTTATTAAGATATTGGTGCAATGTACTTCATTACCCTAAAATGGGCTGGAAAAGTCACACATTTCAGTGAGAGGGCGACATCCCTTACCAAACTGAGTAATTAACTCTTTTCCTCAAGGGCCCAAAGAACAGGAAGCACAGTGCGATTCTTTTGGGAGTGCTGTCCTTTTTACCTCGAAAGGCAAGAATCGCGAACAAGAATAAACAGGCGGTAAACGTTTTTATTCTTAAACATAAACATTAGGAGGTGTTGAATATGTATAGCTAAGTCAGTCCCCATCCAACAGACTGACTTTGGAAGAAAGGGCTATATGCTAAAGTGCTGAATGAAACATTCATAGAAAAGGATAAAGAGAAATTGATCACACCGTGTTTCCCTCTCTGCATTTTATCTTAAGGATCATCAATCCATGTAACTACTAGACAAAAAAAGCATTTTTGGGGGTGGGAGGACCAGGCAGGTTCTACCTGTATCCTGGTATCACTCATTAGCTTACTACCCATGGACAGGCAATCCTATTTCTGGTGTTTCCCAACTTTGAGTGACTGTCTTTGGATGCTTCATGTTCCTTTACTGTAGATTTTTCATGAGTAATACACGTGAAGTCACTGAATTGATTTTAAAGACTGAATGACCTACAGAGACAGATCTCACTTAGAACAAGACGTAGCTTTTCTCCCTGCTGCAACAAGCCCAATCACTTGTAGCTGAAGTAAAGCTTAGTGTCAGGAAGGTGCCCAGTGTTGATTTAAAGCTCCCAAGTGGTGGCAAATCCACCCTATCCACTGGTAAGTTGACCCAGTGGACAACGACTATTTCTAGCTCAGAATTTTGCATCTTATTTCCACCTGGAATTTTTTTTAAACTTCAACTCCCAGCCACTGGCCCTTGTTCTGTCCGTGTTCGGTACATGAAAGAGATCTCTAGTGTACCTAGAGGGAAGTGATAACTTCCAGGTTATAGGAATATATACAAAAATGTCTTCAATATTGGTGTTTCGCTTCCATGGCCAACTAGTGTTCTGTGCTTGGCAGGCTTCTACTCAGCTATTTCAGCGCAGTCCCACAGAGGCAGATTATGGGCCTGTCTCATATGTTCCCTTCTGCCTCTGCTCCTCCTGGCTTCCTGCAGCCCCAGCACTTCTTCTGGGCACCAGCTTCCACTTCCAGCGGAAGGGTCTTTTAAAAAGTAACCAAAGGAAGGAGAATCTGGGTCTGAGACCATGTGACAGCTGAAGAGAATGAAACACCTGAAGAAGAGCCCTGTGTGGCTGTAGCCAGACAGCCAGCCCCCCCCCTCCCTCAGACCAGCATTGCTGGACACACACGGGAGCCAAAACAACAGGGCACTCAACATAAATTCCAGCACAGCCTTTGAAGCTGTGAGAAGCACAGGTGTCCTGCTACAATGTGCCTCTGGGAACATATACAACGATTAGGCTCACAGCAGACAGAGAAGCTGTGACAGACATGGCTCTTAGGCCCTACTAAATAGCGTGATGCACACACCCCAACATCCTAGGTGGGAAAATATTTACCCTGATAAAAGAAGTGTCCAGTAGTCGAAACTTATTGTTTCTCCCTTGCAAGTGTGAACTACTCTTGCGAGAGCTGGCGTCGCCCAGACAGACCAGCCCCAATTTGGCATAAGAAAGGAGAAAGAGAATAAAGGAGTACAGAGGTATAAGTATGGGACCTACAGCACCATGATTTTTGAGTGCTTTTCACTATCTATCTGCTGGTCAGATAAGTGACAGCCTCCCAAGGCTTCTGCAGCTAAGAGGGTCCCTAAGCCTTGTCCCTTATTCGTCTTTCCGCGGAATTGAGTGACCGATCCTGGCTTGGCACCGCTGGAATCGAGAGATGCAAGGAGGGTAAGAAGCACCCACACCTGATCTCCTATCTTTAGTGTACACATATTTTGAAATAGAGCTCTATACTTTGTTTTCTTTCTTTGGGATTGTGGCTTCAGTTTTGTAACTTGTTTGTGTGTGTAACATCTCTACATTTAAATAAGTAGGCACTAGCAATTTTGTAACCACATGATTAGAATCTAGTTTAATAAATTTTGGTAACCATTGTGCATAAGCCTGACTTGTTTCTCTGGTTTACTGTAAAGCAGCCAACACAATTAAAGAACCTCAGCCGTTTTGGCTATAAAGCCTGGCCATTAGGTGAGAGTACTAAGAGCCTAGCGTTGAGTTGTGCCGCCTCCACGGGGCAAACTCTTGGGGCACCTGTCAGTCAATCCTGGCTGCCCGCTGCGAAGGAGCTCTGAGCTCTAGCAGTTAAAGTCACGGGTGAGGAGAGGCTCTTAGTGCTGCCATTGGGGCACCTGTCAGTCAGTGTTGACTGCCCGCTGCGAAGGAGCTCTGAGCTCTAGCAGTTAAAGTCACGGGTGGTTAGGACCTTGGGGCATCCGTCAGCCTAGCCCGGGCTGCCCGCCGCGAAGGGACAGTGCGTCCTAGCGGTTAAAGTCACGGATGGTATAAACGGGCATAGCTGGCACCTCACCAAACATCCCTGGCCATCGGCTAACAGATTTGGCGTCACGAACAGGATTGTGATATAGGCTGCACTACAGTAACACAATGAAACCAGTCATGATAAACACCACAGAATTCCCTGAGCTAGAGAAAAGTTTGACCCAAGAGGGATGGGGAAATCCTCTGTGGAGCAAAGAACTGCTGGAGAAATATTGGGGAAAACCAGCAGAGATCTGGCAGCATTTCTGTAACTGGAGAACTGCCTGCAAGATGAAGAAAGGGAAAGGAAAAGGTGCTTGTATATGGCTGCTTACTAACATTTGGCAAGCTGCCTGTAAAGATTATCATAGTCTGGCAACAGAATTTAATAGGCTACAACAGGAAAGGGACACACTGCGCAAGGAATGCCAGAATTTAGATACCAGAGTAAGAACACTGAATAGGGATATGGAACATCTTCAGAAAAGATTACTTCCCTTAATTGAGAAAGAAGGGATAGAACGAAGGGAAAAGCTGGAGACTAAAACACGCAGAATCAACCGGGCTAAAGTTGAGACTGCTCTCTGGCTAGACCCTGAGGAATGGGATGGAGACATTTGGGATTCAGCAGATGAGTCCCCCTCCTCTGAAGAGGAAGGTCCCTCTGTAAAATTAAGACCAGCTATCACACATCACAAATCAGAAGAACATGAGGGAAATTTGAGTGGGGCAGAGCTGGATGAAGAAGGGGATGATAATGATCCATCCACCTCTTCAAAAACAAAAAGGGGAGGTAAAAAGGGAAAAGGGAGTAAAGCTCCAACACACTTTACCAAAATTACCACCCGCCAATATACTCCCATGGAGTTAAAAACAATCCAGGGAGATTTTGCTAAAAAGCCTGAGGAAGGTATAATAGAGTGGCTGGTCCGCCTCTGGGACACTGGGGGTGGATATATACGCCTGACAGCCCAAGAAACTGAGCGCCTTAACTTAGGTGCAGGAATATTCCTGGAACACTCAGAGGGGAACACCCCTAAAACACTCTGGTCTCTGGCTTGTCGATGGGCAAGAGGAATTTACCCAGCAGACCGAGATGAACCCACAGTAATGCACTGGACCAACATAGATGAGGTAAAAGCAGTTCTATTAACTGTGGCTGTCATTAGCATGCTTGGCCAAAACCCTCAAGAGTTAGCCTATGAAAGTCCATGGGAGGGTCAGGTAAATGTAGAGGATCTCAGACCCCTGCTTAAGGGAGCTCCGAGTAACCACAGGGCTATGGCACTGTCCCTTAGATCAGAAGCTGCAGCACATAACAGTACCTTTCGGGCACTGCTAAACCTTCTGGTGTCATACTTTAGAGAATTCGGAGACATCAGAGCACTGACAGGCAAAGCTAAGATGCGTTCCCTTCAGGGAAACAAGGGGGCACCATCTAAAGGACATAAAAACAAGCGAGAGCCAACCCAGGAGGAAAAGGAGCTTAGAGCCAAGTTGTGGAGACAATGTCTGGCTTTAGGTTATCCCAGAGATGTGATAAATGGACTGCCCACAGAGCGGCTAAAATTATTCACCACCTTTAAAAGAGCTGACTGGGAGACAACTAATGCTACTCCCAGTGCACCTCTGCAGCTCTCTCCTCCTTCCCCAGCTGCAAACACCCGGTATACTCCATTGCTGCATCAACTGCAAGAGTTACCAGAGCAGGGAAACTAGCTTGCGGGGGTCAATCTCCTCTCCCAATAAACCAGCTTAAATCCAAAGAGGAGAAAACAACAGCAAAAGACCCCCGGATATATGTAACTGTAAATGACAAACACATTGTTCCTTTCTTAATGGACACAGGGGCTCAAATGTCCATGATTAAGCGAGAAAGTTTTCAGGGCTCGCCACTTACTGGCCGAAAGCAGGTACTTGTTACAGGAGTAAATGGCAGTACCATAACTTACCCATTAGTTAAGATAAAACTGGATATCCCATTGCAACCCCACCATCAGCCCCGAAAATATGAGGTGATTTTGGGCAATGCCAACATACTGGGCATGGACGTTTTAAGAGGAAAGAAGGGAAGGATTAATGGGGAAAGATGGGCTTTTGGAGTCAGTTCTGCCACCCACCTGGAAGAGGAAAGCCCTCCCCACTATTCTGTAAACTTACTTAGCAGCGCGCCTGCTCTCCCGCCCTCAACAGTAACAAACATAAAGCAGTATAATGTTCCAGCTGAGGCCATAAGCCCTGTTACTGACCTGATCAAAGATTTGGAACAGCGAGGAATTTTAATTCGTACCCACTCTCACTTTAATTCTCCTGTGTGGCCCATCAAGAAACCAAATGGCAAATGGAGACTCACTATAGACTATAGGAAGCTAAACAGTAACACTGGACCATTAACTGCAGCAGTCCCTAGCATAACAGATATTGTAAACACCATACAAACCTGGGATAAACCCTGGCTAGCAGTATTAGATGTAAAGGACATGTTCTTCATGGTCCCTTTGCAACCAGCTGACCAGGAAAGATTTGCTTTTACTTGGAAAGGTGTACAATACACTTTTACCCGAATGCCACAAGGGTTTAAACACTCACCCACTATTTGCCATGGGGCACTGGCAAAGGTCCTAGATGACCTTATACTGCCACCCAATATACAAACTGTGCAATACATTGATGACATCTTAATAGGTGGGAAAACCTCAGAAGAGGTACAGGAGGCTATGAATCAAATCAAAGAAGCACTAGAAGCCCTTAATTTAGAGTTACCAGCTGAGAAATGCCAAGGTCCCTCCCAAGAGATAAAATTCTTAGGTACTGTATGGATGGGAGGTAGGAGGTCTGTGCCTAATGACACTGTGCAAGAGCTAAATCAGGCACCCTCCCCTGAAAGTAAAGATCAATTGAGACAGATTTTGGGAACCCTGGGGTTTTGGAGAAAACATGTACCTGGCTTTGCCATTATAGCCAGACCATTGTACAATTTGTTAAAGAAAAGTGCTGCCTGGGAATGGGCTCCTGCCCATGAGGAAGCCCTCAGGCAACTGATAGGGGAGATACACACCTATCAGGCTCTGGGTCCCATACATCCTGAAGCCCCATTCCATTTGTACCTAACTGTGGGAGCCACTGGAATGTCTTATGCTCTCTGGCAAGAAAGTGACACTGCTCCCAGACGACCAATTCAGTTTGGTTCCAAGTCATGGCAAGGGTCACAGGCTAACTACACGCCTTATGAGAAGGTGCTTCTGGCAGCTTACACAGCCTTGAGAGAAACTGCGGAATTAACTCAGGATAAGGACATCACAATTCACACTCCTCTTCCAATCATTAAACCTATATTGGAAGGGAAAGAGTTACCACCTGGTGTAGCACAAAAAATGACTGTCCAAAGATGGGCACTTTACATACACCACAGGGTAGGTAGTGCAGACACTGCACAAAACCCCACTATGATTCAGGAATCCCTATGGAAAGTAGGAATGCCTGATGAATACAGCCTACCTCCACAGCAATCTCCCATTAAGGATGCTGCCCCATTTGACCCTTCTAAGCCTGAGGGAGTATGGTTCACTGATGGCAGTGCCAGGCTGGTTAAAGGAAAATGGAAGGGAAAAGCTGCAGCAGTGCCTGCAGACACCTCTGCAGCACCCCTAACTGCTGAAATTGATGGGTCAGCACAACTTGCAGAATTGGCTGCAATTAAACTGGCCTGTGAAGCAGGAGCCACCGCAGTATATACGGACTCCTATGCGGTATGGGCAGGTGCCACTCAGTGGATCACTAACTGGAAAAATAACCACTGGGAAATAGGAGGTAAACCAGTATGGGGACTGGAATACTGGAAGTGGTTATATCAGCATGCCCTGCAACAACCCCTGTCTATAGGACATGTCTCAGCTCATCAGAGGAATAATACCCCAGCTGCACAGTTAAACAATTTAGCCGATGCAGCTGCCCAGCTCTTTACCACACAAGTAGAATGGGAACGCTTATATTCATGGTTACATGATAATTTAGGACACACAGGAAGTGATGAGTTAGTGCGGCAAGCACATATCAGGGGGTGGCCTATCACCCACAGACAGGCTAGAGACCTGGTGCAAGCCTGTGCTATTTGTGCTGAGACTAGAAAACATATAGCAGAAGGACAAAGGTTTGCCAGGCTAAGAGATGGAAAAACACTATGGGCAACCTGGCAGGTCGATTATGTCGGACCACTGCCCACTACAAGGCAGAGGTGGAAATACATCTTGACTGGGGTAGAAATTGTTTCAGGGATTGGTTTTGCATATCCAACCCGATTGGCAACAGGGTTGTCCACAATTATGGGACTAAACCGCTTAACAGCAATTGTCCCAATGCCTCAAGAAATCCAATCAGATAATGGTTCGCATTTTAAGAATAAACTTATAAGGGAATGGACCCTTAACCATGGAGTCCAATGGACCTTCCACCTTCCATATCGACCTCAATCTAATGGCATGGTCGAGCGCTGGAATGGGTTGCTAAAGAATCACTTGAAGCCTACTGATGGCACATGGGGAGACAGACTGGACGAAGTGGTGCAGAGATTAAACAACAGACAGACTCCTACAGGAAGTCCAATCAGCAGGGGATTCTTCCCTACAGGGAAAGCTATCTCCCCTGCCAGAACACCACTGCACAGTTCCAAGTATGCTCCCGGGGACACTGTTGTGATTAAACACCCGGCCCTGGGAACCTTTACCTGCGTTTTGCACGCCTATAAAGAGAAAGGTGTATGGAGTGCCTTAAATGCTGATAAAAGGCTAATAACCATTACAGAGGCTTGGATCGCCTCCAAGACCGGCTGACCATGTGATTTATTGCAGGAATGGTCCCATGGTTCCGAGCAACCTGCCAGCTAACCTGTCAGCAAAATGGACCATGCAGCAGATCTGTTTGATCACTAGAGACTACTATGGACTGTTGATATATTTGCCATTACTTATAATAGCAGGTGTAATTTTTGCTTTTGGTTTTAAAATAAGTTTTTTTGCTAGAACATGACCCACCCGAGATATGTTCCTGCAAGCCCTCATGATCCTTCTGTTGGCTCCAGTCACCTTGGCAATACCAGAACATCCTCTTCGGGGAGCAATCCAAACCATCGCCTCAGCTGCTGGTGCTACAAATTGCTGGATGTGCACCTTGCTAAATTCAACCAATGGACTGGGAATTGAATTTGTACCATTCAGCCTAAATGATTGGTGGAACAAAAGCGACATCTTTCAGTGGGGAGCAGCATGGTACACCAACCACCCTCGCATTGACTCGGGGGAGGTGGGACAATGGCATCGCACTGTTTGGGGACGGCCTGTGGAATATGTAACGGGATACACTTGGGATTTTCCCTCTCCCCGTTTTTACATTCAGTTGTAAATACTGTTTTAACCATTTTAATTATTGTAATTGTTTTTTGTGTAACTTTATGTATTATGAAGCGTTTGATTCAAACTGCTCTTTCCTCCACACAAATCAGATACCTAGAGCTAAAAAGGGATCCTAACCAATTCCGCGAACCCTCATCCTCTAATTCGGTTGTTGGGTATTTCTAGATTTCCCCAAGGAGGGCAAGAGGTGCTGGCATCACCGCCACCTTGCAATCTGGGATGTAGTGTGGTGCATCAGGGGGTGGAATGTAGCCAGACAGCCAGCCCCCCCCCCCCCCTCAGACCAGCATTGCTGAACACACACGGGAGCCAAAACAACAGGGCACTCAACATAAATTCCAGCACAGCCTTTGAAGCTGTGAGAAGCACAGGTGTCCTGCTACAATGTGCCTCTGGGAACATATACAACGATTAGGCTCACAGCAGACAGAGAAGCTGTGACAGACATGGCTCTTAGCCCCTACTAAATAGCGTGATGCACACACCCCAACATCCTAGGTGGGAAAATATTTACCCTGATAAAAGAAGTGTCCAGTAGTCGAAACTTATTGTTTCTCCCTTGCAAGTGTGAACTACTCTTGCGAGAGCTGGCGTCGCCCAGACAGACCAGCCCCAATTTGGCATAAGAAAGGAGAAAGAGAATAAAGGAGTACAGAGGTATAATAAGTATGGGACCTACAGCACCATGATTTTTGAGTGCTTTTCACTATCTATCTGCTGGTCAGATAAGTGACAGCCTCCCAAGGCTTCTGCAGCTAAGAGGGTCCCTAAGCCTTGTCCCTTATTCGTCTTTCCGCGGAATTGAGTGACCGATCCTGGCTTGGCACCGCTGGAATCGAGAGATGCAAGGAGGGTAAGAAGCACCCACACCTGATCTCCTATCTTTAGTGTACACATATTTTGAAATAGAGCTCTATACTTTGTTTTCTTTCTTTGGGATTGTGGCTTCAGTTTTGTAACTTGTTTGTGTGTGTAACATCTCTACATTTAAATAAGTAGGCACTAGCAATTTTGTAACCACATGATTAGAATCTAGTTTAATAAATTTTGGTAACCATTGTGCATAAGCCTGACTTGTTTCTCTGGTTTACTGTAAAGCAGCCAACACAATTAAAGAACCTCAGCCATTTTGGCTATAAAGCCTGGCCATTAGGTGAGAGTACTAAGAGCCTAGCGTTGAGTTGTGCCGCCTCCACGGGGCAAACTCTTGGGGCACCTGTCAGTCAATCCTGGCTGCCCGCTGCGAAGGAGCTCTGAGCTCTAGCAGTTAAAGTCACGGGTGAGGAGAGGCTCTTAGTGCTGCCATTGGGGCACCTGTCAGTCAGTGTTGACTGCCCGCTGCGAAGGAGCTCTGAGCTCTAGCAGTTAAAGTCACGAGTGGTTAGGACCTTGGGGCATCCGTCAGCCTAGCCCGGGCTGCCCGCCGCGAAGGGACAGTGCGTCCTAGCGGTTAAAGTCACGGATGGTATAAACGGGCATAGCTGGCACCTCACCAAACATCCCTGGCCATCGGCTAACAGTGGCTCAAAAGCTTGTATCTCACACCAAGAAACATTGCTGCAAGAATAGATATTAGCTCACCCACTTTATATCTGAAACACCAGGAGGCAGACAATGCTGTAAATTGTAGCTTTTATTGCTGCACATCTATGGTATGATGGGATAACATGATTTTGGCAATTAATTGATCTTTAACTATTCATGGTAACTAGGTCCAATGGCCTATGATGAGATGTTAGATGGGGTGGGATCTGAGTTACTACAGAGAATTCTTTCCTGAGTGTCTGGCTGGCGAATCTTGCCCACATTCTCAGGGTTCAGCTGATCGCCATATTTGGGCTCAGGAAGGAATGTTCCTCCAGGGCAGATTGGAAGAGGCCCTGGCGGTTTTTCGCCTTCCTCTTTAGCATGGGGCACCGGTCACTTGCTGGAGGATTCTCTGCACCTTGAAGTTTTTAAACCATGATTTGAGGACTTCAATTGATCAGACATAGGTGAGAGGTTTATTGCAGGAGTGGGTGGGTGAGATTCTGTGGCCTGCATTATGCAGGAGGTCAGACTAGATGATCATAATGGTCCCTTCTGACCTTAATATCTATGAATCTATGAATCTATGTTACAAGACGGGATGGGAAAAGAGATCAGATGGGGAAATTTTCCAACAACCACCAGTCTGCAGCACAAGTGTTACAGGGTCTCTCTCCCGGCCCTACGCAATACCCCAGGGGTACAAAGTCGGTCGGTTACACATTCCAAGGGAAGGCCTTGGTCTCTAGGCACTGATAGCAGAAAGAGTGTATGAAGTGAGGACAGAGATCGGAAACATTCCCAGAAACACGTCACACTGCCAGGGGAATGCCAGACCAGCGGAGCGAGGAGAGAGCTACTGCACGAGGGGCTGAAATTCATTCTCATTCCATGGACGTTGGTGGTTCCGTGAGCACTAACAGAGCTTCTTTTCTTTGCAGCAGTGCTGCACAGGTGGGCATTTTGGAAAGCACAGAGGGCACGGATCCACGTGCTTAGGAGGACATGGACATGGATGCACACATGTAGTGCACTTCTTCACACAGACTTTACAGCAAGGATCCATGCATTTAGTCACACACTTGGTCACACAGACTTTACAGCAGGGATCCAGGCATTTGGTAGTGCACTGGGTCACACAGCATGGAGGGGGCAGGCAGGGCTGTTTGCATTGCTGCTGATAAGCCATCTTCCTGGGACGAGGGAAAAACTGAAAGACAAAGGAGGCTCCAGGGTTTGCAAAATCAAGACATTGTCATTAGTGCCATGCATCAGGACATTCAGCAGAATCAGAGGCTGGTGCACTAGGAACCCTTCTGCAGAGAGAGCACTGCCACTGAAAATCATTTCAGGAAGAACAAGCCTGAGGGAGGATGGACTGAAATCCCATCGAGAAGCCCTTCAATGGGATTAGTGAAATGATCACAAGATACTAAAGCAAAGCACTCTTGTGAGCAGTAATATATTTTGGAAAGAAAAAACAAAATCTCAGCCATAAAATTAGCCCCCAGTAATTAGAACGAGGCTTACCCAATTCACCGAACGGGAGCAACTGAAGAAGCCAAGTGGATTGAGGACTATTGAAACACAAGCCTTTACATATGGTTTCCATGGACTGGTCTCCAGAAATGAGACACCCCAGAGCTATGCAGATTTGATTTTTCACAACCTTGCACCACTTACAGTGTTTGAATCATTATTTAAATAATAACTCATCATTATTTTATGGAGACAGGTGACTGTGGTTGAGGAAATACTGTCTGTAAATTGTAGCTCTGAGCTACGTAAGTCAAATCAGAAAAAAACCCGATTCAATAAAGAACTGGCTTTTGTGCTTTATACAATGGACTCAGATGGATTTCCATAGATTTGTTCTGCAGGCTTTTCTGTACCTTCCTCTGAAGCATATGGTACTGCTAAATGTCAGAGAAACAGTACTGGATTGAATGGATCTTTGGTCTGATCCGATATTCAGATTCCTCTATTCCTGGTAATGTACAACTCCCCTCCATGATATAGCATTCTTGCTTCTGTAGACACAGAGTGACATTAGAATCCTGGATTCCCCTGGTTTTTTAGCAGACACTCTCCACTCTGTTAGTCCTTCCAGAATAAATATTTGTCAGAAGACTCCAGATGATAAGGTTTAGGTCTTTATTATCTGACATTGTGTTTTCTTGCTCTTTTGTGCTGCAACTTCTTTCTAATTTTAATATAGAATCATAGAATATCAGGGTTGGAAGGGACCTCAGGAGGTCATCGAATCCAACCCCCTGCTCAAAGCAGGACCAATCCCCAATTTTTGCCCCAGATCCCTAAATGGCCCCCTCAAGGATTGAACTCACAACCCTGGCTTTAGCAGGCCAGTGCTCAAACCACTGAGTGACATAGATTCATAAATTCCAAGGCAGGAAGGACCATTGGGATCATCTACACAGGCCAGAGATCTGCCTCAAAAGACAATTCCAAGAACATATATTTTAGAAAAACATCTAATCTTGATTTTAAAATGGTCAGTGATGGAAAATCCACCATGACCCTTGGTAAATTGTTCCACTGGTTAATTGCCTTCACTGTTGGAAATTTACAGCTTTTTCCCAATCTGAATTTTTCTAGCTCCAACTTTCAGGATTGCGTTAGTCTTTTCTGAGCTCGATTGAAGAGCCCATTATTAAATATTAGTTCCTCATGTACTTTCTTATAGACTGATCAACTCACCCCTTAACCTTCTCTTCATTAAGCTAAAGGCATTGAGCTCCTTAGTCTGTCACTATAAGGAATGTTTTCTAAACCTTTAATCATTCTCGTGGCTCATGTCTAAACCCTCTCCAACTCCCCAACATTCTTCTTGAACGGGTGGCACAAGAACTGGACACAGGATTCCAGCAGCATCCACACCAGTGCAAAACATAGAGGTAAAACAACCTCTCTACTCTCACTCCAGATTCCCATGTTTATGAATCCAAGATCATGCTAAGTATTTTGGTCCCAGCGTCACACAGGGTGCTCGTATTCTGCTGATTATCCACCGTGCCCCCCAATCTTTTTCAGAGTCACTGCTCCCCAGGAGAGAGTCCTGTATGAACGGCCGACATTCTTTGTTCGTAGCTGTATACATTTACATTGAGCCATATCAAAATGTGTATTGTTTGCTTGCATGCGGATTACTAAAGCATCTAGACTGCTCTGAATCAAGGACACCTCCACTTAATTAATTACCACTCCCCCAATTTTCATGTCATTTGTAAATTTTTCACTGATGATTTTATGTTTTCTTCCACCTCATTGATAAAAAATTTTAAGTACGGTAAGGCCAGGAACCAATCCATGAGGGACCCCACTGGAAACTCATCCGCTCGATGACAATTCCCTGTTTACAATGACATTTTGAGACCTATCAGTAAGCCAATTTTTAATCCATTTAATGTGTGCCATATTAATTTTATATCATTCCAGTTCTGGATTAAAATGTCATGTGGCACCAAGCCAAATGCCTTAGAAAATCTAAGGATATTACGGCAACATTATCAACTTTATCAACCAATCTTGTAATCTTATTAAATAGATATTGAGTTAGTTTGACAGGATCTATTTTCCCATAAAACCATTGCATTAATGACATTATTCTTCTTTATTAATGAAGTCCCGTAACAGCCTTTCCAGTCTCTTGCCCGGGATCGATGTCAGGCTACAGTTACAGTTGGTCATTACCTGGGTCATCCCATTTAACCTTTCTAAAAATTGGCATAACATTAGCTTTCTTCCAGTCTTCGGGAACTTCCCCATGCTACAAGAGATACTGAAAATCAACATTAACAATCCAGTGACCTCCTCAACCAGCTCTTTTAAAACTCTTGGGTGCAAGTTATCTGGACCTGCTGATTTATATATGTCTAACTTTTGTAGCTTCTTTTTAATATCCTCCAATGTAAGCACTTTGTGGTGGGGTCTGCCTTTATACAATTGGGATGCCAATGCCCCCAATGGTGATAGCAATCTTCTGTCTATGTCCATTGCACTATTTCTAGTCCAGTACCATGTCACTGATAGTAACCAGAACCAGATGGCTCAGAGGAAGGTGAAAGAAAGCCTGCAGAAGGAATTTTTGCAAATTCATCAGTCTATTAATTAAGGCAAAGAAGCCAGTTTTTTATTGAATTTTTTTTTCTTATTTGAATTATGTAGCTCAGGAGTTACAACTTACAAACACTATTTCCGCAAACACTGTCACCTGTCTCCTTAAAATAATTATTAATTATTATTAAAATCAGGATTTGCACAATCAACTAAAGAATCTGTAGGTGGCGCAAGGTTCTGAAAAATTACATCTGCATAGCCCTGGGGTATCTCATTTCCAGAGACCAGGCCACGGAAACCATACATAAAGGCTCATGCCTCAATGTTCCTCAATTCACTTGGCTTCTTCACTTGCTCCCATTTGGTAAATTGGGTAAGTCTCATTCTGATTATTGGGAGCTAACTCTGTCTGTGGGATTTCATTTTTTGCTTTCTTCTTCCAAAATATATTACTGGTTACAAGAGTGCTTTGCTTAAATATCTTGTGACTATTTCACTAATCCCATTGCAGGGCTTCAGGATTGTATTTCACTCCATCCTCCCCCATGTTTGTTCTTTCTGAAGTGGTTTGCAATGGCAATGCTGTCTCTGGAGAAGTGTTCCTAGTGCATCAGCCTCTGATTCTGCTGAATGTTCTGGTGCATGACACTAATATGAAAATACAGCTGTTTGTCCTGAGTTTGCAAACCCTGAAGCCTCCCTTGTTTTTCAGTTTTGCTCACATCCCAGGAAGATGGCTTAGCAGCAGCAATGCAAACAGACCTGCCTGCCCCCTCCATGTGACGAAGTGCACTACCAAATGCCTGGATCCCTGCTGTAAAGTCTGTGTGAAGAAGTGCACTACATGCGTACATGCATGCCCGTGCCCGTGCCCTCAAAAGTGCCCTCCATGTCCTCTGTGCCTTCCAAAATGCCCACCTGTGCAGCACTGTTGCAAAGAAAAGAAGCTCTGTTAGTGCTCACGGAACCACCAAAGTCCATGGAATGAAAATGAATTTCAGCCCCTCGTGCAGTAGCTCTCTCCTCGTTCCGCTGGTCTGGCATTCCCCTTGCAATGGCACGTGTTTCTGGGAATGTTTCCGATCTCTGTCCTCACTTTGTACACTCTTTCTGCTATCAGTGCCTAGAGACCAAGGCCTTCCCCTGGAATGTGTAACCGACCGACTTTGTACCCCTGGGGTATTGCGTAGGGCTGGGAGAGAGATCCTGTAACACTTGTGCTGCAGACTGGTTGTTGCTGGAAAATTTCCCCATCTGATCTCTTTTCCCATCCCGTCTTGTAATGTAGACGTGCAGCAAATAAAGTTACGATCTACAGCATTGTCTGCCTCCTGGTGTTTCAGATATAAATTGATTGAGCTAATATCTTTTGTTGCATCAACATCTGTTGGTGACAGATACAAGGTTTCGAGCCGCACAGGGAGCTCTTCTTCAGGTACTTCATTCTCTTCAGCCGCCACATAATCTCAGACCCAGATTCTCCTTCCTTTGGTTTCCTTTGAACAGACCCATTCCCTTCTGGTGCCCAGAGGAAGTGCTGGGGCTGCAGGAAGCTAGGAGGAGCAGAAGCAGCAGGGAACACATGAGACTGGCCTGTTCTCTGTCTCTGCGGGACTGGGCTGAAATTGCTGAACAGAAGCCTGCCTAGCAAAGAACACTAATTGGCCATGGAAGTGAAATACCAATATTGAGGACATTTTTTCAATATGTTCCTATAAACTATAAGTTATTGCTTCCCTCTGTGTACACTAGAGATCTTTTTAATGTGTCATACAAGGACAGAACAAGAGCCCGTGGTTGGGAGTTGAAGTTTTAACAAATCCCAAGTGGGAATAAGATGCAAAATTCTGAGCTACAAAGAGTCGTTAAGCACTTGAACAGCTTCCCAAAGGATAGGGTAGATTCCCCACCACTCGGAAGCTTTAATTCAAAATTGGGCATCTTCCCAAAACTATGCTCCACTTCAAGCAGAAGTGATTGGGCTTGTTCCAGCAGGGAGAAAAGCTGTGGCTAGAATAAGGGAATCTTATGCATCTAAAGTCAAGCACTCAAAAGTTGGGAAACACCAGAAATAGGGCTGCCTCTCCATGGGTAGTTAAGATAATGTGTGATACTGGGATTCAGATAGAACCTGACAGGTTACCTCAAAAATTCTCTGTTTGTCTAGCAGTCATGCGGATTTGATCCGTAAGACAAAAGGCAGAGAGTGAAACACATTGTGATCAGTTTCTCTTTACCCTTTTCTATTAATCTTTGATTCAGCACTTTAGCATGTAGCCCTCTCTTCCAAATTCAATCTGTAGGATGGGGACTAATTTAGCTACACATATTCAAACCTCCTAATGTTTACATGGGAAAACTTTCACCACCAGTTCTTCTTGTTCAGGATTCTTGCCTTCCGAGGTAAAAAGGCCAGTACTCCCAAAAGAATTGCACTGTGCTTCCTGTTCTTTGGGCCCTTGAGGAAAAGAATTAATTACTCAGTTTGGTAAGGGATGTCACCATCTCACCGAACTGTGTGACTTTTCCAGCTCATTTTAAGATAATGAAGTACATTGCACCAATATCTTAATAAATCCTATAGAGTAAAGGGCTTGAAATGTCATGCAGGGAGTAAAGTTCATCTGGTTAGGAGACAGAGCTTACACAGAGACCGTGTCTGAGTCTGGAATGAACTCGCTCAGGAACGAAAGACCACCAGAAACCATATCACGCTACAAGCGGCTGACATGAAATTGTTTGACCTCCCTTCTCTAACATAGATACTGGGGTGTACATTTCAAAGCAATCCCCATAAACAAAACCCAACCAAAACAAAACTCTGCACTTCCCACACAACGCCCCTTGGAAGAGGATCAGAGAAAGACCAAACCACAGGGGATTCCCCTTGCAAGTGGATGACCGAATGAATAAACCACATGAGAGAGGTGAATCATATTGCTTAAGGCACTATGAATGGAACATGTCAGATGTTAAGGCCTTTACCAGAAACTATAAACAATAGAATAGAATACAATAGAATACAATGCTAGTATGTTGCTATTGTGCTGGGTGGCACAGACATACCATGTGAATCTCAGGAAAACAAACACAGAGCATCGTCTCTGGACTCTTTTCCCTCCTTTAGAAGAAAATTATTTTATTCCAAGTTAAAGGAAATATCCATTGTATAATTTTAACACATTTTTAATGATAGACATTTCATTTTCATGATGATATCTTTATCTTAGCTCTGCCCAGGTGACATGACTTTACCCATCAATCATCACCAGAACACAGGATTTTTAAGAAATCCTTTCAGAATGAGGAATAGCCATGGGCTTTTGTTTCCTTTGCCCAGTTTCTCAGAATCATGAAGAGTAATGGAATTATGCAAGTGATAAATCTGCTCCTTCACATGTGTGGCTGATTTGAACCCTCATCAAAACTGAGCAAGTCATCCAGTCACAGAAGGATCTCTCTGGACCACACCTGATTGTCCCAGCTCTGTCCAGTGTCCTGAAAACCTAAATAGCATCACAAATTGGCAAGGTAGCAGCTGCTTTCACCAGCTTAATGGTGATTTGGCCATCAAAAATCTATAACTAAAAGCCCAACACATGAATCTTCAGCTCAAATGTTATATCCGTCTTAACATATGGGTGTGAAATCCACCATAGGTTCAGACATACACCTAAATGCCTTTGAAAGCAAATGCCTTAGGAAATACAAGGTATAAAATGGAATGATTTTATAACAAATGCTGGGATTTGTCAGAGAGTTCGACAAACACTTGTGTCTAACTTTATCCTGAAAAGAAGATGGAAATATCCAGGATATCCTTCTCTTTTCCTTCTGCTACGAAGGTCGATATAGCTTTTTAGAGCTTAGCCATGTGAGAAAGGAAAGCACTCTTTTCAGCCACAGAACCATCAACAGTCACGGAATGCAAAGCAAATCCCACGTCCCTGTGCAATTTACTTCTCCTCCCCCTGCTTAGCTCATGTTCTCCCAGCTTTGCCTTTGTTAGTGATTTCTCTAAAACTGCCAGAGTTTTATGTTAATTCTCTTACTACTGTGTAGGGATCAGAGTCTTCCCACGTAATATGTAACTGACTGACTCTGATCTTCTGGGATATTGCTCATACCCTAGTGAATCACTCTGTACAATTCAACTGAAGCATAGTCAATTTGATTCCCCAGCTCCCATCCCAACATTTAATTGTGGCTGTGCTTAAATCAAACTTGCAATTCCTAGCCTCATCCGCCTCTTAGTATTTCCTTGATCTTCTCTCTCTTTTTAAGAGGTCTGGGCCCCATTCTGTCAGGTGCTGAGCAGCCACTTAACAAGACACCATCCTGCTCTGAAGAGCTTGCAATCTAAATAGACCAAGAATCACGGGGGAAATAACTGACCCGAGGTCACCCAGTAGGCCGGTGACAGAGCTGGGAACAGACTTCCAGTCAAGTGTCCACTAGGCCACACCAACCACTGAAGAAGCACTCGAAAAGCTTTGGCCCTGTGTATCAATGTCTGTACCCCCATGGCAGGGCTGACTTGCACTTGAGGAACTTACCCCTCAGAGTCACACCTCTTTTGCTCTGGCACACGGCACCTGGAGGAGGCCTTGAGCAACCCAGGTCTCCCGGTGCTTAGGAGCCTGCTAGGGAGTGCAGGGCTGTGAGGAATTAGGGCTCTGAAGAAATAGGATCGAGTCTGTCATAGCTGGGTTCTTAGTCTCTGTCCAGGGCCGCAGTGTCTGAGCATGCTGTACGGAGAGGGAGCAGGGAGACAGAAGTAGGTGGGTTTGGACAGGGGGGGTGGGTATCAAAGTGGGAGGAAAAATTCATGGGGATGGAGGCACAGGGGGTTCAGGAGCAGACTGGGGACACGGTTACAAAGACTGATTTAGAGTGCGTACTGTTAGGCGAGGATAGCTAATGCTCAAGGCCCATTTACTTTTTACGGTTTGATGTGAATACAAGGGAATATTGGTTCTGGGGAGGGTCAGATGGGTCTAGCAGAGAGCCTGCCATTGAAAGCCAACCCCCACCAACAGCAGAGAGACTTTGACCGAAGCCCATAACCAGAAGGGATAGGATGGGAAGGGAGAGGATTCTCTAATACGATATAAAACCAACTCACTCTCTGGCACTAGGGGGTGCTGTGCTGCTGTAGGTGTCATCTCTGCGATGACACCGAAAACCAAAATCCCAAGCACTTGTGGGTCATTGAGAGCCCGTGCGAGGGCGTCTTTCAGCCCCTTCCTTTTGCGTCACTTGCTATTCCCGCTTAGTCAGTTAATGGGCACTGTGGACTCTCACGCTGCAATGCCCTGTGGTGTGTGATCCTCCTGTGGCTTCAGATAGCAGCAGCTGGATTAAAGACCTTGTGACTCAACCGCTGAAGCTGCCGACACAGCTGTATGTTCCTCTTTGGAATTCTAGTGTGTTATTCTCACGAGCTGGGCCTCAGGGTTCCAGGAACCAGGTCTTATCTAGAAGAGACGAGTTGGGAAATTACCTCTGGATTCTTCTAGTAAAGGAATCTGTCCCCTAGTGAGTCACAATAATTAAATACCTTACAGGAGGCAGAGGGATCTCCTGGATATGGCATTGCACGGGGAGTCGGGAGAACTGGACTATATCCCTGCCTCTGCCACTGACCACCTGTGTGATCTTGGACAAGTCATTTCCCTACGCCTCTTTCCCCTCCAGCCTTTTATCTGTCTAGATTAAAATTTTTGGGGCAGGCACTATGTGTTTGTACAGCACCTAGCACAATGGGTTTCCTGTCGCGGTTGGGGCCTCTCGGAGCTGCAGTAATACAAATCATTAAATTTAAAAAAAGTCTACCACTCTTCAGTATTTCTAATTGCCTGGCATCTGAGAACACTCAAAGTAACTCTCCTAAAGGGTCTGTTTGTCACAGAAATTGTTATTTCTCGACCAACGGAAAGGAGAGAGATGAGATATAAAATCCAAAGCACAGGGGGGAAGAAGCTTTGCGTTCAGATAACACTTCCCCTTGAAGTAACTTTTCCGCGAATTACTCTGCTTGTATTACAGTCACTTTCGCTTTAACCTTTTCTGTGAATTTGGCTATTCAGAACTCACTGCTAGACCCTAAAGGGCTGAGCCCAGAAGCAGCAAATGGACATCCAGGAAGTAGGGTCATAGAAATCCAAGTAGGAGAGCTTTGGCTTTCTCAGGTTGGAGTACTATTTCACTCTATGGTTACACGCATGGAAATCAGTGGTACGGCCTCTGAGAAAAGTGTATCTCAACATGGGAAAGGGTGGCAGAATCCAGCACACAACGTGATGCATTGTGGTAGAGGACCTAGACCTTGCTGTGTTAGGTTTGGTGCCTGTGCCAAAGATGTTACAATCTCAGTAAATCTCTGCCATGGCTTCTCATCTTGAAAGAAAGAAAGAAAGAAAGAAAGAAAGAAAGAAAGAAAGAAAGAAAGAAAGAAAGAAAGAAAGAAAGGCCCCACTAGGGGTAAAAGGGGAACATGAGCGTCCTGACACATGCATAGATGGGTTCTTGTTTCCTAACTGAAATAAATTAAACCTTTCTTTCCTTGACATTATTCTTCAGAACAGTCAACGTCCACGGCAACAGGATCACATATGTGTTTTTTCCAGTCCATATTAGCATAATTCCCATTCCACACTCATGTTGATGGCGTGTTAGATATGTAAAATTGTGTAATGTAATGGAGATGGACAGAAGATTGCTTTTCACATTGGGGTCACTGGCATCCCATATATAGCAAGATAGCCCTTGCCACAGCAGTTTACCTTCATTTTTAGAAAACACAACAATTACAATGAAATTTCAGTGCAAAATGGCAAGAAGCCACCCCTAAGTGAAGACTCAATGTCAGATAATAAAGAGCCAAACTCCATATCAAGAGTCACCTGACAAATATTTATTCTAGCAGAACTAACAGGGTGGACTGGATTTGAAGTGTCCTCCTGCTAAAAATACTGGGGAATCCATGAATCCAAGGTCACCTCTGTGTCTATAGCAGCATGGGTGGTATATCATGAAGGGAAGTTGCACATTAGCAGGAATAAAGAAATACCCATAATGGCTCAGAGCAAAGATCCATCCTGTCCAGTGTCCTGTCTCCAAGAGCAACCAGAACCAGATGCCTCAGAGGAAGATGCAAGACAGTCTGAAAAAAGAATTTATGGAAAACCATAAAGCAAAGAATCCTGGCATTAATTGAATTGCCTTTTTCTAAAGTAGAGTATGTGGATCAGGCAGAGAACTTCCAAACAGCATTTACTCTAATATGTAACGTGCATCCGCTTAAAATAATTATTAAAAAAAATTAGCAACATTAGTGATGCAAATGATCAATTGAAGGCTGTGTCACTGGAGCTGAACAGGATTATAAAAATCATATCTGCATACCTGTGGGGTGCCTCATTTCCGTGGAGCAGGCCATGGAAACCATATAAAAAGGCTCGTGTCCCAGTGCTCCTCAATCCACTCGGCTTCTTCATTTGCTCCTGTTGGTGACTTGGTAAGTCTTATTCTTATTATTGAGAGGTAACTTCATGGCTGGGCTTCATTTCTGGCTTTCCTTTCCTCGCTGTTCAGAAGAGCGCTTTGCGTAAGTATCTTGCTGTTATTTCTCTAATCCCATTGCAGGGCTGCAGGAAGGCATTTCAGTCCATTCTCTGTCAGGGTTGCTCTTTCTCAAGTGGTTTGCAATGGCAATGCTCTCTCTACAGAAATGTTTCCCACGGCACCGAGCTCTGTTTGTGCTGAATGTTCTCCGTCCATGATTTACGGAGCCCTTGCTAAATCAGGAGATTAAATTAGTGAGTGTGACAGGGAATTACAGGGCGGGGATCAGAGTTTCAGAAGAGAGAAGTGGGAAAGGAAAACCTCTACATGGAGGGAGCGGTCAGAGATTTGAGGGCAAAGGAGTAAGATGTGTCTGGAGGTAACTCAGACTGACACGATATGGAGGGGATATAGCCCCTGCACTCTCACTGCCCGATTCCTCACGAGCGAAAACCTGCTCAATTCTGTGGCCGTCAATGGTGCTCCACTGATTTACAGCAGCTGCAGAGCTGGAGGAAAACAGAAGAGAATCTAAAGGCCTTGCCTGCGCACACATCCTCCCAATGAAAGGAAGGCAGTAAGTAGATTCAAGGAATCACCACCCATAAAAATCAAGGTGCTCTGTACTGGAATTACAACTCCAGATGCATTCGTTCAGCCTAAGGACCTGGGAAGAAAACATTTGCACAAATACACTTCCATTCTGGACTATTTAGTTCAGAACACAAGAGGCCAAAGGAACTGACTGTTCATTTGGGGCTTTGGAAAAGTTCAGCTGAAAAGTCGACCCTTGGATCAGTTGTGTTGGGCTCAGTCAGCCCTACAGACTGTCATAATGACGAGATTGTAGAGAGTATCTTTACCAGTGCCACCTGCCACCTGCACGTTCAGAAGCACTGAGTGGTTTATTTAACTCTTCTCCCAGAAAAACATTTGAATGCAGAAATGATCGATGGTTACAAATACTGCTCAACCCATTCTGTATCTCTTGCCCTGCCATTAATCTCAGGATAACTCTTTCAACCTTAGAGTACATATTGCACTGAATGTTTTGCTTTCTTCTGCAGAGATATATTACTGGTCAGAAGAGTGTTTTACTTAGGTATCTTGAGGTTATTTCATGAATCCCATTGCAGACCTTTAGAATGTGATTTCAGTCCCTCCTCCCCCATGTTTGTTCTTTCTGAAGTGGTTTGCAATGGCAATGCTCTCTCTGGAGAAGTGTTCCCAGTGCACCAGCCTCTGATTCTGCTGAATGTTCTGGTGCATGAGGCTAATGAGAAAATGATGCTGTTTGTCTTGATTTTGCAAACCTTGAAGCCTACTTTGTCTTTCAGTTTTGCCCACATCCAGGAAGATGGTTTACCAGCAGCAATGCAAACAGACCTGCCTGCCTCCTCCTTGCTGTGTGACCAAGTGCACTACCAAATGCCTGGATCCCTGCTGCAAAGTCTGTGTGACCAAGTGCGTGACAAAATGCGTGGATCCTTGCTGTAAAGTCTGCGTGAAGAAGTGCACTTCATGCGTGCATCCATGCCCGTGCCCGTGCCCTCAAAAGTGCATTCCGTGCCCTGAAAAGTGTATTCCGTGCCCTGAAAAGTGTATTCTGTGCCCTCCCTGCCCTCCATGCCTTCCAAAATGCCCCCCCGTGCAGCACTGTTGCAAAGAAAAGAAGTTCTGGTAGGGCCCATGGAACAACTGACGACTATGGAATGAGAATGAATTACAGCTCCTCGCCCAGTAGCTCTCTCCTCACTCTGCTGGTCTGTCATTCCCCTTGCAGTGGGACGTGTTTTCAGTCTCTGTCCACACACTGTGCACTGTTTCTGCTTCTCCTGTCCAGAGGTCAATTGCTTCCCTTGGAATGAGTAACTGACCATCTTTGTGCCATGGGATATCAGCTGTGCCTGGGAGTGATCCTGTAACACTTGTGCTTGTAGACTCTTTAGTGTTGGAGATTTCCCCACTCTGGTCTCTTTTCCCAACCAGTCTTTTAATGTAGATGCGCATCAATAAAAGCTACTTATTCATGACATTGTTGGCCTCCTGGTGTTTCATTCTCTTCAGTAGTCACATGCTCTCAGACTCAGATTTTCCTAGGGGCGGGGATTTTTGAAAGGAAACCCAAGGAAGGAGGTGGTCGCAGGTGCCAAGAAGAAGTGATGAGGACAGAGGTAGGAAGGAGGAGTAGAGACAGCAGGGTACAGTTGAGACAGGCCGGTTCTCTGCCCCTGTGGGAGCGAAAGAGGCAAACAACAGCCCGTGTTCCTGCTCAGCGCCTCCCACGTCTGCTGACTGCGGTGTGTGTGCTACAGGGCCTGAATTCCCAGCGGGTATCCAGGTGCGCTGCACCAGTGGGGGCTGGACCAGCTCAGCTGCCAGACGGGTTCTGCCTGCTGCAGCAGCTCAGCCAGAAAACAATTTAGTTTTTCTTAATTCAAAGTTCATCGGAATGTATCACTTTTATGAATCTCATGATTTTGGGGTCCCACTGCTGCCTTTTTAGCTCTTTGGCCTGAAAGTTCTGCCGACGCACACAAACTGGTTTCCTAATATTCTGCCATATTCAACTACTGCCACCAGCTACCCACCTTGCGCTGTAACTTCCCTTTACATCCACATCTGAAAGGTGCGTCAGGCTAAGGGTGACCAAATGTCCTGATATTATTGGGACTGTCCCAATTCTTAGGGGATTTGACTTACAGAGGACCCTATTACCTCCTCATTATACTCATCCCCCGTCCCCCCATCCCGATTTTTCACACTTGCTCTCTGGTCAATCTAGTCAGACTCCAGGTTTCTGAGTATCCGACTTCCAGCACATTGGATGCAGCTGTGAAAATCATGACAGGTCCAGGTGTTGTTTGTACAGCACCTAGCACAATAGGGTCTAGGTCCACGCACAGGACACCTCGGTGCAATGACAATTCCAGTAAATGATAATAATGCCATTTTAGAAGGGACTGGGCGTTTATCTTTGGCCATCAATTTAGGGTGTTCACATCCACTGCTGGCTGCAACCTGATGGCCAAATTCATCTCTGGAGTAACTCCCTTGATTCCAATGTCACACTGGGCCAGGAAAACGAGATGTATTGCCTGGTGACATTCAACTGGCTCAACAGGCCGAACTAGCATAAAATAGGGCTGTTGTTTTTTATTTATTAAATCCTTTTCTTTGGAAGGAGCAATAAGACTGAGCTCCGCAGGCAATGCCCCGTATTCGTTTTCATGCCTTGCCCATGGAGTACAGTGTTTGAAGGGGTGGACCATGAGTCCGTCACTGGGAACCTGTATCAGAGAAATGACAATGAGGGGCACATGCTGATGCAACACCCCCACAACAGGTCTGCAACGGTTTTTCATCGTGGGAAGTCAGGGTTATAACGCAGACCTCAGCCACCTCAGCTAAGTGGTAACACCGTTACCTAGAGTAGCCTGTCACCTTGAAATTCCATTTTCTGTTGAGTAGCCACTAGAGAGAGATACAACCCACCCATGCCTGTGACAATTGTGAGAGGAGAGCAACAGAGGATCACTGGTCAACTTGGCCTCTAACAATTAATCAGGAAAACACAAGGTCTAAAGTACTTTAGTTCTGGCACTTCCTCCATACCAATAATTCTCAACATTTTCTGTAGTCTCCAATATTTGAGGTCATCATCATCTGAAATTGTGTCATCGCTGAGTAGTGGCCAGAGGCGCTGCTGGAGCATCCACGGGGAAAAACTGGAGGGTTCTCTGCACCCACCGGCATCCCCCCGCCTTGCCCCAACTCACCTGCGCTCCGCCTCCGCCTCCTCCCCTGAGCGGGCCGCTGTTTGGCGGCGGCAAGTGCTGGGAGGGAGGGGAGAGGAGGGGGAATGCGGCGCGCTCCGGGAAGAGGCGGGACCGGGGCGGGGATTTGGGGAAGGGGTCCAATGGGGCAGGGAGGGGGCGGAGTGGGGATGGGGACTTTGGAGAAGAGGTTGGAACAGGGGCGGGGCAGGGGTGGAGTCAGGGTGGGCACCCACCCGCACCGGGAAAAGTCGGCGCCTATGGTAGTGGCTTCCTGCCATTTTGTGCTGCAACTTCATTCTCATTCTAATTGTGACAGGTTTTAATTGGTCCACCGAGCCTCGAGGGGGTGATAGAGAGCTACTGTCCCACGGGCAGGCCTTAGTCACACCTTGCGGGCACTGGGGAATTAGCGGAGAAGGTGTGCCGGCCGGAGTCTGCAGCGCGCCCCTCAGGCCGGGGAGCGCCGGCGCGAGTCTGCAGCGCGCCCCTCAGGCCGGGGAGCGTCGGCGCGAGTCTGCAGCGCCCCCCTCAGGCCGGGGAGTGTCGGCGCGAGTCTGCAGCGCCCCCCTCAGGCCGGGGAGTGTCGGCGCGAGTCTGCAGCGCGCCCCTCAGGCCGGGGAGCGTTGGCGCGAGTCTGCAGCGCGCCCCTCAGGCAGGGGAGCGTCGGCGCGAGTCCGCAGCGCGCCCCTCAGGCCGGGGAGCGTTGGCGCGAGTCTGCAGCGCCCCCCTCAGGCCGGGGAGCGTCGGCGCGAGTCTGCAGCGCGCCCCTCAGGCCGGGGAGCGTCGGCGCGAGTCTGCAGCGCGCCCCTCAGGCCGGGGAGCGTCGGCGCGAGTCTGCAGCGCCCCCCTCAGGCCGGGGAGCGTCGGCGCGAGTCTGCAGGGCGCCCCTCAGGCCGGGGAGCGTCGGCGCGAGTCTGCAGCGTGCCCCTCAGGCAGGGGAGTGTCGGCGCGAGTCTGCGGCGCGCCCCTCAGGCCAGGGAGCGTCGGCGCGACTCTGCAGCCTGCCCCTCAGGCCGGGGAGCGTCGGCGCGAGTCTGCAGCGCGCCCCTCAGGCCGGGGAGCGTCGGCGCGAGTCTGCAGCGCCCCCCTCAGGCCGGGGAGCGTCGGCGCGAGTCTGCAGCGCCCCCCTCAGGCCGGGGAGTGTCGGTGCGAGTCTGCAGCGCGCCCCTCAGGCCGGGGAGCGTCGGTGCGAGTCTGCAGCGCCCCCCTCAGGCCGGGGAGCGTCGGTGCGAGTCTGCAGCGTGCCCCTCAGGCAGGGGAGTGTCGGCGCGAGTCTGCAGCGCGCCCCTCAGGCAGGGGAGTGTCGGCGCGAGTCTGCAGCGCGCCCCTCAGGTAAGAGAGCATCAGCACGAGTCTGCGGCGCGCCCCTCAGGCTGGGGAGCGTCGGCGCGAGTCTGCGGCGCGCCCCTCAGGCCGGGGAGTGTCGGCGCGAGTCTGCAGCGCCCCCCTCAGGCCGGGGAGCGTCGGTGCGAGTCTGCAGCGTGCCCCTCAGGCAGGGGAGTGTCGGCGCGAGTCTGCAGCGCGCCCCTCAGGCAGGGGAGTGTCGGCGCGAGTCTGCAGCGCGCCCCTCAGGTAAGAGAGCATCAGCACGAGTCTGCGGCGCGCCCCTCAGGCTGGGGAACACCAGCGCGGGTCTGCGGCGTTCAGGATTCTGCTACCCGAGGCAGGTTGGCCGGGGGACGGGAACGCAGCCCCCCCCCCACCTCCACTGCGTTCCAGCCCAGGGCCCTGACAGTGGCGGGAGGAGAGGGTCCCGCCGCTGGGTCAGCGGAGGACCCTCCGCGCCCCGCTGACCAAATCCGCCCACCCCACGGTGCAGTTCTGCCCCGGGCTACATCCTACCCGGTCTCTCAAGCGGGCCTCTCCGGTCCCCCCCAGCTCGTCCAGGTGTCCAGTGCTGGCAGCTCCAGCTCCCCCTCTGTGTCGGGCTCACGCTGGCCCGGGCTACAGCCGGGGCGCGGAGGGTCCTCCAGGTCCTCAGCGGCTGGCAGTGCTGGTCGCCACGGGCCTTCCTCCCGGTCAGGTTCCTCCTGGCCCAGGGCCTCCCCTGGGTCGGCAGCAGGGTCTGGAGGGAGCCGCCAGCAGCTTGGAGGCACTTGCAGCAGCTCTGCGTACTAGGCCCAAGTGTCCTTGGCCCCCCCGCCTGGAGGCACTCGCAGCAGTTATGCTGAGGATCTGCAACAATATGCTGCGGAGTCAGACTGCCTGAAACTAAGCAAGGCCAAACAGGGCAGATATGGAAGAACAATGCTGAATAAAGCAGCTTTATGTATGGTTTAACAAATGATACAGAGAACAAGGGAACTAGCTGGGAACTGGATTGGCTGGCTATATGGATACTTAGGGCAGCTTGCTATTGGATAAGTATGCTGGGAAAAAGGCTGTATAAAAGCCTGTGTAACTTCCTGCTCTGGGTGCAGGATTTGAGATTTTATTCTCCCTGTACCTTTTTGCAGCTGCAAATAAACTTTTCTGCTTCTCCACCCCGTTGCGATTATTGGGTGTAGCACACCGGGTAGCGAACCAACCCCAGCTGTTGTTTAGCCTCTCGGCACTGGGTGCCGGCAACAATCTCATCTGATCTCTTGCACAACACGGGTCATACAACTAACCCCGAATAACTTCTAGAGCATAGACTTGAGACAAACATGCAATCTTGATTTAAAACTTGTCAGTGATGGAGAATCCACAACCACGGCTGGTAAATGGTCCCAATGGCTAATCACACTCACTGTTAACATGTTATGCCTTATTTCCAGTCTGAAATTTTCTAGCTTCAGCTTCCAGACATTGTACATATTAGACCTTTCCCTGCTAGACTGGAAGAGCCCGTTATTAAATATTTGTTCCCCAGGCAGATACTTGTACACTGTGATCAAATCATTCCTTAACAGTCTCCCCCCCCAGTACCATACTAGTGCATTTGTTCTCTATTGAGCCAGAGGGGCGTCACCCTTCCCATCCCTCCTGGTTAAAGCTTAGGTGCAAGTCTCTCTGCTGTTGCCAAGTGTTGTCTTTTTAATGGCAGGTTCTCTACTAGTCCCCATGATGATCCCCAGGCCCATTATTCTGGTGTAGTCACACCAAATTGTAAAAAAGCAAACAGGGCTTGAGCATTCGCTATCCACCCCCAACACCACACGCTTTCGATGTACGTCTTAGAATCATAGAACCCTAAGGTTCGAGTGCACCATGAGGGTCATCTAGTCTAACCCCCTGCAAGGTGAAGGATATGTGGTTTCTAAACCATCCAAGGCAGATGGCTCTCCAGCCTCCTTTTGAAAACTTCCAGTGAAGAAGCTTCTACGACCTCCCGAGGCAACCTGTACCATTGCCTCCTCTTCGTTCACTTAGGAAGTTTGTCCTGAGATTTACCCGAAATCTGCTCTGCTGTAGTTTGAACCCATTGCCTCTTGTCCTGCCCTCCGTGGCAAAATACAACAACTTTTCTCCATCTTCACTACGACAGCCTTTCAAGTAGCTGAACACCGCTATCATATCCCGCCTTCATCTCCTCTTTCCCAAACTAAACATACCCTGTTCCTTCAGCCTTTGCTTCTGTGGCTTCCATTCCATCCCTCTGATCATCTTTGTCGCTCACCTCTGGATCCTTTCCCGTTTCTCTACATCCTTTCTATACTGTCCTCAGTGCTGAGTAACTGCTCCCCGGCTTCCAGAGAGTCTTCTGCAACTTGCTCCTGAACCCCCTTTCCCTACATTCCTGTCAATTTTCCTCACACTTCAATAGCCTCCCCAACTCCCACCAATCCACTTCTGTCTCTCTGCTCCCTCTACATACAACATGCTGCTTAGGACCTCAGCATGTTTGGATACGGCAGCAAGGGGCACAGTATTAGAACCCGGATATGATAGATTACATCCTATTTCCTCACAGCCCCCTATTCCCTAGCAAGCTCTTAACGCTCTGAAAGACCCGTGTCACTAAAGATCTCTTCCTGGGATATCTGAGGAACCAGAGTGTGTCACAGGGTAAGGTGGGAGATTCAGGGGTAAATGTGGAAGCCTCCACTGGGGTGTAGTGCATATGTTGATCCATAGGACCAAAGCTTTTTGAGTTCTTTGGAATGTGGGCTTCAGATCATCCAAACCTACCCTCTCTTTAGACCACTAATGTTTGTTATTGCTGTGGGCACTAAGTGGCTACCCAAGAAAAATGTCACGTCACAGCATAGAGACCATCCATAGCACAGACTTGGAGCTGTGGTAGGGGGTGGTGTGGCCGAGTGGATAAACTCTTGGCAGGCAGAGAGAGGAGCTGGGTTCTCTGCTAGCTCCATCACACACCTGCTGTGTGACCTTGGGTGAGTCCGTCCCCTCCTCATTTTCAGTCTGTTTAGATGGCCAGCTCTTCAGGGGAAGGGACTGTGACCTGCTGCGTGTCTGCTCAACACCTGACGCACGGGGCCCCGGTCTCAGTGGGCCTGGAGGAGCGAATGAAATATGAAGTAATAATAATAGCTCTCCTATACTTCACCAGCACTGACACAGCCTTAGATGAAAGGCTGGCAAAGAGCTGGGAGGGCTTGGCTGATGGGGGTTGAATTATTTGTGGCACCCAGAGAACACTGCAACGTAAGAAATGATCCGATGGTCTTTTCTCCTTTCTTTCTTTTTAGGTTCGTGGGTTTCTACGAAGTCACCCAGGCTTCTCTCGGAATTTTTCTTTCCCCTCTTTTCATGATATGTGGATCTTTTAAAGCAAAACACAAAAGAGCTATTGTTGTGTCAATGCAACACTAATTCGAGGTTGGATGGAAGCTGGGGAATGAAATTATTCCAGTGCTGAAGACGTGATGGTGGAATTGTACAGAGTGACTGTCTAGGATGTGAGCAATATCTGAGGGGTACCTATGCAGTCAGTTACATCCTACATGGGAAGGTCCTGATCCCATAAGGGAATTAACAGTCTGTGAAAGGATAAACCTCTGGAACCGTCAGTGAAATAAGTAACAAAGCTCAGGAGAACATGAGCTAAGCAAGAGGAGGAGAAATAATTTGGAAAGGGATGTGAGAAGTATGAATTTTTGACAGGGAGGTTGCTTAACCATTGGAAAAACATTGCAAGGGAAGGGGGAGGATTCTCCATCACTAAAAGTCTTCAGATCAAGACCTTTCTGGCAGAAACGCCTTAGAGAATCACAAGATATGGGGTATAAGTATACAGGGGTGAGTGGGTGAAATTCTCTGTGCATTATCGAACAGGGTGTCAGTCTAGATAGTAATGGTCTCTTCTCACCTTCTGCAATTTAAAGGTGAAAATGAAGATAGGGGAATACAGCTTGCAAAAGTCTCCCCCAAAAATGTATAATGCATGTCTGTGCTTATGGATAGCATCAGTAACCCCTTATTGAAGGAGGCATGAATTCTGTGGAAGATTAAGATCTAGTCTCTTAAAAGAGGCGTTGTTTCCTTGACTTCCATTGGTTTTCTAGGACGGCCAAGTCCCCATGAGGTCTATTCAGTATCTATGACAATACAAATAAATTGGAGGTAGGTTCTGCTGACCTAATAAGACCTCATTTCAGAGCTTTGGCCCACAGTATGGAGACTTCTGGAGAAGGTTCTTCTGCGAAGGAGAATGAAACACCAGCAGGCAGATGATGCAAGGAATCACAAATTTTATTGTAACACGTCTCCATTAAAAGACATGATGGGATAAGAGAACAAAGGGGGAAAATCTCCCACACGAAAAAGAGTCAAAAGCACAAGTGTTACAGGATCTCTCCCAGGAACAGCTGACATCCCAGGGGCACAAAGACGGTCAGTTTCTCATTACAAGGGGAGGCATTGACCTCTGGAGAGGAAAAGCAGAAGCGGTGCGCAGTGTGTGGATAGAGAGTGGAAACGTTCCTAGAAACACGTCCCACTGCGAGGGGAATGCCAGACCAGCGGAGCGAGGAGAGAGCTTCTGCGTGAGGGGCTGTAATTCATTCTCATTCTGTAGATGTCGGAGGTTCCATGGGCCCTAACAGAGCTTCTTTTCTTTGCAGCAGTGCTGCACGGGGGGGCATTTTTCAGGGCATGGAGGGCACGGAGGACACTTTTGAGGGCATGGAATGCACTTTTCAGGGCACGGAATGCACTTTTCAGGGCACGGGCATGGACATGGATGCACGCATGTAGTGCACTTCTTCACGCAGACTTTACAGCAAGGATCCACGCATTTTGTCACGCACTTGGTCACACAGACTTTGCAGCAGGGATCCAGGCATTTGGTAGTGCACTTGGTCACACAGCAAGGAGGAGGCAGGCAGGTCTGTTTGCATTGCTGCTGGTAAACCATCTTCCTGGACGTGGGCAAAACTGAAAGACAAAGGAGGCTTCAAGGTTTGCAAAATCAAGACAAACAGCATCATTTTCTCATTAGCCTCATGCACCAGAACATTCAGCAGAATCAGAGCCTGGTGCACTGGGAACACTTCTCCAGAGAGAGCATTGCCATTGCAAACCCCTTCAGAAAGAACAAACATGGGGGAGGATGGACTGAAATCCCATTCTAAAGGTCTGCAATGGGATTCGTGAAATAACCTCAAGATACCTAAGCAAAACACTCTTCTGACCAGTAATATATCTCTGCAGAAGAAAGCAAAACATTCAGGTGCAAATGTGTACTCTAAGGTTGAAAGAGTTATCCTCAGATTAATGGCAGGGCGAGAGACACAGAATGGGTTGAGCAGTATTGGTAACCATCGATCATTTCTGCATTCAAATATTTTTCTGCTAGAAGAGTTAAAGAAACCACTCAGTGCTTCTGAACGTGCAGGTGGCAAATGGAAGTGCATTTGTGCAAATGTTTTCTTGCCAGGTCCTAGGGCTGCATGAATGTATCTTGAGTTGCATTTCCAGTACAGAGCAGCTTGACTTTTACAGGTGGTGATTCCTTGAATCTACTTACTGCCTCCTTTCATTGGGAGGATGTGTGCGCAGGCAAGGCCTTTAGATTCTCTTCTGTTCCCCTCCAGCTCCGTAGCTGGTGTAAAACAGTGGAGCTCCATTGACATCCACAGAATTGAGCAGGTTTTCGCTCGTGAGGAATCAGGCAGTGAGAGTGCCGGGGCTATATCCCCTCCATATCGTGTCAGTTTGAGTTACTTCCGGACACATCTTACTCCTTTGCCCTCAAGTCTCCTACCGCTCCCTCCACCTAGAGGTTTTCCTTTCCCACTTCTCTCTTCTGAAACTCTGAGCCCCGCCCTGTAATTCCCTGTCACACACACTAATTTAATCTCCTGATTTAGAAAGGGCTCCGTAAATCATGGACGGAGAACATTCAGCACAAACAGAGCTTGGCGCCGTGGGAAACATTTCTGTCGAGAGAGCACTGCCATTGCAAACCACTTGAGAAAGAACAACCCTGACAGAGAATGTACTGAAATCCCTTCCTGCAGCCCTGGAATGGGATTAGAGAAATAACAGCAAGATACTTACGCAAAGCGCTCTTGTGAACAGCAAGGAAAGGAAAGCCAGAAATGAAGCCCAGCCATGAAGTTAGCTCTCAATAATAAGAACAAGACTTACCAAGTCACCAACAGGAGCAAATGAAGAAGGCGAGTGAATTGAGGAGCACTGGGACACGAGCCTTTTTATATGGTTTCCGTGGCCTGCTTCACGGAAATGAGGCACCCCACAGGTATGTCTCGCTCGAATCACACAGCCTTCAATTGCTCATTTGCATCACTAATGTTGCTAATTATTTTAAATAATTATTTGAAGCGGATGCATGTTATATATTAGAGTAAATGCTGTTTGGAAGTTCTCTGCCTGATCCACATACTCTACCTTAGAAAAAGGCAATTCAATTATCACCAGGATTCTTTGCTTTTCCATAAATTCCTTCTTCAGACTTTCTTGCATCTTCCTCTGACGCATCTGGTACTGATTGCTATTGGAGACAGGACACTGGATGGGATGGATCTTTGCTCTGAGCCATTATGGGTATTTCTTCATTCCTGCTAATGTACAACTTCCATCCATGATATACCACCCACGCGTCTATAGACACAGAGGTGACCTTGGATTCATGGATTCCCCGGTATTTTCAGCAGAAGGACACTTCAAATCCAGCCCACCCTATTAATTCTGCTAGAATAAATATTTGTCAGGTGACTCCTAATGATACCAGTGACGTGTCTTCACTTAGGGGTGGTTTCTTGCCATTATATGCTAAAATTTCATTCGAGTTCTTGTATTTTCTAATACAGATGGCAAGCTGCTGTGGCAGGGTCCATCTTGATATATATGGGATGCCAGCATCCCCAGTGGGAAAAGCAATCTCCTGTCCATCTCCATTACATTACAAAATTTAAAGAAACAACATGCCATCAACATGAGTGTGGCATGGGACTTATGCTAAAATGGACTGGAAAAGACACTTATGTGATCCTGTTGACACGGAAGTTGACTGTTCTGAAGAATAGCGTCAGGGAATGGAACTTTTAATTTATTTCAGTTAGGAAACGAGAACCCATCTATGCATGTGTCAGGAAGCTCATGTTCCCTTTTTACCTCTAGTGGGGTTTTTCTTTCTTTCAAGATGAGAAGCCATGGCAGAGATTTACTGAGATTGTAATATCTTCGGCACAGGAACCAAATCTAACACAGCAGGTTCTAGGTCCACTATCACAATACACCGTGTTGTGTGCTGGATTCTGTCACTTTTTCTCATGCTGACCTACACTTTCCTCTGAGGCTGTACCACTGATTTCCTTGTGTGGATCCAAGGAGTGAAGTGGTACTCCAACCTGAGAAAGTTGAAGCTCTCCTCATTGGATATCTATGATCCTACTTCATGGACTTCCACCTTGAAAGTAGGTATGTGGCCACTCGCTGTTTATGTCTTCAGCCCTTTAGGTTCTAGCAGTGAGTCCTGAATAGCCAGATTCTGAGAAAAGATTAACGCGAAAGTGATACAAGCAGAGTGATTCCAGGAAACAAATATTCAAGGGGAAGTGTTATCTGAACGCAAAACTTTTTCATTCTGTACTTTTCATGTTGCATGCTGTAAAGAAATAACAATTTCTGAGAAAATCAGACCTGTTAGGAGTGTTAATTTGAGTGTACTCAGAGTCCAGACCATTAGAAATACCTAAGAGTGGTAGACTATAGGTTTTTATTTCTTGATTTCAATTCCTGTACCTCCGAGAGGCACAGCTACGACAGTGAACTCATTGCTAGGTGCTGTACAAACACATGGCACCTGCCCCAAAGATTTCCATCTAGACAGATAAAAGGCTGGAGGGGAAAGAGGCGTAGGGAGGTGAAGTGACTTGTCCAAGATCACACAGGTGGGCAGAGGCAGGGATATAGTCCAGTTCTTTTGACTCCCCGTGCAATGCCATATCCAGGAGATCCCTCTGCCTCCTATAAGGTATTTAATTATTGTGACTCACTAGGGGACAGATTCCTTTACTAGAAGAATCCAGAGATATTTTCCAGCTCTTACCTCTTCCAGGGGGTACCTGGTTCTTGGAAACCTGTGGCCCAGCTGGTGAGAACAACACATGGGAATTCCAAAGAGGAAGATACACCCGTCTCGTCAGCGTCAGAGGCTGACTCACAGGGTATTGAATCAGCTGCTGCCATCTGAACCCACAGGAGAATCACACCCCCTCAGGGCCCTGCAGCATGAGACTCCACAGTGCCCGTTAATTGACTAGGCAGGAATAGCAAGTGGCACCAAAGAAAGGGTCTGCAAGACGCCCTAGGGTGGGCTCTTAATGACCCACAAGTGTTGGCTTTAAGGAGGAAAAGGGAACATGATCTTCCTGATACCTGCATAGAAAGCTCCTCATTTTCTGACTAAAATACATTAAAATTTTCAACTCAGTTATTTTTCTTCACAACAGTCACTGCCCTGTGTACACAGGATAAGCCAGGTGTCTTTCTTTCCCTGCCCATATTAGCATAATTACAAGTCCACACTCACGTTGATGGCCTCTTAGATCTGTAAATGTTTTGATGGAATGGAGATGGACAGGAGATAGTTCTCCCCCTTGGGGGCACTGACATCTCATAAGTATAAAGACGCACCTCCATCACAAGAGTTTACAATCTATATTAGAAAATATTAGAATTAGGATGAAGTTTCAGTGCAAAATAGCAAGAAGGCAACACGAGGTGAAGACACTAGGTCACAGAACAAAGATCCAAGCTCCTTATGAGGAGAAACCTGACCAATATTCCTTCGAGCAGGAATAACAGGGGCGAGTGGGCTGCATTTGGAGTGTCCTATTGCTAAAACTACCAAAGAATCCATGAGCCCAGCATCAGCTCTGTGCCCATAGAGACACGCGTGGTGTATCATGGACGGGAGATGTACATTAGCAGGAACAGAGGAATACCCCTAGTGGATCAGCTCAGAGATCCATCCAGGCCACTATCTTCTCTCTGCAAGTGAGCAGTACCAGATGCCTCAGAGGAAGATGCAAAAGCCTGCAGAAGGAAGGAATGGAAATCCACAAAGATCACACCACATTTGTTTATTGAATTATATTTTCAAATATGAATTTTGGATGTCAGGCATCTCCTTAAAGATGACACGTGTGTCCACTTAAACTAATTATTAAAAATAATGATGCAAACAAATACTTGAAGGATGTTTAATTGGAGCAAGTTACTTTATGCAAATCATATTTGAATACCTCGAGAATCTCTCATTTCCGGATATCGGGCCATGGAAACCCTATAAAAATGTTCTCATCACAATGCTCCTCAAACGACTCGACATCTTCATTAGTTCCTGCAGGTGAATTGGGTAAGTCTCCTTCTGATGATTGGGAGCTAACTTCATCGCTGGGATTAATTTTTCTCTTTCCTTTTTCTTGCTGCTCACAAGAGTGTTTTCCGTAACTAACTTGTGGCTATTTCACTAATCCCATTGCAGGCCATGGGAATGGCATTTCAGCCCATCCTCCCTCCTGTTTATTCTTTCTGAAGTGGTTTGCCATGGCCATGCTCTCGCTGGAGAAATGTTCCTCGTGCACCAGCCTCTGATTCTGCTGAATGTTCTGGTGTGTGATGCTCAGGAGAAGATGATGCTGTTTGCCTTCATTTTGCAAACCCTGAAATCTCCTTTCTCTTTCAGTTTTGCCCACTTACCAGGAAGATGGTTTACCAGCAGCAATGCAAACAGACCTGCCTGCCTCCTCCTTGCTGTGTGACCAAGTGCACTACCAAGTGCCTGGATCCCTGCTGCAAAGTCTGTGTGACCAAGTGTGTGACAAAATGTGTGGATCCTTGCTGTAAAGTCTGCGTGAAGAAGTGCACTACATGCGTGCATCCATGCCCGTGCCCATGCCCTCAAAAGTGTCCTCCATGTCCTCCGTGCTGTCCAAAATGCCCACCTGTGGAGCACTGTTGCAAAGAAAAGAAGTTCTGGTAGAGCCCATGGAACCACCGATGACTATGGAATGAAAATGAATTACAGCCCCTCGGGCAGTAGCTCTCTCCTCGCTCCGCTGGTCTGCCATTCCCCTTGCAGTGGGACGTGTTTCTGGGAACGTTTCCAGTCTCTGTCCGCATACTGCGCACTGTTCTGTCTCTCCTATCGAGAGGTCAATGCCTTCCCTTGTAATGAGTAACTGACCGTCTTTGTCCCCTGGGATATCAGCTGTGCTGGGAGAGATCCTGTAAAATTTGTGCTGTAGACTCTTTATAGTTGGAGATTTTCCCCCTTGTTCTCTTTTCCCATCCGTCTTTTAATGTAGAGCAATAAAAGCTACGATTCATGACATCGTCGGCCTCCTGGTGTTTCATTCTCTTCAGCACTCACATGCACTCAAACCAGATTCTCCTTCTTTTAAAAAGACCCTTCCCGAGGAAGTGGTGGCTGGCGCCCAGAAGAAGTCATGGGGACAGAGGGAGCAAGGAGGAGCGGAGACAGCTGGGTACAGGGGAGACAGGCCGGTTCTCTGCCTCTGTGGGACTGAAACAGTCAGACAGCAGCAGCCTGTGTCCCCTGCTCAGCGCCTCCCCCGTCTGCTGTCTGTTGTGAGTGTGCGACAGGGCCTGAATTCCCAGGGGGTATCCAGGTGCGCTGCACCAGTGGGGGCCGGACCAGCTCAGCTCTCAGAGGGGTTCTGCCTGCTGGGCCGCAAAACAATTTAGTTTTTTTTAATTCTCATGATTTTGGGGTCCCACTGATACCTTTTTAGCACTTCAGCCTGACAATCCTGCTGATGCCCACAAGCTGGTATCCTAATATTCTGCCATATTCAGCTACTGCCACGAGCTACCCGCCTTGCAATGCAACTTTCCAATATGCCCACATCTGAAGGGTGCGTCAGGCTTAGCGTGACCAGATGTCCTGCTTTTATCGGGACTGTCCTGATTCTTTCGGGATTTGACTTACATATGACCCTAACAACTAATCAGTATGTCAAGAGAAAGGACATACATACATACGAACACTAAAAACTAGTCAGTATGTCGAGAGAAAGGACTGTGTGGAACCCCCGAGCTCTGATTCAGCTGGGAAAGGACCTGCTGCAAAAGCCACCATGCCGGGCGGGGCAAAGCTTTGACATGAGGACTTGTTAAGTTAGCCAACCCCGCCTCCAATTCAGTTTTTATTTTTGTGGGTACTAAATAGAGCTCACAGGAGCTTGGCCGTGCTAGAACATCAATGTCCGGTTGAGCAAAAGAAGAAACCGTGACGAGAAAAGATCTTGATTTTCCACAGTATTCGCACCCCCTTCAGTCAGGGATGACTGATGCTATCCGTAAACACTGGCATGGATCAGACATTATGTGGGAGATTTTTTATATGCTTACCAGGGCTGGGTGCCTAGAAATGAGACAGGCTAGGGATATGCAGATGTGATTTTTTACAGTGCAAAATACCTCCACCTACAGATCCTTCAATTACTTGCTTGCATCAAGATTTTTAATAAGTATTTTAAGAATTAGTTATAATTATTTTAAGGAGACACACGTGACAGTGTCTGAGCAAATGCTGTTTGTAAGTTCTTGCTCCTGACCCACATAATTCCAATGGGAAAAAAACAATTCAACAAAGAACTGGCTTATTTGCTTTCTAAAATAGACTTTTATGTATTTCCATAAATTCCCCTTCACAGGCGTTCTTGCACCTTCTTCTGAGATATCTTGTAAAGTGGTCACTGTCAGAGACACGATCCTGGTCTAGACTGAACTGTGGTCTGACCTGCGATGGGTATTTCTCCATTCCTGCTAATGTGCGGCTCCCCTCCACGCTTCTATACACATGGAGTTGATGTTGGAATAATGAATACCCCAGTATTTTTAGCGGTAGGACAGTCTCCACTCTGTTAGTCCTGCTAGAAGACATATCTGGGGTCCTTATCATCTGACATTGTGTCTTCGCTTAGTAGTGGCTTCCTGCTATTTTGTGATGCAACTTCTTTCTCATTCGAATCCAATCGAATATACTCGACATTCATGGATTCCAAAGCCAGAAGGGACCACTCTGATCATCTCATCTGATCTCTTGTCCAACACTGGCCACAGAACTAACCCGGAATAACTTCTAGAGCATAGACTTTGGACAAACATCTGGTCTTCATTTAAAACTTCTCAGTGATGGAGAATCCACAACCACGGCTGGCAAATGGTTCCAATGCCTAATCACACTCCCTGTTCATATTTTACGCCTTATTTCCAGTCTGAATTTTTCGAGCTTCAGCTTCCAGCCATGGTCCAGTGACCTCCTCTACAAGCTCTTGTAAAACTCTTGGATTTGAGTTATCTGGACCTCCTTCTTTAAAAATGTCTAACTTTAATAGCTTCTCTTCAACATCCTCTATTGTAAGACCTTTGTGCTGGGCAGGTGTCTATCCTTATACATATGGGATGTCAGGGCACCCAGTGGTGAGAGCAAAATCTTGTTTATCTCCATTATGTTAAAAATGTTTACATATCTAAGGTGCCCTCAGTCTGAGTTTGCAATTATAATTACCCCAATATGGACTGGAAAAGTCACCCATGTTATCCTCTTTAGACAGGGTGGTGAGCATTCTGAAAAAGAATGACAAGAGTTTTAATTGATTTAAATCATGGAATGAGAACTTACCATACATGTGTCAGGAAGCTCGTGTTCCCTTTTATCTTATCATAGGGTGGTTTTCTTTCTTTCTTTCTTTCTTTCAAAAGAGAGACTGTTGCAGAGATTTCCTTAATTGTAAGCTACTTGACACCAGAACCATAGTTTCCTTATGTGTTTGTACAGCCCCTAGCACAATGGGGTCCTGGACCACTAATGATGCTCCTTGGCCTTACCTCTATTCCAGGATTATGCCCCAGATTCTATCACCTTCAGGAGAAGGGACTGTGTCCTGTTGCACGTCTGCTCAGCCCTTGACGCAATGTGGCTCCGGTCTCAGGGAGGGCCTCGAGGAGCTCATGAAATATGAAGTAATAATAATAGCTCTCCTGTACTTCACCAGCACTGACACACCCTTAGATGAAAGGCTGGCAAAGAGATGGTAGGGCTTGGCTGATGCGGGTTGAATTATTTTTGGCACCCAGAGAACTAGCTATAAAATCCCTCTTAGTAGCTGTTCTCTACTTGCTTTACATGTAAAGGGTTAAAAGTCTCACTGTGATTCATAGGCAAAAGGAAGCGAGTGGGCACCTGGCCAAAAGAGGCAATGGGAAGGCTAGAACTTTTTAAAGTTGAAACAAGACTCCCCTTTTGTCTCTCTGTTGTTGTTCTCGGGGAGAAGCAGACACAGTGCAACTATGCTGTCAGAAACTTGGGGCCAGGTATAAAAAATCATCAGTATCATACCTAGAAACTACTCCTTTGAAATCCCAGATATATAAGTAGATCAGGAAATGTCTAGGAAGACGCGATGAGGTTTATCTCTTTTATTTCTTTATGGCCTGTGAACTCCTCTGTGCTAACCCCAAAAGCTTTTCTTTTCCTTGTAACCTTTAAGCTGGACCTCAAGAACGTTATCCTTGATGCTTAATCCTTGTAAGTGTTGTTTTAAAAATCTAGCAACAGCCTGAGTTTCCAGATGTATTTTCTTTCTTTTTGTTTTGAATAAAATTTATCTTTTTTAAGAACAGGATTGAATTTTTGTGTCCTAAGAGCTTTCTGCACATGCTGTTTAATTAGCTAATGACAATAGCTGATTTCCTTCGTTTTCTTTCTCGGTTCTTCCCCGGAGCAGGGGGCTGAAAGGGCTGAGGGTACCCCACAGGAAGGAATTCCCAAGTGCACCTTCCTGTGTCCTCAAAGGGGTTTTGCACTTGGTGGTGGCAGCATCTACCCATCCGAGGTCAGAGAAAAGCTCTAACCTTGGGAGTTTAATACAAGCCTGGAGTGGTCAGTATTAATTTTTAGAATCCTGCACTCAAAGTGCCAGAGTGGAGAATCAGCCTTGACAGAGAGCATTGCCATTACAACCCACTTCAGAAAGAACAAGCCTGCGGGAGCATGGACTGAAATCCCATTTTAAAGGCATGCAGTAGAATTAGTAAAATAACCACTAGATAGTTAAGCAAAGCACTCATGTGAACAGCTAGAAGAGGAAAGCCTAAAATTAAGCCCAGCCACAAAGTTAGCTTCCAGTAATCAGAAGGAGACCTACCCAATTCACCAACAGTAACCTCCAGGAACGAACGAAGAAGTTGACTTGATTGAAGAGCATTGTGATGCAAGCCTTTTTATATGGTTTCCATGGCCTGGTTTCTGGAAACGAGATATCCTAGAGGTATGCAAATATTATTTTAATAAACGAACTCGATCCAATTATCCATCCTTCAACTACTTGTTTGCATCATTATTTTTAATGATCATTTTAAGTGGACACACGCGACATGTTTGAGGAAACGCTGGTTTTAAGTTCTAACACCTGACCTACATAATTCATATTAGAAAATACAATTCAATACACAACTGCATTGTTTGCTTAAAAATGGTCTTTATGGATTTCCATTCCTTCCTTCCGCAGGATCTTGCATCTTCCTCTGAGGCATCTGGTACTGTTCACGGACAGAGAGAAGATATTGGCCTGGATGGATCTCTGAGCTGATCCACTAGGGGTATTTCTCTGTTCCTGCTAATGTACATCTCCCGTCCATGATACACCATGCATGCCGCTATGGGCACAGAGCTGCCGCTGGGCTCATGGATTCCTTGGTGTTTTTAGCAGTAGGACACTCCAAATGCAGCCTACTCACCGCTGTTACTCCTGCTAGAAGGAATTTTGGTCGGGTGTCTCCTCATAAGGAGCTTGGGTCTTTGTTATATGACATGGTGTCTTCACTTCGTGGTGCCCTCTTGACATTTTCCACTGAAACTTTGTCCTAATTCTAACATTTTTTAATATAGATTGTAAACTCTTGTGATGGAGATGCTCCTGTGGCTTCCATTCCATCCCTCTGATCATCTTTGTCGCTCGCCTCTGGATCCTTTCCCGTTTCTCTACATCCTTTCTATACTGTCCTCAGCACTGAGTAACTCCTCCCTGCCTTCCAGACAGTCTTCTGCAACTTGCTCCTGAACCCCCTTTCCCTACATTCCTGTCAATTTTCCTCACACTTCAATAGCCTCCCCAACTCCCACCAATCCACTTCTGTCTCTCTGCTCCCTCTACATACAACATGCTGCTTAGGACCTCAGCATGTTTGGATACGGTAGCAAGGGGCACAGTATTAGAACCTTTCAGAGTAACAGCCGTGTTAGTCTGTATTCGCAAAAAGAAAAGGAGTACTTGTGGCACCTTAGAGACTAACCAATTTATTTGAGCATAAGCTTTCGTGGGCTACAGCTCACTTCATTGGATGCATACTGTGGAAAGTGTAGAAGATCTTTTTATATACACACAAAGTATTAGAACCTGGATATGATAGATTAGATCCTATTTCCTCACAGCCCCCTATTCCTTCACAGGCTCTCAACGCTCTGAAAGACCCGTGTTACTGAAGATCTCTTCCGGGGATATCTGAGGAAGCAGAGTGTGCCACAGGGTAAGGTGTGAGATTCAGGGGTAAAGGTGGAAGCCTCCACTGGGGTCTGGTGCATATGTCCATCCATAGGACCAAAGCTTTTTGAGTTCTTTGGAATGTGGGCTTCAGATCATCCAAACCTGCCCTCTCTTTAGACGACTAACATTTGTTATTGCTGTGGGCACTAAGTGGCTACCCAAGAAAAATGTCACGTCATAGCATAAAGACCATCCATAGCACAGACTTGGAGCTGTGGTAGGGGGTGGTGTGGCCGAGTGGATAAACTCTTGGCAGGCAGAGAGAGGAGCTGGGTTCTCTGCTAGCTCCATCACACACCTGCATGGTGAGTCCATCCCCTCCTCATTTTCAGTCTGTTTAGATGGCCAGCTCTTCAGGGGAAGGGACTGTGACCTGCTGCGTCTTTGCTCAGCCCTTGACACAATGTGGCCCCGGTCTCATGGGGGGCCTCGAGGAGCTAATGAAATTTGAAGTAATAATAACAGCTCACCTGTACTTCACCAGCACTGACACACCCTTAGATGAAAGGCTGGCAAAGAGCTGGGAGGGCTTGGCTGATGCGGGTTGAATTTTTTGTGGCACCCAGAGAACACTGAAGTGTAAGAAATGCTCCGATGGTTGTCATGGTTCCTTCCCCACTCTGAACTCTACGGTACAGATGTGGGGACCTGCATGAAAACCTTCTAAGCTTACTCTTACCAGCTTAGGTTAAAACTTCCCCAAGGTACAAACTATTTTACCCTTTGCCCTTGGACTTCCACTGCCACCACCAAAAGTTTACCTGGGTTTATTTATTAGGAAAGCGTTGTTTGGAAATGTCTTTCACCCCAAAATCCTCCCAACCCTTGCACCCCACTTCCTGGGGAAGCTTTGCTAAAAATCATCACCAATTTGCACAGGTAAACACAAACCCAAACCCTTGGGTCTTAAGAACAATGAAAAAGCATTCAGTTTCTGAAAAGAAGGATTTTAAGAGAAGTAAAAAAGAATCAGCTCTGTAAAATCAGCATGGTAAATACCTTACAGGGTAATTAGATTCAAAACATAGAGAATCCCTCTAGGCAAAACCTTAAGTTACAAAAAGAGACTCAGACAGGAATATTCATTCTATTCAGCACAGCTTAATTTCTCAGCCATTTAAAGGAATCATAATCTAACGCATCTCTAGCTAGATTACTTACTAAATTCTAAGACTCCATTCCTGTTCTGTCCCGGGCAAAAACATCACACAGACAGACACAGACCCTTTGTTTTTCTCCCTCCTCCCAGCTTTTCAAAGTATCTTCTCTCCTCATTGGTCATTTTGGTCAGGTGCCAGCGAGGTTATCCTAGCCTCTTAACCCTTTACAGGTGAAAGGGTTTTTCCTCTGGCCAGGAGGGATTTTAAAGGGAATTACCCTTCCCCTTACATTTATGACAATGGTCTTTTCTCCTTTCTTTCTTTTTAGGTTTGTGGGTTTCTACGAAGTCACCCAGGCTTATCTCAGAATTATTCTTTCCCCTCTTTTCATGCTACCTGGGTCTTTTAAAGCAAAACACAGTGCTTGAAATGGGTGAGACAGGAGCCAAGCAGTGATTAAAGAGACAAGGAGAGGGCAAAGCAAACACCAGGAGGCAGATGATTCCAGGAAGAGCAAGTTACATTTCAACGCAACAATAATTCGAGGTTGGATGGAAGCTGGGGAATGAAATTCTTCCAGTGCTGAAGACGTGACGGTGGAATTGTACAGAGTGAGTGTCTCGGATGTGAGCAATATCTGAGGGGTACCTACGCAGTCAGCTACATCCTACATGGGAAGGTCCTGATCCCATAAGAGAATTAACAGTCTGTGAAAGGATAAACCTCTGGAACCGTCAGTGAAATAAGGAACAAAGCTCAGGAGAACATGAGCTAAGCAAGAGGAGGAGAAATAACTTGCAAAGGGATGTGAGATGTGTGAATTTTTGACAGGGAGGTTGCTTAACCATTGGAAAAACATTGCAAGGGAAGGGAAGGGAGGATCCTCCATCACTAAAAGTCTTCAGATCAAGATCTTTCTGGCAGAGACGTCTTAGAGAATCACAAGATATGGGGTATAAGTATACAGGGGTGAGTGGGTGAAATTCTCTGTGCATTATCGTACAGGGTGTCAGTCTAGATGGTAATGGTCTCTTCTCACCTTCTGCAATTTAAAGGTGAAAATGAAGATAGGGGAATACTGCAATTGAGTTTCCAGGAAATATGAAACAGAGGTGTACATTTTGAAAGGCAATGCCTGATTGCACGTGGTGCTTGCAAAAGTCTCCCCCATAATGTATAATCCATGTCTGTGCTTATGGATAGCATCAGTAACCCCCTATTGAAGGAGGCATGAATTCTGTGGAAGATTAAGGTCTAGTCTCTTAAAAGAAGTCTTGTTTCCTTGACTTCCATTGGTTTTCTAGGACGGCCAAGTCCCCGTGGGATATACTCGGTATCTACCACAATAAAAAATAAATTGGAGATAGGTTCAGCTGACCTAATAAGACCTCATTTCAGAGCTTTGGCCCACAGTATGGAGACTTCTGCAGCAGGTCCTTCTGCCAAGGAGAAGGCAACACCAGGAGGCACACGATGCCAGGAATCACAGCTTTTATTGTATCACGTCTCCATTAAAAGACATGATGGGATAAGAGAACAAAGGGGGGAAATCTCCTACAGGAAAAAGAGTCAAAAGCACAAGTGTTACAGGATCTCTCCCAGGAACAGCTGACATCCCAGGGGAACAAAGACAGTAAGTTACTCATTACAAGGGGAGGCATTGACCTCTGGAGAGGAAAAGCAGAAGTGGTGTGCAGTGTGTGGATAGAGAGTGGAAACGTTCCTAGAAACACGTCCCACTGCAAGGGGAATGCCAGACCAGCGGAGCGAGGAGAGAGCTTCTGCGCGAGAGGCTGTAATTCATTCTCATTCTGTAGATGTTGGAGGTTCCATGGGCCCTACCAGAACTTCTTTTCTTTGCAGCAGTGCTGCACGGGGGGGCATTTTTCAGGGCATGGAGGGCACGGAGGACACTTTTCAGGGCACGGAATGCACTTTTGAGGGCACGGAATGCACTTTTCAGGGCACGGAATGCACTTTTCAGGGCACGGGCATGGACATGGATGCACGCATGTAGTGCACTTCTTCACGCAGACTTTACAGCAAGGATCCATGCATTTTGTCACGCACTTGGTCACACAGACTTTGCAGCAGGGATCCAGGCATTTGGTAGTGCACTTGGTCACACAGCAAGGAGGAGGTAGGCAGGTCTGTTTGCATTGCTGCTGGTAAACCATCTTCCTGGATGTGGGCAAAACTGAAAGACAAAGTAGGCTTCAAGGTTTGCAAAATCAAGACAAACAGCATCATTTTCTCATTAGCCTCATGCACCAGAACATTCAGCAGAATCAGAGCCTGGTGCACTGGGAACACTTCTCCAGAGAGAGCATTGCCATTGCAAACCCCTTCAGAAAGAACAAATATGGGGGAGGATGGACTGAAATCCCATTCTAAAGGTCTGCAATGGGATTCGTGAAATAACCTCAAGATACCTAAGCAAAACACTCTTCTGACCACTAATATATCTCTGCAGAAGAAAGGAAAACATTCAGTGCAATGTGTACTCTAAGGTTGTCCTGAGATTAATGGCAGGGCGAGAGATACAGAATGGGTTGAGCAGTATTTGTAACCATCGATCATTTCTGCATTCAAATGGTTTTCTGCGAGAAGAGTTAAATAAACCACTCAGTGCTTCTGAACGTGCAGGTGGCAGGTGGCACTGGTAAAGATACTCTCTACAATCTCGTCATTATCACGGTCTGTAGGGCTGACTGAGCCCAACACAACTGATCCAAGGGTCGACTTTTTAGCTGAACTTTTCCAAAGCCCCAAATGAACGGTCAGTTCCTTTGGCCTCTTGTGTTCTGAACTAAATAGTCCAGAATGGAAGTGCATTTGTGCAAATGTTTTCTTCCCAGGTCCTGAGGCTGCACGAATGCATCTGGAGTTGCATTTCCAGTACAGAGCAGCTTGATTTTTATGGGTGGTGATTCCTTGAATCTACTTACTACCTTCCTTTCATTGGGAGGATGTGTGCGCAGGCAAGGCCTTTAGATTCTCTTCTGTTTTCCTCCAGCTCCGCAGCTGGTATAAATCAGTGGAGCTCCATTGATGGCCACAGAATTGAGCAGGTCTTCGCTCGTGAGGAATTGGGCAGTGAGAGTGCAGGGGCTATATCCCCTCCATATCGTGTCAGTCTGAGTTACTTCCAGACACATCTTACTCCTTTGCCCTCAAGTCTCCTACCGCTCCCTCCACCTAGAGGTTTCCCTTTCCCACTTCTCTCTTCTGAAACTCTGAGCCCCACCTTTTAATTCCCTGTCACACCCACTAATTTAATCTCCTGATTTGGAAAGGGCTCCGTAAATCATGGACGGAGAACATTCAGCACAAACAGAGCTTGGTGCCATGGGAAACATTTCTGTCGAGAGAGCATTGCCATTGAAAACCACTTGAGAAAGAACAACCCTGACAGACAATGGACTGAAATCCCTTCCTGCAGCCCTGCAATGGGATCAGAGAAATAACAGCAAGATACTTACGCAAAGCGCTCTTGTGAAGAGCAAGGAAAGGAAAGCCAGAAATGAAGCCCAGCCATGAAGTTACCTCTCAATAATAAGAACAAGACTTACCAAGTCACCAACAGGAGCAAATGAAGAAGGCGAGTGGATTGAGGAGCACTGGGACACGAGCCTTTTTATACGGTTTCCATGGCCTGCTCCACGGAAATGAGGCACCCCACAGGTATGACTCGCTCGAATCACACAGCCTTCAATTGCTCATTTGCATCACTAATGTTGCTAATTATTTTAAATAATTATTTTAAGCGGATGCACGTTACATATTAGAGGAAATGCTGTTTGGAAGTTCTCTGCCTGATCCACATACTCTACCTTAGAAAAAGGCAATTCAATTAACACCAGGATTCTTTGCTTTTCCATAAATTCCTTCTTCAGACTTTCTTGCATCTTCCTCTGACGCATCTGGTACTGGTTCCTATTGGAGACAGGACACTGGATGGCATGGATCTTTGCTCTGAGCCATTATGGGTATTTCTTCATTCCTGCTAATGTACAACTTCCATCCATGATATACCACCCATGCGTGTATAGACACAGAGGTGACCTTGGATTCATGGATTCCCGGTATTTTTAGCAGAAGGACACTTCAAATCCAGCCCACCCTGTTAATTCTGCTAGAATAAATATTTATCAGGTGACTCCTAATGATACCAGTGACGTGTCTTCACTTAGGGGTGGTTTCTTGCCATTATGTGCTAAAATTTCATTCGAGTTTCTGTATTTTCTAATACAGATGGCAAGCTGCTGTGGCAGGGTCCATCTTGATATATATGGGATGCCAGCATCCCCAGTGGGAAAAGCAATCTCCTGTCCATCTCCATTACATTACAAAATTTAAAGAAACAACATGCCATAAACATGAGTGTGGCTCTTAATGACCCACAAGTGTTGGCTTTAAAAGGAAAAGGGAACATGATCTTCCTGATACCTTCATAGAAAGCTCCTCATTTTCTAACTAAAATACATTAAAACTTTCAACCCTTCAATTTTTCCTCACAACAGTCACTGCCCTGCGTACACAGGTTAAGCCGGGTGTCTTTCCTTGCCCATATTAGCATAATTATAAGTCCACACTCACGTTGATGGCCTCTTAGATCTGTAAATGTTTTAATGGAATGGAGATGGACAGGAGATAGTTCTCACCCTTGGGGGCACTGGCATCTCATAAGTATAAAGACGCACCTCCATCACAAGAATTTACAATCTATATTAGAAAATATTAGAATTAGGATGAAGTTTCAGTACAAAATAGCAAGAAGGCAACACGAGGTGAAGACACTAGGTCACAGAACAAAGATCCAAGCTCCTTAAGAGGAGAAACCTGACCAATATTCATTCGAGCAGGAATAACAGGGACGAGTGGGCTGCATTTGGAGTGTCCTACTGCTAAAACTACCAAAGAATCCATGAGCCCAGCATCAGCTCTGTGCCCATAGAGACATGCGTGGTGTATCATGGACGGGAGATGTACATTAGCAGGAACAGAGGAATACCCCTAGTGGATCAGCTCAGAGATCCATCCAGGCCACTATCTTCTCTCTGCAAGTGAGCAGTACCAGATGCCTCAGAGGAAGATGCAAAAGCCTGCAGAAGGAAGAAATGGAAATCCATAAAGATCACACCACATTTGTTTATTGAATTATATTTTCGAATATGAATTTTGGATGTCAGGCATCTCCTTAAAGATGACATGTGTGTCCACTTAAACTAATTATTAAAAATAATGATGCAAACAAATAGTTGAAGGATGTTTAATTGGAGTAAGTTACTTTATGCAAATCACATTTGAATACCTCAAGGATCTCTCATTTCCGGATACCAGGCCATGGAAACCCTATAAAAAGGTTCTCATCACAATGCTCCTCAAACGACTCGACATCTTCATTAGTTCCTGCAGGTGAATTGGGTAAGTCTCCTTCTGATGATTGGGAGCTAACTTCATCGCTGTGCTTAATTTTTCTCTTTCTTTTTTCTTGCTGCTCACAAGAGTGTTTTCCTTAACTACCTTGTGGCTATTTAACTAATCCCATTGCAGGCCATGAGAATGGGATTTCAGCCCATCCTCCCTCCTGTTTATTCTTTCTGAAGTGGTTTGCCATGGCCATGCTCTCTCTGGAGAAATGTTCCTCGTGCACCAGCCTCTGATTCTGCTGAATGTTCCGGTGCATGGTGCTCAGGAGAAGATGATGCTGTTTGCCTTGATTTTGCAAACCCTGAAATCTCCTTTGTCTTTCAGTTTTGCCCACTTACCAGGAAGATGGTTTACCAGCTGCAATGCAAACAGACCTGCCTGCCTCCTCCTTGCTGTGTGACCAAGTGCACTACCAAGTGCCTGGATCCCTGCTGCAAAGTCTGTGTGACCAAGTGTGTGAAAAAATGCGTGGATCCTTGCTGTAAAGTCTGCGTGAAGAAGTGCACTACATGCATACATCCATGCCCGTGCCCGTGCCCGTGCCCGTGCCCTCAAAAGTGTCCTCCATGTCCTCCGTGCTTTCCAAAATGCCCACCTGTGGAGCACTGCTGCAAAGAAAAGAAGTTCTGGTAGAGCCCATGGAACCACCAACGACTATGGAATGAAAATGAATTACAGCCCCTCGCACAGTAGCTCTCTCCTCGCTCCGCTGGTCTGCCATTCCCCTTGCAGTGGAACGTGTTTCTGGGAACGTTTCCAGTCTCTGTCCGCATACTGCGCACTGTTCTGTCTCTCCTATCGAGAGGTCAATGCCTTCCCTTGTAACGAGTAACTGACCATCTTTGTGCCCTGGGATATCAGCTGTTCCTAGGGGAGATCCTGTAAAGTTTGTGCTGTAGACTCTTTAGTGTTGGAGATTTTCCCCCTTGTTCTCTTTTCCCATCCCGTCTTTTAAAGTAGAGCAATAAAAGCTACAATTCATGACATCGTCAGCCTCCTGGTGTTTCATTCTCTTCAGCAGTCACGTGCGCTCAGAGCCAGATTCTCCTTCTTTGGGTTTCCTTTTAAAAAGACCCTTCCCGAGGAAGTGGTTGCTGGTGCCCAGAAGAAGTCATGGGGACAGAGGGAGCAAGGAGGAGCGGTGGCAGCTGGGTACAGGGGAGACAGGCCGGTTCTCTGCCTCTGTGGGACTGAAACAGTCAGACAGCAGCAGCCTGTGTCCCCTGCTCAGCGCCTCCCCCGTCTGCTGTCTGTTGTGTGTGTGCGACAGGGCCTGAATTCCCAGGGGGTATCCAGGTGCGCTGCACCAGTGGGGGCCGGACCAGCTCAGCTCTCAGAGGGGTTCTGCCCGCTGCAGCAGCTGGGCCGCAAAACAATTTTGTTTTTTTTAATTCTCATGATTTTGGGGTCCCACTGATGCCTTTTTAGCACTTCGGCCTGACAATCCTGCCGATGCCCACAAGCTTTGGGGATTTGACTTACATACAACCCTAACAACTAATCAGTATGTCAAGAGAAAGGACTTCTGTGTGGTATCCCCGAGCTCTGATTCAGCTGGGAAAGGACCTGCTGCAAAAGCCACCATACCGGGGCGGGTCAAAGCTTTGAAATGAGGCCTTGTTAAATTAGCCAACCCTGCCTCCAATTCTGTTTTTACAAGCTGGTATCTTAATATTCGGCCATATTCAACTACTGCCACCAGCTACCCGCCTTGCGCTGCAACTTCCCTATATGTCCGCATCTGAAGGGTGCGTCAGGCTTAGGGTGACCAGATGTCCTGATTTTATCAGGACTGTCCTGATTCTTTGGGGATTTGACTCACATACGACCCTATTACCTCCTCGTTATACTCGTCCCCCGTCACCCTATCCTGATTTTTCACACTTACTCTCTGGTCAATCTAGTCAGACTCCAGAATTCTGAGTATCCATCTTCTAGCACACTGGATGCAGCTGTGAAAATCAGGACAGGTCCAGGTGTTCTTTGTACAACACCGAGGACAATCGGGTCTAGGTCCATTCAAAGGACACCTAGCTGCTATGACAATACCAATAAATAACAATAATGTCATTTCAGAAAGGACTGGGAGTTTTATCTTTGGCCATCCATTTAGACTGTTCCCATCCACCGCTGGCTCCAACCTGATGGCCAAATTCATCTCTGGAGTAACTCCCTTGATTCCAATGTCAGACTGGGCCAGGAAAACGAGATGTATTGCCCTGTTACATTCAAGTGACTCAACAGGCCGAACTAGCATAAAATAAGGCTGTTGTTTTTTGTTTATTAAATCCTTTTCTTTGGAAGGAGCAATAAGACTGAGCTCTGCAGGCAATGCCCCGTATTCGTTTTCATGCCTTGCCCATGGAGTACAGTGTTTGAAGGGGTGGACCATGAGTCCGTCACTGGGAACCTGTATCAGAAAAATAACAATGAGGGGCACAGGCTGATGCAACACCCCCACAACAGGTCTGGAACTGTTTTTGAACGTGGGAAGTCAGGGTTATAACGCAGACCTCAGCCACCTGAGCTAAGTGGTAACACCATTACCTAGAGTAGCCTGTCACCTTGAAATTCCATTTTCTGTGGAGTAGCCACTAGAGAGGGATACAACCCACCCAGGACTGTGACAATTGTGAGAGGAGAGCAACAGGGGACCATTGGTCTCCTTGGCCTCTAACAATTAATCAGGGAAACAGAAGGATGCTAGGTCTAAAGTACTTTAAATCTGGCTCTTTCTCCATACCAGGGATTCTCAACATCCGTCCGTAATCTCCAGTCTCTCCGCCATCCCATCCCACAGAGTGCATCTGTTGGTTCATGTGCATGTTTCAGTACCCCCGGCAGATATCTAAGATCCCACTGCTCCCATTTTCTTTCATGTTGGCTCTTCAAAATCTCAAGGACTTCCCCAAAGTATGTCAAGAGAAAGGACTGTGTGGAACCCCCAAGCTCTGATTCAGCTGGGAAAGGACCTGCTGCAAAAGCCACCATACTGGGAGGGTGGGCGGGACAAAGCTTTGAAATGAGGCCTTGTTAAATTAGCCAACCCTGCCTCGAATTCAGTTTTTACAAGCTGGTATCTTAATATTCGGCCATATTCAACTACTGCCACCAGCTACCCGCCTTGCGCTGCAACTTCCCAATATGCCCACATCTGAAGGGTGCGTCAGGCTTAGCGTGACCAGATGTCCTGATTTCATCGGGACTGTCCTGATTCTTTGGGGATCTGACTTACATACGACCCTAACAACTAATCAGTATGTCAAGAGAAAGGACTGTGAGGTACCCCCGAGCTCTGATTCAGCTGGGAAAGGACCTGCTGTAAAAGCCACCATACTGGGGGGTGGTGCGGGGCAAAGCTTTGAAATGAGGCCTTGTTAAGTTAGCCAACCCCGCCTCCAATTCAGTTTTTATTTTTGTGGGTACTAAATAGAGCTCACAGGAGCTTGGCCGTGCTAGAACATCAATGTCCGGTTGAGCAAAAGAAGAAACCGTGACGAGAAAAGATCTTGATTTTCCACAGTATTCGCACCCCCTTCAGTCAGGGATGACTGATGCTATCCGTAAACACTGGCATGGATCAGACATTATGTGGGAGATTTTTTATATGCTTACCAGGGCTGGGTGCCCAGAAAAGAGACAGGCTAGGGATATGCAGATGTGATTTTTTACAATGCAAACTTCCTCTACCTACAGATCCTTCAATTACTTGCTTGCATCAAGATTTTTAATAAGTATTTTAAGAATTAGTTATAATTATTTTAAGGAGACACACATGACAGTGTCTGAGCAAATGCTGTTTGTAAGTTCTTGCACCTGACCCACGTAATTCCAAAGGGAAAAAAACAATTCAACAAAGAACTGGCTTATTTGCTTTCTAAAATGGACTCTTATGTATTTCCATAAATTCCCCTTCACAGGCGTTCTTGCACCTTCTTCTGAGATATCTTGTAGTGGTCACTGTCAGAGACACGATCCTGGTCTAGGCTGATCTGTGGTCTGACCTGCTATGGGTATTTCTCCATTCCTGCTAATGTGCAGCTCCCCTCCACGCTTCTATACACATGGAGTTGATGTTGGAATAATGAATACCCCAGTATTTTTAGCAGTAGGACAGTCTCCACTCTGTTAGTCCTGCTAGAAGACATATCTGGGGTCCTTATCATCTGACATTGTGTCTTCGCTTAGTAGTGGCTTCCTGCTATTTTGTGATGCAACTTTTTTCTCATTCGAATCCAATCGAATACACTCGACATTCATCGATTCCAAAGTCAGAAGGGACCACTCTGATCATCTCATCTGATCTCTTGTCCAACACTGGCCACAGAACTAACCCGGAATAACTTCGAGAGCATAGACTTTGGACAAACATCCGGTCTTGATTTAAAACTTCTCAGTGATGGAGAATCCACAACCACGGCTGACAAATGGTTCCAATGCCTAATCACACTCCCTGTTAATATTTTACGCCTTATTTCCAGTCTGAATTTTTCTAGATTCAGCTTCCAGCCATGATCCAGTGACCTCCTCAACCAGCTCTTGTAAAACTCTTGGATTTGAGTTATCTGGACCTCCTTCTTTAAAAATGTCAAACTTTAATAGCTTCTCTTCAACATCCTCTTTTGTAAGACCTTTGTGCTGGGCAGGTGTCTATCCTTATACATATGGGATGTCAGCGCGCCCAGTGGTGAGAGCAAAATCTTGTTTATCTCCATTATGTTAAAAATGTTTACATATCTAAGGTGCCCTCAGTCTGAGTTTGCAATTATAATTACCCCAATATGGACTGGAAAAGTCACCCATGTTATCCTCTTTAGACAGGGTGGTGAGCATTCTGAACAAGAATGACAAGAGTTTTAATTGATTTAAATCATGGAATGAGAACTTACCATACATGTGTCAGGAAGCTCATGTTCCCTTTTAACTTATCACAGGGTGGTTTTCTTTCTTTCTTTCTTTCTTTCTTTCTTTCTTTCTTTCTTTCTTTCTTTCTTTCTTTCTTTCTTTCTTTCAAAAGAGAAACTGTTGCAGAGATTTCCTTAATTGTAAGCTACTTGAGACCAGAACCATAGTTTCCTTATGTGTTTGTACAGCCCCTAGCACAATGGGGTCCTGGACCACTAATGATGCTCCTTGGCCTTACCTCTATTCCAGGATTATGCCCCAGATTCTATCACCTTCAGGAGAAGGGACTGTGTCCTGTTGCATGTCTGCTCAGCCCTTGACGCAATGTGGCCCCGGTCTCAGGGGGGGGCCTCGAGGAGCTCATAAAATATGAAGTAATAATAATAGCTCTCCTGTACTTCACCAGCACTGACACACCCTTAGATGAAAGGCTGGCAAAGAGCTGAGAGGGCTTGGCTGATGCGGGTTGAATTATCTGTGGCACCCAGAGAACACTGCAGCGTAAGAAATGCTCCGATGGTTGTCAAGGTTCCTTCCCCACTCTGAATTCTAGGGTACAGATGTGGGGACCTGCATGAAAACCTTCTAAGCTTACTTTTACCAGCTTAGGTTAAAACTTCCCCAAGGTACAAACTATTTTACCCTTTGCCCTTGGACTTCCACTGCCACCACCAAACTTTTATCTGGGTTTATTTATTAGGAAAGCGTTGTTTGGAAATGTCTTTCCCCCCAAAATCCTCCCAACCTTTGTACCCCATTTCCTGGGGAAGCTTTGATAAAAATCCTCACCAATTTGCACAGGTGAACACAAACCCAAATCCTTGGGTCTTAAGAACAATGAAAAAGCATTCAGTTTCTGAAAAGAAGGATTTTCAGAGAAGTAAAAAAGAATCACCTCTGTAAAATCAGGATGGTAAATACCTTACAGGGTAATTAGATTCAAAACATGGAGAATCCCCCTAGGCAAAACCTTAAGTTACAAAAAGACACACAGACAGGAATATTCATTCTATTCAGCACAGGCTAATTTCTAGCCATTTAAAGGAATCATAATCTAACGCATCTCTAGCTAGATTACTTACTAAATTCTAAGATTCCATTCCTGTTCTGTCCCTGGCAAAAACATCACACAAACAGACACAGACCCTTTGTTTTTCTCCCTCCTCCCAGCTTTTCAAAGTATCTTCTCTCCTCATTGGTCAGGTGCCAGCGAGGTTATCCTAGCCTCTTAACCCTTTACAGGTGAAAGGGTTTTTTCTCTGGCCAGGAGGGATTTTAAAGGGGTTTACCCTTCCCTTTATATTTATGACAATAGTCTTTTCTCCTTTCTTTCTTTTTAGGTTCGTGGGTTTCTACGAAGTCTTCCCCATAATGTATAATCCATGGCTGTGCTTATGGATAGCATCAGTAACCCCTATTGAAGGAGGCATGAATTTTGTGGAAGATTAAGATCTAGTCTCTTAAAAGAGGCCTTGTTTCCTTGACTTCCATTGGTTTTCTAGGATGGCCAAGTCCTCTTGGGGTCTATGACAATACAAATAAATTGGAGGTGGGTTCAGCTGACCTAATAAGACCTCATTTCAGAGCTTTGGCCCACAGTATGGAGACTTCTGCAGCAGGTCCTTCTGCAAAGGAGAATGAAACACCAGGAGGCAGACAATGCCAGGAATCACAGCTTTTATTGTAGTACGTCTCCATTAAAAGACATGATGGGATAAGAGAACAAAGGGGGGAAATCTCCTACAGGAAAAAGAGTCAAAAGCACAAGTGTTACAGCATCTCTCCCAGGAACAGCAGACATCCCAGGGGCACAAAGACGGTCAGTTACTCATTACAAGGGGAGGCATTGACCTCTGGAGAGGAAAAGCAGAAACGGTGCGCAGTGTGCGGATAGAGAGTGGAAACGTTCCTAGAAACACGTCCCACTGCGAGGGGAATGCCAGACCAGCAGAGCGAGGAGAGAGCTTCTGCGCAAGGGGCTGTAATTCATTCTCATTCTGTAGATGTCGGAGGTTCCCTGGGCCCTACCAGAACTTCTTTTCTTTGCAGCAGTACGGCACGGGGGGGCATTTTTCAGGGCATGGAGGGCACGGAGGACACTTTTCCGGGCACGGACACTTTTCAGGGCACGGAATGCACTTTTCAGGGCACGGAATGCACTTTTCAGGGCACGGGCATGGACATGGATGCACGCATGTAGTGCACTTCTTCACGCAGACTTTACAGCAAGGATCCACGCATTTTGTCACGCACTTGGTCACACAGACTTTGCAGCAGGGATCCAGGCATTTGGTAGTGCACTTGGTCACACAGCAAGGAGGAGGCAGGCAGGTCTGTTTGCATTGCTGCTGGTAAACCATCTTCCTGGACGTGGGCAAAACTGAAAGACAAAGTAGGCTTCAAGGTTTGCAAAATCAAGACAAACAGCATCATTTTCTCATTAGCCTCATGCACCAGAACATTCAGCAGAATCAGAGCCTGGTGCACTGGGAACGCTTCTCCAGAGAGAGCATTGCCATTGCAAACCCCTTCAGAAAGAACAAACATGGGGGAGGATGGACTGAAATCCCATTCTAAAGGTCTGCAATGGGATTCGTGAAATAACCTCAAGATACCTAAGCAAAACACTCTTCTGACCAGTAATATATCTCTGCAGAAGAAAGCAAAACATTCGGTGCAAAATGTACTCTAAGGTTGAAAGAGTTATCCTGAGATTAATGGCAGGGCGAGAGATACAGAATGGGTTGAGCAGTATTGGTAACCATCGATCATTTCTGCATTCAAATATTTTTCTGCTAGAAGAGTTAAAGAAACCACTCAGTGCTTCTGAACGTGCAGGTGGCAAATGGTAGTGCATTTGTGCAAATGTTTTCTTGCCAGGTCCTAAGGCTGCATGAATGTATCTTGAGTTGCATTTCCAGTACAGAGCAGCTTGACTGTTACAGGTGGTGATTCCTTGAATCTACTTACTGCCTTCCTTTCATTGGGAGGATGTGTGCGCAGGCAAGGTCTTTAGATTCTCTTCTGTTCCCCTCCAGCTCCGCAGCTAGTGTAAATCAGTGGAGCTCCACTGACATCCACAGAATTGAGCAGGTTTTCGCTCGTGAGGAATCGGGCAGTGAGAGTGCAGGGGCTATATCCCCTCCATATCCTGTCAGTCTGAGTTACCTCCAGACACATCTTACTCCTCTGCCGTCAAGTCTCCGACCGCTCCCTCCGCCTAGAGGTTTCCCTTTCCCACTTCTCTCTTCTGAAACTCTGAGCACCGCCCTGTAATTCCCTGTCACACCCCCTAATTTAATCTCCTGATTTAGAAAGGGCTCCGTAAATCATGGACGGAGAACATTCAGCACAAACAGAGCTTCGTGCTATGGGAAACATTTCTGTCGAGAGAGCACTGCCATTGCAAACCACTTGAGAAAGAACAACCCTGACAGAGAATGGACTGAAATCTTTTCCTGCATCCCTGCAATGGGATTAGAGAAATAACAGCAAGATACTTACGCAAAGCGCTCTTGTGAACAGCAAGGAAAGCAAAGCCTGAAATAAAGCCCAGCCATGAAGTTAGCTCTCAATAATAAGAACAAGACTTACCAAGTCACCAACAGGAGCAAATGAAGAAGCCGAGTGGATTGAGGAGCACTGGGACACAAGCCTTTTTATACGGTTTCCGTGGCCTGCTCCACAGAAATGAGGCACCCCACAGGTATGTCTCGCTCGAATCACACAGCCTTCAATTGCTCATTTGCATCACTAATGTTGCTAATTATTTTAAATAATTATTTTAAGCGGATGCACGTTACGTATTAGAGGAAACGCTGTTTGGAAGTTCTCTGCCTGATCCACATACTCTACCTTAGAAAAAGGCAATTCAATTAACACCAGGATTCTTTGCTTTTCCATAAATTCCTTTTTCAGACTGTCTTGCATCTTCCTCTGAGGCATCTGGTTCTGGTTGCTCTTGGAGACAGGACACTGGATGGGATGGATCTTTGCTCTGAGCCATTATGGGTATTTCTTCATTCCTGCTAATGTACAACTTCCCTCCATGATATACCACCCATGCTGCTATAGACACACAGGTGACCTTGGATTCATGGATTCCCTGGTATTTTTAGCAAAAGGACACTTCCAATCCAGCCCACCCTGTTAATTCTGCTAGAATAAATATTTGTCAGGTGATTCCTAATGACATGGTGTTTGGCTCATTATTATCCGACATTGTGTCTTCACTTAGGGGTGGCTTCTTGCCATTTTGCTCTCAAATTTTCTTTCAGTTCTTGTATTTTCTAATACAGATGGCAAGCTGCTGTGGCAGGGTCCATCCTGCTGTATATGGGATGCCAGCGCCCCCAGAGGGGAAAGCAATCTCCTGTCCATGTCCATTATATTACAAAAAAATGGTAGACGATTTTTTTTATTTCATGATTTAAATGACTGAATCTCCTAGAAAAAGAACAGGAGAACGTGTGGCACCTTAGAGATTAACAAATTTATTTGAGCATAAGCTTTTGCGGGAAGTGGGCTGTAGCTCACGACAGCTTATGCTCAAATCAATTTGTTAGTCTCAAAGGTGCCACAAGTACTCCTGTTCTTTTTGCAGATACAGACTAATACGGCTGCTACTGTGAAACCTGTACCTCCTAGAGGCCCCCACTACGAGAGCGAACTTATTGCTAGGTGCTGTACAAACACATGGCACCTGCCCCAAAGATTTCCATCTAGACAGATAAAAGGCTGGAGGGGAAAGAGGCGTAGGGAGGTGAAGTGACTTGTACAAGATCACACAGGTGAGCAGAGGCAGGGATATAGTCCCGTTCTCCTGACTCCCCGTGCAATGCCGTATCCAGGAGATCCCTCTGCCTCCGGTAAGGTATTTAATTATTGTGACTCACTAGGGGACAGATTCCTTTACTAGAAGAATCCAGAGATATTTTCCAGCCCTTACCTCTTCCAGGGAGGAACTCGTTCTTGGAACCCTGTGGCCCAGCTGGTGAGAAAAACACACGGGAATTCCGAAGAGGAAGATACACCCGTCTCGTCAGCGTCAGAGGCTGAGTCACAGGGTATTGAATCAGCTGCTGCCCTCTGAACCCACAGGAGAATCACACTCCCTCAGGGCCCTGCAGCATGAGATTCCACAGTGCCCGTTAATTGACTAAGCAGGAATAGCAAGTGACACCAAAGAAAGGGTCTGCAAGATGCCCTAGGATGGGCTCTTAATGACCCACAAGTGTTGGCTTTAAGGAGGAAAAGGGAATATTTTCTTCCTGATACCTGCATAGAAAGCTCCTCATTTTCTGACTAAAATACATTAAAACTTTCAACCCTTGTATTTTTCTTCACAACAGTCACTGCCCTGTGTACACAGGATAAGCCGGGTGTCTTTCCCTGCCCATATTAGCATAATTACAATTCCACACTCACGTTGATGGCCTCTTAGATCTGTAAATGTTTTGATGGAATGGAGATGGACAGGAGATAGTTCTCACCCTTGGGGGCACTGGCATCTCATACGTATAAAGACGCACCTCCATCACAAGAGTTTACAATCTATATTAGAAAATATTAGAATTAGGATGAAGTTTCAGTGCAAAATAGCAAGAAGGCAACACAAGGTGAAGAAACAATGTCACATAACAAAGTTCCAAGCTTCTTCTCAGGAAACACCTGACCAATATTCCTTCGAGCAGGAATAACAGGGGCGAGTGGGCTGCATTTGGAGTGTCCTACTGCTAAAACTAACAAAGAATCCATGAGCCCAGCATCAGTTCTGCGCCCATAGAGACATGCGTTGTGTATCATGGACGGGAGATGTACATTAGCAGGAACAGAGGAATACCCCTAGTGGATCAGCTCAGAGATCCATCCAGCCCACTATCTTCTCTCTGCCAGTGAGCAGTACCAGATGCCTCAGAGGAAGATGCAAAAGCCTGCAGAAGGAAGGAATGGAAATCCATAAAGACCATTTTTAAGCAAACAATGCCGTTGTTTATTGAATTGTATTTCTAATATGAATTTTGTAGGTCAGGCGCTTCCTCAAAGATGACACGTGTGTCCACTTAAACTAATTATTAAAAATAATGATGCAAACAAATAGTTGAAGGATGTTTAATTGGAGCAAGTTACTTAATGCAAATCGTATATGCATACCTCTAGGATCTCTCGTTTCCGGATGCCAGGCCATGGAAACCATATAAAAAGGCTCGCATCACAATGCTTCTCAACCGACTCGAAATCTTTACTAGCTCCTGAATTGGTGAATTGGGTAAGTCTCCTTCTGATGATTGGGAGCTAACTTTAAGGTTGGGCTTAATTTTTGGCTTTCCTGTCCTTGCTGCTCAGAAGAATGTTTTGCTAAACTATCTTGTGGCTATTTCACGAATCCCATTGCAGGCCATGGGAATGGGATATCAGTCCATCCTCCCTCTTGTTTATTCTTTTTGAAGTGGTTTGCCATGGCCATGCTCTCTCTGGAGAAGTTTTCCTCGTGCACCAGCCTCTGATTCTGCTGAATGTTCCGGTGCGTGATGCTCAGGAGAAGATGATGCTGTTTGCCTTCATTTTGCAAACCCTGAAATCTCCTTTGTCTTTCAGTTTTGCCCACTTACCAGGAAGATGGTTTACCAGCAGCAATGCAAACAGACCTGCCTGCCTCCTCCTTGCTGTGTGACCAAGTGCACTACCAAGTGCCTGGATCCCTGCTGCAAAGTCTGTGTGACCAAGTGTGTGAAAAAATGCATGGATCCTTGCTGTAAAGTCTGCGTGAAGAAGTGCACTACATGCGTGCATCCATGCCCGTGCCCATGCCCTCAAAAGTGCCCTCCATGTCCTCCGTGCTTTCCAAAATGCCCACCTGTGGAGCACTGCTGCAAAGAAAAGAAGTTCTGGTAGAGCCCATGGAACCACCGACGACTATGGAATGAAAATGAATTACAGCCCCTCGCACAATAGCTTTCTCCCTGCTCCGCTGGTCTGCCATTCCCCTTGCAGTGGGACGTGTTTCTGGGAACGTTTCCAGTCTCTGTCCGCATACTGCGCACTGTTCTCTCTCTCCTATCGAGAGGTCAATGCCTTCCCTTGTAACGAGTAACTGACCGTCTTTGTGCCCCTGGGATATCAGCTGTTCCTGGGGGAGATCCTGTAAAGTTTGTGCTGTAGACTCTTTCCTGTGGGAGATTTTCCCCCTTGTTCTCTTTTCCCATCCGTCTTTTAATGTAGAGCAATAAAAGCTACGATTCACGACATCGTCGGCCTCCTGGTGTTTCATTCTCTTCAGCACTCACAAGCGCTCAGAGCCAGATTCTCCTTCTTTGGGTTTCCTTTTAAAAAGACCCTTCCCGAGGAAGTGGTGGCTGGTGCCCAGAAGAAGTCATGGGGACAGAGGGAGCAAGGAGGAGCGGAGGCAGCTGGGTACAGGGGAGACAGGCCAGTTCTCTGCCTCTGTGGGACTGAAACAGTCAGACAGCAGCAGCCTGTGTCCCCTGCTCAGCGCCTCCCCCGTCTGCTGTCTGTTGTGTGTGTGCGACAGGGCCTGAATTTCCAGGGGGTATCCAGGTGCGCTGCACCAGTGGGGGCCGGACCAGCTCAGCTCTCAGAGGGGTTCTGCCCGCTGCAGCAGCTGGGCCGCAAAACAATTTAGTTTTTTTTAATTCTCATGATTTTGGGGTCCCACTGATGCCTTTTTAGCACTTTGGCCTGACAATCCTGCCGATGCCCACAAGCTTTGGGCATTTGACTTACATACAACCCTAACAACTAATCAGTATGTCAAGAGAAAGGACCTCTGAGTGGTACCCCCGAGCTCTGATTCATCTGGGAAAGGACCTGCTGCAAAAGCCACCATACCGGGGGGGGGCGGGTCAAAGCTTTGAAATGAGGCCTTGTTAAATTAGCCAACCCTGCCTCCAATTCAGTTTTTACAAGCTGGTATCTTAATATTCGGCCATATTCAACTACTGCCACCAGCTACCCGCCTTGCGCTGCAACTTCCCAATATCCCCACATCTGAAGGGTGCGTCAGGCTTAGCGTGACCAGATGTCCTGATTTCATCGGGACTGTCCTGATTCTTTGGGGATTTGACTTACATACGACCCTAACAACTAATCAGTATGTCAAGAGAAAGGACTGTGAGGTACCCCCGAGCTCTGATTCAGCTGGGAAAGGACCTGCTGTAAAAGCCACCATACTGGGGGGTGGTGCGGGGCAAAGCTTTGAAATGAGGCCTTGTTAAGTTAGCCAACCCCGCCTCCAATTCAGTTTTTATTTTTGTGGGTACTAAATAGAGCTCACAGGAGCTTGGCCGTGCTAGAACATCAATGTCCGGTTGAGCAAAAGAAGAAACCGTGACGAGAAAAGATCTTGATTTTCCACAGTATTCGCACCCCCTTCAGTCAGGGATGACTGATGCTATCCGTAAACACTGGCATGGATCAGACATTATGTGGGAGATTTTTTATATGCTTACCAGGGCTGGGTGCCCAGAAAAGAGACAGGCTAGGGATATGCAGATGTGATTTTTTACAATGCAAAATACCTCCACCTACAGATCCTTCAATTACTTGCTTGCATCAAGATTTTTAATAAGTATTTTAAGAATTAGTTATAATTATTTTAAGGAGACACACGTGACAGTGTCTGAGCAAATGCTGTTTGTAAGTTCTTGCACCTGACCCACGTAATTCCAAAGGGAAAAAAACAATTCAACAAGGAACTGGCTTATTTGCTTTCTAAAATGGACTCTTATGTATTTCCATAAATTCCCCTTCACAGGCGTTCTTGCACCTTCTTCTGAGATATCTTGTAGTGGTCACTGTCAGAGACACGATCCTGGTCTAGACTGATCTGTGGTCTGACCTGCTATGGGTATTTCTCCATTCCTGCTAATGTGCAGCTCCCCTCCACGCTTCTATACACATGGAGTTGATGTTGGAATAATGAATACCCCAGTATTTTTAGCAGTAGGACAGTCTCCACTCTGTTAGTCCTGCTAGAAGACATATCTGGGGTCCTTATCATCTGACATTGTGTCTTCGCTTAGTAGTGGCTTCCTGCTATTTTGTGATGCAACTTCTTTCTCATTCGAATCCAATCGAATATACTCGACATTCATCGATTCCAAGGTCAGAAGGGACCACTCTGATCATCTCATCTGATCTCTTGTCCAACACTGGCCACAGAACTAACCCGGAATAACTTCTAGAGCATAGACTTTGGACAAACATCCGGTCTTGATTTAAAACTTCTCAGTGATGGAGAATCCACAACCACGGCTGGCAAATGGTTCCAATGCCTAATCACACTCCCTGTTCATATTTTACGCCTTATTTCCAGTCTGAATTTTTCTAGATTCAGCTTCCAGCCATGATCCAGTGACCTCCTCAACCAGCTCTTGTAAAACTCTTGGAGTTATCTGGACCTCCTTCTTTAAAAATGTCTACATTTAATAGCTTCTCTTCAACATCCTCTTTTGTAAGACCTTTGTGCTGGGCAGGTGTCTATCCTTATACATATGGGATGTCAGCGCGCCCAGTGGTGAGAGCAAAATCTTGTTTATCTCCATTATGTTAAAAATGTTTACATATCTAAGGTGCCCTCAGTCTGAGTTTGCAATTATAATTACCCCAATATGGACTGGAAAAATCACCCATGTTATCCTCTTTAGACAGGGTGGTGAGCATTCTGAACCAGAATGACAAGAGTTTTAATTGATTTAAATCATGGAATGAGAACTTACCATACATGTGTCAGGAAGCTCATGTTCCCTTTTAACTTATCACAGGGTGGTTGTCATTCTTTCTTTCTTTCTTTGTTTCTTTCCTTCTTTCTTTCAAAAGAGAGACTGTTGCAGAGATTTCCTTAATTGTAAGCTACTTAAGACCAGAACCATAGTTTCCTTATGTGTTTGTACAGCCCCTAGCACAATGGGGTCCTGGACAACTAATGATGCTCCTTGGCCTTACCTCTATTCCAGGATTATGCCCCAGATTCTATCACCTTCAGGAGAAGGGACTGTGTCCTGTTGCATGTCTGCTCAGCCCTTGACGCAATGTGGCCCCGGTCTCGGGGGGGCCTCGAGGAGCTAATGAAATAGGAAGTAATAATAATAGCTCTCCTGTACTTCACCAGCACTGACACACCCTTAGATGAAAGGCTGGCAAAGAGCTGAGAGGGCTTGGCTGATGCGGGTTGAATTATTTGTGGCACCCAGAGAACACTGCAGTGTAAGAAATGCTCCGATGGTTGTCAAGGTTCCTTCCCCACTCTGAATTCTACGGTACAGATGTGGGGACCTGCATGAAAACCTTCTAAGCTTACTTTTACCAGCTTAGGTTAAAACTTCCCCAAGGTACAAACTATTTTACCCTTTGCCCTTGGACTTCCACTGCCACCACCAAACTTTTATCTGGCTTTATTTATTAGGAAAGCGTTGTTTGGAAATGTCTTTCCCCCCAAAATCCTCCCAACCTTTGTACCCCATTTCCTGGGGAAGCTTTGATAAAAATCCTCACCAATTTGCACAGGTGAACACAAACCCAAATCCTTGGGTCTTAAGAACAATGAAAAAGCATTCAGTTTCTGAAAAGAAGGATTTTCAGAGAAGTAAAAAAGAATCACCTCTGTAAAATCAGGATGGTAAATACCTTACAGCGTAATGAGATTCAAAACATGGAGAATCCCCCTAGGCAAAACCTTAAGTTACAAAAAGACACACAGACAGGAATATTCATTCTATTCAGCACAGGTTAATTTCTCAGCCATTTAAAGGAATCATAATCTAACGCATCTCTAGCTAGATTACTTACTAAATTCTAAGATTCCATTCCTGTTCTGTCCCCGGCAAAAACATCACACAAACAGACACAGACCCTTTGTTTTTCTCCCTCCTCCCAGCTTTTCAAAGTATCTTCTCTCCTCATTGGTTATTTTGGTCAGGTGCCGGCGAGGTTATCCTAGCCTCTTAACCCTTTACAGGTGAAAGGGTTTTTCCTCTGGCCAGGAGGGATTTTAAAGGGGATTACCCTTCCCTTTATATTTATGACAATAGCGTTTTCTCCTTTCTTTCTTTTTAGGTTCGTGGGTTTCTACGAAGTCACCCAGGCTTATCTTGGAATTTTTCTTTCCCCTCTTTTCATTCTATGTGGGTCTTTTAAAGCAAAACACAAGAGAGCTTGAAATGGGTGAGACAGGAGCCAAGCAGTGATTAAAGAGACAAGGAGAGGGCAAAGCAAACACCAGGAGGCAGATGATTCCAGGAAGAGCAAGTTACATTTCAACGCAACAATAATTTGAGGTTGGATGGAAGCTGAGGAATGAAATTATGCCAGTGCTGAAGACGTGACGGTGGAATTGTACAGAGTGAGTGTCTCGGATGTGAGCAATATCTGAGGGGTACCTACGCAGTCAGTTACATCCTACGTGAGAAGGTCCTGATCCCATAAGAGAATTAACAGTCTGTGATAGGATAAACCTCTGGAACCGTCAGTGAAATAAGGAACAAAGCTCAGGAGAACATGAGCTAAGCAAGAGGAGGAAAAATAACTTGCAAAGGGATGTGAGATGTGTGAATTTTTGACAGGGAGGTTGCTTAACCATTGGAAAAACATTGCAAGGGAAGGGGGAGGATCCTCCATCACTAAAAGTCTTCAGATCAAGACCTTTCTGGCAGAGACGCCTTAGAGAATCACAAGATATGGGGTATAAGTATACAGGGGTGACTGGGTGAAATTCTCTGTGCATTATCGTACAGGGTGTCAGTCTAGATGGTAATGGTCTCTTCTCACCTTATGCAATTTAAAGGTGAAAATGTAGATAGGGGAATACTGCAATCGAGTTTCCAGGAAATGTGAAACAGAGGTGTACATTTTGAAAGGCAATGCCTGATTGCACGTGGTGCTTGCAAAAGTCTTCCCCATAATGTATAATCCATGGCTGTGCTTATGGATAGCATCAGTAACCCCTATTGAAGGAGGCATGAATTTTGTGGAAGATTAAGATCTAGTCTCATTTCAGAGCTTTGGCCCACAGTATGGAGACTTCTGCAGCAGGTCCTTCTGGAAAGGAGAATGAAACACCAGGAGGCAGACAATGCCAGGAATCACAGCTTTTATTGTAGTACGTCTGCATTGAAAGACATGATGGGATAAGAGAACAAAGGGGGAAATCTCCTACAGGAAAAAGAGTCAAAAGCACAAGTGTTACAGGATCTCTCCCAGGAACAGCTGACATCCCAGGGGCACAAAGACGGTCAGTTACTCATTACAAGGGGAGGCATTGACCTCTGGAGAGGAAAAGCAGAAACGGTGCGCAGTGTGCGGATAGAGAGTAGAAACGTTCCTAGAAACACGTCCCACTGCGAGGGGAATGCCAGACCAGTGGAGCGAGGAGAGAGCTTCTGCGCGAGGGGCTGTAATTCATTCTCATTCTGTAGATGTTGGAGGTTCCATGGGACCTAACAGATCTTCTTTTCTTTGCAGTAGTGCTGCACGGGGGGGCATTTTTCAGGGCATGGAGGGCACGGAATGCACTTTTCAGGGCATGGAATGCACTTTTGAGGGCACGGAATACACTTTTCAGGGCACGGAATGCACTTTTCAGGGCACGGAATGCACTTTTCAGGGCACGGGCATGGACATGGATGCACGCATGTAGTACACTTCTTCACGCAGACTTTACAGCAAGGATCCACGCATTTTGTCACACACTTGGTCACACAGACTTTGCAGCAGGGATCCAGGCATTTGGTAGTGCACTTGGTCACACAGCAAGGAGGAGGCAGGCAGGGCTGTTTGCATTGCTGCTGGTAAACCATCTTCCTGGACGTGGGCAAAACTGAAAGACAAAGTAGGCTTCAAGGTTTGCAAAATCAAGACAAACAGCATCATTTTCTCATTAGCCTCATGCACCAGAACATTCAGCAGAATCAGAGCCTGGTGCACTGGGAACACTTCTCCAGAGAGAGCATTGCCATTGCAAACCCCTTCAGAAAGAACAAACATGGGGGAGGATGGACTGAAATCCCATTCTAAAGGTCTGCAATGGGATTCGTGAAATAACCTCAAGATACTTAAGCAAAACACTCTTCTGACCACTAATATGTCTCTGCAGAAGAAAGCAAAACATTCGGTGCAAAATGAACTCTAAGGTTGAAAGAGTTATCCTGAGCTTAATTGCAGGGCGAGAGATACAGAATGGGTTGAGCAGTATTGGTAACCATCGATCATTTCTGCATTCAAATATTTTTCTGCTACAAGAGTTAAAGAAACCACTCAGTGCTTCTGAACGTGCAGGTGGCAAATGGAAGTGCATTTGTGCAAATGTTCTCTTCCCAGGTCCTGAGGCTGCACGAATGTATCTTGAGTTGCATTTCCAGTACAGAGCAGCTTGACTGTTACAGGTGGTGATTCCTTGAATCTACTTACTGCCTTCCTTTCATTGGGAGGATGTGTGCGCAGGCAAGGCCTTTAGAGTCTCTTCTGTTCCTCTCCAGCTCCGCAGCTGGTGTAAATCAGTGGAGCTCCATTGACATCCACAGAATTGAGCAGGTTTTCGCTCGTGAGGAATCAGGCAGTGAGAGTGCAGGGGCTATATCCCCTCCATATCCTGTCAGTCTGAGTTACTTCCAGACACATCTTACTCCTTTGCCCTCAAATCTCCGACCGCTCCCTCCACCTAGAGGTTTTCCTTTCCCTCTTCTCTCTTCTGAAACTCTGAGCCCCGCCCTGTAATTCCCTGTCACACCCACTAATTTAATCTCCTGATTTAGAAAGGGCTCCGTAAATCATGGACGGAGAACATTCAGCACAAACAGAGCTCGGTGCCGTGGGAAACATTTCTGTCGAGAGAGCATTGCCATTGCAAACCACTTGAGAAAGAACAACCCTGACAGAGAATGGACTGAAATCCCTTCCTGCAGCCCTGCAATGGGATTAGGGAAATAACAGCAAGATACTTACGCAAAGCGCTCTTGTGAACAGCAAGGAAAGGAAAGCCAGAAATGAAGCCCAGCCATGAAGTTAGCTCTCAATAATAAGAACAAGACTTACCAAGTCACCAACAGGAGCAAATGAAGAAGCCGAGTGGATTGAGGAGCACTGGGTCACGAGCCTTTTTATATGGTTTCCATGGCCTGCTCCACGGAAATGAGGCACTCCACAGGTATGTCTCGCTCGAATCACACAGCCTTCAATTGCTCATTTGCATCACTAATGTTGCTAATTATTTTAAATAATTATTTTAAGCGGATGCATGTTACATATTAGAGGAAATGCTGTTTGGAAGTTCTCTGCCTGATCCACATCCTCTACCTTAGAAAAAGGAAATTCAATTAACACCAGGATTCTTTGCTTTTCCATAAATTCCTTCTTCAGACTGTCTTGCATCTTCCTCTGAGGCATCTGGTTCTGGTTGCTCTTGGAGACAGGACACTGGATGGCATGGATCTTTGCTCTGAGCCATTATGGGTATTTCTTCATTCCTGCTAATGTACAACTTCCCTCCATGATATACCACCCAGGCTGCTATAGACACAGAGGTGACCTTGGATTCATGGATTCCCCGGTATTTTTAGCAGAAGGACACTTCCAATCCAGCCCACCCTGTTAATTCTGCTAGAATAAATGTTTGTCAGAAGATTCCTACTGATATGGTGTTTGGCTCATTATTATCTGACATTGTGTCTTCACTTAGGGGTGGTTTCTTGCCATTATGTGCTAAAATTTCATTCGAGTTCTTGTATTTTCTAATACAGATGGCAAGCTGCTGTGGCAGGGTCCATCTTGATATATATGGGATGCCAGCGACCCCAGAGGGGAAAGCAATCTCCTGTCCATGTCCATTACATTACAAAAGAGTGGTAGACGATTTTTTTTATTTCATGATTTAAATGACTGAACCTCCTAGAAAAAAAAAACAGGAGAACGTGTGGCACCTTAGAGATTAACAAATTTATTTGAGCATAAGCTTTTGTGGGAAGTGGGCTGTAGCTCACGACAGCTTATGCTCAAATCAATTTGTTAGGCTCAAAGGTGCCACAAGTACTCCTGTTCTTTTTGCAGATACAGACTAATACGGCTGCTACTGTGAAACCTGTACCTCCTAGAGGCCCCCACTACGAGAGCGAACTTATTGCTAGGTGCTGTACAAACACATGGCACCTGCCCCAAAGATTTCCATCTAGACAGATAAAAGGCTGGAGGGGAAAGAGGCGTAGGGAGGTGAAGTGACTTGTCCAAGATCACACAGGTGGGCAGAGGCAGGGATATAGTCCAGTTCTCCTGACTCCCCGTGCAATGCCGTATCCAGGAGATCCCTCTGCCTCCTGTAAGGTATTTAATTATTGTGACTCACTAGGGGACAGATTCCTTTACTAGAAGAATCCAGAGATATTTTCCAGCCCTTACCTCTTCCAGGGGGGACCTAGTTCTTGGAACCCTGTGGCCCAGCTGGTGAGAACAACACACGGGAATTCCAAAGAGGAAGATACACCCGTCTCGTCAGCGTCAGAGGCTGAGTCACAGGGTATTGAATCAGCTGCTGCCATCTGAACCCACAGGAGAATCACACCCCCTCAGGGCCCTGCAGCATGAGATTCCACAGTGCCCGTTAATTGACTAAGCAGGAATAGCAAGTGGCACCAAAGAAAGGGTCTGCAAGATGCCCTAGGATGGGCTCTTAATGACCCACAAGTGTTGGCTTTAAGGAGGAAAAGGGAACATGATCTTCCTGATACCTGCATAGAAAGCTCCTCATTTTCTGACTAAAATACATTAAAACTTTCAACCCTTGAATTTTTCCTCACAACAGTCACTGCCCTGTGTACACAGGATAAGCCGGGTGTCTTTCCCTGCCCATATTAGCATAATTACAAGTCCACACTCACGTTGATGGCCTCTTAGATCTGTAAATGTTTTGATGGAATGGAGATGGACAGGAGATAGTTCTCACCTTTGGGGGCACTGGCATCTCATAAGTATAAAGACGCACCTCCATCACAAGAGTTTACAATCTATATTAGAAAATATTAGAATTAGGATGAAGTTTCAGTGCAAAATAGCAAGAAGGCAACACGAGGTGAAGACACTAGGTCACAGAACAAAGATCCAAGCTCCTTATGAGGAGAAACCTGACCAATATTCATTCCAGCAGGAATAACAGGGGCGAGTGGGCTGCATTTGGAGTGTCCTACTGCTAAAACTACCAAGGAATCCATGAGCCCAGCATCAGCTCTGTGCCCATAGAGACATGCGTGGTGTATCATGGACGGGAGATGTACATTAGCAGGAACAGAGGAATACCCCTAGTGGATCAGCTCAGAGATCCATCCATGCCTCTATCTTCTCTCTGCAAGTGAGCAGTACCAGATGCCTCAGAGGAAGATGCAAAAGCCTGCAGAAGGTAGAAATGGAAATCCATAAAGATCACACCACATTTGTTTATTGAATTATATTTTCGAATATGAATTTTGGATGTCAGGCATCTCCTTAAAGATGACACGTGTGTCCACTTAAACTAATTATTAAAAATAATGATGCAAACAAATACTTGAAGGATGTTTAATTGGAGCAAGTTACTTTATGCAAATCATATTTGAATACCTCGAGGATCTCTCATTTCCGGATACCAGGCCATGGAAACCCTATAAAAAGGTTCTCATCACAATGCTCCTCAAACGACTCGACATCTTCATTAGTTCCTGCAGGTGAATTGGGTAAGTCTCCTTCTGATGATTGGGAGCTAACTTCATCGCTGGGCTTAATTTTTCTCTTTCCTTTTTCTTGCTGCTCACAACTTAACTACCTTGTGGCTATTTCACGAATCCCATTGCAGGCCATGGGAATGGCATTTCAGCCCATCCTCCCTCCTCTTTATACTTTCTGAAGTGGTTTGCCATGGCCATGTTCTCTCTGGAAAAATGTTCCTCGTGCACCAGCCTCTGATTCTGCTGAATGTTCCGGTGCGTGATGCTCAGGAGAAGATGATGCTGTTTGCCTTCATTTTGCAAACCCTGAAATCTCCTTTGTCTTTCAGTTTTGCCCACTTACCAGGAAGATGGTTTACCAGCAGCAATGCAAACAGACCTGCCTGCCTCCTCCCTGCTGTGTGACCAAGTGCACTACCAAGTGCCTGGATCCCTGCTGCAAAGTCTGTGTGACCAAGTGTGTGAAAAAATGCGTGGATCCTTGCTGTAAAGTCTGCGTAAAGAAGTGCACTACATGCCTGCATCCATGTCCATGCCCGTGCCCTCAAAAGTGTCCTCCATGTCCTCCATGCTTTCCAAAATGCCCACCTGTGGAGCACTGCTGCAAAGAAAAGAAGTTCTGGTAGAGCCCATGGAACCACCGACGACTATGGAATGAAAATGAATTACAGCCCCTCGCGCAGTAGCTCTCTCCTCGCTCCGCTGGTCTGCCATTCCCCTTGCAGTTGGACGTGTTTCTAGGAACGTTTCCAGTCTCTGTCCGCATACTGCACACTGTTCTGTCTCTCCTATCGAGAGGTCAATGCCTTCCCTTGTAACGAGTAACTGACCGTCTTTGTGCCCTGGGATATCAGCTGTTCCTGGGGGAGATCCTGTAAGATTTGTGCTGTAGACACTTTCCTGTTGGAGATTTCCCCCCTTGTTCTCTTTTCCCATCCCGTCTTTTAAAGTAGAGCAATAAAAGCTGCGATTCATGACATCGTCGGCCTCCTGGTGTTTCATTCTCTTCAGCACTCACAAGCGCTCAGAGCCAGATTCTCCTTCTTTGGGTTTCCTTTTAAAAAGACCCTTCCTGAGGAAGTGGTGGCTGGTGCCCAGAAGAAGTCATGGGGACAGAGGCAGCAAAGAGGAGCGGAGGCAGCTGGGTACAGGGGAGACAGGCCGGTTCTCTGCCTCTGTGGGACTGAAACAGTCAGACAGCAGCAACCTGTGTGCCCTGCTCAGCGCCTCCCCCATCTGCTGTCTGTTGTGTATGTGCGACAGGGCCTGAATTCCCAGGGGGTATCCAGGTGCGCTGCACCAGTGGGGGCCGGACCAGCTCAGCTCTCAGAGGGGTTCTGCCTGCTGCAGCAGCTGGGCCGCAAAACAATTTCGTTTTTTTTAATTCTCATCATTTGGGGTCCCACTGATACCTTTTGAGCACTTCGGCCTGACAATCCTGCCGATGCCCACAAGCTGGTATCCTAATATTCTGCCATATTCAACTACTGCCACCAGCTACCCGCCTTGCGCTGCAACTTCCCAATATGCCCACATCTGAAGGGTGTGTCCGGCTTAGCGTGACCAGATATCCTGATTTTATAGGGACTGTCCTGATTCTTTGGGGATTTGACTTACATGCGACCCTAACAACTAATCAGTATGTCAAGAGAAAGGACATACATACATACGAACTCTAAAAACTAGTCAGTATGTAGAGAGAAAGGACTGTGTGGTACCCCCGAGCTCTGATTCAGCTGGGAAAGGACCTGCTGCAAAAGCCACCATGCCGGGCGGGGCAAAGCTTTGACATGAGGCCTTGTTAAGTTAGCCAACCCCGCCTCCAATTCAGTTTTTATTTTTGTGGGTACTAAATAGAGCTCACAGGAGATCGGCCGTGCTAGAGCATCAATGTCCGGTTGAGCAAAAGAAGAATCCGTGACGAGAAAAGATCTTGATTTTCCACAGTATTCACACCCCCTTCAGTCAGGGATGACTGATGCTATCCGTAAACACTGGCATGGATCAGACATTACGTGGGAGATTTTTTATATGCTTACCAGGGCTGGGTGCCCAGAAATGAGACAGGCTAGGGATATGCAGATGTGATTTTTACAATGCAAACTTTCTCCACCTACAGATCCTTCAATTACTTGCTTGCATCAAGATTTTTAATAAGTATTTTAAGAATTAGGAGACACACGTGACAGTGTCTGAGTAAATGCTGTTTGTAAGTTCTTGCGCCTGACCCACGTAATTCCAATGGGAAAAAAACAATTCAACAAAGAACTGGCTTATTTGTTTTCTATAATGGACTCTTATGTATTTCCATAAATTCCCCTTCACAGGCGTTCTTGCACCTTCTTCTGAGATATCTTGTAGTGGTCGCTGTCAGAGACACGATCCTGGCCTAGACAGATCTGTGGTCTGACCTGCTATGGGTGTTTCTCCATTCCTGCTAATGTGCAGCTTCCCTCCACGCTTTTATACACATGGAGTTGATGTTGGAATAATGAATACCCCAGTATTTTAGCGGTAGGATAGTCTCCACTCTGTTAGTCCTGCTAGAAGACATATCTGGGGTCCTTATCATCTGACATTGTGTCTTCGCTTAGTAGTGGCTTCCTGCTATTTTGTGATGCAACTTCTTTCTCATTCGAATCCAATCGAATACACTCGACATTCATCGATTCCAAAGCCAGAAGGGACCACTCTGATCATCTCATCTGATCTCTTGTCCAACACTGGCCACAGAACTAACCCGGAATAACTTCGAGAGCATAGACTTTGGACAAACTTCCGGTCTTGATTTAAAACTTCTCAGTGATGGAGAATCCACAACCACGGCTGGCAAATGGTTCCAATGCCTAATCACACTCCCTGTTAATATTTTACGCCTTATTTCCAGTCTGAATTTTTCGAGCTTCAGCTTCCAGCCATGGTCCAGTGACCTCCTCAACCAGCTCTTGTAAAACTCTTGGATTTGAGTTATCTGGACCTCCTTCTTTTAAAATGTCAAACTTTAATAGCTTCTCTTCAACATCCTCTATTGTAAGACCTTTGTGCTGGGCAGGTGTCTATCCTTATACATATGGGATGTCAGTGCGCACAGTGGTGAGAGCAATATCTTGTTTATCTCCATTATGTTAAAAATGTTTACATATCTAAGGTGCCCTCAGTCTGAGTTTGCAATTATAATTACCCCAGTATGGACTGGAAAAGTCACCCATGTTATCCTCTTTATACAGGGTGGTGAGAATGCTGAACAAGAATGACAGGAGTTTTAATTGATTTAAATCATGGAATGAGAAGTTACCATACATGTGTCAGGAAGCTCATGTTCCCTTTTAACCTATCATAGGGTGGTTGTCTTTCTTTCTTTCTTTCTTTCTTTCTTTTAAAAGAGAGACGGTTGCAGAGATTTCCTTAATTGTAAGCTACTTGAGACCAGAACCATAGTTTCCTTATGTGTTTGTACAGCCCCTAGCACAATGGGGTCCTGGACCACTAATGATGCTCCTTGGCCTTACCTCTATTCCAGGATTATGCCCCAGATTCTATCACCTTCAGGAGAAGGGACTGTGTCCTGTTGCATGTCTGCTCAGCCCTTGACGCAATGTGGCCCCGGTTTCAGGGGGGGTCTGGAGGAGCTCATGAAATATGAAGTTATAATAATAGCTCTCCTGTACTTCACCAGCACTGACACACCCTTAGATGAAAGGCTGGCAAAGAGCTGAGAGGGCTTGGCTGATGCGGGTTGAATTATCTGTGGCACCCAGAGAACACTGCAGCGTAAGAAATGCTCCGATGGTTGTCAAGGTTCCTTCCCCACTCTGAATTCTAGGGTACAGATGTGGGGACCTGCATGAAAACCTTCTAAGCTTACTTTTACCAGCTTAGGTTAAAACTTCCCCAAGGTACAAACTATTTTACCCTTTGCCCTTGGACTTCCACTGCCACCACCAAACTTTTATCTGGGTTTATTTATTAGGAAAGCGTTGTTTGGAAATGTCTTTCCCCTCAAAATCCTCCCAACCTTTGTACCCCATTTCCTGGGGAAGCTTTGATAAAAATCCTCACCAATTTGCACAGGTGAACACAAACCCAAATCCTTGGGTCTTAAGAACAATGAAAAAGCATTCAGTTTCTGAAAAGAAGGATTTTCAGAGAAGTAAAAAAGAATCACCTCTGTAAAATCAGGATGGTAAATACCTTACAGGGTAATTAGATTCAAAACATGGAGAATCCCCCTAGGCAAAACCTTAAGTTACAAAAAGACACACAGACAGGAATATTCATTCTATTCAGCACAGGTTAATTTCTAGCCATTTAAAGGAATCATAATCTAACGCATCTCTAGCTAGATTACTTACTAAATTCTAAGATTCCATTCCTGTTCTGTCCCTGGCAAAAACATCACACAGACAGACACAGACCCTTTGTTTTTCTCCCTCCTCCCAGCTTTTCAAAGTATCTTCTCTCCTCATTGGTCAGGTGCCAGCGAGGTTATCCTAGCCTCTTAACCCTTTACAGGTGAAAGGGTTTTTTCTCTGGCCAGGAGGGATTTTAAAGGGGTTTACCCTTCCCTTTATATTTATGACAATAGTCTTTTCTCCTTTCTTTCTTTTTAGGTTCGTGGGTTTCTACGAAGTCACCCAGGCTTATCTTGGAATTTTTCTTTCCCCTCTTTTCATTCTATGTGGGTCTTTTAAAGCAAAACACAAGAGAGCTTGAAATGGGTGAGACAGGAGCCAAGCAGTGATTAAAGAGACAAGGAGAGGGCAAAGCAAACACCAGGAGGCAGATGATTCCAGGAAGAGCAAGTTACATTTCAACGCAACAATAATTTGAGGTTGGATGGAAGCTGAGGAATGAAATTATGCCAGTGCTGAAGACGTGACGGTGGAATTGTACAGAGTGAGTGTCTCGGATGTGAGCAATATCTGAGGGGTACTTACGCAGTCAGTTACATCCTACGTGAGAAGGTCCTGATCCCATAAGAGAATTAACAGTCTGTGATAGGATAAACCTCTGGAACCGTCAGTGAAATAAGGAACAAAGCTCAGGAGAACATGAGCTAAGCAAGAGGAGGAAAAATAACTTGCAAAGGGATGTGAGATGTGTGAATTTTTGACAGGGAGGTTGCTTAACCATTGGAAAAACATTGCAAGGGAAGGGGGAGGATCCTCCATCACTAAAAGTCTTCAGATCAAGACCTTTCTGGCAGAGACGCCTTAGAGAATCACAAGATATGGGGTATAAGTATACAGGGGTGACTGGGTGAAATTCTCTGTGCATTATCGTACAGGGTGTCAGTCTAGATGGTAATGGTCTCTTCTCACCTTATGCAATTTAAAGGTGAAAATGTAGATAGGGGAATACTGCAATCGAGTTTCCAGGAAATGTGAAACAGAGGTGTACATTTTGAAAGGCAATGCCTGATTGCACGTGGTGCTTGCAAAAGTCTTCCCCATAATGTATAATCCATGGCTGTGCTTATGGATAGCATCAGTAACCCCTATTAAAGGAGGCATGAATTTTGTGGAAGATTAAGATCTAGTCTCTTAAAAGAGGCCTTGTTTCCTTGACTTCCATTGGTTTTCTAGGATGGCCAAGTCCTCTTGGGGTCTATGACAATACAAATAAATTGGAGGTGGGTTCAGCTGACCTAATAAGACCTCATTTCAGAGCTTTGGCCCACAGTATGGAGACTTCTGCAGCAGGTCCTTCTGCAAAGGAGAATGAAAGACCAGGAGGCAGACAATGCCAGGAATCACAGCTTTTATTGTAGTACGTCTCCATTAAAAGACATGATGGGATAAGAGAACAAAGGGGGGAAATCTCCTACAGGAAAAAGAGTCAAAAGCACAAGTGTTACAGGATCTCTCCCAGGAACAGCTAACATCCCAGGGGCACAAAGACGGTAAGTTACTCATTACAAGGGGAGGCATTGACCTCTGGAGAGGAAAAGCAGAAACGGTGCGCAGTGTGCGGATAGAGAGTGGAAACGTTCCTAGAAACACGTCCCACTGCGAGGGGAATGCCAGACCAGCAGAGCGAGGAGAGAGCTTCTGCGCAAGGGGCTGTAATTCATTCTCATTCTGTAGATGTCGGAGGTTCTCTGGGCCCTACCAGAACTTCTTTTCTTTGCAGCAGTACGGCACGGGGGGGCATTTTTCAGGGCATGGAGGGCACGGAGGACACTTTTCCAGGCACGGAATGCACTTTTCAGGGCATGGAATGCACTTTTCAGGGCACGGAATGCACTTTTGAGGGCACGGAATGCACTTTTCAGGGCACGGGCATGGACATGGATGCAGGCATGTAGTGCACTTCTTCACGCAGACTTTACAGCAAGGATCCACGCATTTTGTCACGCACTTGGTCACACAGACTTTGCAGCAGGGATCCAGGCATTTGGTAGTGCACTTGGTCACACAGCAAGGAGGAGGCAGGCAGGGCTGTTTGCATTGCTGCTGGTAAACCATCTTCCTGGACGTGGGCAAAACTGAAAGACAAAGTAGGCTTCAAGGTTTGCAAAATCAAGACAAACAGCATCATTTTCTCATTAGCCTCATGCACCAGAACATTCAGCAGAATCAGAGCCTGGTGCACTGGGAACGCTTCTCCAGAGAGAGCATTGCCATTGCAAACCCCTTCAGAAAGAACAAACATGGGGGAGGATGGACTGAAATCCCATTCTAAAAGTCTGCAATGGGATTCGTGAAATAACTTCAAGATACCTAAGCAAAACACTCTTCTGACCAGTAATATATCTCTGCAGAAGAAAGCAAAACATTCGGTGCAAAATGTACTCTAAGGTTGAAAGAGTTATCCTGAGATTAATAGCAGGGCGAGAGATACAGAATGGGTTGAGCAGTATTGGTAAGCATCGATCATTTCTGCATTCAAATATTTTTCTGCTAGAAGAGTTAAAGAAACCACTCAGTGCTTCTGAACGTGCAGGTGGCAAATGGAAGTGCATTTGTGCAAATGTTTTCTTGCCAGGTCCTGAGGCTGCATGAATGTATCTGGAATTGCATTTCCAGTACAGAGCAGCTTGACTGTTACAGGTGGTGATTCCTTGAATCTACTTACTGCCTTCCTTTCATTGGGAGGATGTGTGCGCAGGCAAGGTCTTTAGATTCTCTTCTGTTCCCCTCCAGCTCCGCAGCTAGTGTAAATCAGTGGAGCTTCATTGACATCCACAGAATTGAGCAGGTTTTCGCTCGTGAGGAATCAGGCAGTGAGAGTGCAGGGGCTATATCCCCTCCATATCGTGTCAGTCTGAGTTACTTCCAGACACATCTTACTCCTTTGCCCACAAATCTCCGACCGCTCCCTCCACCTAGAGGTTTTCCTTTCCCACTTCTCTCTTCTGAAACTCTGAGCCCCGCCCTGTAATTCCCTGTCACACCCACTAATTTAATCTCCTGATTTAGAAAGGGCTCCGTAAATCATGGACGGAGAACATTCAGCACAAACAGAGCTTTGTGCCGTGGGAAACGTTTCTGTCGAGAGAGCACTGCCATTGCAAACCACTTGAGAAAGAACAACCCTGACAGAGAATGGACTGAAATCCTTTCCTGCAGCCCTGCAATGGGATTAGAGAAATAACAGCAAGATGCTTACGCAAAGCGCTCTTGTGATCAGCAAGGAAAGGAAAGCCAGAAATGAAGCCCAGCCATGAAGTTAGCTCTCAATAATAAGAACAAGACTTACCAAGTCACCAACAGGAGCAAATGAAGAAGCCGAGTGGATTGAGGAGCACTGGGTCACGAGCCTTTTTATACGGTTTCCGTGGCCTGCTCCACGGAAATGAGGCACCCCACAGGTATGTCTCGCTCGAATCACACAGCCTTCAATTGCTCATTTGCATCACTAATGTTGCTAATTATTTTCAATAATTATTTTAAGCGGATGCATGTTACGTATTAGAGGAAACGCTGTTTGGAAGTTCTCTGCCTGATCCACATACTCTACCTTAGAAAAAGGCAATTCAATTAACACCAGGATTCTTTGCTTTTCCATAAATTCCTTTTTCAGACTGTCTTGCATCTTCCTCTGAGGCATCTGGTTCTGGTTGCTCTTGGAGACAGGACACTGGATGGGATGGATCTTTGCTCTGAGCCATTATGGGTACTTCTTTATTCCTGCTAATGTACAACTTCCCTCCATGATATACCACCCATGCTGCTATAGACACACAGGTGACCTTGGATTCATGGATTCCCCGGTATTTTTAGCAGAAGGACACTTCCAATCCAGCCCACCCTGTTAATTCTGCTAGAATAAATATTTGTCAGGTGATTCCTAATGACATGGTGTTTGGCTCATTATTATCCGACATTGTGTCTTCACTTAGGGGTGGCTTCTTGCCATTTTGCTCTCAAATTTTCTTTCAGTTCTTGTATTTTCTAATACAGATGGCAAGCTGCTGTGGCAGGGTCCATCCTGCTGTATATGGGATGCCAGCGCCCCCAGAGGGGAAAGCAATCTCCTGTCCATGTCCATTATATTACAAAAAAATGGTAGACGATTTTTTTTATTTCATGATTTAAATGACTGAATCTCCTAGAAAAAGAACAGGAGAACGTGTGGCACCTTAGAGATTAACAAATTTATTTGAGCATAAGCTTTTGCGGGAAGTGGGCTGTAGCTCACGACAGCTTATGCTCAAATCAATTTGTTAGGCTCAAAGGTGCCACAAGTACTCCTGTTCTTTTTGCAGATACAGACTAATACGGCTGCTACTGTGAAACCTGTACCTCCTAGAGGCCCCCACTACGAGAGCGAACTTATTGCTAGGTGCTGTACAAACACATGGCACCTGCCCCAAAGATTTCCATCTAGACAGATAAAAGGCTGGAGGGGAAAGAGGCGTAGGGAGGTGAAGTGACTTGTCCAAGATCACACAGGTGGGCAGAGGCAGGGATATAGTCCAGTTCTCCTGACTCCCCATGCAATGCCGTATCCAGGAGATCCCTCTGCCTCCTGTAAGGTATTTAATTATTGTGACTCACTAGGGGACAGATTCCTTTACTAGAAGAATCCAGAGATATTTTCCAGCCCTTACCTCTTCCAGGGAGGAACTCGTTCTTGGAACCCTGTGGCCCAGCTGGTGAGAAAAACACACGGGAATTCCAAAGAGGAAGATACACCCTGTCTCATCAGCGTCAGAGGCTGAGTCACAGGGTATTGAATCAGCTGCTGCCCTCTGAACCCACAGGAGAATCACACCCCCTCAGGGCCCTGCAGCATGAGATTCCACAGTGCCCGTTAATTGACTAAGCAGGAATAGCAAGTGACACCAAAGAAAGGGTCTGCAAGATGCCCTAGGATGGGCTCTTAATGACCCACAAGTGTTGGCTTTAAGGAGGAAAAGGGAATATGATCTTCCTGATACCTGCATAGAAAGCTCCTCATTTTCTGACTAAAATACATTAAAACTTTCAACCCTTGTATTTTTCTTCACAACAGTCACTGCCCTGTGTACACAGGATAAGCCGGGTGTCTTTCCCTGCCCATATTAGCATAATTACAAGTCCACACTCATGTTGATGGCCTCTTAGATCTGTAAATGTTTTGATGGAATGGAGATGGACAGGAGATAGTTCTCACCCTTGGGGGCACTGGCATCTCATACGTATAAAGACGCACCTCCATCACAAGAGTTTACAATCTATATTAGAAAATATTAGAATTAGGATGAAGTTTCAGTGCAAAATAGCAAGAAGGCAACACAAGGTGAAGACACAATGTCACATAACAAAGTTCCAAGCTTCTTCTCAGGAAACACCTGACCAATATTCCTTCGAGCAGGAATAACAGGGGCGAGTGGGCTGCATTTCGAGTGTCCTACTGCTAAAACTACCAAAGAATCCATGAGCCCAGCATCAGTTCTGAGCCCATAGAGACATGCGTGGTGTATCATGGACGGGAGATGTACATTAGCAGGAACAGAGGAATACCCCTAGTGGATCAGCTCAGAGATCCATCCAGCCCACTATCTTCTCTCTGCAAGTGAGCAGTACCAGATGCCTCAGAGGAAGATGCAAAAGCCTGCAGAAGGAAGGAATGGAAATCCATAAAGACCATTTTTAAGCGAACAATGCCGTTGTTTATTGAATTGTATTTCTAATATGAATTTTGTAGGTCAGGCGCTTCCTCAAAGATGACACGTGTGTCCACTTAAACTAATTATTAAAAATAATGATGCAAACAAATAGTTGAAGGATGTTTAATTGGAGCAAGTTACTTTATGCAAATCGTATATGCATACCTCTAGGATCTCTCGTTTCCGGATGCCAGGCCATGGAAACCATATAAAAAGGCTCGCATCACAATGCTTCTCAACCGACTCGAAATCTTTACTAGCTCCTGAATTGGTGAATTGGGTAAGTCTCCTTCTGATGATTGGGAGCTAACTTTAAGGTTCGGCTTAATTTTTGGCTTTCCTGTCCTTGCTGCTCAGAAGAATGTTTTGCTAAACTATCTTGTGGCTATTTCACGAATCCCATTGCAGGCCATGGGAATGGGATATCAGTCCATCCTCCCTCTTGTTTATTCTTTTTGAAGTGGTTTGCCATGGCCATGCTCTCTCTGGAGAAGTTTTCCTCGTGCACCAGCCTCTGATTCTGCTGAATGTTCCGGTGCGTGATGCTCAGGAGAAGATGATGCTGTTTGCCTTCATTTTGCAAACCCTGAAATCTCCTTTGTCTTTCAGTTTTGCCCGCTAACCAGGAAGATGGTTTACCAGCAGCAATGCAAACAGACCTGCCTGCCTCCTCCTTGCTGTGTGACCAAGTGCACTACCAAGTGCCTGGATCCCTGCTGCAAAGTCTGTGTGACCAAGTGTGTGAAAAAATGCATGGATCCTTGCTGTAAAGTCTGCGTGAAGAAGTGCACTACATGCGTGCATCCATGCCCGTGCCCATGCCCTCAAAAGTGCCCTCCATGTCCTCCGTGCTTTCCAAAATGCCCACCTGTGGAGCACTGCTGCAAAGAAAAGAAGTTCTGGTAGAGCCCATGGAACCACCGACGACTATGGAATGAAAATGAATTACAGCCCCTCGCACAATAGCTCTCTCCCCGCTCCGCTGGTCTGGCATTCCCCTTGCAGTGGGACGTGTTTCTGGGAACGTTTCCAGTCTCTGTCTGCATACTGCGCACTGTTCTCTCTCTCCTATCGAGAGGTCAATGCCTTCCCTTGTAACGAGTAACTGACCGTCTTTGTGCCCCTGGGATATCAGCTGTTCCTGGGGGAGATCCTGTAAAGTTTGTGCTGTAGGCTCTTTCCTGTGGGAGATTTTCCCCCTTGTTCTCTTTTCCCATCCGTCTTTTAATGTAGAGCAATAAAAGCTACGATTCATGACATCGTCGGCCTCCTGGTGTTTCATTCTCTTCAGCACTCACAAGCGCTCAGAGCCAGATTCTCCTTCTTTGGGTTTCCTTTTAAAAAGACCCTTCCCGAGGAAGTGGTGGCTGGTGCCCAGAAGAAGTCATGGGGACAGAGGGAGCAAGGAGGAGCGGAGGCAGCTGGGTACAGGGGAGACAGGCCAGTTCTCTGCCTCTGTGGGACTGAAACAGTCAGACAGCAGCAGCCTGTGTGCCCTGCTCAGCGCCTCCCCCGTCTGCTGTCTGTTGTGTGTGTGCGACAGGGCCTGAATTTCCAGGGGGTATCCAGGTGCGCTGCACCAGTGGGGGCCGGACCAGCTCAGCTCTCAGAGGGCTGCAAAACAATTTCGTTTTTATTCAATTCAAAGTTCATCAGAATGAATCACTTTTGTGAATCTCATGATTTTGGGGGCCCCACTGCTGCCTTTTTAACACTTTGGCCTGAAAGTTCTGCTGATGCCCACAAACTGGCACCCTAATTTTCTGCCATAGTCAACTCCTGCCACCAGCTACCCGCCCTGCGCTGTAACTTCCCAATATGTCCAAATCTGAAAGGTGCACAAGGCTTGGAGTGACAGGTGTCCTGAGTTTCTCGGGACTGTCCCAGTTATTAGGGGCCTTGTCTTCTGTAGGACCCTATTCCCCCCTTCTTCATCCTCCCACGCCCCCATCCAGATTTTTCACCCTTGCTATATAGTCAAACTGGTAAGACTCCAGTTTTCTGAGTATTGCTCTTTCAGCACATTGGATGGAGCTGTGAAAATCAGGACAGATCCAGGTGTTCAGACCATAAGAACGGCCACACTGGGTCAGACCAACGGTCCATCTAGCCCAGTGTCCTGCCTTCCGACAGTGGCCAATGCCAGGTGCCCCGGAGGGAATGAACAGAACAGGGAATCATCAAGTGATCCATGCCGTGGAGGCATGTCCTCTGGAATGGTGGCCGAAGCCTGAAGGGAGTGGGACACGTGACACCCTAGCGCATCTGGCAGGCAAATAGGCCGCGACGTCAGCCACAAGAGTCCCATGCGAACACCTGTTCCCACCCCGCAGGCGACACTGCGAAGAAGCAGCAGGCAGCACCTTGTTGCTCGGTTTGTACATTCACCGAGCAGAATGGGGTGCTAGGTGCGATGACAATTGTCATCTTTGGCCATCCATTTAGAGTGTTCCCATCCACCGCTGGCTACAGCCTGATGGCCAAATTCATCTCTGGAGCAACTCCCTTGATTCCAATGTCAGACTGGGCCAGGAAAACGAGATGTATTGCCCGGTGACATTCAAGTGACTCAACAGGCCGAACTAGCATAAAATAGGGCTGTTGTATTTTATTTATTAAATCCTTTTCTTTGGAAGGAGCAATAAGACTGAGCTCCGCAGGCAATGCCCCATATTCGTTTTTATGCCTTGCCCATGGAGTACAGTGTTTGAAGGGATGAACCATGAGTCCGTCACTGGGAACCTGCATCAGAAAAATGACAATGAGGGGCATGTACTGATGCAACATCCCCACAACAGGTCTGCAACGGTTTTTCATCGTGGGACGTCAGGCTTATAACTCAGACCTCAGCCACCTGAGCTAAGTGGTAACACCGTTACCTAGAGTAGCCTGTCACCTTGAAATTCCATTTTCTGTTGAGTAGCCACTAGAGAGAGATACAACCCACCCAGGACTGTGACAATTGTGAGAGGAGAGCGACACGGGATCACTGGTCAACTTGGCCTCGAACAATTAATCAGGAAAACACAAGGTCTAAAGTACTTTAGTTCTGGCACTTCCTCCATAACAGTGATTCTCAACATCACACTCACTATTAATATTTTATGCCTTCTTTCCAGGCTGAATTTTTCTAGCTTCAGCTTCCAGCCATTGTACATATTAGACCTTTCCCTGCTAGACTGAAGAGCCCGTTATTCAATATTTGTTCCCCAGGCAGATACTTGTACACTGTAATCAAGTCATGCCTTAACCGTCTCTTTGTTAAGTTAAATAGAGTCAAGGAGCTCAAGCTATCAGTGTAAGGCAGGTTTTCTAATCTTTTAATCATTCTTGTGAGTCTTCTCTGAATCCTCTCCAATTTATCCACAGCCTACTTGAATTGTAGGCACCAGAACTGGCCACAGGATTCCAGCAGCAGATCTCATCAGTATCAAATACAGAGGTAAGATAACCTCTCTCCACAAACCTGAGATTCCCCTGTTTATGCAGCCCAGGATCGTGTTAGCTCTTGGGGCCACAGCGCTCATATTCCGCTGATTATCTACCATGACCCCCAAATCTCTTTCACCGTGCACGACCTGCAATAAATGACATTGTCCAATGGGTTTGTACTGTAAAGCATGATATTTAGTAGCACGGCTTCCCAGGATGGAGTCTCCCATCCTGTAAGTATGGCCTGCTTTCTTTCTTCCGACACTTCACTCTCAGCAAGTTCCACTAATTAACATGCAAAAGGCAGGGGCTGAAAAACATCCTTGAATGCCTCTTATTGATCACAGGTGGGTGGGATTTGGTTTTTGGTGCCATCAGACAGATAGCACCTCCAGGAGCACAGCACACCCCCTAGTGCCGTACTAGTGCATTTGTTCTCCGTTGAGCCAGAGACACGTCACCCTTCCCATCCCTCCTGGTTAAAGCTTAGGTGCAAGTCTCTCTGCTGTTGCTAAGCATTGCCTTTTTAATGGCAGGTTCTCTTCTAGTCCCCATGATGCTCCCCAGGGCCATTATTCTGGTGTAGTCACACCAAATTGTCAAAAGCAAATGAGGCTTGAACTTTTGCTATCCACCCCCGACGCCACACGTTCTCGACATATGACTTACAATCATAGAACCCTAGGGTTCAAATGCACCATAAGGGTCATCTAGTCTAACCCCCTGCAAGGTGCAGGATAAGTGGTTTCTAAACCATCCAAGGCAGATGGCTCTGCAGCCTCCTTTTGGAAACTTCCACTGAAGAACCTTCTACGACCTCCCGAGGCAACCTGTACGATTGCCTCCTCTTCGTTCATTTAGCAAGTTTGTCCTGAGATTTACCCGAAATCTGCTCTGCTGTAGTTTGAACCCATTGCCTCTTGTCCTGCCCTCCGTGGCAAAACACAACAACTTTTCTCCATCTTCTCTACAACAGCCTTTCAAGTAGCTGAACACCGCTATCATATCCCGCCTTCATCTCCTCTTTAGCAAACTAAACATACCCTGTTCCTTCAGCCTTTGCTCCTGCGGCTTCCATTCCATCCCTCTGATCATCTTTGTCACTCGCCTCTGGATCCTTTCCCGTTTCTCTACATCCTTTCTATACTGGCCTCAGCGCTGAGTAACTGCTCCCTGCCTTCCAGACAGTCTTCTGCAACATGCTCCTGAACCCTCTTTCCCTACATTCCTGTCAGTTCTCCTCATACCTCAATAGCCTCCCCAACTCCCACCAATCCACTTCTGTCTCTCTGCTCCCTCTACATACAACATGCTGCTTAGGACCTCAGCATGTTTGGATGCGGCAGCAAGGGGCACAGTATTAGAACCCGGAAACACCAGGAGGCAGACGATGCCAGGAATCACAAATTTTATTGTAGCACGTCTCCATTAAAAGACATGATGGGATAAGAGAACAAAGGGGGAAAATCTCCCACAGGAAAAAGAGTCAAAAGCACAAGTGTTACAGGATCTCTCCCAGGAACAGCTGACATCCCAGGGGCACAAAGACTCGTTACAAGGGGAGGCATTGACCTCTGGAGAGGAAAAGCAGAAACAGTGCACAGTGTGCGGACAGAGACTGGAAACATTCCTACAAACACATCCCACTGCGAGGGGAATGCCAGACCAGCGGAGCGAGGAGAGAGCTTCTGCGCGAGGGGCTGTAATTCATTCTCATTCTGTAGATGTCGGAGGTTCCACGGGCCCTACCAGAACTTCTTTTCTTTGCAGCAGTGCTGCACGGGGGGGCATTTTTCAGGGCACGGAATGCACTTTTGAGGGCACGGAATGCACTTTTCAGGGCACGGAATGCACTTTTGAGGGCACGGAATGCACTTTTCAGGGCACGGAATGCACTTTTCAGGGCACGGGCATGGACATGGATGCACGCATGTAGTGCACTTCTTCACGCAGACTTTACAGCAAGGATCCACGCATTTTGTCACGCACTTGGTCACACAGACTTTGCAGCAGGGATCCAGGCATTTGGTAGTGCACTTGGTCACACAGCAAGGAGGAGGCAGGCAGGTCTGTTTGCATTGCTGCTGGTAAACCATCTTCCTGGACGTGGGCAAAACTGAAAGACAAAGGAGGCTTCAAGGTTTGCAAAATCAAGACAAACAGCATCATTTTCTCATTAGCCTCATGCACCAGAACATTCAGCAGAATCAGAGCCTGGTGCACTGGGAACACTTCTCCAGAGAGAGCATTGCCATTGCAAACCACTTCAGAAAGAACAAACATGGGGGAGGATGGACTGAAATCCCATTCTAAAGGTCTGCAATGGGATTCGTGAAATAACTTCAAGATACTTAAGCAAAACACTCTTCTGACCAGTAATATATCTCTGCAGAAGAAAGCAAAACATTCGGTGCAAAATGTACTCTAAGGTTGAAAGAGTTATCCTGAGATTAATGGCAGGGCGAGAGATACAGAATGGGTTGAGCAGTATTGGTAACCATCGATCATTTCTGCATTCAAATATTTTTCTGCTAGAAGAGTTAAAGAAACCACTCAGTGCTTCTGAACGTGCAGGTGGCAAATGGAAGTGTGTTTGTGCAAATGTTTTCTTCCCAGGTCCTGAGGCTGCATGAATGTATCTGGAGTTGCATTTCCAGTACAGACTAGCTTGACTGTTATGGGTGGTGATTCCTTGAATCTACTTACTGCCTTCCTTTCATTGGGAGGATGTGTGCGCAGGCAAGGTCTTTAGATTCTCTTCTGTTCCCCTCCAGCTCCGCAGCTAGTGTAAATCAGTGGAGCTCCATTGACATCCACAGAATTGAGCAGGTTTTCGCTCGTGAGGAATCAGGCAGTGAGAGTGCAGGGGCTATATCCCCTCCATATCCTGTCAGTCTGAGTTACTTCCAGACACATCTTACTCCTTTGCCCTCAAATCTCCGACCGCTCCCTCCACCTAGAGGTTTCCCTTTCCCACTTCTCTCTTCTGAAACTCTGAGCCCCGCCCTGTAATTCCCTGTCACACCCACTAATTTAATCTCCTGATTTAGAAAGGGCTCCGTAAATCATGGACGGAGAACATTCAGCACAAACAGAGCTTTGTGCCGTGGGAAACATTTCTGTCGAGAGAGCATTGCCATTGCAAACCACTTGAGAAAGAACAACCCTGACAGAGAATGGACTGAAATCCCTTCCTGCAGCCCTGCAATGGGATTAGAGAAATAACAGCAAGATACTTACGCAAAGCGCTCTTGTGATCAGCAAGGAAAGGAAAGCCAGAAATGAAGCCCAGCCATGAAGTTAGCTCTCAATAATAAGAACAAGACTTACCAAGTCACCAACAGGAGCAAATGAAGAAGCCGAGTGGATTGAGGAGCACTGGGACACGAGCCTTTTTATACGGTTTCCGTGGCCTGCTCCACGGAAATGAGGCACCCCACAGGTATGTCTCGCTCGAATCACACAGCCTTCAATTGCTCATTTGCATCACTAATGTTGCTAATTATTTTAAATAATTATTTTAAGCGGATGCACGTTACATATTAGAGGAAATGCTGTTTGGAAGTTCTCTGCCTGATCCACATACTCTACCTTAGAAAAAGGCAATTCAATTAACACCAGGATTCTTTGCTTTTCCATAAATTCCTTCTTCAGACTGTCTTGCATCTTCCTCTGAGGCATCTGGTTCTGGTTGCTCTTGGAGACAGGACACTGGATGGGATGGATCTTTGCTCTGAGCCATTATGGGTATTTCTTCATTCCTGCTAATGTACAGCTTCCCTCCATGATATACCACCCATGCTGCTATAGACACAGAGGTGACCTTGGATTCATGGATTCCCCGGTATTTTTAGCAGAAGGACACTTCCAATCCAGCCCACCCTGTTAATTCTGCTAGAATAAATGTTTGTCAAAAGATTCCTACTGATATGGTGTTTGGCTCATTATTACCTGACATTGTGTCTTCACTTAGGGGTGGCTTCTTGCCATTATGTGCTAAAATTTCATTCGAGTTCTTGTATTTTCTAATACAGATGGCAAGCTGCTGTGGCAGGGTCCATCTTGATTTATATGGGATGCCAGCGCCCCCAGAGGGGAAAGCAATCTCCTGTCCATGTCCATTACATTACAAAAGAGTGGTAGACGATTTTTTTTATTTCATGATTTAAATGACTGAACCTCCTAGAAAAAAAAAAACAGGAGAACGTGTGGCACCTTAGAGATTAACAAATTTATTTGAGCATAAGCTTTTGTGGGAAGTGGGCTGTAGCTCACGACAGCTTATGCTCAAATCAATTTGTTAGGCTCAAAGGTGCCACAAGTACTCCTGTTCTTTTTGCAGATACAGACTAATACGGCTGCTACTGTGAAACCTGTACCTCCTAGAGGCCCCCACTACGAGAGCGAACTTATTGCTAGGTGCTGTACAAACACATGGCACCTGCCCCAAAGATTTCCATCTAGACAGATAAAAGGCTGGAGGGGAAAGAGGCGTAGGGAGGTGAAGTGACTTGTCCAAGATCACACAGGTGGGCAGAGGCAGGGATATAGTCCAGTTCTCCTGACTCCCCGTGCAATGCCGTATCCAGGAGATCCCTCTGCCTCCTGTAAGGATTTAATTATTGTGACTCACTAGGGGACAGATTCCTTTACAAGAAGAATCCAGAGATATTTTCCAGCCCTTACCTCTTCCAGGGGGGACCTGGTTCTTGGAACCCTGTGGCCCAGCTGATGAGAACAACACACGGGAATTCCAAAGAGGAAGATACACCCGTCTCGTCAGCGTCAGAGGCTGAGTCACAGGGTATTGAATCAGCTGCTGCCCTCTGAACCCACAGGAGAATCACACCCCCTCAGGGCCTTGCAGCATGAGACTCCACAGTGCCCGTTAATTGACTAAGCAGGAATAGCAAGTGGCACCAAAGAAAGGGTCTGCAAGATGCCCTAGGATGGGCTCTTAATGACCCACAAGTGTTGGCTTTAAGGAGGAAAAGGGAACATGATCTTCCTGATACCTGCATAGAAAGCTCCTCATTTTCTGACTAAAATACATTAAAACTTTCAACCCTTGAATTTTTACTCACAACAGTCACTGCCCTGCGAACACAGGATAAGCCGGGTGTCTTTCCCTGCCCATATTAGCATAATTACAAGTCCACACTCACGTTGATGGCCTCTTAGATCTGTAAATGTTTTGATGGAATGGAGATGGACAGGAGATAGTTCTCACCCTTGGGGGCACTGGCATCTCATACGTATAAAGACGCACCTCCATCACAAGAGTTTACAATCTATATTAGAAAATATTAGAATTAGGATGAAGTTTCAGTGCAAAATAGCAAGAAGGCAACACGAGGTGAAGACACTAGGTCACAGAACAAAGATCCAAGCTCCTTATGAGGAGAAACATGACCAATATTCATTCGAGCAGGAATAACAGGGGCGAGTGGGCTGCATTTGGAGTGTCCTACTGCTAAAACTACCAAGGAATCCATGAGCCCAGCATCAGCTCTGTGCCCATAGAGACATGCGTGGTGTACCATGGATGGGAGATGTACATTAGCAGGAACAGAGGAATACCCCTAGTGGATCAGCTCAGAGATCCATCCAGGCCACTAGCTTCTCTCTGCAAGTGAGCAGTACCAGATGCCTCAGAGGAAGATGCAAAAGCCTGCAGCAGGAAGAAATGGAAAACCATAAAGATCACACCACATTTGTTTATTGAATTATATTTTCGAATATGAATTTTGGATGTCAGGCATCTCCTTAAAGATGACACGTGTGTCCACTTCAACTAATTATTAAAAATAATGATGCAAACAAATAGTTGAAGGATGTTTAATTGGAGCAAGTTACTTTATGCAAATCATATTTGAATACCTCGAGGATCTCTCATTTCCGGATACCAGGCCATGGAAACCCTATAAAAAGGTTCTCATCACAATGCTCCTCAAACGACTCGACATCTTCATTAGTTCCTGCAGGTGAATTGGGTAAGTCTCCTTCTGATGATTGGGAGCTAACTTCATCGCTGGGCTTAATTTTTCTCTTTCCTTTTTCTTGCTGCTCACAACTTAACTACCTAGTGGCTATTTCACTAATCCCATTGCAGGCCATGGGAATGGGATTTCAGCCCATCCTCCCTCCTCTTTATTCTTTCTGAAGTGGTTTGCCATGGCCATGTTCTCTCTGGAGAAATGTTCCTCGTGCACCAGCCTCTGATTCTGCTGAATGTTCCGGTGCATGATGCTCAGGAGAAGATGATGCTGTTTGCCTTGATTTTGCAAACCCTGAAATCTCCTTTCTCTTTCAGTTTTGCCCACTAACCAGGAAGATGGTTTACCAGCAGCAATGCAAACAGACCTGCCTGCCTCCTCCTTGCTGTGTGACCAAGTGCACTACCAAGTGCCTGGATCCCTGCTGCAAAGTCTGTGTGACCAAGTGTGTGAAAAAATGCGTGGATCCTTGCTGTAAAGTCTGCATAAAGAAGTGCACTACATGCCTGCATCCATGTCCGTGCCCGTGCCCTCAAAAGTGTCCTCCATGTCCTCCATGCCTTCCAAAATGCCCACCTGTGGAGCACTGCTGCAAAGAAAAGAAGTTCTGGTAGAGCCCATGGAACCACCGACGACTATGGAATGAAAATGAATTACAGCCCCTCACGCAGTAGCTCTCTCCTCGCTCCGCTGGTCTGCCATTCCCCTTGCAGTGGGACGTGTTTCTGGGAACGTTTCCAGTCTCTGTCCGCATACTGCGCACTGTTCTGTCTCTGTTATCGAGAGGTCAATGCCTTCCCTTGTAACGAGTAACTGACCGTCTTTGTGCCCTGGGATATCAGCTGTTCCTGGGGGAGATCCTGTAAGATTTGTGCTGTAGACACTTTCCTGTTGGAGATTTTCCCCCTTGTTCTCTTTTCCCATCCGTCTTTTAATGTAGAGCAATAAAAGCACCGATTCATGACATTGTCGGCCTCCTGGTGTTTCATTCTCTTCAGCACTCACAAGCGCTCAGAGCCAGATTCTCCTTCTTTGGGTTTCCTTTTAAAAAGACCCTTCCCGAGGAAGTGGTGGCTGGTGCCCAGAAGAAGTCATGGGGTCAGAGGGAGCAAGGAGGAGCGGAGGCATCTGGGTACAGGGGAGACAGGCCGGTTCTCTGCCTCTGTGGGACTGAAACAGTCAGACAGCAGCAGCCTGTGTGCCCTGCTCAGCGCCTCCCCCGTCTGCTGTCTGTTGTGTATGTGCGACAGGGCCTGAATTCCCAGGGGGTATCCAGGTGCGCTGCACCAGTGGGGGCCGGACCAGCTCAGCTCTCAGAGGGGTTCTGCCTTCTGCAGCAGCTGGGCCGCAAAACAATTTCGTTTTTTTTAATTCTCATGATTTTGGCGTCCCACTGATGCCTTTTTAGCACTTCGGCCTGACAATCCTGCCGATGCCCACAAGCTGGTATCCTAATATTCTGCCATATTCAACTACTGCCACCAGCTACCCGCCTTGCGCTGCAACTTCCCAATATGCCCACATCTGAAGGGTGCGTACAGCTTAGCGTGACCAGATGCCCTGATTTCATCGGGACTGTCCTGATTCTTTGGGGATTTGACTGACATGCGACCCTAACAACTAATCAGTATGTCAAGAGAAAGGACATACATACATACGAACTCTAAAAACTAGTCAATATGTCAAGAGAAAGGACTGTGTGGTACCCCCGAGCTCTGATTCAGCTGGGAAAGGACCTGCTGCAAAAGCCACCATGCCGGGCGGGGCAAAGCTTTGAAATGAGGCCTTGTTAAGTTAGCCAGCCCCGCCTCCAATTCAGTTTTTATTTTTGTGGGTACTAAATAGAGCTCACAGGAGCTTGGCCGTGCTAGAGCATCAATGTCCGGTTGAGCAAAAGAAGAATCCGTGACGAGAAAAGATCTTGATTTTCCACAGTATTCGCACCCCCTTCAGTCAGGGATGACTGATGCTACTGGACCACTAATGATGCTCCTTGGCCTTACCTCTATTCCAGGATTATGCCCCAGATTCTATCACCTTCAGGAGAAGGGACTGTGTCCTGTTGCATGTCTGCTCAGCCCTTGACGCAATGTGGCCCCAGTCTCAGGGGGGGCCTCGAGGAGCTTATAAAATATGAAGTAATAATAATAGCTCTCCTGTACTTCACCAGCACTGACACACCCTTAGATGAAAGGCTGGCAAAGAGCTGGGAAGGCTTGGCTGATGCGGGTTGAATTATTTTTGGCACCCAGAGAACTAGCTATAAAATCCCTCTTAGTAGCTGTTCTCTACCTGCTTTACCTGTACAGGGTTAAAAGTCTCACTGTGATTCATAGGGAAAAGGAAGTGAGTGGGGGCTGAAAGGGCTGAGGATACCCCACAGGAAGGAATTCCGAAGGGCACATTCCTGGGTCCTTTATATGGTTTCCATGGCCTGGTTTCTGGAAACGAGATATCCTAGAGGTATGCAAATATTATTTTAATAAACGAACTCGATCCAATTATCCATCCTTCAACTACTTGTTTGCATCATTATTTTTAATGATCATTTTAAGTGGACACACGCGACATGTTTGAGGAAACACTGGTTTTAAGTTCTAACGCCTGACCTACATAATTCATATTAGAAAATACAATTCAATACACAACTGCATTGTTTGCTTAAAAATGGTCTTTATGGATTTCCATTCCTTCCTTCCGCAGGATCTTGCATCTTCCTCTGAGGCATCTGGTCCTGCTCACGGACAGAGAGATATTGGCCTGGATGGATCTCTGAGCTGATCCACTAGGGGTATTTCTCTGTTCCTGCTAATGTACATCTCCCGTCCATGATACACCACGCATGTCTCTATGGGAACAGAGCTGCCGCTGGGCTTATGGATTCCTTGGTATTTTTAGCAGTAGGACACTCCAAATGCAGCCCACTCGCCGCTGTTACTCCTGCTAGAATGAATATTGGTCAGGTGTCTCCTCATAAGGAGCTTGGGTCTTTGTTATATGACATGGTGTGTTCACCTCGTGGTGCCCTCTTGACATTTTCCACTGAAACTTTGTCCTAATTCTAACATTTTTTAATATAGATTGTAAACTCTTGTGATGGAGGTGCTCCTGTGGCTTCCATTCCATCCCTCTGATCATCTTTGTCGCTCGCCTCTGGATCCTTTCCCGTTTCTCTACATCCTTTCTATACTGTCCTCAGCGCTGAGTAACTGCTCCCTGCCTTCCAGACAGTCTTCTGCAACTTGCTCCTGAAACCCCTTTCCCTACATTCCTGTCAATTTTCCTCACACTTCAATAGCCTCCCCAACTCCCACCAATCCACTTCTGTCTCTCTGCTCTCTCTACATACAACATGCTGCTTAGGACCTCAGCATGTTTGGATACGGCAGCAAGGGGCACAGTATTAGAACCTTTCAGAGTAACAGCCGTGTTAGTCTGTATTCGCAAAAAGAAAAGGAGTACTTGTGGCACCTTAGAGACTAACCAATTTATTTGAGCATAACTTTTCGTGAGCTACAGCTCACTTCATCGGATGCATACTGTGGAAAGTGTAGAAGATCTTTTTATATACACACAAAGTATTAGAGCCTGGATATGATAGATTAGATCCTATTTCCTCACAGCCCCCTATTCCCTCGCAGGCTCTCAACGCTCTGAAAGACCCGTGTTACTGAAGATCTCTTCCGGGGATATCTGAGGAAGCAGAGTGTGCCACAGGGTAAGGTGTGAGATTCAGGGGTAAATGTGGAAGCCTCCACTGGGGTCTGGTGCATATGTCCATCCATAGGAGCAAAGCTTTTTGAGTTCTTTGGAATGTGGGCTTCAGATCATCCAAACCTGCCCTCTCTTTAGACCACTAATGTTTGTTATTGCTGTGGGCACTAAGTGGCTACCCAAGAAAAATGTCACGTCACAGCATAGAGACCATCCATAGCACAGACTTGGAGCTGTGGTAGGGGGTGGTGTGGCCTAGTGGATAAACCCTTGACAGGCAGACAGAGGAGCTGGGTTCACTGCTAGCTCCATCACACACCTGCATGGTGAGTCCATCCCCTCCTCATTTTCAGTCTGTTTAGATGGCCAGCTCTTCAGGGGAAGGGACTGTGACCTGCTGCGTGTTTGCTCAGCACCTGACGCACGTGGCCCCGGTCTCGGGGGGGCCTCGAGGAGCTAATGAAATAGGAAGTAATAATAATAGCTCTCCTGTACTTCACCAGCACTGACACAGCCTTAGATGAAAGGCTGGCAAAGAGCTGGGAGGGCTTGGCTGATGTGGGTTGAATTTTTTGTGGCACCCAGAGAACACTGCAGTTTAAGAAATGCTCCAATGGTTGTCAAGGTTCCTTCCCCACTCTGAACTCTACGGTAGAGATGTGAGGATCTGCATGAAAACCTTCTAAGCTTACTCTTACCAGCATAGGTTAAAACTTCCCCAAGGTACAAACTATTTTACCCTTTGCACTTGGACTTCCACTGCCACCACCAAACGTTTATCTGGGTTTATTTATTAGGAAAGCGTTGTTTGGAAATGTCTTTCCCCCCAAAATCCTCCCAACCCTTGCACCCCACTTCCTGGGGAAGCTTTGCTAAAAATCATCACCAATTTGCACAGGTAAACACAAACCCAAACCCTTGGGTCTTAAGAACAATGAAAAAGCATTCAGTTTCTGAAAAGAAGGATTTTCAGAGAAGTAAAAAAGAATCACCTCTGTAAAATCAGGATGGTAAATACCTTACAGGGTAATTAGATTCAAAACATAGAGAATCCCTCTAGGCAAAACCTTAAGTTACAAAAAGAGACACAGACAGGAATATTCATTCTATTCAGCACAGCTTAATTTCTAAGCCATTTAAAGGAATCATAAACTAACGCATCTCTAGCTAGATTACTTACTAAATTCTAAGACTCCATTCCTGTTCTGTCCCCGGCAAAAGCATCACACAGAAAAACACAGACCCTTTGTTTTTCTCCCTCCTCCCAGCTTTTGAAAGTATCTTCTCTCCTCATTGGTCATTTTGGTCAGGTACCAGCGAGGTTATCCTAGCCTCTTAACCCTTTACAGGTGAAAGGGTTTTTCCTCTGGCCAGGAGGAAATTTAAAGGGGATTACCCTTCCCCTTATATTTATGACAATGGTCTTTTCTCCTTTCTTTCTTTTTAGGTTTGTGGGTTTCTACGAAGTCACCCAAGCTTATCTCGGAATTTTTCTTTCCCCTCTTTTCATGCTACCTGGGTCTTTTAAAGCAAAACACAAGAGAGCTTGAAATGGGTGAGACAGGAGCCAAGCAGTGATTAAAGGGACAAAGAGAGGGCAAACACCAGGAGGCAGATGATTCCAGGAAGAGCAAGTTACATTTCAACGCAACAATAATTTGAGGTTGGATGGAAGCTGGGGAATGAAATTCTTCCAGTGCTGAAGACGTGACGGTGGAATTGTACAGAGTGAGTGTCTTGGATGTGAGCAATATCTGAGGGGTGACTACGCAGTCAGTTACATCCTACATGGGAAGGTCCTGATCCCATAAGAGAATTAACAGTCTGTGAAAGAATAAACCTCTGGAACCATCAGTGAAATAAGGAACAAAGCTCAGGAGAACATGAGCTAAGCAAGAGGAGCAGAAATAACTTGCAAAGGGATGTGAGATGTGTGAATTTTTGACAGGGAGGTTGCTTAACCATTGGAAAAACATTGCAAGGGAAGGGGGAGGATCCTCCATCACTAAAAGTCTTCAGATCAAGATCTTTCTGGCAGAGACGCCTTAGAGAATCACAAGATATGGGGTATAAGTATACAGGGGTGAGTGGGTGAAATTCTCTGTGCATTATCGTACAGGGTGTCAGTCTAGATGGTAATGGTCTCTTCTCACGTTATGCAATTTAAAGGGTGAAAATGTAGATAGGGGAATACAGCAATCGGGTTTCCAGGAAATGTGAAACAGAGGTGTACATTTTGAAAGGCAATGCCTGATTGCAGGTGGTGCTTGCAAAAGTCTCCCCCATAATGTATAATCCATGTCTGTGCTTATGGATAGCATCAGTAACCCCCTATTGAAGGAGGCATGAATTCTGTGGAAGATTAAGGTCTAGTCTCTTAAAAGAGGCCTTGTTTGCTTGACTTCCATTGGTTTTCTAGGACGGCCAAGTCCCCGTGGGATATACTCGGTATCTACCACAATAAAAAATAAATTGGAAGTAGGTTCAGCTGACCTAATAAGACCTCATTTCAGAGCTTTGGCCCACAGTATGGAGACTTCTGCAGCAGGTCCTTCTGCAAAGGAGAATGAAACACCAGGAGGCAGACGATGCCAGGAATCACAAATTTTATTGTAGCACGTCTCCATTAAAAGACATGATGGGTTAAGAGAACAAAGGGGGGAAATCTCCTACAGGAAAAAGAGTCAAAAGCACAAGTGTTACAGGATCTCTCCCAGGAACAGCTGACATCCCAGGGGCACAAAGACGGTCAGTTACTCGTTACAAGGGGAGGCATTGACCTCTGGAGAGGAAAAGCAGAAGCGGTGCGCAGTGTGCGGATAGAGAGTGGAAACGTTCCTAGAAACACGTCCCACTGCGAGGGGAATGCCAGACCAGTGGAGCGAGGAGAGAGCTTCTGCGCGAGGGGCTGTAATTCATTCTCATTCTGTAGATGTCGGAGGTTCCCTGGGCCCTACCAGAACTTCTTTTCTTTGCCGTAGTGCGGCACGGGGGGGCATTTTTCAGGGCATGGAGGGCACGGAATGCACTTTTCAGGGCACGGAATGCACTTTTCAGGGCACGGAATGCACTTCTGAGGGCACGGAATGCACTTTTCAGGGCACGGAATGCACTTCTGAGGGCACGGAATACACTTTTGAGGGCACGGAATGCACTTTTCAGGGCACGGGCATGGACATGGATGCACGCATGTAGTACACTTCTTCACGCAGACTTTACAGCAAGGATCCACGCATTTTGTCACACACTTGGTCACACAGACTTTGCAGCAGGGATCCAGGCATTTGGTAGTGCACTTGGTCACACAGCAAGGAGGAGGCAGGCAGGTCTGTTTGCATTGCTGCTGGTAAACCATCTTCCTGGACGTGGGCAAAACTGAAAGACAAAGTAGGCTTCAAGGTTTGCAAAATCAAGACAAACAGCATCATTTTCTCATTAGCCTCATGCACCAGAACATTCAGCAGAATCAGAGCCTGGTGCGCTGGGAACACTTCTCCAGAGAGAGCATTGCCATTGCAAACCCCTTCAGAAAGAACAAACATGGGGGAGGATGGACTGAAATCCCATTCTAAAGGTCTGCAATTGGATTCGTGAAATAACTTCAAGATACCTAAGCAAAACACTCTTCTGACCACTAATATATCTCTGCAGAAGAAAGCAAAACATTCAGTGCAATGTGTACTCTAAGGTTGAAAGAGTTATCCTGAGATTAATGGCAGGGCAAGAGATACAGAATGGGTTGAGCAGTATTTGTAACCATCGATCATTTCTGCATTCAAATGTTTTTCTGCTAGAAGAGTTAAATAAACCACTCAGTGCTTCTGAACGTGCAGGTGGCACTGGTAGAGATACTCTCTACAATCCCGTCATTATCACAGTCTGTAGGGCTGACTGAGCCCAACACAACTGATCCAAGGGTCGACTTTTCAGCTGAACATTTCCAAAGCCCCAAATGAACAGTCAGTTCCTTTGGCCTCTTGTGTTCTGAACTAAATAGTCCAGAATGGAAGTGTATTTGTGCAAATGTTTTCTTCACAGGTCCTGAGGCTGCACGAATGCATCTGGAGTTGCATTTCCAGTACAGAGCAGCTTGACTTTTACGGGTGGTGATTCCTTGAATCTATTTACTGCCTTCCTTTCATTGGGAGGATGTGTGTGCAGGCAAGGCCTTTCGATTCTCTTCTGTTCCCCTCCAGCTCCGCAGCTCCTGTAAATCAGTGGAGCTCCATTGACATCCACAGAATTGAGCAGGTTTCCGCTCGTGAGGAATCGGGCAGTGAGAGTGCAGGGGCTATATCCCCTCCATATCGTGTCAGTCTGAGTTACCTCCAGACACATCTTACTCCTTTGCCCTCAAGTCTCCGACCGCTCCCTCCGCCTAGAGGTTTCCCTTTCCCTCTTCTCTCTTCTGAAACTCTCAGCCCCGCCCTGTAATTCCCTGTCACACCCCCTAATTTAATCTCCTGAGTTAGAAAGGGCTCCGTAAATCATGGACGGAGAACATTCAGCACAAACAGAGCTCGGTGCCGTGGGAAACATTTCTGTCGAGAGAGCATTGCCATTGCAAACCACTTGAGAAAGAACAACCCTGACAGAGAATGGACTGAAATCCCTTCCTGCAGCCCTGCAATGGGATTAGAGAAATAACAGCAAGATACTTACGCAAAGCGCTCTTGTGAACAGCGAGGAAAGGAAAGCCAGAAATGAAGCCCAGCCATGAAGCTACCTCTCAATAATAAGAACAAGACTTACCAAGTCACCAACAGGAGCAAGTGAAGAAGCCAAGTGGATTGAGGAGCACTGGGACACGAGCCTTTTTATATGGTTTCCATGGCCTGCTCCACGGAAATGAGGCACCCCACAGGTATGTCTCGCTCGAATCACACAGCCTTCAATTGCTCATTTGCATCACTAATGTTGCTAATTATTTTAAATAATTCTTTTAAGCGGATGCATGTTACATATTAGAGGAAATGCTGTTTGGAAGTTCTCTGCCTGATCCACATACTCTACCTTAGAAAAAGGCAATTCAATTAACACCAGGATTCTTTGCTTTTCCATAAATTCCTTCTTCAGACTGTCTTCCATCTTCCTCTGAGGCATCTGGTACTGGTTGCTGTAGGAGACAGGACACTGGGCAGGATGGATCTTTGCTCTGAGCCATTATGGGTATTTCTTCATTCCTGCTAATGTACAACTTCCCTCCATGATATACCACCCAGGCTGCTATAGACACAGAGGTGACCTTGGATTCATGGATTCCCAAGTATTTTTAGCAGGAGGACACTTCAGATCCAGCCCACTCTGTGAATTCTGCTAGAATAAATATTTGTCAGGTGATTCCTAATTACACGGTGTTTGGCTCATTATTAGCTGACATTGCGTTTTCACTTAGGGGTGGCTTCTTGCCATTTTGCTCTCAAATTTTCTTTCAGTTCTTGTATTTTCTAATACAGATGGCAAGCTGCTGTGGCAGGGTCCATCCTGCTGTATATGGGATGCCAGCGCCCCCAGAGGGGAAAGCAATCTCCTGTCCATGTCCATTATATTACAAAAGAATGGTAGACGTTTTTTTTTATTTCATGATTTAAATGACTGAACCTCCTAGAAAAAGAACAGGAGAACGTGTGGCACCTTAGAGATTAACAAATTTATTTGAGCATAAGCTTTTGCGGGAAGTGGGCTGTAGCTCACGACAGCTTATGCTCAAATCAATTTGTTAGTCTCAAAGGTGCCACAAGTACTCCTGTTCTTTTTGCAGATACAGACTAATACGGCTGCTACTGTGAAACCTGTACCTCCTAGAGGCCCCCACTACGAGAGCGAACTTATTGCTAGGTGCTGTACAAACACATGGCACCTGCCCCAAAGATTTCCATCTAGACAGATAAAAGGCTGGAGGGGAAAGAGGCGTAGGGAGGTGAAGTGACTTGTCCAAGATCACACAGGTGGGCAGAGGCAGGGATATAGTCCCCTTCTCCTGACTCCCCGTGCAATGCCGTATCCAGGAGATCCCTCTGCCTCCTGTAAGGTATTTAATTATTGTGACTCACTAGGGGACAGATTCCTTTACTAGAAGAATCCAGAGATATTTTCCAGCCCTTACCTCTTCCAGGGAGGACCTGGTTCTTGGAACCCTGTGGCCCAGCTGGTGAGAACAACACACGGGAATTCCAAAGAGGAAGATACACCCGTCTCGTCAGCGTCAGAGGCCGAATCACAGGGTATTGAATCAGCTGCTGCCCTCTGAACCCACAGGAGAATCACACCCCCCCAGGGCCCTGCAGCATGAGATTCCAGAGTGCCCGTTAATTGACTAAGCAGGAATAGCAAGTGACACCAAAGAAAGGGTCTGCAAGATGCCCTAGGATGGGCTCTTAATGACCCACAAGTGTTGGCTTTAAGGAGGAAAAGGGAACATGATCTTCCTGATACCTGCATAGAAAGCTCCTCATTTTCTGACTAAAATACATTAAAACTTTCAACCCTTGTATTTTTCTTCATAACAGTCACTGCCCTGCGAACACAGGATAAGCCGGGTGTCTTTCCCTGCCCATATTAGCATAATTACAAGTCCACACTCACGTTGATGGCCTCTTAGATCTGTAAATGTTTTGATGGAATGGAGATGGACAGGAGATAGTTCTCACCCTTGGGGGCACTGGCATCTCATAAGTATAAAGACGCACCTCCATCACAAGAGTTTACAATCTCTATTAGAAAATATTAGAATTAGGATGAAGTTTCAGTGCAAAATAGCAAGAAGGCAACACGAGGTGAAGACACAATGTCACATAACAAAGACCCAAGCTTCTTCTCAGGAAACACCTGACCAATATTCCTTCTAGCAGGAGTAACAGCGGCGAGTAGGCTGCATTTCGAGTGTCCTACTGCTAAAAATACCAAGGAATCCATGAGCCCAGCATCAGCTCTGTGCCCATAGAGACATGCATGGTGTATCATGGACGGGAGATGTACATTAGCAGGAACAGAGGAATACCCCTAGTGGATCAGCTCAGAGATCCATCCAGCCCACTATCTTCTCTCTGCATGTGAGCAGTACCAGATGCCTCAGAGGAAGATGCAAAAGCCTGCAGAAGGAAGGAATGGAAATCCATAAAGACCATTTTTAAGCAAACAATGCCGTTGTTTATTGAATTGTATTTCTAATATGAATTGTGTAGGTCAGGCGTTTCCTCAAAGATGACACGTGTGTCCACTTAAACTAATTATTAAAAATAATGATGCAAACAAATAGTTGAAGGATGTTTAATTGGAGCAAGTTACTTTATGCAAATCGTATTTGCATACCTCTAGGATCTCTCGTTTCCGGATGCCAGGCCATGGAATCCATATAAAAAGGCTCGCATCACAATGCTTCTCAACCGACTCGAAATCTTTACTAGCTCCTGTAGGTGAATTGGGTAAGTCTCCTTCTGATGATTGGGAGCTAACTTTAAGGTTGGGCTTAATTTTTGGCTTTTCTGTCTTGCTGCTCAGAAGAATGTTTTGCTAAACTATCTTGTGGCTATTTCACGAATCCCATTGCAGGCCATGGGAATGGGATATCAATCAATCCTCCCTCTTGTTTATTCTTTCTGAAGTGATTTGCCATGGCCATGCTCTCTGTGAGAAGTTTTCCTCATGCACCAGCCTCTGATTCTGCTGAATGTTCCGGTGCGTGATGCTCAGGAGAAGATGATGCTGTTTGCCTTGATTTTGCAAACCCTGAAATCTCCTTTCTCTTTCAGTTTTGCCCACTAACCAGGAAGATGGTTTACCAGCAGCAATGCAAACAGACCTGCCTGCCTCCTCCTTGCTGTGTGACCAAGTGCACTACCAAGTGCCTGGATCCCTGCTGCAAAGTCTGTGTGACCAAGTGTGTGAAAAAATGCGTGGATCCTTGCTGTAAAGTCTGCGTGAAGAAGTGCACTACATGCCTGCATCCATGCCCATGCCCGTGCCCTCAAAAGTGTCCTCCATGTCCTCCATGCTTTCCAAAATGCCCACCTGTGGAGCACTGCTGCAAAGAAAAGAAGTTCTGGTAGAGCCCATGGAACCACCGACGACTATGGAATGAAAATGAATTACAGCCCCTCGCGCAGTAGCTCTCTCCTCGCTCCGCTGGTCTGCCATTCCCCTTGCAGTGGGACGTGTTTCTGGGAACGTTTCCAGTCTCTGTCCGCATACTGCGCACTGTTCTGTCTCTCCTATCGAGAGGTCAATGCCTTCCCTTGTAACGAGTAACTGACCGTCTTTGTGCCCCTGGGATATCAGCTGTTTCTGTGGGAGATCCTGTAAGATTTGTGCTGTAGACACTTTCCTGTGGGAGATTTTCCCCCTTGTTCTCTTTTCCCATCCATCTTTTAATGTAGAGCAATAAAAGCTACGATTCACGACATCGTCGGCCTCCTGGTGTTTCATTCTCTTCAGCACTCACATGCGCTCAGAGCCAGATTCTCCTTCTTTGGGTTTCCTTTTAAAAAGACCCTTCCCGAGGAAGTGGTGGCTGGTGCCCAGAAGAAGTCATGGGGACAGAGGCAGCAAGGAGGAGCGGAGGCAGCTGGGTACAGGGGAGACAGGCCGGTTCTCTGCCTTTCTGGGACTGAAACAGTCAGACAGCAGCAGCCTGTGTCCCCTGCTCAGTGCCTCCCCCGTCTGCTGTCTGTTGTGAGTGTGCGACAGGGCCTGAATTCCCAGGGGGTATCCAGGTGCGCTGCACCAGTGGGGGCCGGACCAGCTCAGCTCTCAGAGGGGTTCTGCCTTCTGCAGCAGCTGGGCCGCAAAACAATTTCGTTTTTATTCAATTCAAAGTTCATCAGAATGTATCACTTTTCTGAATCTCATGATTTTGGGGGCCCCACTGCTGCCTTTTTAACACTTTGGCCTGAAGGTTCTGCTGATGCCCACAAACTGGTACCCTAATATTCTGCCATAGTCAACTCCTGCCACCAGCTACCTGCCCTGCACTGTAACTTCCCAATATGTCCACGTCTGAAAGGTGCACAAGGCTTAGAGTGACAGGTGTCCTGAGCTTCTCGGGACTGTCCCAGTTATTAGGGGCCTTGTCTTCTGTAGGACCCTATTCCCCCCTTTTTCATCCTCCCACACCCCCATCCAGATTTTTCACCCTTGCTATGTAGTCAAACTGGTAAGACTCCAATTTTCTGAGTATTGCTCTTTCAGCACATTGGATGGAGCTGTGAAAATCAGGACAGATCCAGGTGTTCAGACCATAAGAACGGCCACACTGGGTCAGACCAACGGTCCATCTAGCCCAGTGTCCTGCCTTCCGACAGTGGCCAATGCCAGGTGCCCCGGAGGGAATGAACAGAACAGGGAATCATCAAGTGATCCATGCCGTGGAGGCATGTCCTCTGGAATGGTGGCCGAAGCATGAAGGGAGTGGGACACGTGACACCCTAGCGCATCTGGCAGGCAAATAGGCCGCGACCTCAGCCACAAGAGTCCCATGCGAACACCTGTTCCCGCCCCCAGGCGACACTGCGAAGAAGCAGCAGGCAGCACCTTGTTGCTCGGTTTGTACATTCACCGAGCAGAATGGGGTGCTAGGTGCGATGACAATTCCAAAACCTCATAATATTGTCATCTTTGGCCATCCATTTAGAGTGTTCCCATCCACCGCTGGCTACAGCCTGATGGCCAAATTCATCTCTGGAGCAACTCCCTTGATTCCAATGTCACACTGGGCCAGGAAAACGAGATGTATTGCCCGGTGACATTCAAGTGACTCAACAGGCCGAACTAGCATAAAATAGGGCTGTTGTTTTTTATTTATTAAATCCTTTTCTTTGGAAGGAGCAATAAGACTGAGCTCCGCAGGCAATGCCCCGTATTCGTTTTTATGCCTTGCCCATGGAGTACAGTGTTTGAAGGGATGGACCATGAGTCCGTCACTGGGAACCTGTATCAGAAAAATGACAATGAGGGGCACATGCTGATGCAACACCCCCACAACAGGTCTGCAACGGTTTTTCATCGTGGGACGTCAGGCTTATAACTCAGACCTCAGACACCTGAGCTAAGTGGTAACACCGTTACCTAGAGTAGCCTGTCACCTTGAAATTCCATTTTCTGTTGAGTAGCCACTAGAGAGGGATACAACCCACCCAGGACTGTGACCATTGTGAGAGGAGAGCGACACGGGATCACTGGTCAACTTGGCCTCGAACAATTAATCAGGAAAACACAAGGTCTAAAGTACTTTAGTTCTGGCAATTCCTCCATAACAGTGATTCTCAACATCACACTCACTGTTAATATTTTATGCCTTCTTTCCAGGCTGAATTTTTCTAGCTTCAGCTTCCAGCCATTGTACATATTAGACCTTTCCCTGCTAGACTGAAGAGCCCGTTATTCAATATTTGTTCCCCAGGCAGATACTTGTACACTGTAATCAAGTCATGCCTTAACCGTCTCTTTGTTAAGTTAAATAGAGTCAAGGAGCTCAAGCTATCAGTGTAAGGCAGGTTTTCTAATCTTTTAATCATTCTTGTGAGTCTTCTCCGAATCCTCTCCAATGTATCCACAGCCTACTTGAATTGTAGGCACCAGAACTGGCCACAGGATTCCAGCAGCAGATCTCATCAGTGTCAAATACAGAGGTAAGATAACCTCTCTCCACCAACCTGAGATTCCCCTGTTTATGCAGCCCAGGATCGTGTTAGCTCTTGGGGCCACAGCGCTCATATTCCGCTGATTATCTACCATGACCCCCAAATCTCTTTCACCGTGCACGACCTGCAATAAATGACATTGTCCAATGGGTTTGTCAAAAGCAAATGAGGCTTGAACTTTTGCTATCCACCCCCGACGCCACACGTTCTCGACATAGGACTTACAATCATAGAACCCTAGGGTTCAAATGCACAGCGCTCATATTCCGCTGATTATCTACCATGACCCCCAAATCTCTTTCACCGTGCACGACCTGCAATAAATGACATTGTCCAATGGGTTTGTCAAAAGCAAATGAGGCTTGAACTTTTGCTATCCACCCCCGACGCCACACGTTCTCGACATAGGACTTACAATCATAGAACCCTAGGGTACAAATGCACCATAAGGGTCATCTAGTCTAACCCCCTGCAAGGTGCAGGATAAGTGGTTTCTAAACCATCCAAGGCAGATGGCTCTGCAGCCTCCTTTTGGAAACTTCCAGTGAAGAAGCTTCTACGACCTCCCGAAGCAACCTGTACCATTGCCTCCTCTTCGTTCACTTAGGAAGTTTGTCCTGAGATTTACCCGAAATCTGCTCTGCTGTAGTTTGAACCCATTGCCTCTTGTCCTGCCCTCCGTGGCAAAACACAGCAACTTTTCTCCATCTTCTCTACGACAGCCTTTCAAGTAGCTGAACACCGCTATCGTATCCTGCCTTCATCTCCTCTTTCCCAAACTAAACATACCCTGTTCCTTCAGCCTTTGCTCCTGCGGCTTCCATTCCATCCATCTGATCATCTTTGTCGCTCGCCTCTGGATCCTTTCCCGTTTCTCTACATCCTTTCTATACTGTCCTCAGCGCTGAGTAACTGCTCCCTGCCTTCCAGACAGTCTTCTGCAACATGCTCCTGAACCCCCTTTCCCTACATTCCTGTCAATTTTCCTCACACTTCAATAGCCTCCCCAACTCCCACCAATCCACTTCTGTCTCTCTGCTCCCTCTACATACAACATGCTGCTTAGGACCTCAGCATGTTTGGATACGGCAGCAAGGGGCACAGTATTAGAACCCGGATATGATAGATTAGATCCTATTTCCTCACAGCCCCCTATTCCCTCGCAGGCTCTCAACGCTCTGAAAGACCCGTGTTACTAAAGATCTCTTCCGGGGATATCTGAGGAAGCAGAGTGTGCCACAGGGTAAGGTGTGAGATTCAGGGGTAAATGTGGAAGCCTCCACTGGGGTCTGGTGCATATGTTCATCCATAGGAGCAAAGCTTTTTGAGTTCTTTGGAATGTGGGCTTCAGATCATCCAAACCTGCCCTCTCTTTAGACCACTAACATTTGTTATTGCTGTGGGCATTAAGTGGCTACCCAAGAAAAATGTCACATCACAGCATAGAGACCATCCATAGCACAGACTTGGAGCTGTGGTAGGGGGTGGTGTGGCCTAGTGGATAAACCCTTGACAGGCAGACAGAGGAGCTGGGTTCACTGCTAGCTCCATCACACACCTGCTGTGTGACCTTGGGTGAGTCCGTCCCCTCCTCATTTTCAGTCTGTTTAGATGGCCAGCTCTTCAGGGGAAGGGACTGTGACCTGCTGCGTGTCTGCTCAGCACCTGACGCACGGGGCCCCGGTCTCAGTGGGCCTGGAGGAGCGAATGAAATATGAACTAATAATAATAGCTCTCCTGTACTTCACCAGCACTGACACAGCCTTAGATGAAAGGCTGGCAAAGAGCTGGGAGGGCTTGGCTGATGCGGGTTCAGTCATTTGTGGCACCCAGAGAAAACTGCAGTGTAAGAAATGCTCTGATGGTCTTTTCTCCTTTCTTTCTTTTTAGGTTCGTGGGTTTCTACGAAGTCACCCAGGCTTATCTCGGAATTTTTCTTTCCCCTCTTTTCATGCTATGTGGGTCTTTTAAAGCAAAACACAAGAGAGCTTGAAATGGGTGAGGCAGGAGCCAAGCAGTGATTAAAGAGACAAAGAGAGGGCAAAGCAAACACCAGGAGGCAGATGATTCCAGGAAGAGCAAGTTACATTTCAACGCAACAATAATTCGAGGTTGGATGGAAGCTGGGGAATGAAATTATTCCAGTGCTGAAGACGTGACGGTGGAATTGTACAGAGTGAGTGTCTCGGATGTGAGCAATATCTGAGGGGTACCTACGCAGTCAGTTACATCCTACATGAGAAGGTCCTGATCCCATAAGAGAATTAACAGTCTGTGAAAGGATAAACCTCTGGAACCGTCAGTGAAATAAGGAACAAAGCTCAGGAGAACATGAGCTAAGCAAGAGGAGGAGAAATAACTTGCAAAGGGATGTGAGATGTGTGAATTTTTGACAGGGAGGTTGCTTAACCATTGGAAAAACATTGCAAGGGAAGGGGGAGGATTCTCCATCACTAAAAGTCTTCAGATCAAGACCTTTCTGGCAGAGACGCCTTAGAGAATCTCAAGATATGGGGTAGAAGTATACAGGGGTGAGTGGGTGAAATTCTCTGTGCATTATCGTACAGGGTGTCAGTCTAGATGGTAATGGTCTCTTCTCACCTTATGCAATTTAAAGGTGAAAATGTAGATAGGGGAATACAGCAATCGAGTTTCCAGGAAGTGTGAAACAGAGGTGTACATTTTGAAAGGCAATGCCTGCTTGCATGTGGTGCTTGCAAAAGTCTCCCCCAAAAATGTATAATCCATGTCTGTGCTTATGGATAGCATCAGTAACCCCCTCTTGAAGGAGGCATGAATTCTGTGGAAGATTAAGGTCTAGTCTCTTAAAAGAGGCCTTGTTTCCTTGACTTCCATTGGTTTTCTAGGACGGCCAAGTCCCCGTGGGATATACTCGGTATCTACCACAATACAAATAAATTGGAGGTAGGTTCAGCTGACCTAATAAGACCTCATTTCAGAGCTTTGGCCCACAGTATGGAGACTTCTGCAGCAGGTTTGTCTGCGAAGGAGAATGAAACACTAGGAGGCAGACGATGCCAGGAATCACAAATTTTATTGTAGCACGTCTCCATTAAAAGACATGATGGGATAAGAGAACAAAGGGGGAAAATCTCCCACAGGAAAAAGAGTCAAAAGCACAAGTGTTACAGGATCTCTCCCAGGAACAGCTGACATCCCAGGGGCACAAAGACGGTCAGTTACTCGTTACAAGGGGAGGCATTGACCTCTGGAGAGGAAAAGCAGAAGCAGTGCGCAATGTGCAGACAGAGAGTGGAAACGTTCCTCGAAACACGTCCCACTGCGAGGGGAATGCCAGACCAGCGGAGCGAGGAGAGAGCTTCTGCGCGAGGGGCTGTAATTCATTCTCATTCTGTAGATGTCGGAGGTTCCATGGGCCCTACCAGAACTTCTTTTCTTTGCAGCAGTGCGGCACGGGGGGGCATTTTTCAGGGCACGGAGGGCACGGAGGACATTTTTGAGGACACGGAATGCACTTTTCAGGGCACGGAATGCACTTTTCAGGGCACGGAATGCACTTTTGAGGGCATGGAATGCACTTTTCAGGGCACGGGAATGGACATGGATGCACGCATGTAGTGCACTTCTTCACGCAGACTTTACAGCAAGGATCCACGCATTTTGTCACGCACTTGGTCACACAGACTTTGCAGCAGGGATCCAGGCATTTGGTAGTGCACTTGGTCACACAGCAAGGAGGAGGCAGGCAGGTCTGTTTGCATTGCTGCTGGTAAACCATCTTCCTGGTAAGTGGGAAAAACTGAAAGACAAAGTAGGCTTCAAGGTTTGCAAAATCAAGACAAACAGCATCATTTTCTCATTAGCATCATGCACCAGAACATTCAGCAGAATCAGAGGCTGGTGCACTGGGAACGCTTCTCCAGAGAGAGCATGGCCATGGCAAACCCCTTCAGAAAGAATAAACATGAGGGAGGATGGACTGAAATCCCATTCTAAAGGTCTGCACTGGGATTCGTGAAATAACCTCAAGATACCTAAGCAAAACACTCTTCTGACCACTAATATATCTCTGCAGAAGAAAGCAAAACATTCAGTGCAATGTGTACTCTAAGGTTGAAAGAGTTATCCTGAGATTAAAATGGCAGGGCGAGAGATACAGAATGGGTTGAGCAGTATTCATAACCATCGATCATTTCTGCATTCAAATATTTTTCTGCGAGAAGAGTTAAATAAACCACTCAGTGCTTCTGAATGTGCAGGTGGCAGGTGGCACTGGTAAAGATACTCTCTACAATCCCGTCATTATCACAGTCTGTAGGGCTGACTGAGCCCAACACAACTGATCCAAGGGTCGACTTTTCAGCTGAACTTTTCCAAAGCCCCAAATGAACAGTCAGTTCCTTTGGCCTCTTGTGTTCTGAACTAAATAGTCCAGAATGGAAGTGTATTTGTGCAAATGTTTTCTTCCCAGGTCCTGAGGCTGCACAAATGCATCTGGAGTTGTAATTCCAGTACAGAGCAGCTTGACTTTTACAGGTGGTGATTCCTTGAATCTACTTACTGCCTTCCTTTCATTGGGAGGATGTGTGTGCAGGCAAGGCCTTTCGATTCTCTTCTGTATCCCTCCAGCTCTACAGCTGGTGTAAATCAGTGGAGATCCATTGATGGCCACAGAATTGAGCAGGTTTTCGCTCATGAGGAATCGGGCAGTGAGAGTGCAGGGGCTATATCCCCTCCATATCGTGTCAGTCTGAGTTACCTCCAGACACATCTTACTCCTCTGCCGTCAAGTCTCCGACCGCTCCCTCCGCCTAGAGGTTTCCCTTTCCCACTTCTCTCTTCTGAAACTCTGAGCACCGCCCTGTAATTCCCTATCACACCCACTAATTTAATCTCCTGATTTAGAAAGGGCTCCGTAAATCATGGACGGAGAGCATTCAGCACAAACAGAGCTCGGTGCCGTGGGAAACGTTTCTGTCGAGAGAGCATTGCCCTTGCAAACCACTTGAGAAAGAACAACCCTGACAGAGAATGGACTGAAATCCCTTCCTGCAGCCCTGCAATGGGATTAGAGAAATAACAGCAAGATACTTACGCAAAGCGCTCTTGTGAACAGCGAGGAAAGGAAAGCCAGAAATGAAGCCCAGCCATGAAGTTAGCTCTCAATAATAAGAACAAGACTTACCAAGTCACCAACAGGAGCAAATGAAGAAGCCGAGTGGATTGAGGAGCACTGGGACACGAGCCTTTTTATATGGTTTCCATGGCCTGCTCCACGGAAATGAGGCACCCCACAGGTATGTCTCGTTCAATCACACAGCCTTCAATTGCTCATTTGCATCACTAATGTTGCTAATTATTTTAAATAATTCTTTTAAGCGGATGCACGTTACATATTAGAGGAAATGCTGTTTGGAAGTTCTCTGCCTGATCCACATACTCTACCTTAGAAAAAGGCAATTCAATTAACACCAGGATTCTTTGCTTTTCCATAAATTCCTTCTTCAGACTGTCTTGCATCTTCCTCTGAGGCATCTGGTACTGGTTGCTGTAGGAGACAGGACACTGGGCGGGATGGATCTTTGCTCTGAGCCATTATGGGTATTTCTTCATTCCTGCTAATGTACAACTTCCCTCCATGATATACCACCCAGGCTGCTATAGACACAGAGGTGACCTTGGATTCATGGATTCCCAAGTATTTTTAGCAGGAGGACACTTCAGATCCAGCCCACTCTGTGAATTCTGCTAGAATAAATATTTCTCAGGTGATTCCTAATGACATGGTGTTTGGCTCATTATTAGCTGACATTGCGTTTTCACTTAGGGGTGGCTTCTTGCCATTTTGCTCTCAGATTTTATTTCAGTTCTTGTATTTTCTAATACAGATGGTAAGCTGCTGTGGCAGGGTCCATCCTGCTGTATATGGGATGCCAGCGCCCCCAGAGGGGAAAGCAATCTCCTGTCCATGTCCATTATATTACAAAAGAATGGTAGACGATTTTTTTTATTTCATGATTTAAATGACTGGACCTCCTAGAAAAAGAACAGGAGAACGTGTGGCACCTTAGAGATTAACAAATTTATTTGAGCATAAGCTTTTGCGGGAAGTGGACTGTAGCTCACGAAAGCTTATGCTCAAATCAATTTGTTAGGCTCAAAGGTGCCACAAATACTCCTGTTCTTTTTGCAGATACAGACTAATACGGCTGCTACTGTGAAACCTGTACCTCCTAGAGGCCCCAGCTACGAGAGCGAACTTATTGCTAGGTGCTGTACAAACACATGGCACCTGCCCCAAAGATTTCCATCTAGACAGATAAAAGGCTGGAGGGGAAAGAGGCGTAGGGAGGGAAGTGACTTGTCCAAAATCACACAGGTGGGCAGAGGCAGGGATATAGTCCCGTTCTCCTGACTCCCCATGCAATGCCGTATCCAGGAGATCCCTCTGCCTCCTGTAAGGTATTTAATTATTGTGACTCACTAGGGGACAGATTCCTTTACGAGAAGAATCCAGAGATATTTTCCAGCCCTTACCTCTTCCAAGGGGGACCTAGTTCTTGGAACCCTGTGGCCCAGCTGGTGAGAACAACACACGGGAATTCCAAAGAGGAAGATACACCCGTCTCGTCAGCGTCAGAGGCTGAGTCACAGGGTATTGAATCAGCTGCTGCCATCTGAACCCACAGGAGAATCACACCCCCTCAGGGCCCTGCAGCATGAGACTCCACAGGGCCCGTTAATTGACTAAGAAGGAATAGCAAGTGACACCAAAGAAAGGGTCTGCAAGATGTCCTAGGATGGGCTCTTAATGACCCACAAGTGTTGGCTTTAAGGAGGAAAAGGGAACATGATCTTCCTGATACCTGCATAGAAAGCTCCTCATTTTCTGACTAAAATACATTAAAACTTTCAACCCTTGTATTTTTCTTCACAGCAGTCACTGCCCTGTGTACACAGGATAAGCCGGTTGTCTTTCGCTGCCCATAAGAGCATAATTACAATTCCACACTCACGTTGATGGCTTCTTAGATCTGTAAATGTTTTGATGGAATGGAGATGGACAGGAGATAGTTCTCACCCTTGGGGGCACTGGCACCTCATCTCGTCTCTAAAGACGCACCTCCATCACAAGAGTTTATAATCTATATTAGAAAATATTAGAATTAGGATGAAGTTTCAGTGCAAAATAGCAAGAAGGCAACACGAGGTGAAGACACTAGGTCACAGAACAAAGATCCAAGCTCCTTATGAGGAGAAACCTGACCAATATTCCTTCTAGCAGGAATAACAGGGGCGAGTGGGCTGCATTTGGAGTGTCCTACTGCTAAAACTACCAAAGAATCCATGAGCCCAGCATAGTTCTGTGCCCATAGAGACATGCGTGGTGTATCATGGACAGGAGATGTACATCAGCGGGAACAGAGGAATACCCCTAGTGGATCAGCTCAGAGATCCATCCATGCCTCTATCTTCTCTCTGCCAGTGAGCAGTACCAGATGCCTCAGAGGAAGATGCAAAAGCCTGCAGCAGGAAGGAATGGAAATCCATAAAGACCATTTTTAAGCAAACACCACATTTGTTTATTGAATTATATTTTCGAATATGAATTTTGGATGTCAGGCATCTCCTTAAAGATGACACGTGTGTCCACTTAAACTAATTATTAAAAATAATGATGCAAACAAATAGTTGAAGGATGTTTAATTGGAGCAAGTTACTTTATGCAAATCATATTTGAATACCTCAAGAATCTCTCATTTCCGGATACCAGGCCATGGAAACCCTATAAAAAGGTTCTCAACACAATGCTCCTCAAACGACTCGACATCTTCATTAGTTCCTGCAGGTGAATTGGGTAAGTCTCCTTCTGATGATTGGGAGCTAACTTCATCGCTGTGCTTAATTTTTCTCTTTCCTTTTTCTTGCTGCTCACAAGAGTGTTTTCCTTAACTACCTTGTGGCTATTTCACTAATCCCATTGCAGGCCATGGGAATGGGATATCAGTCCAACCTCCCGCTTCTTTATTCTTTCTGAAGTGGTTTGCCATGGCCATGCTCTCTCTGGAGAAATGTTCCTCGTGCACCAGCCTCTGATTCTGCTGAATGTTCTGGTGCGTGATGCTCAGGAGAAGATGATGCTTTTTGCCTTCATTTTGCAAACCCTGAAATCTCCTTTCTCTTTCAGTTTTGCCCACTTACCAGGAAGATGGTTTACCAGCAGCAATGCAAACAGACCTGCCTGCCTCCTCCCTGCTGTGTGACCAAGTGCACTACCAAGTGCCTGGATCCCTGCTGCAAAGTCTGTGTGACCAAGTGTGTGAAAAAATGCCTGGATCCTTGCTGTAAAGTCTGCGTGAAGAAGTGCACTACATGCCTGCATCCATGCCCGTGCCCGTGCCCTCAAAAGTGTCCTCCATGTCCTCCGTGCTTTCCAAAATGCCCACCTGTGGAGCACTGCTGCAAAGAAAAGAAGTTCTGGTAGAGCCCATGGAACCACCGACGACTATGGAATGAAAATGAATTACAGCCCCTCGCGCAGTAGCTCTCTCCTCGCTCCGCTGGTCTGGCATTCCCCTTGCAGTGGGACGTGTTTCTGGGAACGTTTCCAGTCTCGTCCACATACTGCGCACTGTTCTGTCTCTCCTATCGAGAGGTCAATGCCTTCCCTTGTAACGAGTAACTGACCGTCTTTGTGCCCTGGGATAAAAGCTGTGCTGGGAGAGATCCTGTAAAATTTGAGCTGTAGACTCTTTCCTGTGGGATATTTTCTCCCTTGTTCTCTTTTCCCATCCGTCTTTTAATGTAGAGCAATAAAAGCTACGATTCACGACATCGTCGGCCTCCTGGTGTTTCATTCTCTTCAGCACTCACATGCACTCAGAGCCAGATTCTCCTTCTTTTAAAGACCCTTCCCGAGGAAGTGGTGGCTGGTGCCCAGAAGAAGTCATGGGGACAGAGGGAGCAAGGAGGAGGGGAGGCAGCTGGGTACAGGGGAGACAGGCCGGTTCTCTGCCTCTGTGGGACTGAAACAGTCAGACAGCAGCAGCCTGTGTCCCCTGCTCAACGCCTCCCCCGTCTGCTGCCTGTTGTGAGTGTGCGACAGGGCCTGAATTCCCAGGGGGTATCCAGGTGCGCTGCATCAGTGGGGGCCGGACCAGCTCAGCTCTCAGAGGGGTTCTGCCTGCTGCAGCAGCTGGGCCGCAAAACAATTTAGTTTTTTTTAATTCTCATCATTTTGGCGTCCCACTGATGCCTTTTGAGCACTTCGGCCTGACAATCCTGCCGATGCCCGCAAGCTTTGGGGATTTGACTTACATACGACCCTAACAACTAATCAGTATGTCAAGAGAAAGGACCTCTGTGTGGTAACCCCGAGCTCTGATTCAGCTGGGAAAGGACCTGCTGCAAAAGCCACCATGCCGGGCGGGGCAAAGCTTTGACATGAGGCCTTGTTAAGTTAGCCAACCCCGCCTCCAATTCAGTTTTTATTTTTGTGGGTACTAAACAGAGCTCACAGGAGCTTGGCCGTGCTAGAACATCAATGTCCGGTTGAGCAAAAGAAGAAACCGTGACGAGAAAAGATCTTGATTTTCCACAGTATTCGCACCCCCTTCAGTCAGGGATGACTGATGCTATCCGTAAACACTGGCATGGATCAGACATTATGTGGGAGAGTTTTTATATGCTTACCAGGGCTGGGTGCCCAGAAATGAGACAGGCTAGGGATATGCAGATGTGATTTTTTACAATGCAAAATACCTCCACCTACAGATCCTTCAATTACTTGCTTGCATCAAGATTTTTAATAAGTATTTTAAGAATTAGTTATAATTATTTTAAGGAGACACACATGACAGTGTCTGAGCAAATGCTGTTTGTAAGTTCTTGCGCCTGACCCACATAATTCCAATGGGAAAAAAACAATTCAACAAAGAACTGGCTTATTTGCTTTCTAAAATGGACTCTTATGTATTTCCATAAATTCCCCTTCACAGGCGTTCTTGCACCTTCTTCTGAGATATCTTGTAGTGGTCACTGTCAGAGACACGATCCTGGCCTAGACTGATCTGTGGTCTGACCTGCTATGGGTATTTCTCCATTCCTGCTAATGTGCAGCTCCCCTCCACGCTTCTATACACATGGAGTTGATGTTGGAATAATGAATACCCCAGTATTTTTAGCGGTAGGACAGTCTCCACTCTGTTAGTCCTGTTAGAAGACATATCTGGGGTCCTTATCATCTGACATTGTGTCTTCGCTTAGTAGTGGCTTCCTGCTATTTTGTGATGCAACTTCTTTCTCATTCGAATCCAATCGAATACACTCGACATTCATCGATTCCAAGGCCAGAAGGGACCACTCTGATCATCTCATCTGATCTCTTGTCCAGCACTGGTCACAGAACTAACCGAGAATAACTTCGAGAGCATAGACTTTGGACAAACATCCGGTCTTGATTTAAAACTTCTCAGTGATGGAGAATCCACAACCACGGCTGGCAAATCGTTCCAATGCCTAATCACCCTGCTTGTTAATATTTTACGCCTTATTTCCAGTCTGAATTTTTCTAGATTCAGCTTCCAGCCATGGTCCAGTGACCTCCTCAACCAGCTCTTGTAAAACTCTTGGGTTTGAGTTATCTGGACCTCCTTCTTTAAAAATGTCAAACTTTAATAGCTTCTCTTCAACATCCTCTTTTGTAAGACCTTTGTGCTGGGTGATGTCTATCCTTATACATATGGGATGTCACTGCGCACAGTGGTGAGAGCACAATCTTGTTTATCTCCATTATCTTAAAAATATTTACAAATCTAAGGTGCCCTCAGTCTGAGTTTGCAATTATAATTACCCCAGTATGGACTGGAAAAGTCACCCATGTTATCCTCTTTATACAGGGTAGTGAGCATTCTGAACAAGAATGACAAGAGTTAAATTGATTTAAATCATGGAATGAGAACTTACCATACATGTGTCAGGAAGCTCATGTTCCCTTTTAACTTATCAGAGGGTGGTTGTCTTTCTTTCTTTCTTTCTTTCTTTCTTTCTTTCTTTCTTTCTTTCTTTCTTTCTTTCTTTCTTTCAAAAGAGAGACTGTTGCAGAGATTTCCTTAATTGTAAGCTACTTGAGACCAGAACCATAGTTTCCTTATGTGTTTGTACAGCCCCTAGCACAATGGGGTCCTGGACCACTAATGATGCTCCTTGGCCTTACCTCTATTCCAGGATTATGCCCCAGATTCTATCACTTCAGGAGAAGGGACTGTGTCCTGTTGCACGTCTGCTCAGCCCTTGACGCAATGTGGCTCCGGTCTCAGGGAGGGCCTCGAGGAGCTCATGAAATATGAAGTAATAATAATAGCTCTCCTGTACTTCACCAGCACTGACACACCCTTAGATGAAAGGCTGGCAAAGAGATGGTAGGGCTTGGCTGATGCGGGTTGAATTATTTTTGGCACCCAGAGAACTAGCTATAAAATCCCTCTTAGTAGCTGTTCTCTACTTGCTTTATGTGTAAAGGGTTAAAAGTCTCACTGTAATTCATAGGCAAAAGGAAGTGAGTGGGCACCTGGACAAAAGAGCCAATGGGAAGGCTAGAACTTTTTAAAATTGAAACAAGACTCCCCTTTTGTCTGTCTGTTGTTGTTCTCGGGGAGAAGCAGACACAGTGCAACTATGCTGTCAGAAACTTGGAGCCAGGTATAAAAAATCATCAGTATCATACCTAGAAACTACTCCTTTGAAATCCCAGATATATAAGTAGATCAGGAAATGTCTAGGAAGACGCGATGAGGTTTATCTCTTTTATTTCTTTATGGCCTGTGAACTCCTCTGTGCTAACCCCAAAAGCTTTTCTTTTGCTTGTAACCTTTAAGCTGGACCTCAAGAACGTTATCCTTGATGCTTAATCCTTGTAAGTGTTGTTTTAAAAATCTAGCAACAGCCTGAGTTTCCAGATGTATTTTCTTTCTTTTTGTTTTGAATAAAATGTATCTTTTTTAAGAACAGGATTGGATTTTTGTGTCCTAAGAGCTTTCTGCACATGCTGTTTAATTAGCTAATGGCAATAGCTGATTTCCTTCGTTTTCTTTCTCAGCTCTTCCCCGGAGCAGGGGGCTGAAAGGGCTGAGGATACCCCACAGGAAGGAATTCCCAAGTGCACCTTCCTGGGTCCTCAAAGGGGTTTTGCACTTGGTGGTGGCAGCATCTACCCATCCAAGGTCAGAGAAAAGCTCTAACCTTGGGAGTTTAATACAAGCCTGGAGTGGCCAGCATTAATTTTTAGAATCCTGCACTCAAAGTGCCAGAGTGGAGAATCAGCCTTGACAGAGAGCATTGCCATTGCAACCCACTTCAGAAAGAACAAGCCTGCGGGAGCATGGACTGAAATCCCATTTTAAAGGCATGCAGTAGGATTAGTAAAATAACCACTAGATAGTTAAGCAAAGCACTCATGTGAACAGCTAGAAGAGGAAAGCCTAAAATTAAGCCCAGCCACAAAGTTAGCTTCCAATAAGCAGAAGGAGACCTACCCAATTCACCAACAGGAACCTCCAGGAACGAATGAAGAAGTTGACTTGATTGAGGACCATTGTGATGCAAGACTTTTTATATGGTTTCCATGGCCTGGTTTCTGGAAACCAGATATCCTAGAGGTATGCAAATATTATTTTAATAAACGAACTCGATCCAATTATCCATCCTTCAACTACTTGTTTGCATCATTATTTTTAATGATCATTTTAAGTGGACACACGCGACATGTTTGAGGAAACACTGGTTTTAAGTTCTAATGCCTGACCTACATAATTCATATTAGAAAATACAATTCAATACACAACTGCATTGTTTGCTTAAAAATGGTCTTTATGGATTTCCATTCCTTCCTTCCGCAGGATCTTGCATCTTCCTCTGAGGCATCTGGTACTGCTCACGGACAGAGAGAAGATATTGGCCTGGATGGATCTCTGAGCTGATCCACTAGGGGTATTTCTCTGTTCCTGCTAATGTACATCTCCCGTCCATGATACACCACGCATGCCACTATGGGCACAGAGCTGCCGCTGGGCTCATGGATTCCTTGGTGTTTTTAGCAGTAGGACACTCCAAATGCAGCCCACTCGCCGCTGTTACTCCTGCTAGAATGAATATTGGTCAGGTGTCTCCTCATAAGGAGCTTGGGTCTTTGTTATATGACATGGTGTCTTCACCTCGTGGTGCCTTCTTGACATTTTCCACTGAAACTTTGTCCTAATTCTAACATTTTTTAATATAGATTGTAAACTCTTGTGATGGAGATGCTCCTTTGGCTTCCATTCCATCCCTCTGATCATCTTTGTCGCTCGCGTCTGGATCCTTTCCCGTTTCTCTACATCCTTTCTATACTGTCCTCAGCACTGAGTAACTGCTCCCTGCCTTCCAGACAGTCTTCTGCAACTTGCTCCTGAACCCCTTTCCCTACATTCCTGTCAATTTTCCTCACACTTCAATAGCCTCCCCAACTCCCACCAATCCACTTCTGTCTCTCTGCTCCCTCTACATACAACATGCTGCTTAGGACCTCAGCATGTTTGGATACGGCAGCAAGGGGCACAGTATTAGAACCTTTCAGAGTAACAGCCGTGTTAGTCTGTATTCGCAAAAAGAAAAGGAGTACTTGTGGCACCTTAGAGACTAACCAATTTATTTGAGCATAACTTTTCGTGAGCTACAGCTCACTTCATCGGATGCATACCGTGGAAAGTGTAGAAGATCTTTTAATATACACACAAAGTATTAGAACCTGGATATGATAGATTAGATCCTATTTCCTCACAGCCCCCTATTCCCTCGCAGGCTCTCAACGCTCTGAAAGACCCGTGTTACTAAAGATCTCTTCCGGGGATATCTGAGGAAGCAGAGTGTGCCACAGGGTAAGGTGTGAGATTCAGGGGTAAATGTGGAAGCCTCCACTGGGGTCTGGTGCATATGTTCATCCATAGGAGCAAAGCTTTTTGAGTTCTTTGGAATGTGGGCTTCAGATCATCCAAACCTGCCCTCTCTTTAGACCACTAATGTTTGTTATTGCTGTGGGCACTAAGTGGCTACCCAAGAAAAATGTCACGTCACAGCATAGAGACCATCCAAAGCACAGACTTGGAGCTGTGGTAGGGGGTGGTGTGGCCTAGTGGATAAACACTTGACAGGCAGAGAGAGGAGCTGGGTTCTCTGCTAGCTCCATCACACACCTGCATGGTGAGTCCATCCCCTCCTCATTTTCAGTCTGTTTAGATGGCCAGCTCTTCAGGGGAAGGGACTGTGACCTGCTGCGTCTTTGCTCAGCACCTGACGCACGTGGCCCCGGTCTCAGTGGGCCTCGAGGAGCGAATGAAATATGAAGTAATAATAATAGCTCTCCTGTACTTCACCAGCACTGACACAGCCTTAGATGAAAGGCTGGCAAAGAGCTGGGAGGGCTTGGCTGATGCGGGTTGAAGAGGGTATCTTCTCTCCTCATTGGTTATTTTGGTCAGGTGCCAGCGAGGTTATCCTAGCCTCTTAACTCTTTACAGGTGAAAGGGTTTTTCCTCTGGCCAGGAGGGATTTTAAAGGGGATTACCCTTCCCCTTATATTTATGACAATGGTCTTTTCTCCTTTCTTTCTTTTTAGGTTTGTGGGTTTCTACGAAGTCACCCAGGCTTATCTCAGAATTATTCTTTCCCCTCTTTTCATGCTACCTGGGTCTTTTAAAGCAAAACACAAGAGAGCTTGAAATGGGTGAGACAGGAGCCAAGCAGTGATTAAAGAGACAAAGAGAGGGCAAACACCAGGAGGCAGATGATTCCAGGAAGAGCAAGTTACATTTCAATGCAACAATAATTCGAGGTTGGATGGAAGCTGGGGAATGAAATTATTCCAGTGCTGAAGACGTGACGGTGGAATTGTACAGAGTGAGTGTCTCGGATGTGAGCAATATCTGAGGGGTACCTACGCAGTCAGCTACATCCTACATGGGAAGGTCCTGATCCCATAAGAGAATTAACAGTCTGTGAAAGGATAAACCTCTGGAACCGTCAGTGAAATAAGGAACAAAGCTCAGGAGAACATGAGCTAAGCAAGAGGAGCAGATATAACTTGCAAAGGGATGTGAGATGTGTGAATTTTTGACAGGGAGGTTGCTTAACCATTGGAAAAACATTGCAAGGGAAGGGGGAGGATCCTCCATCACTAAAAGTCTTCAGATCAAGACCTTTCTGGCAGAGTCGCCTTAGAGAATCACAAGATATGGGATATAAGTATACAGGAGTCACTGGGTGAAATTCTCTGTGCATTATCTTACAGGGTGTCAGTCTAGATGGTAATGGTCTCTTCTCACCTTATGCAATTTAAAGGTGAAAATGTAGATAGGAGAATACAGCAATCGAGTTTCCAGGAAATGTGAAACAGAGGTGTACATTTTGAAAGGCAATGTTTGATTGCAGGTGGTGCTTGCAAAAGTCTCCCCCATAATGTATAATCCATGTCTGTGCTTATGGATAGCATCAGTAACCCCCTATTGAAGGAGGCATGAATTCTGTGGAAGATTAAGGTCTAGTCTCTTAAAAGAGGCCTTGTTTCCTTGACTTCCATTGGTTTTCTAGGACGGCCAAGTCCCCGTGGGATATACTCGGTATCTACCACAATAAAAAATAAATTGGAGATAGGTTCACCTGACCTAATAAGACCTCATTTCAGAGCTTTGGCCCACAGTATGGAGACTTCTACAGCAGGTCCTTCTGCCAAGGAGAAGGCAACACCAGGAGGCAGACGATGCCAGGAATCACAGCTTTTATTGTAGCACGTCTCCATTAAAAGACATGAGGGGATAAGAGAACAAAGGGGGGAAATCTCCTACAGGAAAAAGAGTCAAAAGCACAAGTGTTACAGGATCTCTCCCAGGAACAGCTGACATCCCAGGGGCACAAAGACGGTCAGTTACTCGTTACAAGGGGAGGCATTGACCTCTGGAGAGGAAAAGCAGAAGCGGTGCGCAGTGTGCGGATAGAGAGTGGAAACGTTCCTAGAAACACGTCCCACTGCGAGGGGAATGCCAGACCAGCGGAGCGAGGAGAGAGCTTCTGCGCGAGGGGCTGTAATTCATTCTCATTCTGTAGATGTCGGAGGTTCCATGGGCCCTACCAGAACTTCTTTTCTTTGCAGCAGTGCTCCACGGGTGGGCATTTTTCAGGGCATGGAGGGCATGGAGGACACTTTTCAGGGCACGGAATGCACTTTTCAGGGCACGGAATGCACTTTTCAGGGCACGGAATGCACTTTTCAGGGCACGGAATGCACTTTTCAGGGCACGGGCATGGACATGGATGCACGCATGTAGTGCACTTCTTCACGCAGACTTTACAGCAAGGATCCACGCATTTTGTCACGCACTTGGTCACACAGACTTTGCAGCAGGGATCCAGGCATTTGGTAGTGCACTTGGTCACACAGCAAGGAGGAGGCAGGCAGGTCTGTTTGCATTGCTGCTGGTAAACCATCTTCCTGGACGTGGGCAAAACTGAAAGACAAAGGAGGCTTCAAGGTTTGCAAAATCAAGACAAACAGCATCATTTTCTCATTAGCCTCATGCACCAGAACATTCAGCAGAATCAGAGCCTGGTGCACTGGGAACAATTCTCCAGAGAGAGCATTGCCATTGCAAACCGCTTCAGAAAGAACAAACATGGGGGAGGAGGGACTGAAATCCCATTCTAAAGGTCTGCAATGGGATTCGTGAAATAACTTCAAGATACCTAAGCAAAACACTCTTCTGACCAGTAATATATCTCTGCAGAAGAAAGCAAAACATTCGGTGCAAAATATACTCTAAGGTTGAAAGAGTTATCCTGAGATTAATGGCAGGGCGAGAGATACAGAATGGGTTGAGCAGTATTTGTAACCATCGATCATTTCTGCATTCAAATATTTTTCTGCTAGAAGAGTTAAAGAAACCACTCAGTGCTTCTGAACGTGCAGGTGGCAAATGGAAGTGCATTTGTACAAATGTTCTCTTCCCAGGTCCTGAGGCTGCATGAATGTATCTGGAGTTGCATTTCCAGTACAGAGCAGCTTGACTGTTACAGGTGGTGATTCCTTGAATCTACTTACTGCCTTCCTTTCATTGGGAGGATGTGTGCGCAGGCAAGGCCTTTAGATTCTCTTCTGTTTTCCTCCAGCTCCGCAGCTGCTGTAAATCAGTGGAGCTCCATTGACATCCACAGAATTGAGCAGGTTTTCGCTCGTGAGGAATCGGGCAGTGAGAGTGCAGGGGCTATATCCCCTCCATATCGTGTCAGTCTGAGTTACTTCCAGACACATCTTACTCCTTTGCCCACAAATCTCCGACTGCTCCCTCTGCCTAGAGGTTTCCCTTTCCCACTTCTCTCTTCTGAAACTCTGAGCCCCGCCCTGTAATTCCCTGTCACACCCACTAATTTAATCTCCTGATTTAGAAAGGGCTCCGTAAATCATGGACGGAGAACATTCAGCACAAACAGAGCTCGGTGCCGTGGGAAACATTTCTGTCGAGAGAGCATTGCCATTGCAAACCACTTGAGAAAGAACAACCCTGACAGAGAATGGACTGAAATCCCTTCCTGCAGCCCTGCAATGGGATTAGAGAAATAACAGCAAGATACTTACGCAAAGCGCTCTTGTGAACAGCGAGGAAAGGAAAGCCAGAAATGAAGCCCAGCCATGAAGTTAGCTCTCAATAATAAGAACAAGACTTACCAAGTCACCAACAGGAGCAAATGAAGAAGCCGAGTGGATTGAGGAGCACTGGGACACGAGCCTTTTTATATGGTTTCCATGGCCTGCTCCACGGAAATGAGGCACCCCACAGGTATGTCTCGCTCGAATCACACAGCCTTCAATTGCTCATTTGCATCACTAATGTTGCTAATTATTTTCAATAATTATTTTAAGCGGATGCACGTTACATATTAGAGGAAATGCTGTTTGGAAGTTCTCTGCCTGATCCACATACTCTACCTTAGAAAAAGGCAATTCAATTAACACCAGGATTCTTTGCTTTTCCATAAATTCCTTCTTCAGACTGTCTTGCATCTTCCTCTGAGGCATCTGGTTCTGGTTGCTCTTGGAGACAGGACACTGGATGGGATGGATCTTTGCTCTGAGCCATTATGGGTACTTCTTCATTCCTGCTAATGTACAACTTCCCTCCATAATATACCACCCAGGCTGCTATAGACACAGAGGTGACCTTGGATTCATGGATTCCCCGGTATTTTTAGCAGAAGGACACTTCCAATCCAGCCCACCCTGTTAATTCTGCTAGAATAAATATTTGTCAGGAGATTCCTACTGATATGGTGTTTGGCTCATTATTATCTGACATTGTGTCTTCACTTAGGGGTGGCTTCTTGCCATTTTGCTCTCAAATTTTCATTTGAGTTCTTGTATTTTCTAATACAGATGGCAAGCTGCTGTGGCAGGGTCCATCTTGATATATATGGGATGCCAGCGACCCCAGAGGGGAAAGCAATCTCCTGTCCATGTCCATTATATTACAAAAGAATGGTAGACGATTTTTTTTATTTCATGATTTAAATGACTGGACCTCCTAGAAAAAGAACAGGAGAACGTATGGCACCTTAGAGATTAACAAATTTATTTGAGCATAAGCTTTTGCGGGAAGTGGGCTGTAGCTCACGACAGCTTATGCTCAAATCAATTTGTTAGGCTCAAAGGTGCCACAAGTACTCCTGTTCTTTTTGCAGATACAGACTAATACGGCTGCTACTGTGAAACCTGTACCTCCTAGAGGCCCCCACTACGAGAGCGAACTTATTGCTAGGTGCTGTACAAACACATGGCACCTGCCCCAAAGATTTCCATCTAGACAGATAAAAGGCTGGAGGGGAAAGAGGCGTAGGGAGGTGAAGTGACTTGTCCAAGATCACACAGGTGGGCAGAGGCAGGGATATAGTCCCGTTCTCCTGACTCCCCATGCAATGCCGTATCCAGGAGATCCCTCTGCCTCCTGTAAGGTATTTAATTATTGTGACTCACTAGGGGACAGATTCCTTTACGAGAAGAATCCAGAGATATTTTCCAGCCCTTACCTCTTCCAGGGAGGACCTCGTTCTTGGAACCCTGTGGCCCAGCTGGTGAGAACAACACACGGGAATTCCAAAGAGGAAGATACACCCGTCTCGTCAGCGTCAGAGGCTGAGTCACAGGGTATTGAATCAGCTGCTGCCATCTGAACCCACAGGAGAATCACACCCCCTCAGGGCCCTGCAGCATGAGATTCCACAGTGCCTGTTAATTGACTAAGCAGGAATAGCAAGTGACACCAAAGAAAGGGTCTGCAAGATGTCCTAGGATGGGCTCTTAATGACCCACAAGTGTTGGCTTTAAGGAGGAAAAGGGAACATGATCTTCCTGATACCTGCATAGAAAGCTCCTCATTTTCTCCTTAAAATACATTAAAACTTTCAACCCTTGTATTTTTCTTCATAACAGTCACTGCCTGTGTACACAGGATAAGCCGGGTGTCTTTCCCTGCCCATATTAGCATAATTACAATTCCACACTCACGTTGATGGCCTCTTAGATCTGTAAATGTTTTGATGGAATGGAGATGGACAGGAGATAGTTCTCACCCTTGGTGCACTGGCATCTCATACGTATAAAGATGCACCTCCAGCACAAGAGTTTACAATCTATATTAGAAAATATTAGAATTAGGATGAAGTTTCAGTGCAAAATAGCAAGAAGGCAACACGAGGTAAAGACACAATGTCACATAACAAAGACCCAAGCTTCTTCTCAGGAAACACCTGACTAATATTCCTTCTAGCAGGAGTAACAGAGGCGAGTAGGCTACATTTGGAGTGTCCTACTGCTAAAAATACAAAGGAATCCATGAGCCCAGCATCAGTTCTGCGCCCATAGAGACATGCATGGTGTACCATGGACAGGAGATGTACATTAGCAGGAACAGAGGAATACCCCTAGTGGATCAGCTCAGAGATCCATCCAGCCCACTATCTTCTCTCTGCAAGTGAGCAGTACCAGATGCCTCAGAGGAAGATGCAAAAGCCTGCAGAAGGAAGGAATGGAAATCCATAAAGACCATTTTTAAGCGAACAATGCCGTTGTTTATTGAATTGTATTTCTAATATGAATTTTGTAGGTCAGGCGTTTCCTCAAAGATGACACGTGTGTCCACTTAAACTAATAATTAAAAATAATGATGCAAACAAATACTTGAAGGATGTTTAATTGGAGCAAGTTACTTTATGCAAATCGTATTTGAATACCTCGAGGATCTCTCATTTCCGGATACCAGGCCATGGAAACCCTATAAAAAGGTTCTCAACACAATGCTCCTCAAACGACTCGACATCTTCATTAGTTCCTGCAGGTGAATTGGGTAAGTCTCCTTCTGATGATTGGGAGCTAACTTTAAGGTTGGGCTTAATTTTTGGCTTTTCTGTCCTTGCTGCTCAGAAGAATGTTTTGCTAAACTATCTTGTGGCTATTTCACGAATCCCATTGCAGGCCATGGGAATGGGATATCAGTCCATCCTCCCTCTTGTTTATTCTTTCTGAAGTGATTTGCCATGGCCATGCTCTCTCTGGAGAAGTTTTCCTCGTGCACCAGCCTCTGATTCTGCTGAATGTTCCGGTGCGTGATGCTCAGGAGAAGATGATGCTGTTTGCCTTGATTTTGCAAACCCTGAAATCTCCTTTGTCTTTCAGTTTTGCCCACTTACCAGGAAGATGGTTTACCAGCAGCAATGCAAACAGACCTGCCTGCCTCCTCCTTGCTGTGTGACCAAGTGCACTACCAAGTGCCTGGATCCCTGCTGCAAAGTCTGTGTGACCAAGTGTGTGAAAAAATGCATGGATCCTTGCTGTAAAGTCTGCGTGAAGAAGTGCACTACATGCCTGCATCCATGCCCGTGCCCATGCCCTCAAAAGTGTCCTCCATGTCCTCCGTGCTTTCCAAAATGCCCACCTGTGGAGCACTGCTGTAAAGAAAAGAAGTTCTGGTAGAGCCCATGGAACCACCGATGACTATGGAATGAAAATGAATTACAGCCCCTCGCACAGTAGCTCTCTCCTTGCTCCGCTGGGCTGCCATTCCCCTTGCAGTGGGACGTGTTTCTAGGAACGTTTCCAGTCTCTGTCCGCATACTGCGCACTGTTCTGTCTCTCCTATCGAGAGGTCAATGCCTTCCCTTGTAACGAGTAACTGACCGTCTTTGTGCCCCTGGGATATCAGCTGTTTCTGTGGGAGATCCTGTAAGATTTGTGTTGTAGACACTTTCCTGTGGGAGATTTTCCCCCTTGTTCTCTTTTCCCATCCGTCTTTTAATGTAGAGCAATAAAAGCTACGATTCACGACATCGTTGGCCTCCTGGTGTTTCATTCTCTTCAGCACTCACATGCGCTCAGACCCAGATTCTCCTTCTTTGGGTTTCCTTCTAAAAAGACCCTTCCCGAGGAAGTGGTGGCTGGTGCCCAGAAGAAGTCATGGGGACAGAGGGAGCAAGGAGGAGCGGAGGCAGCTGGGTACAGGGGAGACAGGCCGGTTCTCTGCCTCTGTGGGATTGAAACAGTCAGACAGCAGCAGCCTGTGTTCCCTGCTCAGCGCCTCCCCCGTCTGCTGTCTGTTGTGTGTGTGCGACAGGGCCTGAATTCCCAGGGGGTATCCGGGTGCGCTGCACCAGTGGGGGCCGGACCAGCTCAGCTCTCAGAGGGGTTCTGCCTGCTGCAGCAGCTGGGCCGCAAAACAATTTCGTTTTTATTCAATTCAAAGTTCATCAGAATGAATCACTTTTGTGAATCTCATGATTTTGGGGTCTCCACTGCTGCCTTTTTAACACTTTGGCCTGAAAGTTCTGCCGATGGCCACAAACTGGTACCCTAATATTCTGCCATAGTCAACTCCTGCCACCAGCTACCCGCCCTGCGCTGTAACTTCCCAATATGTCCACGTCTGAAAGGTGCACAAGGCTTGGAGTGACAGGTGTCCTGAGTTTCTTGGGACTGTCCCAGTTATTAGGGGCCTTGTCTTCTGTAGGACCCTATTCCCCCCTTTTTCATCCTCCCATGCCCCCATCCAGATTTTTCACCCTTGCTATATTGTCAAAATGGTAAGACTCCAATTTTCTGAGTATTGGTCTTTCAGCACATCGGATGGAGCTGTGAAAATCAGGACAGATCCAGGTGTTAAGACCATAAGACCATGGCCAAATTCATCTCTGGAGCAACTCCCTTGATTCCAATGTCAGACTGGGCCAGGAAAACGAGATGTATTGCCCGGTGACATTCAAGTGACTCAACAGGCCGAACTAGCATAAAATAGGGCTGTTGTTTTTTATTTATTAAATCCTTTTCTTTGGAAGGAGCAATAAGACTGAGCTCCGCACGCAATGCCCCGTATTCGTTTTTATGCCTTGCCCATGGAGTACAGTGTTTGAAGGGATGGACCATGAGTCCGTCACTGGGAACCTGCATCAGAAAAATGACAATGAAGGGCACGTACTGATGCAACACCCCCACAACAGGTCTGCAACGGTTTTTCATCGTGGGACGTCTGGCTTATAACTCAGACCTCAGCCACCTGAGCTAAGTGGTAACACCGTTACCTAGAGTAGCCTGTCACCTTGAAATTCCATTTGGTTTCTAAACCATCCAAGGCAGATGGCTCTGCAGCCTCCTTTTGGAAACTTCCAGTGAAGAACCTTCTACGACCTCCCGAAGCAACCTGTACCATTGCCTCCTCTTCGTTCACTTAGGAAGTTTGTCCTGAGATTTACCCGAAATCTGCTCTGCTGTAGATTGAACCCATTGCCTCTTGTCCTGCCCTCCGTGGCAAAACACAGCAACTTTTCTCCATCTTCTCTACGACAGCCTTTCAAGTAGCTGAACACCGCTATCGTATCCTGCCTTCATCTCCTCTTTAGCAAACTAAACATACCCTGTTCCTTCAGCCTTTGCTCCTGCGGCTTCCATTCCATCAATCTGATCATCTTTGTCGCTCGCCTCTGGATCCTTTCCCGTTTCTCTACATCCTTTCTATACTGGCCTCAGCGCTGAGTAACTGCTCCCCGCCTTCCAGACAGTCTTCTGCAACATGCTCCTGAACCCCCTTTCCCTACATTCCTGTCAGTTCTCCTCATACCTCAATAGCCTCCCCAACTCCCACCAATCCACTTCTGTCTCTCTGCTCCCTCTACATACAACATGCTGCTTAGGAACTCAGCATGTTTGGATACGGCAGCAAGGGGCACAGTATTAGAACCCGAATACGATAGATTAGATCCTATTTCCTCTCAGCCCCCTATTCCCTCGCAGGCTCTCAACGCTCTGAAAGACCCGTGTTACTGAAGATCTCTTCCGGGGATATCTGAGGAAGCAGAGTGTGTCACAGGGTAAGGTGTGAGATTCAGGGGTAAATGTGGAAGCCTCCACTGGGGTCTGGTGCATATGTTCATCCATAGGAGCAAAGCTTTTTGAGTTCTTTGGAATGTGGGCTTCAGATCATCCAAACCTGCCCTCTCTTTAGACCACTAATGTTTGTTATTGCTGTGGGCACTAAGTGGCTACCCAAGAAAAATGTCACGTCACAGCATAGAGACCATCCATAGCACAGACTTGGAGCTGTGGTAGGGGGTGGTGTGGCCTAGTGGATAAACCCTTGACAGGCAGACAGAAGAGCTGGGTTCTCTGCTAGCTCCATCACACACCTGCTGTGTGACCTTGGGTGAGTCCGTCCCCTCCTCATTTTCAGTCTGTTTAGATGGCCAGCTCTTCAGGGGAAGGGACTGTAACCAGCTGCGTGTCTGCTCAGCCCTTGATGCAATGTGGCTCCGGTCTCAGGGAGGGCCTCGAGGAGCTCATGAAATATGAAGTAATAATAATAGCTTTCCTGTACTTCACCAGCACTGACACAGCCTTAGATGAAAGGCTGGCAAAGAGCTGGGAAGGCTTGGCTGATGCGGGTTCAGTCATTTGTGGCACCCAGAGAAAACTGCAGCGTAAGAAATGCTCTGATGGTCTTTTCTCCTTTCTTTCTTTTTAGGTTCGTGGGTTTCTACGAAGTCACCCAGGCTTATCTCGGAATTTTTCTTTCCCCTCTTTTCATGCTATGTGGGTCTTTTAAAGCAAAACACAAGAGAGCTTGAAATGGGTGAGGCAGGAGCCAAGCAGTGATTAAAGAGACAAAGAGAGGGCAAAGCAAACACCAGGAGGCAGATGATTCCAGGAAGAGCAAGTTACATTTCAACGCAACAATAATTCGAGGTTGGATGGAAGCTGGAGAATGAAATTATTCCAGTGCTGAAGACGGGACGGTGGAATTGTACAGAGTGAGTGTCTCAGATGTGAGCAATATCTGAGGGGTACCTACGCAGTCAGTTACATCCTACATGAGAAGGTCCTGATCCCATAAGAGAATTAACAGTCTGTGAAAGGATAAACCTCTGGAACCGTCAGTGAAATAAGGAACAAAGCTCAGGAGAACATGAGCTAAGCAAGAGGAGGAAAAATAACTTGCAAAGGGATGTGAGATGTGTGAATTTTTGACAGGGAGGTTGCTTAACCATTGGAAAAACATTGCAAGGGAAGGGGGAGGATTCTCCATCACTAAAAGTCTTCAGATCAAGACCTTTCTGGCAGAGACGCCTTAGAGAATCTCAAGATATGGGGTAGAAGTATACAGGGGTGAGTGGGTGAAATTCTCTGTGCATTATCGTACAGGGTGTCAGTCTAGATGGTAATGGTCTCTTCTCACCTTATGCAATTTAAAGGTGAAAATGTAGATAGGGGAATACAGCAATCGAGTTTCCAGGAAGTGTAAAACAGAGGTGTACATTTTGAAAGGCAATGCCTGCTTGCATGTGGTGCTTGCAAAAGTCTCCCCCAAAAATGTATAATCCATGTCTGTGCTTATGGATAGCATCAGTAACCCCCTCTTGAAGGAGGCATGAATTCTGTGGAAGATTAAGGTCTAGTCTCTTAAAAGAGGCCTTGTTTCCTTGACTTCCATTGGTTTTCTAGGACGGCCAAGTCCCCGTGGGATATACTCGGTATCTACCACAATAAAAAATAAATTGGAGATAGGTTCACCTGACCTAATAAGACCTCATTTCAGAGCTTTGGCCCACAGTATGGAGACTTCTACAGCAGGTCCTTCTGCCAAGGAGAAGGCAACACCAGGAGGCAGACGATGCCAGGAATCACAGCTTTTATTGTAGCACATCTCCATTAAAAGACATGATGGGATAAGAAAACAAAGGGGGAAAATCTCCCACAGGAAAAAGAGTCAAAAGCACAAGTGTTACAGGATCTCTCCCAGGAACAGCTGACATCCCAGGGGCACAAAGACGGTCAGTTACTCGTTACAAGGGGAGGCATTGACCTCTGGAGAGGAAAAGCAGAAGCGGTGCGCAGTGTGCGGATAGAGAGTGGAAACGTTCCTCGAAACACGTCCCACTGCGAGGGGAATGCCAGACCAGCGGAGCGAGGAGAGAGCTTCTGCGCAAGGGGCTGTAATTCATTCTCATTCTGTAGATGTCGGAGGTTCCACGGGCCCTACCAGTACTTCTTTTCTTTGCAGCAGTGCGGCACGGGGGGGCATTTTTCAGGGTACGGAGGGCACGGAGGACATTTTTGAGGGCACGGAATGCACTTTTCAGGGCACGGAATGCACTTTTCAGGGCACGGGAATGGACATGGATGCACGCATGTAGTGCACTTCTTCACGCAGACTTTACAGCAAGGATCCACGCATTTTGTCACGCACTTGGTCACACAGACTTTGCAGCAGGGATCCAGGCATTTGGTAGTGCACTTGGTCACACAGCAAGGAGGAGGCAGGCAGGTCTGTTTGCATTGCTGCTGGTAAACCATCTTCCTCGTAAGTGGGAAAAACTGAAAGACAAAGTAGGCTTCAAGGTTTGCAAAATCAAGACAAACAGCATCATTTTCTCATTAGCATCATGCACCAGAACATTCAGCAGAATCAGAGGCTGGTGCACTGGGAACACTTCTCCAGAGAGAGCATGGCCATGGCAAACCCCTTCAGAAAGAACAAACATGAGGGAGGATGGACTGAAATCCCATTCTAAAGGTCTGCACTGGGATTCGTGAAATAACCTCAAGATACCTAAGCAAAACACTCTTCTGACCACTAATATATCTCTGCAGAAGAAAGCAAAACATTCAGTGCAATATGTACTCTAAGGTTGAAAGAGTTATCCTGAGATTAAAATGGCAGGGTGAGAGATACAGAATGGGTTGAGCAGTATTCATAACCATCGATCATTCCTGCATTCAATTGTTTTTCTGCGAGAAGAGTTAAATAAACCACTCAGTGCTTCTGAACGTGCAGGTGGCAGGTGGCACTGGTAGAGATACTCTCTACAATCCCGTCATTATCACAGTCTGTAGGGCTGACTGAGCCCAACACAACTGATCCAAGGGTCGACTTTTCAGCTGAACTTTTCCAAAGCCCCAAATGAACAGTCAGTTCCTTTGGCCTCTTGTGTTCTGAACTAAATAGTCCAGAATGGAAGTGTATTTGTGCAAATGTTTTCTTCCCAGGTCCTGAGGCTGCACGAATGCATCTGGAGTTGTAATTCCAGTACAGAGCAGCTTGACTTTTACGGGTGGTGATTCCTTGAATCTACTTACTGCCTTCCTTTCATTGGGAGGATGTGTGCGCAGGCAAGGCCTTTCGATTCTCTTCTGTATCCCTCCAGCTCTACAGCTGGTGTAAATCAGTGGAGATCCATTGATGGCCACAGAATTGAGCAGGTTTTCGCTCATGAGGAATCGGGCAGTGAGAGTGCAGGGGCTATATCCCCTCCATATCGTGTCAGTCTGAGTTACCTCCAGATACATATTACTCCTCTGCCCTCAAGTCTCCGACCGCTCCCTCCGCCTAGAGGTTTCCCTTTCCCACTTCTCTCTTCTGAAACTCTGAGCACCGCCCTGTAATTCCCTGTCACACCCACTAATTTAATCTCCTGATTTAGAAAGGGCTCCGTAAATCATGGACGGAGAGCATTCAGCACAAACAGAGCTCGGTGCCGTGGGAAACGTTTCTGTCGAGAGAGCATTGCCCTTGCAAACCACTTGAGAAAGAACAACCCTGACAGAGAATGGACTGAAATCCCTTCCTGCAGCCCTGCAATGGGATTAGAGAAATAACAGCAAGATACTTACGCAAAGCGCTCTTGTGAACAGCGAGGAAAGGAAAGCCAGAAATGAAGCCCAGCCATGAAGTTAGCTCTCAATAATAAGAACAAGACTTACCAAGTCACCAACAGGAGCAAATGAAGAAGCCGAGTGGATTGAGGAGCACTGGGACACGAGCCTTTTTATATGGTTTCCATGGCCTGCTCCACGGAAATGAGGCACCCCACAGGTATGTCTCGTTCGAATCACACAGCCTTCAATTGCTCATTTGCATCACTAATGTTGCTAATTATTTTAAATAATTATTTTAAGCGGATGCACGTTACATATTAGAGAAAATGCTGTTTGGAAGTTCTCTGCCTGATCCACATATTCTACCTTAGAAAAAGGCAATTCAATTAACACCAGGATTCTTTGCTTTTCGATAAATTCCTTCTTCAGACTGTCTTGCATCTTCCTCTGAGGCATCTGGTTCTGGTTGCTGTAGGAGACAGGACACTGGGCGGGATGGATCTTTGCTCTGAGCCATTATGGGTATTTCTTCATTCCTGCTAATGTACAACTTCCCTCCATGATATACCACCCAGGCTGCTATAGACACAGAGGTGACCTTGGATTCATGGATTCCCAAGTATTTTTAGCAGGAGGACATTTCAGATCCAGCCCACTCTGTGAATTCTGCTAGAATAAATATTTCTCAGGTGATTCCTAATTACACGGTGTTTGGCTCATTATTAGCTGACATTGCGTTTTCACTTAGGGGTGGCTTCTTGCCATTTTGCTCTCAGATTTTATTTCAGTTCTTGTATTTTCTAATACAGATGGTAAGCTGCTGTGGCGGGGTCCATCCTGCTGTATATAGGATGCCAGCGCCCCCAGAGGGAAAAGCAATCTCCTGTCCATGTCCATTATATTACAAAAGAATGGTAGACGATTTTTTTTATTTCATGATTTAAATGACTGGACCTCCTAGAAAAAGAACAGGAGAACGTGTGGCACCTTAGAGATTAACAAATTTATTTGAGCATAAGCTTTTGCGGGAAGTGGGCTGTAGCTCACGACAGCTTATGCTCAAATCAATTTGTTAGGCTCAAAGGTGCCACAAGTACTCCTGTTCTTTTTGCAGATACAGACTAATACGGCTGCTACTGTGAAACCTGTACCTCCTAGAGGCCCCAGCTACGAGAGCGAACTTATTGCTAGGTGCTGTACAAACACATGGCACCTGCCCCAAAGATTTCCATCTAGACAGATAAAAGGCTGGAGGGGAAAGAGGCGTAGGGAGGGAAGTGACTTGTCCAAAATCACACAGGTGGGCAGAGGCAGGGATATAGTCCCGTTCTCCTGACTCCCCATGCAATGCCGTATCCAGGAGATCCCTCTGCCTCCTGTAAGGTATTTAATTATTGTGACTCACTAGGGGACAGATTCCTTTACGAGAAGAATCCAGAGATATTTTCCAGCCCTTACCTCTTCCAGGGGGGGACCTAGTTCTTGGAACCCTGTGGCCCAGCTGGTGAGAACAACACACGGGAATTCCAAAGAGGAAGATACACCCGTCTCGTCAGAGGCTGAGTCACAGTGTATTGAATCAGCTGCTGCCCTCTGAACCCACAGGAGAATCATACCCCCTCAGGGCCCTGCAGCATGAGACTCCACAGGGCCCGTTAATTGACTAAGAAGGAATAGCAAGTGACACCAAAGAAAGGGTCTGCAAGATGTCCTAGGATGGGCTCTTAATGACCCACAAGTGTTGGCTTTAAGGAGGAAAAGGGAACATGATCTTCCTGATACCTGCATAGAAAGCTCCTCATTTTCTGACTAAAATACATTAAAACTTTCAACCCTTGTATTTTTCTTCACAACAGTCACTGCCCTGTGTACACAGGATAAGCCGGTTGTCTTTCGCTGCCCATAAGAGCATAATTACAATTCCACACTCACGTTGATGGCTTCTTAGATCTGTAAATGTTTTGATGGAATGGAGATGGACAGGAGATAGTTCTCACACTTGGGGGCACTGGCACCTCATCTCGTCTCTAAAGACGCACCTCCATCACAAGAGTTTACAATCTATATTAGAAAATATTAGAATTAGGATGAAGTTTCAGTGCAAAATAGCAAGAAGGCAACACGAGGTGAAGACACTAGGTCACAGAACAAAGATCCAAGCTAATTAAGAGGAGAAACCTGACCAATATTCCTTCTAGCAGGAATAACAGGGGCGAGTGGGCTGCATTTGGAGTGTCCTACTGCTAAAACTACCAAAGAATCCATGAGCCCAGCATAGTTCTGTGCCCATAGAGACATGCGTGGTGTATCATGGACAGGAGATGTACATCAGCGGGAACAGAGGAATACCCCTAGTGGATCAGCTCAGAGATCCATCCATGCCTCTATCTTCTCTCTGCCAGTGAGCAGTACCAGATGCCTCAGAGGAAGACGCAAAAGCCTGCAGCAGGAAGGAATGGAAATCCATAAAGACCATTTTTAAGCAAACACCACATTTCTTTATTGAATTATATTTTCGAATATGAATTTTGGATGTCAGGCATCTCCTTAAAGATGACACGTGTGTCCACTTAAACTAATTATTAAAAATAATGATGCAAACAAATACTTGAAGGGTGTTTAATTGGAGCAAGTTACTTTATGCAAATCATATTTGAATACCTCGAGGATCTCTCATTTCCGGATACCAGGCCATGGAAACCCTATAAAAAGGTTCTCATCACAATGCTCCTCAAACGACTCGACATCTTCATTAGCTCCTGCAGGTGAATTGGGTAAGTTTCCTTCCGATGACTGGGAGCTAACTTCATCGCTGGGCTTAATTTTTCTCTTTCCTTTTTCTTGCTGCTCACAAGAGTGTTTTCCTTAACTACCTTGTGGCTATTTCACTAATCCCATTGCAGGCCATGGGAATGGGATTTCAGCCCATCCTCCCGCTTCTTTATTCTTTCTGAAGTGGTTTGCCATGGCCATGTTCTCTCTGGAGAAATGTTCCTCATGCACCAGCCTCTGATTCTGTTGTATGTTCCAGTGCATGGTGCTCAGGAGAAGATGATGCTGTTTGCCTTGATTTTGCAAACCCTGAAATCTCCTTTGTCTTTCAGTTTTGCCCACTTACCAGGAAGATGGTTTACCAGCAGCAATGCAAACAGACCTGCCTGCCTCCTCCCTGCTGTGTGACCAAGTGCACTACCAAGTGCCTGGATCCCTGCTGCAAAGTCTGTGTGACCAAGTGTGTGACAAAATGCGTGGATCCTTGCTGTAAAGTCTGCGTGAAGAAGTGCACTACATGCCTGCATCCATGTCCATGCCCGTGCCCTCAAAAGTGTCCTCCATGTCCTCCATGCTTTCCAAAATGCCCACCTGTGGAGCACTGCTGCAAAGAAAAGAAGTTCTGGTAGAACCCATGGAACCACCGACGACTATGGAATGAAAATGAATTACAGCCCCTCGCGCAGTAGCTCTCTCCTCGCTCCGCTGGTCTGGCATTCCCCTTGCAGTGGGACGTGTTTCTGGGAATGTTTCCAGTCTCGTCCACATACTGCGCACTGTTCTGTCTCTTTTATCGAGAGGTCAGTGCCTTCCCTTGTAACGAGTAACTGACCGTCTTTGTGCCCTGGGATAAAAGCTGTGCTGGGAGAGATCCTGTAAAATTTGAGCTGTAGACTCTTTGCTGTGGGATATTTTCTCCCTTGTTCTCTTTTCCCATCCGTCTTTTAATGTAGAGCAATAAAAGCTACGATTCACGACATCGTCCGCCTCCTGGTGTTTCATTCTCTTCAGCACTCACATGCACTCAGAGCCAGATTCTCCTTCTTTTAAAGACCCTTCCCGAGGAAGTGGTGGCTGGTGCCCAGAAGAAGTCATGGGGACAGAGGGAGCAAGGAGGAGCGGAGGCAGCTGGGTACAGGGGAGACAGGCTGGTTCTCTGCCTCTGTGGGACTGAAACAGTCAGACAGCAGCAGCCTGTGTCCCCTGCTCAGTGCCTCCCCCGTCTGCTGCCTGTTGTGAGTGTGCGACAGGGCCTGAATTCCCAGGGGGTATCCAGGTGCACTGCATCAGTGGGGGCCGGACCAGCTCAGCTCTCAGAGGGGTTCTGCCTGCTGCAGCAGCTGGGCCGCAAAACAATTTAGTTTTTTTTAATTCTCATCATTTTGGGGTCCCACTGATGCCTTTTGAGCACTTCGGCCTGACAATCCTGCCGATGCCCGCAAGCTTTGGGGATTTGACTTACATACGACCCTAACAACTAATCAGTATGTCAAGAGAAAGGACCTCTGTGTGGTAACCCCGAGCTCTGATTCAGCTGGGAAAGGACCTGCTGCAAAAGCCACCATGCCGGGCGGGGCAAAGCTTTGACATGAGGCCTTGTTAAGTTAGCCAACCCCGCCTCCAATTCAGTTTTTATTTTTGTGGGTACTAAATAGAGCTCACAGGAGCTTGGCCGTGCTAGAACATCAATGTCCGGTTGAGCAAAAGAAGAAACCGTGACGAGAAAAGATCTTGATTTTCCACAGTATTCGCACCCCCTTCAGTCAGGGATGACTGATGCTATCCGTAAACACTGGCATGGATCAGACATTATGTGGGAGATTTTTTATATGCTTACCAGGGCTGGGTGCCCAGAAATGAGACAGGCTAGGGATATGCGGATGTGATTTTTACAATGCAAACTTTCTCCACCTACAGATCCTTCAATTACTTGCTTGCATCAAGATTTTTAATAAGTATTTTAAGAATTAGTTATAATTATTTTAAGGAGACACACATGACAGTGTCTGAGCAAATGCTGTTTGTAAGTTCTTGCGCCTGACTCACATAATTCCAATGGGAAAAAAACAATTCAACAAAGAACTGGCTTATTTGCTTTCTAAAATGGACTCTTATGTATTTCCATAAATTCCCCTTCACAGGCGTTCTTGCACCTTCTTCTGAGATATCTTGTAGTGGTCACTGTCAGAGACACGATCCTGGCCTAGACTGATCTGTGGTCTGACCTGCTATGGGTGTTTCTCCATTCCTGCTAATGTGCAGCTTCCCTCCACGCTTTTATACACATGGAGTTGATGTTGGAATAATGAATACCCCAGTATTTTTAGCGGTAGGACAGTCTCCACTCTGTTAATCCTGCTAGAAGACATATCTGGGATCCTTATCATCTGACATTGTGTCTTCGCTTAGTAGTGGCTTCCTGCTATTTCGTGATGCAACTTCTTTCTCATTCGAATCCAATCGAATACACTCGACATTCCTCGATTCCAAGGCCAGAAGGGACCACTCTGATCATCTCATCTGATCTCTTGTCCAACACTGGTCGCAGAACTAACCCGGAATAACTTCTAGAGCATAGACATTGGACAAACATCCGGTCTTGATTTAAAACTTCTCAGTGATGGAGAATCCACAACCACGGTTTGCAAATGGTTCCAATGCCTAATCACCCTCCCTGTTAATATTTTACGCCTTATTTCCAGTCTGAATTTTTCGAGCTTCAGCTTCCAGCCATGGTCCAGTGACCTCCTCAACCAGCTCTTATAAAACTCTTGGATTTGAGTTATCTGGACCTCCTTCTCTAAAAATGTCTAACTTTAATAGCTTCTCTTCAACATCCTCTATTGTAAGACCTTTGTGCTGGGCAGGTGTCTATCCTTATACATATGGGATGTCAGTGTGCCCAGTGGTGAGAGCAATATCTAGTTTATCTCCATTACGTTAAAAATGTTTACATACGTAAGGTGCCCTCAGTCTGAGTTTGCGATTATAATTACCCCAATATGGACTGGAAAAGTCACCCATGTTATCCTCTTTAGACAGGGTGGTAGCATTCTGAACAAGAATGACAAGAGTTTTAATTGATTTAAATCATGGAATGAGAAGTTACCATACATGTGTCAGGAAGCTCATGTTCCCTTTTAACTTATCATAGGGTGGTTATCTTTCTTTCTTTCTTTCCTTCTTTCTTTCTTTCAAAAGAGAGACTGTTGCAGAGATTTCCTTAATTGTAAGCTACTTGAGACCAGAACCATAGTTTCCTTATGTGTTTGTACAGCCCCTAGCACAATGGGGTCCTGGACCACTAATGATGCTCCTTGGCCTTACCTCTATTCCAGGATTATGCCCCAGATTCTATCACTTCAGGAGAAGGGACTGTGTCCTGTTGCATGTCTGCTCAGCCCTTGACGCAATGTGGCCCCGGTCTCAGGGAGGGCCTCAAGGAGCTCATGAAATATGAAGTAATAATAATAGCTCTCCTGTACTTCACCAGCACTGACACACCCTTAGATGAAAGGCTGGCAAAGAGCTGGGAGGGCTTGGCTGATGCGGGTTGAATTATTACTGGCACCCAGAGAACTAGCTATAAAATCCCTCTTAGTAGCTGTTCTCTACTTGCTTTACCTGTAAAGGGTTAAAAGTCTCACTGTGATTCATAGGGAGAAGGAAGTGAGTGGGGGCTGAAAGGGCTGAGGATACCCCACAGGAAGAAATTCCCAAGTGCACCTTCTTGGGTCTTCAAAGGGGTTTTGCACTTGGTGGTGGCAGCATCTACCCATCCAAGATCAGAGAAAAGCTCTAACCTTGGGAGTTTAATACAAGCCTGGATTTGAGTATGAATTTTTAGAATCCTGCACACAGAGTGCCAGAGTGGAGAATCAGCCTTGACAGAGAGCATTGCCATTGCAACCCACTTCAGAAAGAACAAGCCTGCGGGAGCATGGACTGAAATCCCATTTTAAAGGCATGCAGTAGGATTAGTAAAATAACCACTAGATAGTTAAGCAAACCACTCATGTGAACAGCTAGAAGAGGAAAGCCTAAAATTAAGCCCAGCCACAAAGTTAGCTTCCAATAATCAGAAGGAGACTTACCCAATTCACCTCCAGGAACGAACGAAGAAGTCGACTTGATTGAGGACCATTGTGATGCAAGCCTTTTTATATGGTTTCTATCGCCTGGTATCCGGAAACGAGATATCCTAGAGGTATGCAAATATTATTTTAATAAACGAACTCTATCCAATTATCCATCCTTCAACTACTTGTTTGCATCATTATTTTTAATGATCATTTTAAGTGGACACACGCGACATGTTTGAGGAAACGCTGCTTTTATGTTCAATAAACAACCGCATTGTTTGCTTAAAAATGGTCTTTATGGTCTTCCTTCCTTCCACAGGATCTTGCATCTTCCTCTGAGGCATCTGGTACTGCTCACGGACAGAGAGATATTGGCCTGGATGGATCTCTGAGCTGATCCACTAGGGGTATTTCTCTGTTCCGGCTAATGTACATCTCCCGTCCATGATACACCACGCATGTCTCTATGGGAACAGAGCTGCCGCTGGGCTCATGGATTCCTTGGTGTTTTTAGCAGTAGGACACTCCAAATGCAGCCTAGTCGCCGCTGTTACTCCTGCTAGAAGGAATATTGGTCGGGTGTCTCCTCATAAGGAGCTTGGGTCTTTGTTATATGACATGGTGTCTTTACCTCTCGTGGTGCCCTCTTGACATTTTGCACTGAAATTTTGTTCCTAATTCTAACATTTTTTAATATAGATTGTAAACTCTTGTGATGGAGGTGCTCCTGTGGCTTCCATTCCATCCCTCTGATCATCTTTGTCGCTCGCCTCTGGATCCTTTCCCGTTTCTCTACATCCTTTCTATACTGGCCTCAGCGCTGAGTAACTGCTCCCCGCCTTCCAGACAGTCTTCTGCAACTTGCTCCTGAACCCCCTTTCCCTACATTCCTGTCAATTTTCCTCACACTTCAATAGTCTCCCCAACTCCCACCAATTCCACTTCTGTCTCTCTGCTCCCTCTACATACAACATGCTGCTTAGGACCTCAGCATGTTTGGATACGGCAGCAAGGGGCACAGTATTAGAACCCGAATACGATAGATTAGATCCTATTTCCTCTCAGCCCCCTATTCCCTAGCAGGCTCTTAACGCTCTGAAAGACTCATGTTACTAAAGATCTCTTCCGGGGATATCTGAGGAACCAGAGTGTGCCACAGGGTAAGGTGTGAGATTCAGGGGTAAATGTGGAAGCCTCCACTGGGGTCTGGTGCATATGTCCATCCATAGGACCAAAGCTTTTTGAGTTCTTTGGAATGTGGGCTTCAGATCATCCAAACCTGCCCTCTCTTTAGACCACTAATGTTTGTTATTGCTGTGGGCACTAAGTGGCTACCCAAGAAAAATGTCACGTCACAGCATAGAGACCATCCATAGCACAGACTTGGAGCTGTGGTAGGGGGTGGTGTGGCCTAGTGGATAAACCCTTGACAGGCAGACAGAGGAGCTGGGTTCTCTGCTAGCTCCATCACACACCTGCTGTGTGACCTTGGGTGAGTCCGTCCCCTCCTCATTTTCAGTCTGTTTAGATGGCCAGCTCTTCAGGGGAAGGGACTGTGACCTGCTGCGTGTCTGCTCAGCACCTGACGCACGGGACTCCGGTCTCAGTGGGCCTGGAGGAGCGAATGAAATATGAAGTAATAATAATAGCTCTCCTGTACTTCACCAGCACTGACACAGCCTTAGATGAAAGGCTGGCAAAGAGCTGGGAGAGCTTGGCTGATGCGGGTTGAATTATTTGTGGCACCCAGAGAACACTGCAGTGTAAGAAATGATCCGATGGTCTTTTCTCCTTTCTTTCTTTTTTGGTTCGCGGGTTTCTACAAAGTCACCCAGGCTTCTCTCGGAATTTTTCTTTCCCCTCTTTTCATGCTACCTGGGTCTTTTAAAGCAAAACACAAAAGAGCTATTGTTGTGTCAACGCAACACTAATTCGAGGTTGGATGGAAGTTGGGGAATGAAATTATTCCAGTGCTGAAGACAGGACGGTGGAATTGTACAGAGTGAGTGTCTCAGATGTGAGCAATATCTGAGGGGTACCTATGCAGTCAGCTACAACCTACATGGGAAGGTCCTGATCCCATAAGAGAATTAACAGTCTGTGAAAGGATAAACCTCTGGAACCGTCAGTGAAATAAGGAACAAAGCTCAGGAGAACATGAGCTAAGCAAGAGGAGCAGAAATAACTTGCAGAGGGATGTGAGATGTGTGAATTTTTGACAGGGAGGTTGCTTAACCATTGGAAAAACATTGCAAGGGAAGGGGGAGGATCCTCCATCACTAAAAGTCTTCAGATCAAGACCTTTCTGGCAGAGACGCCTTAGAGAATCACAAGATATGGGGTAGGAGTATACAGGGGTGAGTGGGTGAAATTCTCTGTGCATTATCGTACAGGGTGTCAGTCTAGATGGTAATGGTCTCTTCTCACCTTATGCAATTTAAAGGTGAAAATGTAGAAAGGGGAATACAGCAATCGAGTTTCCAGGAAATGTGAAACAGAGGTGTACATTTTGAAAGGCAATGCCTGATTGCAGGTGGTGCTTGCAAAAGTCTCCCCCATAATGTATAATCCATGTCTGTGCTTATGGATAGCATCAGTAACCCCCTATTGAAGGAGGCATGAATTCTGTGGAAGATTAAGGTCTAGTCTCTTAAAAGAGGCCTTGTTTCCTTGACTTCCATTGGTTTTCTAGGACAGCCAAGTCCCCGTGGGATATACTCGGTATCTACCACAATAAAAAATAAATTGGAGGTAGGTTCAGCTGACCTAATAAGACCTCATTTCAGAGCTTTGGCCCACAGTATGGAGACTTCTGCAGCAGGTCCTTCTGCAAAGGAGAATGAAACACCAGGAGGCAGACGATGCCAGGAATCACAGCTTTTATTGTAGCACGTCTCCATTAAAAGACATGATGGGATAAGAGAACAAAGGGGGGAAATCTCCTACAGGAAAAAGAGTCAAAAGCACAAGTGTTACAGGATCTCTCCCAGGAACAGCTGACATCCCAGGGGCACAAAGACGGTCAGTTACTCGTTACAAGGGGAGGCATTGACCTCTGGAGAGGAAAAGCAGAAGCGGTGCGCAGTGTGCGGATAGAGAGTGGAAACGTTCCTAGAAACACGTCCCACTGCGAGGGGAATGCCAGACCAGCGGAGCGAGGAGAGAGCTTCTGCGCGAGGGGCTGTAATTCATTCTCATTCTGTAGATGTCGGAGGTTCCATGGGCCCTACCAGAACTTCTTTTCTTTGCAGCAGTGTGGCACGGGGGGGCATTTTTCAGGGCATGGAGGGCACGGAGGACACTTTTCCGGGCACGGAATGCACTTTTCAGGGCACGGAATGCACTTTTGAGGGCATGGAATGCACTTTTCAGGGCACGGAATGCACTTTTCAGGGCACGGAATGCACTTTTCAGGGCACGGGCATGGACATGGATGCACGCATGTAGTGCACTTCTTCACGCAGACTTTACAGCAAGGATCCACGCATTTTGTCACGCACTTGGTCACACAGACTTTGCAGCAGGGATCCAGGCATTTGGTAGTGCACTTGGTCACACAGCAAGGAGGAGGCAGGCAGGTCTGTTTGCATTGCTGCTGGTAAACCATCTTCCTGGACGTGGGCAAAACTGAAAGACAAAGGAGGCTTCAAGGTTTGCAAAATCAAGACAAACAGCATCATTTTCTCATTAGCCTCATGCACCAGAACATTCAGCAGAATCAGCACTGGGAACACTTCTCCAGAGAGAGCATTGCCATTGCAAACCGCTTCAGAAAGAGCAAACATGGGGGAGGATGGACTGAAATCCCATTCTAAAGGTCTGTATTTTGAACCATCGATCATTCCTGCATTCAAATGTTTTTCTGCTAGAAGAGTTAAATAAACCACTCAGTGCTTCTGAAAGTGCAGGTGGCAGGTGGCACTGGTAAAGATACTCTCTACAATCCCGTCATTATCACAGTCTGTAGGGCTGACTGAGCCCAAAACAACTGATCCAAGAGTCGACTTTTCAACTGAACATTTCCAAAGCCCCAAATGAACGGTCAGTTCCTTTGGCCTCTTGTGTTCTGAACTAAATAGTCCAGAATGGAAGTGTATTTGCGCAAATGTTTTCTTCCCAGGTCCTGAGGCTGCACGAATGCATCTGGAGTTGCATTTCCAGTACAGAGCAGTAAGTAGATTCAAGGATTCACCACCCATAAAAATATTTGACTTTTATGGGTGGTGATTGTAGCCAGACAGCCAGCCTCCCCCCTCAGACCAGCATTGCTGGAAACACACGTAACAGGGCACTCAACATAAATTCCAGCACAGCCTTTGAAGCTGTGAGAAGCACAGGTGTGCTGCGACAATGTGCCTCTGGGAACGTATACAACGATTAGGCTCACAGCAGGCAGAGGCGCTGTGACAGACATGGCTCTTAGCCCCTACTAAAACAGCATGATGCACACACACCAACATCCTAGGTGGGAAAATATTTACCCTGATAAAAGAAGTGTCCAGTAGTCGAAACTTATTGTTTCTCCCTTGCAAGTGTGAACTACTCTTGCGAGAGCTGGCGTCACCCCGACAGACCAGCCCCAATTTAGCATAGAAAGGAGAAAGAGAATAAAGGAGTACAGAGGTATAAGTAGGGGACCTACAGCACCACGATTTTTGAGTGCTTTTCACTATCTATCTGCTGGTCAGATAAGTGACAGCCTCCCAAGGCTTCTGCAGCTAAGAGGGTCCCTAAGCCTTGTCCCTTATTCGTCTTTCCGCGGAATTGAGTGACCGATCCTGGCTTGGCACCGCTGGAATCGAGAGATGCAAGGAGGGTAAGAAGCACCCACACCTGATCTCCTATCTTTAGTGTACACATATTTTGAAATAGAGCTCTATACTTTGTTTTCTTTCTTTGGGATTGTGGCTTCAGTTTTGTAACTTGTTTGTGTGTGTAACATCTCTACATTTAAATAAGTAGGCACTAGCAATTTTGTAACCACATGATTAGAATCTAGTTTAATAAATTTTGGTAACCATTGTGCATAAGCCTGACTTGTTTCTCTGGTTTACTGTAAAGCAGCCAACACAATTAAAGAACCTCAGCCGTTTTGGCTATAAAGCCTGGCCATTAGGTGAGAGTACTAAGAGCCTAGCGTTGAGTTGTGCCGCCTCCACGGGGCAAACTCTTGGGGCACCTGTCAGTCAATCCTGGCTGCCCGCTGCGAAGGAGCTCTGAGCTCTAGCAGTTAAAGTCACGGGTGGTTAGGACCTTGGGGCATCCGTCAGCCTAGCCCGGGCTGCCCGCCGCGAAGAGACAGTGCGTCCTAGCGGTTAAAGTCACGGATGGTATAAACGGGCATAGCTGGCACCTCACCAAACATCCCTGGCCATCGGCTAACAGTGATTCCTTGAATCTACTTACTGCCTTCCTTTCATTGGGAGGATGTGTGCGCAGGCAAGGCCTTTAGATTCTCTTCTGTTCCCCTCCAGCTCCGCAGCTCCTGTAAATCAGTGGAGCTCCATTGATGGCCACAGAATTGAGCAGGTTTTCGCTCGTGAGGAATCGGGCAGTGAGAGTGCAGGGGCTATATCCCCTCCATATCGTGTCAGTCTGAGTTACCTCCAGACGCATCTTACGCCTTTGCCCTCAAGTCTCCGACCGCTCCCTCCGCCTAGAGGTTTCCCTTTCCCACCTCTCTCTTCAGAAACACTGAGCCCCGCTCTGTAATTCCCTGTCACACCCACTAATTTAATCTCCTGATTTAGAAAGGTCTGCGTAAATCATGGACGGAGAACATTCAGCACAAACAGAGCTTGGTGCCGTGCGAAACATTTCTGTCGAGAGAGCATTGCCATTGCAAACCACTTGAGAAAGAACAACCCTGACAGAGAATGGACTGAAATCCCTTCCTGCAGCCCTGCAATGGGATCAGAGAAATAACAGCAAGATACTTACGCAAAGCGCTCTTGTGAAGAGCAAGGAAAGGAAAGCCAGAAATGAAGCCCAGCCATGAAGTTAGCTCTCAATAATAAGAACAAGACTTACCAAGTCACCAACAGGAGCAAATGAAGAAGCCGAGTGGATTGAGGAGCACTGGGACACGAGCCTTTTTATATGGTTTCCATGGCCTGCTCCACGGAAATGAGGCACCCCACAGGTATGTCTCGCTCGAATCACACAGCCTTCAATTGCTCATTTGCATCACTAATGTTGCTAATTACTTTAAATAATTATTTTAAGCGGATGCACGTTACATATTAGAAGAAATGCTGTTTGGAAGTTCTCTGCCTGATCCACATCCTCTACCTTAGAAAAAGGAATTTCAATTAACACCAGGCTTCTTTGCTTTTCCATAAATTCCTTCTTCAGACTGTCTTGCATCTTCCTCTGAGGCATCTGGTTCTGGTTGCTGTAGGAGACAGGACACTGGGTGGGATAGATCTTTGCTCTGAGCCATTATGGGTATTTCTTCATTCCTGCTAATGTACAACTTCCCTCCCTAATATACCACCCAGGCTGCTATAGACACAGAGGTGACCTTGGATTCATGGATTCCCAAGTATTTTTAGCAGGAGGACATTTCAGATCCAGCCCACTCTGTGAATTCTGCTAGAATAAATATTTGTCAGGTGATTCCTAATTACACGGTGTTTGGCTCATTATTAGCTGACATTGCGTTTTCACTTAGGGGTGGCTTCTTGCCATTTTGCTCTCAAATTTTCTTTCAGTTCTTGTATTTTCTAATACAGATGGTAAGCTGCTGTGGCAGGGTCCATCCTGCTGTATATGGGATGCCAGCGCCCCCAGAGGGGAAAGCAATCTCCTGTCCATGTCCATTATATTACAAAAGAGTGGTAGATGATTTTTTTTATTTCATGATTTAAATGACTGGACCTCCTAGAAAAAGAACAGGAGAACGTGTGGCATCTTAGAGATTAACAAATTTATTTGAGCATAAGCTTTTGTGGGAAGTGGGCTGTAGCTCACGAAAGCTTAGGCACAAATCAATTTGTTAGGCTCAAAGGTGCCACAAGTACTCCTGTTCTTTTTGCAGATACAGACTAATACGGCTGCTACTGTGAAACCTGTACCTCCTAGAGGCCCCCACTACGAGAGCGAACTTATTGCTAGGTGCTGTACAAACACATGGCACCTGCCCCAAAGATTTCCATCTAGACAGATAAAAGGCTGGAGGGGAAAGAGGCTTAGGGAGGTGAAGTGACTTGTCCAAGATCACACAGGTGGGCAGAGGCAGGGATATAGTCCCGTTCTCCTGACTCCCCGTGCAATGCCGTATCCAGGAGATCCCTCTGCCTCCTGTAAGGTATTTAATTTTTGTGACTCACTAGGGGACAGATTCCTTTACTAGAGGAATCCAGAGATATTTTCCAGCCCTTACCTCTTCCAGGGGGGACCTGGTTCTTGGAACCCTGTGGCCCAGCTGGTGAGAACAACACACGGGAATTCCAAAGAGGAAGATACACCCGTCTCGTCAGCGTCAGAGGCTGAGTCACAGGGTACTGAATCAGCTGCTGCCATCTGAACCCACAGGAGAATCACACCCCCTCAGGGCCCTGCAGCATGAGACTCCACAGTGCCCGTTAATTGACTAAGCAGGAATAGCAAGTGACACCGAAGAAAGGGTCTGCAAGATGCCCTAGGATGGGCTCTTAATGACCCACAAGTGTTGGCTTTAAGGAGGAAAAGGGAACATGATCTTCCTGATACCTGCATAGAAAGCTCCTCATTTTCTGATTAAAATACATTAAAACTTTCAACCCTTCAATTTTTCCTCACAACAGTCACTGCCCTGCGTACACAGGATAAGCCGGGTGTCTTTCCCTGCCCACATTAGCATAATTATAAGTCCACACTCACGTTGATGGCCTCTTAGATCTGTAAATGTTTTGATGGAATGGAGATGGACAGGAGATAGTTCTCACCCTTGGGGGCACTGGCATCCCATACGTATAAAGACGCACCTCCATCACAAGAGTTTACAATCTATATTAGAAAATATTAGAATTAGGATGAAGGTTCAGTGCAAAATAGCAAGAAGGCAACACGAGGTGAAGACACTAGGTCACAGAACAAAGATCCAAGCTCCTTATGAGGAGAAACCTGACCAATATTCATTCCAGCAGGAATAACAGGGGCGAGTGGGCTGCATTTGGAGTGTCCTACTGCTAAAACTACCAAGAATCCATGAGCCCAGCATCAGCTCTGTGCCCATAGAGACATGCGTGGTGTATCATGGACGGGAGATGTACATTAGCAGGAACAGAGGAATACCCCTAGTGGATCAGCTCAGAGATCCATCCAGGCCACTATCTTCTCTCTGCAAGTGAGCAGTACCAGATGCCCCAGAGGAAGATGCAAAAGCCTGCAGAAGGAAGGAATGGAAATCCATAAAGATCACACCACATTTGTTTATTGAATTATATTTTCAAATATGAATTTTGGATGTCAGGCATCTCCTTAAAGATGACACGTGTGTCCACTTAAACTAATTATTAAAAATAATGATGCAAACAAATACTTGAAGGATGTTTAATTGGAGCAAGTTACTTTATGCAAATCATATTTGAATACCTCGAGGATCTCTCATTTCCGGATACCAGGCCATGGAAACCCTATAAAAAGGTTCTCATCACAATGCTCCTCAAACGACTCGACATCTTCATTAGTTCCTGCAGGTGAATTGGGTAAGTCTCCTTCTGATGACTGGGAGCTAACTTCATTGCTGGGCTTAATTTTTCTCTTTCCTTTTTCTTGCTGCTCACAACTTAACTACCTTGTGGCTATTTCACTAATCCCATTGCAGGCCATGGGAATGGCATTTCAGCCCATCCTCCCTCCTGTTTATTCTTTCTGAAGTGGTTTGCCATGGCCATGCTCTCGCTGGAGAAATGTTCCTCGTGCACCAGCCTCTGATTCTGCTGAATGTTCCGGTGCGTGATGCTCAGGAGAAGATGATGCTGTTTGCCTTGATTTTGCAAACCCTGAAATCTCCTTTGTCTTTCAGTTTTGCCCACATCCCAGGAAGATGGTTTACCAGCAGCAATGCAAACAGACCTGCCTGCCTCCTCCTTGCTGTGTGACCAAGTGCACTACCAAGTGCCTGGATCCCTGCTGCAAAGTCTGTGTGACCAAGTGTGTGAAAAAATGCGTGGATCCTTGCTGTAAAGTCTGCGTGAAGAAGTGCACTACATGCGTGCATCCATGTCCATGCCCGTGCCCTCAAAAGTGTCCTCCATGTCCTCCGTTCTTTCCAAAATGCCCACCTGTGGAGCACTGCTGCAAAGAAAAGAAGTTCTGGTAGGGCCCACGGAACCACCGACAACTAAGGAATGAGAATGAATTACAGCCCCTCGCGCAGTAGCTCTCTCCTCGCTCCGCTGGTCTGCCATTCCCCTTGCAGTGGGACGTGTTTCTAGGAACATTTCCAGTCTCTGTCCGCATACTGCGCACTGTTCTGTCTCTCCTATCGAGAGGTCAATGCCTTCCCTTGTAACGAGTAACTGACCGTCTTTGTGCCCCTGGGATATCAGCTGTTCCTGGGGGAGATCCTGGAAAGTTTGTGCTGTAGACTCTTTCCTGTGGGAGATTTTCCCCCTTGTTCTCTTTTCCCATCCGTCTTTTAAAGTAGAGCAATAAAAGCTACGATTCATGAAATCGTCAGCCTCCTGGTGTTTCATTCTCTTCAGCAGTCATGTGCGCTCAGAGCCAGATTCCCCTTCTTTGGGTTTCCTTTTAAAAAGACCCTTCCCGAGGAAGTGGTGGCTGGTGCCCAGAAGAAGTCATGGGGACAGAGGGAGCAAGGAGGAGCGGAGGCAGCTGGGTACAGGGGAGACAGGCCGGTTCTCTGCCTCTGTGGGACTGAAACAGTCAGACAGCAGCAGCCTGTGTCCCCTGCTCAGCGCCTCCCCCGTCTGCTGTCTGTTGTGTGTGTGCGACAGGGCCTGAATTCCCAGGGGGTATCCAGGTGCGCTGCACCAGTGGGGACCGGACCAGCTCAGCTCTCAGAGGGGTTCTGCCTGCTGCAGCAGCTCGGCCGCAAAACAATTTCGTTTTTTTTAATTCTCATGATTTTGGGGTCCCACTGATACCTTTTTAGCACTTCAGCCTGACAGTCCTGCCGATGCCCACAAGCTGGTATCCTAATATTCGGCCATATTCAACTACTGCCACCAGCTACCCGCCTTGCGCTGCAACTTCCCAATATGCCCACATCTGAAGGATGCGTCAGGCTTAGCATGACCAGATATCCTGATTTTATCGGGTCTGTCCTGATTCTTTGGTGATTTGACTTATATACGACCCTATTACCTCCTCATTATACTCGTCCCCCGTCCTCCCATCCCGATTTTTCACACTTACTCTCTGGTCAATCTAGTCAGACTCTGGATTTCTGAGTAACCGTCTTCTAGCACATTGGATGCAGCTGTGAAAATCAGGACAGGTCCAGGTGTTTTTTGTACAGCATCGAGCACAATTGGGTCTAGGTCCATTCAGAGGACACCTAGCTGCTATGACAATTCCAATAAATAATAATAATGTCATTTCAGAAGGGACTGGGAGTTTATCTTTGGCCATCCATTTAGAGTGTTCCCATCCACCGCTGGCTCCAACCTGATGGCCAAATTCATCTCTGGAGTAACTCCCTTGATTCCAATGTCAGACTGGGCCAGGAAAACGAGATGTAGGCAATGCCCCGTGTTCATTTTCATGCCATGCCCATGGAGTACAGTCTTTGAAGGGGTGGACCATGAGTCCGACAGTGGCAACCTGTATCAGAAAAATGATAATGAGGGGCACAGGCTGATGCAACACGCCCACAACAGATCTGGAACGGTTTTTCATCGTGGGACATCAGGATTATAACTCAGACCTCAGCCACCTGAACTAAGTGGTAACACCATTACCTAGAGTAGCCTGTCACCTTGAAATTCGATTTTCTGTTGAGCCACTAGAGAGGGATACAACCCACCCATGACTGTGACAATTGTGAGAGGAGAGCAACAGGGGATCATTGGTCTCCTTGGCCTCTAACAACTAATCAGTATGTCAAGGGAAAGGACTGTGAGGTACCCCCGAGCTCTGATTCAGCTGGGAAAGGACCTGCTGTAAAAGCCACCATACTGGGGGCGGGGCGGGGCAAAGCTTTGAAATGAGGCCTTGTTAAGTTAGCCAACCCCGCCTCCAATTCAGTTTTTATTTTTGTGGGTACTAAATAGAGCTCACAGGAGCTTGGCCGTGCTAGAACATCAATGTCCGGTTGAGCAAAAGAAGAAACCGTGACGAGAAAAGATCTTGATTTTCCACAGTATTCGCACCCCCTTCAGTCAGGGATGACTGATGCTACCCGTAAACACTGGCATGGATCAGACATTATGTGGGAGATTTTTTATATGCTTACCAGGGCTGGGTGCCCAGAAATGAGACAGGCTAGGGATATGCAGATGTGATTTTTAACAATGCAAACTTCCTCCACCTATAGATCCTTCAATTACTTGCTTGCATCAAGATTTTTAATAAGTATTTTAAGAATTAGTTATAATTATTTTAAGGAGGCACACGTGACAGTGTCTGAGCAAATGCTGTTTGTAAGTTCTTGCGCCTGACCTACGTAATTCCAATGGGAAAAAAACAATTCAACAAAGAACTGGCTTATTTGCTTTCTAAAATGGACTCTTATGTATTTCCATAAATTCCCCTTCACAGGCGTTCTTGCACCTTCTTCTGAGATATCTTGTAGTGGTCACTGTCAGAGACACGATCCTGGCCTAGGCTGATCTGTGGTCTGACCTGCGATGGGTATTTCTCCATTCCTGCTAATGTGCGGCTCCCCTCCACGCTTCTATACACATGGAGTTGATGTTGGAATAATGAATACCCCAGTATTTTAGCGGTAGGATAGTCTCCACTCTGTTAGTCCTGCTAGAAGACATATCTGGGGTCCTTATCATCTGACATTGTGTCTTCGCTTAGTAGTGGCTTCCTGCTATTTTGTGATGCAACTTCTTTCTCATTCGAATCCAATCGAATACACTCAACATTCATCGATTCCAAAGCCAGAAGGGACCACTCTGATCATCTCATCTGATCTCTTGTCCAACACTGGCCACAGAACTAACCCGGAATAACTTCTAGAGCATAGACTTTGGACAAACATCCGGTCTTGATTTAAAACTTCTCAGTGATGGAGAATCCACAACCATGGCTGGCAAATGGTTCCAATGCCTAATCACACTCCCTGTTAATATTTTACGCCTTATTTCCAGTCTGAATTTTTCGAGCTTCAGCTTCCAGCCATGGTCCAGTGACCTCCTCAACCAGCTCTTATAAAACTCTTGGATTTGAGTTATCTGGACCTCCTTCTTTAAAAATGTCTAAATTTAATACCTTCTCTTCAACATCCTCTTTTGTAAGACCTTTGTGCTGGGCAGGTGTCTATCCTTATACATATTGGATGTCAGTGTGCCCAGTGGTGAGAGCAATATCTCGTTTATCTCCATTATGATAAAAATGTTTACATATCTAAGGTGCCATCAGTCTGAGTTTGTAATTATAATTACCCCCAGTATGGACTGGAAAAGTCACCCATGTTATCCTTTTTATACAGGGGTGGTGAGCATGCTGAACAAGAATGACAAGAGTTTTAATTGATTTAAATCATGGAATGAGAACTTACCATACATGTGTCAGGAAGCTCAGGTTCCCTTTTAACTTATCATAGGGTGGTTTTCTTTCTTTCTTTCTTTCTTTCAAAAGAGAGACTGTTGCAGAGATTTCCTTAATTGTAAGCTACTTGAGACCAGAACCATAGTTTCCTTATGTGTTTGTACAGCCCCTAGCACAATGGGGTCCTGGGCCACTAATGACGCTCCTTGGCCTTACCTCTATTCCAGGATTATGCCCCAGATTCTATCACCTTCAGGAGAAGGGACTGTGTCTTGTTGCATGTCTGCTCAGCCCTTGACGCAATGTGGCCGTAGTCTCAGGGGGGGCCTCAAGGAGCTAATGAAATATGAAGTAATAATAATAGCTCTCCTGTACTTCACCAGCACTGACACACCCTTAGATGAAAGGCTGGCAAAGGGATGGTAGGGCTTGGCTGATGCGGGTTGAATTATTTTTGGCACCCAGAGAACACTGCAGCATAAGAAAAGCTTAGATGGTCTTTTCTCCTTTTTTTTCTTTTTAGGTTCATGTGTTTCTATGAAGTCGCCAAGACTTATATTAGAATTTTTCTTTCCCCACTTTTCATCCTATGTGGGTCTTTTAAAGTGAAACACAAGAGAGCTTGAAATAGGTGAGACAGGAGCCAAGCAGTGATTAAAGAGACAAAGAGAGGGCAAAGCAAACACCAGGAAGCAGATGATTCCAGAAATTGCAAGCTAGGTTTCAACACGACAATAATTAAAGGTTGGATGGAGGCTGGGGAATAAAATTATTCCAGTGCTGAACACGTGAAGGTGGAATTGCACAGAGTGAGTGTCTAAGATGTGAGCAATATCTGAGGGGTACATATACAGTCAGTTACATCCCACATGGGAAGGTCCTGATCCCATAAGAGAATTAATAGTCTGGGGAAGGATAAACCTCTGGAACCTTCAGTGAAATAACTAACAAAGGCAAGGCTGGGAGAACATGAGCTAAGCGAAAGGAGGAGAAAACTTGCCAAAGGAGGTCAGATGCATGAATTTTTGGCAGGGAGGTTGAATAACCATTGAAAAAACATTGCAAGGGAAGGGGGAGGATTCTCCATCACTAAAACTCTTCAGATCAAGACCTTTCTGGTAGAGACGCTTTAGTGAATCTCAAGATATTGAGTTCTTATGATTTCCTGTATTGGGAAGTTACAGCGCAGGGCGGGTAGCTGGTGGCAGGAGTTGACTGTGGCAGAATATTAGGATACCAGTTTGTGGGCATCAGCAGAACTGTCAGGCCAAAGTGTTAAAAAGGCAGCAGTGGGGCCCCCAAAGTCATGAGATTCATAAAAGTGATACATTCTGATGCACTTCAAATTACGAAAAACTAAATTGTTTTGCGGCCGAGCTGCTGCAGCAGGCAGAACCCCTCTGACAGCTGGGGTCAGCTGGTCTGGCCTCCACACATGGAAGCCTAGGCTTTGACTTTTGTTTTTGCCAGTGGGTGCTTTTGAAGAGGTGCGTGTGTTTGGAGGGACGGCGGGGGGGCGTGGGGAGGGAGGTGTTCTCCCAGATTAGAGCAGAGGCTATTTTCAGCATATTTATACACTTCTTTCATGTTCTAGTTATTGAATATGTGTCTATTTTTGGTATCTTGATGATTTTAATAATGATTCCATTGTTGTGAACTACATCATTGCATTATCATGAATTACAGCATATTAAAATCATTGCAATCACCTACAAGCTGTCTTCACTAACGTCCCAGTCTTGATGCATGTAAAGGACAGATACATTATTCACTTGTGTCTGTCCCATCGATGGCTGGAGATAATTTTTAAAATCTTCTGAAGGTAGAGAATGAGGGTTCTGCAGTTCAGGATGATACCGGCACAGTGAGAAGGATTCTTATAAATTTGCAGTTCTCTGGAAACAGTGCTTCCAGAGTACTGCACGTGACTCCAAGATCTCTTTCTTGACGGGTAACAGCTAAAATAGACCCCATCATTTTGTATGTACAGCTGGGATTATATTTTTCCATGTGCATTACTCACCTTTAACGCTGAATTTCATCTGCCATTTTGTTGCCAAGTCACCCAGTTTTGTGAGATCCTTTTGTAACTCTTTGCAGTCTGTTTTGGATTTAACTATCTTCACTAGTTTTGTATCATCTGTAAATTTTGCCACCTACTATTTACCCCTTTTTCCAGATCATTTATGAAGATGTTGAATAGGCCTGGGCCCAGTACAGACCCCTGGGGGATGCCAATATTTACCTCTCCCCATTCTGCAGATGGAATCCTTTGTTTCCTATCTTTTCACTAGAGTGCCTGGCAAAGCTTTCAGGATGATGTAACAATCCTTAACTCAATTTAATGACAAGCCGTTTGTTATCTTAATCACCCTGCCTCTGTTTATAAACAAACTCCCTGCCCCAGGGGCAGAAGCTGTAAGCAGCACAGAACTTATCACCTTCCACACTCAAGCTCCCTGTGGGGCTAGGCCAGGGCAGGCCCTGTGAGCAGACCTCGGGCACAAAACTCGAGGGGAGGGAGCAGGAACCACTATTGCTTCTGGGTGCTAAGCACCCCCCATATTTTTGGTACCTGCCTGAACCTCGGAGCACCCACGGAGGGGGCGTCTATGCCTGGATGCCCCCTGGGAATTCAGGCCCTGTCGCACACACACAACAGACAGCAGACGGGGGAGGCGCTGAGCAGGGAACACAAGCTGCTGTCTGACTGTTTCAGTCCCACAGAGGCAGAGAACCGGCCTGTCCCACATGTACCCAGCTGCCTCTGCTCCTCCTTGCTGCCTCTGGCCCCATCATTTCTTTTGGCCCCATCATTTCTTTTGGGCACTTGCAACCACTTTCTCGGGAAGGGCCTTTTTAAAACGAAACCCAAGCAAAGAGAATCTGGCTCTGAGCGCTTGTGACTGCTGAAGAGAATGAAACACCAGGAGGCAGATGATGCTGTGAATCGTAGCTTTTATTGCTGTGCATCTACAGGAAAAGACATGATGGGATAAGAGAACAGAGCGGGAAAATCTCCAACACTAAAGAGTCCACAGCACAAGCGTTACAGGATCTCTCCCAGGAACAGCTGACATCCCAGGGGCACAAAGACAGTCAGTTACTCGTTACAAGGGAAGGCATTGACCTCTGGAGAGGAAAAGCAGAAGCGGTGCGCAGTGTGTGGATAGAGAGTGGAAACACGTCCCACTGCAAGGGGAATGCCAGACCAGCGGAGCGAGGAGAGAGCTACTGCGCGAGGGGCTGTAATTCATTCTCATTCCTTAGTTGTCGGTGGTTCCGTGGGCCCTACCAGAACTTCTTTTCTTTGCAGCAGTGCTCCACAGGTGGGCATTTTGGAAAGCACGGAGGACATGGAGGACACTTTTGTGGGCCCGGGCATGGACATGGATGCACGCATGTAGTGCACTTCTTCACGCAGACTTTACAGCAAGGATCCATGCATTTAGTCACACACTTGGTCACACAGACTTTGCAGCAGGGATCCAGGCACTTGGTAGTGCACTTGGTCACACAGCAAGGAGGAGGCAGGCAGGTCTGTTTGCATTGCTGCTGGTAAACCATCTTCCTGGGTTGTGGGCAGAACTGAAAGACAAAAGAAGCTTCTGGGTTTGCAAAGTGAAGGCAAGCAGCTTTATCTTCTCATTAGCATCATGCACCAGCAGAATCAGTGGCTGGTGCACTAGGGAACACTTCTCCAAAGAAAAGAAAAGGAGTACTTGTGGCACCTTAGAGACAAATGTGTTAGTCTCCAAGGTGCCACAAGCACTCCTTTTCTTTTTGCGGATACAGACTAACACGGCTGCTACTCTGAAACCTCTCCAGAGAGAGTGTGATAAATCAAAGGAGGGCGGGTAGCTCCCTTTTATGGACCCAGCCAGCCGGTTAGCTATAAAATCCCTCTTAGTAGCTGTTCTCTACTTGCTTTACCTGTAAAGGGTTAAAAGTCTCACTGTGATTCATAGGCAAAAGGAAGTGAGTGGGCACCTGGACAAAAGAGCCAATGGGAAGGCTAGAACTTTTTAAAATTGAAACAAGACTCCCCTTTTGTCTGTCTGTTGTTGTTCTCGGGGAGAAGCAGACACAGTGCAACTATGCTGTCAGAAACTTGGGGCCAGGTACAAAAAATCATCAGTATCATACCTAGAAACTACTCCTTTGAAATCCCAGATATGTAAGTAGATCAGGAAATGTCTAGGAAGACGCGATGAGGTTTATCTCTTTTATTTCTTTATGGCCTGTGAACTCCTCTATGCTAACCCCAAAAGCTTTTCTTTTCCTTGTAACCTTTAAGCTGGACCTCAAGAACGTTATCCTTGATGCTTAATCCTTGTAAGTGTTGTTTTAAAAATCTAGCAACAGCCTGAGTTTCCAGATGTATTTTCTTTCTTTTTGTTTTGAATAAAATTTATCTTTTTTAAGAACAGGATTGAATTTTTGTGTCCTAAGAGCTTTCTGCACATGCTGTTTAATTAGCTAATGGCAATAGCTGATTTCCTTCGTTTTCTTTTTGAGCTCTTGCCCGGAGGGAGCGGCTGAAAGGGCTGAGGGAACCCCACAGGAAGGAATTCCCAAGTGCACCTTCCTGGGTCCTCAAAGGGGTTTTGCACTTGGTGGTGGCAGCATCTACCCATCCAAGGTCAGAGAAAAGCTCTAACCTTGGGAGTTTAATACAAGCCTGGAGTGGCCAGTATTAATTTTTAGAATCCTGCACTCAAAGTGCCAGAGTGGAGAATCAGCCTTGACAGAGAGCAGTGCCATTGCAACCCACTTCAGAAAGAACAAGCCTGCGGGAGCATGGACTGAAATCCCATTTTAAAGGCATGCAGTAGGATTAGTAAAATAACCACTAGATAGTTAAGCAAAGCACTCATGTGAACAGCTAGAAGAGGAAAGCCTAAAATTAAGCCCAGCCACAAAGTTAGCTTCCAATAATCAGAAGGAGACTTACCCAATTCACCTCCAGGAACGAACGAAGAAGTCGACTTGATTGAGGAGCATTGTGATGCAAGCCTTTTTATATGGTTTCCATCGCCTGGTATCTGGAAATGAGATATCCTAGAGGTATGCAAATATTATTTTAATAAACGAACTCGATCCAATTATCCATCCTTCAACTACTTGTTTGCATCATTATTTTTAATGATCATTTTAAGTGGACACACACGACATGTTTGAGGAAACGCTGGTTTTAAGTTCTAACGCCTGACCTACATAAGTCATATTAGAAAATACAATTCAATAAACAACCGCATTGCTTGCTTAAAAATGGTCTTTATGGTCTTCCTTCCTTCCGCAGGATCTTGCATCTTCCTCTAAGGCATCTGGTACTGCTCACGGACAGAGAGAAGATATTGGCCTGGATGGATCTCTGAGCTGATCCACTAGGGGTATTTCTCTGTTCCTGCTAATGTACATCTCCCGTCCATGATACACCAGGCATGTCTCTATGGGCACAGAGCTGCCGCTGGGCTTATGGATTCCTTGGTGTTTTTAGCAGTCAGACACTCCAAATGCAGCCCACTCGCCGCTGTTACTCCTGCTAGAAGGAATATTGGTCATGTGTCTCCTGAGAAGAAGCTTGGGTCTTTGTTATATGACATGGTGTCTTCACCTTGTGGTGCCTTCTTGACATTTTCCACTGAAACTTTGTCCTAATTCTAATATTTTCTAATATAGATTGTAAACTCTTGTGCTGGAGGTGCGTCTTTATATGTATGAGATGCCAGTGCCCCCAAGGATGAGAACCATCTCCTGTCCATCTCCATTCCATCAAAACATTCACATATCTAAGAGGCCATCAACGTGAGCGCGGAATTGTAATTATGCTAATATGGGCAGGGAAAGACACCCGGCTTATCCTGTGTACGCAGGGCAGTGACTGTTATGAAGAAAAATACAAGGGTTGAAAGTTTTAATGTATTTTAAGGAGAAAATGAGGAGCTTTCTATGCAGGTATCAGGAAGATCATTTTCCCTTTTCACCCCTTGCGGTTCTTTCTTTCTTTTTATTTATTTCAAAAGAAGAAACAGTTTCAAAAAATTGCAGAGATTTTTTTTTAGGATGTAAGGTCTTTGGGAGAGGAATCAAACCTAACAAAATAGGATCCAGGTCCTCTACGAGAATACGAGGAGTTGTGGCCAGATCCTGCCACCTTTTCTCACGTTTAGTTAGACTTGGCTCTGAGTCCATACCAGACATTTCCCTGCGTGCACTTGTGGAGTGAGATGGTATTTCAACCTGAGAAACCTGAAGCTCTCCTCCTTGGATTTCTATGACCCTACTGCATGGACTTCCACTTTGAAAGCAGGTGTCCACTCGCGGCTACTGGGCTCAGCCCTTTAGGGTCTAGCAGTGAGTCCCTGAATAGCCAAATTCTGAGGAAAGGTTAAAGAGACAGCAACTGTAATGCAAGCTGATTGATTCCAGGAAAAATTAATTCAAGGGGAAGTGCTACCAGATCGCAGAGCTTTTTCTCCCTGTGCTTTTCATTTTACAGCTCATCTCTCTCCATTCGATTGTTAGGGGACTAATAATTTTTGGGAACAACAGAGCCTTTAGGAGAGTCACTCTGAGTATATTCAGATTCCAGGCCATTAGAAATATTTAAGGGTGGTAGAATTTTTTTATTATTTAATTATTTGAATTACTGTACCTCCTAGAGGCCCCAACGGAGATGGGGAACTCATTGTGCTAGGGGCTGTTCAAATGCAGAGTGAGAGACAGTCCCTGCCCCAAAGATCTTAGTCTAAACAGACAAAGGGTTGGAGGGGAAAGATGCATCGGGAGGTGAAATGTCTTGTCCAGGATCACACAGGTGGTCAGTGGCAGAGGCAGGGATATAGTCCAGTTCTCCTGACTCCCCGTGCAATGCCGTATCCAGGAGATCCCTCTGCCTCCTGTAAGGTATTTAATTATTGTGACTCACTAGGGGACAGATTCCTTTATTAGAAGAATCCAGAGATATTTTCCAACCCATCTCATCCAGGGAGGGCCTGGCTCTTGGAACCCTGAGGCCCAGCTCATGAGAACACACTGGAATTCCATAGAGAAAGATACACCCATGCTGGCAACTTCAGAGGCTAAGTCACAAGGTCCTGAATCCAGCTGCTGCCATGCGAACCCACAGGAGGATCACACACCCTCAGGGCCTTGCAGCATGTGAGTCCAGATTGCCTGTTAATTGACTAAGTTGGAATAAGAAGTGACGCAACAGGAAGGGGCTGAAAGGCTCCCTTGTACGGGCTCTCACAGACCCATAACGCTTGGGATTTTGGTTGCAGGTGTCATCACAGAGATGGCACCTCCGGCCGCACAGCACCGCCCAGTGCAGCACCAGTGCGTTGGTTTGGTATCGAGTCAGAGAAGCGTCATGCATCCCTGCTCTCCTGGTTAGGGGGTGGGATTTTATCTTACCCAAACCTGCCTTCTGTTGAGACCACCGAGGTTTGTTACTGCTGTGAGCAGTAAGTGGCCCTCAATGAGGCTGTGGCTTACCCTCGAAACAATGGCAAGCCATAGCATACAGAACATGGAGCTCTCACAGGGGTTTGGTGAGGCTTAGTGGATAAGACACATGATGGGAAGACAGAGGTGCTGGCTTCTGTTCCCAGCTCTGTCAGAGACCGGCTGGGTGACTTTGAGCAAGTTAGTTCCCCACTATTTAGATTGCAAGCACTGGTTTCCAGCCACGTGTCTGCTCAACCCCTGACGCAATACGGTCCCCATCTCAGTGGGGCCTTGAAAAGCTAATGAAATATGAAGTAATAATAATAGCTCTCCTGTAACTTAACCAGCACTGACACACCCTTAGATGAAAGGCTGGCAAAGAGCTGGGAGGGCTTGGCTGATCTGGGTGGAATTATTTCTGGCACCCAGAGAACACTGCAGCATAAGAAGAGCTCAGATGGTTTTTTTTCTCCTTTGTCTCTTTTTAGGTACAAATATTTGTAAGAAATCGCCAAGGCTCAGATGGGAGCTATGACTTTTTTCCATTTTTATACTATGTAGGAACTGCTTGTGGCAGGAGCCAAGCAATTGATTGAAAGATGGTAACAGAAATACCAGGAGGCAGATGATGCTAGGAACTGCCAGCTTGATTATAGTACATCCATAATTAAAAGTTGAATGGGAACTGGGAAATTAAAATTATTCCAGCAATGAATATGCAAGAGCCCAGTTGTACAAAGTGACTCATTAGGGTATGAACCATATCTCAAAAGCAGGCAGTTCCGTATTACATGAGAAGACACTGAACCCACTGCACTTGATGAAAGAATTAACGTACAGTGGGATGATAAAATGCTGGAACCGTCAAAGTAATAACTCACAAAGGCAAGGCCAGGAGAACATGAGCAAAACAGGAGGAAGAGAATTAATTGCACGGGGATATGGGATTTGTTTTTCACTCGGTGGCTGCTGTTGGACACATGGCTGCTACCAATGCTTTCGTTCCTTGCACTGCTGCACAGATCAGTATTATGGAAGATATGTTTCCCCACACACGATGGCAGGGGGTCACGCAGCGGTGTGAGCATATATCAGTGAAGACAAGAGGGCAGGGGGTCACACGCTGGGAGATATGCATGCAAACTGGAGAGGATGTATCTACGCACACAGCTGAACCTGAGGGCATAGTACTGAGGTGGTGGGCATGGGTCCAGACATATAAGAAGACAAGACTGCACACACACCGAGGTGGGTATGTGTCTACACATTTACAAGAGCACTTTTGAATGCAGACAAGAGTCAGTGGGCAGCTGCTTGCTTTGCTGATGATTCTGGTAGGACATCTTCCTTGGATGTAGGCAAAACTGAAAGAAAAAGATCTTATGGACATAAGACCAACCAGTCTTTATCTGGGGGACTGTAGGATCTTCATATTAGATGCAACTGTTGAGACCCTTCTCTGACTAGGTGAGATGGTCCATTTTGTTGAGGGTTCAAATCAGCCCCACTAGGGACACACATACCCAGAGGGCTAAAGTCATCCCTTGAGTAACTCCATAATCCTGTGAAATTGGGCAAAGGAAACAAAAGCCCGTGACTACTCCTCGTTCTGAAAGGCTTTCTTAAAAATCCCCCTGTTTTGGCGGTGTTTAACAGGTAAAGTGACGTCACCTGGACAGAGTTAAGATAAGAATATCATTATGGACATGGAATGCCTATTCAATGAACATCATTAAATATGGAAATGTGCCACCCACAGCAATAGCAGGACACTACAATGCTACTCTTATCTATACAGGTTCCTGTACCATCTTCACCATCGGAGTGCATTAAGCAACATGCCTAACCTCTGTCAAGTGAGGTTTGTTTTCTCGCTCTTCCTCTTCTAAGGGGAATTGTGTAAGCAGAGCAGTGTTGTGTTTTGCTAGGGGGTTTTGTTCACTGTGATTTTTCTTTTTTAAACATACACCCTGCTCTGTGTCTATGTTAGAGAAGGAAGGTCAAACATGCCAGGCACTTGCAGCAAAAGGTGATGACATCTGTGATGGTCTTTAGTTCTTGTACAAATTCATGCCACAGTTTCAGACTTTGTCCCTGAGAAAGCTCTGCCCCCTGCATAATATTTAAAGCCTTTTTCTCCCAAAGATGACAAACACATTCTTGCAATGTAATTAATTACCCTAATGTGGGCTCGAAAAGACTGAGTAATTAACTCTTTGCCTCAAGGGCTCCAAGAATGGAAAACATGGTGTGATTCTCTTGAGTGCTGTCCTTTTTACCTAGGAAGGCAAGAATCCTGAGCAGGAATAACTGGTGGTGAAACTTTTCACTTGTTAACATTATGCGTTTTTGAATATATATAGCTAAACTAGACCACTTCCTACAGATTGCACTGGGAACAGGGCTACATCCAAAAGCGCAGAATCAAAGGTACATGGAGTGCAGAGAGGGAAACACTTTGTAATCAGTTTCTCTTTAATCTTTTCTGTTACAGAACAATCCACATGCTAGAAAAATAGAGCTCCAGTCCAGATGGAAGAAGTGGTCCCTGTGTATAGTTTGCTTCACTTTAAAACCCCAGTGCTGCAATAAATTCTGTGTATGTTGACTTTTGCACCTGCTTGGAACTTCACTGAAGTCAATGGGCTTGACTCTCATATTTGTACAGTGCCTACCAGAATAGGGGGCTGGTCCATGACTGGGGGTCTCAGGTGCTACAACAATGCTAATGATATTTATTTGCTAAAACCTCTTTATTTTGCCAAAGAGGCACAAAGGGGCCTTGAGTGTGGAGGAGAATCAGGCCCGATGGGTCTCTGTGTGCCACTGGAATATTCATGTGAGATTCAGGCCCTTTCGGGGTCCTTAAGGATGAAAGGTATTGTTGAATCATAAGGTGTAGGTTTTATTTATTAGTTTTACCCAGAAGCGAGGACCTAAATATACGATCCTCAGCATTGCCACATCGTAGGTTTACTTTGTTCACTGGGAGAAAATACTAAGCTTAAGCAAATCAATGGACACATGTAGTGCACGTCTTCACGCAGACTTTACAGCAGGGACCCACGCATTTAGTCACACACTTGGTCACACAGACTTTACAGCAGGGATCAGGGCATTGGGTAGTGCACCTGGTCACACAGCATGGAGGGGGCAGGCAGGGCTGTTTTCATTGCTGCTGGTAAGCCATCTTCCTGGGACGTGGGCAAAACTGAAAGAAAAAGGAGATTTCAGGGTTTGCAAAATGAAGGCAAGCAGCTTTATCTTCTCAGGAGCATCATGCACCAGAACGTTCAGCAGAATCAGAGGCTGGTGCACTTGGAACACTTCTCCAGGGAGAGCATTCCCATTGCAAACCGCGTCAGAAAGAACAAGCACGAGGGAAGATGAACTGAAATCCCATTCTTAAGGTCTGCTGTGGGATTAGTGAAATAATCACCAGACACTTAAGCAAAACACTCTTGTGAACAGCAAGAAGAGGAAAGCCAAAAATTAAGCCCAGCCATAACATTAGCTCCCAATGACCAGAAGGAGACTTACCCGATTCACCAACGGGAGCAAGTGAAGAAGCCAAGTGGATTGAGGAACACTGAGGTGTGAGTCTTTGTATATGATTTCCATGGCCCAGTCTCTGGAAATGAACTACCCCAGAGGTATGCAGATATGATTTTCATCATCCTAGCTTTCTCCAGTTATACATCCTTGAATTGCTTGTTTGCATCATTATTTGTAATAATTATTTCAAGTAGGCAAGTGACACATTTGACAAAATGTAGGTTGGAAGTTCTAATATCTGATCTATATAATTCATATTAGAAAATGCAATTAAAATAACTGGATTCTTCACTTAATAAAATGGACTTTTATGGATGTCCATTCATTCCTTCTGCAGGCTCTTGTATCTTCCTCTGAGGCATCTGGCACTGCTCAGTGATGGAGACAGGATACAGGACTGGATGGATCTTTGGTCTGTCCCGCTATGGGTTTTTCTCTATTCCTGCTAAGGTACAACTCCTTCCACAATATACCACCCATGCTTCTATAGACCCAGAGTCAACATTGGAATCATGGATTCTTTAAAAAGAAAAGGAGTACTTGTGGCACCTTAGAGACTAACAAATTTATTTGAGCATAAGCTTTAGTGAGCTACAGCTCACTTCATCGGATGCATTCAGCGGAAAATACAACTCCCCACTGTATTTTCCGCTGAATGCATCCGATGAAGTGGGCTGTAGCTCACGAAAGCTTATGCTCAAATAAATTGGTTAGTCTCTAAGGTGCCACAAATACTCCTTTTCTTTTTGCGAATACAGACTAACACGGCTGCTACTCTGAAACCATGGATTCCTTAGTATTTTTAGAAGTAGGACACTTCAAATCCAGCCCATTCTCTACTCTGTTAGTCCTGCTAAAAGGAATATGTGTCAAGTGACTCCTGGTAAGGAGTTTGGGTCTTTATTATCTGACATTGTGTCTTCACCTTGTGGAGGCTTCTTGCCATTTTGCTCTGCAACGTCATTCTAATTTATATTAACATAGTATAGATTTTGAGATTTTGTGGTGGGGTCCTTCTTTATACATACGGGATGTCCTCTTGCCAAATCTCAAATTGAGGTTCAATGAATTCACAACAGGGAAGAATTTGACCATTGGCACCATACGTGTCTAGTGGTGGCCACATATAATCATGGAAGGTTCACCCATTCTTCTTGAACTACACATCTCAGTCCTGGTTTCCACAGCTCCATCCAATACCCTGAAAGTCTGAAATGCGGAGTGTTAGAATCCCGCATTAGTTTCAGGTGCCATGATGTTGCAACATGACACAGTGATGTGGCACTGGTATGTGAAGACATGTCAGATCATAAAACCACAAATTCACGCCACCAGGCGTCACCGGGCATGAATTCTGTATGTGACAAGACTACTAGAATGGAGAGGAGGGGACTGTATTCACAGTACCTGATTGCTAAATAGGTACTGGGCAACCAGTAATCCCAGGGCCAACCTTATGTCTAGAGGAGGAGGAGTCGCATATTCTGTGGAGATGTTGTACATTAGTGGGAACACTGGACCATGAAAATTCACATTGTGAATCAAGCCAGTTGTCCATCTGCTGTAACGAGCTGCTTCAGGGAAAGGGCCGTGAGACTCTGGGGAAGGACTTTATGGATATGAAAATGTTTAAGGAAATGCATAATTGTCTAATTTTTAAAGGAAAGAATCCGGTTGTTTATTACCTTATTTTTGCCAATGTGAATTACAAGGAGTGAACATTAGACCTTACAAACAGAACTTGCTGAGGAATAGTTCCATACGCTTCACGCCAAATTGGGAGGTTTCTATAAAAAATAACGATGCAAACAAGCAATTCAGGGATGTTTGGGTGGGAGCAGGTTTGGGTTGTTAAAAATCATGCCTCGAGGCCTTTGCTGAAGAATTGTTCAACTATCTTCCTTGTGACATAGGAACCATGAAAATCCATGAGACACCATTGGAAAGGAGCAGAATCGAAAAAGAAAATGGACAAGCAATTCCAGAGAGTGGCTCAAAAAGTGCTGGGAATCCCAGTGCCCATCCTCTAATAAGAGACGTCATAAAAAATAAGAATTTCCATAAATATAGATGTAAAGGAAATAGCGAAGGGAAGACAACACCTACTTAGACTGTGGAACTCAATGCCACAGGATGTCCGAGAAGGCCAGAGTGGATGTGTGTGTTGCTAATCCACCTGCTGGATGTGTAACCATGTGAGCAATGCTGTGACAGGCTGTTGTACCTATTAATTCCATAGCCAAACTGAAAGCAAAAGTATTTAATTCCAGAAACATGCATCAACCTGCAGGAACAGGAACATGCAAGCCTGATTGGTATTAACCCTCCGGGTCTGGAATTCATTAACCAGCAACACCAGCAACAACTCCATCCCTGAGGCCTGCGTGGTTTTCCTTCGTGCCAAATGGCTCATTGTGGAAGGCAGTCATCCAAAGCAAATAGGGTTGCCAACCTTCCAGGCTTGTCCTGGAGTTTCCAGGAATTAAAGATTAATCTTTAATTAAAGATTACGTCATGTGATGAAATTTCCAGCAGCACATCCAACTACAATGAGCAACCCTAAAAGCAAATCAATCTCTCCACATCTGCATTCCCTCCTAATGTCAGTTCTGAAGACTTCGTTCTACCATTCTGAGTCATTTATCCACTGTGTAGGTTCCACCAGAACATCATTCCTCTCTTGCCTTCCACAAGTTCTACATGAGAAGAAAAAGTCCACCAAGAAGTTAAATGACTATCCACTATCCCTTAATAGAGGCAGCTGGGACAGAGAGATCCCTACCCCATCTCAGCTGGCCAAGTTGCTACCCCTCTCCTCATTCACGGCCTGCAAGAAGTGTAGATTTTTTTTAAAAAATGATCACTTAAGTCACCTAAATATATGCCCCTCTGGATTTTTCAGTGTGCCCCATTTCTCTCTTGCTTACAGGACCCAATCCAACAACTGGAGCAGGACAGGCCCACATGTGGAACCCTACTGACCTCAGGAGCAGATGACAGGGTGTCAGCAATTTGGGGCAGTGACTACCTCTGTTTTGTTCACTGTACTATGTCAATAGCACTGTCAACATGAAGAACATTAAAAACATAAGACCGGCCTTCCTGGGTCAGACCAGTGGTCATCTAGCCCAGTATCCTGTTTTCTGACAGTGGCCAATGCCAGGTGCCCCAGAGGCAATAAACAGAAAAGGGCAATTATCGAGTGATCCATCCCATGTCATCCACTCCCAGTTTCTGGCAGTTGGATGCTTAGAGGCAGAGAACATGGGGTTGTGTCACTGACAATCTTGGCTAACAGCCATGGGTGGACCTCTCCTCCATGAACTCATGCAATTCTCTTTTGAGGCCAGTTTTACTTTTGGCTTTTCCAACATCCCCTGGCAATGAGTTCCACAGGTTGACTGTGCGTGGTGTGAAGAAGTCAACATTAAAACATGTTGATAATGAAGACACTGTGGAATCACCTCCCCCAGGGACTAAAGACCACTAGAAGCCTCACCACCTTCCGCTCCAAGTGCAAGGTGCATTTCTTTGACTTTGCAGTCTCTAACGTACATTATATAGCCAAATTAGTATTCAAAAGAAACCATCAAAATAACCCTACCACCAAAACTAGATGCTACTCCACACACATCTCCCCTTGGGAAGAGGATGAGAGAAACAATAAGTGACAGATGCTAGTCACATCACTTAATGCATGACTGGAAGATGCTCAGTTGTTACAGCGATGAGGGCGGTACAAGGCGTAGAACAGAACACAAGGGTTTTTTGTTTGTTTATTTATTTGGGGCTTTCTGAAAAAAAAGATCCGCCCCTACTCTTAGGCCTTGTGTTTGCAACACAAGGAGAGCACTGATGGTCCTAAGTACTTTGCAATCCTGCACTTTCACTTACTTTCCCAAGCTTCCAGTCTTGCAAGCTACCTCCCAAGGCTTTGTGCAGTTAGTTTCCACCCCTGCAAAATTCACACCATTCCAAATGCCACCCTGTTGCTGCTGACAATATTCCCCAAAACAGCCTTGTTCAATCTTCTTCCACAGCAGCCTTTCCCTCCTGGCCCTGGTGCGAGCCCTGCCAACTTGCCGGATTCGTGTCCTGCAGCATAGCAGTTTCTTGGTGTGGGCAATGAAGTATGAAGATGACATCAGTAAAGTCACTGATTTCATTTCTGACCCAGGCCATGTTTGGATACCTGTGTTTACATGGTGCTGGGCTAATGCTCTCACACGCTATGTTGCATCGCCTTTGTTCACAGAAACAGTGGAGCCGTGCTTCTGCAGAGCAGTTTAACATTATGATCATTCTAATATTTAACATTAAGGTCCTATGACCACGGACCTAGAGAAACCCAGTGCCTGGTCAATGCACTAGTAATAGCAATAGGTCAGTTCAAGAACCAGAAGCTCTCCACTGACTCCCCCTTCTCCGCCGCATTAAGTTAAAACTTCCTGTCCTTGCCTTTAAGGTTCAGTGTCACAATTTCCCCATGTCACACCTACCGATTGCTCCAAAGCTCAGTAAAATCCTCAGAAATACTCCCATTAACTTCAGCCTCTTGTCATGTCATCTCGGCCTCCTTCTTCTCTAACCATGCCCTGTTTATCTCTCAGCAACCTCCAAGCCTTTTCCCAGTTTCCTCAAAGCTCCTTCCATCTCCAATTTCCATCTTCCAAAGCCTTACTTTTGGCTCACTTCCACCATGACCACCAGGCGTGAGTCAATAATCACCATTTGGAGAACCTCAGCCATTTTAACTGAACTATCAAGACGAGCCCATGATGAAACTGAATAACCGCATAATCCTGCCTCATTCCCATCTCCTCCCTTGTTGCCTTGCACTAACCGCGGCATGTCTAAAATTCTAGCTATCAGAGGTTTTTACAGTGCTCACCGCCCTAGTATCTATGCACTTCCCAAGCCAATTAGGTCTGCAGTGTACTCCATGACTCCTCTCCCTTCCCTGGTAGCGGAGGCTCTTCTTGGTGTTCAGACATCTGATTTGATTGTAAACTCTTCAGGGCAGTGGCCACATCTTTCTATTTGTCCTGAAGCATGGCCAGAATGTTTGTGGGCTGTGACAACAGCAATATTGTCATAGCTGAGGCCCTAACTCCCTACAGGGCTCAACACTGGTGGTGAAAAGTTAGTGGGGAAACAGACTTGTCTGACAAAGTCGGCTTTTTTTGCCCAAGTATGTCACAGAGGCTGAAACTTTCAGAAGGCAAGAACTAATCATGATCTTTCTTCTCTGGCCTTCCTGGGGCCCTTTTGTCCAAGGATCTCAGAGCACTTTATACATGTCAATCAGGCAAGCCTCCCAGCAATCCGGTGAGATGCTAAGAGAAAATAAACAGAACATAAGCAGCTCACCAAGCGTGCCTGTCCCTCCTCCAAATAGTGCAAGTCATTTTAGCCCAGCAAGGTGGCTTAATTCATCATCAAGGAAAATTTAACCTGGTCTAAACTGATCAGAGGAATTTTGGCTAAAAGTTGATCTTCAAAGCTGAAAATTTCTTACAACCCTTGTGGGGTACTAATGCAAATCTGTGCTGCTTGGAGCCATGGTAGCAAAGTTCAAATGGCAAAGCTGGTGTCTAAGGGACAATGTCCCGGTTGGAATTGTACATGTTTTTTTCTCCATTGTGCATTTCATTTGTTCATTATATTTCATTATACTCTGTGTGTGATGTGCAGCTGCCTCTGCTGGTAAAAATGTGCACACAAAAGGTTTCACATCCGGAAGCCCTGCTTTAGAGCTTGAGAAATCATCCTGCTACAAGGGAGATAGGAAAGGCAAAGGAGAAATGAAGGAAAGAATCACTTATGCAGACTGTCACAAATCACTTTCTCGTGGTGCAATGATCTATAAAACATTGGTAAAGTCTCCCAAGCTAGGGGTGGCTGCATAATAGTTATTTGACTAATTTTTTTTCAGTTAAATTGTCCAATAAATTGTACATACAAATATATTTGACTCTCTTAGGAACACAGGAATTGCCAGACTGGATCAGACCACAGGTCCATCTTGCCCAGTACTCTGTGGCTGACAGCGGTCAAGAACCCAGATGTTTCAGAGGAAAGTGCAAAAACCCCACAGAAGATGATGTGGGAAAATCTGCCCCCCACGTTCCTGCTCTCTAGCAGTTAGAGTCTGGCTTAAATCCTGAAGCAGGAGGTTTATTACCCATTCTACATTATAACTCTGGATATTCTTACTAGCCATATACACGGCCAATCCCTTTTGCCATCCAAATCTAGAGACAAATACTAATCCTCAGATACATTTGTGATTCCCCCTTCCGCCGATCAGAGGGAAAGCCTATGAAATGGGGCATTTTAACCCTGAATATTAGAAAAGGTAACACAGAGGAGACTCCTGTCCTGGTGAGAAGGAAATGTCTCCCTCCATCTTTACCCTCTGCATATGAAATGTGGTTAAGCATTCTTGCAGCTAGATAAGCATTTATTTAAAAACTATTCTAGAGAACCCTCCTTTTGAAAATAGGCATCAAACACAGACCTAAAAAAAAAAAATCCCTACTAACCGCTAAGGCCATATTTTAACCAAGCACTTATTAAGCACGGATTTAACTTTAATCCTAAGTGTGTCCACAGACATAAGTGCTTTACGGAGTAGCAATCAGATTATCAGCATGCTTTAAGTGCTTTGCTGAATCTGGCCTGAGTCCAGTTATCTTGGGAGAAGTATGCTTATTATGTTCAATATGCTCATTAATACGTGAAAGAATGTAAGTGCATTTATTAGAGAAGTCAACATATTATTCAGTTAACATTAATCCAGCGAATCAGGAATAACAAGGCTTGCAATGGACTAAAAATAACCCGCTGGGATGTGCAGGAAGTAATGAAAAGAAACATTTTATTCTCATTGGCGTGATCCCTGATAATGACACAATTATGTTCTCTGTGCTAATGTGCTCTACTTCTTATATACCCAAGCTACACTGTATTTATCTTCCCTTCTTTGCCCTCAAAGATGCAGAAGGAAAGATGCAATAATAAGATACACAAAATTAAAACTGCTAAACAAAAATCTAACACCAACCATGCTCAGTACTTCAAAGGGATCAGACAAATTGGAGGGGGGAACCACAAGAAGTGGGAAAGAGGCTGCAAATAAGCGTAATAAACAACCCCTTTGAAACAGAAAAGCAGCTAGTTGTTGGTTAAAGGCGGAACGAGGAATCGACCTAAACGTTAAAGGGGAAGCAGGTTTCACACTTTCAAGGTCACTCCAGCAAAAGCAAGATTGCCCGCTGTCCTGAGACAGAGTGTGGGAAACCCTCTGCAGTTTATGAATATTCCTGAGAGAGTTTTGCCCTGATGCTGCAGACGCACAAATAGACAACAGAGGGAGGGTAAGATCACCGCTCACTATCCTCAGTGCTTGATAAAGTAAGAGAGCGGATGTAAAAATCAGTGTTTGCCTAGTAATAATAATAATGAAATACAAATACACTAGGGAAAGAAACAGTGTTGTCTAATCCTGTGTAGTTTCTAAAAACTTGAAACTATAGAGAAGTGGTTTGAAATGTTCCTTTAAGAAAGAGGGTCCTGCATGACATAGATTGTAAGTTCTTTGAGGCCAGAACCATCTTTGTGATCTGTGTTTGTACAGCACCCAACGCCATGTCTGGTCTGTGCCTGGAGCTGCTAGGCTCTACTGTCATACACCTAGTAGTAATAATAATCCTTGCCCTTGTTACCCCTTGTCTCTGAGCTCCCCTGTATTGAAGTTGCCCAAACAATGGCCGTGGATCAGAGAGACTTAAGCCTCGTTCATGAGATGAAATCCCAGCCCAGGGGCTGGAAGCCATTCCCAGATGATGGCAGGTGGGCGACCTGTGTGACGTGTATCTCGATGGGTCTCAGTTCACTGCATAGCAGGTCAGGTGGGCACATAAGACTAAACTCCCCTTGGATTGCTCAAGGGAAGCCCCTTCCCGATCAAGGCTGGTGGGTGGGACATCTCAGAAGTGTGCCCTCTTGTTTCACGCGCCCCATGGATGGAGGACTTAAGAACCCCGTAGTTCTTGGAGCCAAGCCTCATGCACAGGCCACCTGTGTCCTGTGTCTCAGAATAAGTGGACAAGCTGCACGTATTTAGTTAATTCAGGCCTGCTCCTTGCCCTCCTCGGACTCCTCCACCCGCTTATACCTCCCGCTCCGGCAGACTCAGCAGGAGAGGTGTCCTGGGATTCTAGAGGAGGGTACACAGGGAACATTCATGAGGCTCTGAGACAGGGCGGTGCTTAGGTGTTGTGGAAAAGGAGCTATAGAAATACCACAGATGGAACAACCCACTGAGAACCACCCACAGTAACCCACTGGAGGACTGGACCCTCATTCTGGGGACCCACTTGTAATGAACCCCCCATGGATTGGAACCCAGAACCTTCTGCATCACACCAAGGACCTCAAGTGCATGAACTTAAAAAGCAACTCCATTAGCAGGTAGCAGTAATATAGCTAACAAAATCGAACAGATCAGCCCTGTCAAGGTTCCTCCCCCACTCTGAACTCTAGGGTACAGACGTGGGCACCTGCATGAAAACCTCCTAAGCTTACTTTTACCAGCTTAGGTTAAAACTTCCCCAAGGTACAAACTATTTTACCCTTGGACTTCCACTGCCACCACCAAACGTTTATCTGGGTTTATTTATTAGGAAAGCGTTGTTTGGAAATGTCTTTCCCCCCAAAATCCTCCCAACCCTTGCACCCCACTTCCTGGGGAAGGTTTGGTAAAAATCCTCACCAATTTGCATAGGTGACCACAGACCCAACCCCTTGGATCTTAAGAACAATGAAAAAGCATTCTGTTTCTGAAAAGAAGGATTTTAAGAGAAGTAAAAAGTAAAAAAGAATCACCTCTGTAAAATCAGGATGGTAAATACCTTACAGGGTAATTAGATTCAAAACATAGAGACTCCCTCTAGGCAAAACCTTAAGTTACAAAAAGACACATGGACAGGAATATCCATTCTATTCAGCACAGCTTATTTTCTCAGCCATTTAAAGGAATCAGAATCTAACGCGTCTCGAGCTAGATTACTTACTAAGTTCTAAGACTCCATTCCTGTTCTGTCCCCGGCAAAAGCATCACACAGACAGACACAGACCCTTTGTTTTTCTCCCTCCTCCCAGCTTTTGAAAGTATCTTGTCTCCTCATTGGTCATTTTGGTCAGGTGCCAGCAAGGTTACCCTAGCCTCTTAACCCTTTACAGGTGAGAGGATTTTTCCTCTGGCCAGGAGGGATTTTAAAGGGGTTTACCCTTCCCTTGATATTTATGACAAGCCACTAGACAGGCACAAATCAATGGGACTTATGTGCTTTGGGAAATTTTACTCACCCTGTGTAAAATGAAAACAAATAGATTTCCTGTCCCTGGGAGTATGAGTTCTTTCCTGGGTGCTACAGGGCTTTTGCAGCCAGATACTTGGATTTAAATTTTCTATTTTAAACAATCTGCCTCCAGGTTTGCACTTCCCCTCCAGCATCCATGTCTAAACAATGTCCTAAAGTTCCTTGCTGAGCAGTCGCATTTATTGTCACATCAAGTCAGAGGAGCAAGCGACTAATATTTCCACGGTTATTAAGAAACCTTAGCAGAGCTAGAATTCCAGAGAAACCAGTTGGTCTGCAACCCCAACCTACTTCCCCCAGCGAGCCCAAATTATCACGCCATTTCCCTGTCAGATACATCTTTAAAATCATTGCTATTTATTATGTAGCATTTGCTAAGTAAACAACCCACTGCTACACAGACTTGCTTCTTCGCCAGCCAAACCTAGCAACTTTCATCCATGGCAGCGACAAATCAGCATGACGAAGGCAGCAGAGAGGAATGTACATAGGAACGGCCAGACTGGGTCAGACCAAAGGTCCATCTAGCCCCGTATCCTGTCTTCCGACAGGGGCCAGTGCCAGGTGCCCTAGAAATGTGTCTCACCTGCTTCAGTTCTGTTTGATCCCCACCTATTTGTCTTTACCATGAGCCAGGCTGTCCACTGTGGGAAAACACGAGTGTATGTGTCAAAATTAGACACACAGCCGCTCCCCTCCTGCCCTCAATTTTCTAAATTAGAACAATAATGATGGGTTTCTAGCACCTCCCTGTCCTGAGGATCTCAAGAAGCTTTGAAAAGTGTCATCACTTTTGATACTATCTCGCATGACCTTCTCATAAACAAACTATGGAAATACAACCTAGATAGAGCTACTATAAGGTGGGTGCAAAACTGGTTGGAACTTTGTTCCCAGAGAGTAGTTATCAGTGGTTCACAGTCATGCTGGAAAGGCATAACGAGTGAGGTCCCGCAGGGATCGTTTCTGGGTCCAGTTCTGTTCAATATCTTCATCAATTATTTATATAATGGCAGAGTGTACACTTATAAAGTTTGCAGGTCATAGTGGATCACAAGCTAAATATGAGTCAACAGTGTAACGCTGTTGCAAAAAAAGCAAACGTCATTCTAGGATGTATTAGCGGGAGTGTTGTAAGCAAGACATGAGAAGTAATTCTTCTGCTCTACTCCGTGCTGATTAGGCCACAACTGGAATATTGTGTCCAGTTCTGGGCACCACATTTCGGGAAAGATGGGGACAAATTGGAGAAAGTCCAGAAGAGAGCAACAAAAATTATTAAAGGACTAGAAAACACATGACCTATAAGGGAAGATTGAAAAAAATTGGGTTTGTTTAGTCTGGAGAAGAGAAGACAGAGGGGGCATGATAACAGTTTTCAAGTACATAAAAGGTGGTTACAAGGAGGAGGGAGAAAAATTGTTCTTCTCAACCTCTGAGGAAGTACAAGAAGCAATGGGCTTAAATTGCAGCAAGGGAGGTTTAGGTTGGACATTAGGAAAAACTTCCTACCTGTCAGGGTGGTGAAGCACTGGAATAAATTGCCGAGGGAGGTTGTGGAATCTCCATCATTGGGGATTTTTAAGAGCAGGTTGGACAAACCCCTGTCAGGGATGGTCTAGATAATACTTAGTCCTGCCTTGAGTGTAGGGAACTGGACTAGATGACCTCTCGAGGTCCCTTCCAGTTCTATGATCACACAAGCAGCACCACCCCGAAGGTGCATTAACCTCCCAGTTCCTCAGTTTTCCCGCTGTAAAATGCGGCTAAGTGTATCATCTAAAGCCACACACTACGTTTACTCGGGGAGGTAGGGGTGTGATTCCCTGCTCATGCACTCAAACCAGGAGCACAGCCATGGTGGCATGGGCAGCGGCCAGCAAAGGCATGGACTATCCGTGCTGAATGTGTACCTACAGGCTTCCCCCGAGCTTGTACTTTGCCCTAGTAGCTGGAGTACTTAATCTGGCCTATGCTGACAGCAAATGTGAAAAATTTGCCTCAAGGAAATACCCTTTGGAATTCATGTTGCTTATGTGCTGTTCTCCCGAGGAACCCGAGGAAACCAGAACCATCAAATGTGCCGGTGGCACAAAGAGCCCTAATCTGCAGACACATTCTGTGGGAGAGAGATCTATTTGTACAGCACCTGGCGCAACGGAGTTCTGACCCATAACTAGGGCTTCCTGGTGCTATCTCAGTACAAACAAATGATAATCGGTGAACTCAGCAGCTTCTCTTGCATGACAACGTGAGGGTCTCCAATCAGGGCTTACCTCCATGCCCCTGGAACATAAAGCTCCAGTCTCAGGGAAACCAACTCTCTCCCAGCACACTCACCTCTTCATACAAATCAACAGACTCAACCATATTTCCCCATCCTCAGTCAACTGGGCTGGCCTTCCCATTCTTAGCAGGACCCAGTTCAAAGTCCCCTACCTGGCTTGCTAGAAACCCTGCATGGATTTACTCCTGGATTTCAGGTGTGTTTCTCTCTACTCCCCTCCCTGGCCTCAGTCTCCTTTGTAACCCTTTCACACAATTTCACTAATGGCAGAGCTTTCTCCTCCATCTGCATCCTACATTCTCCTTCTCATTTCAAAACCCAGTTGAAATCTGTAATGAATTTTCTCCTTTGCCTGCACCTGAATTTCTCTCTGTGTGTTTCATGATTTCTCTCTGTCCATGCGCTATTTGGCTTCTGTAAGATATTCAGGGATGTGGTGTGTATTAAAGATCCCCTGGAAAATAAAACTGTGTGATTGTCTCGAGTTGTTTTCATCCTCCCACTTGGAAATCACTTCAGAAGTGGGCCAGGCATTTAACTAGAAATAACTCCAGTAAGACGGTCACAGCACGCCTCCCGTCTCAGTACACTCTCACCAATTACACTCCACCCACGTTACAGCTTAATGACAAGGTTGGCAGCCAAATATTTTGAATGCTACAGAGGAAAGAGGCCTGAGTAGGTGTACAATTTGGGCAAATGTAAACCGGTCTCAGCTCCAGACCGTGATCCCGATGTTCGTTCATAAGAGACTGTCTGTCCTTCTAAGCTCTGCGTTGTCTTGACCCTAAAACTAGAGCGCTGTATAAAAGTGTCGGCGGGGACCAGAAGCAGAATGCCGCAAGTGCTGTGCACCTTTGTGACCGTTCAAAGATCCTGAGTGCTGTTGCGTTGCCGAGTATCAGAGGTTTCCCTCTGTAGTTTCAATTATAGGGACACAACACAGGATCCATAGCAAAGTTTGCTCTTGTTTCTAGTTCTGTTGCAACCCAGCAACAGTATCATATATAACAGGGGCTTAAAGTCCTGCTTTACCAGCTTAGCTCAGCTTCTCTCATCCCCTCAGCCTGTGCTGGTTTTCACCAAGTTTGGCTCCTAGGGCCATGCCAGCCAGGGCAAGGACTCTCTCTTGTGCTGGGTATTTACAGCTCCAAATATAAAGGGGCCCTGATATCAGCTGTGGATTCGACACACTACCATAAATCAAATAATTCCATTAACAACAGCCGTGGCTTTGCCCCCTTGACCATTCATGCAGCTCCTATGACAGCTCAACTTAGTGTTGGCTTGAATCCTAGGGCTCAGCATTCACACCACCCCCTTCCTCCAAATTTTCCTCTGAGGACCCTCTTGTGTCCCCTATTTATGTTCACCTCCTACCTCATTCGTGAGTCATTAAGAGGCACACCTGTAGTGATTTCAAACCACCCCACTGAAACCATTTAACCCTTTATGTTGCTGGAGGGGCATTTTGATCCTAATGCTGTTTCTAATATAGATTCTGGAGCTGAATTTCCTTAGGTGATTTGGGCTAGTGGGTAGCACCCTAGACTAGGAGATAGGAATTCTCTCCTTGGCTCTCTTCCTGAGCGAGGGCAAATCTTTCCTCAGTTTCCCCATCTCAAAAATGGGACTAAAGACAGTGGCTTCCTTTCTAAAGATCTATTGATACATATCATTATTATTATTCCTTTTTCCCCCTCAAACAAAAATGTGTACTTAAAAATTGTAAGTATTTCTGTAGTGTTTAAAATAAAACTCTCTAATTAGCCATGTGTTGGCTAAAGCAAAGACACTCAAAAATAGGAGCCTAAAATGGGGGGTCCTACTGTGAGGATCTTGCCCTAAAATGCCGAATAGTAAACTTTTAAATTGCACTTAGTTTGTAGCAGCTTCTAATAAAGATATTTAGGGAGTTATTAAAACTTAACGTCTTGACCCAGTGAGATAAGTTTGCTGGGACTCACTCCAGGTCCCAGCGGACAAATGGACACATTATAAAAGCCAGTAGCAACCGTATGGACAGTCCAAGTGGAAAGGCAGAAGACTGATATCCATTGAGAATGAATTCTCTGCTTGCTCCTAGAGGGAGTTCTGCCTGGGCAGAGTGGTAGCAAACGGACAGGGAACAGCTCGGAGAAGAGATACATTGCCACGGTCTTTGCTGTCTGCGTTGCGGGCACAGTGGGCTTGCTTCAGCTGAATTCCATGTCTCTACAGTACAACAGAGCTGTTGATGGAGAGAGTAAGTCACTTCCCTGCTATGTGCCTCAGTTTCCCCACCTGTAATAATTATACTAATCTTTCTTTGAACAGCCCTCCAGGATCTCTGAGTGGGAAGAGATAAGCATAATTATTATCCTCATTTCTTTTCACTGTCGGCAGCTGTCACTCCGCCTTTAGCTGATCTCATTGAGGTGCGCCAGGCTGCTGAAAGTCCTGGCTGCTATATATCGAAACTCCCAGCTGGTGGCACTCTTTGAAAAGCCGCCTTTAAGGCTGTCCAGGAAGACGCTTGAATTATGGTCAGCCACACTGTGCACCAGCAAGAGAGGTTATAATTTGCACCCCACCATTGGCTTCAGATACGCTAAACAAAGAGGTGTGCCTTATGCTCGTCATTCAGTAATACGTGTGGTAAAAGACTTAAAATCCTTACAGTCTGACTAGTGTTTGTTTCATTGGAACATGCTTAGGATGCTTTGCTAGCGAGGCCCAGAAGTAATCAAATGTTTTATTATAACAAACCCATGGGTAACTAGGCCTTCGTGGTTCTCGCTACGTCCCACGGCTCCTTGGAGTCTCCGGGATAGCTCGCCAACTTCTTCTGCTCTAAAGGCACAGGCCACCAAGATCCACCAAGTTTTTTAAGTGGGAGTTAAGCACCTAAATACATCTGTGGATCCGGGCCACAGTCCCGTGGTACTTGAGCTAAAGGAGCATTTTGGCTATGTGCTAGCAGAACGGGGCCTATGATGGATAGTTAAGCAGTTCTGATTCTCTCCAGCAGAGGGCAGAGGTGAGATACCCAGTCACACTAACCCCCTTATTCTTGTGGCCTGGACTATGATTGTTTCCTTGAACCCACTGGACACCAGATTCCCAGCACTGAGCCTGAGGGAAAAGGGCTCTGTTAACTTGCTTTTCAACACGTGTATCACTGTTCTCTGCTGAAGCCATTAAATGTATTATATTATCATTATTTATTTATTTGTGTTCCTAGGGGCTATCCTAGGAACTCCACTCATAGACCAGGGCCCCACTGTGTGAGGTGCTGGACAAACGCAGAACATAAAGGCAGACTCTGCCCCAAAGACCTTACAGTCTTAGCCCTCTCCTACCAAAAGGCCAGCCCCTCATTCCCACGCAGCAGGACCGTATTCCACAAAGACGCCCATTGACTTCAGTTGGACGACTCCTGGCGTCAGGGCAGCGTGAATAACGGAGCCACAGTTGTGTTTCCCTGCCTGTGCACAGGCCTCTGTAGTTTGCAGCGGACGGGCCTCAGTTCTGATTCTGTTGCTCTCTGCGCCCATCGGTGGTCCGGGAAGTTGACTCTCCCTCTACCCAGGCTGTGCAGAGGGCTTCGTGGCTATACAGAGGGCTTCGTTCTCCAGCACTATGAACCCAGCACCTTAAAGGGCATGATATAAATGCCTACAGAACACATCAGAGAATCCAGCTGGAGACTCTGACCCACGGCCTGGAGTGACATTTGCTTCGTAGTTGGTCGGAGCTCAGTGTTAGGGTCTGGAACCAGATACAGTACAAAATTCTTTGTCCATTTCGACTGCAATTGCTTTAGGGCAGGGACTGTCTCTTGCCGGGTGTTTTTACAGCTCCAAGCCCAATGGGCCTATGATCTCGGGTGGTTACTTTACTTTACTTTAACCACCTATTCGATCAACAGTCCTTGCTCAGAATGACTGTCCTGGCACAAGGAAGATGCAGCACAAGGCAGATGTAAAACCACAGAATACTCCACAGGCCCCATGGGAAGAAGCCAGGTGAATGACACTGTTTGAACACACCTACATGAGTCCAATTGCTCACAGGGTGTTAATTACACCCCACCTTGATGCTAATGATATCCTTGGGAGACGGTAATTTTGAATGTTAAGTTTTCATGACAGTTACAATGAGAACAATTCAATGACAAGTATTTTAGCCATATGTAGCTAATCCCAAAACACCTGTGCAGGGAGGGACATGAAATATAGGTTGACCATATAACCTGCTCCCAGGGGAAAGACAGAAAGATGCATCCTTCCACAATCAACCCTAGTGCATAGTGAAATAATCCCTTTATTTCTCCAATGCTAAACCAAAAATAACTCTTCTCTATACCACTGGCCAAATTCTGCCCTCAGATACCTCTGCTGCCTTCTGATTGACATTGTAATTATTGTTTCTATTACAGCAGTGCCTAAAGTAACCACCCGAGATCATAGGCCCATTGGGCTTGGAGCTGTAAAAAAAACCTGGCAAGAGACAGTCCCTGCCTTAAAGCGATTGCAATCTAAATAGACAAAGGATGGGAGAGGAACCAGAAGGCAAGAGATTTACAGAGGATTATATATTAGGTAATGGCAGAGCTAGGCCTAGAAGCCAGATCTCATATCTCTTAGGCAAGGGTCTGATTCACTAGGCCACATTACCTGTTATGGCAAGTGCTGTAAATGAAGGATCGATTTTTCCCTACATGTTAAGTGGCTGCCCTATATGTGGTGGAATCTATAGATTGTATTTAGTTCTCCAATAGACATTTTCTCTCACCCCCACCCCCGCTCCTCTGTAATATTAATTACTATCATTGTCATTTATTTATTTAGTGCCTTAGGCACTTCCCAGCCATCAAACGGCATGGCCCTATTCCAAACAGCTTGCACTCAAAGGACCTGATCCTGCATTCTCACATGTGCAGGTGCATTGGTCGACCTGCACAGATCCAAGTGCAGAGTGCCTGATCCTGAAAACACTTACTGCCAGGAGCAGCGTTTGCTACTCTGAGTAACCCATTACAGGAGTGGGCCCTCAGTGAAGACCTGACCTCACAGAACAGAAGGGAGCAAGTAGGGGACTTAACTCTGACATTTCAGCTTCTCTTAAAAGTGCCTGGGGGGCCAGAGGTGCCGTGTCAATTTCAAATCAATATCGTTACCAGGATGGGGGTGGTTCTGTGTTTGTCTTTAATTCTGCCCCTCTCTGCTCCTTCTTCAATGTGTCAGCATCAAATTTTTAAATCTACAATGTTCAGGCAGGTTCAAAGTTAGCCCAAATAAGAAATCTTTTAAATGATACTCACCACACACCCAGAGGAGCATTTTTAACCAGACTAACCGCCCTCAACAAGCACAGATAGGGTGTTAACACTTACCCCTCAACGCACACGCACTCAGAAGACTGATCCAAAGGATACTTACCCCCCAACACACACAGACACTTATGCAGAAGAGTGTCACTGACAACATTTCCCCTCCACGGCGCGCACACAGCTGTGTGTTCCTAACAGCAAGGCACCTACAGGCAGAGTTTACAAGAACTAACGCTGTCATATTTTGCGCTCAGAGACCGAAAGCACTATAGCAGTGGGAAGAGAGTAGTTGGGTTTAACCCGCTCATAAAAAAACGATTCCAGTCACTTTAATATCACAATCGTTTTTCAAAAAATACTCCACAGATTCCAAAGCCAGAAGGGACCCTGGTGATCATCTTGTCTGACCTCCAGTGTAACATAGGCCAGAGAACGTCCCCTAAGGAATATATTTTACAGCATATTCCTTTATGTTATGTGTGGCTTCTTCCCCTGCTTCTCCACCAAAAGCCCATCACTTTGAGAAGCTGATCCTTGCAAAACAGGTTTCCCCACAGAAATTCAGAGACATTTCTGGGTGACACCTAAAGCAAAATTAAAAGTAGCCTTTCTGTAAAATGCCTTGGCAAGGCGTCCAGGGTGGGGCTAGCGTTGGACATATTCTGCAGTCACTGGTGCAGCAAATCAGTACAACAGAAGCAAGAGATAAATAAAGCCGCAGAGGGGGAAAGGTGCAGCTGAACTGCTTAGAAATGAATCAGGCCATTGCACGTCGAGGGTGTCTCCTTTGGCAGATACACAGGGTATGATTAAGAACCCTATATAAGATCTCTGCTCCACTCCAAACTACTCTACTGCACTTTTCTTGTTACTGGACCAGGTAAGTCTGGATACCGGGGATCTTGTTATTTTCACAGAGGTTGAATGTTATTGGTGGTAGTAAACCAGGACCGATATAAATGAGGAATAGGTTCCTGGATGGATCAGCGCCGAGCTGTCTTAAAGGAATGTCTCTATTTGTTTTTTCCAACCAGTGACTGTAGCAGACCATGAATTAGAAATAACAATCGACTGTATTTAATCTGTGGTCAGAAGCAAAAAGATAAATGAGGAAAGGGGGCTATTTATCTATCCCTCCAACGCTCCATCCATCTCACTGTCAATCTCTCCATCTATCCCTCCAACTATCCTTCCATCTCACCAACTGTCTATCCATCTGTCTATCCCTCCAACTATCCTTCCATCTCACCAATTGTTTATCCATCCACCTCTCCAGCCATCCATTGATCTGTCTAGCTCTCCGGCCACCAGTCCAGGCATCTATCTGTCTGTCTCTCCAGCCATGCATCCATGGGGCTGTCCATCTATCTAGCTCTCCATATGCTCAGCTAGGCGTTATCTATTTGTCTGCTCATCCAGGCACCCACCTCTCCACCTACCCATCTTTTTGACTGTTCATTAGTCCATCTGTTTAGCCACTTCGTTGTTTCCATCATGCACATCCACGTGGGATCTGAGATTAAACCTGAGTTTAGTGTCACTGGGGAAAAATTATGTCTGTTCCTCTCTTCCAGGCTCACTAGAACGTGTAGGGAGATGACTCAGCTGCTGAGCAATATCAAAGGCATTATCAATGCTTTCTACGTGTCCGCAAAGAAGGATGGCGCCTGCCCCACGCTGAGCAAGGGGGAGCTGAGGCAGCTCATCTGCCAGGAGTTTGCTGATGTGACCGTGGTGAGCACTGCCACGATCCCTGTGCTAGTTACTAGGCTCAGGAGTGAGGAGGGGGAAGGTCTATGCAACGAGTGTCTCTTCTAGGACGCATGTTTGGGAACTGATGTAAGAGACTGCACAAGAGTCTGTTCTCCGGTTTGTGTCGTAATGAAACAGTTTGACACGCTGAGCCGCTAAGGAAGGGACGTTTCAATCTGTGCTAAGGAGCAGCTGCCCTGAATATATTTTAAAATAAAATAAATATTTTGACCATTATGTCATATGATGACATGACACGCTATGAGATGCGTTATTATGCACAACGGCTGCTGACATGTCATGAAATAACGTGCAAATCATAAAACCAATGTAAAAAAGGAAAAAATATAATACATTTCAAACTGAAAATTTCACTCTGAAACAGAATTTTCTGAAGGGATTTTTTTCTCAGCATTTCCCTTTCCCGTTGACGTGGATGTGAACTAGGAACCTTTTTGCACGTGCCTGCAGCATCCATGCACGGGAGCTACAGCGCAGCTCTTGGATTTTCTGGGGAATTCACACCTCCATAGTCCAAACTGTCGGGCCATTTCGCCCTGCGACTATGCCGGCACTTAGGGTGGCGTGCAGAGGCATTACACGTGTAACTACCTGCCGCAGTGAAAGGCTCCAGCAGCGGGGAGCTGCCAGAGTCTTTCCCCACTGCGTCCCCACCGCCGGAGCCTTTCCTCACGGCCGGTGCCTTTCACTGCAGGGGCAAAGGCCACAGCAGTGGGGGGGAGAGGGGGGGCAGCGGGACACTCTGCCAGAGATAGCAGTGGGAGGCAGAGCGTGGGTGTGGAGAGAGCTGTGGGGGTTCAGGGGTGTAGGGCACTCTGTTCTACTTGCCTAAGCCAGGCCGCACAGGCTACACTGCTCTTTAGACCCATGTCAGCTGGATGCAGTGTCTGTAATCTACACCCCGCCGTAAGTGTAAGCACACCCAGGCATTACCACCGAGCTGGCGTGTTGTTTCTAACTGGAGAATATACAAAGGGTTAACAGGTTTTGGTCGGGGTGTTGTTTCCTTGCAGGTCCCCCCGGGTCTCCAGACCATAGACAAGATGCTGCAGCCGCTGGACACTGACAGTGATGGCAGACTTGACTTCAACGGGTTTCTTGTGCTGGTGTTCCAGGTGGCCAAGGCCTGTTACAGGGAAGTAAGCCAGGGTCAGCAACCAGGCCACGGTGAACGCTCAGCATCCCCGGGAGAAGCAAAGTGTGGGGAGCACACACAGGAGCCTCAGACACCAGAGCGAGACCCGACCCCACGTCAGGCTCCGGAGTTCCAGATTTCAGAACGGGACCCGAGCCCCCATCAGGCCCCCGAGCCTCAAACACCAGAGCACGACCCGAGCCCCCATCAGGCCCTGAAGCCTCAAACGCCAGAGCGGGACCCAAGCCCCCATCAAGTACTGGAACCCCAGAAACCGGAGCAGGACCTGAGCCCCCGTCAGGCCCTGGAGCCTCCAACACCAGAGAGGGACCTGAGCCCACGTCAGGCTCCGGAGTTCCAGATTTCAGAGCAGGACCCAAGCCCCCATCAGGCCCCCAAGCCTCAAACACCAGAGCAGGACCCAAGTCCCCGTCAGGCTCTGGAGCCTCAAATGTCAGAGTGGGACCCAAGTCCCCGTCAGGCCCCAGAGCCCCAGAAACCAGAGCAGAACCCGAGCTCCCATCAGGCTCCCGAGCCTCAAACACCAAAGCAGGATTCGAGTCCCCGTCAGACCCCGGAGCCTCAAACACCAGAGAGGGACCTGAGCCCACGTCAGGCTCTGGAGTTCCAGATTTCAGAGCAGGACCCAAGCCCCCATCAGGCCCCCAAGCCTCAAACACCAGAGCAGGACCCGAGTCCCCGTCAGGCCCTAGAGCCTCAAATGTCAGAGTGGGACCCAAGTCCCCGTCAGGCCCCAGAGCCCCAGAAACCGGAGCAGGACCCGAGCTCCCATCAGGCCCCCGAGCCTCAAACACCAAAGCAGGATTCAAGTCCCTGTCAGGCCCCGGAGCCCCAGACACCAGAGCAAGACCCAAGCCCCCATCAAGTGCGGGAACCCCAGACACAAGAGCAGGACCCGAGCCTCTGTCAGGCCCCGGAGCCTCAAACGCCAGAGCAGGACTCAAGTCCCCGTCAGGCCTCAGAGCCCCAGATACCAGAGCAGAACCCAAGCCCCCACCAGGACCTGGAGCCCCAGACACCAGAGCAGGACCTGAACCATAGTGAGACAGAACTTCCACCAACACAGCAGCGAAACCAAGGTGTTCAGGACCCAAGAGAACCTGCTGCAGGACAAGCCTCTAAATCATCTCAGTGCCTGTACTCCTGGCATTATCAGAAACCACTACCCTTTCCTCACTGGTGGCCACCGAAGAAGTAAGGGCCAAAATGGCTCCTTGTGTAACTGAGGCAGAAAATGCAATACAAATCCAAGTAACCCTAGTGCAAACTTACTGCTGGTGATCAGGGCATGGTCTTTCTCTGCACAGCCTCTTTGCTATGGCTCCAAACCTCTCCTGCAGTGTTTTCCTGCTACTGTCTATAAAATACATTAGGGAACAAGCTCTCAGCTGGTGTAGCACCCAGGCTTGTCCCCTAATGTATTGGGATTTGATTTGACAGCGGGGGAGCAGACGCTTTCATAGATGCATAGAGATTCAAAGCCAGACAGGACCGTTGTGATCAGCTAGGCTGAACTCAGAGAAGGCCCCCAAAATAATCCTCAGAGCAGATCTTTTACAAAAATATCCCATCTTGATTTAAAAACTGTCAGCGATGGAGCATCCACTACAAACCTTGGTCAATTGTTCCAACGGTTAATTACTCTCACTGTGCAAACTGTACATCTTATTTTCAGACTGAATTTATCTCGCTTTGACTTCCACCCATTGGATCATGTTAGACCTTCCTCTGTTAGACTGAAGAGCCCTTTATTAAATATTTGTTCCCCATGTCTGTACTTGTAGAGTGTGACCAAATCACCCCTTGACCTTCTCTGTTAAGCTAAATAAATTGAGCTCCTTGAGTCTATCATTCTAAGGCAGGTTTTCTGATCTTTTACTCATTCTTGTGGCTCTTCTCTGAACTCTCTCCAATTTATCAACATCCTTCTTGAACTGTGGACACCAGAACTGGATATGGGATTCCAGCAGTACTTGCACCAGGGCCAAATACAGAACCCCCCAAACTTTTTCAGAGTCACTGCTTTCCCTGATGGAGTCCCCCATCCTGTAAGTATGGCCCGCAGCCTTTGTTCCTAGATATATACATTGACATTTAGCCATTTTAACATGCACGCTTTTTTGCTTGCAACCAGTTTACTAAGCCATCCAAATTGCTCTGAATCAGTGACCTCCCCTCTTTGTTATTTACCATTCCCTCAGTTTTCAAGTCATCTGCAAATTGTGACCAGGGAGTTACGCCTTCTGTCTCATACTGGCTCTTGAAAGCAAGGAGCTGCGCGAGTCGGGTATGAGTGTGTGAGGCAGGAAAGACATTTTCTTTAATGAAGCACAACTCAAGTCGGAGAATTTTGCTCAAGCAGAGAGCAGGAAATTGGGCAAGGAGAATTTTGAAAGCACAGTGGTGGTTTGTCAAGGGCAGGAAAGTGAAACATTGCAACCTGAGAGCGCTTTATCTAACAAGGCCTAAGTTGATATTAGCCCAGACCCACAGTTGATGCCACTGACTTGAATGATGCTCTTCTGATTCAACCCAGCTGAGAATCTGGCTCTGTCTGGTCTGGGAATGGGTTCTTCTAAGGGATAAGGATGGAGACGTTAGGTAAAATTGACCCCTCAGCCAAGGGCACTTACAAGACCCAGGCACGTTTATGTCACACAGGAGTGAATTTCACCTTGCGTGATTTATTTGAGCCTGGAGCTGGGATAAGGAATGATTATTTCTGAAGTGAAATTTAAGCCCAGACAGCATCAATTCCTTCTGCATTATCTACCGCCTGGTTCTGTCAATTTGTATCTCCCGATCAGAACCAGAATCCCCCACCCCCCGCTTCAGTGTGACTCTTAGCTGGGTGCTGCGCTTGGATGTGAGGCTGAGACTGTATGAACTGGTTTGTACAATATGCTGCTAAGACTTCACTACTTGGGATACAGCTGGCCTGGTTCTCCTCTCACTCACACTGATCTTACGTGGGCTGGAGTTAGCTCTCACTTATGCCAGGGCAAGTGACAGGAAAACCTGGTCCAGTGCCACACTGGGGGTTTGCTGCTGTACATTTTTAACCCTCTTACTTTTGACACCCAATATAACTTGAGGTTCCTTTCATGTCTGCTGGGCTCCTGTTAGGACAGGCAGAGCGTGAGCACAAAGTGTGTACACCACTTACGTTCCGCTTAAGCCCTGAGCGTGAAATCCGGGCCCGTTTGAAGTCAATCACATTGACATCAATGTGGACTCAGTCACATTTAAAGGACACACAGGGATGAATTTTATCCAGTAACACAATGGCTCTCATTTATCATTTCTAATGTCTTGTCTAAATGATGGCTTCTTGCTCCTCTCTGGCCCTTAGCTTTGCACTGCGGCTATGTACTGGTTGCATGAATATTCTTGATAGATACTTTCACCCTCACCTTTTCCTCAGTTGTCTTTGTAAGTGAGGCAATAAAACTGAATGCAACACTCAATGTGCAGTGTAACGGTGTCTTGCTCCTCATGTGTTCTCTGTCTTTTCAGTGCTCCGGGTCACCATGCTGTCTCCTTGCTCTGCGAGACACTGAGACATTTTCCAGGGGGTTTGCCCACCACCATTCCCCTATCAAACCAAAAACAGCCTGACAAACACCTCCCCAGTTACTATATAAATGGACAAAGTAGCTGAACTCCCAGAAAGAGTTTGGAAAAGGAGCCCACATTAATAACCCAGCCAATGCACATTTGAAAAAGAGTACTCCAGTCCCGTCCCCCCACAACTTATTTGCAAGGTGCGGGAAACAGGGATACAGCCCAGTGCATTTGCTGAATACCTGGCTCCTTCCTGCAACCCTGTTCATTCACGGGCAGCCCTGATATTGTCCTTCTGCCAACCAACCCAGTGTGCAAGCGGGAGCCTTCCCCAACCCAACCTGCTCTGCAAACACAGGCCACACATTATGCAACATCCAAACTCACCCATCTCCCCGTCCCTGGGTTTTATTAACTAAGACATTAACATAAAATCCATCTCCAGCCGGCTCCCCAGACCCGGCTGCTCTTTGGGCTCCTCTCTCTGGACTGCTCAGCCCACACCACAGATCCTCTCTCCCCACATAGCCACTCCCAGCATCCTCACCTCTGGGTGGGCTAATGAGCTCCTGGCCTTAGTGAGTCAAGAGAACCCGCTTACCCCTTCCCCAACAGGACCAACACCCGGGGAGAAGGGGAGGAGTTTCAGGCAAACCCTGACAAACTGTTACACAGCGTTCTTCAGTTCTTCCGGGGCCCGACCCTGGGCCGTACCAATTGCACTGGACACCCATTGCATTTAATAAGGGTTAAAGGCACGCAAAACCTCAGAGCATTGGGCTCTCAAGTTGCAGACGGGTTTGTAAGCAAGCAGTCCCAGGATGGCCCAGCTACTCTCCAACCTTCCCCAAGGAGTTTTCTGTCTGCCCTTGGGTACACTAAAAAGGGCTTCATGCACTACTGATGGTGCACGGACCACACGGTAAGAAGGACTCCACTACCCTATCTGCTGGCTGCCTGAGACTGTCCTCCTAGTCACATCATCCGCCTGCTGATACTACCACCCTCCTGTCCACTGCCTTGTCCAGCCACTTAGAATTCCCTTTGAGGAACTTCTTCCGTCTAGATTCCCACCAGCCCCATGCACCACCACCCTGGCACCTTAGCTCCTCATTGGAATCAGGTGTGATTGCAGCCTGTGTAGACACAGCTCTGCACTAGCTAGAGCAGATCTAACTCAAATAACGACAGCAGTGAAGCTGTGGCTGCACAGACGAGCCTGACCTGCCCAGGACCATACTCAGATGGCTGCCTCCTATGCTAGATCAAAGCTCAGGGATGTCTACACACGCTGCATTCACACTCCCCAATTCCAGTGTAGACATACAAATAGAGTCTTGTTGGCAGTGTGGTTGTAGCCATGTTGGTCCCAGGATACTAGAGAGATGAGGTCATATCTTCAAACTATTGGACCAACTTGTACTGGTGGAAGAGACAAGCTTCCTAGCTACACAGAGCTCTTCTTCGGGGCTGGGAAAAGTAATCCGAGGGTCACAGCTAAATACAAGGTGGAAGGGATTGCTTAGCATAAGCAGTTAACACATATTGTAAGAGGTGGAGTGACCTGTTAACACCTGTGCAGTCATAGGACACAAAAGGGAGTTTAGTGGGTTACAGATTGTTGCAATGAGCCACCAGTCCGGTGTCTTTATTGAAGCCATGAATTTTAGTGTCTAGCAAAGTTATGAATTTAAGCTCCCTGGCTGAAATTCTTGTTTAGCATGTAGAGGCCTTTTAAGAATCTAACATAACAAAACCAATACTCCCCCATCAGCAAACGCCATCTCCTATTGTTTTCCATTGTCTTTTCACTCCCTGCCCCCTCCCCATCTGTTGTCATTGTTTATCATGTGTTTTGCCTGACTTCAATACAGATTTTTGGCAAGGATCTTGACTTCTATGTCTGTGAACCACTCTGCACTCCTATTGTTATATCGAAATAACAAAGACAGTGTCTCTTGTGCAAGCGACCCCCCCTTGTTAGATACCTGCTGTCTTAAGGGACCAGTCCAAAGACATCTCCAGGCGTATCAGATACAAATCTATTCCACCTCCTCTATGGAACGGATCTTTGTCAGTATCTTGGGTGATCCCTTAAGCAGGTTTCACAAAAATAAACTTTACAAATCCCTTCTCCCCCCTCCCCCGACGAGCCTTTTATTGGTCAGGTGGATTTGAATGACACAGTCTCCTGTATGATTCGGTGCCAGGGTTATACAAAGCGATATAGCAACCATCACAACATTGCACAATGTACATGAGCCACCCAGTGGTGACTGGATTTAATGGCAGAGGATGAGCTGTGAAATGACCGTAGTGGTTAGTTAACATGGGAACGGTCAGAACATGAACTTATATCGCCCCTCATGCCATCAGGAAAAAAATAAACACTAAATTAGCCTGCAATTCAGACACCCATCATTCTTTGCCATGTGAAAATGCAGAAAAGTTGTAAATTAACCCTGAGTTGGAGAGAAAAATATTCTGGGTTTTCTATGTTGTGAGCAAAGAGTGTAAGTGGAAGTCAGCTGAATAAGAATGTCCTGTATACAGCTGAATTAGCCTCTAACCTCATCTTTACTAATTACAGCCCTTACTCCTAATAATGACACCTGAGCCATCCAGAGTGTTATATTTGGGTCATATTTTTAAAATGGGCACATTATGGTGCAATCTGCAGGATACAGCTGCAATGAGTGCATACATAAAATCACATGAGCCTGGACAGCGCGGAAAGAGAAACACCCAGTGCAAGGCATGGATGTTCTCTGATTTAGCACACTGTGAAATAACCTGCCTCTTTATTGTGCCCTATAATAAATGACAAATAATCCTTTGTCTGCTGTGTCCCTTATCACAGCCAGCGGTTTCGACAGTGTCATAAATCCTTGCAAAACAAACTTAAGTGTCCCACTGCAGCTTTTACAATTGGAGCCCACACTGAGGGCAGGGGTGTGGCTGTGCTCCTCCCCAGAAGCAGTCACCGGAGGACTTCTGAATGACTCAGCTGCAATGGCACCAGCAGCCATGATGGGCTGCATGGCAGAGTGGCAGATGGGATACCCTTTGAAGTGCAGTAGCGTGCATTCCCCCAACCTGGCCTTGGTCCACTGACCTGTGCAGAACCGGGGGACGTGGGGCAGAGGGCGTTGCTATCCAGTCTGGGGTAGCCAGTGCTGTTGTCAGAGCTAGACAGCCCTGCTCCTTGCAGACTAGATGCAAAAGAGCCAAGATTTTATCTGCCCCTTGGCAGCTACACAACCTAGCTGAGGGATTCTTTGGTCCCTCTCACCAGTTCTGCACCAGGGCAAAACCAGAAACAATCTCACCCTTAAATGTCAAAAGTCCATCCGATGAAAATTCTCCTCCTTCTTCTTTTCTGTAGCCCCTGTCAGATCCCCAATACCAGATCCTGCAAAAGAGGCAGAAGCATCTCTAGATAAAGGCAGGTGGCCATTCCAGCACAGCAAGGTAAAAGCCAAATTGTAAGGAGTCTTACACACAAGGGGTAACATTTTCAAAGGCACTGACATGACTTAGAAGAATTCTGAAGCACCAAAATACCTTTGAGAATCTGGGCTTTAGGTCCGGAGGGGTATTTTCAAAGGTGTGTGATTTCAGTGGGGATTAGGTGCCTAACCTGCTTAGGCACTTTTGAAAATACTCTTCAGTGCCTATCTGCATCTTCTGGCACCCAAATAGCTTTAAAAATCGGTCCCTAAGTCACTTTTGCAAATGGGATGCAGGCTCCTTAGTCATTTTGCTGCTTTTAAAAATTTCACCCAAGGTGCTTTCAGCTCCTGAGAGATCTTGCTGTGAGCAACCGGCTGAGAGTGACGCGCAGAGAAGGGTACATATTTTAAATCTGTTGACTATTTGCTAATCCAGTGAGTTCTTCCAGAGATCATCAGAGTTGACAGCAACAGGCCGCTGTGCTGTAACAGAGAAGCAATGTAGCCTAGTTACCCATGAGCTTCTGAGCTCTAACCCCAACTAAACTAAACACAACGCTGACTCTCAGAGGCAAGGCACTTGCAACCAGATTTCCAAATGTCGCCTCTAATTTTGGATGTCTCACTGTTGGATGCCCAACTTGAGACAGCTTGAGTCAGATCTTCAAAAGAGCTCAGTACCCAGGGCAGTGGGCTCTCCTGAAAATCTAGCCTCTTGCATCTCGAGTCGAGCTCCCCAAAACTGAGGGCAGCCAAAATCAGTGGCCGCTTCTGAAAATGTCAGCTGTGCCTTAAATTCCCCATCTGCAAAAGATGGATAACAATGCTGCCGTTCAAAAGGCGTTTGTGCGGGTTAATTAGCTAACATATGTAGCGCAGCCTTGAAAAGGTAAAGTTCTGTACACTGTAACTACACAGCGCTGAGGATTATCCTTATACGGTGATGAGTGCCCTGAAATTCGTAAGAAAGAAAGATTATTTCACTATGCATTAAACAAATCATGTCTTTCAGTGGGTTGCAATGCAAGGGGGGACTGGTCACCCTAACAGTACTTGGTTGTCTGTATTCTTTTGCCCTCCCATAGGTGGGATTATAAAGTCTGTTATGCAAGACTGAATCTACGTGCTCTGACTACTCTACAATATTCTCATGTTAACAACAACACTAATCTACCATAAAATTACTGTTCCTCAAGGGTATCATTACCCCTTGGGCAGGGTATAATTTGCACATGTATAATTTTATCTTAAAAGACAGGTTAAAAATGAAGAATCGTAAGTAATAACCCTTCACGTTTATGTACCTGAGTATCTCCAAGGGCCTTACAAACACTAATTTCTTAAACCTCAGAACACCCAGTTAGCTCAGTATTATCTCAGAAGGGAGCCACTTCCAGGACTCGCCCAAGGGTCACAAATCAAATTAGTGACAGAGCTGGAAATGGAATTGAGGAGTCCTGGCTCCTAGACCCTACACTTCCTCTCAAAGCAGAGAGATCCCACCGGTTATGACGATATTAAGGACAGCATGGCTAGCAAATGCCAAATTTTCACTGACTTCCAAAGGAGTTTGGGGTGAACAAAGACACAGATCTGGGCCCTGTTCTAGTCTGGTCTATTCTTGCTGTTTTAATGTAAAAAAATTCAAAAGAATCCAAAAATAATCACAGAAAAATCTGCCTTAAACAAGCAGCTGAGGATCAAGCATAACTCACTCACCTTGCTGAGATGTATTTTTTGTTAAATTAAAGATCAAACAAAATTAAACTGAAAGTAGCATGTGGATGAAAGTTAAATTGGAAAAAAAATGGACTAAATGGACATTTTCTTACAAAATGTTATTTTTGTCAACATTTTTCAGCGTTTTTTTTTTAAACCAAAAACTGCAGGGGGGGGGGGGGGATTGGTTTTCAACAACCAAAAAACATTTTGTTGTTGTGGTTCTTGTTTGTTTGTTTGTTGTTTTTTCAATAAAAACCTGAAAAGTTGTATGAGAAATACCAATACTTTCATTTTCTTTGAACTATTTGCCAAAAATACCAGCTCTAATAAGGACACATTCAAGTGGTTACTTTGTACAAAGAGTAGGTTGCCAGAGGTGGAATCTTTCGTGAAGATTTCCCTCAATTTTATTGCTTCCATAATGAGTTTTTAAAACTCTTCTCATGGATTTTGAAGTTCATCTTAGCCCTGGATTGAATCATCCATTCCCCAGTATTAGAATGGTATTTTCTGATGCTGCCAATTAATTTAATTCTACTTTTTTCCTCTCTACTAGTGAAAATCGAACACAGGTAATGGTACCTGTTAGCTGATATGTGGAACTGATTGATTTTATTTCTTCACATTTTTAAATCTGTCACTTCTTATATTAGAGGGACAAGGTGGGTGAGGGAATATCTTTTATAGGACCAACTTCTGTTGGTGAAAGAGACAAGCTTTTGAGCTACACAGAGCTCAGGCCCTTTGATAACTAGCATAAGACTTAAAGGTCATTAAAGGTGCTTATATACCAAGGTGATGGGCGTGCTCTATATAGCTAGATATTGCAGATAGAGGAAGAGAAATTAGGATCCAAATAGATTGTTATGGTTTCTAAAGCATCAGTCTTCAAACTCTGGGCACAAATGAAAGTAACACAATCATATGTCTGAGCCCATTGTTGTAAACTTCAGCCAGCGTTTTAGGATCATTACTGGTTTTGATTGTTACAGATGATTTTCCAAATACTTCAGTAATCCCCGTACACCCAAATGCCTTTCACTATGTTACAGACTCAGAAGCAAAAACAAAAGATGATCATCTTCGATCGATTGCAGCCATACAACTTCTAAGAAGAGGGTGCTACCACTAGTAAATAATTGAGAAAACATGGTGCTTGACTAGAAATAGGAATAAAGAAGGACGACATGCTGGCCTTAGAGCCAGGCGAAACTTTTGGTCTGAAACTTTTTTTGGCAAAAAATGTAGAATTGGCAACACTGAAATATTTTGCTAATTCTTGTCACTTTCAACATATTGTTCTGGTAGGAAAAAAAAAACAACAGAACAAATCTGAATGTTTCGGGGGGTTTATTCAAAACAACTTTCAATTTTTTTGGAATTTAAACATTTAATTTCATTCAAACATTTAAACATTTCATTGTGAACTGTTTTGTGTGACCCAGAACTATGGGTTTGGTTTTTTTACTTTTCGGTTCACCAAAAATTTCAAAATAAAAATTGGTTTTGGTTCAACCCAAAATATTTTTTTTTCAGACTTGCTAGTGAACGGAGAAATCTGCTCTTCGCCCAGTCCGAACTGGCCCTCTTTCTGATCTCATGTCTCCTGGATTCACCCTGCTCTAACTTCAGTGTTGGTAGAGTTACTCCTAGTTTGCACTAGGGAAAGGGAGAGGAGAAGCCTCATTACGTTACATGGGTTAGACGCTTCTAAAAAAGAAATTTGGGGCTGAAATCTCCTCTCAGTTACACTCTTTGGGTTTCAATGGGACTGTTCCGGTAAGAGCTACAGCAGGAAATGACTCTCTGAGTTCAAGTACTTAGGCCAACGTCTCTACCTGTGTAAACTCCCACAGATCCATTAAGCCGTGTCAGTTTATACCGGCAGAGAATTTAGCCCATAATGTCTAATTAATTAGGACCTTATTTGGCAAACGCTTACTACCAAGAGTAGCACCTGCTATTGTGTGTATCTACAGGGCCAAGTATTGTGCTCCTCCCTTAGTATCGAAAAGCCAAATCCAAAGTCCATTGACTCCAGCGCCGAGGTGCTATGGGACTACACTTGGATATGTCTACACCGCCTTTGGAGGTGTGATTGCAGCATGTGTAGACCTATATCCGAGCTAGGCATAGCTCAGCAGGGAAGCCATCCCAGCAGGAACTTCAGCACGGGTTAGCTGCCAGAGTAAGTCCCCAGCGTCCTGAGCCCACGCTGAAACCCAGGTGACAGCGCTTCACTGCTCCTGCTCTAACGTGGGGACATCACACCTCTGACTGCAGTGGAGACGTACCATGTGCGTAAGCACCAATCTCTGCCGTTTTCTCAGTGTCGGGCCCATGCCGTAGACAAACAGTTCTAGTACAGTCCCGGTTCCGATCTCAATTAACTCCATCAACTTCAAACCCCACACACACACACACCCTGGCAATGCAGAGCAGAATTTCATCCTGTGTTAGGAACGGCTGCCTTTTCTGCCTGGGTAACTTTATACAGAAAATCCCTTTGTTCCACCGGTCCTTGCCTACCAAGTTTGGCTGCTTGAAATGCATTCTTCATTATAAAAAAATGTAAAATACAGCCCTCCTGTAAAATGACCTTGCAATTCAGATTAGGTGGGACCCACCGGCACTAGAATTCTCACACTGCAGCTGCTATTTCTGGGGTAAAATGATAGGTGGAAGGGATAATGAGTCAAACACCCTATCTGAGGACATAAAGGTGCAGCTGGGCTTGGCTAAAGATGAATCAGGGCTCTATACAGAGAAGGCACCTCCTTCCCCTAGCCCTATTAGGAACCCTATAAAAGGACTCAGCTCCTCAGTGTTCTCCCAACGGCTTCACTCAACCTCAAGTGTTCCCGTTAGCGAGTTGGGTAAGTTGGAATTTACAGCCATCTCGTTACTTGCACAGAGAGCGAATGTTGTGGGGATGGGATTAAGTCTGGGGGGATACTGTCAGTCTTGAGGGATAATTTGCAGCATGTTGCCTGGGAGCCTTTAGCGCTGCCCTCTAGTGAAGGGCTGGTTGATTTGTTTGACAGAGATTTGCAGATTTTTGGGGGTACTGCAGAAAAGGACCTGGGGGTTCTAATAGATCACAACTTGAACATGAGTCAACAATGCGAAAAAGGCAAATGTCACAGAATCGTAGAATCATAGGCCTGGAAGGGACCTTGAGAGGTCATCTAGCCAGTCCCCTGCACTCATGGCAGGACTAAGTGTTATCTAGACCGTCCATCCATTCTGGGATGTGTTAGCAGGAGTGTTGTAGGTAAGACACAGGAGATCATTGTCCCTCTCTGCTCGGCAATGGTGAGGTCTCAGTTGGAGTCTTGCGTCCATTCTGGGCACCGCTCTTTAAGAAAAATGTGGATAAATTGGAGAGATACCAGAGGAGAGCAGCAACAATGACCTACAAGGACAGGTTGAAAGAACTGGGCATGTTTAATCCAGAGAAGAGAAGACTGAGGGGGAGACCTGATAACAGTTTTCGAATATGTAAAATGTTAGTTCTGAAGAGGACGGGGATCAGTTGTTCTCCCTGTCCACCGAGGACAGGGCAAGAAGTAAAGGGCTTAATTTTCAAGAGAGATTTATGTTAGATGTTAGGGGAAAACTTTCTAACGATAAGGATAATTAAGCACTGGAACAGGTTCCTTGGGAGGCTGTGGAAGCACCGTCATTGGAAGTTTTTAAGAACAAGTTAGACAGACTCCGGTCAGGGATGGTCTAGGTTTATTTGGCTCTGCCTTAGCGCAGGGGGATGGACTAGATCAGCGGTGTCCAATAGAAATTCGATGCTAACCACACCGCTAGCCACACTTGTGGTGTTGAATGTTTCTTATTAGCCACATTATAAAAAAGCCACATGCATTAGCCACAATTCAATAGCCTATTAGCCACATGTGGCTAGTGGTGAACGTATTGGGCACTAGATGATCTCTTGAAGTCCCGTCTGACCTTACATTTCTGTGATTGCTAATCTACATGCAAGCTGTGATAAAAGCAGCCTTTCGAAGATACGATCCTCTGAGGGAGATGTACAGATTTCTGTGCATCTTTTCGGGGTGGCTGCTGCTCTCATTCCCAGCTGAGTTACTCCAGATGTATGCTGCTGTCACATAGAGCAGAAGCTGGACCATAGTGAGCACAAGTGTGCGTGCGTGTGTGTGGGTGTGGATGTGGGTGGGTGTGTGTGTGGCTAAGGTGAGGTTCTAGTGATCAGCACAGAGCAGAGTATGAACCACTTGTTGGAGTCCGGACTCCGGCATTCTAGCCCCAGCTCTGCTATTGACTCACTCTGGGAGAAAGTCACTTTCCTTCTCTGTGCCTTCTTTTTCCCATCTGTAAAATGGGGATAACTATATTGATCCACCTCTGTAACATGCTTGGAGGTTCTCTGATGCAAGGGGCTGTATAAGCACAGAATAACGTTGTTGTTACTGTACAGTAAGGTATGAACAGTGCGGTGGGAAAAGACCCTTCTGCCCCTATAAAACTATCCAGCCCCAGTCTACCATAGGTAACCAAATCTCTCTGCCTGCTGGGCTCAAGACATATCAAAAAGAGTTTGCCCAGAGACATGGTGTGTCAGCTCTTCCTGGGAAGATCTGGTTTTCTTGCCTTAGCTCAAGCTATATCTGCCTTCAGTCTGCTTTTCCCCATCACTGTGGCTCTCACCTACCCAGTTAGGGTGCCCTTAGGCTGCGGTGCCAGGATGGGCATCTCTCTTTTTCTTTTAAAAGTAGCATTCCCAGGGCCTGACCCAACACCCGCTGAAGTCAGAGGACGTCTATTTACTTCAATGGGCTTTGGATCAGGCTCCAGGAATTTAAAAAAAAAAAAAAATTCTACAGAGCCTTGCTAGTTCAATAGCAACCTTCGCATTCTCCCCTCCAGACATCCCTTTCCCACTCCCTCCTCCCGTTTCCCTCCAGCGCTCGCTCTTGCGCTCTCTCTCTCTCGCTCTCTCTCTCTCTCTCCAAGTCGGACAATTAAAAATAAACAGGGCAGCCGACCAATGTCATGCAAAGAGCTCCAAGCAAAAGAGATGAAGATTTGAATTCGCTACTAAGGCAGAATATGGATAAGTTCAGCAGACAGCCAGGCTTTGCAGCGAGGAAGTCCAATCAGGTGGTTATATCCAGGGGCTGTACGCCAGGGCTCTTTGGTTCGATTCCCAGTTGTGCTATTGACTTGGTACGAGTCCTTGGACAAGTCTTCCCTGCTCGGTGCCTCAGTTTCCCCATCCTGACAATGGGGATACCATTTGGAGCTGTGTTCGGGGTTAGCAATGAATGGTTTGGGGCCAGGTTTTCTTACAAATCCAAGCCCGAGCCAACTTTGGGTGTAAACTAACCCGACACCATCATTTTGTGTGGCATTTTCTGGGCGGCTCAGAGCTGCAGCAGCAAGTGGCAGAAACCCCACCGGGGGGAGAAGTATTCTGCCCCCTGCAGCCCTGGAAAGGGAAAGCGCTGAGTCTCCCACCATCCTGATAACACTTTGCTTCCTCATGGCGAAGTGCAGCGTGTTGGGATCCTCGGAGGAAGAGTGCTAGCAAAGCGCTGTTCTCAATCTCATTTCCGTTCCTGTTTAGTAACTACGGGTATGTCTACACTGCAGTTGAACACCCGCAGCTGGCCTGGAGCTTGCAGGGCTGAAAAATTGCAGCGTAGACTTTCAGGCTTGGTCTGGAGCCCAGGATCTGGGACTCTTCCCCCTTATGGGGTCCCAAGGCTCCGCCCCAGCCCAAGCCCGAACGGCTAGGGGGCTACAGCCCCACAGCCTGGCAGCTGCAGGTGTTTAATTGCCGTGAAGATGTACCCTCAGGATCCTGTCTCATTTCACGGGAACCAACCCCCTGATCGGTTCATCTGCACTAGAAACACGCTTGTCATACTTTACGTGAAGGGTCCATGTACAGATATACTTTACAAAGAGATAAAACACAAGTGATTGGGTTCAGTACAGGAGCAACTGGATGAAAATCAGACCAGATGAGCCAATGGTTCCTTCTGGCCTTAAAATCTACGAATCTGTGACTACAGGATGACTAGATGTTTCCATAAATGGTCAATCGATAGCTGTAGATTATTATAAACTCCAGCAGGTTAGTGGGTTGACTACAACCATGGCTTATAACCATCTCTAACACCCTGTAGCACCTACTGCTCAAGTCTTGTAATACTTCATGATTTATTAACGCTCTGTAAACTGTCCACAAATGCACCCTTGCTACATTAAATTGTGACCAGTATGTCAGTGATCAGAAGAGGCTGATGCTTTCAGATGCCTCCTCCTGTCCCTGCTAGCAACTGTTGGCATTTAAATGCCTATGTTGTGTATTCACAAACCAGGTGCCACTGAAGTCAAGGGGATCTAGTCATATCCCACTGGTTACGCTGGGAGAATAGTGCCCCTTAATTGCACATTGTGGGCCTGATCCAAATCCCACTGAAGTCACTGGGAATCCTCCCCATCCGTCCATGCTCAGAGGAAGGGCCACCCAGGGAAAATTTAGCTTAGCAGTGATCTTTCCTTTCAGGCTTGCTTGAATCTACTGGAAGATGCCTCAGCTCCTGGACAGCATCTCCACCATCATCAGCGTCTTCTACAAACATGGGAAGAAAGACGAGGACTGCTCCACCATCAGCAAGAGAGAGGTGAAAAGGTTCATCCAGAGGGAGTTTGACAACATCACAGTGGTGAGCACTGCCAGAAGGGGGAGCCTTTGAGGCCCTGGATGTGGGTTGAGTATAGAACTTGATGCTTCAGAGACAGGGATGGCAGCTGCAGACGCTTCTTTCTGCTGCGGTACCGACCATGGCAAGCAGTACGGCAGCAGAATGGGACGGCCCTTGTCCATGCGGGCTATGATGGAGGCTGAGCAATGCCAAGTAAAATTAAATTATCTGGGTCATCTTTTCAAAGGGGGGGGGCAGCTCCCTTTTGCAGGGAAAAATGGCACATGTAAAAATATGCATCTGCCTTTGTTTGCTCCTGCAACTGATCTGAGGGTGCAACTCTAGCAACTTGCACCTGTAATTACCTAAAGGCAGGTACAAACAAGGGGCAAGAGGGGGAACGAGCGCTGAGTGGCACCGAGAGGCCATTTGTCAGGTGCAAATTTTGCCAGTGCAAGTTGCACCCACAAAAGCTGAAAAAATAAGTTAGAGAGACCATCTGCCATAACTGCCGTAGGACACCCAGGTTCAAATCCCTATTCTACCAGAGTCAGAACAGGGACTTGAACTTGAGTCTTCCTGGTCCCAGGAATAAGCCCTAACCTTGGGCTCATTGGCTATTCCAGGGTGGGTCCCTCTTTCAGGTTTTGAACAGAAATTCCATCCTGGACCCAAAAAACCCTCCAGCAAAAATTTCACCAAAACTTGACATGTTTCGGTTTTGACCTACTAGCATTTTTCCAACCCTCCAAAAAAAAGTTGAAAATTTACCAACCAGCTTTAACGCTCAGCTAAGTGGCATGATTGTCCTTGAACATAGACCATGAAGACCTTCCCCACACAGAGTTGTAAGAAACGTAGTCATACCAATTGGATTATCAGTTCCAATCTCAAACGTCATATATTTCTGTAGCCCTTCTGCCAGTCAGAGTGGGCAGCAAAAAGGGCCGGGTTCAGAATCTAGGGGTTCCTTTTCAACAATACAACACAAACCCTGCTCAAGCCCCCACCGAGCGAAACATGTATCCTGCGACTCTTAGTCCGTGAATGATTCAGTCTGGAAGGGAGACATGAATCCACAAGCTGTGGATTCACAAAAAGGCTGAATAGGGGCTATCCAGGGCTGGATGAATACTGAACACAAATACTGAAGGAGGCTGGGGGCGCAGCTGCCGACTTTCCAAAGTGCCAGGGTTGCTCAACCCCGGGCTGTGCCCGAGGCCCCGCCCCCGTTCCATCCCTTCCCCAAGGCCCCACCCCGCCCCGCCTCTTTCCACCCCCCACTCCACCCCCACCCCGCATGTTCCCCCCCCACTCCTCACACGCTCCACCTCTTCCTGCCCCCTCCCACGAGCACGCCGCGTCCTTGCTCCTCTCCCCTCCCCCCAACAGCTGATTGCAGCGGGAGGGAGTCGCTGGGGGGAGGGGGAGGTTCTGATAGGGGGGCCACCGGTGAGTGCTCAGCTTCCACCATTTTTCCCCGGTGGGTATTCCAGCCCTGGAGCACCCACAGAGTCGGCGTCTATGGCTCGGGGATGGACTATGGGAAGGAGTGTTCCAGGGATGGGAAGGAGTTAAGGAGACAAGCAGAGGAAAGCAGCGGGGTTGAGGTGGGATTCTTCACCAGGGACAGGTGGAGGACCGTAAGCTCCAGGAGAGGATGTGGTGTCTCTCAAAGGGAAGGGAACCAGCCAGCCGCTGAGCTGCCCTGCAGAGAACGACCAGCAGGATGGAGCACAGAGGACTGGCACGGGGGAGCTGCTGAACAGAAGGGAAAAGTCGTAGGGAGGTGGACGCAGGGAGTATTGAACCACATCTGCCTTTGCATGTGTAACTGGGAAGGGCCAGCAAGATTAATACGGTTTCCTGTGGGTCTGGTTTTCCTACAGAACCCCTACGATGCTCACACCATAGAGGCAGTACTGCAACTCCTGGATCGTGATGGCGACGGGGCTGTAGATTTCAATGAATTCCTGCTTCTGGTGTTTAGAGTGGCGAAGGTTTGTTACTGGTACCTGCAGCCAAAACAACATCTCCCGCAAAGAACAGAGACGGGACTGAGTGGGGAGCGGCGCCAGGAGCCTGAAGCAGGAAGGGCCGAGGGGAGTCGCGATCAGCCTGAACCACCAGGGACGGAGAAAGGATATTACGAAACACGTGAGTCTGAAACTAGAGAGATTGAACGAAGCCGCCGTCAGCCACGTGAGCCTGAACCGCGCGGGGACCAGGGGGGTCACTATGAAATACGTGAGCCTAAACCTAGAGAGAATGAAAGAAGCCGCCATCAACTAGGTGAACCTGAACCACGAGGGGACGAAAGGAGGCGCTATGAAACACGTGAGCCTGAACCTAGGGAGGAAGAGAGACGCCACCCTCAGCCACGTGAGCCTGAGCCACGAGGGAATGAGAGGAGTCACCGTGAGCCATTTGAGCAGCCACGTGAGCCTGAGCCACGAGGGGATGAGAGGGGCCGCTATGAAACATATGAGCCTGAAAAAAGAGAGGAAGAGAGACGCTGCCGACAACCACGTAGGCCTGAACCACAACAGGATGAGAGGAGTTGCTACGGAACGCAAAGATCTGAACGTAGAGAGAATGAGAGAAGCCACCGTCGGTCACGTGAATCTGAACCACAAGGGGATGAGCGGAGCCACTATGAGAGACGTGACCTTGAAACAAGGGAGGTAGACAGGAGCCAACGTCACCCACATGAGCATGAACGACGAGAGGATGAGAGGAGCTCCCATCAGCCATATGAGCCTGAGCCACAAAGTCGTGAGAGGAGATGCCTTGAGCATGAACCACGACAGGATGAGAAAAGTTGCTACTGGCCCAGAGAATCTGAACCACAAGGGGATGAGAGAAGTCGCTATGAAACATGTGAGCCAGAAGCTAGGCAGGAAGAGAGGAGCCGCCATCAGCCACGTGAGCCAGAACCAAGAGAGGATGAGAGGAGCCGCCGACAGCCACGTGAGCCCGAACCAAGGGAGGAGAGGAGCCGCCGTCAGCCATGTGAACCAGAACCTAGGGAGGAAAAGAGGAGCCGCCATTGGCCACGTGAGCCTGAACCAAGAGAGGATGAGAGGAGCCGCCGACAGCCACGTGAGCCCGAACCAAGGGAGGATGAGAGGAGCCGCCGACAGCCACGTGAGTCCGAACCAAGGGAGGAGAGGAGCAGCCGTCAGCAATATGAGCCAGAACCTAGAGAGGTTGAGGGGAGCCGCCGTCAGCCCCGTGAGCCTGAACCGAGAGAGGATGAGAGGAGCCGCAGACAGCCACGTGAGCCCGAACCAAGGGAGGAGAAGAGCCGCCGTCAGCCACATGAGCCCGAACCAAGGGAGGAGAGGAGCCGCCGTCAGCCACGTGAACCTCAACCGAGAGAGGAGGAGAGGAGCCGCCGTCAACCACATGAGCCTGAACCAAGAGAGGATGAGAGGAGACGCCGACAGCCACGTGAGCCCGAACCAAGGGAGGATGAGAGGAGCCGCCGACAGCCACGTGAGCCCGAACCAAGGGAGGAGAGGAGCCGCCGTCAGCAATATGAGCCAGAACCTAGAGAGGATCAGGGGAGCCGCTGTCAGCCCCGTGAGCCTGAATTAAGAGAGGATAAGAGGAGCTGCCGACAGCCACGTGAGCCCGAACCAAGAGAGGATGAGAGGAACCGTCGACAGCCACGTGAACCTCAACTGAGAGAGGAGGAGAGGAGCCGCCGTCAACCACATGAGCCTGAACCAAGAGAGGATGAGAGGAGACGCCGACAGCCACGTGAGCCCGAACCAAGGGAGGATGAGAGGAGCCGCCGACAGCCACGTGAGCCCGAACCAAGGGAGGAGAGGAGCCGCCGTCAGCAATATGAGCCAGAACCTAGAGAGGTTGAGGGGAGCTGCCGTCAGCCCCGTGAGCCTGAACCGAGAGAGGATGAGAGGAGCCGCCGACAGCCACGTGAGCCCGAACCAAGGGAGGAGAAGAGCCGCCGTCAGCCACATGAGCCCGAACCAAGGGAGGAGAGGAGCCGCCGTCAGCAATATGAGCCAGAACCTAGAGAGGCTGAGGGGAGCCGCCGTCAGCCCCGTGAGCCTGAACCAAGAGAGGATGAGAGGAGCCACCGACAGCCACATGAGCCCGAACCAAGGGAGGAGAGGAGCCGCTGTCAGCAATATGAGCCAGAACCTAGAGAGGCTGAGGGGAGCCGCCATCAGCCCCGTGAGCCTGAACCAAGAGAGGATGAGAGGAGCCGCCGACAGCCACATGAGCCCGAACCAAGGGAGGAGAGGAGCCGCCGTCAGCAATATGAGCCAGAACCTAGAGAGGCTGAGGGGAGCCGCCGTCAGCCCCGTGAGCCTGAACCAAGAGAGGATGAGAGGAGCCACCGACAGCCACGTGAGCCCGAACCAAGGGAGGATGAGAGGAGCCGCCGACAGCCACGTGAGCCCGAACCAAGGGAGGAGAGGAGCCGCCGTCAGCAATATGAGCCAGAACCTAGAGAGGATGAGGGGAGCCGCTGTCAGCCCCGTGAGCCTGAACTAAGAGAGGATAAGAGGAGCCGCCGACAGCCACGTGAGCCCGAACCAAGAGAGGATGAGAGGAACCGTCGACAGCCACGTGAACCTCAACTGAGAGAGGAGGAAAGGAGCCGCCGTCAACCACATGAGCCTGAACCAAGAGAGGATGAGAGCAGACGCCGACAGCCACGTGAGCCTGAACCAAGGGAGGATGAGAGGAGCCACCGACAGCCACGTGAGCCTGAACCAAGGGAGGATGAGAGGAGCCACCGACAGCCACGTGAGCCTGAACCAAGAGAGGATGAGAGGAGCCGCCGACAGCCACGTGAGCCCGAACCAAGGGAGGATGAGAGGAGCCACCGACAGCCACGTGAGCCCGAACCAAGGGAGGAGAGGAGCCGCCGTCAGCAATATGAGCCAGAACCTAGAGAGGATGAGGGGAGCCGCCGACAGCCCCATGAGCCTGAACCAAGAGAGGATGAGAGGAGCCACCGACAGCCACGTGAACCCGAACCAAGGGAGGAGAGGAGCCGCCATCAGCCACATGAGCCCGAACCAAGGGAGGAGAGGAGCCGCTGTCAGCAATATGAGCCAGAACCTAGAGAGGCTGAGGGGAGCCGCCATCAGCCCCGTGAGCCTGAACCAAGAGAGGATGAGAGGAGCCGCCGACAGCCACATGAGCCCGAACCAAGGGAGGAGAGGAGCCGCCGTCAGCAATATGAGCCAGAACCTAGAGAGGCTGAGGGGAGCCGCCGTCAGCCCCGTGAGCCTGAACCGAGAGAGGATGAGAGGAGCCGCCGACAGCCACGTGAGCCCGAACCAAGGGAGGAGAAGAGCCGCCGTCAGCCACATGAGCCCGAACCAAGGGAGGAGAGGAGCCGCCGTCAGCAATATGAGCCAGAACCTAGAGAGGCTGAGGGGAGCCGCCGTCAGCCCCGTGAGCCTGAACCAAGAGAGGATGAGAGGAGCCACCGACAGCCACGTGAACCTCAACCGAGAGAGGAGGAGAGGAGCCGCCGTCAACCACATGAGCCTGAACCAAGAGAGGATGAGAGGAGACGCCGACAGCCACGTGAGCCCGAACCAAGGGAGGATGAGAGGAGCCGCCGACAGCCACGTGAGCCCGAACCAAGGGAGGAGAGGAGCCGCCGTCAGCAATATGAGCCAGAACCTAGAGAGGATGAGGGGAGCCGCTGTCAGCCCCGTGAGCCTGAACTAAGAGAGGATAAGAGGAGCCGCCTACAGCCACGTGAGCCCGAACCAAGAGAGGATGAGAGGAGCCGCCGACAGCCACGTGAGCCCGAACCAAGGGAGGATGAGAGGAGCCGCCGACAGCCACGTGAGCCCGAACCAAGGGAGGATGAGAGGAGCCGCCGACAGCCACGTGAGCCCGAACCAAGGGAGGATGAGAGGAGCCGCCGACAGCCACGTGAGCCCGAACCAAGGGAGGATGAGAGGAGCCACCGACAGCCACATGAGCCCGAACCAAGGGAGGAGAGGAGCCGCCGTCAGCCACGTGAGTCGGAACCTAGAGAGGATGAGGGGAGCCGCCGACAGCCACGTGAGCCCGAACCAAGGGAGGAGAGGAGCCGCCGTCAGCCACATGAGCCAGAACCTAGAGAGGATGAGGGGAGCCGCCGTCAGCCCCGTGAGCCTGAACCAAGAGAGGATGAGAGGAGCCGCCGACAGCCACGTGAGCCTGAACCAAGGGAGGAGAGGAGCCGCCGACAGCCACGTGAGCCCGAACCAAGGGAGGATGAGAGGAGCCACCGACAGCCACGTGAGCCTGAACCAAGAGAGGATGAGAGGAGCCGCCGACAGCCACGTGAGCCCGAACCAAGGGAGGATGAGAGGAGCCACCGACAGCCACGTGAGCCTGAACCAAGGGAGGAGAGGAGCCGCCATCAGCCACATGAGCCCGAACCAAGGGAGGAGAGGAGCCGCCGTCAGCAATATGAGCCAGAACCTAGAGAGGCTGAGGGGAGCCGCCATCAGCCCCGTGAGCCTGAACCAAGAGAGGATGAGAGGAGCCGCCGACAGCCACATGAGCCCGAACCAAGGGAGGAGAGGAGCCGCCGACAGCCACGTGAGCCCGAACCAAGAGAGGATGAGAGGAACCGTCGACAGCCACGTGAACCTCAACTGAGAGAGGAGGAGAGGAGACGCCGACAGCCACGTGAGCCCGAACCAAGGGAGGATGAGAGGAGCCACCGACAGCCACGTGAGCCCGAACCAAGGGAGGAGAGGAGCCGCCGTCAGCAATATGAGCCAGAACCTAGAGAGGTTGAGGGGAGCCGCCGTCAGCCCCGTGAGCCTGAACCGAGAGAGGATGAGAGGAGCCGCCGACAGCCACGTGAGCCCGAACCAAGGGAGGAGAGGAGCCGCCGTCAGCAATATGAGCCAGAACCTAGAGAGGATGAGGGGAGCCGCCGTCAGCCCCGTGAGCCTGAACCGAGAGAGGATGAGAGGAGCCGCCGTCAGCCACGTGAGCCTGAACCAAGAGAGGATGAGAGGAACCGTCAACAGCCACGTGAGCCTGAACCAAGAGAGGATGAGAGGAGCCGCCAACAGCCACATGAGCCCGAACCAAGGGAGGAGAGGAGCCGCCGTCAGCAATATGAGCCAGAACCTAGAGAGGATGAGGGGAGCCGCTGTCAGCCCCATGAGCCTGAACCAAGAGAGGATGAGAGGAGCCACCGACAGCCACGTGAGCCCGAACCAAGGGAGGAGAGGAGCCGCCGTCAGCAATATGAGCCAGAACCTAGAGAGGATGAGGGGAGCCGCCATCAGCCCCATGAGCCTGAACCAAGAGAGGATGAGAGGAGCCACCGACAGCCACGTGAGCCCGAACCAAGGGAGGAGAGGAGCCGCCGTCAGCAATATGAGCCAGAACCTAGAGAGGATGAGGGGAGCCACCATCAGCCCCGTGAGCCTGAACCAAGAGAGGATGAGAGGAGCCGCCGACAGCCACGTGAGCCCGAACCAAGAGAGGAAGAGAGGAGCCGCCATCAGCCACAAGAGCCTGAATCCAGAGAAGATGAGGGAAGCTATTGTCACCCACGTAAGCCTGAACCTAGAGAGGATGGGGGAAGCCACCTTCAGCCACCTGAGCCTGAATCACGAGAGGATGAGAGGAGCCACCATCAGCCACATGAGCCTGAACCTAGAGAGGATGAGAGGAGTCGCCGTCAGCCGAATGAGCCTGAACGTAGAGAAGGTGAGAGGTGCAGTATTCAGCCACAGACACCTGAGCCACCACATGAGGAGGGGTATTTGCCTCCGTCTAGTGAGCCTGAAGCCCGGGAGGATCTGGGGACCCTGCATGAGCCGAATGATCCTGAATCAACCGATGATTACAGGAAATTCCCTGCAACACATGAGCCTTCACCCACTGGAGATGAGGGAAGCCAGCTTCAGCCCAGGGAGAGTGCACTGCCAGGGGATGAGGGCAGCCCCCAGAAGAGACGTGAATCTGAACCTAGGGAGGATGACGGCAGCCAGCCTCAGCTCTGTGAACCAGAACATAGGGAGGGTGATGGGGTCCTCAGGCACACACCAGAGTCTCAGCCGCTAGAAGAGGCGGGGAGCCAGGAACAGCCACATGACCTGGAACCACGAACGGAAGGGAACCGCCATCAGCTGCCACAAGGGGGAGAAGCGAGCCATGTCCAACGAGACGCTGAACCTCAACAGGGCAACGGGAGCCGCCACCAGCCAAGGGAGCCTCAAGAAGAGAGTGAGAGGAGCAGCCATCAGGCCAGGGAGCCTCTGCCACAGCTGGGAGAGGAGCCCCAAGGTGAATGGAGCCAGAGCCATCCTGAGCCTGCAAACGCAGAGGAGGAGCCGGGTGAGACAGATCCGGATGAAGCCAAGGCCTCACTGCCTTGCAATCCGCTCTATGTCTATCTGCTGGAGCAGACGGTGGAGAAGCAGCTTTACCTAGCACCGCCGTGCCAGAAACGGCCATAGTGTGGAATATGTGGTGGTGCCCACTTTCTCCGGTGGAACGTGTGGGCTTCTGTCCATCTGCCTTTCCTGTGAAGCTTCCAACACCTCGTCCCTAACCTCTTTCTTCTCGTCTTTTCAGGATTCCTTATAGGCTCAGGTGCATGTGAGCATGTTAGCAAGTACGGGCACAGATGTGTCCAACACAAGAGGCTAGCAGGTGCTTTGCCCTTGGGTGAAGTCCCCGCTTGGTTTCACATAGGTCTTGGGCTTCACAGGCTAAGGAATAAAAGTGAGTGAGCTTGATGCCTCCATGACTAGAATAAAGAGTATTCCAGGCTCTATCTAGCCACCTTTCTAATGTATCTACTCTAGCATATCTACCTAACCACCGTCTCTAGGTGTCCATTATATGTATCTCTCTCTCAACAAACACACCCGTCATCTGTCTATCCATCCATCCACCCATCAGTTGCGTCTAAATCATATCTACCTCCCTATGTGGTCTAAGTGTTTATTGGATCTATTGGGTCTTTTTGTCTATCTGTCAGTGTGCTTATGCTGCTCTCATCGCTGTGGTCCTGTGTCTGACTATCCTGTTTGTTAACTGCTGTCATGCAACACAAAAACCTGTATGTATCTTTCCATCTAACTTGCTGGGTCCTGTAGGAGATTGGAGACCATTTCGGTTGGGAAAATGCAGGTTGAAATGCAAGTCTCGGAAGACCACCATTCTGGAAGCATTTAGTGACAGCCCTGCACAAGCACTGGCTGAGCAAAATCCCAGCTTCGCTCTCCCACAAGCCTTGACGCAGATGAGTAGCATTGGGGTATCTAGAGGGGTCTCTTGTTCACACTGTTGTATTGCATGAAAAGTCACAATAAATGACAACTGAGTTCACTGGCTTTGTCTGTCAACCTTGTTTCTTGTTGCCCCAAAGGACAACACACGGCGGAAGGTTTTGTCACCACATCGAAGCTCACAAGTATCATTTAAGACCAGCCCCCCTTTAATTTTTAATTAGCTCCCCCAGAGAACAGCCAATGACACAGCCCATGGACCGCCCCCGATGGAGTCTACTCTTTTATTAAGACTTGAGGTAAAACTTTCAAAGGCACCTAAGGGCTAAGGTGTGCAGGTACCGGAAGATGAACAATACAGACAGGTGCCTAGGGTAAGTTTCAAAAGCTCCTAACTCCCATTGAAATCAATGGGAGTTAGGCACCTACGTGGTTTTGAAAATCCCAGTAGGTGCCTATCTGTATCTTTAGGCAGCCATGTTCCTTGGAAAACCTGGCCCTAAGTGACTTAGGAACCTAAGACCAATGAGACAAATTGGGCCACGTTTGTCAGCACAATGATACTGCAGCAGGAGCGGAAAGAGGGCATTGCAATTAGAGCATGTGGTGCAGGGGCCCTGTAGGGGGAAGCAGGCAGCTAATCCCCCCTCCCCCAGGTTTTCGGGGGGGGGTGGGAGAACAGAGCAGCAGAGTGATGGGCCAGCCAGGTACCCCGTGGCGGGGTTCTCAAGCCCTTTGCCATCATGCCCCCACTTTTCACAAAGCAAAAGAGCTCAGCCCTGCCCCTCCTCCCCTGTGCTTGAGCTGACATTCATAGGGATCGTGTTCGTGATACATTCGAGTGTGAGATGGGGTACGGTTATACCAGCCGCACCTTGCAGTGAAACGAGGGAGCCGACTGCTGTGAACAAAGCTGAGCCAAATGGAAAGTGGGGCCAACCTGTGAGTCCCCCTTGACCCCCTCCGCCCCCCATGAACAGGGGCTCAAGGGAGAAAAGGGAAAGGGTTGGGGTGATGGGGGCTCAAAGGGAGGGGGGACAGGCTGGGAGAACAAGACTCAAGGGGAAAACAAGATGAGGGGGGATGGTCTGGGGGGGGGCGCAGGGCTCAAGGAAGGACTGGCTGGGAGGACAAAGGGTCAAGGAGAAGAAAGGCTGAGCGGTTCAGGGTATCAAGGGGGTGCCCCCATTCCCCAGCCTCCCCCTCCTTGAGCCCCTTCTCCTCCCACCCTGACATCTCCTTGAGCCCACACATGGCCTGGTATTGACACCTTGGGTTATAAACGAAGAGCAGGGGGCCACCTTGCTGCAGGACGAGAACTGCCGTCTCGGATGACTGCCATGTAAATGGCTAGGAGACTGCAGCCCCCAGCATCAGCTGGAATCTGAATCCTTCTGGGTGGCATCATTTAGGGCACAAGCCAGGCGTTGTCTATCCTGGGCTGCTCTTTTCGTGTCCTCTAAGTTGTTAAGTCCCGTAAGTTTTCCCTCTCTAAGTGCTACTCCCCGGAGAGGCTACTTCGTGTTTCTGTAACTTAACTTTTGTATGAGGATAGGTTACTGGCCTGTCACTCAATCCCCAGCCTGGAGAGCCATTGGACTGCTTGTCCTTTGGTCCCTACCCTTTGACCTGTCCGCCTTGGGTGGGCCTATGAGGAGTTAAAGCTCCCACCAGCATAGCTCGCAGGGTCATTGGAACACACAAACCTCCCCACCCCATCAAGGTGCAGTCCCTAGGACTCTTTTGGTGCCACTGCAATAAGTTTCTTGTGTTTGTTCGTGTGTGTGGGAACCCCGACGAAGTGGGTTCTAGCTCACGAAAGCTTATGCCCAAATAAATCTGTTAGTCTCTAAGGTGCCACCAGACTCCTTGTTTTTGTGGATACAGACTAACATGGCTACCCCCTGATACTTGTGTGTGTGTGCGTGAACTTACGATGGAAATGATCCGTTCAGCCAGCAGATGGGGCTGTGACTTAACAACGTGACGGAAGAGGAAAGGACGGATCACCATGCCCTGCCTTCGTGGGTTTGTCTGAAACTTGATCTAGGTTTTCAAGTCAGAACCTGCCCCCCCTGCATTCAGGAAAAATCATGGTCGGAACAATGGATCTGGAGTGATCAAATCTCACACTTCAGGGTGTGACTTGGCTACCATACCTGGCACGTAGGACTCCTCGCTCACCCACCCATGTATCTCACAGGCACCCACCCACCAAGCTGGGAGGGTTTGCAAGTGCTTTGGAGGATAGGATTAAAATTCAAAATGATCTGGACAAACTGGAGAAATGGTCTGAAGTCAATAGGATGAAATTCAATAAGGACAAATGCAAAGTCCTCCACTTAGGAAGGAACAATCAGTTGCACACATACAAAATGGGAAATAGAAAAGGAGGACTTGTGGCACCTTAGAGACTAACCAATTTATTTGAGCATGAGCTTTCGTGAGCTACAGCTCACTTCATTGCTCAAATAAATTGGTTAGTCTCTAAGGTGCCACAAGTCCTCCTTTTCTTTTTGCGAATACAGACTAATACGGCTGTTACTCTGAAACCTGTCAAAATGGGAAATGACAGCCCAGGAAGGAGTACTGCGGAAAAGGATCTGGGGGTCATTGTGGATCACAAGCTAAATATGAGTCAACGGTGTAACACTGCTGCAAAAAAAGCCAAACATTATTCTGGGCTGTATTAGCAGGAGTGTTGTAAGCGAGACACGAGAAGTAATTCTTCCGCTCTACTCCGCACTGATTAGGCCTCAACTGGAGTATTGTCCATTTCTGGGCCCCACATTTCAGGAAAGATGTGGACAAATTGGAGAAAGTCCAGAAAAGAGCAACAACAATGATTAAAGTTCTAGAAAACATGACCTGTGAGGGAAGATTGAAAAAATTGGGTTTGTTTAGTCTGGAGAAGAGAAGACTGAGGGGGGCATGAGAACAGTTTTCAAGTAAATAAAAGGTTGTTACAAGAAGGAGGGAGAAAAATTGTTCTTCTTAACCTCTGAGGATCGGACAAGAAGCAATGGGCTTAAATTGCAGTAAGGATAGTTTAGGTTAGACATTAGGAAAACGTTCCTAACTGTCAGGGTGGTGAAGCACTGGAATAAATTGCCTAGGGAGGTTGTGGAATCTCCATCATTGGAGATTTTTGAGAGAAGGATGGACAAACCCCTGTCAGGGATGGTTTAGATAATACTTAGTCCTGCCTTGAGTGCAGGGGACTGGACTGGATGACCGCTGGGGTCCCTTCCAGTTCTATGATTCCTCTAAAGTATCTGGTCCTGCCAGAGGCAAGATACGGGACTTGGTGAAGCAGTGTTCTGATCCAGCAGGACAAACCTTGGGTTATCAGGTTCCTGCCTGATACTGACGTGCTGTGGGATGCACTAAGTGATGATGATGTTACATATATATGACTCTTGTGCATCTTGATGATAAACATATGTAAGCAGTGTCAGGATGAGCTCCACCCTGACATCTGGTGGTGAGGTGTGGCAAGTTGTCGAAAAAAAAAACTTCAGGGGCCGATCTCATTTGCATAGGCACACCCACCCCGCCTAGACTGAGGCCATAGCTGCCCAAATGGTCACTTCAGCTGTTGTGGGATCCCCAGTGTCTGTTATTGGGGCGGGAAGAGTAAATTGTTATTACCCTGATTATGGGAACTGTGCTTGGAACTGTACTTGGCCTTTTGTTATGATGGAGGGACTCACCATCAACTGAGTAGCACTCGCTAGGCAAGGGTCATGGGTTCCAAAACTGTGTGAATTGAGAGAGACTTGAGACAGGTATTAGTACCTGGTGGTGTGGGCCCCTTTGTGAGGGCCTGAAGCACCAGTTGCACCTCTGTCTCTCTCCACTGTGGAATGTCAGAGCTAATTTTGGGTCTATTAAGAGTCTTGCTACAGGTACTGGGCTGCATTCACGTTGGCCTTATGGTGCACCAGCACTAAGGCCCCCACTACTATGAGCTGAAATCACTGAGAGCTGAAATCACTAAGAGCTGAAATCACTGAGCACTGTGTCAAGTAGTGGGGAGCCGGAAGATCTAGCGTGCAGTGGTGCTGTTCGTGAGACAGCGAGCTGTGCAGAGCGGAGCCGTTCGTGAGACAGCGAGCTGAGCAGAGCTGTTTGTGAGACAGCGAGCTGTGCCGAGCAGAGCCGGTCGTGGTGGAGCGGAGCAGTCCGTGAGACAGCGGTGTGTTCGTGAGATGGCGAGCTGAGCAGAGCTGTTCGTGAGACGGCAAGCTGTGCAGAGCGGAGCCGTTCGTGAGACAGCGAGCTGTGCAGAGCAGAGCCGGTCGTGGTGGAGCGGAGCCGTTCGTGAGACAGCGGCGTGTTCGTGAGACGGCGAGCTGAGCAGAGCTGTTCGTGAGACGGCGAGCTGTGCGGAGTGGAGCCGGTCGTGGTGGAGCGGAGCCATCCGTGAGACAGCGGTGTGTTCGTGAGACGGCGAGCTGTGCAGAGCAGAGCCGGTCGTGGTGGAGCAGAGCCGTTCGTGAGACAGCGTAGCAGAGCAGAGCCCTGTGGGGCAGTCAGCTTCAGGACACGTAAGGTGCCCCTTACCCCTTTCCCCCACACACAGGCACATTTTAGCCAGACTGGGGAGTAACACTATGCAGATGAACTTTTGAACCCTGAAGCTCACTGACCCTGGGGTCAGTGTGAAGGACTGCCTAGAGGCCCTTGAACACAACTTTGGGAGCGTAGAGGACCCTGAAGACAGCTACTGTAAGTTCCTTAATTCCCGACAACAAAAGGGCGAGAAGGCTTCAGCCTACATACAGAGACTGGAGAGACTGCTTCAGAGAGCTGTCATGAGGGGAGCAGTGACTGCTGAGCAGATGGATCAGACCAGACTGGCTCAAATTGTAAGAGGAACTCAGTATCAGAACCCGATTCTACTTCATCTCCAGCTAAGAGAACGACGGGAACATCCCCCAAGTTACTCCCAGCTGATGAAAGAGGTCAGAGAGGAGGAAGAAAGGCAGGCTGCCAGTGAGTTTTGGGAAGCCCAAACATCGGATCCAGCCAGCACAACACCACTGCAAGCGGCCAGTGTACTGATGGTGAGCACCAGAGAGGAACTTGCCCAACAAACGCAGGTCCTGACGGAATGGATAGCTGAGCTGCAAAGCACCGTTGACCGAGTTCAGACTTCCAGGAATAAGAAGCCTCAACCGGTGGCAATTGAGAAGCCCGCACTTAGAGCCACCATCCCACCCAGGCGAAGGGGGAAAGGTCAATTCTTCTGCTACCGATGTGGTCAGGATGGACACAGTGCTGCCAAGTGCCGTAATGAAGAAAACCCCTCCTTGGTGTATGGAAAGCTGAGGATCAGTTGGGAGAGATCCGGTAGCTGCCAGAGGGTCGGGGGACGGGGACCCCCCAGGTCTGCAGGATTTGAAGATTCCCCCAGAAAAGACTGTCCAGCTGGGATCCCCGCAGGACTGATAGGGCCTCGAGCAGAGGTCACGGTGAGGATTGAAGGGGTGGAGTGTAAAGCAGTGCTTGACACTGGATCTCAAGTGACTATTATATTTCAGTCATTCTACCAGCAGATGCTTAGGCACCTGCCTATACAGCCACTGACTGGCCTTGGCCTGTGTGGCCTCAGCATGGATGAATACCCCTACCAAGGGTATGTCATAGTGCACCTGGAATTCCCAGAGGAGGTTGCTGGGGTAAGAGAAGAGGTAGACACAGCTGCCTTAATATGCCCTGACCCTAAAGGGACCTCTGATATGTCTGTGCTGATAGGGACCAACTCCAGTCTCTTCAAGGTACTCGCGGATTACTGCAGAAGGCGGGCTGGGGACCAGTACCTGAATACCCTGATGATCCATACGCTTTGTGCTGAAGCCTATAGGAAAATTGAGAGCTCTAAAAGGGAGACATCTGAGCTACCGCTTGGGGCACTGAAGTACGCGGGCACGACCCCCTTAGTAGTGCCTGCAAGGACGGAGCAAGAAGTGCTTGTCATGAGTACCTGTCTGAAAGGCAGTAAAGGGACGTTAGCAATGATAGAGCAGCCGATGGGAGGAGAGCTCCCTGAAGGAGTGCTGGTCCCCAGTGGAGTCATAACCCTACCTGCTGAAGCCCAGGAAAGGGTGACTATACTGATTGCTAATGAAACGAGTCGTGATGTTGTTGTGAAGCAAGGACAAAAGATAGCAGACCTCTTTGAGCCTGAGTCGATTGTAAAACCCCAGTGTGAAACTCAAGTTCCCACAATAGACCCAGCAAAGTTTGACTTTGGAGATTCACCAGTGTCCGAGGACTGGAAAGATCGCCTGAGGAAGAAACTTTGTGAAAGATCCAAGGTGTTCTCACTGCATGAGTGGGATGTGGGATGTGCAAAAGGAGTAGAGCACAATATCAGACTCCATGACTCTCGACCTTTCAGGGAGAGATCTAGGAAGATTGCTCTCTCTGAGATGGAAGATGTGCGACATCATCTTCAGGAGCTGGCTGCGAATGGCATCATTACAGAGTCCCGCAGCCCATACGCCTCACCCATTGTGGTAGTCCGTAAAAAGAATGGGAAAATTCGGATGTGTATTGACTACCGCACCCTAAACAGCCGTACTGTGGTCGACCAGTACACTATGCCTCGAGTGCAAGATGCCTTAGACTGTTTGCTGGGAAGCCAGTGGTTCTCTGTGTTGGATCTTCGAAGTGGATACTACCAGATCCCTCTGGGAGAAGAAGATAAGGAGAAGACAGCCTTCATCTGCCCATTAGGGTTTTATCAGTTCGAACGCATGCCCCAAGGGATTTCTGGAGCACCTGCCACCTTTCAACGTCTCATGGAGAAAGTTGTGGGAGACATGAATTTACTGCAAGTGTTAGTTTATTTGGATGACCTGATTGTGTTTGGAAGAACCTTAGAGGAGCATGAAGAAAGACTTCTTAAAGTGCTTGATAGGTTGGAGGATTATGGTCTGAAGCTTTCAATTGACAAATGCCAGTTCTGCAGAACCTCAGTGAAGTATGTGGGTCACATCGTGTCCCAAGAGGGTGTGAGTACTGATCCTGATAAAATAGAAGCACTCACTACATGGCCACGTCCCAGTAACTACAGAGAACTCAAGACCTTTCTCGGATTTAGTGGCTACTACCGCAGATTTGTGAAAAACTATGCTACGATTGTAAAGCCTCTGAACGATCTCACCAGGGGACATCAGTCCAGCAAGAACAAATCTAAGTCCAAGAATAAGGGGAGGTCTCCAAAGCCCCCTGTGCAGAGACACTATGGCCCATTTGAACCATTTGGGCCACGGTGGGATGAGAGATGTGAAAGGGCTTTTCGAGAAATCATTACTTGCCTAACTCATGCTCCAGTCCTAGTTTTTGCTGACCCAAGCAAACCCTTTATCCTGCATACTGATGCCAGTTTGGAGGGTCTGGGAGCAGTGCTGTACCAGGAAGTGGAAGGCAAACGTAAACCTGTAGCCTTTGCCAGCCGAGGATTGTCTGATAGTGAAACTCGCTATCCCACCCACAAGCTGGAATTTTTGGCCCTGAAATGGGCCATCACTGAGAAATTTCGAGACTACTTGTATGGTGCTCAGTTCCAGGTGTGGACAGACAACAATCCACTGACTTATGTGTTAACAAGTGCTAAGCTGGATGCTACAGGGCAGAGATGGGTAGCCGCCTTGGCTAGCTATGAGTTCAGCATTCAGTACCGATCAGGGAGAAGCAATGTAGATGCAGATGCATTGTCCAGGCGTCCACAGGCTCCAGAAGTTGCGGTGATACCCACAGATGGAGTGAGAGCTATTTGCAGTGTGAGTCGCCGAGAGCCAGAGGCCCGTGAGAGCCTTCAGGGATGTGTTGCAGAAGCTTTGGGCCTGCCCCTGAATGCATGCCTTCTGCTTCAGTGAACTATATTGCATTGGACCAATCTCCTTTGCCCATGCTCAATGCGGCGGACTGGCAAGAAGCCCAGCGGCAAGATATTGACATTCGTGATACACTACTTGCCAAAAGGGAGGGGCGAAGCCCAGCTGCGGTTGTCCCACCTAACCCGGAGGGTAAACTACTATTGAGAGAATGGACCAAACTAAAACTGATTCAGGGAGTGCTACACCGAATGACCACTGACCCTTTACAAAAACAACGAGCACAACTAGTGCTGCCAAAAAAGTACAGAGCCCTGGCCATGAGGGCTCTGCATGATGACTTTGGGCATTTAGGGATGGAGAGGACCCTGGAACTTATTCGTAGTAGGTTCTATTGGCCCCGAATGGCTGAAGATGTTCGCAGGAAATGTGAGACTTGCGCTCGATGTGTTCAAAGGAAAACTCTGCCCACGAGGGCTGCATATCTCAAGAACATCACCAGCAACAAACCTTTGGAATTGGTATGCATTGATTTCTTGTCTGTAGAGGTAGACAAGAGGAATGTTGGGAACATTCTAGTAGTGACTGACCATTTTACGCGGTATGCACAGGCATATCCCACACGTGATCAGAGGGCCACCACCGTCGCTCGAGTATTGTGGGACAAATATTTCTCAGTCTATGGATTCCCAGCTCGGATACACTCTGATCAGGGGCGGGATTTTGAGAGTCACCTTCTGAAGGAGGTGCTGAAGATAGCAGGAATTAAAAAGTCTAGGACAACGCCTTATCACCCCCAAGGTGATCCTCAGCCAGAGAGGTTCAACCGAACCCTATTAGATATGTTGGGAACTTTGCGACCAGAGCAGAAGGCAACCTGGAGCCAGCATGTCGCATTTCTGGTGCATGCCTACAATGCCACAAAGAACGATGCTACGGGAGTCACCCCATATCTCTTGATGTTTGGGCGAGAACCAAGATTACCCATAGACTTGTGCTTTGGTGTATCAGAGGATGGAGATAGCTATGAAACTCACCAGCAATATGTATCCCGACTAAGAGAAAAGCTGCAGGATGCTTATCGCTTAGCTACCGCTGCGGCTCGGAAGAACGCAGACCGCAACAAACATCGATATGATGCTAGAGTGCGTTCGCAGGAGCTCCAGCCGGGGGACAGAGTCCTGCTGCGAAATTTGGGTATTGCTGGCAAACACAAGATAGCTGACAGATGGAAGGCAATACCTTACCTGGTGATGGAAAAGCTGGGAGATCTGCCGGTCTACAAGATCAAACCTGAAGACGGCCCAGGGCAAATAAAGACGGTGCATAGAAACCTTTTGCTCCCTGTGGGGGAACTGGTAAGCATCCCTTATGAGACGGGCCACGACAGGGCAGCCGGGCAGAACAGAGGTGCTAGACCCAAGCCGCCATCCAAAACAGACAGCGGGCCCCCTGCAGCTAACTTACCCCTATTCTGCACATCTGAGAGTGAGTCTGAGGAGGAAGACACAACCCTGGTGTATCCTGGGATGGAGACAAGATTTCAGTCTCGATCAGCTGAACCAAACGAGAGTTTTCCCTCTTCCGCCCTAAACCCCATGGCGGAATTATTTAGGCCCCTTTCTGACACCCCGGTGCCGCTGATGAGACCCCCCTGTGATGACACACACAGGTTATTGGACAGTGGAGACACACAGGTAGAGGATGCCCTGGGCACCTTGAACCCTCCAGCGTTAGAACTAGGAGTGCAGGGGCCTACGCCAGTAGCCGAGGGACCCTCCAGGGAAGCCTCTCCATCCGTCACTCAAGAGGATGTTCCCCCTACCTCGGCAACAGAGAGTCTCAATAGACGAGACAGGGTGATAAGACCAGTGAAACGGTTAACTTATGATGCACCTGGGGTGACTAGTGAGGAGCCAATACATTTAGCACACAGGCTTGTGGAAGCTAAAGTGGGCTTCCTGAGGCCCTTTGGAGGAAACCAATGAGTTGGTATAAAGGGCGTGTGATTTGTCGGGACGACAAATTCTCGGCTGGGGGGAGGATGTAAGCAGTGTCAGGATGAGCTCCACCCTGACATCTGGTGGTGAGGTGTGGCAAGTTGTCGAAAAAAAAAACTTCAGGGGCCGATCTCATTTGCATAGGCACACCCACCCCGCCTAGACTGAGGCCATAGCTGCCCAAATGGTCACTTCAGCTGTTGTGGGATCCCCAGTGTCTGTTATTGGGGCGGGAAGAGTAAATTGTTATTACCCTGATTATGGGAACTGTGCTTGGAACTGTACTTGGCCTTTTGTTATGATGGAGGGACTCACCATCAACTGAGTAGCACTCGCTAGGCAAGGGTCATGGGTTCCAAAACTGTGTGAATTGAGAGAGACTTGAGACAGGTATTAGTACCTGGTGGTGTGGGCCCCTTTGTGAGGGCCTGAAGCACCAGTTGCACCTCTGTCTCTCTCCACTGTGGAATGTCAGAGCTAATTTTGGGTCTATTAAGAGTCTTGCTACAGGTACTGGGCTGCATTCACGTTGGCCTTATGGTGCACCAGCACTAAGGCCCCCACTACTATGAGCTGAAATCACTGAGAGCTGAAATCACTAAGAGCTGAAATCACTGAGCACTGTGTCAAGTAGTGGGGAGCCGGAAGATCTAGCGTGCAGTGGTGCTGTTCGTGAGACAGCGAGCTGTGCAGAGCGGAGCCGTTCGTGAGACAGCGAGCTGAGCAGAGCTGTTTGTGAGACAGCGAGCTGTGCCGAGCAGAGCCGGTCGTGGTGGAGCGGAGCAGTCCGTGAGACAGCGGTGTGTTCGTGAGATGGCGAGCTGAGCAGAGCTGTTCGTGAGACGGCAAGCTGTGCAGAGCGGAGCCGTTCGTGAGACAGCGAGCTGTGCAGAGCAGAGCCGGTCGTGGTGGAGCGGAGCCGTTCGTGAGACAGCGGCGTGTTCGTGAGACGGCGAGCTGAGCAGAGCTGTTCGTGAGACGGCGAGCTGTGCGGAGTGGAGCCGGTCGTGGTGGAGCGGAGCCATCCGTGAGACAGCGGTGTGTTCGTGAGACGGCGAGCTGTGCAGAGCAGAGCCGGTCGTGGTGGAGCAGAGCCGTTCGTGAGACAGCGTAGCAGAGCAGAGCCCTGTGGGGCAGTCAGCTTCAGGACACGTAAGGTGCCCCTTACCCCTTACTCCCCACACACAGGCACATTTTAGCCAGACTGGGGGAGTAACACTATGCAGATGAACTTTTGAACTCTGGGCTGGACTTTTTGGACTTTGGGTGATTTGTGGATTGCTGGACTCAAGAGACGTTGGGTGCTGGACTCAGAACCCGAGGGAAAGGGGCATGCCCCAATTTGCTTGGGGTGGTTTTTTTGCTCATGGGTTGTGTTATGAATCCTGTTGGTGTGTTTCCCCAACATAATGCCACATTGTTTTTCTCTCTTGTATTAAAGGCTTTTTGCTACACTCAGACTATGTGCTTGCGAGAGGGGAAGTATTGCCTCTTGGAGGCGCCCAGCGGGGGTGGTATATATTTGTCCCAGGTCACTGGGTGGGGGCTCGAGCCGGTTTGCATTTTGTTATTGGAATGGATCCCCTAGATATTGAACCCGGCCCTTGTTGCTGCCAACTCTGATGGGCAGAAGGGTTACACATATGTCCGCGCAGCTGGCCTATCTGGAAACATCCTCATACACAGTACACTGACCAAACACAGAATCATTTGTAAAGCATCCCCGTGAAAATCTGTTTTTTCAGATAAGACAAGACCTGAATCTCTCCTGCCTTGGGATTTGGTGTTGTAGCAAAGAAAAAAGAAATGTCCAAACCCAGCTAGCTCTGGTTTTGCCTTTAGCTGGGACACAAAAAATTGAATTTTCAAAACTGCCTAAGTGAGTTGGGAGCCCAGGGACGAGTGGTTTTGAAAACCTCCCTCAAAGAACATGGCTTTCCACTCAGTTTTCATACACACTGACATTTTTCAGAGAATTTTTCAGGTTCCAGTTTTTTGGCAAAATTTGATGGACAAAAAAAAAGATTTTGGGGGAGAAATTTCCCCCTCAAAATTTGATGAAAATGGAGATGAGGGGAATTTTCTCTCCAAAATCGATGAAACCAGACACTTCGGGAAAGGAAAAAAATTCCCCAATATTTGATGGAAACACCCCCACCCCCACCCCACCCATGGAAATTTCCATTTAGTTAAAAAGCCATTTTGCATCACACAAAAAAATTTTGCAAAATTTTCATCCCGCTCTGCTTTGGGCCGAGTTTTAGGGCCAGATTTTCCAGAGAAATATGCAGCTAACAGCTCTCATTGAGAACAATGGCAGACCCTCCCTTCCACCCACACACCCACCTTGTTCTCAATGAGCGCCAAATGCTTTTCAAAAGCTGGCTCCTTTGTTCTGCTGCCTAACTGGGATCTGGAAAACCTGGCTCTGAATACCTAGACGCTGCGTTTAAAGAAATCAAAACCTCCACGTTGACTTGCATCGTGGAGGAATGCAGACATACAAGCTGCCACACCGTGCAGAAGCTGCCTGGATGCAAATAAAATGTGTTTCTTATAAAGTGTCTGAATTTCTTGCTCTGACATTTACCGATCACAGGCCGGGAAATCAGATCTAGCATTGCAACATTTTAACCAGTGACTTGGATAACAGAACTTACCATTTTCAGACAGAATTCCACTCGGGCTAGAATTGCTTAGCTGTCCACAGTGATCTGAGTTTCTCTTGGGTTTGCTCAGTGAACCAGGAAACTAAACCCAAACAGGCTGGGGTAGTTCGCACTGCAGCCAAGTCAGTGGGCCAGATTCTCTTCTCATGTACACGAATGGACACTCCACTGGGCCAGATCCTCTGCTGACGTAACCCAGCATGGTTCCATTGAGCCAACTGACACCAGCAGAGAAGCTTGTAGCCCCGCTGACTTCAGGGGAATTACAGCTGATTGATACGGGGATAAGAGAGTGGAGAATCAGGCCCAGTGTGTGTATCATGAGCAGAAATTCCCTGATCTGCCCTCTCCCAGCTTGGTTTGATACCAGCTGAGAAACACCAGGTGGGGCAGATTGATTGATTGCTCGGAAGCTACAGAGACGGACGCAGCTGCGGGTGGCCGTAGTTTGGGGCAATCCCTGAAAAGCAGCAGCTGGAGCTGTTCCGATGGCACGGCCGGGGTACATTCTTGCAAGAACCCTTGAGCAAATGATACAGGAAACCTGTTTAAAGCTTCTGCAGGGTCAGAAGTGGAGCTCGTTCGGGCAGAAATTCACCCTTGTGCAGAGAGACCAGGCCTCTTCTACGCCCTGCTGTGAGGGCGATAAATGGTGTATGGGCCTCGTGCTGGCTTCTCTGCATAGGGGTGAATTAATTTCCCCCCGAGTGAGATAAAGAGGGAAAAGAGAAGTTGGAAGGTGAGACGCTGCCACGTGGAGTCAGCAAGACGAGCCAGCAGCTCCGTGCCAAGGACAGGGAGCGGCTGGAGAGCTGGCACGGGCAGACGCAGCTTGCAGAGCAGGTATAAATCCTCTAATCCAAGTCAGAGCATTTCTGGAAGCCAGCAAGGGAGAAGGCTGAGCACCACAGCACCAGCATTGGTGACAACTCTGACCACACAGATTTAAAATAAACAACAGGAAATGCTTCTTCACACAACGCGCAGTTGACCTGCAGAATTCCTTGCCAGAGGATGTCGAGACGGCTAAAAGTATAACTGAGTTCAAAAAAAGAACTAGATAAGTTCCTGGTGGACAGGTCCATCAATGGCTATTAGCCAAGGTGGTCAGGGATGCAACCCCATGCTCTGAGTGTCCCTAAGCCTCTGACTGCCAGGGGATGGATCACTTGGTAATTGCCCTGTTCTGTTCATTCCCTTTGAATCACCTGGCACTGGCCACTGTCACTATCTGAATCTGGGAGTATGGCCCATTGGTCTGACGCAGTATGGTTCTCATGCTCAGCTCTGCCCTCCACCCCGGCTAGCAATGGGGTCAGCAGGGCTCATACCATGGTGTAGCAGCTCAGGTAGTGGATTAGAAGAGCTGGGCTGTAATCCCCGTTCTTCCACTGACCTGCCGTGTGACCTTGGGCCAAGTCACTTCCAGCTGTGTGCCTCAGTTTCCCCTCCCACCCTATATCTCTTTAGGCCGGAAGCTCTTTATGGCTTGGGCTGTCTGTGCAGTGCCCAGCCCAACGGGGGCCTGCTTTCAGCCGTGGCTTGTGGGTGCTACAGTGATAATAAATCCTACACGAGACCCACATCCTGACAGCAGTTACACCCAGGCCACCCCACTGAAGTCCACAAGTCCACCCCACTGAAATCCACTGAAGTCCCCGGCACTTGGTTGTGCCAGGGTCCCAGGGTGTCTTCAGGCAGATACAGCTCCGTCTGCACTAGAGGACTTTCTTACCGCTCCCCGGCAGGCCTAGGTAGGCCTTAGCAAATATTATACTGCACTGAGTCATTCACTCTTCCGAGACTCAGGTGCAGCAGGTAAGTAGTGTAATGAACTGGGCCATGTGCACCACCGCCTTCTGCTGCTTAGAAGCACTATTGCTCGTCTGTGTGTCAGCAGCCTTACACTGCCTACAGCTGAGGGGGAGTCACCTGCAGCTAACATAGCAGAGGCCTGGGCTTTTGGAGCTGGAGGGTCTGGATTCTAGCCCTGCTGATGCCCTGAATTTCCAAGTGCCCTCAATGTGCAGAATGGAGACTAAGGCCCAGATCCACAGAGGTATTTAGACTCCCAACTCCCATTGCAATTAATGGGAGTTAGGAGCCTAAATACCCTTTATGGATTGAAATGCATGGGAGTTGGGAGCCAACATGCTTTCGAGGATTGAAATTCATGGGAGTTAGGAGCCTAAATACCATTGTGGATTGAAATGCATGGGAGTTAGGAGCTTACATACTTTTGTGGGTTGAAATTCAGGGGAGATAGGAGCCTAACTATTGTCATGGATTGAAATTCATGGCAGTTTGACGCCTAAACCCCTTTGAGGATCCGGGCCCCAGGGGCTATGGGCTTGTCTACCGTATCGCCACACAGAGGCACCCACCCGCTCAGCAGCGTAGCAAAGGGCCCCCCACCGCGTCTCGGGGGCGGCGGCGGAGGGGAAACTCGGAGGAGAGAGAAAGGCAGGAGGGGAAGGGAGAGGAAAAGAAGTTGAAGGAGAGAAAGGAAGCGAAGGGAAACGGGGTGCGGGGGGATGCCGGGGCGGGGGGGGAGCCCGGAGGAAGGAGAGGAGAGCCCCAGCCCAGAGCACATGCCTGGGCGCCCCGCAGCCCGAGGGCAAGTCCGGACCCGCCCGCAGCCGGGCGCAGCCTCCGCCAACCAGGCGAGAGGGGCCGGGCCGGCCGGGCTGCCGAGGGCGGTGGCCGGGGCTGGGCGCGGCTCAGAGGCTGCCCCAGAGTCTGCTCCTCGCAGCGCTCCGCGGTCCGCTCCCTCTGCTGCAGCCATGGTGAGTGGGGGGGTCCCCCCCGGGCTTGGGGGCTCGGCCCCCCCCAGGGCTTGGGGGCTCGGCTCGGCTCTGACCCAGCACAGGGACTGCTGGGGAAAACCAGGGCGGCGTCTTCCGACCGGGCAGGGGAACCCCCCCCCCCCTTTGGCACGGGGGGAGCAGCCCCCAGCGGGGTTATAAACTCTCCCTGGGAAGGGCCGGGGGTGGGGGGGGACTCGGGAGAGGGCGGGGGGCAGGGCCGGGCCCCAGGGGAGCCAGGGACAGAAGCGCCCCTGGAGTTTTTACCATGTCAGTTGCACACAGGACTGGCAGTGGAGGGAGATGGGGGGTGCTGAGCTCAGCCCCCCCCCCCCAAAAGGCCTGTATGGGATGAAAGGGGAGAGGGTGGGGGCAGGGGTGCTGAGCTCATTCCCCCCCCCCCCCCAAAGGCCTGTACAGGGTGAAAGGGAAGAGGGTGGAGGCAGGGGGGCTGAGCTCAGCCCCCCCGCCCCAAAGGCCTGTATGGGGTGAAAGGGGAGAGGGTGGGGGCAGGGGTGCTGAGCTCACCCCCCCCCCAAAGGCCTGTATGGGGTGAAAGGGGAGAGGGTGGGGGCAGGGGTGCTGAGCTCATCCCCCCCCCCAAAGGCCTGTATGGGGTGAAAGGGGAGAGGGTGGGGGCAGGGGTGCTGAGCTCATCCCCCCCCCCAAAGGCCTGTATGGGGTGAAAGGGGAGAGGGTGGGGGCAGGGGGGATGAGCTCAGCGCCGCCCCCCAAGGCCTGTATGGGATGAAAGGGGAGAGGGTGGGGGCAGGGGTGCTGAGCTCATTCCCCCCCCCCCAAAGGCCTGTACAGGGTGAAAGGGAAGAGGGTGGAGGCAGGGGGGCTGAGCTCAGCCCCCCCCCCCAAAGGCCTGTATGGGGTGAAAGGGGAGAGGGTGGGGGCAGGGGTGCTGAGCTCACCCCCCCCCCCAAAGGCCTGTATGGGGTGAAAGGGGAGAGGGTGGGGGCAGGGGTGCTGAGCTCATCCCCCCCCCCAAAGGCCTGTATGGGGTGAAAGGGGAGAGGGTGGGGGCAGGGGTGCTGAGCTCATCCCCCCCCCCAAAGGCCTGTATGGGGTGAAAGGGGAGAGGGTGGGGGCAGGGGGGATGAGCTCAGCGCCGCCCCCCAAGGCCTGTAGGGGGTGAAAGGGGAGAGGGTGGGGGCAGGGGAGCTGAGCTCAGCCCCCCCCCCCCCCCCCCGCCCAAAGGCCTGTACGGGGTGAAAGGGGAGAGGGTGAGGGGAGGGGTGCTGAGCTCAGCCCACCCCCCCCCCAAAGGCCTGTACGGGGTGAAAGGGGAGAGGGTGGGGGCAGGGGGGATGAGCTCAGCACCCCCCCGCCCAAAGGCCTGTACGGGGTGAAAGGGGAGAGGGTGGGGGCAGGGGGGCTGAGAGCCATTGAACCAAACTGTAAAACCTGGACAGAATGGAAACCACTCCAAGCCAGAGGGTGCAGCACCCCTAGTCCGGCACCTCTGGGTGGGGCCCCAGCTAACAGGATGGGTCAGGGCTCCAGACTTCTCGTGGCAGGCCCGTTGCGAGGAGGAGGAGCTGGAGCTGATCCGCACCCACGCTATGATCTCACTCTCTTCCCCTCCTGCCTGCCTCCTCCCTCCGCATCCCCAGACTTTCTCTTCCCCTCCTCACCTCTCCAGCCCCTGTTTCTCGGCTGCTCCCACCCCCACAGCCCTGGGGGCCAGCCCCTGCCCTCCTGACCCAGCTCCCTGTGGCCCGCGGGCAGAGCTGGCCCCACACAGGAGGATATTACGCAGCCGGGTTTTGGGTTAAGGAAGCTGAGGCCTGCAGGGGCGGGACTCGTTTCCTATCCCACACAACCAAAGAAGGGTAAATGCAGCAGCAGGGAGGATAGGGCGAGTGATTCCCCAGGGGGGGCAGATCTCCCCAACCCGCCCAGGCTCCTCCCGCATTGCTCAGACACTGCTTAGCGCTTTCCTGTCCCTGAGTCACCCAGCTGCCTTTGATTGTCCCGGCTCTCCCCTTCCCTCCCTCGCCTTAGCACCCTGGCCTCTGGGGAAGAGCACAAACCCTGCGCCAGAAAGGCTGGAGGTAGAACCGGCTCCTGCTCCCCCGCAGAGAGGGGCTGGCGGTGACTGAGTCCCGGGCGAGGCCAGAAGGGGGCAGGCGGCGCGGCTCCCTCCTTTGCCCGAGCACAGGGTCGGTGCTGGAGCAGCACGGCCCCTTCCCGCGGCTGCAGCCTCCTTCGATGGGTGCCAGCCCTGCTCTGGAGGGACCCCAGCCAGGCTCACGAGGGGAGGGCAGGCTGCACGGCCCGGTCGTTCCCTAGAGGCAGGAGGCGTCATCTCCTCGGAGCCCCAGTCCCGTTTGCCCATCGCTGCCACCGTAACCAAAGTCCGACCGGAACTGGTGCCTTAGAGGAAAGCGGCCCCAGCTGCTATTCTCTGATGCCCCTGAGCCAGCCAGCCGGCCCCTTGCCTGGGGCTGGATTGGAAGTGAGGCCCCCTGGACGTGAATCCCCATATCCCATTCCCCTTGCCCTCCTGAGCCAGCTGTTCCTCCCGAGCTAGGGCTGGAATAGAACCAGCGCCTCCTCCCTGGGAAAGGCCCCATATCCCATTCCCCAGCCCAGGCCCCTGCTCTGGGGCCAGGCTAGAATCAGCATCTCTTACAGAGGAAAGGCAGCACATACCATTCGCTGGTCCCCTGAACCAGCCGTCCTGCCCGCTGCCCTGGGAGGAGGTAGGAAGCAGTGCCCCCTTGAGGGGAGAGGCCCCATCACCCACTCACCATCTCCCCCCTGCCCCCCGCAAGCCAGCCAGGCCTGCATTTCACCCTCTTCCTGTCCTGTCTCACATGTATCCTCTGTCCGCGGTGTTTGGAGCAGGGAGGAGATTCCTGCAGGATCCCACCCTATTCCCATTTCTCTCTCCCCTCAGAATTTCTCCCATGACAAACAAGGGTTGGGGGGGGGGGGGGGGGGAGAAAAGGGATTTTTATCTCCCCCACCCTCCCTGGGCTTGGTAGCTGAAGCCAATTAATATTAACGAGGGCGGTGGAAAAAACCAGACACTGCCTACCCTGAAGAATCTCTCTTGCACAACCTCCACGCAGACACACCCAGCTCCTCCTGCCCTGCAAGGCAACACGGCAGTTCCCAGGAGGCAGCTGTACTGCGGCTTGGAGGAGCCTGGCTCGCTGGGCCTGTACCCAGACCCCACCCACGATTCACCCCCATCCCTGCGCTGGGCTCTTTCCGCCACGGCCGGGAGGTTCCTGGCCCCGGCGGGGAGGCACTTGCAGCAGTTAGGCCCTGGACTGCGCTGGCAGCTGCATCTCCTCTGTGGTCTGTCTTGCCACATCCGTGCCTAGGAACGAGAGCCGGGGAAGGGGCCGCACCAGCCGGCCTGGGGAAACGATGCAGCTGTAGCCAATACAGCCTGAGTAGCAACACTTAGTTCTAACCTCAGACCCCACCCTCCCTCTGGGCCCAAGGAATAGAAGCCAGGAGTCTAGATTGCCTAACCCCTAGACCATCGTCCCTGCCCAGAGCTTGGGAAAGAGTGTGGGTGTGTGTGTGTGGGGGGTGTCATCAGTGACGTGGTTTTGTCCCTGCAGTCGAAGATCCCCGTGCGCCCGACGGAAACGGAGCGTTGCATTGAGTCCCTGCTGGCTGTCTTCCAGCGCTACGCCGGGCGCGAAGGCGACAACTGCACGCTCTCCAAGAAGGAGTTCCTCAGTTTCATGAACGTCGAGCTGGCTTCCTTCACAAAGGTGAACTGCACCCTCCTTCGGGACACCCAGCCCGGGCGGGGCGGGAGGGATTCCAGCTAATGCCACTGTTAGAACCCAGCAGCTCTGCTGAGTCGCTGGCGGGGACCCGGGTGGGCGGGAAAAGTGCTTCCAATGGGGTTCTTGCCTGCGGACGTGGCTTGGAAACCGGCTGTCCTTTGGTGCCTTCCCCAAGTGCAGCTTCCTTTCCCTTATTACAGTACACGTCTCCAGCTGTCACTCGCCCAGGCAGAGCCCACAGGGGGGCGGAGGAAAGAGCTGTGGCCTTTGGAACTCTCTGCCACCAGATCAGGATGCAAAATGCATCTCTGTCTAGGCTCAGCCTCCCTTTGGCAATTAACCTCCCTGGTACTGACCTGTGCAGGGAACCAGCATCGCTGGCTGCAGGGGGTTGTGGAGTTTGCCCCCTCTATTTTGTTGTACGATCTCGATCCACAATTCCATGAAGGGTGCTCAGATATGACCATATGGGTCTCGTAACTGCAAGTAGAGATACTGGTAAAAACCCTCCTTGGCCTTCCACAGAACCAGAAGGACCCAGGAGTCCTGGACCGGATGATGAAGAAGCTTGACTTGAATTGCGACGGGCAGCTGGACTTCCAGGAGTTCCTGAACCTTATTGGGGGCATCGCGCAGGCTTGCCACATTGCACTCTGTGTGCAGGCCCCCCCTGGCCACCACGAGACCAAGAAACTGTGACCCCGCCCAACCCACACCTACAGCCCAGCAAACATTCCCGATGCACCCTGTGCAAGACCAATGATCAGCTGCAGACCTGCCCCCAGCCTGCGTGTCTGTGGGGGGCTCTCATTGCTTTTGTATCAGTAAAAGAATGGTATAAAAATTCCTACTCAGTAATTCTTTTTAATCTCAAAAAGTTGGGGGGAGGTGGGGGAAGGGGGCATGATAGGGGACCAGCATAGCTCCAGCAGTTTGAGCACCAAACTGGGAGCCAGGACTCCTGGGTCTTATCCTTGCTGTGCCACTGCTCTTTGGGGTGTGATATCTCCCCTCTGCCTCAGTTTCCCCACATGTAAAGCAAGGGGATAATGCTAATTATCCACTTTTTGTCACGTGCTGTGAGCTCTATAGATGAATGAGCACCATAAAAATCCAAATTATGAGAATTCTTTTAGGGATTTTATGATCATTGCATCTGACTTCTTTAAACAAAGGAATACGCAGGTCTGGGGGGAGGGCAATTGTATAATTTTAAAGGGTGAGACAGATCAGTGCAAAATGCAGCAGCTACAGGGTCAGGAAACTAACATTTAGGGTTGCAAAGGGTTTGGGGACATAACTTGCCTACTCATAAGGGATAGTCCACAAACTCTTGAGATTGGACCAGTGAAGCACCCCCTGATGGTGCTGTAAATCAGATCAGCAATGCTGAGACTTGGGCTCTCTCCAGCCCTGAGCTGGGAGAACAGCTGTTAACAGAGCAGGGACCCTAAAAGGGGAGAAAAGCTGAAAAGCGAGGGTGAGGGTCTGAACAATACAGGGCCTTCTCAGGTGCGGGAAATGCCTGTGATTAGAGAAAGAGGGGAGAGAGAAAGTCCCACAACAGCATGGAGATCCCCCCATAGCTGTAAAGTCACAAACTCGGGGCACCTTCCCCTACAGGAGGGAAGTGAATGGTACTGGGGTCATGTGTCCTCAAGCACATGGAAATGGGTTAGGGCATCAGCTGGGATTGTCCTGGGTGAGACCCGCCCCCCCCACTGGTAGAAATGCTCCAGGCTTGACTCTGGAGCGACACTAGAAACTTTACACTTCCTGTTCAAACAGTCCTGAAGAGAGGTTACAACAGCTCAGAAGCTGGAAACTCGACCCGCTCCACACACGTGTGCTGGCCCATTTCACAGCTTGGTTTTGGGGAACAAGGCCACGCTGACATATGTTCTGAGGCCAGATGCGATCACTGTGATCGCCTAGTGTGTGACCACAGGCCAGAGAACTTCCCCCCAAATAATCCGTAGGGCAGATCTTTTAGAAAAACATCCAACCCTGATTTAAAAATGGTCAGTAATAGCGACTCTGCCATGACCCCTGGTAAATTGTTCCACTGGTTAATTACTCACACTTAATAATTTACGCCTTTTTTCCAGTCTGAATTTGTCTTGCTTCCACTTCCAGCCACTGGATCATGTTAGACCTTTTCTCTCTAGACTGAAGAGCCCATTATTAAATATTTGCTCCCCCTGAGGGTACCTCTAGATTGTGATCATGGCACTCCTTCGCCGCCTCTTTGTTAGACTAAGTAGATTGAGCTCCTTGAGTCTATCACTGTAACTAGGACATGCCATACAGTGCTTTGCCCATCCTCTCTCAAGGGCACCAGTGGCTGGGATAGGGAGCAGCTGCTGTCTCTGAAGAGATGTAAGTATTTAGCACCAGGCCATGGTTAGCAGCCTCTCAGGGCCGGTTGGGAAGAGGTCACATTAGATTATCATAACACTCCCTTTCTGGCCTTAAAGGGAGTTATTCCAAAATAGCTATTCCTGATACGTTCTGGAACAAGAGCACCCACCCCTGGAGTTCATCAGGAATAATCAGCTTTGAATTCACCCTCCCTTATTCTGGATTAATTTTCCTGTATAGACACACCCAAAATCTATATTAAACACTAAATGGGAAAGGCACCATTCTGACCATGGGAGCTCCGGCACAGCACAGAGAACCTCACCCAGTGGGTCAAGCCCAGAACTGGTCTGACCTAGAACCTCAAGTTTTCCATGCCTCATTCCACACATATTAAATAAATCCTACTCGGCACTTAACAGATGCTTTCCCCTCTTGGCCTTCAAGCTGCAAGGCCACCACTGAGCCGTATTCTCTACCCCATCCCTCCAGGTCATTAGACCCTGTCCAGGACAAACACCAGAAGCAACTAGGCAAGGGGCCATTTCTTGTGGGAAAAATCTTTCATATTTCCCAGTGAATCAGGAGTCCCGCTCTCTCTAAAGCAAAACCTCAATGCTTTATGAGCGTGACTGTCCCTTTAAAGCCTCAAGAGCAGCACTCCTAAAGAGAAGTGCAGTGCCACCTGCTTACATCACTCCACAAAGTGAGCTGGAACAACCAGCTCATTGTAGTCTCTATCGCAACAGCTGAACCAGTGCAAGGGGGAGTCTGGTTGGTTAATTCACTTTATTAACGTGAAAAGGAGACAATGTTGAGAAAAGCTGCTAAGGACACAAAAAAATCAACCAAAGCGCTGGGATTCCGAGCCACTTTCCCGCTCCCACCAGGGAAGGCAGACAAAGCCCATGAGCCGCCTTGGATCAGGACTCGACTGCCCGTAGGACAAACTCACCTCCAGTGACCCTGATTCTACACAGGGCCATGCTGAACTTGAACCAGGCTGCTTTTCCTGCTCTTGGGCAGAGGGCATGTTCTCTTCTGATGAGGGCGATGCTGCCTGCAGGTAACAGGGGGTGCATGCCACATGAACTGCACCTTGTGCCAGGATCCCATGTTATTACTTGTCACGCTCAGGGGAGGGGGCAGGACTTTCACCAGGGCTTCCCAACTGTGGTGTGGGAGGGAAGAGCAGATCTCACAAACAGCCCAGTTCACAGCACTAGTGCAAAGGATCCAGCGGTTCGATTAGGAGCTGGAATGAAGGAAGGGAGAAGCAGAAGCAAGATGAAGGTTTCAGGGTCACAGGACTGAAGGTCTAGCCAGAGGGAAGCCGGAAGTTCCTGTCTCTCCAGCCTGGGGCAGGACCTTAGCGGAACTGGAGTGGGCTGATTCGCAGCCCAATGACGTCTTTGCCGATCTCTGTCACCTGGAGAATAAAAGGGAAGCGGTTAATGGTTAAGAGCAACACAAGCTTGGGGTTCCTGGCACAGATAGCTTCTACCAGTACACACTGCAGGGATTGACTGCTGGGATGGACAGAGACAGCTTGAGAACCTCATCTCAACCACATACAGCTTTGTGACACCAAGCCTCCTCCTATAGCCCAGAATCCTAGTCCAAATGGCATCAACGGGACCAGGACCCAGCCCTACGTGCATTACAAAGAACTGCTGGCACAGTTCTCCTGGCCTGACCCCACACGATGGCTGCGTTAGAATAAGAAGCAGCGTTTTAAAATGAAGTCTTGCGCAGGAGGCTCAGTCTAGAGCGACCTGCAGGGCTCGAGGAAGGCCAGACCCAGTTGTGCTTTGATTTGTAGGACATGCTGCTGCTATTCTGAAAGGTGTCTCAATGAAAAGAAAGATGAACTGCCCAGCTGGGAGTTGAGGCAGGGGCATGCACACCCTGGGCTGCTCAAGTCACTCCCCAGAGACAAACGGGCGCTCTCCCACCAGCGGCTCCAGGCGCTTGTGTTCACACACTCCTGTGGCGCCCCTAGACCAAGCTCAGCCCATCCTCAGTGTCTGTCCCTGATCTGAAGGAGCCACAGACTGCAAGTGGCAGGGATACACTGCAGGTCTTTGCCTCCTAATCAGGGGAAGCTCACACTTAGTGAGGGGATTTCACTGCAGCACCAGCCACCCTGCAGTCCTCATCCCCAAGGAGCTGTCAGTGCTTCCCCAACTTTATACACACCGCACCACTCCAATGTGGAGGGGGCCGGCAGCATGGAGTATAAGTGGCAGGGGAATGGGCGGATGGCGTGTTTGGGACAGACACCAGGGAAAACACCGGCTCTTAAAGTGCCAGGCAGTCATTACAACCCTTGCAGGGCAAACGGGAGCTGGGTGATAAAGGTCTCACCAAGCCCCCACTCAACTCAGATCCACCCGCCCTGGGAGGGATGAAGGGCTGAGTTGAACCTGTTAGGATTAGAACCTGGGGTTCCAGGGACTCTCGATATTTCAACCCTCAGGCCTGAACCACTCCGATGTTCCCTCCTGCTTATGAGCCACCCTCCTGCCCGGACTCAAGGGAAACATTTACAGAGAGCAATAGGCAGGAGAATTTGTCAGGAGGAGCCAAGGACCAGAGGTGGGGGAGGAGGGGCTGCCACCACAAGCGGTGCCCTTACCGTGGTGACTCGGCAGACCTGCCCCCGGAACTCAGGGCAGTAGCAGGCACCGCTGAGCGGGCACTTCTCCACCGGCTTGCCGCGGTAGATGGGCCGGTAGGAGGCGGCGCAGATGTCGAAGGGGTTGTGCATGTCGTAGTTGAGCTGGTAGGTGTCGGTGGGGTTCTTCTCGCAGGCGGACAGGATCTTGCGCGTCTAGGGAGGGAAGGGGAAGCATCAGCGGGGAATGGAGAGCCAGCTGCAGAGCACGCAGGGCAGGAGCTGTGGAGCACACCGTAGGCTCCAACCTGACCACATCGCTCTGCTTTACACACCAGGAAACCCCACACAGCCTTTGGGGCTGGGAAACATCCTTCCCTCCCAGCACAGCCTCCCTGCCTGAGACATACATTCCCCCCACCCCAGCGGAGACACCTGCCCCAGCCCCAAGCTCATCGCTTCCCACTCCATGGCCTCCCCCGCCCAGCCTGCTCCCATGGAGAGTGAAGGATCCTCAGCACACCAAGACCCAGTCCCCCCTCGCTGTGCCCTGCACGCTTACCTGCTGCGACACTTCGGGCTTGGGGCCCAGCTCCAGGAGCCGGCGAGCGAAGGTGGCAGCTGTCTTGAAGTTTTTGAGCTTAAAGAAGAGATTGAGGGCGGTGCGCAGCACAAGGATCATGTGGACGGGCTGCAGGTTGGAGTGGGTGAAGTAGGCTGCCATCTGCATCGGGGGAAGCCGAGGGGAGAGAACACCGTCAGGAGGGGGCTTTGAGGCAAAGATGGAGTTGCATCGTGGGAGGCGACCCCGCCCTAGTACAATGCACTCTGGCTGCTAGAGGGAGCAGGACAAACCCGGCGGGGTGCAGCTGCAGAGGGACAGGCTGACCATCAGTGCTGTTGATGGTATGGGAGGTGGGTTAGTATAAGGCCTGCTTCACAGATGGGGAAACTGAGGCCCAGTGACTTGCCCAAGGCCACCCGGGGAATCTGCGAGAGGGACTGGCCATTGAATTCAGGATTCCCAGTCTCCTATCACCACTAGCCCATTCCCTCCCAGAGCCCGGAACAGAGCCTAGGAGTCCTGGCCACGATAACTGGAGTGCAGTGCAGCGTCTGTACCTCGCAGGTGCGTTTCTGCTGCTCCAGGGTCTCTTTGGGGAGCTTCTTCCTCTCGATCTCCATCGACAGCCCCACGATGTACTCTCGGCAGATGGCAATCAGCTGCTGGGCCTGTGAGGAGAGAGAGAGAGAGAGAGAGTGTCAGGCACCATTTGCCCGCGGCTCCTGAGAAGGGGGGGAATGGGGGCCGGGAAGAGAGGTGCCCCTCACCTCAGCGATCTCCTGCTTGTTATCCACTACGAGCAGCGGCACGCTCAGCAGGATGGAGCGGAACTTCTCCACCGCCTCCTCGAACTTGCCAGCTGTGGTCAGCTGGTAGCAGACTTGCAGGCGCTGGATCAGGTCGTTGAGCTTCAGGCCGACGACAGGGAGGGCATTCTTCAACCCGGCGTCCTTCCTGGAGGTGAGGGAAGGGTGGGAGCTTCAGTGAGAAACTGAGAACCAGGAGGCCAGCCGGACCACGGGGGGGGTTGGGAGGACAAGGTTATCCTGATGGGCCATCTGCACTACAACCAGTCAGTGACACATTGGCCTGGCTGAACTAGGTCCACACTGCAGCTCCTCGACCATCACAGCTGTTTGGCAACCACGGAGGGGTCTCCAAGCCTCCCCTGCTGCCTGACTGGTGCATGCTGGGAAAATCTGGGTCGCTATCCCATAATGCCTCAGCTACCCCTGCAGAGGACGTACTTCCAGATCCAGCTCGGCTGGAAGAAACCAGCCGCAGGTGGCAGGGGAGCACTAACCCCACCTGCCTCACCCTGTTTAAGCCCTAACAAGGGGAGCTGGGTGCTTCCCGTCATCAGAAAACTGCCCCGGGATGGAATTCTCCCTAGAACTTGTGCTATCAACAGAGGGGCCGGTCCCAAATCCCCTCAAGATCCATTGATTAACACTGAGCCATTCAAAACACGATTCATAATTTGCTTGTTTACGTCAGGGGAACGGGAAGGCGACACCAGGCAGGGAGTGGGCAGGGCCTGTTTTGTGTTTGAACATGACTCGCCCACTGGGGGCACTAACCTGCAGGTAACTAGAACCACCACCCCTCCAACAAGCAGCCTCCAGGGAAGAGTCAGGGGAAATGGTGAAGAGGCCTGAAGGGAGAAGCCGGATTCCGCCCTACTGCTCACCAGTTGCGATGTGGGTATCCATACATGGCGGGGAGGCAGGGCAGTGCTTGGTAAGTGGTGCGGCCCCGGGCATAGGTCTGCAGGAAGAGCTGCTTGTAGGGGCCAAAATTAGTCACTCCCACCTGGTCGTGGAGGAGCTGAAGAGAAAGAAGGGAAGCACCACACTCATTGGCTGGTCGCGGCATAAGTGCAGCTCCAACCCCGCCCACAGCCTAGACTGGGATCTCATCCTGCCCAGACATTAGCCCGCAGCCTATTAGAACTTCTCCTTTGTACCTGGGGAACTTGAAGCACAAGGAGGAGAAGTGACTTATCCAAGCAGACACAGTGAGTCTGTGACAGAGACTGAAAGAGAACCCAGGTGCCCTGAGCTTTAGCTGAGAAACTCTCCTCTTCCTTAGTGAGGTTAATTCAGTATTGCCAGGCAGCCACAGGAAGGCAGTGGGGTGGAGCTCCCAGAGTACTGTGGAGGGATTTGGCCCCATCTCCCCATTAACATCTCACCCCGAGAAGGGACCTCTAACGCTGTCCTTCAGACTGAACAGCATGGGGCATGAGACTACTGCATAATCTGCCTTGAGCACCCCTTATCAGCTGACACCCCTCTGCCCTACTACCCCTCGCTGGAAGGGGTCACGAACAGGAGGGGGAGAGGGGATCTCCAGGACTCTCCAGAGTAACTTACCCGCATGGCCGTCTCAAAGGAACCACCCAGGATGTGATCAACAGGCAGCTGGGAATTGTTACACCAGACCTAAGGGAGAGGAGGAAACGCATTTCAAGAGGAGCTGCTGGGGGGTCATGCCTGCCCAATGCTGCCCAGCACACTCACATCCCATTCAACACCAGCAGCAGGGCTCCAGCCACTTCTCCCAACAAGGCACCACCAGTTCCTGACGCTGATAATTAACCAGCGCAGGACGGTGAGCAGGAGGGACCAGACCAGGAAAGGCAGGTGCCCGAGAGAGAAGGTTTCAGAGGCAGGTCCTGTTACCTGAGCTGGGCTGGTGCCCTTGGTGGGTGGCACAAAGAATCCATCCTCAGCTCCTCCTGCCAGGCCAGCAGGGACATCCTAGGGAGCAAACGGGGCACTTATTAGCTAGTCAATGCTGTGCTGGTGACTGACAGCTCTGCAGCCTGGCACCGCACGGTGAAAGCTCACCCCTGGGCTGCCCTGCCAATGTGCTTCAGCCTTAACCTCAAGAATGACTTCTAACAGGAGAGAGGGGAGGAGAGAGTCACCTCCATGGCCCATTCTATCTTTGGCCTCAGCTGCAACTGCCAAGAAGGGGACAGCTGGGGCATGGCCTAGTCTGACACCCCTCCACGCATTTCATAGGCCAAACAGCCATCAGGACGCAATCACCAGAGCCCAGTGCCACCGAATCTTGGCTTTCACCTAAAACAGATGGATTTCTAGGGCGGGGGAGAGGGGGGCGGGAGGGGACCTCAGCCTGAACAAGCGTGAAGCCATGGGGTGATGCTACAGGCAGCCTGATACAGTAGCTCAAGAGTGTGAGCTGCCCCATACATCACAATGGGGCATTGGGTTTCAGAGCCAATGACAACAATTGAGCCATTGACATTAACCCTTTCCCTGCTGATCGCTTCAGCAGAAACATCCCACCCGGATCATGTTAGCACGGCCTCTAATTATTCTCCTTGCTTTCCCAGAGCCCATCCCTCTTTCTTAAGGGACGCTGCAACTTGGCTACTTAAGGCTCCCGACTCCTTCCAAGATCACCTCCTGATCCCACAGCTCCCTACCAGCTCAGGGGGAAGGTCCAAATCCTCTTCAACTTCCCATCCGCCTCCTTCCTCCTGTCCTTTACCAAGGGCTTCGTCTCCAAAGCCTTCCCCGGCATCCACAAAGCCATCTGCACGTTGCAACAGAACTAGAGTCAGAACTTGCTGGAGAGGAGAGACACACCCACACACTCCCCTGCATTAAGGGCTGCTCATGTGTTCTCACCTTCATCCAGCTGCAGCTCAGCATCCTCTCCCCAGCCTTCAGTGCCAACTGTGTCAATATCAATATCAGCAGCCAATGCCCCTCCTTTGCCTAGGGAAAGGGACAGGATTCACTCATTCACCCCCCTTCAACAAGGTCAGATATTGGGAAGAACAGGCATTAGGCTGGCCCATCACAGCCCAGCTCCTATTGTCACAGATCTGTGCCACGTTAAAGGCCAAAGTCATTTGAAGCATAGGTGATTTGCATCCAGGGGATTTCCTGGGAATGGTTTAAATGTCATCTTTAACGGGGTAACAGCCTGCACCAGAAACCCGTGAGAAGCTGGATGTTTACCAGCTGGGCTGCTGGAGTCACGAGAGGGAATTAAAGCATGTCTAGCCCAGCACAGAGTCGGTTCTGTTGTGATTAATTGGGCCTACAAATTTACCCTGATGATGAAAGTTAGTAAGACGTCACAATAACCTATCACAGCAAATGTTGATGGGAAATAGTGCAATAGCCAGACAGACAGAGACTGAAGAAGGCCAAACAAAAAAGGCATCCTGATAGAATTCCTGGAGTGCGTTAAGATCACGCCTGATAAACAAGAACAGAGTGAGACCCGAAATTAATGAATCAAAATTGGTGCGTCGGAAACGAGGCCTAAAGGGTGGACAAAATAATGAAGGAACGGGCTATTCCACCATTGCTCCCTTCTGGGGTCCTGACAAAAGAAGACTTTGGGAGGAAAGCTACTACCACAGTGCTGGCTGGCTGAAAGATGAGAGAAGGTGAAGGAGGGACCCGGATCTTCTCTGTGCTAATCCTGAGAGACGTCTTGACCAGACCAGGCCAGAGAGCGAACCCAATGACACTGCCACCCTCTAAATCCCAAAGACCACCTGGGATGGGAAACTTTCTTTTCCCCTCCACGAATACATCCTTTCCCTACCTTATTTCTTCTCTTTTCCATCTCTCTCCTTTGTCTTTCTGTCTGATAAGAATCTGGCTTAGCTTATGGCCAAGACTGCATATTTTGCAGCACTGCTGTAAGCTTGTGACCAGAGAAGCCGCTAAAAGCAATGCCTAAACAGCCCCATGCTGATACAAGTTTGCTGGATCTCAGAGGGACTAATAAGACCATGTGCTATTCCTATGTCCTTCCAGCAGCGAGGCTGCAAGTCAATGTCAATACTAGCGATAAATGCTGCATTTTCTATCTTTGCTGTTCTTCTCTCCCCCCTCAGGTGTGTGTTTTTGTCTTGTCTTTTAGGAACCAGGATCAGACTTTAACAGCAGCAACAAGGACAACTTCTCTTTTCCCCAAAAGGACAGTTTATTACCATCTTTAACACCATCTCAGAGACTGTCAAACGGGGTTTCTTTCTAAAACCTCTCTCCAGCTAAGGGGAAAGGGAACAAGGAATGTTAGAATGAACCCTGTTCATTTCCAAGGCTTTAACTCATTTGCTTCTTTTCTGAATCTTTAATACAAAGTTAAAAGAATTTTTAATAACGTGCCTGCCATGGCACTAAGCAGGCTGAGGTCTGTATAGCAAACCCCAGACCTTGTTTAACCCCGTTTACTATTGGACAGTGACTGTGTCCTGTTCACACCTTTGACTATTTGGGCCCATTCTATCTACATTAATACAACAGTTCCCAAGTGCGCAATGCTACCTTTGCTAGCAATTGTTCCTTCAAAGAATCCCTTGGAGACAGTGAGCAATGGCCAGTTAGTGTCCAGAGGCATGATGGCAGCAGGGGGCTGGAGCAGCTTTGCATTGGGGTCAATGTCTGGAATCTGAAAAGAGAGAAATCCATAACTACAGACCATGGAAAGAAAACCCTCGGCTTAGCCTCCCCTCCATGTAATGCAAGGTGCTGGTCTCAGCCCTGGCTGGAGAGGGGGCTCTTCCTTCAGGGAAGGTGTCAACTAATGCCTCGACCCCATCAGCCCCAGTGCTAACTCCCACTGCTATCCTCTCCTCTTCCGGGTGGAGCCTGTGACCAAGCAGGAAGCAATAGATGATCAACTAACCGTTTCCTTTTCTGGGTCAAACGTCTCCTTCAGACTCTCGGCTTCTTCATCCAAGCCATGGGTTGCAGCGGTGAGATAGGCCAGGGACTCTGAAAAGGCACATAACACATATGGCAGATGGATCCATCATCTGTAGGGCCCTGCGTAAATCATCTTTTTTCCTTTTTTTTAGAAATGTCATGACAGTGTAAACGTAAAGTATTGAATTTCACGGAGTTTGCATGGAATGAATATTACAAGCAAGTTTAGTCAATTTCAAGAAAAACATCTTTAGAAGACCACGGTTTGGGGGCATAGTCACAGATTCTGTGCCCTCTGTGAAATCATGATTCACACAAGACACTCAAAATGTGTCAGACACTCCATATACCATACACATGCACTGCTTGGAAGGACAGGGGACTTCCTGTACCAGGTCTCTAGGCCTTGCTGAGATGAAAGTAAGACTGGCAGCATATACAGGGGCCCATCAGCCCCCATAGGCAGCACAGGAGGGGGTTGTGGGATCAAGGAAGAAGGATGGACTGTTTTCTAGCGGTCAAAGCAGGCGATCAGGAGTCCCAGGACTATTGGTAGCTCCGTCACTAATTGTTGTGAGACTTTAGATAATGCACTTCCCGGCTCTGTGCCTTAGTTTCTCTGTCTGAAAAGTGAGGGTGATAAATGCTGAGCTGCCTCCAGGGGGCACTGCGAGGGTTAACATTTGGAAAACACTTTGAGACACTTGGCTGAAAAGCAGATGGGGAAAGTGTGATCCAACGATCCCAAACGAACAGGTGAAGTGCATCCATACAGTGGGGTCACACCCAGCCACGATGCAGCAGCTAAATCTCTTCCTGGCCCCCCTTTAGCTGTGGTTCTGGACAATTAAGTGGGAGGCAAAGCAGAGATGCAGGAGTTGACATTTATTGGATCTTTCCCGCTGTCCCGCAACCCACAGGGCAGCAGCATAAGATGCTGGTGCTGCGATACTCACTCTGCCCGCAGTTCTTCAGGATCCTCACCCTCTCTGCTACATCTCCGAGGTACAGGGCATTCTGATAGTGGCCACTCATGTCTTTACGGATCTCAGCTAAACCAGAGGACGAGACAGAAACAGTCACCACTCCTCTGTAGTGCTCAGCCTCCTCTACGAGCTGTCCCTGCTCCCCTCTCTCAGGTGTAACTTGGCTCCATTATTAATTATTATTCTTTATTTGTATTGCAACAACATCTAGGAACCCCCCCCCCCCATGAACCAGGATCCCACTGTGCTAGGCGCTGTACGAACACAACAAAAAGACCGCCACTGCCTCGAGGGGCTAACGTTCTAACCCCCCTCCCGGGACTCACCTATCTTCATCATCTTGCGGAGCTTCTCCAGGTTGCCCGTGATGAGGTACAGGAAGGAGAGCCTGTCGAAGTTCTTGGTGCGCTGGTAGCACATCTCCACGATCTGATGGTTTCCCTGCAGCAAGGCCACCTCCCCCAGCTTCTCCCAACAATTCTTGTCATCCAGAGCCTTGGCTGCCTCCAGAGCGATCTAACAGAACGCGGCAGACATGGGCACAGATGGAAGGAGGGTCCAGCAGATGCTGGCCTGGGACTCTGGAGACCTGGGCTCAGCTCCCTGCTCCACCTAAGATGTTCTGTGTGACCTTGGGCAAGTCTCTCTGTGCCTCAGTTCCCATCTGTACAATAGGAATAACAGCACTGCCCTACCTCACAAAAGGTGTTATGAGGATACATTAAGGACAGACTCTGAGACTCTCAGATACCTGTGACAGCTTTTCCCTACAGCTCTGATCCAGCTGCATTATAAGGAAATAAAGCAGACACATCTCTGTCCTGGCCCACTCCCCACACGTGGACTTTACCATCACTCTCAACCACAGCTCCAAACAAGTTGCAATCTGATCTTGGTTCCTCTTCAGGAACTCCGTATGGTCTGTGCCTCCAATCACATCCTCGTCTAGCTAAGTCCACTGCGGATCCACAGGCCCACCAAACCTTGTGCCCAAGAGTGGGGCCCTCCAGTTATGTCACATTAAATGGATTTCTAACACTCCTCTTTAGTAGAGAGGTGCAGCTTGGGGAAATGACAGGGCCCATCATGCACTGCTCCAAGCAACCTTCTATTCAGATTAAGATGGGCCATCGGCCGCAGGGAGCTTTAGACCCTGGGGGCTGGCATCTAAGTGTTAATGATGAGGGCCAGCAGAGGCCTCAGGGTAGAATTTCAGAGGCTGTGCCTGGACCGCAGGACCTTTACTGCATCACCACAAGTTATCCAGAATGCAGATGAGCCTTTCCCTGAGACCACACCACACAACCTGCCATCTGCACCGGCAGCATTTGAGAGAGAGGTACCCATGCAGATACCCCCCTTCCCTGCCCCAATGCAGGCTGGCCTCTCACCTCGATATTGCCACACTCCAGTGCCAGGCTGAACCGGGTCTTCTCATCCTTTACGAAATGCAGCGCCACCTCGGGGTAGCCCTTCTTCTGCAGGTAGGCGATGATGGACTGGCCCACCAGCTTGGCGTTCCTCACCATGTGCAACACCTAGAAGGGAGGCAGCCAGGCAGAGGAATTGAGAATACCACATGGAAGGCATTATCCTATGGCACCAGGTCGTGGAAAGATGCCATGCCCTGGCCCCTCACCTCATCATACTTCCTATTGATCAGCGCCAGCTTGAACTTGAACTCCGTGGGGTCGATGGTGAGCACCCTGGGTCGGCATTCCCTGTCTAGACAGTACACGTTGTTCCCCTTCACGCGGGTGACATAGATAGGCAGGTCCAGAGTGCGGATGATTCCGTGATCCCTACACCAGGAGACAACATATTTGTACGTTACCCAGCGGGACTCATTCTAACATCATGCGCCTCTCTGACTAGGTCCGTTGGCTTGGGAGAAGCTACAGACTCACATACCTCTGTATATGGCCTTGCCACTAGCGTGGGTTATATAACAGCAAGCCCCAGTCTAGGGAACAGGCCACCACAAGGCCGGTGTCAACAAGAAAGAATCAAAAGGTGCAGCTGAGCACCCACAGGCCTCGCTGCAGGACTGCCTCATTCTACAGATCGAAGAACTGACTTTGAATCCGGTGTTGGGGAGAGGAAATACCGAGCAAATTCCTGTTCTGCTTGAAAAGCTATTTGGGCTCCTGCAAACTAACGAAGTGGTGAGCTAGCCCTTATTTGATAGCTCCGACTGCTAGGGCGTGAGCGGATATGATCGAGGCAACTGACTTTTGCACGGTGGCTTCAATAAACTCCACCTCCATAAAAGCACAAGAGGGGAGACTGAGGAGAGATTTTTAGCAGCGGTTTTGAGAGAGGGAGAGCTGATGCAGCGGGAGGGAGAGGCTGTTCCCAACAGAAAGCTGTTGGTGCCCAAAGTGAGCAGAGCCAGGTTCCAGTAGCTTGTTCTCGATGATGGGGGTTGCAGAGCAGGCTCTTGCATCCACCCTGGGGAGCTGCATGGAAGAACAGAGGGAGGGTCCCCCGGGGGTTGTTCCTGACAGCAGGAGGTGCAGAGGAGAAGGCTCGCATACCCAGAGTGAGCAGAAATTGCCAAGGCTCAGAAACTCAGCAGCTGAGGTGCAGCCCAACCTTGAATCAAGCCCAGCCACATTTGGCGAGGGGGTAGCGCCAAGGACAGGTCCTTCAGAGAGCGGATTCAAGACACTCCCCCTTGACTCCTGAGCCCTGCAGGCAGCAGACTCACCCTGTGGTGACAGCGTATTTGATGTGGTTGCTGGTGGTGTAGATGAAGACACCACTCTCATCCCAGGCACCGCTCTTGACACGGATATTCTCATGGATGTTACACAGGGACTCTAGCTTCCGGTTGCAGATCATGATGGCTGGAGAGGAGGAGGAGGAAGTCCAGAAAACCGTAAGGGTTACAAAATTCCTGCTCATTGTGTCTGCCTCAGAGGGCCTGTCTAGACAGCAAATCACTGCACAGCAAAGCAGGGTGTGAATCTACCGCGCACCAGCTGGCTATGCCATAACCTCCCGCATGGGCACTGCCACAGCACACTAGGCCCCGGAGTGCAGCTTGGTGTACTAAAGAGCACACAGCTGAGACAGGCAGAGCTGCTGAGAACCCTAAATGGGCCTAAGTAGGAAAAAGGTACCTTACCATGCTTAGCCAGCAGAGCCACATGGGACATGTCAGCTGACCAGATGACATACTTCACCTTGGAGATCTTCACAGAAGCCTGGGTTCTGTAGGGGGGAGACGGGATTACCGTAAGGGCCTCTTGCAGGGAGACTGTCACCATATTCCTCACCAACTAAAAGAGCTATGTTATCTCTATTGACTCCCACTCCCAAGAACTCTGGGGCTTGATTGTCAGATACCCTAAGGCCCCTTTACACCATTCTGGCACTGTAAAGTAGCATTAAAGTGAGCCTAAATGAAATTTACACTGCCAGACTAGTGTGAAGGGGCCATAGCGTATCGGAGAATTGGGTCCTCTGGAGTTTATCCTAGCCAGGAGAAGGCCTCTGAAAGCAACACAGGCTGAGATATGTAAAGTGACAACTTACTTTAAGTCCAAAATTCAGGTTTTATTTTCAGAGGCAGATTTTACAGAACAAGGAAAGAGTTTCCCACGCAACTTTTGTTTCAATACAACTTGACGCAAGCCATCTCGCGGTGCTAGAAACCCAGAGGCACCAGTCTTGGGACAGTGTACGAGAACCAGGAAGTGAAACGAACCAAGCTAGTTTTAATGCACAACACTGAGTGAAATGCAAAGTAAATCTATTTGTAAATGCTTCAGTATTATTAATCTGGGATTCTAAAGTCACTGGTAGCATGCAAGGATGTTTAAAAGGCATAGTTTGTATATCAGCAGGGTCCTTTAAAAACTGAACCAGATGCAGCAGCACTGACAAATATACTGTAGTGATCAACCCTGCACTCGATTAGGGATTTGGCCAGATGCAGGGCCTCGTTCTCTATTATCCTCTACCTCGCATGATCAGTGCAAAGCGCTACCACATTCTGAGGTGGCAACATTTCACACTCACGGTGAACTAGTGTAAATGATGTCACAAGGTGCAAGGCAACAGAGAGTCAGGGCCCTGACCTACACCAATGAGTCTTTCCTTTTGCCAGTCTCTATGATTTTGTAGTTGTAGTGATGGACAGGGAGACATGCCCATTTTCTCCTGTGAAAGGTGACAATGCCTGCAGAACAAATTGCACCATTGCTACGTTTATACTTCGCTCCTCATAACAGCTGTTAGCTGTGATTTGGATCAATCTGACACAGCTTGCAGCTGACACTAGGTTTTGGAGCGTATTAATAGCCATGGCCTGTCCCCAAAAGGCACACACTGGCAGGAACAACATGAAATCTCTCCCAGCAGGTGGGACCTTACCGTTTCTGTTGCACATCAAAGAGGGTGATCGAGTCTGCATCCCTCAGTAACAGGTTCCCAGTGCCAGCGTAGAAAATCTCATCACAGTTCGGGACCTGCACTTTCTTGGTAATCTCATTCTTCAGGTTCTTGATTAGGATCTGTCGTGCAGGGAGGGGGAAAAAAATCGAGAGAGAGTTAGATAGGAAGAACCAAAAGATTTCCCTGCCAGAATGAAAATCAAGTCTAAACACCAAATTTCTCTCTTCACTGTATTAAAAGAGAATATTTGGGGAAGAGTTGTCTAGCACTTGCAGAAGAAGTCTGGAAGAGGGCCAGAGGAGATTTCTCTTCCCCTAGTAGAAGCCAGGAGGGTCTGGAGTGGGAGCAGGGGGGAAAAAATGGAGATCCTTCTTCGTTACAACAGCAAAGTGGTTTGTTTGTTGAATGGGGAAAGGAAGTATTCAAATGTATCGACACTTAGTATCTAGAGGCCCAATGAAAAAAGGAGCCCACAAACCATGATCAATGGTCCATATGCTGGTAGGGATCCTACCCAACCTCCACTTTGACAGGGTGGAGAGGAGCTGTTTTTTCTGTTCTCATGGTGCCATACCAGGGGGAGGGAGAAAAAAAATCACACCCTCCATATCTCTTTGGCAAGTGAAGTTCAACCTTCTGGTAAGATTTCCAAGCACTGTCCGTGAGAGCGTGTATGGGTAGAGAAGATACAGTGGAGAAAAAGTAGAGAGCTCAGTGTAGGGAAAGAAACAGAAATAAAGGGTTGGAGGAAGAGAGGAAGCAGTAGACAGTGAAGAGGCCAATCCAAGGAAAGAAATCAGAGAATGAAGCCAGGAAGGAAGGAAGAACAAAACTAAGAGATGTAGCAAACTTTCAATGTCTACTCACCAAAAGTAGCTTGATGATACAACTAAACACAACAGAAACTAAATAGTATACAACTACTTTATTTAAATTGCAAGAGGTGTGCATGACAGCTTAAGTATTTTTCACCGTGGCTAGCTGGTGTTGGTGAACATTAAAAAAAGAAAGGACAAAAACTATTTTCATTAATTTAAATTTCATTTCTATATTAAGCTTCCTTTTTTACCTAACTTCAGAGCCAGATCTTCCTGACAGCGCCCCACCAATACACTTGAACCGACAACAATTTGATTAGCCGTTTCTCTCTCTCCCACTCCATGCGCACACACTTTCAAATGACAAAACACAGTTGAACAGACCCTGATGAGCGTGGCCCTTACCGAATGCATGCGATCCAGGACTGCAAAGCGGTTGCGAGCTACCCACACAGCTGTCAGCCCAGAGGAACGCTTCCCTTCCGGGGCTGGGAAGAGCAAAACACAGGCAGCGAATAAAACCTCTGGCAGGCTCGTATGGCAACACATTAGTCAGTCTTGTTTGATTCCATCTTGGCTGAGTTGGATCAGCTGCTTCCTACTAACTCAAATTTAACCTGAGGCTATTCACAAGATTCATTTCCTCCCCCACCACCCTTTCTGATCTCAGCATGGCCAGCGCCAGCCCTTTTCTCTAGCCAAGGGCCAAGATAAGTGGGTGCCTTCACAGCCAACACCACTGCCTGGCGGAGAAGCAGGCCATCCTGGGTGACAGCGCATTCGATCAAACTAACGAGCAGAGCCTCACTGGCCAAACAAACTGAGAGCAGCGAGGGTCCCGGCTTCAATGTAAGCCCCCCTGCCGGGGCTACCCGGCATAACAAGCTGGAGGAGAATGAATGCACTTTCCCTAGCGTGCAGCTGCTCCCTCGGTTTTAAAATGCTAATATGAACACAGTGCTGCGCGTATCACACGGGAATGGAGAGAACTGTACCACAGGACCCGTTGCAGATGTAGCGAAGGCTTCCGCAGCAGTAATACAGGTGGTGTGTGCTAAGGGGTGGGGGAATAGATAAGCCCGGGAGAGACCTGCTGCAGTTACAGTAAAACAAAGTGATTGTCCTACTCTTGGGCTCCCAGACTCTTTCCTCGTCACCACCCCGCTACTCATGACAGTTGTGCGTTAAGGGAGATGCGCTAAGGATATCGGCGATCCAGACAGTCACAAGAGTCAATGAGACCTTACCGATCACGCTTGGGACAGATCAGTGCCCCAATGAGGGGAAAAGGGGATCAAGTCTCATACTCCACACTGTCCGTTCTTGTAGTTAAAAACACAAGGCTGGAGACCTGGATACTATGTCCAGCTCAGACAGGGTCTTTTCTGTGTGAACGATGGTCACATGGCTTTCCCTGAGTTTACACATCTTTAAAGCCAGATTATTACTGGCCTCTCTGATTGATTCACGTCCGAGGAACTTCCCTCATTAATGTTCATCATATAGAGATGCTCAGATAGAAGGTGCTTGAAACATTCCTGTTACCCTACACCGTTTCTTTACGATAGAAGGTTGTGTAATGATCTCCTCTGTGGCTGTTCATTTTCTTCCTTGGCCCAAAAGTCCAGATTTATTGACTTGGCTTTCCTCTGGATTTTGGGTGCCCAACTGGAGACACCTTTAAAAGGGCTTCGTTTTCAGAAAGCACTGAGTATTTGCCCTCTGAAAAATTAAGCTCTTTAAAGGGGTTTCAACATCACATGGCCAAACCCACTAGTCAATTTTGAAACTTTCAACCGAAATATGTGAAGTACAATCTGTACTGTTCAATATAGTTAACATATATTAAGGGACTAAAAAAGGCCCCTCTTTGCTTCCCATCTCTGAGATATACCAGCTGACTTTCGTGCCAGAGACAGTTCTCTCCATTAGACCTGCATAAACCAGTAAAGTTACTAATGAGCTGGATTCTAGTCTGCCTCATACATCACCCCCAACATTGCCAGCTAAGTACTCATCCTAGAATCTTTACTGCCATGACGACAGAGGCAGGAAGAATCCAGCTGGAGTTTCAGATCCCAAGTGGAAGAAAAAAAATGAATTATGTTTTGACTTGTAAATTGAGCAAATCTGATCTGGAATTTGCAGAGAGAGAATATGAATACTGGGCCCCAGCAGTGTCACTTTTACAGCCGCTTTTCAGACTATAAACCCACTTTGAATACAACGTATCTGGGTGAAATCCATCTCCACTGACAAGGCAGGGAAGCTGCCTGCTGTGTCGAAAGAGAAAATGGAAATGTCCTAATAATTGAATTATAAAATATATATTTGCAGCTGTAAAGTTTGGGATGAACATGAATTTTTCAAGTCAATGTACCACGTGATATAGTAAGCAGGAAGGCCTGCCAAATGACGCACACTACACGAGCTACAGGAAACGTAGGGAGAGAGTGCAACAAAGACTTGGAGAACAGAAGCTTTTTTACAATGGGATAGAGAAGGTGGGGGCAGGACTGAAGAAAGGGAGACTAACAAAGAAAAATGCAACACATTAAATGCCTACCATCAGGGTTCTGGGAGTCTGCGTCCTTTGGGATGGTGTACAGGTCATAGGTGCTGTTCTCCAGGTTACTGGCTCTCTATAGAGGGAAAAAGAAATATACACACACACATGGCGCGCATGCACCTTCTACTCATTCCTCCCTCTACAGAGAGAATTTAGTTGCAAAGAATAGTGGGAAGAAGCCATCTCCCTTGAATGTTGTCCAGGATACCAAGGTGATGGGCACCCTTTTGTGTTTATGGGAGACGGTGAGGAGATCCTTAGCTGGAAAACTCCACACAAACCAGTCTCCAGTCTCCGGCCCCGGTTCCCAGTGATGGGACTGTTCTGTAAGATGGAGGCTAACTAGTGTTAGTTCTAACAAACCCTGAAGACATCATTCACACCCCCGCCAGTCCAGCTTCCCTTTCGGGGCTGGCTTACCGTGCAGAGCAGGACAGCATTCTCAGCTGGGTTGTACGACATGTTGAACACTGGGAACTTGGAACCACTGAAGAAGAGACACAAAGATAAGAGAAAGCGAACAATGGTTCACGCCCCTGTGGGATGGTGCTTGGTTTGTTGCTGATGTCCCAGACTGCATCTTCCTGGGATAGCACAGATGCCTGAAGGGCCCAAGACAAGTCAATTCCTGCCCATTTCCCAGCCCCCCAACACTCATGGCACAGTTCTCAGTCATTGGCCTCTGCCGACAACAGAGACAATTAGCATTAATGGTGACAGTGATTTACGTGAAGGACACCTCACCCCACAAGGAACTGGACTGAGATCCATCACTCTCGTCACAGAGGTCACCGAATGGCCATTACCAATTTTGGAACAGCCTAGAAGTTCGAGGCTCTATAGCCTGTTATCTACTCCCCAAGCCCAGTATCAAAGGTTACGTTTGCATTTGACTGAACAATCAATTTGAAATCAACCTGAGGGGAAGGAGGAAGACAGCGCAGCTTGCGTATCTGCAATGGATTAACTGGGAGCTCAGGGCAGCGGTGTTTATCTGAGCGCCAGAACTGCCCCGGCACCCGGGCCCCCTCACCTTCTCAGCTGCATGACAGCAACGTCTTTGGAGCTGTTGAAGTCGAGTTGGCGCAGGAAACGGTCCTTCACGTAATACAGCATGTTCCCATGCACTGCATAGGCAGGCCGCTCACGCTCCAGCTTGAACACTATCATGCCGCCATCGTGGCCTGGGAAAGGAAAGACAGGAATCACCGCTGGCCATCACAATTCAAGCCAGATGGGGCAGGGGCTAGCTGTCCCTATTTGAAGAGATGGTTGGCCCCATCTTCCTTCCTTTACATTAACCAGTCAAGCCAGACCCCTGGCCTCCTCCCTGGGGACTATTCAGCACAGGGCACGCCTCCATAATAGGATCCCAGACACACGGGTTTAGGTGACTCCATCTCCTGTGGCTATAAGGGTCGGGGCATGGTAAGACTGGTGGATTTTATTTGTATTACAGTAGTCCCTAGAGGGCTCAGTAAGGGATCAGGGCCCCATTGTTCTAAGGGCTAATCACATTCACAGAGTAAGAGACAAGCTCCACCCCAAGGAGCTTATAACCTTGGTTTCTGCCTAGAATCATATCCCCAGTTACATCCATTCAGAATGTCACTGCAAAGATCATTTCTCCATCCCCTTGCTTTGACCACGTCACCCCTCTCTCCACAGCCCTGTGCTGGCTCCCCCTTCTCTACTGGGAACATAAGCTACATGACTTTGCTTTTGAGGCTTATGGCTTATCCCCTTCATGGCTTATCCCCAATCCGACTATCATCTCTCATATGCTATTGAAATGTTGACTCCTGCCTCCGATCAGCTCATGCTGCCCACCTCCATCACCCACTTGTCAAGTTTTCAAACAAGAACCTTTGTGCTCTCTTGCGTGTCTGCCCTTGTCCTTGAGAGGAGCTTGCTGTAAACACATGCAAAACTCCCTCATGACACACCTTCACATCCCTCCTTAAAACTCTCCTTTACCTGACACCTATAAAAAACGTTGGTTAGTCCGTTGGTTTTTGAGACCACTGCCTGTCAAGCCAACCAATATTATTTCAATGTACTCCACCATCTGTCTGTACCCACTTGTCGTCTCCTGTCTTACACTGTAAGCTCTCTGGGGCAGGGACTATCTTTGCTCTGTGCACACCACCTAGCACCCTGGGGTCTTGCTCCATGACTGGGACACCTAGACACTATGGCCGTGGTTCTGAACCTATTTACCATTGTGGGCCGCATAGGCAGCTCTCTCTGTGTTGTGTGAGCTGGATCCACACACTATTTATACTATCTATATGGCCCTGAGAATGTCACATGGGCTGCAGCTGTGTGCTGATTGGGCCACAGGTTGAGAACGACTGCACTATGGGAATATCAATCAGAAGCACTTTAGCCCCTCTTGTACTTTTTCTCTAGGGTAAACCAGACCATATAAAAGAGCATCTAACCCGCGAACAGGGCTCTGATTTGGGCCAACGGACCCCATAACCCCTTCTCCTCATCACAACCTGCCAGAACCTGGAAGGATTACTTTTACCTGCAGCAAAGAGATTGAGGTTGGGGTGAGCAGCCAACACCCAAAAGCGATCGTGATCTCGGCGGAAGGTCTGGACGCCCGTGCTGGGTGGGGGAACAAGAAGCAAAATGAAGCAGAAGCCTTGCAGTAAATACCAGTTTGCAAAAGAAGACTTGGAGCCTAAAGGTCCAGAATATACGTGGCACTCCCTGGGGGAGCGTGACCCTAGGCAGCCCTGTATTCACACCCTACACACTACAGCAGTAATATCTGTACAAACTATGCCTGGTGAGGTAGTATCTGAAACCTAATAACATGCTGGTCATTAGTATCATTGCAAAATGCATGTGTTAACAGTACATGTGAAGTTATGAATTCCCTCTGGATGATATTACTAGAACATGTTTAAGACCAAGAGGCTAGCCTAGGGAAAAGTGGTAAACCAGTCTGTCCTGGACAAAGGAATATGGGTTTACCTCACTTTACATATTAGCATTAAACAAAGCCATGGAGCTAAACCAGCCGTGCTTATCCTGATCCTGAACTTGAGAGACAAAGAATTAACATTGCTCCTGAATCCCAGAGAGACACAGGGGACAATGCCCAGGATGCCTTCCTGACTTGCAAGACAAAGACATCCCTTGGGGGTAAAGTAACAGAAAAAAAACTCCATCTTTAGCCTCCACCCTAAGAGACAAACAAACCAAGCGATTGGATCTCCGTGATAGGTCCTGGTCAGGTCGGCCAGTAAAAAGCTGAAAAGACAACTGGAGGTGAGAGAAACCATCTTGTACAAAGGCTGTATCTTGCTATGCTAAAGTTTTAGTCTTTTCGATGAATGTTTTCACTTTTACTTGCTTGTAAGTATCTCTGCCTTTATCCCTTTCACTTGGCATCACTTAATCAGTGTTCTTCTGTTAATGAACTTGTTTTATTTTCACTATAAGCCAACTCAGTGCAGTGTTTGAAGGGAAAGGTGTATTTCATCCAGTTCAAGTAATAAGCTGTAACGTACTCACTCTTTAACAGAGCAGCAAACTTAAAATCTTCTGTGATTATTAGTGATAGGCGCCGTGAATTGCAGAGAAACATCTCTGAAGAGCTCGGAGGCTGGAATTCACTGATTGTTACCTGCTAGGCAAGGTTTGGGCAGGGAGAGCCTTGAGTTTGCTGGTGAGGAAGACAGACTCGTGTGGCAGGGACCTGACACAGTCTAATCTCTAGCAAAGCTCCCTGTCTGCCTCAGCAAGAGGGAACAATGGCGCTCAGCTCTGGGTGTCCCCAGCAGTGTTACAGGGAGGGAGTAGTGTCCAGTAGTTAGAACAGGGGACTGAGTGTTGGGACTTCTGAGTTCTCCGCCTTGCTCAGGAAGGAAGGATGTTCTAGGAATTATTCTGGGGAGTGGGGAATCAGGACTCACAGGTACCATTCTCACCTCTACCACTGACTCACAGACACAGCAGACATGGGGCCTGGTTCTCATTTACACTAAAGCCTCTTTAGACTGTCAGAGCAGAGTCAAAGTTTCAGGGTAAACGAGCAGAGTCAAGGACTGACTTTTGTCCAAGTGATCATCAAGATTCACTGACCACAGATGTAGCACCCCAATAAGTCCACTCCAGTTTTAGAGGTACTTCTGCTTCCAACAGCATTCCCTATTTTAAACACAGGGAATATTGCTTCATTGGTAACAGCTCTAAAACCAGAATTAACTTTTTAAGTGTGCCCATTGTACATATAAACCACTGCTTTGGCCTACTCAGTAGCTCTCTCAAGAGAGTGATACTCATCCAAATATAAAACCAATAAATATATTGCATACATTCAAATCATTTCCATCAGAGAGGTCACTAAACAAGCTGGCTCCTCTCATGACTGTTTCCAATCATTTACAAACCTAGTTTTCCTCCTTATACTTAATAGCTGTCTCACAGGGAAAAGGTGGGTTCATGCATGTTTGAGACGATCTTTGCAAACACAGCAACCGATGTTTAAAGACTGCATTTGGTTTTGGGGGTTTTTTGGGGTTTTCCTATAAAATGAGGACATTTAACAGAAATAACAGGCCCGTGAGAAGCCTAGCCAGTGGCAGAGCACTCACCGTTTAGACATATCCCAGACACGGATGCTCTTATCTTCTGAATTGCTGAGGATCAGCTCCTGCCGTGGGTGAAAGACAGCACAGGAGACATTGTTGTAGTGTCCACGGCAGGTGTCAACCTCCCAGGCCTTTGATTCTAACCAGGAGTGGAAGAAAATGAGACAGGGTCACGTTTAAAAGCTCTTGCTGTTCCTGAGCTATGAGTAGTGATATGAAATGTTCCATATCCCTCTCTGACTTATGCCTTTTCTCCAGCCCAATCTCTCTACTGTAGCTTCTGACCTGTACTGCAACTGAAGAAGCACAACTAACTGATACATAAACTAAAACACCCCAAAGTTGCTAAACTTTAGTTACATCTGAATCTCTCAGATAAGGAAGATCAGCTGAGGCGACTCTGATGACAGTCCCCAAATTTGAGCATGCAGGCGCTTCGTTCTTGAAGAAGGACCTTTGGCAACGGAATGAAATTGCTTCGTTGGTCGCTCAGCCTGAGTTTGACAGACCTCAGGGCACAAAGCTGGGCTCATCTCTTTACTCTAGCCTTTGCTTGAGGGTAGATGAGCTACAAGGGAAGCCTTATAAGGGTTGGCTGGAGAGTTGGGCTTTCCCCAGGTTGTTCCTCCAGTCCAATCTTTGGGCCTGGGGGCAGAGGATTTATACTTCAATGTTGCCTGTTTCAAGCACTTTCCAAGTGTACACATTCACACACAGGTTCACGTCACAGGCATGTTTATAAATAAACTCGGCTCCCACCCCACTCTCCCCAGCCTGTTCCCTCTCTTCTCTCCCAAAGAGGTTCCTTTGGGGGCTGCTTCTTACCATTCATCCTCCAGATCTTCACCTGCCGATCATCAGCACCAGACACAATGAGAGGCATTGTGGGGTGGAAAGCAGCCCAGTTCACCCCACGATCATGTCCCTGTGGGATGGGAGAAAGGGGTCTCACACCAAGCCTGGGGCTCCATGGGGTCAGCACACAGAGATGGAGCAGCCAGAAAAATTGCTCCAGCAAATAGGATACAACCTGTAGACTTCAGAATGACTCGTGAGGGTCTGCAGCTAGCTCCTGTTTTCATTCTGGTGGACTGAACTTCATGGATGTGCCACGATGCTCATACTAGATGCTCAGAGACCAAGGCTGCCCCTGTATTAGTAAACTCTGCAGATAGACTTCCCCACTCATGCCGGTAATGGTGGAAGCGGAAGATAGGACTCAGGTGGCTTTACAAGTGTGTTACCTACCCTTGAAGGGTAGTGAGATGACAAAGAGGAAGTGACGCACAAGCTCCAAGCACACCACCACTCCTCTTATCGCTTCCCCCAGTGGGGCTGCAACTGTGATCAATTACGGCAACATCTGCTAGGACAAATGTGGCCCAGCAGCAACAATGGAATCTCATTATCCCATCTTCACACAACTTGACTGGCTTTCCATTCTGTTCCGAATTGCTCTCCTTGGTAAAAACCCACAATGGATCTGATAACATTGCCATTTGTACCGCAGAAGAGTCTGGGTCCCCAGTCACGGATCACCACTGACTCTACCTTTTAGGTTTTAAGCTCTTTAGAATAAGGCATTCCTTATCCCCAAAGGAACACATGAATTCATAGAGCTGTATCAAGTCTCTTAGCTTCCTTCTCCCTTTGTTTCTCAAACCTGTTTTAGGATCATTTGTACAACAGGGCCTATGTTAAATAGAGCTGAATGAGCTATGCTACACCCACACACACACACAGTACCTCAAGAACATGTTTCACCACCGCATCTGTCGTCCCGAACAAATCCACTCCAGTAATTCCCCTGACATCCGACTCCACAGCTCCAGGAGACAGGTTCTTCTTCCTTAGGCCTTCAAGAGGGAAGGAGAAGCAGGAGTGGAGGAAGCAAACACAAGGTTACCAGACAGTGTACTAACTCACAGACACGTAAGTCAGCGCCCTCCTGTGCTGTTCACAGCTGGAGAGAAGAAGGAATTTTGAAAAAGAGGAGAAGCGTGAGAAATATCAAGGATTCCCTTCCTCTTTCCCCAAAAACACAAGCTCAGACAAGGTGCACAAAGATCAAACTTGGCAATAAAACGCTCCCAAGAAGCAGCCATTTCTCAGCTCCCTGGGATGGATAAGCAAAGCTGCTGCATTGGAGGGACACTGTCACGCGGAGTCCTTTCTCTCTCTCTCTCAATATTTAATTCCCAGTTTGAGCTTGCACCTTTAGGGGGCTTTCATCTATGCCAGTTTGATAGGTGCTCTCGCTGTCAGCTTTTGCTTGTTGACTTGGGCCATTTGTGTGGACATCTGAGTCAGTTGCAACTGATATACGGCCTCTTGAGTAGTCTTTAAGGTGACCAGGGATCTGCAAATTTTCCAAGGCACCAGGAATTGGGGAGAAATACAGCTCAACTGGAGGACACAGGTAAAGAGGAATCGCTTGATTTTTTTAGGAAGTGGTGACAACCCACAACTCTAACAAGTCTTCAGTGGTATCTCCAAATGTCAGGCCAGAATTCTTTGGAAACTTCTCCGATTGTTGCTACTGAACACACTCCAGTAAATTCAGTCCCAACATTCGATCAACCCCACCTTAAAATGGTTACAATGTGATGAGGGAATAGCCCCTAGATTCTAGATAGCTTTAAATTAGTCCACCACGACATGCTAAACCCAGGCTGACAGAACTTTCAACTTGTTGGGGGTTGCAGGTAGGATACTGTCTGGGAAGGGGCTATGCTGTGGAATTTGTTTCTGCCAGAGACCAGGCTGAAACACTTTAAGGGTATGACTCAAAGTGGAACTCTTCTGGTAAGTTTTCGTTGAAGAACCAAACAGACATGGCCCCAGCAGTGCACTCTGTTTCCTAGAGTGGAATTTAGACTGATTCCTGCGGGTTGGGAATGGGGTGTATAACTTTCTTCCAGTTCCTTAAGGGAACCAGTGTATTTCTAAATCTCTGCAGTGACAATTATAGGGACTGGCACCTTAGAAACAACCACCAGTATATATAAAACTCACAGTACTTTGTGTTGTGCAGTGGTATAACCTTTCCTTCCAGGGGCACAGTGACCATCACAGGGAACATTAGCACTTTCCATTTATACTGTACGCCAAACAAAACGGAACAACATTAACTGCTCCCTCACTAGAAACTGAAATACCTGCACCAGGGAGAAATTGGATTGTGCATTGCCAAATGAAAGCCTAAGCTTAGGAGAAAAAAGGCTTGAGACTTTTAAACAAAGGAGTTACAAACAAAACTTTATACCAGACTTTTAAACAAAAAATACTTGAAGGTGGGACCCAGACTTGAAACTGACTAGGAACAAAGTGAAACTGACTGAGTTGGCAGGGTCATTGGCCAAGGTGGGTGAAGAGCAAGAGAGGATCAGACAACATTGGGTTTGACAAGGTTTTTTTTTTTTAATTCTCACTTTTGATCTTCTCAGGTGTTAGTAACACAGGGGAGATTTAAGACAAGGGGATCTTAACAGTGCCCCTTTGACAAGATCTGTAAGATTTGTCTAACGAGAGTGGCCTGTTAAACAGTGAATCACGAGTAGGTGTGAACATTACACATATTGAATCTCAGATGCACACACAGAGGGTCCAAATGACAATGGGGAGCCAGACCCAGAGAAGGGGGGTGATAGACGCATAATTCAGAGAAACTGTGGAAAGTGGAAACAGAAGAAATTTCAAAGAACAGATACTTGAACCTTCGACAGGCCAGTGGAATGGACTGAAACGACAGGTGAAAAATTTCTGGGTTGACTGCACAAATCCAGAGGGAAGGCAGGACACTTGCAGAATGTACCAGCTTCCTATGCAGCTCTGGGGAGGGGGCGAAGGAGAGAAGAGGGGCTGGGAGCAGCGTGATAGATATTAGACATTCTGAGGATAGCTGTTACGAAAGAGCGTGGGAAAGGAGCCTGCACTCAGCATGCCCAAGAGCATTCAAATAAAAGAGCAGATGTTAAGAGGGGTCACTGACAGTTCAGGAAAGAGATCTAGTGAAAAGGACCGGATCCTGACTACAACCTGACAGCTTGTGGGAGAAGGGGGAAGGAAAAGGAAGTTCCTGCAGCATCAGGAGGTTTCTAGGATCACTTTTCCAGAATGCAATGGCCAGAGCCACAGAGAGGCATTGTAGCCAACTGGAAGCTCAGACAATGGACCGTGTTAGCTGCAAGGGCCTGGGGCATCTAGGCTGCGATCTCCTCCACTCTCCCAATCAAGGCTGCACATCAAGGGGCTGCCACCTACCCAAGGGAGAAACCAAGGAAAGGTTCTTGGGTTTTGACCAACCTCTTCATTCTGGTCTCATGAGCCTTCCTCCCCTTATAATCCATCAGCACTCACAGCATTAGCTCTGTGGTTGAGATAGTGCAGTACTGGAGGTGATGGGACAGTGTCTGTCAGCTGTCACTACACACTCACTAGGGGGCCTTGCAGTAAGGTAGTCTGCCCCACAGTGCCCCCTTCTGGGACTCTTAGCGTCACCTCTGATGTTCCCAGCCCCCAACAACCTGTGTTCCAGATCTCCTCAATAGCAGGATGCTGGATTACCAGCCAAACCCCTCAGGCTGACTCTCCCTGTTTGGAAACTACTCACCCAGCTCTACTGAACAAAGCCCTGAAAGCACAAGAAGATTCCAGGAAAGCAACAAACATTAGCTCTTGAGATGGGAAAGAGGTTAAGGGAAGCTGTTTTATTTCACAGGACAAAAAAAAAAAAAAAAAGCATCTTCCCATGCATGTTAATGAGAAGAATCTTCCATCAGGGTTAATGGTAACAGGGTGGCAGAACAGACAGGAGGTTATTTTGTAATAACGTTAGTGTCACAAGCAAGAGACTTCACTCCACAGTACATGGCAATGGCATTATGTCATGTCACAGCTTTTCATGCATTTTGATACAGCAACTAGAAGCCAGCTCACGCTGGCTACACTGACACTCGCTCTCAGGAGACCAGCAGAACAAGGACCCCTCAATTTTTAACTTGTGAATCTGTGTCGGAGAAAGATGCTAAATTGACAGCCATGGAGACAGAAGGCCTCTATCTATAGAATAAATACATCATGGGTAACAAGAAGCAATGCATCCCCCACACTGCCCTGGAGTGAGAGAGTTCAGTCTCCTTGGCCCACACGTTCCTTGGCCTCTTTGCTGAGACTGCTAAGAAGGGTGAAAACTGTGTGATGATTACGTCTCTGGACAATTTGCCACTAGGAGAGGAAACAAGACCCACCAATTCATTTCACTTAAATCAAACTACTAACATCCCTAATCCCTAGAGATGCTGAGAATCCATAACTCCCACCAAAGTCAACTGGGGCTGCAGGTACTCAGCACCACTCAGGATTGGTTTTTAGGTCACTTTCAATCCAGGCTGGACCCTTAATTTGCAAGGTGAACATGCATCTCCACAACTGACAGCAGCCTGAATGCAACGAAGGCTGTTCCCAACAGACCTTTTGTGCTAGAGCCAAGCTACCAAGGCCAGAACTCAGATTTGGGGTGACCTTGCAAAAATCCCACCCACCCTCAGTTTGTTCTCCCACTAGCATTTTAGTCAGGTGATGATTAAATGTAGTGGCAACTAAATCAATAATTCAGCATCTATAGCAGAGTCTCTAAAACCCCCTCATCACAGATCAGCTGGAAAAAACTGTACCCTCTCCAAATCCATTTGGCTATAGGAACTCTGCTGAGAGCGTGTGTGGGTTGAATGCAGCAGTGAGGTTACAGGGAGAATGGATATTAAGCTCCCCATGCTGGCAATAGAGAGGAGGGACAGGTTTTAAATATTCAGAGAGCCTGTCCCCAGCTCCTATTGTTGACACAGCTGGTCAAGTCTGAGCGTGTACTACAAACAGAGCAACTCACCCAGCCAAAACTGCAATGGTGGAAGTGGCAGGTGGGGTAAAGGGCCACAACTCAAGTTCTAGAACACCTTACAATGCAGTAACACTGCTGGTGCTGTTCCTGGGCCAGACCCTCCCTTCCCTCCTTTCGTCACTTAACTGTATCTCTAGCATTCGCTTCAACTTCTGTATGTAGCGTAGCCTTCCCTTACGGGGCCTTAAAGTGTTTTACCAACAGCCCTTAATTAACCCTCCCAATACACCCTGCAGAACAGGTATAACTGTATGTGCAGACCACGGTGAGTCAGCAGTGGAGCCAGGGATAGTAACCAGGAGTCTTGACTTCCAGTTCCCTACTCTTGCCTCTAGGCCACACTCCATCTTTGTGAAAGGGATATCGATGGAGTAGCAGCCACTGTACTTAATGATCTCTTCTTCCATTTGCTGTTTAACAACAGCTGGGGCAGCAAAAAAATCAGCTCTGCTCCTTAGTCAACACAGAAGCCATTTCAGGGCTGTCCGAGAGAGAACAATTCATCTCCGGGACATTGCTGACTCTGGGAACAATGTTTCCCAAGAGATGAAGGTGTCCCATAGAACCCAAAACTGAGCCTGCCCCTTCTCTTTCCTGATGACAAAGGCAAAGCCGACCTAGTGACAGTGGTGTGTTCCTTCCTCAGTAGCAGTACTCCTCTCCCGCACAGCCTAGAGAATCCGAACAGGACGTCCAAGGGAGACTGTGGGGTGTAAATCACCATCAGTGGACACAGCTGTTATGCTCGGATGGCTTTTCTTTGTGGGTGGCTCAGACCCAACAGCTGCCTTTTTTCCTCCCCCGAGCTGAACTGGCTAGTTCTTTCCCCACTTGGCTTTCAACGATTGCAGTTTTGAAATGGGCCTTGTTGCTGGATACCCCCTCGACTTGGGCAGCTCACCAGAAATATCCCAAACGCGCACAGTCTGATCCAAGCTGGCAGACACCACCAGGTCCTCAGAGGGATGGAACTGGGAGCACATCACATAGTGGTTGTGTCCTGTCAGCACGCTGCAAGAAAGAGGACAGAAGACACCATTTCAATCAAGGAGGCAGCAATGCACAATCTGATCTGTACCAACATTTCAAAGCTGAATCTCGTAGGGAAGTTGGGGAGGTTGGTAAGGAGCAAAGCCATGAGAGGAGAATATTGGGGAGTATGGAGAAGGAAGGCAACTCAGCAGGGCAGAGAGGGAGGAATAAATAGGAAACATCACTTTGTAGGGGAGCATACAAGGGATAATATATATTGATATCTATAGCTATCCACATGAATAACTATCAACACCGATACACAGTTACTAAAAAACCAGGGAAATTCCCACACTAAATCTTTTGAAGATAGTTTAGTTTGCCAGATTGCACAACCCACCAAACTGAACCAACAAAAGGAAGAAAACGAGCAGAGAACCCATTTCAAAGACCCTCCAAAACCCTCCTAAAATTCTTCTTGTCAAACTCATCCCTTCCACTGCACACAGCCCACATACCTCTGACACAAAACCAGGTACAATGCAATTTATGAAAGCCACACCAACCCTACATTAATTCTTGGAACACATAAGCAGTAAGCACAACCAAAGTTCAAAGTCCTCCTTCAATATGGAGGAGGAGTCTGTTAAGAGAAACTCTTGAGTGGAGTTTTCATGGGATACTGAAGGACTTAACTGTTTATCTCAGATTTTGCATGCATGGCTCCACACTCTAGCACATTTAACCCTAAAATAACTTTTGTTTACTTGGGAATGCTACTTAAAAATAGCCCAGCTCCTGAAATGAAGCCGATAAAGAGGGAACAGAGAAACTTAAGCTTTTTAAAAACAGCACTTTAACCACCATTTGCTGGAGATTACCTAGAGCTCTCTCTAAGGAAGGAATGGAGAAAAACTCTATTGCTAGGGTTATTTCATAATTGGAAACTACAGAGGAGGACATAACCCTGCACTGGCAAGAAGAATGAACTAGATGGGACTTCAGAAGTTATTTCTACCTCATTTCTAGAGCCGGTTTAATAAAAAAGAATAATTTTTTTTCTAAAATTGTTGGAAAAAGAATTTTTAAATTTTTCTTTGACATTTTAACGTTTTATTGAAAGACACAGAGTTCAGAATATTTTAACCCTCTGTTCATGTCTAAGGTTCAAGAAAACTCATGTTTCCCTAGTTATTATTTCTATAGCACCAGTAGTTTTACCAAACACAGGTTCTGGACTGCCAGTTCCAAACCCGGATTGTCTGATCATCAGAAGCACTCAGGATCCAGGGGTATTCCTAAAAAAACATTTAATAATTAATATCTGAAACAACAGTCTCAACCCTCATGTTTCCCTCCAAATGGTTTGCACACAGCCAGAGATAACCATAGGATTTCTAGTTCATTGGGTCAGATATCCCAGGCAAGAATTACAGCTCTACTGTCGAATCATTTCCTACATAAGAAGAAAGAGGGTACAGAAAGCGACGGTATATTTGGTCCTATGTAGCGCACTCGATACAGCACTGATTATTTCTGCAAGTGTCTTGCAGGGCTCTGCCACACCTTGCTTTGCACACATAGAGAGCTTCAGCATAGATGGGCAACAGAGGGGATTACCAAGGAAAAGATCATAACCCATCACTCACAGAGAAGAAAGTTGATGGACTAAACCGCCTTCAAAGGCTGTTTTCCTGAGGGTGTCAAGATGTGTACTAGCAACTTCCTCACCAGAGGACTGATGTGTGCTTGTGCATGTTGCTGCTGCTCTTCCACTGACAAACTTATTCTAATTGTTCTGGGTAAGTATCACTTATACTATTTCAGACAGCAAGAGCGAGAAGTTAGCCAGCACAAAGAACGAGACGCATAGCCCCATCTGTGCTCCAAATGCCAATGGAGGGAGAAAAAAAGCTTCCAATGAGCTCTGCAATTGGAGGTACCTACTGTCTCCATGAATGATTTCATACTATAAGATCTTTGGGGAAGAAGTCAGGCGTTCCTAGGTTTGTATAGCACCCAGTCCATTTTGTGCACTGTATGTCTGCAGGAAAGAGTCCTACTTAGGGAAGCCACAGAGATTCCTATAAAGCAATGCGGTGAGGTGCATATCAGTGAAGTTTCACAGCGGGGAGACTCACATGGTGGAAGAAGGTGGTGCGAATGTAATCCAGGTGCCCGAGCAGCGTGAAGAGACAGCGGCGCAGCTTGTAATTCCAGACCTGAATGAGACAGAAGGCCAGTGAGAGAGAGCTGCCAAACTCTGCCCAGCTCTCTTCTGCCATCTCATTTAGCACATGAGGTTTTTACTCATCCCCAAGCTGGTCTCTCCCATTTATATTACAGTTCTGGGTGAGGCCAGCCATAGATCTCATCAGAAATTGTCAGGCTGCATTTAATTACTCCTACCGCCCTCAGAAAGAGCAAAATCCTGAATTCTACATTTCCCTTGTTCATCTCTATCCACTCACTGTTTCTGCACCCACCACAAAAAACTAAACTAACACACATTCCTTACACATCTGTGTCAAATTCCCCATCTTCCTTTGCCCACCAATGTTTTTTGGGGGGATGCAAGGTGGAAGGAAGAGTTGATCTACCTTTATTTTGTAGTCATCACCTCCAGAGACAAAGAGTGGCTGCTGTTTGTGGAAATCAATACCACGGACTGGTCCTGCAGGGGGAAGAGGCAGGTGAAACACAGGAAGACAGCTAATAGCTGTATATGAAGCCAAACTGACAGCCAGAACAGGCCGTTCCATTCACAGCAGAACAATTCTATCACGTTATACTCCATTTTAATCTGATAAATTGTCTCAACGTGACACTCGGAGGTTAAATACAACTTTCTGAGACAACATTCCCCCCAGGCCAATGCACAAAAAGTTCTCTTCTGTGAGGTTATATAGCTACGGCACCATAACATCTGACACCTCTTTTACAATAATTAAGTTATTATCGTAACAGCTCTGTGAAGTATTTTCCCTATTTTACAGCTGGAAAAGCATGTTCAAGAAGTAAGCGGTTTGCCCATGATCACACATGGAGTCTGTGGCACTGTTAGGACCTGAAGCCAGACCTCTTGCGGCTCAATCCAGTGCTTCAGCCAAAAATCCAGCCTTTCTCCTCTCAAGGACACGCCATTTTCTGCAACGAGCCCTCTGCTTTCGACTCCTTCAGACTCCAAACTTACTCACCATCATGCTCATCAAATTTGTCAATAAGGGTGCACATCCGGTAATCCCACAGCTGGATCACTCCATTGTGCAAACTCGTTAGGATCCACGGCCGCTTCGGGTGAAAGCTGAGCCCTAAAGAGAGAGACGCAGAGAAGCACAGTGGTCAAGTTTTCAGTTAAATTCAATCTCTGAAGACACAGAGGAAGTGAAAGAGGTCAGCATTTTCCAAAAAGAAGGGCTTTTTAAGGTGCCAGAAGTTGGATACCCAAAACTACTAGCACCTTAAAGACTAACAGATTTATTTGGGCATGTGCTTTCGCGGGAAAACAAAAAACAAACCCGCTTCTTCAGTTGCAGCTGAAGTCTTTTAAGGCGCCACCGGACTCCTCGTTGTTTTTGTGGACACAGACTAACACGGCTGCCCCTCTGATACTTGGCACCAGGCAAGGCACAAAACTACTGGCCACTTTCAGAAACCTTAGCCCCAGTCCCCCAGGGCAGTGCACGCGGCTTTCCACCCATACGCAATTCACGGCTTTTTTTTTTAAAAAAAAACGGTTTGGTAAGTGTCTAAACCTGTATTAATAAACTGACAGCGGCATGGCATCTTCTGTATTTGACCATCAGCTGCGGGGGGGGGGGGGGTGCAATTAACACTTTTTGACAACAGCTGCAAAGCCAGAGACGACAATAGGAGCGTCTCTAGCAAGCCAGAAGAATAACCCAGGCCAGCATTTAGAGGAGGGCTCTTCCCAACCCAAAACGGGGGGGTAATTATTTACTTGGGGGGGGTCCCAGTGTCTACAGCCCCATAACCCCGGGTTAGACACTGGGGGGGGGAGGTGCCAAGGGGAGACTGGGGCACAGGGCGAGAGGGCAGGTGAAGGGTTGGGGGGGGGGCAGAGCACGGGGCAGGAAAGGAAATGGGGGCCGGGGGGGGGGGCGCAGATGGGGGGAGGGGCTGGAGGGCCTCGGTACCTTTCACCCGGGCCGACTTGGTCTCGAACTTAGTCAGCATCGCGCCCCCCGGCTCCGGCTCCGGCTCCGACCCGCCGCCCGGACTCGCCCCTCAGCCGCGAGCCTCCACGTCGGCCCCGGAACCGCCCCGCAGCCGCGGCCGCTTCCGCTTCCGCCCGGGAACCATAGAGCGGGAGGCCGCCGCGGGCCAGAGAGGCGCTCCCCGCGCACGCGCAGAGGGCCCTGGCCCGGCCCGGTCCACCCCGAGCAGGAAGCGGAAGCCGCGGAGAAGATGGCGGCCGCGGCCGGCTGGAGAATGGGAGCCGCGGAGCGAGGCGGCCGGGGGGCGGAGACCCTGTTCCGTGGGCTCCTCTTCTGCGTGCTGGGCTGCGGTGAGACTCGCTCCCCCTGGGGGGCGGCGGGGCCCCTCCCCCGGGGGCTGGGGGGCGGCGCTGGGGCCCCTTCTCCTGGGGGGGTGGCTGGATGGTGGGGGTCCCTCCTCGGAGCTGGGGGCGGCGGGCCCCCTCCCCCTGGGATGGCAGGCGGGGCGGTGGGGCCCCTTCCCCGGGGGCTGTGGGGCGGCGCTGGGGCCCCTTCTCCGGGGGGGCGGCTGGACAGCGGGGTCCCTCCCTGGAAGCTGGCGGGGCCCCTTCTCATGGGGGGCGGCTGGATGGTGGGGCCCCTGCCCCGGGGGGGTGGCAGGCGGGGCGGTGGGGCCCCTGCCCCGGGGGGTGGCAGGCGGGGCGGTGGGGCCCCTGCCCCGGGGGGTGGCAGGCGGGGCGGTGGGGCCCCTGCCCCGGGGGGTGGCAGGCGGGGCGGTGGGGCCCCTGCCCCGGGGGGTGGCAGGCGGGGCGGTGGGGCCCCTGCCCCGGGGGGTGGCAGGCGGGGCGGTGGGGCCCCTGCCCCGGGGGGTGGCAGGCGGGGCGGTGGGGCCCCTTCTCCTGGGGGGCGGCTGGATGGTGGGGCCCCTGCCCCTGGGGGGTGGCAGGCGGGGCGGTGGGGCCCCTTTCCCGGGGGCGGTGGGGTCCCTCCCCCGGGGGCTGTGGGGGGGCGGCGGGGCCCCTCCCCCATGGGCTAGGTGGGGGGCGGCGGCAGGCGGGCAGAGGAGTGGAGGGTTGATACAGCCCTTGCAGGGGATGGTGGCGTCTCTGTCGAGGCGTGAGACGCTCAAGCCCGGAGTCGGGTCTGTCCAGGGCTGGCCTGATGGGGGGCCGGGGGGGGGGGGTGCAGATAGCGTCTGTAGAAGGACTGCGGCTGAACAAGTTTCTCTCTTGATGGGGGAAGGTAAAGTCAGCAGCAGGCTGGTGATGCTCCTGTCCTGGCGGGCTGGGAATGGGTTGCTGCACAGCTTAGTTGCGCTGGCATTTCTTCCCACTGGCTGAGAGCTCCCCGAGGCCTGGCGCTAAAAGGTGCGGGGTGGGCACCCTGTGTGCGGTGACGGGCATTACTGAGCTGTCTGCCGGCTTGCTGCTACGACGATGCTGAACCCGCACTAGTGTTTTGTGGCTGGCTTTTTGTTTGGGTAAAACAAACAGCGACTGTGGGAGCTTCTATCCCATATCCTCCTTCCTTCCACACGTTGCCTTCTGCCTCGCTGCATTCGCTTAGTGTGCACGTTAAAGTCGATCAATTTTATTTTGAGATGCTAGATTCCAGTGTTGTGGAAATAATCCTAATTTGCATATCGTTTAATTGGGGAGATGTTGGGGGTTTTTTAATAGCATTTCGTATTAAATTTCACTCTGAAATATGTCAGTAAATAGAAAATAACGAAATAGGGTATCTTATGCTTATGTGTGGCATTATTACCAAATCTCTAATGTTTGTGCAATTTGCAAAGACAATACACCATTTATGTATCCGCTAAAAGTCATGCTGATCATCAGTTCTGTCACTTACCCAGAATTAGGAATACCCAGATAAAAGATTGAGTAAATAGCAAAGCCACAGAGATGTGTTGAGATGCTTACTGGATAGAGTACTGGACTGGGATTCTATTCCCGGGTCTGCCCTTGCCTGCAGGTGGCCTGGAGCAGGTCACTTTGCCCCTCTCCCCTTAGTTTCCCCATTAGGAAAATGGGGATAATGATACTGACCTTTGGAAAGTGCTATGTAAGAGCTAAGGATTGTTGTTGCTATAATAAAAATCACAGTCCGTACTTAGCGCTTAGTATCTTCGAAAATATTATGCAAACATTGTTCATCACAGCCCCCCTGTCAGAAAAGTTACTATTACACATGTTTTTCAGACAGGGAGACCGAGGCACACAGAAGTGATGTGGCCTTGCATGAGGTCTCTTATTGAGTGTGTGTCAGAGCTGGGATTAGAACCCACACGTTCCTGATCCTATGTATGGACCACGAAGATCAATCTACCCTCATTTTAACTGTTGGGGCAGAGATGATTGTCAGACCACAGAACTGAGAATTGACTTCTTTATTCTGCTGCATTTCTAAATTGGTTCGTGTTGCATATAGCATCTTTCATTCAAACTTTACAGAGCTCCACCCACAGCTGAAAAGCAGCATCTTCACGTTAGGTATGTGATAGCTTTTTAAACAGCACGTATCAACACTATGCCTCGGTGGGAGTGATAGGAAATGAAGAATACTTCAGTTAAAACTGCAAGGGAATTTACAGGGAAGTGAATTATTCAGTTGGTATTTAGCAGAGAGTCTAGGAATTACTTTAGTCAGGTGCCTTTAATTTTCACCCAGAAGGCAACAAGACCTAGATGAAATTGAATTTGTTCCTGTTAGAGAACCCAGTGTGACCTCTTATTTATCCTGAATTTTGTTTCTTTTTCTTCAGGATTCTGTTGGGGCAATTCTATAGAGAGGAAAATCTATATCCCCTTAAACAAGACTGCCCCGTGTGTTCGTCTTTTGAATGCCACTCATCAAATAGGCTGTCAGTGTAAGTGTTGTGAACGCTTATTTTACTTTAAATTGAAGAGACAATCCCCTCTCTTTCACTAACTGAGAGAATACTCATCATTTTTGTGGCTTCTTCCTGAACTACTTTTAGTTTGTCAATGTCTTTCTGGTAATGTAGTGCCAAAAAATGAAAGCTGTATATTCCAGGTGTGATCGCACTAGAGCAGAGGTGGGCAAACTATGGCACGCAGGCCACATCTGGCCCGTGGGACCGTCCTGCCCAGCCCTTGAGTTCACGGCCAGGTAGGCTAGTCTGCGGCCCCTCCCCTGCTGTCCCCCAACCCCCGCAGCCTCACCTCGCCATGCTGCTAGCGCTCTGGCCCACCGCTCCTGCCAGGCAGCATGGCTGCGGGGCTGCAAGCTCCTGCCACTCTGAGCATCATGGTAAGGGGGCAGGGAGTGGGGGGATTGGATAAGGGGCAGGGCCTCTCGGGGGGCGGTTGGATGGGGTGGAGGTTATGGGGGGGCGATCCGGGGACGGGGTAGGGGGGCGTTGGATAGGTGTGGGAGTACCGGGGGTGGGGGGCTGTCAGGGGGTGTGGATAGGGGACAGGGACTAGGGGGTGTTGGATAGAGAGTGGGGTCCCGGGGGGCGTTTAGGGGCGAGGATACTCCAGGAGGGGGTGGTCAGGGGACAAGGAGCAGGGGGGGTTGGATGGGTTGGAGGTTCTGAGGGGGTGGGAAGTGGGAAGGGGCGGATAGGGGGCGGGGGCCAGGCTGTTTGGGGAGACACAGCCTTCTCTACCCGGCCCTCCATCCAGTTTTGCAGCGGCGATGTGGCCCTTGGGCCAAAAAGTTTGCCTACCCCTGCACTAGAGCCACATGAGATGCGCTATCACTTCACTGCTCCCTGGTATTCCCAACCCCACACACTTCAGAAATCCTGAGGTTGCCTTAAAATCATGAAATTAAGGCTTGCAATAAAATGGTGAGAGTGGGCAACACTGCCCAAAATTGCTTTGATCTTTCTTGGTGCCAAGTCCTATCGCATTCATATGTAATTAGCTTAATATCCTTCCAAAACCAAGGAGCCGTTTGCACTGACCTGTCCCTCTATAATGTAGGCCTCTCATTGTGAAATTTCTTTGACACAAAAACGACATTACAGAAAACAATACAGTTTCCTTGACTTTTGTACAGTTACTGATAAACCACAGCATGTTTAGTTACTTCGGTAAGGCGACATGCCTAACATGCGGCTGGCCAGTCACGTGTCTTTGGTTCCAGGGTGCGTGTAATCAGTTAAGCATCCTCCCTTTCACGTGCTTTCCTCTGTCTAGAGTTTTGTTTTAAAACTCTCCATGGGCTGTGGTTTTAGTTTGTTTTTAATTTTGTTGGTTTGTTGTACTACTGAGGTTTGCGGGTTGTTGGGATGACAGAGAAGGAGCACTGATCTAATAAAATTCCTTCGCTGCTATAGATGCCGTGCAGAAAGGGTTTCCTGTGAGTCAGCATTTTGTTAATTTGTAGTTGGGTCTCATTGTGTGTCCTCAGAGTGAACCGCGTTCCAACATGGACCCTGTCAGCAGCAGTTAAAGGCCAGAACTACTGCACGTGGCCTTCTACTCTAGTGTAGCAGGTGCTCCAACTTTCTCATATAACGATGTGAGCCACCTCTTAATACAGATTGTTTTACGGGCACCTCCCTTCCCAATCCCATAATACTCCTGTGACAACTACAGCAATTGCTGACCAGGAAATGTGATCACCTCTGTGTATCTTTAGCTGTCTCTGATGCAATAAGTGCTTTTGGAAAATGTTAAGCACGCTGTTTTCTTTTGCTTCTCATTTGATTCCTGCCCCGATCTGTCCTGCTCCGCTCTCCCCCTGCATATGGCTTCTCTGCTGCTGGACCCCTCCTGTCTCACTGCACATGCTTCCCTTCTCCCTGTGCTTCTCCAGATGTACTCTCAGCTGATATGTTCCCTTCTTTTCTTCTCTTCTGGACATTCCCCACTAGCTGGTGGCTGGCATCTCCTGTTTCCTCCTCATACTTCCATCTCTGTGCCTCATTTCCCCTGTATACAGTAAGGTTCATACTCAACATCCTCCCTCTTCCCCCAAGAAGCAGGTGATGTTTAATTCATTGATATACCTAAAGTACTTCAAAATCTTTAGATAAAATCTGCTTTAAAAAGGCAAATGATTATTATGATTATCTCTTAAACAACTCTTTCAGCCTGATTCATCTAAAAGACAGCTGTGTTTTTTAGTTGTTGGTCGTCTCTTAGCTGAACTGTACAAGTCAGTCGCTCCTTCCCTCTAATCCCATATGTTGGTCTTTCTTTCACTGGAGTGCCCAGAAAGTGTACAGCTGTGAGGGAAATGGATTTTGGTGAACCATGGAGCATTCTATCTTTCTCTCTGCAGCTTCCATGAATGGAGACACAGGAGTAATCCATGTGGTGGAGAAGGACCAGGACCTGAAATGGGTGCTTACTGATGGACCTCATCCCCCGTACATGGTACTGCTAGAGGGGGCGCTTTTCACCAGGTAAGGAGCTACGGTTAATCGCCTCTTCTTTGCCGAGGCAACGTGAGCCCAAATTGCAAACACAGGGGCCCTAAATTCAGTGGCCACATTTGCCATTTGGGCACTCGGGACAAGCTCCTGTGTGTGTTTGAGCAGCCAAATCTGGAATTCTGAATTCACTTGAGATGGGTGCTTGGGAATTGGTTCTGAAAGGCCTGGTTTTTTGGCAGTGCTGTACCTCTGAAGCACTTTGTAGGCTGCGGAACACCACTGAAAACCAGACCCTTGTGCCTACTTTTAGAAAAGTAAATTGGAAAACTAGACTGAGTGTTCTTCATGTATACTGGTACCTGTACCTGTCAGTGTCTCAACAGACGGCTTAGTAGTTGGAGCACGATTCCTGGGTTCTCTCCTGGCTCTGCTAGTGACTGTGTCTGTTTCCCCATCTATAAAATGCAAATAACTATTTCACAGGGGTGTGGTACAGCTTATGGAATGGTTTTTGGGTTGTAATACTTTTACTGCTGCTTGGCCTAAACCAGTGGTTCTCAAACTGTGAGTTGGGACCCCAAAGTGGGTCGTGACCCCTTTTTAATGGGGTCACCAGGGCTGTCACTAGACTTGCTGGAGTCCGGGGTTGAAGTCAAAACCCAGGCCCCACTGCCCAGGGCCAAAGCTGAAGCCTGAGGGCATCATCCCTGGGTAGCGAAGCTCAGGTTACAGGCCCCCCTCCTGGGGCTGAAGCCCTTGGGGTGGTGGGGCTCAGGTTTCGGTCCCCCCTCCTGGGGTTGTGTAGTAGTTTTTTTTCATCAGAAGGGGGTCTCAGTGCAATAAAGTTTGAGAACCCCTGGCCTAAATCTTTCCCTGTGGTAAGATTGCCAGGGAATCTGGGGGGCTGTTTCATCCATATTCTCTCTTTGTTCCAGGGAGCTGATGCTGCAGCTGAAGGGATCTTCACGAGTTTCTGGTCTGGCTGTGGCCATCTCCAAACCCAGCCCTGCACAAGGATTCTCCCCTGGCTTAAAATGCCCAAATGATGGGTTTGGTAAGGAAACATTAAGCCCTTAGTTTGGCTCAGGAGGGGGTGATCAGAGTAGGAAGTGTTTTGCAAAAGACTGACAACCTGGAGCTTTACGCTTGCTCTGGGATTGTGTGTGAATTATTGCTTTACAATTTAGGCTCATTAACATTCTGTAGGTGTAACCAGTTTGTGCTGGAATCTTGTCAGATTTCACAAGGGTTGGGTTGGGGTCAGTATGCAAATGGGAGACCTTCAAAGGAACACCTGAGGTGCTCTAAAAAGTGATGTTAGTGTTTCACTAAGGGTTTTCTTCCTTGTGTCATGCAGACTGACCTGGTCTCTCTGCAAGTTCCTCTTTCAGATGAGGGATGAAACTCATTCTGACCACCTATGGTCATTAAAAGGTCTTGTGGCTCTCTTTGTAGTACTGCACTTTTAATCCCAGTGTCCTGGCCAAATTCCAGCCCTCTTAATTCCATTCTACCTCCCTATGTTCCCCTTGCAGGCTCATTTGGGTATTCACTTCAATGGGTATTCACTGTCTGCCCTAACACACCGCTGTGTGCTGCTAACCCACTGCTGTGTTCCACCTCAGAGGTGGCTGCAGGTTGGTGGTGGGTGAAGTGATGCTATACTGTGTATAGATTGTACAGCACTTTGCGATGCCTTGCAATGAAAGGTGCTGTAGAAACACACAAGGTGAGTTTGATCTGTTGGCATTTGTCGTACCATCACCTTCATGCTGTTCACACAGCACGTAGGTGTTACAATGACTGGCGCTTTATAAATGCTTCGAGGTGCTTCCAGCACATGATGGAGCGCAGAAAATGGTGTGAGTGTCTCTCTTTCAAAGTACAATATTTCTCTGTATGCATCTCCCACTCTCTCAGCATGTGATAAATGCTCATTATGTGCTTCTGCCAACCTCTTGGCACGTGATGGCTTTGCATGTGCCTATCTCTCATTCTCTTCACGTGGCAGTGCTCTGTCTCTTCTGTTTTCCCCGCATGTGGCAACTGAATCCATCTCTCTCTTCGTTTTGCGGCTGGTTTCTTAGCCTGTGGTGGTAGTCTCTCTGTTCCTGCTGCAGTTTGCTCAGCAGGCCCTGCCTTTCCAACGCTTTGCGTTGTTCCCTCAATGATTTGACCCGCCTGTTTCTCCATGCCCGCAGGTGTCTATTCCAATAATTACGGCCCTCAGTATGCTCATTGCAACTGGACTATGTGGAATCCTCTCGGGAATGGGCTTGCTTATGAGGATTTCAATTTCCCCATCTTTCTACTTGAAGATGCCAACGAGACTCAAGTTATTAAGCAGGTACTATACCTTAACACAGGGGTGGGCAAACTTTTTGGCAGAAGGGCCACATCTGGGTATGAAAATTGTATGGCGGGCCCTGAATGCTCTCCAAATTGGGGGCTGGGGTGCAGGAGGGGGTGAGGGCTCTGAGGTGGGTCTGGGGATGAGGGGTTGGGGGTGCAGGAGGGTGCTCTGGACTGGGACCAAGGGGCTCAGAGGGCAGGAGGGGGATCAGGGCTAGGGGTGCAGACTCCAGGCAGTGATTACCTCAAGCAGCTCCTGGAAGCAACGGCATGTCCCCGCTCTGGCTCCTGTGCAGCCAGGCAGCTCTGTGCACTGCCCTGTCCGCAGGCGCGGCCCCTGCAGCTCCCAGTGGCTGGGCTGTAGGAGCAGTGTATGGGGCAGGGGCTGCGTAGGAGCCAGAGGGGGGACGTGCTACTGCTTCCGGGAGTCGCACAGAGCCACAGGAGCCACGGCACGTGCGGAGTGGGGCAAGCCCTGGACCCCGCTCCTTGGTGGGAGCTCAAGGGCCGGATTAATACGTCTGAAGGGCTGGATGTGGCCCCCGGGCCGTAGTTTGCCCACCCCTGCCTTAACACCTGCAGAGCGGAGTCTAGCTGTGCCACTTCGGTAGGGAAATAGTTTCTTCCACACTAACTTATGCTCATCTGAGCTGCCAACTTCCCAAATTAGTAAAATTTTGCAGGTGGGTTCGGGGAAACAGGCCGTTTGTATGTAAGGTTAAAATTTGGAACCAGTTAAGAGTCTTCATCTGATAGGGGAGTCTTGGTTTAAAATCTATTCTATGCTTGTGTACCCATCTGTAAAGGGGAGAGTAGGGATCTGATACTTACCCAATTGTGTAAAGTGCTTTGAGATCTTCAAGTAAAAGATGCTGTGTAAGGGGAAAGTATTACGTGGAAAGACTTATTTCTCTGATTTTATTATTTATATTGTGGTAGTGCACCCTACCTGAGACCAGGGCCCCATTGTGCTAGGCATTGTACATACAGTAAGTGGCAGTCCCTGCCCCAAGGAGCTTACAATCTAAATAGACAAGATAGACAAAGGGTGGGAGGGGAAGCAGGCACAGGTAGGGGAAGTGAAATGATTTGCCCAAGGTCTCACAGCTAGTCAGTTACAGAACGGGGACTAAAACCCAGGTCTCCTGAGTCCCAGTCCTGTGTCCTATCCGCTAGACCACTCTGCTGTATAAGAGTGAGGTATTTATTTATATTTCTGCCTCAGTGCTACCAAGACCATAACCTCCCGCAGAATGGCTCTGTCCCGGAGTACCCTTTGTGTGCGATGCAGCTTTTCGCCCACATGCATGCTGTGACCAACACGGTTACCTGCATGAGACGCAGCTCCCTCCAGACCGCCTTCAGTCTCAACCCAGGTGAGTGCACTCCTAGCAGGATGGGGTGGGGACTGGTGGTGGGAATTCGAGTGGGACATGGTGTGTGCATTAGAAAGAGGAAACTCAACCCATAGCTTTATACAATACAGCCCAGAACCACTCTGATCTTTAACGTCCGCGGAGTGGTCTGTGGTCACAACAGGTTCTGTAAGGAAGGCAGCATCCAAGCCAAAGTACTGCCTGCTGGGACCTGTAGTCACCACAGACCATGCCTCTGTGCTAAAGGGGACTGTTGCTGCAGTCTGAGTCTTTATTTAGAGGACATGTGGTCCTAGCAAATAGCCCGTTTGGCCCTTGGTTGAGGAAAGTGGTTCTGTTGAATTAAGGTCTCTCGAATTCCTTCTTGGCTATGGGTTTGGAGTGATGGCACTAGCCTCCATCCCAGTGCATAGCCCAAGAACCTGTCAGACTATTGAGACTTAAATATGCAAAACACAAGAACAATGTGCAGTTAATTTCCTTAATCAAATGCTTTTGTGACACCAGTTTCCTCCCTGTAATGTAAATCGTTTTCAGTTAAAGCAATGAGACACCCTGGGGTCCCGAAGTCCATAGTCTACAGCACAGGACATCCATGAGAAAGGGAGATAAGGGATGAGAAGGGACCTAATGCCTGCTAAGTATATTACTGGGATTGACTTGTTTGGGGATGGTGGGGTGAATAGACAAAATGGTAGAGGAGCAGTGAACACACAGGGTGACACTGGGGTCAAAATGAAATCCATGGGAATTTTGTCATTGGTTTCAGTGGGGTCAGGATTTCACCCCTGATCACTAGAAAGGGGCCTGGTAGTGTTGGATCAGTTGGTGAGCTATGAACCTCCCAAACTGGCCAAAGAATAGCTTCAGTTCCTTGTTCTTTCTGCTGTCAGAGTTCCTGCTCTTAAACCATATTGTTTCTGCTCCCTAGAAGAAGTCTGCGACGCTCTGTCTGATTATAATGTGTGGAGCACGCTGAAACCCATCAATACCTCCAGCAAAATAGACCCTATGGATGAAGTCATCATCGTTGCTACTCGAGTAAGTGGTGATGCCTAATTTTTCTGGGCTGGGGTGCAAGGGAAGGTTTTCTAGGGGAGTTGTGCCTTTATGGACTGCCCATCTTATATGCATCGAGTCTTCCTTCCTGTAATCCAGATCTACTGCCTTAAATCTTGCTGACTAGCTGTGGTTGGTATCATTCTGCAGGTAGGAGCCATTATTCAGGTGCCAGCGGTGTCTACTGGTTAATGTAGGGGCTGAGAACATTGGAACTCCTGGGTTTTATTTCTGGATCTGCCTCTGACTTGCTGCATGATTCTGGGCAAGCTACTCACTCTGTTTTCCTCTCATAAAATGATGATAAATGTACCTACCTCACACAGATATTGTGAAGGCTGAATTGTTTCCAAAATGCTTTGAGATGCAAGGGTCTAGTGTACTCCAGGCCTTCTTACTCATCGATTCATAGAGTCTAAGGCCAGAAGGAACCACCAGATCATCTACTCTGGCCTCCTGTGTAAGACAGGCCATTAAATTTCACCCATTTCTCCTGGCTTGAGGCCAATACCTTGCTTGGCTAAAGAATATCTTCCAAAAAGGCATCCAGTCTGGATTTGAAGATGAAGAACCCACCACTTCCCTTGGTAGTTTGTTCCAGTGGTTAATCACCCTTGCTGTTAAAAATCTGAGCCTTATTTCTAATTGTAATTTGTCTGGCTTTAGCATCCAGCTGTTGGTTCTTGTTCTGCCTTTTGCTGCTAGATTAAAGAGCCCTTTAGTACCCAGGATTTTCTCCCCATGAAGGCATTTATACACTCGAATCTAATCATCATCAAGTTATTCTGTAATGTCCAAAAAACCAATCAACTCTCTATTCTTTAAAGAATGGATATTGTTCTATGGATCTTCATAACTGAATGATGGGGGAGGCCAGATTAGTGAATACCTGGCACTCCTATGATGGTTTTCTTCCATTGATCTCAAAGCACTTTACTAAGATAGGATGAGTACGATTAGCCCATTTTGACAGGTGTTGTGGGGCGGGGGGCTGAGTCATATAGGTGATAGGTCCAGGGTTTTGCAGTGAGTCAGTGACAGAGCTGGGAATAGAACCTAGGTCTCCTTGTTCCCAGTCTGCTGCCTTATCCGCTGGACCGCCCTGCAGTTGGTGAATACCCTGTTTTTCCACCCCTGCAGATGAGAGAGTAGAACGCGCTGGGTCATCAGGTTTAATGGCCACAGTCTAGCCTATAGTGAACATCAGATGAACCATTAACAGCACATCACAGTTGGCATGTGCTGCTTACAAGAGATCCAGGCCTGGAATACGCGTATGTGCTGCGGGCTAGGAGTGAGATGCATTGGCACAGCTGCGCATGAGGCTCCAGGACTGGTAGAGCTATGGGAGCATGTTAAGATTCTCTGGCAGAGCAAGTTGCTTTTGTGCTTCAAGGGTGGATTCAGTTTGCGGGTGAAGGTTCTGGCTGTGTCTTATCGAGTTCTTCAGCCTACCAGTCACCCTGTATTAGTTTCTGTCTGTGTACATGAGTTCCTCATTCCTCCCACTTGTGCTCACAGATTGACAGCCACTCGTTCTTCTGGAATGTAGCCCCAGGGGCAGAGAGTGCTGTCGCCTCCTTCGTGACCCACTTGGCGGCTGCTGAAGCCCTCCATAAAGTGCCAGGTGTTCAGACGCTACCAAGGAACATCATGTTCACCTTCTTCCAAGGGGTAAGATCTTCATCCCCTCCTCGCTTGTCTTGGGCAAGCAGTCCGCTCCCCATCCACTCTGCCCTTTCAATAGCAGCTCCACAGATGCTGGTAGACCTCTATGCATCTGCACCTGCCTTGTGCCAAGCCAAGAGATCCCTCCTCCAACACCAAGCCCTATCCCGCAAAGGGGAGAGGTTCAGAGAATATGGAGTTCCTTCTGAGGGAATTGCGCAAAAGCTACTAATGAATGGGGCCTGCACTTTCTAGGGGCGTCCCCTCTAAACTGTTGCAATTAGTTGAGGGAGCAAAAGAGAGTCTCTCTCTTCATCCTGGTGCAAAATAGTTTCTTTGCAAACCTAGAGCCTGGGTGCCTTGGTTCTTCATATTCATATTCCCTTAAGCCGATGCAACCTCTCCCCGAGGCACTTGTAGCCTATCCTGACATGGTGATGGACCCAATGACTGAACGGGTCTCTTGTATCCCTAATTTCTCACCCGCACCTTCCAGGCTTCTTTAGACCTGTACCCTGCCATCAGGATAAGTTACAACTTTGCCAGGGTAAATCTTCAAATGAAACTAGGTGAGACCAGATTAAAAATATATGTGCTGTCTGCAGTGCAGTGCGAGCACGCAGCAGTGGCTCTGGCAGCTGTGTTAAGCCAGGGTTAACTCTTGGGGGCAGGAAGGAGAGTAATGGTTAGCAGCTGATGTTCCCCTCCAGGCATGTGCAGCGATGGATGGCCTCCTTTGGGTAGCTCTGTGAAGCTAGCGCCCACGGTCCCGTGGAGTGGCCATGTGACACCCCCAGCTTGGGAATCTATAGTCAGTTCTTCCCTAAGAGTTGTGCTTGGAGCGGTGGATTGGACAGTCTCTGTGTACCATGTAGAGGAGGTGGGGAGAGTTGTCAGGTTCCACTGTACAGGAGCTTTGGGAAAGGGTTGTCTAATGGCGGCCTGATTTCTGCCTGCTGTTCTGTGGGGAGATGGTAGGAATGCCCTTACCTATAGACACCCCCAGGATACCTTCTGCCTCTTAAAATGGGTGCTCCTCTCTGTCTTGCACACTCCCCTTATGAGATGGCAGGATCCCCTGATTTCCTGTTGCAGCCCCCTCCCCATCCCAGAGGGGTGGAAAGAAGTTGGAATGCCCTACCCTGATTTGTGCCCACGCTCTAGTATTCAGAGTCTCACGGGAGATGGTATGATCCAGTAGTTGGGGTTAATAACTAGTGTTAACATTGTGATTCAGAGGAGCAAAACAGTGGAAAATAAGGACATCTAACTCATTGGTTTGTCCCTAGCCATTGCAGGCCTGTCGGATCCATACGGGAGGTGGCATTTAGATACTACAATGATGTGCAGAGACTGTTGGGGCTTTGCGCCCGTGCATCTCCCATTAACTGTAATGGAGCATGAGGCACGTGGGGCCAGAGTTAGGGCTTCTCGACACATAGCGTTCTCCCTGGTTTTGGAATAAGAGCACCTGCGTGTGGAGTGAATCCAGGCTAGATCATCAGCAGTAACTCCATGGGTAGAGAAGCCTTTTCAAAGGCTTTTAGGCACCAAAAGGTGCAGAAAGGAGACTGGTGGGATTTGCATAAGTGGCTAAGCTGGTTAGGCACCCAGCTCCCATGGCTCTCTGTGGGCTCAAGGCACCTATCTGCATCTTGAGGTGCCTAAATACCCTTGTCAGTCTGGCCCATAGAGCCTGTTCACGCATGTTACAGAGAGGCGGAGTTTGTGCTGCTTTCTGCCGCTGCTGGATCAGTGTCCTTCAGTCCTCACATAGAAACAGAGATGCGGGGTGGAGATTTCCTTGGGTTTGGTGGAATTCATTAGCCGCTCTGGATGTTGTTATAGGCCCATTCCTGCCATCAGGGCCTGTATCCCTGACTCATAAGGAGACAACAAAGAGCCTTTTAATTTGGAGGAGGAGGGGTTGGAATGCCCCAGTCTTCACCAAATGGCAGAATTTTCAGAAACACACAAGGGGAGGAGTTAATTCCAGATTCTCTCTTCTTCTCCACGTCCTCCTCTCCAACGCTGGTTAGGATTGAGCTCATTAACCATCCAAATGCCTATGGTTCATGCATGAACTTGTTCCGTCACAGGAGACCTTTGATTACATTGGCAGCTCGCGAATGGTATATGACATGGAAAATGACAAGTTTCCCGTCCGGCTGGACAACATTCATTCCTTCCTGGAGCTGAGTCAGGTGCGAGACAAGTTTTCTGCCTGTCTCTTGGTGACAGTTCAGTTGGGCTTTTCCCAGCCAGCCCTTGCCCTTGTTCCTCCCCTTTGGTCTCTTTGTGACTACCCATGTGGTGGTCGCTCTAGCTCCCATAGTCTGTCTTGTCTCTCTGGGGGAGTTTTTGGTGATTTCCCTCTGCACCAAGCTCTAAATAAGGCAAGCACTGTAAAATCCAGATGGGTCAGCAGTGTGTGTTGACAAGCGGCTTGTTCTCTTGCAGGTGGCTTTACGGAACTCCTCTGTTCTTTGGGTGCACACAGACCCTGTCTCTCAGAGGAATGAATCTATTCAAACACAGGTAATGAAACTCTCCTTTCTGCACAGTGGACAATCTGAGTCCCTGTGCTTGCTCTGTGTTTCCAGCTGCACGGAGATGCCTACACAAGCAATGGAAAGGAAAAGCCGCTTACACACTGCAGGGGAAAAATCCCCAGAGCACAGCTCCATCAGAACAGAGAGGCTTCTCTGCAGTTCCATCTCTCCACTGACACCGGGCCCCATTGCTGGGCAAAGGGCCAGATCCTCGCCCCACTTTTGTTTGAAGAGGGCATGGCAGTGGCATAGGCATGTCTGACTCCTTACATTGATTTTGCTGACCCCCCGATGACCTGTTGGTAGCGTCAGAGGTGGTGGGTGGGAGGTGGGAGGTCTCTTAGTTTTGAGTCGCTCTCCATAGCCTCTTTAATGTCCTAGATATTTAACAGCAGCTTTCATCCCAGAGGAGCCCACTGGGCCTTTTTAACTTCTCTGACCCCTGATATGCAACCATCTCTGGGATGGAATGAAATGAGCAGCACAGCATAGCTCATGGCATAGTGAAACATTCTATATTCAGCTGATACCATGAGGAAATTTAAGGAAACAGAATGAAATTTCACAATGTGGTAAAATCATAGGGCCACTGCCTTGACTAGCAGAAAGTGCCGTGAGATCTTGAACGATCACGAGAGGTCAGGACCTTGCTCCATCTTTCTACTTAGACTGCACCTCATGTACTGCTGTGCTCCCCAGTATCATTGACTCAGCAAGAAGAATCCTCTGCTGAATTACTGCTGCTTCTGCAGCACTTGGGTTCGTGACGGTCTCCCCTCCAAGTACTACCCTGCCCTGACCCTGCTTAGGATGAGATCTGACATGATCCCAGCCCAAAGCGGTTCAGCTCCAGGCCATTCGCGTTAGCTGTGACCAAACACTGAGCATAGAGCATTCCTAACTCCTCTCTCACCCTTTTCAGGTGAAAACCGTGGTGGAAGCTCTGATCAACAGCGGCATGAGTGCCAATGTGACTCTACAGGAGGTCAGGCAGTCTCAGCCTCTCCCGCCTTCTTCCTTCCAGCGCTTTCTGAAGGCCAGGGGCATCCCTGGGGTGGTCCTGGCTGATCATCGCACTTCCTTCCAGAACAGGTATGGGGAGCAGTGCTATCTCCGTTGTGTCTGTGGGGGGGGTGTGGAGAGCAGGTGGTTTCACATGGGATGTGACTGTCTTCCTGTCTGGTGTTTAAACTCTAATAGCAAAATAAAATCTCAGTGTTGCTTAACACCCTGCAGACTGAAGGCTGCTAGCCACGGAAGCTTCCCCCACATCACACCACCCATGTGCCAAAACCTGGACCAGGTACGAGGGGGAAGTTCAGGCTCCTTTGCTCTTTAGCCTCTGTGCTGAAACTGATAAGAAGGGGGTCGTTGTGATGAGGACACCTGTTTGCTAGGAACTGGACTCAGTGTCTTCCTCTCCCTTCCTCACAACTCATGTCAAAGTGGCCCCAAACAGCTGAGACTTCGGATCCCAAGACCGTGCTGAATTTGACATGGTGAGCTAGAGGAGGGGCAGTTTGAGACACAGATTAGGGCAGAAATTCTCCAGGGTCTAGAAACCCAGAGAATTGTAGACGACGTGGTTTGACTTTCAGAACCCTTGAGCACCAGGTCTCATGATGGTAGCCAAAGTGACTTACCCAGAATGGCAGAGCCAGGATTCCCAGCCCCAGTCCAGTGGCTGCAGCCTGGCATGCTGCTTTGTAATGTAAGGATTCCCGGGATGCATTGCATTTTCTAATAGAAACCCAAACACCTGACTCCCTCTGCAGTCCATGGTAAAGAAACTCAGGTGTGTCCACTCTGACCGCAGCCAGCATCTGCCCCCATGAGGCTGGAGCCTCCTGTTTCCAACCGTGTGTGGGGTTGGGGGCACTATCAAAGCTTAGCAAACACGCATGCAAAACCATTTCCAGGGAGGTGCCCAGCTCGGAAGGCTACATAGACTCCATTTCCAGTGGTAGCCAGCAGAGGGCAGCTCAGCCTCCCAGAACATCCCACCTTGGGGGTGCGCTGCCTACCATACAAGCAGTGGGTGGATGGAGGACAGAGGGGAGAGGGGGGAGCAACCATGTGCCATGTAATTGAACAGGCGCAACATAATTATCCTGACAAGCGAAAAAAATCCAGTTTTGTACAGAAAACGTTCCCCGCAGCTGGCTGGGAGCCAGAGGTGAGCAAATGGCAGCTGAGCGTGTCTGAGCCTCATCTGCTCTTCCAGAAGCTGCTGTTCTTTTTAATATATCTTTCTATTTGTGGTGGCAGGGGCCCCAGGCAGTGGAAGAGGCTCTTCCATTTACCCCACCTGACCCCCTCGTGGCATGTTCCATGAGCATCCCCTCCTGGGGGGCATTGGAGAGTGGAGGGATGGGAGTGGGGAGGGAATTGCTTGTGACTCGTACCCAGCCCGTCATTCCAGGTTGCCTCTCTCCCCTCATGCCTACCCCTTTCTCTGATCGGTCACGCCGTCTCTGCAGACAGCCAGGGGAAGCAGCCGCCTTACAAACTCCGGAGCAGCACAGCTCTGGGAGCGCTGGAGAATTTTGGAGAGAAGGGTAGTGCATCTCGTCCTTCCAACTCTTCTTCACTCTTGGGAAATTGCTTTCAGTGTTCCCATCCAACCTGGAAGCACAGACCATTGTGCTGGGCTTTTCGCCCAGTCCTCGATTCAGCTGTGCACTGCTGCTGCAGATGTCTTGATGCTAGACTGTCACAAACTTAACTTGGAATCTCTCGGACCTTTCAGTGCAGGGAAGTCAATAGGTCCGGTTGGAGAAAGGAACTAGGAATCAGCACTTCTGGGTTCTGTTCCCACTTTCACCGCTAACTTGTGGCCTCATGTATAGTTTCCCTGCTCTGTGCCTCAGTTTCTCCATCCACGTAACGGATGGGGTAACGCCTACCCAACTGAGGTTTAATCACTGCTCGTCAGTTGCGTTGAGATCCTCAGATGGGAGAAGTGGTGCAAGGCCCAAAGATAATTATAAAGCCTCATTAAATGGTTTAAGGAGTGCGTGGGAGGCCAGCGCTCTGGCAAAGCTGCGACTCCACTCCCTGGGGACCCCTCCCAATGTCTGCTTCAGGCATGGACCGAATTGAATTCCATGCCCTGTGATTTCTTTCCGCTCCCTTCCCCAATCCTGTTTCCCTTCCTCTTTCAGATATTACCAGAGCATGTATGACACAGCAGAGAACATCCTGATGAAATATCCTGAGGGGCTTAGCCCTGAGGAGACCCTGGACTATGTCACTGACACAGCTAAGGTTTCTGCAAAACACTATCTCTGTCCATTGCTCGCAGGGGGGTGGAGACTTGGGGGTGGCTGGGATCTGGGTGATGGGTTCTCTGCCCATTGCTGGGGTGCTTTCTACTGGGCTGGTGGCATTAGGCACTTAGATATGAATGTGCTATAAATGCTTTGATGGATGTGTGGGGACTGGCTGGCTCTCCTTCCCTGTTTTACTGGGCCTGCCTGTCTTGATTAACACAGAGCCCTCTTTCCTTGCAGTCCCTGGCAGAAGTAGCCACAGTGGTCGCCCGTGCTCTCTACCAGCTTGCAGGGGGAACCGGCAACACCTCTGCTATTCAGGCAGATCCAAGAACGGTACGAGCAGATGGGAGCCAGTCCCTGGCATCCATGCTGATCTCTCACGTATTTCCCTTCTGTCTCTGTTTATGTGTGTTTACACGGCATGCTGGCCTGTCTGTCTCCCTGTGTGCCTGCCTCCCTCTCCCTTTCTCCACCATAGCTGAATGACTAGCACTTTACCCTTCTCTAGTGCCTCCCATCAGATTCCGGTGTCTTACACAAGCCCCCAGCAAAACAGAACAATATTTATCCTTGTTATGCAGAGTTGGGGGTGGAACGGGGGGAACTGATGCACAGATGGGTCATGCAAGCAGTTGGTGGCAAAGCTGGGGATGAAACCCAGAACTCTCAACTCCCAGCCCTTCACTTTAGGTGCTAGATCATCCGCCCTCCCAGAACTGCAAATGGATCCCGGGTATCCTGGTCCCCAGCCTTGTGCTTCTGCCATGAGATCACATTCCCCCAACTGAGAATGGAACGCAGAAGTCCTGGCTCCCAGCCCTGTGCTTTTAGCCGCTAGAGCATAGAAATGAAGGACTGGAAGGGACCTTGACAGGTCATCTTGTCCAGTCCCCTGTTCTGAGGCAGAACTAAGTATTATCTAGGCCAGTGCTACTCAGAGTGGTGCTCCGGTCCGCGAGCCATCGGCTGCCGGTCTGCGCACACATTGGGGGAAAAAATTGCCGGTCCCCCACATCAGATAGCTCGAGAAGCACTGCTCTAGACCATCCCTGACAAGTGTTTGTCTAACCTGTTCTTAAAATACCACCCAGTGACAGAGATTCCACAACCTCCCTAGGTAATTTTGTTCCAATGCTGAACTACCCTGACAGTTAAGAAGTTTTCCTAATGTCGAAGCTGAATCTACCTTGCTGCAATTTAAGCTCATTGCTTCTTGTCCTGTCCTCAGTGGTTAAGGAGAACAATTTGTTGCTCTCCTTTTTATAACAACCTTTTATGTACTTGAACACTGTTATGTCCCCCCTCAGTCTTCTCTTCTCCCAACTAAACAAACCCAGTGTTTTCAGCCTTTCCTCATAGGTGATGTTTTCTAGCCCTTTTATCATTTTTGTTGTTTTCCTCTGGACTTTCTCTAATTTGTCCACATCTTTTCCAAATTGTGGTGCCCAGAATGGGACACAGTACTCCAGCTGAAGTCTTATGCTGGTGTACTTCCTGATTTGTCTTGTAAAGTTGAATGTGGATGAACCCATTTCCATCTCACTTTCAGGTCTCCAGAATGCTCTATGGGTTTCTGATTAAAACTAACAACTCCTGGTTCCAGTCCATCATTAAACAGGACCTGAAAGGACTCTTGGGTAAGCATGGTCTGGGGAAGAATTCAGAGCCAGCTTAAACCTTGATATGTCACCTGGGAACTTTCTAAAGTTCTGTGGTAACCTCTTTGGCATCTGGCTTTCTCCCTGCCAATCCTGTTTTCTCTGACTCTCCCAGGTGATGAACCTCCCCAGCACTACATTGCAGTTACCACACTGGTGAACACCACCCAGCTAGTGCAGTATGTTCTGGCCAATCTCACGGGCACGGTTGTCAATTTCACCAAGGAGGAGTGCCTGAACCCTGAAAAAACACCCAACCCCGAGAAGGAAGTAAGTTGCCATCTGAGTAGAATGAGGGTGGGGGATAGGAAGAGAAACGCTGGGCTAGTGAACTCCACTGACGTCCCTGCAATGAATTGGTCTCACTTTCACCTCTCTGAAGAAAGTTGGATGGAAAAATTTCCTTCTGTCCTGAACAAGACATGGGAGAGATGAGGAAAGTCCTCCTCCATCATAGAGACATCCCAGCTGCATCCTAGTGCCCGAGGCAGGAGAAGCTTCAGAGGGAGTGCTCCTTTAAAGTGAGTACAGCTGGGATGGCAGCATGGGTCACAGATGCATCAGTCTGAGGGCGCTTTGAATGTCCAATATACTGCCTGTGAATTATGCCATGGAATTGAGTCTGATGTCAACACAGGCATTGGCAGTGCAAGCATTCACCACCAGTGGGCCTCTACCCAGTCCTGGTGTCAGGGTCTTTCGTTCTTTGGTCAGTCAGTCTCTGGCTTCTACAGAGACTCATAAAACTGAGACCTTGGCCACTCCCGGGCATCAAAGATCTCATGATGCCTTCGACAAGAGATGGGGCGTTAGCCCTGAGGTCCTGGATAAACTCTAGCTTGTGAATTACGTTCTGCCAGCATAAATTCCCCTGCAGTTTCAGCTGGACACAGGACTGTCACTCCCAGTCCTCAGCTGTTGTACACTGTTGTGTGTAGTTAAACAGAATCCACACTCCACCTCAGAGAGAGCCACTTTTCAGCAGTGGGTGAAGCGAATCTCATACAGTCAGTACAATCAGTAAAGCCTATTATGATCCCAGAGAGCAAGTGAGGTTCCAGGAAAAAGGGTCCTCATGGTTTTTTGCTAGTGCCCTGTTGGGTCTCACTCCCCGGCGTTCTCTTTGCAGATGTACGTTTATACGTGGGTGCAGGGTTCCAGGGACGCAAACTCAACGTCGCGAGTTCCCTTCTGTGTCCAGTCAACTGTCCGTCTAACCAAGGCCGCCTCTCCTGCCTTCGAGCTGAAGCAGTGGGGATCCACAGAATACTCCACATGGACAGAGAGCCGCTGGAAGGATATCCGCGCCCGCATATTTCTCGTAGCCAGCAAGGAGCTAGAGGTGAGTTGGTGTCTCTCCAAACACTTGAAGATGATGTTGAGTATAGATTTTAATGTCTCCTGGCAAGCTTTGAAACACGTGCTGTGACCAGGTTTTATGACACCTTGTGCTATCCTCCTATCAGATCTCAACAGCTAAGCAGGGTTGGGCTTGGTCAACTCTTAGGAGACCCTCTAAAGAAATGCAGGGTGTCGCAGAAAGTGGCATCAGTGATGCAATAGATGCTTTTCCCCAAAGTCATTTCTGAACCAACAGCCTAATATGGTGAGAGGGGTTCTGACCATTTTTGGTGAGTAAAGAACTTGGGACACTTTGCAAGACTGAAGGCTTTAACTGTAGTCTTCTGGTGAAATTCCAACAAGGATAATTCCATTCAGTTCCCCAAAGTAGTTTAACTAGAGGCCATGTTAGTCTTCAGTTTCTCCCCTAAACTGCTGCATAATGATGCTTCACGCTCTTAAACTGCTCTGAGCTCCCTCCCAACTTAAAATGAAGGTGCATCCTGTATATTGTGTGTTGGATTATGCATGTAAAATGCTTTGGGATGCTCTGGGCTAACAGGGCCCTGTATAAATTTAAGAATATTCTGTACATTAACCATTTGTCTTGCCAAAACATGTATAATCAGAGCTCTGATTGCTCAGTGATTTTGCCTGTGTGGAATTGTGCTGCATGAGCTCTTCTTCCTTTTAAAAACAAAAATTCTAGCCCTTATGGTGAAGGAAAGCCTTCCAGACATGACGCAAGTGTGAATGAAGTGCCGTCTCTTGAATCTGTAGATAGCCCGGGGGGGGGGGGGGGCTGAAACATCCTAGTGGGATGTTAACTTTGAATCCTGATAGTTACAATCTAAATGTCACCATTAACTCCACCTTAATTAAATGTAATCATATAATTAAAGGCTGTATCATGCGTGTGCAAAAAGAAGGAAAAGCCAGAATTCAACCTGTCTTTCGAGTGCTTGATTTTGCAACCTAATGTGTTTGGTGTATTTCTGAAATGGAATTTATTTTGATTTTGCCCAGTACGAAAGCCAGCCATGGCTCAGGTGCCTTTATAAGAAAATCCAGGGATCAAATACAAATCAATACATTATCCGATGTTTCATTTAAAAGCAGAGAATCAGTCAACAAAATTCTTTCAGTAACCTTCCAGTGGCTACATTGATGTTTAGCTACCAGCCAAATAAGGGTTAATTTTGAGATGGCTTTTGAACTGTGGGCCTACTTTGGAGCTCTCTGGTAGGCTGTTAGTGATGTCATATCCCTGTCTCTAAACCCTGTGAATGTACAGACCTGACTCTCATCGTCATGTGTGTTACAGCAATAAGTCACCCAGGGGCTGGGCATGCATGTCGGGGCAGTTGCTGGGCTTCTTGGGTTGTTACTCAGTGGGTGGTTACTCAGTCTGTGTTCGCAAAAAGAAAAGGAGTACTTGTGGCACCTTAGAGACTAACCAATTTATTTGAGCATAAGCTTTCGTGAGCTACAGCTTCACTTCATACAGCTCACGAAAGCTTATGCTCAAATAAATTGGTTAGTCTCTAAGGTGCCACAAGTACTCCTTTTCTTTTTGCGAATACAGACTAACGTGGCTGTCACTCTGAAAACTGTCAGTCTGTGTTGTGCCTCTTAACTCCACCCCAGGCAAGTGTAACTCCCTGCCTGCCATGTCTCAACCCTTAAATATCCAGCACAAGAAATGCAAAGCTAGCGAGGGAGCTAGCTAGCGACATAGGAGCTAACGAGCTGGGTTCTCAGTTACACGAAGGGTCCTTTATGACCCTGTGACAGTATAAAGGTGCCTTGGTTTAAATGAGAACCAGGCGCAGTGACTCTGGCTTTGCCACTGGTAGGTGTTTGTATAAGAAGAGCAGCCCATTATAGGACCTTAGGAATGGATAATAAGCTCTGCAAGGGCAAAGGATTGATGCCCAGTTATATGTATTTATCCGTTGAAATAAAGAACTAATAAACTGACCAGTTAATTTCTCTGCTTTCTTAAAAAGGCATCAAATAAGAAAGGAGATAAGTGTATAAATAACGAATAGTAAAGATAAGGTGGACAGGGAGCTTCTGCTTTTCCTGTCTGATGGTACAAGAATAAGGGGACATTCAATGAAATGAAAATACACCAGATTCAGAATCAATAAAAGGAATTTTTTTCCCCACACAACACTTAGCCTGTGTAACTCTCTGCCACTGGATGTAGTTGAGGCCAAGGTTCCAAGCGGGATTGGACGCGTCTGAGGATAAAATAGTGAATCAAATACACATTTTGGAAGAGCTATTAAACCTCATGCTCGGAGCTTAAACCAATCTCTAACAATTAGGAATTAGAAGAAAAGCTAATGTGGGGAGCAGTTTATCCCACGTCTACCTAATGCAAGGTCTGTTCTCCCTTTCTCTGAAGCATAATGCTGTCCACTGTCAGAGTCAGGGTGCAAAAGGCTGGGTGGAACATGGGTCTGGTCCAGTCTGGCAACTCCTTTGTTCTTCTGGTTTTAGATTCTAAACTCCTGGGGCAGAGACGCACTCTTTAGCACCTAGAACAGTGGGGTCTGGATGCTTGATTTGAGGCCCCGAGGAGTCACCACAATACGATACTGAGTCTCTGCTGAGATGCTTCGGCATCCAGGAGCCTTTACAAAGTGAGTCCGTCATTCTGTATTTGTAACCACACCATTACATGTTTCCTTTCTTGTCCCCACCTAGATAATCACACTGGTCGTGGGCATCGCCATTCTGATCCTCTCTCTCCTCGCAACCTACTTCATCAACGCCAAAGCGCACGTGCTTTTCAGTAGCCCTGGGGATGCTGGGGCCGTGGCTTATTGAGTGCTTCCCGTGGGTTCAGAAACCCCAGCACTTGGATTACAACTGTTCTGACTAAAACTGGTTGGCTGACACTGGAATGTCTCTGCCTTGATAGGGACACAGGTGGATCGCTCCATGATTTCCAAGGGTGAGCCCAAGAAACTGAGCCCAGAAGCAGAAGAAACTCCCCCAAAAAACTGTGTTGACCAAGTCCTAAAGAGATCATGTTGCTTTAAAGTTTCCAAGGGCCTTGAATCTTTGACCTCCCTTTTGGGCAACTCTGAAGAGGGTCAGTACTGGATGCTACCAGCATCCAACTACCATGGACGTGTTTCCAGAATGCGGGTGGGTGTGGAGCGCATGAAGGGAAGGCCTCTCTGGGACATACATGGATGGCAGATTTCTTTGCTCTCTCGGAGCCCTGGTTGTATCTCTTTTATCTGGATTAGCTGAAGAATTGTCTGACAGCTGCTGTGAATCTATGTAAATTACAGTGCGGACAAGGGAAGGTGTGTCGAACAAATAATTAGAAGTCAGATCTCCCTTTTTAATAGTGCAATATTTGGGAGGCGGTAGGGTTGTACATATATAAATAGCTTGGCTTAATTAAAAAAAAATCACTACTTACAAACTAATCCTTTGCTCCCACTGCCTTTCTCCACTGCTGCTTCTTATAGGACCAAGGAACTCTGGGGAATGTAGTCCATTGGATGTTGCCATGTCTGTTGCTCGTGGGAGAAATGGAACTTGTCGGATATTTACTTTCCTCACAACAAAGCTTTTCTCTCCTTTTATAATAGGACGAAGGACGAGAGAGCTATGTCCGGAGATTGGGCTGGGAGTTGTTACCCTTGTCTCTTTAGAATGTCAGGCTTTCGGGGGCTGGGATTGTCTGCTACTCTGTTTATATGGCACCTAGCACAATGGGTCCCCAGTCTTGATTAGCCCCTAGGCACTATCACAAAATAAACATAACGAGCACTGACCTCAACAGCTTGCAGGATTGAGCATTTGATAGCAACTAAGGCTGATTGGGGTAGGAGAACCAGCCATTCCAATGGCCCTAGATTAACTTTTTGTATCAAAAATCCCTCCCATCCTTCAACATCCTTGATTTAAGAACAAGACAATGATGTTGATATCCCAAACGAACAGCTCAGATTTGTGGAAAGGAACAAATGAAAGAAAATGGAGCTAGTCAGCTCCAACCCAAACATCATCTTCACCCTTCTTAAGGAAAGGAGTACTTGTGGCACCTTAGAGACTAACCAATTTATTTGAGCATAAGCTTTCGTGAACTACAGCTCACTTCATCGGATGCATACTGTGGAAAGTATAGAAGATCTTTTTATACACACAAAGCATGAAAAAAAATGGGTGTTTACCACCACAAAAGGTTTTCTCTCCCCCCACCCCACTCTCCTGCTGGTAATAGCTTATCTAAAGTGATCACTATTACCAGCAGGAGAGTGGGGTGGGGGGAGAGAAAACCTTTTGTAGTGGTAAACACCCATTTTTTTTTTATGCTTTGTGTGTATAAAAAGATCTTCTATACTTTCCACAGTATGCATCCGATAAAATGAGCTGTAGCTCACAAAAGCCTATGCTCGAATAAATTGGTTAGTCTCTAAGGTGCCACAAGTACTCCTTTTCTTTTTGCGAATACAGACTAACACGGCTGTTACTCTGAAACCCTTCTTAAGGGTTAGTTATTCCATCTGTTCTCCAGTGGAGTCTTGAAGTGATGCGTGCTGTGGATTTCCACTGCTTCCCTTAGGGAAACTGTTCCACTCACTAATATGTTTTGCTGTCAGGACATCGTTCCTGAGACTCCAAGACGGACTGTTCCTTTGCTCCCTTTCTTCTTGTTCCTAGTAATGCTGGAGAAAAGCTTCGCGTCTCGGCTTAGGCTGAAAAACTACCCTTGCATTGTAACCGATTTTGACACCCTTCACCTACCAAACTTCTAACCCACCCCAACTCTGTCAAAACTAAACCAATCTGCCTGGAATTGCCCTCGATAGAATGTGTCTGCAAATCAAGCTGTTTAGGTAATGGGGAACTCAAAGATATGAGCTCACAAAGAGTTCCCTAAAGGAGGGAGTTGGGTTGTTTAGGACTTGCTCTCCTCTATAAAATGCTGTAAGATTTATGGATGAATTGTTCTACTTAAGGCCAGAATGGAATTATTGTTCTATTTAATCAAAAATCATGTTGCCGCTATCAGGGCTTCAGACATATTTTTAAGTTTTTCTTCTTCTTCTACATGCAGATTTAATGCTCATGCTGTTTTCAGAAGGTTGCTTCACTGATTTTTTTCTCCCTCCCCCACTCAGTATTTATTCCTCTATGAAGAGAGAAATAAACCTTCTCCCCGTTCTCCTCTCCAAGCTTTTTGTTCTGAAGCCGATCGCTGGCGAGGCTAACAAACAGCTGCCTCTGTTGTCTGTGCCTACGCCACTCCATAGATGGCCAATAGGTCTCCCTGTGGACAGTGCAATAAGCAACCCTCCTATCACGGGCTGACAAAGGGAAAGGAGAAGCAAGGGGCCAGGCTGGAAAGCAGAGCAGCAAAGACAAATTTTCCACGCTGCTGCCAATGCTGGAAAACACCAAAAGTCACTTGACTGACAGCCCAAAATTTGTTCTGGGTTTGGGATGTTTTAGTCTCTCAGAAATCCTGGTTGCCAGCAGCCTCGCCTAATCAAAAGGGTGAAAGCAAGGAAATAGCCCTCTGAATGTTTCCCTGTCCTTCTGTAGTCAGCGAGGGACTCAGTTCACCCCGGGCCTCTCTTTTTTTAAGAGAAACAGGATTGAGAAGTCAGGACTTCTGGGAGGGGAGTGAGATCTAATGGGTGACAGGACATGAGGCAGCAGCCTCTGGTTTCTGTTCCCTGAGTGAATCACTTCCCCTGGGCCTCAGTTTCATGATCTGCAAGCCGGGAGAGGATATTGTCCTGGTGCATAGGAGCATCGTGAGACTTGATTCATTTCCATTTATAAACTGCTTTGAGATCCTGGCAGGGACTGTACTAAAGAAGGCAAAGTATTTGTGATTAAAACGTAGCTAGCACTGGTGAAAGGTGCTAGCTTGCTAGCTGTGACCAATGCAATCCTATATCTACCCAGGATCGACACGGGGCAAACCCTCGTCACTCACAGTCATGGTGTGGAAGGGGGGTGAAATTGTTTCCACGGCTTATCCAGTCCTTTGGCCTCACCTCTGACCTGAAAACCCAGGGCTCCATGCTAGTTGTGGGTTTTGGGATACAAAGACTCATCTTACTGGGAGCAGATTGGCTACCCAATGGCTGTCAGCTGTTACGCGCTCAGTGCGGCTTCATGGCCGTGACCTAGCACGGGAACAGCTCATTCTCCTGTTCCCAAGCCGTTCCTTCCCTGCATTCATTTAGATTTCAAATGTCTCCAGAGGAGGCCGAGTCCTCACTTTGAAACTACCCAGCTCAGTCCCGTTTCGTTCCCCTGGCTGATCTGCTAGCTGCTTTTATAAATCACAGTAGCTGCTCTGTTGTCAGGGCTGCATCTTGGTCGGGGCTCTGGCTTCTGTTGCCAGCTTCTACTGCCCATCCTGCTTTAGTTGTAGCAGTCCTCAGCTGCAGGGATGGAAAAGTTTATAACTCCCCTGATACACTTTCTCTATCATTCTGGCGATTATACACATTAATTAGAGCATTCCTAATGCTAATAAGCAGTGGTGAATAAATGCCTTCCTGGTACCTGACTGCCATGCTTATTCTGTACATGGATGTAGAAAATAATTTGAGTTTTTTGCCATTGACTTTGATTCCCTCTTAGCCTTTGCAATAAATATAAAAGCATTGAAGTTAGAGGTGATTCATTTGTGGTGAGAGGTAAAAATCTTCCAGTGCCTCATGCTGGAGAAAATAATGTAGAAATCCAGAAGAAAAACTAGTCAGCACTTCTGTTTCTCATGCACTTCTATAGAGTCTTTCATTTAGGGATGTCCCAGAGCCTGGATGATACTACCACCTACTTCTTAGCAGCAGTAGACTTCAAAGCTCTTTACAAAGGAGATAAGCATCAGGGGTGCAAAGGATGGTTTAGTGGATTGGGATGCTGGAGACCCAGTTTCAGTTGGCGGCTCTGCTCCTGACTTTGTGTCTGACTCTGGGGAAGGGTGTTGGCAGGATAAAGTCCATTAATGAATGAGATGATTGGATTCTACAATAATGAGGGCCATATGAGTGGCTAGAAATATGAATGACTATGGATTGTTTAATATGTGTAGTGTGGTAGCACAGTCCTTGATGTGCCGGATGTTGTGGGTGTATGCACACTGCAAAGGCAGTCCCCCCTGCCCCCCCCCCCCCCGAAAAAAGGAGTTTACGATCAAAATACATGGTGAAAGGCATCAGGTGTGTGCAGCGCTCTCCCAAATTTTCAGTTGGGGAAACTGAGGCACAGAGCAATGACATGACTTGCCTAGGTCCACCAGTGGCAGAGCTGGGACGAGAACCCAGGAGTCCTGAATCCCAGTCCTCTGCTTTAACTGTGGGATCACACCACTTCCTACTGTTCCCTGCCCCTGTTTCGTGTCAGTCTTTTCAGGACATGGTCCAGCTTCTGTTTCTGCTTGATCTTATGCTACAGCCGGCTGCGTTCACTTTAGCTGGCACCACAGATCCAGCCTTGCCTTCTCTTCAGGAAGATGAGGCGTGCTGGAGAATTCCCTTGTTCCAAGCCAGTTTGCTTTGATAATTAGGAAAGGTGGCAAGGGAAATTATGCAAAGCACATGGAAAGTAAATAACTTCTCTGCAGCAGGCTCCGTGGCAATGTCTCGCCTCCTCTGAAGCGGCTGAGTGTTCTGTCTGGTCACAGTTTAGGCCCCAGCTGTGACTTGCCTAGCTGAGTGAGGCACAAAGTGGAGCTTTGACTATGTTGTCTGCGTGGGGGCTCAGTCCATCTAGGGTTGGGCCAGGAATGCTCAGCTGTCCCTAAGAACATCTCCGTATCCGGTACTTATACAGATCCCATCACTGGAGTGTCTGTGCATTTCACAATTTTTAATGTATTTATCCTCACAACCTCCTGGGAGGCAGGGCATGGCTTTTACCCCTATTGTACAGCTGGGGAAATTGAAGCACAGAGAGAGAGAGAGATCAAGTGACTTGCCCATGGTTGCACAGAGTCTGTGGCAGAGGATGGAATTGAACTGAGGTCTCCTGAACCCCAAGCTTTCACCCTAACCACTGGCCCATGCTTCCTCTCAAGAACAGGAGCAGAGGAAGTGCCAGACTGGACCCACTGGTCTGAGCCACTTAGTCCAGGATCCTGTTTCTGATAGTGGCCAGCGCCAGCTGCTTCAGAAGAAGGTGCAAGAACCCCACAGTGATGAGATAACCTGCCCCTAGGCAATGATCCGTCCTGACCTCGTTACTGCCTAGTAGTTAGAGAGTTGGTTCACACCCAGAAGCTTGAGGGTTTCTCTCCTTCCCACAAATAGCAAAATAAAGCCTGTTTTAACTCTGTGTGTTCTTGCAATCAATACTAAGGTTCGGTCCTCTTTTTAAGTCTCCCGAAGCTCTTGGTTTGCTTGGTGTCCTGAGGCACTGAGTGCCACAGGTTAACTTTCCGCTGGGTGCAAAAATATTTCCTTTGATCATTTTAAAACGTACAGCTTTCAGAGTGGGTAACATAAAAACCTTTGGATTTTACATCACACTCCAGTGCAAATACTCCTATATGATATGCAAAGGTGGCAAAAGGAAGGGAGGGGGGGAATGCCAGGCTCTGGATTTGATTTCGAGCCACCCTTCCCACCCTTCGCTGGGGCAATAGAAATGATGCAACTTACGGCAAGTGTTGCTGAGATGCTGTTTAAAATAAACAGGTTCCTGACGCCGGAGAGTGTTGGGGCAGCTGCTCCCTGGGGTGGGGGGTTGTCTGTGCACAGTGCTGCTGTTTGCTGAGCAATGTGCCTCTTCGGGGGAGCGGGAGGGGGAGGGCTGCCCTGCTACTTCATGCCCAGTTCTTTAGATGCTGGCCTGAGGGCCCAGGAGAGGGAATAGGCAGAGCTGGGGGAGGGAAGGCTCCCAGCCTCTGCCCCACCCCGGAGGAAAGGGTGGGCAGGTCAAGCTGCATTGCCCCTGCTGAGAACTTGGTTGAAGGGGTGGGGTGTGAGGTGCATTCCCCTCCCTGCCATCTACTAGTAGGTCGATTGTTCCTTCCATGCATGGGCCCCCCCGTGTCCAGTACCCCCACCATATGACGAGTGGGTGGGTCTCAGGGCTGAGCCTACAGTGTAGCTGTAGCCATGTCAGTCCCAGGACATTAGAGAGAGGAGTTCGGGGAGGTCACGTCTTTTATTGGACCAACTTCTGGTGGGGAGAGAGACAAGCTTTTGAGCCCCACATGGCTCTTCTGCAGGCTGGCAAAGGTACTCCCAAGTTTCAGAGTAACAGCCGTGTTAGTCTGTATTCGCAAAAAGAAAAGGAGTACTTGTGGCACCTTAGAGACGAACCAATTTATTTGTTTAGCATAAATAGTTAGCACGTATTGTAAGGGACTGTCAGCGCAGAGTGGCCCGTTGACACCTCTGCAATCATTGGACAAGAAGAGGGGGTTAGTGGGTTACAGATTGTTGTAATAAGCCATAAATCCAGTGTCTCTGTCCAGTCCATGATTTTCAGTGTCTACCAGAGTTATGAATTTAAGCTCCCAGGTTTCCTTTGAGGATGAGGCCCGAGAGGTCAGACACAGAGTGATCGCGTGTGAAGCGTGTTTTTGTCTTCTGTCGTTTTCCTGTGAGAGTTCATTCGCGAGCGGGGTGATTTGTCTGTCTGGTGTCAGCCACATAGTGGTTATCGGGGCATTTAGAGCACCGGCTGAGGTACCCCACGTGTTCTGATAGGCATGTGTCGGACCGTGGATCTTGAAAGGTGTGTGGATCGCTGCAGCAGTGGGGATATGCCTGCAGGTTTTGCCTCTCTTGTTCTAGCAGGGTCCGGTGGTGCTTGGGTTGGTGTGTCTTGGTTTGGGGGGAGCTTGCTTCTGATGATGAGCTTGGCGGGTTTGAAGGCCAGAAGAGGGGCTGATTTCAGGATGGGGCTCCCCATTGAGTATGGGTTGTGGTTGTTTGATGATACCCCGTATGGTATGGGCTATCTCTTCTGGGACAAGCATAGCATAGACTGTAGACCAAGCTCTCCTCGTGCCCAGAAAGGGCAGTAACTCAGTGGCTGCCCCCTCCAGCTACCGTATACCCCTCTCACCGGCTGTAAAGCACCATCGCTTGGCCAAGTTCACCACTGGCGGTGCTGGGGATAGAACCCAGGCGTCCTGAATCCCCATCCTCTGTGCTTAGCTACTTGCCCACACATCCTTCTGCTGTGCTGCCCCAGGGCAAGTTCCCCCCCCACTCCTATTGTGCCCCTCTACCCCTGCCTTCTCCTGAACCCTCCTCCACAGGAACAAGAGGGAGTTCAGGTTGCATCACCTTTGGCAAGAGCTGGGTTAAAGGGACAACTTGACAGACATCCCACCCAAAGGCTGCCCTAGGACCTCCCAGGAGCCCCAACTCCTCTCACTCCCCTGCATGCCCTCCCTACTTCGAGGGTGCCCTCTGCTTGGGTGACCCCAGCTGCCTGCTGCAAAGAAGGGGTGACTCTAAAGAGGCCACTCCTCCTCCCCCGCTCTCCATAGCCACTGTTTTGGGGTCACACAAGCAGTCCTGGTTTGCGATCCTTGGGCTGGGGGGCCCGGGAGAAAGGCAGCTAAGGGGACAGCTGGCCATTGCAGGCCCTTCCGTGGAGCATTGTCGGCCTCTATCCACGTCCGACGCCCCAGGAGGAAACCCCGGCTCTGCCAGGCTCCCCTACCCTTTCCACCCCCGCCTACCCCCCCCACACGTGTTCATTTCCTTTTCCCTTCTGACTCTGCGAGGGGCTTCTGCACAAAAAGATGCCACTGACTGTCTCGACCTCTGACCTCAGCTACATCCCTGGAGGCAGAGGAGTGGGGCTGAGCCCGGAGAGGAGGGTTTGCAGCTGCCCTGGTGCCCGGGGGCGGGGGAGAGAGAGACAATCAAGAGAAGAGAGGAATCAAATAGGAAACGTGCATCTTCCTAGCTGCCCGGGCCTCCCAGCCCCTAGAACTTCTGGCTCCCGGAATATGAAGAGGCGGGGAAGTTAATGAATGCCCAGAACAAAGCCAGGCCTGTTTTGGCTGCTCTGATAAGGAAGCACTTTAGGAAGATGGGGGCAGGGGGAGAATCGAAATTGGTGCCTCTAAGTTATTAGCTTATTAAATTTTAAAAGCAGCTAAAATGAAGACAAGGCTGAGCTGTGGAATTTGGAGCTGGATTTCCAAGGCGCCCCGCTCTAAGGGCAGGAGCGGGGAAAGTGGGCAGCAAAGATGAGCAATGCCGGGGCCTGGGGCAGTGGTTAGAGCGACTCATAATTATGTGAAAGGCTCGAGGATATATCAGTGCAAGGCTGTTGCCTGCAACTCTCTAAGGAACGTCCCTAGCCCCTATTCCCCATAGCACCCATCTCTTTAATGGAGTTAGCATCCCAGCAAGGCAGGGCACTGCTACCAGCCCTGCTTTACAGGTGGGGAAACTGAGGCGCAGAAACTAGTTCGATGCCTTTCAGGAGGTGGGTGTACATGATTTGCCCAGAGTCCCACAGGAAGTCTGTGGCAGAGCAAGGAATTAAACCTAGCTCCAGCCAGGGGCTCTAACCACCAAGCCATCCGTCCTCTGGTAGTGGACCAGACAAGAACTAACCCACGGCCATCTCTGAACGCCCCTAGGTCTTTTCCCAACTCTGGGAGAGACACATAGTCGGTGTGAGCTTCACTGAAACCAGCTGAGGATCTGGGTCCTCTGATTTTGTAAAAACAGAGACGTAAAAACAGCAGAAATCTTTCCAAGTCCCCAGCTTTGTTCAGAGCATCTTCCCTGGTTAACGCAGCCTCCTCTGGGGTGGAACACTGCAGCTGTTCAGCACAATGGCTTTATTATGGAGCAATTGTACCATAGCAGCAGGGCTGAACACAGCCCATGCTGCCTATGTGCACTTACTTGATTCCCCCAGCCCAGGCCATGAGCTTAGCAAGTGACGACAAGAACATCACCCATTCACCAGCACTTCACAGGCATGAAATGACTTCACGGGCTGGCCGTCCCACTAATTATTCTCACAGCCCTTTGACAGAGGACTGAAAAATTTGCTAGCATGAGAAATGGGTGACATATTTTACCAGCTACCAGGGTATTATTCAAGCCAGGGCTGGAGCCTGGTGCATGCTAGACCATTGCCTCATGACAGGACTTGGCAATATTCCCCCCAGGTGTTCACATTTCTCCTGCTCAGTGTCCCACATGCACCCTGCCAACAGCATGCATTGCGCCCAAGCTTCCTCCCTGTCGTATGGATCTGCAGGGATGCTGCTGCCTTTAATTTTAATGCTGGAATCCAATGTCTGCATTTGGCAAACAGCGTTTGCAGGTAGCCTGCGTTGGATCCCGTACAGATGGGCTTGGGACTGTCACGCATCCCCAGGCTTCCTTCTGATGAGGAAGGCTGGTCTGATGGTTAAAGCACTGGCCTGGGGATCGGCGTGCAACTCTGAGCTCCGCTACTGACTTCCTGTGTGACCCTGGGCAAGTCACTTAGGAACCTAAATACCTTTGAGAATCTGGGCCTTAGTCTCCCTAAGTCTTGATTCCCTCTCTGTTCTGTGGGGATAATAATCCTGCCTTTGTCTATGTAGATGGTGCAGGGACTGTCCCCCACTGTGTACGTGCAGCACCCTGCACAACGGAGCCCTTAGCTGCAGCCATGCTATGGATAATAAGTGCTAGTGATGGGTAGAGAACTGCTCAGGTACAGTAAATAAACCTGGAACAGGGAGATGCGCAGAAATCAAGAGAAAAGAAACAGCTAGAAAAAATACAAACCTGACCCGGTTTGTTCTTTACTTTTACTGTGTTGATCAGAAGTTTGCACATCCCTTGTGCCTTTCATATGAGGCGCTTCAAGCACTTCACAGACATGGACTGACTGAATTTCACAGCCACCTGCCTTGCCCCACCCCCATGTGATGCTCAGATACTGTGGTGACAAGGAAACTAGACTGATAGAGATAGGTAAGTGTTGTCATCCCCTTTTTACAGCTGAGGGAAACTGAGGCATGGAGAGACTAACTGGCCAGTCCAGGTCATTCAATGAGTCCCTAATAGAGCTGGACGCAGAACCCAGGACTCCTAGGTCCCCTGTTCCAACCACTAGACCCCATTCATTCCTGGCACTCTTGGCCCAAATTTTAAAGATATTTCTGTTCGCTGTGCTCAGTGTCACGACACCTAGCTGATCTCATTTTCAGAACAGATCTAGCCATTTAGGAGTCTAATCCCAACAACCGTCAATAGGATTTGAACTGCAAAGTGCCTAAATCCCTTTTGAAAATGACATTTAGGCTCCTAAATCAGTTAAGCTTTGCGACGCTGAGCACAGCGTCACCTAAATACCTTTAGAAATCTGAGCCCTACTCCCATGCTCTGATCCTCTGTGGTAACCATTAAGTAGCAAGTGAGATCAAACTGAGCGGGGTGAAACAGCGGAGCTAAAGGGTGAATATCACAGGATACAAAGTACATTGGCTGGCACCCAGCCTGCATCTAACTCTCACCATGTGTTTGAAATCCGGCTCTGAGGATTACAAATAGGAACCAAGGTCCCTGCTCCGTCTCCCCAGCATCCTATCTCTGACCGTGGCCAGAACCAGCTGCTTCGCAGGAAGATGTCAGAACCCCACAAATGGCCCCAACATCCAAACCAAACCCTACCTCTGACCTGCCTCTTCCCCCCCGAATCTTGGAGTGTATGAAAATGAAGGGACCCGTTTTCCAGCACCCTCATTCCTTGTGTCATCGGCCACAGCCATGCAAAGTGGGTGCAAAATGTGACAAAATCCAGATCATTGTGGTGTGTGTCGCTTTGCGCACTCTCTCTGTCCCCATGCACAGCTGTCTGTCTGTCTGTCCTCATACACTCCCTTTTATCTGTTGCCCTACACCCCTTTCTGTCTATTTCTCCCCATACACACCAGTCTATCCCCATACACTTCTTTCTGTCTATTCCAATACTCACCCTTCTATCTATTTCTCCCGTAGTGTTTTCATTCAGTGTAAAGGAGCAGGCAGGTCAGGTTTGCTCTGGTCCCTCATGTATGTAGACTCTCTATTCCTCAGGACTCTATTAATGATGGAATATTTTCCCCAACCGGGTTTAGGAAGAAGGGAGACATTGATACTTCCTGACATTTACTATTTCAAATTGGATCCCTCCCACCCCACCTCTATGGGCGTTCCGCCCGCAGCCCGATTCTCCATTGCCCTCTGCCTCGTGCTATCATTCACGCCTGCACGAAGTGGGTACAAGGCGCTGCCCGGTCCCAACGGTGGCATTTCACACTCCCTGCGCACTGATGTTAATGAGGAGGTGAGGTGCAGGGCAGCGGAGAGGCCTAGGCTGTGTAGCCCCGAGGAAGGATGCTGCGTATGGCACAGGGCTCTGTGCCACGCAGGTGATCTCTCCCCATCCCTGCCAACAGAGCTTTAAACAGTGAGGTTGCTGGGGCTAATCAAGATAGACTTGCAAACTAAATAGCAGAGCCACATCCAGAACAGCAGAAAGGGAGAAGCAGATGGGCAAAGCGAGGCAGGGAGCTGCTGCTAAATGGATTGATGGAGAGGCCTCTAAGAGAGACTGATTGGAGAGGGACCCGCTGGAGGAAGGGGCCGGGGCAGCCACGCTGCGATGGGGGCTGGGGCGCGAGGACATGGTGAGGAGGGAAAAAGGCCCGCAGATAACAGATGCATGGACACAAAGACTGGAATGGGAGAGAGGGACAGATGGACAGGCAATAGCGAGAGTCAAGAGAAGAGAGGGATCTGAACGTAATTAGATTGGATCCGATTATGACAGACTCGATTAGAGCGATATTATGATCAGGAGCTTCTGTCGCTATTTGGCTTTTTTGGGGGGGGGGAACAAAGCCAGGGAGCACGTGGGGAAGGGGACAAGTGGGGACAAGGGGAGCCGGGGCGGATGAAAGGAGACTTCTCCTTGGGAAAGCTGTCAGCGGTGGCAGTGACAGATTGTCTGGTTATCGAGTACCGGGGCCGTCTGTCACCGGCCGCTAACAAAACCTGCACTCCATAAAAGCCAGGGAGACAAAGGCGAGGAGGGGAGAGGGGTGACGGGAGCCGAGACCTTCTGTCACCAGCCAGACGAGCGTGCCCAGGGCATGGAGAGAGCCGTGCAGAGCAGGGACCTTCTGTCAGGAGCTGGGCGCGCACGCATGTAAACACCCCTGAACCTGCACACACGCACCCCCTAAACCTGGGTGCACGCACACACCCCTGCACACAACTCCCCCACACAAATATTAGTGTGTCATACACACACACGCATGCGATTGCACAACCCCCCAAAACCACTGGTGCACAAACACATGCCTCTGCAAACACAGAGACCAACACATCTGGAGACACTATCACACACACTCTCATAAGCACACACAGAGGTTAACACACACACACACATGCAGGATTTAGGGCCAGGCAAAGAGAAAGAGGCTCTCACACCTAGGCCCTTGGGCTTTTACCACCCAGAGAAACCCCGCAGACTAGATTTGAGGGTGAAAGGGAGAAGGAGACAGCAGCCGTTAGACTCTGGGCACTAGTGAGCGAGAGGCCGGGCTGGATTCTTATCAGCGGTGCCGGTGTAAGCCCACTGAGGTCAGGTCACTCCGAGAGCAGAATCAGGGAGAGGCAGATGGTAGGATGAAGAAGGTGATGGGGGAGAGCTGCTTGGAAGGGGCAGAGCAAACCCACCCCTGCTGTAACTGCATGGATCTCGGAGCAGTGTCATGGACGTGAATCCAGCCCCAACTTGGGTGTGAATTCACAGGCAGGCCTGTTGCTTTCCCCACTGCCGGCGGCCTGGGAGGTTGGTAGCTTCAGGGCCTGATTCTCTCTCCCCCTAGGAGCTAAGGTTGGGGCCAGCAGCCCTCGTGCTCCAAGGCGCAGGCTGATCACCGCAGCATTGCTAGCAAGGTCTGTGCAGCCCCTTGCTCCAGCCATAACCACCGTCCCGGTTGCACTAAGCACTCTGGGATAGGTGCTCCAGGACTACCACCATGCACCGGCGCCTGGCAGGCACCTGAGAAGGGGGGTGTCAGAGTCACCAGGCAGGAGACGACTCGCCTGGTGTAAGGAAATGTGAGAGCCAAGCGCCGCATCCCTGCCATGCGGTCCTCACTGGGCTAACCAGGTACCATTGCCCCCTCGTCATCCAGTGCCCACGGTGCTACAAGACAAGGGGCCTTAAGGGGGCCCTCACCCCTACATGGGCAGGAGCTAACTTGCCTGCACCATAAACACTTGCAAACAAAAGCGAGGGCCCCCAGAGAGGAAGGGTGGGCTACGGTTTAAAGCACCAGAGCAGGACTTAGCAGCTCTGACACTGGGGGACCTTGGGCAAGTCACTGCATTGCTCTATGCCTCAGTTTCCCCTTGTGTAAAATGGGGATAATAATTCTGCTATCCCCCACTGCCTGTCTATCTTTCTGGCCTGTATAGACTGTGAGTCTTTTTGTGGCAGGGACTGTCTCTTACTCTGTCTCTGTGCAGCAGCCAGCCCAACAGGGGCCCTGATCTCTGTTGAGGCCTCTAGGCAATGACTTAGGTTTCCAGCGTCGCAGCGTAAAAAACTCCGAAAGTCAGGCTTGCCTCCGCTCCAGCACCTGAAGGGTTAAAGCCGTCTGCTCTCCCTGACAAGCACGAGCCAGTTTGGGTCCCCAGTGGGTTTGTACAATATGTCACCTCATCTCCTGCCAAATGCTGCCTCTTTCCTACCTCCCTGTGCCCCCCGCACACACACAGCCCCAGGGGTGGCCAGGGTAGCACTCTCAGCTTGTGGTACCAGAGTTGACCTCAGCGGCTCCATCTTTGCAGCTGATCCCCGGCCCCCATGTCCGCCAGTTGAGGTGGGCAGTTCTCCGAGGGTCCCGGAGGGTTTCGCCCTCTTGGAAACGTTGCCAGGGAGGCAAACGCAGCGTTAGGAGCAGGGGGCCCTGTAGATCTTCAGCCACCCGGAGCCCAAGCCCAGCCTCGTCTGAGATTCGATAAGAGGGTTGGGCACCTTCTCTTCCCTTTCCCGCTTGTTCTTCATTTTGAATCTGGCGTGAGCACACGTTGCACGGGGGAGCCTAAACTGTTCCTCACGAGCTGGACCCAGCGCAGCTGTTCCGGACAATCCCAGCAATGTCAGGCAGGAAGGGCCCTCGAGAGGTCATCCGCCTAAAGGCAGGCCCTAGTCCAGAGTCTGTCCTACCTGTTCTTAAAAAACTCCAGTGCCAGGGAGCCCACGGCCTCCCTTGGGAGCTGACTCCAGTCCTTACCCATCCTAGAAACAAGCCCCAAGCTTCTACTTCAGACACCTAACGCCTTCCCTGTGCCCCTGTCTAGCCTCATTCCCCCTGTCAGAGCTAGGGCCTGATCCTGTGGAAACCCCTTCCTCGCAGGCTGGTGGGTTTGTAGCACTCAGCCCTGACACTCTAAGCCAAGTTCCTCTTGAGCCAAGGACTTTATCTAGAGGGTATCCTAAGCTTGGCAAACGATGGCTCATTGTATTAGAGTAGCGCCTACCGGCCCTACCCCCATTGTGCCGGACACGGCGCAGCTGGAGAAACCGTCTGCACCCTGAAGCGCTTACCATCTAAAGGCAAGGCAAACGTAGGAAGGGATCTTATCCCCATTCGACCGACGGGGGGATAAGAGCAAGTGGCTTGCTCACGGTCACACAGGGAGTCAGTCTGGGGCAGAGCTGAGCCCTGAACTCAGCTCTCCGGAGTCCCAGGCCACTGCTTAACCCCCGTCACGGAGCTTCTCCCCAGCTCCAAAATACACGCAGCCACACCCCATCTCTCGCAAGGAGCTTTATTTTCGTATAGAAGCAAGTCAACAAACAGCAGCACAATCTTTTAACCCAGTCCTAACGTTCTGGTTTCATCTCCGGGCCCTGAAGGGCGTCTGGCCGCTTCCCAGTTCTGACCAGTTCTCTAGGCTATGGCCCTGGGCAGCTGGCCGCTTGCTCCAGGGGGACCCACCACTGGGGCTTCCCACCTCACACCCCGCAGGAACAGCCTGTCCCAATCAATTCCCCCTCCCTGGCCACTAGCAGCCTATAGGCCAAAGTGTAGCCCAGCCCCTTTAAGTGGCTGAATTGGATTCACCGGTTCTGCTCCAGACGGGATGGGCCTGGTTCTACTCACAGGGGCCTATTGCCCCGTGACAAACCCCAGCACCAAACTCACCCCGCTCACTGGTACCAGAGCCATGGCACTGAACAAGCCGGCAGCCCATGGGAGCGGTGATCTGGCACTGCCCTGGGGCAGAGTGGTGTAGAAACAGGCGTGGAAGTGAACGTCGATTTCGCCCCGCGTGCCCGAACCGGCGGAAAAATATTTCCATCAATAATGGTTGAGATTTACAGTGAGGCAAAGTAAGCAAAAGGATACGGGAGAACTTAGGAGGGTCTCCTCTGCGGCTGCTGGCTTTGTATCTTTTGCGGTGCGACGTTGAGATGCGACGTTGCATGGGTGGCAACGCAGTGCAGTGTGGGTAGGTAGCCCAGGGTGGCTAGGTAGCCCAGGGTGCCTTGCTCTGGGCGGTGAGAATTCGGGGCGGGCCACTGGGTCTCGGCTGCACAGGACATTTGTCTAAGGCCTGGAGGAAGCAGTCACCAAAGAGAACACAAAGTAGAGAGACCCTGACACTAACCTGGGGCTATCAGGAAGCCGAGAACAGAGCAGGCGTGAGAGCCCAGGCTAGCTGCCTGCGTCCCCTCCTCCCAGGGCCCGGGCAAGATGCCCAGAGACCATCCCACCATCAGCTGCAGAGATAGGTAGGGCCCGGCTGGCATCCTGGCAGGGAGAGAGGCGCTGGCCCCTGGGGGTGGAAAATAGACACAAACAGGAGGGGCAGGGAGTGCAGAGAGAGAAATAAATAAATATGTATGTGGCCCATCAGTCACCTCATGGGGAGAGGGGAGTGCGGGCAGCAGCAGGCAGAGAGTGCGTGTGGGTGTGATGGGCATGTGGTGTGGGTGGGGGTCATGAGAAGAGTGTTTGTGTGTGTGTGTGATGGACCTGCGGGGGTGATGACAGGGCTTAATTTGTAAGAAAAGAGGTGCCGGGCTCAAACAATTTTTTTACATTCATAACAGATGCAGCAATCCCAGAGGTGCCAGGGCTATGAACTGCCGAGCCTAGAGGTGCTGGGCTCAGCTCTGGCAAGCCCTGGCACAACTTAAGCACTGAGTGTGTCATGCGTGTAGTGTGTGGTCGTGTTGAGCGTCTGTGATATTTACAAAAAGAACAGGAGGACTTGTGGCACCTTAGAGACTAACCAATTTATTTGAGCATGAGCTTTCGTGAGCTACAGCTCTGTGATGTTTATGGGTGTGATGTTTGTGTGTATGTGATGGTTATGGGGGGGTGATGCGTTTGTGTAAGCGCATGAGTGTGTGAAAGAGAGAGCGCTGGGCATGGGGTGTGTGTGTGTGTGATTTGCACACATGTATCTATGTGAGGGTTAATTTCAAGGTGCATGCTGCTGTTGCCACGAGCTCATTAGGCAGATATTGTTTTTTAATCAGTGCCATAGCAATGGTGATGCAAGCTCCTCGCCACCACCTGATCCCTCCCCCGCCCTCCCCTCCTCTCCCTGCAAACTCCGAGACCATCTGCTAAGACGGGGCCCCGGACTGGAGCTTGCCCAGGTGTGTGTGCCCATCACCTGGGCACCTCCTGACACCGCAGCAAGGAGAAACCAGCCCCTGGGGTGCACTGAGTGGGGACTGGAAAGGAGGGCAGGGGGTAGAAAGGAAACCCCAGACACTAATGGGGGAGAAGGGGGAATAAGAGATGGGACTGGGAAAGGAGGGATGTTCCCAGTCAGCAAACTGGGGAGCTGTAAGATAGATAGATAGATGGATGATGGGTGTGTATGGGGCTAGATAGATAGATAGATTAGATAGATGATACGGGGCTCGCTAGGTAGATAGTCCAGGGAAGGGAGTTTGTGGAGAGATTATTGGTATTGAGAGCAAAGTAGGAAGGATTTAAAATGAGATTTTAAAGGGGGGATCTGAAAGAGGAGGGGACGGGCCGCCTGGCAGGGAGGACGCGGCTTAATCTAACCACCCAAAAGATTCTAGTGTGTTGTTAAAGCGCTTGTGAACATGTCGTATGGATATTTGTATGTTAGGAACAGCTGGCTGGCTGGCTGGCTGGCTTTCTTATCCCATCAAACTTTTAAAATCTATACACGTGCTTTAAAATCAATCCTCCACTGATGCTAATGGGAGCCTTCCTGGGTCCCTTGAGTTGTGTGTGAGGCATATCAACATCCTGTGCTTGCCTGCCTTACACACCCACACACCCACGGACATACAAGCATGCACACCCACGCACAAAAAAACACCACCACGTACAAACTCACATGCGCACACACAAACTCAGGCGCGCACACACAAGCATATGCACAAACACACACGCGTAAACATACACGCACACATATGCACAAACACACACGCATGAACGTACACGCACACATATGCACAAAGGCCCGCTCAGCGCTTCACACCGACTGTCGGAGTGAATCCTCAGGCCAGGTTCTGCAGGGTGGCCAGTCTCTGTGAACGCAGCATTATCCGTTCAGTTTCCGTTCCAAGCACTGTCCCCTCTATCCCACCCCCATGCAGAGGAGAGGTCTCTGTTTGTTTCTCTCTCCCTCTCCCCCTGTCACACTCCCCCCACCCCAGTCTCTCTATTTCTCCTTTATGAAATATGCATGGTGAACAGATGTCTCCTTCTCCCTCCCCACCCCACTACCTCCTTCTCCCCTGCAGGACCACATCCAACCCCACCTCCCCTCCCAGGGGGGCTTTAACTTCCCTCCCAGCCAATGGGATCCCCTCTGCTTCTTTTAATATTTATGAGGGGGAGCACTGGAGTGGCCAATAGGAAGCCTGGGGTGGGAGGCAGCATGCTAGCTTGGGTGTGTGTATATATAGTGTATGGGCCGCATGCTTCAAGGTATGTCCATATAAATGTGTAGCAGCCCGTTTGCTCCTCCGCATGTCTGGGCCCCAATGACAGGATCACTCCCCTCCCCGGGCCCATCCATCAGTGCAGGAGTCTGAGCGCGCAGAGGGGAAACTTTCTTCCCCGTCAATGAACGAACGAGCCAACCAGATCCTCAGGGCTGGGATTATTCGGGCTTCGTCCTGCAAGCAGAGAAAAGCCAGAGGAACTTCAGAGATTGAGGATGTCGTCCGGTTAGGGGTAAGGCAATTGCTGGGGACGGGGTGAGGTGGGCATTAGAGATACACTGATAGATTGCGATCAGATTCATTGCTGAGGTACCAGGTGGTGACATACTATGGTGATAGATAGATAGATAGATAGATAGATAGATAGATAGATAGATAGATAGATAGATGGGTGTATGGGGGATAGATAGATCGTTCCATATAAATTTAGAAGGACAATATTCAAGACAGAGAATTTCCCCACCCACCCTCTGTTAGCCCTTTGATATAACCTTTGGCACACACACACTCACTTAACTTTGGAGAAGTCGAGAGGGGTTTTTTGGGTGTTGTGAGGGCTCTACAAAAGAAACCTTAGATCCAAACACCCCATACTCCTAGGCTGGTGGGGAGGAGGGGGTCCTGAGTCCAGATACACAGCTTTGGCTGTCCAGGGTCGTGGTGCCTGTCACAAGCAGTCACGTGCTGCATTTGGTGACACCGCACTCGGAGGCAGGGAAAGGGCCACGCAGGGAGATTCTGGAAAGGGGAAAAAAGGTCTTTGGCTCAGAATTTTGTTTTAGATTTTAATGGTCATTGAATGTGACAGCTGGATCCTGCCCCGCTTCCCCGGGCGAGGGGTTCTCAACCCAGGCTTTTGCAGCAGCTAAATCGACCGGAACACTCAGTTTGCGTTTATTGCAGAGAGAAGTGAAAATCTCCCAAGAGGGAAAGTCACCGGCGTAAAGCATCAGGGGCTTGCAGGATGGAGTAGCTCAGACAAGCAGGTAGTAGGGAAAGGAAGCTGTTTAGACCCAATTCTGCAACCTGTACTCATGCGAGCAATCCTGGGAGTCCCGTGAGTCAGGACTTGATTAAGGCTCTTGCGTTGAGCCCCAGGGGTATAAATCATTGTCCCTGCCTGGCGTTCACACCCAGAGGCCTGTCTTGCTAGTCATCTCACTATAATAACAAAGGGCCAGACCCTTGGCTGGTGTAATTGGACGTAATTCCACTGACTTGGATGGCGCTATGGCAATTTACACTCACTCAGAACCTGGCCCGGTCAACCTGATTCCATCTAGCGGGTTCCATGCAGAGGGTTGGCAAGTGAGGACAGGGCCAGCTCTCCTGGAAATGTGGCTGGTGATTATTCTGGGGTGGGGTCAGGGAGGTGGAGGTGGCGTACCCTGCCCCCACCCCAGATCCTGTTGGCCACTCCTTTTTCATTAATCACCTCCCAGGGGGCTGGGGCTGGGTGTTTAAAGCAATTGTGCCTGCGTCAGGGACACCGTCAAAAAATTAAATTGTGGAAGGGGAGGGAGGTGTGTCAGCGTATGGAACGTTGTATGTGGTCATATTATATCCTGCAACGTCGGGGGGGTAGAACAGTGGAGCATCTAGACCTATGGACAGTCTGGGGAGGGGGCAAAAGCCCCGCTTGCCCCACAGCAAATGAACCCCCTGGTCCATATTTGTGTCCTCACCCATTCACCCCTGTGCAGGAGCAACAGAGCCAGGCTTCACTGCAGCCTCACTTCATCATCGCCGTGCACCTTGCGCAGTCACTCACACCAGCTCAGAGCGAGCGCTGGGCCCCCCTGCTCTGCACAGGGTGCGAGGCACAGGGCGACAGACAATCCCGCCCGGTGTCTTCAGCACAGTGATGCTGGTGTCAAACTGGCCTAAGCGAGCGGTGGGGCAGTCCCAGGGCATCAAAGTCCACGGTCCCGGGGAGCGCGGGGGCATGGTTAAAAAGGGACGTAGGTTTGACAGACAAGTGTTACGGGCGCCAATCCAGCGTGAGTCCACCAAAGCCAGGCAGCTGCTCTCAGGGGCTGCAGAGACCTGGCTGCAAGGAACGCAGCCCTTGCCCGAGGCAGAAGAGTGAAGCGCCCGCTCCCTCTAAGCACGGTACTGCTGTCCAGGGATGTAAGCACAGCCATCCAGGGGAGCCCTACCTGCTCCCGTGGCTTGGTGATGCTGCAGCTCTCCATGGACAGCAATTGTGAGCCAGGATTGTGAACTCTTTGGGGCAGGGGCCATGTCTCGCTCCATGTGTGCCCAAGTGCTCGGGAAGGAAAAGCAGCTCCCGGCTGCCCCCGCTGCACACAGCCCTTCCCTAACTATTATTCACTCTCCCAACACACTGCTCCCAAGGCCAAGCGGGGAGGGAGGGGGCCTGGTCTCCCCTCTCGGGCTTAGAAGTGGGAGATCGGGGATCCTAGTTCTGTGGGAACATCTTTGAGAAAACAGGAATGGCAGAGCAGCGGAGAGAGAGAGAAGGGGGGGTAGGGAAATGGAAGAGAAAACAGAATGGATACTCACTTAACTTTGGAGAAGTCAAATTGAGAGGGGTTTTTGGGTGTTGAATTAGACAGGCACAGCGCACACTGGTGACGGGACAGACACACACAGAATTTAAACACATGCCGACGCGCTCGGCTGGACTGGGGCCTTCTTGATTGACACCTGAACTGAAGCTTCTGGACCTTGCCATAAGGAGGGTAAGTTACGAGTGGGTTGCACAGTTTGTAGCTCATTGCACAACCCAGGGGCTCCCTGCTTCTCTCCATCCCGACCCCACAAGCTCTCTGGATGTCCTTCTCCCGGCCCCCTCTATTCTAGAGAGTCCCAGCAACTCTCCCCAGTCTCCCACCATTGCAGGGGTTCTGTGTGCTCCCTATTTCCCCTTCCTCCCAGACCAGGGTCCCCCAACTCCTCCCCCATCACACATACTTCAGGGTGCAAAGCTCAGAGCTTTGAGGGAGAAGGGGGCATTGGATCCAGCTACAAGCAGTGCCCGAAAAGCAGTTCCACCCGAAAATGGTTCCATCTTTGCTCCCCGAACCCTCGACCTTCGCTAGAATAACTTTTAATTTGTTTTTAATTAAAATGTGCAGGATGAATGAAATAATTTGCTTCCTGGATTTTTATTTTATTTGGTACAAGATTTCTAGGTAACATATTTGACAGGTGTTCCCCAGATTGCAATGTAAGTGTGTGTGTCTCTGTGTGCGTCTCTGTGTACATTTGTGTGAGTTCGGCTCTGTATATGTATTTCTCTCTCTGTGTGTGCACACGTGTGTGGGCGAATTACTGTGTGTATATATGTGTGTGGTTTTGTGTATATGAATTTGTGTGTGTGTTGTGTGCACATGCCTGTTTGGATGAATGATTGCGTCTGTGTTTTTCATGTGCGTGACGCTGTGTGTGTGTGTATGTGAGCGTGTAGGTGAATTACTGTGTACATATGTTGTGGGTTTTGTGTGGGTTAATTTCTCTGTGTGTGATTTTCGGAGTGCATTTTTGTGTGTACAAATTTCTGTGTATATACCTGTGAGTTTCCCTGTGTGTGTTTGCAAATGTCTTTCTCCGGGTGCATTTCTACTCATTCATGAGGCTGTGTCTGTACGTCAGTCTTTTAAAGACTCAGAATATTTCTTTCATTTCATTGCCTCTGTTTATCTGTTCTGTTTATTCACCCATTCGTTTCAGTTTCTTATAATCATATGGCTTGTTAGAATTCGAAAGCATCTTGCCATGTGCAAAAGATGTTATACAAGAATAATATTTTATACACATCTATCTATCTATCCCCAGACACCCCCTCTATCTATCTATCTATCTATCTATCTATCTGTCTATCCCCACACACACCCTCTATCTATCTATCTATCTATCTATCTATCTATCTATCCCCACACACACCCTCTATCTATCTATCTATCTATGTATCTATCTATCCCCACACACACCCTCTATCTATCTATCTATCTGTCTATCCAGTGTACAGTTTCTGATAGCGGTGACAGCTCTCTCTAGCTCTTTCTTTCTAACCCCTCTTCATTCCACTCACTCCAAACTTTGTTTCCCTTTCCCCTCCGGCTCTGCCCCTTGCCCGGTTCTGTCCCAGCCTGGTTGGGAGGGGGTGGGTCAGGCCCGGCCTGCCCTTTCCCCAGACCCACAGTCCCTGCTTTGGAAGCATCTGTGTGTGACCTGGGCTCTGCAGAGCACGGCTGTGAAGGCAGCGGAGGGAGGGGAGACGGAGAGCCAGTGTTCCTGGCCTGCATGCGGAGTCCCGGGGGGAGCAGGGAGCCAACTTCCATTTGGACACGTCAAGCAAAGCAGCTGTGTTGGGTTCCATATGTCTGGGGTGCCAGAATCCATGACATACGGGCTCATTTAATATACAATAAGCCCCCCCCACCCACACAGTCTGTCTTTTCCCCGCTCGCTCCAATCCACCACCTGTCATCTCTCCAGAGAGCCAGGAGAAACGGCTTCCATCTAGTCCCACAGCCTCTCCACAGGCTCCCCCTCTGGGCCTTTCCCTGCAGCCACGGGCTGCTGCAGCCCCTGAGTCCCTGCCCCCCGCCCACATTGCTGGCAGCCATTGCTGGGTCGAGCTGTGTCCGTTTTCTGCACTGGGAAAGGATGCTTTGCTGGCTTGTGACTGGAACTGTTTGCTGGTCCTGAAGGGACAGAAGAATTAAACTTACTTTCTTGCTTGCTTGCTTGCTTTCTCTTTGTTAAGTGGGAGCAGAAAGTTAGTGAGAACTCCTTTGTTTCTGTTTTCTAGAGCACTTTGGAAGCATTTGCAGAGACTAACATCTGAAGAAGGAAAACCACGTTGCACAGCGTGCCGAAGACAGGCCCTGCAATCGACACGCGCACATAGAGGAGAGATTTATTTATTTAATTTATATATTTATTGGAAATTTATTTAAATTATTTATTTGGAAGATTGTTGGTCGTGTGTCTAATTCCCTGGAGAGAGGAATCAGCTTTGAAATTTCCTTGGAAGGTTTTGTTTTTTTTTTAATGATGATCATGTGAACCAGAGAACAAAATATTAGAAGCAGAGCAATTTTATTTTGGAAATCTATCTATCTATCTATCTATCTATCTATCTATCTATCTATCTATCTCTCTATCTATCTATCTATCTATCTATCTATCTCCAGACATCCCCTCTATCTATCTCTCTATCTATCTCTCTATCTAACTCCAGACATCCCCTCTATCTATCTATCTATCTATCTATCTATCTCCAGACACCCCCTCTATCTATCTATCCCGATACACACCCATCCGTCTATCTATCCATCCATCCTTTGAAAAGATGATGCTCAATTCAGACCAGACGGAAATCGACGTGCCCCCGTCTCACTCAGAGACAGAGTCAGTCTTTAGCGACTGTGGTGGGGGCGGTGGCCGCGGGGCCGGAGTGGAGGAGGCCGGCGGCATCGGCTTGTGTGCCCAGTCCCGGCTAGCTGAGCCGGGCGAGGCTCTGAAAAAGGACCTGCAGCACCTGAGCCGAGAGGAGCGGCGCCGGCGGCGGCGTGCCACGGCTAAGTATCGGACAGCCCACGCCACGCGGGAGCGCATCCGCGTCGAGGCTTTCAACATGGCCTTCGCCGAGCTGCGCAAGCTGCTGCCCACCCTGCCCCCTGACAAGAAGCTCTCCAAGATCGAGATCCTCAGGCTGGCCATCTGCTACATCTCCTACCTGAACCACGTGCTGGACGTCTGAGCCACTGAGCCCACATCCGTCTGTCCGTCTGTCTGCTACATCTCCGACCTGAACCACGTGCTGGACATCAGAGCCGCTGAGCCCCCGTCCCTCTGTCCGTCTGTCTGCTACATCTCCGACCTGACCCACGTGCTGGACGTCTGAGCCACTGAGCCCACATCCGTCTGTCCGTCTGTCTGCTACATCTCCGACCTGACCCACGTGCTGGACGTCTGAGCCGCCAAGCCCCCGTCCCTCTGTCCGTCTGTCTGCTACATCTCCGACCTGACCCACGTGCTGGACATCAGAGCCGCTGAGCCCCCGTCCCTCTGTCCGTCTGTCTGCTACATCTCCGACCTGACCCACGTGCTGGACATCTGAGCCACTGAGCCCACATCCGTCTGTCCGTCTGTCTGCTACATCTCCTACCTGAACCACGTGCTGGACGTCTGAGCCACTGAGCCCACATCCGTCTGTCCGTCTGTCTGCTACATCTCCGACCTGACCCACGTGCTGGACTTCTGAGCCGCCGAGCCCGCGTCCCTCTGTCCGTCTGTCTGCTACATCTCCGACCTGACCCACGTGCTGGACATCTGAGCTGCCGAGCCCCCGTCCCTCTGTCCGTCTGTCTGCTACATCTCCTACCTGAACCACGTGCTGGACGTCTGAGCCACTGAGCCCACATCCGTCTGTCCGTCTGTCTGCTACATCTCCGACCTGAACCACGTGCTGGACGTCTGAGCTGCCAAGCCCCTGTCCCTCTGTCCGTCTGTCTGCTACATCTCCGACCTGAACCACGTGCTGGACTTCTGAGCCACTGAGCCCACATCCGTCTGTCCATCTGTCTGCTACATCTCCGACCTGACCCACGTGCTGGACATCAGAGCCGCTGAGCCCCCGTCCCTCTGTCCGTCTGTCTGCTACATCTCCGACCTGACCCACGTGCTGGACATCAGAGCCGCTGAGCCCCCGTCCCTCTGTCCGTCTGTCTGCTACATCTCCGACCTGACCCACGTGCTGGACATCAGAGCCGCTGAGCTCCCGTCCCTCTGTCCGTCTGTCTGCTACATCTCCGACCTGACCCACGTGCTGGACGTCTGAGCCGCCGAGCCCCCGTCCCTCTGTCCGTCTGTCTGCTACATCTCCGACCTGACCCACGTGCTGGACATCAGAGCCGCTGAGCCCCCGTCCCTCTGTCCGTCTGTCTGCTACATCTCCCACCTGACCCACGTGCTGGACGTCTGAGCCGCTGAGCCCCCGTCCCTCTGTCCGTCTGTCTGCTACATCTCCCACCTGACCCATGTGCTGGACGTCTGAGCTGCCGAGCCCCCGTCCCTCTGTCCGTCTGTCTGCTACATCTCCTACCTGACCCACGTGCTGGACATCTGAGCCACCGAGCCCCCGTCCCTCTGTCCGTCTGTCTGCTACATCTCCTACCTGAACCACGTGTTGGATGTCTGAGCCAGTGAGCCCACATCCGTCTGTCCGTCTGTCTGCTACATCTCCGACCTGACCCACGTGCTGGACATCTGAGCTGCCGAGCCCCCGTCCCTCTGTCCGTCTGTCTGCTACATCTCCTACCTGACCCACGTGCTGGACATCAGAGCCGCTGAGCCCCCGTCCCTCTGTCCGTCTGTCTGCTACATCTCCGACCTGACCCACGTGCTGGACATCAGAGCCGCTGAGCCCCCGTCCCTCTGTCCGTCTGTCTGCTACATCTCCAACCTGACCCATGTGCTGGACGTCTGAGCCGCCGAGCCCCCGTCCCTCTGTCCGTCTGTCTGCTACATCTCCCACCTGACCCACGTGCTGGACATCTGAGCTGCCGAGCCCCCGTCCCTCTGTCCGTCTGTCTGCTACATCTCCGACCTGAACCACGTGTTGGATGTCTGAGCCACTGAGCCCACATCCGTCTGTCCGTCTGTCTGCTACATCTCCGACCTGAACCACGTGCTGGACGTCTGAGCCACTGAGCCCACATCCGTCTGTCCGTCTGTCTGCTACATCTCCGACCTGACCCACGTGCTGGACATCAGAGCCGCTGAGCCCCCGTCCCTCTGTCCGTCTGTCTGCTACATCTCCAACCTGACCCATGTGCTGGACGTCTGAGCCGCCGAGCCCCCGTCCCTCTGTCCGTCTGTCTGCTACATCTCCTACCTGAACCACGTGCTGGACGTCTGAGCCACCAAGCCCACGTCCATCTGTCTGCTACATCTCCGACCTGACCCACGTGCTGGATGTCTGAGCCAATGATTGTCCATCTGTCTGTCCGTATTTCTCTCCATATCCTGCCAGACGTGTGAGCCACCAAGCGCATCTCTGTCTGCCTGTCCATGCATTTACCATATATCCTACCTGACTACTTGCTGGAGTCTGAGCCACCGAGCCTACGTATCTGTCAGTGTTTCTGCTACATCTCCTATTGGTCATCTGAGCCACCAAGCCTACACCCATCTATCTGTCTAGCTGCTACCTGAATCACATCCGGGACATCTTGAGCCTCCGAGCCCATATCTGTCCACCCCTCCATCCATCTGTCTGCTCCATCTCTTTCTGGAACCCCGAGCTGGACATCCAAGCCACAGCAGCACCTGGGATCTAGCCCATGTGTCTCTCTGCTCTTTCTTCTACCTGAGGCATGGCCTGGATTGGTGAAGTGCCAATAGCAGGAACATTTCAGGCCTTTTTTCTGTTGGCTGCGTTTCTCCCAGCTGGCACCATACACTGGGCTCCCAAAAGGCCCTGTCTTGAGGGGCTGCCACGCTATCTGAGCTGATGCCCCCGGCACCCCCCAGATCTAGGCAGACAAGGAAGGGAGCTTGACCCCCTGTGAGCTCTGGCATTCCTTGCACAGCCGCAGGACTCCCGGCTTTTCCTGCCCTGAAAAGAAATACCAAACATGCGGCAAAAATGGAAGGCATAAACCTTGTCCTCTGTCATGACCCCATCCCTTCTCCAACTACCACAAAGACTGGATCTCAATCTCCCAATACAGTTCCCACTTCAGCATCCCAAAGGTCAGAGTTTGCTCCCGTTGCAGTTAATAGGCTCCAATCTCCATCGTCCTGCTGTTGTTTATACTGGTGCAAAGTGAGTGTGAACGGTGCCCATCCTGACTCAGGAGTGTTTTGCACCTGCTTTGCACGGGTATAAGTGACTGGACAAGGTGGACAACAGGCAGTCAAGCCCAGTGAGTGTTTGATGGCAGCAGGCTCTGGTCCCTAAGGCTGTTTCATGTTTCCCAAAATAGATGCCCCTAGTAAGAGGGGTCAAACTGGGGGAAATGTGGTGACTCTCTACTCAAGCTCCAGATACAATTCCAAACTACACCAACAATCTCAGACGACTGGATTTGTCTGCTGTAATGATCAGTGTACAGTGAATAAGTAAGGCTGACCTCTACGTTGCCATCATTAGCCTCCAGAGTGAACATCCTGTTGCAATGAATGGGAGTAGTTAATTCACACCTCTCTTAGGGCTTCAGGCCTCGACTCTCGTTTGTCATGCACCTTATGTTGTCATTAACCCCCATTCGAAGCAGGTGTCAGGCCTCGCCTCCACTGGGATTCCAGTCACCGGTTTTAACCCCTTCGTGGGACACAATTTACCCCAACAGAGCACAGTTTTCACCAGTGCAGTTTATCCAGGGCCTCCCTGGTGTAAACTATGATCTGCGATGGGTTTGCACTGGGGCAGCTCCACCTTAGAGGGATCTGTGCTCCCAGTTTGCACTGGTGCAAATGACAGCCACGGGGCTAAATGAATGGGAACTGGGTGACCAAACCCCACAGGCGGCTGTGACGAGCTCAACCCAAGCCGTTGACCTATGGGGCTGCTTGTCTTCTCATGCTCCCTATTGTAAATCAGGAGCAGAGAAGCAGGCGCTGTCGCCCCAAGTGAAGGCATCCGCAGACAGTGGGGGATTCCAGCCCCCCACTGAATCTGTTGCCCAGAGCAGGATCTCTCTCTAGTCCCCTCCTGGGAGTCCTGGCCCTGGGGGTCAGGCAGTGCCCTGCACTTCCCCAGGACCCAACCCCAAGCCGCCCAGCTCAGCAAATCCGTCCCCCCTTTCCAATGGCAAAGCCAAGCCTTGGTTATTGTCGGAGAAAGAGAATCTGATTGGTGGACGTTAGAAGCAAAGAGAAATGGTGTTTGACCAATCCGATCGCTGCATGAGCGAACTGTAAACAAAACCCGGGGCCTGCCGCCAATCGAAAAGGGCTGGCGCTGACGAGTAAACAAACATGAACTTTATGGGTCTGAGCCTGCAAAAATCCACCGATCTATTGGCTTCAGTGGGATCATTCCTGTGGCTACGGGTCTACAGGGTCAGAACATCTATTTATCGTCCATCACCATACACATCTATCTGTCTCCATACACACCCATCTATCTATCGATCTGTCTATCTATCTATCTATCTCCATACTCCTCCATCTAATCTATCTGTCTGTCTATCCTCAGACACACCCGTCTCTATCCATCTATCACAATACATATCTTTTTATCTACATATCCACCCTCCCGCTCTGTGTCTATCTGTCTATGATCTTATGTCTATCTGTCTCTCTAGGCATTTCACCACAGCCACTATAGCTGAACCTTTCCAGTTCCATTTGAGGGTTCAGATGAAATTCAGTGGACAAAACTGATGAAAAGAGGGTTTTTTTTCCCAACACGCTGTTCTAATCAGGTCTTTTGGGCTCTGTTCCCAGCTCTGCCGCTGATTCACTGGGGTGAGCCACTTCCCTCCTCTCTGCCTCAGTTTCCCGCTCTGTATAAACAGGGAGAATGCTACCTACCTCGGCCTCACGCAGACTCGTCAGCGAACGTCCACCACGTGCTTTGAGATCCCTGGATGGCAGGGCATTATGAACAGTGAAGACAGGGACGGATTTCCCATCCACACGCAGTTCAGCAGGGGAAGCGGATGGACGGGGAGAGCGGGGCCGACACGCCGCCTCCTTCACTCATCAGTCACGTCTCTGTGCCACAAGGCTATTTATTGAATTAATTTATTGATAAATGTTGCTATTTATTTGTGGGGTTGTGCACTTTTAAAAAAAAAAGAAGCGAAAAGCAACTGTGGAGGGGAAAAAAATCCCTTGTAAATAACATACCCTTGTGTGTGTGTGTGTGTGTCTTGGCTGTTTAGAATGTGTGATGATTTATTATTTATTATTGCCTAAGAAAGTCGGAGAGATGGGGAATGGAATTAAACTGTGCCACAGAAAAAGAGAGATCTCGGCTTTGGAAAAAAGACTCTTCCCTCTTTCTTTCTTTCTTTCTTTCTTTCTTTCTTTCTTTCTTTCTTGCTTAGTATCGCCGTCTTCTCTTTCCTTTTGCAGCTGGGTCATTTTGCGAGCGGTAATGGCCGGTTGCGGCTACGCCTGTTAAGACTGGCGGGTAATCGAATCTCATGCTCCGACACATGAAATGATCACAGCAGGGGGCATGGATTTTCCTCCTGCTACACACAACTGGCAGAGGGCGCTGATCCCACGTGGCAAGACGCCGGCTCACACAGGGTCCAGGTGCATCATGAGTCGAGATGGGCCCACACCTTGAACCTTAATCGGAACTGGAGGGCTCACAGAGGGTTTCTGGGGTTCTGTTGCAGGCCTATTTCTACCATAATTGTGGGAATTTTGTCTCCCTCTGAAGCATCACCTGTTTATGGTACTTCTCTGCCCCTCCCCCCATCACTGTAGCATCTGGGCATTGTACAGATGGGGAAACTGAGGCACCGAGAAAGAAGCTAAGTGATTGGCCCAGGGTTACACAGGGAGTCCGCAGCAGAGCCGGGAACTGGAGCCAGGTCTCCGAAGACCAAGGCTAGCATCCTAACAACTGGACCAGCCTTCCTCTGTCCTGTGTTGAGTCCCATGGGTGGGTGTGCTGCTGGACCGATGGCCTGATTGGGTGCAGCAAACCTATGTTCCTATATGACAAAATCACCTCCCCCAAAGTGGGAGACAAAGGAGAGGGGAGGGCGTATCAGCACCAGGCCCTGAAGCACCGGTGGGAGCGGGCTAGACGGGTCATGGGGCCAGCCCATTCTCACCCTCTGCCCCACATGCTCGTCCTTCCCCACGGTTCAGAAGGCTGGGACAGCTCAGGAGCGTCAGGGAGACTCTGAACTGGGAGTGGGGAGGGCAGGGCAGGGACAGACGCACTCAAAAGACCCGGCACCCCCGTCTCCCTCCACGTCTGACTCCCACCCCTGTCCGGCACTGCAGCCGCTCTAAAATCTCCCGGGGGCCTTTGAACCCGAACAACCCCAGTGAGCTCAAGGCTTTAAAAGAATTCGTTGAAACAGACACAAGGAAAGGTCCAACCAGTGGGAGAGGGAAGGGGGAACCCGCCCCTCCAGAGGAGTGAGATGAGGCATGTAGTGGCCCCTCCACGACCCCTTATATCCCCAACACCGCCCCCAGCCCCGGTGCTTCCCCTTGGAGGCTCCACACTGCACAGTCAGAGCAGGGACCAGCTACTTTGGGAAGCAGGAGACAGAAGAGGAAGAGGAAGGGCGTGTGGAGCAAAGGGACTGAGAGCCCTGTGGATCAGTCCCTCCGCACCCCAGAGCTGCTCAGCAGCAAAGAAAGATCCCCTCCCAGTCTGGGTCACCGTGACAGCTGCAGGAATGGAAGCAACGGGGGAGGGGGAATCTGAGCCAAAGTGATCCCCCAAATCACACGCAACTGCCCCATAAAACCCTCCAGACTCGGGGATACAACTTTCCCTGACTCAGAGGGTGCTGTCCCCTCTGTCCCCTAAGTGATTATCATGAAAATGCCTTTTTGCTCCCCTTGTATTACCCAGAGTCCATTGTCTCTGCCTCAAGAGCCAGGAAACCTTCCTGCAGTGCAGATTCCATCCCCCGGTTGTGATTGTCTTCACTTGTTAGCTTGATGGCTTTGTTTACCTTATATATAAATGTACTTTCATTGTCCTCTGCCTGTAATCAAGGCGGTCAAGCAGGTAAATACACGTTCCTTTGTCTAGGGCAGGCTGGGCTTATGCACTGCCTCAAATACACCCTTAAGAACACATTTGCAGCAGACATCTATATCTCTTGGTACACAACCCGCACACACGTCATGCAGTGGTTTTCGGGACCAGCGCGTCACCAGTTTGCATATGACACCTTACATGACACTTTTTAGGTACCTGTTATGGCAGCAGTGTTTTGGAGGTGATGAGCTTGTCAGGCCTGAGAGGCGTTACAATGGGGTGGGCCTCTGCCAGCTAGTACCGAGGGGCTCCAGGGTCACAAACGCCCACCTCCGTCCCTCTGGGCCCCTCTGGTGAAAGCAGGGAAGAGAGCGTGCTGCTCCTCGCCCTTCGTCCCTGTCCTCTGACGGACGGGTCCCCGCGGGACAAGTTGCAGCTGTTCGTTGACTTGCTCCAAATTTCTTTACGTAATCGATTGGCCTCGGCTCCGCGGGATACATTAAAGGGGAAATAAAAAGCTTGGTGGGGGGAGGGAAACACAGAGAGACGGTGACGGCTCTGTCCTGGCAAGACCTCCCCTATACCTCCATAAGCCTGCGATTGCCCAAGGGTTACAGCCAGGTCCCCGGGGCAGAGATTGGACACAGGCCAAGCTTGGCCATGCATTAATGAAGGGAAAGGGAAAAAAAGGCAGCTAGCAGATCTGGGTTGTGTGCAGACTCTCAGCGTCTGTCTCCCAGCTCAGGGGCACAGCTTTGGGTTAGGGGGGCTTGTGCTAGCATGCGAAAAATAACCAGGGGGGCTGTGGCAGCACCAGCGGAGGGTCAGGGAGGCAGGGGGTAAGGTGGGCTTGAACTCAGTGACTAGCCCAAGCCTCTGGCAGTGCCGCAGTGGCCACAGAGCTCTTCTCAGTGCATGCACGCCAGCCTGCTGCCGCCAGTCCGAGCGCCCGGGCTCAGAGGCTCAGTGCCCGCGGCAGGGGAGACGTACCCTCGGGGCAAGTGCGGCCATATCCCTCGTCAGCATCAGCTCCAGCCCACGCAGGGGTCTATGGTTAGAGTCGAAGGCCTGGCATCAGGACTCCTGGGTTCCGTTCCTGGTTTGGGGGGGAGGAGAGTGAGGTCTAATAGTTAGAGCAGGGGGCTTGGCATCAGGACTCCTGGGTTCCGTTCCTGGTTTGGGGGGGAGGAGAGTGAGGTCTAATAGTTAGAGCAGGGGGCTTGGCATCAGGACTCCTGGGTTCCGTTCCTGGTTTGGGGCAGGGGGACTGGGGACTAATGGTTAGAGCAGGGGGCTTGGAATCAGGACTCCTGGGTTCTGTCATCAGGCCTAGGAGGGGAGTGGGGTCTAATGGGAGTTTTATTCCTACTCTGACTCCACGGGACCTGGGGCGCGTCACTTCCCCTTTCTGGGCCTGGGTTCCAACGCTGGCTCCGACTCCAGACCTCCCTCATCCTGGCACAGACTCAAGCTAGGTTCTCCGATCTGCCTCCAGCCTTTCCCTGGGAGCCTGCCCCGGACGTAAACTCTGTCTCTCCGTCCCAAGGCCTCTCAATTAACTGGGGCAAGGGGCGGTGGATGCTGTCTCCTCCCGGGCTGCGCAGGAGAGAACAGGCCCTTTCCCGGGGCAGCCCGATGTGAGAACCGACAGATTAATCACGTTACAAAAGTGTGAACATTCTGTCGCTATTTCCCAACCGGCTGCGGTGCCCTTTGTTACCCGCCCTGCCAGCCAAGTCCCTGACATATGGTCCGCATTGTGCAGCGCACAATGGAAACACTTCATGCTAATTTAGACCCTGGCTCTGGCCTTGATGTCTCCTCCCACAGACTGGGGCAATGGCCCTCACTTAAGTGTTCGTTTGCCAATGTGAAAAAAAAAGACAATTTTGCTTCTTGTTCACTTTTCAGTGTATTAGAAAGTTTTGCACTGGCCTCAAATCAATTTCTCTTGCTCGACTATCATAAAGGGGGGGGGGGGGTCTGTCCATCTCTCTGTCACCACAAGAGGATTGTCTGTCTGTCTGTCTAATATCAGACGGGGATTATCTCTCTATCTATCTACATACACTCTATCTATCTATCTATCTATCTATCTATCTATCTATCTATCCCCAGACACCCACTCTATCTATCTATCTATCTATCTATGTATCTATGTATCTATCCCCAGACACCCGCTCTATCTATCTATCTATCTATCTATCTATCTGTCTATCTATCTATCTATCTATATATCTATCCCTATACATCCCATCTATCTATCTAATATCATAAGGGGCTATCTCTCTGTCTGATCTTTAAAATGGTTATCTACGTATGTATCTATCTGACCTGTAAGGTTATTATCTATCTGTTATAACCTGTCTGGTTTTTATCTGTGTGTCCATCCACAGTCTCTCTCCTTCCTCCCCGCTCTAGTATGTCAGTCTAGCACAGGGGTAGCCAATTATTTTTTGTCAAGGTCAAAATTTCTTGGTCACAGTATAGTCAAGGTCCAGACTCCAGAGAAAATAATAATAATGGTAATAATTAATAAGTAAATAAAAAGATTTTGGGGTCCAGCCACTCAAAAGCACAGTCCACCTATTGACTGGGTAGCATCTCTCCTCCCACCGACAGCGTCTCTGTGTGTGTACTCGAAGGTTGTCTCTAGCACCCGTCACTGTGGTACCTAAGAATTGCCTGATGCCAGCTCATTTCATAGTATATAAAGCACACCGGACAAATTCAACTCCTTCCAAAAGTCAGCTCCCCTCTTGGTTTTCCACCATCCAAAAGGCAGGTCAATTCTGGGCTCTCCACTATTCAGACATGGGATGAAAATCTGCTGGTAATTCTGTCCATAAACCGGGATTGCCCTGTGCTGTTATTATCGAAATTACAATAGCACCCCAAGGCCTCCGCGGAGATCAGGTCCCCATTGTACTAGGTGCTACACACACACATAGTGAGAAACAGTCCCTGCCCCAAAGAGACAAGGTGGACCAGGACTGGGAGGCGGAAATGACTTATGCAAAAATCACCCTGTAGGTCACTGGCAAAACCCAGAGCTCCTGACACCGAGTCCCCTGCAGTACCCATTAGCTCACACCGTTTGCACACCACAGTGTGGATCCTCGGGGCAGAATCGTTAACAGGGGTCCTCTGGGCTGCATCCTACAATGCTGGAGAGATGGGAGATGTTGCCGCCTTTTCAGATCACACACAGGATTTTCCCCGCAGTCCACACACTCTTGTCCTATGGCTTGTGGATCTGTGAGAGCACATGGCTGGACTTGCATATATATAGAGGAGGGGAGGGTGCTTCTGGGCGTGTGGATGTCTGCAGGAGGGTGTGTACATACACATATTTCTGTGTCTAGCTGAGGACTGGCTGGAAAACCAGAATTCCGCTTCATGAAAACCATTGAGGGTTTGATGTTTGTTTTCATGTTGGTCCAGACCAGAGCGGAGAGCGGAGACCTCTTGGCATTTTCTGGGGAAAAGCATGAAAGCAAGAGCACCCCAGGGCAGCTGGCAGCGCTGTGAGTCGTGCCATCAGCCGGGATGTGGAAACACAGGCTCAAGTCTCTGCTCCAAGCCGGGACTCAAACCTGGGTCTCCCCCAGGCGAGTGCTTGAACCGCGGGGCTACGGAGTCTCTCATTCTTTCGCTGACCCACTGAATATTTCATTATTTACATGAAGGGGAGCAGCTCTGGCACAGGGGGACTAGCCTTTTAGGGAGCGATGGGCCCGGCCCCACCTGTGACCCACTTAGCTCACCTCCCCAGGTGGAGACAATGAGCAAAGTCCCAGGGCAGGCTGGACACCTGGCTAAAATCAGGCCTCTGGGGTGAAGATAAAGCAGGGGCCTGTGGAGAGCAAAGGAAGATGTGTTGGGAGTTGCTGCTGGACAGGGAGTGGGCAGAGGCTCAACGGAGCTGGAAGGGTGTGAGAGCTGCCCTATGCAGAGAGACTCCCCCAGGCGCAGGGCTGGGGGTGCAGCTGTCAGCTAGGAGGAAGTTCTGGGGTTTCCTAGTGAGCTTGGTTAATAAACCCAGCATCCAAGAAGGGCTGTAACACAACCCGTGAAAGCCTATGGTGAAGTTACTGGCAAGCCCAAGAAAGGGAAACCGAGGCAACAGCAGACCAGGTAGGTGGCGGTAGGACAACCTCCAACAGGAGAGTCCTAGTAGGCGGAGCAGGGACTGGAACCTGATGATGTCCCAGGAGCATGCCCTGATCACTAGGCTCTTGACTAGTCGACGTTGAACAGGAGTGGGGGAGGGGAGAGGGCTCTCTCGCTCTCATTTTGACCAGAAATTCCATCCTGGACCTAAGGAAACGAGAGACCAAACGGACACTTTTCTGTGTTTGCAAAGTCTCGGGTTTGACAAAGCAGCATTCCCGGCTGGCAATTTGCTGGACAAATTCCTGCCCAGCCCTCGTCCATAAGCATTCTGAAGTGTGTGTGTGTGTGTGTCTGTGTGTGTGTGCGCGTTTGCAGGTCTATCGTGCATCCATGCACGTGTCCCCACACGTATGTGTTTGCAACAGCGTGCGCATCTGTGTGTTGGCTTGCTGGTTGGCACATCACAGCCTGAGACGAGGGGACAGCCTCGTGCTTTCTCCCCCTCCATATCCCTCCGTCGCACCTAGAAGACGCCCTGGCCCCCCGTGCGGGGGCTCAGAACACCAGGCGTGTGAATGTGCAGCCTCCCCAGGAGAAGCCAGGTGCATGCCCAGGATTGTTTGCTCCCAACCAGTCGCAGTGCCGTCGGGATCTGGGCCCCCCCACCCCAGCCGAGAATGAAAGGTGCAAGTCGACCAGGTTCCCACCCAGCACAGACAGGACTGGGGAGAGGGAATGGGAGCTCAGAGAGGAACCCTGTCTCCTCCACCCTCCCGCACTGGGCTCTGGGTGCAGTGGGCTGTGCCCTGGGGATGGAGGTTTGGCATTTTGTGTGCCGCTTCCAAGGACATCCACTTTATGATCTCCCCAGCGCTTATCGCCTGACATGGGCCGTGGGCTGCTGCATGGCAACAGTCGGGGGGCGGGGGGGTCTTACTAAGCATCCAGGACCATGCTCTTCACCCTGAAGCTCTGCCTCACTTTCCCTGCAACCAGGGACTCTGTCCAGGATCTGGGGCCAGCATGGAGCAGATTTGTCTTTGTGCTGAATCAGGAGAGCCAGGGTGGGCAGCAAAAGTGCCTCTTCCCACCTTGGTGGTGGGAGGGGAGCACGATCAGTGTCTTCCTCGGTATAGTCCTCTCGCCCGCTGCCATGCCCCGCTGTCCCCCCATGTCCCCAGCCCAGGAGGAGCTGGGCCAAGATTGGGCTCCCTTGTGACAAGGATTGTGCACGTTGGTTAATGCAGCTGGGTAACGAGGGAGGGCTGAGCCGGGCCCCTCCTGCCGAGAGCCGGCTGAGAGTTTTGTAGTGAAAAGTGAGTTTTATGCAAAATGACTTTTTCTCCCCAAAGAAGAGTTCTGCAGAAAAATGCAAGTTTGCCCACCAAATTTGCAGAGGGGTTTTGGGGTGCATTTTTATTATACTAAAACCCAGAAAACAAGAACATTTATGTACCTTATTTTTTTAGAAACAGAACGGGGTTTTGCTATAAGCCAGTTGTTTTTTGTATTGTTTTTTACTAAAAACAGATGGTTTCTTTATATGAAAAAAAAAAGACTTTTTTGAAGAAAATACTTTTTCAGGGGAAATTCTGGTGAAAACCAAATGCCTTCATCGAGCGGCTTTGTCTGCACATCTCCCTGCCTCCGTCCCTGCGGGGCAGCGGGAAGGATTAGCTGGAGATGGCAACTGACACACACACACACACACGCTGGAATTACACACACGCACTGATCCTGTGCTGACACACGCCCCTGCACACCCCATTGAGGCCAATGGGGCGTCAATTTGAGCAGGATCTGACCTTACCTCATCTATTTGTTTTTTGGGGGAGGAAGGGGACCCCTCCTCCAGTCTAGCCCAAAGCACATTCCCCGCCCCCCCCCCCCCATCTTCCCTGTTTCTGACAGCCCTGGCTTGAGTCTCAGCAGCCCCTGCTGCATCCCTATGGACCTCTGCTGTGACTCTCCAGTGTCCTTGGTTAGCAGGTGTGGCTAGTACTCCCTGGGGGGCCGACTCTCTGCTCTGAGTCTGCAGTGCCCTCTGCTGGGCTCGCAGACCAGACACCGTCTCTCTCGTTCTCTGTTCAGCGCCAGGCCTTTCGGTGACTCTAACAACACGAAAAAGAACAGGAGGACTTGGGGCACCTTAGAGACTAACCAATTTATTTGAGCATAAGCTTTCAGGAGCTACAGCTCACTTCATCGGATGCAGGCAGTGGAAAATACAGTGGGGAGATCTATATACACAGAGAACATGAAACAATGGCTGTGACCATACACGTTGTAACAGGGGGTGGGGGGGGGAACCGTTTGTAGTGATAATCAAGGTGGGCCATTTCCAGCAGTTGACAAGAATGTCTGAGGAACAGTGGGGGGGGGGGGGGCAGGGGGAATAAACATGGGGAAATAGTTTTACTTTATGTAATGACCTGTCCACTCCCAGTCTCTATTCAAGCCTAAGTTAATTGTATCCAGTTTGCAAATTAATTCCAATTCAGCAGTCTCTGGTTGGAGTCTGTTTTTGAAGTTTTTTTGTTGAAGAATTGCAACTTTTAGGTCTGTAATCGAATAACCAGAGAGATTGAAGTGTTCTCCGACTGGTTTTTGAATGTTATAATTCTTGACATCTGATTTGTGTCCATTTATTCTTTTACGTAGAGACTGTCCAGTTTGGCCAATGTACATGGCAGAGGAGCATTGCTGGCACATGATGGCATATATCACATTGGTAGATGTGCAGGTGAACGAGCCTCTGATAGTGTGGCTGATGTTATTAGGCCCTGTGATGGTGTCCCCTGAATAGATATGTGGGCACAGTTGGCAACGGGCTTTGTTGCAAGGGTAGGTTCCTGGGTTAGTGGTTCTGTTGTGTGGTGTGTGGTTGCTGGTGAGTATTTGCTTCAGGTTGGGGGGCTGTCTGTAAGCAAGGACTGGCCTGTCTCCCAAGATTTGTGAGAGCGATAGGTCGTCCCTCAGGATAGGCTGTAGATCTTTGATGCGTTGGAGAGGTTTTAGTTGGGGGCTGAAGGTGATGGCTAGTGGCGTTCTGTTATTATCTTTGTTGGGCCTGTCCTGTAGTAGGTGACTTCTGGGTACTCTTCTGGCTCTGTCAATCTGTTTCTTCACTTCAGCAGGTGGGTATTGTAGTTGTAAGAATGCTTGATGGAGATCTTGTAGGTGTTTGTCTCTGTCTGAGGGGTTGGAGCAAATGCGGTTGTATCGCAGAGCTTGGCTGTAGACAATGGATCATGTGGTGTGGTCAGGGTGAAAGCTGGAGGTATGTAGGTAGGAATAGCGGTCAGTAGGTTTCCGGTATAGGGTGGTGTTTATGTGACCATCGCTTATTAGCACTGTAGTGTCCAGGAAGTGGATCTCTTGTGTGGACTGGTCCAGGCTGGGGTTGATGGTCGGATGGAAATTGTTGAAATCATGGTGGAATTCCTCAAGGGCTTCTTTTCCATGGGTCCAGATGATGCAGATGTCATCAATGTAGCGCAAGTAGAGTAGGGGATTAGGGGACGAGAGCTGAGGAAGCGTTGTTCTAAGTCAGCCATAAAAATGTTGGCATACTGTGGGGCCATGCGGGTACCCATAGCAGTGCCGCTGATTTGAAGGTATACATTGTCCCCAAATGTGAAATAGTTGTGGGTGAGGACAAAGTCACAAAGTTCAGCCACCAGGTTTGCCGTGACATTATCGGGGATAGTGTTCCTGACTGCTTCTGGTCCACCTGTGTGTGAAAGGTTGGTGTAGAGGGCTTCTACATCCATAGTGGCCAGGATGGTGTTATCAGGAAGATCACCGATGGATTGTAGTTTCCTCAGGAAGTCAGTGGTGTCCCGAAGATAGCTGGGAGTGCTGGTAGCATAGGGCCTGAGGAGGGAGTCTACATAGCCAGACAGTCCTGCTGTCAGGGTGCCAATGCCTGAGATGATGGGGTGCCCAGGATTTCCAGGTTTATGGATCTTGGGTAGCAGACAGAATATCCCAGGTCGGGGTTCCAGGGGTGTGTCTGTGCGGATTTGTTCTTGTGCTTTTTCAGGGAGTTTCTTGAGCAAATGCTGTAGTTTCTTTTGGTAACCCTCAGTGGGATCAGAGGGTAATGGCTTGTAGAAAGTGGTGTTGGAGAGCTGCCGAGCAGCCTCTTGTTCATATTCTGACCTATTCATGATGACGACAGCACCTCCTTTGTCAGCCTTTTTGATTATGATGTCGGAGTTGTTTCTGAGGCTGTGGACGGCACTGTGTTCCGCACGGCTGAGGTTATGGGGCAAGTGATGCTGCTTTTCCACAATTTCAGCCCGTGCACGTCGGCAGAAGCACTCTATGTAGAAGTCCAGTCTGCTGCCTCGACCTTCAGAAGGAGTCCACCCAGAATCCTTCTTTTTGTAGTCTTGGTAGGAAGCTCTCTGTGGGTTAGTATATTGTTCAGAGGTGTGTTGGAAATATTCCTTGAGTTGGAGACGTCGAAAATAGGATTCTAGGTCACCGCAGAACTGTATCCTGTTCGTGGGGGTGGAGGGGCAGAAGGAGAGTCCCCGAGATAGGACAGATAGGACACCACTCACCATCTCTCTCAGCCCTCCAGGTCAAAGCATTTTCCGAGGGTCGCTCAGCCTACCGTCATTTTGACAGCTGCACAGAGACTTGCCCAGGATCATGCAGCAGGGCAGCGGCAGAGCCGGGGAAAGAACCCAGGAGTCCCGAGCCCCCTGGCCTTGCCCCACTGATGACTTATATAGCACTGCGCTAGGTGCTGTACAAATATAGAGATGGGCTCTGCCTCGAGGAACTTACAACAAGATTACAACCAACAGATGGTTAGGAGCCGACATGGGGAGCACAAGGTAAAAAGGACCCCCGAGACGTACCGCTTCAGGGAGGATAATTAACCATTGGATCAGCTCCCCAAGGGATGCGATAGAGACTCTACATTGAGCCTAAATGTCGTGACCCCATCCCACCTAAGCTGGAGCTTAGTCCAAGCATCTCTTTTCATGGCACCCCTTCTGTCCACCATGCATGTGAGGTCACGGGGGCAGAGGGCACGGTCTGCAAAATAACGCCCCAATCCCTCTTTCTTTACAAACGCCGCACAGCTAAGCGGGGTGATCAGGACCCCTGGAAACCTGCCCCCTGCCCCAAGTGGAGACCCCTGGTCTAAATAGCAATACGTTAGTTCAGCCACGAGCTACGGGGCTCTATAGTGTCACGCGCACAGTAGGGAAGAATTAATCCTCCATGGCAGGAACCCTCGGGGTCAGACTAGAGGATCCATAGCTTGGAGATCGAAGCACATGGGACTTAGCTCTTCTCTGCTGAAGGTGCCCGATGCCCTGGGCTGGGCAGGAAAGAGTTTCCCAGACCATGAAAAAGGTTTGAGATTTCAGAATTTTTCCCCATCCCAAATTGGGACAGAAAAAGTCAAATCTTCAGATTTCTGCAAACTGACAAACCAAAAATTGTTCCCATCTGGGCAATTGAAACGTCTCATTTGGATCATTCAAAACGTCTCATTTCAGAGTTGACTTCTTTTTTTTTTAAGTCTAAATTTGCTAAAATTTCAAAACAAAAAGTCATTTTGACTCCAAAAGCCAAAGCTTTTCGTTCCCCGAACGACCAACCGGGACCTTTCAACAATTTCTAAACTTTTTTCCCCAAAAAACTTCCAGGCAGGAGATTCATCAAAACAGACCCTGTTTTGCAAAGAGTTTGGTGTGGCTGAATTGACATTTTGGGGGGGGCCAAAAAACAGTTTGTCAAAAAATTCTATTCCCGATCCCTTTGAATTTCAGTGCTGTATGGGAGGAGTTCATAGTTCAATTCCTGGCTCAGATCCTCTGTTTCCAATTCCAGTCAGAGCCTGACTGCCCTTTGGCCACCGAAAGCTCCTTCAGGGATCCACCAATTTAAATTATGATTATTTCTAGCATGGCAGAGCCCAGAGCCCTCAGTACAGATCAGGGCCCCTTTGCACTGGGTCTGCACAGACACAGGATAAGACACGGTCCCTGCGCCAGGGAGCTTACTCTCTAAATAAACGAAGGGGCTTCCATGATCCCATGGCTGGGAAGAGAAGCAAAGGGACGTTAAATGATTCCCAGGGGGAGTCTGTCACAGAGCTAGGAACTGAATCCAGATCTCCTGCATCCTTCCGCTATCGGGAGCCTTCTGGGAAACCGGGCAGCCGTGCTAATGGGCTGCTCCCACCGAGACAGGCTGAAGTGGCAGATTCTGGCCAGCCTGGGTAAACTCCCACGCCGGTGCATCTGCCCTAATAGCAATTCTCCTTCTCGGCCACAAGGGGGAACCGGTCGCCAGCACTATGGCTCTGCAAAGCTGGGCAGGGCTCGGCCATTGCTGCTGTTTCTAACCTGAGCTGCAACCCTGGGACTGAGCTCGCTCTTCTGAGAGGGATTCCCACCCCGCTGGCCCCACTGATCTCTGCTGCCCTGGGGGGAGCTGGTGGGAGGGTTCGATGGGGCCGGGGGTGGATGGGCCAGGCTGGCGGCTGGAATCCAGTCTCCATCTGCAAAACCAGGGCAGCACCCCAGGCCTCTGACCGTGCTCCCACCTGGCCCTGGAGAGACGCCCCCCCCCCATTAGTAACTCGGACCCTCAAAGTTCCTTAGGCCCCTAATTTCCATGGGCCTAAATACCTGTGAGGATCTGGGCCTCAGCCAAGACTTGCCCCCTCTCTGCTCAGACACAGGAGCCGGGCTGGGAGCCACCAGCTGTTTCATGTGGCAAAGGCCACCACATCTCTTTTGGGAAGCAGTATGGCCTAGTGGGTAGACCGAGGGCTCAGGCAATCTAGGTTCTAGTCCCAGCCTGCTGAATCACCTGGGACAAGGCACGTCACTGCTTCGCGCCTCAGTTTCCCCATCTGTAAAATGGGGATAATGACACCCAAGCTCCTCGGCAAAGCGCGTTGAGCTGTATGGATGGAAAGAACTACCGAAGAGCCAGGGCTTGTTAGCCACTTGGGCTGAATTCAAGGTGGTGATGTGAGATGACCATTCACTGGAGCCGGTAGAAACTGATTGACGGAAAGTATCGTAGAACCTCAGAACTACGAACTGACCAGGCAACCACACCCCTCATTTGGAACCGGAAGGATGCAATCAGGCAGCAGCAGAGACGAAAAAGAAAGCAAATACCGTACAGTGCTGTGGTAAACTACTTTTTTTAAAAAGGGAGAGTTAAAAAAAAAAAAAAAGATTTGACAAGGTGAGGAAATGGTTTCTGTGCTTGTTTCATTTAAATTAAGGTGATTAAAAGGAGCACTTTTCTTCTGCACAGGAAAGTTTCAAAGCTGTATTCAGTCACTGTTCGGTTGTAAACGTTTGAAAAAAACCCACCAGACCGTTTTGTTCAGAGTTTGGAACATTTCAGAGTTTGGAACATTTCAGAGTTCGGAACAGCCTCCGCTCTAAGGTGTCCGTAACTCTGAGGCTCTGCTGCAGCATTAGGAGTACACATTCTTTTTAAAAAGGGCCTTTGCTCAAAATCAAACATTTTCTCCCCCCAAACTGTCAATTTTTGGATGTCGTTTCTCCATAGTGTTTTTCAGCATGTATCCCTGAGACGTTTGTAAGTTTCACGTTTTCCTCCCCCCGCCCCAAGTCATTTTTGAAAATCATGGTGGGTTTTTTTTAATGACTGATTGGAGAAGAGAGAGGAGCTGTGAATGGAGGAAAGATTTGCAGCTCTGCGAGGGGCGTGGGGTTGGAACAGGGAGTGGGGGGGATTCCTGGGTTCTGCTCCCAGCTCTGGGAAGTTGTGAGGTCTAGTGGTTTAGAGAAGGATTCATGGGCTCCAGCCTTGGCTGTTTGAGGGAAGGGTTCGGTCAGGGGACTGTGAGCAGGGTCCTGGGTTCTTTCCCCTACTCTGCAGCAAGTTCCCTGTGTGACCTCTCGTCCCCGCTCTGTGCCTCGGTTTCCCTGGATGTATAGAGGAGATGAAGCGGTAGGGGGAAGGAGAAAAGCTGGAGACGTCAGGGTCAACACACCAGTTTGAGGGGAAACTAGCGGGGCGGCCCCGACAGCACCCAGCCCAAGGGCCCAGGAACAAGCGAAGGCAGGAGCTCATCCTTGGCGCTCCGTCCCTGGGAGATGGAGGAACAGGACATATAAGCCTCCCCGTGTCCCTGCACAGCTGCCTGCTCCTTGCCCCTGCTCAGGAGAAGGGGCTGAGCCCATGCCCTGGGGATGGAGTTGGGCCCAGCTGCCCGAAGGAGCACTCCCCGACCCTGGGGGGTCCGTGCTGCTGGGAGACGTGGGGGGATCTGTCTAAAATCACAGGGCGGAACAACGAGCCCTTCCCAGATGGCGGAGCCGCTGCTGAGGATCCCAGCTGGCTGGAAGTTCTCCTGACAGGCCCATTAATCACCTCTGCCTCCCGAGCGAGCGGATGGGACAGGGCAGCTGGTTGTGGGAAGCCACGTCCGGCTCCCCAGACAATCTCCAAAGGGCTGTTGGGTAGCAAGGGCCCGATTCTCCAAGGCACTATGCCCACCCAACACACTGAGCTTTCTTGTGACTCTGCTCCCAGCTCGCTGTCTCTCTGTGCCTCAGTTTCCCCCTGGCTGGGGACAGTGATCCTGCCTTGTCTGTTACACTGTGCGCTCTTTGTATCAAGGACTGTCTGAAACAAATGACACAGAGCAATGGATATGGACGGGGTTGGACAGGAGGCACCTGGGGAGGAGGGGGAAAGCCTGTGGCATCTCCTCATTTGTCCTGCAAGCCCAGCCCCGTCCGCCCGGACTCTGTGCCCAGGCTGAGAAGCCCCCGCCCCGTGCTCCATTTATAAGGGGGGCTGGGCTGCTGACACAATCCGCCCCTTCCACCCACTCCCCATCTGTCCGTCCCTTCTGTCTGCCTCGCCCTCCCCTGCCCCCACCCTTCCTGAGCTTCCTCCTCCCTCCCCCCTTCTTTTCTCCCCCTTCTCACGCCTTCCCCTTCCCCATCCCTCCCCTCCACATCTCCTCCTCCTCCCCTTTAAGAGAAACCAATCCATTTAAATCCCACCAATGGCGTGAGGCCGAGCCAGGCTCACTTGGGGATTGGTCGGTGGGGGTGGGGGAAGACGAGCTCCGCCCCCCCTCGGGCCTGTCCCATTGAATAAAAGTGGCCTGGAAGGTGGAGGTTGTAGCTTGTGATTGAGGCTGATGGATGGATGGGGTGAGGGGCTGGACAGGGGCTTTGTGCTGCCCGGTCTCCCCACTGATCCTCCAAGCGGGATCAGGGGGTTCTTCTAGGCAGCCCCCTCCCTGGGACCCAATGCTGCTGGTCCCCTGCTCTGAACCGCCGGCTGCTGGGGGGGGCAGCTGCAGGGAACAAAGCCAGCCACCTCCGGGCCCTGTGTGCAGGCCTGAGGGGGGGAAAGGGGGGACAATTGTACCCAGGCTCCGAGCCCAGGGCCCCCCAAACCGTCGGTAACGTCTGTGTAACTAAAGTGAAATGTGAGGGGGTGGGGCCCCACGAACGCGATGTACCAGGGTCCCAAATGTCTTTCGACGGGCTGACAAATGCGTCCTAGTGTGGCAAGGTGGGCAACCAGTATGCCGGGGATGGGGAAGCTGGCCCCACGGTCTGGGCTGGAGCGGTGGCTGGTACAGGGCAGGGACATGTGGCCAGAGCAGGATGATTGAATGGGCTTTTCCCACGGCTGATTCCTATGATCTCCCCGCCCCCACCTCCTTTAATATCCAGCTGGGGAGAGAGAGATGGGAGGAGTAGGGGGACCTCTGTAGGGTATATGAGAGAACACCCAGGCACCGTGTGTATCCACCTATCCAGAGCCTAGCACGCCGCTGCGTCTGTGGGCCTATCAGTCACCTAAACACCCCTATCTAGCCCTCTAACCCATACCCCCACCTTCCCTACGACGGTCCCCTGCCTAGCTAGAGCCTGTAATTTTGCCAGCTTTCTCCCTATGCCTATAGACATATACACATGTATATTACATATATCTTCTGTCCATCCAGATGCTGGCATTATCTAATCTATCTATCTATCCCCATACACCCCCTCTATCTATCTATCTATCCTACACTCCCCTCTGTTCATCTTTGTTACCTACACATCTGTCTGTCTCAGTCCTGCGATGCTGGCCTCAATCTATTAACTCCATGTCTAAAGTGCATTAGCAGGGCTCATAACGGCAGCAGGTGAGCAAGGATGGAAAAGCTGAGAGCAACACCCGGCCGGGAGAGACTGGAACTGGAGTGTCTGGGAGCTCCCCCCCAGCCCACACTACTACCCTGCTTCCCACAGCACCCCCTGCTGGGAGAGGCTGGAACTGGAGTATCTGGGAGCTCCCCCCCTCCACAGCTTGGGCTCCTGCCTTGCTCCTACAGCGACCCCTGCTGGAAGAGACCAGGACTGGTGTCGCTCCCCTCCACAGCCAATGCTCACCTCCTGCGCATCACAGCGCCCCCTGCAGGGAGAGGGTAGGGTCTGGGTCTGGCGTAATTATCAGCTCCCCTCAAGCTATGTACCGATGTCCTTCCGCATCCCATTGGGGTGGAGGCTGGTGCCTACCATCAGCCCAGAGAATTTATTCCGAAATTCCCTTGCACTGTTGCCGTGGTTTTTTTCATGACTAAAATAAAAGTTTCCTTGAGATGCAACCTAATTCCCCCCAGCTGTCGTCTCAAGTAAATAACTGTAAGGGACAGCCACCACCTAAGATTTTGTTATGAGTTTATAGACAGCGAATGTGTCTTCTCTCCCCCCCACCCCGCACCCCGGCCGTTCTAGATCTCCTGTGCCACCTCCTTGGAGCGCTCATTTCTCCAACCTTTCATCATTTCTGCTAATCTCCTTAGGTCTCGCTGCAATTTGTCAGTTCGGGTGCCCGCGGGGAGCGGTGAGGGAGGAGAGCGTAGGTATGGTTCAGGGGATAAGTAACAGGAACTTGGAGCTTCTAGCAATGGCTTTACATTCAGCCGAGTACGGATCACGATCAGTTGTCATCCGACGGCCTGTGCGGTTTGAGGTGGTGGGGTCTCAGACTAAGCATAATTTTTGTCTCTATAAAAATAATGGAACATGTGTGAAGGGGGGGGGAATCTTCCGAATGTAACAACCCCACACATCGCCTTTTGGCTGGGCGTGAACATGGGAGCCTCAGTAACAACAACAACAAAAGCATAAAGAGGTGATGGGGCCTAGTGGTTAGGGCGCGGCTCAGGAGAGCTGGGTTTTCTTCCCGGCACTGCCATTGGCTGACTGGAGACCTTGGGCAAGTCACTTCACCTCCCTCAGTGCCTCAGTTTCCCCACTTGTAAAGTGGAGAGAACGCTACGGCCCTCCTTTGTACAGTGCTGTGAGAGCTACCGATGATATGCGCTAAATGTTATCAACGGCCGCCACTGCTGGAGCTTTTGCCCAGTCATTTATATTGGTGTGACGTGGCTGTGGAAGGCGACCCCTCTGACGCGGGGGTGTTTGTGCCCACTTGGCACTCGCTGCGGGCAGTGCAGCCTGCACAAGAGCGGCCGTGAGGAAGGCGTGAGAAAGAGAACAAGCGTAATCCCTCCGGCTTTCCTGTGCAGTTACCCAGTGGAGGGTGTCGGGAGGAAGCGGGTGTAACATAACTGACTGGTTTATTATTGCGGTAAGTAGCACAGTGGCTCCAAGAGACCCCCACTGAGACCGGGGGGCCTGTCTGGCCAGACGCCATCGGTTAGAAATTCAGGTTTTCGGTTAAAAAATTGGTTTGTTTTAGAGAACTGTAAAATGTTCAGCTTTCATGTTTACAATACCCCCCCCGCCGCCGCCAAAAAAAAACCCAACCAACCAGCCACACCTTTCTGGGGGCAGTTCCAATGAAAATGAAAAAAAAAAACCCTAAAAAAACCCCCATTGAGAACAATGGAGAATCCCCACATTGAGAACAAGGGCCATTGCCCCCCACTGAGAACTATGGATAATCCCCTGATGGAGAACAATGGCCACTGCCCCCACATTGAGAACTATGGAGAATCCCCCATTTGCGATCCCAGTGCCATGGCAATGGCCATTTGCCCCCCATTGAGAACTAGGGGAGTTGCAGGGTGCTTCGCACCGTGTGTAAATCTGGCCCTTAGGTCAGCATGGGATTCACAGCTGCCCTGGTTTTTTCCCTGCTCATTTACACCAGCGCACAGCGGCTGTGGAATGCAACCCCTCTGATCTGGGGGCGTCTACCCCCACTTTGGCCCTCACTTCCTGCTGCAAAGGATGACCCAAAGTTCGGGGATGGGTGCACCCGAGCCCAGACTAACAGAACTAGTTGCTTGGGCCAAGGCTGCTCCCTGGGGCGGGGGGGAAGGGTTTGGCCTTGACCCTGCCAAATGGAAATGAACGGTCCAGCTGAAGCCCCTGATGAATCCAGCGAGCCCCGAATCTGCAAACTAGCCCAGCACCACCCCACGGGGTCGGTCACCATGGCTCCGTTTGCAGGACCGAAGTCACCCAGCCAGACGAAATATTTGCAGGATCGGGGCCCTTATTTTCTGCGACCGGTCGTTATGTTCAGCCTGGGGCGGGGGGGGGGGTCTCTTTCTTTCTCTCTGTGGCTTTACCCCCATCTTCTCCCTTTGCCTCCAACCCCCAAGGGACTGAACCAAGCAGCAGGCCAGACACACCAGGGCCCAGGGCCTGCGCCAGGTTAGGAATCCCCATCTCGCTCCCCCCCCGGCTTGCGAGAAAATCACAGGAAAGTCGCACGCAACCATTTCATTTCCCCCCACCCCCAGCTAAACTCTGGGAGGGCTGGATGGCTCCTTCCTCTGGCAGGAATCTCCAAGGAAGAAAACTGCCAGACAGTGCCCTTTCCCCCCCCCCGTCCCCGGCTTTTTCCCTTTAACACCAACACACTAAACAAGATGGGGGGGGGGGGGAGACTCTGGGAACTTCATCTCTGAGACAATGGGAGAGCTGGAGGGGGAGGGAACCGGTTCCTAGAACAGCCGGGGGGGGGGGGCTCGGGGAGGACTTTGCGTTCACACACTCGCAGGCTGGCAGCCGGGATCCGCAATTTCCAGGCGCTTGCTTTGCACCGGGATTTTGTTGTTGTTTTTTTGGTTACCTTTTGCAGTCGGCGCCAAGCGAGGCAAGCCGCAGCCTGGTAAACGGAGGGCATTTCCCGTGGATTTTGGAAAGGGGGGGGCGGATTTTTTGGGAAGCGACGCGTTTTGCCTTTTTTTTTTTTTTTAACTGTCGTTGCGAAGAAGAAGAAAGTGTGTGGGGGGAGGAAGGCAGAGCCCACCATTAAATCGCAGTTGTGTGTGTGTGGGGGGTGTGGAGGGAGGGGGGGTTGCAATCTAACAAAAGGCACAAGAAGCTACAGAAGAGAAGCTGCGCCCCGGTTGTTAAGGGGAACCCGGACTGGCCGGCCGGGCGCCGCAGTGGTGAGTGAAGTCGCCCTCTGAAAAACACGGCGTGAAGCCCGCTTCACGCCGGATCAAAGTTTGCATCCACCCACCCGACGCGCGGCGACCGAGGCGGCCAAGGCGCAGAGCAGGCTCCTGCTCGCCCATTGTTGGGGTGAGTCCCAGGCAGGAGGGGAAGGCTTGGGAATTGGGGGGGGGGGGGGGGTTGCAAGAGGAGATTGTTCATTAACACCGAAGGGGGAGGGTGTTGTGGGGGGGGGGAGAAGTGGATTGTTTGTGGGCTTGTGTAATGTGCATGATTTTAATTGTTGCTCCCCCCGACACACACACACACACACAAAAAGGCCTCCCAAGCCAGGCCCTTTCCTGGGGTTGTGGCCAGGTGGGGAATGCATGCGGTGGGGAAGAGCTGGTGGATGGAGAGGGAAAGATTTTTTTTTTTCAAAGGGAGGGATCCTGATCAGATAAATCGCAGCCTGCGTTTCATTTCCCACCTCTTCTGTTGTGTGTGTGTCTGTGTGTTGGGGGGGGGGGGTGTTTATTTTTATTGTACGGGGGTGGGGGGGTCATTGTACCTGGCTCGTTTCCTCGCTCCCTGGCCTGTGGAGATGGAGTATTTTCAAGAGAGGGGTTGTCTGCAGGCTGCTGGGTCCCTTTTGAATGATCAGACCCACCCTTCTGCGTCCCCCACTTCCCCGTAGGGTGGAATAGATCCCACATGCACTGTAGGTGAGGCTGGAGGGTCTGGGATCAAAGTGGGGACACAGGGGATCAGGAGAAGAGGGGGGACGTGGTCTGAGTATTCCTACAAGCCTTTTTTTTCCCCCCGCTTTCTTTTTTGCCTTTGGTTTAAGAATAATTTGCTCCTGGAAAAATGAAATGTGAAATTCATGGTGTGAATTTAAGTGCCTGCCAGGTGGAAAAACAAGGAGGTGTATAAGGCCCTCCTCCCCATACACTGAAACCCACCCAGCTTTTCTGTGTGGGTTATCCATGGTGTAGGGCTCCTCTGTGCATGATTATAGCTACACTAGTGCAAACCTCAGTGCAAACAGTGGTCTGCGCTGGTGTAAACAGAGGTGTGCCCCCATCCAGGTGAAAGCCATCACTGGTGCAAATCGCCTTTTTTTTTTTTTTTTTACACTAGCACTAGTGTGTCTACACTAAGGATTTGCATTGGTGTAACTACATCAGTGCAAAAAATCCCCAGGCTAGACAAGACTCGAATGCCCCTGTGATGCAGAGGGGGAATTTCTCAGCACTGGTGCAAATTCAGAAAACCCTAGTTGCTTCACGTATCCTTGCATGTTCGTGCAAATGAAAGATGGCAACCTGGCCTGGCAACTGGGGAATATCACCTTGATTTGGGGCAGGCCGGGGAACTTCCTGCACTTTGTAGCTTTTTCACCCCAGGGTGATAGTCCCTTTTTTTGAGGCAGTAGCAAAAATAAGTTTTGATTGGGGGTGGGGAGAGGTGTAAATGTTCGATGCTCCCAGTCAGATTCACTGGGATCTTCCTGTCATGCTTCCCTCTGCCAGCTTTTCTCACCTGGATCTGTGAGAGCGAGGGCCTGGATTCTGATCCTGCTTGCACCAGTCTCACTCCGGTGCACCAAAGTTAACTACTAAGGAGTTACTCCCAATTTACCCCAGGTGTGAGACCAGAATCCTGCCCCAGGTCTCTGTCAGGGTTGGGAAGCTTTTCTCATCATGAAAGGGCGTGTGAGTCGATTTCCCCTTCAGGCCTTGAAGTAATAACTGAAGAAGAGGTTTAAAAAAAAAATCGCTTCACAGGGCCCCTGGGGTTGGCTGTTGCTTAATCACAGCAGTTCTGGATTGTGTTGGGACTGATCTGGGCTCGGAGGCAGCCGGAGTCTGATCCTGATCTCCCTTAACACCAGCACGACTCCCCTGGAGTCACTGCTGCTCTCTGCTCTGAATCCCTGGACTTAATGAACAGATGACTTAATTTCGATGAGGAGATGGCTCCTTTCCTGGCTGGGAGGCTCAGGGGAGCCTGGGTGCCTGGGGTGTTTAGTTTGTGGTGCTGCGGACTAGTAATCGAGGGTTAAAGTGATGTCAGAGGCCTTCAAGCAAAACTCTACTTAACTTTAGTCCATGGATTTCGAGGCTGGAAGGGATGTGTCTGATCATCTGGCCTGACCTCACGCGTTACACAGGCTGGAGAACGTCACTCAGTGATTCTTATATTAAACCTACTTGCCTGGGATGGAATGTGCTTTCCGCGGGAGCGCTGGTGATGCTGCACGGCCTGGAAGAGCTTCGTGCTTGTGGCATTGCAAACGATCTGTAGGTGAAGCCTAATTGCACATATATCCGTGTCCAAAAGTACCGGGTTAAGCCCTAGCTTTGGTGAACGTTCATGCAGAGGAGAGATGACCACGGCTTGCAGCGGTGCTGGAACTAAGGGGGCTGCCGCACCTCCTGGCTTGAAGTGGTTTCCATCCTATGCAGGGTTTACACTTTGGTTCAATGGCTCTCAGCACCCCAGTGAGACCCATTGTCCCAGCGCCCCTGAACGCTTGTTAAATCAAGTGCAGAGTTTGGGTTACCTGCCGCGGGGAGGTGAAGAACCTGCAAAGGCAGGGAGCCGTGGAGTCTCAAAGCTGATGGTTTCAGAGCAGCAGCCGTGTTAGTCTGTATTCGCAAAAAGAAAAGGAGGACTTGTCGCACCTCAGAGACTAACCAATTTATTTGAGCATAAGCTTGCGTGAGCTACAGCTCACTTCATTGGATGTGACACCTTCATCTGGGGTGACCACGGCTTAGCGAGGGTCCCACCAAGTGCGCTGAAGTGCACCTTCTGGGGTGGGGAGGAGATGTGTGGCGCATTAGAGGGGAGAAATGATGAGCTTTCTGTGAGTGGCTGCATGGTCTAGAGGGTAGGGCGCTGGACTGGGAGTCAGGAGATCTGGGTTCTGTTCCTAACTCTGCCACTGCCCTGCTGGGTGACCTTGGGCATGTCACTACCCCCTCTCTGCCTCAGTTTCCCTTTGCCAGGCTCGTCTCTTTGGAATGTAAGCTCTTTGGGGCTGTTAGTGTCTCTCACTGTGTGCGTGCAGCGCCACGGGTCTCCGATCTTCTGTGGGGTCTTTGAGCTCGACTGTAAGGCTCATCCTGTGGAGGAGCAGACAAGACAGCGGGAGGGAGTTGTGAAGGTGAATCGGTTGTCAAAGGCACATGGGCTGCGTGAATCGCTGGAGCGGGAGGAGAGCAAAGACGCTGCTTTGGTGTCTAGACCTGGTTGCCTGGGGATCCTGCAGGCTGATGCGCTGCTTATTTAGGGCCTGACCCTGCAAAGGGCTCCATGCGAGAGGTGGACCCCTGTCCAGTACGGCAGGGTCCAACAGGGGGCCTGACTCATCATTGTCCAGCCCTTTGTGTGGTCGTCTGCAGCCGTGCAAAGGGAGCGTATCACTCTGGTGATCTGGTAGCATGCTGCACTCTCTTTGCACGGCTGCAGACATCTGGCCAGATTCTGTTTGCAGTCACACAGGTGTAAACCCAGAGCGAATCCATGGATGCGGCTCTGGGTTTGCACCAGCCTAAACTGCAAACAGGATCTGGCCTCTTGCGCTCTGGGCTCCTTCGAAGGTATGTTCTGCGTTGCCCCGTAGGTGCAGTCTCCCCCCCGCCCGAGCACGTTGGTGGACGAGTCCCGGGGTGTGGGAGCTGTAATTACGCAGTGTAACATTCCAGCCGTAAAACTCCGCACAGCTTTGGTGCAAGCGGCTGAGCAGCCGTCGCCAGCTCCGCCAGATATGACGGGGTCTCAGTGGGTGGGACGGAGGCAGTAGGGTCTGGGGGTTAGAGGAAGGAGCAGGAGTTGGCCCTGCTGGGTTCTCTTTCCGTCTCTGGGGGAGCAGGACTCACCTGAGCTCCATTCCTGGCTCGGCTGCTGGATGGCAAGTCACTTCCCCTCTCCGCGATTCTGCCTCCTGGTTGGGGAGATGAGGATAATTCTGACCTGACGCCAGGAGCCTGGCGAATTACTTGGATTTGGAGATTCTGGGATTAGAGGGCTGGTGGGTTGACCAGGCTCGGTTTGTTGTGTGAAGTGAATTTGGGGCAGGGACTGTCACTTGCTAGGTTTGTACAGCGCCTGGCACAGTGAGGCCCAATCTTGGCTGGGACTGCTATGTGCTACTGAAATATAAATATTTACTAATGGGAGTTTGTGAAGAAACAAAAATCCCCCCCACCCCCATGCACATTTGCTTCAGAATGTGAGCCACTAAAGAGCGTAAAACCTTCCCTCCAGGAAGCCAGCCGCACTTCTCAAACATTAATGGCTTAGCTTCGCCAAGCCTGATGGGCATAGCTCTTGGCAGGCCTGGGTTCAAATCCATCCCTTGCCACAGACTTCCTGCGCGACCCTGGGCTTAGCTTCTCTGCGCCTCAGTTTCCCATTTGTACACTGGGGACAGTAGCCCTGCCCTGCTGCTCGCGGGGGCTGTGAGGATAAGTACATCAGACTGGGGGGGGCGTACAGATGCTAGAGGAATGAGGGTCAGGTAGAGCAGAGATGGGTACCGGTTAGGATGGGGGAAATCGAGGCAAAGCGCCTGGCCCAGGGACACGCTGTGACTCAACTGGGAGTAGATTCCCAGCGTCCTGGCTGCCCAGTTGCGTGCGCCTTCTCCCCAGTCTCACTTCGCGGCTTCACGTTCATGTAAATTAGCAGAATTTTTGTGCTGGCTGGTGCTTGGATCAGGCGCCGGCTGGGGTGGATGCAGAGGTTAAAGTGACATGTGATGGGGGCAGCTGGCCTTCCCGTTCCAAGCCTCTGCCCTGTCCTTGGGGTGAAGATCGGGCTGTGTCCCGGGGCTGCTCACTTCCCCGCTCAGGTTGTCTGGGGCTAATGAGGCGGCTTTGACTGTCAAAGGTTTTGATCTGCAAGGAGGGGCCGCGGGTGGAAACAGGAGACACAATGAATGGTCTGGAAGCTGTGATGATGGGCTGGGAGTGAGCTGGTGTGGGTGGGGGTGAGCTCTGCATTGCAAACTGTGGGGCGTTTGGGAACTGAATTTATCAGGGGTGGAGAGACAGGGCTGCTTAGGAAATGGGATTTCTCTGCCCCTGCACGTGGAAATGCCCCACGTCTGCCCTGCATTTAGATTACGCACGCTGGCCATTGCCGTGCTGTTCCTCCTTGGAGCTTGGGGATCTGGGCCAGGAGGGCATGTTGTGACGGGTCTCTCTCTGGAGCTCCTGCTTGTGAATCAGAGAGGGCCCAAGCGGGATTCTTGCTGCCAGAATGAGCGGGGAGCTGTTTAGCTAGGGGACTGAGATAGGGAAGCGAGGGAGCAAATAATCCAGCCCAGGGCTGCACAGGGTCTCTTAACCAAAACTGCCTGTTTCAATCCCTGGCGTGGGTACAAACCAGGCCCATTTTACAGTGTGATTCACTTGTGCAAAATCGTGCCGTGCTGGCGTAACATGCGTGCAAAGGGAGGACGGAGGGGCTGTGAAAGCATTGTGATTTAGTTCCTTACAGTGTGTATGATAACACCCATTTTTTCACGTTCTGTGTGTATATAAATCTCCTCTCTGTATTTTCCACTGAATGCATCCGATGAAGTGAGCTGTAGCTCACGAAAGCTTATGCTCAAATAAATTGGTTAGTCTCTAAGGTGCCACAAGTACTCCTTTTCTTTTTGCGAATACAGACTAACACGGCTGCTCCTCTGAAACTTGCCTTTGACAGGCAGTTTGCACTGGTGTAAAGGAATGCAGTAAGTGCAAGGCGCTGGAGAATCGCTCCCCAGGGATTTGCAGTGGTGGTACTCCTGCTGCCTGGAATAGAAGCCAGTTTTCCAGTCCAGTTCTTGTCTCTATGAGGAAAGTTGCACCAGTGTAATTCAATCAGTTTTAAAATAGTTTTAGTTAAATTGGGGCAAACGCATGCTTGAATCAGCTCGTGCCTGTAATTTACTGATTTAAGCGGGTTCAGGTGCATCTGCATTAGGGGATTTGCACTGATTTAACTAGATGGGTTTAATAGATTTTTAGTTAAACCAATACAAGTTTTCTCATATAGACAAGGCCAAAGGGACCTGGCAGAAAATTCGAATGACCCCCTCACCCCCCAAATCCTGAGAGAGGCTTAAAATTGTGAGTTTTAGGGCGGGAATAATGAATTTGGGGTTCTGGTTTTTGCCTCCCTTGAATCGGGAGGGCTAGAAACATACTTCATGAACTCTCACAATCTTCTCCCATGTCTCATAAAATTTGGTGACGCCCCTGTGCTTGGAATCCCGTGACTGCGTGAGAATCCCAGCTTTCATTTTTTAAAGTCAAGTGTCTAGCTTTTGTGGTTGCAGAGAAAAGCTTGAAAATATGTCCAGAATGTGCCATAAAAGCTCAAAATCTAGCAGGCAAAGGAAAAACCCCGCGAAGAGTATAATTTAAAAAAAAATCTGGTTTAAAAAAAATTACAACTCTCACGCTTTTTGGACCCAATTCAAGATTTTTGAATACTTGACATTGGCAATACGGAGTCTCGTAATCACATGCCTCTGGGAGCTGTGGCTTTCAGAAGAAAACATGGGAAGGGATCAAAGCATATATAAGCTAACGAAAACTAAGCCTAGCGAAGGCTGGTCGGGAATGTCGGTTCTCCCCATCTCATAACACAGGAACAAGGTGGAAATTAAACACTGACAAAAGGAAATACTTTTTCACCCAATGTTTGATTAGCTAGTGGAACTCACTGCCACAGGAAGTCATTGAGGCCAAGAATTTAGCAGGATCGAGAAAGGGATTGGACCTTTATATGGATAACATGAATATCAAGAGTTATCGTAATAACCATCCTGAGGAGGAGGGGGGCAGATGATCCCACATCTTTCTGATATGGGGTTCTTACACCTTCCTCTGAAGCAGCTGGTGCTGGCTGCTGTCAGACACAGGATACTGGCTAGGTGGACCTGTTCTAATCTGGCAATTCTTCTTCTGTTCCACCAAAAATTGCGAAAGTTGCAACAAAATCAGGAGAGCCGGCAGCACTGGGATTGTACCTGGCTCATGAGGCCTCTGATTCCACGTGCGTGTATGAAGTTGGGGCGGCGTGTGTGTGTGTGTTGCAACACTTTCACCGTAAAACCAAGTGGGGACTGCTGCCTGGTTTTCTGACGATGAGAGAGGTCTGGCTGGCAGATCAGAACTGGGAGGCGAAATGTTTGTGAAGTCTTGCAAAGCTCTAAGCTCAGATGGTTGTATCGGGAGGGGGTGAGGGCTGGAGGAGACCCAGGGCGGTGGAGAAGAAAGATTTTTTTTTTTTTTCCTGTTGTTTGAGCTTCTAAGAGGGAACTGCAAACAATGGAGAGTTAAGTAAATTTTGTCGGTGGCCTCTTTCCAGCTTCCCAGCTGAGGAGAGGTGGGGACGTGGAGCTGGCGTTCAGGGCTATGAATAGCCGCAGCTCTCCTCAGCCGGTGAGAAAAGCTTCTTGGTGACCTGCTTCTTGGTGCTTTTACCTGGGAAGGGCTGGAGTTTATCGGCCCAAGTGGAACAGCCGTCTGGTAAGCCTTCCCCACCTCCCTCCCTGCTGGGGTACTTATGCAACCTAAGCCCCTCTCTAGCCAGCGCCGTGGCACCCTGAGCAGCTCAGCGTGGCGGCCACGTGTGTGGGTTTTAACAGGGGTGCGCTCTGAAATTTGGCCTGCCATCCGCGGGCATCTGATTAGCGGAGCCGGCAGCACCCCTAGCCTCCCGTAGGATTGAGTGTCCATGTGAGATCCTGTTTCTGCTGCCCAGGCCTTGCCCCCCCCGCCCCCAGCCAGCTGCCCCCCTGCTCCAGCCGAGGGGCGCTCACTGCACAGGCCCGGCGGGGGGTGGAGGTGGCCGTGATGTGGTGGACAGCAGGGGAAAGCTGTCCCATTGTATCCAGCCAGCTAGCCGTATGGAACCAAAAACATAGTTTGGAACGCAAGCAGACGTTGTCGCCAATCCCCAGGTCTTACGGGTGTAGGAGGGAATCGTTCGGCTACTAAGCTGGAACATTTACTCATTTATTCTCCGTCGCTTGGAGTCCTTACATTGAGATTGGGCGTCTCTCAGAGATGCGCGCCAGCTCCTACAGACATCACGGGACGTGGGGGAAGGATTCTCTGGCCTCTATTGGGGGTGTGATTATTAATAGTTATTAGGTGTATTATGGTAGCGCCTAGGAGCCCCAGTCGGGGACCAGGTTTCCACTGTGCTGGACACGGTACATTATTGTTTGTTAGGTGCATTACGGTAGTGCGTAGGCACCCCAGTCATTGGCCAGGACCTTGTGGCGCTAGGAGCTGTACAGACACCGAACAAAAAAGTCACGCTAGATGATCACAATGGTCCCTTCTGGTCCTTTGAATTTATTCACTTTTTTTCACTTTGGAATAGCAGTCTCCCCCGCCCCACACACCTCCCCGTGCGAAGGCTCGCAGCCCCTGTCTGGCATTTAAAATGACAAAAACAACCAGGCTGCTCAGTCATCTCGGCTCCTCTGCTAGACAGCAGCTAGCAACCAAGTTCTAGATGAGAGAGAGGATGGCCCAGTGGTTAGATCGCCCAAGTCCTAGGCAGCTCTAGATTCAATCCCCTGCTCTCTCTGACTCCCTGTGTGACTTCGAGTGCTTGGTCTCTCTGTGGCTCAGTTTCCCTGGTTTCCCCCAAGGCTATTGTGAGGATAAATATGGGGCAGATTGTGGACGGGCTCGAGTGCTGTGGTCATGAAGGGCCATGTAAGTGCCAGAGGGTTTGTCTATACCTGTGGCTGTCCCGTGTCCGCTGACTCGGGCTGTGGGGCTATAAAATTGCAGTGTAGCCATTCGGGTTTTATTACAGGGTAGACGTACCCTAAGATAGAGAGGACTGTCCGCTCCCTACCCTCTCACGCCGACCTATGTTGATCCCCCTGCCTCGCCTCAAAGAGCAGGTCACTGCTATGTGCCCTGGAAGTCAACAGGCAGGGCAGACCTGCGGGCCCTTCCAAGAACCCTGTGCTAGCCACCCCTCTCTGTCCTATCGAGAGATGTAGCATCAGGGCCTCTGCTGATCTCCAGCATGTCATGAGGAGAGAGAGAGAGGATCTCTCAGACAGGCTGATCCAGGCCATTGATAGTCAGTGATGCTAAAGATAAGAAATAACCCTCTAGCTCTTATCTAGCCATTTTCATCTATAGATCTCAAAGCGCTTTCCACAGGAGCACAGTATCCTTATCCCCATCTGTAAGATGGGGAGACTGAGGCACAGAGCAGGGAGGTGGCTTGCCCAAGAAGCAGTGGGTGTGATTCTCATTGATGCTAAGACCTGGTCTGCAGTTAAAAATGAGATCGACTGGGCTGCGTCACTCAGGGGCTGTGAAATGTCCCGTGGCATTCTCCAGATGAGGATGAAATGTGACAGATCTCTAATTGAGGGCCCTGCTTTTGCATGGTGTGGCTAAGCAATAGGGTGACAGGGTGGCCCTGTGGGGAAGGCTCTAGACTGGGCTCCAGGACTCCTGGGTTCTATTTCCCGCTCAACTCCTTGTGTGACCTTCTGATTTCTATGCCTCAGTTTCCCCATTGTTGCAGAGCCTTGTGCGGTCTGTAGGTGAACAGTCCCATAGAGCTGTGTCTGTGCTACCGTTTCCTATTAGTGCTGTCTCTGGGTTGGCTCCTCCAGCGGAGAGACCGGACTCAAGGCAGTGGCAGGTGTGTGAAGCATTGTGTCATCTCACCCTTATTAAAACCATCCTGATGTAACTGTGTTTATTTGATTTAGATTCATAGACCTGCTGAAGGTGGTGCCAGTGGCATGAATCACAAATACCGCCTGAATGCAGCAGCACCATGTAACATAACCCATCTCCAGGGGCTGGGGCAGTTTAAAACTCACCTTCCCTCCTGTAATACCCATCCCCATTGTCAAATGTCTGCATGGTAAGCACCTAGGGTAAAACCTGGATCCTGGAGAGTTACAGCGTGGAGGCTTCTTGCCCCTGTTAATAAAGGCAGGAATAAACCATGGTTCAGCCACAAAGCCACCCCGACAGCGCTCTTTCTGTGAAGAGGGAAGAATTTACCAAGAGAGGTGGTGGCTTCTCCGTCTCTTGACGTCTTCAGAGCCAGACTGGCTTCCGTGGCTCAGTACAGGACTTGGGTGGGCTTCTCTGGCCTGGGCTATGCAGGAGGTGAGTCCTTGTGGTTTAAGATCTATGAATCCTGAAACGGTGATGTCCTGTTTTGCTAGTTGCAAGCCCTTAAACTAATTTTGATACTGGTTTGAGGGTGGGGGGAACCCAGTGGATAGGTGCCCTAGAGCAGACATGGCCTCTTGGTTATCGGTCATAATTTTTTACGGTACATTATCGTCTAAAAGTCCCCAGTCTAGAGGAGTGCCCCATTGTGCCAGGTGCTGCACAGACACGTAGTGAGAGACAGTCCCTGCCCCAAAGCGCTTGCACTTTGGATAGACAAAAGGTGAGAGGGGAAACTGAGTCACAGAGTGAGGCAGTGACTTGCCCACATGTCCGTGGCAGAGCTGAGAATGGAACTCAGCTTTTGTCATTCCTAGTCTGGTGCCCTGTGCCGTGCAGATGTATCAACCTTATCCACTGGACCCTGGGGCTGTTGGGCTGCGATTCTGGATGCCGGTGGGGAAAGATTTTTAACTTTTATAAATACACTGTGGGGGAAAAACACATGAATAATTAGATTCAACCCTATGGGCCTTTTTTTCCCCCATCCCAAGTACCCTGAAATGCTGATGGAACCAGGCCAATCCCAGCTGGCAGCCCCTCGAGGTCGTGTGCTGGGACAAGTGGCAGATGCTGCCCTCCCGTGCGTCTCCGCATTGGTTCTGCGTTATTACCCCATGACGCACACTGTGATGTCCAGTGTGTGTGTCCGGGGGTGTGTGGGTGTAGGTGTAGGTGGAAGGCAGCCAGGACGGGGGCAGGTGCTGAGGTGGGAAGATGGGAAACCAGCAGGGAAATGCCAGCGGGCTGCTTTATTTACAAACAGACCTTGCAAAAGTGATGGATTGTTTTCCACCCCCAGCCCATCTGGCTTTGCTCCCGCTCTTGGTAGCAAGTTTTATCCCTCTGGGCTCAGAGGCAGTTGCGGGTCTCTGCAGCCTCCCCTTTTCGTGGCGGTAACTTCTTCAGGGACAGCTGGATCTGCTCTCGCTGGTCCCCAGATCCAGTGCTGCTAGAGAGGATGCCCTGGACTGGCTCCTCCATAGATCAAGGCCCAAAGGGACCATTGTGATCATCTAGTCTGACCTCCTGCGTTGCACAGGCCAGAGAACCCACCTGGTGTTTTCTGCAGCAAGCCCATAACCGCCGGCTGGACCAGTGCCTATGTCTCCTGTATTCCCCCCTCATCGTCCAGCAAGGACACCCACTTCTAGACTCCCGGCTCCTTGGCCGCCACCCCTCTGGGGCGGAGATGTGCGTTCCCCCTCCGACCGGGGTATTTCCAGGCTGCGCAGCTCCCTGCCTGCACGGGGAGCTTCCCACTGAGCCAGACTGCTCAGCCAGCTCGCTTTGCTTTCTCCGTGGTAAGGCGCCCCGCCCCTTTTCCTACGCAAGCACGTCTATTTTTAAGGTGAAAGCTCTACGGAGAAGACCTAATAAAAGAACCCACCCTCACGTTGATAAACTTAGCAGAGATCTCCCCCAGCTCCAACAAGGGCTCTGGGAGGGGTCAGTCCTTCAAACCTCACCCGGGGTTTCCCTGCGGTTACAAGTTCATAACACGTTGGGCACCATGAATAAATCAGCCTGGTCTTTATCCAGCTGGGCTCTTTGGTCTAGAGATTCCAGGAGCGGGTGATTAATAGACAACAGGTCTCTGCTCAGGGCATAGCTTCACAAGGCTGGGTTTTTGCATGGCCGGAGAAGGGGAGGGTGCATCTGTGTTCACCTCCCGCTGGGGATTTCCTAGGAAACCCACTGAACGCAAAGTTCGCTCTGGTCTGGCACACTGTTTCAAAGATTTCTTTGACGCTCGTAACACTTCCCAGGGTTTACCTTCGTTGTCTGCCCCCCAGAGACATTCTGCACAATCCCCCAATCATACGTAATACAACAAACTCGTATGACGCTTCAACCTAATTCAGCTAGCTTTGTCCAGGAGACGGCTGGGAACTGCCGTGCGTGTCACGTGTCTCTCTCAGAACCGAAAATCCCCTGGGGAAGCTGTTCCCATGGCTAATTCCTGCCCTGGTTAATGTTTGTGCCTTGACTCCAGTTTCAGCTTCCCGCCGTTGCGCTGGGTCTCGTTTCTGCTCATCTGCTGGCTTGTCTCCTGTGTCTGTATCCATGGACCGAGGCTGTCATCACCTGCTCCCCTTCCAAGCCTCTTGTTTGCTTGACTCTTCCCATCTCTTGGGACAGCTCCTGGCTTCTTGAGTTGGGTTAGACCCGTTATAACTAAGGGTACATCTACGCTGTGAACAAAATCCCGTGGTGCTGAGTCTGAGAGCCTGGGGCAATTGACTTGGGCTTGCGGGGCTCAGGTCCGGGGCTAAAAAATAAGATCATGGCTGGAGCCTGGGCTTGGAAACTGGGTGAAGCGGGAGGGCTCGGAGTTGAGCGGGAACATCTGCTCTGCTATTTTTAGCCTTGCGGGGCTAACCCCAGCTCTGAGAGTTGCTGCCACGGGGTTTCTTTGCAGTGTAGCCGTACCTAAAGCCGTACTCGTTTTTGAAAAGAGGAACCTAAATTTAGGCTCCTAACAGTGAAATTTTCAAGGGCGTGGCAGTGATCTAGACGGATGAGTCCCACTGACTTTCATCATGATTTATGCGCCAAAGTCATTTCCTTGCTTTTGACGAATCCCACCTCTGACTCCGTACGTAGGTTCCTAAATCAGCAGCCTGGCTTTGAAATGTAGTGAGCGCCCAAAGCTCTTATTGATGTCCGTGAGTCCAGCACGCAGGAGCGCGATTTAGAAGTCCAGGGTGGTCTACGTGGAGAAATTGACCAGAGTCCCTGTTGCAGAATAAGCTGTTTTGCGAGAGCACCCGGTCTGGACACTATTCTGCAGTGAGAGTGATTTTATTCCAGGATACTGCGTGCACACGGGGGAGTTATGCTGGAATAGCTAAATTATACTCGACTGGCTGTGCTTGTCTCATTTCCCCTAACTTTCAGCTCCTGCCTTGGGAAACCTTAGCTGAGATTTTCCAAAGCGAGTAGTGATTTTGGTTGGCTAAAATATATTTTGGGGGGTGCCCAGTTGGAGACACCTTAAATGCTCAGAAAGCACTGAGCATCCGTGCTCTGAAAATCACGCTCCTTGAAAGCATCTTAAATTGGGCTCTGGACACCCATGGCTTTTGGAAATCTTGGCCCTTGTGCAGTAATATTTGTCTGAGCAGCTTAAACTTTTCTTTCTAGACTCTGCGCTGCACTAGGCCCCGTTTGGCAGGTGACGGTCTTTGTGGCTCGAAGGACTGGAAACTTTCTGTGGCTGCTGTTGGAGTTTGAATTTGGTAGAAATCATTGGCATAGACCTCCCCGCTGATCGGGGGAGAAGCTACTTGCTTGCCACTGATGAGTGGATTTTTTTCAAGCCCTGAGTCAGTATTATTCTCAATTTATAGATGAAGGAAGTGAGGCACGCAGATGGGCCAGATGGAAGTAAGGGCACACAGCAGTTACAGGAGTGGAACCCAGGTGTCCTGATCCCCAGTTCCACTTGCTCACCACTAGACCACACTTCTTTCCTGGGCTCCTGAGGAGCATGACTGTGTGTTTGGTCCTTGAACATAAGAACGGCCCTACTGGATCAGAACAAAAGGTCCATCCAGCCCAGTATCCTGTCTTCCGACAGGGGACAATGCCAGGTGCCCCAGAGGGAGTGAACAGAACTGGGAATCATCAAGTGATCCATCCCCAGCTTCTGGCAAACAGAAGCTAGGGCCACCGTCCCTGCCCATCCTGGCTAATAGCCATTGATGGACCTAACCTCCATGGATTTATCTAGTTCTTTTTTGAACCCTGTCATAGTCTTGGCCTTCACAACATCCTCTGGCAAGGAGTTCCACAGGTTGACTGTGCGTTGGGCGAAGAAATACTTCCTTTTGTTTGTTTTAAACCTGCTGCCTATTCATTTCAATGGGTGACCCCTAGTTCTTGTGTTAGGAGAAGAAGTATATAACACTTCCTGATGTACTTTCTTCACACCAGTCATGATTTTATAGACCTCAATCATATCTCCCCTTAGCTGTCTCTTTTCCAAGCTGAAAAGTCCCAGTCTTACTAATCTCTCCTCATAGGGAAGTCATTCCATATTCTAATAGTTGCCCTTTTCTTGGAGTGGGCACATGCGCAGGCTCGTGTTAGGTGATCCGTTTGCAAGGTGAAAGATTATTTTCCCCTCCCCGCCTTAAAGTCCTGGGCTATAGACTCCAGCGGGAAGCTAAAACTGACCTCTTAGGACCCACACTTGCAACCTAAGCCTCTTCCAGTAACACAGCCTCTGTAACTGGGATTTTGCTGGTGATGCTGGCGCATGAGGGCAGGATAAGAATCCAGCTCATTTTTGCCAGGGCTAACGGGGAGGAATAATTTGCATACAGGGGCTCTGCAGCCCAGTGGTGAAGATCTGTCAGGTGGGAGGAGCTTTACCTCCTATTCAGCCAGCCTGGTCTTTGTAACCATTAGATCTTTTGGGGGGAGGGGTGTTGGGGGGGGGAAGGCACTGGGATGCTGCCCACATGCAGCGCCTTGTTTGCCCATGCTGCCTTGTGCGGTGAGGATGCCCGCCGCTGGCAAAGGCAGCCAGCTCCGCATGGGTGCTAGCAACAGGGCCTGTCAGCAGCGGCTTGCCCTATCTAGGGGCCGTAAAGCGAGCATCAGTTACAGGTGTACTCACCTTTAGGCCCCTTGACAGTGACCTCAGTGGGAGTGGGGGAGATCGGGGTTGGGGAGGGGTTCTGCCCTCTCTCCCCAGCGCAGATTGACTCGCTTGCTTCCCCTGTGCTATGCCACAAACCGCTGGCCAGGTTTCCTGCAGCCGCTGAGCCCGGCCCAAAGGAGTAGGGCGGGTGTTGGGGCATGAGAGCGGCTGCAAACTCCCAGCCCCAATGGGCAATCGAGCCCCTTAACGCCGGTGCTAATCTGCTGGAGTGTTCACGTGGCCTGGCTGTGAACCAGAGCCGCTGCTCTGTGCCGTGAACGAGGCCTGCGGTTCGCCTGCTGCAGACCCGTGTTCACTCTCTGTCTGGCACCCGGCAGGGTGTTTATCATGCTGCCTGTCCCTGCAAAATGCAGATCAGACATGCGCCATGGGCAAGCTGCAGGGAGGGGGGGGTTAAGATGCTGGCCAGGGACGGGGAAGATGTGCATTCAGTTCCCAGCTGGACAGCTGCTTCTCTGCAATACCTCTGCGCTTCATTTCCTCATCAGTACACGTGGGATAACGATCCTGCCTTGCCCTTTTCAGCGGTAAGCTCTTCGGGACAGGCACTGTCTCAGCCTATGTATGTGGAGCGCCCAGATCCCAGTGAGGGCGTCTGGGCACCAGCAGAACAGAAATAATTTCTTTGAACCTGGTGTCATCCAAGTCTCTCTTTCTGGGTGTTATTCTGAACCTTAGCAGCGTGACATGGAAGTTAGTGGGTTTGCTTTGGCCGGGTCTTTGCCCTTTGTGTTTCTTGGTTCGAATGAACCTGAAATTCAAAGCAAAACTTGGGCCCCTCCCTAGCTCTTCTCTCATGCTTTTCATCCATAGATCTCCAAGCATGTTACAAACGTGGTTGCTTTCATGATCCTCATTTTACAGGTGGGGAAACTGAGGCACAGGGCAGTGAAGTGACTTGCCCAAGGTCACCAAGCAAGCCAGTTGCGGAGCCAGAATTGGAACCCTGGAGTCCTCCATGCACTATCATGAGGCATCACTGTCTCCCCAAGACTAAGTGTGGGCCCAGCTCTGGCAGACATGGGGGCGGGGGGCTGCATTTCAAATATTTAAACTGGATCGGGGGCTGGGGTTGTGCAACTGCAGGGTCTGGATTGAAAGGCTTGTGGCCGACGAGGTTTTGGAGAACTGTCCTGGGTACTAACAAGCTCACGTCAGTTCCGGGCACCAGACTTCAGGAGAGATGGGGACAAACTGGAGAGAGTCCAGAGGAGGGCAGCAGAATGGTCAGAGGGTTTGAAAACCTGACCTAGGAGGAAAAGTTAAAAGCCTGGGCAGGTTTAGTCTTGAGAAAAGCAGACTGAGCGGGGACCTGCTAAAAGTCTTCAAATGTGTGAAGGGCTGTTCTACAGGGGACGGGGATCGATTGTTCTCCACGGCCACTGGAGATAGGACAAGAAGCAATGGGCTTCATCTGCAGCAAGGGGGGTGACAGTGGACGAGAAGCTGGATATGAATCAACAGTGTGCCCTTGTTGCCAAGAAGGCCAATGGCATTTTGGGATGTATACGTAGGGGCATTGCCAGCAGATCGAGGGACGTGATCGTTCCCCTCTATTCGACATGGGTGAGGCCTCATCTAGAGTACTGTGTCCAGTTTTGGGCCCCACGCTACAAGAAGGATGTGGAAAAATTGGAGAGAGTCCAGCGGAGGGCAACAAAAATGATTAGGGGTCTGGAACACATGACTTATGAGGAGAGGCTGAGGGAACTGGGGATGTTTAGTCTGCGGAAGAGAAGAATGAGGGGGGATTTGATAGCTGCTTTCAACTACCTGAAAGGGGGTTCCAAAGAGGATGGATCTAGACTGTTCTCAGTGGTAGGAGATGACAGAACGAGGAGTAATGGTCTCAAGTTGCAGTGGGGGAGGTTTAGGTTGGATACTAGGAAAAACATTTTCACTAGGAGGGTGGTGAAACACTGGAATGCGTTACCTAGGGAGGTGGTGGAATCTCCTTCCTTAGAAGTTTTGACAAAGCCCTGGCTGGGATGATTTAGTTGGGGATTGGTCCTGCTTTGAGCAGGGGGTTGGACTAGATACCTCCTGAGGTCCCTTCCAACCCTGATATGCTATGATATCAGGAGAAACTTTCAAACTCTCAGGGCACCTAAACTCTGGAACAAGCTTCCAAGGGAAGTTGTGGCCTCTCCATCACTGGAGATTTTTAAAGAACCAGTTGGACAAACACCCGTCAGGGATGGTCTAGGTTTACTTGGCCCTGCCTCAGTTCCAGCGGGCTGGACTCAAGGTCCCATCCGGTCCTATGTTGCTATGATTTTATACTGCTTTCCGCTTCCCCTGATCTTACAGGGATAGGGTTTGGAGCTGGGTAGGAAATTTTACCAGGTGTCTGTCTTATGTGGGTCGGGGGAGCTGGTATAAGTCCACTGGCAAAAGCATTGTCTGCAAGAGAAGCAATTACTGGTGTAGGCTACCTGTATAACTATGCCCGTGAGGCCTGGTTCCCCTTGCTGTGTGGGAATAGCTACACCAGGATAAGCATCTTTATATAATCGGATTCCAGACTTGTCACTCGGATGGCTAGACTGTCTGCTGAGTCAGTGTGAAATGATGGAAGCGGCCACAAGCAGGGCTGAGCACGTGTTTTGTTCTGACTGTCCCCAGGTTGAATCATTGCTGGGGTTCCCTGCCTGTTACGGCCCGGTTTGGAAGTTTTCAGCCATATTTTGGCTTTTTTGTACACTTGGTGAATTGCAGCCGTATGCCAGGTTTGCACCCGTATCGTTGTAAAGGGCTTGTGTGGCTCGAAAGGTACCAGGAGAGTTAGAGCCGTGCACCCTCTGTGGGTAGAAAAGGCTTTTGATGACGGCTGGGGCTGGTTGGAAAATGGAGCATGTTTCTGCCAGATAAATATAGAAAAAGAGAGAGGCCCATGTTTTTGTTTTTCATCCTTCCTCTTTATTCCCCCACAGAAGCTCTCCCACTAAAAGAGAAGTGAAATCTTTTTGTTTGGTTTCAGATCTAGCCAACGTGTTTCATTTTGAGGATACGCTTTGGCAACCACGAATAGGTTCAGATTGGTGGGAAAAGCCAGTTTCCTTTGAAAGACGATTTGAGGGACACGTTTTGGCTGGCTCTTATGATGGCCGGCTTGGGTGCTGTTCATGGAGCCGGCAGGAGCTGAGGAAGTGGCCCGGCATTTCAGGCACCTAACCTGCCACCTAGTGCCCCTTTTATTTACTTCTGTGGCTCTCACTCCCGTCCCGCGGGAGTCTGTTGCCCAGGTGTGGGGTTGGATGTCCAGAATTAGCGGATGGTTATGCAAAATTTTGGCTTCGCCCTTGGAAGGAAGCTGGTGTTTCTTAAACAGCTTGGGGACAGTTTATGGATTCTTGGCTTAACCAGCCTGGCAGGCTCATTAGGATGGAGGGAGTTGTGGGGGGCTCAGGGCATTGGTACCGGGGCATCGGTGGAGCCTTTGTCCTCTACGCCTGACTGCCTGTTCCCTAAATGTCTTCCCATCACTTCGTGGTTTGATGGCTTACGTGCACAGAGTTTGCTGCGTCTCAGCCCAGCCCCTGGTGGACGCTGGAGCTGGGCAGGGCTAGAGCAGTGTTTGTACGATGGGAAGTTCTTTGGATCAGTGCTTGGTCTCCAGGGTTCCTGGGCCAGGCCTGGGTACCCTGGTGTCGTATCGGCTGCAGCAGGGCCTTCGTCTGCTGATTTCCTGTCTCTCTGGGTTTCCTGCAGCTTCCCGGCGGGACCCCGGAGCAGAAGCCCAGTGCCTAAGCTGCTCCAGATGTGGAGTCCCGCAGCTGGCCGGACCAAGCGGAATTGGGATCTGGCCACCGGTTTCTTTTGCGGGATCGGGATGCACCGGCGTCTCGGCGACTGATCAGACGGGGGGGACAGGACCCTTCTCTGTCGCCGCGCTCAACCCCCTCCCGCTGCGCCACTGAGTCGGTGAGTTCCCTCCACGAGTGCAGGGGCAGGACTCCTGGGTTCAGAAAGTGGGTGGCCTCCCCCTTCCTTGGCTCTGGCGTGTCTCCCCGGCTTCTTCTTTAAAGGAAGCTGCAATTGGTCACTACCCAGGATTTGTCTTTAACTCCCAGCCAGGTGAGTGTCACCAATTTCTGTGGTGACATCTGAGCTGGGAGCCGTGGCGAGGGGGATGGGGCTCAGTTTGCAGTGGTGTGTGGTGGTGAAAATCTAGGGGGCGGGGTGCCTGGGATGCATGCGTGTTGGAGGGTGTGTCCATGTGCAGACGTGCCTGGAGAGGCGTGCAAAGGGGGGCGTGTGCATGCGTGTGAATCCGTGTACAGGTGTGCGCTAAGGGTGGGGCGTGCAGATGGAGCTATGACAAGGTTAGTGCAAGGGGGTGGACTTGTGAATGTGGGTCCCGGGGCAGGGGGGGATGCACGGGTGAGTCTGGGTGTAGGTCTGTGCGCCTGGGTGGGGGGTGGGGGGGGTTGCACTTGTGAGAGGATGCATTCACGTGCGCAGTTGCACATGCGTGCGGCTCAGGGGGCCGAGGGGGGCTGCGTGCAAGGGGGCATGCGCAGGCCCGGTGCTGTTGACAGGGGGCGCGGGACGCTGTCTCCCTGCAGGCCCTGCTGGCGTTGGGAACAGACCGCGGGGAACACGGCCCCGGCGTAAATCTACTGGCGCTAGTCAATAGGCCGGTGACGCAGGCGTCCCCTGCGCGGGGAGGGCTGCTTCTCCGCCGGCCTCGGCTGGGCACCCCTATTGTTCCCTGCAGAAATCCGATTCCTCCTTTCAGACAAAGCCCCAAAAGGGGGACATGGGGGGAGGGGGTCAGGCCCTCCCTCTTTCTGCTTGTGTTTCCTCCCCCCTCCCCTTTCCCCCACCGCTTGGGACACTGGGATGCAAGCTCCCCGGCCTCCATGCCATCTCCTAGACAACCGGGGTGGGGGGCTTTTGTTTCCATAGTGATAAATGTGAGAGAATCCAGCATCTGGGACAAAAGACTCCCCCCCCCACCCCCATCTCCCCTCCCCAAAGCAGAGGGGCCTTGGGAGAGGCCAAAAGACATTTTGGGTTTTATTTGACTGAAATGGCATTTCCGTGGTAACTCGTCTCTCTGTGTCCTTCCCCCAGCCCTGAGCCTGGTTTCTCTCTTACCCACAACGGGCCCTACGCGGCCTCGGCAAGAAAACGGGGTTCACGGGCGTTGGGGGAGCCATGGTAGGGTATCGCCTACCCCAGAATTTAAGGAGGATTTTTGCGAGGGATGAAGTTGGGGTCTGAATAGTAGGGGGCAGGACCGGGGGGGTCTGATTACTGCTTTCCCTGAAAGGGGGAGGGGTCTGGGGTTGGATTTAGGGTCTGAAATCTGCCGAGACACCTTCTCCCCGCTTGAATCAAGCAACTGCCCCTGGCGTGTGGGGTTTCAATCTCCCTGCTTGAATCAGGCGTGTGGGGTTTCAATCCGCTTGCTCACATGGGCAGCCCCTTGACAGGCGAGCAAGTCTGTCAGCCACCGGGGGGGCTCTCTGGGGGCCCGAGAGCTCGTCTCTGGGGAAGATTTGCGAGGAATTATTTGACTGGATTTTGCAACAACTTCGGGCCGGGCAATTCTTTATCACCTTGAATGGCTCCAGGTCCTGATTCAAACACCCTCTCGCAGTGGGACTGTCCTCTCCCATCTGTGCCCCCCAAAATCTTCCAGGTGGAGATCCCCTCGCTGTTTCTGCCTCCCCTCCCCCAAACCACCCTCTATGCCCTATTAAACCTCAAGGATACGAACACGGACAAGCCAAGCTGTGTGTGTGTGTCCCCCGCACGTTCCCACCCCTACTGCTCCCATGTTCATTGAGGCCTCTGGGCTGGCTGATTTCCCCACCATCGCCCCCCTTTGGTGTTAAACTCAGGCCTGGGCCAGGATCTTACATAAACTAGAAATCCCGGAGTACCAGAGAACTTCTGCTAACACCTGGTCTTGTTCCTTCTTCAGGCTGATAGCATTCTGTCATGCCTTTGCATGCAGATCCAAATCAGCATGCACCAGGACTCCTGGGTTTGGGGCTCAGCTTCTGGGGAGGAGAGAGTGGGACAGAAAGGGTTTAAGCAGGGGAACAGGACCTCAGGACTCCTGGGTTGCATTCCTGGCTCCGAGAGCAGAGTCTGGTCTAGAGCAGTGGTACACAGAGGTCTTTCAGAGGGTTCATCAACTGATCTAGATATATGCTGAGTTTTAAAACAGGTGACATGAAAAGCACTAGCAACATCAGTACAAACTAAAATTTCATACAGACAATGACTTGCTTATGCCGCTTTGTGTACTATGCACTGAAATCTAAGTACAAGATTTATATTCCAGTCGATTTGTGTGATAATTACATGGTAAAAATGAGAGAGTCAGTAACAATGGGCTGTGACCCTGCTGTATTTTTATATCTGATTTTGTAAGCAAGTCGTTTTTAAGTGAGGGGCAGCTTGCGGGTACGCAAGACAAATCAGACTCCTGAAAGGGGGACAGTCGTCTGGAAAGGTGGAGAGCCGCTGGCCTAGAGTTCAGAACAGGGTCAGTGGTAGATAATACGGCACTCTGACAGCCAGGAATGGAACCCCGGAGTCCTGGCTCTGAGGGTCCTGGCTGTGGCATCTCACTCCTTTTGATTTTTGCTTTTAGAAATTCCTATCTGCATCTTTAGGCTCCTAAATACCTTTAAAATTCTGGCCCTAAACATCTTGCCCACAGTCACATAGGGAGTTAGCCTAGGACATGGGGGACCACCCTCCTTCTCCAGGAAGGATGCCCTGGTTTATCTAGATTAGCTTGGAGTCACTCTTTAGCTGGGACCAGTGTGGCTTTCCCATGCACGCTCATTAAATCAGTGCAACTCAGCGGGAGTAGCTGTGATCTGATCTACACGCAGAGTTTAGATTTGAGGTTTGGAGGAGACCTCAGGGACTGAAACTCAAGGGGGCAATCGCACCCACAAAGGAGGAAGTACCAGGGATAACACCCCGCACTACACCAGATGTTATTTACTTTTTAATAATTTGGGTCAAACCCCAAGCATCCTTCTGGAGTGGGGACAGGGTCTTCCCTGCCTCTGACACATACCGCAGGTGGGGTGGGGTGGATCGGTTTCTTTGCCAGCACGCTTATGGCATGTCAAGCCACCCTTCTAACTAACTCAGGAAGAGCTTTGAGATCCTCAGGCAGTGGGAGCTCGTGCTCTGATGACACCATGGTAACTTTTTTCACACCCCTCTGTGCTCATCAAACCGTCGGTGAAAGGTCAGATTACCTAGTTGGGGTAGGTGGGGGAGGTCTCCACAGCTTCTGGTGGGAGTCACAGTGCTGATCTGCCCTCCCATCCTAGCCGCGGGGGGAGCGTGGTCTGCAACACCCATCCCAGAAAGAGGAGCGTGTGGGCAGGTATTTGGTGCAAGCAGCTGGCTGGATCATGTGATCCATACCTGGAGGCCTGGCATGGTAACTGGTGCTGCTTTGTAATTAAAAAGCAGCTGAGAGTCATCCAAGCACGTGCAGCTTGGGGTGGGGTCTCAGCAGCTTCCCACTTCCCTTGGCCTATGGATCCTGGCCAGGATTTCGTCACCTCCTTCACCGGGACTGCGTGACTCCCCCACACTGGCTTTGCCTGTGCTCCCCACCCTTTTAGCAGACGAACATGGATGGAAGGGTTGTGACTAGCCCCCCCTGGTGTCAGGTCCTAGTCCCAGCAGTAGGGGGTGGAGATGGTTCTTTAATGATAATCCCTAGTTTTCATAGAGCACTTTTCATCAGTAGCTCTTGACGTGCTCTAACAAAGGAGGTGTCATTTCCTCTGATTTTACAGCTGGGAAAACTGAGGCACAGGACAGGGAAGGGCTGTGCCCAAGCTCACCCAGTAGGCCAGTGGCAGAGCCAGGAATAGAAATGAGATCTCCGGAGTCCTAGTCTAGTGCTCTATCCGCTAGGCCAATCTGCCTCTTAAAGGACCCAGAAGCCTCTCTGTGAAGGTACATCTTTGGCCTAGTCCGTATGCGAAGGGATAGCAGCTACGAGTCCCAAGCAATTTCCCACCCTTAATGGGTCCAATTCTCTTTTGCAGCATTCACCGTTATTCCTGAGAGGGGGCTCCTAGATGCACACGCAGTTCCTACTGGGCTAGTATTATCCGGGGCATGTTGCAAGACCCTTTTCTCCAAAGTGTAGCTGTAGTGGGAGAAACGAGTGTGAAATTGACTCTGTGGGGTTTGGTGGCTCTGTTCAGGAAGGGTTCCAGGCCTGATAAGCTCAGTTAGCATATCAAAGCCTGGTTTTCTTTTCTAGTAGGTTTGGAGGCAACATAACCGATTGGCTAGTGCGCCAGGAGACCTGGCGTTCTGATCCTGGCTCTGGAGAGATCAGTAGATCGGTTTCCCTCCTGTGCGCCCTTTGTCTTGGCTGTTCAGGGGATGAGATCTTCAGGGCAAGGATTGTATCGCACTATGTCTCTGCGCAGTCCCTGGCTCGTTGGGGCCTCGTGACAGAGCTGGAATTCAGCGCCACGGCAATGCCAATGAGTTGCTCTAAAGTGGACCTCGTTAAGAAGAGCTGTGCCTACTTGATGGATTGGGGTGATCAGGGGCGAGCAAAGAGACTAACCCCTGAGGCAGAGGGTAGAGGAGACCCAGCAAGGAAGCGCAAAGGAGCGAGAGAGGGAAGATACCTTCCCTCTGGCCACGGGAGCTAAGGGCTGCACGAGGCTGTAAAGGTGACGGGCAGAACGCTGTGAAACAAACCACGTTCGGGGCTTACCACAAGAAGGTCCCCTAGCTGTTTGTAACTTGGAAAGAGACAGGAGCAAGACCCCACCCTCTTAATTGGCCTGACGAGGAGCACCTGGATGGGAATGCTGAGGGGGTGGAAGGGGTTAAATAACAATTACATTGGCACCTGTGGATATGTATAACTTTAATTGGAATAATCGGGTTGCTTATGTTTTCGATGACCTGGCAGCAGTAGGTATGGGTGCTGCAGGACGTGTGCTATCAAACGGAGGTTTGATTTCTGCCCGTTTTCCTTCCCTGCAGCTGGTGGTTCGTTCCCCAGCCTGCCAGTCACTGGTTTGTCCTGGTGGCTTCTCCCTCCCTAACCCCTTGTGTCAACCATGGGCAAAGCTTTCAAAAGTGGTAGCTGATTTTGGGTGCGTTTGTTTCTGAAGCAGCTGGGGTGTGATTTTTTTCAGAGGGGCTGAGCCCTGCTTGAGTTTGGCTGGCAACCTACCACTGGTTCCAGTCTCTGCCCTGATACCATTTATTATGACCTGTTCCTTATGTTATCCACTGAATGGGCCATCCTGCATCTAAAAATGGTGCTTAAATTCCTTTGTTTAGGTACCGCTAAATCCTCAGATTGTTACTTCATAAAGAATTCTTTTTAAATCTAGGGCCAGATTCCCAGCTGCTATGAATGGATTTCGCTAGCGTGAGACCAGTGAATGATCTAGCAGCTAGCTCATTTACTGTTCTCACTCCAGTGAAATCAATTGATATCACATTCCAGCCTCTAGTTGCTATTCTCCTACACTCTTGATGCTGCACTGAGCTTGGAAGGGCGGCATGCTAGTTCGGTCACTTTCATTCGTAACAGCCATTCTGCTGCCTTGATTCCTGGATGTGCTTTTCAGACATTTTCACTTGCACCACCAGATTTGAACTCCTGATCTTTTCCCCCTTAGAGACGAGTAGCCTATCACTGTGCTACCAGGCCTATAGCACAGAGAGCCTTTATTAGAGTGTATTTTAAATTAATATGGTTTTGTTACAGCCATCCTACCTCCCCCACACTTTTACCAAAAAATCTGAATTTGGTGTCTAACCTATTCCATCCCTGTTTTCTCCAGCCTGGGATAGCTCTGAATCTCAAGGCATTTTGCAGACTCTGATAATGAAAGCTGATCTGTTTTATTTCTCCCCATCTCCTCCCATTTTACACATGAGGAAACTGAGGCCACGGTGGTGACGTGGCTTGTCCAGCTTCATACACGGAGTCAGTGGCAGAGCCTAGGTCTCCTGATTCCCATGCCTCTGTGTATCGACCACTAGACCACACTTCTCTTCCCGAGGCAGGAACAGAACCCACAAGTCCTGATTCTCAGAGGGTGGTTCTCAAAAGGACTTGAAAGTGAATTTAACGAATTTCTACCCCTTTTAAGGCTTCTTCCCACTGCAAGGGTGGGCCAGGGTTAGGGTCCTAATCAGGGACTTGGAAGACCTGCATGTAGTTCCCTGCTCTGCCACAGACTCCCTGTGTAGCTCTGAGCCAGTCACTTCGCCTTTCTGTGCTGCAGTTCCTTGGCAGTAAGCTTTTGGGGGAGGGATCGTGTTTCTGGTCCATTTCTGTGCTGTACCTAGCACCGTAAGGTCTTGCCTAGTAGCCGCAGCCATGGAGCACTACCACAACATGAAGAATAATGGTACTAGGGTTCGCAGAAAGAAAAGGAGGACTTGTGGCACCTTAGAGACTAACCAATTTATTTGAGCATAAGCTTTCGTGAGCTACAGCTCACTTCATTGCTCAAATAAATTGGTTAGTCTCTAAGGTGCCACAAGTCCTCCTTTTCTTTTTGCGGATACAGACTAACACGGCTGCTACTCTGGTACTAGGGTACTAGCCCACAAATCAGGGCGCAAACTGCATTTCCCCTGCGCCACTCCCAGTGACTTAAATGTGAATTCCACGCTCTGGGCCTTTTGCGGGATCGGGCCCAGGAGCTTTTCCCGGCGTTCTTTGCAGAAGCCAAAACTCCAGCACTGATCTTCTGGATCTGAGATTCCGTGTCTGTGCCGGGAAACTTGTTCTAACAGCGTCTTGCCGCTTTGAAATGGGTCTGAAGCGCACTGCCCTTGCTGAGTAAATTATTTGTAAGTTGGTCCCGGCCCTGGGTGCTCTCCTGGCAATTAAAATAACAATCAGGATATTAATTAAAACATAAATTACATGAAACAGTGCATGAAAAAGGTCCTCTTTCAGTGTTGTTTAAAAAAGGGCAGAGAGTGCAGGGTTCTAGCTGATGCTAAAAGAGAAAATGCCCTGAGAGAAATAGCCCAAACAAGTGTAACATGTTCGTGTCAGTTATTGCTGGGAGCTAGTATGATCGGAGCCTGATTCTCATTTTCACTCCCTTCAAGGCTCCTTTGCCCTGCCAAAATGGTGTAAAGGGGCCTTAGTGGAAGGGAGAATCAGACCCTGCCTTATTTTTCTTAACGATTACAGATTATTTTAGCCGCTAAGAATGCGTTATGAATGATTACATGTATTACGGAGCACCCAGAGCCCGCGTTGTGCCAGCCGCCTCACTGACACATCGTGAGAGCTAGACCCTGCCCCCAAAGGGCTTAGTTGAAATGGGGAAGACAGGTGGGCACGGAGAGACAGTGATTTTACAAGGGTCACACTGGGACTCAGTGCGAGAGCTGGGAATAGAACCCAACTCTCCTAGGTCCCAAGCCAGTGACTTAAAAATGCCTTTTGACAAGGGAGTGCTTTTCTACTGATGCTAATGTCTGGGGGAAGATGGGCGGAGGTGGACGTGGGGTGGTGCGGGGGAAAGGTTTTTAACAGGGGCCTTTCACTTTGTTCCCTGGGGCTGGGCTAAGGATTGGTGGGATTTGTTTCGTTTCCCATAAACAAAAACTGCTTTCTCCTAACTAAGAAAAGGGGTCGGAGGAAAACAAGCAGCCAGGAGTCACTGTTTGTTGCAGGAAATGTTAAGTGTCAGCTTGGAAGGATTCGATTTTTATCGGGAAATATTTATTTCGCTGCACGCGTGCAAACTGAGGAGGAAATATTTCCACTGAGAATCGTGGGAGTTCACAGAGTGGCAGAGTCAGACCCTTGCTGTTTGAGAACTTCTGAGAGCTTGAGTGAAGGCTGCTTAACTTGTATCTTTTGACACAAACATTTAAATGGGTGAAAATAAGAAAAAAAAGCCTTACAAATATCGAGATGTCAGAATTACATCTAGAAATCGGCTTCTGCCAAGCCGCCGATGGCGCGGCTCGGGGAATTTGGAAGCTGTGTTGGAAGACCTTGTCGGTATTTCCTGCCTCTCCCTGCAATCTCACAGCCGATGCAAGAGCCGCTGTCTCTGCAGCTTCTACTGTTCGTAGTGGCCGTCTCCCCATTATCCCTCCATCTTGCTGGTCTCTCTCACCGGTACCGGATGGCTCAGGGGATTCTCTGTCAAGGCTGCTGGACTCGGACAGACCTTGGGGCTCCCTCTGGCTCGGCGCGCTGTGATTTTTAGGGAGGGTGGAGTTAGTCTGAGACCCGGTGGGGATCCCTCCGGGAGTCTTAATTCTCTCCCACCCTTCCCCAGCAGGGCGTCGTTTTCTTCTGAGAGGAGCCCAGCCAGCTGATCAAAATAGAGTCCCTCAAGGTGACAGTCGACTTCCTGAAGGTGCCCCTGGGCCTGAAGAAGCCCGCGCTGAAGGAGGCAGCGGCCGCCTTGGCTGCTGTCCCCGTCGGGAGACCCAAGTCCGTCAACGTGGAGCGCTACAAGGCCCGGCGCTCTGACAACATGGACAACGAGTCGCAGTACTCGGGGTACTCCTACAAGTCGGGGCACTCGCGCAGCTCCCGCAAGCACAGGTGAGGGGGCGGGGGGGAGCCCTGCACCTGGGCCTGTGCAGTGGGGGGAGGGATGAGGGGCTGACTTGGCTTGGGGGGGAGGGGAGCTAAGCTGGCTCAAGGGGGCTAACCGAGATCTGCCCTCAGGATTGGGGAGGGGGCGGGTGGAACGAACCTGGGTTGGGCGGGGGCGGGGAAGGTGCCTCACCCCATGTGCAACTTCAGGAGAACCCATGGCGGGGGCTCCCCCCCAACCCTGCATCCGTCCTGGAGGGGGGCAGGGAAGAATGCCCTACTCCCTGTGTGCAACCTCCCCGTGCGCACACATCTGCCCCTGGGGAGGAGGAAGCTGCCCCCCCTTCCCCCGACCCTATGGGAGAGGGGTGAAGCCCCCAGACTATATCTGCCCTTGGGGAGATGTGTATGTGTTTTCGGGGGGGGTGTCAGGAAGGCCTTGTGCAGCCTTGGGAAGATCGGGACCTGGCTCCCCCTACATCTGTCCTCGTGGCGAGATTCCCCCCCTGCTGTCTATCTTCAGGGTGGTGCATGGAGGAAAAGGAGACTCCCTTGTGTGGGGTCTGGGAGGATCCCCCCCCTACACAGCGTGCATCCTTGGGAGGGATGTACCCCATTCCCCCTCTCGGCCCACTCCCAGCTGCGTGCCCCCATCAGCCCCTGCACTTCCCCCTCTGACCCCCGGCGTCTCTCTCACTCCCTTCCAGAGACCGGCGGGACCGGCACCGCTCCAAAAGCCGGGATGGGAGCCGGGGAGACAAGTCGGTGACCATCCAGGCCCCGGGGGAGCCCCTGCTGGATAATGAGTCGACCAGAGGAGATGAGAGGGTGAGTGGGAAGCGCCAGACTGAGGGGGTGTGGCTAGCACATTGCTCTGGGGGGGTGGGAAAGGGGGTGTACAGGGCATCAAGGGATGGAGACGGGGTCTGTGTTTTGCTCCTCCCTCGTCTCTGGGGTGGGAGGTGATGGGGGGGTGGGAGGAGCCTTGGGGACTACATGCCCATTGTCTCCCCGTTGCCAAAGAAACCGAGGCGGGGGCTTTGAAGCCTTGTTGCCTCCTTCACGCTGTGGGAAAATGAGAGGGGAGGGAAGGAGGACTCCTCCCAGGGTGGCTCAGCGAGGCTCCCCTGGCCCAGACAGTGGCCTGGGCAACTGGGCTCACCTCACCCCCCAAAACACTCTGGCCCTGATTCTCAGTTCCTCCAGCCCCGTACACAGGGCGGTGGTGAATGGAAGCAGGATGGCTTCAAACCCCCACCTTCCCCCCCCCCACACACCTTTACACTCCCCATATTCTGGGGCTACCCTCAGGGCCCCTGGGATGAGTTAGAGCAGCCTCAGGGCTGCTCTGGATTCACACTTTGGGCCCTGGGGCAGCAGAGAATACCCAGAGTGCAGCGTGATCCAGCCACGGTCCCAGTCCACCCCCTGTGCAAGGGGCTGCGAGCCAGGGCCCTTATCCCAGCTTCACACCAGCCAGGGAGCCCCCTTGTGCACGGGGAGGGGGGATCTTAGGGGGCTGTTTTCACCCACTTTAAGACCCCTTCAGCCAGGTAGAGGGGCCAGAGTGTGACTGAGAACCAGGCCGTTTCCCAGAGCCCCTGAATTAGGGGTGAGGCAAGACACGGCAGCTTGGCCCCCAGTTTCGAGAGCATTGGCCTGGGTCCCCTGCCCTCTGCAGGGTGGGGGCTCTCAGCAGTGCCCGTGGCAGCTGACAGTGGAAGTGGCCGGACAGGGGGGTGGGAAAGCACCGCTGGGACCGGCTCCCGGTCTTTGCTCAGCGTTGCCTGGGAAGTGCCAAACTGCAATAGCCCCAGGGTGGGTCTCGGGGGGATGGAGCGCGCGTGGAGGCTCCTGCAGTGGGTCCCCGCCGGCTCTGTGCACCGAGACTCTCGGGCTGGACGTCGAAGGGGCGCGGGGAGCGTGTCCCCTCTGCAGCTTCCTGGTGGGGGGCTCTGGCGGGCGCGTGGCAGCGTGAGGGGACCGGTGTGTTTCCCAGGACCCTTGGCGGGGTCCCCGCCCCACGCAGCAGCCTCTGGTGCACAGGGACTCGCGTTTCCCAGCAGCTCTGCTCTGGTTGCGCCTCAGGGGCTCAAACAGCTTGGACGGCCACAGTGTGGCCTGCCGGGGCCCAGCTGCTGGGAGGGAAGCTCGGGAAACCCAGCTTCTCTAACCGCGGACCATGCATAGACAGGCGGCGGGCAAACAGTTTCCACCGTGCAGTCCCCTTGCCAGTCCCCGCCTCTCTCCAGCCGGCTCTGAACACCGTCTCCTCGGGCCGTTGTCCCCTCTAGGAACAGGGCCAAGCCTGGCCAAAGCAGCCGCAAGGGCCGGCCCCTGGCTGGATTTGAACCGGGGTCCTGGCGGTGAAAGCCTGCAGCTCCTATTCGCCATCCCCTGAGCCAGCCTGTGGAAGGGCCTGAGGTTTATTGTGTAGGGGTGAAAATTCCAGGGAGCGCCTGGACTGGGATGAGAGAAGAATCTGCTCCCCCGGCGGTTGAACGGAGTAACCTGACGGCAGTTACAGCTGTTGGTATTCTCGTTGCACCTAGGGGGTCCCCGTCACGCCAGGGGCTGTACAAACACATCACAAGGAGACCGGGTCTCCCACTGGAAGTTACCGCCCTGACCAACCAGGGGCTGCAGTTCTCCAGCCTGTGCTATGCGGCAGGTCAGAGGAGAGGAAGTCCCCCGATTGCTGTAGATTTAGGTCCCCTGTTTTAATCCTCCCTAAGCCAAGATAGACAAACTGAGCTCTTTTAATCTGAGTCAGTCCCGCCAACCCCCTTAGTTTGTCGCTGTGCTTTTGCCTGATTTAAATTTGTCAACAGCTGTCTGGCGAAGCAGAGCCCAGAACACAGTATTCCCTGTGTGGACTCTCCTTACTCTTCATAGCAGGGGGTGGTTTTTTCGGTGTATGTTGTGTCGTTTGGGACAGGGTCTGAGCTAAAATGGAAAGAGCTACCCTCATACCCGACTCAGGGCTCGTCTGCACCAGCAAGGGTTTGCCAATATAGCTTATACCCAAATGAAATAAGCCAGACCAGGAAAAGGCCTTTTATGCTCATGTAACTGCGTGTCCAGTGCTGCTTATTCTGTCTTAGTTTTGAGAGTTAAAAAAAAAATCACACCCTGAAGTGACATGTCTGTGCTGGTATGTGCTTTAAGGAGGATTGGGAGAAGTTAATTGATATTTTTTGTTATTTTGGTGGCTAATATCAATGTTTGTTTTTAAGCATTTTTTATTTTTATGGATTTACATTTTCTCAGTTGTGGGAAGTTACGGAGCGGCGATCAGACAATTATTTAATGACCGTAGACGCTGAGATTCCAAAAGTTCAAGCTTTATCCCCATTAAAACTCCACTCGTCAACCTCACCTGTCAAAATACAAACAGTAAATATCCTTCAGTCAAACTCTGCGATGTTCACAAGCCCCATTTTTCTCACTTTGTCCAACTGTAAATTTTGATGATCCTCGATGGAAATATTTTTCCTCGGTTTGTGTGTCCGGTGAAATTGACATTTACCCTTCTGAGCCTAGTTTTAAGGGTAGACGTGGCCTTACTGTGCCCCCAGGAGGGGGCGACACCGACAGAACTAGCTCAGGATAGCTGGTGAAAAGTTTGCATCTAAACCACAGCCTTCTGCCAGCACTGCTCTGTCGGCAATCCCTGTCCCACGGAGCCGTGCTGGCAGAAGCCTCGAGTGTAAACGCAGTTCTGCTGGCCGCATTTGGTACTGGGATGGCTCGTTATGCTCGCGGGTTGAGGGGGGAGAGAGTGATAAGCCGCACTTTAGCTGGAATAGCTTTTCTGGTATAAGCTGTGTTCACATTCAGAGCACTTTGCTGGTATTGTGTAGTGGGATTCCTATACTGGTCAAGCGCTCTGTAATCGGGTGGTTTGCCCTTAGGGGATGTGTTAGCCACGTAAAAGCCCATGCGCCGTTCTTAAGGGGCCCACAAGGAGGCGCCAGTAAGGCTGGGGTGCTCCTGCCCATGAGGGGGTGCCCAGTAAATGGTGACCCCGCTACATGCTGCTAATGTAAGGTCTTTGGGGCAAGGCCTGTCTTTTTCTCCTGTGTCCGTATGGCGCCCACCTGGTCCGCGATTGGCACTCCTAGCCACTGCCGTGAGAGACTAATAACCATTGAATGATAACGGACAAGGCCTAGCATTGCAGGAATGCGCTACCCCAGTTTATAAACCCCTTGTTACCGGTGTAACTACAGCCGCCCTGTGGGGGTTGAACCGCTTTCAAGATCCCCTTATGTAACCGTGTGGGTGTGTAACAGGAACATCAGCGGGCTTGTGCTCTCGGCAGCCTGCCGGCTCTCTCTGGATCCCCTCTCTCATCTCAGGAAGCATCCCAGGGGAGCGGTTGCTCTATGAAGACATCATCACAGGGTTCAGGGGTTCAGGGAGGAATTTGCGTTGGCTAATGCTCTACAGCTTCCCTCCACGCCCACATCCGGCAGGGTGCGTCGGCTTGGGGACGGTCAGCTCCGCTGCCAGAGGCCTGGTTTTATGATGGGGAACCAGATGCAAGTCGGGGAAGCCGGCTGCGGTTGCCTTCCAGGTGTTTTGCCATCACTGTAAAGAAGGGGAAGTCCACTTTTTTTTTTTTTGTCAGGGTCCAAATTTCTTGGTCAAGGTCCAGTCTCCAGAGAAAATAATAATAAAAAATAACAATCATGATGATAAGTAAATATAAAGATTTCGGGGTCCATTCAAAAGCATCTGCCAATCCGGATTTGGCCCACGCTCCACCTATTGACTCCCCCTGCTGCAAAGTAACGCCCAAAGGGGTAAGGACTTTGCTCAGGGAGGTAATTAACGAGCGAATATATCCGCCCCCCTGAGGAGGAAGTCTGGGTTTCAAGTCCCCTTTAAAGGGCTTGTGGTGAATCTGAGGTCTCCAAGCAAGGGTGTGGCCGTTGTACTGCTAGGCACATGCACCCAAAATAAACGTACCGCGCCAGCAAAGGTCTCCAGTGAACCTTGCCCGTGGTACCAGCCCCTGGGGAAAGGGGGTGCTATGGGTGTCAGGAGCTTATGGTGATGCAGGGATGTGATTTCATTGGTTGTCAGTGAGGGCATTTTGAGATGGGACTTGAAAATTAACCCCTTGGAATCAGAGGGCTGGGTGTGGGTGCTGAATTCCAGGCCCTCTCCTCTTGTGCTTAACCGGGTGCTGCAGCCTCGCGTGGCGGAGGAGGGGTGCATGGCGGACTGGCACGTGGGCGTAGTTGCTTTTCCTCTTGTTAACGTTCCCATTTCAGAGTTTATCTGCTGCTGGTCAGGCGTCACTTGCGGGGGAAGGCAGCCTGGGTTCTAGGCCTGCCCCGCCCTGTGCCTCAGTGTTCCCCTCTGTAAAATGGGAACAACGATCTTGTCCTCCTTCGCAAAGGGCTTTGAGATCTGTGGCTGGAAACCAAGGAACCGGATTGATTCTTAGATCTGTTGATCTGGCACAGCTGGGAGGGGAGCACGAGGCCAGGCAGGCCGTGGGCATCTGATCCTTCGGGGCTTGGATGGTCTAATCCTGCAGGGCAGGGGGTTGGGTGGGCTGGGGGTAGTTCTGATCCCACAGGGCGGGGGCGGGGGGAGAGTCTGATCCAGGGGGATGGAGGGGGGTGGCAGAGTCTGTTCCCACAGGCCAGCCCCCATTTGTAACCCTTTTCTCCCCGCCCCTCTTTAGGATGACAACTGGGGCGAGACCACCACGGTGGTGACTGGCACCTCGGAGCACAGCATCTCGCACGATGACCTCACGCGCATCACCAAGGACATGGAGGACAGCGCCCGCCTGGACTGCTCCCGCCACGTGGGCGTCTCGCTGGGCGGGGCCCTGGCGCTGCTTTCCTTCCTCACCCCGCTGGCCTTCCTGCTGCTGCCCCAGCTGCTGTGGCGGGAGGAGCTGGAGCCCTGCGGCACGCCCTGCGAGGGGCTCTTCATCTCCGTGGCCTTCAAACTCCTCATCCTCCTGCTGGGCAGCTGGGCCCTCTTCTTCCGCCGCCCCAAGGCCTTCTTCCCCCGCGTCTTCGTCTTCCGGGCCCTGCTCATGGTGCTCGTCTTCCTCCTCGTCGTCTCCTATTGGCTCTTCTACGGCGTGCGCATCCTGGACTCGCGCGACCGCAACTACCAGGGCGTGGTGCAGTACGCCGTCTCCCTGGTGGACGCGCTGCTCTTCGTCCACTACCTGGCCGTGGTGCTGCTGGAGCTGCGCCAGCTCCAGCCCCAGTTCACGCTCAAGGTGGTGCGCTCCACCGACGGGGCCAGCCGCTTCTACAACGTGGGCCACCTCAGGTGAGGGGCGGGGCGGCTGGGAGGGTGAGGGGGACGTCGCTGCCTGTGCCAGCGGGGCTGGGGGAGAGTGAGTGTGTGTGTGACCAGGGGGAGAAAGGGGGTGTGTGTGTGTGTGTGACTGCCCCCTGGTGGGGGAGAAGGGGAGTGTGTGTGTGTTCGTGTGTCATTGAGAACGGAAGTGAGTGTGTATGTATGTGTGTTACTGCCCCCTGCTGGGGGGGAAGGGGAGTGTGTGTGTGTGCGCGTGCTCGTGCACCATTTACCCCAGGAACGGGAAAATTGTAGGTGAATGTGTTTAAAACGCACCAGCCTCTGCTGGGTGGTGTCTATGTGCCCCATGCCTGGGGGGAAGAGGTGTGTGTGTGTGTGTAAAGTGTTGCTCTATGCTAGAGGGAACTAGACCTCTGTGTGTGTTTGCACACACCGCTGCCTGCTGCAATCTCGGAAGGGGGGGTGGTGGCAGTGTGTGTGTGTGTGTGTGTAGGCATGTCCATGCATTTTGTACCCACATCTGCTTGGGGGAAGTGCGTGTGCGCGCCCATGAACGTTCCTGTGCTACCATCCCCCGCTGCATGGATCTGCACCTGCGGCAACAGTGGAATTTGGTCCAATAAAAGATATTCCTCACCTACCTTGTCTCTACGGTCACAGCCTCGTCCAGACCATGTCTCCTTTAGCTCCAGCTGCAGGGACCTTTCTGGGGCCTGTTCCGAATCACCTGCCCCTGGGTTGTAGTGAGGCTTGATAGGATTAGATTTTTATTGGTAAATATCGGTAAGCATCAATTTCACTATCCACATGCAAACACACAGGGGAAAACATTTCATCCAGGGTCACTGAAATTGGCAGCCAGGCCAAATAAGAAAAATGCTGCATGAGAACCTCGTAGAGTTGGATTTAAGGAGATTTACTTTGCCTCTTCTGGCATGGGGTGTTGACATCTCGGTTACAAAGCTTTGGCTTTTTGAACTTCCAATATCTGCTGTTTAAATAATTATTTTCTGACCTGTCCGCCCCCACTGCGTCCTGCGATTGTGAAAACAGAAATCAGTCAAAGTTTTTACAAACGCTTAAAACCAACCATGGAAAATTATCCCTCGAAATGCTAAAACAATCAAAGTTGAGGTCTAGTTGTAGTCACCGTACAGGGGCCGGCTGTCGGTCAGTCTGTACTGTGGTGGCTGGTATATGCTGCTGCCACCGGACAGAGAGCTCCAGCCCCATGGCGTGGTGTGTCAATGCGTCCTCTTCCTGCGGTGTGTGGCTCACAGATCCAACACATCATCGTCTCCCTTTTGTTCTCCCCCTTCTGTGTACATGCGTCCCCTCCCTACCCCACGCCCCCCCCGGCAGCGCAAGTCTAACCTGTTATCTTGTGTCCCTCCCCGTACCCTGGCTGTGTCTCTCCCCGCAGTATCCAGCGCGTGGCAGTGTGGATCCTGGAGAATTATTACCATGATTTCCCCGTCTACAACCCCGCCCTCCTCAACCTGCCAAAATCCGTCCTGTCCAAGAAAATGTCCGGGTTCAAGGTGTACTCGCTCGGCGAGGGTGAGCTTGGGTCTCTCTCCCGTCCACCCTCCTCGCTGTCTCTTCTTACTCTTTGTTTCCCCGCACTCTGTCCAGCCCCGGTAGCTCCGTTGACCTTAGTGATGTTATAAGGGGGAGTGAAATCGACCAGCTTACTTCTCCCCTTGCTCCCAGCCTCCGCTCTGGTTAACAGGAGCTGATTTTATTTGATAAGCTCCCTTTTATTACCAACTTTCTTCCCCTCCTTTCTCCTCTGCCTGAGCGCGGGATTATTCTCTGTCTCTCTGGGAATTGCTTCGGATTTGAATGCGTTTCTTCACACCAACATGGAAGTTTTATACCCGACCTTTCGCTCCCCCCGGGGGCAGAGGTTATTGGTAACTTACCGACGTCACCTGAACTGGTTTAAATGTGCCTAAAATAGGGGACTCACACCCGGTTAACTAGAGCCGGGTCATTAAACCAATACCATTTACTGACTGTAGACAAGGTTTTGGGGCAGGAGGCCTGAGGGTGGGATTTTCGGTAGCCTGTTAATATTTGATGTGTTTGAAGGTAGGCTCCACCTAAAAACCTGGGCAACGGGCATGTGTCTTTCCCCCTCCCCCTCTCCGCCCCCGTACCATTCAGATCTAGCTCCAGACCAGGGGTTTGGATCCAGTGTTCTGGTGCCAGGCCAGGCTGCAGCATTGATGAACGAAGCTGCCGAGACTTACAACCCAGCAGGTGTCTTCCCTGCTTCCGGCTGCAGCGTGAGTCCACAGCGGCTCGCTGTGGCCAGTGAGCTCGTTGCACAGGGTGCAAGCCAGGCAGGGCTGAGCACGAGTCGCCGGGGTGCTATAAAGTTGGGGCGCTCCCGGCTTTCGGAGGCAGCCCGGGGGATGGGCCAGAGCAGGTGCTGCTTGCCGGCGGCTCTGGAAAGCTCAGCGTGGTGCTGCATGGCATGCCCTCTCCCCTGCCTGCGTTACTGGCTAGTTCCCGCTGCAGAGGCGCCCCGGGGGGGGGGAGGCGCTTCTGAGCACAGGGCCTGGCGGGAGCGAACAGCGACGGCTCCGGTGAGCTCTTCCCCCCGCGTCTAACCCCCCGCCTCCTTCCCCTTCCAGAAAACACAACGAACAACTCGACGGGCCAGTCCCGGGCTGTTATCGCCGCGGCCGCCCGGCGGCGTGACAACAGCCACAACGAGTATTACTACGAGGAGGCCGAGCACGAGCGCAGGGTGCGGAAACGCCGCGCCAGGTACGGGAGTCGACGGCGGGCGGGGGGGTGCAGGGGGGTGCAGTGCCCCCTAGTGGTGGAGGGGAGGCAGGGCTGGGCTGGGGTGACTGTAAAGGGGCTTCTGTCCTGAGGCTGCTGGACACAGGCAAGCCCTATGGTTCTTCCCGCAGCACGGCTCTCGGCGTGGGAGACGGAGAGACCAACTACGTTAGCACGGGCTGCACATCCCGCCTGGCCGGGGACGCTCCCCCTGAGCTTCTTTGACCCACAGCAGGTCAAATCCCCCTAGAGTCCTCACAGATTGGGTCGTGACTGGGGATTGAACCCAGGACTCTGGGTCTATGAGCAAGGTCGCTGCTCTCTGGGGCGCAGGGTGCCTTGGGCCAGCCTGGGGCAGGGGCAGGCTCCGGAGCCTCTGCAGGGGTTTCAAGCGGAGCCAGCTGGGTCACCACGGCCGCCTTTCTCCCGCCAGGCTGGTGGTGGCCGTGGAGGAGGCCTTCACCCACATCAAGCGGCTGCAGGAGGAGGACCAGAAGAACCCGCGGGAGATCATGGACCCGCGAGAAGCTGCCCAGGCCATCTTCGCCTCCATGGCCCGGGCCATGCAGAAGTACCTGCGCACCACCAAGCAGCAGCCCTACCACACCATGGAGAGCATCCTGCAGCACCTGGAGTTCTGCATCACCCACGACATGACTCCCAAGGTAGGTAGGCGGGCGGGCGGGGGTGGGAGGAGGGGTAGGCTGGGGAGCTCGGGTGTCAATGGGGGAAGCTCCAGTTCCTCTGGGCCAACCCGAACTCACCCCTGTTCCCTCCGTGTTCCCCTGCAATCCACCCCTGGAGACATTTCCCCCGTGAGAATTACTTCTGCAGGCTCATGGTCGGACCATGAAACCAGAATCCATGTTAAACATGGATTCTGAGCCATTGCCCCGTGCCCCTTTTCTCCTCCACCTCCCCATCTTGGCTGGCTCTGGGGTTGAGGGTCCGTCCATCACTGAGGTAGCTGAGCTATGGGTGAGAAGTCCAGCAGCCGAAAGCCCTGGTCCCATCTACACCGTAGGGCTGTATTTCAGAGCCTGTCGCTCCAGCGTCCTCAGCATTGGTAGACACATATTAAGTCCCCAAGCTGAGATGCATCTATTGCAGTTCAACACAACCCCGCAGTAGCTTTGTTCCCCAGCATCGCCATGCATCGGCCATGTAGGCCAGTCCCTCCTTACCGGGTTTGTACCCGTGCATGCTGGGAAGATCTGGCCAGCTATCCCATACTACCTCGGCCTCTGGGGGCAGAGAGAATCGTGGGTGTTTTTTGCGTGGTGCAGTGCACCTTGGGAGAGCCTGCCCTGCAGAGGCAGGAGAGCTGGATAATGCGGTTGGAAGGGGCCCTAGCTACAGTCAGTGCCCGGGATACAACTGGAGGACGGGGTTAGAGGTCGAGGCCTGGTGCCTCAGGGACTGTGAGAATCCCCTGGGCCATGTTCCACGGAGCTCCACTGATGGTCACCAGCTCAGGTTCTGGCCCCGGCACCTCTGCCGTTGTGATAAAGGTCGGGCAAGCAGATGGTGGGTTTCCATGGCAATGCTGCAAGGCCTCCTTCCGGCCTGACCCACCAGGTAGCCAACCAAAGACCACTATCCATTGAGAACGCCCCTCCTGTCTCTTCTCCTGTCCCCCAGGCCTTCCTCGAGAGGTACCTGAGCGCTGGGCCCACCATCCAGTACCACAAAGACCGCTGGCTGGCCAAGCAGTGGACGCTGGTCAGCGAGGAGCCGGTGACCAATGGCCTGAAGGACGGGGTAGTCTTTGTCCTCAAGCGCCAAGACTTCAGCCTGGTGGTGAGCACGAAGAAGATCCCCTTCTTCAAGCTCTCCGAGGAGTTTGTGGACCCCAAGTCACATAAGTTCGTCATGAGGCTGCAGTCGGAGACCTCGGTGTGAACTGCAAAGGGGGCGGGTTGGGCTATGAGCTATGAGCAAGCTCCCTCCAGGACTCTCCCTTTTTTGACCGGAGCTCAGAGAGACCACCATGCAGGGAGAGCCCTGTAGGAACCTCCCGGAACCAGCGTGCATGTCCTAGGGCTCCGTCTCCTCTCTCTGCCTTCCTCCATCTCTGCTTGCCCCCCATTTGGGGGTTGGGGGCAGAGCCCTTTCTCCTTCCCGTCTCTGCTGTCTCCAAAACCCAGATTCTTGTAGCAACCTCCCAGGAGGTCGGAAGGTGCGTCGCGCGAAGGCTGGCATTTTAGCAGGAAGAAGATCCCTCATTTGGTGCCAAAACTCAAGGGCTACTTTTATTCCTTCCTTCACCAGCGTCTCCAAATGCAGCTGGGTCCGAGGAACCTTCTCAGTTTCCCTTTTTTTATTACTATCCCGATCCTGGCCTTTTTTACACCTCCCCCGGATGTTTGGAGTTTGTTTTTTAAATCCCCTCACGCGAGGCTTTTGGAGCATTTGCAAGCGTCCCTCCAGTATCGTGGCTGCTATCGAAACCTCCCTGCTCCACCTGCGGGCAGGAAAAGACGAACTAACGATGCCGAATCTGGTATAGGAACCTCCTCTTTGGCTCTTCTCTGGGGTTTTCCAGATCAATTTTTTAACAACAACGAGAAGACTAGTTTTAAAAAGTTTTTTAAATAGGGATTTTTTTTCGTGTGTGCTGATCTCTGTGCTTTGTAATGGAATCCTGTGTTTTTTGTAAATAGTGACTCAAACCGGCCCAGTTCCACTTCCTTGACTAACTGGGTCCAATTCCTCCTTTACACCAAGGGCATCTTTACACCGCTCCGGCAGTGTAAGGGGGCCTTAAAGTGGATGTCAGGTAGGGTTACGCTGCCGGAGTGGCATAAAGGGGCCTTTGTGTCCAGGAGAATCAGGCCTCCCCGCTGATAAGGCTGGTGAATGTGCTGCATTGCAGGATTTGAGCAGAGTGACTCATCTTCCTTGTGCCGAGGCCTCAGGCTGTTCTCTGTCTGGAGGCTGAGCTTGGGTTTAGCAGTTGGGATTTACAGGAAAAAAAACCGCACCGAATCTCTCCCATGCCCTAGGAATCATCCCCAGCCTCGGGCGAGTAAAGCCACTGTGACTCTTGCTTTTGTTAAGGGTCATGACAGCAAGGTACATGCCTAACTTTACCTCTTTAAGGTACTTACGTGGCCCCCATCACCACTGCGTCTGGGGGGCTCACAGCTCCCCTGTGCGGTCGGGCAGTGCTGTTGTCCCTGTTCTGCAGCACAGGTCGGCGAAGCTAAGTGACTTGCCCAAGGAATCTGTGGCGGAGAAGGGGCTCAAACCCAGATCTCGCAGGCCCAGGAGCCTAACCACTAGCCCATCCTTCCTCTGAGCCCCACCCGCAGCGGGTGTAACCCAGCGTAGGGCCGTTACCTGTAATGGAGCTCTGCTGACTTATACCCGCTGAGATTCTGGCCTGTTGGTGTAAGTGGAACTGCTCTTGTGCTGGAAGTCAGGTGTGTGCTTTAACGGCCTTGCTGGTTCAGGGCCTATCGTCACACGCACGTTTGGTGCGAAAACAGCCCCTCCAACTGTGCTCCCATGATCGCTGCAGTGGCGAGCCTGGCTGCTGCAGACTGAGCTGGGTTCTCTTCTTTCCTCCTGCGCCATCCACAGAGCCTGGCGACAGCATCTTCGGCCTTGGTTCTCGGCGCCCCGAGCCTCGCACGGCCCCTCACGCCGGTGCACAGCCGGGTGTAAAAGGCTCCCCCTCCTGATCTGGCAGTCTTTTGCCCTCCCTTTGTACTGATGACCCAGGGAGCTGGAGAATCGGGTTCTTTTGTCTCCAGAGCTGGTGCGGGAAGGGGACAAGCATGCAGAGATTGCAGCTGGTTCCCGGGGCTGGCCGCAGCTAATGAAATCCAGTTTTTGGCTTTGTTACAAACGGAGCTGGTTGAATCTAGAGATGAAGGCCTCCAGGTCCATTTCTCCTACGCCCCCTTTGTAGATTGAATTAGTTTCAACACGCCAGCTGGCCCCCTGCACGAACAGGGCTCTTGTCCACAGAAGAGGGCTAAAGCCAAGTCACATGACTTAAAAATAATTTTTGCTTCCTCCTGGCAAACTTTGTCCTGGTCTCCCCCTTTAATTTTGTTTCTGGAGCAGCATCACTGGGCGTGCATCAAGGGCCCAATCCGGCTCCTGCTGGAGTCTCCAGAGGCCCAATTCCTGACCTTCCTGCCCCTTCACGCCAGCTCAAAGCGAGCGTGTGAGATGCAGCCGTCCTGATCCACTGGCATCTTACACCTGACTTTGCACATGCCTCAGTGACCAGGGCCCAGACCCTGCCGACTCCTAGGTACACGCTGAGCTTTATGTCCCGTTGGGCCTGCTCCTCTGCGGCGCCCGGTGTGGTCATGAACGCGGGTCACTAGTGCAAAGCGAGGGCAAACCAGAATGGTCATGCGTTCACACCCGTCGCACTGGTGCAGTGGGGGTCTGACCCTGTGCCTGTCGGCATCCATGGTCATGCTCCCAGTGACTTCAGTGGAGCAGGAGCAGGCCCAGAATGCACCAGGCACAGGGTGATGGAGAAGTGGGCACAAGGGGACCGCTCACATGCACAAGCGACAGGATCCGAGCAAGGCCGGGCGCAAGGCTGCGGAGGATCAGGTCCAGGGAGAGTGCGGGGGTGTCTCTCCCATGTCCCCAAAGATTCATTCCTTCTTCCCTCCCATGTCCTCGGGAGCCTGGAATCAGAAACCTGCAATTCGTTACTGTGCCGTGGCCTCTCCCTTGGTACCGAGTTCTCCCACTCAGCTGGTGCGTGCGTCTGGAACTCCCCACCCAGTGGATACTAGAACTGGCCGGCCGTCTCTCCCATGGGCCTGTATGAATTCTGCCTATGCCAGCTTCAGTGCTGGGGAGGGGCCTGGGCTAGACCCGCCGCCTGCCCTCCCCAACTGCAAGTGGCAACATTACGATGGGCCCCTCGCTTGGCGGGTTTTCGTCTCCCTTTTTTTGTTTGTTTGTTTTTTAGGTCAAACCAACACGAAGTCTTTTTGGTTACAAATACCTCACGGGTTTTATACTGGGTCCTTTCTACCGTCTGTGCCGTTGTCGTTTGCAAAAGGATGGCTGTGTGTGTTGGGTTTGAGGAGAACTCTGGGGCTGTGTGAGGGTACTCAGAAACGTCGGGTTGCTGTAGGGGTTGGGGGTGTTGTAGGGCTCGCCAGGTTTTGTCACTGTGATTTCAACTTTTTTCTTTTTTTAAAGCACTAAGATTATTAAAGGGCTGTGATTTGTTGGGGCAGGGGGGGAAATTGACGCTATTTTGCTCTTGAAGTCAGATCTGTGGTTAATTTTTTTTTCCTTTTATTTTTAAAATTAGGGGTCTCCCCTCCCCCGCCCGGCTTCCATGCTGTTGCTCAGAGGTTTACAATCGTGGTAACTCCCTATCTCTCTAACAGCCTCTGGGATGTCAACTGCCTTTCTTTCTGAGCTCAGATCCTCCAGGCTAGCCCCCCAGCTGGTGCAAGTTGCCGTAACATCTGTCCATCAGTCCGCCTGTCAGTCATAGGGTGTTATTTTCCCACCCATCACCATAGTATCTGGGCGCCTTCCACATAAGATCAATAGCAAAGTCCCTAGGATTTTATGGCCTTTTTCAGGGTCAGAATTTGGGCTTGGGGGTAAGTTGAGCCCAGCTGTGGATCTGGGTCTCCAAGTCTGTACAAAGATACTCTGCTTTCCTCTTTGTCCTGTTCTCTCACTGTTATTTGACTTCAAAGAATCATAGAATATCAGGGTTGGAAGGGACCTCAGGAGGTCATCTAGTCCAACCCCCTGCCCAAAGCAGGACCAATCCCCAATTGGCCCCCTCAAGGATTGAGCTCACAACCCTGGGTTTAGCAGGCCAATGCTCAAACCACTGAGCTATCCCTCCCCAAGCCTACAGCCCCCAGTATTCCCAGGAGGTCTCCCATCCAAGTACTAACCATTTAGCACCAGATTCACCATGCGTGCAAAGTTCGCCCTATGCTGAGGTCCGTGCACCACTAAGCCCTTTAAAACAGCTTTGGTGGGACATCACTGGTGCAATTGCTCTGTGCAAGCCCCTCTACACAGCAGGGGAATATCACCCCGTCTCTTTCTTCCCTATTCCCAGCATCCTCTGTGCTTATCACCTGGGTCCGATTTTGTTCTTGGTTACACTGGTGTAAATCTGGAGCAACATCAGTGGAGTCACTCTGGGTTTGCACAAGTGCAGCTGAGACCAGTCTGACTGTCTCTCGTCTTCCAGGGCTTTTAACCCTTTGTTTCCATCTCCGTTCCATGCTGCTTTGGATCTCTGTACCTTGGCATTTCCATTACCACACCAAGCTGCCAGCTTCCCCACCTATCTCTGCTGGGTCATCTCCCAACATGACATCCCACTCCCTTTGTTTGGCTCAGTTAGTGTCTTGGCTCTTGTCCTCTCGACTTCATTTCCTTCCACCCTTAGGCCAGATTCCGATCCCAGTGACACTCATGTGGAGTCACGTGAGGAGGGTCACTGGAGAGACTCTGGATTGACACCAGTTCCACTGAGATCAGAAACCGGCCTCCAACTTCACATCCAGATTCCGATATCAGTGTCATGGCACGGAGGTCAGTGAAGTGACTCCGGATTTACATTTTTTTAATCATGACCAGAATCTCGGGCCTGATTCCTCATTGTCCTGCAGCTAGCTTTACACCACTGCATAGCAGGTGTCAGCGACGAGACAAAGCGCAGGACAACCGAGAATCACAACCCATCGCTCCAGTCTCTCAGATTCCTTAACATCCTCCACCTTCCCCTAGAAAACAAAGCCCTGAGCTGTAAACCCTAAGCGTCAATATTCCAAGGACAAGAGGATCCAGCTAAAACATCTGGGTCATTGAAGATGCTTCATGCACACATCTGCTTCCATTACTGCTACCTTCCACCAGCAGGGCGATTCCCTTACCATCACCATTTCTTCTCCTCCAGAGGATTTGTTAATCTGTCCATCTGTGTGTCTCCTTTCCTGATCCTCCAGGGGATCTTTCGCCGACATGGTTTTATGGATCCGTCACCATTGCTGTGAGCATCTTGTCACGTTTCCGTGTGCACATTTACAGGGGGAGAGTTGTTGTTTTTTTTTTTTAATTTTTTTTTTAGTTTAAAAAAAAAAGACAAAAATACTGACTCTTCCATGGAGTGCGATTGTAAATGTAGAGGCTTTAGGGGTTTTGTTTTTCCACTCTGAGTTTAGGGAGAAAAAGGTTTTGGGGTTTTTGTTTTTGTTTTTTACAGAGCTGATACCTTGTGCATGCGTGTAGAAAATTGTAAAATGTAAAATTGTTTTTTAATATATAAAAAGTTTGGTTTTCCAGTTTGCAGTGAATCTAAGCATTATGGCCATGTTAGGAACTTTGGGTTTTTTTTCATAAATATAGGAACTAAAACTGTACAAATTTTTTTTTTATATAAAATAAACACATTTGACATTTTTCTTTTCCTTCTTTTTCCTGTGACTTTGTTACTAAATTGAGAAATAGAGATTTCTCTACACTGGTGGTTCTGAACCTGTACCATACCAGTGCCAATATGGGAAGGGCGGCATGGTCCAGACGGGCAGTGTTACCTAGTGGTTAGAGCAGTAGACTGGAACTTTGTTCCCAGCTTTGATGCTGGGTAACCTTGGGCCAGTCAGTTCCCCTCTCTGTGCCTGTTTCCCCACCTATAAAATAGGGCTGATAATGCCAATAGAAGAAAATTCTGGCAGGGCTGTTAAATCTCATGCTTCAGGGCTTAAGCTATTCTCTAACTATTTAGCAGTCAGGAGGGAACCTATCATGGGGGCAGAGTATCTCACCTCTGCCTAGGGAGACGTTTCTTCCACCTTCCTCTGAAGCAGCTGGTGCAGGACCACTGTCTGAGATGGGATACTGGGATAGATGGACCATGATGGGTCTGATTCAGTCCGGCAGTTCCTAGGTCCGTTTAAAGATCTAAGCAAGGGAGCTCCCCACACCTCTTCCTATGGGAGACCATTTCCCAGGTAAAGATCTCAGTGTCCGCGTAAACTCTGATGGTGTCAGCTCTGTGGGATATAAACTCTGATTCTCAGCTGCTGCCTACACCACAGCGCTGCAGCTGTTGCCATTGGGCTGGACACAGGCAGAGGTGAGGGGAACAGTGTCCTCCCCCCCCCCCCCCCCCGTGTTGTTGTTTCCTGTACAGTCCGCCTGTTTCTTTTAAAACCACCAGCTGTGGGTTTGGGTGTGTGCGTAGTGGGGGAGGAGATGGGTGATGGAGGGAAGTTGCTTTTTTCCTCTAAGCTCATGCTGTGGTCATGGGCTACGCCGACTTTTTCCAGCACATGCAAAGAGTTTCAGAACGGACTGCTGGGGAGATAGATCGTGTGGAACAGCAGAGTGTTTCTTCAAACACGGAACAGGAATGGGCCTTCTCCGTCCAGCTGCTTAGCCACAGCTGCACTGGGGAGTTTCTGCCTTATAACCTTCCCCGCTCTTGCCAGACTTCCGGTTACAATTTTAAAGAAACAGGACCCAAGGGCACAGAAGGCCAGCTTCTCATTTACACTAAGGCTTTGGCTACATACACAAGTAAACTGCTTTAAGTACACTGGTATAATGAACATTGTACAAACCCCTAGTGTGGATGCAGTTACATCCGTCTAGGTTATTGCCATAAATGTATCAGGCCTGATTTACACACGCAGTTTGCATGGGTATAATTATGGCCTTGCCTTCACTGAAGTGTTAGCTTGAGATATAACTCCAGGGTTGCCCTGAACCCACCCCCTCCCACACACACGCACACACACGAACATGCCATGAAGACAAGCCAAGTGTTGGTTGGGCAGGGGTGGGTGGGGGTAGTGTAATTGAGAATCGGGTCTTTTGGGGATATAGTTAGTGTCATCGTTTCCCTTGTATAGCCACAAAGACTCAGATCTTAAAATAAGAACATGCGATCGGCCGTACTAGGTCAGACCAATGGCCTATCTAGCTCAGTGTCCTGTCTCTGGCAGTGCCCGGTGCCAGATGCTTCAGAGGGAATGAGCAGAACAGGGCCATTATCCAGTGATCCAGCCCCTGTCGCCCAGTCCCAGCATCTGGCAGGCAGAGGTTTAGGCACAATAGGAGTTAGGAATCGAGGAGCTCGCACCCTTGCCCCAGTTAGGAGCCTCAGTGACTTGACTCAGTCTCCTGGCCCAGAGCGGTCCACCTACACAAAGCACATCCCTTAGTCAGTTTCCCTTGGTGTGTGAACCAACCTACCCAGAGGGGGGAAAGAACCGCTTGAAAAATAGGAAAATGTGATTGTAAAAAACACGACAGTTAGCCGGGCTGGGGGTAGCTCAAGCTACTTGTTATCGGTTTTTAACCGGGACTGGATTCCAAGCCCCTGTTTTGGCAAATCCCTCTAGATTTGTTCCCTAATTTAAAGGTGGTGAAAACAAGGTTCCACTCCCCCCATGACCAACGGGAATGGTGTTGTGACAAGGGATGAGAAGAAGATATTTAACTAAAAGGGAAAACTAGGAAGGTGGGTGAGGGTGGAAAGAATGGGGTGGGGAGTGAAAAGATAACGAGGGAGAGATTTGGCGTCTTCTGGATGCCTCCCTGAGCACTGCATGGCACTGGAAAATCCTGTATTTTCTCCCGTTCCCCCAGGGCTGGCTCATTCCAGGAGGTGAGCTGGGTCTCAGAAGCCCTCCCCACCCAATCCACAGCAGCCCCTTACCATGCCCAGTGGGCCTGTGCTGACGGCCAGCGTCCCCCCTTGTGGGTCATTCTGAGCAACGTTCGTCTGGGCCATGCCTCGAGCTGCACGGCTGAAGCTCCTGCCCCTCGTTGCTCCACTCCCACGTGGCCTTTCTGAGCGAAGCCAGTGAATTCACTAATTGAGCTCCATTAAGGCAGATGCAGAGGATATGTTTGAGATGAGACCATGGGGCAGAAATATAATTGATGGAGAGATTGCATCACAGACAGCGTGTGTTTTCCCTCTCGGGTGGAGTCTCCCCTCTCGCTCTGCATTATTTTTTCCATTGCACCTTTGTTGTTTGTTCCCTGTGAACTTTGCCACCTACCCTCGGACATTATTCTTCCAGGGTGACTCTGAGTGTGAGGCTCCCAGGCAGCATACTCCGGGGGACAAAGCGCTTGGCAGGCCTGAGGTCTGGCCCCAGCTCGTCTCCAGTCATTCTATATGACGTTAAGCAAGTTGTTTCCTCTCTGCGTGCTTCCGTTTCCCCAGCTTGGAGATCTCCAGTGGAGTAATGGGGATTTGCACTAGCTGGGGATCTGGCCCTAGGACTGTTCATTACAGGGCAGTTGAATGGGGAAGGGGACTGGAGCCAAGAGGGAAACTAGAGGCCAGAAGGGTCAGCGTAATTCATGGAAAAGAGCAACAACCAACCAACCAACCAACCAAAAAAAACATGAAAAAAGCCCCAAGAGCTGGAAAAAAGAAGACAGTAGCTAATGGTAATGACAGGAATCTGCCGCAAGAGGGGGCTCCAACCGAAGAAAGGAGGCAGATGGTCTCTGCACCCCATACCGGAGCCAGCCGTGAGGGGTCCTGCTCCACTCCGGCAGCAACTTCTGGGGGAATTATTTGAGCCAAATCAGAGGGAATTGGAGATTTACATACAGCTCCCCCCCCTTCCCCGCCCCAGCATCTATCTAAGATACTTGTTTAAAAGGCCTTGCAGGGCAGTGGGCCTTTATTCTAACCCATGGGGGCTCTGCAGACAATCAGTGGCTCAGATCCCACGGGGGGAGCAAGTCTCAGATCAATAGCTAGGGGAGGGCCAAATAAATCAACCCCACCTTCCCCACTGGCTCCCTGGAACAGCCAAACATTTCCGAGGCTCAGAAATAGCCATTGAAATTCCCCTCCCCCATTTGGGCCATACACCCTTCCCTCCCTCCCCCTGCCGGTAGTTTATTTGTCTTGCGGTAGCGCCGGGAGGAAGCCTTCCTCATGGACCCCGCCCCTCACAGTGCTAGGTGCTGTATGGACACAGACCAGAAAGACGAGGCATGCCCCACAGAGCTTACAGCATAAGACAAGAGACTGCAGGTGGCTACACACAGATGGGGGAGCACAAGGAAACCTTGAGTCCATACAGGTCCTGATGGGCAGGTCTCAGCTCCCTGGTTTGTTGGGGGCCCCATGGCAAAGGAGAGGGCGGCGGGCCAGGTGGCAGATTTGCTGATGGTTCCGGGGCAGTGGGGGGAGGGGGGCGGCAGCACAAAGGGCGGCTTGTTTGAAAAATGTGCCAAGTGTGCAGGGAGGGCTGGCATCACCGGCCAATCAGAGGCGGGAGCTGGCAGCTGAGTAGCCTTGGGTGACCTTGGACAAGGCTCCGTGACAAGGCCTCAGTTTCCCCAGCTGTAAAATGGGGATAGGGATCCCACCTTCCTTTGTAAAGCACTTGGTGACCTTGGGATGCGCTAAGGCTTTGATGCCATTCTACTAGTGTATGAGAGATGGTTGTTGCAGCCGCCGGCAAAGATCTGAGCTAGGCTCTCAAGTGGGCCCAACCCTACTATTCACCCTTCTCTCCTACCCACGAGATCCATTCTGCTTCCCAGAGCGCCACGCGCCCCCGGCTGGCAGCGTTCTATGTGGACCCCCCCCCCCCAAGATGACACCCAGAGCTGGTCAGAGTGTGGTCATTTGCACTAGTGCAAAGTAGGGGCCAAACCCTGCCAGTTCTAAGCTGGTGGCGTTTTTACACCCGCCAGCAGGGGTGACGACACAAGGCACAGCGAGGGAGTGGATTGGGCGTGTCGCTGGCCGCCTGCCCTCCCCCTCCCCGCCTGTGTCTGCAGTCCTGCTCTTCATGAGTTCATTTCGAACCGCACATCCCCTGCGTAAAGCATCCCATTGGGTCCGGTGCAGCCCCAGCCCGGCTGGTGGAAAACTGGGTGTGTAAAAAAAAAAAAACCCTCCCCTGCTCCACGGAGACGCTGCAGGGGCTGGTCGGGCTGCTGCTCCCTGGCTCAGCAAAGGAAGGGGCGATGAATGGAAAGGCCACACTGCACACGAAGCAGAGGAGTCAGCGAAGGCCTGTGGAACGCCCGATCCCGGCCCCGCCCAGTTAGGCTGCGCAAGCAGCTGGTCCGTCGGATGCACTCGTCTGAAGTGGCTGGCCCCTACAAAGCCCTGTGGCCCGGCTGGCCAGAGCCAATGTGGAGGCAGCTGGAGCATGCACAGTAAGCCTCTCCCCTGCGTGGCTCTGGTGACAGAATCCTGACTGCACCGGCCATCGCACCTGCTGGAAGCTGAGGTGGCGGAGCCGAGGCAGGAAACTAAGAGCTGGTTGGCACACAGACGTTGCCCTGGTATAAGTAAAATCAGGTTAGTTGGCCCAGTGCAGGCCCCTGCAGGGGCCCTGCTCACAGCTGGGTTATAGAGAGTTACCCTCATTTGGTCAATGGCCTGGCCAGAGGAGGGGGCGTGGCCAGAGGAGGGGCGTGGCCAAAGAGGGTGTGGCCAGAGGTGGCAGTAAACTAGAGCATTCAGGGGCAGCTCTAATTTACACCAGGGACCCTAAACTCCAGGTTTGAAACAGGGCAGCTTCCTTGGTGAATAACCACTGATGGCTGAAATCTGGACAAGCCCGCAGCATAATTTCATGTGTCTAAGATCACGGCCCCTGGCCCAGAGCAGGGGCTTGAGTCATAGCCACAGAGGGGCTGTGGGAATGGCCTGCTGCTCAATCACCGGTGGGGGGTGGGGACAGGATATTCCATTTATAACCCCAGCACACCGTCCTCCCCCACAGAAATCCCACGGCCTTCAGGGAGGTGAGAGTATGCGAATAACACCTTGCTTTTTTGCAGACAACTATAAAAAGATCCACCCAGCAGAAATGTCAGCCACAAAAAGTTCAGAGCCAGGCAGTGGCATAGATCATTGTGTGTGCACGTACACACGAGCACACGCGTGACACACAAACACACGTGTGTGTGCGCGCACACGTGCTGCAGAATGATCCAGTGATCAGCACCTGCTATTTCATGGCAGGAGCTCTCGGGAGGTTGCTAGCGGGAGTTTGTTTAGCAAATAGAACAAGGTGCGGGGGGGGGGGATTCTTTTCTCCCCCTCCAAATCATCCTGTTTTCTTTGAAATCAGACCCCAGGCCCATTGCCCCTACCAACCCATATGTGCCTCATCGTTCTCAGAATGAGTCACCTGGCAAAGGTGCCATGGTTTCGGGGCATGAGTCATTTCCTTTGGCTTTTGCATTGTCTTATTTTCCCCTTCCACCTTTTCCATGGAAGATCCAGCCCTGTCTCTTCCTCAGAGACGACTGGGGACAGCAGCAAACTCATTTGGAGTTGGGGTACCCTCATGTCCCTGGACGTAATTCTCTGTGGCACCTTGCACGCTCGCTCACCACAGCAGAGCGTGAAACGCCACCACTCGGAACCAGCAGCGTCTCACCCTCAGTTTGCACTGGTGCAAATGGCTGTGTAAGGTCTCAGGCGCTGGGGAATCGGGCCCGCAGGCTAGGAAGTGGGTAGGGTAGGAGGCTGAAGGCACTGTTGCTACATGGCTGGTGGACTATTCCTGCTACAGGACATGGTTCTTACGTAAACAACACCCCCAACCCAGCAGCCGTGCTCAGCCCAGCTGAGCAAGATTGGCCGACAGACTCTGGGCGCGTCTACACTACCAAAGAAGGGGCCTCCAGATCACCAAGTCCGCTAAACCACTGGAGCAAACATCTTGGGGCCAGAGCTAAGACAGGAGCCGAGTTGCCCTGTCTCCGTGTGCCAGCCCCCTGCAGGGAGAGGGACATGGGGTTTGCATTTTGGGCGGTCTTTGTCCTAACATGCATCCCTGCTATGGGGCCAGAGGAACAGTTCTGCCCAGACCACGCTCCCTCCCAACTTGACCGCGCCCTCTCGCCTGTGGTCCTCCCAGGCCCTGTTCTTGCTCCGCCCCAGCCTGGCCCCTTCAGAGATGGTGCAGGTGGCTGCAGGTGTCAAGGGCCTCGGGGCAACAACGAACTGGGCCAACAGGTGTTGCCTGTGTCTGCACTCCAGCGCCCTCCGCTGCTGGCACCAGGGAGCTGCACAGGCCCGAGAGCTGGCGTGACTTCCTGGACCCAGCCCACGTACGCTTGTCAAGTGAGAGCTGTGGTCTCATGGTGGGGCTTTTTGCCGGACTCAGTCACGAGTTCCCAGTCACGCCCAGCACAATTGCCCCTAGGGGGTCAGAATCCCCCAGAGCGCAGGCTGAAAAAAACCCAGGTAGAAATTCCATCAGACCCCCTGACGTGGAGCGGTGAGTACCCCCGACTTGCCATTGGGTTGCCGGACTTTTGTGGACCATTCAGATCAGAAAAATGGGGCCCGGAAAAACGTTTGCATGACAGAGAAGTGCATTTCTGTGAACGTGAGTACGAGCGCCCCGAAAGAGGAAGCAGCTTCGCTATCTGCATTTGACAGAGAGGGTTTTATTTTAAGAAAATGAGTTATTTCTTCTTCCGCTCAGTTTGCATTTAAAGGGCTGGAGTCTCAGCTCACTTCCTGGGGTGAATCTGAAGTAACTCCTGGCTTAAATGCAGTGACTGACTCACCTGCGCCTCGGGCTTGCACTGGAAAGCAGGAGGAAGGGTGGGGCCTGAGACCTTAGTCGAGCCACAGACGATAAAACTGCCCTGCCTCACAGGGTGCATTAAAGGTTGTGAAATGCTCAGATAACCGAGTAATGGGAGGCCCTGTAGGTACCCAGGGTCGACAGGTAAAATGTTACTGCCTTGGCTTGGTAGAATATTCCCCCTCTTCTCAGCGTGAGTGACAACACAAGGTACAAGGCAAGGGGAGGCCAGAGCCCTCCGCATTTTTCACGGGTGTCACTGAGATCCGATGCAGCCCACTGCGGCTTTTGAGACATGCCTCTCCGAGCTTCAGCATCCGCAGCGGAACCCGGCCTCTTTTGCTGTGGGCCTGTGACGATTTGGGGACGCTCTCGGGACAGGGTAGGAGTTCGGTATGAGATGATGAGGGCTCTGGGCGTATCTGTATCAAGCAGAAAACTCCATTTGGAAGGTGCAGCCTTTTCTCTGGTGTCCATTCACATCCGTGTGGGACCAAAATTCCAACAGAGCTGTCGTGGTCCAGGGCTGAACTGGTCCAAGGCTGGAAATAGCAGGTCGTTAAATTGGGAGTGCTCGCCCATTGAAATAGAATTGCTCTAAGCAATACTGGCTTCCAGCCAGGAGAACTGGTTTAGAGGTTGCCCGGCAGCGTTGGAATGCCCAGATCCTAAATTGCATCTGGGTGCCAACGGGAGCTAGGCACCTAAATACCTCTAAGGATTGGGGCCCAAGTCACCTGGGATCTGGGGGTCTGGGACCACCTGGGGAGGGTGAGCAGGAAGCCACCTGACAAAGGGGGCTAAATGTGACAAAAGGACAGGAGCTGCCTTACTCAGGGCCCATTCTTCACCAGCTGAAGCAGCGCGAGAAGCAACCTGGCACGTAGGAGCTTGATGAGCCAGGGGACCCTGCCTACCTGCCTGAGCACAGCTCGTCCCCCCCGGACCCCATCGGGAAGGGTGAGCAAGCGGGGGGCCCTGCGGGTTGGAGGTAAGTGGGCTGTGGGGACCGTACTCCCTTGTGCTTTCTCTGTTCACTGACAACGATGGGGTTAGACTCCAGGGCCCAGCGTGCGCCTCTGAGAGAGGTCAGTGGTAATCCCTTTGCGTGGGGTTCTGGCAAAGGGCATGTTTAAGCAATGGGGGGTGGGTCAGCACCCCCTCAGGAGGGGGTGATAGACAGAGGGTCTGTGCCCCAGGGCTGTGATCAGGCTCCAGAGGCTTAAATAATCCAGCGGCAGCGTTCCCTCGCAGCGGTCTAGCAAGTGGCTGAGACGGGCTGCTCACCTGGGACTGAGATATGGCCTAATCCTGCTCTCTTTGCAAACCCCAAACTCCCACCAGTTCCAGAATCAAGGGCCAGCTGTGTTTCAAACATTAAATATGACTTTATTGGATGAAATCCTGTGTATTACACACACACGCACACAAGTGAGCCCACCCCCATTAGATTGCTCTACAGTTTGATACTCCCGGAACCAAAAACAGTCCCCAGTCTTGCTAGGATTTGGACACGTGCTTCACATTATGGAGAATCAGGGCCAAAGTTTGCCATCCACAAGGGAGCAGCACCACAATCCAAAGCTAGGCAACATAGTCCAGTGCCAGGCAGGGTATTAGGATTCCTGGGTTCTGTTTCCTCGCTCTGTTACTGGCTTGATAGGCAGGGTCACTTCGCCTTTCTGTGCCTCAGTTTCCCCTTCTAAAATGGGGCTGTTGCTATGCACCCCCAATTGCAAAGCACTGTGAGATCTACAGGAGAAAAGTGCCATGTAATGGGTGAGATTGACTGTCACCTCTCTTCTTCATCAGGGGACAAGGGGAAGATTTGGGGTGGGGTGGTATTGGCGTACAGAGCTTTCTCCAAAAGTGAGCAACTCCCCTGTGGTTTCTCCATGTGTTGGCGTCACGCTGGGGGGCTAGGAGGCTCTGCTGGGTCTGGCATCCCGGGTTAGCTGGGCGAGGCTGTGCTGTGTTCTGTTCAATCAAAGAGAAGCAAAATCCACATGAAAATGAGCTGGAAGGAAGCCAGGGAAGAGTTCAAAGGCTTCCACAGGCACTTCCCTTTCAGCATGCAGCCGCCCGCAACTCGTGGGTGCTGGGCACAGGATAGGAGATGGCAAGAGAAGCAGAAAACCAGCCGTCTTGCCCGGGCCAGAGGTTCTGGAATAAACCCACATCCGACTCTCCAGGAGCCCGACTGGCTGGGGTCAGCTGTGGAGTTTGCATCAGGACGACTCATCTCTGGGCACCGCTCCGAGCCTCCCTGGTGACCTGCAAACTCCTCTGCGCTTGGAGCCCAGATAGATCAGGCCTGAGAAGGCCTCATTCTCCTCTCGCACCTGGGTTATCCCTGCTTTGTGCTGGTGGAAAGAAGAGCAGTGAAATGGCGTGAGCAAAGGCCTCGCAGCCTGGCGGTCAGGCAGACAACTCCGCTCCCAAACCAGGAAGGGGTTAACGACCTCCTGTGGTCACAATCAGCCCCACCTGCTGCACCTGGGGCCTCAGGTGTGCCCGAGCTGAGACTTCCTTGGAGGGTAGGAAAGGCTGCATCCCCCCGTAGCTGGGCGGAGACTGGTCTTCAGGGAGCTGCGGGAGTGCTTTTCATTTTTTCTGGGCTGCTCTGGCTCTCTGGAGGGGCTGGGCTCCCTCAGAGGCACAGCCGGAGGGCTGGGACCCTGCCCCCGCCGGCAGGACTGCCATCACCCAGGGATCGACCCGTCAAGGTAGGTCACCCAGGGTGTGATGGGGAGAGGCCGCCTGAGGCGATGCCCCTTGCTAATTGGGTATTAATAACACCCAGCTCTTAGTGAGCAATGGATGAAAAGTGCAAGTGTGTCACGTGGGAGGGTTAAAAACCTCTTAAGTGCATCTGTTTAGCAGCTGCCCTTCATCCAGCCCTAGCTCCTCGCTGTCTCCAAGATGGAGACGCGTCCGCAGGCTAGTCAAGAAGTCTAAGGTCTGGGCGGAGGGGATTTTGCATTTGGGGGAAGGAGTGGGTGGGTGGGTGAGTGGGACAGCATGGCAGGAGGAGAGAGACATCCAGCGAGACAGAGCGACAGAGCAGGACAAAAAGCCCAGCAGACACAGCCTGGAGGCTGGGAGCAGGGTTTTCAAGAGGAGTGCCTGGACAGAGCAACTGTCATGGGTGCTGCAGTCAGTCAGAACTAAGAGTGAAGTTTTGCCATCAATATCAGGGGCCCAGGATTTCACCCTAGTTCTTTAGCAGCTGACGGCCAGGGGCAATTCAATCAGTGCTGTTGCTTATTTTCAAAAAGTAAAACCAAGGAGCTGTGACTTCTTGCCTGGCTGGGGGGAAGGATCTGGGTCAGCGAGAGCTTCTTCATTTTTCTTGGTAGCTAGAGTCTCCTCACCAGTCCGATTCCACGCCTGCAATACAAAATACAGCCATGACAGATGGATCTTCGCCTGTGTGTTTGAATAGGCTAACCCACTGCTGCCTGCCCAGCTCTGAAATGCTTCCCAAATGTGAATGGGTGGAGCCTCGTTGCACTCTGGCTAAGCATTGTTATTCCCATGTGGGGAAACTGAGTCACGCAGGTGCAGTGGCCCAGGTGTCTGTCACTGGGCAATACTTCCATGAGAACTAAGGGCCATAGTTTCAATTCACTTTTATACTGGTGCAGGTCCACTGGAATCAAGGGAGGTATGTTGGCATGAGACTGGATTAACACAGGGCTGAATCAGGCCCTAAATTTGAAAAAATGCTTTAATGCAATCTAGGAATAAAGACCCATTCGTGTGCAAGTGCTCACACCAAGGCTTTCTAAGCCGTGGGGTCTTTGCATTAGAGACCCATAAGTGGTGCTGTGGGGTGAGCGCTTTGAGATCTATGGATGGGAGCTGCTTTCCAAAGCAGGGTCTGGATCACTTGCGCCCCCCCCCCCCGCCCCCCACGATTTACAGATGAGGAAATTGAGGCCTAGCGAGGTGACTTGCTCAGGGTCCGATGGGGAGCCTGGCAGAGGAACAGAAGGCAGGATTCTGGACTCTCGGCCTCCTGCCCTCTCTCTCCGTTCGGCTGGGCTACGTCAAAGAGCGAGCCGGATTCTAATCCTGGTGCGGATGGTCATTTGCTGGGTGGCAGGAGGGGAGAGGGATTAGTAAGGATTTTTCTAACAATTTCACTGGGGAGGGAAAATATGTCTTAGGGACCTACCTCCGGATGGGGGTTAACTTGGGCTGCACTGTGAACCGCTTGATTGTCTTGTGAATCAGAGTCTGAAATACAAAGCATTGGGCTGGTAATAAACCCACAAAGAAAAACAAGCCAAGGAAAAGCAGGTTATTTAAAAATTTGTTGCTCCACACCCGTTCCTGCTCAGAGCGATAATGGGGACTCGGCCCCAGATCCTCAAAGGATTTAGGCAACTAACTCCCATTGAAATTCAGGTCAACGGGAGTCAGGCCCTTAAATACCCTTGGGGCAGGGACTGTCTTTGTTTCCTGTGTTTGTACGGCTCCTAGCATCGTGGGGTCCTGGTCCATGACCAAAGCTCCAGGTTCTGCTGCAATATGAATAACTAATACATGTCTGTAGGATTTAGCCCTAAGTGTGCTGAGCAATCAAAACTGGCAATGCGCAGTGAATGGAAAGCGCAAAAGAAGGGAAAGGAAAATAGACCATGATTGGGGGTGGGGGGAGGAAATGTGGGGGGGAAATCTTGTTTGCAATGTTGTTGTAGCCATGTTGGTCCCAGGGTATTAGAGAGACCATCCCCTTGAGAGTCCACGAGATTTGTGCTCCTAAATCACTTGGGTCCAGATCTTAAAGGCATATAGGTGCCTAAATCCTGGTGAAATCAGGCCATCGGTGGGAGTTAGGCCCTTAAAGAATTTTGAGGTTCTGGCCCTTGGGCACCCACCGATCCTCATTACTCAGATACCACAATGATGGGCACAGCATAGTGTGAATAGAATGGAAGCTGGAGTGAATCTTACCCGAGGATTGAGAACTGGACCCGGCTCTGCTGCGGCTTTCTGAGGAACAAAACCAAAGGGTGGCGTTAAGTGAAATCACTGGGGGAATGAATGTTTTTTTACGTTCTTCTGCATTCACCCAAGAAAGCAGTGCGGTGGTGAGGATGACCAAGGGAGGCGAGGAGAGGGGGGCAAATGGCCATGGCAGGAGACTCTAAAGTGAAGTTTCAATCCTGACTCCTTTAATGAGCTGGCTAGTGTGGGAGTGCATCGTTGCCCGCTACTGGATGAAATCAAAACTACCTCATGGTGTCATAGACCCTATGCGGCTAGCCACTGATGAGGATTCTCCTGTAGCTCAGATGGCATGGGCCTGAGGTTTGGGAGCAGCAGGATCTAAATTCTGACCCTGCTGGGGCTCCAGCATGCCACGTCAGTCCCGAAGGGCTGTGGATGCCTGCAGCATGGGGCGTACAAGGTCACGCTGCACAGAGAACAACACTGCACCTCAGCCCGCCTGACCTCAATGCGCAGTCCAGGTTTGTCTCCGTGTCGGCCCCCCAAAAGAAGGTCCGTCCGGTTTAAAACCAGGCAACTGACCTGCCTAATTCAGAGTAACCCCCCCCCGCCTTTCACTGAAGTTCATCTGGAATTGCACCAGGGCAGTTGAGATCAGATTTGGGCCTGGAAATTCCAGGCCCACGGAGCCAGGCCACACCCCGCACCTCTCTCTGTGGTCTTCCTGTACGTGAAATACAGGGTGATCAACGCAATGACCATGAACACCAGCGGGACCCAGTACTTGATCAAGCTGGAAGCTGAGGCTCCTACAAAGGGAAGAGAAGGAATTGAGTCACAGCCAGGGCCAACTCCTCAGCTGGTGTAAATCCAGACAGCTCCAGGGATGGCAACAGAGCTGGGCTGATTCAGAGCAGCCTTGGAAGGTCTCTGGCAGTGCACTATCCGTAAACCCGCTTGTCACTTTGCCCTGTGCCTTATATTGTAATGGTAGCACCTAGAGGGCAGGCCCTTGAGTGCTGCCTCTTCCCCAGGGAGCTTACAGTCAAATCAGATAAAGGGCAGGAAGGGAAACTGAGGCAAGGCAGGAAGTGACTTTCCCAGTGGCGGGAGTAGAACTCGAGGCTCCTGAGTCCCAAGCAAGTGCTCTAACCAGTAGGGCACAGACCTATCTAGGAAGTGTACTGAGCTGTGGGTGGGAATACTGAGCCTGACCATCGCAGTGCTTGCTCAGGGACACCATGCTGGAACTCTTGCTCTCCGTGTTGTGGATGGTACAGGTGTAGTTCAGGAAGCCATCAGCCGGCTTCTGGGTGATGCGGAGAATGGGCTCCGTGGACAGAACATGGCTCTTCCCGGGCTGGTGCCAGACGTACGTGATGTCCCCGCCTCCTTCCCGCATGGTGCAGGTCAAGGTGACATTGCAGATCCCCTTCACGGAGTGGATTGCAATCTCTGGCTTTGACAGCTGCCCTGCTGGGACACAGGGACCATCATCATCATCATCATCCTTCGTTCACCAAGCACCTCACAAAGGGAGGTCAGGATCATCCTGCCCATTGCACAGATAGGGAAACTGAGGCATGGAGAAATGACTTGCCAATGGTCACCCAGTAGGCCAGTGGCAAAGCTGGGGCTAGAACCCAGGTCTTCAGAGTCCCAATCCAGTGCTCTAGGCACAGGGGTGGCAGATCCAACTGCAGTGTCTGCAAATGCAGCTGCCTGTAACTGCAGTCAGGGAGTAAATCATAGGACCTAATCTTTATGATCTGTATTGTGATGGCCTGTGTGGCTACAGTTATGCCCAGTTCAAATTTCTGAGTCATTCAAACCATTTCCCAACCTGCTGTAGTCTGCCACGTCCCCTTCTGCAAGAAATCCCATTTGGCTTACCTGAGTGGGTTCCCTCATGGGTAACAGCTCAGCGAGGGGAGTGGGGACTCACCCTGAACGCGGTGGGCAGAGCTCTCTGCCCAAGACTTACTGATTTTGCGCCCAGTGGTGTCCTTTACTGGGATGAGAACTGTTGTGTTGGGCGTTGTGGGTCCTCCTTCTGCGGAGGTGGCTGTGTTTGTCGCGATCCAGGTTGCATTTCTGTCTGTTCTCTCTGCTGTCCAGGTGAAGTAGCTCGCTGTTCCTCCGAGATGCCCACTTTGCCCCGTGTCTTTGGACGATTGTCCTTGTTCTGCTGCTCTTGCAACTGCAAAAATTGTGACAGGTTTTGTTTTTAAATGAAAAATTGCACTTTAGCACTTCACAGACACAGCCAACGTCGCGGCCTACTGTGTGACCACAGTGCCTACGTCAGTGGGGTGCTGGCCCATGAGCAGGGCTCCTAGGTACTACAGCAATACACGTAATTAATGTTAATTGCCAACCCAAGTGTTCAAAAACCACGAGGCAAGATCCCCCAAATCAGCAAAACGCGTGTAAATCTCATATTTTTCAGCTAGTAATTAACTTACGAGTCTCTCTGTTTGGCTCCTGATTTCTGGGCCTCTAGGGTGCAATTGCTTTATGTTTTCAGGCTTTTCGCTTTCTAACCTGCAGGCCAGAAATATGTGGTTTGTTTGTTTATTAAACAAAGAAAGAAAATGGAGATTATTACCTAATCACGGGATTCCAGGAGCAGATGCTTTGAAAAACACCAAACATTGTGAATAGAGCTGGGCAAAAATATGTCAATGAAAGGTAAATTTGCCCCCCGCCCCCCCCCCAAAAATATTTTTTTTCAGGACACCAAAACTATTTGCAAATTTGGGTCGAATTCAGCAAATAGTTTGTACAGGGGAAAAAAATAATTTCTTTTTTGGAGGGTGTGAAGGGGAAATGTCAAATCAAACCATTTTGATTCAAATCAACCTTTTCAAAACCTTTCATTTGACCCAAACGAATTTTTTTTTTTTTTGTAATTTTTGTTTCAGCGAGGAAGAAAAACAACAACAAATATTCAGGTTTGGTTCAAAAGGAACGGACTCTTTAGATTTCTGGTTTGGTCACTGAACTGAAAAATCAGTCGTTTGCCCAGCTCCAATGGTGAGACTCATGATACAGTCACGAGAGTTGGCAGCTCTGGGACAAATCCAGACCTGGCCTCCGTTGCTGCTGCTCCAACGGAGGTCAGTGAAGCTGTATCCGCTAATGCCAGCTCTGCCTTTACCCCTCTCTCTTCTGCGTAAAACCCACGTTGCCGTTCAGCCGGCCAGATTCTCCCATCTGATCCTGCCCCTCTGCTCCATTCAGGCAGCACAAATAGGCCAGCGGCAGCCGCCACCAATTTGGTCGACTTAATGTGTGCTCCTACGTCACTGGGAAGCTCATTATGTCCACTTTGATGTGGAGCGGTCAAGTGGTACCGTTACCATAGAAAGAGGTTTCAGAGTAGCAGCCGTGTTAGTCTGTATTCGCAAAAAGAACAGGAGGACTTGTGGCACCTTAGAGATTAACCAATTTATTTGAGCATAAGCTTTCGTGAGCTACAGCTCACTTCATCAGATGCATGCAGTGGAAAATACAGTGGGGAGATTTATATACACAGAGAAGATGAAACAATGGGTGTTACTATACAGACTGTAACCAGAGTGATCACTTGAGATGAGCTAATACCAGCAGGAGAGACTGTCCCGTTTGGCCAACGTACATGGCAGAGGGGCATTGCTGGCACATGATGGCATCTATCACATTGGTGGATGTGCAGGTGAATGAGCCTCTGATAGTGTGGCTGATGTGATTAGGCCCTGTGATGGTGTCCCCTGAATAGATATGTGGACACAGTTGGCAACGGGCTTTGTTGCAAGGATAGGTTCCTGGGTTAGTGGTTCTGTTGTGTGGTGTGTGGTTGCTGGTGAGTATTTGCTTCAGGCTGGGGGGCTGTCTGTAAGCAAGGACTGGCCTGTCTCCCCAGATCTGTGAGAGTGATGGGTCGTCCCTCAGGATAGGTTGTAGATCCTTGATGACGCGTTGGAGGGGTTTTAGTTGGGGGCTGAAGGTGATGGCTAGTGGCGTTCTGTTCTTCTCTTTGTTGGGCCTGTCCTGTAGTAGGTAACTTCTTCGTTTGTTAGTTTAATGACTCTGTGTATAATCTGAAGATTGGATTTCTTTGTGACCTCAAAGCCTCACAACGATAATCTAAAAGGTAAAACAAAATCTAATAATAAACGTATACAGGTCTCATTGAAAGGTGACGATGTTGACTAGAAAGGTCACCAGCGCCATCCTCATCTTGTTCATCGTTCTGATCGCTGACGAGAGTGTCCAGGTGATCACAGTCTTCGTTGCCTTGGCATGTACACAGATCTGTCCACGGCAAATGGTTCTGACTACAGACACAGAAGATGGTGTGGCTGCCCCTTCTGACAGAGGCATAAGTAAGGTCTCGTAGAAGCTCAGATCCCACTGGGCCTTGAAGGACACAGGAAGTTGTTCATCATCCACATTTTTCCATCTATGTGGCAATGGTGATCCAACATCCAGTGTCTCAATGTGCAAAGACCTCCAAATCTGTGTTTGCTAAGACGTTCTTATGACATGCTCTTCAAAACTGTCCTTACATGGTGGGCGTTTGCCCAGTGACTTGTCCTTTTTTGATGGCTAGATTGAGGCCTCTGGGGGTCTCTCTTTCTTTCTCGCTATTGTCATACGGTACGGCTACCAGCTTCCTTACTGCAGAAATTGCAGCTTGTCCGTCAATCTCTCCTAATTTGGCAAGATCTCTGAAATGGTATGCTCCCTTCGTTCTGACAATATTAAACACAGATTCTTCCGCGCCCCCCGCCCCCCAATACCAGATAAAGATGACACAGAGTCACAGCCTATTAATGTGTGTGCAGCCAGGAAATACGTTGCAGAAGTCAGGAGTGAGTGCGTCACAAATTGCATGCATGGAGACAGAGTGATGCTTGTCAGTTGCGCTTATCTGGCCCCCACCGCTGTAGGTTGTACCTCACAATCTTTAACGTAGTTATCCTCGCAACACCCCAGTGAGGCAGGGCAGAGCTATTACCCTTATTGTACATGTGGGGAAACTGAGGCACAGAGCCTGGCAGCCCAATGGGCAGTGGTGCTGGAACGCTTTTTGTAGGGGGGGGTGCTGAAAGCCAGCAAAACTATCCCGAAATGCTTTACCTCGCACCCCCACCCCTCAGAGCGGGGGCTGGGAGCAGGGCCATGCCTCCAGGAGGTGGGGACACAGATGGGGTAAGGGGGCCGAGGCTGGGGGCAGGCTTGGGGCCAGTAGCGGAGCCCCACGTGCAGGGCTGGCAGCTGGGACCCCGCATAAAGCCTGGGGGTGCTTGCAGCAGCTCCGCACCCCTACTTCCCGCACCTCTGCCAATGGGCCTTAGCTATCGAAATGCCTCTGAGGATCAGAGTCTAAGTGACTTGCCCAAAGTCCTGCCTCACGTCTCTGGTAGAGCGGGCACTTGAATCCTCTCGTGTCCTTGGCCAGTGTTTCTCACCCTTTTTGATACCAGGGACTGCTTGCTGCCTTCTTAAACGGCCTCGGAGAGATCTCCGAGATGGGTGCCGGTCCGCAGACTGGTCACCGAGAGAAACTAACTCTCCTAGGCTACCTGCCAGCTGAGCATCCCCGGGACAGTGTGGAGGCGTTATCAGCTGGTGCGGACTTGGGACAGAGCAATGTCTATACCCAGCCCCCCATCTTGGCCCCAGTCCTGTGCAATCCATCTACCTACCTACTCAATCTAATCTACCATGATACAAGACTGGCTGGTCCCGTGAGCTGCTGCATGCTCTAATCTCTTTGGGCCTGGCCACGCTAGGATGAAAAGAGGTATCTCTATACCGTGTTCGCAGATCCCCCCATTTAGCCCCGGCGTGCACAGGCCCCTAGTAGAAATGAATCGGAATGCAAGAATGAAAGCCTTGGTTTTCACTGCTCAGAAATATTCTAGGTGCTCAGTGCAGAGAGATGGTTGCAAACAAAAGAAAGGGTGAGGGGGTGATTCATATTTAGAGACATCCGGAGTAACCAGGTCAGGCTACTGAGACTAACAGCTTGATGGGCCTCTCTCTTATCCCAAGTATCAGAGGGGTAGGCGTGTTAGTCTGTATCCACAAAAACAACCGGGAGTCCGGTGGTACCTTAAAAACGAACAGATTTATTTGGGCATATGCTTTCGTGGGTAAAAAACCCACTTCTTCAGATGCACGTCTTAAACCCACTTCTTCTCTTACCCCAGTGTCAATCAGGGGTGACTCCATAAAAGGCACTCACTGGTGCAAATGGAGAAGTAACAGCACAAAGCTGATGTGAGTGGAAAATTGGGCCCTGCATCTGTTCCCAAGGTGTGAGAAATCCCCTCCTCCCCCCAGTCTAAGGGAATATTATCCAGAAGCTTTTCTGCTGAGCTTATCCCTGCTGCAGCTGAGCCTTTGAATGTGAAGTGCTAATATTCGTTCTTTATTATTTAAAGGCATGGTAATGCAAGACAATCTAGCGATCTGCATTGCAAAGCAGGGAGGTTTGAAAGAATTGACCGGGTTCATTAGCTTCCCATTCAAGCTGCTGTCTCATGCAGGTTTCTGACATTCCCTTGCCCCTTGGGATAGTAACCAGCTCTAAGGCACTGATTCTCTGGTCTTCAGACCCCTGGGGAGCCACAGTCTAGGCCTAAGATTTCCAAGGGGGCCCACGCCTCTCTTTGAAATTTTTTAGGGGTCTGCAAATGAAAAAAGGTTGAAAACCATTGTTCTAAGGGACAGAACATCATGGCACCTATCTCTGGGCCTGAATTCCGTTCCCCGCACCCCCATAGGTGAAAACAGGGGTTACAGTCTGCTTGGGAACTCTACATTTTCATCTGTCCTGCAGGAGAAAAGAGCCGTTTGGATGGGAACTCGGGACTTGAGCATCAAGACTGGTGCTGGAGGGATGGGCATGTCAAGGACCACGGGTTTCGGGGTGCATTTTGACTGGCTGACCAGATCTCTGAGCTATAACGGTGTCCCACCCTCAGAGCACACGCAGCCAATCAGTGCTCTGCATCGTGTCTGGTTGGCTGCGCGGGGGCGGTTGTGGGCGGAGCTCTCTGGGAAGCTGAGAACACGCGTCTCAATCAGTGGGGCTGATTCTCGTTGACACAGAGCCCCCTGGGCGCCATCTTGGGCGGCATCACGTGCGTGTCACTGTCATTCGGACCCCTGCGAGCGTCCCGTAATGAGCCCGCAGCAGAGGGCGACGGGACGAGATTCCTACTCGCTCCAAGGGCAGATACAAGCGGGCAACAACCTGGAGACCTTAAAGGAACGTAGTGATGCTAATGACCCAGCTTGGCCACACCCGACGTGCAGCTGCAAGCTAAGGCTTTGTCTTAGCTGCCCCCACGCCCCCCATCCCACCAAAGGCCCTCCCCAGGTGGATTAACCTCTCCACTGCAGCCACAGCACCCGGGGACGCTCTCTGCAGCTTAGACAGCGGCCCCCTAGGAGTGACCGACCACATCTCCGACTGACCGGAAGCCCCTGTCGGGTGAAGCAGCTGTTGCGTAACCCCTGCTGGAGCAACCTTCCTAGAAGCAAGAAGCTGAAGTGCCGTTGAGCAATGCTTCCCCCAGAGCCCATGCAAAAGACAAGGGGAGCATCGAGCTGCCTCCTGGGGACGGATGGAAATAGCAGGACCCTGAGCAGCCTCAAACTGACCCTAACGGGCGGTTGGGAAACTCGCCCACTGCCCCCGACTCAGCTCTGCGGAGCGTGCAGCGATATGTCGAAGCGTAGCCAGGGGTGGATCGGAGTCCGTGAGAATCAGGCCCGAGGTCAGTGGATGGAAATCAGAGGCAGGGAAACTTAAAGCAAAGTGGTGGTTTCTTTGTGTAACCGTAGCATTCAGGAGCCCCAGTCACGGAGCAGGACCCCATGGTGCCAGGTGCTGTACAAATAAACCCACAGCAAAGAAAGACAAGCCCCTTCCCCAAAGGGCTGACTATCGAAGGACAGACAAGAGACAGGGGAGCGCCAGGAAACCGTGAGACAATAGCCATCAGCCTGATAGGCTGGGATCTTGGGTCGCCAGCAGCCTGACCATTGTCCTGTTCTTTTTATAGGCTTCCCAGCAAAGGAGACTTGTAGGCCAAGTGGAAGGAAACTTTGTATGACCTGGGTCTCCCCCGCAAGAGTTTTTATCTCTGATTAGCTAATTGGGAATAAAAGAGCAGTCACCGCACAGACTCTTCATTCAACCTGCGTTCGCTGCACAAGTTCAACCCCGGGCTGCTCTGCAGGCTCGAACTCGCGCTGCTAACCCAAGTTAGAAGCCGAGCTGCCTTATCTCCACTGCTATTTGAACCCGGTTTAGCGAAGCTGAGTTAAACTCACACTTCTTTTTGTTGGTTAATTATCTAGCGTTAGCCCTTTGTATAATCCAGAGTATTGGATTCTCCTGCAGCCAGGAGTTCACGGATTGGCTACGCTGGGGCACGTCTACACTGCAGTGGCATTTGTCGTTTTCTGTGTTCAAAGGCTAATTCAGTCTTATGTTTTAAGACGTCAGTTTATGGCTCTAGGGGTCAGACAAGAAATCCCAGTAGCCAACCACACCTACAGCTTGGCCAAGCTGTATTATGAGGAGTTTTCAATCTCTTATACAGCATCATGCAGAGGAAGGACCCCAGGCGTGGGGGACCAGTGGCAGGGTACAGCTTGTATGGTGTTTCTGGAACTTGTCCAGGGTAGGGTTACCAGATAGCAACTGTGGAAAAAATGGGATGGGGGAGGGGGGTAATAGGCACCTATATAAGAAAAAGTCCCAGAAAACAGGACTGTCCCTTTAAAAACAGGACATCTGGTCACCCTAGTCCAGGGTCACAAACCAGTTAGTGACCAAGCTGGGACCACCACTCAGCTCCCTACTGTGACTACTGGACCACGCTCCGTCCTATCCCGCGCCTACCGGTGGAGCTCTGTAGCCCAGATTCCAACTCACTTCTTTCTAATGATGAGATGACCTGCCCTTCCCAGAGCTGGGACTAGAAGCCAGGAGTCCTGCTTCCATTCCCCTGCCCTAGCCACTAGGCCAGATTCATCCTCCGGGGATTTTGCTTTCACTTGATGCTCTGTTATAAAAGCCCCTTAGCCTTTCAGAGGCTGTGAGCGTCAGCTACATCCGTAAGTACAAATCTATCCTCTTGCAGGTGCAGCCAGGGCCACTAAAGCCCACTAGAAAGAAAACAGCCACCAATCCTCACCCCCTGTCCCTGACTCTGGACTCACCGGTTCCAGCACACAGCACCGAGATCCAAACCCACCACACGCTTCTTTCTTTTGGCGCCATTCTCTGAAACTCAACCGCATGCAGCTGAATTCACAAGCTCTTCCTTCCCCAGCTTCCTCTTGGGGAATTAAACAATATGCAAGAAATCCATGTAGCAATCTGGGTGATGAATAAGGAACAAGTAGCGTTCTGAGCTCCTTCTGGTTTAAAGCTGGAGCGGATGGTTTGAGAGAGGTGGCTTTATTCAATTGCAATGTCTCATTTATTATTGTTTGTGTTTATCACAGTAGTGCTGAAGGAGCTGCTGAAAGCAAGGGAGGGCAGGGTGCTTGGAGCTGTACAAACGCAGGGTTGCAGACAGTCCCCGTCCTGAAGATCTTATAATCTAAATAGGCAACACAACAGGGGTGGGGGATAAAGCATTCAAACAGCGATCAGGGTGATGGGGCAAATGTCATGGTGGTCCCCCCATTTTGCGGGAGAGTGGGGTTTAGTCAGTTCCATTAGCTAAATGGAAAGATGGGGGAAGGGAGAGGGTGGGGTGAACAGAGCAGGGAGAAGAGGGATGAGGGGAAGGATGTGGAGATGCCCGGTAATAGTTCATGAATACAGCTGCCCCTTTGTGGGAAGTAGGAAGTGATGGAGTCTGGTATCTTGTCTGATGCTGTCTTGTTTGCTTAGTTACAAGGAAAGTACAAAATCCTGCTGCTCCAAATGCAGGAGGACCCGAGAACGAAAGGGGCAGTTTTTGAGCTCGCCGCCCCAAGTCTCTGTAGCCAACACTAGACCCAACAGCTGTCCAGCTTTTTCCAGGGTGTCACTGTGCTCTCAGGCTACTGCTTGGCTTTTGGCCTCCACCTCTCTGTTGTGTGTGTTCTACACACACCTGCTCCCCACTCAGGCCAGACTCCTGCATGGGATCAAAAACCCCTTTCCTCTTTGCCGGGGAGGCAGGTGGTTCTAATTAACCCATCCTGACAGTTATGTAAATTGAAGGGTGCGTTCCTGCCCAGTCTCAGAGCCCACGACCATCAAAGCAGTCACCAGTACCCCTGGCATAACAGCGCTGTACATTGGCCTGGCTATTGGGATGTTACTGTATGAATATATTGGGTTAACCCAACAGAGGGCTGACTGGGGAAACAGGCAGGACAGACGGGAATGGCTCAAGGTAAGCGCCCGCTCCGCCAACGCTTGAGTTGGCAAAGGACAGCACCAGACCTATGGGCTCTGAGGACTCCGGTTCAGCCCACAGGGTCTGTCTTGAAAGTCCAAAGGCCAGGAACACAGAAGAACAAAAGAACCAGAGCAGGATTTAAAAGGGACCCACTCAAGTGTGTGTATGCAGGGGGCTAAAGAGGGTTGGTATTTGTTTGAGGGAACCAAACTGAGACATGACCCTGCTGGGGCTGCGTGAAGGGGCTGAGCCTGCCTCCGTCACTAGCAGGGGATGGTGAGACTGGAGGGGACGAGCTGGCTGGAGACGGTCTTTAAAAACATCTCTTTCTCTAAAAGCCTTGTTCCTCCTGCAAAGATAACTAGTGCTGTTGTCTTCAGAGGCTGTCTGGTCACTATATGCCGGTCACAGATTCCCAAAGGGAAGAACTGCCCATGCCGAACCCAGTCACACCTTCAGGATGTCCGGGGGCGAGTGGCTGTAGCCCAGGGCTTGGTCTAGGCTTGGGCGAATTGTGGCATTGTGTGCCAGGAGAAGTAAAGGCAGGAGGGCTGATGCCTGAGGGGATGCTCCCAGAGACCATGTTACCCACACAAAATTCTCTGTTACTCACACGCTCTTGCCTAGGGCACCCACCCTTACCCTGTTCCTAGGGCTCAGGCACAACCCTGCGGGTTTGCAGGACCTCTTTCCAGTGAAAGAGCTGTATCCTCTATTTATTAGCAGATTTATTTGGACATAAGCTTTCGTGAGTAAAAAACCCACTTCTTCAGATGCAACTGAAGAAGTGGGTTTTTTACTCATGAAAGCTTATGTCCAAATAAATCTGTTAGTGTTTAAGGTGCCCCCCAGACTCCTCCTTGTTGTTTTTGTGGATAAAGACTAGCCCGGCTACCCCCTGATACTTGACCGCTATTTATTAACAGTCACCCAAAACAGACTGTACACGCTACACACAGCGCTCACCACTCCCAATAAGACAGACAAACTTCCCTGCTGGCCAGTCAGGATCGGGGTCCATCTGGGGGACTCCTGTCTCTGCACAGTGTCGTTGGCAGAGTGTTGAGGTCTGGCAGCTCTGATCTTTGGGGCTGTGTCCTGGAGTCGGTTCCCAAAGAACTTCCTTTTGGACCCCAGTTTATATAGTGAAATTTGAGTCCTGTTTAGCTATATCTTAACCAATCATTTTATTACATTTTACTAACCAACCCTAATACAGTGTAACAAAATTCTTTAACGAGTCCTACCCCGCCACCTTAATTAATTTACAACTAGCAAAATTAATTTTTCTTGTCTGTTACCTAATTAAAGAACCAGACAGAGACCATACAGATAAACAATAGGGAAGTGGGGACCATAATGACAAAACAATGAAGAAATGAGGATTTCACAATCACAACTGTTGATAAGTGAATTCTTGACAGACAGGATGCTATCAAACTAAGTTTTCTTTAACCATCTTAAGATCTGTTTCTTTATCTGGGGATAGTGGGGGCCATTAGGACGGGGTCTCCTTCTTAACAGTCTGATATTACGTTGTTTTAATGTAATTTAGATGGAATGTGAGGATGTGACTTCCTGCTTCTCAGCTAATGGCTGCTGCTTGGCTGCTCTTTTCATCTGGCTGCAGACAAAGGCCCTAGGCTTTAGGCCTTACAGTATGGCTGCAGCCAAAGGCCTTATCCTTACACCCAGAGGGGAAGCGGTGCAGATGGTGTAACAAAGGGCAGGTGTGGAGGGTGGGAGAGGTGAAGACATAGACCGGGACATTTGAGCAATCCGCATAGAGCACTTATATGGCTCCATCCCCATGGTCTCTGAGTGCTTCACAATCCCCAGTGTAATTAACCTCCCAGCACCCCTGGGAGGTAGGGCTATATACCCATGACATAGATGGGGGAAACTGAGACAGAGGCTACATGACTTGCCCAAGGTCACACAATAGAGCAGTGGCAGAGTTGGGCCTGGCTCCATAGTCTCTTGAGGCACTGGCACTGCACTGACGTGTACTAGCTGAGGATCACAGTCATAGACGGTAGCCCTGGTGCTGCTGGGACAATCCCTTGCCGAGGGTCTGTGCTCTGGCTCCACATGCCGGCTTAGTGGGTGATCCTCTTTCTGCTGATAAGAACTCCTGCTCTCCAGCCAGCCCCACGTTTCATTTTTACCCCTCCCACTCCCACCCTTTGAAAAGCATTCCCCCTTCCCACAAGGTGTCTTCTCTTCTAATCTCTCAGCCCCTGCACAGGCTGCTCCCTCATTGGCTTGCATTGATGCAAAATTTCCATAACCATGGCAAGATCTGGAGACCCCATCTGTGGTCAGGAGCCCATTATGCGAAAGGCCTCATACAAACACACACCCCCGCCTGAAGTGTTCTTCTCTGCATCAAGAACACTAATGAATTATTCCTTTGCTGAGCATTTTGGGACAGTCCTCCACATAGTGTGATGTGCTGAGCCAGAGTGGCTGTAGCTCATAGGAGTTGCAGGTAGAAGAAATTTGCTGAGTCCCAGTTGGTCCAATATCCCTTGTCTGTGGAGAATCCATTCACGTAAAGTCTCTGGATCGTGTCCTTAAATTGTCTCCTAGATGGAGTCCTCAGATTCTTTCCCACAATGCCCCGGACTTGTTCCCGTTGACACCCATCAATGATGCTTCATCAACACACACACGTCTGAAAATCCAAATGGTTTATACAGAGAGAGGGTAGCTTGCAAACAGAACGATGGGCCTTCTCTGGGGGATGGTGGTGATACAGCCCCACAATTCCAGTAAAGCTGGAGTCACTGGGGAGGACAGTGGGGTAAGGATTAGTGATCTAGTGGGTTGGAAGGAGGGGAGAGGGAGCTTTTGGAAGACAAGTATTATTCATCATGTGCCACCCCGGCACTACCACAGTACACAGTTCTAGTCCAGGGACCCATGGTGTTAGGAGCTGTACAAACACAGGACAAACAGACTGTTCCTGCCACCCCCCACCCCCAAGAGTTTACAGTTAAAGTAAAAAGAAAAGGAGTACTTGTGGCACCTTAGAGACTAACCAATTTATTTGAGCATAAGCTTTCGTGAGCTACAGCTCACTTCATCGGATGCATACATCCGATGAAGTGAGCTGTAGCTCACGAAAGCTTATGCTCAAATAAATTGGTTAGTCTCTAAGGTGCCACAAGTACTCCTTTTCTTTTTGCGAATACAGACTAACACGGCTGTTACTCTGAAACAGTTAAAGTAGGAAGTTTAAAGTGGGAGACTGTTGCAGGTGTAGAAGCAGCATGGGGACCCCCCAGACTATCTGGATGCTGACCAATATTGTTTCCTTGAACTCCTTGTTGGTCTGTCTGTGTCCGCCTGTTCTCTCTTGGCTGAGAGATTGGAAGCTCTTTGGGCAGGGACCGTCTTCGGGCGTGTGTTCGTATGGCGCCTAGTCTGTGACTGGGGCTCCGTCTCCCCAGGAGGAAGGCACATGAGAACACAAATAATAAATAAAAGGAGGAAGAGGCAGAGGGACCAGGCGGGAGGGAAGATTGGGGGGCACATAGGGAGTGCTCAGTAGGAGAGAACAACTGTGGAAGTGGAGGAAGTAGAAGTAGCTTAAAGGGAGGAGAACAGGACGATCCCGTGGGGAAGGCAGCAGCGAGGGACACAGAGGAATCGAGTTCATGTTGTGGCCCTGCCGGAGGCTCCAACACTTGAGCCCAGATTTTCAAACTAGCTTTGTCCCCAAAACTGCAACAAGAGCCATGTGCTGGGGGGAACCTGCCCCGGCCAAAGGGCCGAGCCCTTGAAAGTTTGGCCACAAGTCGGTCGGTTTGCAAGGACTTTTTGTTCCCAAATCTCCGTTTTTAAATCTTCTAAAAATAAAATTAGTCAAAACCAAAGCAAACCACTGAGATTTTGTTGGGACAAAACAGTTTGTTCGACTCAAACTGAACTTTTCCACTGAAGTCCTTCCACAAGAAGTGTCTGTCATGTTGTATGGCCCACCGGCGTTCTGTGGAATGTGCCGAGCATGGCATGGCACGTCTCCAACTTTCCAGTAGGGTTTGCATTTTATTTCCTTTGCTTTATCCTGTCTTCACGTTTTTTCTTTTCAACGTTAGTAAAATTCATTCCCTTTGTTATAGCTGGAGTATGTAAGGGAATGAGGAGGTTCCCGCCAAACCCGCCTCAATGTTCCTAAATGTTCCCCTTCAAGATATGACCTCACCCACCTTGTTTCCCTAATATCCTGGGACTGACACGGCTGCGACACCACTGCATACCCCTTCAAGACTGAAACTTTTCTGGGGCTACTCTCTGCCTGCTGAGGGATTCCATAGAAACATTCCTGAGCGCAAAAAAAAATCCCTGCACAAAAAAGGTTCCTTCATTTCTGAATAGGAGGATATGAGGTAGGGAGGAAGTAAACTTTTCCCATTAGTAAGTATTTGATCGTTCGTTTGTTTGACCAACTCTGGCTGTTTGGAGCGGTCATTGACATTTCGCTGGAGATGGACCTGGGCAACGAGAGGTGCCTTCCAGTGAAAGAAAAGTGCTTTGGATTTGCCCAAGTTATAGATTCTTAGGGCCCGAGTCTCACTGCGTCGCAGGCCATTTTACACAGGTCTGACAGGTTCAAGGTACCTGAAAGTGGGGGTAACTACTTTTTCAGGCATCTGTACACTGCTAAAGCACCATCAGGGGGCCTTAAGGTAACAGAATCAAGACTTCATTTTTTTCCCTTGGCGGGGGACCTAGAAAATTCAGCAGCAAAAGAGATTGTGAGTCTGAGCTATGTATACTAATACTGAGTTTTGATAGTGTGCTTGTCATCAAAGTCTATAGACTACAGCCTTAAAGCTGAAGAGTGTTTTAAGGAGGGTAAAGCTCTTGGGTAAGGGGCAAGCACAGAGGTGAATTTCACTCTAGATGAATTCGCAGAAAGGAAAGGAGGACTTGTGGCACCTTAGAGACGAACAAATTTATTTGAGCATAAGCTTTCATGAGCTACAGCCCACTTCATCGGATGCATGCAGTAGAAAATACAGTGGGGAGATTTATATACACAGAGAACATGAAACAATGGCTGTGACCATACACACTGTAACCAGAGTGATCACTTAAGGTGAGCTATTACCAGCGGGGGGGGGGGGGGGGGGGAAGGGGGGGAACCGTTTGTAGTGATAATCAAGGTGGGCCATTTCCAGCAGTTGACAAGAACGTCTGAGGAACAGTGCGGGGGGGGATAAACATGGGGAAATAGTATTACTTTGTGTAATGACCCATCCACTCCCAGTCTCTATTCAAGCCTAAGTTAATTGTATCCAGTTTGCAAATTAATTCCAATTCAGCAGTCTCTCGTTGGAGTCTGTTTCTGAAGGTTTTTTTCTTGAAGAATTGCCACTTTTAGTCTGTAATCGAGTGACCAGAGAGATTGAAGTGTTCTCCGACTGGTTTTTGAATGTTATAATTCTTGACGTCTGATTTGTGTCCATTTATTCTTTTACGTAGAGACTGTCCAGTTTGACTAATGTACATGGCAGAGGGGCATTGCTGGCACATGATGGCATCTATCACATTGGTTGATGTGAAGGTGAACGAGCCTCTGATCGTGTGGCTGCTGTGATTAGGCCCTGTGATGGTGTCCCCTGAATAGATATGTGGACACAGTTGGCAACGGGCTTTGTTGCAAGGATAGGTTCCTGGGTTAGTGGTTCTGTTGTGTGGTGTGTGGTTGCTGGTGAGTATTTGCTTCAGGTTGGGGGGCTGTCTGTAAGCAAGGACTGGCCTGTCTCCCACGATCTGTGAGAGTGACGGGTCGTCCCTCAGGATAGGTTGTAGATCCTTGATGACGCGTTGGAGGGGTTTTAGTTGGGGGCTGAAGGTGACGGCTAGCGGCGTTCTGTTATTATCTTTGTTGGGCCTGTATGTGGTTTTTATTTGCATCGTGTAACCCACACACCGTCTGGATGTGGTCTGTCTAGCACCTAGACCACGCAGAGAGAGAGCCGTTAATGAGTCTGCTCTGCATCCTCAGCTAACAGCCAGCTGGCTTGTAGCTCATGCGGTAGAGGCTCATGCTTTAAGCTCCGGAGGTCCCCGGTTTGATCCCACCCACCAAGGACTGGGATCTGTCCACATTACAATTGCAGTACTTGACAGGTGCCCCAGCCAGGGACTAGGACCCTATGGTGCCAGGCGCTGTACAAATTATACTCATTGATCCTCTGCTGTTTGGCTGTCGTCTGCGGCGTACTCAATTATTCCTTGTTTCTCGCTGCATGTTTGTGTTGCCTTGACAAGCTATTAGATGATCTTGTCGTATTCTGTTGTCGCTTGAGGTTTTGGAGTGGCCGCAGAATCATCAGCATCTGTGGACTTGGCGGTCTTTGTCTGCAAGACCAGAAACAGCAAAGAGCAGAAATGTTAGCGATGGGAAAGCCAAAAATACTGAAAAGTCGTGTCTGTTGCCCTGCACACAGTGCCAGAAACATGCCTAGGTTACCAGGGGCAGGTCTGTTCTCATGGGGGGGATAGAAGGACTCATGGGAGTGTCTAGAGTGCTGGGCTCAGGTTAAGATTACAGCTGGGTGAAATTCTTCAGCTGAAACTTAATTTCAACAAACAATGCAGATTTGGCAACATCAAACCGTTTCAGGAATTCGTCTGGGTTTGGCTGAATTATTTGTCTCGGAACTTTTTATTTATTTATTTTTTTTAAGTCAATGTTTTGACATTTTTGAAATGAAATGTTTTACTTTCTTTTTGGTTCACAATGACTGGTTTTGAAATTTCCTTTATTTATTTTTTTGAATTCACAAATGTTTGAAAATGCTTCGCATGGAACCGAAACATTTTTGTTCAACCCAAAAGTTTTTTTTTCTTTCAACTTTTCAATTTGCTGTAAATCGTCCTCCCCTCCCCCCCCCCCCAAAAAGTTAAGTTGAAGTATTTCACCTAGCTCTCATCTCGGGTGATGGGGCTCCCCTGTTCCCTACAAGGGAAAATTCCCACTATGCCCCAAGCCCGGACTGCCACAATCAGGATGTTTTTCCTGCTCTGTAGTGTACTTACCCTCCAGTCACCCCCCACAGCTGTCTACTCAACAATCCCTCTCCCCCTTAGGGGCCAATTTTTGTTCCCAGTTACTCAGTGGAGAATCGCACTGAAGTCAATGGAAGTTGCAACCAACTTAGGCCCCGACTCTGCATGCTACAGCTCATGACTCGAGCCTGTTTGGAGTCAGCGTTGCTCTGCATGGACGCTGGGGTCCGCCCACATGATGTCCTTGCAGGATCGTGGCCCAACTGGATACAGAACGGGGCCTCTCAGGCAGCCATGGCCCTACAAACCCTGAATTCCACCCTCTAATAACAGGATACAAACCCCACGTGCCGGGTTTGGCTGGTTGACTGTGGTATAAATGGTTTTCTCGCCCTTCCCCATGGATTCCAGGCCTTCCTTGCACAGCTTCTCATCATCCGTTTGCGGAGGCGACTGAAATGAAAGAGACAGAGCTGTCACTATTCCTGTCAGGAGACAAAAGCTCCGAGCACTTGGAGATCCGGGGTGGAATCCTGGTCCCGCTAGCGTCAATGGGGCCGGGAGTTTGTGCGTCCCCAGCGTGTGAAAGCTTCCCTCTGGTTTGGCCCTGGATGGAGGGACAGCTCCCAGCAGCCAGTCTCCGACCCCAGGTCCACAGACTCGGGGCTCACAGAGCTCAGGCTCCCAAGCTAAAAGAGCTGTGAAAACATTGTGACTCGGGCTTGACCCTCTCCTCCCAGCTCCTGCCTGAGCCGTACCATCCACACAGCTGTCTTCAGCACCACGGCCCAAGTCTGATCCGCCAACCTGCTGCTCGCGGGGTAGACGTCCCTTGAAAGCAGGTGGCCGGCGCCTGATTCACCACCGCCCTTGGCGCGGCCATTTACACCAGCGTCGAACACTCCTGTCCTGAGCTGGTGGCCCTCTACGGTGCTCTCAATCAGCACAGACGGGGCGGGGCAATGGAGAATAGGGCCCAGGGAATCTGTCAGCCTGTGTGTGCAAAGGAGACTCACTGGCCTCACTTCTGTGTCTTGCTATGGGCTGATCTGGAGGCATAAAGAGGGGCAGGGTAGCCTCCAGCCAAACCTCCCAGGTGCAGCGGGGTTTTCGTGGTGGTACAGGGTGTCCGTACAATGCCTGTAGAGGCCCTCGCGCAGGGCCACGCCGGGGGTGGACTGGGAAAGAGTGCAACCGGGGGCTGGGGAACTGTGAGCTCGCACTATCCTGGGCCCCTGGGGCTGCTCTAAGTTGTGCTGTGGGGGCTGGTCCTCTTCCCAGACCAGCTCTCAGAGCATAAAGGGGAGATAAAGTCTCTTTTCCCCTGTCTCTATTTGCATTGCCCTCTGCCACGCTCTGTCTCCCGCAGGGCTCAGCACAGAACTTGGTTCACTGTGTTTACGTGTTGATTATCATCGCTACCTCCAGGTCTCATTGGTGTCCAGATCATTGTCCATATTTTCCCTGAAATCAGAGAGCATCGAGCCATGGGCCCGTTACGCTAGGGGTGGGTGGTTGTTATTAGAGCCCGTAGCATGCTAGGGGTCAGCGATCACAGTGTTTAACTCTGCCAGCCAGGAGAAGAAAACCCAGGTCAAATAAATATACAGGAAAGCAAGGTGTAGCACTCCTACCTGGTTTGGGTGATGGACCTTGGAATAGATCGTTTTTGTCTCGTCCTCCTTGGTCTCCGGACCCCTTTTCTGCGTCCCCGTTCTACTGCAAACCTAAATAGACAGATCCCACCCCTTAGCATGAGCTGGACACAGATTTGCAGCAGCTGAGTGAAGTGGCTTTAAACAATGCTTTGCAGAGTCAGGTCAGAGAGCAATCGTCACAAGGGGCAAACAAGGCCAAAGCTGTGGTCAGAATTAGAGCTCGGTGAAACTTTTTTGGCAAATAGCGAATTTGCCCAAAATGCATTTTTCGGCGCACTACAACTATTTGCAAATTGGGGGTCAATTCAGCAACTAGTTTTGACCAAAAAGGGGGAGGGGGGGACTTCAAAGTCAAAATATTTTGTTTTAACTCTTCCAATTCTGACAAAATTCCTTTCTACCATTTTGAAACAAGAGTTTGATTATTTTGTTTTGAAACCACAATTCATTTCAAAATTTAGGGTTTTTTTTTAAAAAAGGGGTGGGGGCAAAAAACACCTGAAATGACCCAAAATTAACGCCGGGGGGGGGAGGGGGCGGGATTGAAAAAATTTCATTTTGCATCAAGTTAAACATTTTTCTTCAGCAAAAAAACTCTGCAAAAACTGTTTCAGTTTGGACCGAAATTTTTCTGGCATTTTTTTTGGTTCAGGTCCTGAATCGAACAATTATTTGCTCATCTCTAGTCTTAATTCTTAGCTGAAAGGCTCCCTGCCTGCAAGGGCTTCTGGAATGGACACCGGGCATGGGATTCCACCCCGTCCCGTGTGGAGGCCCGGTTCTGCTGGGTCAGGGCCCTTTGCAGCTACAAAGGATCGGACCGGCTGCTCCTTCTCTCTGCCGCTTTCAGCATCGACCGAGCATTATTGCATGCTCCAAAGGGACCTCAAAAATTTTCTGGCTGCTTCCAACACCGCCTCCTCTTCCCCCATCACAAAGTGACCCCAGTGTTTCTGCTAGCCCCACTTGTCCCTGGACTGGGGCCCCACAGTCCCATACTCGTGGTAAATCTAAGGCACTGGTACCATCAACCCATCCTGGCTTTTCTTCTGGCTAAGCCGACCCACTGCCTCGAATTGGTAATGGCTTCACCACGAGGGAGTTTTAGGTGAACTCACCTGTGGCGAATTACCGACTTTGGCATAAACTGTGTTTGTTTCTGCATCGGCCTCTGCAATGAAAAGAATGTGAGAAGTAAGTGAATGGAACAGACCCCACTGCCAGTGGAGACTGGGAACTGGGAGACACTGGACTCATGGCATAGGGCTGGGCAGTCCCCCTTGCTGTGCCCTCATCCGTTCTGTATGGTAACTTCAGACAGATGGGGAGGACATGCATTCTCCTCTCGCCTGAGTGCTTAAGGGAAATCTGTGTTATTTCTGATCCACGCTGCACATGTTACTGGGCTCATTGAACTGGAGTCATTAAAGATCCCTGGGCACTTCGTGAATGACCAGAGGTGTTCACCTAGAACCAGGCCAAATTCTAACTCTGGTAACTGTAGCAGGGTTGCTATGCAGTATTAAACAGCTGCCATGTTCCCCCTCAGAGGTGGCTCCATTACAATGATGGGTGACAAAAATCTCCGTAAACTTTATCAATCATTTTGCAAGGCACTTTGGGATACCTAGGGATGAAAAGTACTAAGTAACTGTTCAAAGAATAAAAAACAGGTGACTAGTTGTCTGTGGAGCTTTTACTTTTAGTAAAAGAAAAGACTTTTAAAATTATTAATCTAGTAGCCCTAAACAACAGCGGGGGGGGGGGGGGGGGGAGGGGTTAAAGAGGGGAAAATACTTATATTTCTTCAATTCTTCCCCCTGTTTTTGTTGAAATTAAAAATTCTTTAGAAGCTCGACACTTTTTTAGAAACTTGAAAATTTGCAACCAGTTCTACACTTGCTTTGAAACAGGGAAAAATGTAAACAAAAAACAAACAAAAAACCCCATAAGAACATAAGAATGGCCATACTGGGTAAGACTAAAGGTCCATCCAGCCCAGTATCCGGTCTACTGACAGTGGCCAATGCCAGGTGCCCCAGAGGGAGTGAACCTAACAGGCAATGATCTAGTGATCTCTCTCCTGCCATCCAGCTCCACCCTCTGACAAACAGAGGCTTGGGACACCATTCTTTACCCATCCTGGCTAATAGCCATTAATGGACTTAACCTCCATGAATTTATCCAGCTCTCTTTTAAACCCTGTTATAGTCCTAGCCTTCACACCCTCCTCAGGCGAGGAGTTCCACAGGTTGACTGTGCACTGAGTGAAGAAGAACTTCCTTTTATTTTAAACCTACTACCCATTCATTTCATTTGTTGGCCCCTAGTTCTTATGTTATGGGAACAAGTAAATAACTTTTCCTTATTCACTTTCTCCACACCACACATGATTTTATAGACCTCTATCATATCCCCCCTTAGTCTCCCCTTTTCCAAGCTGAAAAATCCTAGCCTCTTTAATCTCTCCTCATATGGGACCCGTTCCAAACCCCTCATCATTTTAGTTGCCCTTTTCTGAACCTTTTCTAATGCCAGTATATCTTTTTTGAGATGAGGGGACCCCATCTGTACGCAGTATTCAAGATGACAGGTTTCAGAGTAGCAGCTGTGTTAGTCTGTATCCGTAAAAAGAAAAGGAGTACTTGTGGCACCTTAGAGACTAACAGCTTTATTAGAGCATAAGCTTTCGTGAGCTACAGCTCACTTCATCGGATGCAGACAGTGGAAAATACAGTGGGGAGATTTTATATACACAGAGAACATGAAACAACGGGTGTTACCATACACACTGTAATGAGAGTGACCAGGAAAGGTGAGCTATTACCAGCAGGGGGGCGGGGGGGTAGTGATAATCTTTTTGTAGTGATAATCAAGGTGGGCCATTTGCAGCAGTTTACGTTGGGGGGGGGGGGGAAGGAAGGGGAGGTTGAAAATTCAAAATTTGTGAATTTTTTACAATCAAGATTTGAGAAATTGCTCCCAGCGCTCTGATACAAAAACTATAAAACTTAAAACTAAACTTAAAACCACACAGCCTTAAAACTAAACCAAACTAGCAGAGGTATCAGGGATCTGCCAGATCCCACCCACCGCTGCCATAGGGGGCTTGCATATCCACGTTAAGACATCTCCAACCATAAAGAGCAGACCAGGTACTTCTCCATGTATGTAGCCTTTATTTCAGATTAAGGAAAAACAACAGAGAACAAATATGAAGTCTCCATGGGAGAAAGAGGAATAGAACACAGTGGCTCGTTTTGTAAAATGTCCAGTCTGCACAGCCCCGGGACTAATTCTCCTCTGGCCTGCATGTTGTGTTGGTGATGACAACTCAATTTGGAGTTGTCAATCAAAAGTCCAGGGAATGGGAAGCATTTGTCGAGTGGCGACAATCCTGGCATCTTTGCTCCTTCCGTTTGGTTTCTTAAAGAGACCTTTATACTTTGCAGCTGTAGAGGTTAGTCTTTGACACATAATGGCCCCGATTCAGGAAATAACTTAGAATATCAGGGTGGGAAGGGACCTCAGGAGGTCATCTAGTCCAATCCCCTGCTCAAAGCAGGACCAATCCCCAATTTTTGCCCCAGATCCCTAAATGGCCCCCTCAAGGATTGAACTCAAAACCCTAGGTTTAGCAGGTTAATACTCAAACCACTGAGCTGTCCCTCCTCCCATAGCTAGCTCTTGTCTAGAGGTTTTCATCAGTCGACCTCAAAGTGCTTTACAAAGGCGGTCATTATCCCCATTTTACATACGGGGAAGTGAGGCATGGAGCGGGCAACTGACTCCTCCATGGTCACCCATCAGGCTAGTGGAAGAGCCGGTACTAGAACCATGATCTTCTGAGTCCTAGTCAGGGCACTGTCCACTAGGTAATACTGCCCGTCAAACCCAGCTTTAAGTCCCATAAACTGCACTGGGGCTTAGGCAAGTGCTTCAGTGTTCTCCTGAATACAGATACTTTCCTAGCGTGGGACAGCTGCTTATGAAGCAGCGCCGTTCCTCCTTATATTCCATCTCTCCCAGCTTCGGCGTCAGTCTTTAAACTTGTCAGTGTCATTCTTCTATTTTCTTAGCTCTTGTGGGATCTTTTGCTGTTGCCTTCAGCTGCATTTGCACTAAAATACTGTTCAAAGTTACAAGTCCCATGCTTCCAAATCTTCCTGTGTTTCATTAAGCCGGAGCCTTTCCATATTCCTATAAGTGTCCATTCCACCTTTCTATTTTTCTTCCCTTTAACCCAGAAATCTCTCCCACGCTCCTTCACTTTCTCTGAGCTCCTTGTCATTTTACCATCCCCTCCTCACAGCCGCATCTTTGTCCTTCCCGGAATCGGAGAGTAAAAGCGGTATTTTCATGCCTGGGTGCCTTTTATTCCAGATTTAAAGAAAACAACAGACAAAGGAAGAACAAATGTAAAGTTGCCAGGAGAGGGAGCGAGAGCCCAGTGTGTGTGATTGGCCCTGCGACATTCTGCATCTGAGAAGAAACACAAAATGGCACCTGCCTCACTGCTACCTACACCACAACCGTTCCCGTGGCTGGCCTGTGCAACCAAACCTGCCTAATTTGCAGCACCAGGCTTTGGCCTCTGGCCTAATCCTGCCTCCTGCACTAAGATCTCTGGCTTTTGGCCACCTACAGTATTTTCTAGGGTAGATGGGGCTGCATAAGTGTCCCTCCTCCTCCCCTACCAGCCACTCAGCTCGTAACCTTGCTCTCATCTCCTCCACTGAGAGAGACCGATGGAGCTGGGGGTGGAGCTGAGGGCTGGCGGTGTGAGGAGCAGCTGGCAAGGGGATGGAGGGTCTGGGGGGGTCAATGCCACAGACACAAACTGCGCAGCCGTTAGCCCCTCCTCCTCCCTGTTGCGCATGGAGTTAAGGGCTTGGGGGGCGGGGGGCGCAGCACCAGAGGGTATCCAGGCTAAGGGAGCTGGATGGGAGTGTAGCTGAGGGGGGTCAGGGTGAGGTGCGGGGATTGGATGGGGAACCAGCCAGAGGGGGCATAATCTTACGGAAATAATGCACGTTATAGTAACCCCCTGCGTTGTGTGAAGACGGTACAATTTACACAGCAAACGGCTAAGGGAAAGGAGTGTTTGTATCCGTTAACTTCCCCTCTACATTCAACCTCAGCTGTTTGTTCCTACATTTGTTGTGGTGGCTCCTGTGATGCACCGTGCAGCTACAGCGAAGCTGGAGGAATTAACCCGTTGGCTGGTTGGTGGTGTATTTACCGAGTTAACTTTGCAGTTGGCCAGTGCCTGTGCTCTACGTCAGGCTCAGCTCAGCAGTCCCTGGGTAAGATTCTGGGTTGTGCGGGAGATCAGAATCCTTGGCTGGTTTGGGATAAGGACCCTTCTTCTTGGGCTGGTTTTGCCCCGTGCCTAGTGCCGGGGGCTGCACATGATCATAACAGTCCCTTCTGGCCTTAAAATCGGAGTCTGTGTTTGCCCCAAAAGGGAAAGGGGCTGAAAATCAGACTTGGAAAGTAAAATGCACTTCGGGGGGATACAAGGAGGGCTCAGGCCAGGGGGGGCAATGGGACACAGAAGACTCTTACCTGCGCTGTCAGCAGCTGCAATGGAAAGAAACAAAAGGGGACGTGCATTAGAAGACCACAGATCAAACCAAGAGCAAAAAGTCTTTGCTTCCTCTGTGGTTTTCAACCTGCTCCACACCTGCAACCCTCCCTGTCCACCCAGGGCTCTTCCTCCCCCACTAGGGGAAGAACAGGCTGGTGGTGAAGAGAAGCAGAGAAGGGGCCTTGCTGCTAGGATGCTGAGATCCTGCACAGTCTCCAGCTGTTCCACTCCCGGGGGCAGGGACTTCCTTGCTGGTCTTTGCAGCCCCCCACACACACACCGAAAGCTAATCCAGTGACCCACACTGATGGGCTGTAGAGGGTAATCCGCAGTCCCTTCCATGATTGCACAGGCCAGGACTTAGGGAGAGCCTTACACACTGAAAGTGGGTGGAAATGGCCCCCTGAGGGCCCCCTTGCACAGGGGACCTCCCTGGCTGTGTTGGAGCTGGCAGAAGGGCTCTGCACCTGTCCTGCCTCAGCATGTGGTGTAGGGGACAAATCAGGGGTGTGGCTGGAGTGTGCTGTGCCTCAGTTAGTCTCAGCAACCCAGGGCCACAGGGAACAAGAGGGAGCAGAGCATAATTAGATCAGCCTCGGGGCTGCTCTAACTTACAGCAGGGGAACATGGGGAGCAGAAAGGTGGCAGAAAACCACCTGACCTCTGTCCTTGCTCCAGAAAACAGCACCTGACAATTAGGGCCCACTGTAGCAGCTCTAGGTAGCAAGGAATGGGAGCTGGGGAGCCAGAGAGGACCACAGAGTCCGTCTTTGTCCGGCAGCCTTGATAAAGAATCCAGTTTGTATTCCTCAGAGCCCAGCCCTGCCTCTTCTTTACAGTGAAAGTCATTACAGGCTGCTCCAGCCTAAGTCCAGCGGGAGAGTTATTCTCCCCAAGGGGCGTGAGGGGGTAATCTGCCACCCCTTCTCTGCAGCGGCCAGTGGAGTTACACTGGGGGGGATTCTTTGCAATCTGTACCAGCCCCCTCCCTTGGCTTTGTTAGCAGCATTGCATCTGCCGCAACCCAAACGCCTCCTAGCGCAGTGTGCTCCTACCAGGGGCTGGGGCTTTGCAGTCACAGTCCCGCCTTTGATTTGATTTGATTTGATTTGATTTGATTGGGGACTGGTCCTGCTTTGAGCAGGGGGTTGGACTAGATGACCTCCTGAGGTCCCTTCCAACCCTGATATTCTATGATTCTATGATTCTTTGTACTCTGTCAGCTCCGAGGGGCAGGGGCCTTTGACTTGCAAAGCATCATGGTCCTGCCTCAGTGCCGGGGGCCGGACGGGGTGACCTCTTGAGGCCCCTTCCAGCCCAACGTTGCTATGATTGATGCCTATGGTGCTACAGAAGCTGTTGTTGTTCCACCCCAGTGAAGAAACTTACCTTTTTTGCGCCTCTGCTTGTACAGGAACCACAGAGCAATGATGACAAGGACGATGATGACCACAGTAATTGGAACGGCAATTGCAGCCCTACGGGCAGATGGTGGTACTTAAAAGGGAAGATAAATGAACTCAGTGACAGTGAAGAAAACGGCCATGAGATGTAACAGAAAAGCGCATTCTTCCTCTACCCTAAAACAGGGAGCCCGTGTGGGCTGCAGTTCGGCAGTTTTCCAACCGTCTCCCAAGAACCACCAATAGTTTGCAGATTCCTTTCTTGCTGCTAGCCAAGCAGTCGGGGGATGTTTGGGAGGCCAGGTCCTACCTCAGCAATGAGTGTTGGTAAATAACCCTCATTCAGAGACCACTGTTTGTCATGCCGACCAGTACAGCCTCCTTGTTTGCTTGTCCTCCCTCGTCTGTCTGTATCCAGCTGTCTCCTGTCTTATCTCTTTGGGGCAGGGACCCTCTTTCTTTGGTTCGGTGTTTGCACAGCACACTGGGGTCCCGGTTCATGACTAGGGCTCCTAGCTGCTACAGTAATACACACAATGCATTATTATTCTAGTTTAGCCACTCCATGGTTTTACGGTGAAGGGAAAATGGCAGATGTATTGTGCAAGGACAAACAACAAATTTAATTTAAAAAACAAACAAACTTGGGGAGCTTTGGGCCTCAGTCGCATTCACACCATGGCCCCTCCCCACCACTCTGGCATTGCAAAGCAGCCTTCAAGTGAGTGTAAATATAATTTCCACCCCTGTTTGAGACCCCTTTGTGTTGCCATTGCCAGGTAAAGGCGCCATAGGAAGAGCTTTCAAGGAGGAAATACAAAGCGCCTGATTCACATTGACACTGAGTTCAGTGGACAGACAAAGCCAGAAGTCCATGGAGCTAAGCCGATTTCTATCTGCTGAGGATCTGTCCCATTTTGTTTACGTTCCTCCAGATTCTTTCAGTACTCCAGCCCCGTAGGGGACCCCAGCAATAGCTTGAGTTATTTCCCTGAATCAATGCCAAGGCTTCCTGGTGTGTCTCCGCAGTGATGTGTTCCAATGGAGCAAAAGGATTTCTTCCATTTGAACCCAGGTTTGCTCCTGATTTACCACTGATTGGGCCAGGGTCCCCAGCTAATGGAAAGCGGCATAACTGTGTTGACTTCAGTGGTGCTCCACTGATTTACACCAGCTAAAATCTCCAATATTGCCAACCCTCTAATGTCCAAAAATCATGAGATTCAAAGTAATAATCAAATTTATTTTTCTTCTGTTTATTGAGCCCTTAGGGGTCCATAACCACAAGGACTAGAAACTTAGGTCTCTCCCCCCCACCACCAATGAAAGATGTGATTCTCATGTAATACCCTGATTCCTGGAGCTTGGGCTTGAAGAAAAACACCAAATATCACAATAAAATTGTGAGAGTTGGCAGCACTGGATCTAGCCCCCCGAGACAGTAATTAGCTGGCAGTTAAAAGCAGACAGGACGGTAGGAGTGGCTCACCAGTGAGGGTGGTTGTTGACATCATGTGGTAAAGTGGCGTTGTTGCAACTTGTGTGATGGTACGCAGCATAGGGAAGAGAATGGGGACAAGGGAATAAGTGTATCTGGAAAGACTCCATGTTCCCAATGCAGACCCAACGCCAAGGAAAAGCGTGTGCGGGCATGAGTGATATCCCTTGTGTGCCCACCCACCACCCATCCTCTCTCCACCCACACCTCTCACTGTGGGGTACCAGGAAGCAGGAGGGAACTGATAGGGCAATTCTCTTCCCTCTGGATTTTCGCTAGAGGAGGAGCCAGTGTTAGAGTCTGTCTCTTCCCTGGGGGGAAGGGCAGCTGGAGTTTATTCTTCCTTTTTCCACCCACCCTGGTAGAAAAGGGACAGCTCTTCCTGCATGTGAAAGGAGGCAAGTAGGGGAACTCCCAGCCCCATGGACTGTTCTGCTTCTCCCATCAGGTGTTGGGGCTGCTCCAGCTACTGCGGGGATGACTTGGGGGCCTCAAAACTTTCCCAGCCAGGCACCAGCTTCTGCTACTACCCCTGCCCCCAGTTCCTCTGCTTGAAGAGTTCTCTCCCACCTCCTGAAGAAGGAGCAGGAGGATGCAGATCCCTGCTCCTTCTGGAAGCGCCTAAACATTAAAGCTGAGCAAAAATTTCCATCCCACGTGACTTTCCAAAATGTTGACATTTGTTTTCATCCCAAATGATGACGACAAGTCCAAATACTGAAGCTTTTCACTGAACAACAAAATTCAATTTGGAAATGTCAGAATGGAATAGTGTGACATTTTTAATTGCCATGAGACATTTAGACATTTCCAGAATCACAACATTTTCTTATGGGTCCGTTTGATATCAAACGGCCTCTAGCTATGTTGCCACGCTGCCTCCTGGGAGTTGTAGTTCTGATGCTTCCCACCCCTCAGCTTTTCATGATGGGTCAGGTTCCCTGCTTGGACTACATCTCCCAAGATGCACCACAGCCAAGCCGGATCAAGCAGAGGGGAAGCCACAGTGCATCATGGGAGATGCAGCCCAGACAACAAGTGTGGCGCATGGGATAGAATGGGGCCATGAAGCACACAAACTAAAACCCCTTTGCGGTACCACAGCACCTGAGGCAGATGTAGTTTAACACTGAACTGTTCAGAAACAAAATATTTCATTTAGATTTTCCTAACAGGGAAATCAATCTTCTGGGCAAAATCAAAATTTTCCTGTGCAAAATTTCAGCAGCAACTGCGTTGTCAGTCAAAACCATTCTGACGAACGATTCATGAGCAGCTTTACTAAATATCACCAAAAAATGCCAGTCTGGTGATATTTATAACCCAGCCAGGACCTAGAACGGCCAGAAACGTTGTGCCGTGACTTGAATCTCAACATTTCCAGCCTTGAACCAAAAGGATTCTGGATCCTGTTCTTATCCCATATTGGGCCTTCCAATTCTGCAAGGTTCGCCCATTACTAACTGAAAAGGCAGCTGGGGTTTGCTTTTTTAACTCCCTGTTAAAGAAGCTCTTATACAGTTATGCCTGTTAGGGTAAAATTCGGTTCTCAGTGAAACGTTCTCTTTGCTCTCCTGTAACACAAGCAGCGCTATAAAACTATCACTGTTACGAGCCTGATCCTACCAGTGACTTGGGAGAGCAGCACGTGGCAGATTGGCAGGAAGGGGTCCTTTAGCTTCTATAGACGGTTTGTTTGTTTTTGTTTTAAACAGGAGTCTTTCCTGCAGAGGGACTTACCTACACAAAGGTCCTTTGCAGAGGCCGTTGTGGAGCTGTGACTGACGGGGTTCTGTGCTGTGCAGGTGACGGCCAGGTGAGCATCACGGGGTCCCTGGAAGATGGTCAGAATGGGTCCAATGGACACCACAGCGCCCCCTGCTGGGCGAGTCCAGCTGTAGGTCACATTCTCCCCTCCATCCCTGACGGTGCAGCTCAGGTTGTAGTTACAGGTTTCATTCACACACGTCACTGAGTCACAGACGATAGCTGGCTCCGGTACTTGCTCTGCGAGGGGTAGAGAGAAGAAACGCAAATGTGAAAACACAAATCTGATGAAAAATCACTGCAGGTTCTTACACGCATCTGCCCAAAACTACCAAGAGAGCAGAAGCATTATTATAGAATGAAAGGAAAAAGACCTATTAGGTCACATCCTGTGCCAGATTTAAATGACTCAAGAGATGGAATCACCCAGTACAGATGCGTGCGGAATGTGATATTGGTATTCAGATGATATTTGTATCAGGAGTCTTTTCTATTCAGAAATATCCACGTTCTGAAAATCTTCTACTGAGGGTTAATATTTCGGTGCACTTCGCATCCTTTATTATTAGCCAAGGCATCACATTAGGGGATCCATTTTACAGATAATATAACTGAGAAGTCGCACAATGTCATTTCCAGCAGAGATGGAAATAGAATCCAGGTTTCTAATATAACAGAGCCAAGTACCATTCACTTTGCCACTCTGCCTTTCAGAATGAATGGGCCAAATTATGTGCTTGGTTATGCTGATTGTATCCTGCAATAATCACTTGACAGTACTTTTTCTCCCAGAGACAGGAATAAAACCCTGGAATCTTATTCCTTAAGTGCAGAACCACAAATAATTTTGTAACTCACTAGCAAAATGTGTTTTATTAAATTTCCCTACCCCCAGGAACTGGTCCACATAAAGAATAACAACATACTTCTTCTACCTGTTACTCCTATAACTCAAGGGGGAGCTATCTGGGCTATAGATCTGTGGAACTCCCAAATTCAAACCCTGCTGAAAATCCATTCAGGGAAACAGTAATATCCTATCATGTACTTAAAGACTGATGCCTTTCACTGGCACTCAATCCAGAGACTTTTAAGCTGACATTTATGATTATAATGTACATGCAAATTGTTTGCAAATGTACAAATTAGCTCATTGAATAATTTGCATTAAATGTCACACATGGTGGTGCACAAAACTTGGTTTCTATGTCCAGCTCAAGCTGGGGGAAAGCAGAGAAGAATGCACCAGGCAAGCTCTGATGTCTCCAGGCATTATGCTCTGAAGGGCAGGTTTAGGGCATTACGTTTCAAATTGTAATGTTTATTTTGGCTTTCAAAAAAACAAAACACAATGGAGATTTTAATTTCCTCTGAAAATATTTTCATTTCATTTTGATTCTTTTGGTTGAAAAACTGAACATTCTGTCAAAATCAAACTGTTTAAGCGAAACATTGCATTTTTTAGAAGAACCTTATTTTTCTACCAAAAGAAATTTCTGTTGTAAAATTTGGACCAGCTATTCTTATGTTATTAAGCTAGACGTTATTATTGCCATTGAAAAAGTCTGGGGGCTGTGAGAAAACCCATTCAAGTTCAGTTTGCAACAGGATTTCAAACTCTGAAAGTTTCATTAAGCTTTAAAAAAACTTTACACAGAAACCCGGGAACTTATTTATACTAAGGTCCCTTTACATGGCTGTGGCACTGTAAAAAGACCTGAAAGTGAGTCCAACTGTAATTGAAGCCGATTTTAAGGTTCATTTACAATGGTCAGAGCAGAGTAAAGCAGCCTTAGTATTATTGTCTAAAATATAAGCCAGTTATGTGGCCACACTTGCGGTTTGTTATTAAGAATGTTTGAGAGACCAACTAACCAAGCTTAGCCAAGTTTTATTAATGAAAGACACAGCAGTAGGAAAGAGTTAATACTTTACCAATCCTTCTGGGAAGCAATTCCTGCAGTGTTCGGTTCACCTTATGCAGAAGATGTGCTCCGAAAATATGCATTTAAACTACACTAGAGCGATATTTATAATATGGTTGTTTCCAAGTTAGAGAGCACGCTGAACCTTCCCTGAGACTTAACCGACCAACCAGCTATTTGTCTCGTTTTCTTGTAGCTTCCTTATCATTTGTTCTGGATACCACATTCCGAGTACCTGTTGGGCCATGGAGGTACATCCCAACCTGTACGAGGACACACCATTCATGCAACTTGCCTTTGACAGGTTTTGTATCTGCCAATGCCAAAGCTGACTTCACCTTTGCAAAGCCTTATGGGTATTACCTTAGCATGAGCTGAAGTGAACAGCATTGGGGGAAAGGCATAATGTAATTTGGTTTATATGGCTGCCCATATGCTGTGTGTAATACTATATTAATCTGGGGTGTGCTGCGCCTGACATATGTATATTGGCTAACAGTGTAAGTGAGAATTCAGACCAGAAAATGGAGGTTTGTCTTTAAGTGCTGCAGTATGGCTTGGTGCAGGCCCCTTGGTGCCATCTGCCCATTTCTAGGGCCTGATTTTCCTCTCTTGTGGCTCAGCAGCTTTACAGTTATGTAACTCAATTGACTTCGGTGGAGGTACTCGTGATTTGCACTGGTGTCAAGAGGAGAATCACAAGCCTAGTGTGCAAATCTCCATGGGTCCTGGTTCTAATTACACAAAGGCCCTTTATGTCACTCTGGCAGCACAAAGGGGCATCAGTGTAACTGAGAATCCTGCCTGCAGAGTTTGTTATATCAAAGTTTAATATTCTGTGTAAAATGCTCAGTGTGTAACTTGTACATTGTTGAATGTTACAATTAACAGAAAGTTACAAAAAAAAATCCACCCCAGACTTACTGAACACGCGCAGCAGGAAGTGTCTGTCTATGTCTGTAGCTGTCCTGATTTGAGCTTTGTAGGTGCCCGTGTCCTCCATCCTCAGGCTGCTGATTTGAAGCGAGTAGCTCTCGGCAGGGACGCTCAGGCGTCCCTCGTAGGATGCGTCTGACACAATGACATGGGGGGGGTTTCCTGCCGCTACAGTTACTACACTCCTCGTTGTGTTTCGTGTCCATGCAACAGTTTTAACTTGCTCTGCTGGGATCCCCAGAGGGAAAGTGATGGAGCCCCCCAGAATCGCGCTCAGCTCCGTCGTGCCTGCCTCTGCTCTGGAGGATCCTGCGTGTTTAAAGAGAATAAAAGGGGCTTTAGGGAACAGATTGAGCGTAGATTGTTACGCTCAATAGAGCGTAGAACAGATTGTTAAGGACAAATTAATTTCCTCTTCCCAAGCCCTGTGAAGGATGTCCAAAGAGAAAATAAGTTAATTTCTTTCAGTTTACAACAAATGAGCCTATGTAAGCCTCTAAGTATATTTACAACTACTTACCCAATGACACAGAACATGATATAGGACTAGTACTCACATTAAACTCATCCCCAAACATCGGCACAATATTCTCTTTCCAGTCCCCTTGTCTCTAACATTTGAACACTTGGGCCTGAATATTTTCAACATACCAATCCCTAAATTAGCCAGCACCCAAATCATTTAGGGCATCATAGGCCAAAAGTGACAGCTTGTATCTGGAAACAAATTAGAAATCAATGAAGATCTAATAACTCCTCCCCCCTACTTAGTGACATGTGAACAAAAGAGATGTAGAGCCCCTCCCCCCTCAATCAAATGCTCAACAAAAAGTCAGAAAATAACAAGTTAACACACTAATACACCCCCACCCCCTGCCACTCGCTATGCTTTGTGCCTGCATCCCAGCCCCATCTTTCACCTGTACATTGTAGATTGCAAATTTCAAACTCTAGGTGGAAGGGATCTTACTTGTCTGCAATGTGTCTAGCCCCTCGCTGGCAATATGTAAATGTATTATTTATTATTATTACTATGATTTACTATCATAGCTCCTCAGCATTATTCTAAGCACCTCACAAAGCCAACTAAAGTCATGGGGCTTGATTCTCAGTTTCACTCAGGCTGCTCTTTACTGATCTGACAGCGTAAAGGGGCCTTAAACTGGGTGCAACCAAGGGTGCTGGAACAATTCATATAGTGGGGGGGCTGAGAGCCATTGAACCAAACCTATGGGTGCAACTGTAACTGACACCCACTTCAAAGCCCCTTTACATGGCCGGAGCTGTGCAAAGTGGCCTCAGTGTAAATGAGACTCAGGTCACTTATGGTAGCTGTCACAGACGGGGCAATGTCCTGTAATGTCTTTGGGAGTCTACATTGTATTAAGTGTATGAATGATTTATGTACCACCGGGGGGGAGGGATTGTATGCATTGCACGAGGGGAGGGTTACCACAACTCCTCCAGGAAGTGAAAACAGGAAATCACTCAGTTTGTAACACCTCCAGAGAGGTACTACCCCCTGGTGAGATTCTCGTGTTCTGATTCAAACTCGATTCTCCAGAGACCAATTGACAAAGAGGGGCCTTTTTGATAAATTGCCTGAGCTTGAACTGACTCAGGGCCTTTATTCTGGTTCCTGATTTAAAGGTTGATGTCAACTTGTAACAACAGGGAAAACCCAGCTGTGGGCTTTGAAGGACTGACACCTACCAGCGCCAGAGGTTGGAGTGGGGGGTGACCTCCGGCAAACTTTTTAGCGTGCGTGTAGGTTCTTTGATTTTCTTATATGCTTTCTCTGTAATGCTTTTACCTTAAGAATAAATGTGCTTGCTTAGAAGGAGCTGTCTGGTAACACATCTCCATTGGCAATGCACTGGTCATAGCCCTAGAAGAGAAAGCAACACCCAGGGGCTGGCTGCTAGGCAGACTGGCTGGGTAGGGATATCAGAGTTAGAAGGAAGAAGCAGGCAGGTCTCCACCCAAGAGAAGTGACAGCTGGAAACCTTTAAATGGGCGCCCATGGGTGACCACACAGGTGCAGTTACCCTGAAATGGAGACAGTGGTGTTTATATCCACTTTGTACTGATGCGAATGGTTATACAAAGTTCAGGGCAGGGGAAAACCAGGCACATGCTTCCTGCCCTAAAGAGCTTATCATCTCCACTTGGCCTGATGGAATGACTTGCAACAGGATTTGAACACAGAGCTTTGCACACGCCTCGACCCCTCAAGCGGAAGGAGTCCCTCCATTTCTGGCAGCAACCATAGGCTTTTATTCTCGCTGCGGGCCAGCCGCGAGAGGTAGACGCACGATCACTGTGAGCGTGTGATACCACACGACAGTTAGGGACCATAAACACACGAAAAGCTTGAGGTGGGCGGTTGGGGGAAGGGAAAAGGAAAGGCCAAGGTGACATGGTAACTAGGGCAGGGTGAAACTTTTTGGATGAATCGTTTACTTGCCATAACCTGCAGTTGCAGGGTGACTGAAGCTATTCGTGTCAAGTTCGCGGAAGAGTTTTGACTGAACTGAAAAATGTGAAACATTTCAGTTATGTCGAAATGAAACATTTTATCATGAAAGAACTTGTTTTGATTTTCCAGCATTTTAAAGCAGGAAAGGCAGGAATTTACCTTATAAGCTTCCGCCTAGTGGTTAGGGCACTCAGCTGGGATGTGAGAGACCCAAGTTCAGCTCCCTGCTCCAGGAAATATTTAGTTAGCTATACAAGGTGGACCAGCTTCAAGAGGAGAGATTGAGACAGCCCCCCCGCACCAGAATATCCTATAGCCCAGTGGCCAGTGCGCTCTCCAGAAATGTGTGTTTGTGATCCAAGTTAAATCTCTTCCCCCCAACATCAGGCGGGGGGGTGAGGATTGAGCCCATGCCTTCCACATCCCAGGGGAGTCCCATTCTCTGAGCCATGATGGGGTGCAGTGGAGAACCAAGTCTGTCTGATGATGGTGCAGGGTGGGAAGGGCATAGAGGAAAACACGGAGATGCCCGGGAAAAGAAAATAAAGGGTGGGGGGAAGGTATGGGGACTGGTGTTGCAGCCAAAGTGGGGAGGGAATGGGAAAGGAGACCAGGTCTAAGATGCAGGCAAGGCCAATAATAAATAACCATAATGGTCCATATGACCCTGCTCCTCCCATGTAAAGGAACAGCTTGGGATTGTATTGTTTTTCGCTGTTAAACTTAAAGCTAAAGTTTTACCGGTATTACCCTGGGTAGGAAACAGCAGCTCACCCTGACCACATGGGACTGACAAATATGGAAACCCACCGAGCCTAATCTAGCTGGACAAGACAGGAAACGTCTCATCCCCTGCGGGTTCATTAACTGGATGTGTCAGAGACCACAGCTTGGTAAGAAGTGTAAGGCCAAATGTATCCCTCCTACAGCTCCATGGAGCAGTCACAGCTCTGCAATGACTGGACAGAGACACAGAGCCCAGGGTCGACTTTACTATGTGTGGGCTCTAGACCAGGCAGGCAGGGAGAAGGCCTGTCTCAGTTAGGGATCAAGTTGCAGGAGCGATGCACTAACAGTTTCGGATCAGATTCTGATCCCTCACTCGGTGCGTGCCACCTCACAGTACTGCCAACCTGGAGTGTTAAAACTCCTGAGTCAAGCTCCTGAAAATCACGAGAATTGCTTAGAAATCATAAGAATTTTGGATAATAAATTTTGGGCCCTTTCTGTGGGTCCTCTAGTGTTGTAGCCTTTACGGGGTCACGACTTCAAGCTAGAAACTTACTTTTCTTTTTAAAGGAAAGCTGAAATTCTCACTTAATCACCAGACTCCAGGAGCTGGGGCTTTAAGAAACACCCCCAAACTCTGACTTTGCTCTGGAAGTAGTTTGTTGGGCCACATTCTGTACTCTTGCTCCTGTTGAGTGGTACCTTTAAAGCCATTTGTGGTGTAAGAATCTATCTAATATGAGTAAGAGGCATTAGAATCTGACCCTTAGGGTACCTCTACACTGGAATAAAAGACACGTGGCCCGGCCGCGGCTGGCCCGGCACAGGTGACGAGGGCTTGGGCTGTGGGGCTGTAAAATTGCTGTGTAGACTTTAGGGGTCAGGCTGGAGCCTGGGCTCTGGGACCCTGCGAGGGGGGAAGATCTCAGAGTCCTGGCTCCAGCCTGAGCCCAAACATCTCCACTGCAATTCTGTGAGCCTGGGTCAGCCACAGCCATGCCCAGGTCTTTGATTGCAGTCACACTCTGTGTCTGGATAGTCTGTACTCCATTAAAGGCAATAGGATGGTTTGACCCTGATGTCTACAGTGCATATGAGTGCATCACATGTATCAGAGCTAGCTAATCAAGCCAGCTTGCTAAACATCGCTGTGGCAGCATGGGCTCGTACAGGGGTTCCCAAACATCATTGCATCGTGACCCCCTTCTGACAACAAAAATTACTACACGCTCCCAGGAGTGGGGACCGAAGCCTGAGCCCTCCTGAGCCTCGCTGCCCCAGGTGGGAGGGGGGCAAAGTCAAAGCCCGAGCCTGAGCCCCACCACCCCAGGTCGGGAGGTGAAAGCCAAAGCCCAAGGGCTTCAGCCCCAGGCAGGGGCTTGCAACCTGAGCCTTGCCACCCAGGGCGGAAGCCCTTGGCCCTGGGCGATGGGGCTCAGGCTTCAGCCCCGGGCTTCAGCAAGTCTAACGCCAGCCCTGGCGACCCCATTAAAACAGGGTCGCGGCCCGCTGTGTAGTCCTAACCCCCACTTTGAAAAGCGCTGGGCTAGTACAATCGCTCCTGGGACCCTGGGTACGTACTAGGGTGGCAAGCCTGTTCCACCGCCCCGTCATTCTGGCTACATGGCTGTTTTTAAGGAGTTGGCACGATCAAGGCTAGCTCTGATACGTGTGTTGCAATCACACCTAACTGCCATGTAGATTTATGCATCCAATGAAGTGAGCTGTAGCTCACGAAAGCTTATGCTCAAATAAAGTGGTTAGTCTCTAAGGTGCCACAAGCACTCCTTTTCTTTTTGCGAATACAGACTAACACGGCTGCTACTCTGACATGTGCCATGTAGATGTAGCCTTCAGGTATTACCGCCTACAGCTAGGCTCCGAGGGAGGGTTTATTTATTCTCGTGAGTTGCCCCAGGTGTGCACATTCTTTGCCCCCTCCCTATTCGCGCTCCTTTTGCCACCTGAGTTTAGGGCAGTTGGGTGGGGGGGAAGGTCTGTCATTTATTTACATCCTGGGTGGCAGTCACAGCTCATTCCTCCTCACTGACTACAACCGGGATCAGATTTTGAGTAGCTCTAAGCTTGCGTGATCCACTGTGGAGGTTACATAGTTACAGAGATTGCGCAGGCTCAGCTTGGGTCTGGTTTACACTAATGCCTCATCAGCAGATTCTCCTGTGGAGTTGGTCCTAATTCACACCAGCGCCAGTGAGGCGAGAATCAGGTGCTTACTGTGTAGGGTAGCAGCACCCAGAAGTGGTTTTCTGTTCTTCTTTCTAGTCTCCTCAGGACTATGAAACATTTTCTGCGCACAGCTAAGAAGCCTCACCAGAGGAAGAGCAATAGAGATGAGTGACGATGGAGAGATAATCTGGGGATTGGTGATGAAATCCAGAGCTCTGCCTCTACATCCCTGGTCCAGCTGTTCAAACCAGGTACTGTGGTGGCTGTTTAGTGGATGCTGTGTGACCTGACTTGATGAAATCTATGCAGAGCCGAATGGACACGTGTCCAAATGACAATCTGGTCCATTGCTGGCATCTAGAGGCCTAGGACTGAATGATACATGGAGACTGGATTCATCTCTGACTCCTAGATGTGGTCCCTCCAGGTCTGGGTCCAGGCAGATGGGGAAGTTTGTGCTGCCATGGTACACCTGCGGGTGGAGGACTTGTGTCTCCAGGGTTGTCAGTTTGGTGCCTTTCACCAGCATGAAATTCATCAAGGATTCAGCCCTGAAGTCCTCCATTGGTCCAGACTCCCCCTTATGCCATCTGTCACGCAGTCCCTGGGCGATGCTCTGGAACTGCGCCCTACGAAGCCAGTCAGGACTCTGGGGGAGCCTCCTCTCTGGGAGCAGCCTGTCTGCAGGGCAAAAAGCTCACACAGCTTCCACCTTCCTGGGGCTGACCTCGAAACATTCAGCATCCTCTGCCCCTCCATGCGCTTCCCACAGTGAGTCCGCCCAGGCGGGGTCCTGGGGAAGCCAGAGGGTCCTGCACCCCAACTTCACAGTCAGACGTGACTCTCAGCCAGCCAGTAAAACAGAAGGTTTATTAGACGACAGGAACATGGTCTAAAACAGAGCTTGTAGATACAGGAAACAGGACCCCTCAGTCAGGTCTGTCTTGCGGACGCCAGAGCCCCATCTGGCCTCCCTCCATTTCCCCAGCCAGCTCCCAACTGAAACTCTCCAGCCCCTCCTCTCCTTTGTCTCTTTCCCGGGCCAGGAGGCCACCTGATCTCTTTGTTATCCAACACCTTTAGTTGGCACCTTTGCAGAGGAGGGGCCCAGGCCATCAGTTGCCAGGAGACAGGGTGTCGGCCATTCTTTGTGCAGACACCATCACACTGGCCCCCTAGGGCTCTGCCACAATCACACACCCTTATTCCACCACCTAGATACTTAAGAACTGCATAGGGGAAACTGAGGCACACACAGTATTCAGAGAAAACATTAAGAACATTCCCACTTTGTCATATCGTCACTGGAAGATTTGCTGAAATTTTGGGGCTGGATGCTACCTTCCCAAAATTAGTCAGGGTGTTGTCAGCTGATTTGATAATTAAGACAATGGGCTGGGATCCAAGAAATCCACATGAGGTTCCCAGCACTGTCAGAGGCTCATATGTGACCTTGGGCAAGTCACTGAATCTGTCTCAGTTCCGCCATCTGTAAAAATGGGGATAATGATCCTCCCTTTGGCCTGTCTAGTCTGTAAGATCTTCAGGGCAGGGCCTGCCCATTGCTCTGTGCATGTGGAGGCCTAGCACAAGGGGGCCTGATCTCTGCTGGGCTAGTGTAATAAATATAAATCTTCCAATTTTTTGACTAACTCTCTGTTCCTCATGCCCTGCAAGTAGTTAATTCAGGACAATGGCACAGCAAACACCAGAAAGATCAGACGGAAAGGATAGAAATAGTGAAAGAAGATGAATGAAGCACATTGGCTTTAAAACCCTAATGGGTGAGCTCCTGGCCCCATTGAAGTCAACTGAAGTTTTGCCGTTGACTTCAGAAGGAGCCAGGACTTCACCCTGTGAGTGGGGAGATGGAAACTTGATTCAAGAGCTACCATGGGATTGGTGGGGCCAATCCGGTCTTCCTAGGTCAGTCTGCCTGCCCCACGAGGTTAGTTCCAGAGCTCACAGGACGGTTATAGGATCCTGAGTTTATTTCCAGCGCCTTGACCATGACTCAGAATCACAGTAAGATGACAACGCATGGATACGTGTCAATCATCATGCACTGATGTGATGTCATGGCCCGATGATTGCCACATGGCAGTGTGGTATCATGATTCTGATTTCAGCATTTGGTCAAAGGCACGTAGGTGGCGAATGGGAGTACGGCCTTATTGTGAAGTGCCCTGATGGAGCATCTACCCCAGCTGGAGTCTGAAGAATGTACAGATGGAGGCCCCGGTTCTTCACCATATGGCACCTTGAGTAGTCATGTGCACCTCTACAGATCCTTCAGCTTTATTGAAGTCAACAGAGCTACTCTGATTCTGGCCCCCGACTGTGCTACACCCACTTTGCACTTACTTTTCACACATGTAAATGACAGTACAAGGTGCTAAGCCGTGGAAAAATCAAGCCGAGAGATTGGAAATGAGGGTGTGAAGAACAGAGTTTGCTGTAAGCACTGTGAGCTAAATAGGTTCCATTTAGGCTTCATGGTCAGGCAGTGTTTAAAAAAAGAAGGTCCCTTAGCTCTTACAAATAGAAGTGGACAGAATATAGATGATACTTCTCCTGACCGCAGCATTTGTGATCTTCCTTTGTCTCTGTAGGGGTTTGCAAAAAGAACAGGAGGACTTGTGGCAGCTTAGAGACTAGCCAATTTATTTGAGAATAAGCTTTCGTGAGCTACTGCTCACTTCATCTCACGAAAGCTTATGCTCAAATAAATTGGTTAGTCGCTAAGGTGCCACGAGTCCTCCTGTTCTTTTTGCGAATACAGACTAACACGGCTGCTACTCTGAAACCTGTAGGGGTTGGGAAACTTCTATTTCTAGTGAAATTGCTTCACACAGTTTCTGAGAATTCATGATGTTAAGCACCAGTGAGAGGGAACTGGACCTGAAAATAGAGAACCTGGTGCTCTATTTGACTGGCAGATAGCTAATGTGACACCAATTTTTAAAAAAGGCTCCAGAGGCGATCCTGGCGACTACAGGCCAGTGAGCCTAACTTCAGTACCGGGCAAACTGGGTGAAATTATAGTAAAGAACAGAATTATCTGACACAGATGAACACGATACGTTGGGGAAGAGTCAACACGGCTTTTGTAAAGGGAAATCATGCCTCACCAATCTACTAGAATTCTTTGAGGGAGGTCAACAAACATATGGACAAGAGTGACCCGTGGCAATGGTGTACTTGTACTTTCAGAAAGCCTTTGATGAGGTCCCTCACCAAAGGCCCTTAAGCAAAGTAAGCTGTCATGGGATAAGAGGGAAGATCCTCTCATGGATCAGTAACTGGTTAAAAGATAGGAAACAAGGGGTAGGAATAAATGGTCAGTTTTCAGAATGGAGAGAGGTAACTAGTGGTGTCCCTCAGGGATCTCTACTGGGACCAGTCCTATTCAACATATTCATAAATGATCTGGAAAAGAGGTGTGGCAAAGTGAGGTGGTAAAATTTGCAGATGATACAAAATTATTCAAGATAGTTAAATCCAAAGCAGACTGCAAAGAGCTACAAAGGGATCTCACTAAACTGGGTGACTGGGCAACAAAATGGCAGATGAAGTTCAATGTTGATAAGTGCAAAGTATTGCACATTGGAAAACATCATCTCAACTGTCCATACGAAATGATGGGGTCTACATTAGCTGTTATCACTCAAGAAAGATCTTGGAGTCATTGTGGGTAGTTCTCTGCAAACATCCACTCAATGTGCAGCAGCCGTCAAACAAGCTACCAGAATGTTGGGAATCATTAGGAAAGGGACAGACAATAAGACAGAAAATATCTTATTGCCACTATCTAAAGCCATGGTGTCCCCATACCTTGAATACCGCGTTCAATTCTGGTCACCCCCTCTCAAAAAAATATATCAAAATTGGAAAAGGTACAGAGACGGGCAACAAAAATGATTAAGAGGATGGAACAGCTTTTATAGGAGGAGAAATTAAAAAGACCGGGACTTTTCAACTTGCAAAAAGATGACTAAGGGGGGATATGATTGAGGTCTGTGAAATCATGACTGGTGTGGAGAATGTGAATAAGGAAATGTTATTTACTCCTTCACATAACACAAGAAGTAGGGGGTCACCAAATAAAATTAACAGCCAGCAGGTTTAACACAAACAAAAGGAAGTATTTCTTCACACAACATGCAGTTAACCCGTGGAACTCATTGCCAAGGGGTGTTGTGAAGGCCAAAACTATGCAAAAAAGAAGTAGCTAAGGTCATAGAGCATAGGTCTAGCAATGGCTTTTAGCCAGGATAGTCAGGGATGCAACCCCATGCTCTGGGTGTTCCTAGCCTCTGAGTGCCAGAAGCTGGGAGTGGACAACAGGGGATGGATCACTTGATGATTGCTTGTTCTGTTCATTCCCTCTGAAGCATCTGGTGTTGGCCACTATCAGAAGACGGGATACTGGGGTAGACGGACCATTGGTCTGATCCAGTATGGCCGTTCTGATGTTCATCCCTTACTCACTGTGCAGAGCAACATAAAAATTTGCTCTAGCAGTTATAGTCCAAAGATATAGCAGAACTACTGAGAGAAAGAGATTAGAGAGGGTGGTATATATTGTGATAGACAGATGAGGACATATTGAGATAGATGGATAGACAGGTAGATATGGGGATGGGTGGATGGATAGGAATAGGTGAATGAATGGATGCATGAATATGGATGTATGGGGACGGACGGACGGACACATGTGGAGACAGAAGGGGAGCTAGACCAACAGCCTCACTGTGGTGCATGCATCTGCCTGTCCATAGCAGTTTAATTTGGTGTTATGTTCTTTGTGTGTTTGCTATGGGGATAAATTTTAGCAGTGTGCCTCCTGGGTAGGCCACAACAGCTCCCAGCAAGGGGTGTCTGAGTAGTAAGCAAGGGCTTTCTCTGGCAGATGTGTCCTGGGCAGTTAGCAGCCCTAGCTGTGAGAAGGGTAGTGGTGGGGCCTTTGGAAAGGACGAAGAAATTGGCTGGCTCCACTACAGAGAAGCCGGCTACTTCTAGAGGTACGGGACTTACGAGGAGGATGGACAAAGTGGCTGTGTGCTTGGCATCCTGCTGGGAAGAAAGGAAAAGGTTGAAAGGCGCAGGCAGGGCCTATGACTCAAAGTCACAGCCACCAAACACTGACCTCGGTAAAGAAGTTGTCTAGATGCCAGTCCACTCATGGGGGTTTTGCACAGTTTTCGCTTATGGGAAGTTGAGTTAATGCTTCCCTTTATTGTTTCTCTGCCTCCCTCTTAATGAGGTCTTCTGGTGATATTATTATGAGACTGGGACCCCATTGTGCCAGGCGCTGCACAGACACAGAGTAAGGGCACGAATACACTACAAGCGCTTCAACGGCACCACTGCAGAGCTGCACCTTCACCTCTGTAGTGCCACGGTGTAGACACTCACTGCCACAATGGTAGGGGGTTTTCTGTCACTGTAGTAAATCCACCTGCCCAAGAGTTGGTAGCTAGGTTGGCAGAAGAATTCTTCTGGTGACCTAGCAGAATCTACAGTGGGGGTCAGGTTGACCTAACTACAGCACTTGGGGTGTGAAATTGCTCATAGCCTGGAGCGACACAGCTAGTTCAACCTAAGTTTTAGTGTAGACCAGGCATCAGAAACAGTCCCTGCCCCGAAGACCTCACAATCCAAAGAGACAAGACAGACAAAGGGCAGGAGAAGGAAAGGGTTGTTGTCCCCATTACGCAGAGGTGAAGCATGGGGCAGATTTCCGCACGTATCCTGTGGCTCCCGCTATGCTGAGCTGTTCTGAAAATCTGACCTCTTCTTTGTGTCTCACAGGGTGAGCTCTTTTGAAAATGGCCATAAATTGCCCAGCCCAACTTGCCCAAGTTTATGGCAGAGGTGGGAATTGAACCCAGATTTCCTGTACCTTAAGCCCAAGACCATCCCTGCTCAAATGTAACGATGGGACCCACTGCTGCAACATGCCGGACCCCCTCAGTTTCTAGTGAGGTTAATGGCTGCTGAGAGCTATTAGCACCTGAGACCAGTTCTTTGGATTTCACGGCTATTACTGAGAAATCTTGCTGGCTGTTCCAATGACTCTACTTTCTAGGGGAAGAGGGAGAACAGGTGGGGCAGGGGATAAACTGCCTCACAGATATCCAATGTCATACAAGACAGGCTTGGAAAGGTTGAAGTTGCAAAGCGGAGAAGTGTCACAGCTAGGCAAGTCGCCACAGTGTAAGCAGCATCATTCAGCAAAGCTCTCTTAGGGTCCATCTACAGTGCATGTTAACCCATGTGTGTGGGACCCCCGGGCTTGTGGACTCAGTGTTCCCAATCCCATGTAAACCTGAGTTTATAGTTGCTGGACCCAGGTTTCATGGCCACGCTAATGTGTGTGTGCTACGCAGACCTTCTGAGTCGGGTCTGTGGCTTAAGCTGCATCCACACTGCAAAATGACAGGGCTTGAACCCCAGTCACAGGGGGACTCAGGCTGTGATCCTCCTCCCCGCAGCAGGGTCCTAGGACCTGGGTCCTGAGTGCTTGCTGACCCAAGACTGGCTGATTTGTGTGTAGCCAGAAGGTGTGCCTGGACTCAAACTTGAGTCAGAGCTTGGGCTTAGGGTGCAGTGTAGATGTCCCCAGTCAGCCTGATCCAATTCCCGTTGATGTCACTGGGAGCCTTTCCATGGACCTCAATGGGCACTGGATGGGCTGCACGGTCAGCAAATGATGCTGTAGCTTGCTCTCAGTCAGCTCAACTGCACTGGTCTGTCTTTTGTTGAGAAACGAAGTGGGGAAGTAAAGATCTCCTCACTTGTGCACACATTGTTTACCAGGAAGCAATTGGATGAGCCGCTGCTGGCATGTACCAGCATGGCAAGATCAATGCTGCAAAAGCTTTTTGGTAGTTGCCATCTGCTAGGGTGACCAGATGGCAAGTGTGAAAAATTGGAACAGGGGGTGAGGGGTAATAGGAGCCCATATAAAAAAAGCCCCAAATATCAGGACTGTCCCTATGAAATTGGGACATCTGGTCACCCTATGTGACCTGCCAACGTGGTGGAGCATGAAAGACAAGCCATAAATAGACCATTGTGTTTCATGATACAAAAGCACCTGCAGTCCACATAATGGCGAATGCGCAGTCTTGTACAACAGCCTTGCAACCCAAACTGATCCTAAAGAACTAGCAAAGTCCTAAACTCTGCCTGCTCTCAGAAAGGTGGGGATTTGCACATGGGCACACCTTTATTTTAAGCACTGCACTGCGTTGCTAGTGTGTTAGAAGTGCCAAACTTAAGTGTTCAAAAATCCTGAGTCAAGCCCCCCCCAAATCAAGAGATTGCTAAACCAATCGCTTCACGTTTCCAAGTTTTCTCTGCAACCAGAAGGGGTAGAAACTTTTTTTTTTTTTTTTTAAATAAAGGCAACTTGAGATTTTCCCCACAATCTCTTGATTCTAGTAGCTGGGACTTTAAGGAAAAAAACACCAAATATTGTGAGACATAAATCCATGAGAGCTGGCAACATGGTAAATTCCTAGGTAGCACATGCAGAATGAGTGACTCTTTCCTTAGCTACATTATAACTATACAGAAAACAGATAGTTAAACTAAGAGCTTGAAAATTGAGAACAGAATCATTCAACCAACAATACACCTCATCAATAATTTATGAGCGATAATCAATGATGAATCTAGCATGCAAAATGCGCCAGGCCCTGGACAAGGACGGTCCCCATTCTGAAGGGTTTACCATTTAATTTTCTAATTTAATAATTAAAAATATTGCCTGCCATCCCGCATCAGGATAAGACAGTGTGGCCCCTTATACACAAATCCAGACACACCGACATCAACTGGATGCAGGGATTCCAAGAGCTGGGGCATAATTAATAACATTCTGTTTTATCTTTCTGGATGGCTTACACTAGTACATGAAAGAGTTCACCACCATCAAGTACCATAAGCAACATGATGCAGGAAGCAGTGAAACACAAGAGATATGAGCCACACGCTAAAGAAATATCGTTATTCTGAAGTGCTCAGGGAAATGAGGCAATTGCTGGATTCCCAGGGCCCAAGTCACAGCCGCTGCTAATGGATTTTTGTTGTTGCCGTTATGAAATTTTGTAAGACTTCTAACCTGTTGCAATGGGGCACAAGATATTTTGTAAAGCCCCTTTCGCTCCCATGGTAGAGTTCAGTTCCTACTTCTGCAAGTGCCTGGCTTCAGTAATACTTCGAACAGTTATGGAGAGGGCAGGAATCACTAGCCCCATTTTATAGATGGGCAAAATGCAGACACAAAACAGCGCAGTCACTTGCTGTCAGAGCGGCACAACCAGGATTAGGCCCTAACTCTCATGAATGTCCCTGCTAGGTCACAGGGCCTGGAGGACCTGCTAGACTCCCCATTAGGCTGCTCCTACCGGAAGGCGACCCTGACAGATGCTCAGGGTCCAATGTGGAATGGCTCCGGTGTGTTGTAGCTTGTACCACAAACCCCGCTGTCATTTCAATGGCTGGCAGCCTCCACAGAGAAGTGGGGGACTGAATGAGTCCCAAAACCTGAACTGCCCTCTTTTGCCTAAAGGTAGCTCCCTTCAGGCCTGGAGGTGGTGCGCAAAGCTGCCCTGTATTGTAGCCCTTATGTCAATGGAGGAGTTTGGCCTCCAGCCTGTATATATGATAAAGTCAGGCGGGCATTTTCCCTTCAAACACACAGCAAAGGCAATGGACAAACTCCCTTCCCAGCCCTCACTTACCGGCTTTGTAGAAAAGGAGGAGAGTGAGCCATACACACCAAGGTGTCCCCATTTCTGTGCCGGAGCTAGGGCCGTTTCCTGTGGCTCGAACACTCCCAGGCTTCAGAGACAAGAAGCGTAGCCCCTTCCGCTTTTAACAGAAAGCACTCAGAAACCACAGCACTGCGCATGAATTTCCAGGCTACGTACTACTACTGTGCTTTTCAAACCTTTTAGCCTCTGAGTTTGACCCCCTCCACCCCTTCTAAATTAAAAAGGGGGTTAAGTTAACGGGGGCTCGGCACTGTCAGCCCCACATTGCTGACAGCCCGCGACCCCCATGTAACCACCTTGCGACCCCGAGGGGTCACGATCCCCCCAGTTTGAGAACCCCTGTACTACCGCGTCAAAGCGACGTCTGCGCTCCAGAACCCCGGCGGTGGCGCTAGGATGGGGTGCAGCCGCGCCCGGCAGAGCAAAGCTGGCGACGGCCACCCCGGGATGCGTAGCTGCACGAGTCTGGCAGGCTCTGGTGCGGGGGAAGGCAGCGGGGAACGGCTGAGCGCTGCTGAGAGTAGCAGTGTAGGCAGCCTGGTCTGGCAGGGAGCCGTGGATGGTATGGGTCTCGAGCTTTCGGGGCCCAGGACCCATTTGTAAATGTTTAGGGCCTGTCGCCTCCCGAAAATAGTCTGGGGGTGGAGGCCCTGGGGTGGTTTCGGTCAGATCCCGGTGGGGGATGGGTCCTGCCCGGCACTCGCCCTCCAGTGGCGGCTCCGGCAGCTCCCGTGCTGTGGGGCTGGCTGCATTTCAAAATTTCAATTTTGAATTTATAAAAAAAAAAATACTTTTTTTTTTGGAAAACGAACAGGAAAGTAATTGGAACGAAACCACTTTCCACACCTGGAAATGTTCACAATTCATGCAAAATGTTTGTTGGTCGGGTCCGTTCATAACCAAGGGAAGGAGCAATGAACCCTATTGCCGTGGCACCAGGGCCATTCGTTGTGAATCAGGGCTACAGCTATGAACCACTCAGGAGGACGCTCTCTGCCGGATAGTCATTACGGGAGTGGTCCGGAGTAAAGACTGGTGGTTTGTATTCGCTCAGTTACAGTATCGAAGGAGGGCTCACATTTTGAGGCCAGGTGATCCTAGCAGAACAGCTCACAGGTGAAACCTCTGTAAATGGAGGGGGAATGTGCCATTTACTCTGTGAAATACCAGAAGAATCCAAGAGAGAATGGGACAAGTCTTCTCGGGACAGGGCAGCAGTGCCTTGGCTGAGTTCTCTGTGTGAACTGGTACCTCTTCTCTGCCAGGTAAACAGGACTCATGGATATTCTATAAAAAAACAAGTAGCACGTACCCCCTCCCTCACTGATTTCTGCTCTAAACAGGAAAGCCCCCAAAACCTACTATTGCTCAGCAAAGGGGCAACAATATTAGATCTGGACTCCACTGGAAGCGTTCCTTTTAAAATGTGCTTGGACAAACTCTAGCACCTGGCTCCATCTCCCTTACACCGCTCTGGGCAGCTGGAGCTTTTCGTGCCATAATGGGGCATTCAACGCAGGAGGCGTTCAACAATGAGAGACCGTTCTACACCTCCTGCACCCAACCCCGCCACATAGGGGGCCTTTCGGGATAGGGTGGGGCATGTGGCTGGAGGTAGGAGCCGGAAGGTGCTGTGCTCTGGCATTCCACGTCCGCTGAGTATTCCCCACAGGGCTGAGTTCCTGCCACATCCTTTGGTTCCCCCATCAGCCTGAGAATTAGAGAAGGGGATAGGTGGGTTAAATCCCACACACTGGATCCTGCTGATTTACTGTATTCATGACATTTTCCCAGTACTGCTTAGCTCAGAAGTAGCATCTGCTTCCCCACAAGGTTTTGGTTCCGTTGAGTAGGCGAATCAAATGACTCGGCCAGGATTACACAATGAGGCGGGCGTTTGGTTGCTCAGGGAAGCCAGGTTCCTCTTCTCTTTCCTATGGGTTTGTATCATGATCCATCATCCTCATTATTGTTTGTTTCTCTAGAACTACATGCCTTTGTAAACCAAAGTGAACTGAGCACACATTCCTACCCCGCTTTCTGACCTGGAGGATCCCAGGACTTGGTGTATACATTATATATTACTGATCCCTTCACCCACCTCACAACTGCGGCCCGCTGTGGTGGAGGACCTGAGTCAGGAAAGCCTAACACAATAGAGCCACACCACACAATGGCACTGGGACAAGAAATCGTCTGTCTCCCGAGGAGACTGTAGGGAACTAGAATGCAACTACCCCCACTGGACTGCTCCACGACAGCCAGACTAGAACCCTGCTAGAAGAGCTATAGGATGTTTTATGATCAAGACTAGAGCAAGTCAAAAATTTCCATCCAAACTGTTTTCAGTGAAAAGGGGCCTTTTCTCCTAAACAAAAATGTTTGCAGGAAATTTTAATTTCATTCAAAAAATGTATCTGACAAACTGGGCATTTTCTGGAAAAAAATTAAAAAGCAAACAAAATGTAGTTTCTTTTGATATTTGCGTATGAGTAAAATACTTACGCTTTCCCCAACTAGTTCTAGGACCTCGTTTTTTTAAAAAAACCTCTCATCTGAAAGGCAGCATCTGCAGCAACCAGGAAACCCCCTACCAACATGCTAGTCACTGATCTTTGAATCACAAGCTTTCAGTGATATCCACCATTGGTGTCCAATCCAAGTACGGCTCAAGTCCAAATCTGCTTAGTTTATAATGTCAGATCTAATCCCATGGTGTGGTGATACGCTAGCTAACTAAACTAGGAACAAAAACAAAGCATTCATGAATTGTATGGCAGGTTAATGCTGTTCAGTTATTAGTTAATCTGGAAAATGAAAATTTACAAGGAGGAAGATGAGAGAGGAACGAGGAGGAAGTGAGCAACAGAAAGGAGGGAAAGCAAAAAAGGAGAAATAAGCAGAATTTCCATATTTTTATAAAAACAACAAGAAGTCCAATGGCACCTTAAAGAGAAACAGATTTATTTGGGCATAAGCTTTTGTGGGTAAAAAAAAACCCACTTCTTCAGATGCATGGAGTGAAAATTACAGACACAGGCATAAATATACTGGCACATGAAGAGAAGGGAGTTACCTTACAAGTGGAGAACCAGTGTTGACAAGGCCAATTCAGTCAGGGTAGATGTGGCCCACTCCCAATAATTAATGAGGAAGTATCAATACCAAAAGAGGGGAAATTGCTTTTGTAGTGAGCCAGGCAGTCCCTATTCAAGACCAAATTAATGGTGTTAAGTTTGCAAATGAATTGTAGCTCTGCAGTTTCTCTTTGAAGTCTGTTTCTGACGTTTTATATTTTTATAAGCTTCTCCACAGGGGATGTTGGTGCAATATTGAAACAAATCAAATACATTCATGAATGTCTCCTGGCAGCAGCCTGGGGTGGTAAAGGACTGTTATACCCAGTTTACAGATAGAGAATTGAGGCACAGAGGAAGGGTGTGGCTTGTCCAAGACCATACGGGTGGTCTGTGGCACAGCAGGGAATGGACTTCAGGGGTTTTTGCAGCTTAGTTCGGAGCTTTAGACACGAGACCATCCTGGTCAGTGCTCGGAAGGACAGTAAAGGACAGATCGCTCCCTGGGGTGCTGTGGACCTAGAGTGAAATTTGGTCCCAAAGGGTCTCCTACATCATGAAAATGCCTTGCAGCAACTCAAGGAGTGGGGGGAATTAATTCAAGGTCTGGTTGTCAGGGTGATTTTTTTCCCTTGGGCTGGTGATAATGACAGATATTAACCCCAGGTTTCCCCCTGAGATCAAGGGTGGAGTTATTAGTCATTTCCATTGCATGGTGCTGCTCACGGTAAATAGGGGGTTGTTTTCACTGCATCGTTAGCACCGGCTCTTTGCCAGATTTTAGCCCAACCTCCCCTACCATCCACACAGAAAAATCCAGAACCGGGGTTGGAGCTGCCTTAGCCCAGGGTAGCTGACCCAGAGGGGAGTGTGGATTAGAACCTGGGCTCTGCTTTAACTCAGGCTGGAACCCACCCGCTTTCAGTGAGGACACAGGCTAAACCACTCCAGTCTGACTGGCCTCCGGTGTGTTCCCACAATTCCCCCCCCCCGAAGAACAGATACGTTCTCCCACAATCAAGAGGCAAAAAATTACAGCATCTCAGCACAGAGCGCCCTGGGACACACACACACACAGGAACTCCGGTAGTGGTATATAGTGGGGACGCTCCCGCCCAGGGTTGGCTAACCCACGCTCACTGTCCAGCGCAGACATTCCCCATCCTAAAGATCGTAACACTCTAAATACACAGAGGGTGGGAAAACTAACAGGAGTACAGAGAGGCAAAGGGGTTTGCCCATGCTCGGGGTCAGATTTAGACCTTAAGGAGCCCCTAGGCACAGCATCTTCAGTGCCTCCCCTGCCCACAGACTCCCCCTCTCCCCAGCGCCCTCCGCATAACCCCACCACAGCTGCCCAGTGCCCCACCCCGACCCCCCCACCCCAACACACACACACACCCCCTTCCTCCACCCCCAACTGCCCAGCACCCCCCAGCCTCCTCACCACCCAGAGCAAGAACCCCCACAAAGACCCCAGAGACCCACTCTCCTGCACCCTGCCCCCCAGCCGCACTACCGGCCCCGCCAGGACCAGAGTGGCAAACTGAAAATTTTTTGCACACAGCTGGGCCTCTGCTGTGTGCTAATTGGGCTGCATGTTGAGAACCACTGGCGGATGTATTAACTTTTAACCCACTTTTAACTTTTAGGCGCCCCTAGAACCCCGGCACCCCTTGGCACGTGCCGACTGTGGCTAAATGGAAATCCGGCCCTGCCCACGCTCACCCAGCAGGTGAGCAATAGAACCTGCATTAGAATTCAGGCCCCCTGCCTCCTGCTCTATTTCCCTAAAGACGGGAGTGCGGGTGCTCAGTAAAACCCAACGGCATCTCCATATTTTTGCAATTGCACTTTTTTCCCCCCTTCACAACCTTTTGTGAACAGCGGTAGCACCGTAGCAGGAGGTATTGGGGACTCGAACTCTGCCCAGGGGCATAGCCCCAAAGCCAGGGAGGTACCTTCTGGTGGGCCAGTTGAAAACTGTTTTTCACCTGGCTTTGCAATAATGGTTTAAAGAACCCACTGGGTGCAAGTTCACCGGTTTTCATCAGACAGTGAACAAATGTCCTGCCAGCTGCCCACTGGCTTTGCAGAGGTGGGTGAAATTCACCCCTGTGCAGAGAGTGAGTGCAAAGTTGTGTGGGCTGATAGGGGCATAAGTGATACCTCAGCCTTGCTCATGGGGGTGAGTTTCACGCTGGGGGCAATAGTGGTTCAATAGTTATGTTCATCCTTGTGGTTCACCAATCCACCCCCAGCCTCCCACACTGCACTTCATCTGACACCTGCCCTGCAGGCAAGGGGGGCTGTGTACATCTGCCTCATTCCCTACACACCATCATTCATTCATCTAACTATCTTTGCTACCCTGAAATGCTACACGCCATCATTCATTCATCTATCTTTGCTACCTTATGTCCACCCGTGTAAAACTGGGGCAGCTTTACTGAGTTCAGCCAAGTCACCCCCAATTTACGCCCCTATCAACAGCAGCACAATGCGGCCCCTCTTATCAAAGCACCGATCATTTCCTGTGTCAAGATTCCTTCCCCACTCTGAACTCTAGGGTACAGATGTGGGGACCTGCATGAAAACCTCCTAAGCTTCCTTTTACCAGCTTAGGTTAAAACTTCCCCAAGGTACAGACTATTTTACCCTTGGACTTTATCACTGCCACCACCAAACATCTAACTAGTATATAACTGGGAAAGAGCCCATTTAGAAACATCTTTCCCCCCAAAAATTCTCCCAAACCCTACACCCCCTTTCCTGGGGAAGGCTTGATAAAAATCCTCAACAATTTGTATAGGTGAACACAGACCCAAACCTTTGGATCTTAAGAACAATGAAAAAAGCATTCAGATTCTTAAAAGAAGAATTTTAATAGAAGAAAAAGTAAAAAGAATCTGTAAAATCAGGATGGTAAATACCTTACAGGGTAATTAGATTCAGAACATAGAGAATCCCTCTAGGCAAAACCTTAAGTTACAAAAAGACACAAAAACAGGAATCTGCATTCCATTCAGCACAGCTTATTTTATCAGCCATCTAAAGGAATCAGAATCTAACGCATCTCTAGCTAGATTACTTACTAAGTTCTAAGACTCCATTCCTGTTCTGTCCCCGGCAAAAGCATCACACAGACAGACACAGACCCTTTGTTTCTCCCTCCCTCCAGCTTTGAAAGTATCTTGTCTCCTCATTGGTCATTGTGGTCAGGTGCCAGGGAGGTTATCCTAGCTTCTTAACCCTTTACAGGTGAAAGGGTTTTTCCTCTGGCCAGGAAGGATTTTAAAGGTGTTTACCCTTCCCTTTATATTTATGACATCCTGCTAACCATGTTCAAAGAGCAGAAGCCACTTTCAAAACTGAAACAAAGTGGGTTTGTGTAGGGGGAGTTTGCACGGTCCTGCTTCACTACTGCTTTCCATCTACGGAGGCGAGGCGCCATTCACCCCCTGCATCAATGATTCCACCACAGGGGGAGGACGGCTGGTGTTTGACCTACTGCCCTCCCCATGAAGTTCTGCTCCCCAGGGGATGTGTTGAATATGCCAGACACTTGCCCGCCCTGGCCAGCACTGCCGAGCCAGGGGTCCCACAGCACAGCAGAGTTTGTGTTCGCCTTGGAATTGCAGCCAGCTCCTTCCTTCTGGGATGATTTAGCCCAGACTAGGATTTAAGGAGATCCCATGAGGTGACAAAAGGCAGCACAGGCTGGGAGCCAGAGAGAGCCCTGGGGTCTGTCTGTGTCCAGCAGCGTCAATACAGAATCCCCTCTGTAGGCATCGCAGCCCGGCCCTGTCCGTTCACTATGGCCGATCGCATCTGGGTGGCTTTGCCCTAGCTGGGGGGCCTGGGTTATGCTAGGAGAAGCTGGTGTATCTAAGGGGTGAATCCATTAACTCCTGAAAGCGCTTTACTCTCTGCCAAGGTAGGAATAACTCTCGTACGCTGATCGATATCCCCACTGGTCTCCTGCGGGTGACTCATTTTCCCGTGAAACTGTGGAACCAACATGGATAGGTACACGGGGCATCCTTGTCTGTGACCCCCACTCCACCCAACGAGGATAAATACCAAGAAAAACCTGCCTCTCACCACTAAGAATTGGGGGTGTGGATTATCCCACTTCAGCCCAGTCCGTGCTTCTGATACCTTCCTGGGAAGCAGCTGCTGCTGGGCCACTGTTGGGGGTGGGATATGGGGCTCGATACAGGCCTGATCTGCTCTGGCAGGTTCCATGTTCATGTGCCCATGTCGTGAGCTGCAGACCCTGTGTCCTGGCCTCAGTGTGAATGAGAATCAGGGGCAGCCCCGTCTCTCTTTGACCCAATAATCCACCTCCCTAATCCCAGGCCATCTCTGCATGCTGAGCTAATCCCAGGTGTGTTTTTCCCCAGAGGCAAGTGGCTAGCAGAAGAAACGGGGAGGAAAGGTTTCACCCTTTCTATTTCAAGGGACACCTCCCCGGCCTGGGAAACCCCGGGCCCATTAGAAGCAGAGTCTAAGGTGTCTGAGGTTACCAGCCAAGGCTATCTCAGGCTGCATGAGCAAGGACACCTCGCTCCCCACACGGAGGAGGTGGAGGAGAGGTGTGAACTGTGTGCAAAGAGCACCTATGACTCAACGCTCCCTGAGAAGGCCGGATGCTAAGGACACAATCCTGCCCACTGGCGGGTGCAGAACGGTGGGGACCCGTGCAAGCACGACACGGCGTGGTGGAGAACCTGGGGCCGACGTGCTATTCTAGCCCAACAGCAGGGGGGCGAGTCCGACGCAGGGTCTCGTTAGCACGAGGCTCACGCTTACGCCCACCTCCTCGCTCCCCCGGCAGCCCCGGGATTGCACAAACACAAAGGGCATCACCTCTTGGCGCCTCCCGAGCAGCAGGGAGCAGCCCCACAGGCGCAGCGGAAGAGCTGGCCAGAAGTCGGAATTAAGAACAAAACCGAGCGCCGGTCTAGCTTCAGCATTCTGGCCTGCAGGCACCCCTGCCTCCCTGGAGAAAAGGGATTCTTGAGAGAACAAGAACCTACAGAGGGAAGACCACCAAGGTGGAGAGGAGGATGCGAAAGAACGTGCCTGGAGCGGGGAGGTTGGGTTTTCAGTGCGCTCACGTGGCGCCCAGCAATTAAAACCTCAGCAAATTTCTTTGGAGGATCGTAGCAAAGTGAGACTCACCAGCACAGCGCCTCCTGCTGGTCGTCTCGGGAATTAGCTCACCAGCCTACAGAGCACCTCCAACTGGCCGGTGTCTCGCCTGCCCCTGGGTCCCTCCCAGACCCCGGTGCCCTTTAGCTTGGGGCCCCAGCAGTACCCCACCATGCTCTGGGTCTCCCCTACGAGGGGAACCCTCAACCCTCTCACCCACCTTGCCTCATTGGCTACTGCTCGTCATCTAGCCCCCGCTCATTGGGGCAAACTGCAGTCTGTCATGGCCACTCATCATTGGCAAGGGGGTTAGGACCTGCTGCCTTTGCCTATTCCCAGGCTGTATCTCTGCAGCCCCAGGACCTCTGTAGGCCTTCAACAAGGCCTGCAGCCTGGGGTTTTACCAGGCTGGAGCGCCCCAGCTCCTCTGGCCTGGCCTTTCCCCGCCCCCTTTTCTCCCCAGCAGCTGGGTCCTTCTCTCTCCACAGCTAGACAGAGACTGACCTAGCTCCTCCCTGAGCCCTTATAACAGCTGTGGCCTGATATGGGCGTGGCCCCAGCTGTGGCTGCTTCCCCAGTCAGCTTAGACTTTTCTCTAGGAGCAGGTAACTGCCTCGCTACAAGGATTTTATTGTCAGGGCATTATTTTTTTTTCTCCTTTCCTATAGCTGGCGCACACAGTCAGCTCACGCTGCACAAATAACATTAAGTTGTTCTCTGAGGTTTCCAAAGCAATTTACAAATGCTGTTCTCCAGCCATGCTGTATGTCAGTATCATGATCCCCATTTTACAGCTTGGGGGAAACTGAGCCCCCCAGGGAGGCAAAGGGACTCACCCAAGGTCGCATAGAGAGTCGGTAGCAGAGCTAAGACTGGAACCCAGGAGTCCGGATGCTTAGTCACTACACTCGGACTTCTAGACCATGTTGCCTCCCAAGTTAATGCAACATGAGAACCTTTTAAAAACAGTCTGTGTCATTTATCAGACTATCCCTACCCCTTCTCACAGGTCAGAGGGGTAAGTACATCAGGAATGAGTCTGCCCATGGTTGTGACATTTTCTGGGCTTGGGGGGGGGGGGGGTCTAGTCTCTGATGGTGAAATTCACCCCTGCGCAGAGGGCCGGCCCAAGGGCTATGTATAACTAGAGATTTCAAAATATGGCTTCATTCTGAATCAAAACGACAAATCGCAATTGCTTGGGGGCACTCGGAACATTTCGCTTTGATGCCATTTCATGCTGAGTTCAGCTTTTCTACAAACGCCGTAGTAGAACGCAAATATGTGAGAGGCATTGTAATATCTGATGCAGAATTTTAAAATAATTCAGAACTGTCAGAATGGGACGTCGCAACAGTATTGGAATTTCCGCCCCCGGTTTTCTTCTGAAATGAAATTCCAGCAAAAAATTGACCTGACTTTGCACGGCGTAGAACTGCACGTTTCTATGGAAGAGGGTTTGGTGGATGTTTCTCCAATCAGTCCTATGTGCAAGCCACTCTGTCCCCATGTAGGGGTGACTGGCCCGCATAGCAAGGTTGGTGAGCTTGCAACATGGCTGGGAGACTCATGCTTTAAGATCCAGGGTTCAAGCCCCACGGCCGACAGAGCCAGTATTACAAGTGGGGGCTTGTCTGTGGAATTGAGCAGGGGGGATTTAAGGTCAAACTGGCGTGCAGGCCTCATGCTGGACCTCTGTGCGGGGTGAATTTCACCCTCCTTGGCACTATGCAGAAGCAGACAGGGGAAAATTGATCCTCAGTGTGAAGCTGATTGAATCAGGATTAACCCTCCCTGAGCCCACAGCAGAATCCCCATGGAGCCTGCTCCTGCTCTGGGACTGAGAGCCAGGTCTAACATTTCTATCCTATCAGCAGTGGGGTGATAATGCATAGGGACAGCATTCACCTGGGCCAAATTCACTGAGGATGTAAATCTGTAGCCCCATTGCAGACCAGGGAGCTAAGTTGATTTACACCAGCTGAAAATCAGCCCCTTGGATCCAGTTCGCTTTATTTTTGAAACCCTCCATGGAACTTGCAATAGACAGATTCACTGTCTCTGCTCCCCTCTAGTCCTCCAGCATCAGCCTCCTTTCGGAGCCATTGCACCATCTGGCTGCCGGTGGTGAGAGAACCTTCTCCTTTGCAGCTCCGGTCACCTGGAACAGCCTTTCTGTATCTCCCTCTGTCTCCTCACCTAGCCAGTCTCACCTGCAATCCTCCCTCTTTTTCCTGTGCTTGTCTCTCTATCTGTCCAACCTAGGGTTTTATACGGCCACCCATCATCGTTGTCTTTGGGAGCCTCTCACGTAAAGTCAATAGCAAAGTCCCTCATGGATGTCTCGCTTCACTTAGATTCTTCCCCTCTGCTCTGCTGTTACAAACTCTGTGACTCTCGTTTACAGCCTTGGGACTCGGTTGGGATGCAATGAGGCATGGTTATGCCAAACGCTATTGCACGGTGGAGTTTTATCCCGTTTCTGTGGAGCCAAGGGGGTTTCACGTGGACGTGGGTAAAAGTTCAGCCAGCTGGAGAGATGGGTTTCTGCTGCGTGCAGGGTAAAAGTCCGTCGGTGTCTCCAGAGCAGCTACAATTTTGCACATTCCCCGGGGAGGGTCTCAGCTTGTTATGGGCATCACACTGGCATAAATGGTCATCAGCCCTGGATCTTGGGGCTGGGAAAGAAAATAGGGCAAGAACAGACAGTGAGTGCGCAAACCAAGTAATGCTCATGGATTGATGAGCCGACAAACCCCCCTGCAGCCCCATGGCCTCTGCTGCCACTTCCAGCATTAAAGGGAGCGGGAAGCAAAGCACCCTCTGGCCCATCAGTGGGGAGCTGAGTTCAAGAATTGCCTGTCCTGCTCCCAGCCCTGCAGGAAGAAGGAGACGTGTAATACGCTGGCAGAGTGTGTGTGCGTGTGTGTGTGGTGGGCCACTGGAAGATAACAGCCTACTACTGCTGCCATCTAATTCAAACTGGAGCAGGGGCAGAGAAGGGCTGCCAGGGTGAGCAGGGGAATGGAGGGCTGATCTTTCCAGAGAGGGCCAAAAGAGCTCAGCTTGTTTAGCCTAGCCAAAGGCAGGCTGAGAGGGGAATCTCATTGCTCTCTGTGCATACAGCGGGGGAAACACCAGGGAGGGAGAAGAGCCATTGAAACTAATGGACAATATTGGCACCAGAACAAATGGGGATAAACCGGCCAGGAGTAAATTGAGGCTGGAGATGAGAAGATTTCTAACCATCAGAGGAGGGAGGTTCTGGGGCTGCCTCTCAGTAGTGGGGAGAGGGGAAGGGGGATGGGCAAACTGCCCAGTTGGTCTGAGGATGGAATTTGATCAAGTTTATGAATGGGATTCTGCGAGGGGGGTGGCTGAGAGAGCAGGGACAGGCCTCTGGGACCCAGGAGGTCCCTGCTGGTCCTACGTTACAATCTAATCCTGGAGCTCAGGGTCAGAGATTTGTGCTGTGGGGCTGAACGTTCAGGGATGAAAACCCGTTGGCACCTCATGCTGCGGGGCTGTTGTGCAAATGGCCAACTCGGCTGCCGAAAAAGCTTCCCGGTGCTTTGCCTGCGTTCCCAGGCCTGACATTTCTAGTGCCAGCGAATGAGTTGGGCAAACATCCCCAGACACGCTCATCTGCACCTCCAGGGCCGGCCCCTCGGCAGATGTAAATCAGGAGTAACTCCACTGAACCCAGTGGAGGATTGGGCCCAACCTCGTTTCTGCTCAGCATGGGTTGGCCCAATTTTTTTGTGGTGACCCAACCGTCTGCTCCTAGAGCGAAGGGCTGGACGCAATAGGAGCGAGGAGCTCCTTGCAGGGGGGGATCGCTGATGACAGCCGTTTCCTCCAAGGGGATGCTTTAGCTGCAGGGCTGGCAGTTAAAGGCACACGAACTCCCTCTCACCTGAGTAGTGTCTGGAGGTAGCCCGGTGGCGGAGACGTAGATGGTGGTGCACTCAGACCTCTCCTCCACGGGAGGGGGGCGAGGGCTTTTCGGCTGCTGTGCAAAGAGAGAAACCTGTGAACTCAACGTCTTCAGCGGAAGGAACCCACCACTTCCTGCCCAGATAGGGAGAGCGGCATATGCTAACTGCGGCACTCAGCCTCCTGGAGACCGTGCTCAAAGGTGGGCCAGGAAACCACCTGTGACTGGGAGGGTCTTGGGAGAAATTGTGTCTGACGAAGCTGACGTTACACTGGCCGCTTCTGAATTACAGGCTAGATTCCCCCAGGCCAGCATGTAGGCCAGCATGCCTCTCTACACCACCACCAGCCAGCAGAACTGGCCAGATGTGCAGTGGGGCTGCATGCTCAAAGAGGGGTTGATTTGAGGGTGCTCCTTGCTGCTCCCGCCCCAGTCTCTCCCAGCAGGACATGCAGAGAGCTCCCAGCCATGGCCCATTGCCTGCCAGTGCCTGGCCAGAGACCAAACTCATCTCGCTGGAGTGTGACTGCCGCCGGGGGCCAAGCCAGCCGCCCAGAGGCGAAATCCCCAGGCACTGCACAGCCGCTCCACACCGTCCCCGACAGCCTGCTTTAGCCACCTCAGCTTTTGCAACAAAAAAACCTGATTCTGATCTCATAGTGACAGGTTTCAGAGTAGCAGCCGTGTTAGTCTGTATTCGCAAAAAGAAAAGGAGGACTTGTGGCACCTTAGAGACTAACAAATTTATTTGAGCATAAGCTTTCGTGAGCTACAGCATCCGATGAAGTGAGCTGTAGCTCACGAAAGCTTATGCTCAAATAAATTTGTTAGTCTCTAAGGTGCCACAAGTCCTCCTTTTGATCTCATAGTGCGTCCTTTGGTCCACGCTATGTACGGATTCAATGCTGAGCCTCTATCGACACCCAGTGGCCAAAAGTGTCTGGCTCGCAGGGCTCCCTGCCTTCTCTTTGAGACTCAGCCAGTGAGCAGAGCCATGTTTTGGGGCATTACTTGGGTAAACTCCCACTGAACTAGGAAATGACCTCAGCGTTAGGCAGGTCGGGGGTTTAGTGGTCAGGAACTGCTTCCAGTAGGACACTGTGACAGGGCTAGTTGCTCTCCATTCAGGTCTGTCCTTGGGTCTGTCTCTGATGTTATCAGTATTTATGCTGCAGCAGGTAAGATTCTCCTTACGGGGGGCCTTGGAAGCGTTTTCGTTGACCAGCCCTCATGCACGACAGCCATGTTATGGCGGGGAGAAGTTTGTAACATTGCACCAGGCGACTCCTTCAAATACATCAGCAGCTGAACGGTGCGCGAAGTGCCTCTCGCTCCGTGCCTCTTGCTCAGTGCGCTCGAGCCCTGCGATCGCATGGCTGTGGCAGGCAACAGGGCTGCACGGGGGTCACTGAGGGCAGAATTTGGCCTGCAGAACCTCGGGTGATTTGCAAGAAGGGAAGAACTCAGCATGGCTTGCCCAGCAGGGAATGTAGCCGGGCTGGCTGCTAGGAAACCAACGCAAAATGTCCTCTTAGTGACTAGATCAGGGAGTCACTGAGAGGTGAGAAACATGGGGCTAGTTCTCAAGTCCCGCAGAGCTGCATGAATGTCTACACCCCACGCTATGGCCGGGCATTGACTGAGGTGTGAGCCCTAGCCCCCTTTCCATCCACACACAAATCAGTCTGACTCGGGTCAGCGAGCACTCAGGACCCTGTGAAGGAGATGGTCAGAGCCCAAGCCCAGCTGGGACTCAGGTCCAAGCCCTGTCATTTTGTAGCCTGGACACAGCTCAAGCCGCAGCTCCGAGTCAGAAGGTCTGTGTCATGCAGTATGGATGGGTTAGCAAGGCTGTGAGACCCAGGTCCAGCAATTGGAAGCCCAGGTTTACGATACAGCCTGGATGCTCAGGTGCAGGCTTGTAAATACAGAGTCCACAAGCCCGGGTCCCACAGAGCTGCAGTGCAGACATACCCATAGAGGCTTCTCTGAAATTGCCCCTGTGAAAACTCAGCTGGGGCCAGGGCTGCTGTGCGAGACAGAGTGGAATCTGTCACACACCCCATAGCTGCGTCTGTCCCTTCTCGGCAGACGGGACGTAAACTTCTTCAGGGTGGTAAAATGAGAAGACTCAGTGACTCACGACTCGGGCGCAGGTCCAGGGAGCAGGAAGGACCTAGGTTAGGGTTGCCGATTTTGGCTGGATGGATTCCTGGAGATTTCATCGCTTGACATAATCTTTAATTAAAGATTAATCTTTAATTCCTGGAGACTCCAGGCCAATCCTGGAGAGTTGGCAGCCCTAAGCTAGGTGAACATGGTGAGTTTTCTGAGTACAGCTGGATGCTAATGCAGTTTAAAATCAGTCCCAGAAGGGTGTCAACTCCCCTTTGTGTGGAAACGCCTATGCACGACTCAAACTCTAGCAAAGCAGGACGTAAGTGATACATGAGCCTTGTGGCCCGCTTCCCTGGGTAGAATTCACTCATGTTGTAGATGGGACTTTAACCTTCCAATGGAAGGCCATGGCCGCCGAGGTGGGGGCTGGGGGGGCTGCACCCAAGTTCTGTCGCACACGAAGAGCAAACGCCCAAACTCACCTCCACCCTCTGGACTTGTGAGTAAATTGTGCAACTTTCCTTTTCCTCCTTCAGCTGAGAATGCTCTTTTTGGCCTGATTGGAAAAACAATTGCAAGGGTTTTTAGGGCAGGAGACACACAAATGTGACCATGTCAGCCTTGCAGTCTAGATTCGTAGAGATACAGGCAAGGACCTGTCAGAATACATCACAATTCTTGCAGTCTAAGCGTTCGTCACCCAATAAGGTCCTAATGAAATTCTGGCTTCCTCTAAGATAGCAGTTCCCAAGCTTTCGGAAGTTCAGCCACCTGAAACCAGTCACATCCCCGTTCAACTCCACTGGGTGTCGTGAAAGGCTGATGGACAGGGCAGGTCAAAAATTTTCCATCCATAGGATTTTTTGACAGAAAAATTAAGGTTCTCAAACAAAAATTTTTCATGAAAAGCATCTGCTTTTGACAGAAAATTTCAATATTTTGTCACAATATTGAAAAAAAAAATTAAGCCAAAAGTTGAAATATGTCCATTTAAAATGGCCTCATGGAAGTTGTAGTTCCAGATGATTTATGCTCCCATTCTTCTTTATGGGCTGAACTCTCTGGCTGGACTGCATCTCCCATGATGCACCTTGCACCAGGATTCCTATGCTATACCTGCTCTCCTCATGAAGAAGGGAGAGAGCCATGCATCATGGGACACGTAGTTTAACCAGGCGTCTGGCCTATAGAGGACAATGGGCGCATGAGGTGCCCAAAGTACAACTTCTAGGAGGATCAGCCATTGCCTGGCACTTTGTGCAGACATTTGCACCTATGCAAAGTGGGTGTGAAACACTGTTGTTCTGATTTGCACTCATGTTGCACTAACATAAGTGCCTGCACAAAGTGAAGCACAAGGGTAAATTACTTGCACCATGCCTTTCTATTTATCTAAGATGTATGTGAGATACCTAGCATGGTATATCTAAGCTAGGATCCTTCACTTCCCCTTGAAGTCATGAGAGGCGATCATATCAGAAGAGTATATTATGAATATCTGACTCACATGATGTTCGAGTGGTTACATTTTTTTTTAAACCTTCCTTCCTGCCTCTTAACTCTGTATGCTTCTGTTCTCTTTAAAACTAAAATAACTACTAGGTGGAGCTCCCTTGAGACTGAATGCATGGCTAGTCTCTTCCCCATGCTAGACTGCTCAATACAGGTGAAATTCACTCATGTGCAGAGACGCATGCGGGCATTTCCAGACTGGGTCAAACCCAGGGTCTATTAGCCCACGCTCCCGTATCTGACAGCGGCCAAGCACCAGCTGCTGAAGGCCAGGTCTGCACTAGAACCTTTTGCTGGAGTAGTCAAGTAGTTAGGGGTGAGATCTTTAATGACGTTTTAACACCAGCAAAAGCCCTAGCATAGGCAAAATTGCACCAGAAAAGAAGCGCTTTTGTGGTTATGGCTTATTTCCTTTGGGGAGCCAGTATATGCCACACCAGCAAAAGCAACTTTTGCCGCATAAACTGCATCTGCACTAGGAAGGTTTGTCAGGATAGCTATATACCCGCAAAGCTTTTCCAGTGTAGGCCTGGCCTCAATCTCTCCGTGCCTGCGGTCCCCATGAGTAAAAAAACAGCACTTCCCTACATCACAGGGGTGCTGCGAGGATGACTGTATTAAAAATTGTGAGATGCCCCGTTGCTGCAGTGATGGGCGCCAGGTAAGTACCTTAGACAGACAAAACTCTGGATGTTCTCATTATCTGGTGTATGTGTCCAACCCTGCTTTGAATGCTGCTAAATGTTTGGCCTCAATGACACCTTGTGGCAATGAGTTCCACAGGCTAATGAAGGCGAACTTACGTGGTGCAAAGACTGCGTGCTGGCCCTTTGCACAGGGATAAAGTTCACCCTAAAGACTCATCTAAACACAAATGTCATATGGCTTTAACTATATTGGCGTAAAGTGCTACAAATCCCCCCCGCCCTTGAGTGGACGAAGTTAGGCCAGTAGGAAAGGTGTTTAGTGTCGTGTGGGAAGGGGAATAAGCTATACTAAGATGCCTTCAGACCAGTATCACTAGGGTTGTGCTGGTGTAAATGACTAGAGCTCTCGCTGGCCGCATCACACTGGTACAAAGCTGCGCACTGACCAGGACAGCGGCTTGGTCTCCGATCAATGCACAGCAGCTCACCTCAGCCTAACGCTGGAACTGGCTACGCTTCAGTTTGGCTCCCGCTAATTTACCTGTCCTGCTGCGCCCAGTTAACTCCAGCTCCCCGAGCGGCGTAGCGTCACGGGAGGTGTAATTCGGCGGACGCGGTGTCAGGGTAGACACTCCATGGCTTACATCGACTGTTACTGGCTTTCACGAGCCGTCCCACAATGCCCCACGCTGATAGTACACTCAATACCGGCAAGGTGTAGCCACGCACAAGCTTGTGCCGGCGGCTGTGTGCCCACAGAAGTTAGGTTTACAGTGTGGACTTGGCCTAAGACCATAACAAGTTCCCAATGCCTTGAAATCCTACCTTTGTGTCGTAGCCGGTATGTGACCCCTGCACAGAGGACCAGAACCCCCACAATGGCTATTGGCACGATGAATTCCAAGAGCTCATTCCTGAGCGAGCCTGGAAAGTAATTTACAAAGAAAAGAAGATGCTCAGTAACTGGTCCCTGAATTTGGTGCACTGTTCTGAGGGGGTGGGGGTGATCGTTAAACAGGAGTGAGGGCTCATGCGGCTTTCAGATCACATTGCCGCTTCATTTATCTTTTTAATCGCAATTTATTATCTTTGTGTACAAGAGACAGAAAACACAGGAAGTGCAGAATCAGCAGAAGGTATGGAAGGTCCCAATCCGGGCTTCACTTTAGATGTGTAAATAGCCCCATTGGGACTCTCTCTGGCAGAGTAAAGGGGACATAAAAGCGGGAGTCAATTACAACCCCTTTACACATGTGTAGACTTCAGTGTAGCTGAGCGTCAGATCCATTGTCTATATACTAGAGCTACTCATGTGCTTAAAGTTAAGCACGCTTGTGTTTTGCTAGATCAGGGAAAAATTTTCAAAAGCACTTAAATGATTTAGGAGCCCAAGCACCCAGATTCTCAATGGTATTCAAGCTCCTTACTCCCATTGGTTTCAAAGGAAGTTAGGAACCTAAATACCTTTGAGGGTCTGGGCTTTAAAAGCCTAAATCTAATTGAAATTCAAAAGTCACTAGGGGCTGGATTTTTAAAGGTACTTTTGCACCCAATGCCCATTGAAACCAATGAGAGTTGGGCACCTAAATACCTTTAAACATCCAACCCTAAGTCTCTTGCTGTCCCTCAGCCTCACTGGTGAGCTGGCAGCATAAGGGTTAATTAGTGACCCGAGCTGCGATGGTGAAGCAGGACCAGAGCTACTTAACTGGAGCTGGGACCTCAGTGGAGGAAGGAGGATGCTGGAAGGCGAACAAGGCGAGTTCTCCTCTGGGAGGAGCTGCCGGAGGCCAGGCTGAGGTACCCCAGGGTGTAGCGTAGGGGAGGGAGAAGGGGGGAATTGTGCTGGGGAAGAAGCCGTTCAGGAGGACCTCGGCCGGGGCCAAGAAGCCAAGGAGTCCAGTCGAGCCCCAGAGGGGCAGAACAGAGAGGGGGGACATTGTTTGTTCGTGCACTTTAAGTTGGAGCTTTAGTAACCCCGGGAGGGGCGTGAACTGTCACGTGACTTGGCAGAAGGGCTGGGCCCTTGACGACCCTGGAGGGGAAGTCGAAAGAAGACACTGGCTGGAACTGGCCATCGCGGGGCCAAGGCAGTGGGAGGAGGATGGGAGAGGTGAAGTCCCCTGTAACCCTGTGTCCAGGCACAAGGAGGCACCCTAAAGGTGAGAGCACCCGCTTACAAGCGCTCTTAAAATGTGGTCCTAGGGGGCCGAATTCTTACGCTTCCCAATCACGTGCCAAATGCCTGGAGCTGCTCCACCCGTCGCTGCTTCGCTCTGGTTTTACAGCGGCCTGACTCCATTCACACAGCTGGCTTGCCAAGCTCCCGCGGGCGGGGACGCCCCTGCGGCGGGGTGACGCCACGGAGGATGGACTACACCGAATGCTGATCTCTCATTATTACTAGCTATCGTTGGTACTGGGGGGTGTCTAGGAGCCCCCGTCGCGGACCGGGCCCCCATGGCATTAGGTGCTGTACAAACACAGAGCAAAGGGACTGCCCCGCCCCAAAGAGCTCCCAATCTATGTAGAACCCAAGGGACAACAGGTCAAAGGTGGGAGCACAAGGAACCAAGGAGACAATGGGAGTCCTAGTGTCAAACAACCGTGGATCTGATTCCCACTCACTCCAAGGTCCCTTTACCATGAGGCGTAAAGAGGCCTAGGGGTGAATGAAAATCAGGCACAGACTCCTTGTTGTGCTTTTTTATGTCTATACTGGTTCTGCTCCTTAGGAGTTGGCTCCCAGCCCTGATGCTCTAGTTACTTTTGCAGTAGGACTATCATATGGTCTATGTTTGTAAAGGGCCTGGTCCAGCTAATTAAGGGGGTGGGTTTCCCCCCACCAACACAGGCTAGCAAGGGGCAGGGTGGAAATCTGAGGCTTGTGGCCTCTGACAATGTTCCTTCAAAGGAATGGAGACTTAAAAGAAAAATGTCCCAGGTTGAGGTTTAAATATCTCATTAAAACACCCCATAAAAGTCCCCCGCGTCATAAAAGAGGTGTCAGAAAAACCCCAATGAGAGAGAGAGAGTTCTATCCCTCAGAGGCTATTCGAGAGGAAGTTCCCACAGAGGGTTTTAATGTTACAGTCTAGGTGCGATTTACGTCCAACCTTGGGCTTTCCTGTACTGTAGCCGAGGCTGCTGCATGATTAGCTCTGAAAACCAAGCGACCATGAAACCAGAGGTGGTATTTTTATTTACATTAAAGCTCCCGCAGGGCAAAGAGGTCTTTAAAGTGGATGCAAATTACAGTCAGGGCCCTCATTAAGGCTGCTTTATGCAGCCAGAGTGGTGTAAAAGACCCTGGTGTAAATCAGCCCTCAATGTCCTCAGCCCCACAAGGAAACTGACCAGTCCCAGTGTCTGTCTAGATGTAAATAGTGAGTAGATAAGGTGCCAGCAGATGGAGCTCAAGAATATGAGGTGTAGTTTGGGGGTTTGTAGGACCACTACAGAGGGCTCCTTACCCAGACCTCTGAATGCCCGGAGCCCGCATCTGGCTGCTGAAATGGGCCCTTTGAGCTAGTCCTGCTTTACATGGGCATATGCAAGAAGAGAATCAGGCCCGTTGATTTCAATGGAGCTATGCTGATATGCACCAGCTGAGGATCTGGCCCACTTAGGTACCAATGCTTCCTTCAGAGCCAGTCTCAATGCCCATGTCTTGGGCAGTGCCCATGAGTTTAAGCCAGGTTGGCAGGGCCCAGGGCTCAGTTCTGAGCTCAGAGACATGGGCCCTGAGGGTATAGATGGATCCAGAGCCTGCCTGGGAGACCCACTGCAAGGTAAGGATGTTGGGCCAAGGCCTGGTGCAGCTGATTTACGCCAGCTGGGGATCTGGCCCATAGAACCAAACCCTGGTGCCAACGCAGCCAACAGCCAAGCGGCCCTTGGCACCGGTGGGCCCAGCCACTGCACAGCAAGAGGGGATTTGCCCCTCTCTCCTCCAGCACCACTTACCGCCTGGCTTGTTGCTGCACTCCACGGGGAAGCTGAGCCTGGTGGCTCGCTGGCTGACTCTGTTCCTGGCGGTGCAGGTGCAAGAGACACTGCCCTCCCCCGGGGTGAAGGAGAGGTGCAGGAAGCTGTCATTGTATGGGTGCAGCTGGGAGGTGTTGCCCTCGCTGCAGTTCCAGCTGTAGGTCACGTTGTCCCCGCTCGTCACCAGGCAGCTCAGGTTCATGGCGCAGCTCTCGTTCCCCAGGGTCTTGCTGACCATCTGGATGTTGGGGATGGACACCTGCTCTGTAGGGAGTGACAGGGAGGGGAGACAAACTGATTATCTGGGGAAGGATGGAACTGACAGCCCTGCGTGAAAGGCTGCCGGCCTGATGTGGCTCCCAGTCCTGCTCTGGGTCATCCCACCTCCAGGGCATTTAGATGCCGGCAACATCGGCGCCATTGGACTGAGCAGCAAGTCCTAGCTGCTGAGGCCTCCCCTGGCTGCCAAGTTCGATGCAGCTCCATGAGTCGTGTTTTATGCAAATTATGTCATGAGATCATTTGCATATTTGTGAATAATTTGCATACACCCATGAATGTCAGATTATCTGCTCCACGCAAGGCTTGCACAAAACGTGGGCCCTCTCGCTAGGGTGTCTGGGTGCTGGGGTGTCCGTAGCAGGTGGGGAGGAGGGTGTCTGGGTGTGCTGGGTAGGTGGGTGGGTACCAAAGGGCGTGTGGGCCATTGGGTGCTGGCGGGTGTTTGAACCATACTGAGGCAGATGGAGGGGTGAGTGCCAGGGTCTCTCCAGCACCCCTTGCAGGGAGAGGCTGGGACTGGAATAGGTAGCAGCTCCTCCCACAGCCAGCACTCTTGCCCCACTCCCTCCAGGACCCCCTGCTATCTGAGGCTGGAATAACTGAAAGCATGCACCATTTTCATCAGGCCAATAGCCTTTTCTCCTAGGAACTGACCAGCCACAGAGCTAGACCAGCGATCGGGGTCCCAGGGTAGGTCCCCAAACCCGCATACGAATACTGTGCTCATTACCATACACTTCCAACCGGAACTGCAAAGACTGTTCCTCAAAGCGTTTGTTCACCGTGTATTCATAGTGCCCTGCATCCTCTCTCCTGGTCTCCAGTATTTCCAAGGAGAAGTTCTCGGGATGAAACTTGATCCGCTCTTTATCTGCCATTAAATTGGTAAGATTTCCAGAATACTCGACGATAAATGTCTTTGTGTCTTTAGCCGACGCACCTACTTTCCATAGAGCTTTGCCAAATTGCAGAGTAAAATTCTGAAGTTCCGGCGTTATGCTCAACAGCGTTGAGCCCCCCAGGCTTCCGTAGACCGTTTTTTCCGACCCAGAGCTCATGCCTGCAAGGAGCAATGAAACAGAGTTAGCACAGACATGAGTTGATGTTTTACAGACGGCAACACACACAGCGTCGTCCACCCCAAGAGTGCAAAAATCACGCGTCAGACCTCAAAAACATCATGAGATGTTTAAAAAGTTATACATTCTGGAGCTCTTTTATTTGCCATCTGCTTGCTGAGCCTTTAGGGTTACAGTCAGGCTTCCTTTGTAGCTTTGCTCCACAAACAGGAGCGCTAGAAACTTACTTTCATTATTATTTCTAATGAAAGCGGAGATACTCACCTAATCACGTGACTCCAGGACCTGGGGTTTGAAGAAACCTCTCTCCCCCTCCACCAAAAGGCAAACTCATGATAAAATTACAAGAGTTGGCAACAAGCCAGCAAAAGTTTGGTGGCCAAGGTCCACCAACTAGCAAGCCCTGTTCCATTACTAAGAGTGTGCTTGTGTCTTGGGTGGCACTGCTGCTCCATAAGAACGGCCCCACTGGGTCAGACCAAAGGTCCATCCAGCCCAGCATCCTGTCTTCCAACAGTGGCCAGTGCCAGGTGCTTCAGAGGGAATGAACAGAACAGGGAATCATCAAGTGATCCAGCCCCTGTTGTCCATTCCCCGCTTTTGGCAAACAGAGGCTAGGGACACCATCCCTGCCCATCCTGGCTAATAGCCATTGATGGACCTATCCTCCAGGAACTTATCTAGTTCTTTTTTGAACCCTGCTATAGTCTTGGCCTTCACAACATCTTCTGGCAAGGAGTTCCACAGGTTGACTGTGCACAAGGGGGAGTAAGACAAGTGGGCAGGGAGGAGGGCAGTCTTGGCTCTGCCCCCAGCACACCATCCAGCGCTGCACAGTTAGTGAGGGCCAGAGGCTGTTGATGGTGCTGCTGGTGGAAGTGGGAAGCAGGGTTTCGATTGTGCCTCTCTGAATTTCTCCCTCCCCTGCTCTGTTCCCGAGAAGGAACCATTGTCTACAAGTGGCAATGAAAGGCTCTGGCGGAGGGAAGGCAGGGGGACACTAGGCTGCGAAAAAATCACAGCGTAGACAAGGGAAGCCCAGCTTGGGTATGTAGAGAGAACGTAGGGTACATACCTCAGGGTTCAGGCATGTCTTTATTCTACTTGCCTAAGCATTGCCTCGCTGGCTGTACAGCTGTTTATACCCGGGCTAGAAGGAGCACGGCGTATGGACTCCACGTGCCACTGAAAGGCGGGTGCAGTGTTGACGGACCTTTCGATTTGTAGTAACGAGAACGCTTGGCGGTCCAAAGCTGGGAACACCCCAATATCCACCAGGGCCAAGAACACACCAGCCCACTCGGTCAAGAGACAGAAAACGTTTTCAATGGATGTTCCGTCTCTATTTGAGTAGGTTAAAAATAGGGACAATTGCACCGCGTGTCTTTCTAAGAAGTCTGCACCTGCTGTCACTCGGCTGTTCTCCATTGAAGTCAATGGCAGCCAGACCTCCAGCCCGGGCTGTTTGGCCAGCGTTGCACTGATGTCAATAGCTCAGAGACCAGCTACTGTAAGTTGATGTAGGGCTGTGACACCGCGTGACACCAGCTGAGGATCTGGCCCGTTGTCCTGCTGAAATTAGTGGCTATGCTTGCACGGCAAGGTCAGGGCGGCAGGGGCTGGCCCGGTTGGTCAACGCCTGGGCTGGTTCGCGCCCCAAGAACCCCCGCTCCCTTCGCGAGCCGACAGGAAATGAGTTGTGTTCCCTTGAAAAATCGACACAAGTGAAAAAGTTTTCATTTTCAGCAACGGTTTTCTTCAAGTGCTTTTAGGTTGTCAGAAAAAATGGCAGCTCTATGATGATCTCCCTGCTGCTTTCATCATTCCCCTGCTTAGTTGCTAATCACACCAAGGCCTTGTCTACACTCACAGCTTGTACCACTTTAACGATGCCGGGCTAGTTAAAGCGATACAATCCCCCGCAGTGTGAATGCAGTTAGACAGGTAGAAAGGTGCTTTATATTGGGCGAGTTATTCCTCCAGAGAAGGGGAATAAGTTATACTGGTCTAAGGATTGTACTGGTCTAATTACCCCAGGTGGCACTGGTCTAACTACACTGGTAGAATTCAAACTCACAGCCCTAAATGAAAGAGCTAAACCGGTATAAAAACTGGTTCAGAGTCGGACGAAGGCTCCGTTGCAAAGCCAGAGCAGAACGTGCAAAGAGACCCTGACTCAGTAAAGCAACAAAGCATCTGCATTGATGAGCGGCGCTTGCCCTGTTTTGAAGGCATCCGGAGCCGACGTTCGAAACCCCCAGGACTCTGAGGAGGCCTTTAAGTGCAGGACAAAGGGGAAAGCCTTTGCTTGACTCAGAGCAGTTCTGAGACAGACTCCATGCTGGAGGTGACAGTCCCTGGCAACTTGAGGCTTAGTTAGATTACTGTGCTCTTTTCTGGGAACTGTGGGCTCAGGAAGGAGATGACAAATCCAAATAAGTTCAGAGGGAAAAAAATGACTCTTGCAAGGGTTAGCTATAAATGACTGATAAAAGGTTAATAAATGAGGAATCCGTTGTTTTAATAAATGACCTATTGGAACGGATGATTACACGGCCCAGCCTGCTAGACTACCTTCAGCTGATGTGCTTAGGACCATGTAGAGCAATGGTTTTCAACCTTCTTTTCATTTGCAAACCTCTAAAACATTTCAAATGGAGGTGCGGATCCCATTGGAAATCTTAGACATAGTCTGCAGACCCCCAGGGGTCCGCAGACCACAGCTTGAAAACCACTCATCCATAGCACATGTCTGTAACATGCTTGCATCATCGATTTGTTCATTCACCCTAAATGGAACCTTAATATGAGGGGCTGCAGGCATTCACCACCACAGCAATGCGGGTAAGGAGACAGGTCACTGTCTATAAGTATTTGACAGGAGGGGAATTGTTCAGGGTGGAACAATGCCCAGGAGGAATGAGCTGAAATTGTGCAAGGGGAAATTTCGATGGAGTCTCCCAGGGAAATCTCCATTCAGTAAGGTCTGTTAGATTGTGGGGTCACGTAGGAGACCCATCACTTGAATCCCTTAAAACTAGACTGGGCTCAATTCTCAAGAAGGGAGCGCTGCAAAATGTTTGCAATGAAATCTCACAGCGGATGGAATTCAGCAGTGATCAGCCGATGGAACGGAGCCTTTGAGGGAGGAAAAGATGATCTTGTGTTTGAGGCACTAGGCTGCAGACCAAGAAATCCACATGCAATTCCTGCCTCTGCTATACACTCCCTGCATGGCCTTAGGTAAAGCTCTGGTCCTCGGTTTCCCCAGCTAAGATTTTCAAACGTGGCTCGTGATTTTGGGTACCCAACTTTAGAAATAAGGCTGAGATTTCTAACAGGGAGAGCGATTAACCATTGGAGCAAAGTACCGAGGGAAGTAGTGGTGTCTCCGTCTCTTGACGTCTCAGATGAAGACTGGAGGCCTTTCTGGAAGAAATGTGTTAGCCACACACAAGTTACTGGGCTCAATACAGGGGTCAGAGGGTGAAATTGAATGACCTGTGGGATTGGAGGATCTAATGGTCTCTTCTGGCCTTAAAATCCATGAAACGTGAGACAGCTCAGAGGGACTGCCTTGTCAGAGAGTGCTGAGCACCTGCCTTCTGAAAGGCAAGTGCCTTTCAAGTGTCTCAAGTTGGGCACCCAAAAGGCCTGTTGCAAATGTCAGGCCCCCATCTGTGAGAGGAGGGTCATAATACTTCTCCTTCACACCGGGCTACTGTAAGGCTGAACTCTCATTAGGTGCTCAGACAATGGACTGAGCCGCGCTATGGAAAAACTGGTTAATAAAAACAATTTTAAGCCTCCCTGTTTTGATGTGTGTGTGTGTGGATACATAGCACTGTCCATTTCTCCTGGAAATAATTTTGTGAAGGCGTCAGCCCTCCTTGGTTGGGGGAAGTCCCTGAGAGCCCTTTTCCACCCCTTACCTAGGGTACAATGAATCACATTCACCCATCCTATTGATTACCAAGCTTTGTTTTGGTAGGAAACATTAGTTGTGAGGGATGACAGCTCATCGTTGACTGTGTTGCTGTTGTCAGTTAAACTGGAAGCAAAACCAACTCATTTTACCACCTGCTCTTTCCTGTGAATTATTTCCATGAGAGGAGGGGGTTTGCCCCAACGCAGAGAAACAACAAAGAGGGGTTCTGCCCCCCCAGATAGCAGATCCCCATCCTGCCTAGTTTGCAAACACACAGTTGTTCAGTTTCAGTAAATACCACAAACAAAATAGCTAACCCATCATGTAGCTGTGTGTTACCAGGATGTGGCAGGAATAGACGAAGATCTTGATTTTCATTTATGCTAATAGCACAGAGTGTAGATGAGAACCAGGCCCCAGAGTGGTGTGTTATGATTAGGATCTTAATAGTGACTGATAGAAAAGCCCTGTTAGATCATCTTGAAAATCCCTCTGCCAGGGCAGAGTTCCCAGCCAGAGCGCACATCCAGTATGAAGCAGGCATCTCATTTGAACTCTGACAACAGGCAAAACCGAGTAAGACAGAATCCAGGTTAAAACCTGGCTAGAGTCCAGGACCAGCAGCATTCCAAGGGAAAAGCTCCCGATGGAATCAGAGATGGGCAGTAAGTCTAAAGCGGGTCTCATGCCATCTGGGACTTTTTTGGTATGCCCCCGACACAGGAAAACCCAAGGGGAAGTTACAGCCTGTATTCGCCTGGGATGGAGCCAGTTTTGAACCAACCAAACCAATGAGAAATTCCAAACTGAGGCTGTCTCATGGTCTTCTCCTTTTCTTGAACTCATCTCATTTTGCCCCATATTGCAGCCCATTCAATAGATGGTGTCTTGCACATTGTTAATGTTTCTTAGTGGCTCGAACAGGAGCGTGGGAGCCTGGACTCCTGGGTTCTAGATCTGGCTCTGAACTAGTGTCTAGGTTACCGGTTAGAGCAGAGGACTAGGAGTCAGGGGTCCTATGTCCATCTCTGCTGCTGCCTGGGTGTGTAATTATGGGCAATCTGTCAGCCTTCCTGGTCCGCCCCTTCTGTGAAATGGGGATAATATACTGGCCGCCCTCCCAAAGAGTTTGAGCGCCTCTGTCATTAATGCCTCGAAGGGGTTTAGAGACCCATGAATGGAAGGGGCTAGGGGTGGGCAAAGCATCCTCACTGAGCCCTGTCTAAGATGGAGGCACAATAACAGAGTTACGGAGAGAGAATCAACTTCAGCTCCGGTTCCCGTTGCTTTGTTTGACGTGAGGCACGTCCTCATTGTCCTGCACGTACTTTGCTTTTTAAACAATCTTCAAATAATAGGAAAGATTTTTTTAATCTTCAGTTTTGACAGTTGTTACGCCTGCCCTGAATAACAGAAAAATCCTAATAGGACCCCAGGAGTCTTGACTCCCATTCCCCCTACTCTAACCACTAGACACACATCCCCCGCAAACTGGGAACAGATCCCAGCAGTGCTGACTTCCAATCTAACCACTAGACACACGCTCCCTTTAGCAAGACACCGTACATGCATCCCTGGACATATAGCAGCCAGTATAGCCACCTCCAGAGCCCTGAAAAGAACAGAGTCTTCTCTGCATAGAAATCCGAGATCGCAAAGACCTGCAGAATTAGGGTAATTTCATCCGTCCCGCCAGGATCACCCTGGCCAGTGCATGCTGGCTCCCTACAAGCTGTTCCATGGAGGTTTGCAACGCAATCCATTTCTAGACTTTGAGCCATCTAGTTTCAAGTGATGTAAACTTTGGGGCTGACCCCCCATTCAACAGCCTGACAGACAGAGCTCACCGTTTGTAAACTTCACCTGACAGCCAGCCTCAATCTTCCCTGGTGCTAATTTCACCCCGTTCCTCCTAGGCATTAATTAATTGTTATTATTTAGTGTGGTAGCATCTCAGACCCCCAGTCACAGACTAGGACCCCCAGCGGCTCAGCTCCCTGTGAAGGACAGTAAGTGACAGATTCCCTAAATAGTTCCATTGAAGTCAACGGGACTACTTGTGAAATCAGGCACTACACACACCGTGAGTAAGGGTGGCAGAGACAGGTACCGAAGGATTTGTTAGAAATTATTCACCCAGCTCTAATATACATTGTAAAATGATTCCTTGCTGGATCTCTCTATCTTGGTTCTCAGCTCCCTTCACAGTCCTGTGAGCATCCACAGATTAAAACAATATGATCTCTACACCCTCTGCAGAAAGCTGTTCCTCTTTTCAGTGCAGATTTGGATTCTGGCTATAAAGCACAGCAGCATCTGCCTCATGCTTGATAAACGCAGTTGTCACATATAGCTCTGAACAGCATATGCCCTCAAATCAATTTGCACCAAGACTTTTAACCATAGGAAAACGTACGTACCCCCAGCACAGCAAAAAGAAATGATCAGCAAAATGCATTCACTGCAGTCCATCTCTCGACGCATGAAACTTTGCTTGCAGTGGACTTAGTATTTAAAGGTCTGCTGATACAGCATACAGTAAGACCAGGTGTATTCAAATAAGACGCAAGTTTCTTGTGGGACCACGCATGTTTCCTGTTTTTGGTCTGCTGTGTCTTTCCTTTTTTCTTTGGGGTGGAAAGTATTCAAAGTATATAGAGTCACACTGCTTAATCCTTTACTGCACAGCTCTCCAGCAGCTCACAGCTAAATAGAATGTGATGTCTGTCTATATATAGATAGCTAGACAGTTAATACAAAACAAAAAGCCAATGTTAAGTAACAGCTAAGATTGCTTAAAAGAAAAACCCACCCAATTCAGTTCCTGAAAAGCAAAGAAATGACCAGTTGGACTAGGAAGCTCCCTTCTCCAAAAATAACAACTATCTGTCACCTTAACCATCCCCTACCATGAAGCGTGCTGTCAGCTCCTAGACAATAGAAGCACTACCCCTATTCCTCTAACGCCCACAAACCATCAACTTCAACCTCACACTTTCACAGACACATACCATCCCCTGAACATAAAGAGTGAACCATGTAAACTGCACGTGTCAATAGATCAGCATCTAAACCCCATAAATCAGGCCCCACAAAATCACAAGACTGGCTTATAAAGCCGGAGATTTTTGTAAAAACAAAAATAACCACCATTCAGTTCTTTTTCTTTGCCTTTTGTTTCAGCGCTTCTAGTCACTCGATTCATGTCTTCAAGATTTTCTCTGCAACCACAAGGCTAGAAACTTACCTTTAAAGAAATGAAAACTCAGATTTTCTTGCAAGCTTTTAAAACAAGGAGCTTTAAGGTAAGCCCCAAATAGAGGTCAGAGTTAAGGGTTTACATTAGTCTTGTCAGGACCCACGAGGGCATTGTGCCTTCTTTCTAGGTGGGATGCTGCGGCCTTTCCTCCTCCTATTGCAACACAAGCCAGGATTGAGCACCTCAGCTTTGCTTAAGCCAGTGCAGGACCAACATGTGAAAAGCCAGCCTGCAGGAATTCACTAAGTGGGAGCTGTGTAAAGGACTCACCAGCCTGAGACCATCTGCTGTATGCACTATATTCTCCGAGCACTACACTAGTTTTACCTGCAAATAGCCTCACAATGCCTGTGAGAAGCACGGCCCTCCTTTCCAGGCTGCACAGTTCCTGACTACACTGGGTTGCCCAGCAAGCCAGACGGCTTAACCAGGCCAGCGCCTGCATTCTGCTTTCTCCTCAGAGGTTAGGAGCAGATGAATTTCCAGCAGTCACAAGTTACTGCTCAGCTCTTTATAAGTAAGCACTTTTATTTTTAAAGTAAAAGCATTACAGAGAAAACACATCAAACAATAACAGTTCCTCGCTGGTGGCTAAAAGCTTGACCCGCAGCCTCACAGGGCCTCTGTAGGCCAAAGTCTTTCCTACCCTTCCCAGGAAGGATTGGGGACCCCCTTGGACAGAAGATCCTCTCGGTATGCTGGATCCGAAAGCAGGCCCTGAGTCACTTTAAACTCAGGCTCTTTATCCAAAAGACCTTCCTTTGCCCATTGGTCTCTGGAGAAACCAATTTGAACCAGAATATGCACCCACTCCCGATGGTGGGACCTCCCTGGAGGTGTTACAACCTGAGTGAATTTGCCTCATCACCCCCGCCCACACACACACACACCCTCCACCCTCCATTTGCCTCATCACCCCCTCCACACATACACACTGTTCTTTGAGCCTGGAGGGCTGCGGTCCCTCTCCCCCGCTATGGGATTACAGACAATCCCTGGCCCACACTGATACATTAATTTAACGCAGTAAGATCCCCCAAAGATATTGCAGGAAATCACCATCTCTGGCACAGGGGCACTGTTTGCCGCCTTTGGCAACCAATGGGTTCGTCTTTTGATGACTGAAATGCTTTAGTCCAGCATCATTGGGCTGTATATAGGTGTGATTGGGTGTCATGTAATGGCCCATGATATACACGAAATCAGGAGAGATGAGCTAATGCTTCCTTCTGGCCTTAACGTGTATGAAACCCCAGGCTAATGCCCTAACCCCTGGGCACTCCAAAGATTCTGCCCTTTCCCTGGTCACCTGTTGGGAGGAAGCTCCAGGGTAGTGCCTGTTCTTGTTGAATTTGCAATATTGTGGTAATTGTGAGTCCCGCAATATTCGGCTTCCGCTGCAATTTTGTCAGCTGGGCAGCTGAGAGCGGGAGCCCCGGCCACCAGCCACCCAGACTCCCACTGTCAGCCCCGCGCGTTAATGGCTGTAATCTAGTTGCAGCAAAATGTCTGGTTATCAAAAAAATGAGCAGGCATAAGATAATACTTGAGTGTTTATATTGTTCCAGCAAATATTTCTTAAATATATAGGTCTTCTCCAGCTTTTCCAAATGACTGCAATGAATAAAGGGCCGTTATTCCTTTTCCACGTCTTGTCCGCAATTCAGCTGCGATGATTTGACAATCGTCCTGCAATTCAAGTGGGGCCTTAATTATAATTATACAGTGCCTAGGTACCCCACTAAAGGACCAGGACCCATAGCACCGGGTACGATACAAACATAGAACAGGGCTGTTGTATTGATTTAGATGGACCAAATGGGCCCAACGTGTCAAAGGTGTTAACATGACCCTCAAACTGTACAACATTAAACAAAGTTTGGGGTTTGGTAGAGAGAGATCTCAGCTTGCTTAGTACCATAGCAAATACCCCATTAAACCTCCTTTTAACACTTTATTAAAGATAGGGGAAAGAAGGAAAAAGTATGGAAGAATTTGAAATTTAAAATATTAAGTACAGTTTTTATTTTAGCAGCATTTCTCGTTCCCGGTTTCATTTTTCGAAGGAAAGCCTGCGTTGACGGTCTCCGATGGTAGGAGAGCTGCGGTTACCTGTCCTTTGGGGGGAAAAGAGAAGTTAGTTGAGATGAGCTGGCGCTGGCGTTGTTCCTGGTGGTGTTCAAGGCGGATCCCATTTCCTAGAAGGCAAGACAAGACAAACGCACACAACCGGGGGGAGGGGGAAAGAACAGAAAATGCAGCTTCTGCCTTTGGTGTTGAGGCTCCCGTGTAACCTCACAGCTGGAAAAACACCGACACAGTATATGGGCCGCCACCTGGCACGTTGGGCTGTTTAGGGCATTGCATCAGCTGCCTCTTTGTGGTCACAGGCTCACAGCCGTGTTGTAAAATATGCGGTCTTGGCTGACTCTTATTAGAAAGAAGGAAAAAGGAGAGGGATAGAAAACAGAAGAAATGATGTGGGGAAGAAAAGGGAAATATTGTTGGGGCAGCGGAGGATGGGGGGAAAGGAGACTGTCTCACATCCCAGATGGTGTTCAGGATTCAGCCGGAGCTAGCGGTGGTGGTGATGTCATCTGGGTCCTTCTCTGGTCAGCACATATCTTAGGATCAGGATGATGAAGGCCCGGGGTCCCAGGAGATGGCAACCATGGTGGTGAAGCTCGCTCCTGTAGTCAATTTTTCTCTTGAAGTCTCTTTAAGGCCCCAAAGTGGAACATCCCGTCCCTTCATTATTTTGTCCACCAGTTAGGCCTAATTTCCAAGCCACCAATTTTGGTTCGATAATTTCTGGCCCAGAATTTTTCTTGTTTTCAGGCATGATCTAACACAGTCCTTGAGTTATATCAGGCGGCCTTTTCGTTTGGCCTAATTCAGTCTCTCTCTTTTTTGTAACTGCTCCCATCTACATTTGTTGGGACAGGTTATTGTGATTCCTTAGGAACTTTCACTCACTCTTCAGGATTGAGCGCCTAACCAAGGTAAATTTGAAGGCCCAGTTTTCACAACAATGCCAGCCCCAGGGAGTTTACAATCTAAACTTCTAAATTTATGACAGGTTTCAGAGTAGCAGCCGTGTTAGTCTGTATCCGCAAAAAGAAAAGGAGGACTTGTGGCACCTTAGAGACTAACAAATATATTTGAGCATAAGCTTTCGTGAGCTATAGCTCACTTATGAACCACTCAGGAAACAGACCTAGCTATCACGGTGAGCAACTCAATGAAGGCTGCTGCTCAAGGAGGAGCAGAGGTGAAAAAAGCAAACAGAATCTGAGGCCATAGGAGCAGTGGGATGAAAAATAATACTGAGCATTACAACTGACCAGGTGTACTTTCGTTTTACATGAAAAATTCCAAAAGAAAACAAACATCTGAACATTTGGGGGGTTTTCTCATTCAAAAATTGTTTTGAGTTATCTGATGTTTCCCCCTTTTTGGTCCCGTCCCCATTTTTTCCAGCGGAGAGACTACGGGTAGGAAAGTAAAACTGTGAAAGTGGGAGAACCCGCTTCCCTTCCTCTTTTAATTTTTTCCCTGCTGGAAAAGTGTGAGAAAAGTAAAAAGGTAAGTGAAGGGGTTATGCTGTCTCCCTTTTTAGCAATTTAAGAAAGGTTTTTACACTTTGCCAATAGAATATTTTTTAAGTAAGAGAAAGTGAGAAAAAAATTCTTACTTATGTTTACTTCCCCCCCCTTCCCAAACATGGAGAGGAAGTGGGAATTTCCCCACAATTTCCAAACAAAAAGCATTTTAAAATGTCAAAAATAACAATAGTGAGAAAATCTTTTTCAAATGTTTCACATTGAATTTTTTCCTGAAAAATAAAAAATTGCATAAAAATGAATTTTTGTTGTAAAAACTAAGGTTTTTTTTGCCACCCCATTTTTTGGATTAAAAAGCATGTCATCTCAAACATTTCAACCAGCCATGCTAAAAATATTGCATTTCACACACACGCACGCAAATGCCATTATATAAACCAGTGGTCTCCGGCATGCTGTGTAAAGGTCTGGTCACTCTGTCTCAGACAGTATCTAGGAGACATATAGGGAGTTTCAAAAATGCTTAGAAAAAGTTCCCTAGGGAGAGAGATTAAAAAACCTTGATGGAGAGTTAGCGATTTATACCAGATGAGGGTTACTCTCCTTTGAGGCTTTCTAGTTTGAAAAAAGTTCCTGAATAAGGGAAGAGGATAGACACGTAGAAAATAATGAATGGTGCAGAGAAGGGAGATTGGGAACATTCACTCTCTTTCACACTACCAGGACAAAGGATGTTCCATTAAACTGAAAGGCAACTCACTTAAAGCTGATGAAAGGAAAAGTTTTTTGACGCACTACATAGTTCACCTGTGGAACTCCTTGCCACAAGATATTGTGACCAAGAGTTTAACAGGATTAATAAATAGATTAGACATGTATATGGATAAAGAGACTATCCACCCTTACATTAGGCTGCATAATCTTTTAGAAAGGCTATATACCCTCACGCTTCAGGGCATAAACTCACCTCTAATGATACAGATTAGGAAAGAATGTTTGCTTGGGTCAAGCGATTCCATAACTGTCCACTAGGGGCACCTTGCACCTTCCTCTGAAGCAGCTGGGGTACCGGAAGCACCATTGCCTCTCGCCACCGGGATAGCATAGCTTTCTGTTTGTGCGAGAGATGTCAGAGCCAATGGCTAAAGGGCAAACCAAGCTGGCGGAAAGGATGGAGTTCCCAGTACTAACTGTAGCTCAGCCCACACTTCAGGGAATCCAGTCATTGCCGCGGAAAGCTATTTATAAAAAGAGATTTCGCAGCCCCGGATCAGACCGAGAAGGAAACAACAACAAACTCCTATGTCACATAGCGGGCAGGTTGCATTTGTCAGGCGCTGCTACTGATCCCTGCTGGCCCAGCTGTGCCTCAGAGGAAAATTTTAGCCGTGGAGATAGCAGGGAGGGGAATTGCAGCTGAAGAAAAAACCACGGGGAGTCCTTGTGGTACCTTAGAGACTAACAAATTGATTTGGGCATAAGCTGTCGTGGGCTAGAACCCACTTCCTCAGATGCATCCAGTGGAAAATACAGTAGCAGGTATATATACATAGTACATGAAAAGATGGGAGTTGCCTTACCAAGTAGGGGGTCAGTCTAAAGAAACTCAGAAAGTCAGCTGAGGAAACTCTGTGACGCCTGATCCTGGAAATCTGTGTGCCAGAAGTAGGCTGGCACCACTCCTCTGAAGTCAATGGAGCCACACTGGTTTATATCAGCGGCCGGGCTGACCATCAGTAAACCCTGTATTGTAAACGGTGGCACTTTTCTTCTACAGAGGGGTCACATGAGAGTCGGGGGGAAGGGGCGATAATTATTTGTGCTCACTCATCCTTAGATATAGGGGATCGATCCACTTTTGCTAGTCATTAGCTTGCAGGATGTTACTAGAGCTTGACATCGTCTCCTGGGCCTGCAGACTAGCAGAGACTGCTGTGTGTGATGTTGCTGTCGCTCTGTTGGGCCCTGGGAGCTTAAGTTCATAACTTCACTAGACACTAAAAAGACACTGGAGTTATGGCTTCTTACAACAATCTGCAGCCCGCTAGGCCCCCTTTGTCCTGTGGCTGCAGAGGTGTTAATGGCCCACTTCACCTCACAGGGTCTCTTGCAACAGGTGTTAACTCCTTACGCTAAACAATCTGTGCCACCTTGTAGGTAGCGGTGATACCCCGAGCACCTTTCCCAGACCCAAGAAGAGCTGTGTGTAGCTTGTAAGCTTGCACCTTGCACCACTGAAGTTGGTCCAATCAAAGATATGACCTCGCCCGCCTTGTGTCCCTAACACATTGTTGGAAGCACTTGGGCGCATGGACTGGCGTTTTGTTCTGTGTTCGTACAGCACCTGACACCTTGGGGTCTTGGCTCCTAGGTGCTGCCACAGCAGAGATGATTAATCATCGTAACGGCACCGTGACAGCACTAGGGGATGAGGTTTTTATGCAGTTTTGACTCTCAAAAGGGAGACAGAGCAGAGACTCTGTGACATCCGCTATGGACCTTGTCATTGTGATTCATTTGAATCCAGCCAGCGCGGGGCACAATGGCTGTGAAGCGAGCACCGTGCCAGCTTTGCCATGGGTAGTGCCAGCCCAGCACAGAACCTGGGCACATACACTGCTTCCTGACCTGCTCTGAAGCCCGCCCTGCTCTGTCTTCACTGCTGTCGTAACCCGCGCTAGCTGGTTCCGGCTAACCCGTGCACAGCGTTCGCTGTATGGATGCACCCTCAGCATCGAGCTGTTCAGTGCTGATGTTCTTTTCACTGTGTTCCTCCAGGAGTGGGGACGGGCGACTTGAGTTGAGACCCAGGAAACCACACGCCCCAGGGTGAAACTTCATTGTCCCCTTGAGCCCAAGTTGAGCTTCTGAGAAGGCCAGGTAAGAAAGTTTCCCAGGACTATTCCACATGGCAGTCCAGAGTGTAAAAGCCAAGATAAAGGATTCCCCTTCTTCTCCACTTAGGAAAGGCCTTCCTCTGCTCTCTCCGCTCCCCCTCATTAACTATTTGGGCATCAGGGAAGCTGCTGCCCGTGCTACCAACTCTCCCGATTTTGTCCTGGTTTTCTGCATGCCCAGCTCCTGGATGAAGGTGGCTTCCGGAGAATCTCGGCTTTCATTAAAAAAACAAAAAGGATCTCGCCCCCCGTGCTTGCAGAGGAAGGCTTGAAAGTGAGAGCCCTAAAGCTGAAAAACACAGAAGGCAAAGAACCCCCCCACCCCCCGGCAAACACTGAGTATTAAAAAACAGCAACAAACCCTTGTGATTCGCAAAGCAGAAGTTCTGGATGGCCTGGCCCATGATTTCTGAATGTGGGGGATTGGAAACACCACTGCCCCCATCTAATTGGCTTTCTTCCCCATCCTGCCCAGATAAATGCACTGAGAAATCAAATGCAGAAATGAGCGAGAGAGGAAGCTGGCAGTTAAAGGGGGAGGGGTTTCCTGCCCACCAGATTGCACCACACCACAGTAGTCACCAACCACTGGCATAGTACAATAGTGAATCAAGCCCATGGGGTGCAAGCCAGGGGAGGATCAGGCCCATTGATTTGCAGAGAGGTCTTTATTAGCTGAAGATCTTGGGGGGATAGATTCTCATTTACACTAAGGCCCCTTTACTCTACTACGAGCATAAATTACAGCGACACCCAGAGCCTTGGCATAACGGGAAAAAAAGCCCACATCTTTATGAGCAGATCAGTAACTTCAGGCCTGACTGAGAAGTGCATTTTATTGGTAAACAGGAGTCCACACAATCACACTATTGGCTGGATCTCAGGTGTGATGCTTCATGCCCATTAGGAGGAGATATTAGGAGATTATCACCTTCTGCCTGCAGACGTGAAATGCCTCAGCATCTTCTCTTGCTGCTTTTAATCTACAGTCGCTTTTTAAAAAGCCACAGTAATAAGTTCTGCCACGGCAGCTCTTTGCATTAGAAGGTAACTTACAGCAAGGGTTGGTGGCATTTGGATGCAGTTGGCATGAGATCTTCTGTTTCCCCCTCAGCAACAAATCTTCCTTTTGCATGCGTTCCCGTCACTCCGGTCTGCATTCGAAGGCAGTGTGTGGTCCTTATTTTACAATATTGGTCATGCTGAAGAGGAGTCCAAAGAACATTAAGAAGCACGTTGCCTTCAGCGCTTGGAAAATGGATGTCGGTGAGCCACTTTCTGTTGAAACAGACAAACGCACAATGAACATTTGCCTCTGCAATGAGCATCTCTAGGTTTCTGGGGTTATTTTCCGCCTACGAAAGCAGCTATTCGCTCGTGCCTATCCCCATTCCCTATTGCTCTGAATATTATGTGTTCTTTGCTTTGCGGTAATGCCCAGGACCCCGTGGTGCAAGGCGCTGTACAAACACCAAACAAGAAGACAGTCTCTGCCCCAAACAGCTCACAATCTGGTGCAAGCATTTACACCAGGGGTATAAAATGCTACCAAATGAGAAAGGGATATCTGGGACCTCCTGAAGCCAGACACTCCACTGGTGTAAGTGACAGGGCAAGGGGCAGGACAATGGAGAAGCAGACCACCCCTCTCTCTCTCTCTGCTGGCGAGACAGACTCCACTAGAAAAGATTTGCTGAGACAGCTCTACTGGTATAACTAGTCCAGCAGAGCCACCTATTGAGGACAGTTTGTACCAGCACAAGGAGATCTTTTGTTACTATAGTTAAGCCACCTCCCTGAACGACACAAGCTAGATCAGCAAAGAGGACTGGTTTGTCGGTACAACTGCACCTCCACGGGGAGTTTGGCTGGCACAGGTCTGTCAGTCAGGGGCATGGACCAGCAACTCTGTGCCAACAAAACTTTGTAATGAAGCCCTGGCCCATGCCCACAGGTCAGGGTTTTAAAGGCTTGGGCCATTGCCATGGCCCCATAAGGATAGGGGCCTGCATCTAGGATTAAGTGGGGCCAAGGAATGTGGCTGGCTCTCTGCACAGAGGTGAATTTCACGCAGTGGGATCGTAACCCACGCAGCTGTGCCGTGGCCGCCCTGACCCCAGGACCCCATGCCTTTCAGGTTTATCCTAGGGATGCTTAGATAGTAAGTTACCGCAGTAGTCTTCTATGGAGATTGTTTTTGAGCCCTGGCTAATGGGGTTCCTTGCCAGGCAGGTGTGGATCATGTCTTTAGCTCTTGGACGGCTCGAGATGTGCAGGGTGGGTCCTTCCTTGGTCTGGCTGATCCTCCTGCGGGTGTACATCCAGATGAAGGTGGCACTTTCCGCTCCCTCAGCGACAGAGCAGTTTAGCAGGAGGTTGCAGGTTCCATTCAGGATGGCAACGGCAATATCTGGGACGGGGATTTTCTCTGCGTGTCGGAGGCAATACGAAACGGGAAAGGGACCAGTGAGGATTCCCTGTGCTGCACGTAGCTTTGATCCCCTCTGTGCAATCCCAGGTCATTTCCACAGGTTCCCAGCCCTCTCATCTCTTTACACAGCATACACGTGGGGTGGGGTGGGGTGGGGCGGGGTGGTCCACATGGAATATTCTAAGTTTTTGATAAAAATTGAAAACTGAAATATAGCTGGGGTGCCTCCTGTCCCTATTCTCCTCTACAGGCCGGGCTTCCTGGTAAGACTACATTTCCCATGATGCATCATGGTCTCACCTTAGGGAAGGGAGGCCAGGCAAGTTGGTAGTGCGTCATGGGAGACAGAGTTTGGCCAGGGAACCTACCCTGTGGAGGAGAACAAGGCAGTGAGGCCATCAAACTACAGCTCCCATGAGGCACCATGGCAGGACAGCCAAATCAAAGTACTTTGTTCTCAGGTGAAAACCAAAAAATGTTCAGTTTTTGGGTGGTGACTTTTCCAACAGATACTTTAGGCAAATAAAATCCATTTATTCAACAATCTAGTTTTCCCTCAAAAAAAAAAAAAAAAAAAAAAACAGTTTGCACAGAAAATTTTCACTCAGCCTCCCCAAGGCCAGGAAAGTTTGCCCTGAGATTCAAAGGTCCATGCAGTGGAGACCCACATATGCAGCATGTAACGATGCCCCAAGTGGGCTGGTTTTTCTGTGGGCAGTGACCCCAAGCCTAACAATACTGACCACCATTATAATGTACTTTGAGACGTATGAATGAAAAGCCCTATATCAGAGCAAGGTTCTTCACTGGGCCTTTGTGATTCTGCTGCCATGTGATTTTTGCCCTTGATTTCAATAGGCCCACAATTTGCCAAGCTCTTTCAAGATGACAAGCGCTACATGTGGACGTGTCTAAGGGGCTAGATGTTATGTTACAAATATTTTTATGGGAAATTTCTCTAAAAATATATATTTATGTTGAAATAAACACCTACCCACAGGGCGGTTATATCCACATTTGAGCCGCAGAAGACAAGAAATTAGCATGAGCCCCTCATTAACACTGAGCACTGGAATGCCATGCACTCATTAAAGAGCTTCAAAGGAGCTGACTAGCTCCCTGTTGACCCTTGGAGGAAACTGGCCTGAGGGGTCTTTGTTTAAAGAAAGTTCTTGAAACAGACACTTGAATTTAAAGGAAACGGGAGTTTGATTTTCCTCTCCCTCGCTCTGGTCTGATTTCCAGAGATGCTCAGCAGCTGCATCTCCTCTTGAAATCCAGGGGAGCCCCAGGATTTCAGCAACTCTGAAAAGCAGGAGCAACTCCATGGACCAATAGCTCAACCATCAGCTGGTGCAAACAACCCCCCATCCCACCCCCACACTCACTGTACACGTGCAGCAGGTATTCCGTCACGGTGGTGGTGAACTCGGTGTTTATCTGCGCTCTGTACACGCCCCTGTCCAGCATGCTCAGGTTGCTAATCACCAGAGAATAGGTATGGTCCAAGACCCTCAACCGCCCTATGTAGCGTTTATCCAGCACTTTAACTACAGCTAGTTTCCCTTTCTGGGGGGTAAATGTGGCGAGGGTTGTGACCGAATTCCAGACGATGGTCTCCACGGGTACCCATGGGGGAACTTTGAAAGGGAAAACTACCGATCCTCCCACCATCCCAGTCAGCTGGATCGCCTGGGATTTGGTGGTGCGTGCATCTAGAAACACAGAAAGAAAGAGAGAGGTTAGGAAACTGATGGAACTGAGTTCTTTAACGTGAGTTTGATTTCTGAGTCTGATTTCATGCAGATCGATATTATCTATCTCTCCATCCATCCATCCCCATGCACACCTCTCCATCCCCATACACGTTCCTCCACCTATCTACAGGTTGAGTGAAACTGGGAGTTTCCATTCGTTGGGAAATGACAATATTTCAACATTCATTTTCCATCCCACATCAAGATGAAAAGCCAAAATTTGAAAGTTATTTTGCAGAATGGAAATCCTGGAATATTTCAGTTTGGAAGCGTTGAAGAATTTAGTTTCAGCACCGTTGGCTGAGAACATCAGACATTCCTGAATGGCAATGTTTCATTTCGATTGGTTAAACTGACCCAAAATGCTTTGTTTCAAGTCAGTTCAATATTAATCTGCATTTTCTCATTGAGGCACACTGACTCATCGAAGCTGTAATTTGGGAGCTGGATGCCTATGGGCTGGGCCGGGCTCCCTCTCCCATAATGCACTGATGATCATGTGACTCCCATGGTGCACCACACAGCTTGGTAAGATGGGAGCCTGTATTGCTGTATGGGACATGTAGTCCTCCAGGGAGCCAGGCCCAGAGGCGAGAATGGAGGGCCAAACTACAACTCCCATGAGGCAACTGACTGACAGGGAAATGCTATTTTAACAGTTTGTTGAACTGATTTGAAATTAAACATTTTGGGTCAATTTTTGATTTGGGTCAAAATAACCAGAATTTTTTTTCTTCAATTTTGTCGGAGAACACTTCAATCTCTTTGGTCACTCGATTACAGACCTAAAAGTGGCAATTCTTCAACAAAAAAACTTCAAAAACAGACTCCAACGAGAGACTGCTGAATTGGAATTAATTTGCAAACTGGATACAATTAACTTAGGCTTGAATAAAGACTGGGAGTGGATGGGTCATTACACAACGTAAAATGTTTATTCCCCCCCCCCCGCTGTTCCTCAACCGGTCTTGTCAACTGATGGAAATAGCCCACCTTGATTACCACTACAAAAGGTTCCTCCCCCCACCCCCCCGCTCTCCTGCTGGTAATAGCTCACCTTACCTGATCACTCTCATTACAGTGTGTATGGTAACACCCACTGTTTCATGTTTTCTGTGTATATAAATCTCCCCACTGTATTTTCCACTGAATGCATCCGACGAAGTGAGCTGTAGCTCACGAAAGCTTATGCTCAAATAAATTTGTTAGTCTCTAAGTCCTCCTTTTCTTTTAACAAACTTAAAGAATTCCCACAGAAAGTTTCCATTTTGCAGAAATTGTTTCTTCATTCCAGTGGAAAATTCTCAACCAGCTACACACACACACACACACTTACTTTACCTGTAAGGATAAGGCATGTAAGCAACCAACATAGTCCCAGGATCACCATCCTAACACCAAACTGGTAGCTTCTCCTAGACATTCCCAGAGAGTCCTAGGAGGAAAAGACAGCTCAGAAGGGGCCTCTCCGTGGGGAAAGAGGAAAGCGAGGTGAGCATTTGGGAGCCCAGCTGTTCACACAAGAAGGCTGGAGGGTTGGATTTACACAAGAGCTCAGCAGCACCCAATGAAGTGGGCCAAAGTGGGAGCTGCTGAGTGGTCTTGGAGAAGTCTGGCACTGACGTACACAAGGCTGCATTTGGTCTTCTAATCCTGACCCTAATACCCTGAGCTCTGACCAGGGGCCCAGGCTGAGTGTGTCTGTAACGGGGGCTGGCGCTGTGACTTATCAAGACACGGGAGGTCGTGGATAGACTTCACAAACTTTTCTCATCCAGCCTCTTTCAGCTATGTCAGTCCTAGTGTCTGACTCTCCTCTCATTCACACCAGCATAAATCCAGAGGAACTCAATTAAAGCCGGTTACATTACTTCTCCAAGGGCAGAATATCTCACTTTTACCACCTGTGCCTCATTTTTCTAAACTAATGAGGAAGATGACACATAAAACCAAGGTCCCTGTGGGTCATTAGAAACCCAGTGTCCATTTTTGTAAGGTTTTAGCCCTTCTGCCATAGTCCAATGTGCGTGAGTTGCTGAGATGGGACTGACTGTTATGGACCAGGCCGTAAGTGACCTGGCCCAGAAGTCAGATCAGCAATCAGGTCTAGTGGGCAGAGCAGGCACCCAGGCTGGGGAACGAAGCCAAGGGTCAGCATCAGAAGCAACTACCACTTGACCAGAGTCAGAGCCAAGGTCAGATACCAAATGGCAGAACCAAGGGTCAAGACAATCAAGGTCAGAAGTTGGAGGCTGGGGTCGAAGCCAGGCCTGGTAACTGGAGGAAAGGCAAGAACTGAACATGGAGCAGGAGCAGGGTGGAAACAAGAGAGAAGGCAGGAGCCAGGTAGCAGGTTGGGAACAGGAAATCACTTGGCTGCTCAGACAAACTTCCTGTGTTTCCTTTTGGCTTAAATAGTGTGGTTGGACCAATCAGTGGAGTCAGGCGATCCTCCAATCAGGGCTCCCGTGGGTGGAGTCTTGGCTGAGGCTATCATCCTACTAGCCTGTGGGCACTCCAGTTTCAGCAGACACTGGGTGGCGGAGCCAGGATGCAGCAGCAGCTGTCTAGGGACACCCAGGCCTGGGTTCCAGACCTGGGACATCCTACTGAGCTGGAAGTTTGGCTCTAGAAGCTCCTGAGTTTGGATTAGGCCCGGCCCATCTCTAGTGTTGTGGTTTTCAAAGTTCTGCATGACCACTACTTAATGCTCCAGGTTCTCTAACACAAGCTGATTGTCATTATGCCTGAGAGAGGAAGCACCTTGTCCACACGGCAAGTCATCAGGACAGCCTAGACCAGTACACCACTTTGCCTTAGGCTAGGACCGTGGCCAACCCCAGAGCAGTCTCTCTCCAGGGCAGATGAGACAGGAGGAAAAGGGGGGACCCAAGCTCAGCCCCCCCACCGCAAACTTCTCTAATGTCTGTGTAAATATGGTTAAACGAGAGGGGGTGGGGCCTGTACCAGGGCCCCAAATCTCTCCCAACAGACCTGCCTCTCGCAGATGTTGCCATCTTGTAGATCACTTTGGGGGAGGGGGGACCTAGCTCCTAAACACCCACCTTCACATTCTGTCTCAGCTACTTACCTGGCCGCCCATCACCCTAGGACCAGAGCTCTTCCCAGTCTCTAATAGTTACCCTAACCACCCCGCTCCCTGTGAGGCAGGGCAGTGCTGATATCTCCTTGGTACCAGAGGTGGGGAAACTGAGGCATCAATCAACTCAGTGGTTGCCCAGGGTCACACAGGGAGTGTCTGGTACAGCTGGGCACTGGACCCAGAGTCGCTGGCTAGTGTCCTAGTCACTGGGCCATGCTTTGCATTAGCCATTGAGTAATATCCTTGTGCTATCACCAATATCCTCCGTTACCACCCTACCCCAACACACTGGTCCCTTCTCCCTCCTCTTCTGACCCCTCCTTCCCCCACTCAATCCTCCTCCCCCCTTCATCCTTATATAGCCCCATAGCAGCTCCACCCCCAGCCCCCACCCCCAGCTCTGTTCCCCCCGGCCCCTCCCCCAGCTGTCTCCCCTTTACAGTCCCAGCATCCCAAGCCCTGTCTGTCCTGCCCACACAGACAAACTGCCCCCTGTACCTCCCCTATAGGGGGCAGGGACGAGCTGCTGCCAGCCACGCTCAGGGCAGGAGGGGAGCAATGTGGCATTGGCCGGTTTCCTTTTCCTCCCGTCTCTCCTCTGCAATGGGAGGGGGACAGCCTGGAGGATGGGGGTGCAGGAGAGCGATGGATGGAGCGGGAGGGGGGAAGATAGGTAGGGACCGGGTGCTCCCGGTGGCCAGAAGCCAGCACCCCAGCACAGCGCCCTCTGGTGGCCTGTTCCCAAACCCTCAGGAACTGGCTGGTCCCCAAGGTGTGAAATTGCCCTGGGGCAAACCAGCATTCTAAGGGTTAATAGGGCCAAACCTCTCCCCATGATGAGCAGTTACCATGGCAGTCACTATCCAGGTATGTCTCACCTGTAACAGGTGACTGAACCATCTCTACTGGGGGGGGGGGGGGATGAAGAGGAGAGGAATCTATTAACCCCCCCCCAACACACACACAATTTCAGTTCACATTTGTGTACACTCATGTCTAGTGATTTATCCTTGTGAGTCTGGTGATTATTTTTATGGCTCGTTTGTACAACCGTGTTATAGAACAGCTCTCCCCCACGCCCCACGCCCCACGCCCTTGCAGGGCGAATGGAACATTCCAACAGCTTCCTTCCTCCCCACCAACTTCAAAGAGTCCCCCGATTTAACCCCTTCCCTGCCAGAGGAAAAGAAGGAGAGAGAAAAAACATGACCTTGTAGGTATTTATTTAGTCTAAGCACCAGGTTGCATACAGGAAGGACCAGAAATGGAGGGCCACTGGCATTAAATATGTAAACACATAGGGAAGGAGCAGGACTTCTCTCCCATCTTTCTTGAGCTGAGGAAGAACGATCCCCAACTCGATCAGTGCCTCCCTTTTTATAACCTTCCAGTCTCCTCTGTCAGGTGAGTCCTCTGTCACCCTCAATAGGTGTCTTCACTGCCAGGCAACCTCACCCCAGCTAGCCTAGTTTGGAGCCAGTCCGTTGTCTAGAGTGATCACATTTCAATGGCTGAGCACTTAAGTTAAATGACCCCTACTGTTAGGCCGCTGCCCCTACCCCCTAATGCTCCGACATGGAGTTGAAAGGACAACAGAGACGCCAAGAGGCTGCTCCATATCGGTAAAGGTACATACAGCAAGTTCATAACTTCACACCAAAGTCAGAAATCAGACAGAGAGATTTCCCCGAAGTAGCAAGCAGCGTGAGTTGTGGGCACCACCATTACACTGGCAGCTTAGCCATGAGCATTTGTTTGTTTCCTGCTCACTCTTTCTTTCATGCTTCTGCCCCTTTTGTTACTGTCCTGGGGTGTGACTGCCCTGCAGCATCACCCACTTCTGGCTAAGTGTGGCATTCCCTGCCTCAGTTTCCCTTCTCAGGAACCCAGTAACTCCACTTCAGGCCTCTTGACTCAATAATACTCCCCAGGGGGCGAGATTCCTAATAAAAGCTGGTGCCAAATAGTCCAGAACAAACATCTTTAATAAAGCAGAGGTTCTCCTGGCTTTTGGAGTTGTTCTGAAGCCCACCCCATGAGCCCTGTTCCCAGCCTGGGCTACCCCTCTGTCTCTCCTTGTGGCAGAAACCCCCACCCTCCTCCTGGAGCAGGTTAATTCAGGCAGTTGTTACCTCTCTCCTTAAAACAGGAGTCTGCAGCTTTCCTCTGTTGGGAGGAAGTACATTGGTCGCCTTCTCCCAGCTCGTCCCCAGTTGTGAAGAGAGCCTTCCTTGCCCTCACCTCTCTGCAGGCTTCCCAGATATTTCTTTCTCCTTGGTCTGTTTCCTTTCTCCCAGGTCCCTCATAATTTGTCACAGGTGTGGCAATTTCCTGGACAAACCCTACTGAATACAGGTTAACCTTCTTGAATTAAGTTTATGTATTGCTGTGTGCCAGGGACAAGTTGGTGTGAGAGACAAGGTGAGGCAGGTTCTCTCTTTTATTGGACCCATTTCTGTTGGTGAGAGAGACCAGCTCTTCTGCAGCTCTGGCTTGTATGTCAATTCCCTCCGGGAAGGGAGGCCACAGCTTCTCCAGGTACTCAGAACAGTGGGGGGTTGTTATGCAAAATCCCTCAGGTTGTAACACCTCCAAAGAGGTCCCACAACCAGTCATGCCCAACCCGTGAAAAAAAACCCACAGAAATTGGGCTTGTCTTTGGCTTAAGTGGCTTGCGAGTTGCTTGTTGGCTAGTTTTTGGCTTGTAGCTTGTTGCTTCTTTTTTTTTTTTTTAATCTGCTCCCAGCAAGCAGGGGCAAAGGGGCGTAAAGGGGGGCAAGGGGCAAACAGGGGCAAGGTGGGGAGAGAGTCAGGGGTGCACAGTGGGCCCACCACAGTCCCAGACTGCATGCCGGGGGGACCTAGTCACATAGAGTGCTGAGGTACTTAGGGATTGGCTTGTTTTGGCCTTGTTTTGAAATGGGATTAGCTTGATTTTTGGTTTATTGTGAAAGTCAGGGTGCTTATTTATGGCGTGAAAGTTGGCAACTATGCCCGCAACCTGGAGCGGCTGCACTTTTAAACTGATTCTCCAGATCCCAACAAACAAAGGAAGGACTTTTGGATAAATAGCCTGAATTTAAACTGACTTAGGGCCTTTGTTCTTATCCAGCAAACAGCCAGGATCCCTCCCCACACCCTCCCCTCCATCTGCAGAGAAAGTGAGGCTATTATAGCACCCAAGAAGTGGGCCTTGTCTCTGCAACATCATCTTCTCCTTAGTTCTCTAAGTCCCTGGTTCAATCCCCAGTATGCTGGCCAAGATGGTGGATATCTGTCTAACAGAGTTATTTCAGGAGTTCGTTTTGGTCTTGTGTGTTTCATCAGGTCTGCCCGGGAACGGACCAGCGCAGGCAATCGAGGAGATCGTTGCGTTCCCTTGGCTTTCACCGGAATGGCAGCCCTAGACCCAGTTATGGACGAGGAGGAGAAATCCAAACGCCAGGATGGAATCGGCGGTCTTCCGAGCCAGGGACAAGGGCACGGCTGAGTTCTTCTCTGAAACAAGACAAGAGCCTGTTATTTATAGCACCTGCCGGCTATTTATTAACAATAATACAAATGGGCTGCCTCGCCCCTGCCATGGAAAACCCACAGGAGGCGGTAGACTTTAGGGGCAAGGATGAGCAGGGGTCGAAGGAGAGGGGAGCAAGGAGAGGATGCACAGCAAAACACAGGGAAAGCAGCCCTGTCCCTGGCCTGAGCGCTCTGCCCCCCCCCCCCCGCCATATCCCCCCCGCTGCGTCACTTTGTGCCTTGTGCTAACGCAGACACCACACCCTGCACTGGTGCCTCTAATGGACCCCCTTGGTCGGGCCCTTGCCAGGGACTGTCCCTGCGACCTCGAGCTCCAAAGCACTGGCCTCGACCCCCTGAGGACTCAGCCCATCGCCCGAACGACAGCCCATCAGCAGGCGGCTCTCCTGTGTCACGGGCACGCACAGCCCTTCCAACCCTGGGCAGCATCACGCCGTGTGGCCAGGATCCGTCGTCCCACCCGCGGCACCCCCAGCAGCCTGGCATCCCCAGTCTGGCACCACGGTGGCTGCAGCTTCATAGCAACTCACAGCCCAGGGCAGGTCAGCAGAAGACTGCTCTGGGGTCCCCCGGGGGGGGGGGGGAAATACACACTGGGGAGCAGCGAACGAGACTCTCACTCAAGAGTCATCAAAACCACGGCTGCCCTGCTGCAATTGAGACCGAAGCAGAGTGGCTGCATAGCTAAGCTGCACAGCCAGATAGACGCAGCAAGATAAATGAATGCAAAGTGAATGTTACCATCCCATGTGCAAGGGCTCCTGTAATAGACCAAGCCCGCCTCTTCGCTGACGGGGTTGTGGACGACGCATTTGTAAGATGCGTGACTTTCTGACTTTAACTGATCGTCCAGTGTGCTGCTATTTTTGCCCACAAAATCCTTTTCATTCTTGTACCAGTGGTAGGCCACTTGGGCGGCGTTCACTGTGCACTCCAGGGTGACATTGCACCATCCATCTTCGTTGGCCCTGATAGTGACGTTAAAACTGGGCTTAGGGACGGGCTCTGGAAATAGAGAAAAGAGAAATTCAACAACAGGCCAAACTGTGACAGAGATCTAACCGTGGGCCAGATCCTCAGATGATGTAAACTGGTGGTGCTCCAATGAAACTGATTTATACCAGCTGGGGATGTTGCATGTATAGATTTTATACAGAAGGGTCTATTAGCGAGACAAATTCAGACTGCAAATAAGGCATAAAATTTTAACGGTGAGAGTAATTGACCATTGGAACAATTTACCAAGGAGTGTGATGTGTTCTCCATCACTGACAATTTTTAAATCAAGATTGGACATTGTTCTAGAAGATCTACTCTAGGAATTGTTTTGGGGCAGGTCTCTGGCCTGTGTTATCCAGGAGGATAGGCAAGATGATCACAATGGTTCCTTCAGGCCTTGGAATCTTTGAATGATGCTCATCTAGTCTGACTGCCCGTGTAATGCAGATCAGACAATTTCACACAATGGCTTCTGCTTCCAACCCTTTGACTTGTGGCTGGATGAGAGCGTATCATTTAGAAAGAGGGTCCAACCATGATCTGGAGACCTCAAGTGATGGAGAATCCACCATATGCCTGGGTGAGCTGTGTGAATGGTTCATTTCCATCCCTGTTAAACGCAAACACAAAATGAGACAAAACTTTCTTCTAGCTTCAACTTTCAGCCAGTGGATCTTGTTCTACCTTTATCTGCTAGATTGATAAGAGAGGGCTCTTCAGAGACCTTCCCCGTGTGTTCGTACTGCTTTGAGAGCGAGTCACCAATTTACCTTCCCTTTGATAAGCTAACTAGAATAAGCTCATTAAAAAGTTTCCCACTGGAGAACATGTTTTCCAGATCTCATCGTTTTCCTTCAGCATTTTGGGGGTGATGAAATACACCCCATTTGGACCACATACATTAGATCAACAGTACCAAATTCCCTGTGTATCCCCCCCTCCCCATCCTGTCTACCCACCATCTCACCTAGCAGAGTGCATGTGACCCTAGGGTCTGTCTGGGTGGTTAGATAACCTCCCTCACCCCAGCATCTCTCAGGACTCCATGGCCATATCCTCACACCCTGAAGCACGGAGAGACCCCTGGCAAAGGCCTTAAGCCAAGATATTTAAACGTGACTAGTGACTGTGTGTCCCTCAATTCTGGATCCCCTGTAGGATCCCAATTTTCAGAGCCCAGATGCTCAGCACTTTCTGAAAATCAGGTCCCTTTAAAGTGTGCCCAGAAAATGGGGCATCCCAAATCCTTAGTCATTTTTTGGAAACACTGGCCTAAGTGACTAAACCAAATCTCCTGGATGCCAGTCCAGTGCCTTGGCTACAAGACCATCCTTCCTGGCCCTTACCAGCTTAGCCTGGGGGGTTATCAACTCCTTTCTTTTATGGAGCCCCCTCCCCCGATGGCCTTCCTGGCTCTCACTAGCTGGTCTCTCCTGCTTTCTGAGGTGTTTGTAGCTGTTCCTTGAAGACGTCTGGGTGGCTCCATTACCCCACCTTCTGCCAGCAGGGCAGCAATCTGCTTTTGCCTCTGTTCCCATTTGGTCCGTTGTGGGAGGTCCCAAAACAGGAATGTCATTAAGGTCGGTACCTGACCCATCCCCTTAAAGCCCCAGCCACAAAGATTCCAGAAAGAACAGCTCTGGCGATGGAGCATTGGACCCAGAACCTGAGCTGAGGATCTGGCCCATTTCTAGGAGCTTCTTTGTCCCATCCAAGCTGTTACCTGCTCCTTCCCCTGCCTTGTGGGCATTTCGGGCCAGGGAGAGAGGAGGGTGCATTATCGGGGCCCTTCTACCTCACCATCCCTGACCCTTGTGTGAAGAAGCCGCTCCCGACTCACCGTACACGTTCAGTTGGATACGTTCATTTGTCGTCTTGCTCTGGGTGTCCTCCACTTCTATCCGGAAGATGCCGCTGTCTCGCTTCTGCAGCTGGACAATTTCCAGAGTGTGATTCTCGTGGTAATGCAGTTTATTATGAAAAGAGCCATTGAGGTAAAACGTTTGATTCCATTTTTTAGTCAGGATCTTTTGGGTCTCATTGACCCACCAGATGATCTGCGTGTATTCCAATGGGACTATCAGTTTGGGGTTTAGATACACCGTGCCATGGACAATCCCATTCACCTGATCGTTCGGCACCTCTGTGGCCTCGTAAGCTGTCAACAGACAAAAATCAGGGTTGCAATGGGAAGCAAAGGAACAAGCATTACTCTTAGTTAGTTGTTGGGTGAACTGGGACAAGCTAGCGCAAATGCCTCTTGCTGTGCCTCAGTTTCCCCCTGTACAATGGGGATAATGCTACTGGCTCTTTTGTGAAGGACTTTGAGTTCTTGTGACAATCAGGTTCCAGACTGCCCTCCCCAGTGGAGAACAGAAGATTTAGGCCCCCCCCAAAATGAGCAATGGAGCGTTCCTTGAGGCCGGTTTAACCCCAGTCTGTATCGATGTCGCATAATGACCATCACGTCCAGACTATTCCAAGCTTTCACAAAAGCCCTTACTCAATATACTCCCATAGTACAACAATACACCATGCAACCAGTGGGCTCAGCGGCTCCTTTTTGGGCCTAACTTTCTGTTCTTCCTCTTATGGTGTCCGGACCCAGTATCACAGATCACAGCCGCAAAGAGCCCTCGCTCTAGGTATTGTTATGTTGTAAGTCCCTAGCAAAACGGAGCCTTGATTGCGGGCCACTAGGTCTTGAATCACTCTGATATTTGTACTGAAAAGGCTTGTCGAACCATTTATTCCCAACAACAATATAATACGCACAAGGGCCTGCCGGTGTCCAAGGGGGCCTGGAGCAAGCAGAGCATTGTGACGTTGGTATCAGCGAGGACGAACGTATAAGAGATTGTCTAGAACATTGGGGGACATGAGAGTTGATGCCTGAGCTAACTGGGGCCTGGGGGTACAACCTGCACAGAGGGGTGAGCTAGCACAAATGCAAGTGACCCACAAAGGGAGAAGTGAAAGGAAGAGCAAGAAGAAGCAAAGAAAATGCTGGAGAGGAGGGGAAGAAACGCCGTTTAGAGGTCAGACCACTAACGGAAATGGAGATCCCTGGGCACAATGGTGGCCGGTGTCGCGGGGGAGACACAGGCCAAATGAGGTCTGCCCAGCGGGATGAAAGGACACTGACTGCCTGTCCCTCAAAGTGCAGAGATCAGGGAGACTGGCAAGAGGGGGACGCCCATTTCTTGGGGTCGGTGCCCCAAACCGGCATTCGGGAACGGGCGTGGGCTGTTTATTGCCAGGGGCAGGATTCTGCCATGCTGCTTTCTTATGTTGAAATTATTGGGATTACTTCGGCAGCGAGGTCCTAGAAATGTCTGCGGGGGCGGGGGCGGTGTTGGGTGTTTAAACAGCAAATGTGGTTTCTGCAAAAAATGACATTTTCCATGGGAAATGAACTTCTTCTTTGGCTTGTCGGGAAAATCCAAACGGAATGTTTCGCCCTTCATCTGTGTCCAGCTGGGCTAGTGCAGAACCTCCCGCCCCTGTTCTCCTCCAGCCTACATCTCCCACGATGCACAGCAGCCGTTCGTGCAGAGGGGAGTCCCCACGAAGTGTCACTGCGGCCATGAAGCAGGAAGGGTGGGACAGAATATTCTTCCTGCCTGGGCAGATTTAATTCATGCACCAATATTTCCCTTATTTGCTCTAACAGGTGGATCCTGCCAAGTTCGGCTACACCCTGAAAGCACTGTCACCAACTCACTGACTTTGGGCAAGTCACTGCCTCTCTCTGTGCCTCAGTTTCCCCCTCTATATAACGATTCCCAGAGATCGCTGTGGTAAGGCTCAGCTAAGGTCTGCATCCTTTGCTCCTTGGTAAGTAAAGTTGCTACAGGAGTGCAAAGTGTTGTTTTTATTTCCAGTTTGGGCTTAGATTGCACCCATTTTTATTTTCTCTCCTGCCTCTAATTTGTTCTCTGGGGTCCTAATCAATAACCAACACACGATGGCCTCATCCTTTACATTTCCTGTTTCGCCGACCCTCCCCATCTACAAATTGCCCAGAATTAGCAGGAGAGGCTGGTTTATGCTGAGCCACTTCCTGTCCCCATCATTTCCTGTCTCAGAGGCCATTTCATCTTTTGAGGGAGTTTTTTGTTTTAAATCATGGAAAGAGCATTTTCATGAGTGACACAAGTAGCGAATCCAGCAGGGGTCATCTTTAGGGTCAGCGATTATCAGCAGTGAGAACCAAAGTCTCACACTTGAGCTAAAGGAGTAACTAACTAACCCCACCATCACCAGAGTGGGAGGGGACAGACATACACACACATCAGGTGTGTTAAACACATTCATATTTATAAGTTGGACCTTTTGAATTGGTAATCTAGCAAACAGAGTGTGCGCTCTTCACTGGAGGCAGTATTGCCTAGCGGCTAGAGCACTGGACTGGGATTCAGGAGACCTGGCTTCTATACTTGGCTGTCCTGCTGGGTGAAGTCACTTTCCTTTTCTGTGCCTCAGTTTCCCCCACTCTGAAATTGGGACAACGGTACCCATTTAAAAAGCCCATTGAGATCCATGGGTGAGAAGAGCTAGGGGTGATTGTTTTTACTTTTGTTTCTTGTTTGGATCAAGCAAAACGCCCTACACGTGACCGCTGCTGGCTCTGGGGGAAGTTCAGCTCCTTTTACCACTTTGTGGTCTCTTGATTCGCTGTGTGTGCTTCACCGTTGCTGCTGTGTGATGGCGACAGAGTGGATTTTGCTGTTTCAACTCCGCCTACTAAGCTGGACCATCTTCTCCCGTACGCAAGAACGACCATAAAAGGCCATTACTATGCGGGGGGGGGGGGGGGAAATCACAAACACCACGTGACCTGCCCTAGACACATAATGGATGACATAAGGATTAACAAATACACCACCCTTTACACCAGCATTGAAGGCACTGAAACGCCTCTAAAAAGTTGGGCCTTTCACCTTCCCTCCCCCACACCGCCATCATATTACCAACCCTGTGCCTCCCAAAATCACGAATGAGGTCCCTCACGCATGACATTGTCTTTTTTAAAATATTAATTTTGGCTTCTTTTTTATGTGCCTGCTGGGTTTTGAATGTTTATGGATCATGTTTTCAAGCTTTTCTCCACAACCACAAGGGCTAGAAATTTAGCATTCATTTTTTTTTTTAAAAAAAGTGAGATTCTTACATAATCACAGGGCTCCAGCAGCTGGGGATTTTTAGAAAAATACCAAGACTCGCAACAAATTCACAAGAGTTGACAACAACGGAATCCCTATTTCGGAGTAAGTAGAGCCAAACCCCTGTCTGATTCCCCTGATCACTGTAATGCTATACGCAGGAGGAAAAAAACAACCCCTTCTGACCAGAAGGGTGGATTTTGATGGCCCTAATTTCAGTGCGTGCAGGAACAGATGTTGTCAATGATAAAAAATGACGAGCTTCTAGATCCTTGGAGACTGAAATACTCTAGAAGCTTTCTCTGGAACTTTCCAGTCTGTGGCCTGGCTTTAGCCCATGGGCACAGTTCTAGCTGACTTCAGTGAAGAAAAACTAGGCAGGGTAAGGAAATGTCTGTTCCAGCAACCCAGCTAAATACAGTTAATGAGCTCTAACAATCTCTCTGGAGCTTTGATGCAGCGACTTGTGCGAGCCCCTCGGCTTTGGTCTCTGTGATGGAAAAAACGGGCTTTCATTTAAAAAACAAACACAAAAAATAAGTTTCTAAGCCTGTTCTTGTGATGAGCCTGAAAACTGTAACTTGAAAGGAACAAGGCAGCCATGCTCCACTTAGTAAAGAAATGTCGGCAAAACACTGAATCAGAATTTATATCCTTTCCCCCCGCTCCAGCCCTCCAAGATAAAACTTATCTACCACAAGGCAGGGGAGTTTGAGAAAGAATCAAATCGCTAGCACGCGCGAGCAGACACACAGCCCAAATCTGCAACCCAGATCCAAAAAGCGTACCTTGTAAGCCGATGAGCACCACCAGGTATGCAAAGGTTTGACCGGCTGTCGCCATCTTCCCCAGCCTCGCGGCAATCTAAAACCAGGATGTCCTCTAATCAAGTGACGTTGTCAAAGGACCTGATTCTCACTTACACCACCCGTGTAAAAGGGCCTTAATACGGGACTAAATTACAGGTACACCTGCATTAAGGCCCCTTTACACTGGGATAAAAAGGGCTTGGTGTAAATGAGAGACAGGCCAACCGATTTTAAAACAGTTACTTTAACGAGGAGTGCAGTGCGGCAGGTGTCGCCATCTTTTCAACGAATCTAAAGAGTTGAATTCCCTTTTTGCAGCATGTGACAATTCGTCAAAAAAACCACTTCCTTGAGCAAGTTGCAGTATGAATACAGCATTTTAGGCGTAGACTCTCATGCAGAATCTGGTACAATAGACCCCCAATCTCAGCCGGTGACTCTAGTTGCTACTTATAAGGGGACTGTTGCTAACATTCAGTGGGGGTGTTTTGGTTTTCTAGCTCCCGGTACTAAAAAGGGGGAAGGGTCGATGGGGAATCAGGGCCCCGAGACTGACAGCCCCCAGGAACAATGGGGAGAGGCCAATGCTCCAGATCAGCCTGAATGACAGGGTGGGCAGGTTAATCAGGGAGTCAGGGGGGCCCATCCTCCGTGTGAGCTGGAATTGCCTGGGTCAGACAGAGGGGGGCCGAGCTAAGGAGAAAGCAGGGCCCCAAGCTGACCTGTGCCAGGTCCAGAGAGAGCAGACCCTGTCCTGGGAGCAGAGCTGCAGCCCCAAAGCCAGAGGCACAGCCCAGAGAGAGCAAACTTGCCCTGGGAGCAGAGCTGCAGCGACCAGAGCCAGAGGGGCCAGAAAAGCAGCCCAGGGAGCTGGAGGCAGGGCAGCAGAGACAGAGTGGTGGAGCTGGGGCTGGCGCAGTCCGGAGCTGGGTGTGGTGAGCAGCTGGGGAAACTGAGGGGGACCCTGGGCAGCGGGCCCAGCACAGGGAGACGCCTCAGCCAAGAGGCTCTGCAGGCCAGGCTTGGATCGTAACCCCGACAGGGCGGGGGTGTCGCTGGGAAGAAGGGTCCTGCCACTTAGAGCCTGTGGCCACCATCAGAGCAAGCGTCCAACCCACAGCATCCCTGCAGCACAGCCAGGGCCGGAGAAGGGGCCTGGGACTTACAAGGAACAGACTGTGAACTGCCCGGACGTTCCAGAGACACTGTTTGTGATGTTCCCTGCCACAGAGCGGGCTGATGTGTTTCCTTTCACCTTTCCCATTTTTCCCTATTCTTTTTAAAATTAATTGTTGATTAAATAAGTTGCATTTGCTTTAACTTGTACGTAATGGTCAGTGGGTCAGAGAAGTGCCCAGGGCAGGGAGAGTACCCCGGAGTGGGGACACCCTAGCCCCTGTTCTAGGTGACCACAGCAGGGTTGGGGTCGAGCCCCCCAGGAATCCTGGGCCCAGCCTTGTTGGGGTTACGAGGACTCTGCCAGACAGGAGAGTGGAAGGGGAGTCCTCAAGGGCAGGGAGGCCACTGGGTAAAGGAAGTGGGAGCGAGGACTCAGATCCTTTCGCTAGCCCACTTCACCGGGGTAGTGCAGAAGCCAGGAAAGTTCCCCACAAGAGCGTACATACTGTAATCACGAGAACGACCAGACTCCTGGCTTCAGATCCCCACTCTTGACAAAAGCCCTTTTATGTCTCAGCTGAGAAGTGCAATCATTTCAGTGGTTTTGTTTTATGGCCCAGCTCTTCAAACTAGCATAAACGAAGAACGGAGCTCAACTGCAGTCAACAGGCCATATACCCGGCTAGTACAGCCCGGCATAGCTCCATTGACGTCAACAGAACTCCAGCAGTTGACACCAGCCGCATCTCTGGCCATTTCTTTTTCAGTCGCCATTCACTCCCCTGCAACCCACAAGCCTCCCAGCCTAGCTAGTGATTTCTTTGCAGCCCCCTCCCTGCAGGGCGGGGATGTGGGAGCCCCTCTCTGTTGCATCTCATCACCAGCAACTTCTCCCGCCGACGTCTCTGTTTGTTCATTTGTGGTCCTTTTGTACTGGACTGTTAGCCACAGAGCGAGCGCAGCCGGCCTCGAAATCCCCAGCGTCACCCCCTGGATAGAAGGGAGCAAAGTTCTCTCCCTCCACAGGCTAGCAAGCCCGTGAGGCCAATGAAAGGCTCGGAGTCCAGGCAGCTGCAAGTCAGAATCTCCTTCAGCTGGGCAGGGATGAAAGTGATATTAAACACTGACTGGTCCGGGGGCACACGCTGCCTGGCCTGCGCCCCCCGGGGCTCTGGCCGCTGCCGCAGTGGCAGCAGCCGGGAGCCCTGGGCCTTTTTAAACCACCGGCCCCGGCACAGCTGCCCCTTTTGCCCTCCCCCCATCTGCAGTCACCAATGGGGGGGGGGGGCAAAAGGGGCAGCGATGTTAAAGCGCTATTGTGGCAGCGCTTTCACCTCGGCTGCATAAGGGCCGGTACCAGCTTCTTCGCGGTACACTGTGCTGGCCCGTACTAGCCTACTTTCACCCCTGCAGCCGGGATACTGTAGCACGCTGGCTGCCTTTGTGCCGGGAATGGCTGCAGCCCCATGCAAAGGAGCACGGCTAACCTGCCCCTTCGTTGGGCAGAATCCCAGGGGCGGTGTCACTCTCCATAGAGACTGGGCTGGGCTGGAGGCATTGAGCTGTGCAGAGGAACCCCCAAATATTTGGTCCTTGCAAGACAATGCCTTGCAGCCTGCCATTGTACGGAGTCACATCTCTTGTAACGCGGCCCTCCCCAGCCGGGCCGAGTCATAGACTTTAAAGTCAGAAGAAGCCATCATGATTCTAGTTTGACCTGCACATCACAGGCCACAGAGCCCCACCCACCCACTCCCATCACCTCTGGCTGAATCACTGAACTCCTCAAATCATAGTTTAAAGACTTCAGGTTACATAGAATCCACCATTTACACCAGTGGTATAAAGGGGCCTTGGTGAAAATGAGACCCCAGCGTCAAACTTCAGGCCCCAGGGTCAAACATTTATCCTATATAGCTGCTTTAAACAGTGCTTAATTAGTGCCAGGGCTGGGCAGGTCATAGCCCTGGCACCTGTGGGCTGGGCAGGTCACAGCCCCAGCACCTGGGGGCTTGCCACATCAGTTATGAAATTGCTTGAGCCCCGGCACCTCTTCCATTACAAATTAAGCTCTGGCTACAAATAACCAATCTGGGGACATTTCTCCATTGCACATCACGTCACTGGTACAGGTGTAAACAGGCCACATCTTGCGTGGGTGAACCAACAGCGCTGTGTTGGAATCAGTGCAGATACGCTGATTCACATCGGCTGAGATCTGCCCCCTTAGCAGCGCCTTGGCTACCCAGCTGAGTGGGCCGACCGACCAGCTGCAGCACGGCTCTGCTCAAGTGACCCTACGAGTGGCATCGCAGGGCCTGCGTGCTTGTGAGTCAGCCGCTCTGCTTCGGATGCGATCAGCTCACAAGTGAGATGGGAGAGGCAGTTTAGGAAATGCCGGGCTGATAACCTCAGCCTGCCCTCTTTCACAGCATCAGCAGCCATAAGGTTTTACCCACCATCTGCTCTTGCAGATGATCATGCCCTCAGTGGTAGCACAGGGCAGTAGCTGATTGGCTCAGTAATTGCAACGTAGAGCCCGATTCAGGAAAGCACTTATGCATACGCTTAACTCTAAGCATGTGATTAAGCTCCATCGACAATTTGAAAGCATATGCCTAAAATTAAGCCCAGGCTTTGCTCTCTTTCCTGCTTGCCTGAACTCTGGGACTTTGTGCATCACCCACAGAGCAGTCCACAAGTCCAGTAATATCCAGCTCCTTGCTCTCAGCAGCACGGCCCAGAAGTGTCAAAGTAGTAAACAGAGCGACAAGGGGAGCTAATATCGTTTATTACCCGAAGAGGAGCTCTGTTTAGCTTTCAGAGTAACAGCCGTGTTAGTCTGTATTCGCAAAAAGAAAAGGAGGACTTGTGGCACCTTAGAGACTAACCAATTTATTTGAGCATGAGCTTTCGTGAGCTACAGCTCACTTCATCGGATGCATACTGTGGAAACTGCAGAAGACATTATATACACAGAGACCATGAAACAATACCTCCTCCCACCCCACTCTCCTGCTGGTAATAGCTTATCTAAAGTCATCATCAAGTTGGGCCATTTCCAGCACAAATCCAGGTTTTCTCACCCTCCGTCCCCCCCCCCACACGAACTCACTCTCCTGCTGGTAATAGCCCATCCAAAGTGACCACTCTCCTTACAACGTGCATGAAAATCAAGGTGGGCCATTTCCAGCACAAATACAGGTTTTCTCACCCCCCCCCCCTTTCTCAAAAAACACACACACACAAACTCACTCTCCTGCTGGTAATAGCTTATCCACATTGCATGCACATTGTAGGGAGAGTGGTCACTTTGGAGTTAGAACCTGGCTGGAGCGGCGAACTGGCAGCGAATTAAACGACGGGGAATCTGCAATGCCTGCTGAGAACGGACCCACTTTCAGCCCCGAGTGGTTCACATCCGTTACTGGGAAGATCTGGTGTTAACACTGAAGAGACGCTATTATGAACTAACCATTACCCAGGCGACATTGTTGTCTTCACATCGCGCACGCGGTCAGATCGATACCCGCAGTCAGAAATCCACAAGCTGAGAGAGAGAGCCCCAGCTTGTGAAACTGACTGGAGAGCGAACACCTACCACGTACCTTATTATATTTTGATGATGGAAATGCGCAAAGACATGAGAGCAACTTTACTGCTATGTAGCAAACCAGTGCATCAGCCTTAATGGCACGCACTGCAGATTGTCTCCACGTGCAAACCAGCCTATTAACGCACGTTACGGTAACGTGACAGCTTCGCCTGGAGCCGAAAGTGCTGACGGATGCCCAAGTCTGTGGAATTTGAGCAGTTGCCTTCAACTATTTCCGCTTGTTAGAAACACAAAGAGCTGAAATTTCAAGCTGAAACCCTCACAGTAAGACAAGAATCAGCCTCAAGGCCAGGTTGCAATAGGACTTCAACTTCTGTCTGTAGCCCATAGAGCTAGCGTTAGCATTTATTTTATTCAGCAGTAATGCAACGACCCTACAGGCCTGTCTCCTGTCAGACACTGGCTTCAGCAGTTAGCCCAAGGCTTGCAGCCTATGAACTTTGGCACAGATAAATGGCCCAACAGTCACCCCTAAGTTTTGGAGAACTGGGAACAGAATAAAGAAAAAGAGGACTTGTGGCACCTTAGAGACTAACCAATTTATTTGAGCATAAGCTTTCGTGAGTTACAGCTCACTTCATCGGATGCATAAAGTGGAAAATACAGTGAGGAGATTTATATACACACAGACCATGCAAAAATGGGTGTTTATCATACACCTCGATTATCATACACATTGTAAGGAGAGTGATCACTTTAGATAAGCTATTACCAGCAGGAGAGTGGGTTGGGGGGAGAGAAAACCTTTTGTAGTGATAAACACCCATTTTTTCATGGTCTGTGTGTATAAAAACATCTTCTGTATTTTCCACAGTATGCATCCGATGAAGTGAGCTGTAACTCACAAAAGCTTATGCTCAAATATATTGGTTAGTCTCTAAGGTGCCACAAGTACTCCTTTTCTTTTTGCGGATACAGACTAACACGGCTGCTACTCTGAAACCTGGGAATAGAATGTGTGAGGGAGGAACAAATTGACGAAAAGGTGAGCTCATTAATACACTAACCTGTAGGAGAAGGACACCCCAACATTAGTAGGGGAGGGGAGAGGAAGGAAGGAAGAGGGGAGAAACCCCTACTGAATAGGCATTAGACAGAGTGGCATCAGCATAACGTATAATAAAAGTTGTATCCCAGCCTGTGGGCAGGAGGACAGAGATGTAGCCCTGGGGAGGTGCCCGGATGCTGGCCACTGGTGATGAGGGGGAAGGTGAGGAGGAAGACAATAGCTAACATTTCAGGTTGGTCTGCAAGGGATGGTGCAAGTTTATGGATGTTCTGATGGACATTCGGTATTGTCTCTACCTACCTTGCAGGATTTGAGTGTTTGTGACTTTGCTAAATGTATCAGTGAGTTATCACAAACACTGAAGGGTTCCTAAAGCGTGAGTGTCACAATTGTACACAGCAGGGTTCCCAAGGGAACAGTAATTTTAATAAAACTGGGCCTGATTTAATAAAATAAAATCCTCAGAGCGATTACTTAAGAATTTGCTGTTATCGATATAATTAGTACACAATCCATAGATCGGGCTATGTATTGTCTGCTTCTATTTATAGGCAGCAAAAGAAGGACCCAGCGGGATTGCCCTAGTGCAGTGGTTCTCAACCTATTTGCCATTATGGGCCACAAAGGCAGCTCTCTGTGTTATGTGGGCCGCATCCACACCATATATATACACTACCCTGTATGACCCTGAGGATGTCAAATGGGCTGCAGCTGGGTGCTGATTGGGCTGCAAGCAGCCCTGGGTCACGGGTTGAGAACCACTGCTCTAGGGAATCAGTCCACTTAATAGGGCTGGCCGGAAAACGAGAATTCCGCTTTGCAAAAAGTTAGCTACAGCATAGACTAGTGATGAAGGCTCTGACCGGCTCGGTGGAAGATGAAGGATCAAGGCCCTGCTGTGCTTTGATTTGGAGTGGGGACTTCAACCTGGGTTTTCCACATCCAGGTGAGTGCCCTCCCCCGCCCCCAGACTATCGACAGACCTGGGGCCTTGCTGTCTCTCCTTTTGACCAGAAATCCCACCCTGCACCTGCGAAGCCTTCTGATGAAAACCAAGATGTTTCCACAAAAGGTTTTGTTGTCAACGAATCAGCATTTTCCATCCAAAGCACTTCCCAACCAGCTTTACTGTTTAGCTCGGTTGGGTGAGCTATCAGTGTGACACCTCTGCTTATATAAAAAGGGTCATCTTCCTCTCTCCCACCCTGAAATTAACAGGAACTTTCTCATTAATTCCAGTGGGTATAAAATCAAACCCTCTGTGCAGAATTTCTGGTGATGTCAATGGCAGATGTGTCTAGAGATTGAAATTCACCCTCATGCCAAGGGTCAGGACAAAGTCTGTCCAATACTTACATCCCACTTAAACCTCATGAACCATTTGCAGTCAGAAAAAAGGATATATTTGTCAGGTGCTTTGAGACCCTATGAAAAATGCTGTACAAAAGCTAAGTATTTATACTCAACAATAGATATTCATACACACAACTACTTGTCAGACAGTAGTATTTATTTTTCCTGAGCATTTGGCCTCACCTACAATATAATACAAAAGATATTCTTCCCACAGCTACATCTCTTTAAATACATTATACAAGCTAAAGATCTGGTCTAAACGGCATAGCTCCATTAACTTCAATAGAGCTGCGCCAGGTGACACCGGTTGAGGATCTGAGCTGGAAATTCTATACACACACACACAAATTCTGCAGAGCACCGGGACATTACAATTTCCCCAGCCTCGCTCAACTTATTTCTTGTAGCAGGCATGGCAAGGGCTCGCAATACAGCTTCCTGTTAGTGATTCCAGTTCATGCTTCACAGGGTGCAACTGGAGGGGAATATCCTGACCCAGGATTCAGATCATTAGGAGCAGCCCACCAAAGCCACTACCCCCGCAAGTGTGGGAAGTCACTGGAAGGTTCAAAACTTCTTCTTGATTCTCTCTATTCTGCCGGTTTGCATTTCCCTCAGCCAGGACAAACTTGGCTGGTCACTTTCACTTTTGTTTCTAGTCACTTTGGCTCTTGCTCACTCTAAGGAGACACTGGGCTCCCCTGGTATAAAATAAAACAATTGGTAATAGCCATCATCTTCCTCAGGATGACGCGAGACCTGGGTCTGGGCTCTTATACAACTCAGTCACCAAAACTTAGAACAGCAAATTCCAGTGCCATTCCCTGCCCCTTAGATACCTCCCCGAAGAGTAGGGGCTGAATCTCCTCTCACAGCTGCGTCAAACCAGGATAAGTAACTTGGAGCTCAGTTGATTTACACCAACAGAGTATTTGGTCCAGTTGACTTCAGTGGAGTTACTCCTGATTTACACTAGCATTAGGGTGAGTTACACCCTACATCTGTCCTGCTTAGCTATATTTTAAAGCTATAAATAAGCTATGAAGCAAATTAACCCACAATACCCGTTGCTTATACAGTTAAATCTCTACACATCTCTGCGTGCAAACTGCACAGGAGTGTTGAACCCGCTGAAATTAACAAAATAAAATAAAATACCCCCAAACCAACCATCTTTCCACATCAAACCTTCTCAAACAACCTTTCCCAATGAAAGAAAAGTTCCGGTATCTGTCCTCTGCTCCCTCTGTGTATTTGTTTTCCATGAGCCTTCACGGTTTGGCCTGGGACTGCATGATACGAATGAAGGAGGGTGGTGAAACACTGGAATGCGTTACCTAGGGAGGTGGTAGAATCTCCTTCCTTAGAAGTTTTTAAGGTCAGGCTTGACAAAGCCCTGGCTGGGATGATTTAGTTGGGATTGGTCCTGCTCTGGGCAGGGGGTTGGACTAGATGGCCTCCAGAGGTCCCTTCCAACTCTGTTATTCTATGATTCTAAGACACTGTTATTGTGATATTTCCTCTCTGAACGCAAGGAGGAAACCCCCCAAGTCTTGTGCATCCAAGCAGCTCGGATCAAAGCTGTGCTTATCTGCACAGGTCGAGGTCTGTCCATCAGCAAGGAGCTCGCTCCAAGAGCAAAAGGCCCTTAAGGAAAGGAAGATGGTGTCCTGCCGCGAGGGGCTGCGGAAGCTAGGAATACAGATGCCCAGGATTAGGTGAAGATGAGCGCAGCATTTGAGGACGCCTGGGTCTGGAAGGGGCTTCTTGAACCTACAAGAAAACCAACCACCTTGAATGTACTTCAAGAACAGGAAATCACATTACATACACAAACCGGGATAAGAATTTTCATAAGGAAATTAGCCACATCGAAAATCAAGCACTGATGGGGAACGACCAGGACAGTGTTTGGATGGGAGATGAGCCCAGCAGATCCGTGAAAAGGAAACTGGAGCTGAGGTGCAGCAGGTGGGGACCCTGGCCCTGAATTTTAACAAAGATGTTCATTGGTATCTAGCGGCAAGCAGGTGATTCTGTTCTCGCGCCACTCACTATATAATTAATTAATTAGCTATATAATTAGGCTGTTCAGCAATGCTTTTGAAGCCAAAGGCAGACCCTGGCTGCGAGCGTTAGCCTACATTAGCTGGCTTGCTTGGAGGAAGGGACAGAGCCCTGGAGAACAGGCTGCAGGGAATAGCAGCTTCCGAGGTTCCTTCGACAGAACAGGGTCAGACCGCGCCGGCTCTGCGTGAGCAGGCCCGCCTCGCGCCGCTTTGAAATGGAGCGGCAGCCGGAGGGGGGTCACTGTCAGCCGAGCGAGTGGAAGCTGCTCATGCCCAGCAGTGGAAGAATCAGGCCCCAGACAGGAGAAATAAACATATGGGGCCAGCTCTTCAGCTGGCATAAGTCAACATGGACTGCATCTATTTATACCAGGTAAGAATCTGAGCCCACTGAAACCAGGGTGACAGCAGATGTAATGGAATTACAGCTGGTTTACACCGGCAGGGAATTTGGCCCACACCTATGTGGAATTTTCCTCTTTCTTTCCCTTTGCAGAGCTGGAGGAGGGGTAAACACTCCCTCCCTCTCACCACCACAGGGAATGAGGTCACAGGGACGAATCCAGCATTTTGCCCTGAGGTTAGTGGCCACTCTTAGCTCTGGGGGGGGAGGGAACATTCAGCTGCTGGTCGGGCTCATTGTCCCTCGAGCACCACAGGGATTCAATGTGGCAGGATCGGAGCAGCACACCCGTTACCTCCATGTAGATGGTCGAGATCAAGGACGGACTGATTTTCTTCTTCTTAACAGAAGAAGGCTGTGAAGCAGAGTGACATGGTTGGTTATGGCATCCATAAGCCAGGCAATAAATCCCAGCTTCCCTGCGATGCTCTGGCAAGAACACGTGCAAACATTTGTTACTCGGCAATCAATCTGCCTTGCTATTCGTCGAGCCATCAGGGAACAAGGGCTGCAAAGGGCTTTGACCCTTATTCCACCAGGAAGGGTAACACTCCAAAGGGACAGGAGCCTAAATAGCACAGTTCATGCCCCTGTTGGATGGGGCTGCAGGGTGCAGAATGGCAAAGCAAAGCCAGACATGCAAAGGGCCAGATCCTGCCAAGTGCTGAGTGCTTCCCCTGGGACTCCTTCAAGGCTGGTGGAGATCTGTATGCCAAGTCCACCAAACAGCTGCATGCTCACCTCAGACCCGACTCCTGTTCTGCCACCTCCACGCACAGGACTTGCTAAGGGGCCATGTTATCAATAGCTACGTAGCTGCTCCTGTGGGGCCATCCAGGGATTGCATGTGGACAAAACGATCCCTCCACCACTGATGGGCAGACCCTGAGCTGGGCGTTGTGTGTTAGACTCTGGGATTTTCAAAAGCACCTACCTAACGTAGGAGCAGGACTCCCATCGACTGGCAGTGGGACCTAGCCAAGCCATCAAGGTTAGAGGATGGGGTGAAATCCTGGCTCCATTAATGGTGAAGTCCTGCCCCTTCTGAAGTCAATGTCAGTAGCACAAGTCCCAATGGGGACCATCAAAGTCATTAGGTGCCTTTGAAAATGTTGCCCTCCAACCTTTACAACTTGGATTTTCAAATGGGCCTGAGTCAATGGAAGTTTGGGCCAGATTTTCAAAGGTATTTAGGAGCCTAAAAATGCAGATGGGATTTTCAAAAGCTTAGACACCTACTAGCCACCTATCTGTATCATTAGGTACCTAAATACCTTTTGAAAAATCTCACCGCAGGTGTCTAACTCCCTTAGGGCCCTTTGTAAACCACAGCCTAAAGGTGCAAATCATGCAATGCTCCAGTCCAGGTCAACAATGTGTAACACACACCTGCCTGCTGACCCTTCGAACCCCTTTTGTATAACGAACTCACCCTATTTGCCCGCTCCATTTCAGGGGGCCTCCTACAACATGCCTGACCCCTTATGCTTAACAATCCACCCCAAACTGTATTTAGCGCGCACACTGATGGGCATCCCCAGACCTGCTCCTGAAGAGGAGCTCGGAAGCTCATCTCTTCCACCAGTGGAGGTTGGTCCAATAAAAGAGATGGCCTCCCCCACCCCATCTCATATATCCTGGGACCGACGGGGTTACAACAACGCTGCCAACTCCCATTAACGTGGATGGGAAATCCTGCCAAGCCCCTTGAAAGTTTACCCTTCACACATTAGCGGGCCCAGCTACATAGGATGAAAACCTTTTCAGAACCCAATACGGCTATTCACTGTGGCTTGCCCAGATATGGCTACCATCATAGCAAGACATACTCACCCTCTGGACAGCAGCATACACCGTGAAGTCTGCTGGCTGGGGAAAGTCAAGACAATCAACATCAGTGAAGAGCAAATGATGGACAAAGGGCCCAGCTCCCAGCTGGCGTAGGTCAGCATAGTTCTGTTGACTTCAGTGGAGCTATGCAAAATGTACACCTGCCGAGGACCTGACCCAATGATCCTTTTACTAATAATAACGTAGTGCTTCTGGTCATTAGGTCTCAGAACACTTCACTCACCCAGTGAGTCAGCTGGAGAGCTGAGATTCAAGACTAGGTATCCCAGTGACTAGCACAAACCACTAGAATACAGCCCTTTATCAAGGGCTGTTCAAGGAAAGAGGTACAGTTAGATTAGAACTTGAACAGAGCAAAAATGTTATGGATTGAAGGTAATCAATGGTTATCAATGGTTCACTGTCAGAATTGGACGGGGGGCCCACAGGGGCCAGTCCTGGGCCTGGTACTATTCAATATTTTCCTTAGCGATTTGGATAAGGGAGTGGAGAGCGTGCTTATAAAGTCTGCAGATGACCAAGCAGGGAGGAGCCTATGAAAGGTTAAAAAGCTAGGCAGGATTAGTCTTGAGAAAAGAAGGGACCTGATAAGTCTTCAAATCTGTTAAGGGCTGTTATAGAGAGGACGGGGTCAATGGTTCTCCATGTCCACTGAAGGTAGGCCAAGTAGTAACGGGCTTAATCGGCAGCAAGGGAGATTCCAGTCTCTAGCTCATAGAACTATCCTGAAGGTATTTTATGGAACAGTGATATGAGGAACCTACAGGTCTACACCTGTGAGATATTTCCCTTAAGTAGTTAGCGTAAGGCTTGGAGGCCTCTGAGCCTGAGCATAAGGGAGTTACCCAGAGTTATTGGGGAACTGATAACATTGTGTTTAGGGGATTTGGGGTGTAAAGTGAGATCAGGGAACCCGAGGAATAGGAACAGAAACCAGCTGTGGATGTTTGAGGGTAGGAACATTCAGGTGAGTGCGATCATTGTGCATGTCCAGGTTCCCAACCAGACATTGAACTTCATTCTGTTGTGCTGATACCGGGACTAGAACCTTTCAAACCTCAAATCTAATCAGTGATCAGTTGGAAATTCTTAAGTCAATATAATCAATAACCACTCAACAAATCAGACAACAGGTTAGCTAGTAGGAAAAACTTTCTGAACTCTGAGGGGAATTGAGCTCTGGAATAGGTTTCCGAAGGAGGTTGTGGAATCCACTGTCACTGGAGGTTTTTCAGAAGAGGTTGGACAAGGGATGGTCTCAGGTTACTTGGTCCTGCCTCAGTGCAGGAGGCTGGACTTGATGACTTCTCAAGGGCCCTTCCAGCATGGCATTGCTATGATTCTTCAAGAACCATTGGCCAGATCCTCAGCTAGTGTAAATTGTTAATGGAGTGATGTCAGTTTACACCAATAGAGGATCTGGTCCCACAGGCCTAAGAGGTGTCTCCTTTCATCCATACGTCTGCACAGGGAGTAGCTTGATGTAAAACAAAACCTATGGTTTGAAAGCAGCAGAGTGAACCTGGGTTGGGAGGACCACTGGGCGCTTACTTTCAGGTTGCAGTTGATCTCAGCGTAGATGGTGTTTCCTACAGTTCTTCCCTGTGCATTTCCATTCTGTACAGGGAAAAAAAAAAAAAAAACCAACCAGGTTGGTTTAAATATCTTAGTCATGGGAAAAAAAAAAATAAGGGACTTAATTTCCTTCCTGTCTCTTCAATCAGGATCACTGGCTCAACTGCTGAGAGAATAAAATTCAACCATCCTTTGGGGCCAGATCCAACGTGCAATGAAATTAACAGGAACCATTCCACCCACTTCAATGAGCTCTGACTCAGGTTGCTAGAGGATGATGGACCCACGAATGACAACCAACGCTGGGGGACTGCAAAGAAGAAGTCACGCCAAAAAAACTTGATCAGCTTTTTTTAAAACAGATACAAGAGAAGTGGATGGCGAGAATGTGGCAGAATTAATCTCTTTGGGGTTTCATAAAGCATTGGATCCCATCTCTCCTTAAAGCTAAACTCACAAAGCTAAGACATACAGTGTGAAGAGGCCACAGAGGGGACTCAAGTCATGAGAGCCTTTCCACAGACAAACATGCCCTCCAGACCACAAGGTTCAGTCTGGCCATTCCCCCTGGGGAGGGGCAGCTTCATCACCTACAGCTTGTTTGGAACAAAGCAGCACATTTACTTATTTGGTCAGGCCTTCAGCGATCACTCTTACAAATCTGTGGTCACCCAGAACATCTCAGTGACAGCAGGGATAGAGCTCAGAGTCCCCGTCGTTGAAACCTGAGCTAAAGGGAAATCCCCATTAGCAAATAGCAGTACAGGGCCTATGACACACAGGTGAGTTCTGATTCCAGTCAGTAGAGGACAGTGGTGCATATACACATTAACCAACAATGTTACCTCTGTTTTTATGCTGCTTTTATACATTAAATATCTGTACTTTTATTTTGAAAAACCCCATTGCTCATCTGACAGTAGCTCCACTTATCCAAGAAATGCACAGAAGTGAAATGTAACAAAACAGGAAAGACAAGACGAATACAGGGAAAGTATTTTAAGTCTGCGGCAGGCTCCAATAGAGTGAGATGAAATGAGTTCCAGGGGGCAGCAGAGGATCAGAAAGGGAGCAGCTATGCTCTAAACTGGCCAGAAGGTGGCAGCAGGTGGTTATGAATGAATCCTGCATGTTGATAGACGTTCCATTGACCTATCTGGAAAATATATTTCTTATTTCAAATCTTACAAGCGTATTTCTATAGCACTTCTATCCTGCAGGACTGCAAAGCTATGTTTACACTATACACAGGGTTTACTTCCCACACCACTGCAAGGCAGCCCCCTCTGGGGTGGAGCGTGGCATTCAAAACTTCAGGTAAATTAGTCACCCCAACTGGATACACAGTCCAGTGAAAATGGCACTGGAGTGGGAATCAGGAGACCCAGGTTTCATGCTCAGCTTTGACCCTGAGCAAGTCACTTCCCCCACTCTGTGCCTCAGTTTCCCCATACATAAAATGGGGGTAATTATGTTGACCTGACTTCATAAAAGTACTTTGTAATCCACAGGTAAAAGGCAGCAACAGAAGTGCTAAGTTACGTATGCTGCCAGGATGCTCCATATTTTTTTACAGAAATATGCTTAGGATATGAATATGACATAATTAAGATAAATTTTATGCAAGTTTCAGAGGGGTAGCCGTGTTAGTCTGTTTCAGCAAAAACAATGAGGAGTCTTGTGGCACCTTAAAGACTAACAAATTTATTAGAGCATAAGCTTTCGTGGGTTATGACCCACTTCTTCAGATGTATGGAGTGAAAATTACATTAGGCAGGCATAAATATACAGCACAAGAAAAGATGGGAGTTGCCTTATCAAGTGGGAGGGCCAATGATTCAATCAGGGTGGATTGTCCCATTGACATTTTCTTGTGCCACGAGACTCCTCGTTGTTTTATGCAAGATGGCTCATGTAAGATATCATTGGAAAGGTTATAATTTACTGAATGTGATTATACAATTTGTATGCATGTAACATTTCTCTATCTGGAGCTAGGAATATTAACTATGTAACAATTATAACTGTGGTTATACTTGGAGACACCCACCAGACAATAAGCAATCAGCCTTAATGGGCTATTAGGAAAAAGACACTGAGTCTTCAAAGATGTGGATCCCCATCTTCCAGGAGTTCCTTCCTTTGGACATTGCAAATAAACCTGGTTTCATGGTTGCTTTGACACTGCAAGATCAGGTAATAATGTCATCTGGTAAAAAGTGCCACCTTGGATACTGCTGGTACTTTTCCACTGGAAACAAAGGCTTCCCGCCTTACGTAAATTCTATTTACGGCTGGGAATTAAGGCAAACAGGACTCTTCTCCATTGCCTTCCTGCCCAAGAAGAAAGACTGCTGAAAGTATCTGAAGAGACCAAGGAACTGAGCTGAGGGAAAGGCAAGGGCTGAGTCCAGACTAAGACAGGGGTCCAGTCTGTAAAGAGAAATAACCGGAACTCTAAGCTCCAGGAACTCTGCAACTTTCCTAAAAGGACATTTAGGGTGAGAAATTACTTCTTGAAACCTGTCTCTAAGATCTTAAGCCCACTTTGCGTGTTTTGTTTCATTTGCTCAGTAATCTCTTATAATCACTTACAATTTACCTGTTATAGTTTATACACCGTAAGCTCATAAATTCACCCCCTCCCTCAATGTGGAGGAAGATATGCACAGCTTCCCTCCCCCCAGATATGAATTGCAGAAACTGGCTTTTGGAACTTATTCCAAAAATCCAGTTTGTGCAATTCATATCTGGGGGGAGGGAGGAAAGCTGTTTGTGCAATTTATATCGTGGCGGGAGGGGGAGGGAAGCTGTGCATATCTTTCTCCACATTGAGGGAGGGGGTGAATTTATGAGCTTACATTGTCTAGATTTCTCTACAGAGAAAGACAATATTATTCTGGGTGTACTTTCCAGGGGGGAGCTGCACTTGAGTCCTGGGCAATTTCCTAGCTGAGTCTTCTCATAGAGAGCTGTTTGCAGACGGTGCGATTCTACAGCTCGTGCACCCTTACCTGTGTATGGCGCTGCCAGAGGCCAGAGAGCCTAACTCAGCAAAACAGAGAGAGGGAGCCCAGGCTAGTGGAGCAGGCAGGCTCAGCGAGATCCCAGTACATCAGGTGGCATCCTGGACGGGGGATCCAACCTGCCACATGTATTATTACATGGGGCTTTCTAGGGCATTAGCTCAGAAGTCTGTTCTCTTTGTGCTTGTGTTGAGACAGGGATGCTCAATGACAGCGAAAGGTGACACATTCAAAGCCAATAAAAGGAACTAGTTTTTCAATTAATGCATAATTATACTGTGGAACTCACTCCCACGGTATGTCATTGAGGCCAAGAAGCTGGTAAGAGTCAAAAAGGGTTGGCAGACATTTATATGGAGAACAAGGATATTCAGAGTTATAAAAATTAATGCAAACAGAACTTTGGAAGGGATAAAAACCTCACTCTTCAGGGCTCAAACCAATCTCAGACTATTAGTGATGAAAATGAGGCCTTCCTTGATAGCAAGTTATCCCACACCTGCCTAGAGAAGGGTTCTTTCCTCTTCCAGAGGCATCTGGTGCTGGCCACTTTCGCAGAGGTGATACTGGACCAGACAGGCCTGGGTCTGATCCAGTCTGGCAATTCCCATGTTCCTAGGGACGGTTTTCTATCTGATCTAGGTGGGAAGGCTGTCAGCGATATTCCTTCTTTCTGCCAAAGCAGGGTGGCACTCCATGAGACTCACTCTCTGCGAAAGATTTCAGCCTTTGCCATCATTAAGCCAGGTGGGCTGTAACAGCACTGCTCTGGCCTTGCCTACAAAGGTGGAAAACGAAGGGATTCCCTCGGGACTCACAGTGTGTCTTCTGGTGCGGGAGTCCTCCACTTCCTCGTAGAGGGTGAGGGGTGGGTCACCGTCTTTGCAGGAACCTTTGAAGAGACAGAACAAAGCAACTTGTGCAAGAGACCCCATCACATCCCATTCTCACAGGGTGAAAGTTACTCCAGGCAAAGCCCTCTGCTCAGGGTTGCACAGGGTGTGGACAGCTTGCCACTAACAGATCACTCTCAGCCCTGATGTTTCCCAGAGCCACCCACCCTGGTCCCAGTGATATTAGCATTTCCTCTAAGACTCTTGGCCTCCTACCCCAGGGTCTGGCTGCAGTGCAGTAAATCAGGACGAGCATTTAAAAAAAAAAATCTATAGACACGAGGCAGTTTCAGGGGGTTACTATGGGTTTACAGGGCCAGTGTCTGATTCATAGATTTTCAGTCCAAAATGGAGTCAGAGGACCAGTGTGACCATCTAGCCTGACCTCCAGTGTAACACAAGTGTCAGCAGGGATGACTGACGGTGCAGAGACAGCTCTCCGCCATCCGTATGTGGTCCTCATGTTAACCTGCTTTCATGACCTGAAGGTGACGTTCCTCTACTGGATGAGCGTCCTTTTAACCACTTACTTCGCTTCTTCCGATGCTTGCAGAGGAAGATGAGGGTGAGCGTTGTGAGCAGAAGCAGCAGCCCCAGCCCTGCAGCAACAATTGCCCACAGTGGGACTTTCTGAAAAAAGTCTGTAAGAGAGAAAGGTGAAAAGCCGAGTTCTCGTTACACTGCAGAATGCCAGAGCCTTTCCTGACCCTTATTCTCCACCCTACTTTTTAGCATTTTTATGATGGGTTAGTTAATGGGCAGTAGATGCTTTGGTAAATGCTAGACCAATTGTCACAGAGCCCAACAGACTGATGAGAAATATTGCCAATCGCTGGTATTCAATAAAATCATGAGTTTGGGTTACAAAACCCATGTTGTTGGGTTTTTTTTATTTTGCCCTCTGGCTTCCAATCCTTTCGGGTTCACTTGGATCATATTTTCAGGTTTATCTCCCAAACCCATTGATGGCTAGAAACTTACTTTTTTAAAAAATGAAAGCTGAGGGTCTCACCTTGTCGCCTGACTCTAGGAGTTGGGGCTTCAGTGAAAATGCTTAAGGTCGTAAGACTTGCAACAAAATCACAAGAGCTTGCAACACCAGGCTACAGCAGATAACCATCTGTAACGCCTTCTACGGATGTTCTCATACACATACTACTCAGATCCTTAGCATGCTACTGGCCAAGTGCAGCAGCAAGTCTGTCCAAGCTGACCACCGGGGCCCAATTCAGAGACTTTTAGCAAAAAATAAAACAAAAACCAAAACCACCAAAATTTTTAAATAAAAAAACCAAACCAACAAAATAGACTTTTTGACATCAGCCTGTTTACTCACTCAAAATACTCCCTACTATGTCTTACACAGGCCAGGTTCCTTCAGGTAAGGTGACATTTCTTCATCAGCCCTACAACTCTCACTCTCTTGCTCAGAGGGAGTCAGGAGTTTTATAAAGGGTTTTCCTACCCAGAGTTCATTGCAGAGAAAGGAAGTCCCTCCCCTGTTTCTCTGGATGATTGCCGGTTTGGCTGGCCAATCAGTTCTCTTTCCCTCACTTCTAGTTCTATAGGGACATCACCCACTACAATACTTGTGACTAGAGTGGGTCACAAATGTTTCATTGAAAAGGTTTGACAAAAAAAAGTCATTTTTTGAAAAAAACACCATAGATTTCAGTGAAATTTTATCAAAAGGCTTCATTTTTCCTCTGATGTCAAAACATGCCATTTTCAGAATGAAATGTTTGGCTTTTCATTCTGAAACACATTTCTGCTATTTTTTTTTAAAAGTTGAAAAGGTCAAATAGGAACACAATGTTCTCACCTGATTGAAATGAAATGTTTTGATCGACATAAAATGCAACTTTTAAAATTTTAATTTCATTTGGGAGGAAACTTTCAATTGTGTTTTGTTTTGTTCCACGGAGGCTTTGTAAGTGCGACTGCAAGCATCATTATAGCAAAGAGGCACTTCCTGAAGAGCTCATAATCAAGAGGAATAACAGCAAGTCTGTTCCCTTGGACAGTGCCGCTGGTTTTCCTGAGGTCTGCCATCCTACTACTTAACCAGCTCAACCCTCCTTCGCAGGGACTGGGAGCGCTGACATCTGAAATGGCAGGTGTATCCCTGCCTATCCCTTTACTGGGATGAGCTATTTGAATCCTAGAATCTCAGCAATGTCGGGCTGGAAGGAACATTGAGAGGTCATAAAATCCAGCCCCTTGCATTGAGGCAGGACCAAATAAATCCAGACCAGCCCTGACAGGATTTTGTCCAGCCTGTTCTTAAAAACCTCCAATGATGGGGATTTCACAACCTCCCTGGAAGCCTGTTCCAGAGCTTATCTACCCTTAGAGCTAGAAAGTGTCTCCTAATATCTAACCTAAACCTCCCCTGCTGCAGATTAAGCCCATTGTTTCTTGTCCTATGGAGAACAGTTGATCACAGTCCTCTTTATAACAGCCCTTCACATATTTAAAGACTGCTGTCAGTTCCCCCTCCCCCTCCATCTTTTCTCAAGACTAAACGAGCCCCGTGTTTCTTAATCTTTCCTCACAGGTCTGGTTTTTTTAATCTTTTGTCATTTTTGTTGCTCTCCTCTGAACTCTCTGCAATTTGTCCCCATCTTTCTTAAAATGTGGTGCCCAGACCAGTACACAGGACTCCAGCTGAGGCCTCACCAATGATCAGAAGAGTGGGACAATTACCTCTCGTGTCTTACATACAACGCTCCTGTTAATACACTCCAGAATGATATTAGCCCTTTTGGTAACGGCATCACATTGTTGACTCATTCAATTTGTGATCCACTGTAACCCCCAGATCCTTTTCCCTAGCCAGTGGTTTTACTTGCAAACATGTATGGACCATGTGCCCCTTGCACTGGGAACAGAAGGTAGTGTGAGGTTTGTGGTGGGTCTTAAATCCCGCAGGAGGAACTTCCATGGGCTTGGACCAGCCCCCAAAACCTGTTGCCTTCGCAGACGAACTTTACCCTGTTCTAAACTGTTTCGCACACAGGCCCCTCTGCGCTGGGGTTTGGGAGCTGGATTTACACAGGCTTCTTTGAAAATCCCAATCCTGGCTAAAGGGCTGGTCAAAAATTTTCCTTCACGTGTGTTTTGACCGAAAATTGCTTTTTTTTTTTTTGGTTATATAAAATATTTTCATGAAGAGCGTCTGCTTCCGATGGAAAATTTTGAGTTTTGTGTGGAAAAAAAACCCAAAATCAAAAAATATGGGCCTTGGCCAAAAATGTTTGGGTTTTGGTTTACTGATGAATGTTGTGTGGAAAATTTAGACTGAAACAATTTTGTTATTTTGTGTAAATTTTCTCCGTGTTCAGGGAGGGGGGAGAAATGTTTCCCAGAGAGCTCTACCTATCCCAAAATCCCTATCTCACTTCCCAGCTGCCCCATGTGAAGGTGGGCAAGTCACATCACTGCTCTGTGCCTCAGTTTCCCCATTTGTAAGATGAGAGTGATGATACTGCCCTCTTTTGTGAAGTGCTTGGAGATTTACACCTGGAACATGCTATATAAGAGCTACGAGTCAAAGAGAGCAAGATCCGCACTAGTGGAAACACACCAGGATCACTGAAACCTATGCGACTAGCCACCAGAGCTCTGGCTGCCCCCAGACCCAGAGGCCCATGCATTTCAAATGCTAAGTTGCAGAAGACAATAAATCCACACATATATTTACCTGTGGCTGGGGAGTTGCACAATGGTTTGACATCTACAGTGTCTGCGTCCCAGCTGGCTCGGTTACTAGCATTACATCGGTAGAAGACGTCACTGCTGTCTGCATTAATCACAAAGTTCAGCAGGGATTGGTGCCCATGGAGCTGATGGTCCCTGTCAGACGGGATCCAGGACGTGCCTTGGGACCAGGTGTAGGTGACTCTGTCAGCGCCAGGCACCGAGCAGGACAGGTTAATGTTGCACTTGCCGAGCTCCTGGTGGGCAGAGAGCACCGTGAGGTTTGGCTGCCGGACTCGGTCTGAAAGGAGAGACCCTGGTGAGAGATGCTGAGGAAGGTGGCTGCCGTCAGTGACACACGCTGGGGAAAACGTGATCTTTGCTACTCACCGAACACAGAGACACGGAACCTTGTGATGTTGACTCGGCCTCCTCCAGGGTCAACTTCCAAGGTATAGAGGCCACTGTCTGACTTCTTAACGGGATCGATCTGCAGTGAGAGGTTCTCAGGGTGGAAAGTGACTCTTTTGATAAAATGTGGGGCTGACCCAAGGTCATGGGGTTCCTTTTTATTAAATGTTACAAGCCGATACGACTCTGCTGAGTCTAGTGCGACCTTCCAGGTGATTTCTGCCCAAGGGTCCGGCAATGTCACTGGCTGTAACTGGACGGCTTCCCCGGCAATTGCGGCCACTTCCATTTCTTTGCAACCTGGAGGTTAAAAAGTACAAAGAGCAGGTGAGTGAAGGGTTAACTGGGTCCCAAGCTTGTCAGGGAAACATGGGCTAAAACAGGATCACTTCCTGGCCTGGCTTAGGTGGGTGGGATTTAGTGCTGGTGAACGGTGCTGAATTGATCAGCTTGGAGTCCTCTATTAAACCACAGAGCGGCTGCATCAGCACTGACCTGCACCCGGGTGGGGTCAGCCCCAGTGGCCAGTTCAGTCCTTGCTCCACCCCACTTTTCACTGTCGCGGGCAAAGGGGTTTCCACCACGTCCCTGGGGACGCTGATCCACAGCCCCATCCATTCCACTGCCTCACGCTTCTTGGAGAGGTGGAATGGGCTTGTGGCTAAGGCACTGAGCTAGGCCTCAGGACGCCTGGGTTCAGTGTGGCCAGCTCAGCCACAGATTCCAGGGGTGACCTGGGGCAAGTCGCTTCACGTATCTGTGCTTCAGTTTCCCTCCTAAAAGTGGGGCTACTCTTTCCTTCCAATCTCTGTCTTGTCTATTTAAAGTGTAAGGTCTATGGGGCAGGGACTGCGTATGTGCAGCATCCCACGTGTTAATAACCCCTAGCTCTTATCAGTACATCTCAACGTGCTTTCCAAAGGAGGTCAGTTCATTAGCCCCATTTTACAGTTGGGGAAACTGAGGCATGGGGAAGAGAAGTGGCTTGCCCAGGGTCACTCAGCAGGAGAGCTAGAAATAAACACTCAGGTCTGCTGAATACCAGCCCAATGTTCTATCCACTCAGCCACACATGATGGCCCCTGGGGACTACCAGAATATCATCACTGATACTCCTGGCTAGACGTTCAGTCTCCCTGGCTCATCCGGGCCCTGGATTCTTTCTTCAGTCGGTCACCCAGGTTGGGAAATGAGCTTTCATTCATTAGCATTTAGATGACAGTGCCAAGTGGGATGGCCTTACGGACTGTAGCTTGGACCCCTTTCCACCAGAAGCTGCACGGAGCCCCACACTCTCTTTCCACACCAGCCCCGGAGCAGCCCCTGGACGCTAGCAGCTCCTGCAAAGCGTCAAACTGAAAAGCTCTTGAAAAATAACCCCCAAGAGCGTGAGTATTTTCTGCTCATCTGCCTTTTCCTGTGTGTGGTTAAGTAGGTGCCATTGTCTCCGAGGCAGCAGTGCAGGTAAGCTGCTCTAGGGACCCTCAGAGGAGGGACAGGCCTGTGCAAATGGGGCTGTTAAACAGCTTCCCTCTTTCCCCTCACAGCTGCTGTCAGGGGGGAAGTAGAGGAAGCCGCTGGGGTGAGCAGGATTCCTGGGACCGGAGCTTCCTCACTCGGGCAGATCATTGGCCCATCGAGCCCAGCCTCCCTCTTCCAGCAGCACCCACCAAGGTGCAGGGCAGAAGCTGCTGTGCCCGGTGCGAGGACAGCGCCGTTGTTACAGATGCTTTCCTCCTAGACCCACTTCCCGTGGCGCAGGCAGCCACAGCAAGACACAGAGGGCCTGAGTCTCATTCACACCGATGCCCCTTTACGCTGCCTGAGAGCGTAAATAAAATTCTGGTCTTCAGTCCTCAGTTGTGCTCAGTTTCTATTTGGCTCAGCTGTGGGGGCAGGTGGGTACATGGGACCCTTCCACTCTGCTTATCTTGGGCATCCCAGAGACTGGAACGGTCCCTGGTGTAACTTAGACCAGCTTCAGGGCTGCTCTAACTTACCCTGTGCCACCAAGCATCTGTTGGAGCTTTGTGGGCTCTGCCCCACCCCCTCCTGCACCTGGCATGCCCCTTTCCCAGTCCTCCCTGACACACTCCTTACACTGGCTTTACTCACCCAAGACTTCCCCTGAAAGAGGGAGAACCCTCAGCTGCCCGTTTCCAGCAGACTCATGGTGGCTTAGTCGCATAGAGGACTGAGCCTCCCATAAAGCAGCCTAGCAAGGGGTCTACGTGGAAGTGAGGTCTCACTTCAACCCACAGGATGCAGGGCTGGCCACTGTACAGCGAATCACACACTTAGCCACTGCCTCGAACCGGCCGGGCTTAGAATAACACTGTGGTCTGTGCTAACACCTTTGTGCGTCTTCTGCTCAGCAGACAGCCTGAGCTGCATTCAACTCACAGGTTGAGTGTCTCCCTGAGACAGCGTTCTCCAAAACAGAGCGGAGCCAGTGTAAGCTTTAACACTAGAGTTGCCAATTGGGGTTGAAGGTATTCCTGGGGCTGGACATTTTTCTTGAAGGTTTCACCACATGACAATCTTTAATTAAAGATTAATCTTGAATTCCTGAAGACTCCAGGACAATCCTATTGGCAGCCCCCTGCCCTCTCTTCCCCACACACTTTTACATAAAAATAGCCACAAGGACAAGGTTGAATTACATGAACACAATCAAAAGAAAGAAGCTAGAATAAGTATTGTCCCATGCTCAGTATGACACCAAAACTTAGGTTTACTCTTTAAGAAACTGAATATTGTAATAAATAAGAACCCGTTTTTCATAACAGGGCTTTTCATCCATTGATCTCAAAGCACTTTGCAAAAGTGGGTCAGCGTCATTATCCTCATTTTACAGCTGGGGAAACTGAGGCACGGAGCAGGGAAGTGACTGACAGTATGCATCGTTGCGGAGCTGGGAACAGAACCTGGAAGGGGGGAAGTGGGGCAGATCCCCAGCTGGTGTCAATCAGAAAACACAGCCCCATTGCAGGCAATGGAGCTATGTCAGTTTACACCAGATGAAGATCTGCTCTCACTCGCTCCCACTCCACAGCCCTATCCATGGATAGCACACAGCTATGGGCCTGTTGCTCATTTACCCTAAGGCCCCTTTACTCCCCTCTGCCAGAGTAAAGCAGCCTCAAAATGGGAGCGACTGTAATCTACATCTACTTACGGCCCCTTTAACGTGGCCAGCATGATATAAAGAGACCTTCGTGAAAATGAAACTCGGGCCCTACATATTTAGCTCTTTTAAGCTCTCCTCACAAATGAGCTTTTCTGGCCCCTGGATAATTTGTGCTGCTTGTCTGTGAATTCCCTTCAGTTTGTAAACTCTCCTGTACTGAATGATCCAACACTGAACCGCATATTCTAGCAACCGAGCAACGCACAATCACCTCTCCAGTCCATGACCTGATACTTCTGTATATGCATCCCCAAAGCACATCAGCTTGCTTGCCCCTTGCTGCGCCTATCTCATTCACTGCTGATGTGTCCTGTGACACTGGCAGACCAGGTGCCAGCTCATGCCCTAGGCCTCCCTGAACGCTGACAAATGCAGAGCAGGAAACTCGCCTGGCTCACCTGTGTGTTAATGTTATTACCATCGATAGCAGAGTCAGAAGAATGTGTCCAGACTTTATGGAATGCCTGTAGGACGCAGCATGTATTAATCCTACTTATAATATCTGCCTCCCATGCCATAAGGTGATGTTCAGTGTTTGCTCTGTAACTCTAAGTTTGCTGAGACTGTAGATGCCCCACAGTCAGGAGAGAAACAATATTAAGTGTCAACTGCTCGTTTACCACAAGCAGGGTTCTCTCCTCCCCACCACCACAAGGTCTACAGACATCAGACAAACCACTGTGGATAAAAGCCTTTGTTAATTTTGCTTCCCCCACACCCCTGAAGAGGAGATGTGTGCAAGCCCACACGTCCCATCACAGTTTGAATGCTGGGGGAAGGGAGTAAAAATGCCTGTTTAGAAGAAATTGATCTCTTTATGCTGTCTGGACTCTGAGCAGCAAAGATTCCTACACATTAGTGAGAGATCTGCCGAGCTGCTTGGCTTGGGTTAGCCCTAAAGGACGTACAAGTTTGCTTATTGCAGACGCTTCTATTACTCTTTGTGTAAGTTCACCTGCTTTAGCCTTGTCAATAACTCTCATTTCTTTTGCCTAGTTAGCAAACCTTTAGTTAGGTCGTTACAGGGTTGGTTACACGCGTTGTCTTTGGGTTGACCTAGGGTAAGTGACTGGTCGTTACCTGAATACTGCTGTGACTTTTAGTGTAAGAGACCAGATCACCCATCACAGAGGCAGGTGTGCCTGTGTGGCAAGATAGTTCAGAGTGCCCAAGGGGACCGTGTGGGGCTCCCTATTAAGGTTGCTCTAGGGCCTGAGGAGTTGACATGTGTTACTTGGTTGGTGAAATCTAAGTATAGAACCCACAACCAGTTGGCGTTTGTGCCCTGGTTCTTTACAGTCTGCCCTGAAGTTAGCACTGACGGTCGTGAGCCACTCCAGACAGCGTGACAAGTATCACCTGTGGGTTTCTTTCAGCCAACACAGCTTTCCAGAGTCCTCTTTCCACTGCAGAAGAGAGATGTATTTCAGTCCTATGGGTCCTATCCCATGTCAGGTTCTGCTCGAACCCTGTACTCAGGTGGCATTTTCCTGACTGCAGGGAGTCACTCTGGAGGTGCAGAAGTCAACACTAATGGAGTTCAGTGCAGGATTTGTGCCACTTACAAAGAAAAAAATACCCAAATACCCATTGGAGAAAGGGGATAGACAAGACTGGGAGCTTTCAGGGGCAGGGTCTGTCTTTTTTTAAAATCTTTTCATACAGCACAACAGGGCCCCAATCCTGGAGGTTTCAGAGGAACTAAATAGCTCATTGCCTGGAGTCGGACTAGAATACTTTGACAAATGTGCTAAGACAGGGTAACTAGCAGCATTGCCAGCTCTTGGAATTTTTCATGAAACTCATGATAGTTAGTGTTTTCCTTCAAGCCCCAGCTCCCGGAATCATGTGATTAGGTGAGAATCCCCCCTTCCAGTTTGCAAAAAATAGAAGTTTCTAGCAGAGTTGGTTGGAAATTTTGCAACAAGACATTTTCCCATTTAAAAAAATGTCACTTTGTCAAATCCATTCTGTTCACGGGAAAGTGGCGGTTTTGACAAATTTCTCAATTTGAAAAAGTAAGTTTTTTACATTGTTGCACCCTATTTTGACAAAATGAAACATTTTGGTTCCCTGGTTCAAAAAAACTTTTTGTTTCAAAACTTAAGGTAATTATAGTATAAATATTGGTCAAAATTGAAAATAAAACGTTTCAAAGCTATCAGAACAAAGCATTCTGATTGACCCAAACCAACTTTCTTGTTTTGGTTTGCTGTTTGCAAAACTTTCAAGATTTTGACTTTTTGTCGTGGGTCGAATTTGGCAAATAGTTTTGGTCAAAAAAGGGGTAAAAGTTAAAAGCGTCAAACTGGTTCATTGAGGCATTTTCAAAATGAAATTTACCTTGATTTTCTTTTTTTTTTTTTAAAGAGCAAAACACCCAAAAACTAAACACAATGGGGAAAAATATTTTGCTTTGCATCAACCCATAAGAACATAAGAATGGCCCTACTGGGTCAGACCAAAGGTCCATCTAGCCCAGTATCCTGTCTTCTGACAGTGGTCCATGCCAGGTGCCCCAGAGGGAATGAACAGAACAGGGAACCATCAAGTGATCCATCCCCTGTCGCCCATTCCCAGCTTCTGGCAAACAGAGGCTAGGGACACCATCCCTGCCCATCCTGGCTAACAGCCTCCATGAGTTTATCTAGTTCTTTTTTTAACCCTGTTATGGTCTTGGCCTTCACAACATCCTCTGGCAAGGAGTTCCACAGGTTGACTGTGCGTTGGGTGAAGAAATACTTCCCTTTATTTGTTTTAAACCTGCTGCCTATTCATTTCATTTTGTGACCCCTAGTTCTTGTTTTATGAGAAGGAGTAAACAACACTTCCTTATCTAGGTTCTCTACACCAGTCCATAATTTTATAGACCTCAATCATACCTAGAATCATAGACTTTAAGGTAAGAAGGGACCATTATGATCATCTAGTCTGACCTCCTGCACAGCACAGGCCACCGAATCTCACCCACCCACTCCTGTAACAAACCCCTAACCTGTGTCTGAGCTACTGAAGTCCTCAAATGGTGGTTTAAAGACTTCAAGGTGCAGAGAATCCTGCAGCAAGTGACCCGTGCCCCACGCTGCAGAGGAAGGCGAAAACCCCCCAGGGCCTCTGCCAATCTGCCCTGGAGGAAAATTCCTTCCCGACCCCAAATATGGCGATCGGCTAAACCCTGCGCATGTGGGCAAGGCTCACCAGCCAGACACCCAGGAAAGAATTCGCTGTAGTAACTCAGATCCCACCCTAACTAGTGTCCCATCACAGGCCATTGGGCATATTTACCGCTAATAGTCAAAGATCAATTAATTGCCACAATTAGGCTATCCCATCATACCATCTCCTCCACAAACTTATCAAGCTTAGTCTTGAAGCCAGATATGTCTTTTGCCCCCACTGCTCCCCTTGGGAGGCTGTTCCAGAACTTCACTCCTCCGATGGTTAGAAACCTTCGTCTAATTTCAAGTCTAAACTTCCTGATGGCCAATTTATATCCATTTGTTCTTGTGTCCACATTGGTACTGAGCTTAAATAATTCCTCTCCCTCCCTGGTATTTATGCCTAAGATATATTTATAGAGAGCAATCGTATCTCCCCTCAGCCTTCTTTTGGTTAGGCTAAACAAGCCAAGCTCCTTGAGTCTCCTTTCATAAGACAGGTTTTCCATTCCCCGGATCATCCTAGTAGCCCTTCTCTGTACCTTGTCCAGTTTGAGTTCATCCTTCTTAAACATGGGAGACCAGAACTGCACACAGTATTCCAGATGAGGTCTCACCAGTGCCTTGTATAACGGTACTAACACCTCCTTATCCCTACTGGAAATACCTCGCCTGATGCATCCCAAGACCGCATTAGCTTTTTTCACGGCCATATCACATTGGCGGCTCATAGTCATCCTGTGAACAACCAATACTCTGAGGTCCTTCTCCTCCTCTGTTACTTCCAAGTGATGTGCCCCAGCTTATAACAAGAATTCTTGTTATTAATCCCTAAATGCATGACCTTGCACTTTTCACTATTAAATTTCATCCTATTACTATTACTCCAGTTTACTAGGTCATCCAGATCTTCCTGTATGATATCCTGGTCCTTCTCTGTGTTGGCAATACCTCCCAGCTTTGTGTCATCCCCAAACTTTATTAGCACGTTCCCGCTTTTTGTTCCAAGGTCAGTAATAAAAAGATTAAATAAGATTGGTCCCCAAACCGATCCCTGAGGAACTCCACTAGTAACCTCCTTCCAGTCTGACAGTTCACCTTTCAGTATGACCTGCTGTAGTCTCCCCTTTAACCAGTTCCTTATCCACCTTTCAATTTTCACATTGATCCCCATCTTTTCCAATTTAGCTAATAATTCCCCATGTGGAACCGTATCAAATGCCTAGCTGAAAGTAAGGTAAATTAGATCCACTGAGTTTCCTTTGTCTAAAAAATCTGTTACCTTCTCAGAGAAGGAGATCAGGTTGGTTTGGAACGATCTACCTTTTGTAAAACCATGTTGTATTTTGTCCCAATTACCACTGACCTCAATTTCCTTAACTACTTTCGCCTTCAAATTTTTTTCCAAGACCATGCATACTACAGATGTCAAACTAACAGGCCTGTAGTTACCCGGATCACCTTTTTTCCCTTTCTTAAAAATAGGAACTATGATAGCAATTCTCCAGTCACATGGTATAACCCCTGAGTTTACAGATTCATTAAAAATTCTTGCTAATGGGCTTGCAATTTCATGTACCTCCCCTTAGCCGTCTCTTTGCCCAGCTGAAAAGTCCCAGTCTTATTAATCTCTCCTCATACGGAAGCCATTCCATACCCCTAAACATTTTTGTTGTGCTTTTCTGAACCTTTTCCAATTCCCATATATCCTTTTTGGGATGGGGCGACCACATCTGCACACAGTAGTTAAGATGTGGGCGTACCATGGATTTATATAGAGCAGGGATCGGCAACCTTTGGCACGCGGCCCGTCAAGGAAATCCGCTGGCGAGCCGGGCCGGTTTGTTTACCCGCAGCGTCCGCGGGTTCGGCCGATCGCAGCTCCCACTGGCCGCGTTCGCCGCTCTCCAACCGCCCAGCTCTGAAGGCAGCACCATCACCAGCAGCGCAGAAGTAAGGGTGGCAGTACCGCGACCCCCCCTACAATAACCTGGCGACCCTCCCACAACCCCATTTTGGGTCAGGATCCCTACAGTTACAACACCATGAAATTTCAGATTGAAATATCTGAAATCAAGAATTTTACGTTTTAAAAAATCCTATGTCTGTGAAATTGACCAGAATGGACCGCGAATTTGGTAGGGCCCTATCGATGGGAAGAATCAGTGAGATTCAGACCCAGGCTGGATGTGACGATCTGCAGAGTTGAAGATGATGCTTAGGTTACAGGCCTGATTGACAGGGGGGAAATGGCTGCTACCCACAATGACTGAGAAAGGAAGGAAGGGGAAGATGAATTTCTTCAACGCCACTGGACCCCTGGATTTAAAGGGATATTCCCAATTGTTAGACATGACAATCTGAGACCCTCTTTGCTGCCACTTTAAGAAATCTTCTTGTACGGTCCACAATTCTATTGATCTTTGTTCGTAAGGAAACCCAGTACTAACGACATTTAGTGGGTTAGGATTCTTGTTAACACCCTAGATATATTATCTGCATTTCTCCAGGTTGAACATTTATCTTCTGCCCAAATTTCACAGGGGAGACCAGGGTTTCTCAAATTGGGGGTCCTGACCCAAAAGGGAGTTGCAAGGGAGGGTCGCAAGATTATTTGGGGGGGGGGGTCACAGTATTGCCACCCTTACTTCTGCACTGCCTGAAAAGCTCGGCAGAGAGTGAGGGCTGCTGACCAAGGCCCCAGCTCCGAAGGGAGCCGCACAGAAGGAAGGGGGGCCATACCCTACCGTGCCGTCCCTACTTCTGCACTGCTGCTGGCAGCCGCCCTGCCTTCGGAGCTGGGCTCCTGGCCAGGAACTGCAGCTCTCCGGCCGCCCAGCTCTGAAGGCAGGGCCACCACCAGCAGCAGCGCAGAAGTAAGGGTAGCCGTACTGCGACCCCCCCCTACAATAACCTTGTGACCCCCCCCCACACACACACACACAACTCCTTTCTGGGTCAGGGCCCCGACAATTACAACACCCTGAAATTTCAGATTTAAATAGCTGAAATCATGAAATTTACGATTTTTTAAAATCTTATGACTGTGAAATTGACCCAAATGGACTGTGAATTTGGTAGGGGCCCCACCCATGGGGCCACCCTAACCCAACCCGTTGCTGTTTAATTGCCACTTGTGTGACGGTGTGAACAGCCAGGCCAGTGGGAATTCAGTTTTCAAGTAAGGTTCTGGTCTAATCTTTTGCCAGATCCTCTGTTAATCCTGGCTGCTTCCATAAAGGCTCATCACCTGAGCAAGGGCTGCCTTGCCAGGCTATAGTTAACCCTTTCCAATCATGGCTTTTTAGAAACATGTCCTGTTTCTGGGACTGAACAGTTCTTTTTTAGATTTATTTCTCCTCCCTCTCCCCCCCTCCCCCCCACCACACACACACTCACATACACACCAGATTAAAGACAGTGGGTCAGATCCTCAGCTGGTGTAAATTGGCATAGCACTGCTGGCTGCAATGGATTAACAGCTGCTGAGGATCACATCCAGCCTGATTTGCTTCTCATTGAAACCAGTGTGAATCGGGAACAACCCCTGGGAAGCCGGACTAGTGCAAAACTGGTGGAAATGAGAGGAGAATTGAGCCTCCGTGCCCTGTGTATGTATAGTACGTATAGTAGGTACCATATGTACTGGACACAACTAACCATTGTAACCGCAAGATCTTATCTTTGCAGTCTTGCTCCCCTTCCTCGATTATCCTGTTCTTCTTCTCCCTCGTGTTGTGTCTAGTATTTTAAGGGCCAGATCCTCAGCAGGTGTCAGTCGACACAGCTCCATGGAAATCCCTCAGGTGATTTCAGTTGGCCCCAGCTGAGGCTCTCCACTTTAGTAATTAAACTCTTTGGCTCAGAGAACGTAAGGCATTTTGATTTGCCTGCACAGCCCCAAGCGTGCACCCTGGTGCAGAAAAAGTAACAGACACACATTACAGAGACACTGGGCTGAATTCTGCTCCTATTTACGCTGATGTAAATCCAATGCAACATTCACACTGGTGTTACTGGGAGCAGGAATTGGCTGACAGGGTGTTGTTTAAACCACATCTGTTCACTCGAACCATTTGCCAAATCCTCTGCTAATCCAGGCCCTGATCTGATGGAAGGACTATCAAACAGGCTTCCACAGAACTGATTCAGCAGGGGTAATGCAAGCTCACCCCATGCTCCCCCACAGACCTGCCCTAAAGGGATCAGCCTGAAGCAGTGAGAGGGATGGTGGAGTTTGCAGGCTCTCTTTGGTCCCTCTACGAGGACTGCGGCACAACCCTGTGATGTGGACTCTGAGAAGTGGGCTGAGAGCGTCTCCTACGGTGCAGCCCAGCAAGCAGCTTCCAGCTGATGATACCTGTCCGTCATTACAGCCCTGCACCGGATCTCAACCAGGGAAAGGTTCTGCGGTCCCATACCAGCCTGCTACGCCACCCGGTCTTCAGAGATTAGCCCACTTTGGAGCCATGCCTGCAGCCTATCTTTTGCCAGCCCACCCACCCAAATCGCCCCAGAGTATAAAGCACTGGCCGCAGCTCGCTATTGAAGTAAATCGGCATTAGCCCAGGTGGGTAAACAGGGCCCTAGGAGCCTCGCTTCAAGGGGGAGCTAGAACACAAGGCAGAATTTTCCAAAAATGTTGCAACACAAATAGACTCAGAGTAAAATTTTCCAAAGCACTCAAGTGAGTTAGGAACCTCGGTCCCATTTTCAAAAGTGACTTAGGCACTTAGGGCCATATCTCCAAAATATTTAGGCACCTAAAGATACAGCTAGGTACCACGATGACTTTGAAAGTCCCCCTAGGCATCTAACTCCCATAGGTGCTGAGGTGCCCTAGTGGGATTTTCAAAAGCACCTAAGTGCCTATGTGAGTTAGGTGCCAGGGTGATTTTGAAAATTCTTCTAGGCACCTCTCTGCATCTTTAGGCACCTAAACAGCTTTGAAAATCTGGTCCTTACGTCTTATGGAAAGCCAGTGGGATTTAGGTGCTTTTGAAAACGTTCCCCTCAGCGGCCATGACACAAAATGATGTGCAGAGCCCCAGGTGAGCTTACAGCATGATACGAATCAGCCTGAATTTTAAGAGTGAGGGGCTATCCCTGGCGTCTCCGTTTGTGGGTGCCCGACTCGAGAGCCCTCAAAGGGAGCTGGGTTTCAGAGGATGCTTGCTCAGGACAGATCCCTTGAAGGCCTCTAGAAATTGAAACATCCCAATCACTCGTCACTTGGGAAGATTTAGGCCAGTGACTTTATCATCAGCGTTGTCCCCAGAGTTTAAGAAAGTTGTTCTCTCTGTGCAATTCAGGTCGGTTATTCCACTGCAGAGCTGTTTCAATGGTGTGAAACACCAAGCGCAAACAACTTGCCAAACTCAACTCGCAGCTTTGAATGAGCCTGGATGCACCTTCGGATTAGCTGCTGTTTGCAAACATTCAGGTAGCTTTTTTTCTATATACGTGTTTGCAAATGGTGCGTTTCAAGCCCACGGCAGATCTTAGCTAAACCAAGAGGCCAGATTCTCCCCGCGTGTAAATCGGCACCATTCCACTGAAGTAAATACAGCTATGCTGATTTACCCCACCTGAGGACATGCTTCTGGAATTGTTATAGATGTATAATAGATTCTCTCTCTATCATCCCTGAGAATGGGGTTAAAGTCAACGCCCACAATTTGCTCTTTGCCCGGGTGCTGCTGTGTAATTATCCCCATGGTTCATTGCAGCGCTATAAAGAAAATTAAGATGCAAAGGGCCAGTTTTTTGCCTGCACTCCCGTTCCCTTTGCACTGCTCCATCATCAAGCTAAAAGACCAGACCCTCTTCCCCCTCACCGTCCATTTCCCCCCTCCTGCTCTGGGGCTGAGGAAGGGGAGCCGTGCCTTTGGCCCTTGACTGTCCTGCTGAGGTGCCAGCAAGGGGAGATAACCAGACCCAGCTTCAGTGGCTGTTTTGTCCGTTTGGGACTGAGACCCGCCCCCACCCCAAGCTTATTGCATGGCCACCAAGCTGGCAACCTCAAGGTGAAGAGTTCTGCAGCCTACGACTGAGCTCTTGAGCCGTGTAGCCCCCCCTCCTGTCTGTTGCACAGACTCGGTGACATGGCTGGTGAGTTAACAGGGTTCCCTCGAACCTGCTGTAAAAATTAACACCGCGTACCTCCACCATGTACCACACAGAAAAGCAGCAGACACAAGGAGATCCTCATGATCTGGTTCCAGAAGAGAGAATCAGCTGCACCGGTCGCTGTTAATAGCTGGAATATTTCATGTTGCCCTCCCTGCTCTTGACACCCCAAGATGACAGAGGAGGCGAATTTCTGACAGCGAGCGACAGAAAAGAGACTCCTTCAAGACAGCAGACTCCGTGTGGTTTCTCTGCAGCGAGCCTGTCATTTCACAACAGAACAGTGACCGCTCTGCTCATAAAAGCCTACGCGCCATATCCTCCCGGCTTCCTTTAAAAGCCCCCAGCACAAACGCTAGCAACCAAACCGAGCCGTGCTATTTGCAAGTGCTTTGCTGCTCGATGCTTCCAATCCAGGCAGAGTTTGCAAGAGAAGTGACTAAAAAAATCTTCGGGAGCAGCAATGGGGAAGAACTAGTTCCAGTAGGAGGGGAGATGTGACTTGCGAAGGGTTGGGGAAGAAAGCACTTCTCATTATAACAGGTTTTTCGGTTGCAAACCCCAAAATACTTTACCAAGAAAGCTCCTTTTATGTATTTATTTCAGTTTTTACTTCCTTGTAATAGTAGAGCGTGATACTCTGGGCTCCCATAACTATCTTAAAATACACATATCATTTATAAACAGACCGAAGATCAAATGAAATAACCCAGTGACAGCATTGGTAATAACACGAAATTAATTTACCTGCCCAGAATCTCCTCCACTGCTAGCGATCCCTCATCCTCTTATGGGCAAGATGGGTCTTCCAGCGTGGTTTGAAGGCTGACAAATTCAGGCTATTATAGACCCAGTTTCCAAAGGCTCAGGACCCAAGGTAAGTAGCATTTTCCTATTTTACAGATGGGGAAACTGAGGCACAGAGAAGGGCAGTGACTTGACCAAACACACTCAGCGGGTCCATGGCAGAGCCAGGAACAAAACCCAGGAGTCCCAAGTCCCATTCGGCTGGCCCATGCTGCCACCTACCAAACGCCGACCAAGTGAGAATTCATTCCGTTGCCCCGATGGAGAACGTTTTGGAGCAAGAGTGTATAGGGCAGAGCGGGGCCTTTCACCTCCAGTGGCACCATCGTTTCAGACCCCCACAGAGGCCCCAATCCTGAAAAGACTGATGCACACGCTGAACTTTACGTATGGCAGGGAGGATGGTTTTAGCTGGTGCGGAGTGTCATAGCTCACTGGTTTCACTCTGCACCGGCCTCTGCACGGAGCTCACGTGCATACAATTAAGCCCACGCAGCTGTTTCTGCAGGGCTGGGTCCCGGACCCCTGATGTCAATGGCCGAGTTCCCATTCACTTCAGTAGGGCAGGAGCAGGCCTTTAGTTACTATTCCAGGCATCCTATTCCCCGATCAACCCCCAATGCCTGTTTTAGCAGATTCAAGTGTCCTCAACCCCTCCCCCAATTTTTATTCAGCTAATATTCTCACTTAAAAAAAAAAAGTCAGAGTTTTTTCCCCATGCAGTTTCACACTTCTTGTGGTGATCACACCTGCTCACTGTGTGCTGGACCACAGGGGAAAATAGACTGGAGAAAGGAAGTATAAAGCCACGATGGGTGGGATTTTCCCCACCACAGCATATGCCTGCTCGCCAGTGTCTCTCTGCATCCTACCGGCCAAACCATGGAAGATGTTGTAGGGCCCTGTGTCTGAAGGGGCTACAAATTAGACCCATTCCCTTGCTGACATTCATAACCCCATTTAGCACTTACTTAACACCTCCTCCGGTGTCCGGGACTGCCACTTATAGGCAGGGGTGAAAGTAACTTAACGGACTTACCGGTACTCAGGTCCCGGGCAAGGTTGGGGGGCGGCTCTGGGCTGCCCCTTTTGCCCCCGCCCATGAGCAGCCCTGCTGGAACAGTCGGCTGTGTACCGGCGGGAACTTTCTTACCGGTACGCCGTACCGGCTTACTTTCACCTCTGCTTACAGGACAAGGCAACAGAGGACGTGCGTTAAATCAGGGAAGGGGGCTATTTAAAGGGCTCCATGTAAGTTACACATGCACTTAGCCTCCATTACACATCAGTAGATCAGGGTCAGTAGATGTGTGGGAGGCTAAGGGCTCCATCCTGTAAAGGGGATGAGCCCTCTGGCCCCAGTCCAGCAAGCCCCCTAACCAAATGCCTAATCTTATGCACTGAAGTCAGTGGGTCACTCTAAGTCAGGTTTGTGGGATGTTCATGCTACCTTTTCCATTGATAAACTGAGACTTCCTTCTCCAGGGCTACTGAACGCCTCTCCCTGGTTTTAAATTCCAGGCTATTGACATGTTCCCATTTATCCCACACTTCCCCGACAAGCTCTGCAATCCGTTAACCCTTCACCCACCACCTGGCTCCTGGTATTTGTGGACCACCAGGCCGCAAAGTAATGGAAGTAGCTGCAATTGCAGAGGGCTCAGTCCTGTTACAACTAGCTAAGAGGCCACAGGCCCATGGAGAAGTCATGGGGAAGTTCTCACTGGACTCGGCAGAGGAACTTTGGCTTCTAACCTTCGCAAGGAGGGAAGGTTTGCACTTACAAACCCTCGCTTTACCAGCAGAGTCGCTTTCACCCAGAGGCTCTCTCACAGCTGATCAGTCCTTTTAAGGAGTCATTCAGCACCTTCTACTTCCTCTGCATTGCCAGGGGATCAGGCCATGATGACGTTACGGAGTTCTGTGCCTCTGCGTTTGCTGAGCGTTGAGGATTACAGTCCTTTTTAGGATTGTCTGCACGTGAAAGTTCATCTGGAATAAGATAGGGTGTGAATTTAAAGCACATTAGTTTAATGCACTTCCTAAACGGATGAAGAGAATCAGGAATCAGACACTCTAATTCTGGAATAAGAGCAGCCGTACATGGAGTTAATCAGGAACCGCTATTCCAGAATAACTCACCATGTAGACAAGCTTCTCAGGTGAAGAGCAAATGCTAGGGCGGTCTTTGGCACCAGCCGACATTGGCTCTCTAGATACTGACTGGCTGTAGGGGCACTCCGTGTTGGGGGTGGGGGTGGGGGACAAGGCAGAGAACAGAGCCCCCCCTGCGGGTACGACTCACCCGAGGAAGTGAACGTTGCTCCCTAGCTCTGCGTACAGCCTGTGAAGAAAGGCCTCAGGCAGCAGCTGTCACCGGGCTTGGTGGTTTACGCTGACGCTAGCAAAACTCCATGGTTTCACTGCTGCATTTTTAGCAACCGGTAAATCTGTCGTGTTCTCACCAAGGATTTCTGTTTCGTGGGGAGAGGGCGCAGTTCTGCTATTTAGTGCTGTTGGTCCTGTCTAAGGATCCCAGGGCACTTTGCTGCAGTTAAGGTGTCAGCCTGGTGATGTCCTGGGTGAATTACACTGATGCCCTGAATTCCCCTCCAGTTTAACTGGATGCAGCGGATGTTTCCTCCCCCCTAAACACTGTTTACTCGTGCAGAGTGGCCATTAAACAACTGGCCCGCTCCACCCCAGAGGAGGCTCCATTTCCATGGGGAGCAAAATGCCAACAAACTTAGAAAAGTATGTTGGTATTGTATGTCTGCAGTGGCCCCTCTGCACACCAGTCACGAGAGAGGAAATCAGACTACTAATGAAAACACTACAGTGGGGCAGATGGGGAAAATGGAGCATCCAGCAACCCATGGAAGTGTTTTACCCCGATGCTATAGGGTGTGTGCACCCAGCTGGGGTGATACTAGCCAGCCCGCCTCATGGATCAGGGAGGGGCTGTGAACAGCCATTTAGAAAAGCCATTTCCACTAGCACAAACCAGAGCCCAGAGACACAAGCGAACCACTGACCCAGTGATGGGTGTAACCAGTGGGGAGGAGGGTGCAGGGGCCAATTGGGAACTGGTTCCCTTTACTTTACTCTGCTGTCCCCTTAATGCTACTCCAAATGCTCTCCCTGCCGGTGGACGTTTTTAGATGAGCTTAGATTTCCATGCTGACCGACTCTCACTGACCAGGCTGGTGGGGGGGAATTGGGGAGACACATTTTTACCATGGGGCAGGGACTTGAGGAAACTTAACTGGAAAGGGGAGGAGCAAGAGAGGGCCTGTGTGGGGAGGAGCCAGCCAGAGAGCGAGGGGACACAGGAAAGAGAACAGGGGATGGGAGTATGTAGGGATACCGAGGAGGGGGAGGACCACAGAGGGAGGAGGGGCACAGGAGGGATCTTTGGCAGTGGGGGGAGTTATGCAAAGGAGGTGGTGCATAGTCAGCAAATATGCAAATCAGCTTGTTACATCATTTGCGTGGCAGCTCCTGGTTCCTGACCCTACAGCGTTAGCAGCTCTGGGGTGGAGGTCGGCCTGCTGCGCCCTGCCAGTCTGGGGGCTGCTCTGAGCTGGGCTGATTTGCTAGGTTGGCACCAGCTGCTAACGGCCCCTGCAGCTTCAGACCTGCAGCCGTGGCAGCTTGTGCCGATCGCATCAGTGGAGCGGGGCTGGGACCGGTCAGCGAGCGGGGAGACCTGCAAGGGGAAGCCAGGGGCTGCCTCCTGCTGGTCGTCTTGGGCATTAGCTCTTTCCAGCCTTCGGGGCACCCTCTGCCGGCGGGTGTCTCGCCTGCCGCTGGCCCAGTGTCCCTCCTGGACCCTGGTGCCCTTTACCTCGGGGTTGTGCCCCGCAGTACCCCCACACTCTGGGTCTCCCCTCCCAGGGAACCCTCAACCCTCGAAGCCCACCTTGCCTCAGTGGCTACTGCCCGTCATCATCTAGCCCCCGCTCACCAGGGCAGACTGCAGTGTAATGGCCACTCATCACTGGCAAGGGGGTTAGGCCCTGCTGCCTTTGCCTATTCCCAGGCTGTATCTCTGCAGCCCTATTCCCCAGCCCTGCTCCAGTTCAGGGGCCCTCCTCCCAGGCAGCTAGCCCTTCTCCCTCCAGGGCTAGAGTGAGGCTTCTCTCCTGCTCCGGGCCCCCAGCCCTCTTCTCAGGGCCAGCTGGGCCCTAATTGAGCTGGCCACAGCTGTGGCTGCTTCCCCAATCAGCCTAGCTTGGCTGCTTTTAACCCCCTGCTCCCCGGGAGTGGGGCAGCCGCCCCACTACATGACCCAACATGGCGGATGTGGTCATGTGACTAGAAGGGCAGTTGGAGTGTTTCCATGGTCAGTGGTGGCAAACAAGGACCAGTTCGGACCGGATTGACCCGGGGAGTCTACGGGGCTTCCCTACGGGGCTTGGAGCCAGAGAACCTATCTAAGGCCGGCAGTTACCTCACTTAGGGGCTGCTCATCCTGAGGTCCTGAGCACCCCTCAGGAGGGTGACAGTGTCTGTTATACGTCCCTTCTACTCCGCGTGGGACTAGTTGGGGCCTTGGCTTCAGGCCACACATTCACTGAATTACTGTCCCTGTAAAGCAAATGAGTTTCAGTTCATGTTTGTGCATCTTCCCACTCCCATTTATGTACCTCAGTTTCCCCTACATCAACACACCTTGTTTGGTTTATAGACGTCTGCTTCCATTTGCATTATTCCCCCATAGGGAGGGAAGGGAGGTTACATAATGGAGGGTGGCTGCCAACCCGACGACCCACGCTGGTGTGGCAGTAGACGACTGTGAGCTCAGATATTGTTAGGGGACTCCCTGCTGCCTTTCCATTTTGTATTTCTTGTATCTAACACAGCTCCTCGCTTGACAGGTTCTGCGATGAAATAGACAGAACCATCAAAGGCAGAAGGAGCCGTGTCCATTTCAGACCCACCCGCCGCCCCTCAGCCCTGAGCAAGGCCAGGAAGAGGAGCCTTCCCCAGCCCAGGGCCCTGGGCTGCTCTGAGCTCACTGCGCGGGTTACCACAAAAGGAAAGAGCATCTCGAGGGGAAGTTGCAGAGCTGTGGAGCGGGTCATTTCTCTGCAGGCCCTCGGCACCATCACGGGTCGGCCACTCAACCAGACCCTGACGGCCAACCGGCTCTGGCTCTGGGTCTGTTCGGTCAAGACAACCGTTATATGGACTGGTGGCCACCCGCTCTGCCTGCCCCTCACTGTCAGCATGGAGGGGGCTCTACGGCCTTCCCTTCTCTTGCTCCTGCTGGTTTTACAGCCCGGCGGTGAGTGATCTGTCTGAATTCGAGGGCAGGAAACCACTGGTGACAGCATCCCCTGCGCTTGGGTCCCCATCATCCTCTCCAGCAGCTGCGGGATAGACCAGTGGGAATCTGCCCAGACCCTGAAGAGTCCAGGGTGGCTGGGAGAGGGGTAGGCAGACCCTGAAGAGTTCTGGGTTTGGGGTGCGCATCCCCCGGTAGCAGGGGGCCGAGATGACGTTGGGAGGGGAAGAGATGGAGGGGGGATTGGGATAACAAAAGGAGAAGCACAGAGCGATGTGGGGCTCTGGGGCAGGGAGACAGGAGGACTTGGGGGAGGGAAAAGGAGGAGTCAGGGGCACAGCGTTGAGGGGAGGACAGAGGGGGACTCCTGCGAGGTGGCCGCGGTGCAGCAGGGGATGCCCTGAGCCCTTGTCCCTAGGGGTAGCAGGGCAGCGGGCTGGGGCAGGGTTATCACTGCTTTCCTGGTGGCTGCAGGTGGCTGCTCAGGAGGGTCCGCACGGATTCGTGCTTTCCGATGCCTGCTCCCCACCCCCTGCCCAGGGACTGCCGGGGGCCAGCGACGCTGTGAGCGTGACCTGCACACAGAGCCGCAGCAGGGCCACCAAACTCCACAGGCCCCTGGAGAGGGACAGAGAGAGAGAGAGCCCAGCTCAGGAGGGGAGAGTGGAGGGGCTGGAAGCTCAATGGCTGATGCGACTCACCAGTGAGAGTAATGGGGCTGAGATGGCACGGCCCGATTCTCTGAGTCGATACAAGCGACAGCTGAGATGTTCCAAGCCCGCTGGGGAACGGAGCCCCAGAAAGGGCTGATCCTCCATTGCCCTGGGTGTGAAATGTCCCCGGTTCGCAATGGCGGCATTTCACACTCGCTTTGCACTGCGGGGAAACGGCCCTGCAAGGTGCAGAGCGATGGAGAATCAGGCCCAGGATCTCAGCCTCTGTTTATTTCCGCTTCTGCCCGTGCACGCCTTGGCCCCAGACGTTATCACAGGTGGGGATGCTGAAAAAACACAGAAATGCTGTTCCGGCTACTGCCAGCAATTACCAGGCCTAGGAAGGGCCCAAGCTCCCCTCTCCTGCCTACCTAAGGGCTACGGAGAGGTTGGGGCAGGATCCTGAGATGCTAGTTGAATTTCTCAGCCCTTTGAGGTTCCCATCACATCAGGGACCCGGCTGCTAAAGCGCCTAGCAGATCACTTGCTACGGGGAGACATTGACAAGAACATTTCTGTGGCTGCAGCCATTCCCCCGCTAGAGTGTTGGCAGCAAGACCCACCGTTCCCCAGGACCTTGAGGCAGAGAGAGAGAGAGAAAGAGAGAGGTGTGCTTGGAGACAGTCAGACACAATCAGCCATTCAAGGGGTTGTGATAAGATCGTCAGTCGCCCTGGAGTCTATGCAGAAAAACACCTTGAGAAGCTTGTGAGCGTCTCTCGCTCAGTGTGGGTCTTTGTCCCCATCTAGTGGTGACACCACAAAGAAGCATAAGAGCCTCCTACTGCTCCCTGGTCTCTCTCCCCCACGTCTGATCTGCAGCCAGAGCCCTGAGTGGGGCCCCAGGGAACTGCTGCATTATAATAATGATAATAAATAATAATAATTAACAATAATTCCAGAAGTTTATTAAGTTACAACTAGAGCTGATAAAAAAAAGTTTGCAGAAATTTCAGCAAATTTGAAAACTTGACCATTCAATTTTTCTCCCATCACATTTTTGTGGATGGGCCACGGAATTCATTAAATGAATGAAATTATATTAATTTAAATCATTTCTGTATCTCGAGAGATGATTTATTTTTATTTTGTAATTTTGGAAAGTATTTTGTTTCCAGAGAGAAATCCCATTTTGACATTTTGGGGGAGGGGATGGACCAAACAAGAAAGCTTTTGAGTTAGTACAAACTCTGAACTGTAACCTGCCTGCAGTGTTCGGTAGGGTGAGAAAAAGTGTTTGATTCCAATCTTGATTAGCCTGATAAAGTTCAGGATTTAGGATGCCTGTTTACTTTGTATTTTCTTATGTAACCAACTCTGACCTTTACGCTTACCATATATAATCACTTCAAATCTCTCTCTCTTTAGTTAATAAACTTATTTCCATGTTTAATCTAAACCAGTGTGTTTGTCTAAAGTGTTTGGGGGATCTGCTCAGATTACAGAGGCTGGGGCATGTCCATTACCCTTTGACGGAGTGGCGAACTCATTAATGAGCTTGTATTGATCAAGAAGGTCTTGAGCAGTGTAAGACGCACATTTCTGGGGTGCAATGCTGGGGGACTTTGCTGGGGTCTCCCTGTATGCAGTTCAGGAGTGGCTTGGGAGAGCCTCCAGGTAACTTTGCTGGGTGTGCCTCTGCACGCTGATGGCTGAGTGAACAGAGCCTGGAGGGGTTTGCTGTTCACTGGCAGAGCAGTGTAAGAGACAGCCTGGGCAGGAGAGTTAAAGGGGGCACAGGCGTTCCACAGTCTGGATTACACCCCGGGGCACGTCACAATGGGCAGAGCACGCGGTTCTGCTATTTAGTGCTGTCGGGTCCTGTCTAAGGATCCCAGGGCACTTTGCTACAGTCGAGCTGTTAGGCCTGGTGCTAAATCCAAGTGTTGGTGAATTACACTGGTGCCCTGCATTCCCCTCCAGTTTAATTAGATGCAATGGAGGCTGCCTCGCCCATAAACACTGTTTACTGGTGCAGAGTAGCCGCTAAACAGCTGGCCCATTCCACCCCAGAGGAGGCCGCATTTCCATGTTGGCATTTCACTCACCAAACTTAGAAAAGCACCTTGGGATTGTATGGCTTTTCAGAATGCCTGCAGTGGCCCCTTTGCATCCCAGTCGTGAGAGAGGAAATCAGGCCACAAATGAAAATGCTACAGGTGGCTGACTGGGAAATCGGAGCATCCAGCACCGCATGGGAGTGTTTTACCCCTAAGCCAGGCTGTCGCACCCAGCTGGGGTGATACTAGCCAGGCTGCTTCATGGATCAGGGAGGGGCTGTGAAGAGCCATTTAGAAAAGCCATTTCTACCAGCACAAACCAGAGCTCAGAGACACCAGTGAACCATTGACCCAGGGGTGGGTGCAACCAGTGTGTATGGAGTGGGGAGCGTCACAAATGGGAACAGGTTCCCTTTACTCTACTCTCCTAACGCTGTCCCCTTAATGCAACTCTCAACACTCACTCGTGGCCCCTGCAAAAAATGTTTTTCATTTTTTGCCAGGAACAATAATACCTGCCCTTCTAAGTAGATCTCCAAATGCTTTACAAAGAGGGTCAGTATCATTTTCCCCATTTTATAGATGGGGAAACTGAGGCAGGGGGAGGGGAAGTGACTTATTCATGATCACCTAGATGCCAAGCCAGGAATCAAACCCAAGTCTCCTGGTCCAGTGCTCTAACCACTAGGCAATGCTGCCTCCCTTCTACAATAGGAGACTCCTGTCCTGTCCCCTGCACTCAGTCAGGATTTTCCCAGCAAAGTTCATGACACGTGTTTGCCCCAGCACTAAACCGGGCTCCCTGTCCGCAAAGCTGCCATTGCACCAGTGCTGTGCCTTTCCTGGGTCGTGAATGACCTGATCTGTTACAGCTGGAGCTGGTTGAATTTTTCCCATCAGAATGGGCTCAGATTAGGTTTGGGTTCTTTTAACATAGAAAATGGGGGGTTAGGCCAAATGCAAACGTTCACAGGAAGCGGTTGCTTCACGCTACAGTTGTTTGATTTTTCCATCCGAAAGCTGAAATCCTCAAAAACAAGGTTGCGGCTGAAACAGTTTTGGCAGCTGAAGACAAACAAACAAAACAACTTCCTATTTTCCACTGTGGGAAGTTTCAGAACCAAACTTCGAAACTTTCTGCTGAAAATCCCCACAAGCCATTTTCTTCTAATCGGTGTTTTCCTTGCACCACCTACTTTCCAACCGGCTCTATTTAAAATTCCCCCCATGTCCTGCACTTTGGGAACAGCCAGAATGATCTCCTGCCACCACCACACACCCGTCTTGACCAGCTACAGAAGCGATCAGAATTTTTAAAAATGCCACAGAAATGTTGAATTGCAACAAGCCAGGGCAAAAAATTCCATAGAGATCAGTCTGATTTGTTTCCTGGTTTTTCAACCAGGCCTTATGAAGGCCATTAAAAAACAAGCTTTCAAAACTATGAATATCCTGTTATCTACACCACTTCCTCTGTTGAGCAACAAAACCTTCCCTCTCCGTAAACCCTGCTCGGTTTCAGTCACACACACGCAGAATCTCACCTGCTCTGCAGAGTTCTTAGGAGCAGAAAAGAGCGAGGGGAATTTGCACACCACCTGGGGGTTATATTATTTACAGACCTTTCAGCAGGGGAGTCACAAGATCCTCCTGTCCAACAACTCTGAGCTCTTTGCCTAGTTGGTCTGGGTATCCGCTATATAGACTGATTACTCCTGGCTCAGCAACCTGTCCTGTCCTGTCCTGCACTGCCACGATGCTTGGACCTCTGCCACCTTCCCTTCTCTTCCTCCTGCTGGCTTTCCAAGCTGTAGGTAAGTAACAACTAAAGGGCAGGGTGAAAGAGCAATAAGCCAGCAGGCCAGCCACAGCGTCGTAGCTAGAAGTCTTAGAGATCCGATTAAGCTGGTTGTTTGTAGCCCAGTTGGGGTGAATAGCCCAGTTTTATTTGAAAAACTATTATCAAAAAAACCTGGCATCTGGACTCACCGAGGGTCTGTCTACACAGCAATCGGGAGGTGTGATTGCAGCCCCTGTAGGCATAGCCCAGCGAGCTAGAGGAAAACTAGCCAGCTGTAAATAGAGTGAAGCTGCAGCAGCATGGCGGGGACTTGGACTAACCACTTGAGTAGGTAGCCGGGGATCTGGGCTGGCTATACTCAGACAGCTAGTCTGTGCCACCCCAGCTTCACTGTTGTTCTTAGCCAGCTGGCTCAATGGAAGGTTGCTCAGTGATGCCTACACCGGCCCCCTGATTGCAAGGTAGACACGTCCTCGGACGGCTGCTCCCATCACAAAGCGCAGTTGGCACTGGGTCTCGGTCTGAGCGAGACTCGCAGCTACGGGAGATGTGGATGAGGCTCCAGGCACATCACCAGCTCTGGGGAGGGGATTCAGGAGGCCAGCAGCATGGGGCACGGAGAGCAGGGATGACGTGCTTAGACAGAGCTGCGTGGCGGGGCTCCGGACTGGAATAGCATTGGGTACTGCGGGTCCAGACTGAGATGGACTGGCTGAGTTGTGTGGAGCGGGGAAAAACAGGGGTATTTCGCAAGTCACAAAGCAGGTGCATTAACAGAGCCACAGAGCACTCAGATGCAGATCCATGTGAGCATTTGCACTTCCCACTTTTGGTCAGGGCTGGAAGCAAAGGCTGAGTAGCAGGGCGGCTGCGTGGGCTGGGTGTCAAGTCCCTGCTCCGTTGCGGACTCCATGTGTGACCTTGGGTAAGTCACAGTCTCTCTGCGCCTCAGGTCCCCGCTCTGAAGGTGGGGGTGACAACCCCGTGTTAGGAGGAGAACCCCATGAGAGACAGGGAGGGGTTCGGATATTATCGTGATGGGGACCAGCGCTGTGCCTCAGGTGCACATGGATCTGCAGTAATATCTGGTTGAGCAAGGCGGGGACAGGGCTGCTGGCGGGCGAGGAGACGACTGGAAGTGGGGATGGAAAGAAGGGCAGAAAAGAAGAAAAAGCAGAAGAGGAAGAGAGAGAAAACAGGGGGCAGGAAGGCGCTTCGGGCAGCGAGGGCTCCACTGACGAGCTGACGAGGACAGGCAGAGATGGAGTCTCTGACACGGCCAGCCAGAGGGAGATCAGCAGGACAGGCAGGGGAGCCAGAGAACAGCCCCAAAACTGCAGCATGCGGCCAAAAGCAGGTCTGGTTCCCAGTCCACTGCCTCCTTGGGTCCCCAAAAGTTCTCCATAGACATAAGCCACTAGGATGGGGCAGCGGGACTGGCTCGATCTGTCTGCGATGGGCTGGGATCGGGCAGCAGGACTGGCCTATTCCCAGGGTTGGGGCTTGTTTAATCTGCATCTAAAAACCTCCTCCCCCCACCTCAGCTCCCTCCCCATTTTCACCCAGCTCTTTTCTTGCTAGACTCTGGGCGCAGGGCTTGTGCAGCCGGCTTTCCCCCCCTGCACTCAGTAAAGTTGCACGGCTGTCCCAGGGAAGAATTGACACCTCAAAAATAAACTGACGGGCAGTATAATATCCCAGAGGCCCACAAAGGGGCAGCTCTATAGGGCAGGGACTGTCGCCATCCTGTGTTTCTACAGCGCCTCGCACCATGGGCCTGGTCCGTGACAGGGGCTCCCGGGCCCTACGGTAATACAGGCGATAAATACCCTGTGGCAGGTTTTCCGTGGAGATATTTGACCAGGTGCCAGGGGTGGGGGGGAGGGGGGTTTTACAGGGTTTTACAGTTTCGTTTTCTTCTGTCTTCCCAGCTGCAGGAGCCTCCGGAGAAGAGTTGGGGCCCGTGAGGCTGAACGGGATTTGGGGAGAGTCGGTCACTTTCTCTCTGGTGGTTCCAAGAGGAAGCCGGGTTGACAGTATAGTCTGGATCGCAAAGTCAACTATAGCAATTGTGGAACCAGGAAAAGAAGCCCCACCCCTAGTGATAGATCAACGTTACAGAGAGCGACTGAGAGTCCCGGACGGGGGCTACTCATTGCAAATCATGGACCTAAGCCAGGAGGACACGGGCACATACACGGCACAAATAACCACAGAAGGAACCACTGAGCCCATCTTCCAGAGATTCGCCCTGCACGTGTACAGTAAGTCCCGGGCGGAGGGGTCAGTCCCTTTCTCTCTACAGCAGATGGATGGGTCTGGATGTTGGTTGTTCAGTTTGTTGCCACGAGGGGCGTTGCTGGGGGATGCGGCCGGGGGCAGAGGGAGGACGGTCCGTGGTGGCAGACTCCATGGCAGCGACTGGATGAAGTGAGCTTTGCCCTCTGGCACGGCAGGCTCTCGATACTCGTCTCGCTGCCGTGGTCGCCCCGCCCTGCCCCCTGTGCGCTTTCACGCCGCTGCTGGGGAGACTCTGCACAGTAGCCTTCTCTTGATGAGCGAGACCCATGAGCCTCTTCAGTCCCTTGCTGTAAGGCAGGTTGTCCAGGCCTCCGATCTTTCTTGTCGCTCTTTTCTGAACCCTTTCCAGGTGGAGCTCAGGCCAGAAAGGGAGGAAGGGTGGCCCAGGGGCTTGGTTTCTCGCTGGGGACCCAGGGGGATGGGTTCACGTCCTTGATTTGCCACAGGCTTCTTGCGTGACCTTGGGCAAGTCACTTAGCCACTGTGTGCCTCGGTTTCCCATCTGTACAATGGGGATTAAAGCCCTGCCTCACAGGGGTGCTGCAAGGAGAAAGACTGAGAGACAGCACCGTGATGGGGCCATTTAAGCACCTTAGATAGAACCACGCAGGGCCTGATCCAAAGCCGCTTGAGGTGAGAAGGAAGCAGCGCTCTTGGCCTTTCTGCAGCTATACCGCACAGCAAACTCAGACCTGATCTGCAGCCCCCCTCTCTGGATCCCGTCCAGCCACTCCGCTCTGGGTAGGTTCTTCCACTGCCCTCATCACCGTGGCATCTGGGCACCTTCCAGTTGTGCACTGAGCGACGTGACAACACCTCTCAGGGGTTGTTTGTTCTCTCTCATCTCCCCCCCCTTTCGGAATTCTGTGATTTCCAAATTCACCTGCACAGCAGCTGATGTCATCGCTGTCATCAGCTGTCATCGCTGATGAGGTTTGTTTTCCTCCCAAACAGAACGACTGACAGAGTCCGACATCAACATCGTCCCCGGGCAGGACTCCGTGCGCACTGTGAATGGGACGTGTAACGTCACCCTGAACTGCTCCCTCCTGGGGGGAGGAGAGGAAGTGACCTACACCTGGACCCAGACAGCAGAGAGCTCTGTTGTCTCCAGTGGGGCATCCATTCTCATCTCGCACAGACTCAGAAGTGGGGTCTCACCTGTTACCTGCATGGCCAGGAACCCTGTCAGTAGCAGCTCAAAATCAATCTCCCCACAGGAGGTTTGTGAAGGTAAGATTCTACAGCAAGGATTTCTATTACAAAAAATTCTTTTCACCTTTTAGGCTAATCATACATTATTTGCTTAGGGGTACAATTCACCCCCAGTGGCAGGAAGCTGGGGTCAGGAAGGAATTTGCCCCCGGGTCAGGTTGGCAGAGACCTCTGCAGCATGGGGCGTGAGTTCTCAGGCTCCCCGACCCCTTCCCCTGTTGCACTCTATGGGTGCAGCAACCGCAGGGCGTCACCAATCGCTCCCCGCGTGAACTAACCCTGTCCCATTTCTTCCTTCAGGTTTCTCCAGCACTGGCTTCCCAGCAGGGTCAAGCAGCCCAGTGACCTATTGCCAGGTGAAGGGGATTCTCCTGCTGGTGGTGCTAGGAGCCCTGCTCACAGCCATCGGCATGGTGCACGTCCTCACCCGGGACAAAGAGAGGCTGGATTGAGCGAGCCGAAGGGCCAGTGCAAGGAGCTTTCCTTGCGGCTTGTGGCGACGTCTGCGTCTGCAACGGGGTCTTTTCACTCTCCTGCTGCAAACCGGAGCCGCAGCAGCCCAGCTGTCGATGGGCCTGGGTTTGGACCCATCCCTGGTCCTTTGCCCTGCCGTGCTGGGGCTCAGATGGGGAGGTCGGGACTAGAGAAACTCAGCCTCCAGAGCCCCCCTAAACCTGACTGAGAATGGGTTGCCACCACCTCCTGGCTGGTGCGCATGGTGCTGCAGGTGCTCTGCCTCAGTTTCTCCATTCTAGCTTTCCCCACCTGCTGTGACGGTTCGCCTGGCTCACCAGTCTGGCTGGGTCAGTGCAGAAGCTCAGTCCCCTTCCAGGGTATCGGAGTCCAACCAGACACAAGATATAGGAGCCTTTGTCCCAGCTCGGCTTAGTTCTCTGCCCCTTTCCCGTTACCCATCTGCCCACCCCCTGGACTCAGCTCGCAGTCACTCTCCTGCCCCTGCAGGGCCTTACGTTAGGAATCATCCCAGGTACTTCCAAGCAGTCTCCTGTCAGGGCCTTCCCTCCCCCCAGGGAGGCCCAGTCAGGTCTCCCAGTTTCAATCCCTAGCCCAGCTCCCCTCTCCCCGTGAGGGCTGTTGGGTCCCTGCTCCTTCCCAGCCAGCCCCCTGCAGGGCAGGGTCTCCCCTTTCTTAGCGTCTCCCTTCCAGCCTGGCCCTGCTACAGGTGCGGTGGGCAGAGCTGGCTGGGCTCACAGCAGCCAAGTGACCCCTCGAGCTTCCTGCGGTGTTTGGATTATGGGTTTTAAGCATTTTTCAGTGTTTATCAATTTATATATTCACAGTTGCAGGACATCGGGGGGGAGGAGGATCAGAAAGTGATTCTTTAATGGCAGACCTTGAGATGCAAAACGTTAAAGCTTTATCGTGAGAGAGAAGGAGGGGGCGTTGTTATTGGGCCGGAGGCAAGCTTTCGAAAAGCTCTGGGGTAGCTCCAGGGCTGGTCTCTCTGCTCCAATAAAAGATGTGCCCTCACCCACCTTGTCTCTCTAATGTCCCAGGACCGACGGGGCTACAAGACGACTGCACACCCAGCTTTGTCATTGTCCATTTTGACATGCAATGTTGACAGCGTAAATAGCCGTCAATCAACTTCTAATATGCTCTGAAGCAGCAGGTTTCTTACCCAGCCTAGCTGTACATTTCAATCGTTATTTTTGTGATGGTTGGCAGCATGACCCCCATTCCCCAGGACCCGGAGAAAGAGATGGGTGTGTGTGGACATCTGATAGACAGCATCAGCCATTCAATGGGCTGTAATGAGATCAACAGCCTCCCGTGAGGCTCTGCAGAAAACCCCTGTAACAGCTGTAACCTACTCCAGACAGGGAGGGCCTTTGTCCCCATCTAGCCTCTGCTCCACATCAAAGGGTCAGAGCCTCCTGCTGCTGCCAGATCTCTATCCCCCAATAGCTGATGCATTCAAAAGCCAGACCCGGATCCAAATCTGACAAGTGGCCCCTCCCTCGGCAATAGCCCAAGCACAGCCCCAGGGCTGAAGGCCCGGCCACGAGGCGCTGGACACCATGATGTGGGAGGATTTGGGCCCAGCTCCATAGGAAAAGGAACGGTCCCCTCCCCCAGCCCGGGAACAGCAGCGCCCCCTGGTGTTTGAGAGAACATGTCACAAGAGCTGGGGAGGGGACCTGGCCTGGTGTCCCCGTGATGGGGCGTGCGGTCGATCTGGTCCTAAAGGCTCCTGTTCTTCTCTCTCGTGGGGCAGGGTACGGCAGAGCAGAGGCAGGTGCGATGGAGCTGAGCGGGATTCTGGGAGGGTGGGTCACTTTCCCTCTGGGGATCCCAGCGGCAGAGCACTTCGAGAACGCTGGCTGGACGGTAAACACAAACAGTTCACTAACCGTAGCAGCAGGGCAACCACCCAATGTCGTTCTGACAGACAAAAAAAATTACCGCGGATGCATGAGAATCCTTGACGAGAGCTACTCCCTACAGATCACCCACCTGCGGATGGAGGACACGGGACAATACACAGCTGACATAAACACGGGTAAAGTGTACAGTAAGTGTGGGGCCAACGAAACGCCGGTGGAAGCTGGAACCCGCCCTGCTCAGGAAGCTCCTCTGGGAGATCAAGGGCTGCAGGGTCCCAGGGTCTGTGCAGACTTCTTAGTGCGGCTGCTTCTCCTCCTCCTCGTTCCTGTCCCTGCCACTCCCCCACATCCCAGCCCTGCCTTTCTGCTCCTTCTCTACAGCCCTTTCCCACTTGTCCTCTGCAGATACCTTCCCCCATCCCGGCTGCTACCCCATTGCTCCAGCCCCTTCCCTGAACACACACAGACCTGGTCCATCAGAAACCCAGTCTCCTCTTGGCATGTAGATTTCCTTCACCCACCCCAGCATTTCATTATTCATCCATCTTCTCCAGGCCCCACCCTGATCTCCTCACCCCACAGCTCCAGAGTGATCTTCACCCCAACAGAGCTGGTCAGACAGAATTCCCATCCCGCAGGACATGCCGATATTTCTACAGCGGTTTTCCTTCTGCATCAAGAGGAAAAGTGGAAGGAGCAAAAATGTTCATGGAACAAAATAGTTTGAAAATGTTCAATTCAGAAAGGAAAATTTTCAACGTTTTCAATCAAAGCAAAAGTTTTGTTTCAAAGCTTTGATTGGTTACTTAGACGTTTCAACCTACCGTGCCAATAAAATGGTGCATTGAGCGGAAATGTCCGTTCAAAATGAAACGGTTTGTTTCCAAATGTGCCTCTGGAAAATTAAAAAATTCCACTGAAATGGACGATTCCCCCTGGAAAATATCAATTGCAACAAACCCACATTTTCCAACAGAAAAAAAATTCACTGGAAACTTTTGATCAGCTCAGACCCCCAACAAGCCTACAGGCTGGGCCTCCCTGCAACCCCCAATCCCCTAAATGATCCCTTCCTTCCCTCTGCCCCCCACTTCCTAGTTGTGACAGCATCACACTTCCCCACCGCCCCTGCTCCAACCATGCTGCGAAGATGCAGAGAGCTCCCCGTGCTCTTCTTCCCCCAGCAGTTCCAGGCAGCAGCTAATAAGAGGCTGCTGTGATTTCATCCTGTTCCACGTTTCTCTGCACCTCCGCAGAGCAAGGACCGGAGCCAACTATCGACTGTGACTCAGTGACCTGCGTGAATGAAACCTGTAACTACAACCTGAGCTGCACCGCCAGGGATGGGGGGGGAGAATGTGACCTACAGCTGGACTCGCCCAGCAGGGGGTGCTGTGGTGTCCATTGGACCCATTCTGACCATCTCCCAGAGACCCCGTGATGCTCACCTGGCCGTCACCTGCACAGCACAGAACCCCGTCAGTCACAGCTCCACAAAGGTCTCACCAAACGACTTTTGTGCAGGTAACTCCCTTGACAGCAAGGTGCTGCCCAGTGCTGACGCAGAGACAGCTAGCCTTGTGTCATGGCCTGTGTGCCTATCCCAGGCCTTTGACCCCAAACCGAATCTGCCACCTCCCACTCCACCCCAGAAGCCACCTCGCTGCAGATTTTAGCCTGTAACCCTGCCAATCAGGGAGCGGGCTGCACTTGATTTGTCTGTATCACCAGAGCAGCCTCCGGCAGGGCCCAAGGAGAGCCATGCGCAGGCTGAGATATTAGGGGGGATGTTGGGGGGAACCCCGAGAGGTTTAGTTCTTAAACACTCCTGATCTCAAACACTGAGTCACTTAAGGGACCGCATCAGCTCACCTATCCCCTCCCCCGGCTCTGACAATTCCTAGCATGGCAGGCTCTAGGATGCAATAGACAGAACTATCCAATGTCGCAGGAGCCGTGTCCCTTTCAGCCCTGAGCAAGGCCCATGAGAGGAGCCTTCCCCAACCCGGCGCCCTGGGCTTGCATTGACCAAAGGCGACACGACCCCTTGCCAGGAGCCCGGCTGGGTGTAGCCTGGCGCTCAGAGTGACGCACCCTGCGGGGTTTAGGGAACTCGGCAGCTTTGAGCTCATTGCACGACTTATTGCAAAAGGAAAGAGCATCTCGCAGGGGAAGTTGCAAAGCTGTGGGGTGGGTCATTTCTCTGCAGCTCCTCGGCACCATCAGGGATCGACCACGCAGGAAACCCTGCCGGCCAGCCCGCTCTGGCTCTGTTCAATCAGGACACCCGTTACATGGACTGACGGCCGCCCGTTCTGCCTGCCCCTCACTGTCAGGATGCAGGGGGCTCTACGGCCTTCCCTTCTCTTGCTCCTCTTGGTTTTACAGCACGGCGGTGAGTGATCTGTCTAAATTCCAGGGCAGGAAATGGTGGCAGAGACAGGGCCATCATTTCAGATTTCGGTGGGGGAGAAGGGGGCACTTTAACTGTGATTCCAGAGGCTACTTGGGCACCTGAAAACTCTTGTTTTTTTGCAGATAATCACTGAGGTACAGTGCTCCTGTCAGATAATAGTTTCTAATTCCTCTATAAAGAAAGAAAATTTAATAAATATTAGGCCCACTCAGCTCTAATACTAACATGTTCTGGCCTCTTGTGTCAAGTCACTTAAGGGACACTGGTTCGGCTTAAAATGTTAATGTATATTCTTCCTTTGTTACTAACTCTTGCATACAACTCTAGAAACAATGGTAGAAAAACCTAGAGGACTTTCTATCTCTTTTTTGCAGTTCATCAAGCTTGGAATAGACCCTTTAGCTTTTGGAAACATCGTATTAGGGGAAGGCCCTGTGAATTTAGACTGCACCTGCCCCCCGCTCTAGGGGTGTTGTCCCACTAGAAGTAATAGACTAGAAAATGACTTTAAACAGGAGTGAAACTGACACTTTCAAGTCACTTTCAGAGTATTGCCAACCCCAACTGTTCAAAAATCATGAGATTGGCTTTAAAATAATCCGAGTATATAAAAAATAATAGACTTGGTGGGTTTTTTCTTTACATTCTGCTTTTTGAGCCTTTAAGGTGCACGGGGGTCACATTTTGAAGCTTTCTCTACAGTCACAAGAGCTAGAAACTCCATTGTTCTTTAAGAATGAAGGCTGAAATCATCACATATCACTTGACTCCAGGTGCCGGGGTTTTAAGGGAAAAGATATTTAGCATGAGACTCATGACAAACTCACGAGAGTTGGCAACACAGCGTTCACTTCTCTTGAAAGGCTAGTTACTTTCCAGCAGGGTCTTTAACACAACACCCCACCCCCCATAGACTTCCCATCTGACCTCAGGTCAGTGATTTAGGGACAGTGTCTCAAAGGTTTTTAGGCACCCAAGGATGCAGCCAGGCATCTAGTGGGGTTTACAAAGCACCGGACTTTCTAGGCGCTTTTGAAAATCCCACTCCGTGCCTAAATACCTGTGAAAGTCTGGCTGTTAATCTGTGTGTGCCTCAGTGCCCCATCTGTACAATGGGGATAACAGCCCCACTCTACCTCATCCAGGGGCTGTGATGGGAGGCGCTCAGATACTGCGGTGATGGGGCCACATAAGTACCACAGGTAGAGTGGGAACTTCTCTGTACCACTGCGAGCCCTGCCCTGGGGTTTGGCCCCTTCTTTTCACTTATGCCCCGCACACCTTCCTCTGTTCTGAATGTAGCCTTGGCTCAGAGGGCTTGGCTGTATTTCTTCTGAGTCCCCTGCCTTCTCTCCTCAACCCCCCACCCACAGAGGGATTCCTGTTTTACACGTTCATCTAACCACTTCCAGGTCCTTCATTTAATTACCAGCCATTTCCTATCTTAATCACCCTGCCTCTATTTGGAAAGAAAACACTGACCCCCTGCCCAGGGACACAAGCTGAGAGAAACAGCTCTCTGCAGAACTCACAATCCAGTGAAGAGCTCCCCCTGGGAGCACACCTCCTGTATGAACCTCAGGGGGATGGCAGCACCCCATTCCCTACCTAATCGGCACCCTTGGACAGAGAGCGTCTAATGCACCCCCTGAAAGAGACTGGGGGCTCCTCATCTCCCACTGACCACAGGAGGTGCACAAAGACGGGATGGGCAATCTGGGGAATTTATGGAGCATCGGGAGGACCACCTCAAATCCTCTGCAAAGTTAGGAGGGAAATGGGGGCCCCCACAAATAGCCCCTGCCATGGGCCTGGGAGACTCATGCCCCCTCCCCAGCCAAAGGCGGCTTTGCTGGGTCTGCCCCAAGCTCCTGCCCCCCAAGGCTCATTGGGGAGCACTGTAGACCCCTCTGAGCCTAAAATGCCTGCACCATACCTTAGGCAGGTCCCTCCCCTTAAGGATCTAAAACCTCCCCACATTCAGAACAAGGTGCAAAGTCACCTCTTCAGCCAAACTTCCTGCACTAGCCCCCAACTCAGCACAGTCACTCCCCGCTCAGCTCAGTCCAGTGGGGATCATGAAACCGCCCGAGCCTGCTGGGAAGGGAGAAGGGAAGCAAAGCTGTCTCCCTTACTCCTGGCAGGTGCTCAGATACCAGGGTGCTGGGCACCAGGGTAAGAACCCCCGGGAGAGAGACGAGTGGGTAAGGGGAGAAGCAGACTCGGCCATCAATGGGCTGCAATAGGATCATCAGCCTCCACTCAACCTGGGCAGGAAAAACGCCTCTGGAAGCCTGTAAGCCGCTCTGGCACAGGGCAGCTCTCCGTCCCCCTCTAGTGGTTGGATCACAGCAGAGGGAAAGAGCCTCCTACTGCTACCGGATCTCAACCCTCTGAGTTCTGACGTGTTCAAAAGCCAGATCCGGACCCACATCTGACAGCTGGCCCCTGGCTCTGTAATATCGCAGCCGCAGGGCTGAAGGCGCACAGCCATGGGGCTCTGGACACCAGGATCTGAAATCTGGGAGGGTTTGGGTCCAGCTCCAAAGGAAAGGGTACTGTCCCCTTCCCCGGCTGTTCTCTGGCCCGGGAACAGCAGCGCTCCTGGTTCCCGGGGGAACGTGTCACAAGGGCTGGGGAGGGGACCTGGGGCGTGTGGTCGACCTGGTCCTAAAGGCTCCTGTTCTCTCTCGTGGGGCAGGGTACGGCAGAGCAGAGGCAGGCGCGACGGAGCTGAACGGGATTCTGGGGGGCTCCGTCACTTTCCCTCTGGGGATCCCAGCAGAGCAAGTTAAAACTGTTTCCTGGACAGTAAACACAACGAGGAGTGTAGTAACTGTAGCAGCAGGAAACACCCCCCATGTCATTGTGTCAGACGCATCCTACGAGGGACGCCTGAGAGTCCCTGCCGAGAGCTACTCGCTTCAAATCACCAGCCTGAGGATGGAGGACACGGGCACCTACAAAGCTCAAATCAGCACAGAGCCAGACATCTACAGACACTTCCTGCTGCGTGTGTTCAGTGAGTGTGGGGCCGATGAACCCCGGTGGAAGCTGGAACCCGCCCTGCTCAGGAAGCTCCTCCGGGAGATCAAGGGCTGCAGGGTCCCAGCGTCTGTGCAGACCTCTCAGTGCGGCTGCTTCTCCTCCTCCTCGTTCCTGTCCCCTCCACTCCCGACCCCCAGCTCTGCCTCTCTGCCGCTTCTCCTCTGCAACTTTCTTCCCCTGCCCTGGCTGCTGCCCCACTGCTCCCACCCCACACGGCCCTGGCTCCTCAGAAACCCAAACTCCTCTTGGCACGCGGGTTTCCTGCACCCAAGCCAGGGCTCACCTGCCCGGCCGCTTTCTGCAGGCCCCACCCCCATCTCCCCAATTCCACCAAAACCCCATTTTCTGATGGAAACCCATTTCACTGAAGAATTTCAACTAGCTCCAGGCTGGGCCTCCTGGCCAACGCTTCTCCAGCACCCCCAATCAATCCCTCCCTTCTTCCCCCCACCTCCAGCTGGGGCAGGGTCTCCCCAATCCCCTGCCCCTGCTCCAACCCTGCTGCGAGGAGCCAGACAGCTCCTTGCGCTCGGCTTCCCCCAGCACATCCAGGCAGCGGCTAGCAAGATGCTGTAGGAATTTCAGCCCATTCCATGTTTCTCTCCCCCGTGCAGAGCGAGTACCGGAGCCAACTATCCTTTGTGACTCAGTGACCTGTGTGACCGAAACCTGTAACTACAACCTGAGCTGCACCGTCAGGGATGGAGGGGAGCATGTGACCTACAGCTGGACTTGCCCAGCAGGGGGTGCTGTGGTGTCCATTGGACCCATTCTGACCATCTCCCAGGGACCCCGTGATGCTCACCTGGCCGTCACCTGCACAGCACAGAACCCCGTCAGTCACAGCTCCACAACGGCCTCTGCAAAGGACCTTTGTGCAGGTAACTCCCCTTGCAGGATGGCGCTGCCCAGCGCTCACGTGGGGGGAGCTGGCATCGGGTCGCTGCCTTTGGACCAGTCCCAGGCCTTTGATACCAAATGCAACCTGGCCCCCTGCAGCCCCAGAAGCCACCTCGCTGCAGATTTAACCTGTCAACCTGCCCGTCAGGGAGCGGTTTGCACTCGAGTCGTCTGTGTCACCAGAGCAGCGTCGCAGGGTCAGTGGGGAGCAGCCTGGGCCCAAGGAGAGTCGTGCACAGGCTGAGACACTGGGGGGGGGAACCCCGAGAAGTTTAGTCATTTAACGCTCCTGATCTCAAACACTGACTCACATAAGGGGCCGCATCAGCCCCCCCCTCCCCCCCGGCTCTGAGAAGGCTCCTACCTGGGAGGTAGCAGGGGGAGGGGCAGAAACATCAGCGCAGGCTGCCCAGGGGAGGGGTCCCAGCCCAGCCCTGCACAGGTGTGATAAGCAGCTCACGGGGGGGGGGGGGGGGGGGGGGGCGTAGGGTGGAGCCGGCAGAGCGAGGGTCTCAGAGTGGGGGCCCAAGGGGCTGTTTTGGGCCCCGTCACCTCACTCTGCTCCGGAGGAGTCTGAGCCGCGTCAGAGCCCCCTGGGCCCCGCTCTGGGCACTGGGGGCAGGACGCGGCCTCTGACTCTGATTCCCCAGACGGGACACCGGCGCCGAGGTCAGCGGGGCCAGGCCCAGACTCAGCCCTGTTCACACAGCGTCTCCTCCTGCCCCATAAGGAGTGGGGGGGCAGGTTCCCAGGCACCCCGACCCCTTCCCCTGCTGTGCTCTTGGGGCATTGCCGGTTGCCCCCTGCATGAACTGACACCATCACCTTTGTTTGTTTAGCTTCCCCATCGGCCCCGGCCTCCTCGCTGTCCTACTGCCACGTCAAGGGGATCGTCCTGCTGCTGGTGCTGGGAGCCCTGAGCGCCGGGATCATCGCGGTGCATGTCCTCCCCGGCAGGGACCGGAGACGGGACTGAGAGCACAGGGGCTCCCACTGCAGCAGCTCATCCCGCCTGGGTGTTCCCCAGCCCGCCAGCCCAAGGGATGCTCCGGGGGGACGCTCGCTTGCAGCTTCCGACGGGTGGATGTCACTGAGTGGGAGGAGGGGAAGTATTGGGTCCCTCTGTGTGGCGGGAGATGTGGTGGAGAATCAGCCCGGCTCAGAGGCGCCCTCTGGCAGCCGCAGACAGCACAACAGGTGCGCCTGCCTCAGTTCCCTTCATTTTGAAAAGACCCCAGTGTCTAAATATACCCCTTCCAGGGGCTGGTTTATTGTCCCAGAGTGTAAACAGTCCCTATGTGCCCAGCCCACACCAATCCCCCAACCCAGAACACACTGCTCAGTCCTCACGGCTGCTCCAGCGCCTGGTTCTTCCCAGGCCCTTCCAGGCTTCCCAGACCTTTCCCAGGCCCTTCCCAGGCCTCTGCACTCTACAGGGTCATGATCTTGGTATCTCTGGGATAATCCTGCTCGTGGCATCATACGCACTGCGGGGTTTCCTCGGGGCCCAGGCTCAGTCACCATCTTCCCCACATTGCTCCTGCTCGCACCCGACCCGGATTTGTGTCCCTATCCCAGCTCTGAGCTGCCAGCCATGGGGAGGTACCTTCAATTCCTTTGCGCATTCCTTTATGTAGCAGAGAACCTGCAACCCCCCGGGATGCAGGGCCAGATTCTCATTCACGCCAAGCCTCCGTTGTGACGGGTTGGGTCACAGAGACCCCCTTGGGACTGTCACCTGATGTGCTGAGACGACCTCCGAGCCCATTTTCCCCACCAGCTTGGGACTCCAGAACCCTGCCTTGTCGAGCCAGACACGCCAGCCTGCTGCAAACCCAGACCCAGGTCTGATCCACGCACCCAAAGCTGCAGACTTAACTGATAGACAGATATACACAGCTGTTTGCTCCCCCAGGTAGTAATTACTTACTCTGGGTAAATTAATAAGCAAAAAAGAAAAAGAAAGCTTAATATAACTTTCGCATGGATTTGTCAAAAAGTGGGGAGGAAAATAAACTTCTCTCTGCTCCACTGGATTACGAAATAAGGGGAATATAAACTAGCTGTTACTAAGGTTCTGCGGTTTTCACTCTGGGGTGTTTTCTGCATGCTCATTTTTCTGTTTTTTTAATTGAAACACACGTAAAAATGTTAAAGGGCTCTGTCTTCAGACAGGCTTGTCTTTTAAAGCGTTTATTCCTTTACAAAACTTAATATAACTTTCACTTGTATTTGTTAAAAAGCAGGCAAAGAAGCAGCCTTCTCATCTCTGATCCACTGGCTTACAGAGGCTGTTTGCGCTGACGGTGGCTTTGCTGCAAAATCACGCTGCTTCAAATTGTCCTTACTAAAAAATGACTCATGTTAGTCCAAAACACAGGGGGGAACTTTTTTATCACTATACATTACTTTTATAAACAGGTTTTCTGTGTTTTTTACCCTGGGTTGTTTCTGCGTGCTCACTTTTTATTGACAAAAAGAAAAGGAGTACTTGTGGCACCTTAGAGACTAACCAATTTATTTGAGCATGAGTGAGAAGTGAGCTGTAGCTCACGAAAGCTCATGCTCAAATAAATTGGTTAGTCTCTAAGGTGCCACAAGTACTCCTTTTCTTTTTGCGAATACAGACTAACACGGCTGTTACTCTGAAACTTTTTATTGAAACACCTATGCAAAAGGGCTAAATGAAAAATTATTTCTTCACATAGACTTGTTTTTCAAAGTGGTCTTCTTCTTTTCTAATCCACCAGCTTAAAAAGGCTGCTTCAAATTGTTCTCACTAACAGCATAGGGGAAAGCTTTTAAAAACTTTTTCCTAGTCAGGGTTTGTGTTTAGGCCTGGGGTGCTTCTGCATGCTTTTTTTTATTGAAACGTAGGCAAAAGTGCTAAATGAAGAGATGTGTCTTCATACAGGCTTGTCTTTTACAGTGTTTATTCCTTTACAAGACATACTATAACTTTCACCTCTGTTAAAAAGTGGGGGAAGAAACAAACTTCTTCTCTCTGATCCACTGGTTTACAAAATAAGGGGAATATAAACTGTCTGTTACTAAGGACCTGTGGTTTTAAAGCTGGTTTCTGCATGCTCTATTTTATTGAAACACACCTGTAAATAAAGGGATGTGTCTTCATATATGTCATAAATATAAAGGGAAGGGTAAACACCTTTAAAATCCCTCCTGGCCAGAGAAAAAACCCTTTCACCTGTAAAGGGTTAAGAAGCTAGGATAACCTTGCTGGCACCTGACCAAAATGACCAATGAGGAGACAAGATACTTTCAAAGCTGGAGAGGGGGAGAAACAAAGGTTCTCTCTGTCTGTGTGATACTTTTGCCAGGAACAGAAAGGAATGGAGTCTTAGAACTTAGTAAGCAATCTTGCTAGAGATGCGTTAGATTCTGTTTTGTTTAAATGGCTGATAAAATAAGCTGTGCTGAATGGAATGGATATTCCTGGTTTTGTGTCTTTTTGTAACTTAAGATTTTGCCTAGAGGGATTCTCTAGGTTTGGAATCTGATTACCCTGTAAGGTATTTACCATCCTGATTTAACTGAGGTGATTTTTTTTACTTTTTCTTCAATTAAAATTCTTCTTTTAAGAACCTGATTGCTTTTTCATTGTTCTTAAGATCCAAGGGTTTGGGTCTGTGTTCACCTATGCAAATTGGTGAGGATTTTTATCAAGCCTTCCCCAGGAAAGGGGGTGTAAGGTTTGGGGAGGATTTTGGGGGGAAAGACGTTTCCAAGTGGGCTCTTTCCCTGTTATATATTTGCTAGACACTTGGTGGTGGCAGCAATAAAGTCCAAGGGCAAAAGGAAAAATAGTTTGTACCTTGGGGAAGTTTTAACCTAAGCTGGTAAAAATAAGCTTAGGGGGTTTTCATGCAGGTCCCCACATCTGTACCCTGGAGTTCAGAGTGGGGAAGGAACCTTGACATGGTGGCAGAGCGGTGGGATTAACTTGAAATCATTTTGAAATCAATTTTTTCTTTTTTAAGGATTTTTCTGTAGGCTGACAATCACTATCAGAGAACATAGGTATCCGGTTACAGCACAGCAAAATTTTACAAGCCAAGTTTTTTTGTTTGTTTTATTTCTAACTCTCGGGTGTAAAATTAGTTAAAAACAGAGAGTCAAACATGACAGAGCCCAAAACAGAAACAGCCAAAGAGGCTGCACACAGGAGAGCTATGGAGGCAAAGGAAAAAGAAACAGAGGAAAAGGAAAAAGCCCAAGAGGCTGCCCGCAGGAGAGCTATGGAGGCAAGGGAAAAAGAAATGGAGGAAAAGGAAAAAGAATGGAAGCATGCTCAGGAGGAAAGGGAAGCTGCCCACAGGAGAGCTATGGAGGCAAGAGAAAAAGAAATGAAGCATACACTGTAGATGGAGAAGGCAAAGGCTCAGCAGAATAGCAATCCTTCTCCAGGTACCGCTTCACATCCCAGGAAGTTCCCCACTTACAAGGCAGGCGATGATACCGAGGCTTTCTTAGAAAACTTCATAAGGGCCTGCCTTGGGTGCAGCGTCTCTACAGACCAATACATGGTAGAGCTGAGGCCGCAGCTCAGTGGACCCTTAGCTGAGGTGGGGGCTGAAATGCCTAAGGAACACATGAACAAGTATGAACTGTTTAAAACCAAGGCGAGAGTCGGAATGGGGCTAACACCTGAGCATTTCCATCGGCGGTTCAGAGCCCTAAGGTGGAAACCAGACGTGTCATTTACCCAACATGCCTACCACATTGTGAAACATTGGGATGCCTGGATATCAGGAGCACGTGTTAAATCTCCAGAAGATTTGCCCTTCCTAATGCAAATGGAGCAGTTCTTAGAGGGTGTTCCTGAGGAAATAGAAAGATACATCCTAGATGGGAAGCCCAAAACTGTAATCAAGGCGGGGGAGATTGGAGCCAAATGGGTGGAGGTGGCAGAAAAGAAAAAAACTGGTCGCAGTTGGAGCGGATACCAGAAGGGACAACCTCAGACCACACCCTACTACCAGGGGCATCCCAAGGCCCGAACTACCCCTCAAGGAACCCTGCAGACACCTTATCATCCCACCACCCCATTCTCCAGCAACCCACCTCGCCCCAGTGATCCGTCAGCTGGACGATGTTTTAAATGTAACGAGCCGGGGCACGTGAAGGCCAGCTGCCCCAAGAATCCCAACAGATTACTGTTCATTGCACCGGAATCACACCAGAGGTCCTCAGGCCCAGATACCTCCCAGATACCCTTGGAGCAGAGGGAAACTGTGAGTGTGGGCGGGAAGAAGGTCACTGCGTGGAGGGACACCGGAGCACAAGTGTCAGCTATCCATGCTTCCTTAGTGGACCCAAATTTAATCGACCCAGAGATCCAAGTGACAATTCAACCCTTCAAGTGCAACTCTTTCAATTTGCCTACAACCAAGTTGCCTGTCCAGTACAAGGGCTGGTCAGGAACGTGGACTTTTGCAATCTATGATGATTATTCCATCCCCATGCTGTTGGGGGAAGACTTGGCCAATCATGTGAAGCGGGCCAAGAGGGTGGGAACGGTCACCCGCAGCCAGGCTAAACAAGCCGTCACACCTAGCTCTGTTCTGGAAACTTCTACCAGGACCCGGTCAGAGGTGGTGGACCCAGACCCCGGGCCAATGTCTGCAACAGCAGTAGTGGATCCAGTCCCAGAGACCCAGACGGAACCAGTCCCAGAACCGGAACCAGCGGAAAAACCAGCACCAGACCCATTGTCAGCACTGAATCCAGTACTTGCAACCCCAACCCCAGAGGGCCCCACCGAACCTGACCCAGCAGCAGCCAATAACCCTACACCAGAGGCTCATCCGGAGCCTGAACCCCAACATAGTGCACCAGCGGAGAGCGGTTCACAGTCAATGGAAACAGCCCCATCCCCTACATCGCTTCCAGAGGGACCAAGCCTAGGTCCACAATCCAATGAGGAACTGATGTCTCCAGCATCAAGAGAACAGTTCCAGACCGAACCAGAAGCAGATGAAAGCCCCCAGAGAGCTTGGACGGCGGCACGGAGCAACCCACCACCTCTCAGCTCTTCTAATCGATCCAGGTTTGTTGTAGAAAAAGGAATTTTATACAAGGAAACTCTTTCTGGTGGACACCAGGAAGACTGGCATCCTCAGAGACAGTTGGTGGTTCCAACTAAGTACCAGGTCAAGCTCTTGAGCTTAGCCCACGATCATCCTAATGGCCATGCTGGGGTGAACAGGACCAAAGACCGTTTGGGGAGGTCATTCCACTGGGAGGGAACGGGCAAGGATGTTTCTACCTATGTCCGGACTTGTGAGGTATGCCAAAGAGTGGGAAAACCCCAAGACCAGGTCAAAGCCCCTCTCCAGCCACTCCCCATCATTGAAGTTCCATTTCAGCGGGTAGCTGTGGATATTCTGGGTCCTTTTCCAAAAAAGACACCCAGAGGGAAGCAGTACATACTGACTTTCATGGATTTTGCCACCCGATGGCCGGAAGCAGTAGCTCTAAGCAACACCAGGGCTAAAAGTGTGTGCCAGGCACTAGCAGACATTTTTGCCAGGCTAGGTTGGCCCTCCGACATCCTTACAGATGCAGGAACTAATTTCCTGGCAGGAACTATGGAAAGCCTTTGGGAAGCTCATGGGGTAAATCACTTGGTTGCCACCCCTTACCACCATCAAACAAATGGCCTGGTGGAGAAGTTTAATGGAACTTTGGGGGCCATGATAAGTAAATTCGTAAATGAGCACTCCAATGATTGGGACCTAGTGTTGCAGCAGTTGCTCTTTGCCTACAGAGCTGTACCACATCCCAGTTTAGGGTTTTCACCATTTGAACTTGTATATGGCCGCGAGGTTAAGGGGCCATTACAGTTGGTGAAGCAGCAATGGGAGGGATTTACACCTTCTCCAGGAACTAACATTCTGGACTTTGTAACCAACCTACAAAACACCCTCCGAACCTCTTTAGCCCTTGCTAAAGAAAACCTACAGGATGCTCAAAAAGAGCAAAAAGCCTGGTATGATAAACATGCCAGAGAGCGTTCCTTCCAAGTAGGGGACCAGGTCATGGTCTTAAAGGCGCTCCAGGCCCATAAAATGGAAGCATTGTGGGAAGGGTCATTCACAGTCCAGGAGCGCCTGGGAGCTGTTAATTATCTCCTAGCATTCCCCACCTCCAACCGAAAGCCTAAGGTGTATCATATTAATTCTCTAAAGCCCTTTTATTCCAAAGAACTAAAGGTTTGTCAGTCTACAGCCCAGGGAGGAGATGACGCTGAGTGGCCTGAAGGTGTCTACTACGAAGGGAAAAGTGCTGGTGGCGTGGAAGAGGTGAACCTCTCCATGACCCTTGGGTGTATGCAGCGACAGCAGATCCAGGAGCTGTGCACTAGCTACGCGCCAACGTTCTCAGCCACCCCAGGACTGACTGAACGGGCATACCACTCCATTGACACAGGTAATGCTCACCCAATTAAAGTCCAACCTTACCGGGTGTCTCCTCAAGCTAAAACTGCTATAGAACGGGAGATCCAGGATATGTTACAGATGGGGGTAATCTGCCCCTCTGGCAGTGCATGGGCATCTCCAGTGGTTCTAGTTCCCAAACCAGATGGGGAGATACGTTTTTGTGTGGACTACCGTAAGCTAAATGCTGTAACTCGCCCCGACAACTATCCAATGCCACGCACAGATGAACGATTAGAGAAACTGGGACGGGCCCAGTTCATCTCTACCTTGGACTTAACCAAGGGGTACTGGCAGGTACCACTAGATGAATCCACCAAGGAAAGGTCAGCCTTCACCACCCATGTCGGGCTGTATGAATTTAATGTGCTCCCTTTCGGGCTGCGGAATGCACCCGCCATCTTCCAAAGACTTGTAGATGGTCTCCTAGCGGGATTAGGAGAATATGCAGTCGCCTACCTTGACGATGTGGCCATATTTTCGGATTCCTGGGCAGAACACCTGGAACATCTACAAAAAGTCTTTGAGCACATAAGGGAGACAGGACTAACTGTTAAGGTTAAGAAGGATCAAATAGGCCTAAACAGAGTGACTTACCTTGGACACCAGGTGGGTCAAGGAACAATCAACCCCCTACAGGCCAAAGTGGATGCTATCCAAAAGTGGTCTGTCCCAAAGTCAAAGAAACAGGTCCAATCCTTCTTAGGCTTGGCCGGATATTACAGGCGATTTGGACCTCAAGACAGCCAAATCGCTGCCCCACTGACAGACCTAATCAAAAAGAAATAGCCAAATGCCGTTCAGTGGACTGAAGAGTGTCAGAAGGCTTTTAACCAGCTTAAAGCGACACTCATGTCTGACCCTGTGCTAAGGGCCCCAGACTTTGACAAACCGTTCCTAGTAACCACAGATGCATCCGAGCGTGGTGTGGGAGCAGTTTTAATGCAGGAAGAACCGGATCAAGAATTCCACCCTGTAGTGTTTCTCAGCAAGAAGCTGTCTGAGAGGGAAAGCAACTGGTCAGTCAGTGAAAAAGAATGTTACGCCATTGTCTACGCTCTGGAAAAGCTACATCCATACGTTTGGGGACGGCGTTTCCACCTGCAAACTGACCATGCTGCACTACAGTGGCTTCATACCGCCACAGGAAATAACAAAAAACTTATTCGGTGGAGTTCAGCTCTCCAAGATTTTGATTTCGACATCCAACACATCTCAGGAGCTTCTAACAAAGTGGCTAATGCACTCTCCCGTGAAAGTTTCCCAGAATCAACTGGTTAAAATCATCTTTGAGATGTGGAAAATATTGTTAGTCTTTATATACTTGGTAGTATATTTAGAGGTGCATGTGTCTTATTAACTGTGTTTTCTCCTAGAGCTCCAGGAAGAAATCACAGCCAGCGTTTCACCCTATCTGTGATTTGCGGGGCATGTCATAAATATAAAGGGAAGGGTAAACACCTTTAAAATCTCTCCTGGCCAGAGAAAAACCCTTTCACCTGTAAAGGGTTAAGAAGCTAGGATAACCTCGCTGGCACCTGACCAAAATGACCAATGAGGAGACAAGATACTTTCAAAGCTGGAGAGGGGGAGAAACAAAGGTTCTCTCTGTCTGTGTGATACTTTTGCCGGGAACAGAAAGGAATGGAGTCTTAGAACTTAGGAAGTAATCTAGCTAGAGATGCGTTAGATTCTGTTTTGTTTAAATGGCTGATAAAATAAGCTGTGCTGAATGGAATGGATATTCCTGTTTTTGTGTCTTTTTGTAACTTAAGGTTTTGCCTAGAGGGATTCTCTATGTTTGGAATCTGATTACCCTGTAAGGTATTTACCATCCTGATTTTACACAGGTGATTCTTTTTACCTTTTCTTCTATTAAAATTTTTCTTTTAAGAACCTGATTGCTTTTTCATTGTTTTTAAGATCCAAGGGTTTGGGTCTGTGTTCACCTATGCAAATTGGTGAGGATTTTTATCAAGCCTTGCCCAGGAAAGGGGGTGTAAGGTTTGGGGAGGATTTGGGGGGGAAAGACATTTGCAAGCGGGCTCTTTCCCTGTTATATATTTGCTAGACACTTGGTGGTGGCAGCAATAAAGTCCAAGGGCAAAAGGAAAAATAGTTTGTACCTTGGGGAAGTTTTAACCTAAGCTGGTAAAAATAAGCTTAGAGGGTTTTCATGCAGGTCCCCACATCTGTACCCTAGAGTTCAGAGTGGGGAAGGAACCTTGACAATATAGGTTTGTCTTTTAAAGTGTTTATCCCTTTACAAGACTTAATATAACTTTTACTTGCATTTGTTAAAAAGTTTGGGGAAGAAGCAGCCTTCTTATCTCTGATCCACTGGCTCACAGATGCTGTTTTTGCTAACAGGGGTTTTGCTGCAGCTTCAAATTATCCTTATTAAAAAATAACCAATGTTAGTCTAAAACATAGGGGGGAAATTTTTAAAATTGTTTGTTACTAAGGGCTTATGGTTTTAACTTTTATTAAAGGCCCTCTTTAAAAGGGCTACATGGTGGGAAAAATGCTTGGGGTCTTTTTTTTAAGATAAGATTAATGCTGTTAAAGGGAGGGGGGGTGGCTCTTGTTTAAAAACCTTGGGACTATAGGATTGGTTCCGGAAAATGAATCGTATGACACTGCTGTAGAACAAGATCTGATTGGGCCAACCCAAAGGCGGTGATAACAAGCCTGAGGGGCTGTGAACCTGGGAAGTTGCCTCTTTCCACAGAAACACTTGGAAGGGTAAGATCTCTCTCCCTCTCTCTCTCTCTCTGCCTCAACCACATGCTGTCTATCTTTGCCCTTTGCAAAGGGGTTTTCTTTTCACTTTTCTTGCCCTGTTCTCTCTTTTAACTTAACTCTTTTTAAATGCTCTTTTCTTAACCTAGCCTTGTATTTAATAGTTTAAATGTTTCTTTCTTAACCTGCCTTTATATTTTTTTACCATGTGCTTACTAAACAGTTTCTGGCAGGCTCTCCGATGCAATAGACAGAACCATCCAATATCACAGGAACCATGCCCGTTTCAGTCCCACCCGCCGCGCCTTTCAGCCCTGAGCAATTAGAGGACCCTTCCCCAACCCAGCGCCCTGGGCTTGAGCCCAGCTGAGTGGAGCCCCGCGCTCAGCATGACACAACCTGTGGGGTTAGGGATCTCGGCTGCTTTGAGCTCATTGGGTGACTCACCCCAAGAGTTGAATCACATCACTGCCAGTGGGGTGTGGTCTTGCCAAATCCCATCTCCCGGTGGAGAAATTGCAGAGCCACAGGGCAATTCATTTCTTTGCAGTCCATCCTCAGCCACAGAGGGTAGCCAGGATCGCCCTGCCAGCCACACGTCCCCATCCGAACCACTCCAGGCTCTGGCTCGATTTGGTGAGGCTCTCCGACACCCGCTGCCCCACGCTGTCAGGATGGAAGGGGCTCTTCTTCGACCTTCTTTTCTTTTGCTGCTTCTGCTTCTGCAGCCTGGCGGTGAGTGATCTGTCTGAATTGGGTGCAGGAAATGGTGACACATGGGTCACCCACAAACCCCACACCTGGGGCGACTGGGAGTCTAGGGTTTGATTCAATCCATTTGCCTTCTTTTCCACATAGAGTTAATGCAGCCCAGCAAACAGCTCCTCAGCCAGGGCTGGAATAACCGGGGAGGGGGGTGGGGGCTGAACGTCAGGATTGAGGGTTATCAGCAGAGCTGAAGGAGGGAAGGGGAGTCCAGGGCTGGAATGTGGGGGCTGCATGTCAGGATTGAGGGGCATCAGCGTAGAGCCAGGGGCTGGAATAGCCCTGCACTCCCAGCTCACCTCACCCTGCAGGGTCTCCTCCTCTCTAGCAGCTGAGGGCAAGACCTGTGGGAAGCTACACAGACCCTGAAGAGCCTGGGATGGCCAAGGGAAGGGTCTGGGCAGGCCCGAGATCGCTCCTTTGCTCTTGGGGGACCATCTCCCCGCAGCAGAGGGACGATGCTGGGAGGGATGTCCTGCATGATGGCAGGGCAAAGCATAGAGCGTTGCCAGGAGGGGCCTGGGGAAGGGAGACGGGAGGACTTGGGGGAGGGAGAAGGAGGGGTCAGGTTGTGGGTCTGGAGGCTGAGAGGAGGGAGGGAGGGAGGGGGGACTCCTGCGAGGTGGCCGTGGTGCAGCATGGGATGCCCTGAGCCCCTGTCCCTAGGGGTAGCAGGGCGGTGGGCAGGGGCAGGGTTATTACTGCTTCCCTGGCAGCTCCCAGCGGCTGCTCGGGGTGGGGGGGGGGGGTTCCGCACGGATTCGTGCTTCCCACTCCCTGCTCCCCACCCCCTGCCCAGGGCCTGCCGTGGGCCAGTCACGCTGCGAGCGTGACCTGCACACAAAGCCGCAGCAGGGCCACCAAACTACACAGGCCCCTGGAGAGGGAGCAAACGAGAGCCCAGCTCAGGAGAGCAGAGGAGCTTGGGAGTGTGGGGGGGGGGGCGATTCCCGGAGGACAGTCACGAGGCCGAGATGAAACGGCCCCTCCTTGCACCTGCACAACAGCTGGGCCCGGCCCAGCGTGAGCCACGGGGCGGGTGGGACCAACCTGACCCTTTGGGTTGATCCGTCTCATTCACACCAAGACGACTTTTCCAGGACCCCCGGGTCGGGCCTGATCCTCCGCGGCCCTGCGTGTGAAATGCTCCCGGATCGCACCAGGAGCATTTCACCCTGGCTTTGCCCTGGGGGAGGTGGTTACGCAAGATGCAGAGCGGTGGAGAATCAGGCCCAGGATCTCGACCTACATTTCCTTGCTCGTCTGCTTCCCAGCCCCGAACCGCTAGTGGGGATGTAGAAATACCAACAGAAATGTCACGTTGGCTACTTCTGGCCTGAGAGGCAGCTACCAGCCCTGCAAAGGGGTGGAACTTGCCTCTCCCAGGAGACCTGCTGCCCTAAGGGCTTCGAGGTTCCCCCCTGGCACCATCAGAGCCCGGCTGCTAAAGCATCTGGAAGATAATTTGTGAGATGGAGATGCTGGCAAGACTATTTTTGTGGCAGCAGCTATTCCCTCTGCTATGCTGGTTATGGCATGACCCACCATTCGCCGGCACCCGGGGGCGGGGGGAGAGAGATGGGTGGGCATGGAGAGAGACAGACCGATTCGTTCAGCCGTTCAATGGGCTGTAATAGGATCACCAGCTTCCCTTGGCTACGCGGATAAAACCCCTGGAAAAGCTGTATCCCACTCTAGCACAGTGAGGGGTTTTGTCCCTTTTGAGGGTCTTTTGTCTAGAGTCTGCACCCCATGCAAGGGTTAGACCCCCCCTCCTGCTACCAGATCTCTGTCCCCCAAGAGCGGATGTGTTCCAAAGCCAGATCCGGCTCTCAACCTCACAAATGGCCCCTCGCTCTGTAATATCCAAACCAACACCCCAGGTGGGAAGGCTGCCCGGCCATGGGACGTTTGACATCCAGATCTGCAATCTCTGGGGTTTGAGCCCAGATCCAGGGGAAACAATTTTTCCCCCTCCCACTCCTGTAATCTGTGACTCCCCCTGGTTCCTGTGTAGCATGCACAGAGACCGCGGAGGGAACTGGCTTGGTGTGTCCATGGTCCATCTATTCCCTGTTCTTCCCTCCCGTGCACCAGAGTACTCCAGAGCAGCCGCAGACGAGTCGGAGCTGACTGGGATTCTGGGAGGATCGGTCACTTTCCCCCTGAGGATCCCAGCAGCACAGAAATTTAAACACGGGGCCTGGGCAGTAAACACAAGCAGTCTAGCCACCGTCACCGCAGGGAAACCTCCCCATGTCCTGGTGTTTGACCTATCCTACAAGGGACGCCTGCGATTCCCTGATGAGAGCTACTCGCTTCAGATCACCAACCTGAGGATGGAGGACATGGGCAGCTACACCGTGGAATTCAGCACAGACAAAGAGCAATTCGCCTACAGGGAATTCACGCTGCGCGTGTCCAGTAAGTGCTGGGGCAGGGGGAACCCTGATGGAGCCTGGAACCCGCCTTGCTCAGGAAACTCACAGCCGCTTGCAAACATCTTAGTGCGGCTGCTTCTTCTTGTCCTCCGCCTCGCGCTTGTCTCTTCCACTGCTCGCCAGCCCTGTCTCCCTGCTCCTCCATCTTCTGAAGCCCTTTCCCACTTGTGCTCTGCTGCAGCTTCCTTCCCCCATTCTGGTCACTGCCCCACATGGTCCTGGCCCATCCGAAACCCAAACTCCTCTTGGAATAGAGGTTTCCCCCACCCAACCCAGGGCTCCACTTCCTGGTCTGCTTTCCCCATCCCACAACTCCAGCGCTGGTCACCCCAAGAGAGTTAGTCAGGAACAACGTTTCCATTGCACAGGGCCATTTCGACATCTGCTTTTGTCCCCAGTCGGGATGTGAAGAATAAAATAGTGGCATGAAAAGTTGCAAAAGATCCCAATCAGGAGATTAAACATTTCGACATTTTCAGTCCCTCTGAAACACTAGGTGTCGAAATACTGATCGGTTTCCACAGCGACCTTGCCACTGAGGGTGGACTCCAAAGGGTGGAGGGGAAAGACCGTTCGAATGCAACGGTTGGGGTTTTGCTTGTTCAGGTTTCCGAAGCAGGTGTTCATTTTTCTTGGCATCAGCTTTTCCCCCGCCGAAAATGGCAGTTTTGACAAAACCAAATTTTCAGATGGAAAAGATGTTCATTGGAAAATCTCAACCAGCTCCAACCCCCAACCGATCCCCAAGCTGGGCCCCCCAGATGATCCCTCCTTCGTCCGCCCCCTCCCAGCTGTCCCATTACCTTCATGTCCCCCTGCCCCTGCCCCTGCCCCAAGAGCGCTGCGAAGATGCAGAGGGCTCCTTGCGTGCTGCTCCCCCAGCAGATCCAGGCAGCGGCTAGTAAGTTGCTGCAGGAATTTCAGCCTGTTCCATGTTTCTTTCCCCCCCCCCAGAGGGACAACTGCCACCCACCATCACCTGTGACTCAGTGGCCTGTGAGGAGGACTCCTGTAGCTACACCCTGCGCTGCGCCATCAGGGACGGAAGGGAGAACGTGACCTACAGCTGGAGTAACGCACCCAGCAGCGTTCTGTCCACGGACTCCACCGTGCACATCCCTCAGCGGCACCAGGCTGCTCACAAGGACGTCACCTGCACGGCCCGTCTCCCCGACGGGAACAGCTCCAGGACCATCTCCCCGAAGGACTTCTGTGCAGGTAATGCCCTCCGCAGGGAAACGCTGCCCGGGGCTCTCCTGGAGAGAGCTGGCATCGGGTCCCCACCTCCGCCCTGACCCCACGACTATTTCAATTAAACCACTCTGGTCTCCAACACTTTTTTGCACTTAAAGGGGCCCTTTCACCCCAGCAATCCCCTGCCCCACCTCCCCCTCTGAGAAAGCTGCTGCCCCCCGCACCCCCCCCAGGGAGATATCAAGGGAATGGGGTGGAGTGTCCCTGTGGCTGGGCCAGTGCAGAGTCATGGGGCCGCAAAGAGAACCAGCAGGGAGCTCCAGGATCCGATCCCCTGCTCCAGCCACTCATTAATCAGAGATCCAAAGAGCCCCCCGCCCCCCATCAGGCTATCCCAGAGCCCAGCGGTTATATCGCTCACTCGCGAGGTGGCAGCTCCCTGTTCAAACCCCTTCTCCCAGCCGGGGGAGGGCCCTCACACGGGGCTACATGGTACAAGGGGAGGCCTCGGCAGCCCACGCCCAAGAGAGGGTTCCCAGCTGAGAGTCCCCAGCAGAGACAGGCAGCAAAGGCCATGAGAGGGGGAGGGCTCCCTGCCCAGCGTGAATCCCTTTGTACCTATCGGTCCCCACTGGTTGCACGGGATGCCCGGGCGCCAGACTCAGGCTTGTGAATCTCAGTGGCGTCCCAGGCCCCCCCGAGTTAGGCGCGGCGGCTCTGTGTCCCTACGTTCCTTTGTGACCCCAGCCCTCGGGGTTCTTCTTGCGCAAGCCCCTCAAGTGTCTCTAGCATCAGACGGATGGAGCAATACCGGCATGACGTCACGGTAACGACCCCACAGCCGGTGCTTTACTCATTCCCGTGTGCAGCTGAGCATTGCCACACTGTCTGGTCCATTGCTCACCAGGCCAGCAGATTGCAGACCTGTTAAAAATATATATATATATCACCAACAAACTGGGTCCAGGGAACGGTCTGGGGTTGGGACCAACACCGCGGCTCATATGGAGGCTGCATGGGCTTTGTTGACAAACGAGCACTCCCGCCATCGGGAGTCCGGCCGTGCTGCCCGGACAAGGCCGCTTCTCGCCGGGGAAGCTGAAGATCTGACTGTTTTCTCTCCACACGGGTCAAAAGGGAAGAGCGTCGTCCTGGTTTTCAAAACCAAACAAGACCCAGCAACCTTTCTCCAGCATCATTAGCAGAGCCGTGCCGAGAACATCTCATGGTACTTGCTGGGCATCTTCTACCAACCGTCTCAGAGATCCTCCAATGTGCAGGAAGGCGCGTCGCTCCGCAGCTGTCAGGCAAGGGGTGGCCAGGTGTGGACAGCCCACCGTGACATTCTTCATGTCTTTCAAATGTGAAGCTCAACATTCAGTTCACTGCTTGAACCCGGCGTTCAGTCCATTCAGAATGCGGGAAATGACACTTCTGCGTCGTCTGATGCCCAGAACGGGTTCCTGAATGTTCAGACACATCCTCGTGAGAGCAGTGAACATAGTCCACTCACAAGAGTGGAAGGAAAGGGACAACACCACAGAAAAACTAAGGGATCACTCCCGCACTGACAGGGTGTTCACCCTACATCGCCGCTCAAGGGGTTAAAAGGGCTCAGGGAGGGGCTACCTGACAGGATGGGCTGCACCTGGGTAAGGTGTGGGCTGGATAGACAGCCCGAATTGAGCCTGAAGCCTGGCTGGGCTGGTATAAAACCAGGGAGAGGAAAGCAGAAAGGGCCTGGCGGGGCCAGGGGGAGAGTCAGTCACTCTCGGGGTTGAGAGAAGGGAGCAGGAAGCAGTTAGAAGGAGGCCACCTGGACCTGAGCTGGGGATTGTAGGGAGCCGGTGTAGAGGGAGGGCCTGGCCTTCCCTCCCAGTCACTGACGGGGAGGGTAACAGGGGCAGGGCAGTGGATTTTGAAGACTTCCCGAGGCAGTTTATTTAGCTAGACTCTGATCCCCGCGAAGGGAGGAAACTGCAGCCACCTGGCCAGAGGGCCAAGCCACAAAGAGGAAGCGCTGGAGCTCGCGGAGCATGAGAGAAGCCGCCAAGTGCGCGACTGGGGCAAGGGAGGCAAGAACCGGCAAGCGGCAGTGCAGCAAACCGGTGGTGAGCCAATCCCCCGGTGAGCCACAAGGAGGCGCCCCAGCGGTGAGCCAATCCCCCGGTGAGCCACAAGGAGGCGCCCCAGCCATGAGTGGTGTGAACCCCGTGAGACCCACACCCTGCTGTCTACCTTCTAGATCCACGCTTCCAAGACGTCTGCGACAGTGATTCCATTTCTGCTTGTGACCTCAGAGCATCTCATGCGAATTTTGAAGGCTAAACCAGCGAACAGACCGTTCGGATGGAGGTAGCAAGTTATGGCGTAAGCGGCAGCCTGGCCAGCCGTAAAACCGTGCGGAGTGCAATCCCCGCACTTAAATCAAAGCAGCGTCCGCCTTGCAATCTCGTTACAGCGGCAGAAATGCCTGTAACACTTTAAATGGCTCAGCTGGCCGGTTTGGGGATCATGCACTGAAAATCCAGAAAGAGACAGAAAGTCTCCCCTGCTGTGTCGCCGTGTAAAATCAGGAAGAAAATGGCAGATGAAGAACTGACTCAATGTTCTTCCAGTGAAGAGGAAGACGGACAGACGGACGAATTCGCTGACGGGGATGATGGCTAGGATCTACGTGAAGCAGATAAAAAAAAAAAATAAGAGAATGCAAAGTGAGCTGCTCGAAGAGCTGGCCAGCTGCCCGCCTAGCTTAAGTATGGGTATCGAAGGCCAGGGCAGGCTAAGCCTCCCCTAACCCAGGCCCCGGCCCCACCCATGCTCCGCTCTGAGAGCCTGCCTTCACTCCCCCTCTCCCCTGAAGCCGGCGGGGGCTGAGCTCCAGCCGGCGGCCAGGGGTTGGGGTGGTCTGGGGCTCCTCCAGCCGCAGTTGGGGCAGGCTCGGGGCTCTGGCAGCAGGGGGGGTGTGCTTGGGCGGAAGAGGCGGGGCTGTGGGGCTAGCCTCCCTGAAGCGGGGGGCCACCCGCCACCTCGGTCAGTAACTTTTTTTGGCGATTAAAGAGAAGTAGCTGAGGCTAAGCGGACTGGCGACCACAACCGTATCTTGTTACCGGCGTTACTGTTCGGATAAATTGATGCTTTACAGTATTTTTGACACTATTTGACCAGCCATCTATGGGCAGGTGCTCCACCCGCCCTCCTGCTCTCCGCTTCCTCCAGCGGTTCCAGGCAGCCGCTACGGAGTTGTGCCAGGGATTTTATCCCATTTCTCCCTCCCCCTCCCCGCAGAGCAAGTGCCAGCGACAACGATCGTCTGTGACGCGGTGACCTGTGCCAGTGGAACCTGTAACTACACCCTGCGCTGCATGGCCGGGGAGAGAGGGGGACGCGTGGCCTACAGCTGGACTCGAACGGCCAGCGGCGCGGTCGTATCCACCGGACCCATTCTGCTCGTCTCTCTGAGACCTTTCGAGGCTCTCCCGGCCGTCGCCTGCACGGCCCGGCACCCCGCAAGTAACAGCTCCAGGATGGTCTCCCCAAAGGACCTGTGTCTAGGTAACCCCCTGGGAAAGCGCTGCCCAGCGCGGGGACAGGGAGAGCTGGTCTTTGCTCTAAGAAGGTCCCTACCAGGGGGGAAGCTCAGGGGAAGGGTCTGGAACATCAGTGGGGCAGGGCCCGGGGAGGGCGGCCACATCCCGCAGCGTTGCAGACACTTGATGAGCTGCTCACAGGGAGCCGGCAGAGCAAGGGGCTCAGACTTGGGGGGGACCAAGGGGCAGGTCTGAGCCCTATCACTTCCCACTCTCCTCATTCTGCTCCGTGTCAGAGTCCTCAGGCACCGAGCTCCACGGACGGGGGGTTCCTGGGCAGAACTGACTCCGATTCCCCAGAGGAGACGCTGGCACCGAGGCCGGCACGGCCCTGCCCAGACCCAGCCCTGTTTGCCCAATCTCCTCTTGCCCCATATGGAATGGGGGGTGGGGGGGAAGGTCCCTGGGTATCCCAGCCCCTGCCCCAGCCATGCAGCAACGCCCCGGCATCGCCAGTCGCCCCCGACAGGAACTGACCCCGTCGCTCTTGTTTAGCTACCCCACCAGACCAGTCCCTGGCCTCATCGCTGTCCTACTGCCTCATCATCCTGCTGCTGGCGCTGGGAGCCCTGAGCACTGGGGTCATCGCGTAGCACGGCCTCCCCGGCAGGGAGCGGAGATGGGACCAAGACCGGAGGAGCTTCCACTGTAACTGCCAATTCCACCGGCCCCAGGCGTTCCCCAGCCTGCCAGGCCAAGGGATGCAAAGGGGGCGAGGGATGACACACTCACTTGCAGCTTCCGAAGGGTTAATGTCACTGAGTCGGGAGCGAAGCAGAAACACTGGGTCCGGCAATGGGGCCATCAACTCTCTGAGCCAATGGTGGAATCGTGGATCTCGTTATTCACATAAATATCTAGGATTGGCTGTATTTTAATACTGTGGATACCGGGTAGCAGTGAGTTCCACAGGTTAACCCCCCATCTCATAAATAAAGTCTCTACCATTTGACTCCACGGTATAATGATCTCTGCATCTCTGGCTTACGCCTGCTCCTGGCATCACCCTCCTTGTGGGGTTTTCTGAGGAATGCTGGTGCAGGGTGGCAAGGGGGAAGGGAATGTTTCGGCTGAAGCTTAGGAGGGGTTATGCCCGGGCAATGAGGTGTGTCACTGTGGGAATCACCGCTGCCAGGGGGCGCCTGTCCTAGCCAAGCTGGGGCTGCGGGAAGCAGTGAACGGTGGGCATCGTGGCTGAGGCAGGAAGGGCTGGTGCATCGGGTGGCTTCTCTCCTCCTGCTGCCGAGGGAACGCCTGATGGGAAGGAAGGTGGCACTGGAGAGCAGCTGCTGTGCGCATCTCTGGCAGCCCTTGTGGGGCGAGCCCAGCATGGCCCGACACGGTTGCCTGGGCACCGCTCAGACAGTGGGGCGCACGGAGGGGAAAGGAATCCCGGCTGGCCCAGCACAGCCTGGGAGATGAGCACTCGACCGTTCCCTGCCCGGCCAGGAACCCTCACCCCCCAGGGGCAGCTTGCTGCCTCCCGATCTGCGGTCCCGGTCTGCGTGCCTGGCCCTTCAGTGCCTGGCCTTGGGCAGGAAGGGGGTTGTGGAGGCCTGGGGGCACCGGGCTTTGCAGTGCACCTGGCCCGGCCGGACGAGTTGGGCGTGGCATCCCCACCCCCTCCGGGCTCTTTGGAGTCGGAGCTCCCGGGGCCCAGAGCGGCTAGGTCCCGAACATGTATTTGTTTATTGAAGTCCCTCCCTGCCCTGGGTCCCTTCTCTGCCCTACTGCCACGGCATGGGCAGGGGTCTGCGGGGAGCTGGGCACCCGGACCGGAATTCAGGCCTGCTCTGCTGTGGGGCTTTCCCAGCTCTCCTCCCCTCCCCACGGCCCCCAGACCACAGCCAGCACAAAGCCATTTCCTGGCTCCTCTCCCATCCAGGGGGAGACTGAATCTGAGAGTTGCTGGAAAACAGACCAGTCCAGACTGAGAGACTGTCTGTGAAGCACCTGCCCTGAGTGCGAGGTGCCAGCCAGGCTACTGATCCGCCCCCTGCAGGCCCTGAGCCACCTTCCTCCCCCCATAGCTGCCCCAGGCCAGGGCTGTGGGAGGCTGATTGGCAGCTATCTCCATTAACCCTTGCCTCCCAGCCTGAAACCCCAGGGAGTTCCTCCTCAGCTGGGCCGAATCAATAGCACACCCCATCAGGCTGCTGTAAACAGACCTGTCCTGGTTTACTCTGCTGTGGGAACGTCTGTTCAATTCTGGGCGCTGGGATATGGACGAACTGGAGGGTGTTCAGAGAAGAGGGGTCAGGCGGCTCTTGTTCTAACCGGCGGTTGTAACGGGCTGGTTGGTGGGTTTTTGCAAAAGGGGTTTAAAAGTATGCTCTGCTGAAAATGTTACGCAGGGGGCTTTGGGAAGGGCTTCTAGTCTGTCTGCACCCAACCAGCAGGGGAAATTCAGATTCAGCAGCAATGTTCATTTCAGGGGAAGCTTTGGGCATCTGGCCACTTTTACAATACGGCATAAAAAGAAAGGTCGAAAACTCCCCTTGAAATGAAATTCGTGCCGCAGATTTAGCAACGCCACCGCTCCCACCTGCCTACTTCCTGGCTGTGTTACTGACACCGGCTAATTGTTTGGTGTCTTGGCATCACTTACAGTAGAGATCTGGAAAAAGACAACCCAGGCAAATCACCAAATCCATAGGGCCTGATTCTTCGCAGCCCTGCCCCTGGCATCATTTACACCTGAGCACTATTCTAACAACGTTAGTGTGGGAGAAATGACTGAGGGCCCTGGACTGTAACAGTGGCAGGGGGAGGCACAGGGGGAGTATTTAGAGGCTTTCTGCCCCTGGGGCAGTCCACATGGCAGAGTGGCCCTGGAGCCATAGATCCTGGAAGCCTGGGGGCCCCCAGCAGCCTGGTAGGAGACCAGACAGTTCTGTCAGAGCCTGATAGGTTCCCGTCAGAAGGTTGTTGAACTTGATACGTTCCCGAGAACCATTTGGGGGTCAACAAATCGGCGTTTTCCGCTGCCACCCTGGGCACTATCTGCCCCCCGTAATTCACTCAACCAGCAAGGTACCTCCCATCGCCACTGAACTAGGATGAAATTCAGCCTCAGCTGCCTGCCAGCGCTATAGCGGACGCCTGTCCCACTCTCAGGCCCTTCGTCTGACAGTCCCAGCCCCGCCCGCAAAGACCACTGATCAGGCACTTAACCAAGCTGCTGCTGCTGCTCCTAACTCTTCCGGGGGCCTTTCGGCTAAAGCCCCGAGCCAGGGCTCAATTCACGGCTTGGACAGACTCCTCGAGGAGTGTGCAGTCCAACCCGCCAGGGCGGACACAGAACGGAAAGACACAGAATGGGAAACTGAGGCACAAACAGATTCCGTGTCTTGCTCAAGGAACCTACGGAAGAGCTGGGAATTGAAACCCCGCTCCCCAGAGCCCAGTTCTTCATCCGCATAGTTTCCATTGCCTTGGCAAAGAGCCCTCCCCAAACTCAAGGGGTCTGTGAGGGCAGCCATCAATAGCTTTAACTCTCTTCCGAATTCCTTAAGCGGAATGAACACGACTTTTCTCATCTCACAAGGTTTATTTACTTCCACGGTGAAATACTGTAACTTTAAACCTCCTGCGATCTGCCAGGCACGTCCCGTAAAAAGAAAGTTCTGTTCACCCAGCTCAGCAGCAGCTTGCTGATCCCACACCTAGCGAGGCTACCAAATACCATGCCGTTAAATCTGCTGCATCGAGAGAGACTAACGAGCCCAGCGTCGGAAAGGAAAGAAGTTGCTTTATTACAATTCAGCAACATTTTGCAGCTCTTTTTTCCTAGTGTGGGAGAGGAGACAGACGGGAAGGGATTTGCTCAAGGTCACAGCCAGGGACAGAACCTCCTGACCCCACTCAATGCTCAGTCCACTAGACCGCACTGACAGTGTTTTGTATCGTGGCAGCACCAAGCAGTCATAGGCCAGGACCCCGTGGTGCTAGGCGCTGTACAAACACAGAACAAAAAGATTGTCCCTGCCCCAAAAAGTCTGCAACTGAAATGTAAGTCAAGAGGCAACGGATGGATGCAGGCAGGCAGGGGAGTATGACACTTCTGGCACGTGTCCCAAACGGTGGCTGCCCTTCGAAGAGTGAGAGGGTGCTCGGCTGGGCAGCCACCATTTGGGACACGTGCCAGAAGTGTCATACTCCCCTGCCTGCCTGCATCCATCCGTTGCCTCTTGACTTACATTTCAGTTGCAGACTTTTTGGGGCAGGGACAATCTTTTTGTTCTGTGTTTGTACAGCGCCTAGCACCACGGGGTCCTGGCCTATGACTGCTTGGTGCTGCCACGATACAAAACACTGTCAGTGCGGTCTAGTGGACTGAGCATTGAGTGGGGTCAGGAGGTTCTGTCCCTGGCTGTGACCTTGAGCAAATCCCTTCCCGTCTGTCTCCCCTCCCACACTTCGCAGGACTTGTCTACTTAGGAGAAGAGTGGCACGGATGGACTCCCCTCTGAGTCCCACCCACGCCGCCTTGGGTGGAGAAGGATCTGAGGCTGAAATGCCCATCACTATCTCACAGACCCCTTATCCGTCCCCGGCTGCGATACCAGCTCATCCAGCGGTGCTGGATCTACCAGCTGGATCCAGCGGTGCCGGCTGGAGCAGACAGAAGTGCAGCATGGGAAATCCTGCAGCTAAACATGCTGGCACGTGCTAAGAACGCTTCCGCAAAGGGGAAGGACAGACAACTTCGGCCACAATACAGCTGCACACCAATTGCTAGAGTGGCTGCAATTAGCGAGGCGCTAAGAACCTTGGGATACGGGCCCCTCCCCGCCCCAGCAATTCTAGCGCCAAACGAATTTCATGGCAGCGCCGGGGTGGACAGGGGTCTGGGGCGTGAGCAGCTCTGCCGTGTGGATTCTTGGAGACCAGCGTGGCGAGCCCACGCCCACAGGCCAGGACCCGGGCGCGCTCTGCAGTGCAGACGTAACCTTAGCACCCCAGCTCTTTGCAGTGGGGACTGTCTCAGTGACAGCACAAGCCCGCCTGGGACCCCGGGTAGAGACTCGCATGCCTAGCCCGTGCCGCCGCGGCTTCGCTGCTATTCTTATTTGAGCTCGACGCTAATTTGCGTATGGGCTGCAATCACCCCCCGGATTGCAGTGTAGACACACTCACAGAGCATCTACATTGCTGGGGGGGTGGGGGGAGGAGAGCTTGTGTAGACATACCCGGGCTAGCTGGCAGTCTAGCTAACTGACTAAAAATAAAAGCGAGTATTATACCTAGGGGGTCAGGCGGGCTGGTGCAGCCGGCGCTGAAGCCCAGTTGTGACGTCCTCACCTTTATTTTTGGCGAGCTAGCTCGGGCGCGGTTGGAGCGGGTGTGTCTGCCCCAGCTGCCAGTCACAGCCCCTGGCCGCAGTGTGCACAGCCCCTAAAAAGCAGCCCCTGCCCTGGTAGGGTTGCCAGCCCTCCAGGGTTGTCCGGGAGTCTCCAGGAATTAAAGATGAATCTTTAATTACAGCTTATGTCTTGTGAGGAAACCTCCAGGAATGCGGCCCACCAAAACGGGCAGCCCCGTGCCTTGAAGAGTTTGGCATTTAAACAGAGGGGAGAGGAAACAGAGGCACAGAGAGGGGAAGTGATGCGCCAAGAGTAGACCCCGGACATCCTGACTCACAGTCCTAGGCTCTACCCACTAGATCATGCTACCTCACTGGAGAGCCGGCGCTTTGCTCCTCCCCAGCTCTGGCAGAGCCAAGAACAGGCCCCAGGTCTCTGCCAGCTTAGCCCAGTGCCCTATTCACCGGGCCACACTGCCTCTCCCTATCTAGCCGATCCCGTATTTCACAGGGCCAGGCCTCCTCCCACCTCCATCTGACCTGAAAAGCCTTCGCCTAGAGACAATAACCGGGCTGCAAAACTGAATCACGCTGGAAAGCGAGGCCAGAGCCCTGCCTCTGTGGAACGTGCCATAAACTCCCTCGGCAGCCAGAAGAGAGAAAAAGCTCCGCGCAGGCAGGCGCGCCCAGACTCTGAGCTCGTAATCTGATCCACCACACGGCTGTTTTCCCTTCAAATCCCCTCTGAACTGCACTAATCACCTTATGGTTCCCCCCCAAATCGCCTGCCTAAGCCTATTGTCTGTCATCCTTTCAACGGCTTCTCCAGATTAGCCGCTGCGACAGCATCCTGTGTCTCTACCAGTCAGCACTGGTCGGTCCTTTACCTGCCTTTCCCAGGAGCCCAGATTGCTCCCCCGTCTCCCACAGCAAACAGAAGTCCTTCTCTTCTCCGGTGAGGCTACAACCATGTTTTCATCCAGCATGACAACACTGCATCCTTCCACACCCCCTTTCTCACTCCATGATCTTCTCTGCCATGCACCAAGGAACTACCCCTCAAAGTGGGCGTGACCCTATGACAGATAGGGAAACAGAGGCACAGAGAGGGGAACTGAGCTCAATCAGGAGACGATGCAGGAATAGGACCCAGGAGTCCACATGCCAACTTGCGATGAAAAACCAAAGCTGGCAACCAGAAGAGGTTTGGTTTTCGGAATCTCTATTTGATAAAAATGTCGGTTTTCCCTTAAAACCACACTGTCGGTAAACTTTTTGGTAAACAAGTTCAAGTTTTTTTGAGGGGAAAAAGGAAAACGGCAAACAAAAATTGAAAGTGTTCATTTTTTGGTCCAAAAAACTGTCATCAACAACAAAAATTAAACTTTGGACCAGCTCTAGTGCAGAGCGGGATCAGGTCTCACATCCCAGCCCCCAGGGCTCAGGAGAGGAAACAGTCCAATGGTGAGGGTGTTACTGTGCTTCTAAAAACCCCAGACTCTTGGTAAAACTCTTAGTCTTGGCGAGGTGGTGGCAGAAAATAAATCAATGGAGACCCAGGTGTCCGGCCGGTAGGTGGCTGGCACAAACAGTACAAGGCAAGAGTGTTCTCAATTAAAGCTGCACTTTATTCTAGTCTCAAGCACTCACACATAAGAACGGCCCCACTGGGTCAGACCAAAGGTCCATCTAGCCCAGTATCCTGTCTGCCGACAGTGGCCAATGCCAGGTGCCCCGGAGGGAGTGAACAGAACAGGGAATCATCAAGTGATCCATCCCCTGTCACCCATTCCCAGCTTCTGGCAAACAGAGGCTAGGGCCACCATCCCTGCCCATCCTGGCTAATAGCCATTGATGGACCTATCCTCCATGAATTTATCTAGTTTTCGCGGGCGGGGGGGGGGGGTTAACCCTGTTATTGTCTTGGCCTTCACAACATCCTCTGGCAAGGAGTTCCACAGGTTGACTGTGCGTTGCGTGAAAAAATACTTCCTTTTGTTTGTTTTAAACCTGCTGCCTATTCATTTCATTTCGTGACCCCTAGTTCTTGTGTTAGGAGAAAGAGTAAATAACTCTTCCTGATTTACTTTCTCCACACCAGTCATGATTTTATAGACCTCTGTCATATCCCCCCTTAGTCGTCTTTTTCAAACTGAAAAGTCCCCGTCTTATTAATCTCCCCTCAAACGGATGCTGTGCCATACCCCAAATCATTTTTGTCACCCTTTTCCAGACGTTTTCCAATTCCAATATATCTTTTTCGAGATGGGGCAACCAATTCTGCATGCAGTATTCAAGATGTGGGCATACCATGGATTTATATAAGGGCAATAAGATATTCTCTGTCTTATTCTCGAACCCTTTTTTAATGATTCCTAACATCCCGTTTGCTTTTCTGACTGCCGCTGCACACTGCATGGACGTCTTCAGAGAACTACTCCAAGAACTTTCTCCTGATTAGTTGTAGCTAAATTAGCCCCCATCATATTGTATGTATAGTCGGGGTTATTTTTTCCAATGTGCATTACTTTACATTTATCCACAATATGATGCAATACGATATTTTCTGTCTTATTATCTATCCCTTTCTTAATGATTCCCAGCATTCTGTTCGCTTTCTTGCCTGCCGCTGCACATTGAGTGGATGTTTTCAGAGAACTACCCACAACGACTCCAAGATCTCTTCCTTGAGCGGTAACAGCTAATTTCGACCCCATCGTTGTATCTGTGGAGTTGGGATTATGTTTTCCCATGTGCTTTACTTGGCATTTCATGCTAGTACATCTGCTGTGAAAAGTGGTACTTGCATGTTTGTTAATATCACTCTTCTCAGCAAGCCCCAGGTGGCGGGGGAGGCAGCAGGGGCGATGAGGGGGTGGACGCGGGGCCGAGGGAGGCAGAGGGAGCTGGGGCCTAGGAGTGATGGGGGAGGGAGTGGTGAGCCTCACCACCATGTGGCTGGAGCCGGGGGCTGGGAGTTGGAGCCCAACCACCCCAGGCCCCACCATCCCTCCCCACCCAAGGTGGGTTGAGAACTCACCTTGCTCCTGTTTGTGTCCCTTCCTCCTCCCCCTCCCCATCTCCAGTGGCAGTGCAGGGTGGCACATCTAGGAGCAACAGGTAAGGAGCGGGAGGGGGAGGGGCCGATGCTTTGCTCCCTCCCCCCATCACCACCCTGGAGGCTGTCGTGGCCGCATTTGGGAAATACTGTGCTAAGGCACAGTAATAAGTCTCAGAATCCATATTACACTACCCGCAGCTGTCCCGGCCTTTTCCTGGTCCGTCAAAATCTCCCCAGACAAGGGCAGTGACTTGGGAGACCTGAGTTGGGGGTTGCGGCCGACGTGCGTTGCTATTCTTTACTTCGCAGGGGTAATGGAAGCAGCTTGTAAGTTAGAGCAGCCCTGAGGCTGCTCTAATTTACATCAGGGGCCAGAATACAGGGAATGCAAAGGAAACTTAAATCCAATTTAAGCCCACCCACCCCACCCTCATCCCCTGCTTCCAGCCTCGGAACAGAGCGACTGAGAATCAGACCCATTGACTTGAATGGGAGTTACTCTAGAATTTACACTCTTACCCTGTAATCTCCAATCTACACAGAATTTCTATTCTGGAATAACTATTGCGCTTTAAATTCACACCCGACCTCAGTATGCATTCATTTTCCAGTCTGGCCAAATTAATCATGGCTTTCCAGACCCAGCCCGGGCAGGGAGTAAGTCATTTGCTGGACACTCATTAGTCTGTGGGGACAGAGCTAGGCTGGTCCCCACGCAGTTCCTAGGGGGCAGGTCGTCTGCGAACTGCCCGTAAGCAAAAACTAGGGAGTGATGAACTGTCACATCTACTCTGTCCATCCCAGACCAGGCCACGCCAGCCTTGTGTCACAGCAGCCCAAACGCGTGAATAAGGAAGTCATACAAGACTTCTCTTGTATCTTGCTTTCTGCAGAACAGCTCAGGGCCGAGCGAAAAGAAACCTCTCAGCCTGCCTCTCTCAGCCAGGGCAGTGTCCGGACCTGCCCGTGCAGAATGGACACCCGGCCTTGCGCCCTCTTTCCGGGCCTGCTGTTCCAAGCTGCGGATCCGTGCCCGTCCATCGTCTGTCTGATCTGAAAGCTCAGCGTTAGTGCAAGTTGCCAGGCATAAAGATGACCAGGAGCGCGTACAGACTGTTTCTGGGGTGTCAGCCTCGATTCACCCATCGTAATGTATTTTGACATGATCCCCTAACAGCCCCCGGGGCTGGCTCTTCCCTCGCCCTGCAGATATCGCGCTGGACGGACGGGACCTGCAGCCTCGAACTGAACTGCACGGCGGGGACCGGGAGGACAGATCATGTGACCTTCAGCTGGACCCACGCTGGGAAGGCAGGAGCCTCACCTGTTGAGGGGTCCATTCTCCAGCTTCTCCTGTGGCCGGCGGATAAACCCCTGCCCTACAAGCACACAGCACGGGCCTCCCACAACCACAGCTCCACATCAGCAACCATCATCCGCTATGAATTCTGCAGCGAAAGGGCAGGAGCAGCAAGTGATTATTTCCTGGGGTGGGTCACACCTCCTGGGTTCTCTTCCTGCCTCCTTTCCTTACCACGGACAAGCCGCTCCCTCACCCGTGCCTCAGTTTCCCCTTCTGTGAAATGGGGTTGGGGCTCCTGGCTTGACACACTGGTGTTTTTGCAGTGACATGAGATGCAAAGCGTCGTTTACATCATGCTGGAATTCTTAATGGGCAGAGAGCTCTGGGTACAGGAAGATTTCGGCTCAGAAATCACCACGCGCCGAGCTCCTCACGCACGGCCCCGACCCCATCTCCTGCCATCCATCTAGGCCCCATTACATCAGAGCAATAGCTAGCCTCACAGCCCAGCTCCTGGCATATCAGACCAGCTCACCAATCCACAAGAGGCCCTGCCTAGCTATGGCAAAGAGCCCAGGGCTGGGAGAGGTGAATGTCCATCCCACCCCTGCCGTTAATCTGTTGCGTGACCTTGAGCGGGTCCCCTCCTCTCTCTGTTCCAATCTCCCAGTCTGGGAACGGGGTTGAGGCTACCTGGTGGCTAGGGGGGGTTGTGAGGGTTCATTGTTTGCCGAGTGCTGTATAAATCCTCAGCACCACTCTTAACCCTGCATCCTTTGACCTACTAGGTCAGACCAGGGGGCCATCTAGCCCAGTAGACGTGCATTCCAGACCACATCCTCTCTTCCTTCCATGCAGCACCAGACCTGTCTGCAGCCTGTTTCTAAGTAAGGCAAAAACCCCTCCTTTCCGGGGCACACCTAGCAAACCACACATGGGGGAGCAGTGACCCTCCTGACCTCCATCGATGGACACCCTGCAGCAACAAGCCTGATGAGGGGAAAGGCTGGCACCAGAGGCAGATAACCTGTCAGGTGTACGCTCTAATGTCCGGAGCCCCGCTCCCAGGTTCGTGGCGCTACAACAGAATCTCAGCTTGCCTTTTAAAGATATGATTTCTATCCCTCGTGTGAGAAAAATAGAGCTTGCTGGTGTGGAACTGCCTGAGTCTGCTGGCAGCCTGAAACAACAGCTCCCAGAGGCGTGAGCTGCCCCGTTCATTTTAACTCTGAAACCTGCTGCCAGGCACAGGGAAGGCGTGGTGCTAGGGGCTGATATGGGTGACGGCCTGGATTGCCTTCAATAAGGATGGGAATGGTGCTCAGGAAATGTAGGTTTGTTCCCAGCTCTGCTACAGGCCTTTTCTGTAACCTGGGGCAAGTCCCTTCACCTCTCTGTAAAGAGGGGTGATCGCAGCTCTCTTTCACAGGCAGCCAGAAGAAAACCTGCAGGAGCGAGTTGCCAGGTGCATAGGCACGTGAGCAAGGCAGCGGGGTCTAACGGAGAGGGGTAGTGACTTGGGCCAAGAAGCGTCCTGGTTCCCGTGTCTTTACGAGGTCAGGCTTCATGGTGCAATAGTCCCTTCTGGGCCTTAATTCTACGAATCAGATACTTCAGCTAGGGAGACAGAGCGACACGCGATCCTAACAGGAGTTTTGTTGTAGAAGGGCTCTGCTGCACACAGTGATCTCTGCCTTTCCTGCTTCTCCTCACCCTGAACTAAGCAAGTCCTGCATGTGTTTGTTTTAGGACACACTGCAGCTGGCTCCTGGTCATCCTGTATCACGAAGGCTGTTGTTGCCCTGATGGCAAGCCTGCTGCCTAAGACGACAACTCTCCTGTGCGAAAGCAGGGATTGAACCACGCGTGGGAAGAAGGGACAGATGGGGGGGCGGGGGAGGGTTGACATAATCATGTTGCCCCTCAGCTTTGTTAATTTCACCCCCCCCCGAATTTCACTTCACTGAAGCTGCCAGAGAAAACACGACCAGCCCCTCTGTCTGCTGGGCTACTGCGTCTTATGAAAGCATCACATTTTCATTCACCTCCTACCCGATCTACAAAGGCCGAAGGCTCAGGCCAAGTCACCAGTTGCAGCAGGGTCACATTGACTTTCATGGAGTCTGGCCCATTTTCAGCAGCAGAGAATTTGGCCTTTGTCACCCATTCCCAGGTGTAGGGTACACTAACCCCCTCCCCTCCCCTCCCCATATAGAGGGCACCATAACAAATTCACTCACCCAGCCCAGTTTCAGGCTAGCAGCGGCTGCCTCAGTTTCTCCTCACTCAGGTCAGATCTCCCCACCTGGCAGCCAGGTTTGGTTGCCATGGTAACCTGGCCCTCCAGCCAAGTCCTTAAAGGAGACATCTACCCCACCCAGGGTACCCACGGCCAAAACAAACAAGAGTCCTCCACCCCCTTCTGAAGCTGGGCCCATCTCCTCCTGCCTGAGGGTCTGCGTCCCTCCCCAGCCCTTCTTGGGCTCTGCTGAGTGTCTCCATGGAGCAGCAACACCCAGCGTTTCCTTCCTGGGGGTCTTTCCTTGCAGCTCTCCCCAGGCGTCTGTCTCAGCTCCACCCCAGAAAGCCCGGGTCTGCCCCAGGCCCGGCCCCTCATGTGACTTTGGTCATTTTCTCCACTTGGGGAGGTGAAGTAAGTGGGTGTCAAGATCCTGGGCAGAGGGAGGCAGGACCAGAAGCCGGGTGTCAGAGCCAGTATCAGGGTCACCAGTCGAGTCAAGGGTCCGAGCGAAAGCCAAGGTCCATGTTGGGGCTCCAGGGGTCAGTCAGAGTCCAAGTGAGGGCCAAGGTCAGTACCAAGAACTCAGACACTGGGCAATCATCACTAAAGACCGACCGACCGACCGACCGACCGACCGACCGACCGACCGACCGAGCTCCCTGAACGCAGCCCACCCCGCCCCATGGGCTTATATAGGGTCAAAGAGCCAATGGGGGATCACTAAGGTAACTGTCAGTCAGATCACACAAGGCGGAACTTCCTGCAGAGTGCAACAGCTGTTGATTGCAGGAGTAACATCCCAGGATGCAACCAGGTGGCAGTAGGGCACTGTTGGTTTCCTAGTAACCCTACAGACCTGAGTTCAAATCCCAGTGATCCTTATCTAGGGTCATAGGTGGGGCTAGACCCATCTACCCTGGAGGGGCACTCTAACCCCATCCTTTTCCCCTTACCAAGTCTAGGACACCTCACCCCCTCCTCTCCTGCTACTATAGCCCTACTTTTCTCCTTCCCATCCACACTGCACACCAGCTCCATGCTTTCTCAGTCCTTAAAAATCATTAAATCAATTGCACTAAAGTTTAAAATGTTGCTCTCCAAGGATTATCGGGAGGAGATGGTGTTGACAGAGGTGAGTCACGTAACTCGACACGCCCATAGGGTTAGATCCAGAAGGGTTCACCAGCCTGTATAACCAGGCCATGGGATTTCACCCAGGGACCCCTGCAGGAAGCCCTGTCTCTTGTGTGGGAGATCACATCTTTTATTGGAGCAACTTCAGGTGACCGGAAGACGAGCTCTGGGGAGCTTGAAAGCTTGTCCCCTGCTTCCCCCCTCAGAAGTCGGGTGCCTCCCCGCACCTTGTCCCTCTAATATCTTGCCACCCACACAGCTACCGCCCCACTGCAAGCAAAGAACAAACTCCACTCAGACCAGGCGGTGGCAGTAAGCGACCACGCTTGGCTTCGGCAGCTATTGAAATTTAACAGCCAGGATCAGACCACCTGCCGCCTTTTCGCCAGTAACAGGGCTGGGTTCTCTGTCGTCATTTACACCCATGAGCGGGATCCAGGTTTGTCCCCAGCAGGCCCCTCGCAGTTCTACCTCGCTCCCACCCAGCCAAAAGGGAACTGGTTTAAGCGGGCCCTTCAGCCGAGCTCCTGGTTGGCAGGGGATCTCACCGCAGGAGCAAGGCCACTCCCTGGGGGGGGCTGCCTCGCTGCAAAGAGCCTGTCCCGTGGCATTGGGGTCACCATCTCTGCAACGCCGTCCTCTGTGCGTTTCTAATGCTGGGCTAGGGCCCGAGCCTGCCGCCTCCCACCGGAAAGGGTAGGGGTGAGGTTCTAGGTCTGTGGCACGAAAGGCCCCGGTGAAGCCCAGCTGCGTGTATCCCAGCTCTGCAGGGATGGGCAGGTGCAGCAGGAGAGAGCCAGCAGCAGGCACCCCTGAGTCCCCCGGGATATTCTCTCCGGGGGTTAGAACAAGGAGCAGCCCCACTGAGCAGCTCTCCTGGCCATTTCATATCACTGGGCTTAAATCTCTTCCCTGGCTCACCGAATAATGAACTTCAGGAATGTCCAGCAAGGAAGGAAGCCGGTTACCAGGACAAACACGGGACGGGATCTGGTGTGAACAGGGTCTCCCGCCTGCCATCCCAAGCAGAATAAATTCAGCCCAGTTCCTCCCAAGGCCCTCTTCCTCGGGGGGCGGCTTATCAGACTGTGCAGGGAAGAGTGTGTGAGAGTCGCTCCCCATGCTGTGACCAATCCGGAGCCACCTGTGACCAATCACATTTCCTGCACTCATAGGCTGCTTGCTATTTCCATTTCACGCTAAAAGCAGGGGTTGCGATTGATTCCAGTGGAAGTTAGGAGCCTAAATCTCTTTGTGGTTCTGGGCCTAATAGCTTTGCTAATAATCCAGGGCCTTGCCTCTTCAGCTACCAGAGACTCTCCACTACATATAAGCAGTATAGGGCCAATGACACACAGCTGAGCATTTCTGATTCCAACCAGGAGAGAGCAGTGGCATGGAGAGTGATGGGTGTGTCCTGGGATAGAGAGACGACGAGTGGTCTGATTAGCTCTGAGGAGCGGCTCCGCTCGGACACCCTTCACTTTATTGGGATGGCCTTTCTGCAGGACGTCTTGCTGGGCACCAGCTGAACGAGCATGAAAAGTGAGGCCAGTGGGTTGGGCTGGGGAAGTCATTCGTGTCTGATGCTGTCTAATGTGGAGACATTTCCTCCCAGCACCTCTGGGCTCTGGAAGATGGGATGTGGCCCTCTGACTGCAACCCAGAGCCAGCCTGTCACAAGGTGATGCTTTCCTGCTCCTCAGCTGCTCGCAGAATGGTGGGACTGTTTGATGAGGAAACCCATTTGCTTTCCCCACCTGGGTCCCAGGAGACGACAGTTTGTACATCCTGAACAAGCTGGTTTTACCTCATCCCAGCGAGCGAGGGGCTCCCTCCCCCACCCCTGAAGTCGTTGCCTTCTCGGGGGGTCTAGGTAGGGGAAATTTGCACCAACAGAGCCAGTAAACCCCTAATGCAGACACTCTGCACCAAACCCTCCAGTCTCTCCAGCACACCCCAAGGTAGCAGGAGAATCGAGCCACAGGCCTCTTCCCCCACCCCAAGAGCAGAAAACTACCAGCCCCCACCCTGTGGGTTACTGCATCCAGCCTGTTGCAATCCCCGGATTTCACATGCTCCATGCACCATGGGACCTGGGGACAGGACAAGCTTCCCCGCCTGCCGAGGGGCCTCACAGCACAGGAGCCCCCTCCTGGAGGAAGTCTCATGCCGCTTGCCCCACAGAAGCTCTATGGGATCAGCCCAATGGTCGGTTTAGCTACGGGAGCGAGCTGCCCTAGACAAACTGAGGGCAACCTAATGCCTCCAGTAAAGGACAGAGCCCAGAGAATGCCCTGGAGCGACTGGTTACCCTGGACAGGGAGCAGCAGTGACTTCATTGCACTGGCTTTGAGTGGAGAGGTAGTCCAGCTGCTGAGCCCCGGCATCTCCGGGCCTGGCAGTTCAGAGCCCCGGCACAGCTGGGCCGGGCAGTTCAGAGCCCGGCACCGCTGGGCCGGGCAGTTTAGAGCCCCAGCACCTCTGGGCCGGTCAGTTAGGAGCCCCGGCCTCTCCGGGCCTGGCAGTTCAGAGCCCCGGCCTCTCCGGGCCTGGCAGTTCAGAGCCCCGGCCTCTCCGGGCCGGGCAGTTCAGAGCCCCGGCATCTCCGGGCCTGGCAGTTCAGAGCCCCGGCCTCTCCGGGCCGGGCAGTTCAGAGCCCCGGCCTCTCCGGGCCAGGCAGTTCAGAGCCCCGGCCTCTCCGGGCCGGGCAGTTCAGAGCCCCGGCACAGATGGGCCTGACAGTTCAGAGCCCCGGCACCGCTGGGCCGGGCAGTTTAGAGCCCCGGCACCTCCGGGCCGGGCAGTTCAGAGCCCCGGGATCTCCGGGCCGGGCAGTTCAGAGCCCCGGCACCGCTGGGCCGGGCAGTTCAGAGCCCCGGCACCGCTGGGCCTGACAGTTCAGAGCCCCGGCACCGCTGGGCCGGGCAGTTTAGAGCCCCGGCACCTCCGGGCCTGGCAGTTCAGAGCCCCGGCACCTCCGGGCTTGGCAGTTCAGAGCCCCGGCACCTCCGGGCCTGGCAGTTCAGAGCCCCGGCACCTCCGGGCCTGGCAGTTCAGAGCCCGGCCTCTCCGGGCCTGGCAGTTCAGAGCCCCGGCCTCTCCGGGCCTGGCAGTTCAGAGCCCGGCCTCTCCGGGCCTGGCAGTTCAGAGCCCCGGCCTCTCCGGGCCTGGCAGTTCAGAGCCCCGGCCTCTCCGGGCCTGGCAGTTCAAAGCCCCGGCCTCTCCGGGCCTGGCAGTTCAGAGCCCCGGCCCCTCCGGGCCTGGCAGTTCAGAGCCCCGGCCTCTCCGGGCCGGGCAGTTCAGAGCCCCGGCCTCTCCGGGCTGGGCAGTTCAGAGCCCCGGCCTCTCCGGGCCTGGCAGTTCAGAGCCCCGGCACAGATGGGCCGCGCAGTTTAGAGCCCCGGCACCGCTGGGCCTGACAGTTCAGAGCCCCGGCCTCTCTGTGCCTGGCAGTTCAGAGCCCCGGCCTCTCCGGGCCGGGCAGTTCACAGCCCCGGCACCTCCGGGCTTGGCAGTTCAGAGCCCCGGCCTCTCCGGGCCTGGCAGTTCAGAGCCCCGGCCTCTCCGGGCCAGGCAGTTCAGAGCCCCAGCACCGCTGGGCCGGGCAGTTCAGAGCCCCGGGATCTCCGGGCCAGGCAGTTCAGAGCCCCGGGATCTCCGGGCCAGGCAGTTCAGAGCCCCGGGATCTCCGGGCCAGGCAGTTCAGAGCCCCGGCACCTCTGGGCTTGGCAGTTTAGAGCCCCGGCACCACTGGGCCGGGCAGTTTAGAGCTCCGGCACCGCTGGGCCGGGCAGTTTAGAGCCCCGGCACCTCTGGGCCGGGCAGTTCAGAGCCCGGCACCGCTGGGCCTGACAGTTTAGAGCCCCGGCACCGCTGGGTCGGGCAGTTCAGAGCCCCGGTACCGCTGGGTCGGGCAGTTCAGAGCCCCGGCACCGCTGGGCCAGGCAGTTCAGAGCCCCAGGATCTCCGGGCCAAGCAGTTCAGAGCCCCGGCACCTCCGGGCCTGGCAGTTCAGAGCCCGGCCTCTCCGGGCCTGGCAGTTCAGAGCCCCAGCCTCTCCGGGCCGGGCAGTTCAGAGCCCCAGCCACTCCGGGCCGGGCAGTTCAGAGGCCTGGCCTCTCCGGGCCAGGCAGTTCAGAGCCCCAGCACCGCTGGGCCGGGCAGTTCAGAGCCCTGGGATCTCCGGGCCAGGCAGTTCAGAGCCCCGGCCTCTCCGGGCCAGGCAGTTCAGAGCCCCGGGATCTCCGGGCCAGGCAGTTCAGAGCCCCGGGATCTCCGGGCCAGGCAGTTCAGAGCCCTGGCACCTCCGGGCTTGGCAGTTCAGAGCCCCGGCACCGCTGGGCCGGGCAGTTTAGAGCCCCGGCACCTCTGGGTCGGGCAGTTCAGAGCCCCGGCACCGCTGGGCCGGGCAGTTCAGAGCCCCGGCACCGCTGGGCCGGGCAGTTCAGAGCCCCAGCACCGCTGGGCCGGGCAGTTCAGAGCCCCAGGATCTCCGGGCCAGGCAGTTCAGAGCCCCAGCCTCTCCGGGCCGGGCAGTTCAGAGCCCCGGCCTCTCCGGGCCGGGCAGTTCAGAGCCCCGGCCTCTCCGGGCCTGGCAGTTCAGAGCCCCGGCACCGCTGGGCTTGCTGCATCAGTTATGAAAGTAAAAAAAAATGGCTTGAGCCCCAGCACCTCTTTCATCACAAACTAAGCAGTGGGTGGTCCCCAGATTTTACCCAATAACCAAAGGCGTGGGGTGCATTAAATAGCCCCTCGAGGTTTAAATGCTCCATTACAACGAAGAGGAGAAACAAGGCTTTGTGCAGCTGTGGGACCTTTCATGCAAGAATCTGAAGAACTTTGCAAAGACAAAGATTGCAATGCCCAGTTGCAGAGGGAGAAACTGAGGCAGAAAGAGGCAGAGAAGTGACCTGCCCAAAGCCGGGCAGCAACTCAGGGGCAGAGCCAGGTGCAGAACCCAGGTGTCCTGTCTCCCAGTCTGTCGCTCTAGCAGTTAGAACACTGTCCCGCCCGCAGCTGGGAACAGACGCCAGCAGAAATTACACCGAGTCCCTCTTCGATTTTCACTGGACAACTCTCCTTTCTAGAGCCACGAATAGAACCCAGGAGTGCTGGCCACCAGCCCCCTGCTCTAGCCACTAGACCCCCCTGCGCCCCTCAGTCCACTGCCTCCATGCGATACCATTCAGTGCTCTCCTTTCCTTGGGCTGCCAGCAAAATCCTAACCCTGGCGATAACAACACTCCTGGCTACCCCCTGAGCCCCCTGCTCTGCGGATGCATTCGACCACGGCTTGCCACAGACATCCAGCGTTGGCAGGAAAGCCGAATTCACACCCGGGCATCTTGTGGCCAAGCCCAGCTTCCTGTGCGCCGCACAGGGCCTTTATAAGGCCGCTCCCCTCGCACCCGGTCATACAGAGACACTGCAGCACACTTACCCGAAAGCAGAAGTCCAGGGCATGTGGCCAGCCATGGGGCTGCTGCTCTGTAGCCTCCTGCTGTTGGCTCCAGGGGGTGAGTAGCAAAGGGGCCTTTTGTTTATCTGGTGGGCTGGAACCACTCTGGGATGGGGCGATGGGGTTCTCTTGACCATTGCAGCTGGATTTGCAGTTCCCCTGGGCCTGGCAGAGGCAGGGACGGGGAGTGGAGCAGGTGACTTTAAGCCCCCTTTGGGATTCTTGGATTGTATTGTCAGGTGGTGGCGCTCAGTGACTACTCAGTGCGGGAGGGGTTTGCAAGATGCCTGCTTTATTCCTGGTCTCGTTCCAAGTGGCTGAGCATAACAAGAGCTTCACAGCCACCCACCCGAACACTCCGGGTGTGTCTATACTGAGCACTAAGCCCAGGCTCTGACTCAGGTTTGAGCCCAGCCCACCCTTGCGTCCACACACAAATCAGTCTGACTTGGGTCAGCAAGCTGGGTCTGAGGATGCTGCTAGGAGGAGTGGGTCAGAGCCCGAGACCTGCTCAGACTTGGGTCCAAGCCCTATCATTCTGCAGTGTGGACACAGATCGAGACCCCCGTCAGATGGTCTGCGTAATGCAGTATGGACCCATTAGCACAGCTGTGAGCCAAGTCCATCCACTCTAATCCCAGGTTTACAATGCAGTGTGGACACTCAAGCGTGGACTTGGAAACACCGAGTCCACAAGCCCAGGTCCCGCAGACCAGGCTTAGCATGCAGTGTAGACACACCCTCAGTCTCCAGCTGGGAAGCTCCCCGCTGAAAGGCCCAGTCCCCAGTACCACACCAAAGTGAGCCTGTCCCCTAGTGTCCATACAGCAGCTGGGAGGGAGTTTCCCAGCCCTGGTAGCCCATCTAGCCCGGTATCCCGTCTCTGACCTTGGCCAGCACCAGATGCTTCAGAGGAATGTGCAAGAACCCCGCAGTGGGCAGACGTGGGGAATTCCACCCCACCTTGTAAGTCTCATCCTGGTCTCTAATACTGAGAAATGGGTTTACGTCCTGAACCAGGAGATTTAATCTCCCTGGCAGGGTTTGTGGTAGCACTGGCTCGGATAATTGGGGGTCTTCGGGTTACCCATAGATACGTCCCCTCTCAAATCCCACTAGGGCCTGTCTACACCTAAAATGGAGCTACGTTGCTCAGGGGTGTGAAAAATTCATACCCAAGAGGCGCAGTTAAGCCGACCGAAGCCCCGGTGTAGACACCGCGAGGATGACGGAAGAACCCTTCTTCGAACTAGTGTCTGCCTCTTGGGGGTGGATTTATGGCAGCAAGAGAAAAACCCCTTCTGGCACCGAGGCGCATGGAAGAGGCCTTGCTGCCCATTCCCAGGGCGTTTCACATCCCCATGAGGACGACCGAGGCAAGTTCTGCAGAACGGGGAAACGAAAGGTCTTCGCAGGGCATAGTCTCCGTGAATGACACAGCTCCCCTGGACCGACAGCGCCCGGGCTAGTCACTGCGTCTGTCCCACTTAAACAGCAGGAGCCTCTGCCACTTGAGTTAATAGACTGGCTGCATGATGCCCACTGGGTTTAACAGAGTCATCGAGTTTACAGGACAGGGTCCAAAATCCAGGTGTGGTGGAGCCAAAGGACACAGCTCAGCCCCCCTCAGATTCCACTGCTCCCCGGTACCCATCCCTTGATCCAGGAGGCAGCTGACGGTGGGAATTGGGGTTGGTCAAGAATCTCTGTGGCAGCGGTGGGAAAGCCAGGCTGCGTGGGAGGACGGATCACCGGGACTGGGGCTGTGGTAAGTCTGGAGGCTTCCCTTCTGTAATTTTGATGTCTATGGACTAGAAAAGGCAGGTAGCTGGGGTGTTTCAGCACCAAACCGGGGCTGTGGTAAGTCTGGAGGCTTCCCCCTTCTGTAATTTTGATGTCTATGGACTAGAAAAGGCAGGTAGCTGGGGTGTTTCAGCACCAAACCCCACCTCGGTGTGGTGAGCGCTGTGAGATAAACCCCACTACCTCAGTTTGCAGATGCTTCAAAGCCCCCCGGTGGGGTCCAGCGATGGCAAAGCCCCAACACCCCTGGGTAAAGTTGTTCCCATGGTTAATCGCCCTCACCGAGGAAGATTTGCACCTTGCTTCTAGCCTGAAATGGTCCCGCTGCAGCTTCCAGGCACTGGTTCTTTGGCTGCGAGACCACAGAGTCTTCTGTTACCAAATTTTTGTTCCCCATGTGCTGACACAGAACTCACTGCAGGATCCAGGGCCAAGAACAGAGCGGCCAGATCCCCAGGGCTCAGCACCCCGCTGGGGCCAGATCTACCAGACAGCATGGCACCAAACGCGGCTGGGCTCTTAGAGAATCCAGCCCCGATTGAGGGGGAGTCTAGCCCCAGGCTCTCTGAAATACCTGCCCCTTTAGTGCCTGGCTGGTCACCTCACTGTGAACCCCTGCTCTTCCCCGCCCCCGTTGGCATATTTACAGCCCTGCCCTACGGTTTATTTATTTTCAAGGGAACCTTGGTGGATATAAATGGGAACCGACGTGCCCAAAGTGGAAAACTGATTTCATTTTATCCACGGGCCGATGCCGGCATCTAAAAATACGCAGGCCATAAATATCCCTGCCTCGCGCTGTGCTGTCTCGCGCTGTGACCGCACGTGGGCAAAGCAGTGCCGGGCCTGTCCGGAGCCTGTGTGGGGTTCAAACCCCCAGCTGCTGAAGGAAGTGGGGCTGATGATTCAGATTTCCTTACCCCAGCAAGAGGGTGGAGGGGCTGGGGAGGGGCGTTTGCTCTCTTCATAACCCCCCGGAGGCTCCTACGGAAACTGCCGTGACTGGCAGCATCTTCACGGAGGACAAGAGGATCCCAAAAGCAGAGAAGAGGGAGCTGAGGCAGGCCCAGGGACAATCAGAGAAGGGGCTGCAGGTGGGCAGTGAGGGGCACTGGCGGAGCTGTGGGGCGAGCCCAGGGCTGGAATAGCTGGGGGGGCTGCAGGTGGGGCACTGGCGGAGCTGGGTGTCTCTCAGAGCAGCGGGAGGTTAATACACTTGACATCTGAGGCATGAGGCGGACATCCGGCGTAAATATTTATGTCCAGCCCCCATTATGGGTGCCAAGTGCTTGGAACTGGGGCCTGGATCTCTTTGGTAAACTGAGATCGACATGCCCAATTTTCAGGGGCACTGAACAGCTGCATCCGCCATAGGCTTCATCGCGGGCTCGGGGCGCTCAGTCCCCCTGAACGTGAGGCCCAGCGAATTATAACTGAACCATCTGCAACACATCCCTAAGTGCAGCAAACTGGAGCGGCTCTGCACGCTGACCAGCAGGTGCCTCTCTTCTCCTGCCCAGCCTGCAGCTGGGGCCTGGCATCGCCCTCATGCCATGCGGTCCCCTGCCATTCCCCGCTGCAATCCCTCGCCGTGCCAAGGCATCTCGAAGTGATGCATGCTTTGAATACCAGATGCACCAGTAAGTGCAGTCCCGTTTTGCAGAGCAGTGCCAGGAATGCCCTGCCTGGATCTCAGCACCCCAAACAGATTTGTATTTCATGGCGGCAATTCTTTCCTTTTATTCTCTGACGAGTCTCTTTGCCCGACGCATTTTAATCAGAGGGCAAAGCGCCTGTCAAACGGTTTCCTGCCTGGCACTTTGTTAGACGAATGGTGTTGTGCATGAGGGAGCGAGCTTTGCATTTTCTCTCTTTTTGGGGAGACCTGGGCACCAGAGGGGCTGCACTGCTGGCTGGGGCAGCCCCATAACAGGCATTATTGACAAATCATGTCCAGATCCCAAAGGGCTTTGCAAAGGCCTGTGGTGTTTGCAGGCCAAATGTTGCAAGGACAGTGGTTCTCAAACTTTTGTACTGGATTAGAGAAGGACTTAGCTGAGCTGCTCAGATTCACACCAGCAGAGGATCTGGTCCATGATGTTGATCTGTGCATTAGAACATCCTCGCTGCCTACACGGGGTGGTGTCAGGGCATCTATTGATCCGTCGCTGTGGTTAGTCGGGAATTTTGCCCCTCAGTTGTCTAGAGTCATGTAATGCAAGACCGGAGAAAGAAGCTGTGAATATTGTGAAGGGATTTATCCTGCTCCGGCCGGGCGGGGAGGGTCAGAGCAGCAAAGCTCAGTGGCCTCTTCCCTCTCAAATCTCTGCCCCTCCAATTCCCAGCCCACCACGCTCCCAGCCGTCGATCGGCAAGCATTCCGGAGTGGCTGGGCAGGGAGCAGACACGCGGCCTGGCCTCTGTCCTGCCCTGGGTCCTAAGGGAGCCAGTTCTTGGAGTAAACATGTGGGACGACCATCAATGGCTCCGTGGCACTAGCAGGGGTGTCTGAAAGTTTCATCGACTAGACATGATTAAAGGCACTTGCAGGATACCAAGTGGGCATCAGTGATTTGGGATCAGGCCTGAGTCAGAATTACATTTAGGTCCATGTAAAAGCACACTGAAGTCACTGGCCTGGTTCTTATAGACACGAAGGCTCCGTTCCACCCCTCTCGGAATATTCGTACCCACCCACTTGCAGGCCCCTTCACGCCGTCGCAGCCTCAGACACGAATCGGGCAGGGCGGGGTTAAAGCACACCCTTCACGTTCAGCCTGCAGACCTGGGGCCGTAGGGCTCCGGCGCCGGCTGTGGGGATCGCAAAGCAAAGGCAGCGCCCTCGGTATTAAAGCTCAGTCATGGGGTCCATATTTATGATCCCGAACCAGGAGCGAGATAAGAACTCACCGTGTCATAAAGCATTCCAGAGTTTATAATAAGTGAATTATTTACCGGTGACCCTGGCGAAATGCTGTGCGGTATAAATTATTGAATGGCCGATCTGTCAAAAAGTTCTCATAAATAAGTAATCTGGTGCTGTCTTAATGTTCCCAGTAAATTACTCATTCAATCTCCCGTCTAAATGCTCTCCTGGGGAAATTACTCACGCCTGCTGATTGATGAATTAGGACTGGGCAAATACGGCAGATTTCAAATTCTAGTCCATTAGGAGGCCCGCGGCGTTGCTTATTCATGACGTCTCGCTCGACACACACAGCCTTGTGTCACAGTCATGCAGAGCTGGGACATGCTAAGCCACTCATGGACACGGGATGGAGCTTGCATACAGCCCAGCTCTGATTATTGGCTCGATACATGGCAATTGATATTTGTTTTGCAGTAGCACCTAGAGGCCTCAAGGAGATATGGGTCCTATTGTGTTGGGTGCTGCCCAGACACCTAGTAAGAGACAGTCCCTTCCCCAAAGAAGCTTCCAATCTAAATAGATAAAGGGCAGCCGGGGAAACTGAGGCACAGAGAAGAAGTGATTTGTCCAAGGTTACCCAGTAATCCCAGCAGGGCCAGGAATACAACCAAGTTCTCCGTCCCAAGGCAGTGCTCAAACCATTGGACCAAGCTGGCCTTGCCATTCTGGTTAGGGTAAGCATAGTAGAGCTGTTCTGTGGATTAAAAATAATGTGATCTATAATGGAGATCTACTAATAAATTATAATGGATTATATGATGGCCTATTGAATGGGCACTGGGAAATTTTTCCTCAAACTAGGCTTGTTTGGTAGATCTCACACTAAGATTTAAAAATCAAGCCAAGTTTAAGGAGTATGGCCTGACTCTCAGTTAAAGCTGAGGCCTTTTTACACCACTCTGGCAATCTTAAAGCAGATGGAAACAGGCCCCAGAGGGCATCATTGAAATGAAACTTTTCAAGGAGGTCAATTTGGTGTTTCCAAAATGAACTGTTCTGGAATTCCCATTCCACGGTAAATGTCAGAATGTTAACTTTTCGTACCTGTATTCGGGTGGCTGCCTGCAGAGCCCCCACCCCTTTGTGGCCTGGGACAGTCCTGCAGCAGCCCTGCCTCAGTTGCCCTTCAGTGACATGCTGCCGTGATTCCACCCACCGGCTAAATCCTTAACCAACACTCACCCGTTCTGGGGAAAGAGTTCCTTAGCCCAGGGTCCAAAGCAAACCCAACACAAAGTCTTTGCCCTGGTCTCAAACCAGGCCCAGATGCACCTTCCTGACAGGTCTGTCCTCTCCCCTGTAAGTCTTCTGCCCACCCTCTGGGCTCAGCTTTCACCCTGTCTCCCCAAGCCCCTTAATAGGTCTATTCTATTTACAATTGCTTTGATATCATGGAAGAAATAAACGAACATTGCAACAGAGAAGCTAGTACATGTGAGCATGTGTCTCTACGTGACCACCCTCTGCTGGATGCACTCAGAACTGCTCCTCTGTGGCTCATAAGCACTATACTCTTCACAGCTCATGGGGATTTTCCTTTAGCTTCACTGTTTTGGGAAGGGGACGATTTGAGTTCTCTTCCCACTGCCACCTGAGAAGTCCCAAGCGGCCATGATGTGAGGCACACCGACAGCCACAAAGCCCTAGAGGGCCACAACTTTGTTGTAATACTTTATACACCGTCATATTTTACACACTGCTTGCTGCAGGTTTTATTGGCTATATAACGGTCACCTTCCAAGTGTGCATTGCCGTCTGCCCTCCATAGCAGAATCCTCACTGCCAAGTGCCTTTTGAATGCCGTGTTTCCATTGTGTGCAGATAAATATATGTTCCCGGGTCTGATCATGCTTATCGGCAATTAAACTGTGATCCGAGTGCTGTAGTAAATGGTGACCCTGATACCAAGGCAAAGTTATGCTCCCTCCGTACATTAACTCAAACGCCCACTGGCACGCTCAGGAGGAAACTATTTTTGATTTTATATCCTCCCATATTTCACCTACAAATCTCAACCGGGGAAAGGCAGCCAACGCAACACAGGGCAGATGAATCTCCATTTTAACTAGGAAAGGTTGCCTGCATCCTCGGCACTCTCTGAGCTGTCTAGACTAGGAGAAGGGTGGCTTTCTTATCTTAAGTTGAAGCACACACTCCTTCCTAGGTTACAGTGGGACCAGCTAGCCTATGGTTATGCTGAAAGGTGCTAGATCTGCCAGTTAAGTAATTGGATCCATAAAAACTGCAGATCCCGTTAAAGACAATGGGGGCTAAGCACCATCTTTCATGCTCAGCAAAAGGAGCAACCAAGCACTTTTGGGCCCTAAAAACAGCTGCAAACAATGGATGGGCTGCCCAAGGCACAAGGCCAGCTGAGCCAGTTGCAATAAATCCAGGGGACAGGATGCAGCCTGCTTGTGTGGGAAGCCAGAGGAGGACAAGGAGGAATTAGTTGCGAGCATGATGCTAAGAGGAAGAAGAGAGACAGAGCTCCTTGGGTACAGAACTCATTGGAGGGACAGACCGGGGATTTCTGAGCAAGGAAGCTGCTTGCCATTGTTTGCTTCTACTTGTGTTCAGGGAAACAGAACTTTGTGGGCATTTATTTGTAAAGAAACGCAATTACCCCAAGACTCGACCTGTCTCTTCTCGCTAATTTCTCATCCTAATGGAAGCAACCCTGCAAGGCTCCCAACATGGTCCACGGAGCAGCGAGACAGTTATACTTTGTCTGCTCAAGGCGCTGTTAGGAAAGAGGTCCAGAGAGAAGCAGGATCTGTGGATCATGGGAGGGCTCTTTGTGACCGCGCAGGTAAGGTCAAGTTTTATTTCAGTCTCATGGCTTGTCTGCACAGGGACATGGAGGAGCATTAATCTGAACTAACAAAAAGGTGTTTCGTTTTGCTAGGCTTCCCTCTGAGACCTTTTCACTTGGCTTATATCCAGAGCCCCTCATCCAGGATGCTCTCTGGGATCCAGAAACTCAGTTTCACTCCAGCACCTCACTCCAGTCACTTGATTGGGCACGTAACAGCTCTATGCCCCCGGTGGCTCGGCCCAGCCATGGGTAGTTTGGGTACAAGGAGATGCCAGAATTCCACATCGTGTCACGCTACACCGTTCATCTACATTTTTCTTAGCGACTAACACCTCTATTTCTGGAATCTAATTGGCTTGGGCATCATACAGATTGCGTAAGGACCAATTGCTTATGTCCTCAGCTCCCCCGTTCAGGGTGTTTCCACTCATCTCACCCTAATTGTCTCCAACACACAGCCCGTCACACCCTTGTTTACAGTGTAACCTTGCACTCAAAGCAAGCCCTGTGCAAGTTTGTTCCTGCCCAGCAGCAAGCTCTATGCCTACAAATTGAAAGTGGATTGTTTAACCCCGTGTGGCTGTCTCTAATTGCTGGAGTGATGTAGGCTACAGCCAGACTCAGATCAACAGTGGAGGTGGGGCCATGGGGGCCGGCAGGGTTGCTCAATCACTCCCCACCTTTCCCCTACAGCACATTTGCATTCGACAATTCTATTAGTTGTAATGACTCAGTGGCATCAGAGGTCTCAAGAGTGCTCATTGGTGAATAATCCCGCCCAGCTGTCCCTGCTCTTTCAGCGTTCCATGGCAGTGCTTGAAAGGGAAACTGAGGAAGCGTACGCTCTTCTCTAACATGGGACACACTCCCTCACGTCCATTAGCAAGTGGGTTCAGTTACAAATCTTGGCTCTTCTCCGCAGTGGAAGCCCATTTCCAAAAAAGCTGCCACCCTGGAGAGACGGACCCAGGCCGGAACCTCCGAGGACCCCAGCAATCTCTGGCTCTGACATCTATGGCTTTAATCCACGCTTCCACTTTAAAAAGGGCTGCTGGACCCAACCCAGACCCTGTGGTTCTCCGGCTACCAATCTGTGCTACCTAGTTTTACCACTAGGGGGTCTCCTGATGTCCTGGCCTGGATAGCGCAACGAGAAGCATTCTGGTGTCGGTGTCACGGTAGCCTCAGACCTCGGGAAACAGCTCCCTCTAGAGGCCGCCCTAAGCAGAGTCCAGCGGGAATCCAGGAGACAGCCGGACACAGAGTTATTGGCTCAGGGCTCTGAGCCGCCTGCAGCGTCATGGAGTTTAACAGCAACAAATGGCGGGTGGTTGGCTACGGAGCAGGGGCTTCCAGAGTTGAGCCTTTACTTTTCAATCCTCCTGTTTTGTTGCTGATTTAGTTTTATTTCCCAAAGCACCTCGGCCAGAAGACGTGCCAAGGCAAATTCCTGAGTAAATACCTCTGAGCCGCTGCTGTCATCAAACACTCCCCCGAGCACTAGGAAATATCCTGCTTTGGCTTTGGCTGGGGGCTAAGAACCGACGCAGACGTGGCCAGTAGGTTTCACTAGCTCTGGCTGGTCCGGTTCGGAGGCAGACATGTGGGGCGATTGCTTCGAACAACTGGGGAATGATGCAGGTGCAGCAGAGGGGAAATCGTCCAAAATACGAAACCTATTGGAACGTGTCTGTATTTGCAGCAAGAAAAGCTGGTTTTGTGGTTAAGGCACCAGTCTGGGCGTTAATAATAACTCCTAGCTCTTCTCTAGGGCTTTGCAGCAGGAGATCTCCAAGCACAGAACAAAGGAGGTCGGCTTCATTTTACAGTTGGGGAAACTGAGGCATACAGGAGGTCAGACTACATGAACACGAACGTCCATTCTGACTTTGTAGTCTATGAATCTATAAACAACAACAAGAAACAGGTAGACTGGCCCCAGAGAGGCTGGGAAGTTGAAAGCATCCCAGCCTGTGTGAGAAGCAGCCTGCTGCGTTAGACCAAAATAGAGGCCATTTACCAGAAAGCTGCGGGGATGGGGGACTCGTTGATTGACTCATTTCTGTGGGGAGAGGCAGGCAGGCACCCCCTGCAACTGAGGTCAGAAGGAGCTGCAGGCTCTCAGAACCCCGGGTCCCAAATTTAGATACCCAAGGCCTGATCCTCAGTCACACGCAGGCAGCATAAAGAGGCCTTAAAGAGGTGAGGGGGTAGTGGAAATATTGCCCCCTCCACACAGATGCCTCCCCAGCTGGTAGGAGGGCTCTGCATAGCCAGCCCTGTCCCAGCCCTTGGCACAGAGGTCAAGGCTGATGTGCACCATGCCACGGCTATTCTCTGCATGCCAGAGGGAGCAGGAGCGTCAGTTAGAGCAGCCCTGAGGCTGCTCTAATTTAGAGCAGGGACAAGATGAGGCCCAGAATACAGGAGTTGCAAAGGTGGCTTAATGCCCCCTCCATCAATGCCCCCCATGCACTCAGAATGAACAGGCCACGGGGGCCAATTTGTGCCACAGAACCCCTTGCACACACAGCTGTTCCAAGCAGAGCGGCATGCTGCCCGCCCCTTTTCAATGAATCTCCGTCTGTCTCTCTCTCTGTCCCTGGAGCAGAGCTGATTAAAATAATACATTCACCATGCCTCCAACGCGTGAAACAGTATCATGCTGAAAAAGCACGTCCCTGCAATGAGACATGGATGGCGACGGAGGCAATTAAATCACTCCTGGAGGAGGGCAGGCTGGGAAAAGATCTAAACGAGATGATCGCTGCAGGTTTAACGGGAGGAGATCAGGGCGGCTTCGCCGACGTTAAAACAGAGACATCCTCGGCTCAGCTGGCGTGAGAAATGGCCAGGAGGGGTCCGAGCCGCTTGGCCACCCTGGGCAAAAAACGGTTTTGGTGCCCACACGGCCGCCAACCAGCGCCGAGCTAATGTAGCTGACCAATCAGAGCGGAGCCCCAAAAGGTCCCACCCACACAGCGGCATGGCAGCGCCTCCTGGATGCTAGTGCCCCGACCGGGCACCCTGCTCGCCTGCCCCTGGTACCGGCCCTGCTCCTGGCAGACACAGAAAGGCCTTTGCACCTGTGCTGGAGGGGATATCAGGCGGGCCGCCTTCCTGGGACCCCCTGGCTTGCAGCGGGGTGCCAGGAGCAGACAGGTCAGGGTGGGGCTGCAGCACCAGGCACTCCCACCCTTCGGGCAGCCGCGCTGACACTCGCGGTGGTTAATCCACCTCCCCGGGAGGCAGCAGCTGGGGCTCTGTCGACCTAGCACTGTCTACACCTGGGTTAGGGGGGTTTAACTACAGCGAGGGGGTTTTCACACCCCTGAGAGCCATAGCTATGCCGCTGTCCCTTTTCACTCTCGAGCATCCCTCGGGCGGGGACCCAGGGCTGCGAGCGGGGGCTGCGATCATCTGCCGAAAAATAACTGGCATTGTTGCCATCAGCTCTAGGGATAGGCTAGCATCAAATCAGTGCCCTTGAGAGCAGGACTGGGCCCTTCGGAGGTTTGCAGGCCGTCGCTCAAGCTCTTTGTGCAGCCTGGCTATTGTGTTTCCCCTTGGGGCCCACAGCCTGACTCCCTAACATCACTTCTTACAGCACCTCGGGGTGTGGCTGCAGGCCTCCCTGCCTTGCTCTGTGATGTCTGATGAGAGAACAACCCATGGTGGGAAAGCCTTGTGGATCTGCCCCACACGTTCCCTGGGAGAGACTCAGAATTAACAGATGTGGGGAGGGAGTTTCTTGCCGGATGAAGGACTTGACTTTCCCTGCTGCCTTGTCTTGGGGATGCTGCTCAGGCTGTTCTGTGAGGTGTGTCTGACTGGCCTGCAGACAGAAAGCTAACCGGCATGCTTAAAACACTTACTCGGGTCCTAAATGAAAATGATCTTTCCATCTCTTTCTCATTATTCTGTCATTGCTATTCAGTCTCTCCTAATCCAAGAACAAAGGGACTTCCAATTAATTGGAAAGGCAGCATATTTAAAACCAGTCCAAAGTAAAACTCCCCCGTCACCCACAATGCATGGTTTAACCTGTGGAACTCATTGTCACATGATATCCCCAAGGGTGAGAGCTTAGCAGGGTTTATAAGAAAGGGACTGGACGGTGTGATGGGGGGCGTGCCCCTTTGCTAGTTATGTCCTAGGCAGCTCAAGTAGCAAACCTTCCTCGTCTAATGAGTCTCCTGCTGCATGCAAAGCAAAGGGCAGTGGGGGTGGGGTGGACAATGACCCCTGGCAAACAGTTCCTGCTGCAGAAGAAGAAACTGCCTTCCCAGGTGGAGAACGAACCCCACAAGGCTGATGAACGTGGCCTCCAACAAACCACGGTCCAGCCACTCAGACACTAGCCCTAGGATCCTTTGGGACTCCTTTGATGGCTTAGCCCAGAACTCCTGGGAGGGACTGTTTTGGGGTGTGTGGCTGATTAGCTAGCAGGATCTCTCCAGAGACAATGACTTAATAGCTTCTCAGCTGGGGTAACCAGAGGTTTGTGCTACCTAATGAAGACCCAGACCCAGACCCAAGCTCTTTGCCAGCTCAATCACGTAAGAACTTAACACGTGGCCCATCTTTTCTGTACCTAAGGAGGCAATGACCTGTCCCGGTTTACTGGTAGTACCGTGCAAAATCTAGACAAGATAGGAAAAGAACGAATTTTTAACATCTTTACTTCCCCCCCCTTTCTGATTTCAAAGAAAACGTATTTTACGAAGAGATCTACTGCCTGGAAACTTTCTCCTCGCTCTCTCTTCTCTTAGGAGAAAAGCTGCAGGTCAACTTGCACGCAGGGCGCTGCCAGGTAAAGAGGCCTGGAAACCTGCCCTTGTCACTGTCTCATGGGCAGGAGGCAAGGGTCAGCCCCCCTAGACTGAGAGCTGTAGAACACAAACACAGGTAACTCACTAGGGGAGATGTAGAGAGACAAAGAAGGGGTGAGAGGTATAGGTGATCCAGAGTTCAGACATTTTTGTCAATAACAGAATAGTAAGGGTTAAAAATAAACAGGTTCAGAAGCAAACACGGGTCACAAAAAGCCAAACCCCCTGGCTGGCAGCCTCAGCAAAGAGGCCAAAGACTGCATGGGTTACAAGAACAGAACATACCGTAGTTTGGCGTTTCTCACGTTGGCTTAGCTGTGTGTTGGGAGGTTTGCCTTGCTGCTGCTCACCGCCAAGAGGCAAGTAAGCATTGCAGTGAACTGGCTTGTGAGAGTGAGTCACCACTGCCCTCTGTGGGATGGAATCACAACAGCCTAACTCTGTGTCATAGACCCTATACTGCCAGCAGGTAGTGGGGATTCTCCTTTAGCTCTGGGGATTGGGGCCTGTGCTGACAGAGCTCTGAATTCTACCCCTGCTACTGCCCAGAAGTTCTAAATAGCCACAGTGCAGCAGGGCGATACCCATGAAATTCCCAGCTGATCACATCTTCGATGCATGCAAAAAAAAACACGTAACAGTGTTTCCTGATTCCAAGAGGAAGTGCCAGAATGCAGCAAGCCCCGTTCACCCAAATCTTCCAGCTCAGCGATCCAGGCTAGAGAGGTGTTGGTAACATGGAGATCCTGAACCAAGAGGAGACTTTGAACCCAAGGCCATGACCTCAGGATCCCCAAGGGCTGAGAGAAAGTCATGTAGCCGCTGGGAAAAAGAAACCCAGAAGTCCTCCTGCAGCTTCATCGCTGGAACAAGAGGATTAGACCAGTGTTTTGTTTAATAATTGAATGCAAGTTTGGGGACAATTATTTATTTAAAGAAAACAGCGTGTTAACATGAACACTATCTAATCCCACATGATGGCCCGTCTGCTATATTAGCACCTCTGTCCGAGATCTGAGCCCGCCAGGCAAACAAACAAACAAACACGCCAAATAAAAGCAGCGTTAGAAGATGAAAGCGCCTTCCAGAAGTTCGCGCATGAAAGCCAATAACAGATCGTGCCTGAGCAAATGGCAGTAGCCCACGGGGCTGCAAGCATTTGTCATAGAATTGGAGTTCACTAGCAAAGCTGGGCATCAGCCAAACACCCCTTCCTCTGCTCCACACAGAGGATAACAGCCTACTACTGCTGCCAATTAATAGAGCTACTCCTTCAACTCAAGTAGTAGAGGCCTGTATTTTAGTGTTGATATTTCCAGGTTCAAATCTCCCTGGCAGGGAGGGGGTCAATCGATAAACTCAGTTCTTCCACCTCAGGGCAGACCTCTAAGTTTGCAAGCTAAGTAGGTTGAACCTGGTAACTACTACGGAAGGGAGACCTCTCAGGGTATGGGACGGGGGGTGGTTCTGTAATTCCACAGATGGCAGTTTTCCCCCCGAATGCATCCTGCAGCAATGCCCTGGCACAACGCTGGAGGTGCCAGCTTCTGAGTAAAATATCCTGCCATTAGTGTCTGGACTCATACCCCCATGCCAATCTGTCTCTAGGGGCTAGATAATGAGTCTCTTCCTGCCTCGAAGCTCACAGAGCTGGTCTTGTAGCTGAGCTGGTAGGGTGTCAGGGTTTTTAGGCCCCAGAGCCAATCCCTGCTAAACAAACAGGTCTATTCCTGAAGACCCCCCAGATCTGTGGTATTTGTCTAGCCCATCACCGTGGTATCAGGGTGCCACACAACTGTTAATGCATCTTATCCTGACAACACCCCTGGAGGTAGGGCATTGCTATCATCCCCACTGTAGAGATGGGGAACTGAGGCACGCAGGATGTGTCTACACTGCACTGTAAACCCGGGCCTGTGGGCCCCAGGCTTGTGGATTCGGTGTTTCCAAGGCGGCGCTTAAGCATCCTCACTGCATGGTAAACCTGGGTTTCCAGCTGCTGGGCCCGAGTCTCACAGGTGGGCTAAGGTGTCCAAGTCCTGTCGTTTTGCAGGGTGGACGCAGCTCAAGCCACAAACCCGAGTCAGAATTCGGCGTAGTGCAGTGTGGATGTGTTCGCCCAGCCGTGAGACCTGGCTCCAGCAGTTGTAAACTCAGGTTTACATCGAGCCCACAAGCCCATGTCCCACAGACCTGGGCTTAGCGTGCAGATGTACCCATAGGGGGTAGGGGTTGCGTTGCCTTTCATGATCTGGGCCGGCCCCAAGTCAGGCAGGGCACCTGCAGTTGAGCCAGGAGTTGAACCCAGGTCTCCCAAACCTTAGCTTAGTGCCTGATCCATGACATCACCCTCCCCCTGCTCCGACGTGGCAGGCAGGCACCCTATGGCTTTGGATCCCCCTAGGCTCAGTCCTCACCCAAGAGGGTAAGAGCCGGAGGGGACCCAATGCTCCTTCACGGCAGGTTAGCCATTCTTCCTGCCGCTTTCCCGAATCCCAGAGCTCAATCCCCAGGTGCTGTCAATCTCCTTGGCCTTCCCTGGCGCTAATTAGGAGAAAATCAGGTAATGAGGGAAGAAGAAAAGTTCCCCCACTCGGAGGGAGCACCCGTCACCGGGGGATCTTCGCTCCCCTCTCAAAGCGCAGCCCGACGGGCTCCGATCCAGCGCACCAGCCTCCCCACATGGTCACAGATCCCTGCTGTGGGAGGAGGGGATTCCCCTCAGGCAGGTTGTTATGGAAATGGATTGGATTTTAGTTTATTTATTTATTAATTTATTTGCCATGCAAATGAGGAGCCAGCGCTTCTGAGGGGAGGCAGACGCCTTGACAGGAACACAGAGCGCCCGGGGCCTTTCCTTTCATGGTGGAACAATTCCGTGACAAGCCCTTTTGTGGGGGAAACTTTCATAATCCCCGTCACGGTGACGGATCGATCGGCTGACGACAGGCCCCGTTTCCCTGCACCGCTGAGTGTGGGGAGGAGGGACTGGGGGATTCAGGAGACTTCAGAGACCCGTTAAAGGGACAGGCTTCGCAAGCAACACGGGATCGGCCATGAGAACAAGACACGGGCCCCCGACCATCCCCTTGCCAGGATAATTCAGGGACAAGCCCCGTAGTGTCATGAGAGGAAGCCTGGCCCAGTGGTTAGAGCACTAGCTGGGACTCTAGAGATTGGGGTTCAGATCCTCACCCCATTGATTTCTAGGAGAGTTAGGAGCCTAAATACCTTTGAAGATACAGACCTTTGGCTCTCTCTGCCTGTACATGGAGGATACATGGATGGGATCTCGCCCCATCCGCCCTACTTCCCAGCAGTCTTGTGAGGATAAATGGGAGATTGTCAGGTGCCCAGAGACTCCGGTAATGAGGTCAGGTGCGTACGATAGCGGGGTCAGTGGTACAGTAGCAGCTAGACTCCCCAGCGGAGATCCAAGCCCCATGGTGCTAGGTGCTGTACGAATACGCCAGAGGACACAGTCTCTGCCCCCCAAGAGTTTACAAGACACAGGGGAAAAGTTTGGGCCCAATCCTAATCCCAGCGAAGCCCAGGGGAGTTTTGGTCACCTACCTCTAGGGGCCGAGGACCAGCCCCTTAGACGAAGGCGTAGTCCATATTACGGACATAGGGCCAGATCCTCAGGGGGTTTTAGGTGTGGGGTAGAGACTCTCGCCTCCTGGTGCCCCCTCGGCTCTGCTTACAGGGTGCCCATTCCTGGTGCCCCGACGGGGCTCTCCCTGGGTTGGCCCCCCACAATCACCTTTCTCAGCTGGGGTCTTCCCCCCAGGTCCCCCTCCGGAAAGTCTAAACCTGCCCCAGGGCAACACAAGCAAGTGCCTGGGAAAGTCCAAACAAGGCTTCAAACTACGACTAGCCCTTCTACCCTTCCCAGCTCCCCCGGAGCTCCCCGCCTCGGGCTTCCCAGGCAGGACCCTAACCTACTCCTGGCAAGTTCTTCCTCCGTTGCTCCCTGCCTGAGTTTCTCTGCACCAAAGACCAACTCCCCTGCAACCTTCCAGCCAGCTGAGCTCCCGCAGAGGAATGACACCACCTAGCTCCGCCTCCTCTGACCAGGGGCAATTAAGTAATCAGCCCCAGGTGCAGAGCATGACTACCCGGGGTTCTTAACTTCTTCCCCTGGCCTTTGGGAGGATGGGGGTGGGTAGCTCCTATCACAAGGCACCAAACTGCCATTGAAATCAACCGGAGTTAGGTGCCTACATAGTGGGTGGATGGGCAGTCAGGCCTGCTTCACATTTACACTGAAGCCCCTTTGCACCATTCTGGCAGCATCCGGGGTTTGGGTTCCAGGAGGGAGTTTGGGGCAGGGGGTTGGGGTGCGTGGTTCCCGGCCAATGGGAGCTGCGGAGCCGGCACTAGGGGCGGGGCAGCGCATGGAGCCTCCCTGGCCGCCCATGCACCGAGGGGCCACAAGGACTTGGTGGCTGCTTCCAGGAGCCGTGTGGAGCTAGGGCAGGCAGGGAGCCTGCCTTAGCCTCGGGTCCCCACTGCGCCGCCGACCGGACTTTTAACGGCCCCTTCGGCAGCGCCAACCGGAGCCACCAGGGTCCCTTTTTGACTGGGCGTTCCGGTCGAAAACAAGACCCCTGGCCACCCTAATCCAGGGATCTGCCAGTCGCTGAGTGCCCACCCGGTGCAGCCAGAGTGAGGTAAAGGGGCCGTGGCGTAACAGAGAATCTGGCTGTGAGGTTCCCACCAGGAATCTTCCTTCGGGATCCAAAGGCATGCAGAGTTTGGGAGGGTTTGGCTCTGCTGTTCCAGGGCAGGACAAGCTTTGTCCCCTGTGCTTTAGCGACCCAAATGCCTGCTGGTCAATAGGCAAAAGGCCAGCGTGGAGGGTAGCCACAGGAGCTGGGGGATAAGGTCCTCGCGCTCCGAACAACGGCTCCCTCGAGGAAAGACAGGGCTGTTATTTTCCGACTCAGGAGAGGGACCGCGAGGCAGCAGGTAACAGGGACTGACACGCTAAGAAACACGCTTCAGGGGGCAGCCGCGATGCTAATGCGTCTCGGAGCGGGGCTCAGAGCCCAGCGTCACGTCTCTCTCAGACGCATTCATAGCTCGCCCCAGAGAACAGCCCTGGGCCTGGGGTCGCTCTCCCAGCGCAATCAACCGAGTCCCGGCCCCCGGGGCTGGAGCAGTGCAGGGGCAATCGGGCCCTTTTAGTCCCTACGCGAATCTGACTACGGATGGGTTCCGGGAATCCATCCACAGCACTGAAATTCGGCCACCTCTGGGGGGGGACGCAGCAGCCGCTTGCATGCCGCAAACCAGTTTAGGAGAGGAAGGGGTGGCGGATGCTGTGACTCCTTTCATTGAGGGACGCAGAATTGGGTCAGGGCATCAGGCTCCAGGACTGCCTCGCTAGACATGCCAGGGGTGCGGCCTGGCACGGGAACACTCTGAGCACTGACCACACCTAACCCCACCGGAGATCCTCGGGGGGGTCAGCGCAGCCCTTGGCAGTCAGTGCTCTCAGGTGAACACCAGCCCCCTCCCCTGTGTCGCTCAAAGCCCCCCATGCTGAGCTGCGCGAGTGCACCCCCTGCTGGCTCCCCCACACCTCTCCCTGCAGCACACCCCAAGCTGGGGTCACTCCTGATTCTAGCAGAGCTCCCCCGGCTGAATCACCCAGGCTCCATGCTGACTCACAGGGAGGGTGTCACTTTACTGAGTGACCCCCGCTGCTTTCAGCAGCACTCAGAGGGTCTCCCACCCACACCCTGACCCAGCCCAGCTTAGGAGATCTGACACCCGCACTGGCCCAGGGAGGAGGGCTGCAAGTCACGCAGGCTCTCCTCTCTCTCCTCCTGGAGAGCCCACCAGCACTGGGCCGCGAGAACATCTCCCTTGGCTGCCTCTTTCCATCAGATGCACCCCAGGAGCTTCGGCTCTTGGAGAAATAAACCAAGCGGCTGAGCAGGGGTTCACCAGGCTCGCAAAGGCGCCAATGCCCCCGCGGTGGGAGCTCCTGCCAGCTCCCGTCTGCAATGGCCACGGGCAATTGGCTAACGTCGCCCCCCTGCGCTCAGTGGAGGCCTGTTCCCCTGCGCCCCAGCACGGTGAGGGTGGGAGGCTACAGGGAACATCTTTCTGTGCATGCCCTTGGCTTCCAGGGCCCCAACCCCACCCCTTTCTGTTGCCTGGGATCCCCATGCAGGTTAGCCCCCAAGGGCCTGATTCTCCTGCCTGGAGCTTGGCATGGATCCCAAGCCCATGACATCAGTCTTGGCGGAAGAAAGGGGAAATTCCCTGGGCTGGGTTTGCCTCTGAGGACTGTCATGGTTGAGTCACTGATGGGTGCGGCGCCGCTTGGCTCATGGGCCCCGGTGGCGTCTCACCGCTCCCCCATCTGTTTGGCTTCCATTTAGAAAACGCCTGCTTGAGCACCAGCTGGGTGCCAGGACTCAAAGCTTCGCGAGCACTGGACCCTGCAGGTCTGGCCCAGCCTCAGCCCTGCTGCAAGGGAGCTGCTGAGTGTGTACAGCGCCAAGCACCAGGGAATCCTAGGCATGACTGCAATACAAGTCAATCATTACTACTGTGTCTAGAAGGGTGGATATTTGGGGAGGGGGGAATCAGGACTCCTGGGTTCTAGTCCTGGCTCTGGGAAGAGGGAAGTCAGGATGCCTGGGTCCTCTTCCCAACTCAGCTACTGTGTGACCTTTGGTGAGTCACCTCCCCCTCTGCGCCTCAGTTTCCCCATGGGGGATAATTACCCTGACCGCTCTTTGAGATCATCAGGTAAAATCCAGAGCAGCAAACGTTATAACTGCCGCTGCTAATAAATCCATTCCCCTCTGCCTGGCCTCAGATCGCTCATCGGTGGGCCCTCAATTAGTTCCCTTTGTCCATGGGTCTGAATCCATGGCCCAAAAAATTCCAGCGACTTGCAATTCTTAGCAAACTGCCCTCCGCAAAGCAGGCAGGGTCTGGGCCAGCGGTGCAGAGTGCCTCTCCTCCTTGCTCACAGTTAATTACCAGAGACTAGAGGTCACACTGGCAGGAGCGCAGGAATGGAGCAAAGAGGCTTCCCAGTAATTGCTTACCAAGAAATGTTAATAATCCAGAGCCCTGCCAAGGATCTGAAGTGCTGGGGTGGACCCCTCCAGCCCACCCCATTATTAATCAGGGAAGGAAGGCCCTGGCCAGGTATTTTTCATAACCTTTCAAGTTATTTTTCTGCTCCCTGGTGTTCCTTCGCAGAAATTGGAAAGTGAATTCCGTTCCCCTTTCCCCTGATCGTTTCCCACCAGCCGGCTTGCTACAGCAGGGCTGCGTGAGTGGGGGGAACACACGCTGGGTGGTTATCAGAGGGCTCCCCGGGAACGGAAGGAGGCTAGGGCATGAGGTGTGTGTTTAAGAGACCTGCGTGCAAGCCTCCACTCTGCTACGAATCCGCAGTGGGCACCTGGGTGCGTCTACACTACCAGGGCAAACCTGGGGGTTGAGTCTCAGAGCTCTGATCAACGGAGTGGGGCTCAGGCTGTGGGGCTCACAGTAACTGTGTAGACGTTCAGGCTGGGACCCGGAGTCTCAAAACCCAGCAAGGGGGGGCGCGGGGCTCAGAGCCCAGGTGCGTCTACACGGCTAGTTTTAGCCCCACGAGCCCGAGTCAGTTGCCCGGGGCTCTGAGACTCAGCACCAGGGGTGGTCTTTGCAGTGTAGACGCGCCATCAGTCTCTGTGTAGCCCCCCCACATCTGTCTCAGGTACTTCTTCGCCCCAGGCACTGTTGTGTGACCAATGCCCGTGACAAACGCCTTGCCGGTCTAGCGGTCCCAGCAGAACCCCCTGGTGCAGACGGCGTCTGTGACAGGAGGGGCTTTTCTGTCCCCTCCCCTCACGACACAGCTGCGGCCACGCCAGGGGCAGTGGCGGGGGGGGGGGGTTCTGGCAGAGCTACCTCACTGGGGGGTGGGTTTTTCACACCGCCGCCAACACAGCTAGGCTGACAGAGCATTGGCGCTCAGGGATTTGCCACCTCGACAGACTCTGAGCCCTCTCCCTCCCTAAGACAGAGGCTCACTGGCCCAGGGGTTCCGAGATGAGAAACAAGCTCTGGTTTAGCGGAAGGGGGGGGCGGGATTTGCATTTGCAACCAGTTAAGTTCTGCTCAACTCACCAATTTTGTCCCGGCTTAGCTCTGCCGGCTAGGGCTGTGATTTTTCACCTGTAGACTTACACCCGTACAGCCCCTAGCGCGGACGCAGTTTCACTAGGATAAAGATGCCTTCGAGCAGTATCGCTTATTCCCAAACCCCTATCTCGGGGCTCCTCTCCACTCAACGGACCCACGCCGTGAAAAAGCCACACCCCTGTGTGACATAATTAAGCCGACCGAGCCCCTGGTGCAGACGGAGACATGGAGTAACTACAGCCCGGGCAGAACCCCTCCCGTCAGGACGGTCGGCACTGACGCTCTGCTGCCGTGTCGCTGGTGTGTTTGCAGCGGAGACGCCTTCGCGCTAGAGTTACACCTCTTGAATGCGACCGGAATAACTCAAGCGAAGCCACTTTCTAGCACAGGCAAATCGCTTAGGCCCAGGTCTGAGCTAGACCCAAATGAGCGTCCACATCGGGGGGGCCCATCGGTGCAAAGAACCTCATTTAAAGACACTTCCCCCGGAGCTCCGGTGCAGCCGTCTGGGCGCAGAGCAGGAGGATGTGAGCCCGGCCATGGCTGTGGTGCAGTTCCAAAAGACGACACAGGGCTGCAGGTTCGTTATGCGATTAATCAATTGCAATTTATGATACAATAACATGCCCCTTAAATGTATTTGGGCTCCACACGGCAATGATTGCTGTTGGATGAGTTATCGACCAGTGGGAATAACAAAATGTCTCATATTTATAGAGCAACTTGCAGCCCAAAGGGCTTTATAAACTTTACATGGTTTGGAATGGGTCCCTCTGTCCCCTGCATGGGAATCCCTTCTGGGCTTCCCCTGCCGCTGAAATGCAGCTTCCTCTGGGGTGTGGTGGAGCAACTGCTTAACAGCCACGCAACCCAGTGGGCAGGGGTCCCACCACACTGACACGCAGCTGTTTCTGTGGTGGAGCAGGGAGCTGCCCCAGAGTTTAGGGCAGGAAGTGAGGAAGAATCCAGTACTGAAGCAAACTTTAGGGGCGGGAGAGGAGAGAACCCCTGGTGGAGCCTGCTCGAAGCACTGTGGCTCACTTCCTCACCGTGACCAAGAGAGTGGTGGGGATCTTCAGGAACCAACAGCCGGCGGGTTTGTACATCCCCTGGCCCCTCCGGCAGCACAGACACCTCTAGGCCACCCCGCGGGAGTCAGCACAGAGGCAGAGGGGAGAACGCCCCCTCCTGAGCCACCCGCCCAGCTCCCTCCTAGATGGATCCATCGGTCTGACCCAGTGGGGCCGTTCCTATGTTCACGGGCGCTCCTGGCTCTGTGCACACGTGCGCCCACCGTGGGGCGGCGCGCGGCTCATTCCAAGGGGAGACCACCTCGGCCCGACGTGGCAGCACCCGCACTGCAGCCGGCTAATGAGCGGGTTCGTTAGCGGCTCCATGTCAGCAGCTGCGCGCCCGACGCTGCCTCTGAATGGCTTCTGGAGGGCGCTCGCCAACGCCGGGCTCCGTAGAAATATCATTACGTTGGTTATTATTATTATCGGCACAGATGGGCTTTCCCGGAACGCCGTGCACCGCAGGAGTCCCTCTGTCACCGGCCATACTCGGTGAGTGGGAGAAAATGAACCGCTGACCCCCGCCCGGATTCAGCTCCGGAAAGGAGATGTGGCGGGGGTGAGGGGAGGATTTGGTGGTTGCTTATTTTCCTTTTTCTTGCCAACACCTTCCCCTCTGATCCACAGCTTGCTGGGCTGGACAAGTCAGATACCACGGTGATGGGCAGCGGGGTGAGCTGCAGGGGGGCTGTCGTGCTTAAGACACTGCCTTGGGGACATAAAGGCTTGTGCTTTGAGGCATAACCACTGAAGGAGGGAGGTGGTGGATTCTCCGTCCCTTGACGGCTTCAGATCCTGGCTGCCTTTCTGCAGGCTAACCACAGCGACTGGGCGCAAGGCAGGAGTAGCTGGGTGACACGGATGTACCCGAGGTCAGGCTGAATGATACAATGGTCTCTTCTGGCCTGAAAAAAAGCTGTGAATCCCACGACTGTGTCTCTTTGTACAGCACCTACCACCAAAGGGTCCTGCTCCATGGCTGGGGCATGTAGGCCCTAGTGAAAAATAATAATGATTAGGAACGCAGCCCAAAGGGCAGGTTTGTTCCCTGACTGTCCCGTGCAGCAGCAGCTGGTGCCGGCCTGGAGGCAGGATACCCGGTTAGATGGGTCCCTGGTCTGTTGCAATCAGGGAATTCCCCATGCCCCTCTGTTATTGTAGGGTTGAAGCACTGTCCCGTGTGCCTTGGTTTGTTATCATGGGGCTGCTGATGGGCATGGGAATTTTGCGGGTCTGGTTGCAGTAGCTTTGGGCTGTTGCCGTTTGTGGGTGTTGGGCTGTCCCGCTGCTGCGTTATCGTAGGAGCTCTCAGGGGCGAAGCGGCCCTGCGACTGGATGGCTTCTCGGAAGCGTCCTGGATGCTCATGCTGCGTGGTTCCTGCAGGGTCCCTCACCAGCGCCGGCCATCACAGCTGCCTGGGTTGTTCATCTCACCATGCCCCAGGCGGGCCGGAAGCTGCGATCTCCATCACTATTTCCCTTCCTCCCCCCATCAGGGCCTGCTCCCCTCGCTCCTGTCTGGCCAGGCCAAGAACCGCCAGTGAATTCCTCTCCAGCATCTCCTCCCCCACCTCCTGCTCCCGTCCTTTGTGCTTGAAAAACACCTTCGTATTCATCTCCGCTCCCTCCGTAATCTCTGAGGGGATCCAGAGACAGGGGCTGGACTGACACCTCAGCAGGACCAAGAGATTTCCACGGATTCCCCAGATTGGGTGCAGCAAGCGCGTGGCTTCCCACCCACACACTGCCCTGCAAGGGGGCATCCGGGAGGACCCCTCTCCACAGCAGGAAGGAGACGCAGTGTGGCCCAGTGGGTAGGGCACCAGCCTAGCAATCAGGAGACCTGGCATCTAGTCCCAACTCTGCTGCATGCCCTTAGGCAAATCACTTCCCTTGTCTTTCTAGATTGTAGGTTTGTGCAGCGCCTAGCACACTGGGGTGCTGATTTCATTTGGGGCCTGGCTGCGCCTCGCAGATCAAGCGCCACCCGGCATGATCTCTAGATAGATCCTCAAGATGGTCTGGCTGCATGTTCAATCTCCATCTGTCAGCGGCGATCTGACTGCAGCACCAAAGCTCCTGGCCCGGGTGTGTCTGTCACGGCCATCCCCTTGTGGGCAGAATCAGCCTGGCTGTGGTCAGCCCCACATTGCTAATGGAGACTCACCACTGCACAGCACCTCCTCGGAAATTCCCAGCACCAGCGGGCCTAGAACTCAGATCCAAACACACAGGTCCCTCTCCCCTGTATTAAGGGAGCAGCCCCCTCTCTCCCAACAGCAATGGTAGGGCTGTTACCTGCAGGTAGCCACTCGAGGGTCTCTCCCACACGCTGCCCTTGTGCTGTTATGTTACACAACCAGGACTGATCCACCCCCCGAGGAGAGACAACGTGATTGCTTTTAATAAAACAGACTTGATTTTCAGCTCTTTTTATTGCTATCATTAGTCTTCTCTGCAGCGTATCCCAGTGCTTCCGTGACAGAGGCCCCCGCTGCTCCAACAGGCCTGTTTGCAGTCAAAGTCCCGGGTGGCTCATTTGGCGCTGAGCCAGGAGAAGGCAACCTAGAACCGGCTCACGCTCCTGTAGACTGGACCAGAACTCAGGTTCCCAGGAGCCCCTGCAGTGGACTTAGCTACAGCCGTGTTACAGCTGTGTCTGAGCAGCCCGAATGGGTCTCTAAGGACGCGGCTGTCTATGGAGATAGGCAGGTGCTGTGCGCGGAGTTCTGTGCAGACTGTTAGAAGAGATGCACCCTTTGCGCTCTCCTCGAGGCTTTACCTTCGCTCCTCTTCTCGATCCAAGTTATTACTTGTATTGCCATAGCCTCTAGCAGCCTCAGTCGTGGACCAGGACCGCCGGTGCTTGGCGCTGTACAAACCCACCCCGGACAGACAGTCCCTGCCCCAAAGATCTAAAGCAAAGGGCCCTTCACACTGGGGATGCTGGTGCGCTATTGTGGATGGTGAGCACATGCTAAATGGTGTTGATGATGCTTCCCCAGGTCTGGCGATTTCACCCTGCAGAGGATCACCCCTCCCGTGGACAGCGGCTCTTCTAGGGAATTTCAGCCCCACCCAGGCCAGAAAGGGGAGGGGGAAAAGATTTGCTCCCCCGAGAACCTCCAGTAAGAAAAATGCTTTGGCTCGTGACTCTGGAGGCTGCTTCCTCCAACCCCCGTCCCTTCTCTGCTTCCCTCACACTGCTCCTCCCATGAACTCCAGGGGCCTGACCAGCTCCCCACACCCCAGCTGGAGGATACAACCAGCCCTGCAGATTTCAGTGGCAATGACGCGGGATCCTGCATTGGAGTGGGAAACAGGTCCCAGGACTCCGCCGCCGCAATCAGAAACCGGTTTCCCCTCGAGCTTTCCACTGCCCCCAGCAGGCCATTTAGTGCAGCGGCCTCTCCACAAACCCTGCTGGAAAGTAGGTTGGTTACACTCTCCATACAGTGCCTTGCCTCCCCGTTCCTCCCCCTCCCACTCCATTCCCCCTATTCCCCGCCCCCACATCCCGCTGTGTCTTCCCCAGCTGGGGTCAGCCGTACCCTGCCTTTCTAAGGCCAGGGCTTTATGGCCATTAGGGGCAGGGTCTCCTACATGGTCCGTCATCCCTTGTGGCCTGAACGTCTACCCTGACCTGGTGCAGGGCCCATGGCCCAAAGAGACCCTCCCACCCAGGCTCTCACCAGCTGGGGACGCTGTGCCTCCGAGTTCCACTTCTCACCTGGCACCGAGTCAAAGCCTTCGAGTGTCTCCTAATGCCTCCCTTGGAATGGCTGGGAAGATCACAGGACACCTGGGTCCTATCCCCAGCTCTGCCACCGGCTCACTGTGTGGCCCTTGGGCAAATTCCTTCCCCTCTCCAAAAAGGGGGATAATGCGGCTGAGCCAGTGTGGGGAATTTCCAGGTGGAAATCCAAAGCAAGGGGAGGTGCTCACCGTTGCTGCTTTCATGTTAGACAACAGAAGGAGCTGTTTGAGTACGGGGCTGGAGCCAGGACTCCTGGTTTCGCTTCCTGTCTCTGCCACTCACTGATCCAGGTCGAGCCAACAAGATGCCACAGTTTCCCCATCCGTAGAATGGAGATAAGAAAGTTAGCCTCTCTTAGGGGTGTGGGGGGCGGTTGGGAGACATAGTTACTGTCTGTAAAGAGCATTGTAACAACACCTGCCCAAATGAATCATGATCTGGGTTTGAACCCAGAATCTGCCCGACAGGCATCTAGTACTTGAGCTACGGTAGCAGTTCCATTAGCCGGCAGCAGTAACAGGCTGTTATCCTCTAGGGTGGATCAGTCACTAGAAGGAGCTGCAGCACACGCTTCACAAGTGTGTTAGATTTGAATCTAGGAGGTTGTGAAGATAGATACTTTAAAGACTGTGCGGCACCCTGGCGCTGTGGTGACAGGGGCCATCACAAAGCACCTTAGACAGAAGTCCATTATAACCCTCTCTGTGGGCTGGATCCATGCATCTCTTGGGAGTGCCTGGCGCGATTCTTTGACACCCGCAGATGGGGCCTAGCGAATTGCAGCATTAAAAGGCAGAAGGGAGAGGAGGAGAAGCCAAGAATCTGTCGGGGGTGGAGGGAGGTAGCCGGGAGGCGAAGGGACAGCTTGAGCGGCTGCATCCGTGTGGGGATGCAGGGATGTGATGTGGCACCAGCATTATGGAGCTGCTGCTCCAGGAGGGGAAAAAAATAAGACAAGCAAATGGGTTTGTTATTCTTCTTCTTTGGAAGAGCCAGCACCACCTGTCCCCTCCATCTGCCGCTCACGTGAGCAGCCAGGGCCTCTGTGGAGAGAGGGGATGGCCCCACCGCCACTGAGGTCTGTCGCACTGACATCTTTGCTTTGTAATCTACAGATCAGAGCATTCCCCCCCACAGCTGAGACCCATCCACCTCTGGATGGTGGCAACTAACAGCACACGACAATACCACCCGGGCAGCTCACTCAGCACTGGAAGGCAACTGCCTCTGGGACACAAGGTGGCAGCTGTTTACCTGGGTGTGCCAAGATTGGAATGCAGCCACTTCTGGGGTGGCACACAGCAGCTGTTTATCAGCCACCCTGCACCACAGTCGGGGCCAGGAAGCCAAGGAGACTCTCGTAACTTATTGACACAGCAGGGTGGCATGCCGGAGGCAGACTGGAGTTACCCAGGTTAGAATTTGCACCCAACCCCAGTACTGACACCTCAGCGTAGGCAAAAGGTGCAGCGTGGCCTTTAATACCACAGCACCCCCTAACGCCCTGGTGGGCCAAAAAGGATTTCTCAAACATCTCTCCCCTCACATCCCAGCAGCCCTACCTGCACCGTGCAAAAAACCCCACTGTTAGCAAGCTAGTAGGAGAGACCAATTGTTCTGTTTCTGTGGGCGGGGCTGGGCATTCTGGGCGGAGCTATATCTCATCACATCATCACATTCTCCTATAAAAGGGAGACTCGAGGCCACGTCTACACTGCACACCAAGCCCGGGTTCTGACTCAGGTCTGAACCCCCAGCCCCCTTTCTGTCCACACACAAATCACTCTGACTCACATCAGCAAGCACTCAGGACCTGGGTCCTAGAACCCTGGTAGGGTAGGGGGGTGGCTCAGAGCCTGAGGGCCAAGCCCTGCAGTGTGGGCTCAGCTCAAGTCATAGACCTGGTCTGCACCACGCAGTATGGACGTGTTAGCACAGTTGTGGGACCCGGGTTTCCAAGGCAGTGTGGATGCTCCGACACCGAGTGCACAAGCCTAGCTCCCATGCAGACCCAGGTTTGCAATGCAGCACAGGGCTAGGCCCAGACCTCCGAATAGGGGTTACCCAGCGTTCCCAAGCCCAGCAAATGGTAACAGCAGGTGTTCAAGTCGATGGACACAGTCCCCTGACATGTAGGAGGGGATACACCCTTCAGTGGCCTAATGGATCAGGCACTAGAGTGGACTCTGGAGAGCTAGGTTGTAAGTCTCGTTCTGTCACTGATCTGGTGTGTGAATCACTGAGCCTGTAAGCTCTTTGGAACAGGGACTGTCTCTCTGTGCACAACTGTGCCCTGATCTCAGCTGGGACACTGCTACAATGCAAACGATTGTAAGCCACCAGGTGCATATTGAGCCCCAGGAGACAAAGCATCCTCACAGATCACTGCAAGGGGGTGAGGTTTCACTGCAGTGCAAGGATACAATAGAAATAATCATACAAAGGTTGCATCACGCTTTCTCTTGCCATAATGCTCTGAGGACCCTGCTGTACCAACTGCAGGATGAACACAAGACTCCTGTCCTAGAGAGCTTTCTCCCACGTTGCAGTGGGAGTTCATGCACACAGAGTATAAATGCAGTGGGGGGTAGGTGAGGGTGTCTGTGGCCTTGCACTGAACGAGAGCTGTGTGGGGAAGAGTTTTCCTGTCCTCCAAGAATTTGAAATTTTCTCCATCCTGAATCAGATGGAAAAGTTGACATCGCAAAGTTTCAGGAGCTAAAAATGCAACTAGGTCAATCAAAATGTTTGGAGAGGGACGATGGGAAGCCAGCAGGGACCCCCCCCCCCCCGTCCCTGCCAGCTCCCCACCCCTTAGCCCTTGAAGCAAAAAGTCATTTTGCCCTACAAAAATGCAACTTTTTTCAGTTCAAAACTGTGTGAAATGGGACACTGACCATTTGGAAAGGTTCCCCTCCCCCAAAAATCCAAGTTTATGAAATGAGAAATTCATCAAAACTGACCCTTTCCCTCCAAACACTTTGACGAATCGGTGTTTTCCTACAGAAAACCATTTCACCGAAGGATTCCTGCCCAGCCCTGCGCTGAGCCCTGCGCGGCTTCTCACGGCACAGTGCCACGTTTCTGACAGTGGAGGGCAGCAAGAAGCCACCCAAAATCCACACGCCAAGAGCTCCAGCTGGCTAGAGTGAAACTGCGGCCATGCACTGGGGCTCAGGGCAGGCTGGATAGGACCCTGGAGATAGCTGCTCTGGGCCCCTTGCTCCGCCCCAGCCCCCAACGCTGTCTGTTGTAGAGTTGTTTATTATGGGCATCAGACCCATCCCGCAAGCAATGTTTGGAGCAAGGAGCTCGTCCCAGTCCGGGTCTTTCCAAAGTGGGAGAGAGGCCGACCCCCACCCCCCTTCAGCCCTGCTGCATAGCAATGGGCGGCAGGTTTCAGAGGGGCGGGAGAGCAGGCTCCCCCCAAAACCAGAGGCAGTCACAGCCAGATGCACGGTGCGTACCACGCCATCAGCACTGAGCCCCCCACAGCAGAAGCGACCTGGTGCATGGGGGCTGCCGAGCCCCTCAGGTTTGGCCCCAAAACCCTGCCCTCCAAGCCTGCATGGTGCTGCAACCGCCCATGCACCGGCTCACGAGGCCACTCTGGTTTGGCCCCGGACCCCCCTCTAGTCATGACAGCGGGGCCACGAGGCCAAACCTCCTGGCCTCTGCCATGGGGCCAGCTCCTGCATCGGGGCTCCCCCCCACCACTTCCAGCAGCCCTTGCCCCCTCTGCTCTGCCCACAGGCCTGGCTTAGCCACAGCCTCATGAGCTGCATGGGGGAGCTGGCCAGGACAGGGGCGGCGGGGAGCCCAGGGCAGCACCCTGTGAAAAATCTCTGGGGTCCTCCCTGGACCAAAGAGCCACAAACTTTGAGCCGTGCACCCCGATCAGACCTTTGGAGCTAGGCCTGAGGGGAGAGGGCCAGTCCCCAAAGCCCACAGCATTGGGATGGATCCACACATTGCAGCCTGAGCCCATCTTAGCGGCTTCTCACCTCCTCCGGAGCTTCCCGGGCCTACTCCCCTCCTTCGCCCCCATGCCCATCCCCAGCTTTAGGCCAGGTTCTTGGGGGATCTGCTCAGGCCTGTCCCTAAAAGCTCCCTCCCGCCTCTATCGCGCACACACCCACCACTCAGCACTGGGACCCCCAAGTCCCATTGAGGCTCCAAACTCGCCATGTCCTGCCACTCTCCCTGCTGGGCCCAGAGTTCTTGTGAGTTGGCAGCGGGAAGGCAGTGGGAGATCGGTGGGGGTGGCGCACGCTGGAGGCTCCCAGGGAAGGGGACGGAGAGCGGAGCCCGTGAGGAGAAGGGTGGGAGGCGCAGAAAGGTGCTGCTAACCATTGATGAGTCAGCCAGGTCCCAGAAAGCTTCTGAACCCAGAGGCCCCATCTGCCCTTCTGCAGCTGCTCCTGGGGTCAGCTCTTGATCACGTGGCCAGCTGCAGAGCATAGTTCATCTCTGCAGGAGATGCCGCAGCCTCAGCTCCCTCCCTGTCTAGGCACAGAGGTAGCTTGTGTTAGTCTGTCTAGAGACTGCTACTAGGGGGACTCGGCTTCTCCTCCCTCCCTGCCTCTGCCTTGTATATTTAGCTTGCGAGTTCTTCAGAGAGCCGCTGTGCATACACGTAGTAAGAGACAGTCCCTGCCCCAAAGCCCTTACCATCTAAATAGCCAAAGAGAGGAAGGGGAAGCAAAGGCCCAGAAAGGGGGTGTGGGAATAGAACCCAGGCATCTGAGTCCCTATCCATTAGGCAACACTGCTTCCCACAGTGCTGGTTTGATGGCTGTAGAGGGAATGATCCCAGTGTCACCGAGAAGGCTGCTGGGAAAAACGTTACTCGAACTTTGTTGTTTTAAGCCTTCTATTTTATTAGGCAAGTGAAAGATGATCCCCAGCAACATTCCCGATCATATAAACCCACACCCATCGCAGCATAAAAGAGAGAGGAACACAATCCAGCTTGTAGGTCACTGACAGCTTCAAAGCACCAGCAGGTGAGCGCTGAGCTGGCGCACCTGAGAGGAATTACGCAGGCTCCCAATCTAAACAAATGGAAACCGCTGAGCAGCAGGTCCCTGTTGAACCCAAATGAGAGAAGGGCCCTGATGTGTCAGTTTCACGGCTCTATTACTGGTATTATGGTAGCAGCTTTAGGCCCCAGGTTAGGCCAGGAACCCCTTATGCCAGATACTCTACCCACATAATGAGAGTTTCCTCAGGCCTTGAAGAGCCCAGTCCATCAAAGTAGCCAAGACCAACCAAGGGAGTAATGGGATTCCCATTTTATAGATGGAGAAACTGAGGCACAGAAAGATACGACTTCCCCAGGGCCACCAGGAAAACCACAGCAGAGCCAAGAAAGGAGTCGAGAGCTGCATTCCGGTAACCACAAAAATTCACTCCCCTTCTCTTGTAGACTCCCCACCCCCATGGCCCCTGGAGGGGCTTTGTGAGCAAAATGTCCTCATCTGGCACCCCACTGCTGGTAGATGCTCAGGTCCTGTGGTGCTTCACTTCTACTCAGCCCTCTGGCCAGGTCACTTACAGTCCCCCCCGCAACTCCCGGAGGTAACAGAGAGTCTGACAAACCAGAGTCCAGTGTCCTTACATCAGGTCTCCAGCCCTGGGTCTGGGCCCTGTGGTTCTTACATCCTGTGGTCCCAGGGCTTTCAAGAGTCCTTAGACCCTTATGCCAGGGGGCTTTGCACCCCCTTTCCTGAGAGCTGGGAGGAGAAGCCAGACCCCTCCACTCCTCTGGGTTCCAGCCCAGGGAAATGGCAGCAAGCAGGCAAGATGCAACCCAGTTCACTAACTGAGATCTCCAGCCTCCCCTCCCCCTCTCACACCCATCACACTCTCATAACAGCTGTGAAACTCACCAGAGTCTGGTCAATTTCCCTTGCCACAGGGGTGGGAAGCTGCCTGCCTGCAGACTCAGGCAGAGGGCACTCCACTGGCTCACATCTGGAAAGTTTTCTTTACAAACATAAGGGCTAGACGTGTAATTTTTTTTTTTTAAGATGAGATTCTGCCTAACTAGATGGGCCTCTCTGATCCCGATGGAAAACTTCCCACTCCCTGGGAGCATACAGGCAAAAAGATTTTTCAAGCCTCTGATATTCAGTGCCTTTAGTTTGGGCTTCTATAGTTTCAGGGGGGGAGGAGAGAAGAGGGTAAAAAAAAATGCAAGAAGGAAAAGTGAACAGAACTGTCTGGACAATCAGAGAAGGCTGGGCTTGGGTTTGGGAAGGCCTGGGGGAGCTTTGAGTTTGATCAGGCTGGACGGCTCAGCAACAGGGGAAGAGCGTGTTTGTTCCCAGGCCGGATGGGAATGGTGGGTCCCATTAATGATATAGCCCCCAGCTGTGGGGGGCTTATGCGGAAGTACCCAAGGACAGACACAGACTTTACTCCTGTCTCCATGTGTCTCTGCAGAGGTGTTAATGGGCCACTCTACCCTTATGCTAAACACCTTGCTGGGGGAGGGCACCTTTCCCAGCCCCGAAGAAGAGCTCTGTGTAGCTCGAAAGCTTCTCTCTCCCCCCACCAGAAGTTGGTCCAATAAAAGACAGTAGCTCCCTGCTCTCCTTGTCTGTGTGTGTCCTGGGCACTCACAGCCAAAATGAAATGAGGGCAAAGGGGCATCCTGTCCCTTTAAAAACACAGAGCAGGGGAGGGGCTGGCTGAGCTAAGATGAAAGTCTGACATCGCCCCCCCCCCCCATCTCCTCTTCATCCCACTCCTCAGTGCAGAATTCCCTAACCCCCATGTCCAGGATTCCCCCCCCCACACACACACTTCCCCTCTGTTAAGAATCCCCCCAACACACATCCAGGATCCCCTCCCCGTCAAAGACTCCCCCCCCCCCCATCAAGGATCCCTCTTGCTGATTCAAAGATTCCCCCCATCCGTCCAGGATCCCCCACCTCCAGGATTCATCCCTCCTCTCAAAGATCCCACCTCTGCATCAGGGATCCCACTCCCTGCCCAAGTTCTGCCCACCCCATCCCATTTGCAGGATTCCCCCTCCCTCTAGGATCCCCCCAATCCAGGATCTTCCCTCCCCCTGCAACATCTTCTGTCTCTGTCCAGACTCTACCCCTTGTTCAAACAACTCCCCCCCATGTCAAGAATTCCCTCCCCCTACCAGGATTCCCCCCCCAAAAAAGTCAGTTATCCTCTGCCCCTGTTCAGAATCTGCCCCCCATGTCCAAAAATACCCCCCACACACACACACTTCTATGATCCCCTGCCCCATGTCAAGAATTTCCTGCCCATATCCTGGATTCCCCCTCAAGTCAATCACCCTCTGACTCTGCCCAGAATCCTCCCCCCCCATGTCAAAAATAACCCCCTCCTCTATGATCTCCTCCCCCATGTCAAAAACTCCCTCCCCATGTCCAGGACCCCCTCAAGTCAATCACCCTCTACCTCTGCCCAGAATCTGCCCCCCATGGAAAAAATACCCCCACACCTATGATCCCCTCCCCATGTCCAGGACCCCCCCCCAAGTCAATCACCCTCTGCCTCTGCCCCCCATGTCAGAAAATACCCCCACACTTCTACGATCCCCTCCCCCATGTCCAGGATCCCCCCACCCCAGTCCATTACCCTCTGTGCCTCTGCCCAGAATCTGCCCCCATGTAAAAAATACCCCCACACCTATGATCCCCTCCCCATGTCAAAAACTCCCTCCCCATGTCCAGGACCCCCCCCCCCCAAGTCCATCACCTTCTGCCTCTGCCCCCCATGTCAGAAAATACCCCCACACTTCTACGATCCCCTCCCCCATGTCCAGGACCCCCCCACCCCAGTCCATCACCCTCTGCCTCCGTCCACAATCCCACCCCCAACTTGGCCCAAGTTGCTGGGTGGGTTGTTCTGAGAGCCCCCCACCCCCCACCCCCCGCCCCCCAGGCCCGGCCAGCTCCTCGGCCCCCTCCCCCGCTCGCTCCCAGTGGCTCCTTCCCCGTCTCGCTCCATCCCCTCGCTGCAGCCAGCCCCGCCGCTCCGGAGCGCCAGCCAGCGCGGGTGCGAGCGAGCCCGGAGCGAGCCAGCCGGAGGGGCCCCTTGCGCCGGAGCCGTGGAAATGGTTTGGCGGCGGCGCTGAAGCCGGGCAGGGCGCGGAGAAGGCGAGAGACCCCCCACCCCGCCCGCCGGACCCCCCGATTCCCCCCCTGCCCCCCAGCGCCCGGGCCAAAGGCAGGAGCATGCGGAATCTGCGGCTTTTTCTGCTCTGGGTTGTGACTCTGGCTGACACTCAGTGCCAAGGTAAGGGGGGGGGGCCTCCGCGCCCCCCACCTCTTTTGTGTCCGCGCGGGGGGGGGGGCAAGTTTGCAAGTTGTTCGTGGGAGGATGGGCGAGGGCAGAAGGAGCGGGGGGAGGGGGCGATAGGGAAAGATTCCCCCCCAACCCCACTAACCCCCCACACCCCACTTAACCCCCCCCCCATTCCTTCTGCAAACGCAGCTAGCGGGGCCTGATCCTGGTGTAACTTGAGTGGCTTCGCTGGAATGGCTCCTGATTGTTTCCCCCGCAAGCTCCCGGGGGGGGGGGGGAGGTCGGTAGCTCCCCCCCCCCACCCCGCTTCTTTCATGGGAAATCGAGGGGGAATTGCATCTTGGATCTAAAGCTGGGGGGAAGGGGAGCCGCTTCCAGTCCTGCGGCCCCCCCCCCCCCCCCCCAGTATAACCCTGGTGGGTAGCCTTGGCTGCTGCCCTATATTTATGTATTTGTGTTGCCCAGAGAAAAGTTTTGTGGCAAAAAGAACTGGGGGGGGGGGGGGGCGCCCGGAAGGCTGAAGGGGGGAAAGTGAAGGAAGAAAGGGAGGAATGGCAGAAAGGAGAAGTCGCGCGGATGCCAAGGAAGGGGGAGGAGAGAGCGGGACAGGGGAATGTGGGGGGAAGGGCAGGGGAGAGGCTGCGATTTCAAGTTATAAAAGGGGGTGGCGCGGGGGGGGGGGGTCCGAACCCTGTTTGTGCAAGTCCTGCGGGGTGCATGGAGGGCGCTGCTTCCCCGGGAATCCCCCCCCGCGCACGCTGGGGAGCGGCGAGCAGGCCGAACCGCTGGCTGGCGAACAGCTGGGGCTCTCCGGCTGCGAGGAGCATTCCAGGGAAGGGAGAGCTCGCGTCTGGGGAGTTGGCGTTAAATCCTGCTCTTTGCCCACTTGGGGGGAGCCAGCGGTGGTTTGCGGGGGGCGGGGGGGGCTAGCTGGATTGGAGTCCCGCGGGCCCCCTCCCGGATCTGGATGGGGACCCTTCCTGGGCTGCCTTGTGCTGATGTCGCAGCAAAGGGGAAAAGGGGGAGTTGGTGTCTTGTCTGTGACTCCAAGCGAGATGCCAGCGGGATCTCTCCCCAGGAGCAGGGTTGTGTGTGGGGCAGAGGAGCTGGGGGGCTGGGAGGGGGGGGGGACGTAGTGGCGGAAAGGGAAAGATTCCCTCGGCTAAAGGAGCAACTCCGCCTCCTTCTGCAGATGTCTCAGCTCCCCCAGGAATGCCTGAGCCTGGAGATTTCTGGCTGATAAGGCTGCTGGGGCTTGTTTATCTAGCTGGTCGCAGGGACCTGTAGAGCTAGAAGATTCAGGCCTGGTCCTTCCTTGCAGACAGTGGAGGGGCCCCGGGCTCCCACTGGAAAGTAAGAAATCCAAGCCCTGCCAGGGTGGGTGGGGGGCGGCGGGCCCTGGACCATGTCCCCTGTTCTGATCTTGCCCAGAAGGCATCATTGCTGTTTGTCGAGTGGTCCCACCCAGCGGGCCGGTTGTGCCAGGCGCTGCGCAGAGGCAGGAGAGACGGTCCCTGCCCGAAGCGCTCACAGTCCGAATAGAGCAAGACCCTTAGGCCCATTTACAGAGGGGGCAAACTGAGGCCTAGAGAGACTTGCCCAAGGGCCAGCAGGCAGGCAGTGACTGAGGTCTGCTTTCCCCAAGTTCCAGACTAGTCGCTTAAAGGCAAAGCTGGCCAGGCTGCCTCCTTCCCAGCTGCTGGCTGCTTGGCGGGCCATGGGGCAAATGAGTTGGCTGGTTCTGGGGGTCTGTGTTGTGGGAACACCACCTCTTCTTGGGGTGAAATAGCCTTCACCGAAGGGGGCATGGGAGCCTGAACTCCAGTGCGGGGCTGGAGGGGTTCCCCCCACCAGGGGACGGAGCGCCTGGAGGGGCCAGTTTGCAAAGGGCCCTTGACCTGCCAGCATCCCTGTGCTCTGGATACAGAGGCCTCCAATGCTTGCAGGTCCCTCCTGCTACAGCTTTCATTTAAAGGGGGGGGGGGAGTTGTGGGGGAGCGTTGTTAAGACGCTGGGAAGAAAATGAGACAAACAGGGGTTTAAAGGGGGAAAAAAGCCTCTTACACTGAAAGATCGAGGGCGGGGGGGGGGAGGGGAGGGCAGGGCAGGATAAATACATTTCATCCTCCACCCCTCCTTGCAAGACTCCAAGAACCACCATGGGTCTTTACTCAAATCGAAGGAACAAAAGCTACAGTCCCCCCCCCCCCCCCCCCCCCCCCCCCCCCCCCCCCCCCCCCCCCCGCAACTGTGACATGTGGATTTAATTGGAGGGAAGGTGGTGTTGGGGTGGGGGCAGGTGTTTGCAGGAGAGAGAGAGTGAGCAGAAATATTTCCCTTTCTATAAATCTAATTCTTGGAAACCAGCGTGAGGAGGGCAAATGGGCTGAATCTGATTTACTCCTGCAGAGGATTTGATCCAGAGGATGGCTTAAATCCCTGCCTTGGGGAAGAATCCCCCTCCGGGAGGTGAACGGCTAAGCAGGGCTGGTGGTTTAGGAAGCAGGATTCTGGGAAAGAAGAGGCTTGGGGATCTGTTTTGATTCCCTTTAGAATAAACACCCCTCTGCCCCCCCCCACTCCCATTTTTCCCTTTGTTCCCCACTGCTCTGCATGACACCAGGGGAGCCACCTGTGTTGTTTTTCCAGGGTTTGTGGGGTGTGCATGGGGATTCTTGTAAGTTTCTTTCTCTTGCCCACTCCCTCCTCCTTTGGAAGCTGTTTGGATGGGTTGGTCTGGGGCAGGAGGGGTTTTCCTTCAGGGTTGTTATCAGGGAGAAACGGAGCAGGGATTGGGGGTTGAAGAGTGGTTGGGAAAACTGTGATCCCCCTCCCCGAAGGAGATATATATAAATGAGCTTGATAGATGGAGAAAGGGGGTGGGGGGAAACATGCTGGAGTATTGGGGGGGGGGGAAGGAGGAGGGGATCTGTGCCATTCATGTGGTTTGAGCTCACACACACACACACAAAGATGTTGAATGGGTTTCATCATTCTTCATTTCTCACTAAATAATTTTCTGTATCTTATCTAAATGAAACCCATTATTCTTCCCCCCATTTCAATCACTCGCTGTGATTGTGCCTCAAATTGAAATATTTATTCATTTTCCGGGTGATTCTTTATCCCTTTCTCTCTGTGTGGGTTTTTTCCCCCCCTCTTTCTCTTCCTTTCAGGGAAGAGCAGCAAAATTGCAACAGCAAAGACTACAGCTAATCAGGAGAAGTGTGTGCTTCGGGAGGTGGGGGGTGTCAACCCGTGGGGGTGGGAAGTGGCTAGGGTACTGTTTTGTAAGGAGGGGATTTATGGGGAGGTAGAGGGTGGGAGTGTTCTTCATACTGCCTGGAAATATCGGGGGGGGGGGGGGAATGTGCTTCCCAAATCCCTCCCCCTAACAGAAACACACACATAAAATGCTTTGATCCTGCACCTCAGAAGGCAGCTAGACAGAAGGAAGAGGGAGTCCTGACACCGGATGGCTCGCTCCATGCAACAGGGCGAGCTGTAGTAAACTGGTCACAGATCCCTTGTCATGCGTCGCCACTCAGGCACTTCACATCTTGCAACCCGGGGGTGGGGGGGGGGGGGAGGAATTGGGAGTCAGGACTCCTGGGTTCTATCCCCAGCTCTGGGAAGGGAGTGGTGTCTAGTGGGTAGTGCAGGGTGGTCTAGGTGTCAGGACTCCTGGGTCCCTTTTCTGCTTTGCTATGTGTCTGTCTGGCCTGCTTTCCTTGCATTTGTCGGGCGGCCTCCCCCTGTTTCTGGGCCATCTGTGAAACGGCGATAAACCCACCTCAGAGCGGCTGTGAGGTCTTAGTCAAGGTTTGTGATCCCCTGCCAGAGACACCTGAGAAGGGAAAGGTTACAAAGAGGTCACACTCCCATTCAGCGTAGGGTTTGCCTTCTCCTCCAGCCCCAATGAACAGACGTGTTCCTGTGCCTTTAATCCCCATCCCATCCTTCATGACCCCAGACCTGGCTTCCCATAGCGAGGACCAGGGAGCCATCACTGGCCTCAATTAGGACAGAATCGCTAGGACTGGAACATACCAGGATAGACCCTTGGCCACCGATAGTGAGTGAGTGAGTGAGTGAGAGAGAGAGAGAGAAAGAAAGATGAATAAATTCTATTTATCTCGTTGTTTATTCAGCTAACTCTTTTAATCAGCTAGTGAGTACATTACTGGTGAATAATATTTTCAATATTCAGTCCGTATAGATAGATAGATAGATTAGATAGACAGACGGGGTGTATAGAGATAGATAGATAGAGGGGTGTGTAGAGGGATAGATAGGTAGATAGATAGATTAGATACACATGCGTGGGGGTGGATGGCTGGATGGTTAGAAGTGGGGTATCTATGGGGTAGTGTGTATTGCGATGGATGGAGGGGGATGGTTGGCTGGCTGGCTAAATGGAGGGGTGTTCCTAGGAATGGATAGTTAAAGGGGTATATATGGGGATGGATCAGATATTACAGTGCTGAGGGCAATATAAGAATCTATATATGTTGGTAGATAGAGGGGCATTTATGGGGATGGATGGACAGAGGGGTGGGGGTGAGGATGGACTGATGGATGGACTGATGGATGGATGGATGGATGGATGGACGGACAGAGGGGTGGGGGTGCGGATGGATGGATGGACGGACAGAGGGGTGGGGGTGCAGATGGATGGATGGACGGACAGAGGGGTGGGGGTGCAGATGGATGGATGGACGGACAGAGGGGTGGGGGTGCAGATGGATGGATGGATGGACAGAGGGGTGTGGGTGCGTATGGAGGATGGATGGACATGGGGGTGGGGGTGCAGATGGATGGATGGATGGACGGACAGAGGGGTGGGGGTGCAGATGGATGGATGGATGGACAGAGGGGTGTGGGTGCGTATGGAGGATGGATGGACATGGGGGTGGGGGTGCAGATGGATGGATGGATGGACGGACAGAGGGGTGGGGGTGCAGATGGATGGATGGATGGACAGAGGGGTGTGGGTGCGTATGGAGGATGGATGGACATAGGGGTGGGGGTGAGGCTGGACGGACAGACAGTGGGGCAGACGTGCGGATAGATCATCTCCCCCCGGAGAAGCAGCCAAGGAGCTGGCAGGACGTGGTTTCCAGACCTGTGCAGACTCCATGCCTGCAGAGAGCTCGGGCAGGTCTCGGTCTCAGCCCCCCGTGTGCGTGGCTGCTGCATTGCCGGCTCCCTTCCCCCCGTGCCGGACGCCCCTGGCGAGCGGCAGGTAAATATTGTGAGCGATGCGCGGGCAGTAATAGTGGTTTGACTGCAGATTGATGAATGCTGTGTAAAAACTCGGCACCCAGCGGCCCCCCTCACTCACCCACGCATGCCGGCTGCTGCCTGCTCTGTGCCACTTCTCTGCCAGTCGCCCTGGCCCCCAGGGGCCTCACAAAGCCCGGCCTGCCGGCCCGACGGGGCAACTGGGGGGAGCAGCCAGCATCGCAGCTCGGCCAAGGCATCGGGGGGTCAGGGGGGTGTATAGGGCAAACTCTGTGCTGGGGCAAGTGGCTTCCCTTACCCAGGCTGGGAGCCAGCACAGGGTTGAGGGGGGAGAGCTCCACCCCACCCCGAGGGTTGAAGTCTTTAGGGACTGGAGGAGTACAATGCGGCGGCGGGGTGGGGGGGGAACAGGTGGCTAACCTTTGCTGTCACCTCACTAGGCCGCTGGCCCCGTGCGTGTCTGTCTGTCTGCTCTCTCTCTCCATAGTCCCGTCGTCCCAGCCTGCTCCCAGCCTGCTGGCCGTGTGAGGGTTAAAGGGGCATCGTGTCATGCTCAGTGTCGATTTCCTGGTGCTGCAGGGAGAGCGATGCCCCACAGCCCAGCCCCTCTCCCTGGGGTGGCCCACTTATGGGGCACACAGGCTGCAAACGTTCCCATGGTGGTAGGGGCTGGCTGGGCTGCTCCCCGGCCCCCCTGCCACCAGGATATCGCTGTTCAGCTCCACAACCCCGCATCCCTCTGCCCAACGCAGCAGAGGAAGAGGGTGAAGGGTTTGATCCCCTTGTCTTGTCCTCTGTGCGAGCGGCAACAGGGCTGCTTTATAGCTTCCTGCTGTCCTGTCCAGCCCCAATAACCTGAACTGATCCACGGCAGGGGACTCCAGCTCTGTTCTGCTGGCTGGTCTGGAATTTAACCCCCGTGTCTCTGATTTCCACCCCCCAGCAGCCTCTTCTCCTCCCCCTCTGCGGCTGACCCTGTCTCCCCCCGCCCCGGCGCAAATGTGACATGCCACCCTGCTGGAACCACGGGCCCGTCTGCCTTTCCAGATCAATTCCATCAGCTGCAGGCACGCGGCTAGGCAGTCCTAGCCTCTGAGAGCAGCAGGAGGGAAACGGGGGGACTGCAGGAGGGCTGGATTCCCTGGGGAGGATCTGCCGGCCCCGATTCACCAGGGTCTGTCTCCATAAGACGAGAGCCCTGTATTTACTGCGGCTATTCCCATGCAGCGCGGGCACGCTGGTCCGATTTATACAGCTGCAGCACCCCCGCAAGTGAAACCGGGGTCGGGGGGGGGGGAGGGAGGGCTGTGTTACCGGCCCCTGCCTGCCTTGAAGCACTTACAGCCCAGGGAGGGGAGGTGACTTGCCCCGGGTCACCCAGCAGATCAGTGGCATAGCTGGGAATAGACCCAGGTTTTCTGGGACCCAGATGAGAACCTGTCCACTAGGCTATGCTGCCTTGTGCAGAGGTGGCAAAGCCCAGATCCCCAGACCCTTGTGAGGGGGACGGTAGGGGCAGTCGGGGCGTGCGCGTTGGGGGTCACATGGAAGTGGCTGTGAAAGGGGAAGTCCCTCCAGAAACCAGGCCCAAGCTGGACTCCAGGCAGGCCCCAGACAGGCCGGGCACTGGCAGAGCAAAGCCGGGTTAGTGGAGCCTGGGGGAGATGAAAGGCAGGGCTGGCCAGACAAGCACTTCTGTGAGGATCCCTCTGCTTGGGGAAGTGAGCGATGGGGCCTAGCTTCATCCGCCCTGCTCCATTTCAGCAGCTCAGGCCCGTGTCTCACTGCAAATACAAACTGTCCCTGGGTTCAATGGGCATTGAGCCCATCCATGATAATATCAGTGCCTTGGACCGGGGGATCTCCCAGCACACCACAGCTGATCAATCCTCACCTCCAGCCACGTAGGGCAGGGGTTGGTACGATCAGCTGCATTTTCCAGGTGGGGAAGGTGAGGGATGCAGTCGGGGAGTGATTTGCTCCAGGTCACACGGCAGGCCAGTGGCAGAGCTAGAAATGGAACCCAGGAGTCCTGGCTCCCAGGCCCTTGTTCCAATTACTAAACCCCAGGCTACTTCCAGAGCTGGGGATGGAACTCAGGCATCCTGGCCACTCAGGCTCATTCTTAAACCTCTAGACAACACTGCCTTCCCCACAGAGAGAGCTCAGCGGAGTGGCTGGTCCCTGAGAACCAATTGCTAGCGCCCACCAAAAGGAAGTAGGAAAAGCGAGACCCTGCAATCCGGATCCGAACCCTAGAGCTCTCTAGGCAAGTCTTAACGGGGTCCCCCCTTCTTGGATTCAGCTCCAAACCTCCCCAGAGCTGGAGGGCCTCCTGATCTCAGCTCTGGGACAGCCCTCCTCCCAGGAGAGCAGCCCCCGCCGTCCGGGACCGGCTGTGCTCAGAGGTTTAAGGGCTGGGGTGCAAGGTGGAGCCAGCAAGATGTGCTGATGCATTGTGTGTGTGTGTCGGGGGGGGGACAACGAGGGAGCTCAGCTGCGTTTCCCTATCACTAACGCGCCTTTGAACCAGCCACCCACTCACTGCCCCCCAGGGATCCACGCCGCCCCTTTCATTCCGCCGCCTGGCGAGAGGGTTATTTATTTTGATTGCACCTGACACCTGTCAGCACACAGCTCAGCACAAACAGTCCGGTGGGGCTGGCTCCACGGCTCCCCCCACCCCCACCTTGAGGGGCTTTTCGTGCCGTAACCTCATCATCTGCGGCTGGGTGCAGGGAGAACCACGCAAAACTCCGGCGACCCATCACCCTGGGCGGTGGGGCTCCAAGGGTAGCTCTGCTGAGCCTGACGCTGGGCGCTGCCTGTCGCACACTCCACCAGGCTGCTGCAATCCAGCTGGGCCCAGCACCAGACTCTTGGGTAGGAAAGCCAGCAGTCGATGGTAACAAAATCCACTTGCAACAGAGACAATTCTCCCCCACTCCCGGGAGGGCAGGCTTAGAGCCCTCAGCCTCAGCCTCCAAAAACACAGGGCTTGCCCATTTGAGTTAAGGGTGCGCTCCCTCAGCTAGCAGTGGTAGCAGGCCTCTTATCCTCTCTGTGGGTAGCCACTAGAGGGCCACCTCCAAGCAGCCCCCACTGCCTGCTGCCACCCTCTCCCCACACTCCCTAGAGCTGTGCTCCGTTCGGCTCCCTTTGCGTTCCAACAAGCCGAGTGAAAAATCCCAACCTCCCCCAAGCAAAACTGGGCTGAAAGGGGCAAGATTCCCCCTGCTCTGGGACTGAAGACACCCGACCATGGAACCTCCGAGGTCCACAGGGTTTCCACCCTGAAGCTGTTGCCTGCCCCCCTGCCGGCAACACCCCCGTCCCCAGCTCTCTCCCTATGGGCTGCTTTCCTCCCCCGCCACCCCAAGCTCCAGGGCTTCTATAGGGTTTGCAGATCTTTGGTCAGGACTCCCTGGGGTCAGCCCTGCTCCTGCTGCAGAGCAGAGCAAGTGCATGGTGTTAGCTCCCTGCCCAGTTCCTCAGGACACTGGGGCCTTCAGCCCGACAGCTCTCGGCCAGCCCCAAACCTTGGGCTACCGCACTGGCCCTCTGAACAAGCCAAGTCCAGTTAATGGGCTCTTTGGATTCCAGCAAACACAGCCTAGCCTGATCCTCTTGCACAATCGTATGCAGCAGGGAAACGCTGCCCCCCCCTCCCCCAGCACACTAGGGTTTTGCACCATCTTTGCACTGGTGCAAATGAGCAATGTTGCACCATTCCAGCCAATGCAGATGATGCCATTGGTTTCAATGGGAGCAGGGATGAACCCTAAAACAGCTTAGTCTAGGTAGGAGACAGTGTGATTTAGTGGATAGGGCCCCTAAATTGGGAGTCTGGAGAGCTGTTTGCAGCTCTGCCACTGACTTGCTGGGTGACCTTGGGCAAGTCACTTCCCCCCTCCCCGAGCCCAGTTTCCCCATCTATAACCTGGGATACTATGCATGCCTTACTGTGTGAAATGCTGTGAAGCTGGTGAGTGCTTGCTCCTCCACAGGCGTTAAGCACACGTTGTGTTATTTATCTAGAGATGAATCTATCTAATGTTCGGAGTGCTGTAACCCCTGCTCCAAACAGTGTCTTGCAACTCTACCTGTTTGATCCATCCACAGTCCACTGCTGCTCACTCTGCAGAGCGACTCAGGGATGAAAGGAAATCCTTTTCTGTCCGGGCATGTGCATGCGCAAAGTGCAGTGAACTTGTGGAACTCCCTGCAGTAGGAAAAGCGGGAACCAAGCTTAGAGACAGGCAACAGCCCAGATGTTGCCAAGTATGGGACAGGAGTGCTGATGACCCAGAAAAGGTTCCTGGCAGTGAGAGACTCTTGGGAATCGTCTCTTCCAGGGAAGCGGTGGGATCCCTGTCGTTCGGGGCACTTCGAACACGTAGCTGGAGGTTATAGCATACGGAAGGATCCTTCTTCAGCTAGGGGAGACTGGACCCATCAGGGCCTTTTCTTCTCTGATTGGACACACTGGTTCCCATGCCCCCTTACACCAGTATGGCAGGAAAGGGCCATTAAAGTGGGAGGAACTAATATATTTTAGCCTGCCAGAGCTGCATGAAGGGGCCTTAGTGTGACTGAGAATCAGGCCCTCAGGCAGTTCCAATAGTGAGGAGGCAATTAAAAGGGTCCTCCACCCTCATGTGTCAAGGCACAAGTTGATTGTTCACCCTCCACCATTCTTGCATGGCTGTGAAATCGCTGCTGCGCTCCACACCAGAGGTGGCTGCATTTCAGTGGTGGGAGAGCGATCCCCAAGCAGCATTGCTTCGTGCTTTTAAATAGCAGCTGTGCTCCACCCCAGAGGTGGCTGTCTTTCAGGACTGGGTGATTGATCCCTGGATAGCATTGCTTTGTGCTGTTAAACAGCTGATGCATCTTACCAGAGAGGTGGCTGCCTTTCAGTGGTGGGGGAAGCGATCCCAGCATGCAGTGCATACTTTGCAAAGCACACTGGGGTCATGAGATTGCCCTCACTCCAGGGCTTCTGCTGCCATAGGGCACAGGAGGCCGGACACCAGGTACAATGGCCCCCTTCTGCTGCAGCGAGCCTTTCGCTGGGGAACGGACTGGTGGCTCGGAAGTGGCAGGCGGGAACGGGGGGACTCGGAGCAGAAAGGATGGCTCCGTGCTGACCCTGTTCTGGAAGGGAGGATTAGAGCTAATGGACAGCGTGTCACTGTGGCTGTGTGGGGGCTGACCCAGCAAATTCCGTCCCCTGCCTTGAGTCAGAGATTTCTTGCTCTCCTGCCCATTTTAATATCCCAGGGAGCCTCCTTTCCTACCCAGATCCCCAGCACTCAGCCCTTCCCCAGCCCCTGCACTCAAAGCCATTGAGGAAATTGGGACGCTGAGTGAGACCCACGGGGCACACTGGGATTAAAGGGCTCCAATCCCGGGGTGGGGGGGGGGTGTGGGGTTGGAGCCAGCCAGCTCTCCAGGGTGAGGCCACTGTAGTTCCTGGCAGCAAGGGTGCGCTCGGGGGCTCCAGCCTTCGCTCGCTCCCCTGGCCCAGTGCTCTTGCTCGCTCGCTTCCCTGGCAGGGTTCTGTCACTCGACCTCTTGTTCCCCCAGTCCTCCTCCCTTGCGCTCGCCTCCCTGGGCTGGGGCGTGCGTTTGCCTGGGCTTGCCCTCTAGCTTGCGCTCCTAGGCTATCGCTCCGGCCCATTGGCTTGCTTGGTGCGTCCAGCGGGTGGCTTCGCAGCCTCTCCTGCAGGGCTATGGTCTCCTCCTACGATTCCTTTTGGCTGAGAGGGCAGGGAAAGAAACAAAGTCACCTTGGAGACTGAGTTTCATCAGTAGAAAGGGGACCAATTGTGATGAAGTGTGTGTTTGTGTGTGTTGTGCGTGCGCCACCCTCTATGGGAAGGAATCAGAAATGTTCCCCTTTGTGTCATAAGCCCTATAGTGCTACCAGCTAGGGGAGAGTCCCCACTAGCTCCGGTGCTAGACTTCTTATCAGCATAGACTTGCTGATACCATTACGGGGGAGTCCTGGCTAAGCAAAGGTGGGAATTGCTAGGACAGCCCGCCAGGCAAAGAGCTCCAACCTCCTAAGAGACCCAGAGTCCTTGCCCTGATTCTGCAGTGAACACAGGGGGTGGTTGGCATTATAGCAGGCCTGAGCCCTGGAGCCATTTGCAAGGGGAGCTCAGAACAAAGGCCGGCCCCTTAGGAGTTCCAGGGGCCTTGACCCTGTGGAGCGTCTCTCCCTGGAGGGGACAGGGCTGGGCTGTGTGGTGAATACAAAGGTGATGCTTTGCTGAGGCTGCTGGATGCAGACCGCCCCTGTGATCCTGTCTGGCTCTAGCTCCCAGCCTGCAGTGCCTGTTGTCACCTAAATCCTGCCCTAGCTGGATAATGGGTGTCAGCAGAGGAGCCCGGATTCCTGGGTTCTGGCGCATCTCCCTTGTTCTGGAGGCTGAATTCCAACACGGAGGTGGGGGATGCAGCAAACGGAGAGCAGTGGAGTTAGCAGCTTTGGGGTCCCTTCCCTGTTCCCTCCAAATCAAGCCCCCTGTTGCTGCCCGGTTGTCCCAGCTTATTCCCTGGGTTGCACCCAGGGAGATCAAGATTGTCGTGCAGCAAAAAGTCACCGCCGGCTCAATGCACCATGCAGCCATGCAAGGGGAAGCAGCTAGCAAGCCGGGGGCATCAGCAGGCCTGCCGTGCAAGGCACGGGGGCGGTGGGAAGCGGTGGTGGGGGAGTAGAAGCGCTGGGCCCAGAGGCCCCTGTCAGGTTGTGAGCGGCGCTAGCAGGTTCCCCCCGGGCCAAGGCCTGGGGAAACGTGACTTTCCCAGAGTAGAAATCCATGTAGCATCGCATATCGTTATCCCCGGGCACATCAAGGGAGGGAGCGCAGGCGAATGATGAGGCCAGCGGAGAGCAACACGCGGCGTGGGCTTGGCCGATCAGCCGGGTGCGAGGAGGTGCCCTGGGAGCCAGCAGCTCGCAATCCACTTCTCCACTTCCCCAGCTTGCGGTGAGATTCCCCAGGCTCCCGCTGCCCCCTTCCTACCCCCCGCACATACAGCTGTGCCACCCAGCGCAGGAACAGACAGAAAGCCAGCGGCGTGGATGCCGTTAAATATTAATAATGCTTTGCCCTTCTCTGGCGCCTGCCAGCCGGGGAGATCAAAGCCCTTTGCAACCATTAGCGAATTTACCCAGGAGCTGGGTAAATATTTACAGATGGGGAAACTGAGGCACGGGGAGGGTGGAAGTGTCTTGCCCAAGGTCACCCAGTGACTCAGTGGCAGAGCCAATACTAGAACCCGGGAACCTTGACCCTTCCTCTGGCGCCCCGTGCGGTAACCACTAGCCCACATTCCCACCTGGAGCTGGTAGTAAAACCCAGGAGCAGAGCTGTCTGAGAAACGGTTTTCCCATCACATAAAAATGCTGCAGTTTTTGAAGAATTTCCCGGGACCTTTTGGAATCGTTCATGAAAAGCCGGAGGGAGAAAAAGACCCACCATCGGGCAGCCAAGAGCCTGGCAGTTGGACGCTCACATGAGATGGGTGGGACCCAGGTTCAAGTCCTGCTCTTCCTGATTCAGAGGATGGACTGGAACCCAGGTGTCCTGTGTCCCACATGGGTACACACATGCCCTCACAGGGGCCCTCATGGGACACGCCCACCTAGGGACACACATGTGGCTTTACAAACATAAAGGGACATGCCTGGGGGCTCTTCTACAGGCCATCCCCATTTGCACACTCGTTTGTGTCCCCTTGCACATGGATACACACCGCCCGGAGCCGTGGCTGCGTCCCCGTAGGAGGCGACATGCGGCCCCCCACTCCCCACTGCCTGGCGTTTGGTGCTGGTAACTCAGGGATTATAGCTAACTCTCCATAAAGATCCCCCTAATTGCTTGCCTTACCTCAGGTTTTATCATCAAAGCATCCGTTATTCCCTCTCTAGCCTCCTTTTCTTTTTATTATCTCTTAATTAATCACTCTGGCTTTCACACTTAGCAGATAATTACAGTCTCCTGGGCACACGGCTCATTTTCATAACCTCCTGCTCTGAGTGGAGAGTGGGCGGGAGAACAGTGGGAAGGCCAGAAGAAGGGATGGAGGAAAAGGAGGAGAGGAAAGTGGCTGGGGGGAAAGAGGTGAGGTGTAATAGATCCGCCTTCTCTGCTGTCATGTCTCCCTCTACAGGCTGCAGCTCACAGAAGATAAGGGATCTACTACTGCGGCTGCAGCTAATAGGGATCCACCCACACACTTGATCCAAAGCCCCCTGAAATCAGCAGATTGCTGTTAGTTTGAGGGGCTCTGGGCCAGGCCCTGCAGCCAGAGGCCCCTCAGGTTGCAGCCTGGGTGCGTGGAGGCTGGGATGGGGGGGGGGGGCGGGGGGGGAGAGAAATGTGAGCCAAGGGAAGACGTGGGGAGCGATTGCTGGGCCAGCGTGGGGCAGGCAGAGCCTGTCACCTAGCTGCCTGGACAAACATGGGTGAGCGGGAAAGGAAAAGGGGGGGAGAGGCAGCCTTGAGAGAGCAGCCCCCCACCTCAGCTTTGCCCCGCCACTGTTCCGAGGGTCCAGTCCTGCCTGCTTCCCGAGAAGGGCAGGCGACTGCCCAAGCAAGTTCTCGGTAAGGGCAGCATGGCCTAGTGAGTAGGGCGACTGGCACAATTGCATGATTTAAAAAGAAAAAACCACAATTCAGTTAAAGCAGTTTAAGATCTGCTCCCGAAGCTGCATTTTCTGTCAGCGGCAGCATCCCAAAGAGCAGACCTGGTTGGGATTGATGGATGGATTGATTTGGCCAGAAAATGCAGATTTGTCGAAACCGAAACTTTTCACGGGAAAGGGGAGTTTTTTTACTCCACAAAGCTTGGAAGTTAGTGAAATACTGTCCACATGGAAAATCCGGGGTTTCCCCATTCGAAATGGTGGTCCGTTTTGAAATGTCAGCTCCTTCCCGTTTGGATTTTTTTAAATTCAAAGCAGAAAATGGTTGAAAAGCCCGAAACAAACGTTTCAAAATGATCCAAACAAAACGTTTGGATCAGCCCGAGCTGAATGTCTTTTCAGAGCATGAACAGTTTAACGATTTCGACTTTTCGTCCCAATTCAGGATGGGACCATTTTTGGCAGGTTGGGAAAACCATCCCCCTCTCCCCCAGCTCGGCCAACCATAACAATGCAGAACTGGGGTGTGTGGGTCAGACAGATACAACCTAGTTCTTTCAGCCTCAGCCCTGGGATCTCTCCTAGCCCTAGGATGACCAGATAGCAAGTGTGAAAAATGAGGACAGGGGGTGGGGGGTAATAGGAGCCCATATAAAAAAAGCCCCAAATATCAGGACTGTCCCTATATCTGGTCCCCCTACCTAGCCCTCCGGCCGGTTCTGTACTGGTTCTTGCAAAGCTCGCCTTTTGTCAGCACGGCGTGGTGTGGCGTGCAGCCGTGCTTCATTTTGTCTCCTATGAACATAACCCTCCACGTTTCCCAGCATAGGTAGTGTGCGCTCCTTGCCCAGACAGTTCGGCCGGGGGTACAGCAGCAGTGCAGATCAGAAGAAGGAGCCGTTTGCCCTGTCTGTAGCTGGGCAAGGGAGAATCCAACCCAGAAACCCCAAGCCCTGTTCTCGTTTGTGCTAAGTTCCCTTTTCCTGGCTCCGGCTGGGCAAAGAGGCCTTAAAGCGAGTGTGACTGTAATTTACACCCAATTTAAGCCCCCTTGACGCTGCCAGGGGCCTAGGTGTCAATTCGAATTCAGGTCACTGTGCTGCGCCGAATTCCATGTTATCGTGGCCGCCGTCCCCCTCCAAAGCGAACCGCTTGAGTGAGAGCGGGCTGTTCTTTGTCTGTCGGCCGGCTGTCCGGCTGTCCGCCCTTCCCCGACACGCCAGGCCTGATTCTCATTGACCACGAGGCCCCGTGCAAGTGTGAAGGGGCCCCAAAGCGGGAAGGGGGCGGCTCTAATTCATGCCTGGCTGGTGGCAAAGAGGAGTGTAAATGGAAGGCAGCCCCTCCACGTGGATCTCGCTGGCTGCATTGGGGAAAACAAACCAACACTTTAAAAAGAAAAGGGGGGGAGGGACCCCGTCCTTTTCTTCCACAGGCTGGAATGTAACAGGTTGCCAATGCTGCCATGGCAACGGGGGGTGGGGGGGGGTGATAATCCAAATGGAAATCAAAATAAGGGGGGAAAGAGAGAGAGAGAGAGAGAGACAGACTGTAGTAAAGGGGAGGGGGGGAGAAAAAACTTTTATTTCAAATCAGAGAGCAGTTGTATGCCTTGGAGGGGTTTCCATAGAAACAGCACAGAAAAGGAGATAGGCAAAGTGTGTGTGTGTATGGCAGGCAGCAACCCAATCGGAGTAAATGTTTAAAGGCATGAGCAAACCCATTCAGAGATAATTAAGTAACAGACAGCAGGTTCTGTAGGCTCTGCCATTGTTAAGGGCTCCAGACGTTTTTCCCTCCACCCTCCCCATCCACAGCCACCCTCCCCAAAGTAATAAAGTCCTTGAATGAGTGGAGGCTCTGTCCTCCCTCCTTTCCCCGCCTGCCCCTTACCCCAGGGGGGCTGGGAGCATGTCCGACAGGGGTGCTGAAGGAAGAGCACTAGACTTGGGGAGAGGGGATTAGAATCCTTATTCTTCATGTCTGCAAAGATAGGCTCTGCCCACTTGAGCTAAAGGAGGACTCCCCCAGCAAGCTGCAGATTGCAGTAGTAGGTCTTTTATCTTTTCCAGGGGCTGGACACTAGAGGATGATACAAAAGTCAGGGCCTAATTCATAGCTCATTGAAACCAATGGAAATATGCCACACGCCATTCCTCCGATCTCCGCCCCAAAGGGAGTTCAAAGCATCTGAACCAGCAGGGGCTAGTTTTCCTCCCTCCGGGAAGTCTGTGGCAGGGTGTTTTAGTATCAGAACCTCCCGGGTCGGGGGGTCCCCAGGTTTGCAGACTCAATGGGGTTGGCTGCTTTGAGTTCCGTTGGGGTCCCACCGTGTCTCTGCAGGGAGATGAAATACCCTGTGGCTTATCAGATCCGGGGGCCCCGTGAAACTTCCAATGTCACAGTTAGTCAAAAGGTTCCCAAGAACAAAGCAGGGCTGGTTTCCATGCCCCAGGGGAATGCATTTTCCTAACTCCCTAGTGATGAGCAACTCTGAACTCTGAACTCCCCGGCTCTGATCCTCATTAACCCTTTGAGGTGGGAGAGCAGATTTCTCTCTGTTTTATTTACTTGCAAGTGAATTTAAATGAACAGTAAAAAAAAGCTTCCAACAGCGGAAAGGGGATTTCCCAGGGGGCTGGGTGAAATTTGCCGGTCTTCAATCTCGTAAGCAGCTAAGCGTCCACAACACTTTACTGATGGGGGCAGCCCACAGACGTTGAAAAGCAAAGCGTACAGGTATCGCGCATCTGGGAGGCTCCTAGCTATTCTGTTGGTTCGGTCCCACTCGTGCATTTCAGATCAGCTAGTCCCCTTATTAAATGCAAATCAAATTGATGCCATTTGGGCATGTCAGGTGCTGATCTCTGGTCGAAACCAACCCCGTGGGGATGGTCCCGTCCCGGGGTGCTCTGCTTTCTGCACAGCTGTTCCTGCTCTGGCCATGGATGCGGGACAGACCGATTCTCCCTGGGAGAAGCAAGCATGGCTTTTCTGGCAGAGTACAGCCCGGGTGGCGCCAGGACTCCAGGGTTCTATTCTTTGCTCTGCCACCAAGCTGCTGCATGAGCCCGGGCAAGTCGTTGCGTCTCTCTGTGCCTCGGGACTGGCCTACGCTTAAAGTTTAGGTCGATGTAGCTCCAGCGCTCGCACGTGGCCCTGCAAAATCCATAGCCCGGAGCACCAGAGCTCCGCCGACCAAACGCTCAGAAGGCTTGTGTCGAAACTTGCTCCCGTCACTGCGGGAGGCAGTTTTCCAAAACCCGTTCCGTCAGCGTAGGCTGCATCTACATTACATGGTTGTGCCATAGGAACCGGGGCTCTGCCACTCTAGCCTCTGTAGTGTGGACAAGCCCTCACTTTCTCTCCCCCTCTGTGCAATAAGGGTTATTCTGTGCAGGTGAGATCGGACAGTGAGTTCACGAATTGCCTGCCATCCCCCCACACCGTCCCCGTGGGTTGTGGCAGCAGATTGCTCAGGGGCCCAATCACCACCACCATCTGCCAGTCTGCCCAGCAGTAGAAATGCCAGGTCCGCAGGTTGCCCTGGACATTCGGTGTTGCGAGCATTTGGGGAAGCAGGTTTGTTTCGGGTCCATCTCTTGATTATCTAGCTTGGGTGCGAATTCAAGAGGTGGCTTGGGGCCCATCTGTCTAGGAGACCCTGCGTCTGCCCTCACCTTGGGAGGGAGGAGAGAAAGTGCTGGTTCAGATCTTGCTCGCCCTCCTCTTTCTCTGTCAGGATCCCCAGCCCCCACTCTGTCTCCCCAGGGTCTGTTTCTAATCTCTTCCTCCCCCCCACACCCAGATTTCTACCCCATTGCCCCCCAGACACCTCGCTCCTTTCCCTGTAAAGATAAAGTGCTCCTATGGATCAAGGAGAAGTTGGGGGGGCCCTAAACCCAGTTGGTGGGGGATGCAGCTTTGTCTAAGGGGCCTTTGGGGGCCGCTTGAGCTCAGATCCCGCAGATGGGAATGGAGAAGCAGGGGGCTTTGATTCCAACCTGGGAGATTACCGGGATCGGCAGAGTGCTGAGCTGTGGCAGCGAAGACTCCAGAGGAGATGGGGCGGGGGAGTGGGCTGGGAAGTCGCCTTTGATGTTGAGTCAAGGCTTGAAACAAAATGGGTCTGTGTGTTAGCGAGGAGCCAGGGGCGGGCCAGGAACCAGGATCAGGACCGCCGGCTGGGATGATGGAGGCAGAGCAGAGAGAGGGAGGGAGAGAGCTGGCCTGCCTGGAGCCAGATGCTCATCAGCATCCCCTGAATGGCTGGGAAACTTTAGAAGACCCTTCGCAGGGTGCTGTGACATTTCCATGAAAACAGGGCTGACAGGAAGCAGAGGAGAGACACAGGGACAAGGACAGACAGACGGGCTCATCAAGCCTGGGTCAAATGTGGCTGTGCCCGCAGCTGGCACCCGCTTATGCTGGGAGACCTGGTGTTACAGGGGGTCTCCAAGCCGGGCTACAGACTTGAACAAGTCAGGGATGGAGCCAGGTCCTGGGGCAAAGCAAGTTCCCAGACAAGCTGTAGACAGGTTTCAATCTGCTCCTCCGAGGCCCTGGATTGGGGTGGGGGTGGTGGTGGGAGGGATAACTGGGTTTGAGTCACCTGGTTTATAAGCATCACCAGCTCGGCTCACCCCAGCCCCTGTGAGATGCTGGCCAGCCCAAGGGTGCGACTGAACGCAGTCACCGTGTGTCATCGCTAATCAGCGAGGCAGCAGGCAGGGCTGTGAGTTCAGAATCCCACTTCTCCCACCATGGTTTGTTAGCGAGGCTAAGCAGGGAGAGCGGTAAGAAAGAGATCTTTACTGAGTGGGCAAAGAGGCCAGGGTGGTGTGTGCCGAGAGGTCTGCATTACTTCCGAAGCAGCCTGGCCACTGGCTTGCTCTCCTGAGCTGCAGATGTTGCCCCAAACGACTTCCCTTCTGGAACCTCCCCCTCCAGTTCCGCTCACTCTGCTACATGGGCGGCAAATAAAAAGGCACCAGCCTGTCTCCTTTATTAAAAATCTCCTGATTTTTAAGCTGATCTCCTGATTTTTTGGAGTCGGACTCTTGGCTGTGGAGCGCTTGGCCCTGGCGAGGCTGCGACATATCCCAGCAGAGAGGCTGCATCACGGCAAAGTGTTAGGCGGAAAAGTTCAGTGTTGTTAGGGCCTGCGTCACGCGTCACTCCCTCGAGGCAGTAACTAGTTTTGGGTGGTGCTGGCTCTATTGTGGGTGCTTAGATGCTTCTGTGGCCTCTGTTACCATAGTATCTGAGCAGCTCACAAAGTTTAGTGTATTTATCCTCTCAGCATCCCTGCAAGGCAAGGGCTGTTACCCCGTGGTACAGACGGGGAAACTGAGGCATGGCGTGGTTTGACTGAGGTCACCCAGGGAGTTTGCAGCAGAGCAAGAAAGTGAACCTAGTCTCCCGAGCCTCGGTCTAGCAGCCTAAACGGTCAGCGGAGACTAACGCAGGCCACTGTGTCTTGTGCAGAAGGAGCGTCAGATACTGGGATGGTTACTAGTGTAGGTCTGTGTAACTATCATGTCGGGGAGGGGGAGGAGATTTTCAATCTCTCGGCACCCACGGTCAGCCCCAGATTTCCCAGAGCTCTGCTCCCGTTCAGACACCAAAATAAAGGCCCTTTATTCAAAGGGGCTCAGCACCCGCTGTGCTGGGAGCGCTTTGGAAAATAGGGCCCTGACTGTGGGTATCCTGCTCTGAGGGGGTTGAGCCTGAGTGCCTGGCGAAGCCAGCGGGAACCGGCCTGCCCTTTGCAGGGGCCAGCTTGTAACAGACGGCTCTGCAGAAGCAGGCAACCCCTCCCCCAAGCCCAGCTTCCAACACCCCTAAAGTTTGAACTCCCCAGGGGATCGCCTGCCTCTCTCTTGTTTGGTGAGTCCGCTTGCGTTCCCCGAAGCCCCCCGCAGCAGAGCAGAGGCAGGAGTGGAAAGCCGAGGGTTAACTACTAGGTTTCCTTTCCCTCTCTAGTCTTCCAGAGAGCCTTGGCAGGAAATTTCTCAAATTCCAGGCTTGTAGGATCATCCCTGGGCTTTGACCGCAAGAGCGAGGGAGAGAGAGAGAGAGAACTGCTCCAGCTCCATATTTTCTCTGCAGGGTTTACAAAATCCAGAGGGGAAGGAGGGGTGACGGAGAGGGATTGTGCCAAGGGAAAGATTCCCCGAGCAAATTCGCAATGCTAAGGCCCTGCTGGGCGCAGAGGGGGGATGGACCGGGCTGGAGGAAAAGCTAGCTCGCCTCCAGAAAATGTCTCTCCAAACAGCACCCCGAGCTCCTTTAGTGAACACATGGGGATCCAGAAAAGCTTCCATTCCTTGCCTCCGTGTGAGTGTGTGTGTGTGTGTGTGTGAGAGAGAGAGAGCGCGGCAAGAGCTGTCTTGTTCCACAGCCATGACTGAGTCGGAGTCATGATGTAGTTAGTGGCTCTTTTTATTTGCATCTTCCTGTTTCCGTTCGCCCCGAGGGGCAGGCCGAGTCGCCCCCACAATGCGTCCCGCCCCTGAGAAACCCTGAATTTGCAAAATACCAGAGATAAGACGCGTGCTTTCGTCCCAGGCCCAGGGAGCGTTTAATTGGGGGTCTCGTTATTATTTATAATTTGCATTGCGGGTGCACCCCGAGAGTGCTAGGTGCTGTATAATCATGTAACTAGGAGATGGTGCCTGCCCCAAAGAGCTTACAGCCTACGTTGTCGTGAAAGGGGACTGCAGGGCAAGTAGCCCTCAGGCCACTGGGGCATAGCATCGACTTGTGGGGCTGCAGACGTAGACTAGAGAGAGGCAGAGTTCAGGGGTCTGGGCACTGAATCTGGCTCCGTCCGTCGTGTCTTTGTTAAATGAGAGCATCTGTCTGAGCCTCCGGAGCCTTCTGTGTCCTCGGCTCACAAAAGCCAGGGGCTAGGGATAGAACGGAAAACTTGTGTCATTTGTGAGCGATGGCAGGACTGGCCTCCAGTGGGGAATGGCTGCTGTAACCTGCTTGCACTTTAGTGAAAGGGCTGGGTGCTTTGGTGTCTGGCTGCAGGACGAGGTGGCTAACCCAGGTGGCTTAGCTGATGCAAAGTGTCTCCTAGAATAATGATGAACCCGGTGACCTGTCGGCCCAAGGTGCGGGGAGAAGGGAATCAGTCCGTGGTACCCGATTCGTTGTTGTCCTGTGCCTTGTGCAGTTGCATTTGGCACCTTCTTTGCAGGGCAGCAGGAAATCAGCTCCATCAGGCGCAATTGCCCACCACTAAGATGCGGCCACCTCTGGGGTGGAACACAGCAGCTGATTGCAAGCACACAGCAAACACTGCCGGAGAGTTTAGGACAGGAAGTGAAGAAGAATCCCACTTCCAATTAGGAGTCGGCAATTCCCTTTTTCTCCTGACTCTCCCCAAAGCTAAGTCCCCCCCATCCCCATACACACTCCCCAGGCAGCTGAACCGACTTCTCTTCCCCGGCTGGAGGGTTTGGGCTTTTGGGGGTTGTTCCTGCATCTGCTGCTGTGTCTGCCTTTCGAGCAGCGCCCGTCTCTGCGCTGCCAAGTTTCCTGCCCTGGTTGTTTTAACTAGTTGCGTGCTAATGCAGAACAGCCCTCGAGGTTCTGGGTCAGGGCTGCCGGGAGAGGGCCACCCCCGCGCTGCTGATTACTTTGCAGCCAGCAACGGTTAGGGAGGAATGTACTGAAATTCCTTTTCCTTCCCATATTTTCTTTTAGCGCAGCAGATTGGCAGGGAGGGCGCAGACAGGGCCCGAAGGGAGGAGGACAAAGGGAAAAGGAGAGAAGGGAGCAGTGAGGGAGGAAAGATGAAGCCAGGAGTCCTGCAAAGGAGGAGAACACGCCAGCCATGGCTAATTACCCCATTGTCCTCCCAGGCCAGGAGAGGCTGGTGGGAGGGCCGGGCTGGCAGGGATGAGCTGTGGGGAGGGAAGGGCATGGGGCACATGGGAAAGGAGATCCCTACCCTGGCCTCTCCCGGCCCGTTAGCGGGCGCTGGGGCGGATGTGCTTTCTTGCTGATCCCTGCCAGTCAGAGAGCAGGGAGCTCCCACTCCGGTCCCCACACAGCCCCCGGGGGAGGGACAGGGGGGACGTGCATGAGGGCCAGCTCTCCCCCAGCACTGGCCACGTGGGCTGGTTTTTAATTGAATCCACTGGACTGGGTGCCTCCCGCGGCCCCGTCACACAGGGAACATGCTCGGAGAGGACGCCAGGCCAAAGCCTGACTCCATTGAGTCTGTGGGCCAGACTCTCAGCTGGTGTAACCAGCCTAGCTCTGTGAGCTTCCAGGGAGCTAGGCCGATTTACACCAGTAGGGAATTGGGGTCTGTGGATTTACTCTGGGATGTTGGGGTGGGGGCAGGATCTGGGTCACTATTTGTGGGGGGAAGGGCAATGGAAGAGGGATGATCCCTGATAGTAGTTTCTCATATGGGCATTCACCTTTAGATATGGGGTATGTGTGTGTGTGGGGTGGGGGGGGGGAGACGGGACTGGGGAGCAGAGGGAGGGGAGAATAGGAACCAGGATGGAGACAGGAGAAGCTGGGGATCAGAGAGAGATGTGAATGGGGGAGCTGAGCATTGGGGTGCCTGGATTCAGAACTTCCCAGCCATGTGTCCTAGGCCCTATAGTGCTCGCATGCAGTGGGGATTCTCCTTTAGCTCAGGTGTGAGGGGGCAAGTGCTTTAGGAGCAGGATGCTCTGAGCTCTGTCCCTGGGCAGTCCTGGGAGAGGGTGGGGCAGCGTGCCCACAGCCATGACGTCCATAGGTGGCTCTGAATTTGGTCACCGGATTAGTTTCGCTTTGGAGTTCTCATGCCCTCGTTAAAAAGTTGGTCTCCCCCAGGCTGGCAGCTCCACTGTGTGGTATTTACGTTTTAAACAGAGGGGAGAAATCGCAAGCCCTGGTTTTATGGATTTGCTTTCAAATGTCATTAAAAACCGTTTCTGTTCAGATTAGGTTTTATGAAAACCCAACTGTGGGGCTCTAAAGTACCTGGCAGTATCCCAGTCCCGAGGCGGGGGACAGGGTGTATTTTAGTAATCCCGGCTGTGCGCTTTATCCGAGATACTGAATCAAATCAAATCTAGTTATTGATGCCACACTTGGCCCCTGGCTCTTCGAGGTGCCATATTGGATTTATTACCCACAGTGATCAGGGCTTCGTGCGACATGTCAGCTTCACTCATGATCTTTACCTGCTGTACTGATTAGAGCTGGGCTGGAAATTATTTTCCTGCCCTGTGAATATTTTTGAGATTTCAATAATCAGTGGCTCAGGCATCCATCTTGGGCATGGGAGACTCAGGTACAAGTCCCTGGTTTGAATCTGGCGCTCCCGAGCCTTGAACTTGGGTCCCCTGTATCTCAGGTGGGTGCCCGCCCCACAGTGCAACTGGCTTCTCTGGGGCTGATCATGCTTCCCAGAAATTCCACCCTGAATCTGAGAAACTATTCCTAAGTAAGGTTTCATCAGCACCGATTCTGTCCCATAGAACTTTTCAGCTTTGGTACCGTTATATAAGGCACTGGTGAGACCTCACCTGGAGTACTGTGTGCAGTTCTGGTCTCCCATGTTTAAGAAGGATGAATTCAAACTGGAACAGGTACAGAGAAGGGCTACTAGGATGATCCGAGGAATGGAAAACTTGTCTTATGAAAGGAGACTCAGGGAGCTTGGCCTGTTTAGCCTAACTAAAAGAAGGTTGAGGGGAGATATGATTGCTCTCTATAAATATATCAGAGGGATAAATACCAGAGAGGGAGAGGAATTATTTAAACTCAGTACCAATGTGGACACAAGAACAAATGGATATAAACTGGCCACTAGGAAATTTAGATTAGAAATTAGACGAAGGTTTCTAACCATCAGAGGAGTGAAGTTTTGGAATAGCCTTCCGAGGGAAGTAGTGGGGGCAAAAGATCTATCTTGCTTTAAGATTAAACTCGATAAGTTTATGGAGGAGATGGTATGATGGGATAACATGGTTTTGGTAATTAAATATTCATGGTAAATAGGCCCAATGGCCTGTGATGGGTTTTAGATGGGGTAAGATCCAAGTTACCCGGGAAAGAATTTTCTGTAGTATCTGGCTGATGAATCTTGCCCATATGCTCAGGGTTTAGCTGATCGCCATATTTGGGGTCGGGAAGGAATTTTCCTCCAGGGCGGATTGGAAGAGGCCCTGGAGGTTTTTCGCCTTCCTCTGTAGCATGGGGCACGGGTCACTTGCTGGAGGATTCTCTGCTCCTTGAGGTCTTTAAACTACAATTTGAGGACTTCAATAGCACAGATATAGGTGTGAGGTTTTTTGCAGGAGTGGGTGGGTGAAATTCTGTGGCCTACGTTGTGCAGGAGGTCAGACTAGATGATCATAATGGTCCCTTCTGACCTAAATATCTATGAATCTATGAATCTGGGTTTTCTGACGACAAACCGCTTTGTTTGAAAATGCCCATCTAGCTCTCTGTTGATACCATTAATGCGGGGCGTGTCTCAGCAAACACACTGATTATTATTAGTGAACTTCGGGTTACAGGGGCACCCAGCTGAGATAGCCCCAGGCCCAGTCAGAATTGGCCAGACACTGGGGAAACTGAGGCACAGGGCAGGGAAGTGGCTGTCCAAAGTCACCCATCAGATCAGTGGCAGAACTGGGAATACAACCCTCATCTCCTGAGGCCCAGCCCTATGCCCTACCCATCTGGTTAGACTGACACCCCTCAGTGGGGCCCATTTGGCACTCATAACAAATTTATGGCTCTGCAGACTCCATAGTCACCACCTAAGACACATGCCGGGATTATGGCATTAGAAGTCAGGGCTTCCGGCTCTGGAGCGATCTCTCTGTTTCATGCATATGCACACGTGGCCGCTCAGTCTCCTTTCGTTTGTGGCCTATGACATAAGGTTATGCAGATCTGATTAAATCCAGTAGAGGGCAATGGTCTTTATCTCTCTCATACACACAGACACACAAATGTATTTTATGTGTACACACATGCCCTATGCACACGCACATCCGCCAGTTCATTCTCATTTAGTTTGTTGCAGTATGTGGTCTATGACACACAATTGTGCAGTTCTGATTGCATCCAGTAGAGGGCAGTGTTCTCTCTCTCTCTCTCTCACATACACACACACACACAGGAGTCAGCTCACTCCCCTTTTCATTGTAGCCCCGTAGGGCCTATGACACACAGATGTGCAGTTCCATTTCTATCCAGTAGAGGACAGTGCTACAGATGCTTCTGCTAAAAAATAAGAAAGGGAGGGGGGGTAAATAAAACCCAGGCCAACCAGTTAATTAGCATTATTTTGGACGATAATAAATAGAAAGCCCTGATGAGAGAATCAATGCGGGGCGGTAGTATGCACTGACTCGTGCTTACATATGCTAAGCACAGAGGGCCATGGCGGAGATTTCAGCCTCACATCTGCTCGTCCCGATTCGATTTGAATGATAATCCCATTATTAAGAGATGCCTTCATTAAGACATCTGTAAGGAGAGCGCCTACCAGCCGCTTGGTGGAAGGACGCCAGCCCTACTTGAATATTTTTTCCCTCCATTAATGATTACAGATTTTTTTTTAAACAAAAGTCTTAATTAGACATTGTTCCTAACAGGAATATTTCACAAATTAATTAAACTCAAGCCAGTAAACAGCACTGCTCCGTGATTCTGACAACCACAGACCTGATTGTTGCCTGTGAATGAAAAGCAAATAAAGAGGATGGGGGCGCTGACAGCTAGTTCTAAAATATATCCAGCTTATACGCTCTTTGTTTCTATGGGAAAGGGGTGGGGGGGCAGTGAAGGCTAGTGGTTAGAGTGAGGAGGCTGGGAGTCAGGACTCCTGGGTTCTGTCCCTGGCACTAGGAGGGGAATGTGGGGTCTAGTGATTAGAGCAGGAGGGCATAGGATTCAGGACTCCTGGGTTCTGTCCCTGGCACTAAGAGGGGAATGTGGGGTCTAGTGGTTAGAGCAGTAATGGCAATGGGAATCAAGACTCCTGGGTTCTATTTCCTGCACTAGAAGGACTGGCCACTCTGAGAGGCAGCAGGTGTAGTGGTTTGAGAAGGTGTGAGTGGGAAATGGGACTCGTGGGTCCTTGTCCCAGCTCTAGGAGGCAGCGTAGTCTAATGCTTAGAGCAGGATAGGTCTGCTGGGGGAGAGGTTCTTTTCCCAATTGCTGCCATTGGCAAATCTCTTCGCCTCTCTTCACCTTAGTTTCCTGACCTGTAAAGCGCAGCTGCTATTCACCTGCAGGGGCATTGGGAATTAATGATTGCCTGGAAAGCGCGGGATGAAAGGGGCTCCAGAAGTGCAAAGCAGAGCTGGCCGCAGTTGCTTTGCTTCACATCTCCCAGAGCTTTGAAGTTTCGAATGCACAGATCCCAGCCTTCAGAGCTGTGGCCCCTTTGTTCTGCGCTGCCCGGCCTCGCCGCAGCCAGCTTCCCTCTGATATCCCCCCCGAAGCCAAGGCTTTGAAAAGCTCCGTTAAACATCCACCTTCAGTGCAGCTCTTTGCAAACCTTCCCGAGTCAGCCCTTGCCACCCCGGCTCGGGCAGAAGGTCAGGAATGTTCTCCCCCCGTCACCAACCAGGGAGCGGTGACTTTCCACTGGGCCTCGGAACTCCAGTCACAGCTGCAGAGTCAGGAGGAGACACTGGAAGCCCCATTGTTATTAACTGGATTGTTACTATCTAAATGCCCTGTTATTATTATATCCCAGCAGCACTCAGAGGCCCCAGGGAGATCAGGGCCCCATTGTGCCAGGTGCTGCACAGAGTGACACAGTCCCTGCCCCAAAGAGCTCACAGTCTCAGCAGACGAAGCGCAAGAAGGGAAAGTGAGGCACAGAGGAAGCAACCTGCCCATGTCAGAGCTGGGAAGAGCTTGTAGGTTGTGGTGTATTGAAAGATGTGTTCAAACGATAGGATTTCACTTTAAATCCTCAGGGGATTCCTGGTCCTGCTTGCAGGCTAGGGGCTGTGTAGGGAAGCATGGGATCTGGGGCTTGCACAGATAGTCTGCAAAGAGCCAGCCTAGAGTAAGATGGGGTGATTTGTGCCTCCATGGGGAGCAGCCTGCTTTGTCTCTCTCTGTTCTGGGTTCTTGTGTTTTAGGACTGGCGATTTTAGGAAGTGAAGCAGTGTTATTCTGCAACCTTCCCAAAGCACTATCAGATGTTTTTTCACTGACAGCTCTATTTGTATGCCAGGAACATAGGCCTCCCCATCCTAGTCCCCCACCCCTATCCACTAGGCCACCCCACCCCGAATGCAGAGCAGCCACTGCTAACCATCTCAGCTCAGGTATGTCCCAAACCAGCTGGTTGAGTTATGCACTGCCACCCCGATGGATGGACTCAGAATTGCTCAACCATGTCTCACAGACCCTAGACTGGGAGGCTGAAGAGGTGATTCTCCCTGAGCTCAGGCAGCAGCAGGCCTGTACTTTTGGAGCAGGAGGGTCTGGGTCCTAGCCCCATCACCACCGTCATTTGTAGCGCTCTAGGTTCTTCGCTCCCTCCTCACTTATTACCAGAAAGGAGAGGGCTGGAGGATTCTTTCGCTGGCAAATTCCTCTTCCTCTCAGCAGCCTGGTGATTACTTTCCCTCTTCTCACCATCCTGCCACTGCTGGAGGGGCACCTTCCCAACCCAGCCTGTCACCGCTGGAAGCACAGACTCTCCTTTTGCCCTTTCGGCTCATCTCTTATAACTCTCAGGGCCAGTAAGATCCTCTCCTTGCGCAGGATGCTTTCCATCCTGCTGTCTCCGTGGGTTACGCCGAGGCCTTTATCCCGCTTGTCAGGATGCTGGTTCATTTGCAGTTTAGAGCCTCGGTTGAGACAAAGCCCCGGCCTGGCAGGGAGACAAAGCTTCAGTTCAGCTGGCTCTGCTGGGTTCAATTACGGGATTCAGACAAGCCCCGTCCTCCTCTCTCTGCCTTCGGACGGGGCTATTAGAGGGCTCGGCTGTCTGGACCGGAACAGCGTGAAACTGATGCGATGGATTTGGTTCTCCCGCTTACCCTGGTGCAAAGCACGTGGCTCGCCATGGTAATCGGGTCGCATTTAGCCCTAGTGGAAACAGCTCCATGAGGGGTGGGAATCAGGCCTAAAGTTGGTTAGAAAACTGGTCTAAGGGGCAGAATTTTCATGTTGGAGTCAGTGGGGCCAGATCCCTAGCTGGTGTAAATCAGCATCGCTCCATTGGAGTCAGTGGGGTTGGATCCCTAGCTGGTGTAAATTGGTGCCGTTCCAGTGACTTAGTGGAGCGATGCTGATTTACACCAGCTGGAGATCTGGCCGACTGGAGTCACACGGGGGTGGAAGCTGGGGCAAGGGGGTGGTGAAGCAGTCTGCGGCTGAGCAAAATATGTGTTACTCCGTCACACTTACGTGCCACAGGACAGCAAAGGGGCTGCGTGGATTCTCCCCTTGCTCACCCCAGTGTAAATCAGCAAGGCCAGCTCCTAAGCTGATGCCCTATGCTGACCTACACCAGCTGATTCCACTGGCGTCACACCTATGCGTGCCGGTAGAGGCGAGATCACAAGGCACGAGCCTCATCCCGCTCGGTTACTCCAGGTTTACTCGCTGGCGTAACCCCACTGGGATTCCCATCGCCCCGCCCCTTGCAATGGCATTGACACCTGCGCAGAGTGGGGTCAAACACGCCCAGGCGGGCGGCGTTGGTGCTGGTGTCAGTGACTCCGGTTTGCGTGGAGTTACTCCAGATTTATTCCCCTTGGGACCGAGAACAGGATCTGGGCTGCCCCCCAGAATTACCCCTCCTCCCCCGCTCACACCCCTGCCAGGCGTCCTTCACTAACTGGGCCGCCCTGGCTTTCTGCTCGCTGCCCCTCTCAATCCCCGAGACTCTGCTGGCTGCGCTCTGGGGTCCAGCGCAGACTGCCCTGGGGGAGCTGCACATGCCGTGCTCTCTCCCTTCCACTGGGCTCTCTTGCTCTGAACTCAGGGTCATCCTGACTGGGGGGCTTGTTGGGGTGCAGAGAAAACCCAGCGGGATAGAAGTCCTACCTCGCTCCTCCTTCCCCATAGCCTTGTACCCCAGTCAGACCAGGGGGGAAGGGAAGCCCCCTTCCTCCCGCCCCTGCTCTCAGGAACAGCCCAAGGTGCAGAGCTGTCTCCCGTCAGCTCCCCACTGCTCCCCTGGGTGCCATCTGGGGTGTGGCCAGGGCAGAGCTATGCCCTGGTTATTCTGCCCCCAAAGGGCTCAAGGAACACCCCTGACGCTGCCTCCTCTCCATCTGGCCCTGCCCTTCCCTTTGCGCCCGGCAGGTGAGGATCCTTCCCCTCCCACGGGCTGGGAGTAGCCAGCGCCGAGCCTCAGGGCGCTGTGTCTCACCGGGCCGTGCCTCTGACTCGCTGGCTGGCGGCGCAGGGATTAAGCCGTGATTCACCGCAGCAAATAGGCCTGACGGGTTCGTTACCCCTCTGGCCAGCCTAGCGCATCTGTGGCTGTTTGCTTTGTACTGTTCTGCCCGTCACCTGCCGCTCCGCAAAGCAAAGACCCATGGAAGGCTGGAGCCTGCAGATAGGAGAAAGTCACTGTGGAGGGAAGGATTTCCTAATGGTTAGAGCAGGACTCCTGGGTTCAGTCTGTGGCATGGAGGAGTGTAGGGTTTAGTTGGTTAGAGCAGGGTGGAGACTGCGAGCCAGGACTCCTGGGTTCTGTTGCTGCTTCCAGGAGGGTTGTGGGGTCTAGTGGGTTAGAGCGGGGAGGCTGGGAGCCAGGACTCCTGGGTTCTCTCCCTGCTCTGGAAGGGAGTGGGGTCCAGTGGTTAAAGCAAGAGGGTTTGGGAGCCAGGATTCCTGGGTTCTGTCCCTGGCTCTGGGAGGGAAGTGGGGATCTACTGATTAAAGCAAAGGGGGTGGAGAGGGTTGGAAGCAAGGACTCCTCGGTTCTCTTCCTAGCTCTGGGAGGGGAGTGGGTTCCAGTGGCTAAAGCCGGGGGGTGCTGAGAAGCAGGACTCCTGGGTTCTATTCCGGGCTCAGGGCTGTGATAGCAAGGAAGGTCCTGGCCGTGCCTCGGTGCCATAGGTCAGCTTGGGCTTTGCCTTGGCTGGAAAGGCCAGTGGGAACGAGTGTGTTAGGGTGGAATCACCCCTGCGAGGGCCACGAGGGGACCCAGCTGTGGGGCCTACGGAGCATCACGCACTGGAGTGTGCAGGCGTCCGGGAGCATCGCCCTGTGCCGGGGCTTTGGGGCTAATCAGAATAGCCAGGGAATGAAACCACAGCGGGTGAAATCCTGGCCCTGCTGAAATCAAGGGGAGCTTTGCCACTGATGTAAACGGGGCCAGGATTCCAGAGTGGGACCTCTTCAGGGCCAGGGCTGGGCCACTCCCTGGACATACAGCACCCAGCATAATGTGGCCGGATCATGGCCAGCGTTACCGCAGTGCAAACGATACTCAGAGGCAGGGTCTGAGCTAGAAGCAGAAGCAGCTTTCTCTTTCCCCTCTTCCCGCCCACCCCAACTTTGCAATGGTGGGGAGGCTTAAACCACCAGCCAGCAGAATATTTCTTTCCTCTGAAAGTTACGGCTCATCCCTCGGCAGCTTAAATTGAGCTTGTCAGTAACACCAGGAGTGCCAGCTCCGGCGCGGCCTCCACCGTCAGATTGGATCCCGCTCACGCATGAGGCCTGTCCCCTTTCAGAAAGTCAGCCCAGGTTCGGCTATCCGGCGGGGTATTCTTGCATTGCGAATGGATGTGGTTCTGTTCACGAGGCCGGGGGATGATTGTATTTTGGCTGCTGTCAGGAAGATGCTCAGAAAGCACCGGGCTGCGTGGATCTGCAGGAGGAGCTAATCACTGGGAAATGTACTTCTCCTGTTGACACTGCAGCTTCTTTCTTTCTTTCTTTCTTTCTTTCTTTCTTTCTTTCTTTCTTTCTTTCTCATCCATCCATCCATCCATCCATCCATCTTTCTTTCATTCTGTCTCATGCATCCATCTTTCTTTCTTTCTTTCTTTCTTTCTTTCTTTCTCATCCATCCATCCATCCATCCATCTTTCTTTCTTTCTTTCTTTCTTTCTTTCTTTCTTTCTTTCTTTCTTTCTCATCCATCCGTCCATCCATTCATCCATCCATCCATCCATCCATCTTTCTTTCTTTCATTCTGTCTCATGCATCCATCTTTCTTTCTTTCTTTCTTTCTTTCTTTCTTTCTTTCTTTCTTTCTTTCTTTCTTTCTCATCCATCCATCCATCCATCTTTCTTTCTTTGTGTTTCACTTTTTTGGCATGGAATTACTTGCAGGCAAATCCCCAGGCATGTGGGATTCTGCGATTTATTTGTTTTTTATCACACCGCACTCCTGATGCTATAAACCCAAGCCAAACAATTAGAGCTGGGGTGTTGGACCGACCGGGGAGCTGGGATCATTCACAGAATGGGGGAGTGGGGGGGGTGGCGCTTTGGGTTTGTTCCATGTTGGCCCCATTCCGGACCTGAGCGGAACCAGCCGGGGCTCCTACGTGAGCTTCGTGACGCCGGTGCGAAGTGACTGGGTGCCCCGAGATGTTGTGGGGTGCAGATGAGGAGTTGGATTTTCCTAAAAGTGCTCAGCACCCCCATGGCTGGATTAAAGCAACCAAGGAGGGGCTCTGGTCACACCCCCATATGTCTCAGGTCACAGACGGAGCCATCTGGCATTCCAGTAGCTGCCAGGTGCCCCATTGAGCTCAGGGCCCGTAGTGTCAGGTGTTGCCCAGACAGTCCCTGCCCCCAAGAGTGGAGTTCTTACCAAGGGGGCACAGCTGCTCAGGGAGACGCAGGGACTTGCCCTGATTGAACCCTGATCTCTGGATCACCATGGCCGCGAAGCCTTGCGTCCTCTGCCCAGTGCCCCTTTCAAACCCCACCTCTGTGCGGCTCTGAATCTTTGCAACCAGGCCTTTCTCTTGACCACTGGAGATCGAGCACATCTGCAGCGTGACGGCACATCTGCAGGCCGAGGCTTTGTTTGGCAGCGGTGCAAAGGGCACCGTGTGGGGGAAACACAAATGCAGATCGTATTGTCACCCCCCTGTCACTCCCCCCCTCCCCCCCCGCCCGTTGCCCTTCCTCATTCTTCAGATCCGCTGAGCGGGTCGGAGGCGGCTAATCCTCTTGTTCCCAATTTGAGATCCCTGGAGAGCAAAGCCTGGAAGGGAGCCCAGCAAGTCCCCAACCGGCTGTGATGCCCCTGTGGACCATCAGGACAAGCCGTGGGGCTGAGACCCACCGCTGGTGGGGATGGAGGGCAGCTCGGGGATCTGCCCGGTTGGGTCTGTTCCCCGTCGCCTTGCACCTTGGCCCTGATTCTGCTTTACGCTCAGGGCCCTGGACATCCCCCCAGCAGGGAGAAGCGAGTGCGGCTGTGATTGACCCCCGTGGAGGGCCTCCACCTCCCCCCCCCCTCCTCCCAGCACGGCCCCAGCCCTGCCCAGGCCCTTGGCGGGAGTGAGACTCAGGCCTTGCAGGGATTTGGCTGGTCGCAACAGCCCAGTTCGCAGGTGGCTGGAGGGGCCGTGTCCCGACTGCTGCAGCAGGTGCAGGGAACGAGAACCCGCCCGGGCATTCAGCTGTGTCGGCAGAGCCAGGGGGCCGAGGGTTGGCCTGCACGGCATCTTCCCCCATCTCCGTGCCCGTAGACACACACACAGAGCCACCACACACAGCCAGCGCACGCCCTCACACAGACACAGACACACACCCAATGCGTGCACACTCGCAGAGCCCCCCCAGCCAGTACACACACACACAGAGCCACCACACACAGCCAGCGCACGCCCTCACACAGACACAGACACACACCCAATGCGTGCACACACGCAGAGCCCCCCCCGCCAGTACACACACACACAGAGCCACCACACACAGCCTGTGCACGCCCTCACACAGACACAGACACACACCCAATGTGTGCACACTCGCAGAGCCCCCCCAGCCAGTACACACACACACAGAGCCACCACACACAGCCAGTGCACGCCCTCACAGAGACACAGACACACACCCAATGCATGCACACTCGCAGAGCCCCCCCAGCCAGTACACACACACACAGAGCCCCCCCCAGCCAGCGCACGCCCTCACACAGACACAGACACACACCTAATGCGTGCACACTCGCAGAGCCCCCCCCACAGTCAGTACACACACACAGAGCTAGTGCGTGCACACATCCACACACAGCCAATGCACACATAATCACATGCTCGCATACACACACAGCCAAGACGCACACAGAATTTCTCTCTGACACACGTCCATTCATACTCGCAACCCTTCCACTTCCCCCTCTCCCCTTTTCCAACTCTCCAAACCCCCTTTTATCCCCCTCCAGGCTCCGGATCTCCCCGCCCAGCTAGCCGACTCTTTTGTCTTTCTGCCTGGCTGCTCCCTTTCACAGGGATTAAAGTGAAAAAGAAAAAGAAAAGTTGTTCAGAAACTCCAGCGTCCAACCGGGCCTTCCCCCAAAGCACTGGGGCAGGTGGAAGGGAGACAATGAAAGGCCCCAGCCGCCCTCCGAGAGAGCCCCCAGGACAAGGGCTCAGCGGGAACCAGCCCTGGCGTTGGTGGGGGGAATCACACACTGGGGGAATCCCATGTTTGGGGGGGCGGTATTGGGGGAGATAATTTGCTGGGTTAATAAATGAAGGCCGTGTCAGGAGGGGGTGAGGGGCGTGGTATGAGATTTGGGGCTGGGAGCTGATTGGTTTCTTCTGCCCTTGTATCAGGAGGGGAGATGGAAAGGGACCGAGTAAGTCGGTGTCGCAGGAGGAGGACGAGTGCTGGGGGTCAGGGATTCCGGGGTCACACAGTCAGGAAGGGATTTTCCTAGCATTATCCTGGGAGTCAATGAGAGAGAACCCAGGAGTCCTAGCTCGCAGGCCTCTGTTCTGGCCACACAGCCTCAGTTACTCATCGGCTATCTTCTCTCTGTGTCTGCTATTGAGGGTTTGGCTAAGGAAGGGAGGAGTGCATGGGTGTTAACCGCTGTCTGGGAACCAGGTCTGATCTGCAGATAATACAGAAACCTGGGAATTGCCAGACTGGTTCAGAGCACGGGCCCATCTAACCTGGTATCCCGTCTCCCAAAGTGGCCAGCTCCAGCTGCTTCAGCGGAAGGTGCAAGGAATCCCACAAAAGACGGTTATGGAATTCCCTGTCCCCCAAGGGGTGTTCCCTCCTGACCCCATTAGTTAGAGCTCTACTCATGCCCTGAAGCATGAGGGTTCCTATCTCTTGTTTAATTTCTAATATTTATTCTTCTAACTCTGGGTGTTCGCATTATAAATGCCTGGTCCTTTCGGGAGTCATGTTATGCTTTTGGGCTCAGCGATAAACTGTGGAACTCATTGCCACAGGGTAACTACTCACTTTGTGAAAAAGTATTTAATCCACTTTGAATCTGCTGCCTTTTAGTTTCACTCTCTGCTCCCTTGGTCTAATGCTGTGAGCAGATGTTCCAGCACACCCCCTCAATCCCATCGTTACTGTGTAGGCTTGGGACAGGAAGTCAGATCGGATCTGACCCAAAAGGAAGCGTGCTCAAACTTTGCCTTGACCCAGACGTTCCTTCAAGCCTCACAGAATATGAGCCTTGCCCAAAAATGTGCTCTGCCTAAAAAGCAGAAGTGGTGAAATAGCGAAGGAGAGGGACTCTCCCAGCAAGATCTGCAAAGTGTCTGAAGTCGAAAGCTCCAGAGAGAGATTGCTGGCCTCAAATTCCCATCCCTCCAGAGTTCTTCCTGACCAAAGGGGCTCAGAGAAGCTTGGTACTGGTCAGCTCAACACCTGGATGCTTATTCCATAACAAAGCAATCCTTTGAAGTGTCTCATCTTAATGACAAAGTTGTAATGAACTGGGTAGTGTGTGTGCACGTGTAACCGGCTCACCCACGCATCACTGAGCCCTGCTCCTCAGTGGGTGTGCATCTGTCTATCTATCGCTATGTGTATGTATCTGAGCCTTGCTTGGGGTTCCTACGCGCTGCCATAATGATAATAACATGTACCTGCACCACCGTCCTGCACTGGATGGAATCAGACCTGCTCAACTGTGTGTCATAAGCCCTACACTGCCTACACCTCTGTGGGATTCTCCTTTAGCTTAGGTGCCAGGTCATTGGCCTTTTGGATCTGAACGCTTTCTTTGCTGCTGCCATGAAGCTCCAGACATTGTAGCAACAGCCATGTCGTCCTCAGTGGCCAGGAGTCCGTTACAGGGACGGTGCAGTCAATGAGCAAATCCACCTCCCTCTGCTGCATCTGGGATGCTGCCATCAGCCCCGGTCACCGCATTATCAGCGAGATGCAGAGAGACGGGGGAGTTCAGAGAAGAGCAGCCCAACTGGCTCCGGGATTAATTTGAGCGGGGAGATTAAACGAGCTAAATATGCAGAGCCGGGCTGCAAGTGACAAGTGCAGGGGCTAAAGCCAGCGGCAAGGAGCAGCATGTCGGCACCCTTGGCCCCAGCTGGCTGCTCGAGACGCCTGCTGCTGTCCGCCCAAAGCCCCCAGGAGCAGGGAGAGACTCTATGGGGCAGAAAGGGGTGGGAGGGGTAGAACTAGGAGGAAGGGGGCTGGAATGAACAAGAGGACGAAGCCCGAATTCTCCGCCATGCGCTAGGGCTGCCCCAGCAGAGCAAAGCGGTGTTAGAGTGGCTGGAAATGACCCCCTGAGAATCCCCCTGTCGCAGCATGACTGGCCCCTTTAGCCTGAGGAACACCTGGACCGCAGAGGGAGTCCGGGGAGCTGGTTGGGCGCCCGTGGGATGCAGGAGCTGTAGAAAGCCGGCAGGTCGCGGGGAAGGGAGCCAGCTAGGAAAAGCCAGGGAATCGGTGCTCTGCAACGGAGCAGGAAGGGCCTTGCAGGCAGCCCAGAAGGGGCTCAGAGCTGAGCCTGCCAGGATGGTCAAGGCCTTTCCTTTGTCCGGACTTCCCTTGTGCTGGAAGGGACCGAACTGCAAAGGCTGGAAGCAGGGGGCACTGGAGCAGGAGAACCCCTGCAATGCCGTGCCCTGGCTTTCCAGTGGTGAGTCGTCCCCCCCACACACATTACGCCCCCTCTGTGCAAAGAGGCCTCCTGGCCAGTGGGGAGCTGATGGAAGGGTCTGCACCCTCCCAGCCCCCTTGTGTAGGGGGCATGGCTAAAGTGCATCTTACAGCACCTATTCTCTGCTTCCCCAGCGCCCACGGGGTGGGGGTGGGGTGGAGCAGAGCGTAAGTTAGAGCAGCCTGGAGGTGACTCTAACTTACACCAGGGCCCAGAAATAAGTTGGATGCCAATGGGGTTTAAAGCCATCTCCAATCCCGCCCCAGGCGCGGAACAGCAGGACTGGGAACCACCCCAAGGAGAAACGTTCTGGCCCCGAGATGCAGAACAGTCTCCCCAAGGGAAAGGGGAATGGGAACAGACTGCAAGGATTGCTCCCCTGTGGGCTGACACTGGATGGGCACCAGGCACGGGCCCTTATGACCCTTTTGAAAATCTGCCCTCCCTGCTCCCAGATGATCCCCAGTTGAAGCCAGAGTGGAGGAAGTAGCCCTGATGCCTGTCCAATAATGGCGGCTCCTGGGATGGAAAACTGGCCCTAAATTCCACCGAAAGAGAATTGTTAGCAGCCAAGTAACATGTGGACAGAGAGGTACGGGGTGGGGGTGGGGATCAGGGCTGGCAGGGAGAGAGCCAGGGGGTGGGGAGTCCCAGCAGAGCTTCCTTTAACGCAAGGGGCTGACAGTTGGAGTCCCAGGAATTGCTGGGTTCTAATTGTACCTCGTTATTACTGGCACTACGGTAGCACCTGGAGGCTGCAGCCAAGCTCAGGGCTGCATGTGCCGGGAGCTGAGCAGTAGTCAGGCTCCCTGCTCTAAGGAGCTCATGGAGAGATGGGGGGATTGTTATCCCAATGGGACAACTGAGGCCTGGAGGGTGAAGTGCTTTGCCCAAGGTCATGCAGGGCAGTCAGTGGCAGAGCCAGGGTTTGAACTGCCTCTCCAGGATCCAGTCCAGGCCTGAATCACAAGACCTGGGAGTTTTGTTCCCAGCTCTGTCACTGACGTGCTGTATGGCCTTGGGCCTCTCTCCATGCCTCAGTTTCCCCCTTGGTTCAATTGGCGTAGGCTGGATCCCACAGTCTGAGGCAAATGCTTTGACACTGACTCACTGTGCGGCCTTGTGCAACTTACCTCGCTCTGTGCCTCAGTTTCCCCATCACCCCAATTTGCTGGCGGAGGCGGGGCAGTTATGTGAATTAATTAGTCAATGCTTACAGGGCTTGACCCTCCCTTCCCCTGGGTGCCAACCGCCTGCCACCGATAGACGGAGAATGAGCTTAAAGAATTTACTGGAGGGAGCTCGTGCCCAGGTTCGGCTCCCGGGAGAATTAACTGTCACTGAAGCAAAACAAATTGAGGCATTTCAGGGGTTTTGAGAGTTCAGGATTGAACTGCCCAAGTGGGGGGAGGAAGAAGGGCTGGGACTCAGGGAGGGGCTGAGTGTAGGGGGCACCTCTCCCACCCCCCAGCGCAGCACTCTGTTCATTCCTCTTTCTTTTGTGTCTCTGTTCTTACTTTCCTCTTTTCATTTTTTCTATCCTTTTTTTCTTTCCTTCCTTCCTTGTTTCTTTCCCTTCTTTCTTTCTCTCCATCCCTCTTTTCTTTACCGTCTCTCTCTTTGAACAGCCCCCGTGCCCTCGCTCCAGCCCAGCTCCCCTCACCTACCCGCTGTCCCAGCTGAAAGGGGTCTGGCTCAAGCCAGCCTCTGCCCCAGACACATTCCATGTGCCCAGCGCCGTGGGGCACAGGAGCCCAGGCTTTGAGCGAAGCCTGGCATGTTCCACCCTGGCAGCTCCCCCAGACGATGTCGCTGCTGCCTATGTTTGGACACGTTTTCTCTTCTCCTTTTGTCCATTTGCCCCATTTTGCCTGGTTACGACCAGCTGTCCTTCCTGCGAAATCAGCCCTGGAAACCGGCACCTGGACCGCAGCGTCCATCAGCCGAGAGAGAGATGAAATCTGCTGCGGTGCAAAGATCTCCAAACACTCAGGAAGCCCAGGCCCCAGCACTCCGGGGCACTAGCGACATGCCAGGCCCATCAACACAGAGGCACGCCACTCACCCGAGGTCACGCAGTGAGTCAGCACGAGAACCCAGGAGTCCTGATTTCCAGTCCCCTGGGTCACCCTCCTTCCCAGTGTCAGGAATAGAACCAAGGAGATCTGGTTCCCAGCCCCCCACTTCCGCCAACGCTAGACCACGCTGCTTGTCCTGATTCCCAGGCCCCTCCTCTGCCCACTGGATCTCTCTCTACTGCCAGGGGCTGTCGCAGACCTCAGCAGTCCTGTCAACCCCTTGGCAAGGGTGCGAGCTGAAAGTTCTCCCCGGCCTCGCACATGTGCCCGTTGGCTTGCTGTAGGCTCCCTCGTGATTCCATGATGCTCTGTTTGCTGCCAAAGGGCTGTTCAGAGGTGCTGGGCTGCCCACGCTGACTTGTTACCATAGGGTCACTTGTTGGTGCTAGGTGCCTGGACTGACTTGTTACTTGTGGGGCTTGGGCTGGCCCCCTTGGGTTGCTACTGTGGGGTTGCTTCTGGGTGGTTATTGTAGGGTCACTGTCAGGCACTCTGCTGGGGAGTTTTTTGTCCTGAATCAAAGTGATTTAGTTGGGGATTGGCCCTGCTTTGAGCAGGGGGTTGGACTAGATGACCTCCTGAGGTCCCTTCCAACCCTGATATTCTAGGATTTGTTGACTTTGCAAACTCTTGACCTTTATAATCGCGCCCACTTCTGGTGCGTGGCAACCGTTGCCTTCTCTGTACGTCCCAGCAGCTAGCCTCCCTTCGAATACCTCACCTGCGGCTTGCTCTCTACCAGAGGCCTCCGTAGTGATGCCAACTTGTACGCGTGAATTTGCAGAGCATTCTGGGAGCTCGTCCGCCAGTCTCTTTCCTCCTACTGCACTCTTGAGTGCAGCTTATTTGCCGGGCTGCAATAAAGCAATTCATTTGTTTTATTTTATTTTTCTCCCCGACCCTGGTTTATATTTTATTGGCATCTGTGCAGCATTGAAAGTAATGTAATTGCGGGAGGAATTTATCTGTTCTCCAAGGCTGGAGTTCCTTTGTTTTTATATATAATTATTATTAGATGGCGAATATTTAAGACGCTTCGGAAACGAAAAATGGAACCCAATTCCATTGTGTCATTTTGCTTTGTATTTATGCCTCTTCCGACGAGATTTTAATTGAAAATTGTTTTATATGTTCCCTGTGTAGCGCAGGGTTTTGCTTGGCATCTAATTATGCCTCCCTCTATACGCACGCAAGCTGGATTCTCAGCTCAGGGTATCAGCGCATCGCTAAAGACAGCGACTTGAATGGAAAATTTCTGAATTGATTGCGAAGATGAATGTGGCGACGGTTTGACGGATGCCTCTTCTCCAGCAACCTCTTTAAATCAGACTTCCCCTGTAACTGGCAGATGATCAGATAAATAGTCAGTGTTAGAGGCTGAATTCTGTTTGGCAGCGCTTTGAAGACTATTATGAATCTGTTATGAGGGCCCGGCCAATCCAAATAGCGATCGGTTGGGAGCGCTGGATGGTTCAAGCGAGGGCCCATGTGAAAAGAAAACAAATGTGTGAACCTTGCAGACCTTCCCCGGGATGGGAGTTTGAGAAATAGACACAATTAAAGCTCTTTGCATCTCTGTGAAATTTGCAAAGGACAAACGGTTCGTTATTCTTCATTGATTTGCATGTCGGCACCTGCTATCTCGCTTTGAAGACTGGCGAGTGCAGAACGATCATTTCTTTTCCACCTGCCACTGAAATGCAGCCAGCTCTGGGGTGGAGCACTGAGGCTGTTTAACAGAGCACAGAAATACAGTGCCTAGGGAAAAGCTACTCAGCACCAAGATGCAGCCACCTCTGGGGTGGGGCATGGCAACTGTTTAACAGAGCACAGTAATGCCATACAGTTGTTTCGGTCAGGCAGGGAAAAAAGACTCTTCTGCCCAGTTGGACATGCAGAGGGAATTCAGTGGTGCGGAGTGGAATTAATTTCCCGACTGATCCCTGATCAGCTGGCCAGAGCTTGTGTGAAAACGGTTACAGGAACTTCAGCGACCGAAAGACTTCACACCTGGTTTGCTGTCCTGTCCCAAAGACAGCACCTCCTGCAGCTCAGTGCCACCTAACCAGGCACTGGGGCATCATGGCCAATACCCTCTCATAGGGGAGAGTGCCCCCTACTGAGCCCCCTGCCCCACCCTATGCCCTGCAGCGCAGTGCCCCTAGTGCCATGGTGGAGCCTGAACACTGGCTAATCCTATAACTCACCCCCAGGGCTTAGTGCCTGTGATCGTGTCTCTTGGTACGTGTGTTTGAAGCAGTGTGGTCCCGTAGTTTGTGCGTCAGGACTCCTGGGTTGCTTCCCTGGCTTTGCCACTGACTTGCTGTGTGGCCTCATAAAAGTCACCCCTTTTCTGTGCCTCAGTTTCCCCATCTGTAAAATGGGGACAATTACACTTAACCCACCTGCTAGTGATCAGCTCTGTTGCGTAATTTCCTGTGAGCAGTCACGGCATTGTAAGGCTCAGTTCTGCCTATCCCTTTTAGCATCTGCTGTCCAGTGGCTAGTACACTGCAGTGGGATGCGGGTTCTGTTCCTGACATCGACCTGCTGGGTGACCTTGGGCAAGTCCTTTCCCCTTTCTGTGTCTCAATTTCTCCTCCCACCTTCTGTCCCTTAAGGGCAGGGACTCGCTCACTGTGTGTGTACAGCTCCTAGCACCATAAGGCCTAGATCTAGGGTTGCCTCTAACTGCCGCTGTAATAAATAATAATGACTCTAAATAGCAGGCTAACTAGAGACTCTAATAAGCCTGCTGCGTTTCTCCAGCCCGCTTTAAAAGCATATATAATGGATGGAGCGGTAGTTCCGTGTGCTCTTTTTCCAGTTGAACACACACCCATTGTTGTTTCATCGCCTGACATAATGGCTCACAAGAAGTTATTAAAAGTTGCACGGTATTATTCAGAACCTGCAATTCCCTGAGCTCCCAACACTTCCAGTGAGCACAGCTGCTGTCGGAAGCAGCTTCCAGTCCTAAGGAACGGTGGGAGAGGAAGAGACGGAAGGAACCTCAGATTCAATGGGGGTAGGGGTCTCTTCGCGTCTGGTCCCAACCTGTTGTGCAGTGTGTCTTTTAGACAGCTGCTGCGTTCCATCCCAGAGGTGGCTGCATCTCAGTGCTGGGTGAGTGAGGCCGATGCTGTTGTTCACCAGCTGCCACGTTCCATCCCGGAAGTGACTGCATTTTCGGGCTGGAGGGGTGTGGGGCTATTATGGAGTCTGTGAGTCTACCGGGACTGACAAACACAAGAGTGGATAGATAGTTGGCAAAGCATTTGGGGGAGCTTTCAGGGGGAGCGCTGGGGAGGACTAGTATGCCTAGGGCACAGCATTTGCCTTGGTACCAAAATCAGAAGAGTTAAAATGAGGCTATTTGGAACCTCTGAGCTCGCTCCCCTCTGTCTGTCTGGTGCTCCTGAGCCGTCCGTCTGTCCCCGGCTGGCAGCCCCCCGGGGCGGACGACACAGCGCGAGTAGGGGCGCCGTATCCTGGCGCACGTCAGCGTGTCTCTGGGGAGGGGTCACAGCGTCACTCCCCCGCCAGCTCTTCTCATCAGAGAAACGGCCTTCGACTGAACAGCTCCCGCGTCGGCACTGGCTCCGGCCCGTCACGCCACCGCGCTGCCCGGGCTTGTGCTGATGGCAGTGACCCAGGAACCCGGCTCGTCAGGGGCTGGGCAGGAGAGCGGCTGGCAGGCTCAGCACAGGCGCCGGGCGGGGTTGGTGACGAGGGCAGGCAGGGAGCTCAGCTGCGGATCCAAGCGTCAGGGACGTTCAGTTCCAGGCCGTGGGGTTTGCTAGCAGTAGAGATTGGCCATTTTGTCTATCACGGTAGAGCCTGAAGGGTCCCAACTGAGATCAGGACCCCGTTACTCCGGGCGCTGCCCAGGCCCACAGTGAGAAGCAGGCCCTGCCCCGAAGAGCTCCTAGCCTGTATAGACAAGGCAGGGTTATGATCCCCATTATAACAGGGAAACTGAGGCACGGAGCAATGATATGAATTGCCCAGTGTGTCGCTTGCAGTCTGCGGCAGAGCTGGGCCTATGAACCAGATCTCCTGAGTGCCAGCCCAGGGCCTTAACCACAAGATGAGGGGCCAGCTAAGAAATTTGGAGCCAGATCCGAGCTTCGTTGGAGTCTGAGGGTGCAGGCAAGACCCATGCAACTGGTTTAAGCTAAACCGCAATAAGGCACCAGAATAAGAAAGTCCACATGGGAGTTTGAACTGACTTAATTAAACCGATGCAAGTTTGTGTGTAGATGGGGTGTAATACAGCTCACCACAAGGAGGTGCTGTCTGATATTCAGGCAGCTGCATCTCAGAGGGATCATTATAACCAGTCAGACCACGACCTCAGCATGACTGACAGCAGCATCTCTCCCAAGGCCACTATAAATGCACTGAGATGCCACTCAGCCCTGCACATGGACAAAACCAAGATCCTCATACTCTTGAAATCTCAGGCCCTGCCACCTGAGCGGAAGGAGAATCCCCACTAGGTTTTAGCACTATAGGGCTTATGACACATGGTTGTGCAATTCTATTGTGTCCAGTAGCGAGCAGTGCTCTCTCATAGACTAACCAACTCATTAAAAAAAAGAATGGGGCTAAATATTATACTCAGCCCTGCCGGCATCCTGTGTTGTGGCATTTGCTTCCGCCAGTAACCAGGGCTTGGGTGTAAATCAGCATGTTAATAATAATCATTTGTATTGGATTGTCTCTAGGAGCCCCCATCCTGGATCAGGAGCCCAAGATGCTAGGTGCAAAACAAACGGAACAGAAAGTCCTGTCCTTCCCTAGCTTCATAGAAATCAATTGTTACACTGATTTATGGTGAGAATTTCTCCGGTTGTTTTTTTCTTCTGCGTAAAGAAGCAGGCGGGTCAGGTTTGGTCTGGTCCCTCATGTCTGCAGACTCTCTATTCCTCACCCTGACCCCAGCCACCCCCAATGTAACATCACTGCAGTTACGTGCAGGATAAAATTTAGCTCCTCATTACTGGCTCCCTGATCACAGTTGAAATGGTGTCAACCCTCTATTGCCCGCACTGGAGTCACACCTAGTTCACACTGGTTTGGAATCTGGCCGCTGGTGCCATCAGTGTCCGGTGCCCTGCACCAATCCAGAGCGGGCGTGAGACTCCACCGGACTGGAACAAGAGTGATGGGCGTTCACTTTGTGATGGCATAAATTAACACAGCAGGGGCCTGAGCCTTATTCACACTGCGGCCCCTTTGCACCACTCTGGCAAGGGCAAGGGGATATAAATGCAGCTGCGCCCACGGCAAGGGCTCTTTGCACAGCCAAAGTGGAGTAAAGGGTGTGGTAGAGTCATGAAAATCAGGTCCAAGGCACAGCAGTGTAGGTCCATTTGCCCATCCCTGGTCCAGGCATGCTTCCCCTCAACCCCCTTCTCTGCCCCCCCACCCATCCACTTGATCGGGAAATGAAACTGATTGAGGCTGACGTCCAGTGGAGGTGTGTTCCGCTCGTTTGGATGCAAAACGCCCCATCTCTGTGGCCAGGAGATAATCGAGGTGGAATATTTGATCGGCCGGGAAATGAGGTGCTAAATTTGTTGTGAGATTGGTGTCACAACCAATCAAGGCGCCTCTCGCCTGTCGGGGATGGGCAGTTAAATGAGAAATCATTAGGTTATTTCAGAGCCCGGGCGGGAGGGCGGGAGGTTGGATGGGAAGTGGGGGCAGAGGAATAGGACAGAGAGAATTGGAGAGGAGATGGAAGATAGAGAGCGGGAGCGAGGGAATGAAAGAAGGGAGGAGCAAAAGCCGACTGAGTCCCATTAACTGTTGGCAGCATCCAGGGGCCTTAAAGCCAATGTCAATTACAGGCCCCTCGACAGCACAAAGGGGACTCCTTGCAAACTGAGAACCAGGCGCCGCTGGGGTCGGAGGACGTAAATGGCAATGTTAAATTCTGCCCATCTCAGCTCCGCCAGCTCCCAGATATTCAGAAACCAGGAGGCAGGCCCCACACGAACCATGAGTTTGGTTTAAGAAACTGAGTTTGGTTTAAGAAACCATGAGGGTTTTTTTTTTAACCCAACATTGTGTGTTTTGTATTTTTTTCCCCACCTTCTAGATGTTGAGCCTTTCTGGGGAGGGATGGGGGCTGCCTTGTCCAGCTTTTCTTTGCAACCAGGAGGGGCTAGAGACTTGAGGGGGGTTAAAATAAAAGTGGAGAATCTCACCAAATCACAGGACTCCAGGAGCTGAGCATTTGAAGTAAAATGTCAAGCTGGGAAGGCTCGCGATGCGGTCACAAGAGGTGGCAGGGCTGCCGTAGCATAGGATTATTTATTATTTGTATCCTGGCATCCGGGAGCCCCAGTCATGGGCCAGCACCCCGAGGTGCTAGGTGCTTTGCGGCCCGATCACGACCGCTTCCAATCTAACTAATGCTAAGAAAGGGTTTCTCTCTCGGGGTCGCTCAATTTCCAGCTGTGGAGGGATCCTGGCTTTCCCATGCCAGCACAAAGATGGGGACACCAAAATGTCTGAAAAAAGAACAGGAGGACTTATGGCACCTTAGAGACTAACCAATTTATTTGAGCATGAGCTTCCGTGAGCTACAACTCACTTCATCAGATGCATGTTTGACTAGCTGAAAGCATTTAAACCGTGGCCAGAAGGGCAAAAGCCAGGTAAGATCGGAATCCCCGTAGGCCTGTCGAACATCACTTCTCCCATCTTGCGACACCAATCGCAACGCTGTTGATTATTTAATCATGATACCCGTCCCACCGCCCCTTTAACGTTCACTGCCCTTGCCAGAGCGAGAATTCCCACCGTTTTGGGTTCACTCTGCCTCCCCGCCCCCAACTCCTCCAGGCCCCATTTCGCTGTCTCTGGGAAGATCAAGTCGGCTCCAAGTTCTCTCAAAATATATAAACAATGTAGAATTTCAAACAGACAGCAATTTTTTGGGGGGAGGCAGAGGGGAGGAACCAAATGGCTTTATTTGGAAGCAGCTGTAGTTAACTGGGGGGGGGAGGTTTAACCCCATCTGAGTCTGAGCCCAGAATTCCAGATGGACTTGTTACAGTGTAACAAATTGGCTTGGCCTGTGTTTCTGTAAATGTGTGTCATTGCTTCCCTCTGCTGGATGGACTTGGACCTGCACATGTATGTGTCATAGACCCTAGAGTGCCACAAACAAAAGGAGATTGAGTTGGCTCATTTGTGTGTGAGAGAGGCCACTGTCTTCTGCTGGACGGACTCAGAGCTATACAACTGTGTGTCGTAAGCCCTATACTGCTAGATGTAGATGAGGATTCTCCTTTAGCCCAGGTAGGAGTGGCCTGGGCTTTTGAAGCAGGAGAATCTGGGTTTCTCTGCCGTGAAATCCCGAGTGGCTTTGGAGTGCGGCGCAGGGATGACAGTGATCCTTTGGGTCTGTTTTCCATCACTGACCCAAAAAGAGAACGAGGCCCAAGGAGGCAGAGAGGCTGGGCCGTGCGAGCGAGGGCAGCAGGGGAGAAGGCTCTCATTCCCATAGCAGCACAACTGTGTGTCGGGCTGTTGTCTGCAGACCCTGAGCCAGATCCCCAGCTGACGTCAGACAAGACCGATCTGGGGATCTGGCCCCTTTCGTTTCCATAGGCAGTGTCCTCACCAAGCCGCCCATCCCTGCTGGGCAATGTAGTGCTGGCAGAGAGCGGCTGATTCCTCGGGGGCCGCCGCAGTGGGTGACTCAAGTTGAAGTCAGTGGGAGCATCGCCATTGGGTTCAGTGCGGGGGGGTGGGGGGGGCTGGGGTCCCCAATTGTCGGTGTCATGGGCATGTTCACTGGAGAATAGAAATTCCCCCCGCCCCCCCCCGCCTTGCTGTCTCCCTCTCATTTGTTTTTATAATTTTGCCTTTTAAAAAATGAAAACAACTGGAGCATCCTTCCCCTTGAGAGCTTTTCTATCTCTGACTTAAATACCAAAAAACCAGCCACCCACCATGTACTAAACAACCCCCCGACTAGTGAAAAACCAAGGGCAAAATTCCTCTTGCTGATTCAGAGCTCTGCTTGGTTATTACATGTATTACGGTAACAGGAGGCCCCAGCTGAGATCAGGGGGCCCCATGGCGCCGGGTGCTGCACGGACCCAGAGTGAGACAGGCCCTGCCCCAGAGAGCTCAGAGTCTGAACGGGCGAGACGATAGGAAGGTCTGTTAACCCTGTTTTACAGATGGGGAAATTGAGGCACGGGGCAGTGAAATGACGTGCCAAAGCTTACCCAAAATTCCATTGGTAGAGCTGGGCATGGAATCCAGGTCTCCTGAAGCTTTGCCAGTGCTCTGACCACTAGCCACCACTGCCTGATTAAGAGGGCTTCAGCCTGTGTGGCGTGGGAGCTGAGAAGGGGGAACAGGGAGAAGGAATGGGGGTGGGTGCTTGCTGGGTAATGGGGAGCAGTTTCGATGCGTCTGTTCTGAAATACCCAACTTAAAATGACACCAGCCCCCAGAGGTAGCCACTGTAACTCCCTCAGGATGGGCCAGCCAGGCAAGCAGTCTGGGGTGGCCGTTCCCCTTTTCCCGCACCCTGCCCCGGGGCTTGCGACAGTCCGAGGGGCGCGATTTAACCCCTCTTCCCCAGGAGGAGCTGGGAACAGCTGGAGAAGCAACACAGGACCCTTTGGTTCTGCCTTCCTGTCGGTGACGGCCCCACCGCTCAGGCAGCCAGGCCCTGGGCTATTCCCCGCATCCATGTCTTCCATTGCCAGGGGTTTTTCTCCTTTCCTTTGGCCTAAGTGCTCAAGTCCTTAAAACGGGTCTGGGCATTAGCAATTCCCCCCCCCGCGCCCTGTGCCAACCCTCCCCCCGCCAGTCTATCCTGGAGAGACAGATGCCTGCACTCACAGCCTGATTCCACAGGGGGCACTCGCCGGGCGCCCTCCCCAGCCTGCCTGGCTAATGTTCTCCTTGTAGGGAAATACCCCTGTGGGGCAGCAGGGAAACGGAAATGGGGCGGGAGCCATGGGGCAAGTGCAAAGGGCCAGAGGCTGAATGAGAATCTGTCCCGATGGAGTTACTGGATTTGTGTGCATTGAGCCCCGTGAGATTCTTATTGTCTTGATCCAAAAACACATTCCCTGCTCCTTGTTCTTGCTCTCGTGGGTGGGACATTCCCAGGCCCTGCTCTCTTTCCGCCCCCTCTCCCCGTGCCGGTCCGTGGTGCAGCAAACTTGACTAGCTGCTGCGATGTTCCCAGTGCCCCAGACGCACCCGGCGCCTGTCGCACCTGTTACTTTGCCGCACGCTGCTGCTGGGACGGGCGAGAGCCAGTTCCCTTCCAAGCCGCAATCTCCAGCGTTACCAGCAGATATTTGCATCCCCTTGTCAGTCTGTGTTTGCCTCACCCTCCCTTTGTAGTTTGCTCTGCTTCTCAGACGGGTTTGGATTCTGGCACGTGGAAGACAGATGCTTTTGCAGGAAGGGAGGGAGGTTGAATTGAAGCAGTGGGGTTTTTTTCTTTTTTTGCACGTGCAGAGATATGTAAGAGCGTGCATCGTGAGCACTGAGAGATGGGCTAGCTTCATATACAGTACACTGCCTAGTCACCAATACCCTCTGCTGGATGGAATCAGAAATATGCAGCTGTGTCGTAGTCCCCATACTGCTAAGAGCTTGTGGCAATTTTCCTTTGGCGCTAGTGTTTTTTAGAACACGAGGAGCTGAGTTCTGTCCCTGTAGTCGCTGTGACGTTCCGAGTAGCCACAAAGTGGCAACCGTGGAGAATATTTTGGCCACAGATTTGTTATCATCTGGCATTTCCATAGCACCTTCTCTGCCCAGTGCTTCACTGTGCATTTCAAACATTCACAAATTAAGGCTCAGAACAGTTCTTTCCTTTGGGAAAAGTCAGATGATGTATTCATGACGTACATTGATGCTGAAATACTTTCTATTCCAACAGTAACTAAAGAGGAGGTTAAACAGCAGCTACGATAGTTAGACATTTTTAAATCAGCAGGTCCCAAGAACGTGCATTCAAGAGTTTTAAAAGAGCTGGCCAAGGATTCTTGGACCATTGGGGATTTTCCAGAGAACTGGGAGAAAGCTAATGTGCCAATATTGAAAAAGGGTAAATGGAATGACCTGGGTAACTGTAGGCCTGTCAGCCTGACATAGATCCCGGTCAAAACAACGGAATGGCTGATAAGGGACTTGATTAATAAAGAATTAAAGGAGGGTAATGTAATTAAAGTCAGTCAACATGATTTTATGGAAAATAGGTCTTGTCAAACTAACATATTGTCTTTGTTTGATGAGCTTACGAGTTTGGTTGATAAAGGTAATCATGTTGATGGAATATACTTCGACTTCTGTAAGGCGCTTGACTTGATACTGCACGATGTTTTGAGTCAGAAACTAGAATGATACAAAATCAACATAGCACCCCTTAAATGGATTCAAAACCGGTTAAATGATAGGTCTCAAAATGTAACTGTGGAGGGGGGATTCTCAGCAGGCGGGTGTGTTTCTGGAGGGATCCATTCTTGGACCTACACTGGTTAACAAGTCTATCAGTGACCTGGAGGACAGCGTGAAATCCTGACTGATGGAGTTTGCAGGAGACACAGGTTGGGGCAGTGCTAAAGAATGATGTCTGAGAGTCTTTCCCGGTCTCTGCCCCTCTCTCTGGCCCAACGACTGGTTCAGTATTTATCTGCAGTGGAATAGCCATTGGCCAGTGAATGGGAATGACTTTATAGTCCAGGCGTTAGGGTGCCCATTTGCCAGGCGGCAGAAGCAGAAACTTAATTGCTGAGGGAACTTTTACCCTAAAAATTGAGGTGCCCTCACGGTCAGCAGGGATTTTGTGGATCCCAGCAGAGCCAGAATTAGGAGGCACCTGAACCCCGGATTTCACCCGAAGGAACCGAGGCCTGGAGGGATGAAGTGACCCTCCCAAGGTCTCGCGGTTGGTGGAAGACCTGGGACTAGAACCCAGGAGTCCGGATTCCAAGTCATATGCATTAACCAGAAGACCCTCCTCCTTAAACCTGGGAAACCTGCCCCCCCAACACCCATCTTTCCAGCCAGTTTTAGGGCTTGAGACCCACTAAGATTTGAGCTCCCTGCGGATTTGGTTTTGCAAAACCCATCACCTCCTGTGCCTGCCAGGGCTTATGCTGATCCCCCCAAAGTAATGGGTCGGTCGCTGGCTGAAGAGGGAATCTCAGGAGCTCAGAGCTAAATTTTGAGGGCTCTGTGGGTTTTACGGTCTAAGCTGCGCTCTCAGCCAGACTGCTGTAATCCAGCGTCGCTGGGCCCGATCCCCCAAGTGCAACGCACCCGTGCAAAGTGACCCTCGTTGACCGGACAGACGCGGGGCTGCTCTTACCCTCTTCCCGCTATGGGGCCTGAGGAAGGCCAGGAGAGCTGCCGTCCCCCGATTCGCCCCCTTGGCTGGGAGCTGGATGGGTGCAGAACGCTTGCACCCGGCCGGGAAGGCCCCCAGCGCAGGGGAGATTTGCAGGGGCCCATTCGCACCCTCCCTCCTGGTTCTAAGTGCTGTCTGCCGAGTGTCCTTGAGAATCAGGCCATGGGAGACCCCCGGTGTGAGCTTTGGGGCGGTTCTGCTCTTGCTCCAGACCCACCTCTGCAGCTTGGAGCTTTCGGGCACCTAACCGCACAGGAGCGACTGTCCCAGCTTCGTGTCTGCAAGCCCAGGGACAGGGACAGGTTTGAAAGCACCTTGGCAGGAGAGTGCTGCCCCTGCCCTTTGTTTATTCACTGAATCCTCTTTATTTCCCCTCCCACCTTTGTTCTGTAAGGCCCTGCCCTTTGGGTGGGATGGGCAGCCGCTGGGCCTGGCCCCAGACCCTGTGGATTTAAAGGCAGGTGAGCCAGAAGACCCGGATTAGGAACCTCTTTGTGGCCCCACCGCTAGAGGGGGACAAAGAGCCACGTCGCAGTTCCACTTGTATCTGGCTAGTGCTGGCTGCTGATAATTATCAAGTGAAAAAAGCAACAGCCCGGTGCCTTGAAACAAACCAGCAGCGCCGGCGCCCCCCGCTGGCCGAACTCTCCCGTGCTATTCAGGTCGATGAGGGGGAATTCCTGTGTTCTGCCCAGCCCTGCCAAGCTGTCGCTGAGGCCTGTCTCTTTGCATCTGCCCTTCGTGAGCGTCGGACGCTTCTGCCGTTGGAAATATCTGTGCTCAGTCGAAAGGCCTGAATTGCTGCTCCGAAAATAGCCCCTGATCTCCTGCCTAATGTAAATGGGGGAGGGGGGAGGAATAAAGGGAAGTGCCACGTCCGATCGCGTCTCTGCGCCAGCAGCCCGGCTCCTACCAAACCCCACTGGTGCTCTGCTTAGTGCGATAGCCTGCCTTCTGCCAGAGAGGCGCCGGCCGGCAGCCGGTCTAGCTGGGCAACCCATCTCCTGCCGTAGCAGAACCAGCCCGCTGGTCCCTGCCGCCCTGGATCAGGGCAGTGGGCCCAGCTGGTTGGGCGTCCAGCCATCCCTCTTCAAACTTTGGTCCATCTCGTCCTTTATCCACTGGGGAAAAAAATCAAATCTTTCCCCCGTGCTCACCCTGACCCTGATTAGCTGGCGAGATCACAGCCCGAGGTAGACAGGGAGGCTTCAGGAAGTGGCAGTGCAGTGCACTGGGTAGAGAATTGAACCAGGACTCAGGAGACCTGGCTTCTATTCCTGGATCTGCTGTGTGACCGCAGGCAAATCCCCTCTCCCCTTGGGGCCTCAGTTTCCCCTTTGCCTATGGAGATCTTGGGCTGTTTGTCTTGCATCCAGCCAGCGCCCAGCACAACGGGGCGTAGATCTCGCCAGTTTGGCCCCCGCGCGGGTGAGTTTGGTAATGCTTGTCCTGTTGCTGACGGCCCGTGCGGTGGACGTCTGAGGCCGAGCCGGCTGGCGAGAGGTTCCCCCTGTTTCCTCCATGCTGTTGGTTTGCGGCTCCTCGTGGGTTATTTCAGGGACCATGTTGAAGCTGTTTCGCTCCCGGGCTTTTAATTGAACCGTGCTCAGCAACAAATCACTCACAGCTCCAGCGCTGAACTTTGGAGCTGCAGCCAGGCTGCCCTGCCTGTGACATGCCCAGTGACTGGGGGGGGGCTGCGGGGGGTGGGGGGAGCTGTAGTCGGGAGGGGAGAAGTTCAAGCTGCTGCCTTGTGGAAGATGCAGTTAGAGCACAGGGGCGGGGAGGGGCTGGGACTCTGGACTCGTGGGTTCCACGGCCAGGGATTGAGAACTCTTGGCTTCTGCTCCCAGCTGTGGGAGAAGGTGTGCTCCACTGGTGTAGCCAGGACTCCTGGGTTCTATTTCCAGCTCTGACACAGACGTGCTGTGTAACCTTGGGCAAGTCACCGCCCCGCTCTGTGCCTCAGTTTCCCCTCCCACCTTTCTTTATCTGCTTAGATTCTAAGCTCTTCCCAGCAGGGCCTGTCTTTCACGAGGCGTCCATGCAACACCCAGTGCAGTGGGGCCCTGGTTTCTTTTGGGGCTGCCAGGCTTTCCCAAAAAGAAATGATTAATATTAGTACCCTTTGTATTACAGTCATCCCAGAGGAGAAAGGAAAAGAACTAGCATTATAGTGGGAGGATGGAGGGGAGTGGTGCAGCCAGGAGAGGAGAGATGGAGGGAATGGGGCAGGTTAGGGAGGAGGGACTGAGGCAGGTAAGGGAGGAGGGAATGGAGGGAGTGGGGCAGGTAAGGGAGGAGGGACTGGGACAAACCAGGAGAGATGATTTTGCCAGAACCTCAATATATTGAGGAACAGGAGAGGGAAGTTGGGCTCCTGACCCCCAGCCACTTGGCTCCCATGCTTGGGGCAGGCATGTGGAGGCCATGGGGGTTAGACCCCACCCCATTCCCCCAGCATGGCCCTCGGTGTCACTTAGAGCAGCCTTAGGGCTGCTCTAACTCACTGCTCCCCATGGCCCTTGCAGAGCAGAGAATGGCTACAGGGCAGTGCATTCCGGCCACCCCACGCCCACAATCCGCCCCCTATGCTGGAGGTCCAGGTCCACACCAGCCAGGGAGACCCCTGCACAAGGGGGATTCTCAGGGGTCTTCCTCCTACCATCCTCTCCCTTGCTCCAGAGATTAAAGAGGGATCAGAGAGGAAGATGGACACCCCCTGCTGCAGGTGCAGCAGCCCTCCTGCCCGTCGATGCAGCGACAGTTCCCCCTCCTGGCTCAGTCCAGCCACTGTTCTCTGAGCGGGACCCTGCCCCATCCAGTTTCTCCAGCCCCCTCCTCCTCCCCAATCTCTCCCTAGCCCCCCTCTCCTGCTCCAATCCCTCCTTCCCCATCCAGTGTGCAAATCTCTCCCTTTCCGCTCTGCCAAGCACGGCCAGGAGAATCCAAATCCTCTTTTCTCTCCAGGAGAATAAAACCACCCGTGGGGGGGGGGGATTTTTTTCCCCTCTGTATTTTGTTTTATTATTTTATTTTAATATAAATAGAAGTGAAAAACTCTGGGGGGGGGGGTGAAAAAGGCTTAAATTTAAAAGCATTGAGAAGGGGAAGAAGGTGGGGGTTTGGAGGGATAAAATACATAGGGAAAAAAAGTCTAGCGCGGAGAGATTTAGTTCCATCTGAAAGCTGTCGGCGCGAATAAAAAGCTTTTCTTTGAACCCTGAGTTTAATAGCGAGAGGAGAGAGAGGGAGATTGGAGCGCCAGCCCCAGGGTTTAATCAGTCCTTCGTTTGATAAATAGAGGGAGACAGGGCTTGGAGTGTGCATTCCCCCCCACCCTCCGCCCCCCAGCCTGCATGTCTCCTCTGCAGCACTGCTCACTCGCTCGCTTCTTTCCCCGCGCGCCACGCTCGTGTCTCCTTTTCACCTCTCTCTGCTCCTCGCTTCGGTTCTCTCCCCGGCCCGCGGTCCGGCCGGCCTGCCGGTTGTCCCTCGCGCACAGACAGGGGCGCGCGTGCAGACGGAGAGACGTGCGTGCAAAGCGATGCACGGACACATAAACACGCACACAAATAGAGAGACGTGTGCCCAAAGAGAAACACACGCAGACAGGCACAAAAGTGCACACACAGAGCTGCAGACCCACACCATGAAGGACACACTCACACACACACACAAACGTGCAGGACCAACACAAACAGGTGTGGGTGCACACACATAGATGCATGGAAATAGACACACGGTTGTGCAAATGTACACTCAGATGGACACACATTGCACTAGTGCTCCTGGAGATACACACACAACACGGCAGATGCAGGAAGTGTGGGAGGAGGGGGATGAGAAGAGGGGTAGAAAAGTCCAGCCCAGAAGGTGTGAATAATTTATCTCCTGTGAAGGCCGAGGTGAGGCCAAACACGGCATGCCTTTTAAGCAGCAAACCTTTTGGAAGACAACTGTCTCCTTAGCATAATGGCCAGGCCCAGCGACAAGAAAAGACTTTCAACTTGCTCTGCCGTGGCAAACAGCCAAACTGTCGTTGTCTCCGGGATCCCTCTTTCCCGTTCGACTGTCTTACCCCCCCAGCAACCGCGCTGAACTCAGGATCCCTCCTTCCCAGCCGTCCGCGACCCAGAGGGGGGAAATAAAGACCCCGTGGCAAAGGGCTGGTGCCCTGCCCCAGCACCGCAGCGTATTCTGAAAGCCCTGCACCGAGCCCAGTCCCCCGGGTCAGACTAAAGCATTTCAGTCCTCACGAGCCTGGACTGTCGTGTGCCGCCGGCAGGGGGCTGGAGAGGCTGAGGGGCCCAGCGATGCCTGAGGCCAGTGCAGTGCAGGGACTTGGCTTGACTGATCCAAGCCGGAGGGGAAGATGAAAACCCCACGGGGTTGCCCTTTGCTGCGGAGGGCACAGTGGGATGAGGACAAAGCGAGAGGGGCTGCCACTCACCTGCCCTGGTCCACGCTCCCTCCATCCCGGCAGGCTCACAGGCCCAGGAAAGCAGGAGGGGGGACTGACTGGACAGTGAAATACACGGGAGCTGGAAAAGCCCCACCAGTCTCCTCTCCCCGCCATGGCCCATCTAGGATCCTCCCCGGGGCTCGGCTCTGCCAGGTCTGCGGTGCTGGGGGCCAGAGTGTGCTCATCCAACCGGCGGCCCACTCTGACAATGACCCCGGAGCAGAGGGGCTGTATCTGCATATCATTTACATATGCAGATCAGGCCGGGTGATCAAATAGCAGCATCGCTGGTTTGGATCCGGGGGGAGGGTTGAAGGCTGGGTTGGGGGCACTTTTAAATTCATGTTCTTCCCTGCCTAACCCTGGCTGTCCGAGGACCGTCCCGAGAGTCACTCGTAACCCGTCAGCCTCGGCTGCATCAGACCCCGGGACCGGATGTTTGCCACATCATGGTGGACTGGAGTTATTCTCCCAGCTCAGATCTGATGCGTTTCCCCAGCCAGAGCTGGCTTCCCTCCTGGCTTGATCTACAATCTCAGACGCTCGGGTGCCCAGACGCCACAGCTCAGCGTGACGAGGCAGAGCCGCTCGGCTTGGTGCCACCGGCAGATTCACCTGCGTCGTTTCTGCTCGTTATTCCGAGTGGTGTTTTGTGGGCTGAGACCACGGCTGGCAGCCAGGACACCTGCATACTTGTCCCAGCTCTGGCAGGTAGTGTGAGCTAGTGGTTAGAGCAGAGGACTGGGCGCCAGGACTCCTGGGCTCGATTCCCTGCTTGTGAGCTAGTAATTAGAGCAGGTAATTGTTAGTCAGGATTCCTGACTCCACCCTGCTCTGTAGCTTTACGCGAGTCATTTCCCTTCGCCGTGCCTCGATTTCCCCATCTCCAGGGCGAGCTCTCCCTTCCCATAGAGGACAAAATGTTAGAGCTGGCTGGGACGTTTTTCCACCCGCCCCTTGTGTCATTCTGCAGCTCCCAGCAGGCCTTGAAGAGTCACCTCTCCTGGTCTGTCTGTTGCGGTCAGACCCTGGTGGGTTCCTGCTGTGTCAGCCTGACCCATGGTTTGTGAGGGGCCACTGAGTGACCAGCAAGCTCAGTTCGGTGCTGACTCGGCTCAGATTTGAAGCCGGGCTGAGCAACCTCAAACCAACCCCCAGCTTGCGAGCTTGAGTCTAACCAATGTCCTCCTCGCGCTGGCTGGATCCAGACCGTGGAAATGTAGAATAATCATTAACTGTCTTAACAGCCGTCCTTAGAGGCCCTGAAAGCCCATTGCGCTAGGTGCTATATGGACACATAGAGACACTCCCCAGCTCAGAATCCAGACCCACAGCAAAGAAAACAAGCCTGAGGCCCAGAGCTGACCCATGGACAGCCCCTTCCAAGGTTTCCAAATTCCTTTCCATTCCACGTGGGCAGGAAACCAAAACCCCTCGGAACGAACGTTTTCAGGGCAGCGGTGTAAGCCGGTGGCTGGGGGACGAGCCCGGCGTGTGGGCAACACAGACGCGAGGCGCTGCCCGGCCTTGTTTGGGGTGAGGGCGGATGACAGTTCTGCTCAGAACCGGGCAGCGCAGGGCCTCGAAGCTGGGGTCTCACATCCCCAGCCGCCCACTTACAGAGCGTCTCTCAAAACGCCTCCCAGTTCCAGGAAACTCCCTGCACCGGGCTTGGCAGGAGGCTGGGAGGGCTCGGAGCAGCCTGCGAGCCGAGCCGGGGGGGCTATGAAGCCACTGGCAGCAGGCTGACTCTCGGCAATGCACCGGGAAAGTCCCTCCTTGCTCTGGTTTCCAGCCTGCAGGCACCTGTCACTGTTCCACACTTGTTGGCCCAATAAAAAGATCTCCTGTGATCTACTTCAGTCATCAGTTTCCCTCCAGGATCAATACAGCTGCAGGGGTTTCTGTTATTCTAGCCTGCCTGGCTGAGAGACCTTAATAAATAACCGTCCTCTCCTCGCGCTGCTGGAGTGCATTGTGGCTGGAAGCGTCCCAGAGCACACGTAGTGGGATTCCTAAACAGCACCGAAATGCAGCCACCTCTGGGGGCCCCACCACACCGTTTGACCCTGCTGGAGCGACCAAAGGCAGGGTAAGGGCTCAACCCAGATCTGCGCATCACCTCTGCTCTAGGAAGGAGCGAGCTGGGGCTACCGCTCTGTCTCTTGCCGAGGGCACCAGCTGGGTGGTGGGGGTGGGCCTGCCCCAGGGCATCGATTCCCCCGGTGCTCAGAGGAGCAGAGCTGAGTCACCAGCAGCCACTGGCCAGACCACCCTGCCAGCCCGGAGCCTCTTCAGCTCCTGAGATCTGGGGGGGAGCCCCACGTGCTGTGACCTCCCCTCCTTGGCTTGACCGCCCCGCCCCTCCCTGACCTGTCTCTTCAGTGCCGCGGGGGCCTAGACGGGCCGAGGTTAGCAGGATGCCGAGACTGGGCAAGAACAACCAGGAGGGTAAATGGGCATCGCGCCGTAGAAGCCAGCGGGGCAACAGACCTGCTTCCCAGCCGCTCTGGCTCTGCCCCAGCGGGCACCTCTCTGCGAGCCCTGGCCGTGCCCTGACGAGGACAAGGGGAAGCGGGAACAGAACCCAGACTCCTCCCTGTTGGTGTTTCTCCGAGGGGCCGGGGCTGCATTTGACCAGCAGAGCCAGAGCGAAAGAGACCAGCGCCTTGCTCGGCTTCGGGGGCCGGGGGGGCTGGCACATTTCACTGCGGCTCCTGGGGTGGGTCCCGTCTTTCTATGATGGTGATTTGCTGGTGGGGGGAAGGAGGCAGCTTTTAGGTGGCATAGGGAAGGGATGGTGTGTCTAACCCAGTCTCCTCCCGCCGCCCAGGCAGGGATGTGCGTAGCCAGCCTCTGGGCCATGCACCTGCTCAACTCGGCTGTGAAGAGATGCCGGGGGGCTGCTCTGGGTCTCGCTGCTCCCTCCCGCTCCCCGTGCTTCCTCGCTCTCTGATCCCACTCGCTTCTCCTCCCACCTGCCTCCCTCCCCTTCTCTCACTCTGATCTCTCTTCCTCTTTGATCTCTCTCCTCCTCACCCCCAGCCGGTCCTCTCCTCCCTTCTCTTTCTTTCCTTCCTTCTCTCCAGAATCTCGTTCCTTCTCTCCCCCCTTCCTTTTTTCTCTGCCTCTCATCCCCCTCCCCCCCTCCAGAAATCCCGTGCCGGGTCTGTCGAAGATCAAAGCACCCCCTGCACGCTGCACTCCGTGAAATCCCATTGTGTTGACTGCAAGGTCCCAGATCTCCGTCCGGCCTCTTGACGCAGGGCAGAGTGGCTGGGGCCTGGCCAAACCCTTCTCGCTCCACATTAAAGAGCCAGGGGGAGGAGCCCTGATGGGTCACCCCACTGCCCCAGGGATGTGGGAGAGGGCCCGTTACATCTCCCTGGTCTCATCTCCATCCTGCTTCCCCTAGCGCTGTCTCGCATGAACACTGTAGTCTCAAATGCACCGGTCCAGCCAGGCCGGCACAGTGCCGTTAGCACTCCCCTCCCAGACAGGTGCAGCTGAGCCCCGTGGGTGGCTGGGAGACCTCTCCAGAGCTCACCAGGGCTGGTGAGATGGTTTGAGGGGTGCTTCTGAGCTCGTTCCGGTACCAATCCCTCGTTCCAGTACCAATCTTATCATCCGTAGAGCTCAGAACGCTTTACGAAGGAGGTCAGTCTTATTGTACAGATGGGGAAACTGAGGCTCAGAAGGGCAGCTGAGTCTCCAATGACCTGGGCTCATTACATGGTTACTAGCCTTATGGAAGCACCTAAAAGGCCATGGTCAGGGCCCCATGGTGCTAGGAACTGTGTGTGCATGTAGTGAGAGACAACCCCCTGCCTCAAAGAGCTTGCAATGGAAATAGAGAAGACAAAAAGGGCAGGGATGGGGAAACTGAGGCACAGAGCCAGGACGTGACTTACCCAAAGACTCTGGGACGAGAACAGATTTCATTTGCTTTCAGTTATCCCCTCCCCTTCCATTCCTAACCCAACGTTTCACCGGCAGCAAGCCCCCACCCTGGGTCACAAGACAGACTAGAACCCTGTCCCCTCTGTGCTCCATAGACCAAGACCAAGCTGCTTGGCTGCTTGCAGAAGTAGGCTGTTATCCTCTACATACACCAGCCACTAGAGGGCACAGCCATGGGGCACACAGGGCTAACCTTTATTAGCAAGTCAGAGAACACCCTGGAAGGGTCGTGGGAACTAACAGGACTTAGAAATCAGCATAGCACAAGTACATCTATACATGTGCCAGTCACACCTCCGATTGCAGTGTAGACACACCCTTAGTCCCAGACGAGTTTAACCACAACCATCTGACCACATTAAATGCCACAATCTCTGCACCAAAGCTCCAGTTTTCAAAGCTGCCCAAAGGATTGAGCGACGTGTTTCTCTGCGAAATTAACAGGCATCAGGTGTCCAAAGCCCCTAGCCTGCGTTGAGACCCTCACTGTACCCGCTTCACATTGCACTGATTATCCATGACCCCTCAAGGTCACCTTCTGCTACAACCTGGGTTTGTGGCCGAGATCAGCCTTTCGTTGGTCCTTTCCATGTGCCCAGCCTACCTTAGGTACTTGTACGGGCCCCATTACCCCAGTATCTGAGCACCTCCCAATCTTCAATGCTTTTACTAGGAACTAGACTGAGACCCGCCAAACTCATTTTACCAAGGCTATTGTGCTGCCATCAGGGGGCGAAGTGGGCTCAGGACAGGAGTTAGCTGCTTTCAATTCTCTGTCTCGTGCTACTCAGGAGGTCAGACTTGATGATCCAAATGATCTTTTCCGACCTTGAAATCTACAAACGAAAGGCTTTTGGTCACTGCTGACCTAGACTGAGATTTTAACTGGCAGCCTAGAAGGCGAAAGGCTCTGGATCCCGTCCCTGGTCCCCACAGGTGGGCAGCCGCCTTTTAAGCATTCACCTCCTGGCGCTTATTCCATTGCTAGCAATTGCCATGATATGGCAAAGTGGGGGGGTGCGTGTGTGAAGGGAGGGATCGTTCTGACCTTTGGGAACTAATCCCGTCTAAATCCTACTGCTAGACAGTGGGACTCTCTGGCACTGGAAGTGGCTGAGGCCAAGAATTTTTTCAAGGTGCAAAAAAAGGCAGATGGACATTTGTATGGGGCCAGCAAGAATATTCAGAGTCATAACCGTGAACTCTGAGAGATGTTTTGGCAGGGATATCGAGCCTCTTGCTTAACGAATTCCTGACTATTAGGGATTAGGATGAGACCCAGTGTGGAGGGGCGGATTATCCCATATCTGCTACCGCAGAGTTTCTTCCACCTTCCTCTGCAGCAGCTGGAAGCAGCCGGTGTCGCAGACAGGCTCCTGGGCTCCATGGACCTCAGGCCTGATCCTGTCTGGCTGCTCCGTCAGTGAGTAGCAGCAAAAATCCTGTCTCTGGACACATCTTCCTTGCACTGAAGGAGGAGAGGCAGCTCGTCCTGTTGGTAAATACATCTCCCTCCAAGGCTCAGGGGGAACTGACGGCTGGAGGGAATTCAGGATGCAACAGATATATTTTTACTTATACAGTGCAATTTAGGCTTTGTTTGGAAATGGCCCCGGGGACTGACACGCTGGTCCCCGGCTCGCAGCAGACGCAAGTTCGTCTGCGTCAGGTCACGGGATGAGGGACAGCTCGGTGCTCAGCATCACCCCAGCGAGATCCTCATCTCTGACGCGCACACACAAATCCACTGCAAAACCCGAACTGAGCAGGGGGGATCACTGTGGCAGGGAGAGAGTCGAGATCTGACACAAGACCCTTGTAGAAGGCGATGGAGGGGCAGCAGGAAAGACTGGGGGGGCTGGAATGCAGAGGGGCTGCAGGTCAGGATGGAGGGGCAATGGCAGAGATTGGGGGGAGCCCAAGACTGGATCCACGGGAGATGCAGCGGGCCAGGCTTGTGGTGGGCTGGCCGAGCTATTCAGGGGGGATTCGAGGTCTGTAGTAGCAGAGGGGCTCGGGGTCAGGCCCGAGACGCTGGCAGAGCTGGGCAGGGTCTATGGGTGTGTGTCCGCCCTGGAGAATTAAGTTGACCTACGTTAGGTGGACGTACAGCCACCGCCGTAATGCAATCGCTTGTGTGTGTCCTTGTGTCAGCGGTGCATGTCCTCACCAGGAGCACTTGTGGGATGGCTTTGGAAAGGCAGCACCGGGCGATGGCATCCCTGACTACATCCACCTCAGCCCGCGCCTCTCGGGGAGCAGGGGTTACTGGGTTGCCCTGGCAGGCGAGTCACGTCGTCGGCAGCGGCATTGTAGTGTAGACGCGTTCCGAGATGGGTCGACGGAAGCGGCTTGGCCTCAGTCGAGCTCTGTAGCGTAAACCAGGGCTACGAGTTGGCGCAGTTACAGGACAGCTCAGGCTCGCTTTGAGGGGCTCTGACAGAGCTGGGGGTGGGGAGCCCAGGGCTGGGCTAGCCGAGGGTGGGAGTGAGAGAGACTGTGGATTGGGGTTGAGGGGTATTGGCAGAGCTGGGGAGAGAGTGGAGGAGCTGTGGATGGGATTGAGGGGCATTGGCAGAGCTGGGGAGAGAGTGGGGGAGCTGTGGATGGGATTGAGGGGCATTGGCAGAGCTGTGGAGGGAGTGGGGGAGCTGTGGATGGGATTGAGGGGCATTGGCAGAGCTGGGGAGAGAGTGGGGGAGCTGTGGATGGGATTGAGGGGCATTGGCAGAGCTGTGGAGGGAGTGGGGGAGCTGTGGATGGGATTGAGGGGCATTGGCAGAGCTGGGGAGAGAGTGGGGGAGCTGTGGATGGGATTGAGGGGCATTGGCAGAGCTGGGGAGGGAGTGGGGGAGCTATGGATGGGATTGAGGGGCATTGGCAGAGCTGGGGAGGGAGTGGGGGAGCTGTGGATGGGATTGAGGGGCATTGGCAGAGCTGGGGAGGGAGTGGGGGAGCTATGGATGGGATTGAGGGGCATTGGCAGAGCTGGGGAGGGAGTGGGGGAGCTGTGGATGGGATTGAGGGGCATTGGCAGAGCTGGGGAGGGAGTGGGGGAGCTGTGGATGGGATTGAGGGGCATTGGCAGAGCTGGGGAGGGAGTGGGGGAGCTGTGGATGGGATTGAGGGGCATTGGCAGAGCTGGGGAGGGAGTGGGGGAGCTGTGGATGGGATTGAGGGGCATTGGCAGAGCTGGGGAGGGAATGGGGGAGCTGTGGATGGGATTGAGGGGCATTGGCAGAGCTGGGGAGGGAGTGGGGGAGCTGTGGATGGGATTGAGGGGCATTGAGAGAGCTGTTGTGGGGGGACTCAGGGCTGGAATAGCGGGTGGGGGTCTGCGGGTCGGGACTGAGGGGCATCAGCTCCTTCCCTCTCTGGTGCTCGCTACCGGCCTGACCCAAGGCTGGCAGGCCGCAGTTTCCTCCCGGGTTCTCACTGTCCTGGACGCTGAACGCTGCCCTTTTCGCCGCCTCCCCACCTGGTGCCCAAGGGCTGGAGTGTCTGCAAAGCCTTCGGAGCCCACCCTCCCATGGGGGACTGCTCTGTGGGGGAGGGAGGCCTTTGCCTAGGGACCACTTCCTAGAGACCCCCCCGCCCCGCCCCCGTCACTGTGCAGTGCCTTGGATCAGCCCCTCTGCCAGGGAAAGGCAGCAGCAGGGACTTGGCTTCACCTTCATCTGCAGCTTCTCTCCCCCCTCCCCAAAGCTGGCGTGGGGCAGTGAGGGGTTAACCAGCTGGTGGGTTGCTCTTTCTCAAAGGGGATGAACAAGGAGTCCTAGACCCTAGCCTCCTGCTCTAACCACTACACCACACTCCTTCCCAGGTCCTGAAAGAGAACCCAGGCATCCAGACATCTAGCTTCCTCCCCTGCTCCCAGCTCTAACCACTAGACCCCAGGGCAGGCCGTTCTCTGGGCAGGGACCGGCTCCTCCTTCTGTGTTTGTACAGCTCCGAGCGCCCACGACAGCAGCTCCTGGGCCCTGCAGTAATAATAATTAAGATATGAGCAGGGAACCCAGCCAGCTGCCAGGACTCTGCCGGGGTAAAGACTCGCTTGTAAAGGCAAGCGTGTGTTCGTAGAGCACGAGCGCCGGGAGTCCTGCTCCGTGCCTGGGGCCCGCCACGTCCTAGGATGCCACAGACAATAATCAGAGAGAAGCAGCAAAGAAACCGCAGCTTCCCCCCCTACCTCCTCCATCCGTGCCCCCCACCCAGCTCCACAGCACCCGCTCCCGGCGCGGCCCCTTGCTGCCTTTCAGAACCGCAGCTGTCTCCAGCCAGGCTGCCAAGCTGCCGGAGCCCTGCCAGCTCCTCTTCCTCTGGCGCGGGGCTCGGCTTGCTGGCTGGTGCCAGCTTGATTCACTTCCACGTGCCGCTTTCCCCCAGCCCAGCCCTGCCTGGAGGCCGGGAAACGTTGAGACTCCCCCACCCTGAGCCTCCCTGTCCCACTATCGATGCCCGGTAGCCCCCGGGCTGGCTGTGAATTCGCTGCCACGTGACCGGCTGCTGTTGTGGAAAGATGAGGCTATCGATCTCCCGGGCTGGGCAGCGGGACGCCAGGGGGGCTGGGAACCTGGTGCCCCAGCTGTGTTTAGGGCCCACAAGGTGGCTGTGGACAGGGGCGGCTGGGCCCAGCCGGGGGAGGAGAGGGAAGGGGCTGGGTTGTGGATGGTGAACGCCAGCCCCAGGCAGAGCTTGAGCAAACCGCACGCTCACACGTACACCGCGTAACACAACCCAGATACACACACACACGCAGGCTGTCCACAACACACACGCACACACACTATACACAGCCTAATACACTCGTCCACATCCGCCCGCACTGTACACAGCATAACACACAACCCAGATACACGCAGACATAAAAGGCTCTACACAAGATAACACACTCACTGGCATGTCGATAACACAACCTAGGTGCACGCTCATACACAGGCTGCCCACAACATACACACACACAGTACACAGCATAACACACAACTAATACACACACAGGCTGTACACAACAGAACACACACGTCGACACACACTGTACCCAGGAGAACACACAACGAGGTGCACATCGGCACCCTCACAGGCTGCACGCAGCATAACACATGACCCAGACCCTCGTAATGCACACGGCAGACACGCATTCGCACACGTATACACACCACACACACCGTACACACCCCCTCACAGGCGCCTAATGCCCGTGGCAGAACACACAACCTCGACCTGCCTTCACGAGACACCCGCTGAGCCATTTCGTACACAGCACACATTGCGGTGCAGCAATCGTGTCCAACGGAACCGCGTCACTCCCACAGAAGACACGCGTCGCAACACCCGGCCCAGACGCCGCTTCACACGGGCTGCGCACAAACCACCCACACACGCGGCACCAGGCTTCCAGAGCGCTCGGCACCCAACAGGCACCTGGCGCACCGCACGCTCGGCGGCTCCTTCCTGCCCTCCCACCCCGGTGCTGACCTCAGTGCGCCAGTGCGGTGCTAGGGGGCGCTGTGCTGCAGGGAGCAGTGGGGTGGGGGCTCAGTAGGGGGCGCTCTCCCCTCTGGCTCTGTGCTGACCCCAGTGCAGTGCTAGGGGGCGCTGTGCTGCAGGGAGCAGTGGGGTGGGGGCTCAGTAGGGGGCGCTCTCCCCACTGGCTCTGTGCTGACCCCAGTGCGGTGCTAGGGGGCGCTGTGCTGCAGGGAGCAGTGGGGTGGGGGCTCAGTAGGGGGCGCTCTCCCCTCTGGCTCTGTGCTGACCCCAGTGCGGTGCTAGGGGGCGCTGTGCTGCAGGGAGCAGTGGGGTGGGGGCTCAGTGGGGGGCGCTCTCCCCTCTGGCTCTGTGCTGACCCCAGTGCGGTGCTAGGGGGCGCTGTGCTGCAGGGAGCAGTGGGGTGTGGGCTCAGGAGGGGGCGCTCTCCCCCCTGGCTCTCTGCTGACCCCAGTGCGGTGCTAGGGGGCGCTGTGCTGCAGGGAGCAGTGGGGTGGGGGCTCAGTAGGGGGCGCTCTCCCCTCTGGCTCTGTGCTGACCCCAGTGCGGTGCTAGGGGGCGCTGTGCTGCAGGGAGCAGTGGGGTGGGGGCTCAGTAGGGGGCGCTCTCCCCTCTGGCTCTGTGCTGACCCCAGTGCGGTGCTAGGGGGCGCTGTGCTGCAGGGAGCAGTGGGGTGGGGGCTCAGTAGGGGGCGCTCTCCCCTCTGGCTCTGTGCTGACCCCAGTGCGGTGCTAGGGGGCGCTGTGCTGCAGGGAGCAGTGGGGTGTGGGCGCAGTAGGGGGCGCTCTCCCCTCTGGCTCTGTGCTGACCCCAGTGCGGTGCTAGGGGGCGCTGTGCTGCAGGGAGCAGTGGGGTGGGGGCTCAGTAGGGGGCGCTCTCCCCTCTGGCTCTGTGCTGACCCCAGTGCGGTGCTAGGGGGCGCTGTGCTGCAGGGAGCAGTGGGGTGGGGGCTCAGTAGGGGGCGCGCTCCCCTCTGGCTCTGTGCTGACCCCAGTGCGGTGCTAGGGGGCGCTGTGCCGCAGGGAGCAGTGGGGTGGGGGCTCAGTAGGGGGCGCTCTCCCCTCTGGCTCTGTGCTGACCCCAGTGCGGTGCTAGGGGGCGCTGTGCCGCAGGGAGCAGTGGGGTGTGGGCTCAGTAGGGGGCGCTCTCCCCTCTGGCTCTGTGCTGACCCCAGTGCGGTGCTAGGGGGCGCTGTGCTGCAGGGAGCCGTGGGGTGTGGGCGCAGTAGGGGGCGCTCTCCCCTCTGGCTCTGTGCTGACCCCAGTGCGGTGCTAGGGGGCGCTGTGCTGCAGGGAGCAGTGGGGTGTGGGCTCAGTAGGGGGCGCTCTCCCCTCTGGCTCTGTGCTGACCCCAGTGCGGTGCTAGGGGGCGCTGTGCTGCAGGGAGCAGTGGGGTGTGGGCTCAGTAGGGGGCGCTCTCCCCTCTGGCTCTGTGCTGACCCCAGTGCGGTGCTAGGGGGCGCTGTGCTGCAGGGAGCAGTGGGGTGGGGGCTCAGTAGGGGGCGCTCTCCCCTCTGGCTCTGTGCTGACCCCAGTGCGGTGCTAGGGGGCGCTGTGCTGCAGGGAGCAGTGGGGTGTGGGCTCAGTAGGGGGCGCTCTCCCCTCTGGCTCTGTGCTGACCCCAGTGCGGTGCTAGGGGGCGCTGTGCTGCAGGGAGCAGTGGGGTGTGGGCGCAGTAGGGGGCGCTCTCCCCTCTGGCTCTGTGCTGACCCCAGTGCGGTGCTAGGGGGCGCTGTGCTGCAGGGAGCAGTGGGGTGGGGGCTCAGTAGGGGGCGCTCTCCCCTCTGGCTCTGTGCTGACCCCAGTGCGGTGCTAGGGGGCGCTGTGCTGCAGGGAGCAGTGGGGTGGGGGCTCAGTAGGGGGCGCGCTCCCCTCTGGCTCTGTGCTGACCCCAGTGCGGTGCTAGGGGGCGCTGTGCCGCAGGGAGCAGTGGGGTGGGGGCTCAGTAGGGGGCGCTCTCCCCTCTGGCTCTGTGCTGACCCCAGTGCGGTGCTAGGGGGCGCTGTGCTGCAGGGAGCAGTGGGGTGGGGGCTCAGTAGGGGGCGCTCTCCCCTCTGGCTCTGTGCTGACCCCAGTGCGGTGCTAGGGGGCGCTGTGCTGCAGGGAGCAGTGGGGTGTGGGCTCAGTAGGGGGCGCTCTCCCCTCTGGCTCTGTGCTGACCCCAGTGCGGTGCTAGGGGGCGCTGTGCTGCAGGGAGCAGTGGGGTGTGGGCTCAGTAGGGGGCGCTCTCCCCTCTGGCTCTGTGCTGACCCCAGTGCGGTGCTAGGGGGCGCTGTGCTGCAGGGAGCCGTGGGGTGTGGGCGCAGTAGGGGGCGCTCTCCCCTCTGGCTCTGTGCTGACCCCAGTGCGGTGCTAGGGGGCGCTGTGCTGCAGGGAGCAGTGGGGTGTGGGCTCAGTAGGGGGCGCTCTCCCCTCTGGCTCTGTGCTGACCCCAGTGCGGTGCTAGGGGGCGCTGTGCTGCAGGGAGCAGTGGGGTGTGGGCTCAGTAGGGGGCGCTCTCCCCTCTGGCTCTGTGCTGACCCCAGTGCGGTGCTAGGGGGCGTTGTGCTGCAGGGAGCAGTGGGGTGGGGGCTCAGGAGGGGGCGCTCTCCCCTCTGGCTCTGTGCTGACCCCAGTGCGGTGCTAGGGGGCGCTGTGCTGCAGGGAGCAGTGGGGTGGGGGCTCAGTAGGGGGCGCTCTCCCCTCTGGCTCTGTGCTGACCCCAGTGCGGTGCTAGGGGGCGCTGTGCTGCAGGGAGCAGTGGGGTGTGGGCTCAGTAGGGGGCGCTCTCCCCTCTGGCTCTGTGCTGACCCCAGTGCGGTGCTAGGGGGCGCTGTGCTGCAGGGAGCAGTGGGGTGTGGGCTCAGTAGGGGGCGCTCTCCCCTCTGGCTCTGTGCTGACCCCAGTGCGGTGCTAGGGGGCGCTGTGCTGCAGGGAGCAGTGGGGTGGGGGCTCAGGAGGGGGCGCTCTCCCCTCTGGCTCTGTGCTGACCCCAGTGCGGTGCTAGGGGGCGCTGTGCTGCAGGGAGCAGTGGGGTGGGGGCTCAGTAGGGGGCGCTCTCCCCTCTGGCTCTGTGCTGACCCCAGTGCGGTGCTAGGGGGCGCTGTGCTGCAGGGAGCAGTGGGGTGGGGGCTCAGTAGGGGGCGCTCTCCCCTCTGGCTCTGTGCTGACCCCAGTGCGGTGCTAGGGGGCGCTGTGCTGCAGGGAGCAGTGGGGTGGGGGCTCAGTGGGGGGCGCTCTCCCCTCTGGCTCTGTGCTGACCCCAGTGCGGTGCTAGGGGGCGCTGTGCCGCAGGGAGCAGTGGGGTGGGGGCTCAGGAGGGGGCGCTCTCCCCTCTGATTCCCCAGTCCCCACCCCAACATTACTGGTGGGAGAAGCTGGTCCCGGTGCTCAGTGCCGTGTGGGGTCCCTCCCTCCCCAGGGCGCTAACGCTCATCCTCTCTCCCTTCCCAGTTGTCCAGACCCGGTTCAGCGAGGAGCCAGAGGACCAGACTGTGGTGGCCGGGCAGAGGCTTGTCCTGTCCTGCGTGGTGTTGAACTACTCCGGGATCGTGCAATGGACCAAAGACGGCCTGGCGCTGGGCATGGGGCAGGGGCTGAAAGGTACTGACGCCCTGGCCGGGGCAGGGAGGGGAGGCGCCCAACCTGCGGGTCAAGGAGTCGGGGTGATCCATCGCTTCCCTGTCCCTTCCCTGTCGTAGTCTTCTCGGTGGCGCTGGGGCTGGAGTCACAAGGCACGAGCCGCAACGTGACTGATCTACCCACTGCCCTTCTCCCTGGGCAGACCCGACGGCTGGCTCTCCTGGCGTTAATGTCAATGGACTAAATGGGCCCTGAGAGTCCAAGGTGTTAACAGGGCCCTGTCACTGTCCGGGGAACACCCAGGGCCGCTCCAACAGACTCAGGTGCCAGCTCCGGTGATTCCCAAGCCCGCCGGCATCCTGCCTTCCAGTGCCAATCGGGGTGGGGGGGGGGGCGTGTCTCTTTCTGGCAGCCCACTCCTTTCCCCTCTGTGCTTATCCAGGTTTCATTCATTCGCTGCCCCGCGTCTCCACCCTCTCGCGCTCATCCCTCCCGCCTGCCCCGCCCTTCCCTTCCTTCGCTCAGTCTTTCTTTCGTGCCCCCCGCCTGCCACGCGCACGCTGGGGGGAGCAGAGCGCCGTTAGCTGGGACGACAGCACCACTTGCTGAATGAGATGGAGAGAGGGGAGGAGGCTGGCTGGCATCTAACCCGTGGAAAGCAGGGCAGAATGAAATCATAACTCCGTTGATTCCTATAGAGTAACACCCGGGATTCATTTGGCCCATTCTCTTCCTACACTCTGAATTCTCTTCCGCGCTCCAGGGTTTTTATTAGGTCTAGAGGAGCCGCCTCTTTTTAATCACAGGACAGACTTAGCCAGTGGAACTGACTGCCACAAGATACTAATGGGTGGCAGAGCTTAGCATGGTTCAGGGTTTATGCAGATAATAAGACACGCTGTCCAGAAGCCACTTGCTACCAGGTATTAGGAACGAATTAACCTGTCCTGGGGCAGGTTATTCCAGAATTAATAACTGTCCCTAGCTCTTATTAGTTGTAGATCTCAACGCACTTTACAAAGGAGCCTAGTGTTATTCTCCCCATTGTACAGAGGGGGAAACTGAGGCATAGAGAAGGGAAGTGACTTGTCCAAGGTTACACAGCGGACCGATGGCAGAACTGGGACTGGAACAGAGATCTCTTGAGTCCCCATCCAGTGTTCTAGCCACCAAGCCACACTGCCTCCCGTTATGGGGGTTCTTACACTTTCCTCGGAAGCAGCAGTTGGAAACAAGATACCGGGCTAGATGGGCCCCTGGTCGGACCCAGCATTTCTTATGCTCCTGTGTCTTTCTGATGAGATGGAAAACTGCGGTCTCAACCACTCATGCTCGTTTAAGATCCCATGGCACCTTTTCTATGAATCATAACCTTGTCCTCCTGGCCCCATTCCACCTCTGGAGTGACATTCTAGATCCCACTGTGCTTTCAGTTCCTCCCTTGCTGTCCTATATTGCTGTGCAGTGTTGCTGTTAAGCAACTGCCATGCCCCACCCCAGATGCAGTTGCATTTCAGTGCTTGGTGAATGAGTCCCATGAAGCATTGCTATGTGGCTGTTAAACAGCTGCCATGCACCACCCCAGAGGTGGCCGCATTTCAGCACTGGGTGAGCAATCCCTGTGCAGTGTTGCTGCGTGGCTGTTAAACAGCTGCCATGCACCACCCCAGAGGTGGCTGCAGCTATTCCTGACGGAGCTTGTATGTCATCGTTCACATCTGTAAAGGGGTTTGGGATCCCAGGGAATCGTCCCTTAACCTGTCTCTAGTGCCTCCTACCGGTGCCGTGTCCCTTCAGTCTGCGCGTACCGTGTGTGGGCTGTGCTGGTGGTGCCGTCACCTCCCTGCCTGTCCTGTCTCTTTCTGCAGCCTGGCCACGCTACCGGATCATCGGCACGGCAGACTCCGGACAATACAACCTGGAGATCACCGACGCCGAGCTCTCGGATGACGCCTCGTACGAGTGCCAGGCCACAGAAGCTGCGCTGCGCTCCCGGCGGGCCAAGCTCACCGTCCTGAGTAAGGGGCCGCCTGCTCCCCCGGCCCTTCTTCTGCAGGGCTCCCCCAGCCCCCAGCCCCTCTCCCTGTGTCAGGGCTGTGCCCGGCATTGGACTAGGTGCTCTGCTCTGTCTCTTGTTGGGTTGGTGCAAAGCGGCTCGCCAGGGTGAATCTGGGTTGGTTCTGCGACGGGAGACCTGCAGGGAGCAGCGAGGGTGACCCAGAGCTGGGGGCACTCTCCCCTTTGAGTCCATGCTGAGGCACGTGTCCCCGAGTGAACCATCCACCCTGCTCCCCGCAGCACAGCGCCCCCTAGTGCCAGGCTGGGACACTGGAGTCAGCACTAACGCAGAGAGGAGTGCGCCATCTAACCCTCCTCCTGTCCACTGGGGACACCCACCAAAAAGACCCAACCCATGGCCGCTTCTCTAGAGGAGACCTGGGCCTGACACTAGCATGTCTGCCAGCAGCTGTTCCCTCTTGGGTACCCCAACTGTGGGAGGGGATCCCATTTTCCAGCCTGCCCCAGAGCCTGGGCGGGGCATGGCCTCTGCCGGGTGGCCCTGATCTCCCTGAGCGCTTTCGCCGCCTTTGAAACCACTTCGCTCAAAAATGAAGTGCAGAGAACTTGGTGGCGGCCACCGGCTCCGCGGGCCGTCGGGAATGCTGCTCCCGCAGCCGCCTCTCCCCGCCCTCGCGGGTCCTGGATGTGCCGCTCTCTTTAATGCCTTCATCTATATGCGCGCCGTGGCTGAGTTACTGCAGCTGTGGGCGCCGTAACTTTGATTTCCCTGACTTTTGTGCCTTGTAAAAAGCCGCAATCGAAATGTTGCATGAATGGGATTTGGGGCCGATGGTTTTTTCCTCCCCTTCTCTTGCATTGAAATTCTTATTCTAACGCCGGGAGATAAAATTAAAGGGAAGGCGCGAGGGGGATGCTGCTGGATTACTGAACGTGCAGCTGAAACCGCAGATTTCCGCCCGGTCACTCGGGTTCTGGGGCGGGTGGGCTGGGGCCTGGGAGCAGTTAGAAAGGCTCGTATGATGGCGTCTTAAAGGGGTGAGGGGGTTAAGAGAGGGGGAGGGATGGTTTGGGCAGGGTCTGAAGGATTCGGGGCTGTTTGGAGCTTTGCCCGCCACCCCACACATGCATCTTCCTAGCGCCATGCGCCGGGGGCTGCAGGAGATGGCCGCGCTCCCTTCCATGACGCTGTTAATGCAGGTGAGGGTTTCGGGGGACCGCGCGGGGGTGAGGCCAGGCCGTGCAGGGAGGTGGAGAGCCAGAGGGAATCGTAGGGTTTGCCGGTGTCCAGCAGCCTGCATTAGAGTCAGCCCAGCCCAGCCCATCTCTCCTCTGCAACTGGGGCACTTCGCCAGTGGGGCGTCAGGCTAGCAGCCAGCTCTCGGCACCACCGAAGCCCAGCTCCGAGAGGGGCCGAGCGGGGATGCTGCGCGGGGGGGCCGGGCAGAACTGACAGTGGTGGGGCCATGCTCGGGGCCCACGGCTGGGGCAGGCTGGGAGAATGGGACACGGGCTGAGAGCAGCAGGTGCTGTGGGGGGGAATCCTCCCTCCCCTTGCCTGCCCCATGGGAGGGCTCTGAAGCCCTGTGGGTTGGATGCCTGTACAGTCAGCCGCTTGGGGGGCTGGAGTTGGATACACTGGGTTCTGGAGAGACAACAAGCGACCTCAGCCCTTCAGCAATGCTGCCAGGGAATCTCCTCTCTGCCAGCTCTAGAGGCTGAGGGAGCTTGAGATAAACCCTCTAAGGCCCTGGTTGTGCCCCCTACCCGGGGCAGGGCTAGGTGACAGGATGACTGTCCAGACTGGCGCTGTCACCGCCAGGGCAAAAGCAGCCTGTAAGCAAAAGCACAGGAGCCAGGGTCTCAAACCAGGGTCCCGAGCGAGTTGGCTGGGGACAGGGGTGCCCTGGGTCTATGCAAGGAGCAGAAGCAGAAACTGCGCAAGCTTGTTCCATCCTTTTCTGCTCTTCCCTTCCTCCCCGGCAGGCCCTGCGCTCCCTCCTCTAGACCCCCATTATGCATTCGCATAACTGCAGAAAACCCCCCTGGGGCAATCTGAAACCAATGGGGCCTTTCCAACACATCCATCTAGGCTCCCTCTCTGCGGGCGTGTCAGAAAAATCCCATCCTACCTGCAAACAAACGCATTGTCTTTCCAGCCAGTATGCCAACCCCCCGCCCTGCCAGCTGCAGGTCCCGGAACTTTTATAGCGCACTCCGGGCACGGCACCTGCAGGCAAACAGAGAAGAAAGCCATAAGCTGTCACTGTCGCGACTGACGGCTCGCACCCACCCCACCCACAATCCTGCCTGCTTCGTGGGTAACGGCGGAAGATTGGGAGCAAAGATCTTTTCTTGGTGGCCCAGTTTCCTTCTCTTAAGGTTTTGTTCTTAACTCCAAACAAGGCCTGCTTCTTCTTTTATTTTTATTTTTAAATTAAGCCCTAATAAATCAGTAATGGGGCTTTAGAAATCAATCACAAAGTGGCTTTGTACAAAGGAAAGCAACTTCCCCAGCTCAGCTTCCCGGCTGACAATCAGTTGTCAAAGCCCGACTTCACTTACACAGAGCCCGCAAACAGGCCTGTGTCTTTTTTCGTGCTGCTAATCAGTTTCTCTTTATTAGAGCATCATCAATTTTTCAGTGTCATGCGGCCTGGATTCATTAAGACGTGCGGTGGTTGAAAGAGCCACCAAAAACCTCCGCTCGCTGTGGAGTACAACTTGGTAAGGCTTTTTTTAAAGCCCCTTTCCCTGCTGTAAGAGCTGCAGGTCCAAGACAGAGCTCCTGAGCAGATTACATAAAGCTCTCATTAAAACACAGCTCTCTCTGCATATTTCATCTAACAGAATAGCACATGTAACCACCTTTAGATAGCATCTCTGGCTGGGCTTCCTGTCGTGTCTCTGTGTCTGTCACAGAGGGCCGAAAACAGGGGCGAGTGCTGGTCAGGGATTTTTCGGCAAAATGTTTTTTTGCTGGCTTCAGCAAGACTGAAATGGCTGGCAGGGAAGGTCTGGTTTCAACAAATGTCCCGACTTGAAAAGCCGTTTAGGAATCGTCATCATTTTTCAAAGGCAAAGTTTTGATGTCTCAGTTCAGCGCGACTTTCTGGTTCAAAATGTCCCTTCATTTGTACTAAGGAGAAAAGAAGCAAAGGGTTGAAACTGAAATGAAATATGAGGCGTCGTGATTGACCCAAAACAATTTATTTTTTCGGTTCACAAAAAATTTCAAGATTTTACCTTTGATCCCCAATTTGAGCATGGAAAAATGTTTTAAATCTTGAAAATACACATGGGATTGGCAATTCTCTCTCCCCTCCCCGCCTTAATATCGGGGTGTGACCCGCACTGCCCCATCCGAATGGCGAGTGGTTCATTTCCTGGGGTCAAATGCCCGAGTTGGAGCTTTCTCGAATGGGGCCAGATCGATTGAGGCCAGTTTGTGCAGGTTTTCAGGTTATATTAAAAGGATGGTCGGAGCTCGGGATGGAGGGTGTGAGCTGGTCACCATAACAGGGGTTGAATGAATCCCTCCCCCAGTCAGCCAGGTGCATTATGGGAGCGTTCAGAAGCACCAGCTGTTGACCAGGGCTGAAGTCAGAGTACTGGGCTGATGGACTAGTGGTCTGGTCTGGTGCAGATGCTGGGGTGGATGGACCAATGGTCTAGTCTAGTGCTGATGCTGGACTGGATGGACCAATGGTCTGGTCCGGGGCAGCAGGAAGGGGAGATGCTGGGGTGGATGGCTCAGTGGTCTGGTCCGGGGCAGCAGGAAGGGGAGGTGCTGGGGTAGATGGCTCAGTGGTCTGGTCCGGGGCAGCAGTAAGTGGGATGCTGGGGTGGATGGCTCAATGGTCTGGTCCGGGGCAGCAGGAAGGGGAGGTGCTGGGGTGGATGGCTCAGTGGTCTGGTCCGGGGCAGCAGGAAGGGGAGGTGCTGGGGTGGATGGCTCAGTGGTCTGGTCCGGGGCAGCAGGAAGGGGAGATGCTGGGGTGGATGGCTCAGTGGTCTGGTCCGGGGCAGCAGGAAGGGGAGGTGCTGGGGTGGATGGCTCAGTGGTCTGGTCCGGGGCAGCAGGAGGGGGAGGTGCTGGGGTGGATGGCTCAGTGGTCTGGTCCGGGGCAGCAGGAAGGGGAGATGCTGGGGTGGATGGCTCAGTGGTCTGGTCCGGGGCAGCAGGAAGGGGAGGTGCTGGGGTGGATGGCTCAGTGGTCTGGTCCGGGGCAGCAGGAAGGGGAGGTGCTGGGGTGGATGGCTCAGTGGTCTGGTCCGGGGCAGCAGGAAGGGGAGGTGCTGGGGTGGATGGACCATGGCTTCGCTCAGATATGGCATGAACGGCGTAGACTGCACCCAGGGGCTCAATGGTCTGCCACAACATGCTGACCCCTGTGTTCCCCACGTTCCTGATGGTGCTTGGCGAGTTTCTTCCCCCACTTCGTCTGGTCGGCGATTTCTCCCCCCGTTGCCTCGCCATGCCCACTATCTGGGGGCCGTGGTGTGTGTAGCGGGGCCGGGAATATATTGTGGGCGGCAGGGGGTGAGGGGTCAGCCAGCGCCAGGGTGCACCGAAGCCCCAGCCGCGTGCCGGATCTGAGCCAACCCGGCACTCACCTGCCTCTCTCTCCGCTGCTGCCAGTTCCCCCTGAAGACCCGGTGATCGACGGCGCCCCCGAGATCCTGCTGCGGGCTGGCACCCCGTACAACCTGACGTGCCGGGCTCACAGCGCCAAGCCTGCCGCCACCATCGTCTGGTTCCGGGACGGGCTGCCGCAGGACGACGCCAGCGCCAGCACGGTACAGAGCCCGGCCCGCCCGGCCTTTGCCGCTCCCCACGAGCTAGAAGATGCCGAGGGTGGGGAGAGAAGGCAGGTGGATCCCTCCGCCCCTGGGGAGGCGCAGCGGGGTGGCTGGCTCCGTTTGAAACCCCTGCAGGAAGGACACAGGAGAGCAGCCCCTCCAGGGCACAGCCCTCTAACCCGCCTGCACCACTCAGAATCCTGGGCCCCTTTTCTCCTGCATTCATGTAACGAGTTAGAGAGGTCTCAGTCCAGCCCAGGGGAGCGAACAATGACCGCCCGTCCCCGTCAGCCCTCATTAGCAGTTGGCCCTCGTTAGCACGTGGCCTGAGGACGGAATGGGCCACGGAGGCTCGGCTCCCCTTCCACCCCGGAGGCGGACGTCCTGCTGGGGATAGTGGGGCAGCTCATCCCTCCCACTGCGCCTGCTCTGGGTGCGTGTGGACATCTCGCGCCCCAGGGCTGTCACCAGATCCTTGTTAATTGCTGGAAGGAAACGCCGTCCCCTCCCCCGCCCACTGCCTCTTTAATTGGTTTGATTAGTTTTCCTTTCCCCTGACAGAGCTGGTTGCACTTTCCACGAGCACTTGAAAGCCAAATGTCCCGCTCATTAATCCCCACACAGTTTATGGTGCGAGAACATTAATCCTGATGAACTTGTGGGGCATTTTATGGGCATGTCACAGGCCAGTCGGGGAGCGCCGTTCCAGGCGAATTCGGAAACCATTCACTGCAGCGTTAGCACTTGCCGGCCTGGCTCCGACCCCCCCGGGAAGTCCTGCCCACCGAGATTCTCCCCAGCAGTGGCATCATCAGAGAGTTTGGGGTTGTTTTTTTTCAGTGACGGAGTACAGTCTATTGGTTACAGCAGGACACCTGGGTCCTCTCCCCAGCCTTGAGAGAGGAGTGGGGTCTAGCGGTTAGAGTTGGGGGGCACTTGGCATAGGATTTCTGGGTTCTTCCACCAACTGTAGAAGGAAGTGCTGTCTAGTGGTTAGAGCGGTGAACTTTAAGTCAGGACTCCTGGGTTCTCTTCCCAGCTCTGGCTGGGAATGGGGTCTAGTGGTTACAGCAGCAAAATAGAAATTAGGGCTCCTGGTTCTTCTCCCAGGCCTGGGCTGGAGCCTAAGTCTGGTGGTCAGAGCAGGGGGAAGGGAGTCTGGGCTTGTGGACACTGCGCCTGACTCTGCCTCTGACATGCTGTGTGGTCTTGTGCATGTCCCTTGCCCCCTCAGTTTCTCCACCTGGGCAATAGGAAGGAATAACCAAGTGCCCCCCTTTTGCCAGCCCTATGGTTTGATCGTCTCCTCTTCCCTGTGGGCAGGAAGTGTTAGCAGATGGCAAGAGGGAAACCACGGTCAGCCAGCTCCTCATCAACCCCACAGACGCGGACATCGGGCGGGTCTTCGTCTGCCGGAGCACCAACGACGCCGTCCCGGCCGGCAAGGAGACCTCCGTCAAGCTGAACGTACACCGTGAGTCCAGCCCCCGCCCCGCTGCGGGGCTCCAGGGCCCCGCTGGACGGCAGGTGCAGGAGCAGTGGGAATGGGGCCTGGTTCCCCACCTCCCCTCCCCTCATCAGTTACACCAGCGTGCAGCGGGTGCAGAAAACTGCCATTTACACCCACTGGGGTAAACGACCAGGTGAAGGGCAGGGGGCAGCCCACAGGAGGCTGTGTCTGCACTGGGGAAAGAAGCCACCCCAGGGCACTGATCACATCCAGTGCTTGGTTCATAAATAGAGGGGTGTGTAGGAGGATAGATAGATAGATAGATAGATAGATAGATAGAGGGGGTGTCTGGGATGGATGGATGGACAGATGGGATATCTGGGGATGGATGGACAGAGATGGGGTGTCTGGGGATAGAGGGATGGATAGAGAGGGGGTGTCTGGGGATGGATGGACAGGCGGACAGACAGAGTGGGGGTGTCTGGAGGTGGATAGATAGAGAGGGGGTGTCTGGGGATGGATGGACAGGCGGACAGACAGAGTGGGGGTGTCTGGAGATGGATAGATAGAGAGGGGGTGTCTGGGGATGGATGGATGGATGGATGGGGTATCTGGGGATGGATGGACAGAGATGGGGTGTCTGGGGATGGAGGATGGATGGATGGATAGAGGGGGGTGTCTGGGATGGATGGACAGACAGACAGACAGGGTGGGGGTGTCTGGGATGGATGGACAGACAGACAGACAGGGTGGGGGTGTCTGGGGATGAATGGACAGGGTGGGTGTCTGGGGATGGATGGACAGACGGACAGACAGGGTGGGGGTGTCTGGAGATAGATAGATAACTGCTCTGCCAGGTTCTTAGGGTTATGTGCGTTGGTGTCACCCTAATTTCCACACTTTGGAACCTCAATCTACCTTTCGGTGACAGAATGCCCCGTCTCCAGCCGGTCCCAGCTGGGCAGCCCCATGGCATAGGGTGGGGCGGGACGCTCACGCTGGCACTGCCTAGCTACACCTGGCCCCGGGGCGGCTGGAGGAGCTCCGATCGTCCTAGGTTTAGAATCACCGTGAGATGCGGGGCTGGGAGGCTCTCCGCTGGCTGCCCCGGACAGCTCTGCATGTCAGGCCCCCCGCCCAGCCCCCCGGCGCGCTGTGACAGCACCCGGTCCCACGAGCGTGGCTGGGCAGCTGCAGGCCACCGGGGTCCCGGGGCGCGAGGCCACCCTGCCTGAGAGGCACAAACAGCCCGCAGAACTCCCGGGGGCCAGGGCGTGGGGGCCAGTGGACGGAGCACAGGACCGGGACTCAGGAGATGGGGGTCTCCAGGTCTGCCGCTGATCTGCTTGGGCAAGTCTCTGCCGGCCGCCCGCGGAGCGGGGCCGGGGGATGGCGCTGGCCTGCCGTGCGGGGCTGCAGCGTTGGCCACTCAGGATTTCCCCGCTGTGTCTGCGGCCCAGCACTGACCCCCAGTGGCTGCTGTGGGGAATCGCAGCTCTCACGGGACCCGAGAGGCAGCTGGGGCGCGGCGTTCCCCCTGCCATGTGGCACTGACCGGAGGAGGCTGATCCACAAACTGTCCACCCCTTGGTTTTCCATTGAGCTTCTCCTGGAGCTCCCCCCAGCATTGATTTAAAGACCCCCGCCCCAGCCAGGGAAAATCCGCCCCGTGGCTCACTGGGCTGGCAGAACAAGCAGCTCCCTGCACCAGGCTCCACCCTGGGGGCCTTTTTTGTCCCTGCCTCAGTTTCCTTCCCGTGCGTCGTGCCAGTGACAGCTGTCTCCGTCTCTCCCTGGCAGATCCCCCCACGGTCACCCTCTCCATCCAGCCCCAGACGGTGCAGGAAGGCGAGCGGGTCGTCTTCACCTGCGTGGCCACAGCCAACCCGGAGATCAGAGGCTACAGGTGAGGGGCGCGGGTGGAACCAGCTGGGATACAATTAAAGGGGAGTCCCCGGGCCAACCAGCTTCTGAATCCAGATTCCTGCTAGCATCACAGCAATCAGCTTCGGCCCCTGATGCCTCCCCCGCACGCCCGTGGATTCGAACCGTTCACGGATGGGTTACACAGCTCCGTAGCCCATCATCAACCCGCTGAGCCGCTTCCCTCCTTGGGGGGAGGAGCCTCTCTCTGTGTCTGCCCTCCCCTTCCCCCCCAGGGGGAGGAGCCTCTCGCTGTGTCTGCCTTTCCTTCCCCCCAGGGGGAGGAGCCTATCATCATGTCTGCTCTCCCCCCCCACAGGTGGGCCAAAGGTGGCGTGATCATCGAAGAAGCCAAGGACAGCAAGTACGAGGCGCAGGTGGATTATTCCTTCTTCACGGAGCCCGTCTCGTGCGAGGTGCACAATGACGTGGGAAGCACCAACGTCAGCACGCTGGTGGACGTGCACTGTGAGTGCTGCAGGGGGGCGATGCGCCCCACCGCTCGGCCTGGGCGGAGACGAGTCGGGGCTGGAAAAGGGGGGTTCTGCAGGGAGGCGGCTGGGCACAGGCAGAGCCCGGGGTGCTCGCTGGCTCCCCGGTTACCAGCCAGCCTAGTGGTGTGTCACCTGCGTGCCAAGCCCGGCCCTGAGCGCACAGAAAACACGGCCAGCGGCGGGACTCGAACGCAGGCTTGTTAGTGCCAAGGGCACAGACCGCCCCACTGCCTGAGCCCCTCGAGCTGCGCCTCAGTGGGCGGGGGCTGGAGGCTAGTGGGAGCCATGAGCACATGGGGACACACGGGGCATGCTCACACACGAGCCATGAGCACACGGGGACACACGGGGCATGCTCACACACGAGCCTTGAGCACACGGGGACACACGCGGGGACATGCACAAGCAAGCCATGAGCACACGCCCTCACACACATGAGAACACACACACACACACACAAGCCATGAGCACATGCACGCGTGCACACACAGACACACACACGCATGGGGACACACACACGCACACGAGCCAGGAGCACACATGCACACACACCCATGTGGGCACAGACGTAAGCTATGAGCACACACCCGGGGATGGACACACGGATGAACCACAAGCACGGGGGTGAACACACATGGCGACACATGGACACACAAGCCATGAGCACACAGACATGTGGGGACACGCACACACACACACACATGAGCCATGAGCCCACCGGGACACACCCACGGCAACGGGGACACACAGCCACGTCCACCCATGGGAGCCAGGAACATACCTGCGCACCCAGGGCCGCTGACGTCTCTCTCTTGCAGTCGCCCCTCGGATCGTGGTGGACCCCAAGCCCATGACCACCGACATCGGCTCGGATGTGACGCTGACATGCGTGTGGGCCGGCAACCCCCCGCTGACCCTCACCTGGACCAAAAAAGAATCCAACATGGTAATTCCTCTCCCAGCACCCCATGGCCCCGGGGCTCGCACGGCCTGTCCCCCGCCGCACACGCCCCCCTCTCACGCTCCGCCCTGTGTTTGTGCCCAGGTGCTGAGCAACAGCAACCAGCTCTACCTGAAGTCGGTGACGCAGGCCGACGCTGGGCAGTACGTCTGCAAAGCCATCGTGCCCAGGATTGGCGTGGGCGAGCGGGAGGTCACCCTCTTTGTCAATGGTGAGGCCCTCTGCCCAGGGTATTGGGGAGCAGGCTGTACCCCAGTGTTCATACCCACAGTACCCGGGTATCCAAACCCTCAGCTTGGTACCCTGGGCACGATGCCCCAGTATTTGGACCGACTTGGTACCCTGGGCACAGTACCCCAGTATTCAAACCCACGACTTGGTACCGAGGGACAGTATGCCAGTATTCATGACCATGACTGGTACCCTGGCATAGTACCCCAGTATTCAAACCCACGACTTGGTACCCTGGACATGATGCCCCAGTATTCGTACCCACGACTTGGTACCTTGAGTACAATGCCCCAGTATTCATGCCCATTGGTACCTCTGGCATAGTACCCCAGTATTCATGCCCATGACTCGGTACCCAGGGCACCATACCCCAGTATTCAGACCCATGACTCTGTACCCCTGGCACAGTACCCCATTATTCATACCCATTGATACCCTGGCACAGTACCCCAGTATTCATACCCATGACTGGTACCCCTGGCACAGTGCCCCGTGCATGGGACTCCTTATCTCTCAGAACACTGCAGCATGGCATCCCATCTCCTACTCCCTCCAGGGACGCTCTCCCCGGCCTGCTGCAGCTCCCCATTCTTGTTAACTAATGAGCCTGGTGGGATGCTCCACAGCCGTGGAGTGCCCGCTCTGCCCCAGGCAGTCTCTGGCTTACGGTGCCCATTTTAAGCAGCTGTTTCTCTCCCCCCACAGGCCCCCCGATCATCTCGAGCGAGGCCGTTCAGTACGCTGTGCGTGGCGACCGCGGGAAAGTGGAGTGTTTCATCGGGAGCACGCCACCCCCCGACCGCATTGTGAGTGCTCTCCTGGGGGGGCGCTCTCCACAGGGGGCGGGACGGGGGGCAACCCGGCCTGGGCTGGGGACCCTCTAGCTAACACACCAGGGCAGCAGCAGCTTCCTTCCTAACCAGGACCTTGTCACCACGGTCTCTGTGCTTCTCAACGCCCGCTGGGCTGAGGAGCTGTGCCTGTTGTCTGTGCCAGAGAACGGAAGCCAGTTTATGCACCAACAGCTCCGCCAGTCCACACTCGCCAGGGTTAGGGACTGCAACGGGGAGCTATCCCACGGTCCCTGGCTCTGCTGCCGGAAGAAGGCATGCTGGGAGATTTGTGAAGGACGGTGGTGGGTGGGCCGAGTGGAACCTTTCCAGCTCGTCTGTATCCACTTTGGCTCTAAGCACGGTCAGCCTGGAGTGGCCCTTAGCACAGATGCAAGCTGCCTGGTGCATGCGGACGTAAGATGAGCCACAGTCCTTGAGGCTGGTCAATTTAGCATGGTCAATTTCTCCAATATGGACTAGCCTAAATTTAAGGCACTCATGTTGTCCTTGGAGTTTATGCTGTGACATCCCCGTGGGTATATCTGAAGCCAAAGTCTCTGGATTCATGAGCATGAGTTACCGCGGGTTGAGATACTGGACCAGGTGGGACCCATCCGTGGGCTCATAAACCTCTCTATACCCTCCAGCCACTAGAGAGAGACAGAGAGTCGCTTTGGCATCAATAACGTGGGAGCTGGTTGGAAAATTGAATTTTTGTTCCCTGGGAAATTCGGAAATTCCCCAAATTAATTTTTGTTCTGAATTGTAACAAAAAATCAACATTTTGAAATTTGGCACAGAACAAAAATTCCCCCAAATTTCTCTCCGAAACCATTGAGATGTTTCATTTTCATAAGGCAAAACCATTTGGTTCCAATAATGTCGATTCTTTTCAACTTGGATATTGTATTAAAATAATAAATATAACATATATTATCTACCATAATAAATACAATACAGTAGAGCTCCTGTTTAGTGAACTAATGGGGGATTGAGGAATTCATAATGTCGAGAAGCTCATAAAATTGAACATCTCAAAGTTGAGGGTGATACGGTGCATATGTTAATTTATTAATTGTTCAGTGATTGTGTACATAATGAGTGGTAACAGATGGGTTAAGGGTGCCGGATTTTCCTTTATTTGAGAAAACTGCAACTCTTCTTCGTGGCTGCTAAATCTCTCAGACTTTTCAAGCCTCTACAGTTGCTTGAACATTAGCTGATGGATTGTAGCAGAAAGATGGTTCTTGTAAGCGATCATTCATAAAGTTGATGTTCCTAAAACTGGGGTCCTGCTGTACATAAATATAATATACTATTAACATTAACATTTCACTATAAAATACAAGTTGAACCAAAATGAATCGGAGCAATGAATTCGAAATGGAACCTTTTGATGTTCTGGAAATGAGAACATTGAAATGATTCTTCAACGCTGTTGAAATCGACAGGTTCCCGTGAAATATTTCAATTTTGCCCAAACTGCGTTTCTGTTCCGTCTAAAATTTTCAGACCCATTCTAGTTGCACTTGGATACGGCCACGTTGGCCGTGGTGGAGAAGGAAGGGGAGGCTCGGAGAAAAAGGAGGGTTGAATGAGGCCGGAACAGAGGGGTAGTGAGAAGCAGACAGAGTCGGACATTTGGAGTCAAAGTGTGCAGGCCCCAAACCCCACCCCTGCTGTATGCTCCCAGCAAATAATCGTTTTCCCTTCACAGCTGCGTTTATTGTTTCCTTGCGCTCTTAGGCCAGCTGCATCTCTTCCCTCTCCCCCTCAGCTGTAAATAGTTAATTGCAAGAGCAATCGTTGGGTGAGACGAGCACTCTTGGCTTTGCCTTGGGATGGGTCACTGACCAACCTACAGCCAGATCCTGCGGGGAGGGAAGGGGATGTGATGGCTTTACTCGGATCAGGTCAGAGCGGCTGCTTTGGAATGGAGGGAGAAGGAATGACGTGAGTCAGGAAACAAAGAAACTGCAGTTTACACAGAGGAGCAAAACCGCTAGCAATCAGCAGCCTGAAGCGAGGTCCTGTTCTGGTGTGGCACGAGCACTCCCCCTTGTGGGGACACCGGGACTTGACTTGTCGTGCGACCGCAGTGTAACCTAAAGGAGAGGCCCTGGCTGGAAGCGTCTCTTTAAAAAAACCCAGCCTCGTTACTGCCCCATTAAAGCAGCTCGATTGAAAAATAAACACACTGGCGGGGAAGGCTTACATGCAGTCTCCTCAGGTGACCGTGGCTGTACGGCGCGCCCAGGGCACGCGCTGGTCCTGCTTGTGCTGGGAGAGTTACAATGGCCCGTGGTATGAAATGTTTATTACACCCTGGCCCTGTGGTGAGCAATGGGGCTGCAATAACCACCCGGAGGGGCCTGCATTGTGCTATTTCCTGAGCTGAATTTGTCTCGGAGCTCAGCAGTATTAACATTGCTCACATGTCGCTGTTTGCTTTGTCTGCATCGCTCTGTCAGTCTCCTGCTCCCTGTCTCTGCCATTCTTTCACATCCCTTTGTCTCTGCTCCTGTCTCATCTGCCTGTCTTCTATCTGTCTATCCCCATACGCACCCATCTACCTGCCTGTCTTCTGTCTGTCTAACCCCATACGCACCCATCTACCTACCTGTCTTCTGTCTGTCTATCCCCATACGCACCCATCTACCTGCCTGTCTTCTGTCTGTCTATCCCCATATGCACCCATCTACCTGCCTGTCTTCTGTCTGTCTATCCCCATACGCACCCATCTACCTGCCTGTCTTCTATCTGTCTATCCCCATACGCACCCATCTACCTGCCTGTCTTCTGTCTGTCTATCCCCATACGCACCCATCTACCTGCCTGTCTATCCCCATACGCACCCATCTACCTGCCTGTCTTCTGTCTGTCTATCCCCATACGCACCCATCTACCTGCCTGTCTTCTGTCTGTCTATCCCCATACGCACCCATCTACCTGCCTGTCTTCTGTCTGTCTATCCCCATACGCACCCATCTACCTGCCTGTCTTCTGTCTGTCTATCCCCATACGCACCCATCTACCTGCCTGTCTATCCCCATACGCACCCATCTACCTGCCTGTCTTCTGTCTGTCTATCCCCACACGCACCCATCTACCTGCCTGTCTTCTGCCTGTCTATCCCCATATGCACCCATCTACCTGCCTGTCTTCTGTCTGTCTGTCCCCATACGCACCCATCTACCTGCCTGTCTTCTGTCTGTCTATCCCCATACGCACCCATCTACCTGCCTGTCTATCCCCATACGCACCCATCTACCTGCCTGTCTTCTGTCTGTCTATCCCCATACGCACCCATCTACCTGCCTGTCTTCTGTCTGTCTATCCCCATACGCACCCATCTACCTGCCTGTCTTCTGTCTGTCTATCCCCATACGCACCCATCTACCTGCCTGTCTATCTCCATACGCACCCATCTACCTGCCTGTCTTCTATCTATCCCCATACGCACCCATCTACCTGCCTGTCTTCTGTCTATCTATCCCCATATGCACCCATCTACCCGCCTGTCTTCTGCCTGTCTATCCCCATATGCACCCATCTACCTGCCTGTCTTCTGTCTGTCTGTCCCCATACGCACCCATCTACCTGCCTGTCTTCTGTCTGTCTATCCCCATACGCACCCATCTACCTGCCTGTCTATCCCCATATGCACCCATCTACCTGCCTGTCTTCTGTCTGTCTATCCCCATACGCACCCATCTACCTGCCTGTCTTCTGTCTGTCTATCCCCATACGCACCCATCTACCTGCCTGTCTTCTGTCTGTCTATCACCATACGCACCCATCTACCTGCCTGTCTATCTCCATACGCACCCATCTACCTGCCTGTCTTCTATCTATCCCCATACGCACCCATCTACCTGCCTGTCTTCTGTCTATCTATCCCCATATGCACCCATCTACCCGCCTGTCTTCTGTCTGTCTATCCCCATACGCATTCATCTACCCACGTGTCTATCCCCATATGCACCCATCTACCCACCTGTCTTCTGTCTGTCTATCCCCATACGCATTCATCTACCCACCTGTCTAACCCCATACAACCCATCTACCCGCCTGTCTTCTGTCTGTCTATCCCCATACACACCCATCTACCTGCCTGTCTTCTATCTATCCCCATACGCACCTATCTACCCGCCTGTCTTCTGTCTGTCTATCCCCATACGCATTCATCTACCCACATGTCTATCCCCATATGCACCCATCTACCTGCCTGTCTTCTGACCATCTATCCCCATATGCACCCATCTACCCACCTGTCTTCTGTCTATCCCCATACGTACCCATCTACCTACTTGTCTTCTGTCTGTCTATCCCCATACACACTCATCTATCTGTCTGTCTTCTATCCCCATACACACCTGGCTACCTACCTGTCTATCCCTATACACATTTATCTATCTTTCTATCTATCCCCATACACACCCATATATCTATCTGTCTGTCTGTCTGTCTATCCCTATACACACCCATCTAGCTATCCCTGTCTACCCACCTACCTGTTGACACAGCCCTGGTGCCCCCTCCTGTGTCCTCAAGTTGCAGATGGTGGCTGAATGGAGGAATCCTGCCGTGATCCTCCCACATCCCCATTCAGTTTGGGACAGGAAGTGAAGGGGACGATTGTATCCTACTGGAACCGCGGGGGGCTGGTGGGCTGTAGATACCCAGCTGGGATTTGGCCCGGATGCTAGGGTTCTCCCGGGCTTAGCGGAGGTGTGATGGGGCAGGAGCTCTCAGCCCCCGGAGCTGACCAGGCCTTTCTCCCTTTTGCACGCCCCACCCGGCGATAGGCCTGGGCCTGGAAGGAGAACATCCTGGAAGCTGGCACACTGGAGCGCTACACGGTGGAGAGAACCAACACGGGCAGCGGGGTCCTCTCCACCCTGACCATCAACAACGTGATGGAGGCCGATTTCCAGACACGCTACAACTGCACGGCCTGGAACAGCTTTGGGCCGGGGACGGCCATCATCCAGCTGGAGGAGAAAGGTAGCAGGGCGGGGAGGGAGTCAGGACTCCTGGGTTCTATCCCCAGCTCTGGGAGGGGAGTGGGATCTAGTGGTTAGAGCACAGGGGGCAGGACGCCTGGGTTCTATCCCCAGATCTCGAAGGGGAGTGGGATCTAGTGGTTAGAGCACAGGGGGCAGGACGCCTGGGTTCTAGTCCCAGCTCTAAAAGGGGAGCCTGAACCAGGGTTTACAGCAGGTTGGGAATGGGGAGCCCTGTGTTCCATTCCCAGTTCTGGGGGACAGTGTTGTCTGATGGTTAGAGCAGGAGGCTGGGTGGATTCCTTGGTTCTCTGCCGCTGACTGTGTGAGGCCTTGGGCAGCTCCCTTCCCCTCTCTGTGCCTCAGTTTCCCCATCTGGGGAGCAGGGCTAGCAATGCCAACCTTGGAGGGGATCCTGCTCCATCTCAAGGCAGTCGGGGGCTAAGGGGTGAGAGTGGGCTAGGGAGGAACCGGCAGGAAGGGGGCAGCACGGCTCCCCCAGCTAAAGCACCCCCCGTTCCCCCTGCAGAAGTCCTGCCCGTGGGCATCATCGCCGCAGCCACCATCGGGGCCAGCATCCTCCTCATCTTCTTCCTCGTCACCTTGGTCTGCTTCCTCTACAGGCGCCGCAAAGGAAGTGAGTGCGGGGGGGGGGGGAATTCCCGGGAACCCCCTTCAACTCCGCCCGGGGGCGAGGAGGGAGGGGAACGGCTCCAGCCTGGCCCAGGCGGCACCTACCAGCCACTCAAGGGACAGGCCGGATGGTACCAAGAAGCCGTGTGGTCCACAGGGGCCACGGCTGGATGCGTCTCCCCCAAAGCTGGATGTGTCAGTCTGCGGGCCGATGCCCCCGTCACCCCAGGATGGAGCACGTGGCCCACAAGCAGCCTCGTCCACCGGGGGCGCCCCTTGGAAAGCCCACGACACCTGCAGGCGACGGGAACGGCCATGGCTCCTTTGCGCCTGGTGCTGGGCGTAGGCAGGTGCCCACGGGGCCAGGTGTTGGGGCCAGGAGCAGCTGGAAGCGGGGAAGCCCTGCTACGGGGGTGCGCTTTCTCTGGGCCCATGAGGTCCCTGGCCAAGGCCCCGTCCTAGCAGGGGGGACTGGCGGCTGCGGGGGCTTTCCAGGAAGGAGGCCAGTTTCTCCAGGCCAGGGGGAAGGGTGAGTCCAGGACCCCCAACAGCCAGGGCTCTGGGCTGGGGTCTCCAGCTAGGAGAAGCCCGGGGTGCGGCTGGCAGAGCCCCCCTGTCCATCCATCCATCAGTCTGTGTGTCTCACAGGCCGCAAGGACGTGACCCTCCGCAAGCTGGACATCAAGGTGGAGACGGTGAACCGGGAGCCTCTGACGCTGCATGCGGACCGCGAGGAGGACACGGCCAGCGTCTCCACGGCAACCCGCGTCATGAAGGCCATCTACTCGGTGAGGGCCCCCCCACAATCTCCCCCCGGAACGAGCCCAGCAGCACGACAGAGCGAGACAGTTCTCTACTGCTCAGAGCAGGACTCCTGGGTTCTGTGCACATCTGTGGGACAGAGATCGTGTGTTAGTGGTTAGAGTGGTGGGGAAGGTGGCTGGGAGCCAGGACTCCTGGGTTCCCTTCCTGGGACCGGGAGTATGGCCTGGTGATTAGAACAGGGAGGCAGGACTCCTGGGTTCTGGGGCCTCCTGGCCGCACACTTCGCAAGAGGGAGGTGGGCAGGAGGCCAGCCTGGCACCCATCAAACACCCCAGTGGGCTAAGCCTGGTGCCACAGCCCCAGCCATGCCCCACGGAGCCACCCATGTCTAGCCACCCTGGGCTGTAGCTGCTGGGAGCGCCCCCCGAGGGCCAGGGCGGGCGGTGTAACTCAGTGGTGCTTTGTCTCTGTGATCAATAGGGGTTGATGAGTCTGTTGCAGGCTCTGTCCTTTAGCTCAAACCATAGCAACTCAGGCTTTACGTTTCAAAGGTCCCAGGTTCAATCCCTGGTGCTGCCAACCCAGGGTACAGGACTTGGACTCCTGGGTTCTCTACGGGTCTGTGAGGGGAGTGTGGGCTAGTAATTAGAATAGGGAGCCCAGATTCCTGGGTCCCATTCTTGGCTGGTTACATCAGTGCCCCCAGAGTGTGGGGAGGAGCCACAGCCTGCTTGGTCCTGCGTTCAGGTGGGGGTGGGTGGGATGACTTGGGGGCTGGGGAGCCGAGCGGCCGGTGGGCTAAGGCAGAACCTCGGCGGGGAAGCTGACGGGTCCCTTTCCCATCTCCCTCGACAGTCGTTCAAGGACGACGTGGACCTGAAGCAGGATATGCGGTGCGACACCATCGACACTCGGGAGGAGTACGAACTCAAGGTCCGGCACCACCCCCGGGGGGCGCCTGCCCACTGAGCGTGCAACGGCGCGTGTGTGCGTGGGCAGGGAAAGGCGGCCTGGCGTGTGCGGGGGAGTGATTGTGCCTTGGTGCCAATGTGCCTGAGCGCACCAGCGAGTGTGCTTGCGTGCGAAGGGGTGTGTGATGGTGCGGGCATGCCAGCAACTCTGTGTGCAGAAGGGATTACACGTGTGTCTCTGCTGGGGGTGGGAGCCAGGACTCCTGGGTTCTTTGCCCAGCTCTGCCCCCGGAATATTCCACAGGCACCCAGAGCTTTGCCCTGCCCCATGTGAGCCCCCTGGCGCTGCCTGAACCTGCCCCTCTCCTGTCCCCTTCCAGGACCCAACCAACGGCTACTACAACGTTCGCGCCCACGAGGACCGCCCGCCCTCCCGCACCGTGCTCTACGCCGACTACCGCACCCCGGGCCCCGCCCGCTACGACATGCGCCCCTCCTCCCGCCTCTCCCACTCCAGCGGCTACGCCCAGCTGAGCACCTACAGCCGGGGCCCCGCCTCGGAGTACAGCGCCGAGCCGGCCCCGGGGCCCCCGCCGGGCACCGCCTCGGGCGAGACGGCCAGCCAGCTCTCCTACGAGAACTACGGCGGCCACGCCGCCTTCCCGCCCAGCGCCGGCTACGCCACCTACCGCCTGGGCTACAGCCAGCCCCCTCCGCCCAGCTTGGACCGTGCCCCCTACGACGCCTACGACCCCATGGGCAAGTACGCCAGCGCCACCCGCTTCTCCTACACCTCCCAGCACTCGGACTACGGGCAGCGGTTTCAGCAGAGGATGCAGACTCACGTCTGAAGGGCCTGGGGGCTGGGGGGGGGGATGATCCTCCCCGGAGACAAAAGGGGGTGGGGGTCATAGGTACTTTGTGACTGTCCTCTGATATTCAGGGGCTTTTCCAGAACCCCCCTCCGCACGCCCACCCCTAACCCCCACCCAGCGGCAGGACTCTCAGCCTGCCCGGCAACTGCACCCCTCACTGCCTGTATTCCGGGGACCCTGGCGTCCGGCTGACTCCGGGGCCCCTCTTCCCCTATATCTGAGCTTCCAGCCAGCCACCCGTCACGTTGTCTTCGTTCGTTCTTTTCAGCCCATGTCTCGAGGGGCCGGTGCCCTCCCCGACTGGAAGGAAAACAGATTTGGGGGGGGCTGGGGAGCCTCACCCCCACCCCTGCCCCGGCCTTGCTCACGTGTGGCACAGCTCTCCTCCCAGCGGGCTGGAGGCCGGATAAAGCGTGCTGGTAGCTGCAGGGGGGGAGATTCCCTCCCATGGCCTGCATCCCACCCCGCCCCATCCTGCTCCAAGCAAGACTCTGGAAACTTGCCCCCGGCCACGCTGGGGAGACCCGATTTCTTTGCCGGGCGTTGTCGGATCTTTGCGGGGAGATGGGCCGAGAGCTGAACTCCAGGCTGGGGGTGAAAGGTTGTGACAACAAGGGGTGGGGGGGATTGTGGGGCAGCGGAGGACCAAGTGGCATTGGGGGGGGTGGCTGAAGGCAGGCTAGGTTGTGCATTCCCCTGGGGGCCGTGGGATCCCTGGGGTCTGCAACTGGCTCCCGCACCGCTCGGTCGCTAGGAGGCAGAGAGTCGTACCATCACCGGCTCCCAGGGCACGATGGGACCCGCCGGGCTCCCAGGGTGCCGCAGGGGACACTGCGCTCTAGATATGAACGCGCCCGGACGGGGGGTGTGGGTGCCTGTCGGCCGGCAGGCCGGCTAACCCTGCAGCCAGCCTCCGAATGGCCAAAGGGCTTTGATCCTGCCTCAGCGCCTATCGCTCAGCGCCTGGCAGGATCAGGCCCTAATGTGGAAAACCAACCTGGAGCTGCAGCTTTTGATCTAGTCCACACCCGGGACCCCCATCCAATACCAGGACCCCCTATTCCAGACCAGGGACCCATGTCCTATACTGGGACCCCCTATTCCAGACCAGGGACACCCTATCCTATAGTGGGGCCCCCTGTTCCATACCAGGGTCCCATGTGCAATACTGGGACCCGCCTATACAATACAGGTACTCCCTATCCTATACCAGCACCCCTTTCCCATACTGGGATCCCTCCTGCCCCACTCAGCAATATGGGAAGGGTGAAGTGCTCGCGACCCCTACGTTGTGAATCCCTGACCTCGAGGGCACTGCTGGCCCTAGGGAGAAAGGTCAGCCCCACCCCCGAGTGCTTCCATTCACAACAGCACCCCTTGCCGCTCACACCCCAAATTGGATCCCTCCCCCGTGTGGCGTTCCTCTTCAGGAAGAAAGCAGGGGGCCCCAATCTCTCCCCCAGTACCCCATCCGTCCAGGGCCAAGTTGACTCCGTCCCCCGTCCCTAGCACTTTGAATACGTTTGTTTGGGTTTATGTTGGATTTTTTTATATATATATTTTATACGGGGGCGGGAGGGGGGCGGTTGGTTGGTTGGTTTTTTCCTCCGAAAGGACCGATTGGAATCCTGCCTCTTCCACCACTTCCTGTGCCTTGAACTTCAGCTTTATTTGACCCGTCGGCATTTGCTTGCGCGGTGGAACCAAGTCAAGGGGGCGGGGGCATCGGCGGGGCTAAATGTTTTCGGGGCTGGTGGCACCCCGGGGCGGGGAAGCTCAAGGCTCATCTCTCCCCCTAGTGCCTGGCACCAGCCACTACAGCAGCCTGTCCCCGAGGCCAGGGGAGGAGCTGCCCCTTTAGCTTGAGGCATCAAGAGCTGTGTGTTTAGGGCTGAAAGTTGTGGATGCGGCCTCCACTGACGATATGGGCTTTGCAGGGCTGCCCATTGAGAAATGATGGGTGCCCCTGGATATCCCAGGGTTGTTATTTTGGTGGGGGTGAAGGGTATCTTTCAAGGTTCCCAAGTATCCCAGCAAAGCTGCACCCCACTCCTGGAAGGGATGGCAGGGGCGGGCTCTGTTTTCGAAGCCTGGCAGTGCCATTCCCCAGCCAGGCAGAGGGGGCGCTGCTGAGCGACACTGGGTCCCGCCCTGCAGCGTGAGCAATGCAAGTCCTAAGCGGCGCTGAGCAGGACCCCGGCCCCCACCTCTACTGCCCTTTCCGCCATCGCTCCGTTAGGGAGCAGGACTCGAACCCAGGCCCTACTTCTCCACAGTCGCAGCCTGGCCCAGGAGTCAAACTCTGATCTCCTGCGTGGCTGGGCAGAGGGCAAAGCCACCAGCCCTGTCTTGACTGTTCCCTCCTAGTACCTGCCGGCGTGGCAGGGCCGCTCCAGCCCTGGACTGCAGCTGTTCTGGATCTTTTCCTGTGACCCTTCTGACCCTGCAGCATCGGTTTTGTTTGCACAGTTCGGGGCCTTGATTTTAAGTACAGATACCGCCCCTCCCCCCCCCCCCCCCCATTATGGAGCCATTCAGATATTGTACAGCCGTGAGCCGCATGGGTTATCGGCATCAGCAGCAGGGGTTAGCAATGGTTATAGCGGCCGGTTGGCTGGCTGGAGCCTATAACACCCGAGGACGGAGGGGTCACCATTTATTAAAACATCGCCTGACCCTTTATTTAGCCTGTTCGGAAGCAGCCGGATTTGATCATGTGTCGTGATATGGGCTTGTTTTTCTTTTCCTGCCCTATTTATGGGACTTATACAGCGGCCATTACCCTGGCCCCTGAGAACCTCACAATCGTCACTGTGCTTTTCCTCAAGACCCCCTGTGAGGCAGGGCAGGGCTGGTCTCTGAAGCATCTGGCACTGGCCTATGTCGGAAGGCAAGATACTGGGCTACATGGACCACTGGTCTGACCTAGGAGGGCCGTTCTCAGGTTCTTAGCCCCATGGTACAGATGGGGAACTGGAGCCTGGAGACCCAGATTTTTAAAGGCGTTTTGGCCTAGCTGCACTCAGCATCGCAACGCCTAACTGATTTAGGAACCCAGATCATTTTCCGAAGGGGTTTAGGCACACCAGAGCCTGACTCTCATGGACAGCTGATGGGATTTTTGCTCCAAAGTGCCTAAATCCTTTTGGAAACTGAGTTTTAGCTCCCAATGAGTTAGGCATTGCAACTCTGGGTGTAACACTGCCCAATATCTGGCTCAGTCGTGCCCCGGGTCAGATGGGAGAATAGAGTTGACCCTGGGTCTGCCTGGTCTCAGGCTAACAACCTGATCCAGGGACCAGCTCTTAACGCGCCACTTTCAGAAGTCATGTTATTCTGAACTTCAGCTTTTTCCCCCCCTTAGTAATACATTTCTAGCTCTTGTGGTTTTAAAGAAAAGAACCCAGGCTCCAGGCTCTAACCACTAGACATCACGCTCCTCCCCACACCTGCGAACGTGACCCTGGAACGTTCAGAAGCCTGCAGGAGAATCAAAAGAACCCAATTTTTGTCCCAGCTCATGATTTGTGGGAGGTCTGATTCACAATTTGTGAGCAGTTGGGACTGCTAGCAAAAGCAGTGGGAGCTTAATATAAAGTGTGAGCCAAATCTGGCGTCATGGTCCATGACTGGGGCCAGGGGCTGCTGCAATACGAATAATAATGACTAATAGTCATCGTAAGTAACAAACCGGTGCTGGCTAATTTGCTGGCATGAGTCGGACACGTGAGAAGGGGGTTTGGGTTTTTTTATATGAATGTATCTAAATATATATTTTATATAAATATCCTGCCAAGCAAATTCTTGAAAGCTGGAAGCACGTGTTCTTAATGCTCAGCAGTATATAATTATAGATCAACGCCCCCCAAAACTTCCACTTTGAGGCGGACAGCTGGCATGGGAAATTTCAGACCGAAGGGTTAACGTCTGCAATGTTCCAACCAACTGAAAGCAGGGTCTCGGAATGGAATGTGTTGGGCAACCTTGACTCCAGGGGGGCGCTCCGTGCACCCTGCAGAGATCACGGGGCTTGGCTGGGCTTGTGTAGAAGGCCGTGGAAAACGAGGGCAAAGCAATAATTCCTCGAGGGAGGGGGTTGTGTCTGTGAGGGGGAGCTGGGGAAAAGCCGCAAGGCGTAGCTGGTCCTAGGGTTTAAATCCTGAGATTTGTTTTTCTCACTTGATCTCAGTCTGGCTTTAGGGTTTGAATGGCCCCTGGACGGCTGCCCTGCGCTGTCCTCTCTTGAGCATTTGTGCTCTGTGGTGTAAACCTGCTTGTGGCCAACTCCTGCTCACTGGGACTGGCTCCCAGTGCATCCCGGGGTGAGAGCCAGGACACCTGGGTTCTATTCCCAGCTCTGGAAGGGGCGGGAGGTCTAGTGGTTAGATCAGAGGACTGGGAGTCAGGATTCCTGGGTCCTATTCCTAGCTCTGGGAGGGGAGTATAGTGGTTAGATATGGGGACTGGGAGTCTGGACTCCTAGGAAAGGAGTCTCGTGGCTTACAGCAGCCAGGGCAGGGAGTCAGGACTCCTGGGTTCGACTTGGTTTGTGTCCATCAAACTGGTGTAACCCAACCCGTGGGGTGTTCTGTCTCCCCCTAGCGGCGGCGTGGCCGCACAGCTAGAGATTGGGGCGCCTGCCACAGCTTGGCTACCAGATGCTAGCTCAGGGCTAGCAGAGGCTCAGGCATCAAGATTCAGAGGTTCCCAGGCACAATTCCTGCTGTCGACAGCCCACGTCCTTGCATTTGCAGGCTCAAGCAGGGGTTTTTGCATGAGTAACTTTAGACCATTTTTTGGGTCAAACCGGTGCAAGTGCTGTGTGTGGAGCAGCCCGAAGGGAGTTGGGAACCCAGGACCCGTGGAATTTCACTGGGAGCTGGGTGCCGAGCGGCCTTCGATCGCTTTGCGTCCCCCCAGCAAAATGCCCCTTGGGCAGCTGGATGATGGGAGCAGTTCGGACATGACGGCGCTTCGCTAGCCCAGAAAGGAGCCAGGTTAGCTCAGTGCCAGAAGCCAGCGCCAGATCCAGCCGGGTGCGGGCGGGTTCCTCTCCACTCGGGACCTCGGCAATGGCTCGGGCCCACCTCTCTGCCTGCCTTGTCCCAGAGCTCGTCAGCTGAACCCAGCACCTGGTCGGTCTTTCCTTTGCATCAGGGGGCTGGGGCTGGGGGGCTGTGGAGAGGGAGAGGATGGATCCCCCCCTGCCCCTGCAGTCAGGAACAACCCACCCCTTGGTTCGACTCACTCCCTCCTCTGGTGCTAATTCACAAGCTTTCACCCTTTTTAGGACCCCCCCACACCCCCATGGCTGAGTGCAAGGAGTTAACCTTGACCCCCTCCCCTACGAAGGTACCTTTAAAACAGGCCCGGTCCCGCAAGGCCCTGAGCTCAAGCCCAGGAACCGCGCTCATGGCCTGCAGCTGTGGTCTATGCTTCCTTCCCCACCCTATCCCCGGTGACCCCCATTCTCCCTCGCCCCGGTCTAGAGCGGGGGCGGGGGAAGCAGCGGGACTGGCCTTCGCCCCAACGGTGCCGGGATCCTCTTTAGCAATAGAAACCCTCACTGCCATGACACAGAACCGTGCAAAGCCTGGAGTCGAGTCGCCATGGATCAAAGCTGTGTCTTTACGTGACACTCACTGTGTCGGGATTGTCTCCAAGGTTATGCACCCCCCACCCCCCCATACACCCACACACCTTCCAGCTCATTCCTAAACGCCCAGGCTCATTGGATCCCCCATGGGAATGTGGGTGGGGGGAAATGGGGGTATTTTTCTTAGCACAGCCCCTTTAGATTTCTAGAGACGTGTATCTGTGATTCCCCTGCACCCCTTGCCTGGCCCAACCTTTGATTATTTTTTTTTTCATTTTCCTTTTTTTTTTTAAATATTATGTACTATATTTTTAGTCTTAAACACGATATATTATATATATTTAATTTTTTATATATATAAAAATATAAATGTTACCAAAAAAAGAGACCGTGTATCGCCTTTGTTGTGTGAAAGTGATGCCCGGGGGGAAGGAGGGGGACTGTGTATGGATGGGGCGGGGGTTATGCGTTTGGGACCTGTAAAATGCTGTTGGGAGCAGGGGATAATTGGTGCGTTGAACAGGGCCCTGAAGAAGGGCGGGTTTGTCTCTAGTGCTGTTCATCGCCAGCGCTCGACACGCTTCGCAAAGGAGCTGGGTAGCGATCTCCCCACTGGGCAGGGAGGGGAAACTGAGGCATTGGGAGAGGGGAAGGTTAGGAGCCTAAAGACCGTTGAGGGGCTGGGCAGAAGCGATTTACCCAAGGCCACCGCCCCACCTGTGTCAAGCTGCTTACCTCCCCAGGTGAGAGCCTGAGGTCGGTCATGTGACAGGAAGATCATGTGACTAAGGCCAAGGGATATAAGGGAACATGCTCAAGCCCAGCAACCCTCCTGCCAGGTGGGACGTGGAGGGCCAGGCTGGGAAGCTGCAGGTGGGTGTGGGAATGTCTGCCCAGCACAGTTAGCACTCAGGGCTTGCTCCATGGGAGGGATAGCTCAGTGGTTTGAGCATTGGCCTGCTAAACCCAGGGTTGTGAGTTCAATCCTAGAGGGGGCTATTTAGGGATCTGGGGCAGAAATTGGGGATTGGTCCTGCTTTGAGCAGGGGGTTGGACAAGATGACCTCCTGAGGTCCCTTCCAACCCTGATATTCTATGATATGATTTTAGCCTGGCTCCCATCCACACACAGCAATCCCTGGTCTGGTGGGGCAGTCGCTGAGCTGGAGCTAGTGAATGAGTCAATGGGGGTTTGCTGCCAGGGAGCAGGAACACAAGGCTCGGGGGGACTCTTTAGTTTGCGTTTGAAAGACTTTGCTTCCTCTATAGGGGCCACGAAAGGGGCCAGCCAGTCTGAACCTGGGGCCAGCCCCTTGAGGGAAGTATCTCCTGACCAGGGGGGAAGGGTGAGGGCTGATAGAAATGGTGTAAAAAATTAAATTAACTAGCCCCCCTCCAGGCAGAGACTCTTGTCTCTTATCACAGGAGGGGTTTTTGAAGACTCCCGAGAGACGGGGAAAGGGAGGCAGGGAGCTGCAGCACCTCCCCAAGCCATGAGGGCCCCCTGGGAGGCATCTGGGCTGTTTACAATCACCCAGTGGCAACGCCGGGTTTCCTGAGTCTCAGGCCAGTGCTCTGCCCACTAGGCCACTCTGCCTTCCCTTAAGTAGCCTGGCCCCAGGTCTTTGAAGGCCTTGAAGAGAAGGCCCCAAGGCCTTGAACTGGACTGGAGCGACCAGCATCTCCTGTGTGTGAAAGGCACCAGACTTTCCATCCCCACCTGTGAGATGTGGGGGTTGCCCCTCTGAAGGGCAGGGAGATGGGACCTGGCCTTAGAAGCTTGAGGGGCACTGGCAGACCTGGGGAGTGGTGTGGACGGTGCCCAAGGCTGGACTTAGCGGGGGGTGGGGGGGCTTGGCAGAGCTGGGGGCCGGGAACAATAGCAGGGGGCTGCAGATGGGGATGGGGGGGCCTTGGCAGAGGTCGGGGTGTTTGTGGGGAGCCCAAGTGTGAGTGCTACAGCTCAGGGCTCAGCCACTCACGTGTGGCGCTGGATTTACCCTCTTCTTGCACCGCAGCATTTGGGGCCGTTTACAAGCGGGTTTTGCTTGGGTCAGTTCCTCGCCCTTCGTCCCTGCTTAATTAGCAATGTTCTAGCTGCTTCTCTCCAGCAGCGCCCCCCGCCCCGCAGCTCTCCCCCCGGAGCTGTCCAATGTAGGGGCTCGGATTTCTCCTGGGGGGCGCTTGGCACTCCGCACAGCCCAGAGAATCAGGCCGCAAACGGCTCCTGCCCACGGCTGCTGAATGGCGGCCCCCACCGCTGACGGGCCTGGGCTGGATCCTGGGTCAAAGAATGGGGGAGGCCGGGGGCGGGGGTTTGGCTGTTCTGGCCCCAGATCCTCTCCTGCACGACACTCCCCTTCATGTCTGATCTCGCCCCCTTTGCCCAGCAATCGGTGCTCGCTCTCCCTCAGAGGCCAGTGAAGCCTCTCCGACAGTGTAAGCTCCTCGGGGCAGGGACTCTGCATCCGCGCCGCTCCCGGCCCAGTGGGGCCCTGATCTCAACCGGCCCCTCCAGGCGTCAGCGTCATCCCCACGGCTGGCAAAACACAACCGTGCCCCCCCCCCCCTCCCCGTGCACGGGCTGACCTATTTCACAGCAGCTTTTAGCCGGAGCACCGTTGTGAATTACACGGAGCCGAGGCATGGGGTGGATGCTGGTGGGTTTTGTTTGGTTTGGTTTTTCCAGGCAACCCTGCAAATGGGCTGGCTTAATGATTTTGTTTCTCGACAAATGTAGCCTATTACTTCGCGTGTTTCCACGCCTGGTTTATTATGCATGAGCCAGGCACTTTGCCTGCTGCTCCCGGGACCCATCGGAAAAGCAAAAAGGTGCTTCGTCAATCTTAATGGCTTTCGCTGGAGCAAGGGATGAGCGATAGCGAGATGGATAAATACATGGGGGGCGGGGGGGTGGCTGGAGAGCTCGAAAGGAAGAACTGTGGGAAGCAGGATGAATGGATGGCTGGACAAGATAGATGCTGGCTGCTTCTGTCTGGAGCCCTGGTCCCGTCTTGTTGTTAGAATTAAACTCTACTGCAGCCCCCAGATCTCCCCTTCCAGTGCCACCGCCTCTCCCGTCTAGCCGCACTAGGTGACCTGGGAAGCTTTAAAGTTGGGCCGGCCCGGAGTCTAGATCATCGCTGAAATTCACGCTCTGGAGGCTTCTCTCCATAGCATCCTTTCCCCGGGAAATCAATCTCACCAGCCGGCTAATTTATGCCAGGCGCCCGAGACTTATTCTAATTTATTCTACCGGCTGAAATGCACCTCGGCTCCTCTCAGCTGTACAGAAATCTCGCTCCTTGGTCTCCCTTCCCCTTCCCCGCCGCCTCCCCGCAGGCGCCACAAGGCTGCAGCCTTCAGAAGCGCCGACGAGGGGAATTTCTCTTCCCCACGCGCTGCCTTTCGCTGCAGCGCGTTTGTTCTCCCCTCGCTGCGACGTGCCCCGGCTGAGCGCATCCGTCTGCTCCAACCTTCAGAGGCGGCAGGAGAAAGACCTGGAACAAGCCGAGGAACGAGCAGCCTCAGTGAAAGCACAGCTGTGGGGATAAACCACTGGGCTGGGACGCTGGAGAGCCAGGTTTGGTTCCTGGCTCTCCTCCCACGGGTTCCCTGGGAGAGCCTGGCCAAGTCATTGGAGAGCTTGGTTTTTCAGAGGGGTTGGCCACCTGTCCTCGAAAATCAAACCTAGATTCTCCTTGCGCCTCTGCCTAGGCACTGAGATGGCCACTTGTAACCAAAGTATCTTGTAACCACACACCTCTGTCTCTGTCCTGTTTAGCCTCGCCGGGAAGGCAGGTGGTTGCCCAGATGGGGAACTGAGGCACGGAAGGCAGGTGGTTGCCCAGATGGGGAACTGAGGCACGGAAGGCAGGTGGTTGCCCAGATGGGGAACTGAGGCACGGAAGGCAGGTGGTTGCCCAGATGGGGAACTGAGGCACAGAGGCTTGGCCATGGTCACTCTGGCCATCTGTGGCAGAACAGTGGGTTGAACCTCGGTCTCTTGAACACTGCCTCGGGCAGCTGGAAGATGGCAGGAGCCACTGTGGGGACATCTACACTGCCAAGAAAACCCCATGGTGCCGTGTATCAGCGCCTCGGTCAGTCCACTTGAGCTGCAGAGCTAAAACCAGCAGTGTAGACATCTGGGCTGGGCGAAGGAGGAATGTCCACACTGCTCCGCAGCCCAAACCCGGCAAAACTGAATCCGTTGGCCTGGGCTCGGGGGTTCGGTGCCCTGGGTTTCTCTTTGCCGTGAAGACCTAGCCTGCTCCCTGGCCACCCCCGCTACACCCCTTCCTGGGCAGCGCTGCCCACAGTTTGCTGGGTGCTGTTCCCCAAGGGGCCCAAATTCAACCTCCTGTCCACACAGGATAACACAAGTGGAAAGATTTCAGAGTAGGAGCCCTGTTAGTCTGTATCCGCAAAAAGAAAAGGAGGATGTGTGGCACCTTAGAGACTAACCAATTTATTTGAGCATAAGCTTTTGTGAGCTCTCTGGGGTGGAGCAAGCCGGGCTCAGTAGATCAGGGACTTGGGATGAAAGATGGGCCATATTTTTCAGCTGAAATTATTATTCAGCTGCTGGGCAGGTTGAGCAACACAATTCACGAATTCAGGTTGATTTCACTGAATCGTTGCGGTTGGCCGGGGGGACAGGACCTCTGACCCTTTTGAAACAGAAGTTTTGACTTTTTGATTCAAAATTACTTTTTATTTTGAAACTGACTTCAATGTTCCTTCTGAGAATGTTTAAAAAAAATTGATTTCTAACCAAACATTTCATTCAACCTGGAACTTTTAAAAAAAAAAAAAAACTTTTCAGTTCACTGGAAAATTTTCACTGTGGGTTAACCTGAAATGATTCTCCTCCCCCCGCCGCCCCCAATTTTTGCAGTACTGCCAACAAAACAAAAAATCCATGATTCACCCAGCTTGAGCCAGGAGGCCTGGATTTGAGTCCTGACTCTGTCTGTTGCCTGCTGGGTGATCATTTCCCTCCCTGTGCATTGCTCGTGAGGCACTTGGAGATCGATAGATGAAAAGGGCTCCATAAGCCCTGGATTACATTCTTACTATTATTAAGGCAGAGACAGTGAGCAGCAGATGAGAGCAAATTCTTTAGCTGATTACTGTTGTCAATTACAGTCCTACCCCCTCCAGCACAGATAGGGGCCCAGGAAATTACAGGTCTGTCCTCCGGCCTTGAAATCCTGACATGAACACACTCCGCTGATGAGCTAGCAAAAGCCTTTTGTCTTTCCCCAATATTCTTGCCTGCGTGATGCCCGGGAGAGAAATGTAACTTTGCATCCCTCTGCCTTCTTGGAAAAGGACTTGCGGCAAGGTGCGAGCAGGCTGTGATTTAGCTCCACGCCATCCCTGGCAGTTACATCGGGTTTAAACAAATAAATAAAGATCCTCCCTCTGAGAAAACCACCATTTGTCGCTCAGCACCTGATAATAACGTGCTGTAACCAGAGAGATGATTCCTGCTTCTGTCAGGCTGGAATGGAAGCTTTCAGCCCCACGCTAGCTGGGCTGGGGAGAAGTATAACTTGATTTCTCCCTTCTCCCCGCAGGCACCCCAGTAACATTTGCTCATCCTATGAGAGGAGACTCATTAAACAGCCCTACGGGAAGAGGGAGGGGAGGATAAAACATCCATGGCGGTGATATGAGTTGGGGGTTAGGGAGATGGCATGTAGCTTGAGACACCTGGGTTCTTTCCCCACATCTGGGAGATAGTGTGACCCACTGGATAGAGAGTCAGGACTCCTGGGCACTATTCCCAAGCAAGTGAGTGGTGTGTTGTGTAGTGCTTGGAACAGGGCTGGAGAGCCAGGACTCCTGGGTTCCATTGCCAGCTCTGGGAAGGACTGCTGTCTAGTGGTTAGAGCAGGGGAGCGGTGATCAGGACTCCTGGGTTCTACTTCCACTTCAGCCACTGCCCTGCTGTGTGGCCTTGAGCAAGCTGCAATTTAGCCTTTCTGTGCCTTAGTTCCCCCATCTGTAAAATGGGGGTAAAACCAAATTCCTACTACACAGATGGGGGAGGGGGGGCTGAATTAGAGTTTGCAAAGCACTCCAGGCCGCCCCTATGGAAGATGCTGCTTGTAAAGTGCTAAGTATTGTTGTCGTCGTCCTGGCCTCAAAAGGGAATATTTTATAAAAGTGAATCTCGATCGCTATGTTAGTGATAAATTATAAAACACGGCGTTTCTCTCCTGCCTGCATTCTCTCCCTCTCTCCGCTCCCCACGGTGGCTGATTCTGTTGCAAGCTGGTAGGAATGGCCTATTTCACAACATGGGCTTTTACGATGGGGGGCGCGGGGGAGACACAGGGTTGAAACACATTTCGTAATTTACAGCAGTGATGCACCAGCCCTTTGTACTTTAACAGGGCAGTGTCTTTCATCTGAGGAGCTCAAAGCATTTCACAAACCCTAAGGAATGACACCTCAACCCACGTCTGCAGTGTTTTAAGCCCCTAGTTTCATCCAGGGGAGAGAGGAAATTGGGTAAGTGCCTCTAAATATTTGGGACCTGAGCCTGCAACCACCCCCTCGAAGGGCTTACATGGCTCCTGTCACCAGGGTATCAGGGTATAGTGAATTCAATAATCCCATTTCACAGGTAGGGAACTCAGGCACAGGGAGATGAACTGATTTGCCCCAAATCACACGGGGAGTTTCTGGCCGAGCCAGAAATTGACCGCAGGCTTTCCCAAACCCTACTCCAGTGTCTTAACCCCAAGCCCAGTTCTTCCTCTCAACACCCCTGGCGAGGAAATGGAGAATCTGCTGCTTTCTAGAATCAAATTCAGACCAACCCTTCACCAGGGCTAAAATATTGGGCCAATTTTTCCTCCCTGTTTTATATTTTCTGCTGCTCCTTCTTTGCTTTCTCCAGTGGATGATGGTTTTCCTTGTGGGATCTCTGAGATGCATTTTGGCCCAGCAGCAGTTTAAAATTAAACACTTCCAAAATTGCCTTTTACCAAAGACAACCCTCCAAAAAAAAAAAAACCCAACCCAGACAGACTCTGGCAAATGCCCAAAGAGAGAGGGGCCTGTCAGCTGTTTGATCTTAGGTCCTTACCTGGCCACTCTTGCTGTGATATCCGAGCATGTCACAAGCTTTACCGTATTTATCCTCACAGCACCCTTGTGAAGCAGGGCAGCGGCTAGTCTCTCCATTGTACAGATGGGGGAAACTGAGGCACAGAGACTTACCCAAGGTGACAAGGAGGCTGTGGCAGAGCAAGGAACTGATCCCACGTCTCGTAACCACGACACCATCCTTCCTACCACATTTTCTTCAGGAGCAGGAGATGCAGACTGTGGCGGTGCAGACAGGGAAGCGAATTCCTGATTCTACAGCCTGCCACTCGCCTGGGCTGCTGTGACGGGCAACGGGGAGAGTGGCCGGTCTCTGGGACAGCCAGGCCCATACAGGGGGCTTTAAAGGCCAAAGCTAACAGCTGGCTGTGAAGAGGAAGCCAACGCAGCTGTTGCGGAATGGAGGTGATGCAACCTCTTTGGCTCACAGGTGGGCAGTTGTGTTCTGCCCCACCCTGCACCTGGGGCCTAAGAAGGAACAGTCACTAATGCTGCCCCTGAGAAAATCCAGTGCCAGCTGGGAGTCAGGATGCAGGAATCCCAGGGAAGCCCCTCACATTGTGAACTAAGGGGAGGGCAGGCAGGCACCCTCCCTAACAGGCATGGAGAACAACCCCTGCACTGCTCTCAAAATCCTTCCCTCAACCCGCCTGCACCAGCCGTGTCCTGGCCGGGTTGAGCTTTTCCTGATGCCTTGTTGAAAGAGGAATAAATGGCTCTGACTGTCAGCGAACTGACAAACTGTCAGCCAGCAGGAAGAGCTCTGAGCCCCGTGCAGCTCCAGGAGGGCAAGCGGAGTCCAGGAGGGCAAGCGGAGTCCAGCAGAGCAGGGGCTGCTGCCACTCCACTGAGTATCGATTCCTCACTGTAGTGAAACGTTTGACAAAGCTCCCTGATCCCCAACATCCCCTTTAGGGTACAGCATTGCAGACAGTGAAAAGGCGACAGTACTAAGGAGCAATCATCATTAAAGCATGCTAAAAGCCAGCCACATGCGGTCTTGGCTGGGCCAGGGGTCACCACTAGACATAGAGAAAAGTGGTAGAAATACCATAAACTGTCCCTCATCCTTAGCTCTTGACAACAGGACACCTCAAAGCACATTGCAAAGGAAGCCCGGTATCAGTATCCCTCAGTAAAGACGGGGGAAACTGAGGCACATAGAGGGAAAGTGACTTACTCAATGTCACGCAGCATGTTAATGGCAGAGCTGGGAACAGAAATCAGCAACCCTGACCCCTGCCTCTCTCCCCCAACACACTTAAATTCTCTATCCACTAGACCATGCTACCTCAGTGTATAGAAAATATGTTCCTAAGGCTGGGCAGTGAGCGAGGGGTTTATTGTCTAAATAACCCTATTTTTTTCCTCCTCTCTCATGGCATGGTGGGATGATTCTTGTGATCTTATTTGAATCCAACCAAGCCCTAGGACTCAACATCATGTGGCCACGAATTTCACAAACTAATCATGTCACATACTGTGACGAAGCGAGACTGTTCTTAATGTTTTCTCTGAATAGTGTGGGGGTGCCTCAGTTTCCCCTATGCAGTTCTTAAGTATCTAGGGGGTGGGATAAGGGTATATGATCGTTGCAGAGCCCTAGAGGGCAGGTGTGTGCAGGGGTCTGGACACAGAGGATGGCCAACACCCTGTTTCCTGGCAACTGATAGCCTGGGCCCTTCTCCCCTGCAAGGTGAGAGCTAAAGGGTTGGAGAACAAAGGAATCAGGTGACCTCCTGGCCCGGGAAAGGACAAAGCCCAGAGGAGGAGGGGCTAGAGGGGGAGGCAGTTTGGGGCTGGCTGGGGACATGGAGTGAAGTGCAGACGTGGTTGTCAGGCTCACTGCCCCCCAAAATGGACCCAGCTGAGGGGTCCTGTTCTCTGTACCTACAAACTCTGTTTTAGACCATGTTCCTGTCGTCTAATAAACCTTCTGTTTTACTGGCTGGCTGAGAATCACGTCTGACTGTGGAGTTGGGGGGCAGGACCCTCTGGCTTCCCCAGGACCCTGCCTGGGCAGACTCTCTGGGGGAAGCACATGGAGGGGCAGAGGATGCTGAATGCTCCGAGGTCAGACCCAGGAAGGCGGAAGCTGTGTGAGTTTTTTGCCCTGCAGACAGTCTGCTCCCAGGGAGGAGAGTTCCCCAGAGTCCTGACTGGCTTCGTATGGAGCAGTTCCAGAGCATCGCCCAGGGCCTCCGTGACACATACATAAAAGAAACAGCCAACACAGCAGCATTGTTACACAGGAAGATTTGGTGACACAAGGGCCTGGTAACAGGCTCTGGTATCTTTCACGTCGGGGATACAATCCTTGAGCCAGGATCTTTCTCTCTGCTCCACACAGAGCTGTTTATGCTGATTGTGCTGTGTAATAGTGACCAAAATGTATTATCCGATGACTGTTTGGTGGAATGCGTAAAAGGAGTCAGTGTTTGTGCTTTAGGTCCTAGTGGGTCTGGTGTCTATATTCCACAGCAAGCTGTGTCTGTGGAAACCCTGTTGATAGGCCCAGGATTGAGGAGTCAGCGTCATGAACCTCCTGCTGAGAACCCATGGGTTATGCAGACTGGATTCCCTTCAGGGCAGGAGCGAGATGCACAGGTGCAGGGGTAAACAGGGGAGGTCTGCTGTGCTGAACCTGTTCAGAGCCTGTCAAATGCCTGAGTTGGTACCTTTCCCCTGCACTGATATCACCTAAAACGCTGCAGGGCAACAAGAAATTGAGCAGCACTAAAGGTGGAAGGAGAGATGCACTGATATTAGGAGACCCCTGGGACGGGGATGGGGATTCTGCCAGTTCCTACATCAACGGGCTGTGTCCTAAAGGGGCAACACAAGTGTTAGCAACATGAATGGCATTCCCCGCCCCAGCCCAGAACAGCCTCCTGCCCTCCCACCTCATGGAAACCCCACTGACCACCCTATGTCCCTTGAGGTCCAGCCCCCGCCCCCAACACCTCATAGGGAAATCCCATCCTGTCCTTCCCACCTCATGGGGAACCCCACTCACCCTGCCTTGGGGAAATTCTCTGCTTCTCACATCATGGAGACCCCCCTTGGACTCCAGTCCCTGCCCCCTATCCCCACCCCCCCATGGGGGAATCCCAACACCCCTTGCCCTACTCAGAGCCTAGCCTAGCCCTCCCCCACTCCAACTCCCTGTGGGAGGCCCGCACAGCCCGTGCCTCCCCCTATGGAACACCCTCACCCCTGACTCCCAGCCTATTAGGACCCCCCCTTGAAGAACAGCCCCTCCCCCAGCCTAGGGGGTCCCCCCCTTGAAGAACAGGCCCTCCCCCAGCCTATGCGGACTCCCCTTGGAGCACAGCCCCTCCCCACAGCCTATGGGGCCCCCCCATGGAGCACAGCCCCACCCCACAGCCTATGGCCCCCCCATGAAGCATAACTCCCCCCCCAGCCTATGCAGACTCCCCTTGGAGCACAGCCCTCCCCACAGTCTATGGGCCCCCCCATGGAGCACAGCCCCTCCCCCAGCCTATGGGGCCCCCCATGGAGCACAGCCCCTCCCCCAGCCTATGGGGCCCCCCCATGGAGCACAGCCCCTCCCCACAGTCTATGGGCCCCCCCCCGATGGAGCACAGCCCCTCCCCACAGCCTATGGGGTCCCCCCCATGAAGCATAGCTCCCCCCCCAGCCTATGCAGACTCCCCTTGGAGCACAGCCCTCCCCACAGTCTATGGCCCCCCCCCATGGAGCACAGCCCCTCCCCCAGCCTATGGGGCCCCCCCCATGGAGCACAGCCCCTCCCCACAGTCTATGGGCCCCCCCCCGATGGAGCACAGCCCCTCCCCCAGCCTATGGGGCCCCCCCCGATGGAGCACAGCCCCTCCCCACAGCCTATGGGCCCCCCCATGGAGCACAGCCCCTCCCCACAGACTTCCCCCCCAGGAAGGTCCCAGCCCAGCTCCCCATAGGCTAGTGGCCCACGACACCCTGCCAAGAAAACAAATCACCGGCCCCCCCACCCCACTTTGACATCCCGCGAGATTTGGAGGCTACCTCCCAGGCAGTCCTCGCGAGATCAGCCTCGAGAGGGGCGGGGGCGGTGTCTTGACTCGAGTAACAGGGCGGGGCCACGGCTAGGTCCCGCCCCTTCGTGGCCTGGGCGGGGACTCAGCCCCGCCCACAACGTCATCGGTGGGTGCCCAGGGGAGCGAAGCCCCGCGCGGGGCCTCCCCGGGCGCGTGGCGCGTTGTTCTTAGGCGGCTTCACCGAGCGCCTGCGCAGCGCGTCACCGGCGGGGACCTTCGGGCTTCCCTGCAGCCCCGGAGACAGGCCCGTGGGAGCCTCCCCCCGGCTCGGGGTTCGCCCCGCTCAGTCTCGCCCCGGGGCCTCGGACCCGCCCCCACCTCCCCCCCCCATGGGGCCTCACCCGCCCCCCCCCAGCTGGTCCCTCGGGGGCCTCGGACCTGCCCCCAGGCTCCCACTTTCTCCCCCTGTGGGACCTGGGATCCCCCTTCCCCCTGTGGGACCTTTGGACACCTCTCCTACTCCCCTCCCCCCAATGGGGACGTGGACCCACCCCTGTCCCCACACAAGGGGCTGGATGTCTTTCCCCTGCCACCACTCAAAGGCCTCAAGGAAATCCCTTGGACCTGAATGACGCGGAGGGCGGGCTCTGCCCAGCAGCGGGGAGGTTGGAGGCAGGCATCAGCCAGGGGCAGAGTTAAGGGTATGTGGGAGCCTTCGCTGTAGCGTTGTCAACCCCAGGTGTTCAGAACTTGGGGAAACCCACCAAAATTATGAAACGGGCTTAAACATCAGGAGATTTTAATCATAACGGATGTTGGGTTCTTTTGATTTGCCTGCTGGCTTCTCGGGCTTTAGGCTGCACTCGGGTCATGGTTTCAAGCTTTTCTGTGTAACCGTGAGGGCTAGAAACTTTAATTTAAAAAATCTAAATAAAAGCTGAGACTCTTGCGTGACTCCTGGAGTTGGGGCTGTAAGAAAAGCATGAAATATTGTGAGACAAGACTTGAGATAAAATTGCAAGTGGTTGCAACTTTTGGCTGTGTTCTGGGGCATAGCAGGAGCCAGCCTAGTTTCCTGGCTAAGGCTGCTCTGCTTCCTATGGCCCCTGTTGGGTCTGGGAAGTAGAGCCTAGCCACAGTGCATGGCACTACAGCCACACCCCTGATTTCCGCCGACATTGGGGGCTGGGAGTACAGCTGTTGTGGAGTCCTTGTGGCAACTCTGTACTGGCTTGTGCGGTCCCCTGGTTAGGGCATATTCACCAGGGTCATTTTTCTCTGCTTATTGCGGGAGCCCTGGTGTGCAGTTTTCACACTCATCTGCATTTGCGTGCACAGATGTGAGGTTTGGTGCATGTCATCCAGTGTTCTTGTTAATTTTACAGGTGCTGTTCAGCAGACCCTTGGAAAACTGGCACCTAAGGTGCTGGGAACCTGCCAGGCACAGATCCCTCTGAGTGCCCATTGGGAGCTGAAGTCACTCAGCGTCTCACAAGATCAAGCATGATGCAGTAAAGCAGCCTAGAAGACATTGCCCTCTGTATGGGAAGAGCCGTCGTTGGACGATCCCACAGGCCACTTTGTGAAATCCATCCCGGTCAGCCAATCTAGTCTCTTTTTCTTTCTGCTGTGGTGATGGAAGCGAAGGGGTGAGAGAGATTAATTAGGGCTTGTAAAGTGCTCTGGGACCCTCCCAAGGAAGATGCTGCTTGTAAAGTGCTAAGTATTGTTTTTGTCAGCCCAGTCTCAGAAGGGAATATTTTATAAAAGTGAATCTTGATCACTATCTGTTAGTAATAAATTATAAAACACTGCGTTTCTCTCCTGCATGCATTCTCTCTCTCAGCTCCCCACAGCAGGCTGATCCTGTTGCATGCTGGTAGGAGCGGCCTATTTCTCAACATGTGCCTTTGTGAAGGGGGGGAAGCTTTTTTTTTTTTGGTCTTTGCCAGAATGATGCACAATAACAGCTCTTTGTACTTTAACACTGTAGCATCTTTTATCTGAGAAGCTCAAAGCGTCTTACAAACAGTAATGAATTAAGCCCCCTGTGGAGCATTTTCATCCCCTGAAAAACAGGAAATTGTAGCATTACCTGGAAATGTAATTTGAAGTGTCTAATATTTGGGAGCCTGTGCACCAGGGCTTGACTCTCCATTGCTTTGCACCTTCTGTGATCATTCACAGCCGTGCAAAGTGCTTGTAGAAGGCTACCAAATCTGAGATGGGTTTTACATCTACCTTGCAATGGTGTAAACGACTACATAAGGTATAGAGTACCAGGGGTTCTGGCCCAGTGTAGTCCCCTGGCCCCCATTGTTGTAGGATTTGAGTGCCTGATAAACTCTAATGGATTCATCCTCACAGCGGTGATGCAGAGAAGTAGGGTTATTATTCCCCTTTGAACAGATGGGAAATTGAGATCCAGAGGGATTAGGGCCTTAGCCCTGGAAACACTGAAGCTCCTGGGCTTAGGACCTGGTGGGGAGTGAGACAGGAAGTGGGGGTGCCAGAAAGGAGGAATGTGACGCTCATTGTTTTACCCCTTGCAGCCAAAAGCAACACCCTGAGGCAAAGAGGAAGCCAGAGCAGCTGTTGAAAACTGGGGTGATTTTAACCTAATGCAGACTACTAACCAGCAGGCACGTTCTGCACCCACTGTAGCTTTGTACAGCGCTATGCAGTGATCCACTCTGATGAGGTCTGGATCCAAAGGAAACTGTCACCAATGCTTCCTTGGATGTCATGGAGAAATCTGATGCCACCTTGGATTCTAGATTTGGGAATCCCAGGGGAAGCCCTCACATTGAGAACCAACAGACGGGCAGATTTGAACCAGAAACCAAACCCTGTACTGCCCTTAAGATCCTTCCCCCAACCCGCCAGCACCACCTTTGTCCTGTCCATGTTGAGCTTCTGCTGTTGTCTTCTTTAAGGGGGAATAAATAAGGCCTAGTGTGCCTGAACTCACTGAAACTGCAAACTGTCAACCAGGAGGAAGAGCAGTGAGTGGCCTGCAGCTCGGGGAGGGTGAACGGCGTGCACTGCTCACAGCAGAGCAGGGGCCGGTGCCACTTCAGTGAGTATCGATTCCTCTCTGCTCTCCACCATCCATGTGAGAAATACGGCTCCGGTTAGGCTGGATGTGTACGGTAAAGATCTGATTTACAAAGCTCCGCTGGCCCTTAGCTGAGAGTCTCAGGCTGCAGGCAGTTAAAGAGCAATCCCAGTTATAAGTGCGCATCGTTAAGCATCATCAAATGCAGAAGAGGATAGGGAATTGCCACAGTGACCTAGTTCCAACTGCTTTTACGGTGTAGTGGTTACTGTGTTTGCATTATGTACAGTAGGTCCTGGGTTCAAGTCCCAGTGAATCTAGCACAGTCACCTTAGAAGGCAGTGTGGCTTAGAGTATGTGACTAACAGGAGAGCTGTGTTCTGTTCCTGGTCTTGTGACTTCGGGCTAGTCACATTTCCTCTGTTAGCTGCCTACTGAGGCAGGATAGTCTAGTGGTTAGGGTGTGCGCCTGGGCTATGGGAGACCTGGTTTAATACCCTGCTCTGCCACAAACTTCCTGTGTGACCTTGGGAAGTCACTTAGCCACCCTGTGCCTCAGTTTCCCTTCTGTACAATGAAGATAATAGCAATACCCTGCATCCAAAGGGTGTTGAGCGGCCATATATTGTGAGGTGCTCAAATGCTGCTGAGGTGGGAGTTAGATAAGTACCATAGCTGGATACTGTGGGGTTTTGTGCACCTTCTTCTGAGGCTTCTGGCCCACAATATGGCATGGGTCTAACCTGATCCAATGTTCTCATCCCTGGGCCATTACATCAAATACAGGATTTAAAATTAATCATTTTAAAATGAGCACGGTGCCACCACCAGATTACAGTAGGTGGTACAGCTCAGAAGCTTTGGTGTTTCATACCTTAGGGCCTGGGCCTGCTGTGAGTTGGTGTCTCCCGCCATCAACTTCAAGGAGAGCTCTTAGTACCACTCAGCACTGTTCAGCAGTGTCTGAAGTCAATGGATTGGGGTAAAGCGGGAAACCCCATAATGAGCTCACATGGTGCAGGAAGGGATTCATCCTCATGCTTCAGGGCATGAAGTGATCACCCCTGGAGGGATCAGGAAGGAACAACTCCTCTGTAGGCAGCATTGTACAAGTGACCAGGTGCATTATAGGTGGAATTTCCCCCCACTCACAGGGCTATTACAAGAAGCGGGACTTAACTGATGTATGTGCCTTTGTTGTGGCCCTCTGCCCAGCAGATGAATTTCACCCCACGAGCAACATTTGCACCTTCAGAGGCATTGTTCTAGACTGTAGGCAGGGTTCCAGGCTCCAGTCAATGCAGCCGTTGCCTGAGCTAGAGTGGTAAATCTTTGCAAAGCGACTCCTTTTGTGTCACAAACAGATGATAAATGGCCACGACTCTCACTTTGATACCTTTCTGCGATGAAGGAAGCCAGTCTGTGTTTCATACAGACGAGACAGCTCTTTTCCTGGGGACACGCTTCCCTCTGGTGGCTGACAATAAAGATGCAGCCGTGTTAGTCTGTATTCAACTAGAAAAAGAAAAGGAGGACTTGTGGCACCTTAGAGACTAACATTTATTTGAGCATAAGCTTTCGTGAGCTACAGCTCACTTCATCGGATGCATGTGAAGTGAGCTGTAGCTCACGAAAGCTTATGCTCAAATAAATTGGTTAGTCTATAAGGTGCCACAAGTCATCCTTTTCTTTTTACAAATAAAGATGCAGTTTCTTTGAGGCTCATTCCCTCCTGTTAGAGTCACCTAAGCGGAGGGAGTCACAGAATGGGGGTGGGGAACAGGGAGAATATTTTTCAGTTCTCAGATTTTAACACGAGAAAGAGACGACCATGATAAAAATGTAATGAGGTGACGTGATTATGGTGCATAAATGCAGAGCAAGAACCAGTGACTTGAAGTTAAAGCCAGACAAATTCCAATTAGAAACAAGGTCCACATTTTTAACAATGAGGGTGATTAACCACTGGAACGAACTGCCAAGGGAAGTGGTGGATTCTTCATCTCTGGGGTTTTTAGATCAAGACTGGAGGCCTTTCTGCAAGGTCTGTCTTAGCCCAAGCCAAGGTTTGGGGCTCAATACAGGGATAAGGGGTGAAATTTTCTGGCCCATGTTATACGGGAGGCCAGACTAGATCTAATGATCCATCTGGCCTTTAAATCTGTTAATCATGGTGGATGTTTACTAGCTCTGGGATCACCTTCTTCTTTTATACATTTTCTTACAGTAATTTAGTTCTCAGATTCCATTCCTGTTTAACCCCAGGACAGCTTAACCCTGTCACGGGTGTCTTGGAGAAAAATGGACCACAGTTGGAAATTCCTGCTCCAAACTGCCCCAGATTTCCTGGCGTTTAGCTCCAGGGTTGTGGTTGGACCCATCTTGGAGAGCCTGTTTTCTTCTGTGGAGGGTCCTCTCCAGGCTCTGCTGGTGGCTAGAAGGGGAAAGTTGAAGCTGTCTGTGAGAGAAGATTATGGGCAGATGGATAAACAGGGAAAGGGAACTTGTAATGACCTGATCAGGAGCCGCTCTGGCAGCTGGTGCTCAAAGGGCTGTTACTCTGATGTGACAGGCTGCTCAGACACTCACTCAGATCCATCCTTGGTTGTTTTCACCACCGAGCGAGTAAAAAAGCTCCAAAATCTCCTGTTCCCCTGTCACGTTTCTCATTGTGCTGCTCCCAAGGCCATGGGGCTGTGCTTCTCTCGGCTCAGCCTGCTCGCTCTCTTGTCTCTGCTTCTCTCATCTGCAGATGAGCGTGAGCAAGTTGGTTAAATCTTCACAGAGAGTCTGGGAAGGACACACTGGATCCAACGCACCAGAGAGAAGTTGCAAAGGTTGAGGGGGTATGTGGCTAATATTTGAACCTTGCCATTCATAATGGATACATTTTAACATGGGCCGAGTGACTGGCAAGAGTCCACCCCACGAGGGGTCAAAGAGAACATTAGCAGTTCCCTGGACAAGGATGGTACCACTGGGATTAGGTGCATTCTCCGTGGTGACCAGTGTCTCTAGGACTGCCCTGTGGTGACATACAGCACATACGAATGCCTGGCTCCAGACTGACCTGATTGTCAAACCTGGGCTGGGGAACTTCCACCTTGGTCCAGTCCTGCCCAGATCTGTTGTTCTCAGGCCACGCGGCAATGTTCATCTACATTCCCAGATCCCATCACTCCTGTGGTTACTCAGTGATAGGATAGATGTACTTGTAGTTACAGGGTTCAGCCAGTAGGGGTCTCCATGTGCCGTGTAAAGTTCCAGGTAGGCTGTAATCCCTGGTAAACAAGAGAGACAAAGCTGGGATCGAGCCCTTGGCACAGCTGAAAAACTCAGCCCTGGGACAGCTCCAGCTGGCCTCTCAAAAACTGAGGCATCCAGAAATCAGTGGCCACCTTTGAAAATATGGCTGTTAGGTTTTGGGAAGCTGGAAACGCGGCAGGGCTGATACAGCAGCAAGAAGGAGGCACTGATTGTCTTGGAATCTGTTACACATGGAGGAGGAAGCCCTTGTGAGAGAGGCCCGGCACAATACATTGTATCCCTGGAAGGGGCCCAGATGCCACAAGTGATGGACACAGGATAAAAACCTGTATAGAATTGAACCCAACTGGTTAATTACTTCCTGAATTTGGGCTGATGGCTCCATATAGTCACATGGCTGTATTTTTAACTGATGACAGACACATTATCGGACCAGCTCCTCAGTGGGTGTAAATCAGTGGTGCGTCACTGATGTCAGTAGAGTGACATTGATTTACACCAGCTGAGGATCTGGTCCCCGGAGCTTTGGATAGGTGATTTTTTGCATTCATTATAAATTCAAATAAATAGCTGTATCTCCAGGCATTTTCTAAATCAATCCTCATATAGCACATCCCTGCTCCGCTAAAAAAGGAGCTGTTTATAGTGTTTATTTTTATTTCTACTTTGCTCTAAGTCCAGGATATCACAGACCTGTCACAGATACATATTTCCCTCACTCTCTGTCCTTCTCCCCGCCCCGGTCACAGGAGCGGCTTTCGGTCCTTGTGGCTTAGAGGCGATTAGTGTGGCTGTGTCACTGGCACTCTGAATCGCTGCGATTGTCTTGGCGACGGGTTGGATAGAAAGCCCCAGACCAGCTGAAGCTCTCTGAGTCACAGCAAAACCACATTGCAGATGTTGAAGGAGGTGAAAGGAAAAGGCTAGGGAAATCTGTTTTGTTCTTAGCTCTGAAAGTCTCTCCTTCCTCATCCTCCTTTGTAATCTTGCAAGCTAAATGTTGCTGGGACCATTACTGCCACAGACTCCCTGTGTGACCTCGGAGAAGTCACTTCCCCCACCTCTGTGCCTCAGTTTCCCTGTGTGTAAAATGGGAATAAAAATGCTCACCAAAGTATTCAGGGCAGGCGGGCTGCGGCAAATTAAGTAATTCTGGCAAAAGCATTTTGGAGTCCTTCAGTCGAAGGGACTGGGACTCAGGACTCCTGGGTCTCATTCGTAGCTCTGGCACTGACTTGCTGTGTGATGTAAAGCAAATCACATCCCTACGTGCAAAATGGGAATGTTTCCTTTCCCGCCGGACTTGTGTGAAGATCGTTAATTAATATCCATAAAGAGCTTTGAAGTCCTCTGCTGGATGCAAATTATAATGATTTCAGCTGTTATTGTAGCTGAATGCAGCACAAGGACACTATTGATTGCTTCTTACTTACTTTTGACTCATGTAGGTTTCAACATAAGAGCTTCACAAGGACAGCCATTAATCATTTGTGAAACTCACAAGCGAAAAAGCTCAAACACAATGACAGTGTCCATTGCACTGAGGTGTTTTGCTCGCCTGCCTTCTCTTGGTGCAGTGTCATGATGAACCCTTGAATAATAAAGACAATTAACACCAAACCTCAGTGGTTTAAATGTCCCAGCTAGTTCCTCAACTACCTACCCCTTAGCGACAGTGCCTGCTGGTGGATGGGAGGTTGGAAAAGATGCTTCTAAAATTGAAGGGTTTTTTTAATTGTAGATACTTTATATTTTAAAAAATTAACTAACTTTAGTGTAATTGTTTTAGAATACAGGTAATGCAGGGGGGTTAGCTGGCCCATATTGGTAAAGGGATTTTAAGCTTTAATTGTATTGGTTACTGGTTGAAATCCAGGTTAGGCAAGTAAAGGTCAAAAGGGGTTCCCCATTTGATGGTTTTTGGGTGGCTTAATGATAGATCTAAGCTAGCAAGAGTTGTGGAATAGATGCTCACAGGTCCTGGCTAAGTACCATTAGTGCAGAGGTTCCTGCATAAGTGAGACAAGATGTTGATATCCTCTCTGATCTTTGACAGGATTCTCTGTCCTGCCAAAACTTCTCATGACCAAAACATTCTTCTACCGTGGTGCCACTAGGTGGCAGAGCTAACCCTCTGATGATGGAGGACTCTGCTGCATTTAACCTAGGCCAGGAAGGCTTGCGGGTTTCAGTGCCTGCATAGTATGGTGATGGGGGCTTTAAAAAGGGCAAGAGGAGGTTGCAAAATAGCAGAGTTTAAACACTAAGGTATACAGGTGTGTGAGAGAGAAGCGGATGGGGGTGGGAGAATAGATAGAGACCCTGGATGGATGGATGGTACGTGGACGTGTTCTCTGTAAAAGGAAATTTCTCCTTTCAGTTTCGTTCAGTGAATTTAGAGCTGCTTTGTGTTCCTCTCCTGTCTTGCACTGATCAGTTTGCGCTATGTGGGTAGCTATTTCACATGACATGTCAGCGCCCCTCCACCTGCTGGCGTGAGGGATGCCTGTGATGATCAGGGATCACGTGGCTGCTTAGACTCAAACAGGCCCCTAGCTGGCCTTCAGGGACCTTGGACCTGGGGCTGGATCTGTGAGTGCAGAGAGATGGGAAGGAGCAGCGTGGGTGAGAAAGCCCAGCACAGTGTGATGAGTGGGAGAGGCACAGCCCTGGGATGGGACAAAGCGAAAGGAGAATTCAACAGAAGTGAGGAAGGGAGCAGGGAAGGAGAGCAGAGAGAGACCAGCTGGACACCGCCTCCTGGGAGGTGCTATGCTGGCGAGATGGAGGGGGAGGCTCTCAAGTTGTTGCTAAATAGACCATCCATTCTGAGCTACTGAAACTTACCCAGCGCAGAGGGGCCAGCACAACCCTTTGCAGTCTGCTGTGGGGCTCGAAGAGCTGTGTTGAATCAGGGTATCCATGGAGCTCAATCAGTGGGGAGGGTGGAGCAGCCTCATGCCACCTGTAGAGTCAGCTGAGCACGGGTGACATGGTCCAGGGAGGGGAGAGACAAGGAGGGTGGTGGTGAGGGAGATCCAGGAAGCTGAACACAAGGGAACAGATGGGCTTCACATGTAGGCTATTGAATGAAGTGGGGATTCTGGGCTTGAGCCCTGTTGATGCTCAGGCCCCTTGAAACAGCTGCAGCGTGGGTGTGACTGTAACTGACGCTGTCTTCAAGGCCCCTTCATGCTGCCGGAGGGGTATGAAGGGGCCTCGGTTTCCCTGGGCTGGGAATCAGGCTGATCGGACCCTGCAGGCCAGTAGTCAAGTGTCTCAGCAAGACCACAGCTCTTGGCAACAAGAGACATGTTGCTGTTGTCAGGGAGATGTGGTTTTGACCTTGGTCCGGGCCAGCCTGTTCGTGCACAAAATACCCAGAGCTGTCACACAAGCATGATTGCAATGTACAGCCAAATGGGAGTTGGCTTTGATAACAAGGAATAGCTGCCTGTCTATCCGGCTACCCCCATACACACCCACCTATCCATCCCCATACACGCGGCCTATCATCACCTTTCTAAAACACTCATCACTTAGGCACCGCGTTTACCAGCCGTCAGCTCCATCCATGGCTTTCAAATCTCTTTCACTTGAACCCAGATGGAGGTGGCGTTCCGGAGCCACCGATCTCCCTAAGACTCTGGAGACAGACGTGTCCATGTGGGACCGTTTTCATTTTCACCTCCTCTCTGACCAGCTCGATTGCGGCCGTCGTGCTTGTAGGTGCTGTGACCGCTTCAGCTCCCCCAAACCCCGCCAAGTCAGGGCTCGCGAGTCCGTGGAGTTCCACCATCCCCACGGGAATCTTGGGCAGAGCTGCTCCATCTGGGCAGACCCTGCCATGGAGGGTGCCCCCTTGTCTCACGCTGCCCCGTGGTGTTGGGGAAAACGAGGGCTTCCCCATGGAGGGAGTGCTCTGTCCCGGAGATCATCCAGGCAGAAAGGGCGCTAGGGCCTGCCGAGCACGTAGATTTCCGAGCAGGGGCCCTTGTCCCTACAGTGGACGGCTGTCTGGGTTTGTGGTTAAGGCACATGCTGGGGAACGGTTTTGCACTGGGCACTGCTAGGGCCAGTCACAAATCAGGCCTGTATGCTTCAGATCTGACGGCCAGGAGGGACCTGAGGCGGAGCTGCTGCCTAGCACAGTCCAGAGAATTCCACCCCGTCACCCTGCACGGAGCCCATGGCTTGTGTCTGGCTAAAGCGTCACTTCCAGAAAGGCTGGAGAGCTACTGGCCCGGGTCAGGGTGGGGGTTGCAGTTGCACTGACCCAGTGGGAATTCTGTGCAGGACCTTGAATTCCAGGTGCTCCCCGGTGCAGGGGCGGCATAACAACATGGCTAGCCCCCATTGGAGGAAGCAGCATGGGCCAGGGAGCCCTCGCCTTCCTCCTCCCCAGGGTAGCTGTTCTTGTGCTCGGGCCAGGGGAAGGGCAGCGACCGAGACCAGGGGTGAGTGGTTGAAAGGATGGGAGGCTCATTACGCTCCCCTTTCCGCTACAGTACCTGGTCGGGAGCCAGACCCCACCGGGCTCTCTGTGCCTCAGTTTCCCCACAGGTTGGCCATTTTGCAGATGGGGCTAAAGCTGCTGCTGTTTGTAAAGCTCTGCGGTGGGAGGGAGGAAAGGTAGACTGTTGCAAAGAGAGAATGACATGACGTGTGGAGGAAGTAACACTGAGAGCTTGTGGTCCAAGGGAGCTGCAGCTATGTAGAGGTGACTGTCGTCTCAGTGTCTTCTTCAGCGGCGACGGGGGAAGCAAAGCTCCCAGGAGGCAGATCCCCCCTGCTGCGAGAGCATGGGCTGGGGCCGTGCTCAGCTCCCCCTGCTTGCTCTCCTGGCTCTAGCCCTCCAAGCCCCAGGTGAGTGATGGGGCGTTACGGCTGTGAGACGTGGCAACCTCGTGCCAAGGGGAACCTTGGAAACCACAGCCCCTGGGCCCAGACTAACGCTGGTGCAAATCCAGAACCGCTCCACTTGAGCTCAGCGACTCTGGCTTTACACCAGCGTAACTGAAAGCAGAATCTGGCCCAGCCTGTGTTGGGCTCCTTCCTTGCTCGGGTAGCTGGTTCCCTGCCAGGAACAATTGCTGGACCAAACCCCCCATTCCCAAGCTCTGTGCCAGAGGTAGGTGAGATGTTTCTCTCCCCTGAGACGGGGGGTGGGGGGGGTCACCAGGAGGCCGTTCTGGTCCCCAGAGCTCGATGGGAACAGAGATGGATGTGTAAGTGTAACAAGGCGAGACCCACTCCTGCAGCGCCTCCCGCTGGTCATCCAGGGAATTAGCTCACCAGCCTCTGCAGCGCCCCTTGCCAGCCAGCGTCCCGCCTCTTGCTGGCCCCTGTGTCCCTCCTGGACCCCAGTGCCCCTTTATCTGGGGGTTTCTGCCATGGCAGTATCCCCTCAGTTTTTGGGTCTCCTCTCCCCAGGGAACCCCCTAATCCCACCTTGCCTCAGCCTATGGGCTACTGCCTTTCACTGGGGCCAACTGCAGTCTGTATAAGCCAGTCATCATAGGCAAGGCAGGGTGGGGTGGGGTGGGGGGTAGGACCTACTGTCTCCACTCAGCCCCGGGCTGCCCCTTTGCAGCCCCGCACAAGGCCCTGCAGCCCGGGGAGTTTCCAGGCAGGAGCTCCCCAGCACTACCCCACCTCAAGTTCCTGTTTAGCGTTCAGGCAGCTAGGTCCTTCCCTCTCTGCAGTTAGAGAGAGACTAGCTGAGTGCCTGGCTCACAGCCTTTTATAGGGCCCAGCTGCACCCTGATTAGGGCGTGGCTCAGCTGTGGCTGCTTCCCCAATCAGCCTGGGCTTTTCTCCCAGGGCTGGCTTTAACCCTGTCAGGGCTGGAGCGGGTGACCACCCCTCTACAGTAGGGTATTGGGATTCTTGGGGGGGTGGAAAAGAATAGCAGAGAGGGAGGATTGCCTAGTGGTTAGAGCACTAGCCTAGGAGTTGGAAGTTCTGGGTGCAATTCCCTGCTCTGCCACACACTTGGGTGAGTCACTTAGGCGCTCAGTGCCTCAGTTTCCCCAGCTGTACAGTGGGCATAATGGCACTGCCCTGCCTCACAGTGGGGGTTGGGAAGATAAAAACATGAATAATTGTGAGGTGCCCAAATGCTACGGTGATGGCTGCCCTAGAAACACCGAGGGTAAGTCTCTAGTGTCAGCTCTGAGGCCAAAACCAGACCTGGCAGCTGGGGATAGGGATGGACTCCCGTCAGTTTGTTCTCTCTGGCTTGTGCTGCAGCAAGTGGGGAAATCAGTGGCAACCCCCACCCTTGCCCCCCGCAACTTTGATCTCCTAGGCTCTGTTTCTCAGATCCTGGATTAACCCAAGCACTGACTCCCCGCCGCCAGGTGAATGGGATTCTGGGAGGATCGGTCGTGCTGTCTGTGGATCTATCCCCTGGGAAAAAGGTGAAAGAAATCGAATGGAGTTTCAGTGCTGGGACAGGTGTGACGATCCAGCTGGCTGAGTTCAATGGAGGGAAGTTTGAGCGACCCGATCCCAGCGACAGATTTCAGCAGAGGCTAGAAATGTACGAGACCTCACTGAGGATCAAGGCTCTGGAGCTGGGTGATAGCGGAGTTTATGAGGCCCGGGTTAAGATCGTACCAGCAACTGTGGAAGATCAGGCCTTTCTCCTCGCGGTCTGTGGTAAGTGACTGTTTAAAACCGGGTTGAACTGAAGTTTGAACAAGTGAAATCATCTTTCAGGGCTGTTAATAAAAGCGTGTTCCTTCGCTTTTATTAACAGGGCCCCGTGGATAATAACTCCTGGCTTGTGTCCTGCGGAGGAAATACGTGCATTGGGGTTGGGTTTTCCCAGCCTGCACGAGGCAGGGAGGAGGAGGTGCGGGAGGAAGGCTGTCACCCAGCCCTCAGTTCTGCATAACTGAGAACCTCCCTCCAGCCCTTGTGTGGGGCTGCTGGGTTCGTGCTGTGATGGCCCGGTTACGTGCACAGCTGCACGTTGTATGCTGGGTTCGTGCCGTGATGGCCCTGCTACCTGCATAGCGGTTCCCTGGCTCTCCTGTGCACAGTTATCCCCTCTGTTGCAGATGCCATCCAAGCTAGCACAGTGGTGCTCACTGCTTGTGAACGAGTTGCAGCAAAGCACACCTCCAGGCAGCTGTCAGAGGGAGCCCCTGCTGTGCGTTTGCTGGAGGATGGAGCTCTCCAGGGGATTCAGATCTGATTCCCGTGAGGTGTCCCTGTATCTCTTAGCTGTGCCCCAAGAGTCACATCCCCTATTCACCCAGCTCTGCCCAGCCCCCTGCAAACCATTCATAGCCTTAGACTGTCTTGCATTGGCCCATCATTAGTGGCAGCCTCCCTGAGGCTCTGCTCATTTACATCAATGCCCCTTTACCCCACCCTGGCAGTGCAAAGGGGCCTTCAAGGGGTGTAAAGTGGGCCCATTGTAAGGCCCTTTTGTGCTGCCAGAGACATGGAAAGAGCCCTTATGATACATCTACACTGCAAAAAAAAAAAAAAGCCCCGGGCAGCCAGTCCCAGCGCTCGGGTCACCTGACTCAGAGCCCAGGTCATCTCACTCGGGCTCTTGAGGCTTGAGCTAGTGGCTAAAAATAGCAGTGTAGAAGTTCCTGCTAGGGCCTGGAGCCCAGGCTCTAACGTCTGGCAATGGGAGCGGGTCTCAGAGCCCGAACTCCAGCCCATGCAGGAATGTCTCCACTGCTCCTTTGAGCACTCTAGCAGGCCCCCGGGTCAGCTGACCGGGGCTCTGAGCTGCCAGGTGGTTGTTTTTTTCCCAGTGTAGACGCTTTCTGTGTCAATGAGAGTCAGGCCCCCAGAGTCTTTCATTCTCATTTTATTTCTTCTGAATGCAGAGCCCGTTCCAATGCCAAAGATATGGATTCACTCGCTCTCCAGCACGGCTGATGGGTGCAATGTCACTCTGCAGTGTCAGGCGTCTGGCAGGGAAGAGGTTAATGTCTCCTGGACGAGAGGGAACCCGCCCCGAGGCCTGGGCAATTCTGAGCGGTACCAGCTGGCCCCTGATGGCAGGACCCTCCGCCTGTCTCTGCAGCCCAACCCCCTGAACTCTACCTTCACCTGCACGGCCAACAACCCTGGGGACCAGAAGAGCATCTCTCCTGACCTGCAGAGCGTCTGCCAAAGCGGAGGTGAGTTATCAGCCGGGCGTGTCTGTCTGCTCATTTACACCGGCTTTATGCTAGCCTAGCTTCTCTGGTCTCAGTGCTGCCACTCCTGATTTACAGCAGTGTAACTGAGCGGAGAACCAGGTCCCCGGACAGAGGAATAAATACACTGGCCGCAGCCCTGATTTTCATTCATGTACACCGCCAAAGCAGTGAGCAACGCTGGAATTTACTCCCACTTCCAGGCCCCTTTACTCTGCCAGCGCGAAGTAAAGGGGTCTTAGTGCAAATGTGGATTCAGGCTGGTCAGTCCAATCCCCCTGTCTCTGTCTTTTCCCCATTGCAGGAGCGGCTCCCAGTCCTTGCCATGGGAGAGCCATTACTGTGGCTCTGTTCCTGGGATCAATGCCATTGTCCTTGTGACCCTGCTGCACAGAAAAACGCCCTAACGCTGGTGGTTGGGCTCGAACCTCGTATCGCAGACGCCTGATGAGAAGGTGTACGGGCCGACGGGGACTGACGGGGAGGCGGGGGGAGCAGGCTGTCGGGTGACATCCTGGCCCTAGTGAAGTTTTGCCAATGACTTCTCTGGAGTCCGGATTTCACCCCCGGGTGTAGCTTGGTCCCCAGAATCTCCTGCTTATCGGAGAATATTCTGAGCAAGCTTTGTCTAAAGGAGATGTTTCTCCACGGTAAAGAGAAATAAAAGTACTGGATATTTGAGAGTACTTTAATACTCAAGTATTGTGCTGAGTTGGGATTAGCAATGCAGTGACTGACCCACGCGTCTAGTGATACATATTCAAAGCCCTGCTCACTGACTGGCTGAAGTGGTTGGATTTCCATAATGACTCTAAGGTTCTCTCTCTAATACAGCAGGTTTCAACCTGTGGTCTCTGCGGAGCTGTTCCAGGCATGGTGCAGGGAAGGCAAGGCGGACCCTGCATGCAGACCACGGAAAGGGGCAGCTGACGGTCTGTCGAGCTAGGTACTTGAATGACCTCCACCGCTGAAGTACCTGCCAGGACTTGGAAACAGCCAGTACCATGGTCGGTATTACAGCGCTGCAGCAGGATGGCCTCACCACTGCAGTGTAGACGTACCCTGAGGGCCTTTTGCCTCATTCTGGCCGCACCAAGTGGGTAGAATGAAAAGGGGTAGAAATTACAGTTACATTCACTTTAAGGCTGCTCTAGGTTTCCAGGGCCATGTAAAGGGGCCTCATTGTCGATGTTTATGTGTAACCAAGGAAGTCGTTTACACCAGAATAAAGTCATTTCTCTTCCAGCATAGAGTCTCTGCATGGGGTGTTATAACAGCGCAGACACAGTTCTGGTGTCAATTCCCCATGTAGACAAGCCGGTAGTTCCACTCTCATCCTATATGCCGGAGATCCGTTGACTTGCATAGAACAGTGTTGTCTCCAATACAGTCTCTCCGTTATGTTCTCCTCGGTAGCCCTCTGCAGAAGCCAGTGACTAACGTCTGTCACATGGGAACTCATGTGCCTCCTTCCAGCCCAGCAAGGGTGGAGACTGGGTCATGAGCGGCTCTCACATGGGTCGACGGGACACGGCAGCTGCCGAATTTCCCCAGCCCCCGTGCTGTCTTGTGCCAGTCACATTGGCAGCCCCCGGAAAGGAAACATGCTTGTTGTTTGGAACATGTTTTTCATTTCCTCTGAGCCGAATCCTGCTCCCCTGGAACCTGATGGGATCGAGATCTGCTCCTCCACTTGCAAATGCAGAGTGAGGGGCACAGTGGCTGCCCCTCGGCCTCGAGAGGCTGGCAGAGGCAAAACCACTGAGCTTGGAGCAAGGCGGGAAGAGCACATTCCCGTACAAGGGCAGGGTTCGCACTGGATCTCATTCCCCTGCCCCTCCTCTCCACTGTTTGGGGCCCTCTAGGCCCTATTCACGCCTTACCCATTCGGTTTTGTTTTAACCCATTGTGTGCTGCAACTGTGGGTGAAATCAGGACCCCAGGCATATCAACGGTGAAACTCCCACAGGCTCGCTAGGGGTGGGATTTCACCCAGGGAGGGCTCAGGTCCTGTAGGACAAGCTGCCTTCTGCATGAGACTCACTGATGGCTATTGCAGCCGGTGGAGGAGCTGGAGAGCTCGGGGGGCTGGCAACGGGCCGCAGAGCTTTTCACGGGTAGGTTGCTGGTTCCAGACCAGGCAGCAGAGCCTCCCAACTGTTAGGATCTGAGGCACTCATGCCCAGATTGTAAAAGGTATTTCGGTGTCTACCTCCCATTGAAATCAATGGAAGTTAAGAACCTAAACACCCGAGACCTAACCGCCGATTCCTACTAGATACGCGTCTTTACAAGGGTAACTGACCCTTGGAACAATTTACTTAGAGATGTGGTGCTGTGTTTGAAGTCATTAAATTGAGACTGGCTGCATTTGTCCAAGACCCACTCTAGCTCACTCAAGTTGGTCTCAGTGCAGGAACTACTGGGTGAAACCCTCTGGTTTTGCTACGCCGGAAGTCAGATTAGATGGCCACAGTCGTCCCTTTTGGCTGTACTGTCTAGGGTTCTGGATAGCTAGGCAATGATGGACACCCATCTTATTGGTGCTGTGTTTGTTTGTTTGTCTGTAAATTATGTATCACTATGAACTACCCCAGCTGCCCTCCTCCTGGGTCCAGCTTACTTGTTGGCATCACTGTAGGGGCAGGTGTTAGGGAGTGACTGCACTGACATGGGAATAGAAGCCCCGTGGACCAGGTCAGGATGGGCGGTTTGGTCCAAACATGCACACGCCGAGATCTAACGACCCCAAAGAGAATTGTGTCCGCGTCAGCTGCCAGAAGGATGCCAGCCCTCCCTTGATTGGTTTCACTTCCTTCTAGAACAGTGCATTACCTTTCTGAAGAATCAGGGGACATTTACTAAATGCCATCCAGCCTCTCTATAAACTGCATTCCCCAGCTGTTTTGGAAGATGGTGGTTTCCACCCATTGGCTTCTAGCTTCATATCAGAAGCTTTCAGTTCCTCCTTCTCATAAGTGGGTAAGGGCAAACTCTGCACAATTTAGTCCCCAGATGTTCCATCCAGGAACCAGCCCCAGACAAATCAGAGTTTCTGTGAATTTGCTCAAGGTTCACGGCGGCCTCATGTGAAGCCACTGGGTTGTCCTGGATTCTTTGCTGTGAATATTTGGGCAGCTGCACAAGCTTATTTGGTGCCTAGATTTTATGCCAGCCCTCTGCTCCTGGGTGAATTTCACCCTAGGATTTGTAAGGTGCTTTGAGATTCTCCGGTGGAAGGTGCTCCAGCTGGGGAAGGGCTTAATTAGTCTTTTGGGAACAGGTGAATCATTTTCCTTGAATTTCCAGAACCGCTGAGAGCAGAACAGGAAACACCTGACATTTCCCCTCCCCCCACTTTGTCCTTCTGAAACAAAACAGCCTATTATGTCAACGCTCTTCCTTTGTTTTTTTGCCTTGAGCGATTTTTTTAAATCAAAAAATAATCTTTCCTTCTTGTTAGCAACACTTCCCTTCTTTCAGCCAGCTCTTTGCAACCGAGGGCCAGGATTATTATTAGCTGGTTTCTCCCCTCCTGGAAAATGTCATTGGAAAGGGGGCGGGAATCCTTTTCAGCAGAAAACGGAGACATTTTTTGTTGGAGCCTGAAATACGTGTGGTCCTGGACTGGGAAAATATTTGTTCTTTGAGTTTCTCGGGGCTCTGATGAAAAACGTTTCTAGGACGGCAGATGCTTTCTGCCAAAATTTACATGGAGTCGAAAACCCAAATTCCAGCAAAAAAAGAGGAGTAGAAGGAAACTTTCAACCAGCCCTGTTTAGTGTCCCCCTTTCATAGAGAGGGAAAATGAGGCAGAGCAACTGGCTCACAAATCATTGGCAGAATCAGGATTCAAACCCAGGAGCCCTGACTCAGGGTCAGATCCTCCAAGGTACGTAGGCACCTAACTCCTGTTGATTTTAAGGAGCTGGGTCTCATTGCCTACTGCCTTATCCATTGGACACTCTTCCCCCCCAACCTCTTGTTAATACTGATGGTTCTATCTAGTCCAGTGTTTGGTCGTGCTGTGACCCCCTCCTTTTCATTATCGTCCTATTTACTGGCAGCGTTGTTGGATCACATCAGACCAGTGGGCCCGTTCATCCAGTATGTTCCATAGGTCTGAATATCATCTGGGTGATGCCCGCATGTGGCCATCCTGTTTTTGGTGCTTGCCTCCCTCCATGGCTTCAGCAGCCAGCAACCTCCTTTGGTAAAAGCTGGGCCCGATGCTTTGTCTAAGCAGGAGAGTTGCTCCTTGCAGATACAAATTTGCAACGCTCCTAAGAGTTAATGGGAATGGCATCCTCCGTGTAGAGAAGACAAAGGGCTAGTCTGTGATGAATATAAAGGAGATTCTGACCCAGACAGAACCTGTGGTTCCCTCTGGCCCCCCAGCTCACAGTGTGTCCTGCCGATTGTGGCCCCACTGAGTCTTGGCCTGGACTGCACAGGGTTGCTGGCTGGACTACATGTCTGTAGGCAGAATTTGGCTCCCTGAACAAGTCTATAATAAAAGCGCTGGTTGCAAATACTTCTCTGTTCTCAAAGTAGCTCGTCTGCCCTCTACTTCCCCACAGACGAGGCGGTTGGAAACCTAGCGTTTCAGTTCCAGTCCGGTGCAGGCATCTCGAGCACATCCCACCGACCATAGCTTGGGAGAGGCGTTGGGCCGGATCCACAGCTCGTGTAAATCGGCCTGGGTGCACGGAGGTCAATGGAGACGCTGATCGTTCACATGAGACACCCGGCTCTCAGAGACGGCAGCTCCCAAGCACATCAGGGAACGGGGGTTTGGGGCCTGGCCACAGGTGCATGCATACCCTGGGATCGCTAGGAGCTGAAAACTGGCTAAGTTAAGTGCCTCAGCCCATGGAAAGACTCCCATTGATTGAAGGGAGCCGACTCTCAGGGAAAGACCCTCTACTGACTTCCCTGGGAGTCGAATAAGCCAGCCCAGATTGCCAGCCAGATGGCAAAGCAGCCAGATGGCTTCAGTGGAAGGGGCTGATCCAAACCCCAGTGACTCTCGCACCTGTCGTGGGGAGCATTTCCATCGGCTGCCCTGGGCCAGGCCCTACTTCCATTGTCTGTGGCTCAAGACCCCTTTTTGTTGCTGATGATGATACTTGGTAACAGGCGTCCCAGCCACCTCCCTCTCGAGGATTTCGGATGTCCCCATTCTGTGCCTCAGAACAGCAAGCCAGGTACATAGACGAGCCCAGCAGGGGGATATTTCCCTTCTCTGGCACGTGATTCTCTTCACAGGACCACCCTGTTCTCTCCCGCAGCTGCCCAGAGGGCTTTTTCAGCCCCCAGTGGAATTGATTTAGTCAGTCGCACTCAATCAGCGTGGAGATCTCTTGGCTCCCCTCAGGCTTGGAGGCTGCGGGGCCTCGGTGGGCCCGGTTCTCTGCCGCCCTGTGTCTTCTGCCCTTCTTTACGCCTCTGTAAAGTGGGTGTAAAGCGCCACCAGCTCAGAAGGGTGGTGAGACCATTGCGCTGCGGTAAATGACTTCACAGCGACAACGGCCCTGGAGCTTTGGCCTTTGTCTTCAGTCATCCCAGGATCCTGCAGGATTGTCCGTTCTTCCTACAAAGTCCTTTCGTCCAGCTCCTCCCAGGTCCCAGGGGAGATCGGGGGCGAGACCCCTTTCGGGATCAGAGTCTTTCGCTCCCATGACGTCAATGTGAGTTGAAGGTTCTCAGCACTGCCCAGGATCAAGCCCTGGGTTCCTTCATTCTTGGTGTTTCCCTGTGGATCCTTGTTTAGGGCTGATCGACACACAGACGTAGTTAAACCAGTGCACAGGCCAGACCTTAGATTTGGAGACAATGTCCTAAAAATGCCCCTAGCCCAAGGGGGATTTGAATCTGGGGAGGTGACGATTTAATTGTCCTGATGTAAGATTCCGTAACGAGCCAGGACATCAATACTTGGGTATAAGCAAGCACTCAACAGCCTGGCAGAAGGGCCATGTTGCAAATCCAGCCGTCAGAGAAGCAGTTATGATTTTTTGTACACACTGACCTGTGCCCTGCATACTCTCTCGTGTACCAATGGATAATCAGTTAATTAATGATGGTGCTAAGCTCCTGGATGCACAGAACCCTAGAGGGTGTGCCATGATGCACTGTTGCTCCTCCCCATCTCCCAGCATCTGCTTCTGCTATCAGGATCAGCGCAGAGACACACAGAGAGCGGTGAAGACATGGAGGTGTCCAGCAAAAAACCCTCTCTCCCTTTATTGCTAGTGACACTGATCAGCCTCTCTCCAGGTAGGTGAACCAGAACTGGTTTAAATTCTACCCACACAGGGCAGAGTCTGGCACGAGGACAAAGGAATACTGTAATGTCAGAATATATAGCAAAGAGCAGGAGACTGAAGGGAGAACCAGCTGGTATATTTTTCCCCATAGTAAATTGTTTTCAGTGCATTTATGGCAGCTTTCTATGTATTTTTTCAGATTGGATAGTTATTGCATGTTAAATTAATGTGAGTGGAATATCAAAGATATATTAATAGAGGTGTAACAGTTCTCTAGACCAATTTATTTTCACCCACTGCAGATTTGTTGCTAGATACTTTCCAGAGTGTTATCTAATCCAGTTGATTGTGTGGTGTTGGTTTTTTTAAAGAATTTATAACTGTATCACCGAAGAAATAAAAGATGCTGACAATCGGGATTTCTTCCTTAGGTTGTTCATTTTCAGGTGTCTGAAGAAAGGAGACTAGTCTCTGCAAATTTATCATCTGATTTTTATCAACAGCTCATGAACGTTACGGGCCAGGTGCCCAGCTGGTGTAAACTGCTGTAGACCCACTGAACCCAGTGCAGCTTTGCCATTTTATACCAGCTGAGAGCTTGGGCTCTTATGTAGAACAAGACAGAAGAACCTCCGTTAATTCTCACTTTGCTAATCCACAGATCTAATAATTCTCACCAAAGCCGCAGTTCTAGAGAAACCATTTAATAGCAGAGACAGAGCAGAAGAGATATCTTGTTCCTAAAACTTGCTGTTTTTACAAAATATGCTGTTGCAAAACATAATGTCACCATTTTTTTAAAGAAAGGACGCTTGTCTCAACCCCCAGGTTCATGATTCTGCCGTGCAGATGAGGAAGATGAAAGGACATTTCTGATGATGTAGCACTTTCCGATTGCTCTCTTTGTTCTCTTCTGTCTGCACAATTGTGTAGGACATAGGTCTGGTGTAACGGTGAGCTGCCACCAAAAATGGGTTAGCACTGAACAAACGCAGATCCAAAAAATCTCTCAACTGCACGTCTCTGCTGGGATTTCATTAGACCGAAATTAGACTGATCCACGTACAAAATACACCATGATCACTTGGTTCAAATCAGTGATAATTCTTAACTACATCTGTCATAAAGGGAAGGGTAAATCCCTTTAAAATCCCTCCTGGCCAGAGGAAAAACCCTTTCACCTGTAAAGGGTTAAGAAGCTAGGATAACCTCCCTGGCACCTGACCAAAATGACCAATGAGGAGACAAGATACTTTCAAAGCTGCGGGGGGGAACAATGATTCTTTCTGTCTGTGTGATGTTTTGCGGGGAACAGAACAGGAATAGAGTCTTAGAATTTAGTAAGTAATCTAGCTAGAGATGCGTTATATTCTGTTTTGTTTAAATGACTGTTTTGTTAAAATAAGCTGTGCTGAATGGAATGTAGATTCCTGGTTTTGTGTCTTTTTGTAACTTAAGGTTTTGCCTAGAGGGATTCTCTATGTTTTGAATCTAATTACCCCGTAAGGTATTTACCATCCTGATTTTACAGAGGTGATTCTTTTTACTTTTTCTTCTATTAAAATTCTTCTTTTAAGAAACTGAATGCTTTTTCATTGCTCTTAAGATCCAAGGGTTTGGGTCTGTGTTCACCTATGCAAATTGGTGAGGATTTTTATCAAGCCTTCCCTAGGAAAGGGGGTGTAGGGTTTGGGGAGGATTTTGTGGGGAAAGACGTCTCCAAGCGGGCTCTTTCCCTGTTATATATTTGTTAGATGCTTGGTGCTGGCAGCAATAAAGTCGAAGGGCAAAAGGTAAAATAGTTTGTACCTTGGGGAAGTTTTAACCTAAGCTGGGAAAAATAAGCTTAGGGGGTTTTTCATGCAGGTCGCCACATCTGTACCCTAGAGTTCAGAGTGGGGAAGGAACCTTGACAACATCCTACATCTATCTCTATCTCTCATCATTACTCAATGGTCTTTCCCATCTATTTATCTATCCTGCCATCTGATCTATCTATCTATCTTAAAGTTTCCTGCAGCACCATAGCATTTATGCTTCTCCTCTTCAACTCGTAGATCTTTCTGTTATGATCCACTCTTCCCCCACGAGCAGCCAGCTTTTCCCAGTTTGAGACCAGGGATTTACCAAGATTGATCTGTTCCAAACAACTTCTGGGTAAACAGGATAAAAATCGCACCACGCTGACAAACTCAGGAAATTATTTCATTGTAGCAAAGTCACCCAGCCACGGTGGCTTTCCAACCCATCATTTCCTTAAACTACCCTGAACAATGGTGCAGAAGCAGCAAACGGAAACAGAGCAGCTGAGACCAAATATGTGGCTATGGAACGGTTGCCTTTTCTAAAGCACAAGCCAGGATCATGGCAAGCCCCACGCATCAGCCGAGCTACTGGCCTCTGGTAAACTGGCCTGACAACGGATGAGGACAATGGGAAGAATTTTGGGTGGTTCTGCGCCAAGCTGCTGATGTATGTGGCTGTACTGGTTGCTAGTATGTGCAGTGTTTTGCAGAGATCTTGATGAACATCCCTAAAATTAAATACAGTTGGAAGCATTAATAAAGCCAAGTATTCCAGAGATGAGGAAGGATGGTCCAGTGGTTAGCACCCTAGCCTGAAACTTTCATTCATATATTTTAAGGCCAAAAAGGTGCATTTTGATCATCTAGTCTGGCCTCCTGTGTAACACAAGACAGAGGATTTCACCCAATTTTCCCCAGTCAAATTGTGTTTGACCTCGGAGAGCCAATTCCTTGCTCGGCCACAAACTTCCTGTGTGAGGCTTAGTCTATCCGTGCCTCAGTTTCCCCATATGTAAAACAGGGGTACCAACCCTCCCCTACCTCAGAGGGATGTTGTGAGAATAAATAAATTAAAAATTTGAGACACTCAGGTGCTACCGTCGCAGGGGCTGCTGCATCCAGGAATAGAGTAGTATCCTACTACATAGTTTGCAAGCCTTCGAGTAAAGCCACCAAGTAAAGCATGGTGTTTACTGAGCTCTGCGTTGTAGAAGCCAGCCAGAGAAGTAGCATGCATGTAGCTAGGCCTGGTGCGTTCATGTGTGTTGGCTAAACACGGTTAGTTGAGCCCCAGCTGGGCCTAGGTGGTTAATACATGTTTTTTTGTTTGTTTGTTGTGGAAACATCAAAGGAAACACACCTGGGGCCACAGAAGTACCTGATACAGGCAGGTGCAGGTCGGCTGTCAGAGCTTTCAAGTTGTGGAACTGTCCCAAGAGTCTGGAAATGCTGATGAGGCAAATTAACTTGATATAGGATTTTGGGGCCTCGTCTACCTTCCTGGGTGGGGGTTCATGGCAAATGGCCCCCAGCCAAAGCCAACTCGCTTTGTGCTGCCTGTTGACCACTGACAAAGGCCCCCGTTCCGGGAAGTGCCGTGAGTGAAACCCAGGTCCCCGTTCAAGTCAATGGGAGCTGTGTGTGGGACTTGGATTTTATCCAGAGACCAGGATTTTCAAAAGGGCTCAGCACCCACAAATCAAGCTAGATGGTCAGTTACGTACCTTGGCTCTCCAGGGCGCGCTGTGCCCTCCGGAGAGTCCAGCCCCAGTTGTAAGTGCTGAGTGCTGGGACATCTGGCCCTGAGCTCTGGAGAAAATCTGACCCTTTAACACGTGCTTAGCGACTTTCCTGAGTCAGGACCAGACATTACAGGTTAGCACCCTAACCACCAGGCGCTGTACAATTACTGTAAACCTGCTAGCCTGACACAGGTGACATGCAAGAGGAGCTAAATCACAGGAAAGCCACAAGAGTTTTAAAGCACAGATTTAAAAAAAAGAAAATCAAAGGACGCCTCAGACAAATAGGATCAGCATAACAAAAGCCCCACGGATGCTGAGCTCTTCTTATGCAGAGCTGTGTACAAAGCAATGCAAAGAGGCAGCTTGTAATGTGGGCTGCGGGAAGGTTTATACGAAGTAAACTCTCTGATGTTGGTATTTAATCTTCTTTAATACACAGGCACAGCTGTTTCTTCTCCACATCCACTCTGGCGACGGGAGAAGGGAAATCATGGCTTGTGGGACTAGGTTTAAATTCAATAACATGGCACCTTTCATCCCAAAGATTTAACACGTTAAAGCCAGAGAGCATTTCGCCCACCTCTGGGGTGGGGTAGGGCAGCTGTTTAACAGCACCCAGCAACATTATACAAGAGGATGTGAAACAAGACTAGCCAAGCTGGAATTTAGTCAGGGTACCAGGGTTAAAACTGTAAATCATAGGTACTTTCCTGGCCCCCCATCACCTTAATATCTGGGCACCTCAAAATCATTAATGGATTTGTCCTCACCAAACCCCTGTGAAGCAGGTCAGCGCTACTATCCTCATTTTACAGATGGGGAAACTGAGGCACAGAGCAATGAAGGCCCATGTTGTCAAAGGTATTTAGACACCTGTGATTTGAGTGAGAGTTAGGCACCTAAATACCTCTGAAGATCTGAGCCTAAATGTGAGCTGTAGCTTACGAAAGCTTCTGCTCAAATAAATTGGTTAGTCTCTAAGGTGCCACGAGTACTCCTTTTCTTTCTGCGAATACAGACTAACACGGCTGCTACTCTGAAACAGGAAGCCTGGCATCCCGTGTCATAGCTGCTTCCCTAACCACTGGGGCGACCCTTGCAATGAATGCCACATCCCATTGCACCCCCCTTCCCCTGGGTCTTCCCCCCTCCCTGTTTCCCCTTCCCCTTTTCCCTTGATTCTTGGTAACAGGCGTTGGGCCTGGGGGTCGGCATGATCGCCCCCAGCTGGGAAGGGGCCAGGTGACTACCTGATGTGCACCTGATGCCTATAAAGGCTGAAAGAGCAGAGGGCTCTGGTTCTGGTGGGAGCCTTTCCTGAGCTGGGGCGATAGGCCAACAGCCTACAGCACCTTCCCTTCCAGCCAGGACTGGATGAGAACAGACCTGGTCAGCTTTTAAAATCAGATTGGAGGTGTGGTATTAAACAGCTGCCCTCTTCTACCCCAGAGGTGGCTGCATTTTGGTGGTGGGTGAAATGATCCCTTTCTATAGATGGTTTTTGTTAACCCCATAAGGGACCATTCTGACATGGAGTCTGACCTGCAGAGCACAGCCTGGGAACCTCACCCAGTGCCTTCTGCCTCCATCTTATAACTCCTGGCTGAGCTAGAGTATAGCTTGGAGGAGCTAATCAATCCAGTTTGCAAACCCCTTTGGGATCCTAAAGGGTGAAAGGTGTCAGCTATTGTTTACCCAGGGCCAAATTCGCTGCTGTGGTAAATCAGACTATACCCATAGCAATCAATGGAGCAATGCTGATGGATATCCGCTGGGTATTGGGGGCTCCTATTCACTTCAATAAAGTGAAGCTAATCTACACCATGTGGACATATGCCCCAGCTGAGTCCAAGGAAGGCTTTGCCTCCACAAAGACATCTGAGCTGGCCCGCTATCATTCTTCACCCAGGGCGAAACTCCCCTGCACTGCACACACGTGCCTGCGTCAACACAGTTTGCAAATGCACCAGATGGTGTGCGGGGGGGGGGGATCCCATGGCCTAATCCCAAAGAAATATCAGATTTCTCAGCAGGCTTTAGTTGGCTTTTAATGAGGCTGGCATTTGTTGTTATAGAAACAAAATATAGAACATTCATTTCCCCTCCCTCCAAGGTGCTTTCAGGGCTAGGCTTTCGCAGAGGATCACGCAACCAGACCAGCATGAACTAAAATGTATCTGAATGGTGCATGATGGCCGTGTAGACACACTCCCTGAGCTATTATTCAGCAGGGGGTCTCAGTTTACCAGCTGCTTCGCTGCTGTCAATCTACTGGGAAAAGGAAGAAAGCGAGGTGACATGGCCATGTTTATGTGGAACCCTTCCCAAAATCTCAGGGGCTGTTGTTCTGATGAGATTCCTGCTTCAATTCTTGTCGACCAAAGTGGTTCTGATGAACGTGGGCTAAAGAGAAACAGCTGAGCTCAGAATCTTCGCCGGTTTCCTTGTCAACAGGAACGTCTTCCTGCAAACGGGAGGCTGGATCTGGGGAAATGCATTACCCTGACCAAATGGTCTCCACTTGCGGCTCTAGCCCTGCAAGCCCTTGACCTCAATGGGGCTGTAATTATTATCTGGCAGCTCCACTCCTGGACCAGGATTCTGCTGTGTTAGGGGCCGGACAAATGCAGAACGAAGACAGTCCGTGCCCCAAGGAGCTCACAGTCTAAGTTCTACGGTCTAGATCATAGAAGTCTAAATGCCATCAAACTTCTATAGGGCAGTCAGGAGCTTAAATATCTTTGTGGCCTATGTGTCTATTCACCTGAGTAACGATTTGCAGGCTCAGGCAAAACTCGTGAAGGGTGAATGTACCCCCATGCAAAGGGCCACTACAGAAGGCATAAGCGCCACTTAGCACCCTCTGAAACCCTATGCTGAGAACTCAAGTGGTGCAGCATGCCTTGTGCAAGCCCTCTGCACAGCGAGGCGTTTCCCTTCCTTCTCAGCGTGTGTCTACGCTGCCCTCAGGGTGTGTGATTGTGACAGGGGTCCTGTGGGGGGGCCAGCTGTGGTCCCTCAATTAGGGTGAACTGCAAAGAATGGGGCAGACAACCCCCCTAAAGCTGGTGGATAATCCAATACTTAGATTCACCAAGCCAGCATAAAACAGCTTCTTTATTACCTCACTGGTTACTCAGAAGTCCAAACAACACAGTTCCCTTCAAGTGATCCGGCCTCAGGCTGCCATCCAGGTACCCACATCAAATATGATGAAAAATTCTGACAATCTTATTTCATCATTTAAAAGAAAAGGTTCTCCCAATCCCGAAGGATCGGACACGTCACCTCCCAGGTTAACGAATGTTCCAGATCTTACCCAAATACACACTACAGCCAGTTCTTATTAACGAAACTAAAATTTATTAAAAAAAAGAGAGAGGATATGGTTAAAAGATCAATATTTACAAAGACATGAGTTCGATTCACTGAGGTTTAGATTCAGAGCAGAGCTGGTGAGCTCTGTAGTTGCAAAGAGTTCCTTCAGAAATAGGCCATAGGTCATCGTTCAATGTCCAAATCTCATATTCCGGGTGTACCAGCATAACTGGGACCTCACTCTTGCAACTCAGACTTTCCCTGAGGAGACGCCCAAGCAGATCTGAGATGACAGAATCAGGACCCAAAGATCTTTTATACAATTTCATGTCTTTTGACAAGTTGGAATTCCTCAGGGAACAAAAGGGAATTAGGATGACTTTGAAGGAGGTCTATCACCGGTACTTAGCTATACGAATTAACGTAAGGCCATTTGCTTGTTCATCCACCATTCACAGTACATTTCAAAGAGAGATGAACACTGAGATATCCCTTGTTTACAATTCATTTACATGACAGGATGATCTTTTGATCTCTGAATTATCAGAATACAGTGTAGACAGGAACTGCTGATTAAACCCTCCCCCCGCCCCCCCGCCCTTCAGACGTTCTTGTTAAACCCTGGATTTGTGCTGGAAATGGCCCACCTTGATTATCATACACGTTGTAAGGAGAGTGGTCACTTTAGATAAGCTATTAGCAGCAGGAGAGTGGGTTTGTGGGGGGGTGGGTGAGAAAACCTGGATTTGTGCTGGAAATGGCCCAACTTGATTATCATACACATTGTAAGGAGAGCGATCACTTCAGATGAGCTATTAGGAGCAGGAGAGTTGGGTGGGAGGAGGTATTTTTTCATGCTTTGTGTGTATATAAAAAGATCTTCTACACTTTCCACAGTATGCATCCGATGAAGTGAGCTGTAGCTCACGAAAGCTTATGCTCAAATAAATTGGTTAGTCTCTAAGGTGCCACAAGTCCTCCTTTTCTTTTTGCGAATACAGACTAACACGGCTGTTACTCTGAAACCTGATTAACGTTGTCCACCCTACTCGTACATATGTAAATACACAAAACCACTAACATTATCTCCCCACATATCTTATGACGGTTATTTATTTGGCCGGATGTTTAACCCTTTCTAGCCATGTGTCACAGAGGCGTTTCTCTTCCCTCTCAGCTTGTGTCTATGCTGCCCTCAGGGTGTGTGATTGTGGCAGGTGTAGACGGACCCGCTTTAATCTCGCTCGCTCACACACCAATAGCAGGGAAGCCGCAGCACCGTAGGCTGTGCAAGCCCCCCTGGGACACTGAGTACGCAGGTAGCTAGCCAGTACCTGAGCTAGCTAGATTAGAGCCAGGGTGGGCATGTCTGTCTGCTGCAAACGCGCCCCTGAGCTGCAGCCTAGACATAACCTGATGCGCTACCGAGAGCACACAGAGTGGGGGTATTTTTAAAAGAGATGCAGCCTGGAAGGGAAATTTAGCAAACTAAAAACCTTGCTTCGATTTGCCTCCTTTCTGCTGCTTTTCTGTTTATCTTGTGACACGCTAGAAGGCTGTAACGTTTCTGCCTTGCCCTCTTTCTTAGATATCCTGGTTGCCCAAGCACCGACTCCCCGCCACCTGGTGAATGGGACTCTGGGAGGATCGGTCGTGCTGTCTGTGGATCTATCCCCCGGGAAAAAGATGAAAAAAATCGAATGGAGCTTTAAGGCTGGGACAGGTGTGACGATCCAGCTGGCTGAGTTCAATGGGGAGAAGTTTGAGCGACCGGATCCCAGCGACAGATTTCAGCAGAGGCTAGAAATGTACAACGAGACCTCGCTGAGGATCAAGGCTCTGGAGCTGGGCGATAGCGGAGTTTATGAGGCCCGGGTTAAGATCCTACCAGCAACTGTGGAGGATCAGGCCTTTCTCCTCGCGGTCTATGGTAGGTGCCGACAAATCGCTATTTAACGGCGTTTCCAGGAGTACACAGTGCCTGAAGCTCTGATAGTAACAGTAATCCCTCACTCTTTTCATTTGTAGATCTCAAAGCAATTTACAATAGAGGTCAGTAGTATTACCCCCATTTTGCAGATGGGGAAACTGAGGCGCGGGGCAGGGACACACCTTAGGTCACCCAGCACGAGAGGGGCAGAGTCAGGAATAGACCCCAAGTCTTCTGAGCCCCAGTTCAGTGCTCGATCCACTAGGTCACACTGCCAAATGATTTTGTGCACGTGGGGTGAAATTCTCCCCTTTGCAGAGGGGCCAGCACAGGGTCTATGCACCTATTAAGGTTCAACAAAGGTTTTAAGCAGCATATAACCCCAGCCCTAGCTCCCTGCATGTGCCTTAATTTTATCCAGGATGCTCAAAGTCAAAGCTTCAGCCACACCCACCACTTCCAGCCTCTCCCCTCCCCCCGCAGCTACCATCCCCCTCCAACGACTCCCCCTCCCAACGTTGAGCACAGGAAAGCCAGTGCTGTCAAACAATGTTACCGCAACTCTCACCCTAGCTGGCATGGCTCTTAAAGCCCCAGCTGCTGGAATCAAGAGACTGCATGAGAATCTCAGCTTTCCTTTACAAAAAATATTTCTCATCCTGGTTGCAGAGAGGAGCTAGAAATGGTGACGGGAGTGACGCCAAAGGCAAGGAAAGTGTGTGGTTTGGCTTCAAAACCCTCTGGCTTAAAAATCATCTTTCTTGATTGGGGGCTTGACTCGTGATTTTTTTTTCAAGGTTGGGGGCTGGTAATACAGAGTCCTGCAGAGAGATTCAGCTCCAACATTATGGCGTGTGCCTGGTGGGGGTTTTGCTGTGTGGATAAAACAGGGTCAACCTCACCTTCTCCTGTAGACCAGCTCTAAGGTTGCCCGTCTCCTGGACCGTGCCGTTTAGCTACACTCAGAACTCCTGCTTTCCGAGGAATTTCTGCCTCACTAAGGGTGCGCTCAGTCACGTTCTTCCCTTCTGGAACTTCCAACCTGCCCTGGGTCGGGGTCGGGGTGAATGGGGTGTCGGGACTCCGAGCAGCAGGGACCAGCTGTCACGGTGACCGGAGCGGATCCGATTCCTCTGAGTGTCGCTTGTCTTTGAACACAGAGCCAGTGCCACAGCCCCGGATCCGGAGTCAGCTGCTCGCCAGCACGCTGGAAGGGTGCAACGTCACACTGCAATGCCAGGGCTCGGGGAAGGGAAATGTGAGCATCTCCTGGGGGAAAGGGAACCCGGTCCAAGAGCTGGATCCGGCTCGGCACCAGCTCTCCCCTGATGGCAGGACACTCCAGCTGTCTGTGCTGCCCAGCTCCTGGAATGCCACCTACACCTGCACGGTCAGCAACCCCGTGGATCAGAAGATCGTCTCCTTCGACCTGCAGAGCATCTGCCGCAGTGGAGGTGAGGGGCTTGTGGCCTGTCTCTGTGTTGATGGCAACACTTGATGCTTTGGTTCAGGGAGAGAGTGCGGTCTAGTGGTTAGGTCACCAGCTTGGGACTCGAGAGACCTCACTTTCATTCCCAGCTCGGCCACTAACCTGCTAGGTGGCCTTGGTCCAGCCACTTCCCCCCCATGCCTCAGTTTCCCTGTCTGTAGAAATGAGAGACGATCCCGTCGCTCTACCTCACTGCGGGGTCCCGATGCTACGTTCTCTCATGCTGCCCAGAGGCTATGGGGATGGGAGACGCAGATCTAATGAGGGGCATGAGGAGTTGCCTAAGAAACACTGCCCCGTTTGCTACATAGCGTAGAAAGGGACTGCGTTCCTCAGGGGATTTGGGTATCGAACGGGTCGTTGGTTTGCATCCAGCTCAGTCATCGCTGGGTCTGGTTACTCTTCAGAGGGGCCCCATGTGACCAAATGACACCCCATGACTGGGAGCAAATGGCCTTGCTGGGCGTAGAGTCTGAAGTCCCCTTCTCACCATGGGTCTGTCCCACAGCCACTGAAGGTTCCCCTTCAGCCCAGGCCCCATGAGCGGCGGCGTCTCTTTCAGCCGCGGCCTGATGGCTAGGGGACGTTAAGCCCTGGCTCTTCATTACCCACAAGCCCTGGCGGGATGCCGCTAACCTCCAGCCTCTGCCATTCCAGATGCAGACGCATCCTTCTCGAAGCCAGGGTACATTGTGCTGACTTTCTTCCTGTTAGTGCTAAGCCTTGGGACTGCGGTCTGGTGTTGGCGGATGAACAACGAGAAGTCAGCTGACCCGGGTGAGGAAAGCCCTTTCCAGCCCATCGCTTGCACCAGGGCTGGACTCTGCTGTGATGTCTGAACTAGAGCCCTGCAGCAGGACTGGGATCCCGCAGGATGCGCTGCCGTAATAGCGGGATTAAATAATAGTCCTGTGCAGGGCTCGGATCTGAACTCTCTTCTGTAAAGGAGGCTAGAATCTGGCTTTTTTTTTTTTTTTGAATGAGCGCAGAGACTCTCCCGTAATCACATGACTCCGGGAGCTGCGGCTTAAAGAAACATACCAACTACCATGAGGCTCATGATAAACTCATGAGAGTTGGCCACGGGGAGAATAGGCCCAATGCCCATCATATTCAAGGCCTTAACTCCTTTTTCATTATGATCCAAATGTACCCAGGATTCAGCATCTTAGCATCAAACATGCCTGATTGTGTCTTCTCTGGAGAAAGACTCGCATGATTCCCTGCCCGTGATTTTGTGGGGGTGGCTCTGTGGATTTGGATCTGTGCAGGGCTCAGCTCACGAGAGACGTGAGGCGCGAGTGGCAAAGATCCCGACGCTCCGGGCTGCTTGGAACTTGGTTTTTCTCGCTTCTCTCTTAACCTCATGCTCTTTCCTTAGCTGCCACCCCCACGGGCCCAGTGGAAGAAAGTCCGTCCGACCCACAGTACAGTGAGATCTTGAGGAGTCCCCCAGAAGGTAATGACCAGGTGAGTGCTCTGAGTTGAGGATATCCAGCAGCCTTCCCCGCCAAGCACTGCCTTGTGCAGGGGGATGGCCGGGACTCTTTCATTAGACATTAGCAATAAGTGATGCAGCAGGCAGGGCTGTAGGAAAGAGATCCTCCCTCTAGATGTCTCGCCCTTTCTGTGTTTGGACTGTGATCTCTCTAGGGGAAGGGATTCTGACGTCCTCTTTAAACATCCTTCTTGCGGCAGCTCCAGGAAGTTACATCCTCTTGCTACGGCCACCAGGTGCTGCTGTTTTGCCCAGCAGAAATGATCACTTCTGTCAATCACGAGCTGCCTGGCCCAAGGAGGAGAGGGAGTAGCGGGTGGGCTCTTTCTCTGTTTGGCGCGTGCATTGCTCCTTTCTGTCTATTGTGTCACTCTTCTGTCTGGGTGTGGCTGCTCTTTGCTGTGTGTGTGTGTGTGTGTGTGCGCGCGCGCGCACATCTCCTCTGGGGAACGTCAGGCTTTGCTCCGGGGGAGGCGTGCTTAAATGTCTGCATGACTTCTCTCTCGGCTGGGTTGTGTGTGTGCGTGATGTTCCTGTGTGCTGCACACCGTTCCCCTGTCTGGTTTGTGCATCTCCTCTGGGGCTGTAGCTGTCATGCGGGTGTGCGTAGAGCTTCTCTGTGTGTTGCTCCATTCTGGGGGCCGGGGCTGTCTTTCTAATGGGTGCACGTGTCCTTTTTGGAAGGGGGTTGCTCTCTCTGCGGTGTGTATGTCTCTTCTCTTCCCTTTGGAGGTGTGATCTCCCCTGGGTGTGTACGTTTGCACCTTTGTACCTCGCTGGGGGTACCCTTGTATGTCTCTTGTATGGCTCTTATCTGGGCTGCCCCTGTCTCCCTCCCGTCCACACACTTTCAAACCTGCACTGCTGGCTCTGCGGGGGGTGGGTTAGAGCCAAGGTGTTGTTTTCACTCAGGCCGGTCCCCCACCCGCTTTGCGGTGTGGCTGCAGGCTACGGCCCACCTAGCCCTCCAGTGTCTTCCCACAATCCCCTACATGCCCAGCAGGACGGACAAGTTCTCCCACAAACCACTGGGAAAGAATCAGAGCGGCTGGGCGCACGGCAGTGCTAAGAGCCGGGGGATCTGCCCCCAGAAGTCCTAGCGGCATCGGTGGGGGAGCGCAAACACCAGTGAGGACTCAGTAAGATGGGCAGGGCTTTGCGGGGTGGCTGCTCAGAGCCGGGCGAGGCTAACGCGGCTGTGCTGTGCGGTGAGGAGTGACCCTAGGAGCCTGCAGTGTGTCGTCCTACACCACATCCGCACTGGCCTGTTTATTGCTCCTTGCTTAGGTGTAAGGAGGGGAGCAGGCCAGCCGGCCATCTGTCTGTGTTTGCACATGGAGGAGCCCTTCAGGCAGGCACTGCACATGTGGGCAATGTGAAGAGCCCCCCCCCCATCTTTGTTTATACACTGATGGAGAGGCCGGGAGTCCCAAGAGTTCAGATGCATCCTGTCTCGCAAAGCAGGGTGGAAGCTACCCAGTGGTCTTTGCTGACAGCAGAAGTATAAGGCACTATGGGATCCGTGCCTCCAGGATCCCAGAATGCACTGGTGCAGCCCCGGGTTGGCATGCTGCACCAAGACAGTGTTGTGTGAACGGGAACCCCGCTGCCCAAGTGTGCCACGTCTCCCTCTAGTGACTGGTATGCAGAGGATAACAACCTACTACTGCTATTGGTTAACAGTGTCGCTCCTTTAGCCCAAGCTGATGTGGTTTGTGCTTCTTGAGGCTGAAGGTGCTGGGTTTATCCCTGCTGATGACCCATGGTGGGGTCTTCACAGACACATCAAACCATTGCAAGGACTGAGGACCAAACACTTCATACAAACAATGTTCCTACCAGGGTTTCCTCATTTAGCGTAGAGGTTTGGGTTTGGAGGGGTGAGATTAAGCCATGTCCACTGCTGCGAGGGTAACAGCACTGTGTGTCATGTCCCGCTCTAGTCTGCCTAGAGGATAACAACCTACAACTGTTACCAGGTAATGGAGTTGCTCTGCGAGTTCAGGTGGTAGAAGTCTGTGCTCTGGCATGTTCAACCCTTGCTGATTTTGGGGGAGAATTTTTACCAAATTCATCTGCAGAGAAAATGGCTTGCAAAGTCCTCCCCATAACAAACGTGTCTGCTTTTGTTTCAGGCCCTACGTCACCTGGAAAATAACACAGAGCGGAGCCCACAGAAAGAGCCTTTAATCACCACAATCTACGACCAGCTCCAAAGGACCCCCGAGAATACATCCGAGGAGGTCACATAGGCCCCCAGGTGAGGGGGACACTGCTTTCTGTCCATGTGTTTAAAGACGTGGCTAAGGGACAGCATGGGGGATGGGAGGATCTGGAAAGGTTTGGAGCGTAGGCTGGACTCAGATAAAGCATCCAGGAGTTGAGATGCTCTCCCACAGCTGCTGCTGTTTACCCAGAACTGGACATTTTGGGAATAATAACATAGTGCCGAGCTGTTCCAGAGCGTTTCTCGTCCATAGGTCTCAATGCACTTTACAAAGGAGGTCAGGATCCTTATGCCCATTTCACTGATGGGAAAACTGAGGCACAGAGCGAGGCAGTGACTTGCCAAGCAGGCCAGTGGCAGAGCCAGGGATAAAACCAAGATCTCCTGAGTCCCAGCCCAGTGCTCTATCCGCTAGGCCACACTGTCTCCTCCAAAGGGCCACATCTCAAGGGGCTGGCCTTGTCTGTAGCCAAAGTCACAGTGGCTTAATTTAAACTGCTTGAAAAACTGATTTAGTTAAACCAATGCAAGCCCCTGAGTGGATGCTCTTAATTCATTTTAAATCCAGTTTGTCGATTTAGCTGAAAGGGATGAGGAACTGATGAACGAACTCACTCACAAACCAGATTCAAATCAGATTATGAGCGTCCACACAGGGAGCTAGCACCCATTTAACTGAACTGGTTGCAAATCAGTCCTTTCCTCAAATCGCTGCAGCACTGAAGATGGACAAGGCCTTTGCTTTGACCCAAATTTCAGAAGCGGCCTCTGTCCTGGAATGGGGCAAGTGTTGGGTCCCAGCGGGAGGTGCTGGATTTTCAAGAGAGCTCAGCACTCGGCATCTCCTGTTGGGAAAATGGAGACATCTCCTCTCTTCTTGAGAATAATGGAGACTCCCCTCCTCGCTTGCTGAGGACAACGGGACTGGCTGAGTGTGGGGAGCTCTTGAAAACCTGGCCAGCAGAGCCTGGATTTCAGAGGTGCTGAGCCCCAGCACTTTCCACCGACTGCAGAGAGACGGATGGAGGGAGAGAAGAGTACAGACCCTCCCATCCCACCTGGCTGATCACCCCATCTCCTTCATAGGCAGGCTGGGATGGGGCCAGGGGGGCTGGAACAATTTGTATTGTTGGGGTGCTGAGAGCCATTGAACCAAACTGTAAACCATGTATATGATGGAAACCACTTCAAACCAGGGGGTGCGACAGTGGTTCCAGCACCTCTGGGTGGGGACGAGAAAGAGAACAATAAAAAGAGCCACTTCTGGGAGCAAAGGAATGGGCGTACTGCGAGGGGCGAGGTCATCAGCTGATGTACCTCAGCGTAGCTCTGGGGAGAGGTGCTGTTTTGCACCAGCTGAGAATCTGGGCCCGTCTGATCAGTCATTTCATGCCGATGCTTTAGGACACAGAGGCGGTGGGGTGGGGGAGGCATGCTGGCCAGGTGCTGAGCCCTTCTCTCTTTCCCCCCAGGAACCAGATGTGGTGGCGTATCAGAGCTTACCAAGGGCTTTGAAGTGCACCGTGTGCCCCACTCAAACTCTGTAGCTGAACGGTCTCAGTTCCACCCACAAACCCGAATGGAAAAAGACACCTTCTCCAGCTCCGGAGCCTGCCTTGCGACGCTTCCCCACCCCCGTGTTGTTTCAGAACCTCGTGTGTGAAGCCCTCAGCAACTGTTTTGGGAAGGAGGAACCCGAGTGAAGGCGGAGGAGCAGACTCTGGGAGGGAACAGGAGCCCGTGTTTCCATGGTTGGTGCACTGGCCTCCAGCAGGGGCAGAATCCCATCATCCACTGCGGAGCGGAGGGTGGTGAGAGGGAACGTGCCACGGTGCAGAATGGCCCGTGCCGAGAAGGAAACCGCTCACGTCTGAGCCTGGCCTGCTAGCTGCATGACTGTGGAGAAGCAACATCGGAAAATGGGCTCCCCCGGGATGCAGGCATCCTTCTGGCTGTGTGATGCTGCAGGGCTGTGGGCTGGGAGGGACTTGGATGCATCATGTATTTATTTATCTATTCCGTTTGATAATGCTAGCCCTGCAGGGTCGATGTACATGTGACTGAGACATTGGATCCGGGGGCCTGTTCTCTTTGTGATCCTTGGAGGAAGGGAAGTTTTCTAAAGTAGAAATAGGAACAGATGGTGCTGTGCCTTGCGGGGAGGGGAACTATAGGCGGGGGAGAGGAAGGTAGGAGGGTGTCTGAATTAGTGACTGACTGAGGGTACTGGGGATTGACTGAGTAAAGGGCAGTCAGATTGCAGTTTGCCGCAAAACATTCTGGATCCTGTGGGAGAAATAAAAGCAAAATCTCCCTGCGTGCCAAATACCGCAAGGCAGAAAGGCGCAGGGGCAAAGCCACACGTGGCCGGCAGAAGAGCAGCACAGAATGTCAAGCTCGCAGCAGGCTCTTCCCATGGCTATTCTGGCTGAGACCGGGGCGGGAAGGTGTTGAGGAAGATCCGGGGAGCTGAGGGTGACTTGGCAGAAGTGATATTAATGAGGGACAAACTGACCGGGTTAGAGAGTCAGGGCTAGATTCTGCCACTCTCGCCTTCGCCTGCTGGGATCGCTAGGATTGCTCGGAGCAAGGTGCCACTGAAGGTGAGCCAGGGCGGTAGAACCTGGCCGTGGGGAAGGCCCTGAAGCTCAAGCTGAGGGGCACAAGCTGCAGGGCAGAGCTGAGCCCCGCCACGAGCAACCTCAAGAAAGAATCGGAGTCGGGAGTCTGGTTCCAGCCCTTCCTGCCCCCCAGAGCAATTCAGTAAGTTACTGCAGTCACTGAAAGGGAGCATGTGTCCGCTTGCTTATAGGGGTAATGTCTAGGGAGGGGCGACCCGAGATCTGGAAGGTCTTTCTCTTCCCCCTTACACCCCTACTTGGCCAAGGAAGAGAAGGACACAGTCTAGCGGGAGGGACAATGAGCGTGTCTTGTATTGGCCTGAAGATGCTACACAGGATGGTGGTTCCCTGTAGAGGTGAATGGCAGAGGTGTGGGTGTTAATGAGGGGTAGCTAGCCCCACGGTGTTCTGTTACTGGGCGCCTGGCCTTGCTGTTACTACATCAGAGGGGTAATTGTGATTTGGCATCTGTACCACCCCCCTGCTGTTTACAGCCCTCACACCATGGAAACCCTCTCCGAGAGCTGCTAAGCAACCCTCAGACATTAAAGGACCTGGAAGACCAGCACAAAGTGGCCCTGTGTTCCAGGAAAGTTCCCCTTTAAGTTCCTAGAAGCTCTTCAGAGGGGAAATCATCAAAAGCCCAAAAATCTTTCAGGGGCCGGGGGGGAGGAAAAGAAAACCTGCTGCCGGATTTGGTTGGGCAGCTGGGATCAGGATTGTTCGGCTCTCTAGTGACACATGCAAGACGGGGAGAGTTGGGCAGCCCGCGGTGATCCCGGACCCACCTCCCACGCACTAACTGGGAAAAGCTGTGGCGGGGGAAGGCAGCGTGGGTCTAGTGCTTGGAGGATCGCCATGCTTCCTTTCTCCTGTCTGTCCTGTCTATTGACACTGGGGATTGACTGGCTAGTCGGGCAGAGCCTCGGCCCTCATCTCAGTGGGCGACTCCAGGCCTTCTTGTAATATAACTGAAAACAGAGCAGGAGCCTCTCTTGGGAAATCCAACGGTGGTTTGTGTGTGTGGAGAAGTAACCCCCTCCGCTGAAGTGTTTCCAAGTCTGCTTTTGCCCTGGCTTCAGTCCCCGGTTAGATTAGTCTGTCCAATAAAGCATCGGATGATTTGTGCTATTTTCATGCAAATATAAGGAAATGTATGCAAATTTACAACCAACCGCTGTGGGTTTTTTCTGATGGTGGGAGCGGGCGATGGGCCTTTGCATGATGGGTGGGACCCCAGTAGGGTTTGGAGCTCTTTGGGCCTGTTCTCCTGAAGCAGCGAGCACCCGCACCTGCGGTGGATGGCGACAGATGCTGCTTTCACCCCCTTGGCTGGAGAATAGTGGGGTGTTTGGAACAGGGGGCTGATCAGGGAGTGTCTCTTGACCCTGCTATTTCCTATGATGTGCGAACCAAAGTGCTCAGGGATTCCAGCGCTGAGAAAAGAGAACGTGGTCTCTCCTTGCTTCCCTCTTTCTTTTGTGCATCCCGCGCCAACCAGGGAAAGCTGGGTCCTTACCGGCTTTCGCAGGGGGAGGGGAGAAGCAGCAATGCCCAGACACCCCAGTGACAGTCACAGCCAGCGCCGTGCTAGCTTCAGAGTAGGAGCCGCCCGACGCCATTCCCGTTCACCAACGGGTGGCGAGTGGGGACGGGCTCTCCGGAGCTTGCCTCCTGTATTCGGTGGCTTGCCTCATTACACACAAGCCCAGCAGGGCAGAGCAGCGTCTCCCCCCAGTGATTTCCCCCTTTCAAGTCTCAAACCCAACCTCGATGGCCCCTGCTCCTGACCGTTCCCTTCCTGTATGCTACGCTAGCCCTGCCTACGCTCACCTGCCCAACCAACCCTTTGCCAGTCCTCTCGCTCCCGGAGGAGCGGGGGGGGTCATCTCTTGCTCTCCTGTTTGGTGTGGGGGTTTGTGCCTCTGAGGTGACCCCCTCTGTCTTGGAACATGGGGTACCCCCTGCAATCCTGACGGGGTGCCTGCCCCCACTCTGCTCCCCACCCTTGGGGTGCCCCAGGGACATGACCCAATGGCAGTTTTGAAATCCCCTCAGTTGGGTCCCACCATGGTCCCCCAATGGCTACAAGGGAAGTTTACTCCTAGGCCCTTGGTCTCACCTGGCAGCACCAGGTGGCCGTGCTGTGGGGCCCCTCTGGGTCCTCTGCCGGCCACCCTGCTGTGCCGTGGGTCCCCTGTGGGTGTCGGCACGTTGAACCTTCCCTGCCCAATGTCTTGGTGACAGAGGCAGCTCCCAGGCCACTCTCCGCTCCATCCTGGCTTGGCTGGTTTCAGCACCTCTCCCCTCCTTGCCTCCCAGCACACACCCTCCCGGGGATGAGACAGTAGCCCAGCACAGGGACCGATGGGCCGGAGAGCCCATGACGGGTCGTCTGCTGCAGCCCGGCCGAGGACACAGCCGCTGTGAGGAGATGCCAAGCGAAGCAGGCAGCTGCTACAACAAAGAAGCCGAAGACCTGAGGCCGCTACCCACAGGTGAGCAGGTCGGGTCCAACCATCGAACAGCCACAGGAAGCCAGGGCAAGTGAGAGCAGTGCACGCTGCAGGGGGCTGCAGACTCGGGGCACGCCTGGACTGCACGCCTGGACTGCAGGGCCACGGACAGGACCAGGACGGGGTAAAAGAGCCTCAGACAACAGCAAGTTTAGGCTTGAAATTAGGCAAAGGTTTCTAACCGTCAGAGGAGTGAGGGTCTGGAACAACCTCCCAAGGGGACCCGGGGGGGCAAAAAGTCTAACTGGCTTCAAGACTGAGTTTGAGAAGTTTATGGAGGGGGTGGTAGGATGGGACTGCCCACGATGGCATGTAGCCGCAAATATCTCCAATGTCCGGAGATGGGACACTAGACGGGGAGGCCCCTGAGTTACTGGAGAGAATTCTTTCCCAGGTGTCCGGCTGGTGGGTCTCGCCCACATGCTCAGGGTCCAACTGATCACCAGATTTGGGGTCAGGAAGGAATTTTCCTGAGGTCAGATTGACTGAGACCCTGTGGGTTTTACGCCTTCCTCTGCAGCCTGGGGCACGGGTCATTTGCAGGTTTAATCTAGTGTGGATGGCGGGGTCTCTGGAAGGTGAAGTTGTTAAGTCATGCTGTGAGGAGTTCAGTGACTCAGGCGGTGAGGGGTCTGTTACAGGAGAGGGTGGGGGAGGTTCTGTGGCCTGCGATGGGCAGGAGGTCAGACTAGGATCATAATGGTCCCTTCTGACTTTAGAGCAGGGGCACCAGAACAGGGGGCAGGGGGCCATGCCCCCCCCCCCACTTTTAAAGGTGCAAAGGCGATACCTGCCCACTTTTTACCAGCCATAAGGGTGAGTGATGGGTGGAGAGGAGTGAGCAGGGGGCGGGGGCCACGGTTTGGGCGACTGTGGCCCCTCCCACACACACACTTTTAGGGTGCTTCTGCCACTCCTGCCTTAAAGTTAGGGTGACCAGATGTCCCGATTTTATAGGGACAGTCCCGATATTTGGGGCTTTGTCTTATAGAGGTGCCTATTACCCCCCACCCCATCCCGATTTTTCACACTTGCTGTCTAGTCACCCTACTAAAAGTCTATGAGTGGGACTGATGTAGGAGGATCAACAGAATGATGGCAGCAAGAGTGGGGAAGCCAGTGCCCCACCAACCACAATAACATGGGCAAGCAGGAGAGGGGGACAAAGGCCAGCACACTTGAATGGCTAGGAGACCTAACAGATTACAATGGCCCAGCAGTACAGACCATGTCCTTGCAGTGGGCTATGTACTAATAAGCTCCAGCCCCAGCAAATCAGCAAACGCTGGCACAAAGGACACAACAGCAACAAAAATGGTTGCAAGGAAAGATGTAGCAACCGGCGAGGAACTTGGCGGGAGGAGCACAGGTTGCAGGGGGGAAGAGTTTGGAGGAGGCACTCGGAAGTCAGTCTGTGTGCACAGGGCTGGAATCTGGGCTGCAGCATGTCTGTAAATAGTTCTCTTAATCAAGAGCCGGTTTACCAGTAACGGCCTTTTGGAGATTAACGTTCTAATTAGGGCTGGTCAAAACTTTTTCCATGAAAAACAGTTTTTGCTGGGAAACCGGGATTTTGACTAAACCAGAATTTTTCAGGGAAAGTGGCTGCTTTGTGCAGAAGACTTTGATTTGTCATTGAAAAACTGAATGCCCCCAAACTGAATTGTTTGGATTTGGCAACGTTCCCATGGTGCTTCATGGGAACTGTAGGTCAATTACCTCCTGTCTCCATTCTCTATGGGTGAGGCTTCCTGACCTGCCCACATCTCCCATAATGCACCATGGCCAGGGACTCCTCTGATGAAGGGGGGATTTGTAGTCTGACCAGGGAGCCTGGAATTTAAGGCATCCAAACTACAACTCCCATCGGGCAAAGCCGCAGCATTTCCAAATTGCAATATTTCGGGGTTTGGCCAAAACTGTTTAGTTTCAAATTTCTATTGAAAACCGAAGTTTTGCACAGGGGAAAAAAATGATTTTTTTTTTTGATCAGCTGCCCTTCCAAATGCTATTGCCCATGTCCGTGTGCAGCTAACAAGTCATTATTGTGTGTTTGTGTTTGCATGAGACCTGCAAATTCACTGCAGCCTTCCTCAACCCCCTTGGTTTCCCCCCCTTCTAGGTTTTTCACTTTGTCAACTGAAGCTGATGAGAAAGCTCCTTTAGAAGCACTAGGGGGCGCTTTCCCCATTTCAGTCCCATCTCGGCCAGACTGCAAGAGGCCGGTCCCGTGGCCGAGTCATTGGCCTGGAACGTGGGAGATCTCAGTTTTGTCACCTTGAGCACATGACTTCATCTCAACTCCCACCTGAGCTAGGTGGGTGGTAGGTGAGACACTGGCAAAGTGTGTCATATTTTCCCCAGCTACAGCTGGCCCATAGAGCATAACTACCGGCTAACAGACTTAGACCATGTCTTCACTGCCCCGAAAAGGTGTAATTTGTCTCCCACACACCCACCCACACACCATGGATTTAGCTACTGTGCTATAAAACCCTATGGAGACAACGCTCTGTAGCTCGTCCTACAACATAGCTAGGTGAGATCACACAAGGGCAGCAGTGTTAACCTCACCTAGCTACAGTGTGGTAAAAGTGACAGAAACTGGTCTCCATTCAAATTTTACTGTGTAATAGCTAACCCATGTTAGGTTTCAGAGTAACAGCCGTGTTAGTCTGTATTCGCAAAAAGAAAAGGAGTACTTGTGGCACCTTAGAGACTAACCAATTTATTTGAGCATGAGCTTTCGTGAGCTACAGCTCACTTCATCGGATGCATCCGATGAAGTGAGCTGTAGCTCACGAAAGCTCATGCTCAAATAAATTGGTTAGTCTCGAAGGTGCCACAAGTACTCCTTTTCTTTTAACCCATGTTAGGTACCCAGCTGTGTGTGAGTGTATTTGACTGTGATGACTTACTAATACATAGCTCTTATCTAGCACTTCTCAGCAATAGATCTCAAAGCACTTTACCAAGGTCAGTATCAGTATCCCCAGGCCTTTAGCTCAGGAAACAGAGCCTGAAGATCTCAAGTTCAAACCTCACTAATGCCAAGGGAGTTGCATGTACAAAGGAGACAAAGCAGTCCCCGTCTGGTGGGGATAATTAATCTACGTGTGGGAGGTGCTCTAACGCTAGAGTGATAGGAGCCATGGCTATGCAATATTTTTGTTAGCTAGCAGAACTATACTGCCAATCAGTGTGTCTGCCAGCGTCCCCGTGGAAAGCAAACGCAGGCAAAGCTACTTTCGGGCCATTTTGTTTGGTCAGCCTGTTCACCTGGCCCGAAGAGAAAAGATGAAAATAGAGTCAACTAAGGCGGCGTTTACATGGAGTAGAAATGTCCAGATGTCGATGTTGAAATAACCCAATGCTCATTTCGGTCCCGTCTGCGTGAGACTGGTGATCACTTTACTTAAGACAGGGTACAGTAATGTGGCATGGCTCATAAGTGATGAGGTCCAATTCTGAATGGCTTGGTGGCTGGCAGTCTGATCTGCACACTTGGTTAACGACTTGCTAGCCATTTTATTTATTCATGCATATTCCAAGACCACCCCCAGTGTTTGTCTAATGGGCGAGAAGGGCAGGGTGTGTCCTGTGTGCTGCACTTCCCCCTGTATTCGCAGCTCAGATTGCATTGTTTCAGCTACAGGCAATGATGAGGACATGGAGGTGAGACGCCCCTCTGTCCCATTCCTGCTACTGCTACTGATCAGTTTCTTGGCAGGTAAGTGACTAATCACTGGCTTAAAATCTACCAGCAGAAGGGAAAGACCCACAGGTAGGCAGGGACGCAGGAGGTTTTCTTCAGTAGTAAAGTACTGGAGATTCAAGATGTCATTAACCATACGGTTGCAGGGAGTAAGTAGATTCTTTAGCAAATTATCCTATGTGCATGCACTCAGAGCAGCTACTGTGTGTATATGTGCAATAGTTTAAAATCAACGGGGAGAAGTGACTGGTCAGTGACTGTTGGTGAATATTATCGGAATAATTATTTAGAAAGTAATATCTGGGGAGTCACTAACCCTATTTAAAATGCTCACTAGTTTGTAACTCTTTTGTCACCAAATGAATTTTAGTTCTAGGGATTTAGAAAGCAGGCAGGGCAAGTGGCATGAAACATTGGAGAGGGAAGTTGGAATCTTATCAATCAAAAAATCTTCTGACAAGTGTCAAACAAAAGTAACCAAAGACCTTGGAAAACCTTGATTTCTGTGCACTGTTCATTTTTTCACTGGCTGTGAGGATGAAAGGGGGTTGATCTGTGCTGCTTTTTCATGCCTGTAACCCATTTGGATTTTCCTGTGGATTTATTCAATTCACTTATTTGTTTGCATTAATGTGCTCAAAAGCTCTAGGTACTTGATGGTTTTGAAAGCTGTCGTATATACAGTAGATCTAGAGAGGTTTACAAGCCCAGCCATAGTAAGCAGAGATCCAAAAATAAGCCAGAAGGTTCATATCAGGGTTGTATTTATTCTTTATTCTGTTCCACTGCTGCCCTTTAAAAAAAATAACTTCCCGTAGAATGCCAGAAGATGGGTACGTCTGGAAAGTGCGAGAGAAACAACAAGTTTAAAGGATCTGGGAGTTACAAATGTACAGACTGCTAGAGAATGCTGTCTGTCTCCGTCTAAGCACCTCACGTGCTATTCGTACACCTAGGTTTTGATGTACTTCGTCTTAAAACTGCTCCTAGGACAATTAAACCAAGTCCTGGGGCATCCAGATGTATATGGTACTGACTGGAAGGGAAACCTACAGAATAAATCATAAGGGCTTTAAAATAATCCTCTCACATTTTCTGAATATATTTTTGGATTAGTGTTGCTCACTGGTCTTGTAATTTGGTCATAGAAACGTTTAAGAAGCAAAGAAATTTTAACCGGTGTTTTCTTCATTTGATAAAAGATATTTTACCCCTGAGATTGGCAAATGTCTAGATCACAGGTTCGAAGCTTACAGGGTTTGCTCGTTCTGCTCTTTCCATGCTGCTACATGGGAAGAGGAGGCTAAGATGGAAAAGTTTATCTGGTCTGCTAGATTATGGAGTGATAGGACTCCGAAGGTTACAACTGAGTTTCCATTATAGAGTCTTTCTTTGTCTTTTTTTTTCTTCCATCCATCCATCCATCCATCCATCCATCAGGAAATTATAGCAAGAATAAAAACTGGTCAAAAACTATATTCAGAAAACTGTGATCATATCATTTCACACCCCCTGAAATGCAGAAAAAGTCCCCTCGGTCTCAAACCGGGTGAGTTAGCTCTAGGATTAAGGTAGGATTTTTCTTCTACATTGGAAGTAAATTGGACAAGCGGATCTTAAATGAGGACACCCTAATAACAGAGCTGGGAGTTAAAAAACCCAGCAGCTCCTAAATCGTATTTGACACTGTGTAGTACAAAAGGAGAAAGAGAGAGAAATCGAACGTCATTTGCTGGACTCCCCTGGCTGAGATCTGGCATCGGACACCCCATGTTTAGCTGGCACCAGTCTAATTTACATAATTATTTCAATCGTTATCTTATAATATTGCTACTTGTGACCAGCACGAGTGAGCTTCGTATAGCAGGTGATATGATTGCTGGAGAACTGCTCTTTCATTAAAAGAAAGTAAATTTTGGTTCACACTGGGGGATTTGCACTGACTCCAGCCAGCCGACTGCCCTGAATTCCCCCCAGATCACCGGGGTGACTTGAAACTGGCAAACCCTGCCCGTAGGCTGGGCCAACCGTTATATACCATTTACACCAATGCTGTTCACCCTAGTTCCAAGCAGGGCTAAATGATACCAGGGCAAGTAGTGGCTTTGCCTGCCTTTGCAGTGATGCATCTATGCCAGGGACTGGAGCTGGGGCAAATCCCCAGTGCAGACAAAGCATCAGCCTATATCTACACCACAGGTGGGCCCAGTTCTGCGGACACAGTTCTGTCAGTCGGGGTGGAAGGAGAGGTGATCCCTGACCTACAAAAGCCGCTGATGTAGACGCAGTTTTACCAGTATATCTGGTTTGGTTCAGGAACGGTGGAATAAGCGATACCTGCAAAAGCGCAGTTTTGCGGCTATCAGCTGTGTCCGCATTATTATGCACCAGCCAGTATCCCATGTAGATATGGCCTCTGGCTCCAGCTCTGTTCCTTGCAGACTTAAAGTTCATTGTGTAACCCGAGGGCAAGAGAAGCGTGTCTATAGGAAAAGGATCATGTATCCAGCCAAGGTTTGGCTGGCATGCACACTTCTTACTCCGCTGCATTCTTCCTCTTTAATATGCTGCCCATCACCACGGCCTCCAGCCAGGTGTAAAAACTGCCTCATTTTAGAGCTTATGTAAGATCATTGGTTATCCCTCTTATCAGCATGCCGGAGCACACTGTTACACCACAACCTCTCCTTTGTATCTAGGTGGACCCAGTTAGACATAGCGGGACCTGGAGTTTGAATGCCCCAGAGTGCCCAGGTCAGTTGCTCCAGGCTCTGAGACTTGCTCCTGCCGGGTTTTGTTTGCTGTGTAGACATGCCCGGGAGCTGGAGGCTCGGGTGGATGTACCTACGCTAGCTGTGATCAAGCTGATGCACTAAAAACAGCCGTGAAGCTGCCTGGGCGCGGCCCATGTGGGATCCCGTCTGAAATCCAAACTGTGAACCTGTGCGGTCAGCCACGCTGCTAGCTTGCTCTGAGCTAGTGCAGGTACGGCTGCTCGAGCTGGACTTTACATCTTCAGGTCCAGCGTAGACGCAACCTTGCCCCTTTACTCCGCTCTAGCCGCATCGAGAGACATTCAAATTAGTGTAGATTATATTTGTGCCAATCTGAAGGTCCCTTTCTACATCTAGAGCAGGGTCAAGTTGCTTCAGTGTAAGCGTATGGCTTCACTGCACAGGGCTGGCCCTAGACCAAATGGCACCCCAGGCGAGGATCGTCTTCGGCGCCCCCCGCCCCATGTGTTAAACTTTTGAATGCCTTGTTTTGTATGGCGTTTGCATTTCATGACTGCATGATTTGCATGCATGATTTATCCTTGTCATATAGGATGATAAATTTGCACACCAGGTTCTGTAAATCTGTATTTATTCATGCCATATATAAGCAAATTAAAAAATATTCATTTCCTCTAAGTTTATAGAAACTTCTTCATTTTAAGACTAACTGAAATGGCCTAACATGACAAATGAATCCACCTACAGAACACCCGAAACATTTTACTTCAAACGTTCTATTTTCCCCTTTTGTCGCTAATAACAAAAACAGCCCCCCGAGCCCAGCGCCCCCGAGCCCAGCACCCCAGATGGTCGCCTGCCCCTAAATCCGGCCCGAAAGGTGTGTACTGAACTCAGCTGATCTAACTCTGGTTAAAATAGCCGTGAACACACGGCAACTCTGCTTTTATCTGGGGTTAACGCAGCAGGGCAGCCTGGGGCTCAACACGCTGCTAACCGGAGTGAAAAGCCGAGGTCAGAACACATCTAGCTATCTATAGCTGTCTACCTATATCTGTACAGGTAGATAGCTATTTTGCAGTGAACGCCATGCCCTCTATGAGAGTCACGCCCCGGCCCTTTTCCAGACAGCTAAACGAATATTTTGGAGAGGGGGAAGCAAGTTTGCACTCTCTCAAGTAGTAAATCTATGCATCTCATGCAAGGACACGCATGCTGCATGTGCTTCTATCACGTACTGTGTGCGGTTTTTTTTGGTCGTGCATTTGGCTAGCCATTTCAGCTTGTGCTTTGCAAACCAAATCGCCCTCGGTCGGAGATCAAGATCAGTTTCCACGGGGTGGGGGTGGGGGAATTCAAATAACTGTGCTGAGGCTGAGAAGAAATTACCAGTGGCCAGCAAGGGGGAGAAAAACACAACCCAACCACCACAAACCCCCACCTCTCCTGACTCTGAGCGCAGAAATGTCTCTGCAATACAGGAAACAAGCAGCTTATAATTTTGGCCACTGGAAGAGTTAATGCAGAATAAACGCTGTGATGTGGTCACCTGATCTTCCTTTTAATACACAATCGCATCTGTCGCTTCTCCCTCAAAGGGCAGCATGGCAAACAAAGAACGCTGGCTCAGATGAGACTGAAATTCACAAAGACCTGACTTTTCATACAGCCAGTTTCATCCCAATGCTCTTTATAAAATACGGGCCAAGTCCTGCAGTTCTTACTCAGGCAAAACTCCTCTTAAGAGTCAAGTTAATGGCAGCTTTGCCTGCGTAAGGGTGAGGTGATTTGGGCCTATAGGTAGAAGTTGGTCCTTTGTGGGAGGAAGAAGAGGCATGTGGGGAAGGCTCTAGATTCAGGACCTACGGGACTGGATTTTTCACAAGAGCTCTGCTCCCAACATACAGAGCTTGTCTGAAAATCTGCCCTCCCCAGTCTCCAAATTCTTTGCGGCAGGGACTGTCTGTCACTACATACAGCACTTAGCACAATAGGGCCCTGGTCTCAACTGGGGCTGCTAGGTGCTGCTGAAATAGAAATAATAACAACGAAGAACCCATCACTGTAATGCGACCACTTCTGGGGTGGAGCGGGGCAGCTGTTCAGCAGCGCACAGCAACACAGCAGTAGTTTAGGGGAGGAAGCCAGTGAAGAAGGAGCCTCCTTCCCATTGGAATCGCAGTAGTTAATTAGAGAGACGACGGAAGGACACCACCAAGAACAAATGTGTGTAGCAAGATAATATGCCCAGGGCCTTTTACACTGGTGGGGAGACGAGGTGTGTTTAACACCAGCAGAATTACCTTAGATATCAAATTATAAGGGAAACAAAAATGACACTACAGACTACAAGGGAAAAAAGTGGATATTGGTTACCGACCATTCGTGGGATGGCTGCAATAGATTAAACCCTTTGTTGGCATATAAAAAGGATAGGTTCTGTTGCAGAGAACAAACTATTCCTGGTTACCAAATACCATTTAAAAACCTGAGGAGAGCCTAAGTTATATTTAAGGATGAATGTGAAATTATGTGGGTGGGTGTGAATGAAATGTTCTCACCACTCACAACCTGTCGGTGCCTTTATCCGTAAGAAATACCTGGTGAAGGGATATAATATCCTGTTAACTCCTTCGTTCTTGTCCTCCACGTGCCTGTCAGCCCTGTGTTTTATTCCAAAGCGTTATAAAAGAAAGTGACAGCTTTAGCTGTTCATCTTCAGCATCATCCTGATAAAATATCACAATCCTTTTTGGTGGAGGCTTGGTTGTTTCTGGTTGGTTTTGCATTTTTTTAGGCATCGTAATTGGCCAAGAACTGACTCCCAACCGGCAGGTGAATGGGACTCTGGGAGGATCGGTCGTGCTGTCTGTGGATCTATCCCCCGGGAAAAAGGTGAAAAAAATCGAATGGAGCTTTAAGGCTGGGACAGGTGTGACGATCCAGCTGGCTGAGTTCAATGGGGAGAAGTTTGAGCGACCGGATCCCAGCGACAGATTTCAGCAGAGGCTAGAAATGTACAACGAGACCTCGCTGAGGATCAAGGCTCTGGAGCTGGGCGATAGCGGAGTTTATGAGGCCCGGGTTAAGATCCTACCAGCAACTCTGGAGGAACAGGCCTTTCTCCTCACTGTCTATGGTAAGTGACGACAAATCGGTTTCTTAGCTGTAACCCAGTTTCCAGAAATGCTAGGGTACGGCTGAAGCTCTGATTTTGTGCACGTCGGTGCAATTCACCCCTGTGCAGTGGGACCAGCACGAGCCCTCTGCACCGTTTACGCCTTCAAAATAGGGCTTAAGGGGAACCGCAGTGTTTGTCCGGGTGCAGCAGCATCTCTAAAATATCCCCTTCATACCTCTCACCACCCAGTCCTGTCTCCTCTGCACCACAAGAGGTGCCATAGATTCCAGGCCACGTCAGGATGGGCCGCTCAGCTGAGCCGTTCTCACGTTTCAGGCCAGCGTGGATGAAATCCAGTGAGATAAGACGTTCAGAGAGATTTCTGCCATCTTGGGCCAAAATCTCACGGGACTGGCTGTTCCTGATGGATTTTGATTGTGTCAAAAATCAGGATTGGGAAATAGGCCCTTTTTCCTTATAGGGTTCAACCTAGAACCAAAATCAGAGAGACGAGGATGAATCCAGCGATTCACACTGAGTCTCCGAAACTCAAAGGGGTTCAGACTCCAGGATCAGGTTTTGGCCCATGTCTGTTGAACTTCTTTGTAATCTTCCTGTATGTTTGTAATGCAAATAAGCTTATCAGTTTCCATAAAACCCACATTTAGAAACACAGAACAACACCTGCCATCTGTGAATTGAGACAAATTATGGCTCTTGATGGGCAATAAAACTTTAGTGCAGTGAGGAAAAGGCGAAAAGAAAAGTCTATTTACCTAGGTATCATCTGTCTATTTACCCATCATTAACTCAGCCAGAGGTTAGGGGTCTGTTCCAGGAGAGGTTGTGTGGCCTGCGATGGGCAGGAGGTCCCACTAGATGATCTTGATAGACTCATAGACACCAAGGTCAGAAGGGACCATGTGCAGGGGTTTGACTATCCATCGCTCTGTCTCTGTATCTAGCATTACTCTATGATCCTCCCTATTCATCCACCCATCCTGAGCTTACGCCCAGGTCATCTGAGCCGCTGCCCTTGGTGTGGGGCAGTATCCTGTGAGCAGAGCCCTGCCTGGCCTTGGCAGCTGGGAGAGTGGCTGCGGGTACATCTGGGTTATGAATCTGACCCCAATTGTCTGCGTTAGCCGCAATCACCCTTCCCCTCCGTCCTAGCCAAACGCCCAGCACTCACGGGGTCCCAAGATGGGCTACCAACACCCCACAAGGACAATTTGGCCAGTTACTTTGGGACACACGTATGTGGCTTCTGGGACGAGTCAGCTCCCCTCCCTTCTCCACTGACCCCTCGGCCAAGTGATACCCCGGGGACTCCATTGCTTTGGGGCTGGTCAGACTCTGCCTTCCCCGGGCCCACTGGGAGCTCGCTGGGCTCCTGCCCGTGGAACGACGGGGAGCTAGAGCTGTTGTCGATTCCATTCCCCCCAGTGGAGGGTACGTTAACCAAGCTGGCACAGAGCGGGTGCCAGGGCCCCAGAGAGAGAAATTTTACCAGGGGGAAGGTTGCAGCAATGGGAAGGTGCAATAGGCTGTTACCCACTCCAGGGTGGGGATCGTAGGTGGCCAGTAGCACCCAGTACGGGGCAACATGCTAGGGAGAGCCAGGGAAGCATGGATGTAGCCTCTCCCTGAGGGGGTCTCAGTGGAGCCACTGGTGGGGCTTACAGCTCCCTCTACTTGGGGGGAGTCCCTGGGGGCAGAGGACGATGGAAGCTCTGCCTGCCCTCCTGCAGGGGTTAATCCTGCTCGGGGAGTATCCGGCTCTGATAAGCACAGCTCAGCCCAGCTGGTGTGAATCGAGCCCTGCCGGTTCATCCTGCCATTGCTTGGACATGGAGGGTGACCTGCCCGCTGGCACTCGGGCAGCTCTGTCACCTGCAGGGCCTGCCTTCACGTAGGAAGGGAAAAGCCGCTGCAGAACGGGGACTCACTGGCTGGGTGGCAGAACTGCTGAGCTGGGCTTAGAGTGGATCACAAACTGAATATGGGTCAATGGTGTAATGCAGTTGTGAGAAGGGCTGACATCCCTCTGGGGTGTATGAACAGGAGTGTCGTAGGTCAGACCCGGGACGTCACTGTCCCGCTCTACCGAGCACTGGCAAAGCCTCAGCTGGAGTCCCGTGTCCAGGTCTGGGCGCCGCACTTTAGGAAAGACGCGGACCAATTGGAGAGAGTCCAGAGGAGAATATCTAAAATGACAAAAGGTTCAGAAAGGTTCAGAAAAGGTTCAGAAAGTGAGGAAAGGTTAAAACACTGGGCATGTCTAGTCCTGGGAAAGGAAGACGGAGGTTTGGGGGAACCTGATAGTCTTCAAACATGTGAAGGGCTGTGATAAAGAGGCAGGGGTCAATTGTTCTTGTGTCCACTGGAGGTAGGAGACGAATAATGGGCTCAATCTGGCCTGGTCTAGGCTGACGTGGCCCTGCCATAGCGCCGGGATTGGACTAGACGACCTCTCGAGCATTGCTGGGATTCTGGGTTTTCTTTGTGATTTAAACACAGAGCCAGTGCCAGAGCCGGAGATAAAGAGTCACTCAGTCTCCAGCACGGCCGATGGGTGCAATGTCACTCTGCAGTGTCAGGCGTCTGGCAGGGAAGAGGTTAACCTCTCCTGGACGAGAGGGAACCCACCCCGAGGCCTGGGCGATTCTGAGCGGTACCAGCTCTCCCCTGATGGCAGGACCCTCCGCCTGTCTCTGCAGCCCAACCCCCCGAACTCTACCTTCACCTGCACGGCCAGCAACCCTGTCGACCAGAAGAGCGTCTCACTTGACCTGCAGAGCATCTGCCAAAGCGGAGGTGAGGGATTTACAGCCTGTCCCAACCTTGCCTTTTATTACTTACTATAGCGTCGCCCCTCTGCCAAGCAGCAGCAGAATTCAGGGTCTGGCAGGACAGCTTCTTGTGAGAAATCAGTGAGGCGGAGCCTGGGTATTTTCCAGGGTCATTTCTTTATTTAAAGACTGCACACGAATCCTGTTTCCTCCAGCAGAGGAGGTCACAACAATGCACGCAGCCAATCCCCCTCTGCAGAAACCTCAGCTAAGGCGCGGCTGCCCTGGCACTTTGGGTGTGTATACACTGCAGCTAGAAACCCAAGCTGGCCCGGGCCAGCTGACTCGGACTCCCGGGCTCGGGCTCGGGGCCTGTTTTATTGCAGAGGAGACTTTCTGTCTTAGGCTATGGGACTCTCCCACCTCGCAGGGTCCCAGAGCCCGGACTCTACCCCAAGCCCGGATGTCTATGCTGCAGTTAAACAGTCCCAAAGCCCGAGCCCTGCGAGCTGAGTCAGCTGGCACGGGCCAGCCGCGGGTTTTGAATTGCGGTGTAGACGTACGATAAGAAGCCTGAGTTTTAGGTCACGGGTCAGGAAGTCGGCCTATGTGATCCTATTGGTCCGTTCTGGCCTTAAAACGTACCGCTCTGGCATGTATTCAGATTGCCAGCGCTCTAGGGCAAGGACCTTGGTGTCTTATTTATAAAGCACCTGGCCAGATGGTTTGGATCCCAAGTCCGCTGGAGCCAATAGAATGGGTACGACAGGCGTGGGATCAAACGCTAGACAAAGAGCCATCGACCCTTCTTCCCACACGCAGCCATGTTCTGGGAACGCTGCCTTGTCCTGTATTTTCCTGGTCGGCATCGAGCTGGGCACCACGTCACGTGTTTCTGATCTGTCGTCGCAGACACAGGCACAGACACAGCCATGTGGATGGGGCCTCTTTGCGTTGGGCTGATCGTCGTCACAGCAGCCTGTGTTGGGATGTGGCTGTGGAAGAAAAGGAGGAAAAAGCCAGTCAGCCGAAGTAGGTAACTTCCTTCTTACAGAAACACTAATGGCCCCAGTCAGCTGATGGGTCACAAATAAATAATTGCTGATTATTAACTTATTCATGAGTAATTCTGCCAGCCACTTTCCCCTCCCACACTTTCCTGTATTTTATGGTTACACTGTTGGTTCTCTTTTCTTGAATGTTATATAGTCAAGGTCCAATCTGGCACATGTAACATACATGTAAAGTGTGTGTTGCCTCCTTCTCTAATGGATGGTTGATTAAAAACCTTCTACTGCTATCAGCTACTGGAGTAACTCCTTTAGCTCAAGTGGGAGACTATTGTGTTTTGGAGGTGAAAATCGTAGGTTCTAAACTGCTGGACAATCCATGATGGGGGGTCAATCTACAAATGCTTATTGCTCGGTGTAATGCTGACTGGTGAGAGGAGTTATGCCATAGCCAATGGGGCTACTAAAGGGTTACAGCTGGTAGTCACAGCAGGCATTGTGTTAACATTTCCATTCAAGATTTGTTTAAATTAATAACACTTTGTATCATGTGTTTCACGGAGCGTTTTGCATGTGTAACCCACAGGGGGGAGTGTGGGGCCGGGCCCTCTCTGTGCATCTACAGACTCTGTTACGGCTCCTCCTGGAGAACTTTAGCTCAAGCTAATGCCAGAAGCGGGGACTGGACGACAGGGGCTGGGTCACTCCACAGTTCTCCCGTTCTGTTCATTCCCTCTCAAGCGTCTGGCATCGGCCACTGTCAGAGACAGGATGCTGGGCTAGCTGGGCCATTGGTCTGACCCAGTACGGCCGCTCTGATGAACCTGTAACAACGCTGGCTTTTAGCTCTGTAGGTCCTCGGTTCAATCCCTGGTGTGACAGCCAAGTTGGCAGCTGCCACACAACCATCCGTGGCATATATTGCTACAGCAGTCCCTGTGAGACGGGCCAGTAGCAGTATCGTCCTTGCTCAGAAGGGAAAACTCCCCCATGCAGCTGGCCTGGGTCTAGCATGCCCAAGACTGGGCAGGATCCCAGGGGAGACGGACACAAAGAGGCAAGCTCTGATCTCAGCTACGCTGGGGCAAATCTGCGGTAGTTGCATGGCTGCCCTTGAAAGGGTCAATTCATCAGAGTTGCTGGACTGACTTCAGAGTTAGGCCAGGGTAAGTGAGAGCAGAATCCGGGAGGCAGTGTGGCCTTATGGATAGCGCACTCGACTGGGATTCAGGAGGCCTGTGCTTCTATTCCCTGACCTGCTGGGTGACCTCGTGCAAGTCACTGCCCTCCTCTGTGCCTCAGTTTCCCCATCTGTAAAAGAAGATAATTATTATCTGGCCCTCAGTGGGGATTATTAGTGCGGGGACGTGGTCACCGCATCCCCAGACCCGGCAGGGTCCCCCACAGCCTCTCAGTGTAGGATAATGATCTGTCCCACGTTCTCCCCTAAGCTGCTGTCCCCACGGTCCCAGAGGAGGAATGTCCTTCAGAGCCCCACTATGCTGAGATCAAGAGGAGGAGCCCTCCGGAGGGGAACGACCAGGTGAGTTCCCTTCGGGGGGGAGTTCTCCTGCAGCCTTCAGTTCTCCCTTAGGGCCCCAGCACCTCTAGTGGAAAGCAAAGCCAGGGCTGGGCTTAATGAGAGAACAGCTTGTGGACTTGCATCACACTGGCCCCATGGCACCCCACAGCAGCACATGGTCTCCTGGTCTCGGGCTGACCCGGCTAGCCCACCTGGGCAATCTGCAGCACCTCTGACTCTGAGCACCTCCGCTCTGGCCTTCAGGCCTTTCTACTTTGCTTGCAATTTTTGTTTCAAATTACCTGACACCTTGGTAACCGCAGGAAATTGCACCGACAGGGCTGTGACCCTGCACGATATTACTCAGCCTTGTTTGCTGGAGAGTGAAGCAGCATCCTGAGCTGCAGCAAGATGCTATCGAAGTTGCCAGCTGTTGTTTCCCTGCAGAGATAGCGGCTTCTGGTAAATGACGCACACCAGGAAGGGTGTCAGTCTCGCTCCTATCTCCAGTCTGTTATTTATGTATCTCTGTATTTGAGTAACTCCCTTCTGCCTCCGAAACTCTCCCTGCTGTTTCAGAGATAGGGGTGTCTTCTTCACTTCCCGTCCTAAACTACTGAGCAGTTTTGCTGTGTGGTTGTTAAACAGCTGCCACACCCCACCCCAGAGGTGGCTGCATTTCAGAGCTGAGCAAGCGATCCCTGTACTGTGTTGCTGTGTGATATGAAACAGCTGCCACACCCCACTGCAGAGGTGGCTGCATTTCAGTAGTGGGCAAAACTGGAATTTCTACATAAGCTACAATTTTTACCTAGGGAAAACTCCCACTGACAGCAAAAGGAGTTGCAGTGAGTGAGGACAGAGCAAACTCTGAGTAAAGACCTAGCCCAGTATGACTGAGGGTATTTCCCATTGCCCACGATTCCCCTTAGACACAAGATCATTGTTCCTCGAAGACAAAAATGGTCTTATTTATTGTGTATCTGGCAAGGGGATAAATGACTGTGACTCATTGTGGAATTCCCTCTTCATTGATCTATGCAGCTACTGAACTCAGGGACACACACCCAGCTCCTAAGGGCCATTTCCAGTTCAGGATAACTAACCAACAAAGACAGGACAACAAATTAGTTTTTTTTTTTCTTGTTCTCTTAGGATCCTGGCTGCCCGAGCGAGAGACCACTGGTCACCACCATCTATGATCAGATCCGAGTGGTCCCAGCTGGCCCCTCTGAGCAGCTCACCTAGGCCAGGTGAGCATTGTGGTTAGGATGGATCTCAGGCTGCGTCTACACGGCAGAACTGTTCCTAATGGAACTAGTTGAGTGGAACTGGTTTCCGAGCAAAGAGCTTCAGAAATGTGTTCAGACTGCTGACCTGGCCAGCGGTGGGTTTGTCCACGCTAGCGCTGGTCCAGCTGCGATGCCCTCTGGGTATCTATCCCGCAGGGCATTCTGGGAGACTAAAGGCATCTCCGTGCATTGTGGGATGGCTGTGGGCTGGGGCGGACCTGGGGCAGTCTGTAATGGCGCTTAGACCTGCCAGCAGCCAGGCTAAATGAAAGGGGATTTGGCCTCTGTCTGGACCCTCAGGAGAGCTTTTGGGTGTGGGGGGAAGGTATGCTACACATCGGCCTGGCTGAAAAATTTCCAAACAACCTTGTTTTTGGACAGAAATGAATGTAGGGCAGGCGGGGGCATTGATAGTAGGTTTCGTGTGGAAATTTTCAACTTTTTGGTCAAAAAACCCTAACACCCGAAAATAAAAATATGTCCGCCGCAAACTGGAAAAAAAATTGAATGGGAAATGCTACCGCGTTGCCTCATGGGGTTTACAGTTTGGCTGCCTCATGGCCCCATTCTGCTGTATGGGCTGGACTCCCCAGCCAGACTACGTTTCCCATGATGCACCGGGGCCATGGGACGGGTACAGCCGGCGATCAGCCAGCGAGGTGACCGTGGTGCATTGTGGGAGATGTTGTCCCACCAGGGGGGCTGATCCACACAGGAGAATGAGGGCACGAGGCCCCCCACACTACAACTCCCATGAGGCACGGCGGTGGCATTTCTAAATCAAAGCGCCCTGTGGGGAATATACCAGGATCCCGACAGACTGTGGGGAATATACAGTTCTCAGCATAATGGGTCTGTTTCTCATGGACACTACGCCCCCTTTGCACCACCGTGGCTGCATAAAGAGTCCTTAAAGTGGGCATAAATTGTAGTTAAACCCATTTTAAGACTCTGGAACACTGCCAGGGCCTTAGTGTAGAAATTAGGACTTCTCCACATGGGGAAATTAACTGGAATAGCTACTGCAGAATAGTTCCCCATGTGGACTTTCCAGTTCCAGAGTAAGAGTGCTTTGGAAGTGGATTAAGCTCATTTTGGATAAGACTCTCTCGTGTCCATACAGGGAGATACATAGGAATATCTATAGTGCCTCCCTGCTTTAATCTGGAATAACTTCCCCTTGTGTAGACAAGCCCTTAGGTCATGTGGCAGGGACACTCAGGAGAAACAGGGAAATAGCACCCCCCAAAATGTAGGAGCTTCCCTGAATTCTCTGGCTCTCTCGCACTGGAAACATTGTGAGAACAGAGCTCGGTGTATTGCCACAAACATCCCTTGTTTACTTCCCTCTCCATAAATCACATGGGGTGCTAAATTCATCCATCAGGCTGATGGCCTGGGAACAGCGCAGCAACGTCTGCCTTGTGACTGGGAGTGGAACTTTTGACGATGGTACCGGTCAGCAGAAGCAACTAGTGATCTGGGGTCAAGGCCATCTGGCTGGGCGATAACAAATGGATGACACGCACACTTTCAGAGAACCACAAATCTGCTCCTTGGCAGGAGGTGGGAGGAAGTGAGGCAGAGTTTTGTCTTAGAATTAGAGCAGTTAAGAGGGAAGAGTGTTTTCTAATGGTTAGAGCAGGAGGAGTGCGGAAACCAGGACTCCCTATTCCCCCTGACTCACTCCTCATCTGTGCTTCCTGTTAATGAGATTTCCCTGCCTCCAGGAGAGGGGTTTTGTGTAAAACTCAGCTGAAGTGCTTGGAGATTCCTGAGCAAAAGACATACACGCTCCCCCTCCCCCACCCCCACCCCCACCCCGCGCACACACAGAGCGACCTTGCAAAATATGATTGTGTCTCTCTGCTTTGTTTCAAAATAGGAGCACCAAGAAAAGTGCGTCGCTGAGACGGCAAACTCCTGCAACATCCTGGGAGGAGGTAGAGAGTGGGTGTGTTATTGTGGGTCGGGATCGTATGTCACCTCTCGAGGCAGCTGTGAGACCTTGGAGTTCACAAGACTCTGCTGAAAATGTGCCAGACACGCAGGGCCTTTTGGGACGAGAAGTGGGATGTGGATTTCCCTGGGGGAATCCCAAGGGAGAGGTTCGTGCAAGTTCCCCCGACTCTGGTCCTGCAAAGCCCCCAGCCTTTCGAAGCTGCGCCCTGCAGAGCGGCTCATTGCCTGCTGCAAACATGTGATGTGAGGCCAAGAAAGAAAAAGCTGATCCGCCCAATCTCTGCTCTGGTTCCGGATCTAAGGCAGACGAACTTGCAACCGTGGGGGGAACCCCGGTCGTGGGCTTTCAAGGACTGAACCTACCAGAGCCCGATCTTGGGCCTGGAGCTGAGCTCTGGGAAGCTTTTGAGCTTGTGTCTAGGTTATTCTGTTGACTTCATCTGTTTGCTCTGTAATGCTTTTACCTGAAGAATAAAGGTGCTTGCCCAGCAGCAGCGGTGTGGTGACTTGTATCTGCAGGTGACACACTGGTCATAGTCCTTGGAGAGCAAGCAGAGCGCGACCGTGATCCAGGGAGCTCTGCAGCCTGAAAACCTCCGGGCAGGAGGGAGCGAGATGTGGGTCTCCGCTCAGGAGAGGTGACAACCGGGAGTTGGAAACCTTGAAGTGGGTGCCCTCAAGGGAACACAGGTGCAGTTACCCCAAAACTGGGAAACACAGCATCCTCTGGCTGGGACTGGCTGTGCCTGGTTCTGCTGCAGTGACCTTGCAAGGGCTGGACACAGGCAGGCAGTAGCAGCTGGCTGGAATTTGCTCTGGGGTTGGCTTGGCCTTAGACTGATGGATGATTATTTTTGTCCCTTTGCTCCTGTCGCCCTTGGGGGTACTGGGGGGTGTTGGCTGCTGCTTTCAGGTTGCTGCCTCGAAAAGCAGAACTGCTGCAGCCCTGGCCTGGGCCAGAAAGGGAGGCAGGGGCCTGATCCTTTCTGCTGGCGAGATGGATCCACCTTCCCCTCCCCACTCAGGGTGGCATGCAGCATGCCAGCAGCCCCATGCCCTCTCTCTGAGCGGGGACTTTGGCCCCCATCAGGGCTGGCTTTGTGTCTGGTGAGCAGACAGGTTGCAGAACAGGAGCCGGACGGTGTTACCGGAGGTGGGGTGAGGGGTTCATGTGTTGGGCATGTGGTTGGGGGAACAAGGGGTATGGCAGGTGGTGGGGACAGTGTTGTCTTCGTGGGTGATCTACGGCTGGATGGTTGGCCAGGGATCTGCAGGGCTGCAGCATGGGGGCTTTGGGGGAGGCATGGCTGGGGGTGGAGGGGTAGCTGGGGTGGGGAGCAGAGTGGGATGTATAAGGAGCTTGCTAGGAAGTTCACCAGCTGTGCAGGGGAGCTGGCAACCCCCGCGGCGCTGGGAGAGGGCATCACAGGTGAATCCGTATGGGCACAGGGTACGGCCAAACCCGACCTGGCCAGACCCCTGGCACAGACGCATTGAATCCTCTGGTGCAAAGCAATGGGTCGATTTACACCCTTAGACCAGAGACAGGAGAAACACAGGCCCTTAACCCGCAGCAGCCTCTCATTTACCTCGGTGCTGTCCGGCTCCGCTCTGGCTCATCCCAGAGCCACACCGAGCTGGGGGAGCAGCCTGTACATTTTCTCTGGAGCAGCTTCCCAAGCTGATGCTACCCGGGTACCTGCCTAGTGCTTGGCTGCTAGGCCAGGGATTGAACCAGGGACCCCCGCAGCTAAAAGCATGAGCGGCTACATCTTGAGCTAAGGAATCACATCTCTATAGCCGGGCATTGAAACAGACCCATAGCCTCTGTGGATCAGCCCGAAAGGGGCATTCCTAATTCACCCTCCCCAGTGGGTTACATACAGTTACACGGGTCCCTTTTCACCCACACAGCAGGAATGTGACCAGCCTCAAGCCACATGGTGAGGGAGTAACTGAGCCAGGAATAGAACCCAGGAGTCCGGTGCTCTAACCACTAGGCCCTGCTGTCTCTGCCCGCCCGCTGCGAGAGTCTGTTTTGTGCAGTCTGTGCCTGTGAGCCGCAGTGCGTTCGTGGTTTGGCGGAGCGAGCGAGCAATGCTGTGAAACGTTCCCTGCGGGGAGATTGCACTCAGCCACGTGGGGAAGAAAGTTAATCGTGGAGGAGAGAAAAAAGAAATGAAGCCGAGTTCCTGGTTTTGCTGCCCCGGTCCAGTTCTGCGGCTGCACCAGCCCGGCCCTCGCCCTTCCCAGCCAACGCCTGGTGGAATAAAGTCCTAGATAATACGGTCTCTTCCATGACTGCTGAACTCCAGGGCAGGATTTAGGCAGCCCAGGCCAGAGAGAACCACAGTCGGTCTGTCTCCAGCATCCTCAGCATCGAATAGCCGGGGAAAGGCGGCACGGCCGGGGCCGGCATGCGTTAGAGGCAGTTCTAGGCATGTCAGCAGGAGACTCTAGACTTGGTAACAAGCAACCTGGTGACCTGCTGGACTCTGTTCCAGTTGATTAGCACCTTTATTAACGTACCAAGTGTGAGCAAATCCCCATTAGGAGCCGGATTTGCAGACAGAAAACCTGGATCCTGTTATCAAAACAGCCCAGTCCTGGGTCTCCTTGGATGACGGGCTATTGGCCTGTTCTGGATTGTTCTGTCCAGGAGGCCAGGCACCAGTCTGACCTAAGGAAGGAATTAACTCCCCCATGCATGGGTCTGTCTAGCTACGGCACCTCTGTGGTCCCCAGCCCATCTGAGCACCTCCAAATCTTTAACATATTTATCCCCACAACACCCCTGGGAGGTTGGGTGGGGCTCTTAATCCTCATTTCATAGATGGGGAAACTGAGGCACAGAACCCATTGGTGTCAAGGGGAGTTAGGCGCCTAAATACCTTTGCAGAACTGGTCCTTGATGAGTTTGCCCAAGGTCACATAGCGTCCACAGCAGTGATCCCGGGTCTGTCAAGTCCCAGGCTAGCCCCAACCACTGGGCTGTCCTTCCTTGCTAGCAGGGCTGCTGCATTGCAGCTGTTACGCTGGGAACCAAGAGTTCGCTGGTGCTGGGCAGCCTCCTGAGCCCGACTTCTGCATTTTTCAAAAGAGGATTAACTGAGTGACGTGAAAAGCCCCAGCGCTGGGATCTGAGCAGCAGCCCCCAGCCCCCTGGGGCCAGGGGATCCCATGCAAGCAGCATGAAACCCCAGGGCTTCTGCTGCAGCAAGAGCTGTGGGTGTCTGGGGGGGACAGAGAGAGAGTGTAGCCTGTGGGGCAGGCAAGGAGAGGGGGTGATGGGAGAGGATTCAGAGGAACCTCTGCCTGCAGCTTCCCACCTCCCCTCTGATTAGAGGAGGATGCTGCTAAGGTGGGGTGAGCGGGGAGGGGGGCGAGGCCGACCCTAATAGTGACTGCAAAGGCTGGATTCTGCGCGGGATGGGGATGACGGCAGGCGGGGGAAGCGGGGTGGGGAGGGGGCTGGAGGCCGCGGGGCTGGTGCACGAGCATGTGTGGCCAGGCCAATATGTGTGTGAGTGTGCGAGAGAGAGAGAGAGAGAGAGCGCTGCCATGATCCAGCAGGAAGGTGTGAGCTACTGAGGTCCAGGTGGGAGGGAAGCTCATGACCAGCTCCTGCCCACTGCACTGCTGCCAGGGGGCAATTAATTGAGCTGGGTAACTTTGGGGGCTGAGGGCCCAATCTTTGAAGGGAGCAAGAGTACCAGAATTTGGGACAGCTCCCTTCTTTCCATCCCAACCTTCCCCACCACCCCTTATTCTGCAGGGATTGTGGAGTCCTCAAGGGAATCTCCGCACGCTGGTTGCAGTATAGTGCCTATGACACACAGGTGAGCAATCCTGGTTCCAGCCAGCAGAGGGCAGCGGTGCACACAGCCCTGTTCAGTACAGCCTGGTGATGGGTGTGGTGACAGAGTTTGCTTTGGGGTTCCCGGTGACCCTGACTCTCTCATTGCTAGGGTCACCACGTATCAGACAGCAACCCGGGCATGGGTCTGCCCCGGGGACTGGAGTTACTCTGGGCACCTCTGTCCTTGAGTCGTTGCATGAGCACAGGGTGATTCTGCTAAGGCCCCGGCCTGATTCTCAGTTACACTCCCGCTCCTTCAGGCTGCTCTGACCCCTGAGAACTCCCCCTGCCCAAGGGGTCCACCTAGCCAGCATGAAGCGGGCGTCAGGGCACCACACCCACCCTGCTTCCAGCCCCGGGGTAAGGGGGCAGATCGCAGGTGGGGCCAGGGCACAGTGTGTTGTGGCTACTCTCGGCTCCCCTGGACCACTATGGGGTGAGCAGGGACGTGGCCGGAGGGCGCTTGCTCTCTGGCTATTCTCTGCCCTCGTGGGGACCCTGGGGGGCACAGTATAATGGCCTCCGCACTCCGAGAGGAAGCATGGAAGTGACTCAGAGACACTTTAACTGCCCTCCCCCCTGCTTCACCCCTGCCCGGAGCACAGAACTGAAGCCCCCGGCTTGTGCCCATGCCGATTGCTCCTGCAGAATGGTTCCGTGGGTCTCTATTCACCGGGATGATACTGAGCAGAGACCAGCTGTCGCTCTGCCCGCCGGCTGCACCTCCTCCGTATGAGCATCTCTCCGGGCCTCTGCCATCTGGAATCTGCAGCTTCCGGCGAGACGACCCCAGCAAAAAGCGTCCCCGCAGCGCATGTCGGAACCAGATAAATTGGGCAGGACTGGTACGGCATGAGGGGGCAGGATGGAGGGCCACCAGCATCTAAGCCCCGCGGTTGGGGGGTGAATCCTGCCGTCCGGGCAAAATCCCAGCTCGGGCCCTTATGTTCTGCCTCCCCGTGTCCGGCCTGCGCTTGCAGCTGGGATGCCTCTTCGTTGCTAACTGCACCCCAGAGGTATCTGCATTTTAGTGGGCGAGTGAAGCCACCGCTCTGGGCCCAGCACTGTGCTAGGGCACTGGGGTCAGCCCTGCCTCAGAGGGGAGAGCACCCCCTACGGAGCCACCTGCCCCACTCCCTGCAGCACAGCGCCCCGCTGGGCTCCTCGCTGAGTCAGAAGGGAACGCACACCCCCCCCGCGCCCCCCGGACCAGGCTCACCCCTAGCACTCCATGCAGAGAGGCCTCCCATCCAGGTACCAACCCAGCGCAGCCCTGCGGAGAGGCCTGTGGGTGCAGCGTGATGCCACAAAGCTGCAGGGGGGAGCGGAGCCGTTTGCCTGGGGGTGGGGGGGGCTGGGTTGCACCTGGCGTTTACGCAGGCAGCTTCCAGCTGAGCATTCATTAGCAAAGCGAGAGGCCAAGCTCGCCTGAGCTCCGAGCAGCGCAAACCACAGCCAGCTGGCCTAGAATAGTTCCGCGAAGCTGGCCCAGCCCGAGGTACGTATGTCATGGCGCCCCGGGGACGGCCCACCTTGCACTTCCCGCCTGGTGCTGCAGGGCCGAGGTTGCCTCGTACCTGCTCCGCCAGCTGGGGCTCGCACACGTGGGCGGGGAGGCTGCGTGTGGTTGCTTGCACCTGAACAAATACAGCTCTGCTCACGCTGCCTGCCCCCAGCTCTGCTGCAGACCTGCCCGGGGGAGGGACGCCAGGCTGGACAGATGTGGCAGGGACCCAGGGCAGGGGGGGTTCAGGGGTTGGAGCACGCGGGGGGCGTGGGGGGGTAACACATCCTGCATCGTGCACAAATTCCGCTGGTTGCGGGGGCCCCGGAGACAGGCATCCGCAGCTGGGCCACATAGCAGCCCCCTGCCCCAAAAGGAGCCACCCCCTAGGAGCTCAGTCTTGTGGCCTGTCTGTTGGGGGGCAGGGAAGGGCTGTGGTCAGCCAGCAGGAGGCGCCCCAAAAAGGAGCGAGGCTCCCATTTCAACCAGGCTGAGTCTCCCAACACCCATCAGAGCTGCCGCCTGGCCCAGGGTCCTGTCTCCGGCAGGCCATTCCTAGCCTGTAATTTTGCAGTGTTACATATTTGTATTCCTGTAAGGCTTGGGAGCCTCAGCCATGGATCAGGGCCCCGTGGCGCTAGGTGCAGTACAAACACAGAATGAAAAGACAGTCCCTGCTCCAAGGCGCTTGCCATCCGAGAGACGACAGATGGACATGTTGGCAGTGGTACCAGGTCACCAGCAGCCTAACTCTTGTTGAGATTTTTGTGGGCACCTCCCCAAAGCGTGGGCAGAGGGAAGCCCGCAGTGGACAGGGCCTACGCTGCCAAGTCACGCTTCCTTTTTCGGTGAGCGTGGTTGGCTGTGTTTAGGCTCATGAGTCACTTCACCAGCTCTTGCGGGGATCAGGTCAGCTGTGTCATCAAAGGAACTGGCAGACGCGCTCCTTTGTAGGGGAAGTTTTGACTTCAGGGATGGGTCCGCTGTTGCTTTTATTATTATTTACTCCCTGCGTTGCGGTAGCGCTCCACAGCCCCCATCCTGGCCTAGGGCCCATGGTGCTAGGCGCTGTACAAACCCAGGGCAAAGAGACCATCCCTGCCCCACAGACCTTACAGCTGCACTTTCTTTTTTGTTGTTTCAGGCCGAGATTGTCCAACATGACTCGTGAGCTGAGATGCCTTCATGGGGCCTGGTTTTCAGTGAGTACCAAATCCCCTGCCCGCTGACAATCAATCAGTCCCCTGGAAAAGGGTTGTAAGTTGGGTGCCCAAAATCAGAGGCCCTCCCACAAATCACTAGCAGTTTCGCCAACTCCAGGCATTGCAAAATCAGGATTCCTGAATCCATCCGGCTCCTGAGGTTTTTGCTCATGGGAGCTGGCAATGCCGGAAAGCGCCTTTCATGGCTGCCGGGCAAAGACAGATTCCCGGCTGGTGGGAATGGTGAGACTTTGGGGATGGCCCTGGGGAACAAGGGGGTGTTGGTTATTATGGCCTGGCGCTGCCGCCTGGCACTCTCCTGACTGAGCTATGCAGGTTCGTGTTAGCAGCCTGGAGTTCATCAATAAGCAACGCTCCGCTGAGGGGGCCTTGTGTCCGGAGGGGGCTGAGAGTATCGAGGGTTGGTGGGACTAAAGGGAAGGGAATCGTGGTTCAGGAGAATGGTAGGGGGGAGTGTGGGGGTGGGGGTGAAATTGTGGGATTGCATACTCAGGGAAGCCATGTCTCTGCCGCTTCACATGTCACTCGCATCTCGGGCAGAGCCGTCAGCCGGCCCGTGTCTCCGCCGGAGTCCCACGCCCGGGGCTGAGCTGGGCGGGAGGGAGCAGTTCTGGATCTGAGCAGGGAAACGGTAACCTGTGTCTAGGGAGAAGCAGCAGCAGTGAGGGGGCCTGAGTATTAATACCAGTTTCCCCCAGAGTGACCCTACTAAACCCCTTGCCCCCACCCCCAGAGACCCCTGCCCCCAAAGTGACTCATGCCAGCCTCCAGAAAAGCCTCAGCCAGGCCCCCAAAAGACCTCTGCTCTAGAAAGATCCCAGACAGACCACAGGCCTCTGTCCCTCCAAAAAACCACAGCCAGTTCCCCCTGAGAGCCCCCTGTCCCCACAGATCTCCTCCCAGACAACCACCAACCCCAGCATCCCCCCACCCCAGTAACCACCCCCTGGCCCCTCCCCAGTTACTTGACACCGCAGCATCCACGACACCCTCCAGCACCCACCAAGCCATCCCCCATTTACCCCCCCTTCACCCTGCCCTGCCCCATAGCTGCCAAGTTTTGGGCACCTCCATGCCCCTTGCATAGCAACCAAGGCCAGCAGGGACCAGCGTGATGATCTAATCTGACCCCCGCCCCACCCCGCTCCCCATATAGCACCACCCAGAGACCGGCCCCAGAGCAATTCCTAGAGCAGAGCTTTGGAAAAACCCCATCTGGATGTTAAAACGGTCCGTGGTGGAGAATCCCCTACGCCCCCAGATCAGTTGTCCCAGTGGTTAATTGCTCTTCCTGTTTAAAATGTCTGCCTTCTTTGCAGGCGGAATTTGTGTGGGTGATCTGCAAATTAATCTGAATATATGCAAATGACTCCATTAAATAATTTGCATAGAACGTCACAGGTGGAGCTCCACAAATCCAGGGGAGTGAGGCCTAGCCCCTGGGGGGCTCTTTCGTGGTACAGCCGCGCCACCATGTGGTCTGAGTGATAACTACAGGAACACAGTGGGCCCCTAGCACAATGCCATGCCTACCCGCCGACTGTTCCCCACCTGTAGGATGGGGAGAATAACCCTTCCTTCATATCAGAGAGGCAGCCGTGTTAGTCTGTATTCACAAAAACAATGAGGAGTCTGGTGGCACCTTAAAGACTAGCAGATTTATTTGGGCATAAGCTTTCGTGCGTAAAAAACCCCCTTCGCCATGTGCCTTGTCTATTCAAGCCGTGAGCTCTGCGGGGCAGGGACTGCCTCTCGGGGCTTGTCCACACACGGAGTTATTCCCTGAGTAGCTGCCTGCGTGGACGAGCCTGGAACCGGGTGTTTGTGTGGCCCCTAGCACCTAGGGGCCCTGATCTCAGGTGGGGCCTGCAGGCACTGCACTAAATACACCTCGTGACAATCAGAGCCAGTGTTGTAAATAAGGCTCTCGATGCAGAGAAGGAAGACGGTGTCATTTCTCCCCTCCCTGGAGCTTGCAGGATGCCCTGAGAGCTGGGGAGGGGGTGCTCTGGGTGAGCAGGTTTAAATCAACAAACCCAATTTCTCACACACACACACTGGGGCCGCTCTCCTGGCTGGCAGAGGCTTTGTCCTTTTGCTGCTGTGGTGCCCATTTACACCAGCTGGGGATCTGGCCCATCGACTCCAGTGGGGGGTGATGAGGATTTGTGCCACCTGCGGATCTGACCCATATCTTATAAATTAAGTTAGCTTTGCTCACAGTCTGGGAGGCACAGTGCCGGCGGTAAAGCAAGCTACGCTGTTGCACTGCCCTCCTGCCCTGGAGAATTGTCATCCAGAGAGGAGCTCCGTCTCCATGGCCCGGTCAGTCCTTGGCCTCGAACGAGGCTGCCAGCAAGGGACAACTGTGGTGCTGATACTTGTCCCGCAGCCACAGAGAACACGATGCAGACGTCACCAGCAAGGGGGGGACTGAGCGACAGCTGCAGTGGTGGGTGGCTACTTCTCTGCGCAGAAGCAGCCTGAGACCCAGCAGCTCATGTCACCCAACGCCCCCCACATTCAGGTGGCTTTCCCTTTGCTAGTGCCCCAGGCTTGGCTTTGAGCTGGTGACCTAGAGGTGAAAATCCCACATCCCATCCCCCTGGCCAAGAGCTGGGCTTGCGCGTGTGTGTCGCTTCGCAGCTATGGCTTAACTCGGTGTGAGCTGTAGGATGCTAGGGCATGGCGGGGGCTCTATGTAATGCAGCCGTTCGTACCCCTAGGTGCAGACTGGATGGGTGAGGAACCTGTCCCTGACAGGACCTTTGATCTTCATCACTGCAGGTCATAGCACCCGAGCTCAGCCACTGAGCGGCGCTCAGGCCCCACAGGGATGGGCGTATAATTGACAGGCTGGTGCCTAAACAGAGAAAGTTCCTGTCGGCTGAGAAGTGAGTCAATACACACTCCCCGGACCGCTCACCTCAAGGCAGCTGAAGGCAGCTAGGGCAAACCTGTCCACTTTGTACCTCCAGTTTGAACTGGTCGATTGTGCACGCAGCACAGGCCTGGAAAGCAGGGCGGGAGAGAGAAACCTATTCAGGCTGCCAGTCAATACTCAGGATTTCCCCATGCCCGTGACCTAGTGACTCGCGCAAACTAAGCAGGGTTGAGTTGGGTCAATGTTTGGATGGGAGACTTTCAGAGAAAGGCCTACGTGGTGGTCATTGTTCTCCATAGCGCAGTGGAACCTCTGAACCCCATTGCACAAAGAGCAAAGAGCCAGCCCCGGCTCCAGAGAATTCACAAAGCAGGACATTGCAACAGGTGACTAAACGGGAGGGGAGAGGGTAGTAGGACCAGATTATAGTAGCAACAGGGAGCACGTATCAGTTACACCACTCCATTATTAAGACCTGTCAGGCCATGAAAACAGTGGTCTGGCTCAGGGTGCTAAGTTTCTTAAAGGGATCATTAAAAACGAATTAACTCATAAACGAATGAGCGGATTTACGTGCCAGTTCTCAGCTGACTTACGTGCCAGTTCTACACTCAGAGAGGAAGGGCTGGAATTTGGGGGCCACGCTACAGTCTTGGAGTATTCAGTACCACGCCTGGGGCTTCGATACCAAAGGTATTTTCCCCAGTGCGCTCCTTCCTGGCCCGTCTATTTCAGCCTGGCACGAGCACTGCCCGAGCAAGGTGCAGGCACAGCCTGACTCAGTGGCTTGGCATTGGTTCGCTGGGGTGCTGGATGCCAGCCCAGCTGCAAACAGCCCAGGGTGCGCCGCTGCCGCTTACCCGAGCGTGGGAGACACGCACGCAGCTTGTTCCCTGGCATGCATGCCCTGGGACTATCCCAGGCGCCCTGGAGTAGCGGAAGTCGTGGCGCCTCGTACCTGCCCTGGCTCTGGGTGCATTTCATCCGCCCTCTGGACAGCGAAAGGCCTCCTGGGGATTGTGGAAAGGACGTGCGCTTGGATCCTTTAAGGGAAAGGCTCCCTGAGCCCAGTGAATGAGGGTCCCCCACGCTGGGTCCCTGCTGCCCCCCAAGGCCCTCGTGTGCAGTGCATGGACAGAGCCCCCTGAAAGCATCGGACAGATGCCTCCCCCATAAAAAATAGCATGGTTCATGGAGGGTGACTTAGCAGGCTCTCATCCCTGTTCCCCCCCCTCGCCCCCGACCAGGGAATGCTGGGGAAGGAGACCCCAGCCTCCCCCTAGCATTGACCCCCATAACCTTGTTGCTAACATGAGGCTCTTGCCCTGTGCAACATCTTCCGCACGTCCTCTCCAGCTGGGCCTTCACCTGAGCCCTCCATTGCTGTTATTTGTGTGGCAGTAGCACTGAGAGGGTCCAGCTGAGATCCGCAGACACAGAGCGAGGGCTCCAAAGTGCCCCAGTCAGATAAAAGCCAGGAGGGAAGACAGCGGGGAAGGGTCTTCTCCAAGGTCACACAGCAGGGCTGGGAATAGCACCTAGGTCACCTGGGTCCCAGGGCGGTTCCCTAGCCACTAGACCCTGCTGCCCCTCCAGGAGTCATAGTCCCAGTGCATTGCTGGAATTAGAGCCCGCAGAACAGACATGAGGTTCTGTTACATGCCGGGATTACTTTCAGGGCCAGCACAACATCCCTTTGGCTCAACACCGGCCTCTATGCTGCGACGGGAAACTGGTGCCGACTTTGGCCCAGAGGGGAGAGTTTGAAAAGTGGCCATTGGAATAACGTGAGCGGAAAGGTCTCTCTGCATTTTCCACTGCTGGGCAAATCAGTTTGGAGAAAAACAGCTCCGAACCTTCTTCTGTCAGAGTGACGCGGCCAGGCTGGGACTGGGGGCGCCAGCACAGGGGGAATTCATGAAAAAAAACCCCCAAAACGTATACTAAATTAAAGCTCTTCTGCAGAGAGTGTTATTGGAGTATTCAGTACCCCTTCTTCCCCCCAATGCCCCCACCCCACAACTTCTCCTCCCTTCCCCCACCCAACTCACCCCTTCCTCCTCCCTCCCCATCCCAACCCCCAAACCTCCCTCCTTTATCTCCGCCCCCCCAACCCCATCCCTCCCACGCCCCAAATTCCCCTGCCCTACCCCCTTCCTCCCATCCCTCCTCTCTCCCCATTACCCATCTCGATTCCCCCTCCCCGATCTTCCCCTCCCCCTCCAACCCTGCTCCATCCCCTCTCTATATTCTCCCTCCCCTTCCCCCTTTATTCTCCCTCCCTATCCCTTATGTCCCCCTCCCCCTGTAACCCTCCTCCATTCCCCCCTCCTCTTATCACCCCATCCCCTCTCTATAGTCCCCCACCCTTCCCCCGTTTATTCTCCCTCCCCTTTCCATCCCCCCTCCCTTATCTCCCCCTCCCCTCTAACCCTCCTCCATTCCCCTCCCCGTCTCTCCTCCCCCTCCCATTCTGGTCCCACTTCGCGCTCTGGGGTAGTTTGCCCCCTCCGGGCACTCGTTGGAGAGGTAGGCGGATGGGGGTTGGGTGTGCGTGCGTGCGTGCACGGCGGGGCAGGTGGCGCCCGGTGCGTGCGCGGTGACGCCACTGCGGGGCGGAAGCGCGTGGGGGCGCCCAGTCCCGGAAGCGTGTGGGTGGCGCTGGTTCCGGTTCCGGTGGCTGCTGGGCTGGGTGGCGAGGGGGAGGCAGCAGGCGAAGGAGCGAGCGAGCCAGACAGACACTCGGACGGGCGCAGACTCCGCCGCCCAGAGCCGCCGCCCGGGCACTGAGGTGAGGCCGGGGCGGGCGGGGCGCGCTTCCCCCGACCCCCGGGCGGCCGCGGGGCCGCCTCCCGGCCCCAGCCTGGGCCGCCGCCTCAGCCGCTGCTCGGGCCTAGGCGGCGGCGGGGGGGTCTGGGACCGGGGGGGGGGAGGGGATTACCGTATTTACGGGGGAGGGGAATACCGTATTTACGGGGGGCTGGGGGCGGGGTCTCAGGGGCTGCGGGTCAGTGGGGGAGGGGGCTTGGGGTTGACGGGGGTGGGAAATATACGTGGGCCTTAGCGAAGGGGGTCCCTGGGGCTGATGGGAGGGGTGGTGAGGGGCGTATTTAAGGGGCAGGGGGTGGGGGGGTTTCTGGAGGTACGAGGGGGCTGAGGCTCCGCGGGGAAGGATTTCTGGGGGGGCTATATAAGGAAGGACGGGGGTGCTCTCTGGGGATAGAGAGGGGGGGTTGGAGGCTGGGGAAGGGCGCAGTGGGGGCGGTGAAGGTCTGTGGTGCCCACGGGGGGGGGGGTTGTGTTTCTGGGCGGGGATGGGCTCGTGGGGTTATTTGGGGGGCTGCGGGGCAAGGTCAGTTTTGAAGGGGGTCCCTAAGGAGCTGGCTGGGGGTATTTTGGGGTGGCTCGCTGTGGTGGGGTTTGGCAAGCCACCAAAGAGAAGGGTGCTGGAAATTTCTAGGGGCATGAGGGAGAAGGAAGGTGTGGGCCCATCAAAGGCGCTTGCCTGGGGAGAGGGGTGTGGTGAGCTTGAGGAGAAGGGTGCTGGGGTCTGGGGGGGGGTATTGTTAGTGCTGGGCTGGTTAATCCATTTATTGGCCCTTATCAGCTCCTGCTCTGTTAGGAGAAATTGCCTGCTCTAATCCTGGTTTGTTAAGGCTCTTGGTTTTGTCTCATTAATGACTGACTCCCTATAACTTGAGTGTTTAAACACTGGGGTGGGGGGGAAGAAGGAAACCTACTTTAAATTGTCCTGCCCCACCGACGGCGGTGGTGGGGAGGCTTGGGTGCATTAATATAAATGTTTTGAGGTCCCCAAAGGAAGGTTCCAAAGAAATTAAACGTTGTTGTTCAACTGTTAGGATATAGGATACCTCCCCCCCCCCCCAAATGGTGTTGCACCCATAATAACCCCCAGCAAACAGGGTTATGCTCATAAATTAAATACTGATGAATTCTGTAACCCTGCCAATTCCAATCATTATTTACCCTGCTGGAAATTTAAACTATAGGGAACAATGTTTTAAAAAACCAACGTATTGTGGAAAAAAGAAACCTACTGATTATTCCTTTTTTAGAGGGCAACACACTATTCTCACCTACCTCCATTCCCCTACTTTCCTTAGCTTTACCATTTGTAAACATAGACCTTAACAGGAAACTTCATTGAGGAAGTATAAATCTTTAACCAAATGTTCAGTCATTCCTAAGAAGGGCTGATCATAAGCACCTGCTGACAGACCCATTTCCGAGCTGAAACAAGGTTTAAACTGGATTTAGTTTCCACAGTCTTGGTGATGGATACTGTTCACAAGGGACTGTGTAGACAGATCTAGGGCTAGTTCTGGCCCCCACTTATCTTTCAACTTGCATAGAGGTGCACATTCTCTCTCTCTCTGTCTCTCTCCCCCCTTCCCCCGCCCCCCCCCACCCCCACGACTGGACAATTGCAGTGCTTTTTGATGTCTCTCTGCTTGAATAACGCCATGGGTAGAAGGATCTTATGTGTTTACTTCCTGTAACTCAGAATATTCTTGGGAACATGCCTATATCTTGGCTTCGCTCTGTGTGATCAGGCAAAGCACGTGCAGGTAGTTCTTAACACAGGGTTAATTGACCTAAAAAAATCAAAATCAGATGTCCGTTCTTGAGTGGCATTCAGATGTTTGGATATTTTTCCCCTCTCGCTGGTACATCTGGGTGAGCTCAGGAGCTTGTGTATTTTGGCACTCAGGCCTGTCTAGTAACAGAAGACAAACTGTTTGGCTTGTTTTGTCTGTCTCATGGTCCCGTCTTGCTGTAGTGTTTCTTTTTTACATTTCAGTGGCAGGTCAGGAGGGAAGCAGATATTAAATTCTGTGTTTACATGTTGTGGTTTTAAGTCAGGTACTAGTAATTACGGCTGCTAATAGCAGTGAAATCCTGGGTACCATCTCTTGGAGTTGGGAGTATTATCGGTTGGGGGTGGCTACTTTGTCTAAAGGAGCTTTGTACAGGAAGGAAAAAGATTCAAAGTCCTGTGGGTAATAATTGCATATTGATAAAGTTGTTGCTTATTTCCTTTTATTTCACAGTCAGCAGGAGGGAGAAAATGAAAGCAGGCTGCAGCATTGTGGATAAGCCAGAAGGAGCAGGAGGTAAGGAAGTGTATATAATGTGAGATGCTGCACAATGAGAACTCTTAAAAGCCTGATTCTTATTTACACTGAGAACCCTGTACGTGGTTCTGACATTGTAAAGACCCCTTTGTCAGAGCTGTGTGTGCATGGGGATCAGGCCATCAACGTTAACCTAATTACAGGTTTCAGAGTAGCAGCCGTGTTAGTCTGTATTTGCAAAAAGAAAAGGAGGACTTGTGGCACCTTAGAGACTAACCAATTTATTTGAGAATAAGCTTTCGTGAGCTACAGCTCACTTCATCAGATGCATCTTATGCTCAAATAAATTGGTTAGTCTCTAAGGTGCCACAAGTACTCCTTTTCTTTTTGCGAACCTAATTACAGAGCTGTTTGATATTATAGGTGAGGTCTGATGTCCTGTGAGTTTTGGATTTGGAATCACGCAGAGCAGTAACTGGGTTAAGACTTGAATACATTTTCCTCTAGATGTTTTGCATGCAGGGTTTGTGACAACAATAGTTATGCTGGAAAACTGTTCTGGCACAGCTAAACTTGACAGTCATTCATAAGCACCTGTCAGCATGGCTGAAAGTGGTGTAGACTAAGATTTTCTCTTAGAGGCTGGGCAGCTGACTGGATTTGATGAAAATTGTGGGTGCTCAAAACCTCTTAAAAATCAGGCCTCTCGTTTAGATGCCTAAATATGGATTTAGGTGCCTGATTTTAGACACCTACGTTTAAAAATGTGGCCAAGATGTCTGGTGTGTAAAGATACCTTTTCATTCTTTCTGGTTCTTATAATGTCTTTTTTATCTTTAGGTCTTCTGTTTGGTTTCACAATGTTGATTTTTCACATTTTCCACTCTAGGGAGGCAGTATAGTTACAGCAAGGGAACTGGTGGACAGGACCCTTGAGTTCGAGTCCTATTATTTATACTATAGTAGCGTGTAGAGACGGTAACCAAAATCACAGCACCATTCTGCTAGATGCAGTGAAAGGCAGTCACTGCTTCAAAGACCTTACATTTGCTGAGCTCTGTTCCTAGCTCCAGTTTCCTATGTGTTTTTTTGTTTTAATGGCTTTTAATTATTTCACTCTGTTGCTTTGGGTTCTCTTCAAGGCTATCACTTCCCAGAGTGGGCATACAAAACTGAATCGAGCCCTGGCTCCCGTCAGATCCAGCTCTGGCACTTTATCCTGGAGCTGCTGCAGAAGGAGGAATTCCGCCATGTCATTGCTTGGCAGCAGGGCGAGTATGGGGAGTTTGTGATCAAGGATCCAGATGAAGTGGCACGTCTGTGGGGCAGGAGGAAATGCAAACCACAAATGAACTACGACAAGCTGAGCCGGGCCCTCAGGTGAATGGAAGGATCCTTGAAAACAATTGTTGATGAGGGTGAAATATTCAGAATGGGGTTGACAGGGAAGGATAGCTAGAAGATGTGGCTGATTCATGTACAAAGTTGATCGTGGAAATTGACTCAACCTCCCCAGCTCAATTGCCCCTAAACTTTGGAGAATGATGGGACCATCTGGGTGGTTGATACAGTTGTATTTGGAAAAGGTTAGACAGACATGGGGAGGAAATGACCACAAGGTTGCCAGAGGGTTGTGACATAACAGCAGATTTGTCCTCTACCTGACTGTGGGGTGTAATGACATAAATTTGCATTTATAACTTGAAGATCATTGTAATCAGGAATTTACTACTTGGGAGCTTTCCTGTCTCTTCTCTTCCTCTGGTTCTGATGTCTGCTTGAGTAATATATGTGTTGCAGGAAAAATATTGGCTTATTCCATCAGTGATAAAATTTCCAAGAAAGCAACTCCCTTGTTTAAGAGCAGTTCCTACTTCTACAGAATTAGAGGGTGAAGACATGGGATTAAGGTTCCTTCTTGATCCCGCAATCAGTTGTTTTACAACAGTTGTGTTTCCCTTATCTTTATCCTGGTGGTTGTATCTATAAACAAGAATCACAATGCAGGGGGATCCTGGTCTACGACTTGGACCCCTAGGTGCTACAATAACACAAATAATAATTCTTGGCCTCCATCAGTAGTGTTCTGCACCTGCTGCAGCAGTACATTCAGCTGCGCTGCATTAGAGTTCAGCCCTAACCTGCTAGGAGCTGCTGACATCATAGGAGCGTGCATCAGACAGAGGGTAGTATATGGCCAATACTGTCGTGTGGTGGTGGTGGTGGGCAGGGTGACGGGGGTTGATCAGTTTTTACTATGCGCTTCTGGATCTATTCGTAAAGTTCTGTTACCTTTTCTCCTTGCCAACATCCATCCTAGTTCTTGAAATCTTTCCCGCTGTGTAACCTTCACCAGAACACATACCAGTTTTATTTACCCCCTTCAAGAGCTTTTCAATCTCTGCTGTGTTGTTTGAAGGGGGAGGCACCTCGAAATGGGCCCAGGCCTGTTGGCTGGGGAGATGTAGCCTGGGCAGAGCTGTCATTATAAAAATGACACTGGGCTCCGTTCTGAGAAGTTGCGGTGTTACCAACCTTGCTAATAAATATGGGCCTCGCTGTCATGTGCCCTCTGATCCCTCCTGGGCAGGGCAGGCAAAGATAAACAAGGCAGCAAACAAAACAGACACATAATGGAACAGGAAGGAAACAATAAATTGAATAACACCAACGCTGCAATTGATGTATGGGAGTGGAAAAAACTCCACCTGCCTGATCCAGCCATGCCTTGGTTCCTCGATCACACTCAGAACTTCACTGAAGTGAGATTAATCAGCAGTGCTGGCACAAGCAGCCACCTCAAGTAGGAAACCTTTGTCTTCCCACTCCCTCCCCGTACTCCAGCCGCTTGATTTCTTGCCATCTGTGCAAACATGAAGTGCCGACAACCAAGATTTTAAATAGCAAGGGGTGTGGGGGTGAATCGTGTGTAGTATTTCGGTGTACTGGTTAAGTCTATGCTATGAGCTAGGATTTTGATGCCCAGTTTGCGTTGCCATGCACTAGCTCTCCTCGAGCTAGCATGCTAAAAACAGTCATGTAGCCATGGTAGCCCAGACAGCAGTTCTGAGTGCAAACCCACTTAACCCCGTAGGTGCGAGCTTGGCTTGGCTAACCCACAGTCGATCGCCACTACCGTGGCTACGCTACAAATTTTAGCGTGCTACCTTGAGGTGAGCTAGCGCATGGCTATGCCACCTGCGAATCACACTCCCAGATGCTTTCAGAATGTGAGCTTTACTGGAATGCAGACTCTCTTACGGACACGTTCCTTCCCATTCTCAGTCCTTTAACATCCCAGTGGCAACTCCAACTACTGCTACTGCTTACGTGGAATAGTAGCCACAGAAAAGTAACATACTTAGCTATCTTTAATGGAATTTAGCTGTTGGAAATGACGAGCCAATACCATGTGCCCGGCCAGCTCTCTGGGCTGCCAGCAAGTCCTCTGGAAACCACAGTCTGGGAAGCCCTACGGTGGGAGGCAGTGTCACTGATCTCACTGTTTGGGAGGCCTAGTAGAGAGAGCACTGCAGTGGGATCTATGGTTTTATTCCCAGCTCTGCCACTAGCCTGCTGGGTGACCTTGGGCAAGTCACTTTGTCTGTTTCCTCATCTGTAAAAAGCGGATAATGATACTAACCTTCACAAAGTGCTTTGAGACCAATGGCTGAAAAGAGCTATAGACGAGCTAGGAATTATTCTTTGGAAACTTTTCCTGACAACAGCCTCAATTTTCATGTGCGTAATTTTACTCTTCTTCTCTGAGTAGCTTTATTTCTTTGTAGATAGTTGAAACTTGGGCATAGTAGAAGGAAGGCAGGCCTTAGAGTGGCTTAAGCAATAGACATTAAGCTGTATTGCATCTGACTGGCAGAGCTCTTGATAATTTTTTAATTTTTTCTTTGACAGATATTATTATAACAAGAGGATTCTTCACAAGACAAAAGGCAAAAGGTTTACCTACAAGTTCAACTTCAACAAGCTGGTGATGCCTAACTATCCATTTATTAACATACGGCCCAATGGTAAGCTGGAAATGGGGTTCCTATCAAATCCTAATCAATGTGCGTTGATTGGCAGCGTATGGAATGCTGAGCTTATGCTGTGACATGCCTGTAGTGCAGGGAGGCAGGTAAAATCACACCCAGCGATCTGCACAGATTCCTTCCACAATCTCTAATTTGTCCAGGCTGGCGTCTCCCAAGCAATCAGAGCTAATATGGTGGGAATGTCAGTACTATGATGATACTTAAACTGGAGTGCACTTCCCCTCTGTTTGCCCTTTCATGGCAGCCTTCAAGGCAAGCCTGAGGCATACAGGCTTTCTATGTAAGCTTGCTTGTTTGGTTGTCTTTATTGGTTGTTGGGGGTTTGCAGTTCGCTTGCAGTTTTATTTGAGTGTCTTGTCCTTCTGATAGTAGAGGGTTTCGGTTCTATCGCAGGGACCTTGTCCTACGTGCTTGCAAAGCACCCTGTACGTTTATGGTGCCGTATAAATGTGACCTTTCCTGTTGCGATGTCCAGAGGTCTCCGGGACTGGGTACATGTAAATGTTATCAAAATGTTCACAGCCTAAAGACAGCGATAAAAAGCTCCCTGCTCTACTGAAGAGCAGTTAAACCAGCTCTTATGCTGACAGCAGCCTTTGATTGCTGTGTTCCTGCCCCTTTTATGTCAAGCAGAACAATTCTTGGCTAAATTGCTCTGGCTTTCAGGGGAATTTACCAGCAAGTGCAGATCAGAGCAGCTTTCAGTGGTGAGTTTTGACTGGCTTGTGAGTCACGGGAGCTCCTGAACTCTTGTGGTGACCCAAATCCACAATGGTTTAACAGGGTAGCCACAAGGTGCTTAGACAGGAAGCATCGGTGTTGGCCATTAGGATGTTTGGGGCATTGAGTGTCTTGTCGTTGAGTCAGTCATTCCTGAGTAGAAGTTCCACACCAGTAATGCTGCAGTTATGCTGTCAGAGGGTCCATCCATCTTGAGTTCCACTCTGGTGGGTTGTGCGGTGGAATCTAAGATCCCATGACCTGCTTCATATGATTGAGGGCTAACCCTGGAATCACAGGGAGCACACAACCCCAGGAAAGAATACATTCTAATGTTGAAGGATGTGTGCACCATTGGTGGGTGTAGAATGGCATCTGCATATCTAAACAGCCCCCACTCTCACCAGGGCGGATCATGTTGAACATGATCAGTGGGACGCTTCTGGGAGCCATTATGTTTGGGGCCTAAACTGCAGAACTCAATGCTGCAAGGAGGTGGATCAGAAAGGACCCTCGCCTGGCCGTGTTCAGAGCGCCATGCAGGGCTCACCTCATCAAGAGGGCCTGGTGAACAGCTGAAGATCAGCCTAACAAAGTAAAGGGGAATAGTGTTTGTGGAGACTGAGTGATGGCAGCTATTCAAGCCCGGGGATGATAGTCTGAGAGGGATGTTTGTTAACCTTACTGTTGTACTTTGTGCTTAGCCACCGTGATGACTGGGACACTTCATAAATACCTAGATAGATCCTGGCAGTGCAACTACTGTGCATCTAATTCATTATTTGACTCTAAAATCTCACGGGGCAGCCTCCACTGTGAAAGTCCAGAATTGTGGTTTCAAAGAGCCTGTCCTTTCAGAAAGCATCCTCCCTAGGGGTAGGAGGCAATGGAGCAGTAGAAATCGACAATGAAGTAGAGTTGCTTCCCCCATGTGAGAAGAGTTGTATGTAGGGGAGAAATGTATTTTCCAGGTGCTCTGAACCCAAGCAAGAGGAATATAAAATGTAGTGTGAAGCTGCACTGCAGATCTATAATTACTACAGCAACAAGTCTGAGCAGTTCCACCCCAACATTGCTCACTATTGCTCCTGTTTGCCGACACTCCCTCCTGTCCCTGGGGCATGCATTTAAAAAAAAAAAAAAAAAAGTTTGAAGAACTGGAATGCATCTGTCTAATTACAACCTGTTTTCTTTCCTCCTGGCTGGGGGTGGGGGTTGGGATATTAAACCTGTTTGGGGCACTGGAATCTGATTTCTCCTCTTTCCTCTCTGTTGTGTGCACTTCATCAGGTAGAGGTGCTTGGGTCTCTGTGTCTAAGGTGAGAGCAGGCACAAAACTGCATTAATCAGGCTTCTGTTAGCAATAGTAAATATTAAGCACAAGGGTCTTCTCAAGCCTTCAGATGGGAGTGTCTGAAACAGTGCGCACAAGGGACCTGTTTGAGTAGCAATATTACTGGGGAAGTTGTCTGAGATCAAATCTCTTCCATTCTGGAAAAGCACAAATGGGTGGGTTTTGAAGTTCCGTGGTGAGAATTGGAGCTTTATCAGCAGTGTGTGTAGTGGCTTCAATAAAGCTGTATTGCATAACGTCTGTCATGCACACTGCCTCCTCAAAAAGTCTCTCAATTAAACAGGAGAGAGAAGGAGACCTCGAGAGAGACAGAAGGGGCAGGGGAAACATGTTTGGATCTGAAAATCACCGATTAGTTGGCAGTGCTGAGAACCCGAAGAAGAGCTCTGTGTAAGCTGCAAAACTTGTCTCTCACCGGCAGAAGTTGGTCCAATAAACGATATTACCTCACCCACCTTGTCTCTCTCTCAAGCTGAGAGAGGCAGGAAGGATGCTTCAGGCACCAAAGGAGACGATTCACCTCCAAGGGTGGCAAGATTTTGAGGTGGGCAGAGGTGATTGAGGTATTTGGCAGGGAGATGAGGGGAATAGAGAGCAGGTTTCTAAGGCTGCTTCTAGCCAATCACCTATTACACTGCAGAGAATATGTGGTGCTTTTGTGTTACTTTTTAAGCATCTCCATGTACAGCCCCAGCCATGAAGCTCTTACACGTGACACTTTCCTCCCTGGCCACGTGGGTTCCTAACACTCCTTTCTCATTCTCTCCCTTGCACCAGGTGTCGTCCCACAGAGTGCCCCACCCGTCCCCACCGCTTCGTCCCGCTTCCATTTCCCACCCTTGGACAGCCACTCTCCCGCCGAGGACGCCCAGCCCAGCCGGTTCTCCAGTGGATCCCTGGGACCATCCAGCCAGGAGCCTCTGAACGACAGCGGTGACAGGAAGCCTGATGTGCCGGAGTTGGAGGATGTCTCCTCAGACTGGCGGCGTGGCGTGGATCTCATGGCTTCTCGGAATGCCGTGGGTGCTGGGAGCATCAATAATCAGAAGCGCAAGCCGGAGATCATGCTGCCTCTCTTCACGAGGCCTGGGATCTACCCGGATCCTCACAGTCCTTTTGCCGTGTCCCCTCTTCCAGGACGCGGTGGGGTCTTAAATGTCCCAATCTCGCCTGCGTTGTCTCTGACTCCGACCCTCTTCTCCTACAGCCCCTCGCCAGGTCTCAGCCCCTTCACAGGTAGCAGCTGCTTCTCTTTCAACCCCGAGGAAATGAAACACTACCTGCATTCACAAGCCTGCTCGGTCTTCAACTACCACCTGAGCCCGCGGACTTTCCCCCGCTATCCGGGGCTCATGGTCCCACCACTACAGTGCCAGATGCATCCCGAAGAGCAGCCCCAGTTCCCGATCAAGCTTCAGCCTCCACCTGTGGGGCGTAAGAACAGAGAGAGACTGGAAAGCTCTGAAGAGGTGACTGCCCCCCAGCTGGCTCCGGCTTCACCCAGGGTTAAGGTTGAGCCCATAGTGGACAAGGAGCTTGAGAGCGAAGAGCCACCAGCCAAAGGGAAGGACAAAAGTGAGGAGGAGGAGGAAGGGCCTGGCATGGTAATGCCAAACACCAGCCTGGAAGGAGAGAGAGGTGCTGTATTTGCCAGGCCAGCTGCCCCGTCCTGGCCCTCAGTGCCACCAGCACCTACCCGAATAAACTTCCCCACTGAAGAATCCCAGGGGCAAGGGGAAGGAGGTGGAGAGAAGCCATCCAGAGAGCCAGTGGGAGACACCGGGGTGCAGGAAAAGAGAGAGGATGCCCTGATGCCACCAAAACTGCGTCTAAAACGTCGTTGGAACGGTGACCGGCAGGCTGAAGCCCCAGAGGAGCACCAGAACGGGAAGCTGCACTGGAACGGTGTGTTGGGTGCCTCACACCTCGTCTCGCCACCCAAGGCAGTGACAGCCACAGCTGCATCGGACACCTAGGAGCTAACTGGAAAGCGCTACAGTCCATTTGTACTAGAATCCATGTATTTATGTAGCAACATTGCAGAGGGGGTGGGGGCGGGGAACTAGAATGGTTTGATAATTCTAGGGACTAGGACTTTGGTTTTTTGTTTTGTTTTAATTTGTTGAATCGCAGGTGAGACTCTGCTTGTCCTGGTTAGGAGAGGGAGGCGCTAACCTCTTCTGAGCGTGAGGTTGAGACCTTGGCGCAAACTCCAGAAAGACCAAGCCACAGTCTCCAGCGAGGCTTATGAACTCCAGACATAATCTACTTTATATTCTCTAGTATTTATAGAAGCAGGAATCTGAATATAGTTTCTTTTTATGGCGTCGGGTGCGGCAGTGGAAAAAGATTTCCGAAACAGTTCAATCGGCGATGCTATTCTTTATTTTTTTTTTTTTGGTCGGCGTCACGAGCTGTTGCTCTTTTCAGCGGGTTTGGCGGACGGGAGTGTTGCACTGTCTTTAAATTGAAACAGAGATTGCAGGAAGACAAACACAAAAAACCAAACCAGCTTGGCGTCAGTAGGAGGAAGCTGCTGAAAATGCAGCAGTCAGTGCTTTTTGAGTCAAGCTGTATGTCTGACAAACAACTCTCATTAGGACTTGAAGACGCGATGGTCGTTCTTTCAGCCTTCTTGAAATATTGAAAAAGCCATGAGCAATTGTAAAATCTTTCAGGGAAGGGAGTAGTGGAGTGGGAAAAATAACCTAATGCCTTTAATAGAATGCATTAAAATGTACCCTAGGTTTTTTCTTCTTCTTTCTAATAGAATGGGTGGGGTGGGGAAGTGCTTGGAAGATTAACCCTCTAATTTGATTGTGGTGAGTTCATGGAAAAGGAATGAGAGCTTTGTTAAATCTACTCCCTTTATTGTTTGGTTCCCCTATCACTTTGAGTCATGCCTTAAGTACATAGATACACTTTATGTGATCAGGGTCTGTTGACAGAAGAAGCTTGTATAACAGCTGGATCTTCCTGACCGAGGTTGGGTTTCCATTTGGTATTGGGGTCTGTCTCACCTTTAATACCATTGGGAGGAAAACGTTGTTTAGATTGACTGCGATGGGTGTGGATATAAAGGATTGCGCGGAGGGACAGGGAGAGGAACAGGGCAGGGCGGCATTGAAGACAGTGTTCCGGTGGGGGCAAGAAAAGTTCAGAGGTGAATTTTAGAGGGCAAGCTGGTGCTATAGAGCATGACAGCTGTTTGGTGAGTGGTGGTGGTGGTTACTCAGACCTTGCTTTGTAAATCTTGCCACATTATTTGCGATAAAACTGCTGGTTCCCTGGATAGCTATGTTTCTCATTAGACTAATTGGCCTGGGCTTCAGATTACACCAAGGAATGTGATTCTTTCCTGTTGCATTGGGACTAATTTCTAATGATTCCTTGAAAGGAACTTGAACTCGGCAGGGATAAAGTCGTATCTACAGTGTTGTCGTTTTTTCATGCAAGTCTAGGAAAACAGTTTTGAGCAGGCAAGCTACTTTAATAGAGAGCTTAGCAACTGTTGTGAGGGGCAGGGCCAGTATGTGTGAGCAGAGTATTACTTGCATACGCTATTAGGCAAATATAAACCTGGTCTACATGGTTAAGAGGGCAGTTTGCCTGCTCAGCTTGGAGCCAGTGAGCTGAAAACCTGGCCAGAAGGCCCTGCCTAAGCGAAGTAGTGTACATAGTACAAGGAGCATTCTTAGATGAACTGCTCTGCTTGGTAACTACTGCCTCAGAGGCACTGGCAGAAATGTGTGTAAATCAGGGGGTGGGGAAGGGGTTGTGATCTCTTTACTGGGGCATCTCCGCTTCGTTGCAGCATCTGTGCCGTGGTGCAGTTCCCGCTTCGCTCCCAGCTGCCTGATCTGTGCGGGGTGGCTGGTTCAGCTGTGGTTTAGAATCCACGGACTTCCTAGCTCCCAGTTCTTGGCAGTAACCATTACCCCACAGGGTTGCCTTTCTAGCATCTAGGTTTACCTCCAAATTTGGAACTAAGCACGGGGGGAAAGGGAAAGGCATCCCCGGCTTTCGGAACATCCCTTTCCCGAAGAGTGGGCCAGCAGATGTCAGTATGAACTCAGGAATAAAAACTCGAGGCCTTTCGAATCAGTAATGCATATCTTCAGCCCCGTCATACCCAAGTGCCAGAATCAATGGATGCTGCTCCCATTTGAGGGGGGAATAAAATCACCTGTTTCGCGCTTCTTTTTCCAAATGAAAGTTAAAACTACATTTAAAATGTCATTTGGCTTTAAAAGTTTGCAATCGGTTTGGGTTGGGGGTGGGAGGGTCGATTGTCATTGCACTGCAAACTGGGATCTCCAAGTTCAGGGATAAAGGACTCAGGTTCTCAGGACAATGGACCAGTGAACGCTGGGTACATCAGCGTTGGCGTGATGTATTCAGCTTTGGAGAAGGGGGCGGCAAAGCCCATTAGGCAGCGTTACCCTGTTCCCCAGCTGGCTCAGGAAGACACCTTTTTGCAGAGGTGTTCCTCCTGACCGGACTTAACATTGCCTAGCAGCAGCTTAAAGGAGGAAGCTTATAAATACATTTTAAATAAAATATATATATATTCCAGTGTGCCAAATATTTAAACTTTTAAAGTTTAAATGGTTGAAATCTCAGCGTCCACCTGTATTAACTAATCAAGAGCATGTTAATGTTTTAAACCATTTTTGCTTTGTTTAGCCATAGAGAATCTGTAGGAAAGGAACTTTAATGAGACAACCAGCAGTAATCTGAGGCTTGTGGGAGAGAATTGTCAGGGCAAAGCGTGGGGTTGGGAATGTTAGCCAAGCATCTCCCCTCAGTGTTGCAAAATTGTCAAGCCCTGGGGTCAGTCTGCTCAATAATGAAAATTATTCCTCTCATCCCCCAGGGAAGGGTGAGTTGGATTTTGCAAGGCTATACTAGCTGGGGGTGGTATTTGGCTAATACTGCCCCACTCCACATAGGGAATTTAACCTCTCTACAGTAGTGTGTGGGTGAAGAGAAAGGAACAGCCTCCTCTAGAAGCATTAAAACCCTAGTGACAAACTGTCACTGTCTTCATCTACAAGACAGGTTAAACCGATTGCTTGGTTGTCTTGTTTTTTTATTTATTCTATAATTATGTGTTTATTTTTTAAAGTAACTTTTTTCTTTTTTTTCCTCTTATGGTTCCTGGTGGGTTTTAAAAAGGATTTCTTCTCTTGGTTTGAAATATTTTTAATCAGATTGTTTAAAAAAAAAACCTGTTAAATTTTAGAGTGTTTTTAAGGAGAAAAAGTATTTACTGATAGAAAGTTGTTTTTTTTTTAAAAATTCACTTTTCGCGAGGCATGTTCTTTGACTTTATTAGAGTTGATTCAGCAGGGATTAGTATGGATGCATACACATCTGACTCTGTTAGCTTGAGCTATCTGTCCACTGAAAGCAGAATTAAGTGTGTGTATATGTACATAAAAATGTAAAGTAGTCTTTAAATACTCCATTGTGCAGTGCCTTTAGCTGTCCCACTTTCTATAAAGTCTTCAAAAAAGTTTGCATATATATATTATATATATATATGATGTAATGTTATAGAAATATATGTGTAATATACATATTTTTTTCCAGGGGTATCTGATAGCTCTGTATTTTGTTATGGAAGTTGAAAGAAAAAAAGTATTTTACCTCAAATTAAAAAGTTAAATAAACCTTTTAAATAAGTCAACAAGGTTTTTTTAGTTTATTTGTGCTTTGCCAGATTGTCTGTCTATATGGTGCCCATTAGCGGAGTATCCTCATGCCTCAGACACGCTAATGCATGGATGCTCACATGCATGGTGAGAGATGGGGAAGAATCATCCACCTTTTACAAGTTGGGAAACAAATAGATTCAGTGATTCAACTGTTGTCTTGCAATAAGTCCTCAGCAGAACTGAAAACTGAATCCAGATCTTCCAAGTCAATTGCTTTAATCACAAGACCGAACTCTGCATTCTGAGGCCTAGCTGTTCTATAGCACTTCGAGATCTGCAGAGGAAAAGATCTCTTACAGAAGGTCAGTGTGACTCTCTGCATTTTAGGACTGGTGAAACTGAGACACAAACCGGGGAGTGACTTGACCATGGTTGTGTGGCAGAGCCAGGAGTAATACCCAGGTGTCCTGGTTACCAGTCCTGTGCCTTAGTCAAGGACCATTTTCACAGGTTTCCTCAAATGCCACTTGCATTCAGAGTCTTGTCTCATGCATTTCTCTAACCACCCTCCCCTCCTGCTAATGGAGATCATTATTTTCTTCTCCACAGTGCACTGTCAGTAACCATGTCCTTGGTACCTTAAACCCTTGAGTATGCCTCCTCTTCTGTCTGTCACCGTGACTACTCTCTCCTTCGTACGTGCGCAGGTTCATAATCCGACAGCTTCGTGCTCTGCTTCATTTTCTTCCTCTGGTTTGCCCTGAATTGCGTCCTGGTCCTCACAGTCGACACCAGCACGTTGTATGTTTTTTCCAGGTCGTTCTGAACATTCCTTTGTGTTGGTCGTTTCCGTGGAGATGCATAGTGCATTCTGGCTGTTCGTATCGATGCTGCTCCTCATGTCCTCCAGCAGGAGGTGCTCACAGAATGAGTTTGCCCTGTATCTGCTTCCCCCCTCTCCAGAGAACTCAAATGTGTGACCTCAGTGGCATATTTCGGCTCCCCCATCTCTAGTGGGCGAGCAAATGCAAACCTGAATTTCCAGTGACTGGCTATTGTCCAGACCTTACAGGTGAAGGCTCCTCTCAGAATGCGTGTAGTGAGTTAAGTTTTGGCGCCATTCGTCTCCTGGAACTCCTCTGACTTTGGAATTGTGCAGTTCGTTGCCAGTGTCCTATTGTAACCTGCTCGCTCTCTGAGCAAGGCTGAAGAGGTGCCAAAGGCAGCTGCCTGCATCGCAGGAATTCATCTTGAGTGCAGTCTTCCCATCGTGTTGTCGTAATTATCCTCGAGTTTAAGCGCATTGTGTTCTTATGCCCATCTTTAGCACCTTTGTCCAACCCTTCCAATATACAGGGTATTTTTTGTTCGCCATTTTAACCCTGCCCTTTGAATAACACTGACCGACATAGCGTTGGGATAGATCAGCAGCTGTTAAAGACCTACTGAAGAAGTAGACATGCAGCCCATGTAATGGAAGACAACCACTCAATGTGCAGCGGCAGTCAAAAAGGAAAACAATGTTGGGAGTCATTAAGAAAGGGAGAGAGAATAAGACAGAAAATATTGCCTCTATATAAATCCATGGTACACCCACATCTTGAATACTGCGTGCGGATATGGTCGCCCCATCTCAAAAAAGATATACTGGAATTGGAAAAGGTTCAGAAAAGGGCAACAAAAATGATTAGGGGTATGGAACAGCTTCCGTATGAGGAGAGATTAATAAGACTGGGACTTTTCAGCTTGAAAAAGAGACGGGCGGGATATGATAGAGGTCTATAAAATCATGACTGGTGTGGAGAAAGTAAATAAGGAAGTGTTATTTACTACTCATAACACAAGAACTAGGGGCACCCAATGAAATGAATAGGCAGCAGATTTAAAACAAAGAAAAGGAAGTATTTCTTCACCCAACACACAGTCAACCTGTGGAACTCTTTGCCAGAGGATGTTGTGAAGGCCAAGACTAAAACAGGGTTCAAACAGGAACTAGAAAAGTTCATGGAGGATAGGTCCAACAATGGCTATTAACCAGGATGGGCAGGGATGGTGTCTCTAGCTTCTGTTTGCCAGAAGCTGGGAGTGGGTGACGGGGTGGATCACCTTATGATTCCCTGTTCTGTACATTCCCTCTGGGGCATGTGGCATTGGCCACCGTCAGAAGAAAGGATACTGGGCTAGATGGACCTTTGGTTTGACCCAGTATGGCCATTAGGCTGCTCTTTCGTTAAGAGGTGGGGTATCCTTCAGACTACGCCGGGCCCTAACTAGCTGTATCACTGAGGTGGTAGTAATATGGTCAAGCATTTTCCCTTCATTCCTGTAACTGCGCTGTGGACTCTATCTTAGCTGTTTCATTTGACTATCTGAAATTTTGCCTGGTGAGATTGCCTGACATGAATACGAGTGATGTGCTGCGGTGGAGCTTGGTAACTGCAATGTTGGCAGGTAAAAGGATGAAACGTGTCTTTTAAGCCTAGGACTGTGCCAGCGGCAAGCAATGATCCCAGCAGCAAGAATCCATGGAAAGCTCTCCTTGGTTACAGGAGGAGGCCTTAATTGCTCAGTGATGATACTGATGTGAGATTCTCCTGGTGAAATAGGCTCCAGCCCACCACCATGGGGAACCTGATGTTGTATGGTCAATAGCAGAAGCCTTTTCACCCCCCAGATAAGACTAGTGCGAACGTTGGACGTCGGTACAGACAGCTGTGGAGTGCAGGCTTTCTCCAACAGGTGTGATGCAGTCAAGGAATGGCTGGTGCAGACACAGTACGATAGGGCCAAGATTTAACCCACTCATAGTTTTAATATCTCCAGCACACACTTTCTGTTCCATCCAATGCCTGTCATTTGAAGGCTTATTTTGATTTAGCTTAAAGAAGCTCCTAATAGACTTTAAACACAAATAAATCCAGTTTCAACCTAAATAAGTGTCCACAAAGGAACTTGCAGCAAGCTTTTGGTATTGCAGTGGTGCCTAGCAACCTCCATTGTGCACCAGAACCCCATTGTGCTAGGCTCTGTACGTACACGAACAGAAGGATCATCTGCGCCCCCTAAGGACTTGTAATCTATATATGAGAGACAACAAATTGATACAGGCGGAGCACAAGGAAACAATGAGACAATACAGGTTGGGGCAATGGGCAGTGGTCTCAGCTCAAGCTTGTTTAAAGTAAACTTAAACTGGCTTAAAAATTGCATCTTTAAAGCGTTAGCCATGGAAAGTGGCCTTGAAGTAGAGAGGGGGGTGATGCATTGCCAGTGTAATGTCAAGGAGCCTGGTAGTGTGACTGAATCAAGCCCAGTGACTTGTTCATGGTCATAGAGGAGATCTGTGTCAGAAGGGGATTAGACATTGGGAGTTCCTGGCCCTGTGCGTACACCACAGAACTGTGCTTTTCTGTGATCACATTTCAGTGCCCCTTTTATAATTCTCTTGTAAATTGCTTCAGTACAAATAGAACGGTAATGCTGCATTTCAGGTCATTAAAATCCAACCTTTACCAGTTGCCCCCATGCAAAATTTTCTCTTAAGAAGCAAAGAAATTCCCGGCAGTGTCAGTTGGCCTGTCCTTCTGTTGCTGCATGTGGTTTGGCAAAGGCCTTACATTCAGTTTTTTAAATGCATGTTAATAGGAATTGCATGTTAAATACCCATTAATTACAAGGACATATGTATTAGGGTTTGATAGTGCTGTGAGCAGCCCCTATCTGTTTTCTGGCTAATCCTCAAAGGTTTATACTAATCAATTAGTTTTTGTAACCTTAATAGCATTTGCTGTCTGTCAGATATAAACAGAATGCATATTTGAAACACGTTAAAGTGTTTCCAGTAATAGCACTGAGTTGTGTATGAATCCCTGTTCTTTAGGACTGAAACGCAATGAAATAGACAAAGATTGCAGTGGTACACAATGAGACAAAGGGCCTGATCTTTCTTTGAACTAAGACCGCTCTAGTGGTGCAAAGGGGCCATAATGTTAGTGTAACTGATTTGCACCCACTTCAAGCCTCCTTTCCACGGGCAGCCTGCTGAAAAGAGCATCAATGTAAGAGCTTGTCTACATGGGGAAATTGGCCAGCAGAGCTGTAGCAGAATAATTAGCTTGACTGCTCAATTTCCTAATGTAGACACACTTGGCTCCAGTTGTCATTTAGGGTTTAAGGGCAACCGTTGTAAGTTTGTGTTATGTGCATGTGTGAAATTAGATCAACATGGTGAGTGTTGCTCATGAAAGCTGTGAAATGGTACTTTCTGTTTAAAATGTGTGGGGTCGAATTGGTCCCTTACATAACTCTGATTTCCTGCCATTTATCTTAAACTGGTGTGCAAAGGGAGCTAAAGCTCTGCATCCAAACTGCCCTGGGTGTTTAAAATCTGAATCTAGGTCTAAATGTTTGTAGTTTAAATCTATCTCTGCCTTGCATATGGGACCTAAAGTGGCCTCCATGGCCTCCATTATTATAGTGTCTGGGCACCTCACAATCTTCACAACCCCTCTCTCCCCAGCCCCACCCAGTGAGGCAGGGCGGTGTGGTGTTATCCTAATTTTTTTCAAAATCTTCTATGACATTCTTTCCAACAGAAAAGTCCGCGGGGAGGTGGAGAACTGCATTCGCTCCAGGAGCTTTCTTTGTGCGTGAAGACTTGTGATGTAGATTTCTATTATGGTGATGGGCGCTTTAGCAACGCATGTAGTGACCCATAATGTGGAGAGCATTGGGTGCTTAGAACCTCTCTGAATCAGGCCCCCCCCGGAAGTTAATTTTCCCCTCTCTAATTCCTCGATTGCAGTACGAGGTTCTCGGGCTCAGCCTGCTCCCCCAGAGATCTGGTTGGCGGTTAGAGCTGGCTAAAAGTTTTCCATCTTGGTTGCGTTTTGACAGAAAACTTTCACTTTTTTAACCAAATTTCCCACCTTTTCAATGAAAAAAACATTTTAAAAAATCAATCTGAAATGTTTACACCAAAAACTGTTTTCTAACATCGTTTGGTTCCCTTTTTCCATTGAAAAGGGGATAGTTTGACAAAATAAACTGTTTTCATTTTTAAAAATTTTCGGGGAGGGGGGAATGATTGTCCTTTTCTAGCCAGCTCTCCCAGCTGTTCTCATGAGCCTCAAGGTGACCACGCTGCTGATTTAAGAGCCTCTTTCCCTTCACTGAGCTCAGCCGAGGAATTTTAAACCAACAGAGATTTTTCCAGCCTGGTGCTCATCCCTCCTTTCCAAATATTAGCACAGCCAAAAGCCAGGAATTCAACCTTAGTGCATTAAGTAGCTTGCTTACTCAAGCAGTTGCTCCAGGGGTTTAGGAGAAAGATGCACCTTCTTTGGCTTAGCATGGTGGTCTAAAAGTTGACTGGGTGGGGCAAAGAAAGTCAGGGTGAGGTTGGAACAGGGTGAGAGTCAGGGCTCCTCGGTTCTTGTCTCAGCTCTAAGAGGGGAGTGTTGTCTAGTAGTGACTTCAGGGGAATCTGGGGTGAAATCCTGGTCCTGTTTGTGGTTCAGAGAGCATGGTCTAGGGGTGAGCACAGGGGTCTGGGAATCTGGATCCCTGAGTTCTATTCCCTGCTGTGTGTGTGGGGGGGGGGGGGACTGGGGATCGGGGTTGCTGGGGTCTGTTCCTGATTCTGGGGGAGTGATATCTAATGGTGAGAGCAGAGGACTGTGGGAGAAAGGACACCTGGGTTCCACACCTGCCTCTGCACCTCATCTTCCCCCTTTGCAAAATCGGGATAACGATACGGAAACCACGTAAAGGGTTTTTTCCCCATACATGTTATGGGTAGTGATTTGGGTTCACCAAATAAACCCCCCTTCCACCTGCTCCTCCGCCTCACTCTGTCAAAGCCGGAGTGTTATTGCAAAGCAGCCCAAAAGCCGTTAGCCCCCCCGCTTGGCAATGGAGGGCATGGGGGAGAGCAGATGGCGGTATTGATCTGTTAGATTACTCAATTTCACCCGTATTGATCAGGTAATTGCTTTATCTCAGTTCTCATTTGAACACTGCATTGCCTTCTCTCTCCCCCCTCCCCACGATGCGCTCGCTCTGTTTTTTAACTCTCATCTGTCATAGACCTCCTGGATGCCTCAGATTAAAGAGAGAGATGGGGTGAGAGGATGATGAAGCTTTGATAGCCTTAACCGGCATTCATTTCATCGGCCCAAAAGATGACACCTGGCGTGCCAAGACAGACCCTTCCAAAATACACTGAGAGTTTCACGTAGGGCTGTACGCGTTGCTGCTCTCGCGACTCTGAATATGAGAGCTAATGATCATTCCAGTGTGATAGTGCCCTAGGAAATAAAGGTATCATGGTGGTTTCCGGACATCCTCTTCTGCAGCCTTGGTTATCTCTTACAACACATCTGGAGGCAGAGTCTGATCGTCCTGGTGTAAATCTGAAGTAAGTCCTTGGAAATCCTGTCTGGCCCTTTAAAGGGAAGCTGCTGAGATAAAAATCCGCCGAAATGATTCTAACAGAACTGTACTAGTCAGAGTCCCTATCCTGCAATTGGACCCACTAGCTCAGCCCCCAGTGCCTATACAGAGCCCCAGTGGAAATCCCAGGCCCCATTGGGCTGAGTGCTGCATAGACCGAGTGAGAGACAAGAGACATCCCCTTCCCCAAAGAATTCTCACTGTAAATAGCCAAGGTAGCTAAGGAAGGGTGGTTATCATTGTATAGATGGGGAACTGAGGAATAGAGAGGAGAAGTGACTTGCCCCAAGGTTATACAGCAGAACCAAGAAAGGAACCCAGGTATCCTGAATCCCAGGCCAGGACCTGGAAGACTTTTGTTTTCTTGTTAGAAATAACAGGAATATCAATCTCCCCTCCTTTACTTCCCTTGAGGTCTCCTCAGAGGACTAGAGAGCTGGTGTTGGACTTGCAGCACTGCCCTGCGGCGAAGGGCTGTGGATCTCTAACAGATCTTTCCTGCCAACTAGTTGTCAGGCTCCTGATTTCTGTAGGTGCTCACAAAAACTGCATATAGGGCGTGATTCTTCATTGCCTGGTGCAATCACAGCAGGGTAGCGTTGCATACCCGCTCTGCACTGGGGTAGAGGACTGCAAAGGACGCAAGGCGATGGAGAAGTGGGGCCAGAATTTCTACATCTGGATGGAATATTTTTTTTCCCCTCTCAATCGCTCCTCGGACTACGCTGGTAGTTGTGATGGCCTGATCTTAGCATGGGCTTGTTTAGACAAGGGAGGTTTGCTCCAGGGTAATTCTATTGATGGAGTTAGACAAGTGCTGCAGTGGCACGAAATGGGGCTGACAGGGTCTTACTGTAGGGCAGTGTATCAGCACTGGGGATGGCAGTGTTTTAAGGACTGTTTGGAATTGTGTGGGGGGGGGGGAGGGTGTTCCCTGGATATGCTTTCGGGATAGGGGGTGTTGTAGTCAAGCATGCCATTAGAGTCCGTCTGCAGAGAACTAGCCTTGCGCCAGGTGAGGTGAATTGTACCTATTTGCCCTCGGTGCAGCCTGTTTTCCCCCCTCTCTGTTTTCGGGTTCTTGCGTGTAGCCATTCTAAATTCAAAGAAGTAAAGTTGTGTTACATTGCAAACTTCCAGCAGGAGTATTTAGGTTGTTCTCTAGCTTCTCTGTCAACTTAACAGGGATTCATACTGGGGTAGCTCCTGGTACATATAGACGCAGTAACTTAGTAAAGACAGGGTATATTTATTTCTCCAGTCACTCAGAGTCTTTCAGGAAAATTGAGAAGACAAGACCTGAATTTCTAACGTTAAAACCCTCTATTCTATTTCACTTTATTGAAAACCTCTTTGGTCTTTATAAACCAGCAGCATAAACAGACCAAGAAAAAGAAGGAAAAAAAAAAGCACAAATCCAAGCCAATCGCCTTTAAACAAGTGCAGCAATGTTATGCCACAATGGGGGACCGGAAGTGTAGGAGTTGGGGTTGCATCTCGCCACCTTTCCAGACCTGACCTAAAGCCCATGGAAGTTAATGGGAGTCTTTGTTAGCTTCAGCGGGCGTTGAATCAGCTCTGTTGCGCTCAGACCAAGACCTTTGTGCCTTCTTCAAACAGAAGAGCTCCAAGATGTTCCTTAGCCTGTAGATTACTTCCACCTCAAACGATGGTTGAAGTTCAACCCCATGGAAGAAAGAGCTGGGAGAGTGGTCCCTTAATCCTGGATTTAAGGGCCTAGAAAATGCCCGCTCTAGAAACACCAGGAGAGATTTTCCATGTCCAAACTGGAAGTTGGCCAAGACAACCCCGTTCTCTTCCATTGTTCAGAAAGGCGCAGGCAGCCAAACGTAATTCGTGCAAATGTTTTGTTGGCCAGGGCAGCTGGATTGTTCGTAATAGTCTTCTCACAAACTCAAGAAGCTGGTTTGCAAGGAGTATGTAAGCCAGGCAAGTGGATTTGTGGGCAGCAAACAAGAAAGAAGTTGGAAATTTGTGGCCTGATCATGCATCCTTTGTGCACTGAGCCCTTTCTAACTTCAAGGAGAACTTTGGAGGCAGGAACGAAGTACAGGTCCTTGGTCTGACTAAAGGAGGCCAAATGTTTGAGGGGCCTGATCCTACAAGACTTCAGCACCTGTAACACCTGGCAACTTCAGACAGAATTCTGCACAATGGGGCCCTGTTCCTGTTTGCAACCTCTAGGTCCTACCGTAATACAGATGTAGTCCACTGGAGACAAGTGACCTGCTATGTAAACACTGATCACTGTGGTGTATTGAAAACTGCTAAAATTGTACGCCCTCACTTTTAAATGCTCTGGAGTTTTTCCTGGTCCTGCTTGCAAGCTCTGGGGCTCTGTAGGGAGCCATGCAATCTGGGTCTAGCAGCAGTCAGTCTATGGAGACTAGGGCGAGTTGTGCACCTCTGTCTTGTCTCTGTTTTATGGTTCCTGTGTGTTTAAAGCAGTGTTACGTTGCATCCTTCCCGAAAGAGTATTTTGTGTTTTTAATCTAACTTCTGTTTGTATGCCATGAACAGAACAATCGCTAATCGAGCAGGTGGAGTTAAACGGGGGAGGTATGTACTCGGGAGGAGTTGTTAAAAGCCCAGCTGCAAAATGCATCCAGGCTGACGGTTCCCCGAAGGAACGTTGCCCTGCGAGATAAGCATTGGTGCTGCCCAGTGCATGTATCTGTCTGCTGGTGCCCCTCCATGGCACCCATCTCACTCAGTGCAGTGAGCCGCCGTGGCCAGGCTGGTTTCTCTCTGAAGTCAAAAGGATTATGCTGCCTCCCTTTCATTCATTTCTTATGTCATCCAGGGGTTATTGTTGCCATCAGCGTTCGTGTTTACTGGGGAATTGTCTTTCCCAGGCTGCCTCATTAATCTCATGTTAAAAGAGGAACGGCACCAGGGGCTGGGTGACTCAGGGGACTCGTGATGGGGCATGGAGATTTTCAGCTCTAGGACTACAGCTGGGTTTTTTGTGCCTTCCCTTGGAGTAGCTGGTGCTGGCGCAGGCAAGATACTGGGCTTGGTGGAGCTAAAAGGGGTATTTAGCCCATGCCCCAAAGAGCTTGCAATCTTTTTTTTTCTTTTTGTACTCCACCTACCCCTGTGGGGTCCTGGTCCATTACGGGCTGCCAGGTGCGCCTGCGATGTAGATAATTGTAATGCAGCATTGCAATTCCTAATGTTTACACGGTCTCTTTGGAGCTGCTAATTATCTGCGGCATCTTTGCCGGCAGCTGGAGTTCTGCAGACACAAGGGGGTTGGGTCAGAGCAGGTCCTATTTGGTGAAGAATTTATTGGATTAACTTTGCAATGTTTTGAAAATAAATGATTGGGTGGCGCTATGCTTTCCCTATTGACTTGGTCTGCAGAGGTGGGGGAATTATTCCCAAATATATAACAAGGCTGCAGGGCCTCTGAGTGATGAGTCAAGGGATCTTCTTCCCCCTCCCAAATCCCACAGGGATGTGGAAGCAGGTTGGGACTTGACAGTGAGAGTTGTTTGGGATTCCTGCCCCACCCCCATATCCCAGGACCCATACAAATGTGGTGAACTCACAGTGACTTTCATGCTTGTTAATATTTTTCTTTAGATATTTTTAGCTTTCGTTGAAAACTAAAAAATGTTGCTTTTTGGAGGCAGTATGGCAGAAAAATGTTGCAAGTTTCGGGGTTTTTTCCCCGACAGAAACCTAACCAATGTAATCGGAAATAGACAGTTTACATGGAAACTTGATCCATCAAAAGAGCAGTTTTCCTTAGGGAAAAGGTGGGGATGGAAAACTTTTGACTAGATCTACCTGTAATCCCTCTCTGGCGCTGCTCGACTGGGGTGATTATCAGTCTGTCGACGGTCCTTATCTGCCCCCATTAGCATAGTCTCTAAGCACCTCCTGATCTCTGATATATTCATCATCGTAGTCCCGAGGCGAGGCAGGGCAGTACTATCCTCCCCATCTTACAGGTGGGGAAACGGAGTCCCAGAGCACCTAAGTCACTCCCCCAGAGTCATGCAGGAAGTCTGGGGCGGAGCAAGGAAGTGAGTCCACATCTCCCATCTCATAAGCTAGTGCTCCAGCCACTGAGCCATCCTCCCTCAGACAGGCACTTGGAATTGCCCCGGCGTCTGTGGGCAGGTGGTGGGCTGGCACTTTTGAATGGCCTCTACAGCTGCCCAGCTGCAGGGGTAATTCAGGCAGTAACCTTCCCCCTCTAACCGTCCCACACCTATTAGCATGAGTTTGAGATCAAGGCCTGTGAATTGTCTGCCTGCTAAACATGGGGCTGACGCATGAGCCAGCAAAGAGCCACCTGGCCCCTGCACGTGTCCTGTTTAAAGAGGGCTGGGAGCGGGAGGAGGCAGCTTCCGGAGTGGAGGATGGCAGGGCTCGAGAGTGTGAGTGTCTAACCACAGATCGATCCTGCCCGGCGAGGGCGAAGAGCCAGCATCCCTGCTATTAATTTAGAGATCTCCCCCGAGAGGGGAAACTTTACACGCCTTTCATTAGCCTGCCTAAACACACCGGCCTCCCCATCGCCCCCTCCCCATGCAGCAGACAGGGGAAGACAGGCAAGGGTGAGGGAGGTAGCAGGAAAGCTGCCCTGTGATAGAAAAGTCCTGCCTGTCTCTCTCGGGGAAACCATCACTGTTACACCTGTAGCAGGTAGGATGGTGCAGCAGGGTGCCAGCATGGGGCTCAGAGAAGTAGGGTTCGGTTCCCTGCTTCACCAAAGGTGATCTTGGGCAAATCTCTTAGCATCTCTGTGCCTCAGATCCCGCTCTGTGAAAGGGGGTGGGGAGGACCTCACCGAGGGGTCGGTGCCTTTAGAGCAGGATAACTTTGTACCAGGATAAATGTCTGAAGATGACACCCCTCCCCAGTGTCGTTATTCCAGCACCAATGTCTGTTGGGAGACCAAGTCTAACAAAATTCAGACACCAGACGTCCCTGGTCAGTGACACAATCATGGATGCACGCTGCTCTGTGAGTGAAAAATTACAGGCGCACCCGCTTTAAGGCTCCTTTCTGATGCTGCAGGTGGGTACGACAGCTTTCGTGTAAATGAGAATCAAGCCCAATGTTTAGTTCAGATTTCCCTGGATGAGATAAAACCACAGGGACGTGACCAGCTTTTATCCTTCTGGCTGGATCTCTCTCTCATCCACATTTTCAATCTCTTGTTCTAGCTACCTAATCTATCCATCCATCCTACCAGGGGCAGCTTTAGCTGCCGTCCATGGATGCACTGGCACCCACAAAAAGCAGTGTGAACTGGCCCCATATTAGAATTGATCTGGACACCCTTCCGTTGTGACCGGGCCAAACAAAAGTGGAGTGGGGAAGCTGGGCCCGGCCCCATGGTACAGGAGTCGTCACTGTGGGGTGAGTGTGGGGGGAAGGGGTCGCTCTCCAGTGCACACTTGCCCCCGGAGGGCCTCCCCTCCTTGCTGGGCTGTGATCAGGGTTGTGGTGCCAGGACAGAGCATGCTGGTGTTTGGTGCCCCCTAGGCAGTTTAGTATAGTGCACCCATTGAATCAGGATGCAACCTCCGCCCCTGCCTCCTGTAGGATCTATCTTGCTAGTTACCCTCCCATCCACAGAGTGTCTTTATCTATCCATCCGACAACAGACTCTTATCTCTCCTTCCATCTGCAGTATCTACCTACCGGCCTAATTGACTATCTGCCTTTCCAAAGAGCTACCACCATCGCCCCTGGGGCTGGACCCAGATAAGTAATAACAAGATCTGTCCAGTTGGGTCAGGGGCTGGTCAGGGTTCGGTCTTACGTTTGGGTTTAGGTGTCACTCCTGATTGGGCTAGAAGGCTCAAAGCTCTGGGACAGTGTGAACACAATCACACTGACATTCAAGCAGCCCTATTTTACAGGTACCAAAAAAAACCCTCCACCCCAAACCCCTTTCATCCAATCAAAACCTCTTATATAAGCCAGTCTTACGCAAGGTCATTAAAAACCCCTCCAGCCCAATTCCTAGCTCAGGTACCATAATCCTTAAATGCACCCGCAGTCCAAGGTGCAGACAATTCAGCGGATTCCTGTAGCTCGGTGGGGGCAGGGACTAGCTGCTCTGGTTATTTTCTTTTCACAGCTCAAGCTTTGGAGCCAGGGTGGCCCTTACTCTCGGGTTGGGGTGGGCTATTCGCACTGCCCGGCAGCTTGAAGGTGCCCTAGGTGAGTGTCGTCGTAAATTACTGCCAGAGCAGTGTCCAGGAATGGGTAAAAACGAGAGCGAAGAGTTGGATTCCCAGGGCCTGGCTCTCGTCGACACCGAGGGGCCTGCTGTGGCGTTTACACCTATTTCACAGCCCCCGGCTGCGGCCGGAACAGCGCACCGTGGCCTTAGTGTAAAGGAGAATGGAGTCTCTAGGGGAGAATGGAGTCTTCTACAGTGTCAAGGGAGTATAAAGAGCTATTACGTTAGCCTGGCACAGGTGTAGACAACTCCGCTAGGGGCCTGAGCTCCTCTAAGGGCTCGCTCACTGTGTGTACATGCATTTATCCTCACACCGCTCCTGTGTGGGCGGGCAGTTGTCCCCAGGTCACAGATGGGGAAACCGAGGCACAGAACTAAGCGACGGGTCCCAGGTCACCTGTGGACCAGTAGGGAATTGCACTCTAATCTCCCCAGCCTTAGGCGAGGGCCTAACCGCTGCGCCACCCTTCCTCGCAGCCGTAACAGCCTGCACCGAACCCAGCCGAACAAAACGGCTGCCTGTCTCCGCAGACAGCAGCGTCCGTAGGGCTGAAAGGGGGCAGTGTGCCAACAACAAAGCCCCCGGCAACGTGAAATGTGCAAAGCTCAGGCCCGGATGGGCTTTTTACCAGCCTCGAGCCCCTGTGGGTGCAAAGCAGCAGCCGTGTAGGGGAGAGGGCTGGGAGTACCTGCTCCGGGACACCTGCCCTGGGTGAGAGGGGAGAAGGAAGGAGTGTTGCCCAGGTTGGCGAGGAGGCCAGCACGCCCGGGAGAGGAAGGGAAGGAAAGTGTGTGTAGAGGGGAGGTTGGGATGCCCATGGCAGGGCTGGGGCTGACTCGGAGGGTCAGGAACAGAGGGACCTGAGAACAGTGGCACAGAGGGCGGGGTGGAGAGGTGATGGGGTGGGGATGTGGGGGTGAGGGCTGGAGCTGACCCCAAGGGACCATGTGGGGAGCGGGGCTGTGACATGGAGCCCAGTGGGATGGGGTCAGGGTACCGACGGGAGGGCTGGAGCCAACTCCGAAGGGCTGTGGGAGTCAGGGGAGGTGACTATGAAGGCCAGTGTGTTCGGGGTTGGGGGGGCGTGAGGGGGAGCTGACGCGGGAGGCCAGCAGGGGAGAGGAGAGCCGGCTTGGGCCCCTGGGCGCTGGGGGCCAGGGTGTCGGTGGGAGGCTCTGTGGGGGCTGGGAGGCGGTGGGCACCTCGCTGGGGGGCCGGGCGCGCTGTGTCTGGCAGAAGCGGCGGTGCTGGGCCGGGGGTCAGACGCAGCGGCCACAGGGAGATGGGGTAGAGATGTGAGCGAAATGGGTTTATTACTTGGAGTCTGTTTGCCACGATTGGTATCGACCCACAGCTGTCACCTCTCATTGCCGGTAATGGGACATGAGGAGGCTTCTGTAACCAGAGCGAGCGGCGCTGCCCTTCCCTCCTGCTCTCTCCTTTCTGGCTCCTTCCCAGTCCTTCCTCTCAGGCCCAGTTTCATTCCTTCCTTTATCTCTCCCTCCCCGCCTGGGATGTTTGCTTCCTTTTTCCGTCCTTTTCCCCTTCCTCCTTTCATTTCTTCACCCCTTTCTCTTTCCCACTCCCTCTTTCTTTAGTTCACCTTTGCTTCCTCCTTCCCTTTCTTTATTTCAGCATTTTCATTCCGCCCCCATCTTTTAACCTGTTGTCTTGTCTTTTTTCTTCATTCCCTCCTTTCTTTTCCTGCTTTACGTTTATTCCCCCTTTCTTTTCTTTCTTCCCATTGCCTTCTTTTCTTCTATTTTTCATGTCCATCTTTTTTCGTTCTGCTCGTTCATTTTTCTAATTTTTTCCTTTTTTCATTTCTTCTTTCTCCCATCACGCTTCCTTCTTTTCATCAGTTTATTTCCTCCTCTCTTCTCAACCCCTTCCGTTCCCCCCTCCCCATTCCTCTGAACCTCCCCAGCCCTGGCTACCTATCACAAAAGTCAGGTCTTTTCTATGCTCGCATGAGGATGAGCTTTGAATTGGGCAGGTGATTTTCTTACTAGTTCTCTGTTAGTGCTGTTCTTCCCACACAACCCACCTGCTGCAGTTGTGGCTGCACTGCAGCCTCTTGTTTCTTCTGCTTTCCTCCCCGACCATGTCTTCGGGGGGCGGGGAGAGCTCAGTGGTTTGAGCATTGGCCAGGGTTGTGAGTTCAATCCTTGAGGGAGCCATTTGGGGTCTGGGGCAAAAATTGGGGATTGGTCCTGCTTTGAGCAGGGGGTTGGACTAGATGACCTCCTGAGGTCCCTTCCAACCCTGATGTTCTATGATTCTATGATTCTTCTTGTTTTAATTTGTGATCTCGCCCATCGGGGGAAACTTAACTGACGAGAAATGGCATATTGATCCCCAGAGCCTCAGCGGGGATGGTGTCGTCTCCCGAGCCACCCGGGCTCACTGAAAGAGGCGAGGAGCCACTTATCGGCACCCTTCACGTCCTCCCCGCTGGGCCAGGCTGGGGAGTGGTGATATCTTAGTATGCGCCAGCCACTTCTGCCTTGCAAGGCTCTGATGCCTGTCTGGTTAGTTGCAATTAGTCCATGAGGACCTGGGTAGGGAACATCCTTGTTTGTCCGCTACTCAGTGTCAAAGCATTGGCTGCTCCCCTGGCTGCCCGAGACTGGGCACAAGCTCCTGCGCAGGTCAAAGGCCAAGTACAGTCACGCTGCAGGGCGAGGAGACCAAACCAATCGACTGGCAGTTCAATGGGCACTGGGGCAACATAGACCAGTGCCTGGGGTATCAAGCTGGGACCTGGGCTTTCTGGGTTCTGTTCTGTGCTCTGAAGGGTCTAATGGTTAAAGCAGTGGGGTCTGGGAGTCCGGACGCCTGGGTTTTATTCCCAGATCTAGGAGGGGCATGGGATCTATTATGAACTCCACCCATGGTACTCAGAGAGGGCAGACAATTGCTCCCCCAATACATTGTGAAAATATTCACCGAGCGGCTCAGCTTAGTGCGGGGCTAAGAGCTAGGGGATGCACCTGTCACACTTCCAGGATAACTGCTTCTGTATTTTTCCCCTTCATGGTCCACTCCAGGAGGGCTCAGTCAGCTCTCCAGGCGTGAGCACTGACCCTTGTCCCACGCCCTGCTGACCGGGGTTCTAAGGCTGCACAGTTCCCTGCCTTACCCTGTGATATTCCCAGCAGGCTAGTCTTCCTAAAAGCCAGTGTCTGCACTTTGCTTTCTCCCTGAAGGCTGTAAACAGCGTAACTGCCAGCGGTCGCAAGTTACCACCCAGCTCTTCCTAAGCAAGCGCCTTTCTTCTGAAGGCAAAAGCATCCCAGAGAACACACATCAAAACAATAAAAGTTCCTGTACCAGAGGTCACTGCTCAGTCTCATGGGGCCCTCGTAGGACACAGTCTTTCCAGCCCATCCGCAAAGGAAAAAGGTCCTGTCCATTTGCTGGACTGGAAAGCAGGCCCCAGATCGGTTCAAACCTGTCCCAGCCTTCTTCTATTAATAAAGTCTCTTCCTTGTCTCAGGGTCTCTGAAAAACTCAGTTTGAACCAGTCTATGCCAGCCTCCCCAGTGGGTGGTACCTCTCTGGAGGTGTTTACAACCCGATGTGATTCATTTGAATCACTGCCCCACCTCTTTTTGGTTCCTGGGATAGCTGGAGTAACCCTGCCCGCTGGAGTGGCATACAATCACTGGCCACAGTGATCCGTCATCTTAATACAATATGGTCCCCAAATATATTGCATGAGGTTGAATCAGTGCCCAGCGAAATCTTCGAGCCGCCCGTGAGTGAGAATAGTGCCCGTGTGGAGGCAGGGCGTTACATCCTCTTGAGTCCAGTCCTAGGTTCCTTTCCCTGCTCTGCCATTGACTTGCTCTGTGATGTTGGCTAAGGCCCTTTCCCTTTCTGTTCTCCCGGGGGAGGATAAAACTCCTGAGTTTGTAAAGCACTTGGAGATCTCTTGATGAGAATCAGGAGCTCAGCATTGTTGTTGCTGTTAGACTAGGTGGTTGCATCCAGGTTCCCATTGGTGAGCTCAGCAAACAACAACTCCCTTCTGTCAATCTCTCCAGGGAGATTCGAGTCTGGACAAATACCCAGATGGCTGGTGTATTATTTTCAGTTTTTTGTGTAACTGGCAAAACCAGCGGAGCCCTGGGGCTCCTGGCAAGGCACCAGCATGGCTCAGGGTGTTGCAATGGGTGGGCACCGCTGGATCGGAGATGCACCCTGTCGGCCACCCAGACAGGCTCCAGGATGGTAAATAAATGATTCCAGACTCCACCCAATGCTCTACACTGTAGGGGCATGTGTGTGTCACCTGAGTGTGGGTTTGGCTTCATTTCTTAATGGATTTGTGTTTGTGTGTGCATGTGAATGTAAATGTGGCCCTGCGTCTGTGTGGTTGTGTCTATGAATTTGTCGCTGTGTGTGGGGTTCTGCATCTGTGTGTGGTTGTGAGTGTGTCCTTGTGGTTGTGTTTCTCTGAATTTGTAGCTGTGAATGTGGCTCTGCGTTTGTGTGTGGTTGTGAGTGTGTCCATGTGGTGGTGTGTTTATGAATTTGTAGTTGGGGGGGGGGGTTCTGCATTTGTTTGGGGTTGTGTGTATACCTCTGTGTGTTAGTGTGGGGAAATGATCAGTCCAGATTACAAATATAATTTGCCCTGATGAATTCCAACACACCTCACACTCAGTTGATCCCATTTGGAGTCTCACCTCAGCCCCACCCGGGTGATATTTTGGACCAGGTAAGGGGAAAAAAAAGTCCAGCAACTTTGTGGCATGTAGGCAGAAGGGATCATGCATCCCTTTACCTAATTAACCTTCAGGGTCCATGATGTCTGGGCCTGACGAATGGCAGAAAGAACAAGATGAATACAGCTTAGCATCTGAACATTAACACAAGGGTGTGTGCGTATGAGAGGAAGAGTGAGAGAGACACTCAACCTTTCTGGAAATTGCAAGTTTTTGAGACAAATTTGTGTTGAAAATTGAATTCTCAATCAAAACACCCAAACCTTTTGACACCGAATTTAGTTGAAAAATATCAGATTTTCAGACCGGCAATACAGCTGGGCTAAATGTTCTGCCGGTCAAAAAGTCTAAAATTTCAAAATTTTGACTTTTTTTTTTAAATCCTGAAAAACGGGGGGAGCGGGGGTTGAAAAATTCCCACAAAATATGGTTATGGTTTTGTGAGCCGCGCTGGTATCTCTCCCTCGCTCTGTACCCCCTGACCCTTCCAACTGGTCCCGCTCTTTCATCCTGCCTGCTTGCCTGAGAGGGAGCTAGAGAAGAATTAGGGCTCTGTGCTATTGGCCACTTCTTTGGTTCACTCCTGTGCATGTCTCCTGCTTTCACCAGGCATGCAGTCTCACTTTTGTTCATGTGTTACTCTTTTTCTCAAACGAAACAGTCACAACTGCATAGCTTGTGCTCACACACACCACAGTGACTCTCACTCACTCAACACACAATTTATCTTTTGGTCTTGTCTAGACTAGGTGCTTGGCTACTCATCGGGTTATTCTGGAATAGCAATTCTGAAGTAACTCCATGTGTGGAAACGCTTATTCTGAAGTAAGAGTGCTGGATTAAGCTAAAGAGGAACAAGGCACTCTGACTCCAGTAAGAATAACATGTAGAGTTATTCCGGAATAGCTAGTACATTTTAAATTCATCTTCTACCTCTAATCTGAATTAATTTTTTAAATGTAGACAAACCCTTGGATTTAAAGGTGTTTGGCATTAGACTGAGTGACCGAGGCTTTAACTCATGTTCTAAAGTGTAATTGCTTGGTCTCCAGTAGAGATTTAGAGTGGTAGCCGTGTTAGTCTGTATCAGCAAAAAACGAGGAGGACTTGTGGCACCTTAGAGACTAACATTTATTTGAGCATAAGCTTTCATGGGCTACAGCTCACTTCATCAGATGCATGCAGTGGAAAATACAGTAGGAAGATATAATATACAGAGAACATGAAAAAATGGGGGTTGCCAACCCGACTCTAACGACACTAACCAATTAAGGTGAGCTATTATCAGCAGGAGGAAAAAAAACTTTTGTAGTGCTAATCAGGCTGGCCCATTTCAAATAGTTGACAAGAAGGTGTGAGTAACAGTAGGGGGGAAATTAGCATGGGGAAATAGTTTTTAGTTTGTGTAATGGCTCATCCACTCCCAGTCTTTATTCAAGCCTAATTTAATGGTGTCCAGTTTGCAAATTAATTCCAGTTCTGCAGTTTCTCTTTGGAGTCTATTTATGAAGTTTTTTTGGTTGAATAATTGCAACTTTTAGGTCTGTAATTGAGCGTCCAGGGAGGTTGAAGTGTTCCCCAACTGGTTTTTGAAGGTTATAATTCTTGACGTCTGATTTACATCCATTTATTCTTTTGCAAGGAGACTGTCCAGTTTGGCCAATGTACATGGCAGAGGGGCATTGCTGGCACATGATGGCATATATCACATTGGTAGATGTGCAGGTGAACAAGACTCTGATAGTGGGGCTGATGTGATTAGGTCCTGTGATGGTGTCCCTTGAATAGATATGTGGACAGAGTTGGGAACAAGCTTTGTTGCAAGATTTAGAAGGTGTTAATTTGATCAAGCTAGGTAACTTGATCTAGCTTCCTACTTTTAGATCTTAGTTTAGACAAGAACTATAACATACACCTTCTCTCCTCCACAAACACACCCATACCACTGGGTCTCAGTCAGACGCCCTCTCTCACGCATACCGCTCCTGTCTCTCTCTCTCTCTGACACACACTTCTCTTACACAACTTGCTCACTCAAACACAGTCACACACTGCATCCCCAGCACACACATTCCACATCCATCAGCCCAGTGAATTTATCCCATTTCCATCACGTGAGCGGCGGTGGATTTAACCAGCAAATAGCCCCCACTTTTAATTCCCCAGCCCTCTCTTCCAATCTTCATCAACTCCCAGGTCTGTGGGGCAGGAGGTAGTGAATTAAAAGGCCTCATCGCTTCTCATTGCCTATCTGGAGTTAAAGCAAAGAACGAGGCAAAGCAGTGCATTGATTTGCAGAGGGGACATCTATTGATCTCTTCTCTCTATGTAAGTGAACAAAGGATGGGACATATGTGGAATATCCCTGGCGATATGTGGAATGTGAGGAGGATGGCTGGGCTGAGTTCAGGAGGTCTGGTCAATAGCATGAGCCCTACCAGAGAGAGATCCCCACCCTAATAGGGTCTTAGAACCTGGGCTCCAGGCCGAGCCTGAACGTCTCCTCCACAGTTAAACAGCCCCAGAGCCCAAGCCCTGCATACCTGAATCAGCTGACGCAGGCCAGCCGCAGATGCCTAATGGCAGCGTAGACATACCCAGAGGTTCCACTTCTCCTTTGCCCTGCACCTTGTGCAGTCATTTACACTAGTGCAAAGTGGGCGCCAAATGCTGCCCTTCTGATTTTACACCCACTTTGCACTGGTGTAAATGACTGCACCAAAGAACAGCCATGCTGGGTCAGATCAGTGTCCTGGGTCACACCATCTAGCCCACTTCAGCCTCATGCAACTGGTGTTTTAGCCTCTGGTGCAGTCGCCTTGGTGCAAAGGCCGAGTGCTGACACAGTGTGCACCAGCACAGCATGATTGAAACCGACACAGAACTGCACCCGTGTCAGTCACACGGCACGGGTGCAAGTCACGGCTGTGCCAGGGATTGTGCAAGTGGCTAAAATCCCAGTGGAGCCGGGGCCTTGTGCTAGGCAGCCCTGAAGTGCTGTGCAGAGATTGCCATGCCAAATGCTGCAGAGAGACCAAGGGATCCCTTGTGGGCCAACCTTCCCTTTGGGCAAACCCAGTGTTCCCCTGAGTATCAGGTCGCAGAGATGCGGAGAGCCAAGCAAGCCACTAGCTGCTCTTCCTCAAACTCTCTGTTGGGGATTGTTTCTTTTTTAAAAAGTTCTTGACTGGAGCTAGGAGAGCTAATGCTGCACAGAGCAGGGATAGCAGAAGGCCAAACTTCCTTCATGCATTTCCTTCCTCCCTGGGGCAGTGCTTAGGATGTGCTTCAAAGGGGTGAGTTCAAGTCCCCGTTCAGCCACAGATTCCTTATCTGACCTTGGGCAACTCACTTAGCCTCTTTGTGGCAGTTTCCCGATGGTCAAATAGGAATAACAGCCCTGCCCAACCGGACAGGGTGTCGGGAGGGTGAATGCATTAAAGGTTGTGATGTACACAGGCACTGCAGTACCTGCGGGTTGTATCAGTACCTGAGAGAGACTGCAACTTGAGGGTGTCCAGTCCTCCGGCTGTCAACAAGGTGAGTGAATAAGGCCCTGAGTAATGATGATTTCCTGTAGCGTAGACACCTCTCCCCTTAGAAGTGGACTGAGCCCCACTGACTCATTTCACACAGGTGCCACTGAGTCTTGATTTTCAATCCTGGGCTGGATCTGAGCTAGTGATTTTGGAGGAGAACGGCTTGGCTGCATCTCTGAGACATCCTTCCCTGTTTCAGAACAGGCTGGGATGAAAAACCCTAGTTCCGGCAACTCACTGGGTCTTTCCCACCATTGGAGACCTCCCCAGGGCTCTCATGATTCTGAGTCCTGAGGGCTCAGTCCATATCAGGCCCATGGTCCCGGCCTGGAAGAGCTCACTGTTAAATTAGGCAAGTTATAAGGATTATTGTCCCCGTCCTACAGGTGGGGAGATGAAGGTCACACACAGAGTCTGTGGCAGAGGCAGGAATTGAACCCAGGTCGCTAGCTCAGTGCCTTAGCCCCAAGACCGCCCGTTACGTGAGTGGAGAAGCAAGACGTGCGGCACCCCAGGCATCCTCTAGAGAGCCGTCCTCGTCGCAGGCGCCGGAAGGTGGCAGCAGCCCGGCACCAACAACACGAGCTGGAAGCAGGAGGCACAGCCGAACTGGGCCCAGGACGAGAACATCTGGAGGTGAGAAGCGGGAGTTGTTAGCAGCACAGGGCTGCCGGGCTGTGCCCACGTTACCTAGAGGAGCTAAGTAACACATGCCAACGCACCCTGTGTTGCAATGGCCAAAGGCGGCTGCGGCTGCCCCACTCCTGCTTGCCCAATGGCCAATACCAATCTCTACTCCCCCAGCAGCGGGGCAATAAGGTGTCTCTGAACGCTCCCTCTAGAGAACGCGTGGAACAGAAGCTTCAGCTGGTGGGATGTGCCACCAGGCGCCTTCAGTGCGTCCTGTCTCAACTGCCAGCCCTCCGGCCACGTGACCCCATGGTCCGAGTGCAAGACCAGTTGCCCAGAGATCGGGTGTTGTGCCTGGCTCTGCTTAAGTTGCTTTCTGCTTCCCCTCCTGCTGCTTGTCTGTCTTGGCTGTTTAGACTGTAAGCTCTTCGCTGTGGGGCCTGTCCTCCGTTTTCTGCACCATGCTCAGCACAACAGGCCCTGATCTCCATGGAGACCTCCAGATATTGGCGCCCTCATCTAGCGGCTCCACGGTAGGCAGGTAACTGGGTGTCGTGCCTTTCTGGAGCACTCAGGTTCCATATTCCATCTTGTTGGGCTTCCCCACCCCTAGCTGGGCCCTGGAAAGCTCCAGCCAAGGTCTCTAGTAGGTGTCCTTCAGCAGTTAAGCGAGATCCAATCCCAGCCCCTTCCGGTTAGTTACGCCCCCTCCGAAGAGTGAGGGAACTCTTTCCCCCTTTTCTTGCTGGGCCCTTTGGTCCCTTCCCAGAGTCTGCCACCTCTTATTAGCATGGGCATTTGCTCTGCTCATTGCCTATGGCAGGAGAGACCACAGCCTGGTGTCTCTGCCACCCATCACTCCCAGCAGGGGTCGCTGCGGAGAACAGCTCCCAGCACCTGCTGCGGATGCTCTGCTTCCCGCTCTGCAGATAATGGCCGTGGAATTTCTGCCTGGGAATGGGGTAGGGGGTGGGGAGAAACGAACCACGTTCACCGAGCTTCCTCTCCCAACCGGGGAGCCCGCGCAAGGAGGAGACGAGACCTGGGGCTGCCATCTCCCGGAGCGTGCAGCGGTCGGCAGCTGGAGACCTGCGAGGGTTAACGCGATTGTCTGCAACCGCGGACGCCCTCCTGGGAGTGTGGAGTGCTGGGTTTTCATTTTAAGTAACCCTAACGCGGCATGTGATGAAATGCACAAGTCGTGTGCGACAGACAGAGCGAGCGGGGGAGAGAGACCAAGAGGGATCCAGGTGGCTCGGAAAGGTAAGAGAGCAGCAACCCATTCGGGGGGGAGGTCTTTAATAAAGAGAATTTTCTCCCTTGTAGGTATCTCCAGATCTTTGTCATCACTTCGGATTTCCAGTCACCCAGTTCTTAGATCCTTGTTGTCCTCTGAAATCTGCTGCCACTCCGACCCTCTCCCATCCTTCCGTATAGCCCAACAGAACTGCCCCTGGGAGCAGGTGGCTCTGTGCTGTTGGATGCACGTGGGCCGTTGCTTCCCATCGCACCTTTTATTCTCGCCTGAGGGTTTCCACCTTTGATGGCGTTCGCAGACGGGACAGAACTTTAACTCCGCCAGGAATGAAAGCCGCTCCTTCGGTGCACAGGGGCTGATGGGCTGTCAATATTGTAACCGTAGGGTTCCCGCCAACCCTGGGCTTGTCATCACCCCCAGGACTGCTTGTGTTCGTTTCTTTCCCCCATTTAAAACCATTTTCGTGTAACCAGAGACCAAGGCGACAGCCCTGCTTGGCGAACTAACTTCTTTGGCGTGCTGCTTGTTGCGATGGGACCGGCACGGTGCAGGACTCGTACCATTTGAGAAGGGAGGGAGCATGGCCTGTCCTTGAGACCCCTCCGACCCCCACACCTCCTCCCCAGGGAAAGGTTGTGAAATTACCTTCCGGATGGTGCATCCCACAGGCAATAATAACCTGCTCTTCAGATTAGAAGAGTCTTCACGAGCCCTGGGGAGAAACGCGTCTCTAGCCGGAGAGGATTTAGCAGCATCCACAGAGCAGGGGAACCAGCGTGCTCATGGGATGGTACCGCTGGGCAGCTGTAGCAAGATGCATCTTGCCCCCACCCCAGTGCCAGCCGCAGACCTCTCTCAAAACCCATCCTGTGTAGAGCTGGGGGGTGGCCCTGGTCTCATTGAGCTGAACCCCCAATGTGCCAAGGAATGGAGGAGGACTGGGATCCATGGGCCAGATCCTTAACTGGTGTCAATCAGCATAAATTGACTTCAGTGGAGCGAGATGATTTGCATCAACTGAGAATCTGACCATGGGCATAGTTTGGGGAGTATGCAAGCCTGAGGCAGGTGGGAAATTCTGCCCCCCCCCCACGCGCAGCCTCATTGGCTGAACTGGAGGCCCCCCCACCCCAGATATAGAAGTCATACTTACATCTGTGGATCTGACCCAGTCATTCCAGTTTGGGTCCATTCAGTCTCTCACTAGGAGGCGGATATATTCATCAGGGTACAGCATCCCCCTGACCTGTCTCAGCTCAGGGCAATTTTATTTACTGCTTTCATATCTCTAAGCCCGTAACAAATGCACTCCCAGCCGCTTTTGGCTGTCAGCCCTCTACGAGCATGTAGGTGGGGAGGATGCATCGGGACTGTCCTGGGCTGCAATAAGTGCTAAGCATCATGATTCAAAAACTGGAACAACAAGACGCTCTTCATGCCTGAGCTTTGCTTCCCACAGCTGGAGGCCCGGGAAGGGGCTGCCGGTGGGGAAAGTGGCAGAGGGAGGGGAGTGGGATTACCCCAGATGGGCTGTGCTACTGACTGGATTATTCCCCCTGATACCAGCCAGGATTGTCCGTCAGTGCTGAGGGGGATTTACCCAGAGACGGAAAACCCCAAAGAGCTTCTAGGATTAGGTCGGGGCTTGGAGGATAAAGGCGGCTAATATTCCATCCCAAATCCAAGTCCCCTTCTTAGTGTGAATCCTAATCGGAGCCGGAGAGAGAGAGAGAATGCGCAAGGGCCCAATCCTCCGTCGCCCTGCACCTGGCGCTGTCCGTGACACCAGCGCAAAGCAGGGTGGCAAACAGTGCGGGCACTGTCCCTTCTGACTTGCATGCCCAGCACCTACTCCGATGGGGCCCTGCGGCAGCAGCAGGAGCCGCGTAACCATTTATTTTGCTGTCTTCCGCGTGGGGTTTGTGCTTCTGGATCTGCACCCCACAATCCAAGTGGGCCTCTGAGTCGAAAGGGCCAAGCAGCCCCTGGGTTTACATGGAGAGAGGAAAACGGCAGCACTCCTCAATCAGCCCTGGGTTCTCTCCAGAGCGGTCGCGAATCCTGCAACAAACCTGAAATCCGGACAAGCTTTGCATGGGGTTGGGTTGTGTGTGGCGAGTGTTACGGCCCAGGGAGGGCAATGACCCCCGCCCTTGCTCTTTTTTGCTGTATCCAGTGCATCGGCTCCACTATATAGTGTAACCCGGTGCACTGGCCCCTTTAAGGCAGGCCAGGATTGCTCAGGACCAGAAGCCTGGCTTAAATGCTCCCCCAACCCCTGGTGCAACAGCGAGCAGCGGCGCGAGGGAGGCCTTTTTAAACATTACTTTTATAGGGCTTTTCTAGCATCAAAGCATCCGATTCATCCCAGAGTCAATCGCTGGTTGGGCTGGAGCTGAGCCAGCCTCCTTGCCTCTGCTCAGCCGGGGTGACTGTGAAGAGCGCTCTGTTCTCAGCTGCCAGCCTCGCTCAAGGGTTTCGAGCTCAGCAGGGGGAGGCTAGTTCTCTCTGGGAACACGAATAAGGAGGTGCCGACTTGTACGCTGGGGGTCACATCTGCAGCTGGGCAGGTTGGGTGCTGCTCTCCGCTGAGAGGGCAGCTTGCCAGGCACTTGAAGTGCAAGCGGGCATCATGCCGCTCTGCGTGGGCATGTGTTTATATATAGGCCTGTGTCCATCTATGTGTGTAGAGGCCTGAGTCTGGATTACACCAAGTCCCCTTTACTCAGCCAGGGCCGTGTAAATGAGACGCAGGCTCTAGACGTGCATGAATAGCTACGCACGTGGGGAAACTGAGGCACGGCAATGTGACTGGCAGCCCCCTGAACCGCCTGTTCATTAACATTCCCCTCCCTTTCTAGCCAGCAGGGGAGTATGGGGCACTCAGAAGAAGCGGCTGCTTCTAAGGGGAGACGCGTTGTTCTGTACGGCAGTGACGCCTTGAGCAGGATTTGGGCCCCGTCGCCCTGGGCCCTGCACACACGCAGTGAGGGGGAATCCCTGCCCCCAAAGAGCTTCTGGGCGAACTAGAGGAGACAGGGAGTGAACTGCCAAAGGTCACCCAGCAGCTCAGAGCCAGGAATAAAATCTAGGTCTCCCGACGCCCAGCCTGTCACCCTCACCTCGGTACCAGGCTGCCGGTCGATGCGCCAGGAGCTCTCTGTCCTACCCCAGCTTTGTGGCTGTGTGTCACGCTATCATAGTCGGCCTGAGCTGCCTGTTCACAACCTAACCCTGCTGGGTGGTGGAGAGAGAAAGGAGCAGCGGGAAAGACTGCGATGGAGACAGCCTGCCTCAGCCACTCGCCTTGGGGGCTGGTTCTGGTCCCAAGCTTTGCCCCCGGGATTTGCTCCTGTGGCCCAGACCCCATCCCAGCTGGGATGCTCTGAGCCTTGTCTGGCCTGCCGGTTTCCAGGGCTTTCACTTTGAGTGACCTTCATCCTCTTGAATCCGGCCCCCGCTCCTCGTTTAAGGTTTCTGTTTGACAGTGTTACAAAAGCCTTTTAAATACCACTTCCCCGAGAGACCCAGACCAGCAAATGAGGAGAATCAGCACCTGGGGTCGGAAGAAAGACTTAAGTGCGGGTGGGAGAGCTGAGCGAGGCCCGGAGCCTGATTCTCCTCCCACTCCCTCCGTGGCTACACCTCTGACTCCAGTGGAGCTACTCCGGCCTGACACCGGAGTGAGATCAGAATCAGGCCTGCAGGCCGGGGTGCGGGGGCAGATCCTCTGCTGGTGTGAACTGATATACAAGAGCTGAGGATCCAACTGTCGGTTCTAAGCGCGCCCCAGTGAAAGGCAGTGAGCAGCCAAGGAGGGGGTCAAAGAGGCAAACTAGACAGGCAGAGCAGGGAAGTGGTTAGAGCAGTGGAGACGCGGTGTCCAGACTCCTGGGTCCCATACCCAGCTTTTCAGGGAGTGTTATCTAGGGGCTTCAAATGAGGGAGGTGGGACTCAGCAGACCTGGGTTCTGTTCCTCGCTCTGCCATTGGCCTGCTGGATGCACGTGGGCAAGTCAGTTCCCCGCTCTGTGCCTCAGTGTCCCCGTCTGCAACATGGGGATAGTGATACCGACTGTCTTTGGAAAGTGCTTTGAGATCTACGGATGGAAAGCACTAGGCGTTCTTATCATCAGACCCATGTTGCAGATAGGGAAACTGAGGCGCGGGGAAGGGATTGTTTAAACTCTGTCAGTCTATCTATCAAATCACAGTTGTACCGAGCGCATCAGTACAGATAGCCTAGTGTCAGTTACACTGAGGCCCCTTTTCGCTGCCAGAGTGGTATAAAGGGGGCAGAGTAAAAATGAGAATCAGGCCCTCAGTGCCTAATACCTGAGAACCGGCAGCATCTGGTACCGACAAAGCTAGGATTAGAACTCACGTCCCTTGCACCGCCTGCTAGACACGCTCGCTGAAAAGCTGGAAGGGGAACCCCGGTGTCCGGGCTCTCAGCCCCCTGCTCTGGCCAGTAGCAGAAAACAACTCCGTTAAATGGAGGCTGGTGTGTGTGTGTCCTCTGTCGCTGCTCCTCCCCGGCGTGTCTCTTCTGAGGACAGAGCTGTCACGCCAGCCCCTTTCCCCAGGGCTAGGTTCACCTGTGAGAGAAGATCTGGCCCCTGCATTCACGGCTCCCTCCTGGGAAGGAAGCCATCTGCCCAAGCCCTGCTCCCCCCTCCCGGGCTCCGGACTGTTCCAATGTCCCCTAATCGGCTTGCTTTAATAGCATTAGACGCTTTTAAACAAACAGGCCCTTGACCCTCTTCCCCCCCACCTGCTCTCTGTTAAGGAGGGGGAGGCTGAAACGCCCTGGGATGGCTGCACAGGGCCAGCTAAGGCGATTGGAGGGGGATTTGGGAGAGATAAAGGGGCAGGAACCCAGCCAAGTCTCGCCTCAAAGATCCAGGCTGGTTTGTTTCGCGCCAACAAGCATGAAACACTCTCCCAGCCGCACCCTGTCTCTTTCATCTCCCCTCATGGGCGTCTGCTTCTTCCCCGGGGTTTCATCCTCCCCTCCTGCCCTGGGCTGGGCAGGGCGAGCTGGTACAGAGCCCCTGGAAACTAAGCTAGGGGGTGCAGCCTGAAAACACCAGGCGCTGTCTGTCAGCACAGAGAGGTGAGGTGACTGGGTCAACAAGCCCAGGCTGTGGCAGAGCCAGGGGCAGAACCCAGGAGTCTTCCCTCCCAGGCGTCGCTGCTCTAACCAATAGACTCCACTCCCCTCCCAGACCTGGGGCTAGAACCCAGGAGTCCTAGCCCCTCATTTCCCCGACTCCGCTCTAACCACGAGGCAGTATGTGGAGTGCTAGGGACAGATATATGCGGCTTACCCAGTGCCAGTTTGGGGGCTTTCCCCACACACGCCGAGCCACGTTCTGCTCTGTCACCCTGGTATAATTCTATCCAAGCTGCTTCGGACACTTCAAGTCACGAGCCTGTGGGGTCAGGGCCTGAGTGTGGTCGGAATAACCCGGGGGAGCAGTTACGCTGCATCCTGCCGGGGGTAGTGTGGGCAGGGGGCGGGGGGGAATAACTCTCTACGATGCAACACTTAGCAACTCCCTGCCCCTCTAGAGCACTGGCCAGCCGCCCCCCACAGGCATTCCTGACTCTGATCTCCCTGCGATGTAAATCAGGACACTTCACGACAGCTAGCAGAATGAGCCTGGGGTAACACAAGCGTGAGATCAGAATCAGCCCTTGTCTTGCTTCCCTCCCTCCACTCATGTCTGTTCTTCATCCTCTCCTCCTCTTCATAACTCCTGCCATGTGAGTCCATTCTCCCTCCCCTCCACCCCCACGTCTCCCTTCCTTTATGGGCCCAGTTCTGAGTGACGCTAAGGTCCCTTTACCCACCCTTTTGCGCTACCAGAGCAGTGTCACTCGGAACCGGGCCCAGGGGGATTATTTCACATGAGTGACACTGCTCATGGCTTAAGCTTTTTCAGGATCAGGACCTACAAACGCTTGACTTGTGAAAAGAAAAACACTGCCGCGTATTGATATGGCAGGCTTTGCGGAAAGGAAAGCAAACTATAAAGCAAGGTCCCTTTTGAAAACAGACAAACCAACGAGGATTTCATTTCTATGCATCTGTTAAACAGGATTTTACTTTTCAAAGAGACGTAAAATCCAAAAAACCAAACATCCCCGCCCCCAGCCCTAAATAATGAAAACAAGATAAAGAAGCAAAGAAAGAAAGAAAAACAAAAGAGAAAGATGGGGAAAAAGAAAGAAAGCTGGAAAAGAAACAATAAAATCATTATTCATAAACTTAAATGGCAATCAAATAACAGAGGTGTCTTTAGTATCTTCCCCTTCCCATCTGTTATCCTCAGTGGCCTGTTTGCATTTCTGCTTTAAGCCAAGCAGAGAGAATTGTCTTTATTTGACTGTAATGTCCAGAAAATATAATAAAAGGAAAATGCAAAAGCAGAGCTGGGGACACTAGGTGAGTATCTGGCTCAAAATAAAGGCAGGTTCTGGAATAAGGGAAAAGATGGACTTGATAAATTTCACCTTGAGCTGGTGGTAGTAGGAAGTGGAGGACTTTGACCAGGGAACTGCACTCTCCCTCCTGCCCCATTGTAATGATTTTCTGTTGTTGTTTTTAATGTGAGTGAATATTAAATCACACTGGATGTTTCCATTTAACAGACGGGAGTTTAGTCGCAATCGTCTTCTCCTCAATGACATTTTGGATCTGAATATAGAGAGAATGTGATTTTTATCAAATCAGGTTCTGCACCATGGGCCTGATCCAAAGCCTGCTGAAATCAGTAGGAAATCGCCATTGATTTCAGCGATGCCTGGAGCCGTCATCAAAGTTATTGTTTATGCGTTGCATACAAAACCAGCTGCCTGGTTAGAATCTGCCAAATGCAGATTCAGTCACCTACCTCAGGACCATTCCGACACCAATATCTATGAATGCGGGCACCTTCTTCCCCGCAAGTCCTCCCATGATGGAAGAAATCTGTTGTTTTTGCTTGTTCGTTTGTTTTTATAATAAACTGCATTAGATGAAAACCGTGGTGGAACAACTGACCAAAGTGGTGTGTTTGCAGGATTGGGCCCTCAGTGGCATGCTGCAGGATCGGGCCTTTGTGCGTGTGTGCTCTGAACAGACGCCTGTGGAAGTGAGTGGAAAGACTCCCACTGATATTAGAAAGGCCCGTTACTGGGCGCAAGTCCCTGCCAGTCTGCTCCTGAGCAGCCATTTGCTCTGTGCGACCCAAGGGCACACCATGGGGCTAATCGTTTTCCACCCTGGATTTTTTCTCCCTGGGATCCTGACAATGCAAAATATGTTTCTTCTCTCCAGATTTTGATGCTTTTTGGTTTCCTGTTTCCTTTTCACCCTATTTTCCCTGTAAAGCTACTTTTCTCTCTATTATTTGCTTTAACACTGTGGGGTTTTTTTCCAAAATGGCCTATTGCCCATGCCAGTAACATTCCCAAATAATTTGCAGTGTTTTGGGGTTCTGTTTGTTTGTTTTTTGTTTTGTTTTTATTCTCAAATTAGCCAGTTTAGACTTTTCTGGAAAATAAGGGAAAGTTCAGGAAGAAAAAAAAACCCCCACAGTTTAAAAAAGAGAACTAATATTAAATGCATTTCATCCTATGGATTCTTTTCTCTAGTGGCAATGGCTTTTGTGGAAAGAGGTTATGAAACACCTGTTTGTAAAAGAAAAAAAAAAAAAAGCTAACCAAACTGGATTTGAATATTATTTTCATGGGATCAGTGGGTCCTGGAAAGGCAGTCGTTGCAGAGAATCCACACACAATTATGTGTGTGAGTAGCTTTATTCACACAAGTCCCATTTCTCATGTGGATAAGTGGGTACAGTCAGGCCTTTCTTCGGCACTCTGTTGATTGGGGATAAAATGATAGGAGGGTTTCTTCTTTTTAGAGCGTTTCCTAGGGGGGTTGAAAGATGTGAAATTCACCAATCCCGACTCTTCTCTTCGTGCAGAACCTGCCTTCTTTAAGTCGTAGGGCCAGAACCTCAGCGGGTGGAACTCCAAGTTTCTCCGTTGACCTCAAGGGTCCTATGCCGATTCACACCAGCTGAGGGGCTTGCCCTTTATCTCAACTGAACCATGAATTTCTTAAATTCTCATATTGCAAAAATAAAAAGAAGAGTCGCTCTTGGCTGGTTACAAGCCCGAGCCCTTCCTTCTCCTGCGTCTCCCTGCGGGTGACTTTGTCCAGGAGGACACTGCAGGTACGTTCAGCCACAACCTTGCTGCTTGTCTGTTTCTTTACTCACAATTTAAAAAGCAAGGTGCAGAGGACTAACTGCAGTTTTACTATGGGCCGATGGAAAACCCAGCAGGAAAATTCCAAATCCTTCCAGCCTCAGGAGTAGGAGCTCTCGCTCCCTCTTTTCCCTGGGAGTGGGGTAAGAAGATTTAAAATTAACCCTTCCCCCTCCTTTATATATAAAGATGAATCTTCCTAAAACTCTCAGAGTCTCTCTCTTTCTCATTCATTTCTAACTGCATGCAGTAGTTTCTAGCTGAAAAAAATCCCCAGAGATCCACATCTCAGCAGCAAGGTAGGTGAAGACTAGATCTCAGAGCTCCCAAGATTTCTAGTTTTCAAGGCTGTGATTTTCAAGGGGGCCACTTTCAACCCTTAGTCAATTTCTTTCTTTCTTTCTTTCTGAGCCAGCAGTTTACCTAGGGAATTTTGGGTGAATGGGGTTTTTTGCTTATCACCCTATGATGTTTGAAATCCTGAAATGTGTTAAGACGCTTAGAAAATGGTTATAAATCATAACCAACAAAGGAGTTTTCTCAATTAAAAAAATTGCATTTTTCTTAAGTAACAACCCTAATGGAAGGGGTGTGGGGGGGGGCGCAGGGAATTTCTCTTAAAATCACAGCAGAGTGACTGAGATATTTGCCCAAATTGGAGACCTAGATCTTGGGGAAAAGTGAAGGTCCTTTGATTTAATTTTCCAGCCAGGCATTTGTTATATAATTCTTCCTTCTGCTTCAGAAATATCGGGCCCAAGTAACAAATCAATGCATCCCCACTCACAGTTTGCAGTGATGCCCTGGAGAAGACAGGAGTGAGAGGTCCAGAACCGCTGAAGAATCTGTAGACAATGAAGTGTAGAAGTCTCCTGGAGACAAGAGAGCAGAGGACAGGTCTTCTAGAGATGTAGACAATAGACATGGTTTTCCGGATGTTGGTCAAGGAGACGTGAGGTGCAAAGGCAGAAAGGAACGACATCCCCTATAGCGCGTGGGTCTAGGCTGGGTCTTTAGGGTGCAGAAGGGGCTTTGCCTGGCTCCATATCCAGCCTCTCTACGCTCCTCATAGGGAAATCGGCAGAAGGAGCAATCAAGAGGAGGAAATACACCCTCTCACGGCTGCCTGGCAAGAAGTGGAGGTGGCGTCTGTCTGCGGTGAAGTTACGCAGCTCTTCGTCTGAGGTACAGAAGTGACGGGAAAAGCTTGCTATGTCCAGTCAAGTGTGTCCAAATGAGGGTCAGTGCAGGATTGTTCCTTCCAGCCCCCTCTCCAAAACTGCCTCTCTCTCTCTCTCTCTCTCTCTCACCACACATCCCCCTCGGCAAGCTCTCTGCCCCCGTTTCCCTCAGCCTCGAGTCTCTCACTTCCAGTGCTGACCAATGCTTCGGGTTTCTCCTTCTCACATTTGTTATGACCCACGGGTTATATTGGTCCCTCTCCTGCGTTCCTTGTTCACTGTCATCCACTAGCTCCTGCCCTTTCGACTTTGGCAAATATATTTCACCGGGTCTTCACGTCACACTGCATCCGGGCGCCCAGCTCCAAGCTCTGAGCAAGAGCCGGCCTGATCTCCTTGATCACGACGCTGAATCAGTTCGTGTTTGGAAAGTACTTTGGAGGGGCAATGTGCTGTAGGCCCCAATTCCTATTTACACTCTGGCCCCTTTCGGCAGTCGCTGCAGGAGGACCACAGCGCCCATAGAAGGGGGCTTGTCTGAGTATGAGAAAGAATCGGGTCCTACGGGGCCGATCCTGAACTGAGCGTCGCCCAGTTCCACCCAGAGTTCTGTGTATTAGCGGGAGCAATAATCTGGGCCTCATTCTTGTTTGCCTGCCGCTCTGGCAATGTTCAGGGGCCTTAAAGCGAGAGTAAATTACAGCTATAGCGACGTTACAGCCTTGGCCTGGCCGGAACTGAATAAAGGAGCCTTAGTGTGAACAAGAATCAGGCCCTTTAAGTCTAAAGAAACACGACGCCTCAGAACTTTATACTGGAGAGCGTCCTTAATGATCATTGTGTCTTCGCTGGCTGCTGTGATGTAGATGATCGGGTTATATACTGTACCCTACCCTGGTCCTTAGATTATTATCTTGATTTTTATAATGTTATTTTTGAGATTGTTAGACACTTTTTATTCTTCAGCCTGCAAAATCCTCAGGGCAAGGACTGTCTTTTGGTTGTTGCTGGTGGAGGTTTGTTGGGCCCCACTCTATGGTTATGGCCCCACGGGGCAAATAATAATAGAGCGTATCCATATGGCCCAGTAGGGGGAGCTGTGGAGGGGTCGTTGCTAGACGGGGGTCCTGACTTGGTTGACATCTAGGTGCTATTTGCAGGGACAGACACACACACTCAGCAGAACAAGGATGTCCTGTCCTGGAGTGACTCTTCCCACATCCTCCACGGGGCAGGGCTTGCGTGCTGTAGCTCTGGGTTTAGGAGGGGCAGCTGGAGAGAACACCCCAGCCTGAGGCATGGTGGCAGGTTTCTTGACACTCCCAAGGGCCTTTGGCCAAGGGCTCCCAGCAACCACAACACACGCACCCTGTGTTTATTTCCTTGGTTTATGCAAATGTCGTGTGCCACCCGACAGTACGTGTTCTGCAAGAAACAAGAGGAGAGATCCCTGAGGGAGACAGACTCTGGCTGCGTATGAATGAGTGTGGAGACCCCTTTCCTCTTAGCCCTGATGTCAAATACACCTGTGAGTTAGGTAATAGTCCCCCTTGCAAAGAGGGGGGAAACTGAGGCATAAGGCAGCGAAGTGACTTGCCTAAGACCATGCAGCAAGTCTGTGGCAGAGCTGGGAATGGAACCCAGGAGTCCTGACTCCCAACACGGCCTCCAACGGTAATCAGACCATATTGTGCCCTGCTGTCTGAGCCCATGTTCCATTTCACTGCCATGGTGGCTTTGATTTTGTGCGTCCCCAGGTCTGTAAGATGCACTGTGGCTGCGTGTCTGAGGGGGTCCCCAGCTCCTACTGGATCTCAGGTGAGAATACAATCCATGCCGTGTGGAACTCCAAGGAGAGAGAGGAAAGAGTGTCTTCCTTTCCTCCTGTGGAGCCGGTCCAAGTCCTTGCAATGCTACACAGGGTGAAGGTAAGTTAGGGAGCGAGGGGCCCAGCCCTGAGAGGTGCTGAGCACCTACATCCCCCTGGAGGTACCACAATCTGGTACCTTTATGCAGCAACTTTACTCCCAGAGCCCTTTCCAGACTATACATATGGGGATCACTCTACCAGCACTGAAATGCAGCCACCTCTGGGGTGGAACACAGCAGCTGTTTGACATCCTCACAGCAATGCTGCACTAAGATTGGCAACTTTCTAATTGCACAAAACCCGAACAGCCCTGCCCCGCCCCTTCTCTGAGGCCCCGCCCCCACTAGCTCCATCCCCACTCCCTTCGTCGCTCGCTCTGCCCCACCCTCACTCACTTTCACTGGGCTGGGGCAGGGAGTTGAGGTGCGGGAGGGGGGTGAGGGCTCCAGCTGGGGGTGCGGGCTCTGGGGTGCGGCTGGGGATGAGGGCTTTGGGGTGCAGGAGGGAGCTCAGGGCTGGGGCAGGGGGTTGGGGCGTGTGTGGAGGAGTGCAGGCTTCAGGAGGGAGTTTGGGTGTGGGAGGAGACTCTGGGCTGGGGCAGGGGGTTGGGGTGCAGGAGGGGATTCGGGGTGCGGGTTCCGGCGGCGCTTACCGTGGCTCCCAGGAAGTGGCCGCCAGGTCCCTGCGGCCCCTAGGCACATGGGCGGCCCTCGCACCCATAGGCGCCACTCCTGCAGCTCCCATTGGTCGCGGTTCCCGGTTCCCACCATGTGCCTCGGGGCCGCAGGGACCTGGCAGCCACTTCTGGGAGCTGCACAGAGCCTGAGCAGGCAGGGAGCCTGCCTTAGCCCTGGGCCCCCGCTGCCCCACCGACCGGACTTTTAACGGCGCCCAGTCAGCAGTGGGCGTTCCAGTCGAAAACCAGATGCCTGGCAACCCTACACTGCACAGGGCTCACTTGCCCAGCACTGAAATGCAGCCACCTCTGGGGTGGAACGTGGCAGCTGTTTAACAGCCACACAGCAATGCTGTGTAATACTTGAAGCCAGGAAGTCCCCTGGGAGTTGTGGGGAGGCTGAGGGCAGCCACAGCTGGGGTATGACTATGCTCTCACTTGCTCTGCAGGGCTGGCTTTCCCAGACTGGGCCTACAAGGCAGAATCCAGCCCCGGCTCCCGTCAGATCCAGCTCTGGCACTTCATCCTGGAGCTGCTGCAGAAGGAGGAATTCCGCCATGTCATCGCCTGGCAGCAGGGCGAGTATGGGGAGTTTGTGATCAAGGACCCTGATGAGGTGGCGCGTCTGTGGGGCAGGAGGAAATGCAAACCGCAAATGAACTACGACAAGCTGAGCCGGGCCCTCAGGTGCGGAGAAGGGGCCACGTGGGGCGGGGAGCACGGGAACCCGTCTCGACCCAGGGCAGAGACTAGGGGGCTTATCGATCAAAGGAGAGACTGGGTATTTGGTGGAGAGGCAGAGAGCAGCCCATTCCAGCACCGCTTTGATCCATCCAGGATTCAGGGACACTAGGTAGCTCAGTCCCCGAGCTAGAGGGAACCACAGGGTCTGTCTGTGTCCAGCAGCCTCATTATAGTCCTCGCTGCCGAGTCCTGCCTCTTCCCACCGTGAGGAATCAGGGCAAACTGACTCCTGCTAGCCATGGACCTGATCCAGGCCGGGATCTGAATTCTCTTGCTTTTAGGGGAGTTCAGGCCCCAGGCCTGGCACACAGATAAGAGGTGAGCTGTGAAATCCGGACATGGGTTTAAAGGAGGAGGGGAAACTTATTTCAGTCTGGCTGTACCTTGGATGGACTCAGAGGGACACCCAGATCCATCCCTGACCCTTTGGAGCAGGAAAAAAAAAAAAGGATGATGGAAAAGAGAGAGTAAGGGGACAGAGAGAGTGAGAGAAAGAGCTTATATCTCTTTTATTTTTCTAGGGAAAGATAGTCCCCCTTCTCTTCTCTTCTCTCTTGTCTCTGTTGCCCTCCGCCTAGCAGAGAGCAGCCCAGAGGGGAAGCAGACAGACCGTAGCAAAGTCAGAAGGAAATTTCTGCTGTCACGCCTAGTGGGCAGGACTGGGCTTTACTGCCCAGTGCTTTCTGCTGCTCAGGGCAGAGGAGGAGATTTTAATGGTTTTTTTATACCATGCCATAAATGGAAAAGATTCCTGGATCTTCTCTCGGCTTCCTGGTGCTTGTCTGTTTAGTGACACGTCCGTCCGTCCCCCGCTGCTCTAACCTGTCAGGCTTTTTCCTCTTCCCCGCCCCCAGGTATTATTACAACAAGCGCATCCTGCACAAGACCAAGGGAAAGAGATTCACCTACAAGTTTAACTTCAGCAAACTCATCTTCGTCAATTACCCGCTGTGGGACGTGCACTACCCTTCCCCGCCCCTGCTGATGGGGGCCGCCAGCGTGTGCCGCCCGTCCGGGGTCTCTGCCGGCATGCAGAGCGAGGTAACCACAGGGCACGGGGCTGGGATGGGGTCACAGAGTGCCCCGTGCACGGGGCTGGGATGGGGTCACAGACTGCCCCGTGCACGGAGCTGGGATGGGGTCACAGACGGCCCCGTGGGTGAGGGCAGGTCTCAGACTGCCCCGTGCACGGGGCTGGGATGGGGTCACAGACGGCCCCGTGGGTGGGGGCAGGTCACAGACAGCCTCGTGCACGGGGCTGGGATGGGGTCACAGACTGCCCCGTGGGTGGGGGCGGGTGAGTGTCAGTCCCAGTTGTCCCAGGGACCCCAGGCTCATTGTTAGGACCCTAAATATGGGGGTCCCCACTGCAAAGCTCATTCCCCCTCCAGCTCCTGCAGAACATGATCTTCACCCGCCAGGCCTTGGCCGACCAGCTGGCCTTCCACAGAGGCCTCAGGGACCCGCTGGACATGGCGAGCCCAGGGAACAAGAAAGGGACTGCCAGCGGGCCCCGTAAGTGCCGTGTGTGTCTGTGAAGGGGAGGGGGGAACAAGGGGGACAGCAGCACAGAGCAGGGTCAGAGAGGAGCTTTTCAGGAGACCTCAAGGCGGTACCCGCAGGCATGTGTGTGAGTGTGCCCGTTTACGTGTGTGTGCGAGTGCACTGGTGTTTGTGTGTGAGTGTCCCAGATCAGTGGGTGGCTGCCGTTAACACAGCAAGGGAGAAAGAAGGGCCCAGCGCGCGTCCGAGCCGGGCCATGGGTGAGAGGATCCAGCCTCTCACCAGTCCGAGCAGCAGCGTCTGGCAGCTCCTGGCACCGGCTGCATGATGGTGCCGGGTAATGCTGAGTCCAGCCCTGGGGGCCCCGCAGGGGCGTGTCTGCCCCAGGGTCTCTGACCAACTGGATCCAAACACCCCTGAATTTGGGGGGATTTGAATCTGGATCCAAATATCCCTCCCCCACCCTCCGCACACTCCCACTACCTGCTGCAGGTCCCTAAAATGGGAGGGGTGGGGGGAGGATGTCCTGCCAACAGGGAGGGGCTCAGGAAGGGCAAAAGCCTCAAAAAGCCCTTCCCCCACCGCTCAACCCCCTACCTGCCTGTTTCTGGAAAACTTTGGGCAGCCACAGCCGCCTTGCAGGTGTCACCTGCACAGAGAGCTGCCTGATTTTCGGAGGGTTAATCCCCAGCAGCCTGGACTGCAGACCCCGCCTGGGTGCTCTGGAGCCAGGCACAGCCCCGTCTGGGGCCGGGGGAGGAAGGTGCGACCCAGCTTCAGTGACCCCTGCGGGGCTTTGCAGGGACACAGAACCGTCTGGATCTGTCCTGCCCAGGCCCCCTCCCCATCCAGGGCCCCTGGCAGAGCACAGGACACAGGGCCACTCTGAACCAGGGGTCTTCCCGCCCCGGAGCCCCTTTGCCACAGCTCCAGCGTGAGCTGTATTATAACGGCACCTAGGGCCAGATCCGGGCCCCATTGTTCCGGGCGCTGCAGACAGGGAGAAACAGTCCTTGCCCCAAAGAGCTCGCAGTCTGAATAAACAAGGGTAGGAGGGGAAACTGAGGCACACACCAGTGGCGTGACTTGCCCAAGGTCACCTGGCAGGGCAGTGGCAGAGCCCGGGAAGAATCCAGGTGTCCTGACTCCCAGCCCAGTGCCCAGTGCGTGCTCAGCCCCCCACCCCCAGCACGCACACAGAAGGCCCAGCTATTGAGGTCTCGTTTTCAAGGAGGTAGCGGGGCCTAGGGGCTTGGGCACTGCGTGTGGGGACTCAGGACTCCTGGGTTCCATCTCCAGCGCTGCCAGTGAGCTTGGGCTCCGTGACGTGGGGGCTGCCTTGGGATGCACGGTGGGGGGCAGCTGGCTGGTGTCGGCTTTGGTCCGGTCTCACTTTGCTCCCTGTCTCTGTTCCTGTCCCCAGAGTTCAGCTCGCTCCCCTCTCCCTGCCTGTTCGGCTCCTGCTGCTGTGGGGGAGTGCAGGACAAGTTCCCCCGCCTGGGCGCCTTCCTGCCAACGATCCCGCACTCCGGCCTCGGCCCCCACTCCAGCCGTCAGCTCTGCCCCCCTCCCCAGTATCCCCAGCCCAGCTCCCCGGACTGGTCGCGCTTCCCCAGCCACGTCTTCCAGCACGGCCGGTCGGTGCTGCCCCTGGAGGAGAGGGCCCACCCCCACAGCCCGTTGGGACCCCCCAGATCAGAAGCCCTCCTGAAGGGTGTCGGCTTCCCAGCCATTAGGCTGCAGGGGAGAGCGTTCCCCGGGCTCCCATTGGGTGCCACGCGGGGCCACGGGAGCGCGATGGCCGGAGGGAGGCTGGGGTTCCCGCCGGACCTCTCCCAGCCTAGGGAGGAAGCGGAGGCCTCCTCTGCAGAGAGCTGCCTGGGTGTGAAACCGGAGCTGGAGCTCGAGGGCCGGCCTCAGGCCAAGGGCGCCGGCAGTCTGGAGCCCAGTGGGGGAGGTGAAGGTCTGCATTACCCCCCCGAGTTACAAGGCCTCCACCCACCCAGCATCCCCTGCTTGCCTGGCTTTAAAGCTGGCTGCTCCCTGGATCCTACCTAAGGCAGGTGGGCAAGAGTTGAGGGGATGTCAGCTCTTCTCCTCCAGCCCTGATTCCACTGTCCCAGGGGACCCTGCCATTCCAGCTAGCAGACCAGAAGCTCCCTCGACCAGCCGGCTCTCCGCAACCCGCCGCTCGCCCTGTCTCAGGGCTGAGGAGGTTGATTTCCAGTGGGGTGCTGGCTGGGCCCCCAGAAACCCAGCCACCAGGGTCTGCCAGTGATTCATCCTCATTCACCCACCAATAACCCCTCCACCCACAACTCCCTGAGGCAGAGCCAGGGAGGTAGGTGCCCCGAGTGTGCAGAGCCCTCTGTCTTCCTCTCCTGGTCTCAGTGCCCCACCCCGGTAGCCTGAGACACGCTTCATTCACACCCCAAACTTCCCCAGCCTCTGCTCTGCTTCACAACTAAACCTGGGTCCAGCCCAGCCCGGCCACTCTTTGTGATCAGACACCTTCTCTGCGGGACGGCCCATCCGGTGCCAGACCCCAGCTCTTCATTCGCTTTGAAGCTCTCGGCGTGTGTCGGGGCGGCGACCGGAGTTGATGTGCAAACAGGTTTGGAATCCCGGGGGAACCCCTGAGGAACACGACAAAGTTCTCATTTTCCTTGCCATTTTTTTCTTCCGAAGGTTTAGGTGGGGAAAAAAAGAACAAACAGATTGTTCAGTGTTTGGCAACAGGAAAATTTCAGCCAAAAAATTTCAAATTTTCAACAACCCCCCCACCCAGTTTAGCCCAAGACGTCACCCGCAGAAATCTCTGCTTTGACTAAAAACTTGGTTTCTGTCGGAAAAAACCTTGGGAAGGGAAAATGTTGACTGGCTCCGGTACCGTTGCTGCTGGCTCGTCCCCAGGGATCCCACATGGGACGTCTGGATCAAAAGCACGAGCCCCCCCGTGTCAGCTAAAGAATAAGGCCCGTGAGCTTGGGCTGTATCTGTCTCATCAACTTCATGCATCATCCAGCTCCTGGAGGCGGGAAAGCCCTGCATTGGGTCCGCATGGGGAGGTTGAAAGTGACCCAGTATTTCCCATTAAACACTCAGCTGCCCCCACAGGGTTATTCTACCCCTTTTTTCTTCTGGTACTCCCCAGCCACCGCCCCACCCATGCTGGGGACACGTTCTGAATTGCTCAGGCCCCAGTTCCCTTTGCCTGGCGACACTCTGGAAACCAGAGGGGCGGGGAGCGGGGGGTCTTTCCTCTCGACTTTCCTCCCTCTTGTTCAAACATTTGTGTGGAGTGTTTGCTAAGTGCCTAGTTGTTGGTCCCCTTTGCCCTGCTGTTGGGTTCCCTCTTAACTCCTCCTCTGCCAGATCTCAAGTCTGGTCTTGGGCTGCGCTGTGTTCGCGCCCTGCTGAAATCAGGGGAAGGTCAGGGGCCGTCCAGCGCTGAGGCAGGGGTGTTCTGCCTGGGGGGTCCCAGACCATTCAGCACTACAGGTGTACTCTGGAGGCGCCGAGCATGCAGCAGCTCGGCAGGGATCTTCTCCCTGGATAGGCTGCTCCTTCCAGCATCACAACAGGCGCATTCTCTTCGGCTGGAGCCTGGAGGTTCACCACCAGCCCAGCCCGATTTGTCGTTATATACAAGTCCCTGTGCCACATCGCCCTGACGTCTTCCCCGCTCCGCCTGTCCGGCAACGCCCTCGTGCCCCACGGCACACTTTGTCAGTGAAATAAATGTGCACGGCCTGTCTCGTCTCACCCATCTGTATAAAAGATGAAACCAAACCCGGTGAATAAAGATTGTTTGTAGACCAGAATCTCTCGGTTGTTTCCCCAAATCCCCATCTGAAGGGGGCTAAATCCACCTTGTCATCTGGGGGGTTGGAAAGGGTGCTGCTTGTCCAAATTCTTGACAGAAAATGCTCGCCCCATGTTCCTGGTGGCCGGAGCCACTTACTCCTATGTGCCAGTAGGTGTCACTATTTATATCACATAGGTCCTAGCTAGACATTAACCTAAGCCACAGTCATCCAAAACGGGATGTTCTTTGAAAAGACCGACACTAGTTCCACCACAGCAATTGGACATGGCGCAGGAATTAATTCAGGGAAGCCCTATGGCCTGTGTTATGCAGGAGGTGCGATCAGATGATCACAGTGATGGTTATATTTGTAAAAAGAAAAGGAGTCCTTGTGGCACCTTAGAGACTAACCAGTTTATTTGAGCATAAGCTTTCGCGAGCTACAGCTCACTTCATCAGCTGCATACATCCGATGACACCTGGTAACACCCATTGTTTCATGTTCTCTGTGTATATAAATCTCCCCACTGTATTTTCCACTGCATGCATCCGATGAAGTGAGCTGTAGCTCACGAAAGCTTATGCTCAAATAAATTGGTTAGTCTCTAAGGTGCCACAAGTCCTCCTGTTCTTTTTGCGGATACAGACTAACACGGCTGCTACTCTGAAACCAGTTATATTTGTGCGGACGCGCGATGGCCGTGCCCGGAAATCCAAGTGCAGGGGGAAAGGAGACGTAGCGGTGCGAAGGCTTTGCCGCGCTTGGCATCTGAGCGGTGAAAAATTGCACATCGAGAAATTGACATGTGGAAAAGCGCAGGCCTGGTCTAGCGGCCACGTCTAAAAAAGTTGACCCCTGGTTCTTATTATTCTTTGTCGTGTGGTAGCAGCTAGACCAAACTTTTGTGTGAGTGGCCCCTTTCACAGAGCAAGCTTCTGAGTGCGACGCCCCTTATAAATTAAAAGCATGTTTTTTATATTCAACACTATTATAAATGCTGGAGGCAAAGCAGGATTTGGGGTGGAGGCTGACAGCTCGCGACCCCCCCCCCACATAATAACCTTGTGACCCCCCCTGAGGGGGCACAACTCCCAGTTTGAGACCCCCTGAGCTAGACCATCCTGAACCAAGGTGATCAGGGTCCCTTCGTGCTAGGTGCGGTGCATAGACCTAGGAGAACCGGTCCCTGCTCCCAAAAGGTCATAAGCTAATAGAGAAGGCAGGCCTAGAGAGAATTGTCCAGCTGGGCAAAGATGAAGGGACTTGCTCTAGGTCACGTGGGCCGTGTGCAGGGCCAAGAACTGAATGCAGCTCTCCGGCATCCGACACCAGTTCCCGACTCACAGCACCAGCCTTCCCCGGGCCCCGGCGTGCTAAACAGCTGGTGGGAGCGAGCGTATGAGACGAGCAAGCGCAGCTGGCGTGGATCTCGGGGCTAGGCTATTTCCCGTCACCTCCATTGCTTCGTCTCTGATTGGCATTCTTTGCCATGCGGGAGGGGAGCCGGCCCCCCCCCCCCCCAGGTGTGCAAGACGGTGGAGAACCTGCAGCCTCAGGGAGGCCTGGCTTGCAGGGGCCCCGCCAAAGGTGTTTCTGTTACACTGGGGCCTCTCAAAGCCGCCTGCTATTGATTGACTCAACGGTCTGTGTGGCGCTAGTGACCCCTAGTGACCAGCCTGGGTCATCGCCGATTCACCTCCTGCTCACCTGGCATTATTACAGTGGGGTTCATAGACAAAGCCTCCCCTCCCAGCAACTAAAGCTTTGGAGACACCAGGCAGAACACTTGGGGCCTCGGCGACGTGGCTTTCCCACATGGAAAATGTAGGGTCTAGACCCAGATCTGCCATGCAGCCTTGGGTACGTCACTGCCTTTCTCTGTGCCTCAGTTTCCCCTTCCACCCTTTCTTTAATAATCCCTTGCTCTTATCTAGCACTTTTCATCAGTAGATCGCAAAGCGCTTTACAAAGGAGGGGGCAGCCCCATTGTACAGATGGGGAAACTGAGGCACGAGGCAGGGCAGTGACTTGCTCTAAGTCACCCAGCAGGCCAGTGGCTGAGCCAGGAATAGAATCCAGGTCTCGTGAGTGATTTCCAGCCCAGTGCTCTGTCCCCTGGGCAACACTGTCCCAGTTGGTTTCTTTAGCCTCTTCGGGGCAGGGAGTGTCTCTTGCCATGTGCACGTGCAGCACCCTGCACAACGAGGCCCAAATCTGAGTGAGGGCGGGGCCAGGAATAGAACCCGGGGCCAGTGCTCTAACCACTGGACCCCGCTGCGTCTCCCTTGGGCGGGGGGAAAAAAGAGTTATTTTCCTTTCACTTTCAGAATGTAAGAGCTCACGAACAGTGACCTCGGACAGATGGACAGCCAAGCGCCCGTCACTTCCAGGAGAATAGTGACCGTATTCCAGAGCAAAGGCCCATCCGCCATGTACCTGTGCCCGGGCAGCCTCCAACGCCATAGAACCCCATTCTGGCTGGGACCCTGCCATAACGCCGGTCACACGGAGGCAGGTCAGGTCACAGCTGGGTTGGCTTTTACTGGACACCAAAGTGGCTTTGAGAAGGAGTGATGGGGTGCACTGGTCTTTGGGGGCCCCCCCGCTGGCAGCTGCAGCATCCTGACACAGCCGAGCCCGGGTTTATTGGAAGCCTCCTGACTCTGCTAAAGACAGAAGGGACAACGACGTGCCCTGTTGCCTCCTGTGTGTGTGCAGCGCCCCGCCCCATGGGCTGTGAGCGTTACTATATTCGCAGTGGTATTCAAGAGGCCGGACAGGATCCCTTGGAAGCTCTGCGGAGTGGGGACCACCTTTGATCGGTGTTTGTGCTGCGCCTAGCGCCCTGAGGCTCCGGTCCAGGACCGGGGCGCCCCGGCGCTACCACAATACAAATAATAACGTTCACAGAGGTGTAGATTTCAAGCCAGGAGGGAACCGTTCCGCTCAGCTGGCTGAGCTCCCGCAGAGCACAGGCCGGAGGATTTCACCCAGTGATCCCTGCATCGAGCCCAGAGCTCCAGCCTGAGAGAGCGCGTGTCTCAACAGCAGAGGCTGCGAGGGACGTACATATCTGATTAGACCAAACTGCGCCCGTCCATGTTCCAGAAGAACACACGAATCCTCGAACCGATCGGACCCGGGTCAACGTCGTCCTGTCTCCGGCAGGGGCCAGCTTCAGAGGAAGGTGCAAGGACAGTAATGGTACACCCTGACCATAGGGCTTTGTGGCTGACTTGCCCTGCCGCTGCTTATTTCCTTGGGGCCACAGCCCTTCGTTGCTGGGCATGCTGGCCCTTTAAGGGGAAGGTGGGCTCGACCTCACCTATCCCCAGTTAGGGCTGTGGTTGGATCAGGTGACACGCGTCCTATAAGAGGCAGCCTGCTTGGTCAGCTAGAGGAGTTGAGGCTGCTGTAGCGGGGGATACAGAAACCAAGACCCGGGAACAGGTGCTCCTTGCTCGCCTGAGAGAAGGGTCCGGCTGGAGCTATGTGCAGTGAGGGGCAGCAGGAAAACCCTCTTCCAGGGTGGGAGGGTATTTCTAGAAGGAAGCAGCCTGGCTAGGACAGTGCAGGCAGTGGGGCGTGTGACGAGGAACTGGCACTGGCTCAAGGATCTCGGCTGGGCCTTTTAGGGAGGACAGGAGGCAGCTTCCCCCACCTGCAGCTTCTTTTGCCCTGTGGTGAAAAGGTCAACAGGCTGCTGAACTGGGGAGGTGGAGAGAGAGGAGCTGAGGCCTGGTGTACGTGAGACCTCCCCGAGGGCACCCCGACTGAGGTGCCTCTGTTGGCACATGACTCCAGGAGCTGGGGCTTTAAGAAAAGCACCAAAAGGTCACCAGCTTTGCAAGGATCCACAAATCTCTGACCAAAGCTTGCAGACAAAGGGTGGTCGGATGCATAAGGCGCTGGCCTGCAAATCAGGAGATCTAGATTCAATCCGTGACTCACTTAATCCCTCTGCACCCCAGCCCCTCCTCTAACGCAACCTTCCTTTATCTCCTCTCTTTGGACTGCCGGTTCTTGGGGCACGGATTGTTTTGCTCTGTGTATGTACAGCCCCGAGCACCATGGGGCCTTAGGTGCTACAGTGATGCAGCTGGCACTGATCTAACCCTGAGGCTTTGGCTCTGCCTGTTGCTTGCTGAGCAGAAATGGCTTCACGATTTAAATCTTAATATAAAGCCAGTGAAAAACGTCAAGGCCTCCGTAGTCCTTGCTTTAGCTCTGCCTTAGCTTGTACCTGGGCAAGAAAGTGGGAGGGAGGTTGCAGAGAAGGCACCGGGGAAGAATCTCTGGCCTTCCAAGCATCCGCAGGCCTGTGCCATCCCATCGGCAGACTCCCCCCTGCTTGGGGGGCTGCCCCCTGCTGGCTGGCTGGGGTGCATGCTCTAGCAACAACTCTGGACCGCCAGGGATGGAGGTCGGTTGGGGCCATGCACACCTAGAGTGCCAGAAGAACTGAGTTGCTCAGAAGATCCTGAAGACCTCCTCCATGTCCTCTGAAGATCCCGCTTGCCCCCCGCCCCCCACCCCAAACTTCCTGGGCCTGACAACACCCTGGTCACTTCTCACAGAGTTGCTCAGAAAATGGATTTTCCAGCCTGTGAAAACGGACGCTTTTTAAAAATAAAAAATCTCAATCCCCAAGCCGGAATTCTAAAATTTTCCACAAAAGTTAAATTCCTCCCCCCTCCCAGCCCCCCAAAAGAGTTTTGAAACCATGGGAATTTTTTTCAGTTGTATTTGAAACACTCCCTTTTAATTCTTTTCATTTCAAAATGTACTTTGATTTATACAGGAAAGCAAAAGCGGTTCGGAAACAACAAATCAGGGGTGGTTTGGTTCCAGTGGTTTTCAACATTTTCAAAATGTCCTTTGTCCCTTTTTTGTTTTAAAACGACTTCATTGGTCGATCGGCGTTTGGGACATTTGGGTTGTGTCGAAATGGCATTTTCTGACGGAGAATGGTTTAGACCCTTTTCCAACCGGCTCAAAACAACTTTAAGGGGTGTTGTGGGTTAATTCTTCCCACCCCCAAGGGAGGGTTGGGGAGTAGTGGGAGTGTCATGGCAAGGAAGGTGGGTGTGAAGGGGTTAAACACCTCCCAGCTGTCACAAAGTTAAGCCCCGGGGTTAAGGGGAATTGAACCAGGAATGGCGCCCCTTAGTGGAGGAGCTAGGCAGTGCAGGGAGCTAGGAGGGTGCTGCTTACCGAAACCAGGGGGGAAAGGGGGAGCGAGCATAAGGCTGGTGAGTATGGTCCTCCCGTCTCGTGGGGGGGGGGGGGGGGGAAACTGAGGCACAGACCATGTAAGGCTGACATTTTTGAAAGCAGCCACAGATTTTGGCTGCCTCAAGTTTTTTTGGGGAGCAGCTGGAGACTGGGCTCTCCTCTGCCCCACGATTTGTGGGGTGCGCTTACATCCGTGTAAACGGGGGGGGGGTGAAAAATGCTGCATCCCGGTAGTTGTGCTTCACGCTTACTTTGCTCTGGTGTAAACGGGGCCGCTCCAGGGTAAGGAAGAGTCCGCCCCGCTCAGTGCTGACCTCTCTTCCTCTAAGCCCCACAAGGGGCAAACTGGGGGCTCCTGTGTCCCCAGGTGCCGCACGCTGGCAGCCCCCCCAGGCGGTGTGTCTACACGAGGGGCGCGACACCCGCGCTGATAATCACGAGGTGTCCAAGACAGAGACCAAATGTGGGCGTGGAATAAACAGCTGAACCTCCCCGTCCAGCCAAGGGGGGTGACACCCCCAGAGAGGGGAGTGGGGTGGGGGCGGGGGTGGGGGGGAGTAGGGGAGGGGAAAGCTTCCCAGGGAGAATTGTCCAGATGTCACTTTCATTTTCACTCTCTCCTGCCCACCTTCCCAGCGGCAATCAAGGGGGATCACATCAGCCCTTCCCAGCACTCTCACCCTTGGGGTAACCCCCTCACCGCACCGTACCCCAGTAAGGCTGTTTCCTGCTTTCCTCCCCAGCGTCCTCATGAGCAAAGGGGGGGGGGAAGAGGGAGGAGTGTGAATGTGAACCCCTCTCTGATACCCCCAGGGGAAGAGGGATAGGGGACCCCCAGGGGAAGTGGGGCTGTGAAGGTGGGGGACACCCCTGGCACCCCAGGGACCAGAAGGTAGGGGACCCCAGGGGTAAGGGGGGTCTGTGAGGGTGGGGACCCCTCTATCACCCCCAGGGGCAGGCAGAGTAGGGGACCCCAGGGGAAGGGGGGCTGTGAAGGTGGGGGATCCTTCCGGCACCCGGGGGCAGGAAGGTTGGGGACCCCAGTGGCAGGAGGGGAAGGGGGGCTGTGAAGGTGGGGGATCTCTCTGGCATGTCGGGGGCAGGCAGAGTAGGGGACCCCAGGGAAGGGGAGCTGTAAAGGTGGGGGATCCCTCTGGCACCCCAGGGGCAGGCATGGAAGGGGACCCCAGCGGCAGGAGGGCTGTGAAGGTGGGGGAATCCCTCTGGCACCCCAGGGGCAGGAAGGTTGGGGACCCCAGAGGCAGGAGGGGAAGGGGGGCTGTGAAAGTGGGGGATCCCTCTGGCATGCAGGGGCAGGAAGATTGGGGACCCCAGGGGCAGGTTGGGAAGGGACCCCGGGGGAAGGGGGGGCTGTGAAGGTGGGGATCCCTCTGGCACCCCAGGGCAGGCGGAGAATGGGACCCCAGGGGAAGGGGGGGCTGTGAAGGTGGGGGATCCCTCTGGCACCCCAGGGGCAGGCGGGGAATGGGACCCCAGGGGAAGGGGGGGCTGTGAAGGTGGGGGATCCCTCTGGCACCCCAGGGGCAGGCGGGGAAGGGACCCCGGGGGAAGGGGGGCTGTGAAGGTGGGGGATCCCTCTGGCAGGCGGGGGCAGGCGGGCAAGGGGACCCCAGGGGAATGGGGGGGCTGTGAAGGTGGGGGATCCCTCTGGCAGGCAGGGAAGGGGACCCCGGGGGAAGGGGGGCTGTGAATGTGGGGGATCCTCTGGCACCCCAGGGGCAGGTGGGAAATGGACTCCGGGGGAAGGGGGGGCTGTGAAGTTGGGGATCCCTCTGGCACCCAAGGGGCAGGTGTGGAAGGGGACCCCGGGGGAAGAGGGGGCTGTGAAGGTGGGGGATCCCTCTGGCAGGCAGGGAAGGGGACCCCGGGCGAAGGGGGGGCTGTGAAGGTGGGGGATCCTCTGGCACCCCAGGGGCACGCGGGGAAGGGGACCCCGGAGGAACGAAGGGCTGTGAAGGTGGGGGATCCCTCTGGCAGGCGGGGGCAGGCGTGGAAGGGGACCCCAGGGAAATGGGGGGGCTGTGAAGGTGGGGGATCCCTCTGGCAGGCGGGGAAGGGGACCCCGGAGGAAGGGGGAGCTGTGAAGGTGGGGGATCCTCTGGCACCCCAGGGGCAGGCGGGGAAGGGGAACCTGGAGGAAGGGGGGGCTGTAAAGGTGGGGGATCCCTCTGGCAGGCGGGGGCAAGCGGGGAAGGGACCTTGGGGGAAGGGGGGGCTGTGAAGGTGGGGGATCCCTCTGGCAGGTGGGGAAGGGGACCCCGGGGGAAGGGGGGGCTGTGATGGTGGGGGATCCTCTGGCACCCCAGGTTCAGGTGGGGAAGGGACCCCAGGGGAAGGGGGGGCTGTGAAGGTGGGGGATCCTCTGTCACCCCAGGGGCAGGCGACGAAGGGGACCCCAGGGGAAGGGGGGCTGTGAAGTTGGGGATCCCTCTGGCACCCAAGGGGCAGGCGGGGAAGGGACCCGGAGGGAAGGGGGGGCTGTGAAGGTTGGGGATCCCTCTGGCAGGCGGGGAAGGGGACCCTGGGGGAAGGGGGGGCTGTGAAGGTGGGGGATCCCTCTGGCACCCCAGGGGCAGGCGGGAAAGGGACCCCGGGGGAAGGGGGGGCTGTGAAGGTGGGGGATCCCTCTGGCACCCCAGGGGCAGGCAGGGAAGGGGGCCTCGGGGGAAGGGGGGGCTCTGAAGGTGGGGGATCCCTCTGGCAGGCGGGGAAGGGGACCCTGGGGGAAGGGGGGGCTCTGAAGGTGGGGGATCCCTCTGGCAGGCGGGGAAGGGGACCCTGGGGGAAGGGGGGGCTGTGAAGGTGGGGGATCCCTCTGGCACCCCAGGGGCAGGCGGGGAAGGGGACCCCGGGGGAAGGGGGGGCTGTGAAGGTGGGGGATCCCTCTGGCACCCCAGGGACAGGCAGGGAAGTGGCCTCGGGGGAAGGGGGGGCTCTGAAGGTGGGGGATCCCTCTGGCAGGCGGGGAAGGGGACCCTGGGGGAAGGGGGGGCTGTTAAGGTGGGGGATCCCTCTTGCAGGTGGGGAAGGGGACCCTGGGGGAAGGGGGGGCTGTGAAGGTGGGGGTTCCCTCTGGCACCCCAGGGGCAGGCGGGGAAGGGACCCTGGGGGAAGGGGGGGGCTGTGAAGGTGGGGGATCCCTCTGGCACCCCAGGGGCAGGGAGGGAAGGGGACCCCGGGGGAAGGGGGGGCTGTGAAGGTGGGGGATCCCTCTGGCAGGCGGGGAAGGGGACCCCGGGGGAAGGGGGTGCTGTGAAGGTGGGGGATCCCTCTGGCACCCCAGGGGCAGGCAGGGAAGGGGACCCTGGGGGAAGGGGGGGCTGTGAAGGTGGGGGATCCCTCTGGCAGGCGGGGAAGGGGACCCTGGGGGAAGGGGGGGGGCTGTGAAGGTGGGGGATCCCTCTGGCACCCCAGGGGCAGGCGGGAAAGGGACCCCGGGCGAAGGGGGGGCTGTGAAGGTGGGGGATACCTCTGGCACCCAAGGGGCAGGTGGGAAGGGGACCCCAGGGGAAGGGGGGCTGTGAAGTTGGTGATCCCTCTGGCACCCCAGGGATAGGCGGGAAAGGGACCCCGGGGGAAGGGGGGGCTGTGAAGGTGGGGGATCCCTCTGGCAGGCGGGGAAGGGGACCCCGGGGAAAGGGGGGGCTGTGAAGGTGGGGGATCCCTCTGGCAGGCGGGGAAGGGGACCCTGGGGGAAGGGGGGGCTGTGAAGGTGGGGGATCCCTCTGGCAGGCGGGGAAGGGGACCCCGGGGGAAGGGGGGGCTGTGAAGGTGGGGGATCCCTCTGGCACCCCAGGGGCAGGCAGGGAAGGGGACCCCGGGGGAAGGGGGGGCTGTGAAGGTGGGGGATCCCTCTGGCACCCCAGGGGCAGGCAGGGAAGGGGCCTCGGGGGAAGGGGGGGCTCTGAAGGTGGGGGATCCCTCTGGCAGGCGGGGAAGGGGACTCTGTGGGAAGGGGGGGCTGTGAAGGTGGGGGATCCCTTTGGCAGGCGGGGAAGGGGATCCCGGGGGAAGGGGGGGCTGTGAAGGTGGGGGATCCCTCTGGCACCCCAGGGGCAGGTGGGGAAGGGGGGGGCTGTGAAGGTGGGGGATCCCTCTGGCAGGCGGGGAAGGGGACCCCGGGGGAAGGGGGGGCTTTGAAGGTGGGGGATCCCTCTGGCACCCCAGGGGCAGGCGGGGAAGGGGACCCCGGGGGAAGGGGGGGCTGTGAAGGTGGGGGATCCCTCTGGCAGGCGGGGAAGGGGACCCCGGGGGAAGGGGGGGCTGTGAAGGTGGGGGATCCCTCTGGCAGGCGGGGAAGGGGACCCCGGGGGAAGGGGGGGCTGTGAAGGTGGGGGATCCCTCTGGCAGGCGGGGAAGGGGACCCTGGGGGAAGGGGGGGCTTTGAAGGTGGGGGATCCCTCTGGCAGGCAGGGAAGGGGACCCCGGGGGAAGGGGGGGCTGTGAAGGTGGGGGATCCCTCTGGCACCCCAGGAGGAGGGATTAGCTGGGGGGGGGCAGGGGTACCAGGCAGCTCCCCCCCCCCGCAGCTGAGCTGGCCCCAGCAGGGCAGGGAAAAGGCTGCGGCTCCCCCTCCTCCCTGCCCTCTGTCACCTTCCCTCCTTCCTCCCCTCCCCTGCTGGGGTGGCCTCCCCCCCCTTCCTTTTCCTCTGGGAGAGGGAGGGAGCCACTGGAGCCGGGGGGAGGCCGGGCTCCAGAGAGGAGGGGAGGCCGGGCTGGGAAAGGCTGGGGATTGAGAGCTGCGGCTAGGCCGCTCCCTGGGCAGGCTCCCACCCCAGCAGCCCAGGGAGAAGGGGCTTTGGCACCCAGGGGCTCGGATTTGCCCCCCCCCCCCCCGCCATTTCCAGGGGCTGGAGGAGCGCAGGAGCCGGGCAGCAAAGAGCCAGAGAGGGAGAAGGGGAAAGAGGAGAAAGGGGGTGGAGACCCCCCCTTCCCCCAGCTGGGATGCACAGAGACCAGCAATCATAATTCAGCCAGAGGGGGACAGGCTTTTTACTTGGGTTCCCCCCCCTTCCCTGCCACTTAATGCAGTGAGAGAAGGAAGAAAACAGGAGGCGGGAGGGAGAGATATACAGGGACCTTTCAAACCAGATTTGCCAGCAAGCTCATAACAAGAATTGGTGCAGTGTTGTGGGTTTTTTTTTTTTTCCCTTTTTTCTTCTTCTTCTTCCCACTGAAAGACTCAGACAGAGGAAGAGAGAGAGGCAGAGAAGCGGATGGGGGAAAGGGAGGAAGAGAAATAAAGAAGGAAAGAATCTCCATTTCGTGGAGAGGGGGATTTTGCAGGGACTGATTCATTTTAGGCTGCAAGGAAAAGGATATTGGGGTTCAGAGGCAGAGTTCAAGAAAGGGGTCATTAGGCCTGGAAAGGTGGAAATTGGGGAGTCTTTTGAGGAACCAAACAAGAATTGCTATTTATTTTCAGGGAGCCTGTGGATTTTTTGCTTTCGGAAACTGGGTTTGCATGAGCTGGTATTTTATCTTCTGGGTTTGTTTTGTTTTGTTTTTAAGGAAGAAACCGATTTGTGTCAAGTTTTAAGAACCTTAAAATGCAGGTTGGGGGTTTAAAAAATTAGGAAATCTTTTTTATTTAATTTTTTTTAAGGGTTGAACTGGACTCAGAAATAGTGTACATATTATTGTATGATTTTTTATTGATTATTTATTTTTCAATGATAGTAAGGAAAGACCGAGCTGTTACCCTAAAAGAAGTGCCAATTTGTTGGAGAATTTGAGCTTCTGGTATTTTTTTTCTGCTACAATTTTTCAAGTATTAGGCAAGGGATTTTATTTTAAATTTTTTTTTTTTTGGTCTCTGCCCTGCAAACAGAAGAACAGCTGTTAAAACTGGATTATAAGAATGTTTTTTATCTGTGTTTTGCAGTTAAGACTTTAATATTTTGAAGAAAAACTGCTTTGTTTCCTTTTAATTTTCTTCGACAGCATCTGTAACCTTGAAAAGACTATTTTTGGGCGTAATATAAAGGCAAGTGCATTTTTTAGTTTTTTTTAGAAGAAAACAGGAGGGGAAAAATTAAAAAAAAGAAAAGGAAAAAAAAAGAGACCATGTTCCGACTCCAGCTCAAGATGGACCTGCAGCTTCCAGGATCTTGGTCTGTTTTCCTCTTCTGGAATTTTTTTTTTTCCGGGAGGGTGCGATTTTAAAATTATAAAAGCAGCAAAGAAAGCAGAGGACCCTGGATTTTTGGATCAGCGAAGGAGACGAGAAGAATCATGAGTGTGAGGCTTCCGCAGACTGCACTAGACAGGTATGTGTTTGTTGGGTTATTTATTTTTTTGTCCTCTTAATGCTCGTGATTGAATATCAAATTTAGTGATGCTACTTTGGGATTTTGGTTCATTTTTCTGGGCAGGGCTTGTTTTGAATTGAGGAAACTGGCTACTTTGCTAGTTTGAGTGTGATGCAAATGGGGGGAGTTGTTGGGGGCTACTAGTGGTGCTAAACAAATTGTGTATGGGGTGTTTTGTGTGTGTGTGTGTGTGTGAGAGAGAGAGAGAATTGGTATGTGGGTTGTGAGGATTTGCAGGCTCGGGGAATGCCCTGTTTTGTTTGTCCACAGGAGGAATTGTGTGTGTGGTTTTTCTACATAAAAATGCTTTTAAATAATTTTATTCTCAGTGTGCGAGTTGCTCCCTGTCTGGGTCACCCCCCGCCCCCACTGATCCTCCAGCTTCCTCTGTTTCCATCCCTATGCAGACTGCAGTGGGCTGTGGCTGGGCCTAGTCTAGGATGGGCGTTATTACATGTATGGTACCCAGGTTCCTCTGCAGACTGTGTGGCCACTTGGTAAATTACCTAGATAAGCTCCCCTGGAAGAGGAAATTCCCTCCCCCTCTCATGCACCATGTCAGTACTGGATCCTGCAGTCCTCACACAGGCAAGGCCCCCACTGGAAGTTAATGGGAGTCTTGACTGCAGATGTGACCCCTTTAGTGTGGTCTCTGGTGCCTGGAGTAAGGTTGTTGCAATCTGCCAAGTGATGTTGGGGAGTGTGGATATGCCAGGCGGCAAGTGGGGTGTAGGGCAGTGAGGCTAGTTGCTGCAGTGGGGTGGTGGTAATGGATTGGGACAGTGCCATGCTTGCTGGGGGCTGGGGAAGGCCATTCGATTGAAACAGAGGGGAGAGAAGTGCATGGGGGATTACTCCCCCACCTCTTCCCAAAACAAAAGTCCGTGCAGAAAACACTGCACTGATTCTTTCCTGGAATGCAGTATTCTCCTTTCACTACTGTCATTGGTTTAATATCCTCCCATGTGGAAAGACATGAGATAAAGCCGGTATTTTAGTGCATTCTGCATGCTTGGGTTCTATTTTTATTTACTTAGTTTTTTGGTCCTATCCCTTTCTGTGCTGCTCAGAGGATTTTTATCATCCACACACACTCAGATTTCTAAATGCCACCCAAGCAGGAGCTGATCCATGGAGTTTAATCTCTCACGTGTTTTCTATAAGTTAATAATAACGAATAATATGGTGCATTTTTAAAACTAACACTTTTCATCCTCTGAGGAACCCCACTGTGCTTTAGAAGTTACAGGCTAGGCCTGCACGCTCTTCCTAGCAGGTGTAGTGTTTACTACTGCAAGTAGTCTCACTCAGTAGCAAGCACTACTCCAGCTAGTTAAAGTCACGTCTACACTCGAGGTGCTACAGCTAAACTGCTGTAGTGTAGATGCTTCCTACAGGGCCAGAAGGGGTTTTCGGTCGATGTAGGTAACCCACCCCACCCGCCCCCGGTCGGTGGTAGGTAGGTCGACAGAAGAATTCTTCTGTCAATGTAGCCACATCCACACTAGGGGTTAGATCTGCTTAACTGGGGTGGTCAGGAATGTGAACTTTTTGAACCCATGACGGCCGTAGCTAGGTCGATCTAACTTCTAAGTGTAGACTAGACCCCAGGGTTTGGAGTGTTGGGAGATGGCTTCACTCTGAAATGCATCCACCCCTAGGGTGGAGGATGTCAACAGCCAATGGGGAGAGGCGAGGAACGAACCCCTTATTATGAAAAGTTCCACAGGATCTTTGCGGTGCCTGCAGCGCCGTCCCTGCTAGGATTTGAAGTGGCTTGTATTTAGGCACGCTGTGGTACGGTGTCTCTGACACCTGCCTCTGGTAGCAACTGGCTTTGGGCTGGTAGCTTCAGTTTTCCCTGAGGAGTGTTGGCTGTGCAAACAGCAATGGTCTTTCTCTGTCCGTTCAATCTCAGCTACTCCCTGTATTAGAACAAATACAGATTTTGATTAGGTAGTTATTAAACCCTGATAAGTTAGGGACTGGTGGTTCATTTACTTAAAGATATTTCTCTTGCTCTCATTGCCACAGTAGTCAAGTTTCTGCAGGCAAATGAAATCGCTGCCAGAGGTGAGGCCCCACCCCCAGGGTCAGGTAATGCTGTGGGCAAGCCAGGGGGCTGGCTGGGGGTGCTAAGCTGAAAGTTTGAAGCACCTAAACCACCTGGAAATTGAAATCTTTCTTGGCCGCGGTGGGCCCTGAACTCTGTGTCTGCAGGATTTCAGCTGTCGTTGAAGCTTGTAGCCCTCCTGGTTATGACGATATAGCCTTACAGCCGTGGCCCCAGGCAGGGCTGTCTGAGTCTGCACGCAGTCCACCCCCGGGCCTCTGCTGATGCTGGGAGCTCTCCGAAGGAGCTGTGTGATTGTCAGGAAAGCGGTAGGATGCAGAGCTGGGATTGGGACCCAGTGGGCAGCGGCCACACCCCCAAAAGTCCTGCTGGCTTCGTGCGGCTGCTGAGGGGTGTGTGGGAGGCTGTGGGCTGCAGGAAAAGACCCTGCAGCTGTTTATGGGGGAGAGGACAAAGGACCCCAAAATGGAGTAGAATAGTGGGAGCCTCCCTCTCCCTCAATCCCCACTGGAGCCAAGATGCTGGGGGAGTGGGGGATGGTAGGAGAAAATAGTGGATACCTAGCAGACGCCATTCCAGTCCTTTTTACTTCTCCCTGATGGCTTCTGCACCCATATTCCAGTGTCCGCTGCGGCCCTTTGCTCCCCAGTCAGTAAGCTCTGACATCGGGGCATGCGTCGGGGTTCCTTTTTTTCCCCAACAGCAGAGGACCCAATGGCCAGAGGCTTCTGAGAGAAGAGCACGGACAGCACCCCGGTGGGAATCCCAGAACCCTTCCCCGTAGCTGTGGGTAGCAGGTGGTCTGAGGTTTTCACTCCAGGACACAGGAGGCTATCAGACATTCCTAGCATTTGTATCGGCCCCCGGGAAGGTTCATTTGTTTGGTTTGTCCCTGCTGATGTAACACGGGTTACATTCTTCCTCTGATCAAAAGAAGCTCATCCCAAGCCTCCGAGGCCCGCAGCGGTTTGAATCCTGGAAGAGACCCTGCTTATGTGATGGCCGACACACCAGGGATTGAACCCGGGGCCTCCAGAGCTGCTACAGCTTGAGCCAAAGAGTGACGGCGCTCTAGGAGGGGCTGTAACAGACTCCTGTCCCCTGTGGATCAGGCACAGGGTTGCAGGGTGGAGACAACTCTGTTTAGCTACCTGGGCGCACTATAGTTTGCTCTGTAGGACTCTATCCAGGACCATAAAAACCTCTGTGCTGTCTGCTTTGCACGGGATGTTGCAGACCTTGTTAATGTCTCCTCTTCCAGTTGCGTGGCAGCCTGGAGGCTGCTGGGCTTCCATCCTCCGCCCCGCAAGAGGCTCCAGTTCCAGTTCTGTGCAGCTGGCGTGAAAAGCGCAACGTCAGTGTAGCACCCAAGGGCGGAGCACCTACTGAAGTGAGCGAGTGGAGACGCTCCTCTAGCTCAGCTGGATGGCCACCTGCCTGAGAAGCCGTTTTCTAGTCCTTCCTCCGGCATCTCCTGCCTGCGCTGGGATAGCAAGCGCCTTGCTGGTGGTTGTTTGTACTACTCTTGTGCTTGGGAGCCCTAGGCGTGGACCAGGACCCCAGTGTGCTAGGCTCTGTACAAACAGAACATTTACAGGTGTGTGTTGTGCCTAGCTGGGGCGCACAGGGGCACAGTGTGCCTAGGGAGTTAAAGGAGAGTGATTACAAAGTGGCTGCCTGTTTCTCATACTGGGTCAGACCAATGGTCCATCTAGCCTTGTAGCCTGTCTTTCCAACAGCGGCCAATGCCAGGTGCTTCAGACGGAGTGAACAGAACATGCAATCATTGAGTGATTCATCCCCTGTCAACAACTCTCAGCAAACAGAGGCTAGGGACACTCAGAGGACAGTGTGGCATCCCTGCCCATCCTGGCTAATGGCCCATCCTTCTCAGTGCCGGTAGGGCACTGGTGGCGAGGGGGGCGTGATGCCTTCTGTGCCCTGCAGGTGTGGGCTGGTGCGGGTGGCAAGCGAGGCATTGGTAGCACGGGTGTCTGGGGTAAGCCTTCTCCCTCGGAGCCCAGGGTGGCCATATCGCATGATAATTCTGAGTCCTTGCACAGAGTTTCTCGTCCAGGGATCTCAAAGCACTTTTCAAAGGTCGGTTTGGGTTAACAATCCTTGGGTAGTGGTGATCAGAGAAATGAGGAAACCCCTTGGCTCCACGCCATATAGTGAGGCTCACAAACAGAACCCAGCTAGAAACAGAAACCTTGAGCCTTAGTCACTAGTTCGCGCTCCTTCTTTGAACTGGAAGTAGAACCCAGGAGTCCTGAGCTGGGACTCGAACCCAGGAGTCCTGTGAAAACCGCTAGGTAATGCTGTCTTGAGACTGGAGTTCGTGTTGTAGAGTTACAAAATATACTACCCTAAACAGGGAAGGGAAAGTGCAGCCAAAAATAGAAAGGAGAAATAACAAGGTTTATTCCTCTGCTGTTCAAATACCTTTTGCTTGTCACGTAACTGAGCTTGTCAGGAACCTTTATGCCCCGATGAGTTTGCAATTTCTCCGCATCTCAGTTGGGGAGGTATAGGGCTGAAATGCGGCTGTACTCTGTGGCCATGGTGATGGGCTGTCAGTGGGAGGAAGGATTTCTGCCCTTTTATCCTCTGCAGGTTTCAGTTCCTCGCAAGCTAATGAAAGCAAAATAATCGGCTGCAATGTCCGCAAAGCGCTCTGCAATTTTACTAGTTAAATCTCCACAGGAAGCGGCCCACTTCTGCTCCAGCGCAGCAAATCAGATTAACTGTCTGTACCAGACAAGTGTTGGAGGGGGTGGCTCAGCAAACTACGCATCCGTCTCCATGGAATCACGGGTTCAAATCCGTGCCTGGGTCCTCTCAGCTCTTCATCCTTACAAGGTCGAGGAATTCAGCTCCCCGCTGGCTACAGCGTAGGAGACGTTAATAAAACTAGATCTGGACTCTTTCCCCCACACGCCCAGGTGTTAGAGTGCGTGACAGAGGGATGCAAAGGTGATTCTTTTGTAGGAGAATGGGATTGGTCCTGCCCACTGCCGCTGTCATGCTCTGTACCAGTGAATTGCTGTCCTCCACCCCAGAGGTGGCTGCATTTTGGTGCTAGATTTTGGTACATACAGGTATCGGTGCTGTGCTGAGCTGGCAAAGCCCTGCTCAGAGTCTCATTAAAGACCAGGAAAGAATAATTGCATGTGTGTGAATTTGATAAGGAATCCCAGCAGCAGGGCTATTGGAATGGGATGGTATTTCAGGTTTGGACAGGTCAGTGGGGCTTTATCGGGACCAGAGAGGCCTGCTCAGTGGAAGACAAAGGCCCTATTATGGGCTTTGCTTGCTAAATAACCTTTCTGGTGGCAGGTAGTTCCTTTGTTTGGCCTTTGATTTGGGCCCTCTATTCTGTACTCTGCAGAACCTTTTACCTTTTAAATACGTGTAAGTTTCTGTTTCTTCTCCAGGCCACAGTTAGTACTGGGATGATGATATTACCCTAGCGATTATATAGTGCAGTTCATCAGCAGATCTCAAAGCACTTTACAAAGGTCAGTATCGCCATCCTCATTTAACAGCTGGGGACACTGAGGCACGGAGAGAGGCCGTGACTTGCCCAAGGTCACCCAGCAGGCCACTGACAGAGTCCGGAACAAACCCAGGTCTCCTGAATCCTGAGCCAGGGCTCAGTCCCCTAGGCCACACAGCCGCTCCATCGGCAAAGTTGTATTTCTCCCCTACGGATCATCTTATTTCCCTCTCCTGGTGTGGCCTAGTGATCTGAATGCTGCTTGGATCAAATCCCATCTCTCACATTGTGGCCTTGGGCACATGTGCCTCTCCATGCCTTGGTTTTGGGGATATTGATGCCTCACAGCAGGATCATGGGGACCAGTTGGTAAAGGTCCTTGGATGGAAAGTGGCAGAGTTTGATGCCCTGAGCCTGGGAATTTCCTTGCCTGTCATGGTTTCAATACCAACTTCCTACAATAGGCATGAGGCTTCAGCCAGCGTACGAAATAAATCCGGCTCTGCAGCCATATTTAGTGCCTCCGAGGTTGAAGCTATGCATTTACGTGGTTATTCTTGTCCTTTGGGTCTAATGGCAGAGACATGGGCCCTAAGTCTTGGTGGTCTGTTTTTTATTTTACCCCTGTTGGCTTTAATGCATTGGGTCAGAATAGACCAGAGTTTGTTCCTGCTGCAGCTGATTCGAGTGCCAGCTTCCGTACCCTGGCATGCACAGTAGGGAGGACCCCGTATTGGCAGCCCGTTAGAATGAGCCTTCTGTCTCAGCACATTGTGCCCGAAAAATGAAATAACTTCTGTGAGTAATTGAGGGACAGAGGCAGATTGTTCACGGCATGGCATGGAGAGATGCTTGGGATATCAAATTGCAGTGAGTAGTTTCCCTGTTCTCCTGGCGTTGGCCTCGCATCACCCGCTGGAATCCCTAGTTAGCCGGCTCTTTATCGTCTGCGTTACAGTCCCGCTTCTGGGCGACAGCCACATGGATGTGACATTGGCACAGCATTGTCTTGTAAGAATGAGCCTGCTTCATTCATACCAGCGAGCTCTAGCGTGGAAGCTGTTCCCTCTCAGCACGCTTTCTGCAGAGAACAAGGTTTCCTTTCCCCCTTCCTGTGGAAGAAGCTGGGACGGGGCATTGTAAATGTGGCCTTAGGAGACTTGACACTCACTTGAACAGCTCCTCAGCTCTGTTTGTTGAAGTGGCTGGATTCTGTGATGTTGCGCCGACTGGGAAGATCTCTTGCAGGCCTGAACTTCCATCCAGGCCTGCCTGAGGACCTGATCTGGACACTTCGAATGTGCCCATCACAGTGGAGTCTAGGCACCATCAACTCTGACTATGTCAACACATGCCACTGCATCCACTCTTGGCTTTGGTTGGAAAACCTTGCCTTCATAGACTAGAAGATGCAAGTAGAAATGTACCAACAGGGCAGCTGTTGATTATTCTGCAGTTGGAATGTGGCATTTTTCACAGCAGGTATATAGTTGATAGTGGGGAACACACCTCCCAGTGACCCCGATCCAGCAGTCCACTGGAGATCTCCTGTAAAAAGTGCACATCTCTTTAACCCCTGGGCCACGTGCCCTGTCAGAGGTGGGAATGGAACCCAGGAGACCTGAGTTCTATCCAAGTTTGCTGTTGGTGGTTACTGGGCTATGGGGACTTTAACCTCTGGGTGGCTGATCTGACTGTAGCCCAGGTGAGTGGTGAACCAAAGCTGTGGTGATCTGATGGCTGGTTAGCAGCCCCCTGTGCGGAATGTTTGGTGGGTCTCTGCCTCCTTCCCAGTACCCACACAAGCCCATCACTACGCTGGCAGTAACTGGGCATCCTTGTTGAAAACCTCCACAAGGGTGAGTGAACTACATGCAGGAGGGAGTCCAGTCTCAGGAGTCTTTCCAGGTTGGAGTTGAGGCACGCGGGGAGGGAGGATAGAGAGAGAGAGAGAGAGCATTTCTGCCTCCAGATCTGTCGTTCTGGCCACTTTCATCAGCCCTAAATTCTCACTCTTCAAAATAAACAAACCAGACAGATGCTGGTTGCATTCTTCTGCTGCAAGGTTCTTGTTTCCATGCTGAGAGAGAGTGTGTGGGTGGTGGTGGTGGTGGTGGGGATGGACTGGGGATGGAGGGCAGGTATTTGCTGGGAAAAAACACTTTCTTCATGTAAATTTCTAATAAACCGAAAAAATCATCCGGAAGACTAAAAATAAATAGGGTATGTCTACACCGCGGAGACGATAGCCCCGTCTTGCAGATACAGCTTACGCTGGCAGAAGTTGGTTTCCTGACAGTGTAGGAACATCCCCTTTGCTCTGTCTAATTCTTAGGCGTGTGAGGCTGTTGGTTAAGGCACCTGTCCAATCCGGCCTTGAGGCGAGGATTACTTCCTGATTTTTCCCTCTATTGCAGTCAGCTCATGCCCTGAAGCATGAGACATGGTTACTCTTAACTTGTGCTGTATAAGTGCAAATACTGGGCTTAACATTTTCTAGCCCTTTTTGTTTTTAATAGCCAGATTGTCCTCCGCTGCTTTTATCTAAGCCCTTGTCTTGTCTACATGGTGGAAGCTGACTGCCCTCTCTATTCCAGAACAGCTCTCTGTGTGGACACACTGTTCCAGAGTGAAAGTGACTTTTATTCCAGAACAAGTGTGTCCACACAGAGAGTGGCTCCAGAATAGCTAAATTATACTGGAATTATGATGGTTTATTTCCCTGTGTAGACAAGGCTTGAGGCACCAATCACCATAGTATCTGTGTCAGTGCATCTGCAACTCGGTCTCAGCTGGTCTCTTTTAACACGGGCATTGTAGCAGTGTGGTGTGAACCTGCTCCCATTACCACACTGTCCTGTGGAAACTAATACCCAACTGTGTCTTTGTGCAGTGGAGGACCCAGCAAATAATTGCACCAGCATCTTTGAGGTGGAGAGTGAATGCGGGTGGGGGTTGATGGCTCTTCTGTGTCATTTCTGGAAAGTTACAGGATCGTACCCCTCCTTTAGGGCTTGACCCTGAGGTGTGCTGTTCCTCTAAAGGGAGTTGCTTCCTTATAGAATTAATATTCCTGGGCCATGGAGTGTAATACGCGATTATGCTCGTGATAAAAGGAGGAGCATTGGTTTGGGGTCGTGGCGTCAGTTTGGAGTCATGGCATCTTATTTTTGAATAGGCCTTCCCTGTTTTAAATGCAGAGCACATCGATAACCAGCGAGAGAGGGGCTGGCTGAACTGAATCAACACGGCTTTTTAATAGCAGTGGCCTACATCTGCTGAGGTCCCTTCCAGCCTTACATTGCGATGATTCCCTCAAGATGTCATCTAGTCCAGCCACCTGCTCTGAGGAAGGACCAAGTAAACCTAGGCCAGCCCTAAAAGGGGTTTCCTTCTCTTAAAAACCTCCAATGATGAATATTCCACAACCTGCCTTGGAAGCCTGCTTCAGAGCTTAACTACCCTTAGGGCTAGAAAAATTTTCTTAATGTCTAACCAACATCTCCCTTGCTGCAGATTAAGCCCTCTACTTCTTGTCCTACCTCCAGTGGCCATGGAGAGCCATTGATCACTGTCCTCTCTATCACAGCCCTTAACATATTTGAAGACTTTCAGGTCCCCCTTCAGTCTTCTTTTCTCAAGACTAAACATGCCTGGTTTTTTTAACCTTTCCATATAAAAGGTTTAGAAAACGTGACCTATCATTTTTGCTGCTCTCCTCCAGACTGTCTCCAGTTTGTCCACATCTTTCCTAAAGTGTGACACTTAGAACTGGATGCAATACTCCAACTGAGGTCTCATCGGCACCTAGTAGAACAGGACAGTGACCTCCTGGATCTTACATACAGCGCTCCGTTAATTAGGCTTTTTGCAGCTGCATCACACTGTTGATTCATATTCAGTTTGTGATCTGCTGTAACTCTGGATCATTTTTTTTTTTAAAGCACTACTACTCTCTGGCCAGATATTCCCCCTTTTGTAGTTATGCATTTGATTTTTTCCTTCTTAAGTGTAGTACTTTGCACTTGTCTTTATTGAATTTCATGTGTTTGTGAGGGGGAATAATACACACACACACACACGCAAAATCTCCCAAGGCCTGTTTTGCCACTGCCCTGCACTATGTGTAGTCTTTTCCACCAGGGCAAAGTAAGTGTGAAATGCTACAGCTCTGTAATTGACCCCACACAATGCAGGGTGATGGAAAGTTGGACCCTACCATTAGAGGTGGTGTGATGGAATTGGTGTTGATTAACTCATTCTTACTATAAACCCTGGGCTAATCATTTCACCATCAGATACAGAAGCTGGGGTGAAACTAGGTAAACTTTCCACTCCATTTTTTGTCAAAGAGCTTATGCTGCCAATTTCAAGGCAGACTTGTCTAGTGGTTAGAACAGAGGGCTGGGAGCCCGGGCTCCTGGCTGTTAGAGCTAAGGACAATACAAAGGAGTTTTTAAAGTATATTAAGAACAAAAGAAATCCTAGGAGTAGTGTAGGCCCATTACCAGGTGGAGATGGTAAAATTGTTTGATGATGATTCAGAAACAATCAGGAAATATTCCTGTTTCATAATTGGAAAGATGCGGGGTGATAAAATTGTATCGCATGAGGGATGACTAAGCTCTTTCCGGTTCATTAGTAACCAAGGGGGATGTTGAACAACATTTCAAATCAGCAGGCTGGGATCACTTGCACCCAAGAGTCCTTAAAGAGCTGGTTGTGAAGATCTCTGCGCCCCTGGTGTTAATTTTTAATCAATTGTGGAATGCCAGGGAAATTCCAGAAGACTGGAAAAGGACCTTCTCAGGGAGAAAGTCCTGGGTACTAAAGGGTTCTTTAGTCCAGTGGAGAAAGGCAGAACAAAAACCAACAGTTGGCAGCTGAGGCCAGACAAATTCCAATTAGAAATAAGGCACACATTTTGAACATGGAGGGTGAGCGACCATTGGAACAAACTGCCAAGGGAGGTGGTGGATTCTTAGTCTCTTGATGTCTTCATATCAAGACTGGATGCCTTTCTGGAAGAGATGCTTTAGCCAAACACAGCTGTTGGGCTCAAGACACGAGTAACTGGGTAGAGTTTAAGGGCCTGTGATATATATATCAGCTTGGAAGGATTCAATTTTTATCAGTAAATGTCGATTTCACCGTGTGCGCACGCACAGGCTGATGAAAAGATATTTCTGTCCATAATTGAAATTTACAGCGAGGCACAATAAGAAAAATGCTCCTTGAGACACAATTAGAGTTTAATTTAAGGATATTGGCTTTGTGTATTTTGACATGATGTTGACAGTTTGTGTTTTAATGGTTATAAAGCTTTAATTTTTTGAATCTCAGCATCTACTGTCATTAAATAGTTCTCTGACCCCCCCCCCCCCCCACAATTTCGTGCAACTGTGAAAATTTAAAATTTAAAATTGATAAAAAAATGCTTTAAAATAACCATCTATATTATCTATTGAAATTATTTTAAAAAAAACCAACCGAATTCTGCCACGCCTGGATATATGAGAGGACAGGCTAGATGATCTAAGACAAGGGTTCTCACAACAAATTTTTTGGTGGCCTCAGAGTGCGGCCACCAACTCTGGCTGGTGGCTGTGCTGACAATTTTTCCTAAATTATTTAATTAACTTTAGGAAAAACAAATAAATACGCACATATACACGTCCAAATCATTGTAATTTATTTATGTAGGGTTTTTTCAGACTCAGGAATAAAAATAATTTTCAGTTGTCTCTATTCTTTACTGGACATAAACAGAATAGATACACAAATAAGGTGCTTCACTTGTTCTTGTCTTTTTGTTGTTGTTTCTTTTGCTTTTTTGGTTGCACTTTCCCCCCCACCCACCACGCCTTGCTAGCTGGTAACTCTTCTGCTGTGAAAAGTGATATTTGTATGTTTGTTAATATCAGTTTTCACAGAAGACTTACTCAGCCGTGGCAAGCGCTGGGACAAATTAAGCCGTGGATGGGGAGTTGGGCAGGGAGGCAGTGGGGCTCAAGGACAATGGGGTGAGGGGAGGGGTTGGGGAGGGGGTGGTGAGCCTGGAGCTGGAGGCTGAACCAGAGCTTGCCACTGCGTGGACGGAGCCCAAAGCCCCATGATCGAAGCCTGCCTCCCCTATGCCCGGGAAAGTGGGGAATTCACCAGCTGCCTGCACCTCCAGTGTTTGTGTCTCCGGAGGGAAGCAGGGCCCAACCGCTGCTGGGGGAAGGGCCACTGCTTTGCGTCCCCCTGCCCCCATCACAGCCCAGGAGGCTGTGGCCGCAAGAAAAAACCCTGGTGGCCACATTTGAGAAACACCGAAAGGGTCCCTTCTGGCCTATGAATGGGAAACTACTCCCATCTCTGCTACTGCTTCATTGTGTGACTTGGGGCAAGTCATGTCAAAGATCTGTGCCTCAGTTTCCCCCACCTAGAGATGAAAAATTCCTTAGTACCAACAAGGAAATATATGCAACAAGTCACTCTGTGTGGAATAACAACATCCATTGAGAGTGGTACTGTCACCTCCTTGCATAAGTGCTGGAACTAAGGGTGCGGGGAGTGCTGCCCACACCCCTTGGCTTGAAGTGGTTTCCATTATATACAGGGTTTGGTTCCAGCACCTCTGCTTCCTTGCCATAGGCTGCTGTGTCACTGTTGCATTTTCCAGTGTAATTTAGACTGTGAATTTCTTTGGGGTAAAGGCCTTATTGTTCTGATTGGCCTGTAAAAGCCTCATGCATGCTTATGGCACCATAAAGATCCTAATTCTTCACCCGCTTTTTGTAAAATGCTCTGAAATCCTGCTGAAAGGTGTTAACATGGTGGGGATAAATATTGCTGTAAGTTTGTTCGTCTCTTTCCTGTGCCTAGACATAGTCTCTCTTAAACATAAATAAATCGAGGCATCTCTCTCTCTTTCTCTCTCTCTTTTAGTTCCATTTTTAGTTTTCAAACAGCGAAGTATCAGTGATTGGACTGGAAGGTTTAGATTCCTTCAGACTTCATAGCGCGCTCGTCTGGTATGGATGCTTCACGCTGAAATACAGGGCCATGCAAGTAACTTAAATGAATGCAGGGTTTGTGTGAGCAGACCCCCTCTGCCCACCCGGATCCCCTTTGACTTCAGTTCTGCCCTCATGGGTCGGGTTCTAGGAGCGAGCAGGGAGGGGTGTAACTGCAGAGTTGACAGCTGCTGTTGCTCAACCTTAACTGTGTCCCCTTGTGCGTATCCATTACAAAATTGGCTGGACCTAGGTGATGGTTGCAGTAGGAATGAAAAGTCCCACCATTCGCTGAGCTGCATCCATTGTCATGGGCATACATGTCTTAGTATCCTCGTAGAGTCTGCCAGGTGCTTGTATCGTCCTTTGTCGACAATAAGCCTGGCCTGGTGCCTTCGTCCCTTAACAGATCTTGTGGTCATTGGGTGATTCGCTCGAGGTCTGGCTGTCTGCACAGAGCTGGGGGGGAGAACACACACAGCCAAACATCTAACCCCAGCTGTAATGCTTCTTGAATAATGCAGCTTGAAGTATGTATGTTCTGCCATGATGGAGAAGATGCTAAGTCAAAATCTGTGGAGGCTGAAATCCTTGATCTTGCCCCAGGACAGAAGCTGGCTGAGTAAATACATCATTAGTGGGAGAGCCGGGGGAGGCGAGCTGTGTCTGGGGAGGTGGTGCTCCTGCACCGATGGAAAATCCCTTCCGTTGGTGTAGGTTACATCTGCACTGCAGGAGGGTGTCGGCATCACTCTGCTTGGATCGTCTCCCGAGTGTGGATATACCCTTGGTGTTGAACAGAAAAAATTAAGCAAGGGGTTAAACAAATTGAAGTAATAAACAGTGTGAAGGTGATTGTAAGCTCTCTAGGGCTGGGACCTCTTTCTGTCATTTCCTAAGCCCCTCTACATCGCTCTGGGGCTTGATTTCTCCTCTGGAGCTCATCTACGTGCCAAATTGCTCTAGCTTAACGTAAGCCCATGTCTACACACACACATTGTACCACCGGTGTAACTTCATCCCTACTAGGGCTTGTGCCAGTAACACTGTATCAGTAGAAAAATCACCCCCTTCAGTGTATGGGTTTATCAGTATAAAAACGGTGTGTAACAATACCTCGAGGGGTGTTTTAAACGGATTTAGTGAAACTAGTGGTGCCTGGATGCGCTTAGGGCTCGTCTGCATGAACGTTTAGTTTGCGACAAGCTGGGGTGTGAATCCACCCTGCACGAGCTGCTGCGGACGAGCTATCCGTGTGGTCCCTGCTGACACAGTTCGACCAAGTGGCGCTCCGTTTCTGTGCCGCAGTTTCCCTATCTGTGTAAGCTTGGGGTGGGGGGCGGGGTGGGGATAATGACATTTACCCATTTTTTGTAAAGTGTGCTGAGCTTTGCGGATGGAAAGCGCTCCGGGTTACTGTTAATCTTACTTGGCTTCCTTTGCTGTAATAATGATATTTAGCATTTACGTGGGACCTTTCAGGTTCAAAGTGCTTTGCAAACCTTACCTAATTATGGCATAAATACTTATTTATGCCTTTATCACTTATTTCTGCCTCCTGGGCGCCTGCTCTCTACTCTTTCATGACCTCTGGAAAGCAGAGGCTATGCAGCTCTTGATCCAGAAAGCCTCCGTTCAGAACCTCACCTATGGCTTTCAACCTGCTCCTCCAGTCTTAGGCTGCAGCCACCTTTTGAGAAACTTACCGGACTAGAACCTGGAGCACTCTTCTATATGTGGATGCAACATATGTTACAGGCATGGTGGGTGATAACAGAGGCTCTGATCAGAGTCTCAATGTGCTAGGCACTGCACATAACATAACTCAGTTGGCTTCAAGAGGCAGCTTTGGGCGAGGATGCTCTTAAATGGATTGTAAGCCTCATGTACATTGGTTTCGCTTGTCGAATTCACAGGGCACACCCCAAACTTTCTAACCAGTTTTTAACCAATCTGTCCACCCAGTGGCTTGCAGTGTGTGAACTAAATCAGTTTTTAAACAGATTTTTAGTTGAACTGGTGCAATGTCTGTGTGTAAACAAGCCCTCAGACTGGTGGTGGGGGAAAGAAGGTGAGTGATTGTTAAATTTCAGACGAAATAATTCTGAACTCTAGGGAAGGTATATTAACTAGTTGCGCCCAGCAATACATCTCTTTAAAGTTCATTGCATTCTCTGGGCCCAGTCCTGCCACGTGCTCGACACATTTTCCAAATGGCTGACGGGATTATTAAAAAAGACTAGGAATCGAGCCTCCATGACTCCTTGGAGGCTTTGTAAACTTCAGCCATAGAAGGTGGTTTTTTATTTTTTTTTTTGGATACTTAAAGTTAATAAACAGAGATATTTTATAGCACTGATTTTAGGCCTTGTTGAAACACAAGTGCGGTTTTCGTTATAAGGGTATTGTTAAACCAGCCCTAGTGTGGACACAGTTTTATCGATTATAAAGGTGCCTTGTACTGAAATAGCTCATTCTTATATAGGTATAAAGGACCCTAATACTGCAGTCCTACTGAAGTCAATGAGACTAATCACAAGCTAAGGTTAAGAACGTGCTTAAGTGCCTTGATGGACTAGAGCGAAAATACCATTGAATGCCCTAAAATAAATTTAGGGCTAGTCTACATGGGAAGCACTATATGGGTGCAACCACACTGATGCGCTGTGTAGCACATCTGGTGAAGACGCTCTGTGCCGACCGCAGAGAGCGCTCCGTTGGCATAAGAAATCTACCTCCGCAAGAGGCGGTAGCTAAGTCGGGGGGAGATGTCGGGGTGGGGAGGGGGTTAGACAATGGATGGGTCAGGCAATTATATTATGACACTAGACATTGAGATTTGAAAAGCAAAAGCTTTATGACCATTAAAACACAAACTGTCAACATCACCTGTCAGAAGGTACAAACTATTTTTCTTAAATCCAACTCTAATAAGTTCTCAAGCAGCAGTTTTCTTATGTTGCCAGTCTGTAAATTTGAATGATTATCAATGAAAATATTTTTGCACTGATTTGTGTGTGTACGGGCGAAATCGACCTTTACCAGTAAAAATCTAATCCTTCCGCGTCCAGTTATAGGGACTCCTAAATATGTGGTGTAACTATTGTAGGTAAAAGGAAAAAAAGCTCCCAAATGCAATTTTATTCCCCCACACCCTTCTTTAAATTTACGGCATTGCTTTACCAAAATGTAAACCTACCTCTGTTTGTACTGAAACTAAGAACCAGACAGATAATTACAAAACTCCCCTGTGCATCATCCCTTAACGGTTTTACAGAGAGGCCATGAAACAAGCCCATGAGATAAAACTCCACATCCAAACCCATCATTTTCTCCATCCTTGGTTTTTCCAAATGGCCTGGCAGAAAGGTGGGCTATGCAGTCTGGGAGCGCCTACAGACCACAGCTGAGACTGGGGCCTTGTAGCCTTGGTTGCTGTACAAATGCGCTGTAGAAGACTGGGGAAAAATTTACAAAAGCACCTAAATGACATAGACTCATGGATGTTAAGGCCAGAAAGGATCGTCATGATCATCTAGTTTGACCTCCTGCATGGTGCAGGCCACAGAATCTCACCAACCCTCTCCTGCAATAGACCCCTAACGTCTGCCTGAGTTTCTTACGTCCTCCAACCATGATGCGCGTAAGTCCCATTGAAAGTCAACTCCCTTAGCCATGAGACTAAATTTTCTCTTGCTGGAATGCCCTGCCTCGTTCACTTCCAAATTCTGCAACATATGAGGCAGGGGTCTTACAGACAACAGCCTCCTTCACTACCCAACGCTGATTAAGCCCCAGAGCTGGGCCAGTCTGTGCAATGAATGAACTGGGGTGTTGTGATAAAAATAATATGTGATCATGTAATTAAAGACGTCCAGTCAGGTTTGGGAGCCAAGATTGGATGGCGCATGCTCAGTGAAGACAGAATATCCAGATATTGTAGCTGTGAAAATCTCCCAAGTTCTCCTGGGCATGTAAAAATTGCAGTTTTTATGAAGATTTATAACTGGGCCAAATGGGGAGGATTTTCAAGGGGACTGAAAAGACACATCTCTGACACAAAGGTCCAGCCACTGCTTCAAAGCATTGGTGTGCTCGACCTGTTCAAAGAAAAAGTGGCCAGCATTTTTAGCTCTGGCGAAAGAAGGGGTATTTTTCCCGAGCCCCGTTCTTGGAAACAGCGTAACCATTCTCGCTGAAAATCCCCCCCGAAAAGTCAGCCTGAGGCCGACGCACAGCCTGAGTGGGTGAAGTTTGACAAAGTTATAAGCCACAGAAAACAGGATCTTATAAGGGGAGACGTCTGCCTTGTCAACAGGTGGGGCTGGTGCCAACAACTATAATGTTGTAGCCCAGTCTCTGATCTGGGTTGGGACAATACACGATGGGAGCACAAGAGTCCATTGTAAGGCCCGATCCCAAAATGACAGCTATTTCTTCCTAAACGGTAGCTTTCGTTTTTGTTCCTGTGATCAGTCCTGATCAACCTTCCCGTAACTTACAGACGAGAACGTTTTACAGGCTGACTTGCTCCTGTGTCCAAGCCAGGGATTACATTGGTTTAAAAAAAAAAAAAAAAATTGCAGCCCGAGCAGAAATACTTATCCTGGCATAAATCCGTGTGTAGACCAGGGCTTAGTCAAAGGTTTGCAAAAGGGCATGTGGACACTGTGATTTGGTTTAAAACAGGCTTATTTTGGCCCATTTTTAAAATGCTTTGTCTTCCGAGGAGGTGGTTCTGGGGGCCAGGGACCATTTGGAGACTTAAAAAATCCCAGCTTCTCAAACTGCGTGTTTGCCAAGCCCCGGCTGGAGACTGACCCACTTTGAGGATTTGATCCTGTTTCTCTCTTAATCTTTTAATTGCAGCATTTGTTCCGCTCTGGCTCCTGAGACGAACGCGTTTTCTTTGCCTTAGGTGGTTTTTTTTTTTTTTTTCCCCCTCTCGTTTTTTAAAGTCTGCTCTAACACAAGGTTCTGGGCATGCTCTGGCTTTGCAGTTGGCTGTGATCAGAAGAGGCTGTCCTCCTCTAATGTGGAGAGGTAGGGAGCTGTTCTGAGTCCCTCGCTTTGGACGGGCCAAAGGGGAAATAAGGAAAGAGGGTGGGATTAAGGATTCGTGGTACCAATGAGAAATCTGTCTCTGTTCTTGCTTTGGCCAATACCTTTCAAGGTGCTGTAGGCCCTCCTTTCCTACTGTCGTCAAATCCTGCTGACCTCTACCTTGCAGAATCCGGCCCTGCTGTTAGCAACACTCATTCATAATCTGGAGTCTAGACTGCTGGAGGAAAGCTGGAAGAAGTCAGATATCATTTGCTGTGACCCCTCTGATGGGTCTCTGGGGGTATCTGCGGAAGTGGCCTGGAAGCTCTGGCTGATCCAGTTGTGGGTGGTGGGATGCTGACGTGAGTTGAATTTATGTTTGCGTTGCTGCACTGGCTGGTGCAAATTCAAGGGACTGTCTACTGTACATAAGGCCTGGAGGGGTCTAGAAACGGGCTATATTAAGGATCACCTTGCCATCTCTGACCCATGGCTCAGTGCTTAATTTGTAATTAAAGTGGTGCCGGGGCTCAAGCAAAGATTTACTTTCATAACTGACGCAGCGAGCCCAAAGCTGCTAGGGCTACGAACCGCCAAGCCCAGAGGTGCCGGGGCCTGGCCCTGGCCTGATTCCGCACTCACTCACCTTGGGGCAACCCACTGACATCAGTGGGTGGACAAACTCATGCACACCCACACATTTTCTTCCTTCCAAGAGGGAAGCTTGTGGGTGCTATAGGCAGAGCTCTCTTGGGCATCTCCAGGAAGCTGCAGTAGGTGTTTCTTTGCCAAGCCCTTTCCCAACTGATAAAATCTTTGTTTCCCAGCTGCCTAGTAAATCTGAAGGCACATGTGGTTTGGCCTTTCTTAAGGGAATCTTCAATGTCACTCCTTGTCAAGCCTTGTAACGCGCCCAGATATCATGGTGATGGGCAAATCAGTTAAACGCGTGTAGTAATTTATAATCTGGGTGATAGGCTGTTAGTGAAGGATGTTAGAAACCTGTAGCTCCATCTTGCTCTATGGGCAGAGTAGGTAATATATAATGCATTTATAATTCTGAACCTTTATAACTTGTTTTAATTAAGTAGGTTAATTATCCCTATTTCACAGATATGAAAACTGAGGCTCAGAGAGAGAACGTGACTAGCCCAAAGTCACAGTGTGAGTCAGTGGCAGAAATGGAACCCAGGAGTCCTGGCTCTCAGTTCCCTATTCTAGCACCAGATTCTTTGGAGGGCAGGACGTCAGAGAACTCCAAACACTCTTCATTTCATTCAAAGCAAATCGTTTTCTTTCTTAAGAATCATTGATGAAAAACATCTTTATTTCTGAAAAACTGAACTGTAATTTGCCTAAAAATAACTCTCTCTAAAACCAGGAAAAATAAAAAACCGCAAACAAGAAGCCTTAATTATACAACTAATAAGGGAAGATTGTATGATGCCCAGATGCAAGTATAACACAGAGATGGTGCGGGTGTGTCCGTAAGTGACTTCAGAGGATGCCAGTTTGCGTTAGGTAGTAAATTCCCCTCTGGAAACTATGGCCTCAGACTTGCATGATCCAGTTGATCTTGAAGGAATCTCAAAGCCTCTTCGTGCGCCAGGGTTTCATTTTTCTGCCTTGCCTGCGCTAGATAAGTTTTGCTGGCATAGTGACACTGGCATAAGTCTACTGGCAAGCCATCCTAGTGGAGCTGCAGTTTATGCCGGCATAAAAATGCTTCACTTGTCATAGTTTATGCCACTTCCCCGAGAAACATAAGCTGTAGTGGCAAAAGCACTTTTAGGTCCATCTCAGTGCGCCTGTGCGAGGGCTTACACCGGTGTAGGCATGTAGTTTTCTTTTAAACTGATGCAGCTATGCCAGAATAAGCCCTAATGTAGATGCACTTATCCCACCATAAAAAAGATTTTTCCCACGACAGCTAATGTCTTTCAGGGAAACGGTGTAAGCAATTTCATGGTGGGAATGTGGTTGCCAGAGCCCCGTGGGCCAGAGATTTCTGCTGGGAATACCCCAGTACCTCACTGATGTGGGGATGGTCTTTACTGGGTTCAACAATGCAATTTATAAGGAGGATCTGAGAGCAAGGCAATAAATTGACTTTTCAGTGGATTCCATCGCACGTTGGTTTATAAAGGGGTCAGATAGCTGAAAAGTTGGCAGGTCAGAAACTCAAGAAGGAGTGAGAATGGTTGAGGATGCTGATGCCCTGTCAAGGAGTATCTTAACTGAAATAAATGTTGAAAGATAAGATCCACCGGTCGATATCAAAGCATCTTGGGAAAATAACATCCATTATCCATGAGACTGCGGTCAGGGCACACTGCAGGAATGAAAATCAATAGCGAGGGGACCGAAATATAGCAACGCTGCAAGCTGTGTCGGGAGCGGGCTGTACGTAACTTTCGTCCATGCTTTTGAATGTAATAATGGAAGGAAAGTGATGCTCTTCGGCTGGGATACTTTTGATCGAGCCCTTTCAGAGGACTCCGTAAGAGTTGCCAAGCCCATGTTTGAACTTCAGGGCCCTATCTGATTATCGGGACAAGACAACAACTGTGTAAGCTATGCAGCATTTTTATGCAGGTATCAGCCACATCTACACTTGGAGGGTATGCCAGATAGCTATGCCAGCAAACTCGTCTAGTGTAGACAAGGCTGCACATAGCACTCTCAGCACCAGTACTGACCAGGCCTTAGAAAAGGAGTAATCACTCCCCTAACCGATGTCGTGTTGCCGGTATGAGTGTTAAGTGTAGAGCACACTACATTTTGCTTTGCTTTGATGACACCTGTATAAAGCTGTACACCCATATCCCTTACTGTGGCTGCAGTCATACCGGTTTAAAGATGTTTATACTGGTATACTAGTCCTATACAGAAAGAGGAGTAAGCCATACTGATTTAAGTTCCTTTTGTGCTGGTAAATTGCATCCACAGCAGGGGTTGAACGATCATGTCTATATTGGTTTTAAAAAAAAATCACAGCCCTAACCAAAATAGTTATCCTGGCATAAAATCTGTGTGTTGACCAGGTCTTCGTCACAGTGGTGCAAAAGGTTATTTGGACACCCTGATTTGGTTTAAAACAGGCTTATTTTGATTGACTTTGTCAGTTAGGAGCTGGTTTAAGCTAATCACAAATTGCTAATCTTAAAATGGAGTAAGCATGGCCACACAAGGGTTTGCCCGGTTTAAAAACCTCACCTTTCGGTTAAGCTGGTGCAACTTTCTCATTTAGATGTGGCTTTTGTGTTGCCTTCTGCTAAGCGCGGTTTGTCCTTGGCTGTGCCCTGTTTTCAGCCGCACCCATTGCGACACCTGTTGTCAGCAAGAGAGAACTATCCTAGAGCAGAAGAGAGTTAAAATCTGCTTCCCTCCCACCTTGTTCCCCAATGTCACAGCCTAAGACATTGCATCAGGTCCACTGTAACAAGAGCAACCCGTCCCGCCCAGTTACATCAGCATCATCTGATTGGCCAGGAGTAACCTGGGCCAGGCCTGTGGAATAATCTCGCCTTGCTCAGCTTCTCCATAGTAGTATTGGCTCTGTAATCATGTCACGCCTGTGCCTGACCGTCAGCAACTGTTCATCCAAGCTGCTGATGTCTATTGGTAGAGACTTTCCTGACAAGAGGGGGCCCCACCCCATGGGCGCCCTTGTGTGTATGTGGGGGGGACGATGACAGATCTTTAGGGCTGGTGTGTTTGCGTTTGAGGGTGGGGAATCTGACACAGATGAGACACGTGACTCTCAAGTATCTAGGCTGTGTCTGTAGGAAGCAGCAATTATTTTCTTCTTTAGGGGCGTGTGTGTCTGAGGGTATCCAATGGGGCAGGCAATAAACCCTGGCCCCTTGCGCTTTACAGTGAAACATCACATGCATCCCCCAGAGGATGGCCCAACTTGATGATCACTTTAGATAAGCTATTACCAGCAGGAGAGTGGGGTGGGAGGAGGTATTGTTTCATGGTGTCTGTGTATATAATGTCTTCTGCGATTTCCACAGTATGCATCCGATGAAGTGAGCTGTAGCTCACGAAAGCTCATGCTCAAATAAATTGGTTAGTCTCTAAGGTGCCACAAGTCCTCCTTTTCCTTTTGCGAATACAGACTAACACGGCTGTTACTCTGAAATCCCCCAGAGGGAGACCCATTCTCTTCCACCCTGGGGTAACGAGGGAAAGCATCCGCCAAAAGCCGAGCTGAAACTGTATTATTGGTGAGATGGGCTATGCAGTACAGGTGCGAGATACCAGCGAGATACCTGTCCCAGGACGTTCACCTTCTGACGCTGGAGTGCAACAGAAAACCAGTGAATGAGCCCTTGGAAGGGAGAGGGGCGAGGCAGCCTGGGGAGATGGGTCAGGCCGCTTGGAGTTGAGGCAGCCTTGTGGCTGAAGCCTTGGCCTCGCATTTGGGAGTCCTGGCTTCTATTCCCAGTCCAGCCACAGGCTCCCTGTGTAACTTTGAACACGTCACTTCCCCTATCTGTGCCACAGATCCCCACTGTGCATGTGGGGATGATACTGTTCCCTTTGTCTTGTCTAATTTAGATTGTAAGTTTTTTGGGGGCAAAGCCTGTCTCTTGCTGTACGTACGTACAGCACCTGGCACGATGGGGCCACGACCCTGGCTGCGGCCTCTAGCTGCTACTATGATACAAATACTAATAAGCCGACGTCCCTCAAAGCCAGGCCGTGCAGAGGTCCAACAGCGCTGCCTTGCGCCTTTGAAAGTCCCACCCCCGGGGTGCTTAGCACTGGCCTACCTCTGCTCCCTTTGGCGAAACTCCTGTTGAGTGAACGAGAGCACCGCAAGGCCAGCGCTGGATGCTTTTGGAGCTCTTTACTCCCTGTGTTTGACACGGCCTTTGTTCTGTGGCAGCCATAACGGGCTGCATGCTAAGAGGTAGGATGGGAGTCGGAATGGTAACAAAGGGGCTGCAGCGTTACTCCTTTTAGGCAGCCTAGCTCCCGTCTTTCCCAATTTTTACTGACACTTGCACAGGCAGCTCTCTGGTTCAGCCATTTGCAAATCACTCAGGGACGCATCAGCTTCTAGGAGAGGTTTTGACCCCCCTGCAACTTACTGTAGTACTGAACCCAAGTACAGCCTGGGGGGATGCATCTTGTTTCCTCCGTGGACCAGTCAGTGCATGTTTCCTGGCTGCTCCCTGAGATTGAGCTCTAAGGGACGGATCTTTGAGAGCTCTGCTCCCGTCTGCACCAGACTAAGTGGTCAGAGTGTGGCACACTTGAAAATCTGACTGTGCCTTTTTTTAAAAGGCCTGTGTCCATGAGTTCCAATCAGCCAGACCCTCAACTCCTGGTGACCATGCAGGATCGGCCCCAGACTCTGGGCCTGAGTAATAGGATGGAAAAGACTGCGTAAGTTTGCTTTTTTTAAAACCAGGTCGAGTGTATGACATGAACTGTATTAACAATCCCACCTCGACTTTAATGGGATTCTGCCTGTTTCTCTGCTAGCTCGATTTGTAGCTGCTGCTGTAGGTCAGTAGTGACCCCTGTGCTCTTTACATTGGCTGCCTAAAAAACTATAATACGTGGTACTTGCACTGGGGCTTTTTATCCCAGGATCTCAAAGCGCTTCACAAAGGTGGGTCAGTGTCATTATCACTGAGAATAGAAGCCCCCGGCTGCCAGCTCCCTGTTACCCCTGCCTGTCCCAGTGCTGGGGGCAGAACCCAGGGGCTTTTCGGATTCTGTTTAGATTCTTATATTGTGGTATCTGAGCGTCTGCTTATCTGCTGCATCTGGCAGGTTCATAGTTCTGCCCTTAAGGTGGCAGAATAGCTTTAAAGGTCCAGGCCGCACTAGAGACGTCCTTCTTGAGCCTCGTTCTGACAGGTGCCTGCGCTTTGGGTACCAAGCTGCTGTCTCTTAAAATTCTGCCATTGTACCTCTGGCTAGCAAGGGAGGGTAAGACCGTAGAGGGAGGAATTGCTTCTCTTCTCCAGCCTGGAGCAGTGTTATGGCCAGCTGTGGTAATGCTGCCTGCCGTTAAAGTCACCTGATACTCTTCATACATCCCTGATTTCAGTTGCTTTTTAACTTTGCCATTCAGGCTGCAGTTTTCCTTGGGGGGCGTCAGCTTTTCTGAAAAGGTGAAGCAAAAATCTTCCAGCTTTTTCCGAGAAGGAGGTTGGCCAAAACAACATATTACTCCCTCTATTAAATTCTGACAGCCGTTTCGCTGAAAGGCTCTAGTCCCTCTGAGCTTTGTAACGGGGACCTGAATTTTGGCAGGAGGGTCACCCTGGGATCAGGAGCGTGCCTTCTACCTGTGCACCCTTAATTTGGCTCTCTTGTATGTATACCTACTGATAGATTCTTTAGTTACGTGAGCCCATATGCTACTACTTCCACAGGGTTCCTGCCTCTTTCCTGGCATGGGCTGAATGGCGCTCACATCAGAGATGTGTAGTGAGGAGCTGAGAGGTGAAGTGAGTTGCCCATCGCCTAGCCTAGAGCCAGCGCTGGGAACAGAACCCAGGTGTCTTAGAAGAACATTATTATTTATTTGCATCGTGGTAACACCTTGTGAAGCATAAAGTAATAGGGATAGTTTGGGGGCCAGGACCCCCCTGGTGCCAAGCGTTGTACAAACACAGGAAAAAAAAATCCAGTCCCCACCCCAAGGAGCTTGCAATAGACGTGTGTGATCGGCATTTACACCAGGGGTGCCATGCACAGCCAGAGTAGCGTAACAGTGCTGCTGTGTGACTGAGGATCCCTGCCTACGGGTCATTTGCTTTTTGGATCAAGTGACATCTCTGCTGCATTCCCACCCCCACACTCCCGTCTCTTCTCTGCAAAGCATGCACCTTTTGCAGCGTGGCCATGAGGCCTGAGAGAAGGCCCTGGGATTTCCCTCCTCCCCCCGCCCCCCCGGCGTTGTCAGAATGGCGCAGAGTCGTCCAGAGTGCCTCACAGGATCAAATTGCTCTGAACGAGTTGGGCAGCTTGGCACAGCCGACACCTCGACCATCAGCACCCCTCTGTCAGTGGGCACCTCTCGCCTCCTTCCCTCTGACTCCATACGCCTCAGGGCCCGGGGCGGGGCGGGCTCTCTTCACTGCTAGAATGGCCAGTGCTGTGAGGGGAGGGGAGGGGAGGCTGCTAGCCAGCTGCGTGCGCTAGGCAGCGGATGGAAGTTTCAATTAGGAGTACCCACTGCGCTCTGACTTGGCCACCGGGGGTGCGGGAGGAGGGCATAGAGAGGGGCAGGGGAATGCTGATCCAATGGAACGGGGATGGAATTACCCTCCCTGCGTCGAACTCGCCTATAATTATGGTTTCAAGGAGCCATGTCGTCTTGGAAATCTGCTTCAGCAGCAGAGTTTATGCTTCAATGGACTATGACTTTCCATCCCTCAGGATGGGGTAGGGGTAAGGAGGGGGTGGAATTGCTTTGAAAAACCCCTATTGTTCGGAGCTTATTGCTAATGTACCTGCTGGATTCTACGTGTACTCCTAGTGCTGGGAGTGAGGGGGATTGGGGAGTTTCTTGACTAGCTATGGGGTTTTTTGTTTTTTTGTTTTTTTTTTTTTTGTGACTGACAATGCGCAAAGGCACAAAGAGGTGAGAACCGGCTGTTCCTGTGGTTTTGTATTTAGCTTGTGGCTGCTTCCTAAGCCAACGTTGTGGCTCTTCTCTCCCCCTCCCCCCTGCCCTGATAATATGCCCAATTTGGCTTCCCTCTGAACTTAATGTTTTCTTTTTTTCTTCTTTTAATTTGGAATAAAACCCAAACTTTCCCTGTTACTTTATGCTTAATAAGGACATTCGGCCCCACGGCATCCTGGGACTGCTGCCCCAATGTTAATTGCTCCTCACGATCGCCGTGGGAAAGGGGGATGTCTTACTATCCTCCTCCTAGTATACAAGGGGTGGAAAGTGCGGGGGGATGGGACTGAGGCTCAAAGGAAAAGCGTCTTGCCCAAATAGCTAGTCTGTCAGAGCCCACTTAGGAACGAGGACACATCTATGCTACAGCAACAAAGGAGTGTTTCCATTGATGGAGCATGTCTTCAGTACGCTTCGACCAAGTCCTGCTTGTGTGCCTTTGTAGTTCTCCTGCCATACCAGTCCATGCTTGGCGTGGTTCTGGTTGGAGATCCCACTCTAGGCGTCACGCTGTCTTCCAGTGCTCTGGGGCTTGCACTAGTTTTCTCACCTCCAGCAAGCCCTGCCACTCCAACCAGAGCCAGAGTTTCTCAGCTCTGCCCGGATTATGATAGTTTTGGTTCTGTCGTTTGTCTCCCAGGTCTGCCAGTTGCTGTTCGACTTGCTCTGTGATGCTTGGGGCTCTGGTACGCAAGTGTGACCTTGCTGTGACGCACTCTATAGAGAGAGTGTGAATATAATGTAACTAAAATATGCTTCATGCAAAAGGTCTCTTGTAAGGTATCATTACAAAGCTTATAATTTACTGAATGTGGTCATCCTATTTGTATAAATGCATCACTCTTGTATCTGAAACTAGAAAAATAAAATAAAACACGCCAGTCTAAGTCTAGTACAGTAATAAAAACTGAATACAGATAAGGGTGCTGGAGTCCTAAGTTGGCAGGGCAGGAAAGCAGGGGCAGAAGTATTCTTGGCACATCAGGTGGCAGCTCCCAGGGGCTTTCTGTGATCCAGCCCGTCACAGTGGCGTAGTCGGCAGGATCTGTGCACAGCTGATTGCTTTGAGATACTGGTAGTGATTTGTAAGTGAGTCTTAAGTGTGGTGGCTGGAGAATAGACAAAGTGGTTACTGATTTGTTATTTTCTGTTTGCTTATTTCGGGTAAGGGAAGTAGGGACAGAAAAGGAAGCAAAATAAGTTAGAGGGAAGATCAGAAGAAGCTAAAACTGCACAGGTTGCAAATTGCCCACAAAGGCTGAACACTGGGCGCTGGGAAAGTCTCTGTTAACTAAGAAGCCCCTGAGCTGAGTGCATCTCAGTGTCAGTGAACTGCAGATGGGTGTGGCCCAACCTCTGTGTCTGTGCTGAAGCTGACTGGAGTGTCTTAACTTAGCGAGACAGGAGTGGAGGGGTGCGTGTTCTGGCAGGAGGGGGTTCTCTGTGGTATCCCAGCTCGAGTGGTGGCCTAACGGGAAGACAAATGGAAATTGATGTGCAATTTGCCCGGGAAAAGGCTGCTCTGGAAAACGAGAAGGCTGCTCACCAGCAAACCCTAGACTTAAAAGACAAAGCAAATCGAGACCCAGAAGCATGAACGGGCTGTAATGGAGTGGAAGAGGTGCACAGAGACATGTGTCCTGGAGCTGGAAGTTGGGGTCCTGGCGACTGCTGCAGTGGGAACAAACCCCAAGGACTCTGTAGCTGGAAGCAAGCCCAACTTGAGTGAAGTGGGGGGGGGGATTTTGCTGGCCAGTGAAGAGTCTGTCATTGCTGGTAGCTGTGAGCCCGCAGCTGGATCAGGGTCTCTTTCCCTTTTGGGGGACACAGGAGTGTCTTGCCCAGAGGGGAGCCCAAAGAGGAATTTTAGGTATACTGCCTCCGACATGGTCAATGTCCAAGTCCCTGGCAGTAAGTTCAGGAGGAGGGTGTGACACACTCTATAGAGAGAGTGTGAATATAATGTAACTAAAATATGCTTCATGCATAAGGTCTCTTGTAAGGTATCATTATAAAGCTTATAATCTACTGAGTGTGGTCATCCTATTTGTAGAAATGTATCACTCTTGTATCTGAAACGAGAAATATGAAATCTAACTCAGAGGGCCTATTGTAGTTATGCAAAGTGTGGGCCATTAATGGTGGTTTGGAATCTGGATGGCTCCCAATAACCAGGACAATTGACTGCGGATGGCTCTGTTTGCAGGCAGGCCTTCCTGTGAGTCAGGCTCTGAGAAATGAAGGCTTGGAGTCTCACAGGACATGTGATCATGTCACCTGAACTGGAATCCATCTTTAACCTGGTGCTTTTCCACTGAGACGGAAGGGTGGGAACCCAGAGGGACAAAGGATTCCCGCCTTATGCAAAAGATATATAAGTGGGTGGAACAGAACAAGGGGGGCAGCCATCATGGGGAATCCCCTAGCTACCACCTGAGCTGGAACAAGGGCTGTACCGGGGCAAGGATTGTGCCCAGACTAGGAAGGTGTCCAGCTCCAGTCTGTGAAAGAAACTTATTGAAACATCTTTAAGGGTGAGATTTTATCTGTATTCAGTTTTTATTACTGTACTAGACTTAGATTGGTGTGTTTTATTTTATTTTGCTTGGTAATTCACTTTGTTCTGTCTGTTACTACTTGGAACCACTTACATCCTACTTTCTGTATTTAATAAAATCACTTTTTACTTATTCATTAATCCAGAGTATGTATTAATATTTGGGCGGGGGGGGGGGGGGGAACAGCTGTGCATATCTCTCTGTCAGTGTTATAGAGGGCGAACAATTTATGAGTTTACCCTGTATAAGGTTTATACAGGGTAAAACAGATTTATTTAGGGTTTGGACCCCATTGGGAGTTGGGCATCTGAGTGTTAAAGACAGGCACACTTCTTTAAGCTGCTTTCAGTTAAGCCTACGGCTGTTAGGGGACGTGGTTCAGACCTGGGTCTGGGTTTGCAGCAGGCCAGCCGGGTCTGGCTCAAACCAGGCAGGGTGCTGGAGTCCTAAGCTGGCAGGGCAGGAAAGCAGGAGCAGGAGTAGTCTTGGCACATCAGGTGGCAGCCCCCAGGGGGTTTCTGTGATCCAACCCCTCACACTTGCGTAATCCCGTTAGTTGTGATTGGTGGCAGGAGGTGGTGGTGGTGGCAACGACTGATGGCAACGTGGTTTTATTACGGGACCCATTTAGTGAACCTCCCTCCGTCTCAAGTGGCGCTTGAAGGTGGAATAGTTTGTTGTGGGGAAAGATTCATAATTATTCATGTGAATTTAGATTCAGCCCTCTTTGTTGGACCATTTAGGAATGCAAGAATTGCCAGACTGGGTGGGACCCATGGTCCATTTTGCCAGGACAGTATCTCTGACAGTGGCCAGTACCTGCTGCTTTGGAGGAAGGTGGACAGTCGTGTAATAACCTCCCCAAAATGTCTTTCAAACCTCCATCAAATTAGGCCTGGGCTATGCACGGTTTTTGTACCAGTGTAACTGTGCTGTTTGGCGGTGTGACTTTTTTGGTATTGGAAGACTTACACTAGTACAATTCTTAGTATGAATACAGTTCTATTGGTATAAAGATGCCTCATACTGGCATAATTTATTCTCTTTCCCACATAGGAATAAGCTGTACTGGTATAAGGATCTTTGTACCAGTATAACTGCATCCCCATAAAGAGGGTCGTATTGCTGTAGTTAAACCCGTACGACATTTTTTGTGTGTAGACAAGGTCTCAGTAGTTGACCGATTCCCTGAAGCAGAAAAACTTTATCTTGCTGCATAAATATGTATCCTGTCCTTTGGGGGAGACCCAGGGTATGTCTGTTCTCCTGCCTCTACAGTGCTGCTGTATTTCCATAGCATAGACACTTCCTGTGTTGACAGAAAGGGTTCTTCCATCAGCGTTTCCGTCTCTAAGAGGTGGTAACAAGGTTGACGGAAGAATCTTTCCGTTGATCTAGCACCAGGAGTTAGGGCGACCTAACTATGGTGCGCAGGGTGTGAAATTTTTAGCTAGGTCGATCTAAGTTTTAACTGTAGACTAGGCCCAGTGCCCATTGAAATCACTGGAAAGGCTCCGATTGACTTACTAGTTTTTGGATCGGGTCCTGTGTGTTCCTTTTCTGCATGCATTTGAGTGCTCAAGCTTCCCTAGCATGGATGCTCTCACAAGTTGAACTTTTAGCTCTGGTTTTTGCTGAAAATGAATTTTGACCCTTATGTTAGATTTTTTTAAAATGTGAGGGTTGCCTTGGTGGTTGGTTGCATAAATCATCCGGTCGGCCAATAGGCACAATACCCTATGACTTGGGAAACTAATCAGCATCGTGGGGATTTTAAATACTCTCAGCAAACTCAAAGCTGGATAGGCTTGGCAAGCCGATCAATTGACCGGTCCAATAATCTCAGATGACGGGTCAATTGACACCTATTATTTGACCAACGTCAAATATTCCAGCAAGAATGTCCTGATGTAGGCGGCAGCTTACGTTTTTGATTGCATCATGGTGCCATCTGTCATCAAGCCTTCTTAAATGTCTTGATCACGCTGCTACAGGCTAATGCCGCCTGATGGGGAAAAAAGGTGAACTAATGGAATGTTGAACAGTGGCTGGAATCTTCAACAAGAAACGTGTGTATATATATAAAAATCTCTTTATTTGTATACCTGGCCATCAACCCACATGGGGGTTTACAAAGCACATTAAACAACTTAAGGACAAGGTCCCTTCCGCAAAGAGCTTACAGTCTAACCGACTAACGGAAGGGAGTGGGGAGGGGGAGGAGGGTTCACAGGCATTAAACCTCCTCCCCCAACACAATGAGAAGAGATGCGCAACCGTTAAGCTGCTTGGAGATCTGGCCTGCTGCCTGCCTCACATAAGTGCATTTAAAAATGACTTTGCTTTTATAGGTGCTCTGTGTTTGTATCATTTTGCTTTTCTTTTGTAACATGGATAATGTTCACCATTAAATGCTGACTGAACATTGCTAAATAGGTAAGAATAATAATTATCCTTTTTTTTTTTTTGAACTTCATTTCAAAATTTTGCATTTTTCTGAGTTGAAATAACTCATTTCAACAGCTTTTTTTTTTTTTTTTCATTAGACATAAGTAGCTATCTAAAGGTCATTCTGCTGGAGACCATAAAAACTCACTCCTTTTTTAAAACCCGTTGTTACTGTTCTAATAGTGCTTTAAAATATGTGACCATTTTTGACATTATTTGGCCAGTCAGTTGACCAGTTATTTTTGGATAGGTCAAATGCCCAACCCTTGACCTGCAGTCTCAGAGATGTTTCAGGAAGTAACTAATCAGTTTCCAGTAACCAATAAACTGGATAATATTGCCACCTCTTGGACAGCCAAAAATGAAATGGATCAAATTATTTGCCATGAATTATCTGATTGTCTTTATTCTCAGTCAGTGTTTGGACAGTCTACGGAGTAGAACTGGAGGAGGCGGGTGCAGCAGTGAAATGGTAAATTCGAACTTCAATGTCCTAGAAGTCGGGAGGCCTTTGCTTAGATCTGGATCTGTGTTTCATTGGGTCTGTTAAATCCATGTGGACAAACGCGTCTGAGGCGTCTCTGGGCTGTTCAGGATACTGCAGCGGCCTGGGACAATGAAAGAGTCTCGCTAGTTGGCTTACACAGTTTCATGAGTCTTATGCAGCTTTTCATGCATAGCTTTCAGTGTGCTTTACAAAGGAGGTCAGTATCATTATCCCCACTTTACAGATGGAGAAACTGAGGCACGGCGGTGAAACAGCTTGCCCAAGGCCCATGGCAGGACAGTGGCAGACAATACCATTGACATTCTTTGTTCAGGAGGGGGCCAGGCCTGAAGGGAGGGTCCCATGGGGAGCTGGCGACAAGATGCCCAAGTTTGGAGGGAGTAGCGCGGGGGGAGCTAGTATTGGGGGGTAGGAGCTACTCCAGATGAATTGGAGGAAGGAGCTTCAGAAGTGACACTTACATGAGGCTCTCTGTAACTGTGCCTGGCTCTCCCCTTGTTCTCTCTTAAAATCGAACTTGGGCATTTAAATAGGAAATGAAAACCGCGTACAGCTTTGCACCTTTATTCCACCTGCCCTTGCACATGGTGGCCCAGGAGCTGCTTGACGTAGCTAACTTTTCTCGGAAAATACAAGTGTCTCTTCTGCTTCCTATGGCTGCTCCAGTCACTTAGCTTCTTCCCTGTTTCCATTCACTCCCTAGCCTCAGCCACCTCTCCGGAGAGCCTGAGAGAGCGCGCGGTCTGATGCTGGATGCATAGAGGAGGGGGAAGTTGGCCCACCTGGACCTATGCAGATCTTGCTGTTCTCAGATGCAAGTGATAGCACTTTTGGCAAAGAGGGAGAGGCTTCTGGCAAAGGCGTGGGTATCGCTGGGGTTGCTTTTGGCTTGCAGGAGAGCCCCCAGTGGATTTTCAGGGTTAAGCTACTAGCTGAACTATTCATAAGAAATAGGGAAGTGAAAAGCTGACCCAGAACTCTCACTAGCAGCTAGAGCAGGGGGCTGAGTTGGGTCCTGGTTCTGTTTCCAACTTCGCTGCTGACACTACAAATTACTTAGCGGTTTGTGCTATGCATCCGATGAAGTGAGCTGTAGCTCACGAAAGCTCATGCTCAAATAAACTGGTTAGTCTCTAAGGTGCCACAAGTACTCCTTTTCTTTTTACGAATACAGACTAACACGGCTGTTACTCTGAAACCTGAATTTCATCTGCCATCCTGTTGCTTGTTTGCCCAGTTTGGTTCAATCCCTCTGAAGTTCCTAGCAATCGTCTCCTCTGGTCTTGACTGACCTAAATAATTTTGGATCATTTAGCAAATTTTGCCATTTTTTTTCTCCCCCCACCACCACTCCCAGTTCACCAAATTCTGTAAAACAACACCAGGATTAATTGAGTTAAATCAACGGTGATTTAAAACACCAATTTTAATCATGATTTAAATCAACAAATAGGAAACCTTGGTTTAAATAATTGATTTCAATCAGGTTTTGTCTTCGCACTTTAGTTATTGTCTTAAAGAAAAGACAATTCTCATTGGTTGGTAACCATTAAAACATTGGCAACTAAATAAAGACTCTACACTAAACCTGGTGGTACTTTTTGCTAACCGGGAGTTTATGCTCTTTCTAGTCACGCTTACTTAAGCAAGTATATAGCTTAACTTACATTTATTTAGATTCTTATATGTACATTTTTTCTTACATTGGAAAATGGTGAATGACTCATTTCTGATTTTACTAGATTAATTTTTTGCTTGTGATTTGTGTCAAGCTCTGTTTGGTTTAAATTGATTTAAAGTGCACAAAAATAGCATTTTAAATTTTTTGTGTTAAATAAAACTACCTTAAATGTGCTGGATACACGAGGGAAAAAAGGTTTATCAAAACATGTTTTGCATGTAAAACTAATTGATTTGTTAGACTGTTTATCTGTCTATGTAGCTAAACTATCTGCAAGTTAATGAATTGAACTGATTGTTTCTGGTCACCTTGTCCTTCAAGATTTTAGAGCTCATAGATCTCATCCTCTCGCAACTAGTTTTTATTCATAGATTGGAAGAGGAAAACAAGCTTTCCTGTCTTTTCAACTCCCAACTGGTTTCTTAACTTTGAATGAACTAGTCATTCAGGGTGGATTGATTTAAATCACCAAGCAGAAAGCCTTGGTTTAAATAATTGATTTTAATCAACTTCTCCATTTTGTACTTCAGTTATTTTCTAAAGAATGGTGCATTCTCACTGGTTGATATAACCATTAAAACATGTTGATTTACGAAGAAATAGAGCTTTTACACTAGATTTGATATAACGTTTTTGCTCCCTAAGGGGGCACATTATAACTAGGCATTTATTAAAGCAATTATATGGCTTAAATGGTTTAGGTTCTTATTAATTTAATTGTATATTTTTAGTATCTTAGAAAATGGCGAATGATCTATTGCTTATTCACTAGATAATTAATGTTTTGTTCATGGTTTGTGTCAAGCCTGCTGGTAACCTGAATTTACTTATATATACACAGAGCAGCATATAACATTTATTTTTATTATAGCAAACAAGCCCTTGGTACAGTACTTGATGCATTGTGCCATAAAGCTTGACCTCAAAAGTTCGATGTTACCCCCCCCCCCCCCCCTTAATTCTTTCTTTATATAGAAAAGCAGCCTTTAACTTAAAGTTTTGGATAGAGACTCAGGGATCCAGCATATTTATATTTTTACTTAAATGTTTTAAGAGATTCTGAAAAGTTAAGGCCTTAACATATTTGGTATTACATTCAGATTTTATTTTAAACAGGTTTATTTTTAAAAAGAAAAAACTTCTTATCATTTAAATAACGTCAAAAATTCAATTAAAATTTTTTAAAAATTTGTTTTTTAAAAAAATCCATTTTTATCCACCTGTAGGCATTGAACTGAACTAGTTGAATAAACTGAAATGAAGAAAAGCCAGAAGTAGCTCCTAGGAGCCCTGACTCTATTCTGGTACCCTCTCGACTGGACGTGGAGCCATTCTCATCAGCTGGTGGTTTCATTGGGTGAATCTCACTCCAGTGTCTGCATCACGCTGGGCACTAACTGGGCTCCCTGGCTGGCAGAGAGACCCAGCACAGAGTGCTCCATGAGGGCTGGGACGCTTTCTCCAGAGCAGGGTGCTGTGGCTTTGTCTACGCTAAATGCGTTGCGATGGTTTAACTGATGCAAGCTGAACTGATTCTTCTTTTAAGCCAGGGTTAAACTGACTCGAGTTCATCTGCAGTCGGGGTTTGCACCAGTTTAGCCAGATCAAACAGCTTTATTACAGTAGAGCCTGTCGAGCCCAGCTGTGCATTGCATGCGCTTCGCTCCTGCACCGATGAATTTACAATCTTAACCGATGAGACAGACAAAGGGTGGGAGAGGAAACTGAGAGAGGAGGTGACTTACCCAAGGTCACGCAGCAGGTCAGTGGCAGACCTGGGACTAGAACTCAGGTCTAGGTCAGTGGTTAGGGCCTCTTGTTTAGTAACTTCTCTAGCCTAGACCAGGCCTGTGTGTGTACTGCTGTTTGCGCTGTCCATGCGTTATAGATGCACAGAAGACATCGCTTGGGAGCTGTCGGACCAGCACCTCTGACCAGCCCAGCCCCCCCCCCCCTTCCCCCCTTCAGTGTTTCTCTTTACTTGTGCTTTGATCAGTGGGCCCTTCACCTTGACAGTCCTGGGAGTGTGCCATCCACTCATGCAGGAATGTTGCCGGGTGGCTTTGCTTTCTTATCACGCCTGTGACTCCTCCGAGGCGATGCCAGGTGTAACTTCATATTTGGGAGGTACAAGCACGTTCAGTTTAGATTTACCCCAGCATTACATGCCGTGGGAACAGGCACCATGGAAATATCGTAGATTGGTCTCCGTCCCTTCATCTGTAAGCAGAGGATGCTTCTTCCCACCTACTCCAGAGCAGTAGGTCACATTCTCCTCCTCTTCCCGGTATGAACCTCTCTGTAGTTCTCCTCCCCTTTTTCCCCAATGGAACGTTTTACTGCCCTACAACTGCTGCCGAAGCAGAAATCGTTTTTCCCGTGCATACTTGGTGCCTTCTGCATGCAGTTAGCACGGTCTGCGGACGGCAGCCGGATTCCATCTGCTGCTGATCATGAGCAAAAGTTTAAAGGTTGGGCCTTTGTGTTTTGTCTGGGCCAAAAAAAAATGTTCAAGACCGTGCCAAATTGGAAATGGAGTTTAACAGTCGTGTCGACTTGAGGCGCGGTGCGAGCAGGCTGCAGGGGGATGGATCCTGGGGATTTACTCCACCAATCTGGCACAAAACTTGGCAGTGGCTTCTTGTTTTCGTGTGTCTGTGCACACGTCCCAAAGAGCTAATGCCAGTCCTTGCTTTGGCCTTGCAGAGTACAGAGCCCAGGAGTCAAATCTCTGTGTGCATGTATTAAAATATATATATGGTGTGCCTGGCTTTTAGTTACGCTTTGGTGTGCCTGGCTTTTAGTTACGCTTTGGTCCCTGTAGGCTGCCCTAGCAATGTACAGGGGCTTTCAAGTGGGCAGAACTGGCTCCCTGAGAGTACCGCACATGCCGGCCCCTTGCACAGCTCGTGTGGAGCCGGCATGCGAGCTCTGCTCCGGACCTGTGCCCAGTCCCTGGGGGGGCCGATCGGGGAAGTGGCCAGAGCGCACTGCACTGCCGCTCTTCTCAGCTTCCCAGTGACTGTAGTAGAAGCAAAGAGCAAGTTCGCATGGCCCTGCGGCTGCTTTTCACAACTCAAGCCAGGCAGACCCCTGCATGGTTCTGGCCTCCAGGGAGAGCAAAGGTGGCTTGCAGGCATCTTCACGCCCCGCCCGACCTCTCTGCCACTGCCCACGCACAAGAATTGAGCGGCTCAGCATCAGGCCCCGTTGGATTTACCTAGGCTGTGTGTTTTCTAGGGAGGAGCTGAGAACTCTGCAGCAGCGTCCAGACCTACCGAGTTTCATTAGTTCTTCCCCAGCCCTTCCCCCTTTTCTGGCTTTCATTTTTAAGTGTGGACTTAGCCTGGCGAGAAAGGAAGGAATTTGCTGCCTGCCTCAGTGAGATGGTTGCAGTCTGACTCATGCGTGTTTGTTGGTGGTGGTGGTGTTGCTTTTTCAATAAAGGTATGCGTGCGGGAGAATGGGCTTGATCCTGCCTTGTGGAGGGTGTGCGTGTGGGTGGGTGTGTGCTGGTTAGCGTGCCGTGCAACGCACGGAGGCGGTGCGCATTTTCAGAAGGGCACCCAAAGGATTTAGGAGCTTAGGGAGGAGAGTCTCAAAAGCATCTAAAACGGTTAGTGGGATGCGGGGAAAACCCAGGGTGTGTCCTGATGCGAGCGCTGCAGCCGTTCTGTTACCCCTGCTAAGCAGCAGGTGGGCAGCTTGATTGGCAGGGTTAGGCCCTTCCGTATGCAGGGTTTTAGACTGTAAGCTCTTTGGGGATCTCTGATGCTTATTGGATGTCCGTACAGCACCTAGCACCGTGCCACCTGCAGGCGCCCTTCAGGTGCCGACCTGGTAGACACGCCATGCCTGCCTCTCTCAGACGCAGCTCTCCCATCCGCTGTCTTCCTGGTCCAGAGCAGACTGACGTCGGTGGGATCTTGGTGGGCTTTGGATCAGGCCCCAAGGGAGCAGGCACGCAGGTGGCTCCGCGGCACTCGGAGAGGAGGGATCCACTTAGTGCTGCGGCTGGCGTCTCTGCTCTTGCTCGCAGTCGCGGGCAGCGCCCCTCCCTGCCAGCAGTGCAGGGGCTTGGCAGCGGGATCAAGGCCTGAGGCTGCGTGGATAAGTGCTTGGGGAAGCCACCAAAGTTCAGACTGGACCTGTAGTTTGCCCCCTACCCCCGCTGTGCAGGCGGGCACTTGTGGAACCTGTCACCGGACCCACCTCGCCCCCCTGCTCATGTGTGCTCATGGGACCCATGGTGTCCTCTCCTGCACCATCACCCCCCCCCCCCCCATCGCACCCCATTGCAAGGGTGTGCTCCCGACGCAGTGTCCCGTTCCAGGGTCACACGTGTTCTCATACAGTCCAGTTGCGTATCGTACCCAAAGGTGAAGATGTTTTGTCCTAGTGAGTACAGCTTGCATTTCCTTATCGTCGTCCTCTGTGCACAAAGCAGTCGAAGGAATCTGGTCCAAACTTTCTGGTTATGTCCACTCTGAGCCAGACCCCGAGGCTGGAAAACTCCAGCCCGAAAGCGGGGTCGTAACGGAGACCACTCAGCGCCCTTTGCTGGAGCTGTCGCTGCCTGAGTCCGCCATAACAGTCTTGCTCCTTTTTAAATTGTCCTACCCTGGAGCGGACTAGATGGGTTGGGCAAGGGGTGGGAGAAGGGAAGGGGCGTCGCTCTTGGGGCTTGGGAGGGAAGGATCAGCTGCTGGGAAGGTGATCGGTACGCAGATGTGTGGGGAAGGGAGTCAGAGGGAATTTGGCCCCGATCCTGCAAAGACACAAGCACCTACTTGCTTTCTACAAGTGACTCTAATGCATAAAATTTAAGCACTTGCGTGAGTCTTTGCGGGACCGGGGCCTGTGTGAGGCTCTGAAGGTAGCTGTACCCCTCTGGCTGTTGAATGCCCTGCGGGAAACGATTTTGGTGGGACTTGGTCCCTAGTGGACACCTGTTGGCATCCCCCTTGCCACTGTCAGCTTGAATGCAGAGGTCAAGAGCTGAATTGGCTACAGAGGGGGAGCTCCCCTTCCGCTCCTCGAAGGAGTCCTGTTGGGTCACTGAGGGTATGTCTGCAGCCCCTCCCACCCCAGGTCGGCAGACTCTGGCTGGTGGGTAAAAAGCACTTTGAAGCGGCAGCTCTGGCTCTGAAGCCTAGGGCTAGCCGCGCATCTGCCTCTTGCTGTCTGTCCGTCCCCTCTCCTGAGTTCTGAGTATGTTTACAGCTGCGTCATCCATTACACCTCTGTCTCTTTTCTCTATTTGTCTCCTCTTCCCCCCCTCCCCCCCCGCACTCCCAATGCTGTCCTCTGGACCATGCGCCATCTTTACCACCGTCCTTGTCTTTGGTGTCAATTTCTGTCTTCCCTCCTGGGCAACAGGCCAGCCAGTAAAAAGCATTCTCACCTGCCCAGGTAAGATGGGGCCGGGGGCGGGCTGACAGAATCGCATACTTGGCGATGCACTCGCTTTGTTGAAGCCCCTGTGTTCAAAGTGAAGGTGGAGATGGTGTCACTCAGCTCTCATGTAAATGTCCTCGTGGCCTTTCTTCTGCCATTTTATATTGTCCACACAAAAAAAAACCCAACGACCCCCCAACCTGGCTGGCTCAAGGGAGCCAGGGAAGATAAAACGGGGTCTTTCACCTCTTGTGTCCTGGTACTAATGTGGCATCAGATCAGGAGAACTGGCTGGCCCCGGGGATATTGGGGAATGGAATATGGGGCCTTCCCCCATAGGATCCTGTAGGGTGCTGTCTCCAGTATGCCACCAGGTTGGAGGGAGCGGCTGGCTCTAGAAGATCGGGAAATCAGATATGGGGCCTTTCCCCTATAGGGCCCTGGTTCCAATATGGCACCAGATTTGGGGGAACTGGCTGTCTTGGGAGGTGTGGGGTGGCAACAATGGGGTATGCGGCCTTTCCCTTATAGGATCCTGATTCCAGTCTGGCCCCACGCTGGGGGCAGTAGGTACTAAGGTCTTGCCTTCGCTGCAGTTAATTCAGATGTTGCGCCAATCTCAAATCCTGTCCACACGCACAACCCCCTCACTCGCGTACCGTGGTGCTATTAACTCAAATTGGCTGCGGGGAGGAGGGGGCAGGCTACAGCTCGAGATAGCGCTGCTCCCTGCAGCCTGCGTGTTCTCCCGTGTGGCTGCTCTCCCTCAAGCCTGGCTAGCTAGAGAGGCGTCTGCGCAAGGGTAGGTAACTGGAGTGAACGCTACCCTTCGCCGTGAGTCACGGCTGCAGGTCGCCCCCGTGTGCTGGCTGCCTAGCGGCTTGCGTGAAGAATTTGTTGGGACTCAGTCCAGCTCCTGCTGGGTCGGTGTGTCCGCAGCATGCCGGTCCACCACAGCATTAGGCAGAGAGAGCTGGCCAGGACCGAATGGGCCGTGGATTCGGAGCTCCCTTCTCACCCCATGGTCAGCTGGTCCCTCCTGGGTAGGAGAGGCCTGGGAAGCTTGCAAAGCCAGTGCTATTGTTGTACCTCTTCCATGCGCGGAAAGCAGCTTTGGCCTGCAGGGCTCTCAATCCAGCCCCCTCCCCCATCACAGAACTGCCTGGAATAGCAAGAGCACCCCAAAAAGAAATAAATTTAAAAAAAAAGAGAAAGTAACTGTCCATTGTCTCTCTCATTCGTTCCTCGCTGCTTCATGTTCTCTTCTTCCATCAGCCCCATTGCAGCCTGGTAAGCTCTGACGCTGACCTCCTGTGCTGTGCGTGTGGTTTGCATGAGCGCATCTCTCTGTTGTTCGTCATGTTCTGTGGAAACCAAACCATCCCCTCTCCCTGCCCGTCCCTCCGGGGTTAGCAGACCCGCGGGTTACAGGGTGTAGCGCCCTCCCTGGGACTCTGGCTCTCTCTGCTGGAGGCCGCTTTTGGCAGTGGGGAGAAGCATTCTTCAGCTCCAGTCCTGGCCCTGCGGGAAACGGCGATCGCTTGCCCTGAGAGCTGCTCTGGCTACTGCTGGGGCTTGCTGTGTCCTTAGCGGGAGGCGTCTTGTAAGTGGAAGGATAAGTCTTGTTCCTCCATGACTGTGTCTGTCTCATTCCCTTCAGGTTAAGCAGCCTGTCTTCACTGGGCGATTCGGCTCCAGGACGCAGGTCTCCCGGGCACCGTCGCCAGCCGTCTGACTGCACTGAAACACCAGGTAGCTTTTCCTTCTTTCCTCCCCACTCTGCGTTGCTATGACAGCAGGCTCGGGGCTGTACCATCTGGCTGTCTTGGCTACGTCTCTGGCCCCCCCATCGCTTCCCAACACCTCCCAGTTGTGATGGTCTTGATCCCCCCCGGGAGGTGGGCAGGTCTTGTCTGCCCACTGGGCGCACAAGGAGCTCTGAGGCCCACAGACGGGAAGTCACTTGCCCAAGGCCGCGGCAGCAGAGCAGAGAACAGAACCCAGGTCACCCACGTCCCAGGCGAGCTCCCTGACCACGGGACCGTCAGGCACACAGGTAAAGCTGGCTGGAAGATCATGATGCAGGTGGCCGGAGGCTTTGGCATGCGTGTCTCTGTGCAGCGTGAAGCCCGTGTTATCAGACTCAGAGATTATAAGTCCAGAAGGAACATCTAGTCAGGCCTCTTGCAGCACCCAGGCTAGACAGTTTCACCTGGTGATTCCTGGACTGGACCCGTAGCGGCTGATTGAGCCAGAGGGCATCATTTTCTAGAAAGAGACATTGGATCCTGAGTAAGCTTTGGAATTGGGGCAGGGCAGGCTGGGAATGACATTGGGGGGTAGGGGTGTCCTCATGAGCCATCAGCTGTTCTGGTCTTTGTGGGTTTGAATGGCTCACCTGCCCTTTACCGCGATGGAGGGGAGACATGGGGGATAAAATGATCTTTTCCAGGCCTGTGATAATTACTCCTCCCATCTAGGCCTTCATATGGGGCTACTTACACCTTTCGTCTAGGGTAGAATTGGGAAATGAGAGTTGGGACCCCAGGAATCTATTAATATCTCTGCCACTGATTGCCTGCCAAGTTGCTGCCCTCCCTGTGCCTCCGTTTCCCAATCTGTAAAATGGGGATAATGACACTCCCCTCCCTTGTGAAGCACTTTGAGATCTGTGGATGGAAAGTGCGAGGTTAGAGCTAGCGAGGATGATGACGATGGTTCTGTTTACGATTCCAGTTGCCCAACCAGTGAAAACGGAAGAGTGGCCTTGTGGCTAGGTGTGGACATGGAAAGCGTGTTGCAGCACCCTCCCTGCTTTGGCATGTGCCACCCCAGTTCCCACTGGAGGGGCAGTCCCCCTCCTGCACTGTGAGTTGCAGTCTAGCCCTCACTCCTGCTGCATCAGGTTGGTCCCTGTACCCTAAAAAGGGGAGAGGGAAATCCTTAGAACAGAGCCATGCGTTCGAGAGCAGTGGTGACATGGGGCCAGGCCCTTGCCCTGAAATGCTTCTGCAGTGCTGGAGCAAAGCTTGCAGGCCGTGATCCTCGATTAGCCCCCTGGCCACAGTGCTTGGGGTATAACTGCAGAGCATGCACCGAGTGCAAGAATCGGCCAACGCAAAAGCGCGAGGTGATGCGGGGCTGTCTGGCGCCAACGCCAGGTGCTGATCTTGGAAAGGGAATGGCTGTCTGCCTAGAGCAGTGGTTCTCAACCAGCGGTACACATACCCCTGGGGGTACGCAGAGGTCTTCCAGGGGTACATCAACTCATCTAGATATTTGCCTAGTTTTACAACAGGCTGCATGAAAAGCCCTAGCGAAGTCAGTACCAACTAAAATTTCATACAGACAGTGACTTGTTTAGACTGCTCTGTGTGCTATGCGCTGAATTGTAAGCACAATATTTATATTCCAATTGATTTATCTTATAATTAGATGGTAAAAATGAGAAAGTCCGCAATTTGTCAGTACTAGTGAGCTGGGACACTTCTGGTTTTTTATGTCTGTTTTTTTAAGCAAGTTATTTTAAAGTGAGGTGAAACTTGGGGGTACTCAGGACAAATCAGACTCTTGAAAGGGGGACAGTCGTCTGGAAAGGTTGAGAGCCACTGGCCTAGAGGAAGGATCACTTGGTGGCTAAGGCAATGGGCTGGGATGTGGGACTTTTCAGTCGGCATTCTCTTTCTGTGCGACTCCAGGCGAGTCACTCAAGCGGCCTCAGTTTCCCTGATCTATAAAATGGCTCTGATGCGTTCCTCTCTAATGGGGTATTTGGAGGCTAAAAGCTCGGGAGGCGTTTGGATCCTATGGCAGTTCGGGGGAGGGGATATAATAATCTACCATTGATGAGTGAGGCCTCAAAAGGCTGGATTAATTGAAGGGAACAAAAAGGAGTGTGGTAAAGGGGGGAGAATTTGGGAACAGCAGATTGTTTAATACAGGAACCAAAAGAAAGTGTAGCCAGATGCACTGACCATTCTGTTCGTGGGAGATCTGTTGTCTGAGTCTGTTACCCTAAGGTCCCTGTACACCATGCTGGCAGTATAAAGGACCTCAAAGCGAGTGCAGATGAGTTACACCCACTTTAAGTTTCCTTTACGCTGCCAGAGCACTGTAAAAGTGAGAATGAGAATAGGGGCCCAGACAGTCTCACGGCTGTGGCCGTGGGGGGATGATGAATATGGCAGAAAGAAATTCCTGTTTGTGGGCTCAGTTGCAACAGTATTTGTCTGCCCTATGAGATTAGGTAAATAGGTCCAGTCCTGCTTCCATATTGAACCCCGTGGGTGTGGGATGGAGCCCATAGAACCACAGAAAGTGAGTTTATTCACATGCTTCACGTTGGTGTGTTTCCCACTTCGAGACTGCATGTTTGTAAGTTACTTCCTTTTTCTGCCCAAAGACCACTGTGAGTACAGATGATAGGAACTGATTTGATTTGCACACACGCCCACGTGCACACACACGTGCCCCTGACTTTGTGGCGTCTCTGTCACTTGTGCAAAACTGGGTCCAATTTCTTACTCCCTCCCCACACCTTTGTGTCATTAGTTGCATTTGTGCAAAATCAGGCCTGATGTTTCCCCTGCCCCGACCTCATGTTGTCACTTATATCTGTGCAAAGTGAGTGTCTAACACGGTCACTGGTGTAATGTGAGTGGAGAATCCGGAGTCTTTTGTACACTCGCATGGCACAGGTGAAAACACGATGGAAAGGAGACTCAGGCCCTGTTCATTTTTCTGAACCGGACCTCAGACACTCAAGAACGATGTCAGCATTACATGCACTGCAATGAACAACAGAAGCTGCATCACTTGATGATCACTAACAACATCTGCATTCCTAACAGCAACAATGAGCATAATTGCATCTCTGGCTTTCAGGGTGGTGGAAAGGAACCATAGAAGCTAGAGATAGAAAAGATCCATTAGGTCCTGTCTAGGCTATCTATCCAGGTGTCGTATATAGCAGCAGCCAGCATGGTATCTAGGGACTGAAAGGCAGCTGGTACCAGGGTATGGGATTTGAACAAACATCCCCGGGGACACTGCAGCCTTAAAAGGAAATGGAGCCACTGAAATCTAGAACCCAGGAGTCCTGGTGCATAGTGCTTTGCTTTATTACCCATCCTACTCCCCTCTCCTGGGCTCTCTGTGTGGTAGGAACATCTCTGCTTGTGATCTCCAGCATCGTGTTCAAAAATCTGTTCTCAAGCCCCGCCCAAATTATGAGTTTGACATTAAAAGTCATGGGATTTTGTTAACAAATAATTAATTTCAGGGGAGTGGGGTTTTGTTTGTTTGCATTCTGTTTTCTGGGCCTTAGTCTTCCCCTGGCCTCGGAGAACGAACAGTAGCCATAGGCCGTCTGGAAATTGGAGCCACAACTAGCCTAGAGCCTGGATTTAAACTCCAGCCTCTCATGCCTCATTTGTTTTTTCCCCCCGCCCCGCTGAAGGTTTGGTCCAACGCTGTGTCATCATCCAGCAGGATCAGCATGGCTTTGGCTTCACTGTCAGCGGGGACCGGATCGTCCTGGTGCAGTCTGTCCGGCCAGGTGAGCAGCTACCCTGTGCCCCTATGTTGGGGGCACATGGATATTTGTGTATGAATGGGACTCCCCTAGTTCACTTGGCCCCCCGCTCCTCTCTGGCCCCAGGGAAAAGGGGGATCCTTCTTTGCAAAGCCTGTTGGATCAAGAGAGAGAGCAGTTCTGGAGGATGAAGAGGAGTTAAGCTGTGTGAGGCCATGGTTGGGATGGTGGTAGGGGGATTGGGGTATGTATGTGCCTAGATGGGAGTCTTGATTCTGACCAGCTTGGACACCCAGAGGTGGGAATTAACCCAAAAGCGGCTCCCGAGAGCAACAGCCAAGTTCCCATGTTGTGCCGTCTCTGCTCTCCGGGCAGCGCCAGGTTAACCACCGTGCTCTACCCGGTTGTTACATAATCGCAGCTGGTTGCTGACTATGGGCTCAGGGAATTCCCCTTCTAGCCCTCAGCAAACACACATTCAGCAACTTTCACTCTGGGCTTTGTGGCGTGGAGGTGCTTTAGCTTTTTGCTGTCTGATGGTTTTGAGGGGAGGTAGGGCTAGAAGCAACGATTTCAATAGACAGCGAGCTGCTCTTATTACAAACTGATGCCTCCCCCCGACCCCAACCCCCGCAAAAAAAGACTAACACTCAGACCAGGAAAAATTCAGATAGATAAAGGAGGAAAAGTCCTACAGATTTAAAGGGACACAGATAAAAATCAAACCCCTTATCCTGCAATGGGATCTGCATGGAGAGACCCCCTGCATCGACCCCAGTGACTTCAACAGGACTTTGGGTGGTCATAGATTCCATTTGCATGAATCCTATGACAAGTCCCAAATATTTTAGTAAAGGACAGCCAGTGTGCCTGATTCCCCACTGCCCTGTTACTTGTGCAGTCACTTACACTAGTGCAAAGTGAGTCGGGTTCTCTAGTGCCCTGTCCCGGGCAGTCACGCCCGCTTTGTGCTGGGGTAAAAGACCATCCTGGGTGCAGTGCTGCAGGGAGACATGCCCCTCCGTTCTGACTTGCGTTGCCTTTAATGAGAGATCGTTAAAGCTGAAAGAATCTTTAATCTACTTTCCTTCTTTGCCTTTTTTTTATTTGCTAGTCATGCTGTTTGAAATTGAACCTCATGGAAACATTTCCTCTTCGCTTTAGCAACAGAGAATTTTTCAGTGTATTTAAACTTTTAACAGTTGCATTAAAGAAGGGGGGATTGGCAGGGGAAGAGCTTAAATAATAAAGCTACTTTTACTGATGCTTAGGCCCCAATCCTGCAATTGGATTTGTGTGGACAGATCCCCTTGCCTAGACAGAAGCCCTAAAGGAGAACAAACACATGGCAGGTGGTAGTCACGTTGCTTAATGCACTACTGGAAGACACTTGGATATTAGTGATGAGGTCGATATAAGAACTACATGGAATAGAATAAAACAGAGCTCCCCATAGGAGGAGGGAAAACCTAGATTTTGGACCCTAACGTCTACTTATGCTGTTGCAGTGAATGTGTTGAATCCCCTGGCGCCTTGTGGCGCGAGCGCTGCGGATGTTTTCATGTTGCTGGGGCTGCACGTTGTTATTTACTGTAACTCCCTTCCTCTGCCTGTTGCATTACAGGAGGAGCAGCCATGAAGGCCGGGGTGCAAGAGGGTGACCGGATCGTCAAGGTGAGCAGCAAACCCCAAGCCGAGGCTTCCCAGGGGTGTTCCCTAGTGCTTCGCTCTGTGGGCCAGCGCTGGGGCTGCGGGTCTGAGGCTGTCTGTCTCCTCTTGCAGGTGAACGGCACAATGGTGACAAACAGCTCCCATCTCGAAGTGGTGAAGCTCATCAAATGTGAGTAGGTAGAAGGGGTGAATGGGGCCTTTTCCCGCTAGGTCGCTGGTTATAGGCCAGCCCCGGTCTCTAGTGGCGGAGAGTTTGGGGATGGCGTATTGTGGAAAGGGTTAGGGGGCCCTGAGGCTAAGAGCAGAGCGGAGAGGGCAGAGACCAAATGAGCCAGGCACACTGAGCTCTCTTCTCCCCCTGGGGATTCTCCAGGATGGGGCTGAAGTGCTCTGGTGTGGGGAAGCTTGCTGTCACCGCTGTGCCTGCTCCATGAACAAACTGGGGCGTCTGGTCTCCCAGGTCGAAAACGCCAACAATCCCATGTTTAAAAAGTGCTTGATGTAAAATGTGCTGATTGGCGAGCCTCGCTGACCGACGGCGTTGGGAAGGGGAGTCATTTGCAAGCTGGAGCAGTCAATAGAGCGGTGGGCGCAGCCAGATCTCTGCGGCTTCCCATTATGGTTGTTGCAGGAGGAGCTGTTTTGGAGAACGTCACTTCCCATCCCTTTCCTGAAGGGACTTCCAAGAACAGCTTAACCCTTCCCTTGCCGATTTGGTCATCCCCACCCTGCGTTACAATGCTCTCTATTTATCCATCTGTCTGCATCAGGGTTTTATACGGCTGCCCGTCACCATAGCAGCTGGGCAAATAGCCAGTAGTGAAGTCTCCAGTGGACTTCATGGGGTGTCTGGCTCTTCTCCTGTGGAGAGGTAAACGCTTTGCCTAGGGTGGGGTTTTGGTTGTGTTGGCTGGTTTGTTTCAGGGTTTGTAGGTACGGGGCGGGGGGGCATGGTGGTGTCATCCTGGCTATGGTGAAGAGGAAGGTTTTTCGGCGTCCCCTAAAGGCGGTCCGACTCTGGATTTGCTCCGTCTCCTCTGGACGTGCATTTCATAGCAAAGTCTCCTCCCCCGGGAATGCTTTGACCCTTGGTCTCGTGCCCATTGTCTTGCATTTTGTGATCTGCATCGTTGTCGCCGTGGGTCACAGATTGAAGTTCAGTCTTCGAATGTCGGTGGGGCTTGACCAGTTGCTTTTGATGATTAGGACCGAAGCCTTAAACTGGCATCGGGACCAGACTGAGATGTGTTCACGGTGGCCTAAGCCGGGGGAAGGTGGGCAGCTGCATTCTGCACCAGCTGGAGCCTGGCCATTGTCTTCAGATACAGATAACCGTACTCCACCTGGGAGGTGATGGATGCATGGGCCACTGGAGCTGGCTCCTTGCCTGGGAGAGTGGGAGGAGATTCCTAGCAAGCTGGAGGAGGTGGAAGGTGTTTTAGACCCTGGTACTCTCTGGGCTTGGTGAGGACTCAAACCAGGACCCTGAGTCTTCACACCACCTTGCTGATGGGGGCCTGTACACCTGGGCAGCCTTGGGCTCTGTGCCTCAGTTTCCCAGTGTGTGAAATGGCGATAATGATACTGACCTCCTTTGTACAGCTCTTTGAGGTGTATGGATGAAGAGCACAAGATAAAAACTAGGGATTAGTATGTGCCTTGGCTGTTTCCTGGGTACGCTTTACGAATGTTCCTAAGGCTGGTGGTGTACTGTCCTCCTGCCCTGTATAGGGTGCAGTGGGCTAGCGTCTGTGACCTGAATTAACCCTAATGCTGAGGGTAGGAGGGAAAATCACCCACCGTTTTAATCTAAGGGTTGGTCTACACTGAACACCTGTGTTTCGCAGAGGTGTGAAAAATCCACCCCCGAGAGACGTAGCTCCGTCAGCCTCACCCCTGGGGTGGACAGCACTAGGTTGATGGAAGAATTCTTCCAGCCACCTCGCTACTGCCTCTCGGAGAGGGGGATTGCCTACGCCGAGGGGAGAACCCCTCTCGTCGCTGTCGTGAGTGTACAGCAGTGCAGCTGTTGCATTTTCAGTGCAGACGTACCCTTAAGATCAGCTTCGATTGCAGCTCCATCTGTTTCAGACTCCTGCGTTGTGGATTTGGGGTTGGGGTGCGGGGAGGCAATGATCAGGTCTCTTCTAGATGCCGTGATCCCCCCATTTTAAATCCTCATCCACTGGCTAGTTATAAAGTGGGTCTCTCTCTCCACCCGTGCTCCTTTTCTTCTCCAGCCGGTGCCTACGTTGCGCTGACCCTCCTGGGGTCTCCTCCTCCCTCAGTGGTGCTCTCCAGTCCTCAGCAAGACGTGAGCATATCGGGGGCTCCTGGGATTGCACCCCTGTGCCCCCCGCCCCCTTCCCCGCCACCGCTGCCTCCACCACAGCGCATCACAGGACCCAAACCGTTGCAGGTAACCGGACGGCACGGCGCTCCCACGGGTGGTTTGTCCTGGATCTCCTGGGGGGATGGGAAAGCGGGGTCCTCAGTCTGCTGCGTCTCTCCAGCGCTGCTCCACTCGAGGGGGCGGGGGGGAAAGATGGGGAGATGAAAGCAAAGCTCTGTCCGTCCCCTCACTCTGCCCACGTCTGTTCCAAATCACAGGACCCAGAAGTTCAAAAGCATGCGACGCAGATCCTCCGCAACATGCTGAGACAGGAGGAAGCAGAGTTACAGGTACGGGGCATTGGCTGTCTCCTTCCTGTGGCGAGCCACACTGGAGCAGACCTTTGCCCTGTCTAGTGTGCTGCTAGGCCTCTTTGCTTATCCTGGAGCGGACTATTGCTCCTTCCAGTCCAATCCTTCACGTCGGATCAGACCAGTGGGCCGTCTCCTCTGATATCTTGCCTGTAGCAGAGAAGACAATTGTTCCAGCTAATCTCATGGGTCTCCTTCCTGCCGTGCGGCTCAGACCTCCGTTCCATGTAATCCAGGCTCCTGCCTCCGCCCATGGCATGGCTGGTGTTTCCAAGGAAGAGGAACCTTCCCCGCCCCACAGTAAAGTGTGAGGCCGATTGTACAGTCTTTGGGGGACGAGAGGTGTATTTCCTTCCTTATCCCCCTGGCCACCAGCTGATGCCCTGTAGCAGCAGGTGCGGTCACACCGAAGCTACACCAGGGTATTGATCAGAGCCATCCATCCCTCCCCCGCCTTATTTTGTTTTGTAGCCCTCACTCCGTGCTCTGCACCCCGTGCCGGTTCTCCTCAGTGTGGCTGGCTGTAACCTCATCCCCCTTCTTGTCTCCCCGCTCAGCGGTTCTGCGAGGTGTACAGCCGGAACCCCGCCACCACGCTGGAGGAACAGATCGAGGGGGCGCGCAGAAGGGTCAGCCAGTTGCAGCTCAAGATCCGACAGGAAACAAGCGGCTCGGTGGTATGCAAGAGGAATCCTTACTTCCTGGTTCTAAATGTCATGTGACTCCCCCCCTCTCCTCCCTGACACTCCACCCTCCTCAGAAGTTGGTGCCAGGGGAAGCCTGAACTGGGTTTAGTCCTGTTGTGGAGATGGACAAGCTGAGGCGTGCCCTCCTGCAGTGTGAAATCTCCCAGAATGCACTGCCTCTGGGGGCTGAGCCGTGAACTGTGGGGGTAGGTACCTAGAGGGCATTGAGGGTGAAATGGGTTAGGTGAAGGCTTGAAACCAGTTCAGCCGGGCTAGTGAGGAAGTGCGGCGCTGTGTGTGCATGAACTGGTTGAACACCCCCGCACCCCCCTGCGTGACCTATTCTGGGGTACCCTTCCCAGCTCTGCCACAGACTCTGTGTGACAGCTTCTTAGCCCCGGAGGTGCTGAGAGCCCCTCTTGAAATTGAAGGCAGCTGGTCTGCCCCCTTTGTAGACCAGGCTCTTGTCCCTTTCCGTGCCTCAGTTTCCCCACCTGTAAAGCAGGGCTAACAACACTGACCCCTCTGTATCCTTCAATTGTAGGATTTGGGGCGGCCGTGCTGCAACTCCGGCTCAGCCGGTCTCCAGGGGACAGAAGGTGAGTCGTGCTGTTGCTGACATGCAGCTGTGCATACCCGCTGCTACCATCCGTCCGACCTCGCAACAGACGATTTGTCTGGGGGACTTCAGCTTGCAGCTCCTTGTCTCCGGACGCTGTAGCCATCCCAGGCATTTGACAAGCTTTGCTTGCACTGGGTGCGATGAGGGCTTCGGCTCGGCTGTGATAGCATCTGTCCGGCGCAGATGGGAAGCTACGAGCATTGTAACTGTCCCCATTCAGGAGTTCCTCGCATTGGGAAATTACCCAGAAGTCTTTGTTCCCAACAGTCACACTGCTGCGTGCTATAGGATAGGGACTCCCGGACTCCCAGAATGCACCGGTGCAGGGCCACTTTAGTTCTGCCCAACCGCATTGCTGTATGGGATATGTTGTAAAGAGACACGAGTGTTTGCAGCCAGCATCCCTGTGACGGCCACCTGGCTCGGTGTAGATAAACGCTGCACGTATCCCTGTTCTCCTCCACCCCAGAGTAATCCCTCCGCTAGTGTCCATTGGAGAGCCGGGCGGGAAGGTTTCCACAAAACGTGTTTTCACCGGAAAATGTAAATTTGTTGAAACCGTAACAGTTCGTGGGAAAGGGTTGGTTTCAGCCAATTTCCTGGTTTTGGGGGGTGGGGGGATGGGATTCAAAATGAAAGGTTCCATTTTCCACTTCGAAACGACATTTTTGTTTTGAAATTTCAGTTAATTTGTCGTAAAATCATTTTTTTAAAAGGTTGAAATCGAAATGAGACGTTTCAGAATTATTGGAAGAAAAGGTGTCGACTGACCCGAGCTGAATTTTATTTTATTTTGTTATTTGCAGAAATGTTAGAGATTTCAACTTTTGGGCCCGATTTGGAATGGGAAATTTATTTTTTTAATTGCAAATTTTTGTGGGATAGAAAAACCATCTCCTGCCTCGCTCTAGTCCGCTGCTCTTTGCCTTTTCACACTCTACACATCCCGTGTGGCTCCCCCTCTTTCTCCTCCTTTGCTGCCCGGCGTTGCTTTCCCATCTTGTGCCCAGCAGAGCTCCGGTCTCGAAGCCTGTAGGACTAGTCGCATTTGCATGTGGCTTTCTGCTTTCTTTTGCCTCTGCCCCTTGTCTAGGATTCTAACGAGCTGTAACCCCCGGTAAAGACCAGAGCTTCTCTTCCCTTATCAGAGGCCAAAATTGGGGTTGCATGAACCTGCCTTAAGCATTCTCAGTCTGATTCTCTTGCGGGGTCTCAGCCAGCCCACAGATCTACCCCTCCTGTCATCAGAGGAGAGGAGATGGCAAAGGGAATGTGGGGAGGTGGGTCCATAGGTCTAGACTGAGGGCTGCTCTGCCCCCTCTCCCATCGCTCGGTGTCTCCTTTGCCATTGATCCTCTTGTGGGGTTTAATTTGGCCTCCATCTGCGTGTCTCCTCCGTTCCCAGGCCGCCTCTCTCTGGACTCTCAGGACGGCGACAGCGGTTTGGATTCAGGCACCGAGCGGTTTCCTTCGGTGAGCGAGGTGAGGGCTGCACAGAAGGGCATCAGGGAGGTGCTGCTCACTGTTCCCGGGCTAAGGGCCAGGTCCATTTTGCATGTAGAGGAGAGAGTCGACCTCTGTGCTTTGTTGGAAAAGTAGCTTCTGTCCCCCAAACCTCCGGCACTTGCTAAGTGCAGGGGGTTGGAAAAATCAGACATCATTTAAAATCAGTCTAATCAACTCTGGGAATCCCAGACCCCAAATCAGGATCCTGGTGTTATTGCAAGGGGGGTCCCTGCAGGCAGAGTGAAGGTTTCTTACCTTAGCATGTTGGATATCTTGTAAGTACAGCCGTCACTCTAAATGTCTTGGGGTTTCTAAGGGTCAGGGTTTAGGATCATTGCAACATCCCTGCGAAGTCTCTTCCCGTTCAGTTATTGATCCATCCTCTCAGCCTTCTCCTCCCTCAATACAGAGGGTACCGCTGTCCAGAATGTCCCAGGGCCAGAGTTTTAAAGCTAATTAGGTGCCTAGAGGGACTCTCAGTGGGTGTTGCAGGCTTAGACGCTTTTGAAAATCTCCATAAGTGTCGAAACGCCTTTAAGAATCTTGTCCTAAGTAGGAAATTTCCCCCCTTAGTCTTTTTTGGTCTGGGACTTTATATAGAGCCACAGATTGACGTGGTGCTTCCCAGAGCATGGGTAAGAGTACCCAACCTGGCCCCAGGAATTTGCAGTGTCAATAAGACCAGCCAGACGCAGGGGAGGGAGGTGTCTGCAGGTTACTACTGAGAAGAGTGGAGGCGTCAGGGGGCAGCGTGGGGGAAGGCCGGAAGTTGAGCCTGGGCGCGGGTGTCAGGTGTGCACACCGATCTAATTACACTGGTTTAGAAATTGATTTGTTAATTTGGTTCAACCCTCCCTCACATTTGGGCACGCTGTTGGATCGGTTTAGATGTTGGCCTTGGTCTTTGATGTGGCCACTGGTCCCTTGGACCTGGGAGGCATGTGAGTCAACACAGCCTGGTACTCTCAGCCTGAGCAGGCCTGGCACTGCTTTTGTCCCTGGGGGTTTCCCCGGCTGTCCCCTTCTCGGTTGCTAATGTCGTAAGATGATTGCTGTCCTGAGCAGATCTCTCTGAACCGGAACTCCGTTCTCTCCGACCCCGGCCTCGACAGCCCGCGCACCTCCCCGGTCATCACCTCCAAGATGTTCCAGCACCATCGCCGCCAAGGCTCGGACACGCCCTTTCTGCCCGTCGCGGAGCAGGTGAGGCTGGGGGGAGCTGTCGCGGGCGGAGTGGCTGGGCCTGGGCCCGCTCCCTTGTCCAGCTCTGTGGAGTTGAGTCCGATTGACAGCGACAGGCTGTAGCCAGTTCTGCCTTGGGCTGTGATCTCATCGGGGTGGGTCTGATCAGCACCCAAACTGCAGCAGAGAGCGGGGTGAGTAACTTCATGGGGGATGCTCTCCCCCTAGGGTCAGTGCTGACCCCATGACACAGTGTGCTGCAGGGAGTGGGGCGCAGGGCTCCGTGGGGGCACTCTCCCCCTGGAGTCAGTGCTGACCCCATGACACAGTGTGCTGCAGGGAGTGGGGTGCGGGGCTCCGTGGGGGCGCTCTCCCCCTGGGGTCAGTGCTGACCCCAGAGTGCTATGGCTGGCCATGTCTGTGGGATGAGAGACAAACTGAGGTCCTGACTGCTCGTGTCGTGAGGTGCCAGCCATGTAGTAGCTGAGAGCGAAGGGGGCCCCAGTGAAGCCCCCCATTGAAGGGGGAGCCTAGAGTTACTGAAGGCTGAACCGGGGCTGTTAGCTGTGGCTGCTGTTGGGGTGGCCGTGTCCCAGCCTGGCCCTGTCTCCTCAGGGTTTGGAGCGGACGCCGAGGCCTCTCATCATCGGGCCAGAGGAAGATTACGATCCGGGGTATTTCAACAACGAGGTAACAGCTCCCAAGGCATCCCTCCATCTTTGTATTTACCCTGTTGGTGTCACCAGCAACCGCGGCAGTTGTGCCGGGGAGTAGGGGTTGGGACTCCTGGGTTCTGTCCCCAGCTCTAGGAGGGGAGTGGGGTCTAGTGGTCAGAGCAGGGGGGGCTGGGAGTGGGAGCTCTCAGTGGGAGTGCAGTCAAGTGTGTCCCCAGATCTTACCTCCTGGCTTTACCAGCAGGAGCATGCTCCAGCTGCCGGAAGCCGTGGGTAGGGCAGCGCGGTTACAGACGTCCACTCCGGAGCTGGGATGGTGCAAAGATGATACTGGCACGTGCTCGGGGCCAAGCGCATTGTTTGCTAGGGGCTTCCCAGCCTCTGCGCCCACCAAACCTTTGCCCCACTTCATGCTGTGTCGTATTCACTTTGCGCACGTCTTGTGGAGCTGATGACAAGGGCCGGTGGGTAGAAGGCAGCATGCAGGGAACCCTTGTTCTGCTGGCCGGGTCTGGCTGTCTTAGGCCTTGCCTAGCCTGAGGGTTTGCCCCAGTGCCGGGTAGCTGCACTGTGCAAACAGGCAGAGCTGCAAGGGTGGGTCTGACTCCGGAGCTGGATTGGCTGTGCTGGCTAATAGCCGCTCCCCTGCCTGCCCTGGGGTGTAGCTGCTGCAGCGACCCCAGTGGCTGGAAGGAGGCAAACGCCAGTTTCACCAAGGCCTTAGCTGAAGGGGGAGCCTGTTCCTTGCCCTTTGCTCTTCCCAGCTTGAATGGCTTTTTCCCTGCCCTCCCCCCGCAGTGTGACACCCTCTTCCAGGACCTGGGGAAGCTCAAATCCCGACCGGCTCACCTGGGCGTCTTCCTGCGCTACATCTTCTCCCAGGCAGATCCAAGCCCCCTGGTAAGAGCGAAACAAGCCCTCCTCAGCTACTGCAACTGCCTGTCTGTGGGGTGGGGGTGCGGAGATCCTGGCTTCGCCGCAGGAGTGGAAGCATCCTGCAGCACTGGGGGTGGCTACTGACTTGATCTCGGGAGTGCGGATATAGTGGAGTGAGGGGGGATTTAGGGCATTTCCCACCCTCTGTCTATCCCTCATCCAAAGCCCACTGAAATCACGCACTGATGGCCACTGGCTTCGGACCAGGTCCTATCCTTTCCCTCTTCCCTGGATCCAAGAGGGCAGCACTCCAGCGTAGGGCGGTGCATTTCTTACCACGCCCGCTCCATTTTCTGGGGTCCGTGTTGTTTGCTGGCTGCCCATGAAGTCCTGACTGTAGCTACTTGCGCTTAGTCCTGCCCAGGAGCCCCGAAGGCCCGACGGATACATACACTGGTGGGGCTAAGGCAGTGCTGGGTCCGACCCCTGCTGTCGTGCTGGTGTGTACCGTTGAAGTCAATGGACTTACGCAGGCGCGAGAGGTGGAAATGCCGTCCCAGGACTCCGATTCCTCCCCCCAGTCTGCCCTTGTAGAGCTCTCCTACAGTCTGTCCTATTTCCTGGAGGGATTCACTGCTGCTTTATTAAGTGTTTCTCCTTCCTTCTTCATCTCTGGTTCTTTTTCTTCTCTCTCCCCCATCCTTCCAGCTCTTCTATTTGTGCGCAGAAGTTTGCCAGCAAATGAACTCCAAGGATTCTCGGGCGTTGGGGAAGGAGATCTGGAACATCTTCTTGGAGAAGACGGCGGTGAGTGTGGGAACGTGGCTGCATTGCCAGCGAGCATGGGGCTTTCCTCCCACAGGAGAAGACCGTTAAAGTGTGGCTTCGCGATCTAACTTTCCATGTATTCAGCCTCCCAGTGTGGAAAACTTTTAACCAAGGCCTTGTGCCCCCTGGGTTTTTTGCCACCAGCATAGCTGCACTGAGGCAAACTCCAGAGAAGATGTGCTTTGCGTTACGCTGGTGCAAACTGTGTTGCATTGTTGTAAACAGTGTCTGCGCCGATGCTTGCCACCGGCGTAGCTACACAGCGGGAGGAAAAGCCAATACAGACAAGGCCCGGCAGCCTGCTTTAATTGGGGTGGGTGGTTTTAGCTGTTGCCTTTTCCGAGAGAAGTGATTTTTTCCCTTTGTTGCTTAATAGGCATGGTGGTAGCAAATATACTGCTTTATAGGGAGTGCCAAGAGGTGACGCTTTAATCGGGTTGTTTCAGTTGGTGTGAAATACTGAGCTCTGGTCTTTTAAATACAGAAGCTGCTGAGCAAAGCGCATGCAGGCTTTATTAGCACTCCCTCCGTGCCTGTCCTCCGACCTGGCACACCTATAATAATAATAATTACTGGAGACCTAATTGCATTGTTTTTTCCCTCCTAGCCTCTGAGAATAAAGGTGTCTGAGCAGTTACTAGCTGAAATCGGTAAGTGCGCGTGTGTGTGACCTCCGAGGCAATGCCGAAGCAGGACAGTGTCTGCAGCAGCATTAGATCTCAGCATCAGGGACCACCGGCTGCTTTAAATCAAAGATTCCCTTTTATTAGAGTGCAGAACTCTTTACATGCTCTGAACCTCCCTGGAGAAGGACTGTCTGCGTGGGAGAGACCTTGCTCCCCCCTTCATATTGCACTGCGTTAGGGAGGAAACATTGCCGTGTGGTTCGAGTTGGAGTCAGGACTCCTGGGTTCTTTTCCTGGCTCACTTGGGGAAGTCGCTTCCCTTCTATAAGCCTCAGTTACAGCATCTGTAAAACAGGGCTGAGAACATTACTATTAATTTGACTTACGGCTCTGCCTAATGGGCCCCAGCTGAGATCGGGGCCCCACTGTGCATGACCAAAGGGGGAGAGAGTCCCTGCCCTGAAGGGCTTAAAATTGAACTAGATAGAGGGAGGGAGGGGAAACTGAGGCACGGAGCGAGGCAGTGACTTGCCCAAGGTGACCTAACAGGCCAGTGGCAGAGCTGGCAAGAAAAGCCAGGGTTCCCAAGTCCCTTTCCACCGGGCCATGCTGCCTGTCTGTCTTACCATACCTGTCTTGCAGGCAGGGTTGGGTGGCTCAGGCCTGGATTTGCCCCCAACTCCAGCACCCAGGTGTAGCTGCCCCAATGCAAACAGACAGAGTTGCTTTTTGCACCAGGGTGGCTTTCTCCTGCTTGGAACCCTGGTGAGCTGTGCTGTTGCTAATCGAGGGGTACAATGGGGCTGCCCCGGGAGCATTCGGGTTTGCAATGGTGCAGCTCCCCTGCAGGTAGGAATCTAGGTGGGAGAGTCCCAGGGTAGACGAGGCCTTAACTTGGAGGCTGCTAGTAGGGGTGCGGAGCACCCACCGTTGCTGCTGGGGCATGCACCCCTGAAATCAGCTGCCTGACTGGCAGGCCTGGTGAGATCCTCAGCTGGAACCCGTCATGTCAGCGCCTGATGCTGCGGGTGCCCCAGGCCGTCTGTGCCCCCCCGCTGAGCGTGGCTGGTAACGAGCGCGCTTTCCTCTTGTCTCCCGTCCGCTGCTCCAGAGTCTCGCCTGCGGAACGGGGAGGACGTCCGAAGCGCCTTCTCCGAGGCTCAGGGCGCGGCGATGCCCGAGATCCAGGAGCAGATCCAGGACTACAGGTAAGGCCCTCGCACTGCCTCTGCTCCATGGCCAGGCCCACGCGTCTCGCCTACCCTCGTCTTGGGCAGCTCTTCGATGGGGTGATTGCCTGTCCCACAGAGGCTCATGGGGCTGACCTGTGGCCCTCTGTCTGTCCACAGGACGAAGCGCACCATGGGGCTGGGAAGCCTGTATGGAGAAAACGACCTGCTGGATCTGGACGGAGATCCCCAGAAGGAGCGGCAGGTGGCTGAGAAGCAGCTTGCTCAGCTGGGCGACATACTGTGAGTGCCAAGCGGGTCCCCGTCGGGCATGCGATCCAGACCAAGCCTGAATCTGGGCCCACTGACACCAGCAGAGATCGGGAGCGGCTCCGGCAGCAGGGTGCAAATGTGGGAGCGGGAGCGGAACCCAGCTCCGCCTGGCGCATTGATCCCAGGGCCGCTCCTGCGAGCTTCCGGGCACTATGGCTTTACCGTTGAAGTCCAGTTAGGACTCTGTGGTGGTGGGGGCGCAGGTGAAAGGAGCAGGCTCTGAGTGTGTGGGGCGGTGGAAGGAATGGGCTCCTGGTGTGCGGGGACAGGTGGAAGGAGCGGGCCTGGGGCTGCGGGGGCCTGCTCTGTTACACCCTGGACTGTCCCCTCTTGCCAGTGCTGGTTGGAGCAGTATTGACCCTATATGGGGGTGGGGTAGGGGGGTTCTCAGGTGTAAATTGCTGTATCCCCATTGCAGTCAAAGGAGCTCTGCTGATTTACACCGCCAAAGGATCTGGCCATGCGCCTTTAGTGCGGCTGCTTTGAGTCGTGGCCGTGAAGGGCTAGGTCTGAGACATCGTCCCTTGGGCTCCTGGGCTCAGATCAGGCAGATTAAATGGTGGTTTACGGAGGTGGCCTGGTTTCTCACACCCCTTCCCTCTTTCCCTGCTCTAGGTCGAAATACGAAGAGGATAGGAGGTGAGTGTCGGCCTGGCGCCCAGCAGTCGTGTGCATCCAGATGTGATGGTGCCATACAGATGTGGCTGTGGGGGTGGGGTTCTGGAGAGCTGAGGGAGGGGACGCGGGGCATTGCTTGGGGAGGGGGTCCTCTCGTTGCTAGATCGCTGTTTCCCCTCCCAACGCCAAGGCAACGGTGGCACAAACTTGTCATCGGCTGGATGAGTGGCCCATGTGGAAGCAGCTGGGTAGCGTCTGTCTGGGTCCTAGTGTCCCGCAGGACGGCCCCCTGCTATCGCAGAAGGCATGGACTGGCCCCGGCGTCGCAGCAGGAAGAAGAAATTTGTCCCTAGAACTGGTTCCCCACCCCAAATCCACACTGAAGTCTCCTCTGCATCGCACCCACCCCACCATCCCTGCTCTGTGGAAAAACAGCCCCCAGGGAGCTCCGCAGAGCTAGGGAGACATTGCTGATATCACACCAGCAGTGAGGGTTTCATGCTTGGGGTCCTTCCATGCCCCGTAAGTGAGTTGGCCTTGGAGCTGGGTGGGCACCTGCTCTCTGTTTAATAAAGCCATTCCACAGCGCAATGTCCTGGAAAGCAATTCCAGGAGAAAAGGTCCCCAGGCCCAGCTCCTTCGATGCTGGACACAGGGTGGATCTTGGGGTGCGTTGCAAACATTAATGAAACCCTCCTGGGTTGGGGCAGGGGGAAGGTAGGGCAGTGCCACTATCCCCCAGTTGATAGATGGGGAAACTGAGGCACGGCTAAGGACTTGCTCAGGGTCATGCAGGGTGTCCCTGGAAGAGCCAGGGATAGAACTGGGCGCCCGGTGCTTTAGCCGCAAGCCTCACAGTGCTGCAGGCGCTCTCCTTGGGAAGGCCCCGGTGCTTTGGTAGCGTTGGACAGTGGGAATTCCAGGGCTCCCCGCACCTCTCTGGAGCGCTGTGGGCGGATACTCCTGTCCACGCCTTGCGGAGGCTTTGAGCCTCTCCCCGGCTCTTTTCCGGCCAGTTATCCCTGCAGTGGCCAGACGAGGCCAGTCGCCTGATGCGCCGGTGCTGGCGTTGTGTCCTGGATGATCTGCAGCATGTCTGTGTTTTCCTCTCTTCCAGCTCCCCCATGGCCTTTGCCCTCAGCACCTACATGAGCCACACAGGAATCCGGATGCGGGAGGCCCGGCCAGCCAGCACCAGCGAGAAGTCCCAGGCCTTCCCAGACAAGGACAAGTGGCTGCCCTTTTTCCCCAAGGCCAAGAAGGTGAGTGGGGCATTGGCCACGTTCCCTTTTCTGAACGGATTCTTCCCAGTGCTGTGAGCTCCTCATGCCTGGCCTAGTGCAGTTCTTTTCTCCACGGCCTCCCCGGGCCCAGGTCCCCTGCAGAAATGTGTGTGAGCACCTAGTCCCCATCCCTGGGGAGGTGAACTCCAGAGGCTCCCTGTTCATTGAGGAGCCAGCTCAGAATTACCTTCCAGCCACAGCCCTTGGGCGGGATGCCCCGTCCCTTGCACCTGGGCAAGGTGGGCACAAAACGTGGCCTTTTCTGATTTGACGGCACTCTGCACCGGTGTACACGACCACACAGAGCCCCAGGGTGGGGGAGAATCGGGTCCCTTGTGTCTCCTGGCCTCCTCTCACAATACCTTCCGCTCTGTCCCTTTGCACAATCTGTTGGTGCAAGAGCCACCTCCTCTGCTGCCCAGAGCAGCCTCCCAGTATCTCTTCACCTCCATCTCCCTTCCTCCCACCCCCTTTCCACTGTCTCTCTCCCTCCCACCGTTTGATCCCAGTGCCTGGTGTTTCACTCTGGGATGGGAGTGGGGGTGGTTTGGGTAGCAGACCTTGTGCAAAGTCAGGCTGACGCCAGAGCCTTGCCTCCGTTTGTGTGGGAACTAACGAAAGCGCCTCACACAAGCTAAATGTGACTGGCAGCTGCTTGCTCTCTCTAATTGGAGGGTGAAGACAAGGCCGAGTGAGGTATTGCTGGTGAATTTAGACACGCAGGAATGTGTACCCATCGGTATAAACAAAGTGAATTGTAACTTGTGTTGTACTGTAATAAACTGGCTGGTTTGTTTACATACTGCTGCCCCCTCCTGGTTTGAATCGGAACTGTTCCACTGTGTCATAGGCCCTATACTTCTAACAACTAATGGAGATTCTCCATTCGCTCCAGTAATAGAGGCTTGGACTTTCAGAGCAGGAGGATCAGAGTTCTGTCCATGCTGTTCCTGGGAAGTTTGAAGTTGCTGCAGGGTGCAGCATCCTGGTAGATATGTAGCAGAAAGGTATCAAGTACTGTACCCTTGACAAAAGTGGGCCAGTGTAATTGACCCCCATTGCACAGATGTGGGGAGAACTGTAGCACAGAGTGACTTGTTCAGGACCCCGGGGCGAGTCAGTGGGGATTAGAACCCCATCTCCCAGCCCTGGCCCCTAATACTGGCCCACCGTGCCTCAGTTTCCTTCCTTGCAAATTCAATGCAGCTGCTGCTTTAGCTTGTGTTGCCCTGGGAGTTAACTTGCCTCCTTTGCAAAGACCTTTTCCCCAGCTCTCACCGTGTGTGTCTCAGCAGAGCAGCAGCACGAAGAAGGACAAAGACGCGATGGAGGATAAGAAACGCAATCCCATCCTGAAGTATATTGGGAAGCCCAAAAGCTCCTCCCAGAGTAGTGAGTATTGGGTTGTGCTGGGGGCGCTGTGGGTCACAAGTACTACAGGAGATGCCCTGGGGAGCTGGGTTCTTTGAAACTCTCGGGCGAAGTGCCTGAGCCAGTAGGGGGCGCCACTCCTGTGTACGATGGAGTAGCCAGTTCTCCGTCCCGGAGGCAGTCATCTCATCTGGCTGGCTGCCTGAGAATCAACGTTTTGGGAAGTGTAAGGCGTTGTCCATGCCGGGACTTGAGCCAGGGGCACGGCTGCACGAGTGTCAACCTCTGGCCTAGACGTGACATGCGCCAGGGCCACTTACGCTGCTGTCCAGCTAGGCTGCACTTCACTGGTGTAAACCTTTCTTCCGCTCGGACTTTGCGTCAAATCCCGACGTAGGTGATGCCTGAGGAGTCTCTCCATGTGTCTTCAACCCTTCTCCCCCTCTCCGCTGTATCCCAGCAGGGACTCTCACATGAGCTCTCTCTTCTTTTTACTCTCAGGCCCGGTCTACTCTTTTAAATTTTGTAGATGTGGTTATGCCAGCATACAAGTGCTTTTGCCCCCGTAGCTTATTGTGCTTGGAGAACCAGTCTAAGCTGTTCCGGCACAAGCCACGCTCGTGCCTGTATAAACTGTGTCTGCACTAGGAGAGTTTGTCAGTGTAACTCTTGTGGCAAAGCTTTGAAGTGCGGATAAGGCCTAAGGGCTTATCCACCACCGAGCTATTTAGTAACAGCTGTTCCAGACTAACCATGCCTGCACCGTGTGGAGTTCGGGATAGCTCCTGGGGTAGACAACCCACAACTCTCTAATTAAATCTCGCACACACCTGCCCGTGCTTGTGGGTGCGGTTTCCGCTCGTCAAAGCAGCCCCTACAGAAATCGCATGCTCACCCACGTGTATCTGCCACTGAAAACCCATCCCTTCAAACTGCTGAGCGCCCATGGGCGGGGTTTTTCAAAAGGGAGCTACTCCGGGGGAATCAGTGGGGGCTTTCAAGGGGAGCAGAAATCGCCCGGCGCTGGGTGCGTTTGAAAATCCCACCAGACATGGTTCGATTTTGGTCGGTAGTTCTATGGGAAGGGGGGTGCAGCAGGGGGGTGGGTTGTTCAGAAAGCTGATGTGGTTTGTGGGGGGTGCAAAATTGCTCCTGCGAAAAAGGAGCTGGGCTGAGACCGTCCTAAAAACTTCTTCCAAAGGTTGTATGTGCAGTTCTGAGCATGCATGTTACGAGCACCATGCACAGATACAGCACTGTCCATACAGTCAGAGCCGTGTGTGCGTTCCCTTTGGGGAGCACGGGAGAAGTGTTTGTGTGTCTCTTCACTGCCTTTGCTTTCCATTTCCTCCTTTGAGTTCTCATTGTGCAGCTCACACACCCTTCTAACCTCCTTCGTTTTTGAAATGCAGGATTGATTTGACATCTCATTGTTTTTTCCTTTCAGCATTTCATGTCCCTTTGTCCCCTGTGGAAGGTAAAAGGCCTTTTCTTTTCTTTTGTGTTCAGCTTTGTTTGTTTAATTTTTTAACGCGGGGCTTTCCCCAAAGGTCTCCCACCTCATTGCACTGCGGCATCAGGGGCGGGCGGGCATCGCTGGCGTTTGGGCGGGGCTGGGGAGGGGAGGCTTAGTGGACAGAGCACCGTACTGGGACTCAAAATACCTGGTTTCTAGTTCCAGCTTTGCCACTGGCATGTTGGGGGACCTGGGGCAAGTCATGGCCCTACTTTGTGCCTCAGTTTCCCCATTAGGCAAATGAGGTGTTCGTGGACTGGCCTGTTTTCGAAAGTTCTTTGAGATCTACTGATAGAAAGGTGGTGATGGGAGTCTGTCCCTTGACTTCACTGGGAGCTGGTTCGTTCGTACGTCAAAATCCGTCTGCTCTAAGGCCCAAGGCCTTTGTTTCCTTCGCTCCTGGGTGATTTGTTTTCCTGTGCCTTCGAGGCTGCCTGGTTTTCTGCCCTCTTCGCCTTTTCTTCTTGTCCATTCAGGAATTTAATGGACAGTGGTACCTAGTCGGCACTCTCCTCTCAGAGGCAGTGCTGCTTCCTGTGCCCCAGGCTCATGTTAGGGGGCGCTGTGCTGCGGGGAGTGGGGTGGCTGATCCAGTAGGGGGCGCATTTCCTGCCTTAGGACTGATCTCAAGACCCTGTCCTGGCACTAGGGTGCGCTATGCCTGCAGAAGAGGCCCAGCTGCATGCGAGACGTGAGCATTTGCAGAGTGAGGTTTTTTCACACCATGCCGTGGCCAAATTCCGGTTGGGCCAGTTAGATCTTAAACTCTCCCTGCGGTTTCCAGTAGACAGGTCGTTCTCCTTCTGCCCCGCTGCTGTTACAAACTGCGAGAGAAACGTAGGCTGAAATGCTCCCTGGGCGGAAGGTCCCACTCAAAACAGGCCACTGTGTAGGGGTCAGTTTCATCTTAGGGCCTGAAATCTCAGTCCCAGGTGGCCCAGATAAGCCATATCTTTGCTGCCCAAGCAGTGGGTGTAACTAACTTATCTCTACTTCAAGGCCCCTTTTCACTGCCACGGCAATGCAAAGGGGCCATGCTGCAGGGAAGGTTCAGGCCAATGTTTGTATAGTGGGATGGGACCTTTTGGGATGGAAGGCACCTGTCTAGCTAAGTGCCCGGTTGCCGTAGCACATGAGTGCCATATAAATGTCACCTGCATTCCTAGAGGGAGGCAGCAGATTGGCTCAGGGAAGAAGCTCTCTCTCTCTCTATTAGAAAACAAGGCTGTTAACGTTTGCACATTGTCGGAACTGGACTCTGGAGAACCTTTTAAGCCGGGGAGTGGGGGAACAGAGTCTGCAATGGATAACATCAGGAGCGATATGGAGAGAAGTGGGTGTCTAAGACACCTCCAGGCTTTCGGGGGAGCCCACCCCACGCTCCCTCCTGCCCTGATTTCATATGCCGCGCACCTGCCACTAGGTTGTAGTGCTCTAGGTTGTAGATCTGTTCTCCTTTGTAAGCCCCTGCAGAGTAGCCACCAGCAGTGCTGGATCCCCAGGCGACAACCTGGCCTGGAGGAGATGCCCCGGTGTGAGAGGCTGACTGGATGCTCTTAATTTGGATGGGAACGAGTTGAAGCTAAACCGAAATCAGAGCGTCCACACACGGATCTGCACCAGGTGGACCAAATCGGTGCAAGTTTCCTGTGTAGATGACCTGCTTGGCTTCCTCCTGCCATGTGATTTACTCTGCAGCCTGTCCACTGAGTGAGCTGGTTCTGCAGGGAAACCCAGTCGAACATTGGGAGACGGATGAGTTTTTGGGGGGACCCTCCCAAACCAGGGAGGTCCTGAAAACTCCCCCTAATCAGGTCACTGGTTTAGTGCCAGGCCACCCAGGTGTATTTCAGCTTTGCAGCCACCACGCACCACGGGGCCGCACTGATTTCGGACCCTGTTGCCAAGCGCCTCCAGCTGGCGGTTTTTCATACGCCGTCTGTGCAGAGGCAGGGGGTGGTAGCTGGGGGCTCATGGTAGAGACAGGGGAGCTGCCCTGCCTCCCAGAACCCCAGAAGTGCCCACCCCACACCAGCCATCTCCAGACCCTAGGAGACTAGCCAGACCCAAGAGGGTCAAACTGCTGGGGCCGGGCTTACTGCTGCTAGGATATATTTAGCCCCTAGGGGGCTATGCAGTGGGCTGTGGATTAACGATTTAGCCATCAGCCGTCAGTACCTGTGTCTCATGTCTGTCCGTTTGTCCTCCTGTCCCCGACTCCCCCGTCCCACCAGTCAAACCCGGCAATGTGAGGAACATCATCCAGCACTTTGAAAACAACCAGCATTGCGAGTCCCAGGAGCCTGGCACGCAGCGCCTCTCCACCGGCAGCTTCCCTGAAGAGCTGTTGGACTCGGACAGGTAGGGCTGCTGTGGGGGCGGGGGGGTTCTAGATTAATGAGACAGGTTCTAGCTCCCTGCTGGGCCTGGGGCTCTAGATTAATGAGACAGGTTCTAGCTTGCTTCCCCACACGCGTGTGCGTTCTCAGCTCTTCCGGCCGGCGTGAAATCCAGGTGGCTCTCGCGTCTCGCCAACCTCTCTCCCCTGTGCAGTTCCAGGTCTGAGGTCAAGCTGGGCCGGTCGGAGAGCCTGAAAGGGCGGGAGGAGATGAAGAAATCGCGCAAGGCGGAGAACGTGCCTCGGTCTCGGAGTGACGTGGACATGGACGCTGCAGCAGAGGCCACGCGGCTTCACCAATCGGCGTCGTCTTCGGCTTCCAGCCTGTCCACGAGGTCAGAGCCCCAAGCCCGTGGGCAGGGGGACAAAGGCCTCCGTATGGTGCCTCTCATCTGTTTCTATTGGCAGTTTCAAAGGGGCCCGATTTCCAGTGGGATTTGGGAGCTGAACTCTCATGAGCTCCCAGCCAAAAGTGTCGCCGCTCGGGTTTGAAAACAAAGCTGCTGTTTTAATCGAGAGAGATCACTTGATCCTTACCTGTTAGGTTCACTCCCTCTGGGGCACCTGGCATTGGCCACTGTCAGAAGACAGGACACTGGGCTGGATGGAGCTTTGGTCTGACCCAGTAGGGCCGTTCTTATGACGGTGGAACGAGAAAGCCCAGCCGCCTAGGGAAGGGCTGAAAGCCCGGTGGGTCGGTGGGCAGGTGAGCCAGCCTGGGTTCCATGGCAGAGTTTATCCAGCAATGGAGAGGGGGAAGCTCCCGAAATGGCCAGAGAGATTTAGGGGTCTAGATGACATTTTAAAAAGTGGCTGAACCCCCTGCGCCGCACCTCCCAGGACTGTCAGCTGGTCCTGAGGAAATCGCCACCCACCCCCACCCCCCTCGGAAAGTTTTTTACCTGGTTGATAGAAGCCAGGTTCCACCCCCAGTGACTCACACTTGAAGGCCCCAGTCCTGCAGAAGTTTGCTCCCCAGGCTCTCTTTGTGCCTGTGATTTTCAGAGAGAGCCTAGGGAATTGTGCAGCCCCGCCCCCACCCCAAATCCCAGGCAGCCCCTCTTGGCAGCCTCGGGCTGATCCGCAGCGGCAGCTGGCGTGCAGTAAGCTGTGATGCAGCAGTGTGGGAGGGCAAAGGTCACCGGGATACCATTGCTCAGGGATTCAGTGCAATTTTCAATTGCGTCCCCAGGTCCCTGGAAAACCCCACTCCTCCCTACACGCCCAAGATGGGGCGCAGGTGAGTGACTCCGAGCTCTGCATGCTCCAGGGCCGGGGTGGGGGAGTTGGGTTTCGTGGTACAGTCAAGCTGCCTGGAATCCCCTGAAACGCCCCAGTTTGAGCCAGTTCTCCCGCCTGTGTCTGACTTCCAAAGGACTGTACGGGTTAGGACAATGGGGTTGGGGGTGAAGGAGAGTCTGTGGACCCCTCTCTCCCCCCGTCCCCAGTGGCTGGGTCACATAAGAGATTAACAAGCCTGCTATCGCTGCGCGCTAGGGGGCTCTAGCCCTTTAGCTCAAGCATTAGCGATTTCTGCTCTTCGGGGTGAAGGTCCCAGGTTCGAGCTGCAAGCAGAAGCTGGCTGCATGTCGGCTGGGTTGGGAGTGCGGTAGGGGCACCGCATGGGGTCCATGCACAGCTACAGGGAGTAACCTTCCCCCCACCCGCCCATCCAATATCCTCCCAGGAGCATCGAGTCCCCCAATCTGGGCTTCGGCACCGACTCCTTCCTCCCCCACCTGCTGGAGGATGACCTGGGCCAGCTGTCGGACCTGGAGCCGGAACCGGACTCTCAGAACTGGCAGCATACAGTCGGCCGGGACGTTATGGCTTACCTGAGCCACAGGGAGATAGACCGCCAGGAGGTGATCAACGGTGAGGAATCCTGCTGCTCCTGTTCCCTAGGGGCTGCGGTGACAGCACCCCCGCGGGAGGGACTGGTCCCTGGTGGGAATGGCAGGCCCTGTGCGCGGGTGCCGGGGTAGATCTGGGGAAGGACAGAGCTGGTACATTTGGTGGCTTTGCTTAAAGTGTGGGGCCTGGACTACCTTGGCGGGTTGCTGGAGCTGAGAGCTGGCCTGTCTCTGAACCCCTCCCTCTCTCCCACCTGGGGGCAGAGCTCTTTGCCACGGAGGCGTCTCACCTGCGGATCCTCCGAGTTCTGGACGTCCTCTTCTACCAGCGGCTGAAGAGGGAGAGCTTGCTGTCACGGGAGGAGCTGGGGCTGCTCTTTCCCAACCTCCCGGACCTGATCGACATCCACAGTAAGAGACTGAATTCCCTGGGGTCTCCTTCACCCCCTAGGGCTAGGAATCCCCAGTGCCTGTCTCCTTAAGGCCTGGCCCATGGGCCCACTTGGTGCAGCCTGCTGCCACCCCCTGGGGTTTGCGGAGAGAAGAGCGATTTGAATCCCGAGTGTCCCCCGTTAACGCTTCTGTTGCTGCCTCATTTTCGCTGCCAGCGGCCGGTCCCGAAGGGGATTGAGCGTGGTCTCCCCTCGGGGGCTGTGACGCTTTGATCTCCGTCTGTTTGCTGGCCTGCTGTGCGGTGATCTACAGGCAGTCAGACTAACTGCTCTGCTGGTCTCTTCTGGCCTTGAACTCTGGGACTCTAGAGGGGCGTCTACACGGTTCTGCAGACTCGGGCTTGTGGGGCTAAAAATAGCCAGGCTGTGGCTCCGGCTCACCCCACGGTCTTCAGAGCCTGACGTCAACACCGCCAGTTTTAGCACCGGACCACGATCCCGAGTCTGTCGACCTGGCCGCTCGGACTCTCTTCTGCTGGCTGTGTAGATGCTCCCTGTTGTCTCTACAGTCAGCTGTCCAGGCTGGCTCCAGTACCAGACAATAGGAGGGCTGCGTGTGGCTACCTGGGGCAGACACGTTAAATGTACAAGCCAAGGTAGCTGCAGCCTCTTGGTAGTAAATGACTGAGATGGGCCTGTTCATGCCTCTCCGTAATTGTGCACCTGCTGCTGAGAATGGAGGCAGCTCGTTCCAGGAATGGCCACTGCTCCCAGGGGTATCCGATGGTGGCTGAGCGTAGGAGACATGCGCCAGAAGGGCTGTTGGAAAGGATTTAGGGGTGAGGAGCTCACAGGGACGTGACAAGAGAGGCTGGCGGTATGGTGTCGGGTGTATGGCGGTTGGTTACATCTAAAATGTATGAACGTTCTATGTGGAATGTGGGTCAGCAGATCTCCTGGGGAAGGGGGATGCTGCCACTCCTCATTAGAAGAGGACGTATTTAATTTCTTTCTCCTTTCCCTCACTCCCCCTTTACTTGTCCCCATTCCCCCTTCCCGTCCTTGTTCAGATTCTCTGTCTGAATCCATGAAGAAGCTCCGAGAAGAAGGACCAATCATCAAAGAGATCGGGGATCTCATGCTTTCTCGGGTAGGGCCGGGAGAACTACCGGGATGGTGGGTTTGGGGGTCTCCCTGTCTCCTGATGCAGGAGACCAAGGGGCTGCGCAATGAAATGAACAGATGGCACATTCAAAACCGATAAAAGGAAAGACTTTTTCATTTGCTATGTGATTAACCTGTGGAACTTCCTGCCACTGGATGGTGTTGAGGCCAAGAACTTAGCAGGGTTCAGAGAGGGACTGGACATTTCTAGGGATAGCAAGAATATCCAGAGTTACTACAGCTCATGCGAACAACTTATGCCTTCCTCTGAAGCAGCTAGTGCTGGCCACCGTCAGAGACGAGACCCTGGGCTCGTTCGGCCCCTGGGTCTCTGAGGCGAGAGGGTCCCGGGTGGTGCTGAGGGGCCACACTGCTGAGCAACTCTCTTCAGAGGGGCTGACAGCTCAGCTCTGGTCCTTTGTCTTTCCCCGCCCCCAGTTCGACGGGCCGGCGCGGGAAGAAATCCAGCAGGTGGCGGCTGGTTTCTGCTCGTACCAGTCCATCGCCCTGGAGCTGATCAAAACCAAGCAGCGCAAGGAGACCCGCTTCCAGATCTTCATGCAGGTACCATGAGCTCCACTGACCTCTTCTCCCCCAGCCCCCCGGCTGGAACTCTGGGCTTCTGCCCACGGCGTGGTTCTCCCCAGCCGCGTGTCCCCCCGACATGTGGTGGCTGCAGCGGTCTCTCTCCCTCCGTCCCAGGAAGCTGAGAGCAACCCGCAGTGCCGACGCCTGCAGCTCAAGGACCTGATCATCTCCGAGATGCAGCGCCTGACCAAGTACCCGCTGCTGCTGGAGAACATCCTCAAGCACACGGACGGTACAGGGAGGCCTGACGGCGCGGCCACGTCCCCTCCACGCCCAGCAGAGGGGCCGTGCATGGGCTGGGCTGTGGCTGGGCCCCATGGGGCAGGGCAGTGGGGGGAGCTTGCCTTGCTGATGCTTGCCATGCACCTGTTCTGCAGGCAGGCAGGGGGCTTTAGCCCACTGAACTCAGCAGCAGCCCTTGCTCGTGGCCCAGGTGGGCTTCGGCCCAGGGTGGGACTAGCTGGGGCCTGGGAGCCGACACGGCAGTTCCCATAGCCCTGTCTCCCCCAGAATGGCGAGCCCGACTGGCCCGCTTCCGCTCCATTAGGTGGGGTGCCGCTGGCCTCGAAATCCACGGGCGTTTCGCCCTGGTGAGAGAGAGAGACCAGAACCTCCAGCACCGCCTCCCGCTCCTGACGCCCTCTCTCCGCCCGCAGGTGGGACCCCGGAGCACGAGAAGCTGTGCCGTGCCCGTGACCAGTGCCGGGAGATCCTCAGGTACGTGAACGAGGCGGTGAAGCGGGCGGAGAACCGGCACCGGCTGGAGGCCTACCAGAAGCGCCTGGATGCCACGTCTCTGGAGCGGACCAGCAACCCGCTGGCAGCAGAGTTCAAGGTACCGCCCGACTGGGAGTGGTGGTGGTTGCGGGGGCGGGAGGGGACTCTGTCCTGATTTCCCCCCGTCCCCATCCAGGGAGAGCCAGCAACTAACCGTGCCTTCCCCACCCCCAGAACCTCGACCTCACCTCCCGGCGCATGATCCACGAGGGGGCTTTGAGCTGGCGCATTGGCAAGGAGAAGACTTTGGGTACGTACCTCCCAGCAGGGCCCATGGCTGACACGTCCCTCTGCCTTCAGTCCCACCCCCGAGAGCCCCCCAGGACCCTGGTCTCCAAGGAGCTGCAGGGGGCAACTCTATTAGCTGCTAGCATTACCAGGCTTCTATCCGCTGGGGACCTTCCGCTAGAGGGAGCCCCGATCGCACGTCTTAACCGGCGTCTCCCTCTTGGGCTGTTGCCGTTCTTCCCCAGCAGGGATGAGCTTTCCGTCTTCCCCACTGGCCCCCAGAGAGCCGAGGGGTGGGGGTGGGGTGACGTAGCAGGGCAGGACAGGGCCTTAGGATCTAAAGTGGGGGTGACTTGTCTTCAGGCCTGTGTGTTGCTTCCTCCCCATCAGCCCTGCAGAAGGCACTGCTGAGCCAGTTAGTCCCTGTTCTCTGAGGCTGGGCAAAGGAGACCATGGGAGTTAGGTGCCTGAGTTCTTTTGACTTCCAGTAAGAGTCTGGGGCCAAAGCAGGTTTGCAAATCCCCGCCTAGGGGCAGATCTGGCCTGTCCCTTAGTGCTCACGCCAGACAGGTCACCATGGAGCAGCCTGGCTCCCGATTCACCGTAGAGGGGGAAACAGAGGAGCTGGGTGGCCAGGGGTGTGATGGGAGAGAACCGAGGCCTTTGAGACACGGCTGAGCTTGACACCCCCCAACCCCCCGGGGGCTGCGTCTGGCCCGTGCAGATCTGCACGTGCTGCTGCTCGAGGACCTCCTGGTGCTGCTGCAGAAGCAGGACGAGAAGCTGGTGCTGAAATTTCACAGCAAGACAGCGCTGGGCTCCTCGGACACGAAGCAGACCTTCAGCCCTGTCCTGAAGCTCAACTCCATGCTCATCCGCTCCGTGGCCACAGGTAGGGAGCGGGAGAGGCCCGGGGGTGCTCTGGCCAGGCGGGCGGCTGGCACGGGCATTGATAGGGAGGGAGAATCTCGTCTTCCCCCCCGGTGGGGGCGTGGTCGTGGGAACAGCTCCGAAGCAGAGCCCCGGGGGGGGGGGGGGGGGGTTCAGTTCCATGCACCGGTCGCCTGTGGGGCCCGAATGTTCCCCGTAGCGTCCCCTCTCCCCTCTGTCTGCAGACAAACGAGCCCTCTTCATCATCTGCACCTCGGAGCTGGGGCCCCAGATCTACGAGCTGGTGGCGCTGACGCCCTCGGAGAAAAACACGTAAGGGTGTAAGGACGGGTGGGGGGGGGAGGGGCTGTGTGACGTTCCTGGGGGCGTTGGGGGGATGAGAGGAGTCCACGCGCCAAGGTAACTAGCATGTCCTGGGGCTGCGGTGGCAGGGGGCTGCAGGTCGGGAGTGGGGGGAGCCCGGGGCTGGGGTAGTAGGGGGCTGCGGGTTGGGAGCGAGGGGCACCGGCAGAGCTGGGGGTAAGGTTGCCCTCCCCTTGGTGCAGTCCCTTCTGTGTGAGCGGGTGGGGCTCTGCGGGGGGGCGAAGCCCTGGTGTCTGGTCTTGGAGCAGGCAGCAGCTGGTGCGTGGCGGGGCTGTAACGCCCCCTCTCCTCGGCCTGCAGGTGGATGGAGCTGCTGGAGGAGGCGGTGCAGAGCGCCATGAGGAACGCCACCTCCCCCCCCAAACGCAGGACCCGGGAGCTGCCCATCCACAGGCCGCCCCCGTCCAGGTGAGCAGCGCCACCCCGGGAGCCTCGCTGCCGGGAGCAGGGAGGGAAATGGGGACATCCTGGCCGCAGGGCCTTTAAGCAGCCACAGCTGGGTCCTGGGGTCTGGTCCGGAAGCTCAAGCTGGGGGGCAGCAGGGAAGGGGCTGGGGGTGGGGGCAGGGCCAGCTCTCCATTCCTGCTTGGAGCAGCTGGGGATTTCTCGCTAAAGCCTGCCCTGGCTGACCCGGGCACAGATCAGACTCAACCCCAGCCCCGGGCTGGCTCACTATCCCCCTCCAGTGGCCAGGCCATGAGTAGAGCTCTGTGAATCTCACGCTGCCTTTTAGTTCTCAAGGGACCCGGGTTTGATTCCCACTGAGGCTGGCTGGCTGCCCTGGGAGATCAGCCCAGGGGCCACGTGTCTGGAGGCACCGGCCTCTACAGAGCTGAGTCCCTCCCTGCGGTTAGAGCGGCTGGTGGCTCGGAGCCATTGGTAATTAAGGGCCCGATCCTGTGGGTGAAGTGAACCCTCCAACCAAGTGAGCCTTGCTCCACGGTCCTGCCTAGGCCCTCCCTTTGGCCCCCAGCCGCTTGGCGTACCCTGCCACTGCCTAACTCAGCTCTTCTTCCCATCAGCCTGGTCCTGCAAGACCCTGACGTCTCCCCAATCCTCTCCCAAGCCGACAACTCCGGGGCGGAAGTGGAAGACGTCTCTTCAGGTGAGCTCCCCTCCCAGCCGGAGCGCCCCCCACTCCCTCTGCCAGGGAGCTCTGACAGCTGGGAGCAGCAGCCCATATGTAGGGGGCGCATGGGTAGGTGCGTCCCTGCGGCTTCTGATATAGCATGTGGGGTGATAACGGGAACCTCCTGTGCGAGGATCTAGGTGTCTGAATGGCCCCACTCCAGGACCCCTGTTCCTGCTGCACGCTCGGCCCACTCTGATCTCCTGGTGACGTGCAGGGGTCCAGCCCCCAGCCACTCTCCCCACCCCCAGCCCTTTCTGGTCCTGTCTCTTCGCCACTGCCTAATCCAAATGCCCCTCTGTGATCTCTCGTCCCGGCCCAGCGGATGAGAATCCCACCGACTTCCTGGGCAAGGGGAAGCATCCGGTGCTGCCGGAGGAGCCGGAGGCCGAAGGCAGCGAGGAGGAGGAAGACGGGGAGGCGGCGCCGGCGTCCCCCGTGCCGGCACAGAGCTCTGCGGAGTTAGATGAAGCTGGGGCGTCCGAGGGACCAGGACCCAGCATGCACCTGTCCCTCCCAGGGCTTGTGTTGACAGAGGGGCTGGCCGAATCGGCCCTGGAGGACGGTGAGTGAAGGCTGGGTCGTGATGCTGCCTATGGGGGCCCATCCCTGGGGAGGGAGGAGGGCAGCTGCTTCTCTTAACCAGAACCTGGGTTTGAGCCGTCCCCGTCTCTTATTACACACACAGACACAGACACACACACCTGAGCTGGAGGTGGGGTTTGCCCTGTGCCCAGTTCTAGCTAGTCCGACCAGCCCCTTCACTCTCCCAAACGAAGGGAGGAGGGTTTCTCTGCCCCATGGTGCTCTTGTGCCCCATCGGGCCAGCTGTTTCCAGACACGCCCCTTCCACGGGTGCCCCGGGAGACCCAGAATCGGACCAGGCACTTGGTTCTCGCTGGGGGAGTGCCCGGCATTGCTCTGCGGCGCCCCCTCTGGCTGAGCGAGGAAGTGCACGCGTAGGCGCCGAAGCCGGCCTGCATCCAGCCCTCCGGGTGGGGGATTCCCTGCCAGGGCCCAACGTGCTCGTCTTCTCTCCCCCTCCTAGTGGAGAACCTGCGGCATCTGATCCTGTGCAGCCTGCTGCCCTGCCGGGACCCGGAGCCGGAGGACGACCTGACCCCCACGCCCTCGGTGGCTGGAGGAGCCGGGCAGTCCTGGGACTCGGTGCTGTCCAGCCAGGACTCAGGCGGCCAGGAGCATGCGGCGCGGGGCGGCCCCTCCGCGGACAGGGCTGGTCTCACAGGCCGCTCGCCCAGCGGCAGGACAGAGCTGGAGCCGGAAAGCCGGCCGAGCGCGGGGGACGTGGAGGAGACGGGCTGGAGTTCGGATGGTGGTCGGGAGGCGTCCCAGGAAGTGGAGAGGCCCCCGGCTGCGGAGGGGCAGGTCGGCTACAAAGTGGTCCGGAAAGGTAGGGGGAAGGCGGGGCCTTGGGGGGGTGGCTCCTCTCCAGGCTTCTAGGGCTGTTCCCCCCCAGACCCTTCTCCGTGGTGTTTGGCTACCAGGACAACAGCCGCTTTGCATGGCCATCTGCTGGGGCAGAGCCACCTGGAATCCAGCAGGCTCCTCTCCTGCAGCCGAGGGCAGTCGTTCACCTCCGCTCTGCCCAGCGGGGGGTGGCGGTGTTCCGCGAAGGGCTGGTAAGTGAGCGAGCCCTGGGGGGGTACGTGCCAGCTCCTGACCGCTTGGACTCTAACGATCCTTGCGCTATTGATTAAATCAGTCCCTTGTTAACCCTTGTGTATCAGCTGCGATCCCGGGGGGGTGCCGTCCGGCCCTGTCTCCTGGGGCCCGGGGGCTGTGAAATCAGTCGCGTCAGTGACTGGCTCCTAGGGCGGCCGCTCTCCTCCTGTCACTACATCCCTGCCAGCCTGGCAAGCCCGGTGATTTGCATGAGATCTGCTACCCTCGGACTGCTGCAAACCCTCTCCTCTCTCTGTCTGGGCATCCTGCACTAGCCGCTTCGCTGGGCACAGCCGGTGATTGGGTTCTGAGTCCTTCAATCAATCAATTTCTCTCTCCCCCTCTCTCCCCCCCTCGACATTTTCTCTTCTTCCCCCCCTGCTCTTTTCCCTGGTGTCTCTGCACAGCTGAGGTGGAGGGCACTAAGGATGCCACGCCCTTGGCAGACAGCAGCCAATCAGAAACTGAGTTGCATGAAGGAGGCGCAGCTAATGTAGATGGTAAAGAAAAAAACCAAACCCTTTTCCCTCTTGTCCCCAAGAAAGGCGAGGAAAGGGAATCGCAGATTGACTAAGAGAGGAGGCAGGGGAGAGGCTGCTGGCCAGACCAGGGGCGGCTGGGAGGCAGGACTCCTGGGTTCCATCCCCAGCTCTAAGAGGAAGTGTGGTTTGTGGATTAGAGTATCAGGCAGGGCTCCTGCTTTGCAACTGGGCCGGTCCTTTATGGCCTGGTCCCGTCCTGGTTTCATCAGGAGTTGTTTGCCTGAGAGGCGACTGTAGTAACTGGCTCGTAGGTGGCAGGTCAAGGCCGAACGCTGCCCAGCTGTATGAAAATGTCTCCCTGCACGTACCCAGGGGTGGACCACCAGCTTCCCTGCCTCCGATGAGTCCCTGCTCGAAGTAATAGACTTCGACTCCGGGATGGCCTTTGACTTGGTGCCGCTTGATGTTTGGATTGAAAAGCTAGGACGATGTTCATTAAATGGATTAAAAACCGGCTCATTGATAGGTCTCCAAATGTAACTGGAGAACTGTCATGGAGCGGCTCCGTTTCCAGTCGGGTCCCACGGGGATCAGTTCTTGGCCCTACGCTATTTAATCCAGGACGTGGCTCAGTTTGGCTGAACAAAGAGAAGGCTAACGGGGGGCTTGATGGCAGTCTACAGGCACCTGCACAGGGAACAAATATTTAATAATGGGCTCCGCGGTCTCGCAGAGAGGGGGTCTGACATGAGCCATGGCCGGAAGTTGAAGCGAGAGAAATTCAGGTTGGAAATAAGGCATCAATTTTTAACAGCTGGAGCAATTGACCGAGGGTTGTGGATTCTCCGTTACTGACCGGTTTTGATTCAGGATGGGAGGCTCTTCTAAAAGCTTGCTTTGGGCATTATCTGGGGGCAAGTCTCTGGCCTGGGCTACGCAGGAGGTCGGAGGAGGGGGTCACAATGGTCCCCTCTGGCCTGGGACTTGGGGAATCTGTCTGGATGCAGCTATGGGAGAGAGAGCTGGATTCGCTACCTGAATCCTGGCTGAATATTTCAAACCTGGGTGTGGAAAGTGACGCACCTAAATCAACATCAAGGTAGTAACAGATTAGGGGGGCTGATTTTCCAGCGCTGCTGGGCGTATTCCCCCTCCGGCACATCAGGGCACTCGTCAAAGGGTGGAATTTTCAGAAGCGCCCGACTTAGGGCCTCAGTCCCACTGATGGGGAAACTGAGGCACACGGTCATGAGGTGACAGGCGGCCATGAGGTCACCCAGCAGGCCCATGGCAGAGCTGGGATTAGAACTCCTGAGTTCCGGTCCAGGGCTCTATACACTAGGTCACGCTGCCTCCCAGTTTAGGCACCGTCTGTTTTGAAACCAGGACTTGGGACTTTAAGAACTGAAAGCAGACAGGGCTAATGAGGAGGACTCTGTGATGTCAGTGGGCTTTGAACCAGGCCCTGGTTTTGCACATTTCAGCCCTGTAGGTTTCTACAGGGAGCTCAGAGTGCCCTGGGCACTGGGCTCACAGGGTAAGCAGCTTTTCTACCCCCTCCCCTGTAACGCAGGGAATTACTTCTACGTCAGCATGCCCTCTGGCCCTGCAGAGTCCTCCACTGAGCCCCCTGCCCCCACGCCGCCAGCGAGCCTCGCAGAGCAGCCCCCCAGCCCGCCCCGCCCCGCCCTCGGCTCCCGGCAGCACGACCAGGACAGCACGCCGGGCCCCGGCAGCCTGGATGGGGCCCCGCCCCCCGCCCCCAGCCTGGTGATCCAGGACGTGGACATGATCTTCCGGACGATAGAACAGCTCACGCTGAAACTCACCAGGCTAAAGGTGAGGGGGAGGTGGGGACTAAGGGTCTTTTCCACTGAGGGCCGGCCCGGGCTCTGGCTGGTGACGGGAACAGGGAAGAAAAGCTGCAGCCGGTGCCACAGGGTAGGGAGCGAGACCCAGGCAGGGGAACACCCCACTGGAGCCCAGACTGGCGAGGGCACCAAGGCCGTTACGCATCTCTGGGAGCACCTAGGGCTCTGCCTGTGGGTGAGACTTGGAGCCGCTGCCTGGGCCAGGCAGTGCGAGGGGCCTTGGCCAAGCAAGGAACCTGCAGGTGTCGTCCTAGCAGGTGAGGGGCCAGGTGAGACAGCTGGTGCGCGCCTGGGACGTGCAGAGGTCTGACACCAAGTCAGGCGGGGGCCCCCCCCATTCCCACCAGCTTGTTTCTCCCCCACTTGGTTCCTTCAGGACGTGGAGATGGCCCATCGCGAGTTGCTGCGGTCTCTGGGAAGAGGTTCGTCGGCCGAGACCACCCCAGTCGGGGTTACCACGCTGGAGACGGGCCGGTGGCTGGAATGCCCGCCCAGCCCTGCCAGCGATTGCTGCCCCTCCCCTGCCCGGCGAGGTTGCGGGCACCAGCAGCCAGCGAGCCCGGTAAGTGGAAGAGACCTCGCAAGCCCTGTTGAACGTGCCCCGAAACCCTTGCCCAGACTTGGAGCCGCCCCCACTGCACCTGGTTCCCATAGTCATGCTTCCCCTTGCTCGGTTCTGGACCACTCACTTTCCTTGGGGCCAGCTGCAGGGCCAGGACCCAGCAAATGCTAGAGGTCTAAATAATAAGATGGATGAACGAGAGTGCCTCCTATTAAATGGGGATATTGATATAACAGGCATCACAGAAACCTGGTGGAATGAGGATAATTGATGGGACACAGTAATACTAGGGTACAAAACATGAGAAGGACAGAACAGGTCGTGCTGGTGGGGGAGCGGCACTAGATGTGAAAGAAAGCGGAGAATCAAATGATGTAAAAATCTTCACTGAACCAAACTGTACCGCAGAATCTCTGTGGACAGTAATTCCGTGCTCTGGCAGTAGGGACCTCTTACCGACCACCTGACCAGGATGGTGATAGTGCCTGTGAAATTAACAGGGAGATTAGAGAGGCTATTAAAATAAAAAACTCAACAATAGAGGGGGATTTCAACTATCCGCATACTGCCTGGGTACATGTGACCTCAGGACAGGATGCAGAAATAAAGTTTCTTGACACCTTAAATGACTGCTTCTTGGAGGAGCCAGTCCTGGAACGCACAAGGGGAGAGGCAATTCTTGATTTAGTCCTAAGTGGAGCACAGGATCTAGTCCAAGAGGTGAATCTAGCTGGACCCCTTGGTAATTGTGACTATAATATAATTAAATTTTACATCCCTGTGGCGGGGAAAACACCACAGCAGCCCAACACTGTAGCATTTAATTTCAGAAAGGGGGACAACACAAAAATGAGGAAGTTAGTTAAACAGAAATTAAAGGTACAGTGTCAAAAGTGAAATCCCTGCAAGCTGGATGGAAACTTTTTAAAGACACCATAATAGACGCTCAACTTAAATGCATACCCCAAACTAAAAATCATAGTAAGAGAACCAAAAAAGTGCCACCGTGGCTAAACAACAAAGTAAAAGAAGAAGTTAGAGACAAAAAGGCATCCTTTAAAAAGTGGAAGTTAAATCATAATGAGGAAAATAGAAAGGAGTATAGACTCTGGCAAGTGAAGTGTAAAAATACAATTAGGAAGGCCAAAAAAGAATTTGAGGAACAGTTAGCCTGACTTCAGTACCGGGCAAACTGGTTGAAACTATAGTAAAGAACAGAATTGTCCGACACAGAGATGATCATAATTTGTTGGGGAAGAGTCGTCATGGTTTTTGTAAAGGGAAATCATGCCTCCCAATCTACTATAATTCTTTGAGGGGGTCAACAAGCATGGGGACAAGGGAGATCCAGTGGATAGAGTGTACTTAGATTTTCAGAAAGTCTTTGACAAGGTCCCTCACCAAAGGCTCTTAAGCAAAGTAAGCAGTCATGGGAGAAGAGGGAAGATCCTCTCATGGATTATTAACTGGTTAAAAGATAGGAAACAAAGGGCAGGAATAAATGGTCAGTTTTCAGAATGGAGAGAGGTAAATAACGGTGTCCCCCAGGGGTCTGTACTGGGCCCAGCCCTGTTCCACATATTCGTAAACGGTCTGGAAAAAGGGGTAAACAGTGAGGTGGCAAAATTTGCAGATGATACAAAACTACTCAAGATAGTTAAGACCCAGGCAGACTGCGAAGAGCTACAAAGGGATCTCTCAAAACTACAAACTATAAAGGGATCTCTCCGAAGTGGGTGACTGGGCAACAAAATGGCAGATGAAATTCAGTGTTGATAAGTGCAAAGTAATGCACATTGGAAAACATCATCCCAACTACAAAATGATGGGGTCTAAATTAGCTGTCACCACTCAAGAAAGAGTCATTGTGGGTAGTTCTCTGAAAACATCCATTGTGCAGCGGCCGTCAAAAAAGCCAACAGAATTCTGAGAATCATTAAGAAAGGGATAGATAATAAGACAGAAAATATCATATTTCCTCTATATTAATCCATGGTACGCCCACACCTTGAATACTCTGGGTAGATGTGGATGCCCCACCTCAAAAAAGATATATTGGAATTGGAAAAGGTTCAGAAAAGGGCAACAAAAAAATGATGAGGGGTATGGAACAGCCTCTGTGTGAGGAGAGATTAATAAGACTGGGACTTTTCAGCTTGGAAGAGACAGCTAAGGGGGGACATGACAGAGGTCTATAAAATCATGACTGGTGTGGAGAAAGTAAATCAGGAAGAGTTATTCACTCCTTCTCCTAACACAAGAGCTAGGGGCACCCAATGAAATGAATGGGCAGCAGGTTTAAAACAAACAAAAGGAAGTATTTCTTCATGCAGCGCACAGTCAACCTGTGGAACTCTTTGCCAGAGGATGTTGTGAAGGCCAAGACTGTAACAGGGTTCAAAAAAGAACTAGATAGGTTCATGGAGGACAGGTCCATCAAGGGCTATTAGCCAGGATGGGCAGGGATGGTGTCCCTTAGCCTCTGTTTGCCAGAAGCTGGGAATGGGCGACGGGATGGATCACTTGACTGGGGGGAGGGAGAGCTCAGTGGTTTGAGCATTGGCCTGGGTTGTGAGTTCAATCTTTGAGGGGGCCATTTAGGGATCTGGGGCAGAAATTGGGGATTGGCCCTGCTTTGAGCAGGGGGTTGGACTAGATGACCTCCTGAGGTCCCTTCCAGCCCTGATATTCTATGATTCCCTGTTCTGTTCATTCCCTCCAGGGCACCTGCATTGGCTACTGTCAGAAGACAGGATACTGGGCTAGATGGACCTTGGTCTGACCCCGTATGGCCGTTCTTATGATGACCTGGTCCCATGCCTTCCTACTTGCCAAATCCCTTCCCATCCCCTTGTACCTCAGTTTCCCCAGCTGTAGCCCAGGAAAACTATTGCCGACCCAGCAGGCACCAGGGGGCGGGTTGGCAGCCTGGAGCTTTGCTGACCATCCCTCTCAATGCTGCTTCTCTGCATCTCTTCCAGGCTGCCGAGTCCCCTCAGAGGAACCCCTCTGCACCAATGCCCTGCAACGAAGGAGAACTCCCCAAAGATGGCTGGGAAGCTGGAGCGGCAGGGCACCCCCTGGACCCACCCAAACTGGGGAAAGCCCCCTGGGAGGCGGGGCAGCCTGAATGTTGAAACAGGCCCATGGGGGCTGCGACTGGAAGCTCGGAGCAGAACTGGAATCCCGTGGGGAAGCGCACGTTAGTTTTGGCTGATCTCGGTGTCTCGTCCCAGCCATGGGGCTGGGCGGCCCTTTGCCTGGAGAGCGAGTGCCCGTCACCCTGCATGCTGCCTGCCGCTGGCAGGCCGGGCCCCCATCGCTGTCTCCACCTCTGTGCCCCCCACGGACAAGCATCGTCCCTGTACACGAGAGCTGGAATATAGTCTGTCGAAATGCACTTTTTGTTTCTCTCCGTGCTGAGGAGCCCACGCAGTGGATCCCGGCCCACCCTCTCTGCTGATCAGATATAAATATGTATGTATGTGCATTGGGTTCTTGTAAATAACTGGACTGTATCCCGTGACCCTGCAATGCAACGGCCATTACCACTATCCCGCTGCCCTGCCCTGCCCAGCCTGGGGAAATGGGATTCCCAGCGGCCCAGTCCTCTTACCACTAGGTGTCCCCTCTGGGCCTCTCGCTGTGTCTCCCCCGGCCCCGTGAAGCCACAGCGCGTGCTTCTGGCATTGCTGGCATTAGCTGGCCTTTCTCCCTCCAGCAGATGCGCTGCCCCCTGCTTCAGGCCGGCTTTTCTGTCGGGGCTGTCTGGAAAACGCACATCGCTCCACTGGAACGGCTGGATCCCAGGGCGGGCAGCGGGCTGGGAAAACGGGACACCCCACAGCCGTGTCTGCCGTGGCAAAATCCCTGCGCTGCTTGGAGACAGTCAGCCGGCTGGAGGGGTCGGCTCTGCTGTGCTCCTGGGGGCTGGATGAGCCCAGCCCGCTGGATACGATCGCCCCTAATGGTGAGCACAGCACAGCACTGACCAGCTGCTGTGGCTGGAGGGAGGAGCTGGGAGGGCCCAGGGTAAGACCCCACCCACTTCGCAATCGGCTTTTGTCTACTTGCAGGCTGCTGCTGCGTTGTCAGAGGCCAGGCCCCAGGCCTGCCCCCCTCAAGCTAGAGGACTGACTGTTGGCTGTTCCATGATGTATAATCCGTTTTATTTTCTTCCCTTTACTGGTAAAGATTTTTTTTTTAAAGAAAAGTGAAATATTCTTCCCTCGCTGGCATGCGTGTGATCCTTCCCCGGGGGGGTCTCGCTGCACAGCAGTGCCTGCTTTCACCCACTGCAGCATGGGAGACTGGGCCATCTCTTCCCAGCCCCCCTCTTTGCCAGCCTGTTAGTTCTGCCAGCCAGGTTCTGTCCGTAGCCCTGGCAGCTGTTCTCCACGGTGATGCCACACGGCAATGCTGCCGGGGGTACGAGTGTCATGGCTGGAGCAGAGAACGGGGCGCGGTGGGTTGTGGGCCCCGCCCTGCCCAATGCTGCTGCTGGGAGCGGAATCAGGCCCCCGCGTTAAATCAGCAAAATGGCTGACGTGTCCTTAACCCCCAGCTCTCCCAGTCCCCCGGCGGGGATGTCTCAGGGCTGGTTGACATGACTCGATTGGCCTGGCTCCATCACTTCGGGGTGAAAAATTCACAGCCCAGAGTGACTTGGGGCGGCTGCACTCAGGTCCGTGCAGCCAGCGCCTCTTGGGGAGGTGGATTCGCTGGGCAGTGTCTACACTGAGCAGTAGCCGTGCAAGTGAGGACAGGCCCTGGGAGCCCGCCCGTGCTCCCTTCTGCTCCCAGCACCGGCTCCCCTGGTGTGGGCACTGCAACATGCCCTGCAGGGTCTCGGGCTGGGAAAGAGGGAGAGGAGAGGTTAGCAAGTGTCCTGGGGGAGGACGGGGGCTCAGCGCTCCAGCCAGCACAGCGCTCTTGGGACCATTCAGTTATGAGGTCACTGCCTCTGACCCTGGAGACCCAGGTAGGCCTTCCCTCAGAGCTTCCTCCCCATTGCCACAGCTCCTGCGTGAGGAAGGGGCCCTGGCTGTGGAAAAAGAGCCTGAATTCCAGTGGGTGTAGAGGGCCCCAGCCCCCCGCCCCTTGAAGTTAATGCTCCACCCCAGAGCAGGCTGTGTCGAAACTATTTAATGGGAGGCGGGAACGGTTACAAGCTGGGCTGGGTCAGAGGCGGAGGGGATCAGAAATCCCACACAAGGCTGCCCTGGCGCTCTCCAGGTCCGTGGGACTCTTCTGCTCTCGAGCAAGTGGAGGCTTTCGCCCCTCCACCCCTAGCTGGGCACAGCCAGCTCCTCATCCGGCGCCTTGGACAGCTGGCTGTAGGTGGGGTCGCGCGGCAGCATCAGCTCCTGGAGCTTGGCAAAGGTCTTGCTGTCAGGAGGGAAGTGGTTTTTCTGAAAGGGCGGAAAGGGGGGTGGGTGAGTAAAGGGGGGGACTCGCTTCTGCTCCCATTCCAGCCCCCCCGCTCGTGGGGAATGCTCTACCTGCAGCTGTAAGCCCCGGCCCATACGGGGCACGGTCATGAATGAACAAGGGCCCTGGGGCTGGATCCAGCTCCCTCCCACCCCCATGCAGGAGCGTGGTACTCACCCCCAGAGACAGCCGCAGCAGGCCCGTCTGCGACTTGACCCCAGCCGTGGACTTGCTGGCCTGCTGCTGGCTCTCCATGGCTGCCAGGAACGCTTTCAGGCCCTGCTCTGTGATCTGGTTCCCTTGGGGAGGGAAGATGCGGCTCAGTGGCTAGTTTAAACCCCATCTCCTCTGGGGCCTAGGGTGGGGTTTGCCTGGGCCACTCCCTGGGACCTCAGCCAGGGCCTGCACCCATTGAAGACACTGGCCCAGCTGCTGTGGGGCAGAGGATCGGCACCTGGCTCTAGAAGCATGAGCGTCTCCTGCCTCTGCTGGGGATCAGGCCACCAGAGGGAGCCCAGGAGCCACGCGGCACTAAGGTGAGTGACCAGGCTGGGCTGCATGGATGGAAGTGAAGGAGCTCTGTGGATAGGGCCTGGCCCAGCACCAGGGGCTGCAGGCCCCACTCAGAAGGAAGGACACACGCAAGTCTGGCAAAGGCTGCTGCATCTCCCGCCCACTTCCACAGCTCCCAGCTCGGCTTGTTGGCCAAGGGCTGGACAGCCCAGGGGACCCAGCGCCGCACGGGGAACGCTTGCCCTGCAAGGCGAGATGGTGGGTTTCCAGCCAGCCCCGGGCCCCGGGCCAACGTACAGGTGAGGTTTAAGCTGATGAGCACACGGTTGCCTGGCAGGAAGACCTTCCCGTCGCGGTGCTCGGCCTGTTCCAGCAGTGGGTTCACGATCTCGGTGGGCTCCACCACCTGGGCACAGAGAACGTTTCACCTTCAGGCAGATCCCAGAGCTGCCCCTGGGAGCAGCTCGGCAGGGGCCCCCACTGCATTGGCACTGCCCAGGAGATGATGGGGGGCAGGGATCAGCCCATTGCTGGGTCTGATGTGGGGCAGGAGATAGGACGTTTTGGCTGGAATCCTCTTAAGTGCCTAAGGGAGTTGGGAGCACAGATCTCCTTGATTTTCCCTGGGCAGCAGGCTCCTTACTCCTCCAAGCCCCTTTGAAAATCCCCAGCTTTCATGCTGAGCCAGTGGTTCCACATCTTTTTATCCCAACGCAAGTCAGCCACCTCTGGGGCGGAACAGGGCAGTTGTTTGCACCATGCCCAGCCGGGTAGGAGTGGGAGTGAAGCCCACTGTATTCCCCCTGGCAGAGGCAGAATGGAACGACCTGTGCCAGAACTGAACCAAGAGCCATCACAGCAGCTCCAGCTGAAGGGTCAGTGACCCAGCCCGAGTTCCCAGGCCACCAAGGCCCATAACGCAGCTCGGGCTGTAACTGAGACACTAGCCCCGGAGGTGACCAGGAACTCAATTCTGGATCTTAGCCCAGAGCCAGGCTTCTGCCCCACTAACCCAGTGCCTTGAGAGCCTGGCCTACGGGCAGCAGGGAGCACTGTGTCTAGCAGTCCCTGGAGGAGCTGCCAAGCATCGTACCCCGTGGCTGGCCGGGGCTCCCTCACCTCCAACTCCGGCGGCAGGCTGCGCTTCTCCTTGGCGCCCGATTTGGTTCCTTTGCCTCGAATAACTTTTTGCTCCGGGGTGGAAACCGCTAGAGGGAGAGACACACCCAGAGCTGGGTGAAACACTCACAAACCTGACCGAACTTCTGCCACGCAGAGAGCTGCAAGCTGAGCCATGGGGGGCCCTCCCATGGGCCCTGCCTTGGAACCCACTGGCCAGGTGCCCGGCTCAGAGAGGGGCATCGCCTCCGGCCACCCCCCACTCTGGCACAGTTCACCATCTAGTTCCTTAGCCCATCTCTGGGGATCCCTTGCACAAGGGACAGGGGCGGTTAGAATTTCGACTCACTTTTCTTGGCTTGTTTAGCATCCTCCTTCTTTGCGGGCACAAAGGCTGGGCCGCCCACGACCCCCCCGCCACCTGCAGTGTTGGCCTGAGCTTTCTCCTCTTTCTTCGAAGGCTCCTGTAAGGAGAAGCACAGGCCTGAAGGGGGCGCTGGCAGGCAGGCTCGGCAGCTCTTTAATATCTGTCGCCGTTTGCAAAGTCCCCACCAGGCTTGACCCCACTTCACTTTTGGCCCTTCTCTGGCGCAAGCATGTAAACCACCAGCCTTGCACACCCCCAGTCCCGCATGAACCCTGTTTGAAGGATGGAGGCACAGGAAAGCCCAAGGTCACCAAATGAACCCAGTGGCAGAGCTGGGAAAAGAACCCAGGAGTCCTGATCCCTAAGTCTCTGCTCTAGCCACGAGCTCACACTCCCGCTTCAGAAATGAAATGAGAACCCAGGAGTCCTGAGGGTCACTCCCTGGCTCCACGAGCCCCCTCCTTTTCCTTAGCATTGCCACGCGCAAGTCCTGACCGCTGCGATCCCCCGATCCTTATGAAGAAGCGGATCTTTGGGAGCTGCTCGCTGTGGGGTTAACCCCTTGCTCCCAGGCAGGGTGGACACACCTGGAGTCCCTGGGAAGGGCTGCGTGGAAACTGTCCTACTCGGTTCAGCCCACACCCCTCACCTTTTTCTTGGACCCGCTCTTGCTCTGTTTGGCTGACTGCAGCTTGTCGATGGTGGTGTTGCTGACGAGGCTGGAGGGACGCTCGCTGCTTTTGGCATCTGCATGTCTCAGAGGCTGGAACCCAGACCCAGAGGGATTTTAATAGAGATTCGGACACCACAGGCTGCTCTACATTTGCTACCTTTAGGACCCTAGGCAGCGCTAACTGTAGCAATTCCCAGCATGGGGTGTCAACTGGCTTAGAACCAGGGACTCTCAGACCTCTATAATGTGAGCTAAAGGAGTGATGCCACTAGGTGGCAGCAGTAGTAGGCTGTTATCCTCTAGGTGGCTCAGAAAGTAGAGGGGAATACAGCACGCTCCAGGGTAAATCTTGTTACCCTCAGCAACCTGGTTCATGGAGCTCTGAGTTTATAGCAATGTTTGGCTGGCCGCTGTGGGAAAGAGGTCAGTCGCTAGCACCTCCCGCCCCGAGGTGAATTGATCTGTCGCCCTCAGGTGGGCGCACATGGCCTGGCAGGAACCTTACCGACCGGGACCGCTCCTGGGATTCCTTCTCCAGTGAAAGTCGCCTCCTTTCCACGACTTCGGTGTGAGTTAAAGCGAAAGGTCCCAGAACCTGCCCCAAAGCAATGGGGGAGTCAGTGTTGCTCAGTCTCTCTTGGTCACAATAGCTTAACTCCCCCTCCTCCGCCCCACAGAGGGGGCAGGCCGGGGACCCGGCACCACTTCAATCCCCGTCACTTCTCTGACCACAGCCAAGCTCGCAGATGTTACAACGGCCTGAGCCAGAGAGGTGCTGGGTACCCGCTGAGCATGCTCAGTCCCTCGGGATCGGGTCCCGAATTTCTGAGCTCAGGTCCTGCTCCCTCAAAGGGATGTGCTAGTACGTCCCTTTTCGGTCATTCATACCGGGGGGAAGGGGCTGGGAAGGACGACCAAATGGGAATGGGGCAGGGCAGCAGGGATTAGCCCTGGAATGTCCCGCTGCCAGATCAAGGCCTGGTGCAGGTCAGGCCTGGCCTGCGTTAGAGGAGAGCTGCAGATGGGGAGAAGAGCTGCGCGTCTGCTCTTTTGTGACGGATGAAGATGTTTTACACGTTAGAAATTCAGCTCGTTTCTCTCCCTCGCAGCCAATATGGAGAGCTGGGAGTGCAGGAGACAGGAGGCGCTGTGCCAGGGAAGCCTGGTTAGCTGAGAGAGGGTGGGATTTTGATTCAGACTGATTCAAACTCTCTTTGTTAACATGCATTCAACTCAAAGGCCTTTTAATGCCTGGGAGAAAAACTCTTTAGTTAAAGAGCCACCACCCCTACCCCTTGGATGAGAGAGCTCTGGATCCACAACTCGGACTCCTCCACAGAGCCCGCCACCCCCACTAAATGTTCCTGATAAGAATGGCCAGATTAGGTCAGACCAAAGGTCCATCTAGCCCAGTGTCCTGTCTTCCGACAGCAGCCAATGCCAGGTGCCCCAGAGGGAATGAACAGAACAGGGACTCATCAAGTGATCCATCCCCTGTCGCCCATTCCCAGCTTCTGGCAAACACAGGCTAAGGACACCCTCCCTGCCCAGCCTGGCTAATAGCTGTGAAGGGAGGGAGCAGTGGACACTGGGTCGGGCAAAGAATTTTTTAAAGGGTAAATCCATCCCCTACACTGAAGAGCAAAGGCCTTTTCCTGGACGCACCTCTGCGAGTTTGAGTGTTCCCTTGTCTCCGATCTGATTGTGTGCCAGAGACAGGCACAGCAGAGAGCGATTCAACCGCAAGCCCTGGACAGACCCCGGGGGGCGGCGGTGGGACGCAGACATGCAAGGAAAGGAAAAAAACCGTCAGCCGTGAGCAGTGACAGCCCTGAACCCTCCATCCGGCTGGGCTGGCTTCCCTTCACCAACTCCTCCTGCCGATGGCCCAGTTCCTGTGTCACAGGGGAGTTCAGTCTCTCCATGGCCCAACCCATCCTGCTGAGAGATCACCAGAGCTACGCAGCAGGTGGACTTTGAGTACTGGATCCAGCTAGACTGGATTGGCAGGAGAACATGCAAACCTCCAGCCTGTAAAGTTCCATCTCTTCGGCTTCCCTTCACAGCCTCAGCTATTAAGCCTCCCCCAACTGCCTGTTCCCGTCTACATGAGACAATTGGACTTAAACTGGTTTAAAAAATAACGTAGTGACAAGGCTAGGATTTGAAGCTAGGCCTCCAGGGAAGTGCCTTAACCACAAGGTCTCTGTCCCTCCCTACGTACCCAGATCTCCCTTGGCACAAGTTCCCAGGAGAGACTCCCCCTTCAGATGCTCTAGGGATGCTCATGCCCCAACACAGCCAGTCGCTTTCTCTCTCACCCCTCACCTCTGCGATGTAGCCTGCTCCCAAGTCTGAGATGTGATTGAAGCTGAGGGTCAGCGAGACCAAGCTCTTGTTGGAGGACTTCAGCGTGGAGAGGGCTTGGCCGATCAGCTTGGCGTCGGCATTGCCGATGTTGTTGTTTCTCAGTGACACGTGAGCCAGCCTGCAGGGGTGTTGGTAAGAGTTTCCAGTCAGGTCTGGTTGGACTGTCCTGCTCCCTGGGAAGGGAAAGAGACGCCCTGGGAGTGGGGAGGGGACTCTCCAGGACAGAGCCTTGCAGTAGGCGGGAGCAATCCCAGCCCCGCTCTGCCTGCGGCGTGGAAGGGTAGGAGGCAAGGAATCCGCACACCATGCGCTGGACTCTGTGTGGGCACCTTGCCGACAGGCTGAGGGTTTTGTTTATGAGAGTCTGAGACAAAGCACCCCATCCCGCCCAGTGATCCTCAGCCCTCCTCCCCACTGGGACTTCCCTCCCAGGAGTATCCCCCAGGGTCCCACCCATCCCACCCAGAGCAGACGCAGTGATCTGAAATTTCCCTTCCCTCCCCCAACGCTGTATCTGCCCCAAGTATGGTTAACTAGCATGCACTCCCCAGGACTCCTGGGTCTTCGATTCGGAAGGAACTCACGTGCTCTCCTCTCCGATCAGCCTGTAGAAGGACCCCTCGGCTAACGGGTTCCCCTCCAGCGTTAGTGTCCTGTAGGGAAAAGCAGAAACTAACCAAGGTGCTAGAGAAGTCACTTGGCCTGCAGACATGCACCCACCTCTGGAGTGGAACATGGCAGCTGCTTCACAGCGAAAAAGAAACACTACATAACAGCCTGGAAGGGAAAGTGAAGAATACTGTACACCACTGAAAAGGCAGGGGGAAATCTGAGGTAGGCAGCAGCCACCCCGCTAGGGCTTTGGGCAGGACAGTGGAGTTGGCGGTTCTGCTCTGGTACAGAGTGCCATGGGATCATCAATGAACTTCACAAAGCACTGCCTTCAGGTCCCATCTCACTGGCTCCTTCAAGGATCGTTACGATCAAATTGAAAAAGAAATGGGGTCCCCTTTCTGAGATGGGAGCCAAGAGGGAAGCAGCTGCCTCCAGCACTGTCTGAGCACCCCCATCCCCGCAGCTTAGCTCTCGCTTACTTGAGATTGGGGCAGTTTGGTAGGATAGCGATCAGAGAGAGGAGCGAGAGATCCGTCAGGCCGACCTTCCAGAGGCTGAAAGAAGAGAGACATGGTAGCCTTAGCAGCAGCATTAACTCAATAAGAGAGATCGTAAAGCATTCTCGTCCCCAGATGGGGAAACTGAGGCACGGGGAGGGCAGAGGAGTTGCCCAAGGTCACAAAGTGAGTCAACTGCAGAGACAGGCCTCAGAGGCCTATGCTCAAACCCCTTCACCAATATCTGCTCTTCAAAAGCGAATGCAGGCATTTCCCAGCACCCGAGTCCTGGCGTTCCAGAGCCCCCAAACTAGCTATTGGTTTTAAAGAGCTAACAGGGCCCCAGATTGATTCTAATTCCAGCATCCCAATTATCCAGTCAACTTGGAGGACACCAAGATCAGGATCTCAGAGAGGCAAGAGCCAATGCACTGGGAGGCAGCAAAACATGTCAGAGGGAGGCTTGGATACTGAGGGTTCAGAGAACTGAAATCCTGCTGTATTTCCTTGCCCGTCTCTGGGCCCTTTCAGTCAAACAGCTCCTGGCCCTGCCCAGCCCCTCACTCACTGAACAGCCTGCAGGTTGGCAAGGGCAGGCAGACACTTGCTGAAAACAGCCAGCATTCTCTCTTCGATTTTCCAGCCTGACAGAGAGAAAGCAGATGGAGCTGGTTATGCAGAAGAGAAAACAGCCAGAATGCGATCCCTCACCCCTGCCCTCAACTGCCCCTTGGCTCCCCGGCCAGCTTGGATGCCAGTTCGACATGGCACGGCTAGCTGGCTGGGCTCTGGTATGGCCTATGTTTTTTTTTTAAAAGGCTCCAGAGGCGATCGTGGCAATTACAAGCCTAACTTCAGTACCAGGCAAATTGGTTACAACTATGGAAACAGAATTAACAAACACAGAGACAAACCACTCTTGTGAAGGGCAATCATGCCTCACCAATCTATTAGAAGTCTTTGAGGGGGTCAACGAGCATGTGGACAAGGGGGATCCAGTGGATAGAGTTTACTTGGACTTTCAGAAAGCCTTTGACGAGAGAGGAGACGGGGGCAGTGCCCCGAAATACGGCCAGCGCCCGGTTTGAATCAGTCTCCCCCACCTCCCCCTTCCTGTTTTACAGGGCTGAGCGGGGCTATTCGGAGTGAGCTGAGCTCTTCACCTCGCAGGAAGATCTCACGGGTGCTCTTGGGGTCGTCATGCTCCACCTCGGTCTGGATGCAGGGCTGGAAGTAGGCGTACTTGCTCTGGATCTGGGTGAGGTTGGCTGGGACCTCCTTCTCGGCCAGTGTATCACTTTCCTCTGCCAGGCAGGGGGCCAGTCCGTCACGCGGGGGCAGGGGCACCGAGCCCGAGGGAGACTTCTGCAGCGCCAGGTGAAGGCTCATGCAGGCCGCTGCCCTGTGTCAATCACTCCACGCTGCCCCACCGTGGAGAGACCATCCCCTTCTAGCTGCATGGGCCTCTCTTCACTACACTCTGCCTTCACTAGGGCTGGGGAAGCTGGGAGACATGTTAAACCCATCTGGGGCTACATTGCCTTCCCAAACAATTTAACTAGAGCTTCCTGCCCCTGAAATGGATGGGATTGAAACGGACACGCACAATCTCCCTGCGACAGTCCTCTGCAGCTCATATCCCAGATGCATCCTCCACCAGCAGAAACGGCCAGCATCCCCTAGGTGAAAGCTGTTTTAGCTCCGATTTCCCCAGTGCCTTGCCCCCAACTTGGCCAGCTCCCTCAGCCAGGCCACTCACCCCCACTGTAGCCAGGTCCCCCCAACCCAAACCTGGAGTCCACTTGTAGTTAGCAAGCTGGAGAGCACAGAGCTCAGCCTGCACGAACAATGAAGTGCGCGACCCACTGATAAGCTGGGCCTCTTATTTCTTTGCCTTCTGGCATCTGAACTTCTAGAAGTTACGTTTCCCAGCTTTTCTCTGCAACGCCAAGGGCTGGAAAGGCCTTGTTCTTTCAGCGAAAGCGGAGCTTCTCCAGAAAGCAGAGAACTCTGGGAGCTGGGCCGTTAAGAAAACACTGAATCCTGCAAGTCTTGAGCCCTGTTCTCAGCAAATAGTCTTGCCGCCTTGCAGAACCATCTAGGAAAGGCTCCCGGGGAAACCCCCTCGTCTGGACATCACACCTCATTGTTCAAGGCTGCTTGCAAGCAGGGAGGGCACGGGGCCTAGTCTGAAGGCTGGTGCACGGAGTGCAGGAAGGAGGTTACAAGGGTGGCTGCTCTCATCTGACTCAGGCATTTGCCCCTTAGCAACCTATGAGAGAATAGCCAGAGCACAGCGTGTCCTAGCCCTGAGCCATGCCCGTAGGGTGGCTAGAACACAACGTGCTCTGGCTATTGGCTAAACTGCCATGATGGGGGCTGGCATAGAGCGGGCCTGCCTGCACTAAGCCAGCTGGGGAGACCCTTACAAATCTTGTAAAGACTTCAGTGCAGGGTCAAGGGAGCCACAGGCCAATGTGGGGTGGGGCTCCTTGCTGGTACAGAACCCCTTCCATTGCCCTCCTAAGTGCCGCCTCTTCTCTCCTAGCTCATGTGGGATGAATTCACAGCTGGGGTGAACAATACTCCCACCCTTTGCCTCACCGGGAATCCCCGGAGGCTCCACTCACCTGGCAGGAAGAGGTTACAGACAGATTGCAGCCTAACTGTGACCTTGGGGATTCTGGTGAGTCCGGCGCGGGAGCACAGCTCATTGAAATCCTGCTCCAGGAGGCCGGTGCACTGGTATTCCTCTGGGGAAAGAGCAGGGCAGGAGTCACTCCATCCACACCACAGACACTCCTAGAGCAGCTTTTGCGCTAACAGCATCTCAAAGCATCTTACTTCAGCCACACAAGCTAGTCGCAGAGACTCTTCACCGAGCACTGAAGTGGCTGTGTTTTAACAGCACCACCACAACTGTTCAGGCCAAGAAGTGAAGAACATTGCAAGGGGAATTCAGTTAGCTTCAATGGGAGGACCCACATGCGTATAGTTTAAGCATCGCCTAGGTCTTTATAGGGTCAAGGCCAAAGTCTGCTAGGGCCAGATTTTCCAAAAGAACCCAGCTCCCAGTCAGACACCTGAATAAGGGCCAGATTTCCTGGCCCTGGCATTATATGAGCAGGACCCACTGCCCGACTCAGCCAGTTAGACTGAACCGCCTGGGTGGCGTCCTTGCCAGGGAACAGAGCAATCGGGGGTCATCACCTTCACCATGTGGGTCAGTCCTTTTAGCCACGTTCTTTCCTTCCTCCTCAAGGCTCACGCCAGCCACTTTATCCTTGGCTCCCCGGTCCCCTTTCTTCCCCATAGTTACGCTCTTCAGGGCACTGGAGGAAAACAAGACGGGCTCAGCTGGTAACACGTGGTCAGAGCCGAGAGCACTGCCCAATGGGCTTTTGTGTCTCCCCACAATTTATATTTTTGCTCCTTCATTCCTTTGCTCCTGGGGGCAAGAAACCCCACCCCAGGTCCAGGGGGCTACGCCAGCACACGGCTGTGGTCACACGGCACTGGGAAGGGATGTGGCTCGGAGGGGGCGGGTGGGCAAAGGGAGGATCCGTGGCACGTCGGGGCGGGGGCATGGCATTGGCACCTGCACACAGAGATCCAGGGCGAGAGCTGCTGCTGCAGGTGGTGGACGATCCCTGGGCTATGGGAGGCATGGGGGGGGGGGGGAGTCCCAGCTGTGGTGTGTGTGTGTGGGGGGGGGGGGTCAGGGGCCTAGCAGAGGGACTCTCCAGTTTGGGGGGAGGGGGCCTGGCCGGAGGGGGGGGGGGTCCCCTGGCTGCGCAGTATGGTGGGGGGGCTGGCCGAGGGGGAGGGGTATCCCTGCCGGGGGGGTGGGGCTGGCTGCAAGGAGTGTGTGTGGAGGGGGGGGGGGGGTCCCCTGGCTGCGGGGAGTGTGCGGGGGGGGGGGCCTGGCCGGGGGGGGCGTGTCCCTGGCTGCGGGGTGTGGGGGGGGCCTGGCTGTGTACGGGGGCGGGGGGGGGGAGGTCCCTGGCTGTGGGCTGTGTACGGGGGCGGGGGGGTCCCTGGCTGTGGGCTGGGGGCGGGGGGGGGGGGGGGGGGGGGCCTGGCTGCGGGGGTTCCCTGGCTGCGGTGGGAAGCGGGGGCGGGGGCCCTGCACTGCGCGTGGGGGGGTCCGCATCGCCCCACCTGAGCCAGGGCGGCGGCGGCTCCGCTTGGGGCCTCCCCGGCCGGGCCCCGCGCGGGTCCCCATGGCAACGCGGGGCCGGCCGGCGCGGGGGCGGGGCCCGGCCGGCGAGGGGGCGGGGCCCGGAGCGGGCGGGGCGGGGCGGGGCTACAAGACGCTGCTGCGGGGGCCGGGGCAGCGCCCCCCCGCCCGGGAACCCCCGCCAATCCCCACCATATGAAAGGGGGGGGTCACCGTTGCCATGACAATGGGGGGTCCAGGTCACCATGGAAACCCCTGTGTGACTGATGGATCAGGGGCGTCCCCATGACCCCCATCCCCCGAACCTGGGCACGGCCAGCTCCGTTCCCATGGAAACGGGGGGGGGGGGGTCCTGTCACCCTTAAAACTGGGGTCACCATCACCACGGAAACCCCCGCGTGTGGGTGACGTCCGGCCGGAGGTGGGGGGGGGGGGTCACGGCGCTGCGTGCCCACCCCGGGTTATCCCAGCCCCCTAGAAACGGGACCCCCCCCTCACTGTGGCGATAGAGGTGGGGGGGCTGTGGAAATCGGGGGTGGGGGTGCCCCATAGGGTGACCAGATGTCCTGATTTTACAGTGACAGTCCCCAATTTTGGGGTCTCTTTCTTATATGGGCTCCTATTACCCCCCCACACCCCCTGTCCCCATTGTTCACATTTGCTGCCTGGTCCCCCCTGTGCAGCCCGGTCACCCCCGTGTAGCCCCCGGCCCTTTGAGCCTGGGGGTCCCCGCCGGCCCGGCCCGCTGAGCAGGCCAGCCGGGTACAGATGGCCTTGCTCTCCCGCCCACCCTTCCTCTCAAGCCCCTGCCTGGCACGGCTGGCTCCAGCCCTTTCCCCTTTGTGCCGTGCTCCCGCCTGGGTGCGGAAAGTATCCGCGGGTGTAACAATCTGTGGTAGGTGTGCGCATTGGGTGGGGGTGCGGGGGGCTACAGGGCAGGGCTGTTCTGTCCTCCTGGGGCAGGAGAAAAGGGTAAATTTCATCCCATTTTCTAGTCAGGTTTAACTGACCCCACACACAGCGAGTAAGAAATCCAGAGAGGCTTACAGCGTGGATTGCAATTGCCGGGGTGCGCTGGGACAATTCCCTTCGAGTCTCTCAGTCAGCATCACCGTTAGCACCATTTTACAGATGGGGGAAACTGAGGCACAGAGACCTGAAGGCACAAGTAGACCCCAGGAGTCCTGGTTCTGTGCTCTACCTGCTGGGCAAGACTGTCTCCCTTTTACCACTTTAAAGATCAGTGGTGGACTTAATGCAGGATTTAGAGGCAGTGACATCACCACAATGAAAAACCATATGTCCTGCCTCCCCTGCTCAGCATGGTGGTTTCCCTACGTTCACAGGATGGGCTTGTGGTTAAGGCACCGTACGTGGACTCAGGTGATCCGAGCTCTGTTCCTTGGGTGTGTGACCTGTGGTAAGCCACTTCACCGCTCAGTGCCTCAGTTTCCCCATTTGTGCAATGGAGATAATCTTTTCTTTGTCTATTTGGAGTGTCAGCTCTTCGACGTAGGGACTATCTCTCAGTCTGTACCTATAATGCCTAGCAAAACGGGTCTCCACTTTTGGTTGGGGCCTCTAGTTGTTACTGGAACCAAAATAATAATCCCTCTCATGTCCCCCTGCAGCCCATGCAAGAGCATTCCCTCCTCGCCAAAGGGTAACATTTGGGAGTTCAGTGTCTTTGCTCACCCCAGGTCCTGTTTAATCTCATGGCCGTACCCTGACTATAAGCCTGTGGGGTGATGTCAGCAGTTGGGTGGAGGCTGAGCCAAAAACTAGACAGTTGCATAGTTAAAAAACAAACACAAACATCTTTATTTACATGCACACTGGAGCTGTATCAATCGGGCTACAGATCCCAGCTCTCCCCCAGAGCAGAAAGGGAAGGAAACCCAGCTATGTCCCTTAGGCCAAGTTCAGCCTGCTGGGCTAGTCTGCTCTACCTGGAGGTGTCATAAACCGAGACCATGTGCAGAGAGACTCCAGCCCTGGAGCTCAGCCCTGGCCTCTCTCACCTGAGCCAAGGAGGAGCTCCCATTGCTGCAGGTAAGTTAAGTAGCAGGCTGTTACAGCTGCTGGGGCTGGCTGCTAGGGGGAGACACATTAGGCCGGTATATTGCACAAGGTGGGGTGGTATGCTGTGATGGGAAGGGGTGCGCTGAACCCTCAGCAGCTTCACAGTGGTGGGACCGTTGTGGGGGGGGTTGAATGGTAGGGAAGCTTGGATTCAGAGCTACCAACTTCCCCTAACAGCGCAAACATCCTCTACGGCCCATCTCCAGCGGGGCTCATGGCGGGATGAAATGAGGCAGGTGTTTGGAAGCTGAGTCTAGATGCAAAGCGAGGCCAAGCCAAAAGCCCAGATCCAGTCCCCCTCCACAGGCTGGAATCCGGATTGGGAGCCGAATTCGGTGGCGTCTCACTTCCCAGCCATGTCTCTCCTGGGGCTGCAGCAGGGCTGGTCTTGGGGTGTTTAGTCTGTGTCAGCAGGGCGCAGCGGTCCAGTGTCTGCAGCTGCCCTGCTGGGTTATCAGTCCCTTTGTGGGGGCTCACTGGAACACCTGCCGTTCCGCCCCCCAGCACTGTGGTGTCCCGTTCACATCAGCTCCACCGAGGCAGGCTTCTCCTCCGGATCAGTCCTCCCCCTAGTGCAAAGCTGTGCCCTTGGGGCAGAACACGCCTGCCGATGGCTTGACTGGGGACCCCACCCTGAAGACAAACACCCATGGGGGGTGGGGCGAACACGGTGGGGCAAGTGGGATGCCGCAGCTGAGGCAGGAGCAACACGATTTTGCAATGTGCCCCCATTCCAACACCACCCCACCAAGATCCACATCCCTGCGGCATGCGGGAGGCTCAGGATCCAGATGTGGGTGGGTGAGATTCTGTGGCCTGCGTTGTGCAGGAGGTCAGACTAGACAATCAAAATGGTCCCTTCTGACCTTAAAGTCTATGATTCTATGTGAACGTCACAGACTCTGAATCCTCGCCTGGGGGAAGGCGATGAGCTATATTCAACCCCAAGCGGCTGGGTCAAGGGGTCCGACTCCCCCCTTCCCTAGTCCTTAGCGGCTGTTGCATTGTACAAGCAAAGACAGAGGCTCTGGGTGAATCCAGGGGGGTGCTGGTAAATGGCCATCCACGGTCCTGCCATGGCTCTCCACCTGCTGGGATTCGGAGCTAGTCCTCCAACTTTCCCTGGGAAGGGTGGACAGAGAGGATGGGGAGGATGGACGAACACAGAGAGACAGCGCCCCGTGGCTCCTCACCGGTCCTGCCTCCGGAGTGGCGGGGATGGGGGGTAGTGCCGGACCGGTGGCATGTCGTAGTGACTGGGGATGTGACTGTTCTTGGGGGAGTCATAGTGGTTGGGGGGGACGCTGGGGGCTGCTGGAGAGACACCTTCTGCCCCCGGGGGGCAACTCTCTAGAAGGAGGAGAAGAGGAAAGACAAGGGCATTACCAAAGGCATCTGTGAAAGTGTCTCAGGACGGGCTTGTAGTTAAGGACTTGGGAGATCAGGGATCGATTCCAAACTCTGCCACAGACTCCCTGAGTGACCCCGGGCCAGTCACTTTACGGGTCTGGGCCTTGAATCCCCATCTGTAAAATGGGGATAAGGACCCTTCCTTTCTCCCATGCTGCATCTATTTTAAACCGTGAGCTCTTTGGGGCAGGGACTGGCTCTCACTTTGTGGGTCTGTGCAGCGCCCGGCACGATGGGGCCCCGATCTTGATGGGGGTGGCCTCTGAAATGCAAAAGCCTGGCAGTGGACAAGTACCCCCAGGTGGCATGCCACACCCTTTCCCATGTGCCATTCAGTCTCTGGCATCACTGTAAAGTGAACGGGACTGGAGAGGTCCCGCAGTCCATCGCGGTGCCGAACTCTACCTTCTGCCCTGGAGCCGGCGGCTGGCTCCTCAAAGAGCCCGATCTCAGCGTAGGACATTTCTCGCTTCACAGGGGACTTCATCTCCATGTAGCTGCCCTCCGAGGGCTTGGCCATGAGCTCGGGCAGGTCCTTGATGGTGGCGTAGGGGTTCTCACTGTTCAGCGAGCTGTTGCTGGCGCGTAGAGCCTCCTCCTTGATGTAGTCTGGAGGGTGGGTGGAAGGATGGCAAAGGGAGGGTGGGTGAATACAGGAAGTGGGAGAAGCCGGGGGGCTGGGATGCCAGTTTAGCCTGGAGGAGACGAGTTTGCTGGGCCTGTCTAGCTCCAGGCACATGGGCCGCAATCAGCGCTAACTGGGCCCCTTGTTGGCAGCCTCAGCAAAGAGGCCTAGGACTGGATGGGGCCCTACGCACCAAGCTCCCCTCTTGCCCCCAGGGCGTCCCACCTGGGCAGCATGTGCAGGGGAGGGAGCTTGTCCAGGCTGGAGCTGCTCTGGGGATACACAGAGCTTCTCCAAAGCCAGCCCAGCTTCCTCGCACCCTGTTGAGCCCCCTGCCCCACTCCCACAGCACCCCCTAGTGCCGCACTGCAACATGGGGGTCAGTGCTGCAGTAAGCACGACTCTTGCCCCTCCAGCTCCTCCCAGCCCCCACCCCCGGAAAATGAGGCCACCGGCCTGACCCGAGAGCATCTGGGGGAGGGATAGCTCAGCGGTTGGAGCATTGGCCTGCTAAACCCAGGGTTGCGAGTTCAATCCTTGAGGGGGCCGTTTAGGGATCTGGGGTAAAAATTGGGGATTGGTCCTGCTTTGAGCAGGGGGGTGGACGAGATGACCTCCTGAGGTCCCTTCCCACCCTGATAGTCTATGATCGAGAAGCCCGCGGGACCCCGTGCGCCGGGGCCCCTGGAAGCCACCCCCCCCCGAGGGAGCCGCTGTGCTCACCATTGCCGTAGTACTTCCCCAGGCTGTTGCTGTAGCTGTAGCTGCGGTCCATGGGGCCGCCCCCTGCACACGGAGGGAGACCGTGAGGCTGCTGGGCAGTCAGACCCCGGGGGTTCCCTCTAGCTCCCCAGCCTGCACTGCCCTCCTCTAGCTACAAGGGGGCTCCCTTCACGAGGCTGGGGTCTGCGTCCGCCCCCCGTCTCTGCTGCGAGAGAGATGGGGACACTGACTAGAAACTAGATGAAGGCAGCTCCCAGCCAAGGAAGGGTCTCCCCATGCAGCATCCAGGGAAGGCCCCCCACCCCCACCCCCACGGGCCCTGGCTGCTTTTCTCCCCACCAGCTTGGGGGTGGGGGTGGGGAGGGCAGTTTTGCCCTGGTTTGGGGATGAAATTTATCCAGGGCTCCAACCAAAACCGGCAGTTTGAGCTGAAATGGACCCAGGAGTCCCAGCTCCCCTTCTCCTGCTCTAATCCAGAGAGCTCACTCCACTCCCAGAGCCAGTAGAACCCAGGAGTCCTGAAGGGCCCCCCCATCTCCTTCCCCAACTACTAGGCACCACTCCCCTTCCTGAGCCAAGACTAGAACCCAGGAGTACTGAGCCCCACCCCCCACTTCCCAGTCTCCTTCTCTAACTACTAGGCATCACTCCCTTCCTAGAGATGGGAAAAGAACCCAGGAGTCCTGAGCTCCCCCATCTCCCAACTCCTAACCCCACTCACCTTCCAGCACTGGGAGTAGAAGCCATGGCCCCACCCTGTCCTGACCCCTAGACCCCACTTCCTCTCCCCACACCGTCTCCTAAAGCCCAGCCCAGCTCAGAGCTGGTGAGCCTTCGCCTCCCACCTTACCCCGCTCGCGATGCTTCAGCGCTGGCGCCCCGTGGTGCTTCCAGTCAGCAGGCAGCGAGGCGTTACAGTCCGGTCCGTAGGCCACGGTCTTTATGCTGGAGAAGTGCTGGTTGCAGGGCACCTGTGGCCGAAATAAGGGGCAGAAATCAGCAGCGTCCTACCGCCCCCTGCCCACGGGGTCCAGCTCGGCAGAGATGGGCAGCCAGCCGCCCCTTTGCCAGGCCAGGATTTCGGGAACCACAGGGTCTGTGTGTGTCCATGAAGAACCCCTTTGTTCTGGAGTGGCCCAGAGTTCAGATTGAGACAAGCGCTCGCATTAAGAGCGGATGTTTCAAAACGCTCTAAAATCCCTGCACATGCTCAGATTGTCTCGAAACCTGCTGTGCCCCATGGCACCCTGGGGTGGGGCGAGTGGGGCAAATTTGGGGTCATTTGACCCACGGGTTCCAGAGATACAGCACCCAGTATAAAGGGTTGGTCTCTACATTTGGCCTCTTCTCATCCCTTAGTTGTTTGGACACCCCTGGGGTTCAGACTACAGGACTGGTCTGCACCCAACTGTGCTTATCCAACCGGATGGGCCCTCAGCTCGGGCCCAGCGCCCGGCTCTGGGCTGGGGAAGAGACGGTTGAGTAGTTACTACAGGGTCTGTCTGGTTCTCTGAACCAGCACAAGCTGGGAAACACAGGCCAGAAAGAGAGATTTGCACAGACCCGAGGCGCCCAGCATCCGGGGCGCTGCTGGGGGACCACCAACCTGATGGCTTAGCGCAGGGGTGGGCAAACTCTTTGGCCCAAGGGCCACATCTGGGTATGGAAATTGTATGGCGGGCCCTGAATGCTCACAAAACTGGGGTTTGGGGCCAGAAATGAGGAGTTCAGGGTGTGGGAGGGGGCTCGGGGCTGGGGCAGGGGTGCGGAAAGGGGTTCAGGTTCCGGCTGGGGGTGCGGGCTCTGGGCTGGGGTTGAGGGTGCAGGAGGGTGCTCCAGGCTGGGACCAAGGGGTTCGGAGGGCAGGAGGGGGATCAGGGCTGGGGCAGGGGGTCGGGGTGTGGGGAGGGGGTCAGAGGTGCAACTATTTTTGCGGCAAATACCCAGCCCAGCCCAGCCCCGGAGAGACGCTACAGACAAGCTGTCTCCTCTCTGCCCGTCCCCAAGGGGGCTCCGTGCCTCGAGGCTCCAGAGAACAAAAAAGGCTGGGAACTTCCCCGGAGCAGTGTCACCCTGAGGGCTGGGGCTTACCTTGAGGGAGCTCGCCCTGTCCTGGCTGTTGGGGGCCGGGGAGGTCGGCACGCACCGCGACAGGGTGTGGTAGCTTGGATTGGAGTAGTAGTGGGTGTAGCTGGGTGGGACGTCTGGTCAGACACAGAAAGGGACAGACAGAGTTAGGCCAAAGGCTCTGGGAGTCCTGTCCACTAGCTGTCCCCAGGGGCTGCGCAGCGCTGGGTGCCTGTCCCCACCCTGTGCAGGCTCCGGCTGGATTCCCCTCGCGAAGCCCAGGGCGGCTGGGATCAGTACTTAGGTGTACTTTCCCCGAGAGCGGGGTGGGGGACTCCGAGCTCAGCGTCCTAGGAGGTGCCGTGCTAGCGGGAGCAGGGGGGTGACTTCGAGAGCAGAGCCCCCGCTACTGAGCGCGCCGCGCCCTCACCTGGCACCGCGTACTCCGAGCTGTCCGTCCGCCCCGTGGTGTAGGCCACGGCCAGGTGTCTGTTCTCTTTGCCCTTCTGCCAGTGCCGGTAGCACAGGAAAAACACCAGCAGCGCCAGAAGCAGGATCACCAGGACGATGATGCCAATGATCGCCCCCAGGGAGCTGTACCCCACCGGCACCGCTGGCACCATGGTGAAGGGGTGCTCGGGGCTCCCTGCACACCCAGAGGTATAATTAGATCTTCTGCCCAGAGCTGGGGACAGAACCCAGGAGTCCTAGCTCCCAGCCCCTCCCCCCGCTCTAACTACTAGACCCGCTCCCCTCCCGGAGCTGGGGACAGAACCCAGGCGTCCTGGCTCCCAGCCCCCTGCCTGGTCTCACTCACATTTCTCACACTGGGCCCCGCTCCTGCCCGGCTCGCACTGGCAGCTCCCCGTCACGTGGTGGCAGGTGGAGTTGTGGAGACACTCACAGACCTGGAGGCACCTGGGTCCAAAGGTGCCAGGGGGACACTCTGCCAGGAGCGCACAAGGGCCAAGGTTAGAATCCGTGGGGGGAAGGGGACTGGGAGGCAGGGGCATTTACACAGGATGGTTCTGGGCAAGAGGAAGGGGCAGGCCAGTCCCAGGGAGCGACTTGGAGCCATACAGCTCCGCATCCCCCCTCCTGACTGCTGGAGGAGACCAATGGTCCGTATAACCCAACATTAGAGCTGGTTGGGAAATAATCGGTGTTCCAGCAAAACGTTTTGATGAACGACAAACAAAATGTTTTGGTCAAAATTTTTTTCTTCCAAGTTTCCGGGTTTTCATCCAAAACCTGAAACCCCAAAACTCTGTGGCTGAAAAGTTATAGTTTGAGCGTCAACGGTCAGAAACAAAGTGGAAAATATTCGGAGTTTTGGCCAACATTTTAGGGGGGGTTCAGTTGCCAAAAACCCAATTTTTTTCCAGATTTCTGCTCTTCCAACGAAAGCCCGGAAAATTTAACCAGAATCGGACATTCCCCGGGGAAATTTCTGTTTTAACCCAAAAAGCCAGGGGGGTTTTGTGTAAAAAAAAAACTTGTCAATCCACTTCCCTCAAGACCCGCCCAGAAGTCCTGTGTGGGTGCAATGCTCCCCTCTGCCAGCAGTAGGCGCTGCAGGTGGCTCCCCAATGCAGTCTTGGGGCCGTTATGCAGCCCTGTGCATTCCTCGGGGTTTTCCTCTGGCTCGGCCAGGGCGGGCTCCGCGGCTTACTGGTTTCACAGTGGGTGCCGGTGTACCCGGAGGGGCACAGACATCTCCCGGTCGCCGGGTCGCACTGAGCCTTGTCCTGGCACTGGCATGCCTGGGCACAGTTCTCCCCATAGCGCCCCAGGGGGCAGCCTACAGAGAAGAAACCAAGCGGGTGAGGTCTGTATGGGGAAGGAGAAGTGTAATGCCCGGGCCCCCGCCCGCCACAGCCCGTACCTTCCGAGCAGCGTCTGCCGGTCAAGCCGGCCGGACAAGAGCAGGTCCCATCCACGGTGTTGCACAGGCCTCCGTTTGGGCACCGGCAGGTATGGCTGCAGGCCTCTCCCCACGTGCCGGGCGGGCAGGCTGCGGAGGAGAGGAGACGTCCGTCAGTCCCACTATGCACCCGGCTCTGGAAGCTGCTCTCCCCAGATGAGCTACTGAGTGTATGTGTGTGAGATCCCGTCGCCCCCTGGTGGCTGCCCAAAGAAAGGATAAGAGTCCTACTTCTGCTACCGGCTGAAGGAGATCTCCGTTAGCTCAAATGGCAGAGGCCTAAATTTTTGGGGCTGACAGAGCCTCCAGGCCCCCCAGATCATAGTCCTGGTGACCCTATTGTGTCCAGATTCCTTATAACCCCTACAAGTGCCTACCCCCCCGCAACTTATTCCCCATTGACCCGTGCGGCCCGTGAGTTGGGGCGCCCCCCGGCAGTGGATGTGACTCACGCTGTGAGCAGTCACTGCCTGTCCACCCGGGGAAGCAGTCGCAGGAGCCATCCACGAGGTGGCAGGTGGAGTGGTTGGAGCAACGGCAGGACATTGCGCACTTCTTGCCGTAACGCCCGGGCTGGCAGGCTGCGGCAAGGGAAGAAGAAATGGAAGGGGTGTGGAGGCGAGTCACGTACCAGCCCTAACCCGGCCCGGTCAGACTGCTGCTCGTGTGAAACAAGTTTGCTGGGTCTTAGCCCAGATCCTGATGGGGACCAGGCAAAGCCACCCAATCAGTGCTGACCGACCCTGTTGATGCGCAGCCTTAGCAGAAGGGCCCAAACGGGCCCATGGAGACAGAACTCCTTGCTGCCCGCTAGAGCGAACAGGTCACGGGGACACATGGGCTGGTGTGTTCTCATGTGGATTTCTTATTGGGGGTTTGCCCCCGACACGTATCCATCTCCCCGAACCCTGGCCAGCTCCACTGGGGGCCTGGGATGCCCGTGCAGTGGCCTCTGACCCTGCCCGCTGCACCCGAACCAGCCCTTGGGGTGGGTGGGGGGGCAGGCTCGAAAGGAGGATGCCAGTGCCAGCTCGCGGGCTGGTCCCACCTGGGGTTTGCACAATGGACTTTGCTCTGCTCTGGCATTGGACGGAGCCAGGCGCTCGCCCCGCCAGGAGAGGACAGCTCCCCCAGGGCTGGGCAATGCAGGAGCAGGACCCCCTTGCCCCCCCCACACACACCCCCCAGCCCGCTGGCTCCGAGCGTCATCCTCGGTCGGCACGGCACTTACGGCGCTGGCAGGCGGGGCCGCGGTACCCGGGCGTGCAGCTGCAGCTCCCGTCCTCCGAGGAGCAGGCAGCTCCGTTCTTGCAGACGCAAGGCTGGCTGCAGTTCCGCCCCCAGAAGCCGTCGTCACAGACCAGGTTGCAGCGGGGCCCTGGGGTGGCAAGGAAAGGAACAGGGTGCTCTTAGTGGGGACCCCTCCTCACCAGGCAGCTGGGGGGGGCAGACAGGTCCCAGCGCCAACCCAGTCACCTGCGTGGAGAAATAAAACTTCTCGCATCCCAGGTGGTCAGGAATGCCATTGTCACTGTCCACAGCTTCCCTGTCGGTCGAGTGAATCACCGCACAGCTCCCTGCAGGCCCTATGGTCTCCCAGCCCAATGCTGACCCAGAAACTGCCCTCTTTGAGGCTGCGCTCCCATCACTCAGACTCCAGTTAGCTCCTTATAACTCCAGCGCAGCCCCCAACTCGAGTCTCGTCCACACACACACACGAACCCTTCGCTCCAGTGAGGGCAGGTTCTTAACTCGAACTGGCCGGCCCGTCAGCAGGCACCAGCTGGCACGGCTCGAGTCCTGCTATTCCCCCAAAGCTTGCCAGAATTCCCGCTGGGCCACATGTCCCTGCCATCTGGCTGGGAAGGAAACCTCGCGAACTTGAGCCAAGTGTAACCTGCAGGGAGGACGGCTCGGAGAGGTGTGAACCGCCCTCCTTCCCCTCAGGGAGGAGTTCTTGCCGGGCAGTTTGCCAAGACCGGAGCAGGAGCCAGTCTGGCTCTCTTTGATGCCCTGCGGGGGTGGCGTTTGGGCAAGCACCAGCACTTTATTTCGCCCTCGGTCCAGGAGGTGCCCCACTGAGTCCAGCCACGCCCCACTAAAGGGGAACAGGCCTCACGCCGATATATCCTGGACCTCTGCACAATTCACTGTGAGCTGTGCTTCCTTCAGGCATGTCAAGTCCTGTGGGAGGAGCTTATGTTGTGGGTGGAGCCTGGAAGAGTACCGCCCCCTTCCTTCCCTGAACTAGCCAGGCTCATAAGAGCTGTGTGTTGAGCTGGCAGTGATGCCAAGGGGCTCCCTGGATGCCATCATGGACAGAGACAGAGTCCTCCCGTCCCCTCCCCAGATCCCTGCCTCCCACCTGGCCGCCTCACCTGTCCATCCCGGCAGGCAGCGGCACTGTCCCGTGACGGGGGAGCAGCCGTCCGCGTGGCTGCAGTCACAGAGACTGCTGCAGCCGGGTCCGTAGGCACCGTTCTGTTAGCGAGAGGGGGATGCAACCGGAGTCAGTGGCACTGGGATGGGATTGGGGTGGGTGATTTTAACCCAGAACCCTTCCTGGTCCCATCCCACCGGTGCATGGGTCTAACCCCACCACAAGCCTCCCCGGTCTGACCCCCACCCCCACCCTGCTGGTGCATACAATCTAACCTATTCCCACTCCGCCCTGCCGGTGCCCACGGTCTAACCCACGCCTCCCCTGCTCCACAAAAGCACATGGTCTAATCCATAACCCCACTCCCAAACCAGCCCCCTCTCCATCGCCATTAAATCACCCAGCCCCTTTCCCAGGCTGGGCCAGCACGTGACTTTCCCAATCAATTTGTTAGCCCATTGTTGCAAGTATTTTGTCCAGTGGGACAATCACAGACAGCCGAGATCCCGGCTCACGCGCGGGCACCGAGTGGGCAGCGGGCACCGTTAGAGGCACCCGGCATCCCATCTTGCCAGCCGCTGGCTGGACCTTGCTCTGCATGGGGTGCATGGCAGCACCTGGGGGGCGTCCCAGGGCTTGATGCAAAGACCATGGAAATGGGCATCAATGAACGTAGGATCAGGTCCTTCCATGTCAGCTGGGATGGCCATAAAGGGCGCAGAGGCTCCCGGGAGCGGGAAGCGGCTGGTCCAAGGGGGTGGGAACATACCGCGCACGGCTCCTGGCACCGGCTGCCATGCCAGCCAGCAGCGCAGGAGCACACCCCGCTGACAGGGCTGCAGGCGGCACCGTTGGTGCACCGGCAGGTCTCGTTGCACCCAAGGCCCCAGGTGCCGGTGGGGCAGGGGCTGGAACAATCCCCTCCGTGCCAACCTGCAGAGGGGAGGAGAAGGGCGGAGAGGTTGGCAGGCAGATCGACGGGAACTTGGAATCGGAGCGCTTGGGAAATCCAGGCAGCTCAAAGGGTGGAGAAGTAAGGCAGCATGGGGGCAATGCCATGCCCAGGCAATAGCCCCTATGGGGGCTATATTGTCCCACAGCCAGATGTGTCCAGGTGTTAGAGGAGAGCGAAGGAACCTGGAAGGAACCTGCTCTCAGCCATGGCTCCAGCCTGAGGGTGTCCGGCACCACTCACATCTGGGCGCCCCACCTCGCGGCTGCGTGCCGTGGCTCCGGCGGGGTCTCCAGGCTGTGTGGACCACACCCGCTGGGAGAGGTCGCCCGTGGAAGGAGTGGCCTGGGTCGTCCCGCCAGACCCCAAGCCTGGCGGAGGGTTCGTGCCGGGAGTTAAGCCAGGGGAGGGGTAACCTGGGCTGGTTCCAGCCGGCCCCCACCCACATCCAGAGCCAGGGAGCCGGGGCGGAGAAGGATATTCACAAGGCCCTTCCGGAGTGAACTTAAAAGGGCTCCCACAGCCCTTGCAGAGAACGGTCTCCCACCTCCCAGCCCTGTCTGGGGGCACAGCTAGAGCCCCCCCGGGGTGGGGGGAGGGGAGCCAGGGCCGTGCCCTCCGTCGTGAGCAATCCCAGGGGCTCCCGCCTGCACCCTACCTTCTTTGCAGACGCAGGTGCCATCAATGGGGGAGCAGGCAAAGGCGTTCTTGCAGGCGCACTGCATGGAGCAGTTCACCCCGTAGGTGTCGGCAGGGCAGTGGCTGGAGCAATGCTCCCCCTGCAAACACAAGGAGACAATGAGGGGGTGGGGGGCAGCGTCCAAATCTCCCACCCAGAGGCGAGTAGCCGTAATACTGTGTGTTGCTACAAAGACAACCGCCTAAGCATCACAAAGTTATCCCTGCTCTAATCACTAGATCCCCCCCCCGTCCCCTCCCAGGGTCAGGAATAGAACCCAGCAGGAGTCCTGACACCCAGTCCTCTGCTCTAACCACTAGACAACTCTCCCTCTCTCAATCCCCATAATTACCAAGACATTAACCGCCTTGTTTCCCGGTGTCTCCGCAGTCCGGGCCCCTGACTCACCGTGTACCCTGGGGCACAGTGGCAGAGCCCCGTGGTGCCATCACACGTCCCTCCGTTCAGACAGAGGCAGGGCTCCTGGCAGTTGGCCCCATAGTATCCGTGGGGGCAGGTCTCGTTGCAGTGCAGGCCCGCCCAGCCCGGTTTGCAGGTGCATTCTCCGCTCATGGGGTGGCAGCTGGGCCCCGGGGGGGGGGGGGGGGGGGGGAGAGAAACACGTGCCCATCAGAACGCCCCCGCGAAGCAGCTGGGGCGGGTTTGTGCCAATCCTGCAGGGCTGGCCCTTTCCCTGAGAGCTGCAGGGGCTGCATTGCCACTGTGTCAAGGGGTTGCGGGCATCCCAAGCCGGACACCCCATGCGTGTGCCCGCTCGGTGGCTCCTGGGTAGAACATGCATGTTCTGGATCCGGGCCCTTTGCACCCCCAGAGCCTGGATCCCGGGGGTGATTCCCCTGCCCGCTGCTCCTGCAAATGGGAATCCTGCATTCCAGCACTGGGGGGCATTGGCAGGATGGTGCCATGTTATTCCCCTTATGCCCCGCAGAGGGCAGCAAACCCACAGGACTGGAAATAGGGACCATATTCCCCCTCCCCTGTAACTATTAACCCCTAAGGCGCTGGCATGTTCCAGGTGCCCACATGCATGAGCGGCTGGGGCGAGGGCCCGCTCAGGTGGCTGCCGGCGGAGTCCCTCCCCGCCCCTACCTTTGGCTGTGCTGGGGGCTGCAGAGGCAGGGCAGGTGGCAGGCCAAGCCATAGAGGCCGTCCAGGCACTTGCGCTCCTCGCAGCGCGTCCCGAGGAAGCCGGCCTCACACAGGCAAGCCCCGTTGATATGGAAGCAGCGGCCCCCGTTGGCACAGTCGCATGGCTGGCCGCAGTCCTGGCCGTATTTGCCGATGGGGCACTCCTCCCGGCACCTGTTCGGGAACGGGCGGGGAGGAAGGGGGAGAGAAGGACATGCCCCCATGGTCAGACCCAGGGCAAGTCCAACGCGAAGGAGAGGAGAGCCAGCCGGTGCTGGGGTGAGCAGACAGGGGTCGCTGTCCCTCTGCAGGCTGGTATCTCTCACCTGCTCAATCCGGGTGTCCCCTGTAGGCTGAGGCCGCCAAACTCATTCCATGCAAGACCCTGGGAAATGTTGAGGACCCTCCCACCAGCTGCTCAGCAGGGCGCTCCCAGCATGGGGCCTGCTGCACAAGGAAGCTATTCCCCTATCTGCCTCGTGAGGGCGCCCGGGGAGGACACCCTGCACAGCCTTTCAGGCGGCAGCTGGCCATCTTAGCCGGTTGTGTCTCATTGCTCAGCGGCTGGATTTAACCTACAGGGGCCATGTCTGCACCAGGGGTGGGCGCACCACGGTCGCTGCATCGGCGCACACTCCTTGTGCGGGCCAGCTGCACCAGGGTAAACCCTGGCTCACACGTGGGCTGCGTGTCCACGTGAGGGGCTTGCGCTGGTGCAAAAATCCCCAGGCTCACGACTGTGAATGAAACCTTCAGTGCAAGCCCAGAGCAGGGCAGGGATGGGGTTCTACCAGCCAGGCCTGGCTGTTTATTTAGGCAATAACAACACGACTGTCCTAAAGTGCCGCTCAGCGGAGGGGCTCAAAGCCTTTGCCAAAGGATCATCATTTTAAAAATGGGGAAACTGAGGCACAAGTGCTTTGCCCAGGGTCACACATTAAGTCTATGGGAGAGTCCTGGCTCTGACCACTAGACCCCATTCCTTTCCTGAGCAGGGAATAGAACCCAGAAGTTCTGATTCCTAGTCCCCCTTGCTCTAATAGACCACATCCCCTCCCAGTACTAGGGAAAGAACTCAGGAGCCTGGATTCCCACTCCCTTAATCTAACCTCTAGATCACAAGACTTCTTTCAGTTAAAACACCAACAAAACCCTTTCCTAGGGATCCATGTAGTGCTGGTCACTTCTGTTTGACTCTGGGTTTATTTTTTCCTCTCCATTGTTTGTGACACCAGCTTAAAAGCTGGAAAAACCCCTTGTTTCCTTCTCCCTTCCATGTGGAAAACTCCGACTGATTTCCCTCCTCACCCTGGCCCAGCTGCTATTTACTTCCCTGCAGCACAGCTGGGGAGATCATCCCTCACTCCAGCGTTGAACTGGCGCTCCCCCAGCTGGCAGGGCACCTCCTGTGCCGTAAGCCAGCCAAAAATCGGCACAGCCAGGCAGACAACATATTGCTTGGAGTATTATATGCAGGCATTACGGTAACAGTGGCCATTCATGCGGTGCATTACATTACAAGCATTACGGTAGCAGTAAGCACCGTATATACACTTAGCAAAAGACAGTCCCTGTCCCAAACAGCTTCCTTCTCAATAGACAGGACAAAGGGTGGGAGGGGAAACTGAGGCACAGAGAGGGGTGAGGACATGCCAAAGTCACATGGCAGAGCTGGGGATAAAATCAGAAGCCTCATTCTCAGTAAGGCCCTTTACACCACGCTGGCAGCGTAAAACAGCCTTAAAGCGGGGGAAATTTCAGTGACACGCATTTTAAGGCCCCTTTACATGGGCAGAGCCGCATAAAGGGGCCCTGGCGTAACTGAGAAGGAGGGTCCAGGTCTCCTAAGTCCCAATCCAGTGCTCGATCCATCAGTCCACACTGCTTTTAGTGGATTGCAAAGTGCTAGGATTGCATGCACTTCGGCTCGTAACCCCTCCCCGCGCACACACGTTAACACAAGAGTGTGCGAGTCCAGGAGCTGGTGCATGGGTGGGTTGACATGGAAGGGTGTGAGGGACAGGGCGTTGGCGCATGTGTGTGTTTGAAAGCCCCTGAGGGAGGCTGCGTGGGACACGGACAGAGGGGACTACGCATTCACAGCTATGAGGGAAGTGGATATCAAGTGGCCGCAGTGAGAAGTCCGGGGGTCGTCAGACAGGAGCAAAGTAGTGAGGGGCCCGCCCCACTCCAAGCTCGCCTGTAATTCAGGCACCGAGCCTGTGTGAGGGTGAGGCCTTATCTACACTTAAAAACTTCGCTGCTTTAACTAGATCAGTACAGTTAACCGGGTACAACACTCCCAATATGGATGCAATTATAATCAGCATGAAGGTGTTTATACTGATAACGCTTACTCTGGTTTGGGAATTAAAATAAGCTATTCTAGGGTAAGGCATCTTTACACTGGTATAACTGAGTCCATAGTGGTAGCACTGTTTTGGCAAAAACCCCACAACCCACCTTGCTAATTGACTTCAGACTATGCAAAAGGGACCCCTGTGATCCTCCAGTCCAACACCCTGCGTAGCACAAGCCAGAGAACGGCCCTGAATGAACTCCTGTGTGAACTCCAGCCAATCTAGATTTAACAGCCGCCCGGGATGGAGAATCCCCGCACAGCCCTTGGTAAATTATACCAGTAAAAATGTGAAGAAGCGTAGCAGGTGTGCGTACGACGGTTTGTCTACACAAAGAAATTCTGCAATTGCTCCCTGTGTGGACACTCTGTTCCGGAATAAGAGTGCCTTTTAAAATCGACCTAACGCCGCTAAATTCAACCTAACCCCGTAGCGTAGACCAGGCCTGAGTTGGCTTGATCCACTTTGGAAACGGATTAAGTTCAACTGGAAAAAATCATTCTTACACCTGGTCTACACTTAAAAGTTAGGTCAACATAGCTACACCGCTCAGGGGTGTGCAAAATTCACCCCCCCGAACCGCTGTAGTTAAATTGACCTCACTCCAGGTGTAGACACAGCTAGATCAATGGAAGACTCATCCGATGGCCCAGCTACCGCCGCTTGGAGAAGTGGACCGACTACAGGGATTGCTGCAGGAAGCGTCTACGCTTGGGCGCCGAACAGTCGCTCTGCACCCTGAGTAGACACGTGGCCTCACTTCGAGGTGGTCGAAAATTTTGCGTCTAAGCAGCTTTCTGTCAGAAAACGCCCCTTTGACAAAACCCATTGCTTTCACCAAACCGTGTCAATGTCAACAACATTTTGGAAAACAAACTGGAAAAATGATTTTGAAAACGCTGAAATGTCCCATTTTGACATTTCCGGGACGGAAAGTTTTGATTTTTCATATTGAAACGACCTTTCCTTTCCAAAGGTGCTTTATTTGATATGAATTATTTTATGCACAAAATAAAAAATGGTCAAAACGTTTGTGTTGAATTTCATTTCGCAAAAAAATGTCGAAATGTTGGCTTCTTATTCCAATTTCAGGTGCTTTTTTGTTACAACCTTGACATGTTTTTACAGGATGAAAAATCAGTTTGCCAAGCAGCTCTACTCTTAATCCAGATTAAAAGTGTCCACACAGGGAATTACTCCAGAATAGCTACAGATTACACTTTAAATTCCAGCCCTAACTTAATCCAGATTGCAAAAAGAAAAGGAGTACTTGTGGCACCTTAGAGACTAACCAATTTATTTGAGCATGAGCTTTCGTGAGCTACAGCTCACTTCATCAGAAGTGAGCTGTAGCTCACGAAAGCTCATGCTCAAATAAATTGGTTAGTCTCTAAGGTGCCACAAGTACTCCTTTTCTTTTCGTGAATACAGACTAACACGGCTGTTACTCTTAATCCAGATTAACTCCCCTGTGTAGACAAACCCTGAAAACATGTGTGAATCACAGAGGGGCGGCTTTAGGCGAGCAGGAGACCATGTGACTGAGGTTTCTAGCTAGGCCTCACCGATTGAGGAATCTCCCTCTAAGCCATGCCAGTTGCTAGCCCCCGACACGGACGTGGTTCTTTCCATGGCACGGCCCCCACCCCATCGCTCTGCCAGACCGCACTCACCGCTCTCCGGTGTAGCCCAGAGCGCACTGGCAACGCCCAGTGACTGGGTCGCACACCCCTTTGTTGTGGCATTGGCACTCCCCCAGGCAGCCTGAGCCGTACCACCCTTGGGGGCACGGGACGGAGCAGATGGCGCCCTGCAGACAACGGAACAGCAGTGTCAGGGAAATGCCCTCTCTGGGAAAGCCAGGGGATGGGGTGGGATGCTCGCACCACGGAGCCTGATCTCCCCCTTCCCCCGCAATTTGAAGGGATGGTCCCTGCTCAGTGCCCCCCAGACCACCCCAAGCCTGAATGCGGCCACGGGTCAGCAGCGCGTGTGGGAGCGGGAAAGGCTCACGGCCCATTTCTCGCCCTGCTGGGGGCATCTCACAGCCCCGAGGAGGCTGAATGGAGAGCGAGGCTCACGCCGCCAGGGCCGGACCATCCGGAGACCCCACGGCAACATGACGGTGCCAGAGGCAGCTCCACCCCACGCCGATGCACAGAGCCAGCTCAAGGCCCACTCCAGGCCGGCGGGGTCCCATGCGTGTGAGGGCCGGGGCACAGATGGGGCAGCGATCGGGGGACGAGTCCAAACCAAAGGGGGCAGGATCCCTCTGCCCCCAGTTTGTCCCGGCCTGATCCTTTGCTCTCCAGAGGTCGGATGGGCCTGGGTTTGAATCCCCCCCGTATCCCCCCCCAAATACGTACCATCCATCCTGGAGGACAGACGCAGCGGGTGGTGTTTGGGGGGTGGCAGATGCCCCCGTTCTGGCAGGGGCAGTGAGCCGGGCAATGCAGCCCGTCCGAGCCATTGAGGCACAGGAGCTCGCAGCTGGAAGGACAGGGAGAAAGGGGTGAGGGAGACGGACCCAGAGTCTTCTCTCTCTCGCCAGAGGCCAAAGAAATCCCACCTTGTGGCTGGGTCGGAATCGGCGCCCCCCAGAGGGGAAAGGTCCCCCAATCCCATTCCCACCCTCCCACTGCCCAGGCCAGCCAACCATTCCCCGCACTCACTAGGCGCCTGTGAATCCCGGCTGGCACAGACATGCCCCGGTCTCTCGATGGCACTTGGCCCCGTTCTTGCAGGGGCAATCCAGCTGGCAGCCCTTCCCGTAGGTGCGTGGGTCGCAGGGGTCTTTGCACACGGGATCCTTGTACCCGGGCAAGCAGACACAGGCTCCAGTGAGGGGGTCACAAGCTCCCCCATCGCCGCACTGGCAAGCGTTCTCGCAGCGGGGCCCCCAGGACCGGGCATCACACACTGGAAGAAGGAAGGGACTGTTGTAGCATTGACAACCCCTTTGCCCTTCTGCAGACAATCTCTAAGCACATCCTAGACCCTGGTGAATGAAGCCCTGCAATAGCCCTGGGAAGAAGGGTCAGAGTTTCGGCCCCATTTTACAGGTAGGGAAACTGAGGCACAGAGATGGGACATGCCATCCCAAGAGTCAGAAATAGCGCTCAGGAGTCCTGGCTTCCTGTCGCCTGCTCTAAGCACTCTACCCGCCCCCCCGTCAGAGCTAGGAATAGAACCCAGGAGTCCCGATTCCCAGGCCCTGCTATTCTAACCACTAGCCTCCCCTCCCAGAGCTGGGAACAGAATCCAGGCGTCCTGACTCCCAGTCCTGCCCACTCTCACCCATTAGACCCTGCTGCTTTCCATGAAACAGATTGCTCAGTTAATGAGGGCTTAATCGTTATTGCGTCTTTCAAACCATTTCCTAGTTATTTGTCCGGAAGCTGCCACATGGAAAAATTTGCTTGATTGTTTTAAGTGGTGGCATTATTCAGCAGGAGACAAGGGGCGGTCACTCGGGTTAAGGGGAGGGAATTTAACCAGGGATGGTTTACTCTGAATCCGGGGAAATCTTCCTAAGGAAGACGGATCAGAACAGTCTTGCCAAGGGGTGGGATGAGACCCCCATGCCTCAGATTTCAAGATTATCCGCCACCAAGTCTAACTGGACAAGCCCTTGGGATCATTTCAGACCCCTGGCGATTTCGGGGGGCACCCAACACAAGACCCCTTAAAGCTACCTGACCGCCAGAGGGCGCGGGGCCCTTTCCCCAGATCCAGCCGCTTTTAAAGGCATTGCAAGTTGAGTCTCCCACCCCCCCACAAAAAAGCTAGGTGCTTTCTAAACTCTTGGGCATCAGCTGTTAGCAAAAGGCCCCTGGTCCTGCGCCCCCTCCAATTCCCCCTGATGCAGGGGCTTGGGGGCTGCTGTTTGGGAAGAGTGGCATGAATAGCTGGAAAGAAAGCAAGCCATAGCAGACAGAGTGACTCAGTGGGGGTTTTGCTCACAGCTGGATGCCCCTCGCTGAGGGTACCCTGAGCAACCCCCTCCCCTCCCGTCTGGGCCATGGGCTGGGGCCCACTCCCAAGCATTCCCTATGCAGCCAGTGACCCCCAGCTCCCGGGAGCCGCCCCTGGTGCGTGGGAACCCATTGCCTCGGGCTCCTGGGCCCTGGGGAAGGACAGAGCCGCTCAGCAGCCGGAGTCTGGGTTTAATTTGGCTGTAGGTGGAGGGGGAAGCGGAGGCCCCACACGCCCTGGGCCCAGACCAGGATGCCAAGGGGCTGAGGAGGGGCCAGGGCTGGCCAGGCGGGATCCTGCCTTAGCACGAATACCTACAGTGCCTGGCTCACGCCAGCACGTGGCATGCTGATGGCTGGCCTTCCCCCTCAGGTGTGTCCCCTAAATCCTAGCCCACCCACCATCTCCCCCCTCAAAACCCCCTGATCCCCTCCCCCTCCCTCCGTAGCCTTTCCTCCCTCAGCCTCTCCCCCATAACCCCTCCTCCCTCATTCCATAACACCCCAATTGCTCACCCCATACCGCCCCCCACCTCTCTGCCCCTCTCCCTCTCACCATAGCTCTCCTCTGCCACTTTCCGCATTGTCAGTCCAAAGCCAGGGCCCACCCCCAGAACCCCACATCGACTAGCGGTCACCCCAGCGCCTGCTGCCTCTGGCCGGCCAGCTCACACTCGCTAATGGTGTCTGCAAGTGACAACTCCCCCACCCTCAAATCACCGGCCAGGCTCCTGGGGGCAGAGCCACCCCCTTCGGCCATAAGGCAATGGCTCCGGTGCGCCAAACCCAGACCGCCGTGGAGGGCCCGGGCCTGTAGTACTCACCGCTGGAGCAGTCTGTGCCCCTCCATCCCTGTTCGCACTGGCACTGGTCGGGAGCCACGCACCTCCCGTGGACGCACTCCTTGGTACAACTGGCTGCAGGGAGGGCACCAGGCAGAAGGATTCAATCGGGCTGCTCCAAGATCTTGTTTTAACAATGTCTAACCTGGCATTTCACCCCCAAATGCTACAGACTGGTATCACCCAGCACTGAAATGCAGCCACCTCTGGGGTGGAATATGGCAGCTGAAAAACAGCACTCAGCAACGTTGCCCAGAGATCACTCAGGTAATGCAGCCCCCTGCAGGGTGCTCGGCAATACTGCACAGCTATCACTCCCCCCGGCACTGAGATGCAACCCCCTGGGTGGGAGATAGCCCGGAAGCTGTTTAATAGCCACTCAGCACCAGGGATCACTCACCTGAGTCTCCCTAATCCCTGACCTGGAGCAGGGGACCACACCAGTGAGTTGAATCACAGCGCAACCCACTGCAGGAAAGTGTGGGCGCCCCCTCTAGTGACCAGTCCATAGAGGAGCCTTCCACTGCTTCCTCCCAGAGTTAATTACCTCCCGCCCCCGGCTTGGCTGAAGGGATGCAAAGACCATGAAACACAGCAGCGACTTACGGTCTGGTCTGAGTCTGCTGGGGTGAGGGGGTGGGATGAGGGGGCCGTCTGCGGGGATCAAGGGAAAGTTGCCAGAGGACAGGCAGCCTAGCCTCAATCAGCCCCAGAGCACGCTGGCTTCCCAGCACGGAGCCAGCTGGAAGTGGCCAAGAAGGGTCCCATGGTAGCCAGGTGGCCTGGAGCCATGTGTCGTGCAGGCTTAGTTGCCAGCTCTCCTGCAATGAGGGGCTAGAAACCCCAGCGGCCTGGAGAGAAATCTGAGAGGGCCGGAAGGATGGGGGAGGATCAAAGAGTGCAAGACAGGGCAAACAGCAACGAGCTGTAAAGAATGTGCGTCCCCTCTGGGGTGGGTCCTGGCAGCGGCCACGCTCGCTGGATGAGCCGGGGGCTTCTGAGGCTCTCGAATCCATTACAGAGGTGTGATTTCTCAGAGCACAGAGGAGCTGGGATGTGTTTCAGGGCACACAGTGGGGAGCGAGGGGGCTATGAGAAACTGGGCTAAGCAGATAGGAAAATGAACCATGACCCCCCTTTTTAGAGATGGGGAAACTGAGGCACAGAGCTGGGGGGCAGGGAACATCACCCAGGATCACACAGCAAATCAGTCGCAGAGCTGGAAATAAAACCCAGGAGGCCTGCGCCCTGGTCTGACCACGGGCCACCAGGCAGAATAACCCCACCAGACCCCTTCGATTTCTGCAGGAACATCGTCTCGCACTGGACTGAGGGACGCAAATGCAACACATTCCGCCCCCGGGGCCCATTAGTGACTGTCAGGGACAGACTTACGGACACAAACATCTGCGCTCTCGTAGTAGCCCTGGCAACAGCGGTACCTCTTCCGGTAGTCAATTTTCACTGCCTGCCGGTACGCTGTCTTGTACACAATCCTGTGCAACACAGAGCAAAAAGCAGAGTGACCCCCCCACATGCAGAACATTTATAGAGAACAAACCACACCTGGGGAACTCACCGCTCCAGGAGTGTGCTAGGGCTCATCCAGAGAACTTACTGCGGTGAGGTCATGTCAGAGTTACTGCCACCGTGCTATATATGACACTGACTGATATGGACAGAGTTTGTGTTACCCAGCTACCAGGGTAGAATAGGGGTTCATTGGTATCCAATACTGGTGATAATCTTTGGAACTCACTGCCACATGTTCCTAACCAGCAGAGCTAACAACAACAAGATAATATTGGAGTTAAACTGTGAGACTCCCTGCTTCAGACTGGTTCCAGGTGAGCTCACCGAAATCAGAACAGACTAACCTTAACCTCTGGAACTCACTGCTGCTTGTTAGTAGCAGGGTCAAAACAGTGGAGCTCACCGGTGCTTGTTAGGAATGGGGTCAGCTTGTGGGACCCTGCTGTTGGGGGGCTGTGCTGGGGTAAGCCTGCGGGATTCCCAGAGAACTCTTGGGGACAGCGAGTGATGGCTCAGAGGGCGTTTGCCAAGTCCCCTAGGCAGAGGGGCACTCCTTACTTGTGCTGGGTGCACGGCTTGAGGAAACTCCAGGTTCCATCACACGAGTCCTTGGAGGCCTGAGCATAGGGGTGAGCGTAGGACTCCTTCGTCGCCGTGGTGAAGCTGCCGGGGGAAAAACAGAGCCACTTCGGTGGCAGCCCAAGGACAGCCAAGGGAAATGGCTGATTCAACTCTCCCCATTGTGGCAGGGCCGTAGCTCAGTGACAGGGGCTCTGCATCTCCCATGCAGGACACCTGGGGTCCAGTCCCTCTCCCAGCATCCTCATGGCAGCAGCCGGTGCCTTTGGAGTGGAGGCACAAGGTACCTGCCCTCTTCCTGCGGACAGACTGGAATGAAGCAAGGTCTGCCAACTCCTGGTGCTTTTCATCAAGCCCCAGCTCCCGGAGTCACAGATTATGGGGGAAACACAGCTTTAATTTTTATTTATTTATTTTTTTAAAAAGGCTATTTCTAGCCATCATGGTTGTGGAACAAAGCTTGAAATTGCGATCCCTAAAGGCTGAGACACCAGGAGACAAATTATTATTTTAAAAAATCTCACGATATTTACACCACTCATGATTTGCGGGGGGGGGGGGGGGGGAGTTCCTGACTAATGATTGGGGGTTGGCAACACTGGTATCAGCACCTCGAGAGGCACGAAGGGATCATTACAGCCTGGAGCTTCTCAGGCCCTGGCAAAGGGCTATTTTCCAAGTAGATACAGAGACAGGTTAATAACCACAGCTCTGGGACCGACAGTGTAAATGCCGGTCAGGCCAACCCTGCCGTGTTCCAGATATTACCATGCATTGTCGCTACAGAGTTCTTTACAGACACGGACCCAGCCCTGAACAGGGTCCGGTGACCAGACACCCTCACAGCTGTAACCAAAGCTGACGGGATCACAAGCAAAAGGGGTTAACATGTTAACTGGTTCCTTGTACTCCCTATCTGACTGTCTCTGTCTCATGTCTTCTATTATGCTCCTTGAGAGAGGGAGAGTCTTTTTGTTCTGTGTCTATACAGCGCCTAGCACCGGGGGGGAGGGGGAATCCCGATCCCCGACTGGGGCTCCCAAGTGCGACCACAATACAAATAATACATAAGAAGAAGAAAAAGGACGAGAGAAAGATAGAGATGAAAAGAAAAAGGGCGAGCAAGGGAAAGCAACAGAGAAAGCAAGCGAGGAAGAAAGGCTCCATTGCAAGGATCAGCGATGAACCCCCACCAAGAGGTCTCAGGGGGGCAGAGCGGAAGGCCCAGAACCACACACCCATTTCACCCCGGGGCTCCCCGCCCTGGCTCCCCCACTCCTTACCTTTCCCAATAGCTGCAAACATTGGGGTCGCTGGGGTTGAGAGGGGTCGCCAGGTGCATCTGCAGCCCCAGCAGAAGGACCGCGTGCAGCTTCATCCTGGTGGGAGGAGAGAGAAACAAAGGGGAGTTGACAGCGAGGAAGGAAGGATGCACAGGGCTGGCCGGTGCTGCGGCCAGTGCGGATCAAGCTGTAGCATGGATGGGGTCAGTCGGCCACACGGCCCGAGTCCCACAGCTTTGCGGTTTACAAGCAGGTGCAGGTTGTTGCCGCAGCCAGCATCTCGTAGCTGCTAAGCATCAAGAGGGTCACAGAGGTGGCTGCCCACGCTATGGGATTTGTAGTGAGGCCAAAGCACAAAGCTCTGCTCCTTGAGCTAAAGGACAAACTTTGTTAGCTGGTAGCAGTAGTAGGTTGTTATCCACTCTGTGTTAGCCCTGCTGATGTTGCCAGAAGCTTTGGGAATCATGCAAGGATGCTCTGCACCCCTGGAAAGGGGGCACATCTTGTTTTATTCAGGCCTGAAACCGAGCCAGAGAAGGACCCAAACCAACGTTGCCGGTCCAAACAGAACAAGCTGTAACCAAGTCCACCTGGACAGCCCGGCCGATAGCAAGGATCGAACTCAGAGCTAAGGCTCCAAAAGCACAAGCTCCTACCACTTGGGTTAAAGGGGTAAATCCCCCCATGGTGAGTCAGTAGCAGGCCATTGAAGTTAACGGGGCTGGCCACTAGTTAGAACCTCGTTAACTACATCAATTGGAGTGCGCATATTGACATACAATGCCACCCACCCCCTCCTCCAGCTTTGAGGAGTTCAGATCTGGATGTGACCTTTGTGGTCAGCCCGTGTCTGTGCTGAGGGTAAAAATCAAATCCGAGCGTCGCCGAATATTTAACCGACCTGCACGCATGGTCCCCATCACACCAGACCCTCCAGAGTACGTACTGACCCCTCCCTCCTTGCTGCAATGGGATGTTGGACACCTACCAACCTTGACACATCTGCCCTAAGTTACTGGTCCAAGATCTCACCCAGGGAATCCATGGCTGATCTGGGAACAGCTCCCAGAACCTCAGCCCCGCTGCAGTCCCCTGCTCATTGGGCCATCCTTGTTCCAATGCATTGCGTTCACACCAGATAGGTTCTTACAATCCTCGCATCCCCTGGTCTCTAAGCCCCATCCTTCCATTCTAGCCAGACTAACAATCCCCAAACCAGGAGGGGAAAGCCGCCGGGGCTGATGAAAGTGCAAGGCCCAGCCCACCTCCCCAGCATCACGGGCGCTTTTCTTAGCTGGCTTTTCATGTGCGACGCCAGCCCCTTCCCCGCCAGGCAGCTGGGAGGTCGGAGCAGGAAGCGCGGTGTGAAAACAGGAAGCAGGTTGTGTCAAGGATGCTTTCCTCCCGCCCCGGCCGATGGCACCTCCACATGGGCGGACAGCAAAGCGCCGCGTCAGCCCGAGACTTTTAAGAACACCACGTCCTGCCTGGAAAGAAAGCAGGCCTGCTCGGTCCGTGTCGTCGGGCCTGAGCTCGCTGTTACGTCCCACCCTGCTCAGTCGGACGCCGCTCGTTGCCTCTTGTCTTAGGGTCTGTCTACACGGCAGCTGCAGGTGCACTTGGGCAGACGTGCGTGCGCTGGCTCTGTCCGCACTAGCTTATGAAACACAGCCCTGTGGGCTTGGCAGTGCGGGCTGGCCACCCAAGTATGTGCCTCGGGTGGGTCTATTTTTAGCAAGCGAGATCGATCAAAGCTAGCAGGCGTACAGCTACCTGAGCTGAAATTACTGCTCAAGCTGCTTTATAGATACCGCCTGGTATGTAGACGCCAAACTCTTTGGGGCAGGCGCTGTTTCATTCTATGCACGTGCAGCAGCCAGGTGTAGCGGGGTCCTGGTTAAAGCTGGGCAAGTCCTGGAGCTTTTGGCTCACTGGCTAGTCCGAACAAGTTTTTTAAAAATTTGTTTCAGGCGGAGCCGAAATTGGTTTGGCATTTTCAGCGAATCAAGAAGCCAGGGGGAAAATAAAATTCACTTTGGGTCACACAAAAAGTTTTGGATCGGGGGGGTCGCCATGTTAGTCTGGATCTGTGAAAGCGGCGAAGAGTCCTGTGGCCCCTTATAGACTCACAGATGTACTGGAGTGTGAGCTTTCATGAGTGAATACCCACTTCGTTGGACAAAAGCTCACGCTCCAATACGTCTGTGAGTCTATAAGGGGCCACAAGACTCGTCGCCGCTTTCACAAAAAGTTTTGTTTCGATTCGGAGCATTTTCTCCTGGTTTTTTCCCTTCATTTTTTAAAAAATAAAATGAAAGGCATTTGCTAAATGACAAGCTGCTTTGAACCGAAAAAACCCCCAGAATGTTGCCTTGCACAAATATTCAGAACGAAAGGTTTGGATTTTTCCAGAACGGCTCTTCTTTTCCCTGACGAAAGGATTCGATGAAACAGACGCGAAGTCACAGAATGTTTTGGCGTCGACAAATCTGAGCTTTCCGCGGGAAAAGAGGTTGCAGTTGGAACATTTTGCCTCGCTCTAGTCCCGATTTCTGACGGAAACCTCCAAGCGCGACTGCAGAACCGCTCCCACCTCCCAGCACAGGAGGGTAAGACACGCAGCTCAGCGGGACAGTCTGCGTTTTGGCCCCACTTGGCCTCATGCCCCTCGCGCAATTGTGAGGCTACCTCACAGCTGCGCTGGGCCTGGATTTGTTATATACGCCGGTGCATCCGGCTGGACTTGGAACAGTGGCAGGTCACACGAAGCCTTGTAGGAGCTGGGCGCAGAACATTCAAAGCACCGGCTCTGCAGCGAAGCAGAGACCCCCGCGGGGCATGTGGTGATCTGTGGAGTCAGGACTCCTGGGTTCTATTCCTGGCTCCATCACCCCAGCAAGTCACGTCCCTCCTCTGTGCCTCAGTTTCCCCCACCTGCACAATGGTGGTAATGCTTGGCCTAGCCAAGCGGTCCCGATGGCGGGTGACACGCTGCGGAAATCCAGCTCCAGGCTTTGGGGCAGTGGGGTCAGGGGGAGAGTTGGGTGCTGGGCTGAGACTCCCAGGTTCAAAGGCAAGGGAAAATGAGTTTGCTGCAGCAGGAGAGACAGATTCATAAGGTTCCAAGAGAGCGAAAGAATCATGCATTATAATATATATAATCTTAGAATAATCATCAGCCCTGTTCACACTAGGAGTTCAATTGAGCCACACTAGATGTCATTATCCATATTTTTACAAGTGAGCTGGTGATGCGGGAGAACCCAGATGTTTGGTCTCCTGGTGCCTTCCTTCCACCACCAGGACGGCTGCCTCTCCATAGCAAGGCTGTCTCAGATTGCGTAAGGCAGGGCGATGCTCCTGCATAGGCTGAGATATTCTTTGGCCGGCTGGAGGGCGAGAGACTAGAATAAATCACATAAGCTTTCTAAAAAGAAAAAAAAAAAGAAAGAAAGCTGGAGTGGGGGCGGGCTCCCAAATCCCCTGACGAGCGTTTGGCTGCGCCACGCAAACACCACACAACTCCGGGCCCATCCGGAGCCCCCAGGGGCAGACCCGCCCCTGGCTGGAATCTATAATTAGAAAATGATTTGCTTAGATTTTAAATCAAGAAGCCATCTGGCTCCAACAGGCTGAGCTCAGATTTTAAGTCGCAAGGTCCGATCGACACTCAGCCCCTTCCTCTCGGAGCTGGTCTTGCCTGGCCGGAGGAAAAGATGGCTCGGAGAAGAAAGACCTCAGATCGAGCTTGGAAAGGTTACTTCGCTAACTGAGGCCGAGTTAGACGGGAAGGGCTCTATAAACCCTCCTGCTTCAGGGCCTGAGCCGACGTCTCCCTGATAAGGGTCAGGAAGTAAGTTCTTCCATAGCTGCCTCCTGCAAGGTTTCCTCTGAAGCAGCTGGTGCTGGCCAGCATCAGAGACAGAATCCTGGACTAGATGGCTAAGAGCAGTGGTTAGGGAGCCATCCTAGGATTTAGGAGCCATGGGTTCAATTCCCTACACTGATACAGACTCCCCGTGTGACCTTGGGTGAGTTACTTAGCCACTCTGTGCCTCAGTTTCCCCATCAGGACAATGGGGCTAACAGTACTGCCCTGCCTCCCAGAGGTATTGTGAGGATAAATTAAAGGGTCCAAGGTGCCCAGATAATACGGTGATGAAGGGGGGGGGGGCACAGAAGCTCCTCCGACAAACCCTGGGTCTGTTCCCACCTCTCTCTGGTTTCTTACTGTACCCAAGTGGCCTCATACTGGCACGCTGAGCTCAGTAGACAGGGCTATGTGCCGCAGACATTGTGTCCCTTTGTGCGTAACAATGCCCAGTCGGTGCCTGCCACGATAATGGTTTTGTGCGGTGGGCACCTATCTGCTAGGAATCGGGCTGAGGCCCTCCAAACTCATTGCACGTAGGCAGCCCTCAGGTGGGGATGCCTTTTAGTGACTGGTATTGGGACCGACGATGACTCCGAGTCAGACAGCGCTCCTCCTGCTGGTGAGCTGGCAGCTGACAACCTTTCCTACGCTTCCCGATGTAGACCAGCACAACCTCTAGTGTGGACGCAGTTAAACCAGTATAAAGCAGCCTTAGACCAGCATAGCTAGCTGAGCATAGCGGACTCCCTTTCCTGTGCAGGAATTACTATCCCAGTATAAACATCTTTCTACCAGCACAGCTGCCCCCACACCAGGGGGCTGTCCCCCGTCGACTCGGCTGGGAGAACCCGGGTGCACAGCCAGGCCTAGGTGCGGGGACAGCGTCCTCACGGAGGGGCCCTGCTCCTCCGCTCAACATACCCACAAAATCACAGTCCATTAACGATGGTGGATCCCAGGCGCTCTAACGAGCTGCGAGTTTCCCTTTAAAGAAAAGCCCCCGCATCTCCTCCTCCCCTTGTAGCGGGGGAAGGCAGAAAGACCACGCTCTGCATTTCCTGCCGCACGATGGGAGGGGATAGGACTGCCCCACTGACAGGAGCCCCACACACCCCCTCCCCCAAAGGGGAGGGTGGGTTAGAAGACTGGGAGCGGGGTCCACCGTGGGCACACGGCCTCCCTGCCCACCCGCAACCCTGGCTCCTGGACCAGGGCCTCCCAGCCCTTCCCTTTGGCCGGAGCAGGGAGCTCAGCCGCCCTGAGGGTTCGGCACTTGGCTGGGGCAGGCGCTTTTGGGGGCCTCCTGGCCTCTCTCCTCCTTCCACTGCCCCACCAGGGCCCCGTCCTGCACAGGGACCTCCAGCAGCGCTTCCTCTGCGCCCTCCTCGTTCGTCCGTCCCGACCCCCTGGTCCAATCTCTGTGCTCTGCCACGACCCCCGGCCCAGGCCGGAGCCGCTGGCTTGCCTGAACCGTTCCCGGATGACGCAGGGAGTCAGGGCGGGATCCTGCCCCTGGGAACCGCCAGCGCCAACCTGCCTCCCCCATCCTGCCCCCCACTCACTCGGCAACAGGGGTGTTCAGATTTTGTCCCTAGATCATCCCCTGGAGGGTGGGGGTGGAAGGGAGTGGGGAGCAGGGGGGGAATCTGTCCTGTTTGGGGTTAGGGGAGAGGAGGATGAGACAGGAAAAGTGGGACAGCTCCAGTGTGTTTCATTTTTACCCCTGGGATCGAGGAGACCTGATGGGCCCCGAGCAGCAAAATGCTCTTGGTCCGGCGTTTGAGGGGATTGGATCCAGAGCTCTGATTGGAGACAGCTGCAGAACTGAGATCCAGCCTGCGTTCAGCTTTCAGACACCCCCAAAATGAAGAGGGGTCTAGATGGTGTGGGGAGGGGTCTGGATGCAAACTGCCTCAAAGCTAGGTGGGGGTAGGGCTGAATCTGTGGCTTTGACTGGAGATAGCAGGGGCCAGCGACAAAATTCAGATCCAGATTGCGAATGCTCCTGGTATTTGGAGGGGACGGGAGCGGATCCAGACCCGAGCTCTCTCGGAGTGTGATGGGTGTTTGGATCCAGGGGTTCTGGGTCAGGCAATAGGTAAGCATGACAAAGGAAATCCACCAGACCAGATTCCTCCAGCCATAGGCCCCTCATTACTATCTGCATTACAGCAGCACCTTGAAATCAAGGCCCCCTTGTGCCAGGCGCTGCACAGACACTGTACCTGCCCCAAAGGGCTTGCACGAGACACCAGACAGATAAAGGGTGGGGGAGGGAAACTGAGGCACAGAGCGATGACATCATTTGCCCAAGGTCACCCAGCAGGTCAGTGACAGAGCGAGGAATAGAACCCAGGTCTCCCAGTGGCCAGCAGAATAGCCTAGCCACTAGGCTGTGCTGCCTTCCATAGGTCTACTTGCAGAGCTAGTCATCGCTTGGTGCCTTTAAAACGTTCCCAACCACTGAAGACGCAGCCCCCGGAGGCACCTGCAATTGATTGGGGCCAGAGGATGCTGCTTCCTGCTTGCTCCCCTCTGCACATGACTCACGATCCCCCCCCCGCCATCTCCGCAGACCACCCCTGTCGTGGGACCCCTCCATAAGAACAACAGCTTGGAACGAGCCAGTTCCCTCCCTCCTGGACACGGCGAGGCAGGTGGGGGAAGGGGGAGCGGCAGCCCCAGCAGTGGGGATGAACCACCCCCGTCTGAGCGCTGACCCCTCGGGCTGGATTGCTGACAGGATGGCTTGGATCAGAACCCACTGCTGGCTTCCCAGGGGTTGGGCTGGACTGGTGAGCATGCAGCAGCTAGGGCCGCAGCGCCCTTGGTGGCTTAATAATCACAACCAGATTCGTGCAGTTTAAAACTCCTTCCCCCCGCCCTTTCTTGGCATGGATGGAATGTTTTAATTCAGCAGAGAGAAGAGGCTTGCGCAATAGTACTGGCAGTACCAGCTCCAACCACGCTGCCGGCTGGTCGGTACCCCTCCCTTCCCGATCAATGCAACAGACTCCCTGTGGATACATCACGCCTGGCACCCTACATCCTGAAGGATTTTGCTGTCGATATCCCTACAGCGACCACCCAGCACCAAAGTACGGAACGTGGCCGCTGTTTATTGCTGACGCTGGACGGAATCACTCACCCGGCACTGAAATGCAGCCACCACTGGGGTGGAACACACCTGCTGCTTAACAGCGCACAGCAACGCTGCACAACAATGTAGGGCAGGAAGCGAAGAAGAACCCGGGATCTAACTGAAAGTGCAACGGCAACTGGAATTTAGCCAGGACATCAGGTCTGCCACCCCCGCTTATAAAGAGAGAATTGGGATTCTCTACGGTTCTACATCTCATCCCCAAAACCGCACCCCAGCCACTATCCAAAACTCAGGGTCAGTTTCAACTATGGAGGAAGAGCCCCACTTCCTGTACTACCCAGGGGTCTCCTTAGACACCCCGCCATCCGCCAGGGCTGAGCGGGTTAACTTGAGAGGGGACACAAGGCCAGCACGGCTCACAGCAGAGATTCAAATCCTCTCCAGGCCCTTATTGTCCGCTTGCCATGTGCAAAGCTCTGACGGGGGCATTCCCCTTGCTTTGCCCCACGGATGCCATTTTACTCAACTGACAGCTTCAGGTTAGGAAACCAACTGGCCCACAGCTCCTCCGCCCGAGAGACGGAGTCCCCGGTGCAATTAGCATATGATCGGCTATTCCTTCAGCCAGCTAGGGGATGGGGCCAAAGTGGGAGCGTAATGGCTGTTAATGGAAAGGCCCCAGCCTTCTGGAACAGAGCAAAGACTGGGAACCAGCCCACTGCAGGTGGTAAAGGAGAGAAGCGGGGGAAGGGGTCTGGGTTTGCTCCTCACTCTGAGCCCCAGCACCTCCCAACCCCTGCAGGTTTCTTACCCCTTGAGTAGGGTTACCCTCAGTCCTTGAGGCTGGGGGAGGGAGTCTCCCTTCCTTCAGTTCTCTAGTCTTTCAATTCCAACTAAAACACACACCCACACCCACACCCACACCCACACCCACGGTCTGCCTGAAGCAGGGGGGGGTTTATTAGGTTCCTGACAGGGACTTAATTGACTACAGGTGCTCCAATCAACCTGTAGTAACCTTCCCAAGTCTACAGGGAACCACACCTTTAATTAGTCTAGGTCTTATATATCTCCCCTGGACCTCTCTCCCACTGCTCCCTGGTCTACCCCCACCTGTGTTGTCTGCAAGACCTGCTGATAATGAACAGAATAAAGGACATTTCTGGAGTTACTATGTGCTTGTGTAGGTCAGGTCCTGTCCTTTCCGCTCTCATCTGCCCAAAAATGCACCGATGGAAACAATTTTCTACCTATCCCCATACTTACACTTCTATCTACCTACCTAGCCCCATACGTACACATCTATCTACCTACCTATCTAGCCCCATACGCCTCCTCTATCAATCTATTCATCCCCCATGTACCTTCTATCATGTATCTAATCTATCTAGCCTTCCATTTCCAGCACGTGTTTATCCATGTAGCTACCTGTCCATATACTCACCTCTTCCATCCGCAGTATCTATCCATCCACCTATCCCTCCATCAACCATATCCACCCTCTGCCATTCTGCCGAGGTAGTTTACTCTGAATGCCTCGCAGTGGCAGCCGGGCACTGTTCTTATGGCAGCATTTATTTCTATGGCTCCTCGAGCCAGTTACACCGTCTTGATCCACCGTGGCACAGGGTGGGGCTGAGCACAGGGGTCTAATCTGGGGCGGCAAGCGGGACTACTGTGCCCTCCAGCCAGAGCACTGATCTGCTGTGGCAGGTACCAGGTGGACCAGCGGGCTCTAAGCCAGTGCGACAGAAGGCAGGGTGCGGCTGATCAAGGCTCCGGTGGGGCACCCCAAGCATTCTGAAGGCCCGGTGACACACGTGGATGCTGGTCCCCGGTCACCCGGCATGCGGAGGGAGCGGTCTGAGGCCCAGCAGCAGAATGGCTCGCTGGCCCTTTAAGGGCAGGAGCGTGCCGCGCAAAGCATGCATCTGGACTGCATCAGGCAGTATAGCTGAACAGAACGAGCCTCCCCATTAATCTCGGCTCGGCGAGGCCTCCACATTGCTGTGGGGTTTTATTTAAACCAGCTGGAAACAGGAAGTGACCCCTGGAGCTTCCCTGTTACCAGCTGGAGGTAGTGTGGGAAAGTGGTGCCCTTGCGCACACACACACACACACACACACACTCAGACAGACACACACAGACCAGCCCTAGTGCCCTGGCTTTCCCCATCCTGGAGGTGCTAAGGGGGTCAGGGAGGAAAAGGAGCTGATCCCCCCTTGCTGAGATTCGCCAACTGCCTGATTCCCAGTTACTGCCTCCCTGCACTTGGGATGGGGTATTGCTTTAAGGCACCATTGGGATCCCTGTATTCTGGGGCCAGGCGGGCCCCAAAGTCAGTTAGAGCAGCCTCAGGGCTGCTCTAACTTACATTCTGGGATGCACTAAGTGGCTGCAGCGTGGTGTGCTCCTCCAGCCTCGGGCCTGAACTTTCCCCTGCCCTGGTGGCTGGGAGCAGGGTGGGGCTAAGGTGACCAGATGTCCCGATTTTATGGGGACAGTCCTGATTTTTGGGTCTTTTTCTTATATAGGCTCCTATTACCCCCCACCCCCGGCCTGATTTTTCACACTTGCTGCCTGGTCACCCTAGGCGGGGCTCAGGGCTCTTAAGCCAGCTGCATGCTGACCCCAGGTCCCTGCATGGGGGTGGGATTGTTAGGTGGCTGTTTCCACCCACTTTAAGGCCCCTACACACTACCAGGGTGGCCTAGAGGGCCCTTAACGTCACTGAGAATCAGGCCCAGAGGGTTCTGGGATTCATGCCCGAGAGGGACTCTGAAGCACCCAGCTTTGACGCTGAAATCGTGTCCCCTTGAGTCGCCGATCGCGGGAATGTGGTGTCAAACCAGCTGACGTGTCAGCCCCCGGGGGCCAGTTTGTCCTAAGGTTACTCGGGGTTTCCCGGCAGCCCCAAGAACATTCTCACTCACTGGGGGCCCGAGAGGTTACAGCCGGTCAGTGGCAACATAGTGACTCAGGCCCAGCGGGGTGACAATCCACCCGGCAGCCTGGCTCGAATCCTGGGAAGGAAGTGTGCGAGCGGGGTCTGGTGTAAACTGGCACATCTCCATTGCCTTCAGTGCAGCTGCACTGATTGACATTGGCCAAGCGAGGATCTGGCCCTCAAAGTCGGTTTTCCCCACGCTGGATTAGCTGTGTCACCCCAGGCCTCAACTGAATCTCATTTAGTCATTTCCTGGCCATGTTTGCAGATCCCCTTGGTACCGTCCACCTGTCCTGCGTGCTGTTTGCAGCTCCTCCTCCAAAGGTCTGTATTTCTTCTTCCGGGCGATCAGCCTTTTCAATCAGACCTGTCCTCAAAGGAGCCCGACGCTTCCCCAACTAGAGACCCCCAGCTGCCCTCAATCCCCCCAGCTCCCACCAATCCCCGGGAGCCCTCAGAGACATCCCCCAGCTTCCCACCAATCCCTGGGGTACCCCCCGTAGAGACCCCCCAAGTTCCCCTCAATCCCGCGCTCCCCCACTAGAGACCTCCCCACAGCTGCATACCTTATCTATGGCTGGTATTTCCAAAGGGCCCAGAGGGTGTGCCAGGCCCAGATCCCATTCACTGGCAGCCGGACGCTACTTCTCTTTTGAGCTGATTGGAAAACTCTCTTCTAAGGGCCTGATTCTCGTTGACACTAAGGCCCCTTTATAGCACTCTGGTGGCGTAAAGGGGCCTGACAGCAGGTGTCAGTGACCGCTGGACTCACTGCCCCAGCTGGATTTCAGTGGGGGATAATTCCCTCAGGCCTGTTAGAAACTCTTCATCATCCCCATCTATTGTCTATATTACAGTAGCACACAACACTTCCCCTGCTAGAGGAGCTCCCGGCACCCCTTGGACCAGGACCCCTTGGTGCTCGGGGCTGCACAAGCACAGAACAATGACAGTCCCTGCCACCGAAGAGCTTAATTCACTCCAAAGGAACCCTGGTTACTACATGGATTTCGGTACAATCCAGTGGGATCCGGTGATTCCAGCAAAGGATCCACTGGGATCTAGGGGGTTGCTGCATTTGAACGGCATTACTGTAGGACCCCGGGAAAGTCTCTGCAACTCCATGGACCCCAGTCCCCAGCTTTGAAAAAAAAAAGTCATCAGAAATAACCAAGAGCCTACTTAAAAAGATAGGTCGCCAAGCATGAGCGGAAACATCCTTGGGGAGAGTGAGTAACGTCAGACTCAGATTCCCCCGGCCGGCACGTCGGGTTGGAGCCAAGATCTGGGAGGAAGACTGGCGTTTGTTAGCTTGTTCATTTCTTTGGCAGTTCTTTGCAAGGGATGGGAAATCGTTCGGGATCACGATGCTAATTATGTGGATCTCAGCAGAGCTGGCGTGGGTGGGACGAGCAATTCCCATAGCCAAGGTCACTATAACACCATAGATAGAGAGATAGGGATGGGGATGGGGATAGAAAGATAGAGGGGGGTATGCAGGGATAGATAGATAGATAGATAGATAGATAGATAGATAGATAGATAGATGATGGGTTGGATGGGGATGGATAGATAGATAGATAGATATGATTAGATTCCACTGCCAGGGCCCAGTCCTACTGAAGTCAATAGGGGTTGAGGGCCCTCAGCACTTTGCATGATGAGATCTTACTTTCCCCGCGACCAAACCCCACTCTTCTCAGCTGTTGCCTTGTATTCCTTTGCACGCTGCATGGTCTGATGTCCACCTGAGACGCGCTCCGCTCTCTCTACCCAAAGAGCATAGGAAGCACGTCTCCTTTCCGGTACCTGCAATAGCTCTAACTGACTCCAGAACCCCCAGGATACTTGGTTCAAAGCACAGCTCTGGTTAAATCTGGCTGCTAGGCCGTAGATTCCCTTAATCGGTTGTACCCATTCTAGGCTGGCAGCTGGCGGGCTCAACAGGTGATGGCCAGTGGGGTGGGGGAAGGAGCTCTTTCAAAAAGAATCAAGGTGTCCCTGGCCCTGTTCATCGCTAAGCTGGCCTAAGAGGGTTTGCAGCGGTTCTTGGGATGAGAGCGTCCCCGTGCGCTGCTTGTTACGGGATGAAATCATGCAGCAGTGAGTCTCAGCGCCCAGGTCAGCTGACTCGGACTTGTGTGATGGGGCTAGAAACACCCTGCAGACGTTCCCCCTCTGACTCTGAGACCCACCTGCCTCATCAGGGACCCTAACCACTGAACCATCCTTCCTCTCTAGCCATGAACTGGAAACCCTGCTCCTTCTTCTGAGCCATCTGGTGCCAGCTGCTGGCAGAGACGGGATGCTAGGCAGACCTTAGGTCTGATTCAGCCGGATAATTCCTACAACTCTGCCACTGCTCATTCTTTAGCCTGGGGGAAATCTTTCCCTCCAGCGATGGGAATGGACAAGGGGAAGGATCCAAGCTGGAGAGCGAATGGGAACCATCAGAGGCCAGAAGTACGTGAGCGAAGCGTGGGAACGGACGGGGTCAAGGATCTGTTATTTACTAACTACGAGGGTGATTTGCAGTCCCAATTCCAGCAGGGAGGCCACGAGCTGCACGGCCGGCCGGCCAGTCTCCCTTCAGCCCTTTCATGCTCTTTGCTTCAGACAAACCACATCTCGACACCACAAAACCGTCCCCCCAGGGCCAGGAACACCGTGTTTCTTTTTGAAAGAGCTCCTTCCCCCACCCCACTGGCCTTTGCCTGTTGAGCCCGCCAGCTGCCAGCCTAGAATGGGTACAACCGATTAAGGAAATCTGGGTCCCCGGACATGCACTTGAGTCCCCGCGAACCGAGGTGGTGGGGACAGGTATATCACTCCCCTGCCTCTCCCTGTCTCGGCCACGGCCATCGGCACTGCTGCTGGAAGGACAAAGGGACGGCTGGCACAGATCCCCAGCTGGGGTAAAATCAGCTATATGGGGTACCAGTTCAAGTTGGGGTCAGGTGGGTAGGGACCAAAAGACATGAGCATTTTGTCCCTCCAAGGTATTTAGGGAGCCCGGGAGTTAGGCCTTTGAGGATCTGTTCAGCAGCCTGTGTGAGATGAGGCAAGGGGTCTCAGTCCGTTTCCTAGCAGGCCAAAGCCCGACCCGCAAAAACCCACCCCCTGCAGCTGGCCCCCTTCTCAGCAGTGGGATCATTTGGTGCCGCAGTAGCTCCCCCCAGGCTCAGCCCCTCCTTGTGCCAGGCGCTGACCGGACAGAGCGAGGCCAGTCCCTGCTCCAAAGAGCTTGCAGGCTGAATTGACAATGGATGGGAGGGGAAACCGAGGCACAGAGCGAAAAAGTGACTTCCCCAAAGTCACATGGCAGAGCTGGGAATAGAGCCCAGTAGCCTTGTTCTCATTTACACGGAAAGCCCCTTCACACGGCCCTTGGGGTGGAGCCTGTCTTTTTGCCCTGTGTCCGTACAGGGCCTAGCACCACGGGGTTCCGGGGCATGACTGGGGCTGCGAGGTGCTACCATTATACCCCTAATAAATAAAGACATGAAGACCATCTGCCATCCTGGCAACACAAAGAGTCGTAAAGTGAGGGGCATTTCAGCAGAGCAGCGGCAAAGGTACCATTGAAATGGGCTCCCGACCACAGGGCCTTTCTGAGCGGGCCGGGCACACGGCCCAGCTGTCCGGCGACGGGACAGTGGCCCAGTTCAAAGAAACCTTTGCCACCAAGGACTCTCCATCAGATCCTGGCCTCGTTCGCTGCAGGGGAGGGCACAGGGGGTCCTCCTGTCAGGGGCTTGTGTTCTGCGCTTTATGGTTTTTGGTCAGTTGCAGCCCTTTTATCTGTGTGTTGATTCATTTCCTGTATGGAAGTGTGTTTTTCTCGCCCAGTGCACCCTATGACTCACCCATACGCACACACTAATATCCACACATTCACCCCTCCCAATCAATCCACACACCTCCTCGTGAACGCACACAGGCTGCACGCACACGAAGTGTACACACACGCTGAAGCACCCCGTGTGCACGCAGACACACAAACATCCATAAACGTCCTGACAGACACTCCACCCGTAACACACACACACACTCACAGCACACACACCCGTCACATCACATGCCATCTGTGTGTTATCCACTGCACATGGACATGTTACCCGGACAACACCCCCGCCCCTCCATATACTGCTCACATCCATCCAGACCCTGTAGCCACATTCGCCACACATCAGGTGCAGACGCATGTAACACACGTGCGCACACATGACATATCAGACACAGACACCCCCACACACACCACAGGCCCAACGACACTTGGAGACGCTTGCACGACACTCACATGGACACACCGACAAACCATGCACTCCTCACACACACCTGCTCCCACACCCGCCACCCCTCAGACACACCCATGTGCATACAACAGACCCATCACATGCACACCCAGTGTGTATGAACAGACACATCCATGCAGCCCCCATCACACTCGCCAAAAGCCAGCCGACGGACTCTCAAAGTGGAAGCACGGCCATGCTGTGCCCCTGCTCTCTCCAGCCGAAACACCCTGTTCCCTGTTTCCAGGGAATCGCTATTTGCTGGGATTTCCCCCGTGCCCATTCACTGCATCACAATCAGCCACTCAACCCTGTGCGCTGAGCCGCTGGGCCATTCCCACTCGTCTAGCTTATAGAGGGCCTGACTCCAAACCCACCCGACCTACCACTTCAATGGGTTGTTGGATGAGGCTCATAGGGGGTGGACCCCAACAGGCCTGACCCCACACGGGGGTGGAACGCTAACTCAGCCCGATTTAGGGCCAATCTTCTGAGCACGTGCCCCACAGCAGGCACCCCCCCCCGTGGGGAAGACGCTTCCCTAACCCCACCTTGGGGTTGCCTTGGGTTTGACTGGACACCAGAGGAGCACCTGGGGGTCCCCGCCCCCGGGATCGCTGCCCTAGGCACAGCACGTACACATAGGGAGAGGGGGTCTCTGACTCCGAAGACTTTTCCAGTCCAGACAGGATTCTTACACACAGGTGCGCACAGAAGTGACTGGCCCAGGGCCAGGTGGAGCACGTAGCAGAGATGGGACTTGAACTGAAATCTCCCAAGTCTGGGGCTGGGGCCTTAACAACAGGGCCAGCTTCCCTCTCTTGCTAGCATAACCCACCGCTGAGTGTGTGTCCAGGTCCCAGTCCCTGCTTGGCCCGATCCACAGAGAATGAGGTTGTAACAGCCCCTACGGCCTCGGCTCTCCTCCAGCTCAAGCTGAAATCGCTCAGGTGTTTAGCTCTGGAGGGCCCTGGTTCAGTCCCCATTGCATGAGCCAAGACAAAAACTGCCACATCAGTGGGGGCTTGCCAACAATTCACTCCATCCCCTGAGGACGCTGCTTTATCCACTTCCACTTCAGCCAACCCCTCCCCTCACTGACCTCGAGCAGGGCTTGCAGGCTCTGGGCACGTCTGATCAAGCTCTGTGGGTACGTCCACGTGACCCGGGAACGACGCCTTCCCGCCGCACCGTGGGCTGTGAAACCGGCCCGCAGCGAGCGCTTTCCCAATGCTCTTAACGAGCCCCTAGGTATTTCCACAGGCGTTGTTCCTCCGAAGGGAGTTGCCTGGGCCAGGAGCATTTATAATCTGCAAGAGGCTTTTACTGGGATGGCTGGAGGCTGTCAGTTGTCTGGCAAATGTCCCCTTCTCCTGGGTCTTTCCCACCCACCCCCACGCCAGCCTATTATGTTCCCAGTGGACTGAGATCATCAACACCAGGTCTGGGAGACCCTCGCCGGGGACAGGGCGGCACCAGGCAGCATCCGGACAGCGGGTTTAGCAATCCACCTGCCGTTGCTCTATCCTGGAGAAGTCAGGGCCCACAGAACGGTGCGCATCACCCCTAGGACAGGGCATTGCCGTCCCAACTCTCCTGAGAGGGCAGAAAACGTTTCCTCTGGTCTCATCTAGTCATCCCTTCTCCATCTGTCTGTTTATCTATTTTCCTTTCCCCTCCCTGTGCTGCGTGCTAGCTGACAAAAAAGAGAGTGAATTTGTATGTACAGCAGAGAAGAACCTTCCTCCTTCACCTATCCATCAGTGTCTTCCTATGTATCTATTTATCCATCTAACCTTTCTTTGGGCCCGCTTCCTTGATTTCTAGTTAAAGAAGAAAGAACGAATATGAATTAGTGGATGGATCAGAAAATATCCTTCTTCTCTCTCTGTCTAGCTATCGCCAGACACAGTCATCCATCCGTCCTCGTGCACACCGCACACCTATCGATCTACGTATGTATCTCCATAGATAGTCATCTATCCATCCATCCCTCTGTCTACCCTCTCTCCTCTCTCCCTCCCTACCTCTCTGCTTAAGACGCGAGAGGGAATTTGAGCTGATGTGAATCTCTGGGGCCTATCGGGAACCCGAGTGCATTTTCCCAGGCTTCCCGACCTCACTGTGCCAAAACCTCGTGCCACAAGTTAAAACCGCACCATAATTCCGGCTGGCTCCAGCACAGAGCAACAGCCGAGCAGCTGCTGCTTACCCCACCGACGCCCCTGGCCCCGGGCAGCGTCTCTCCTCAGCGCGGCACCGGGACTGGGTTTCTGCAGCATCCGTTTTCATCCCAGCGCTTGACAGGACGAGGAGCTAAACGCGTGGCCCCGTGCAGAAACGGGAGCATCTCAGCAATCAAGGGCTCAGCCATCCTGGGACAGCAGATCCCGTTGGGTTGAGACAGGAGCCGGGATCGCCCCAGGCAACATGGGTCAGAGCTCAGTGCCGCGGCTCAGAATGCCTGCGTTCTGCTCCCAGCTCTGCACCGACTCCCTAGGCGACCGAGGGCAAGGCTCAGCCCCTCTCCATGCCTCGTGCCTCCGTTTCCCTACCCATACATGTGGAGCGGCAAGGGGAGGGGGGAGTGCCCCAATATTGACCCACCTCTGTTAAGTTCTTGGAGACGTAGGACTGAACAGCTGCTTTATACGTACTACCGCTGTTCCCCACGATGTGCAAAAGCACCTCATGATTTTGGGGAGCCCAGCTTCCGACGCCCTAAAAGGGGTGACGAAGTCTCCACGGCTGGGGCATCCATCCACCGCCTTGACCCCGCTGCTGCACTCACTTGGGAAGAGCAAAGGCTCTGGTTCTAATCAGGAGCCGGGCCCTGGGCCAGAGCCCCCAGCTACTGCTGAGGGGGAGGCAGCTCCCAGGGCCAGAGCCTGGCTTCTCGGGGGTGGCGGGGGGGGCATGTTTGGGTTTTTCTGAACGCACCCGAACACCTGCAGGGCTGACGAGCTGCGGGAGGCTCAGCTGGTGTTTGGTGTTTGGGTAATTGGTCTGGCTAAGGGATCCAGATAGATTGGATATTAGGAAAAACTTTTTCACTAAGAGGGTGGTGAAACACTGGAATGCGTTACCTAGGGAGGTGGTAGAATCTCCTTCCTTAGAGGTTTTTAAGGTCAGGCTTGACAAAGCCCTGGCTGGGATGATTTAACTGGGACTTGGTCCTGCTTCGAGCAGGGGGTTGGACTAGATGACCTTCTGGGGTCCCTTCCAACCCTGATATTCTATGATTCTATGATTCTATGATCCAGGAGGACTCAGGCTGCCGCTTAACCCCTGGCCTGGGAGGAAAGCTAGAAGGGATCAGAATCTGGCTTAGGGAGCTCTCAGGACAAAGGGAGCCCTTTCTCCAAGAGGGAGATTGGGCTAGTGGCAGAGCCAGGGGTAGAACCCAGGCGTCCTGGCCCCCAAAGCCCTGCCCCAACCACTTAATCAAACTGCCCGGCCCGCCAGATCTGGGAATAGAACCCAGGAGTCCTGACGCCCAGTTCCCTGCTTTAAAAAGCTCAGCGTAGGTCTTCCCTGCAGTGTTAACCCAGGCTCTTGCAGGGGTGTTCCCCTACCTGCTCCCCGTCCACACAAACCCTCTCACGGGGCCTACACTGGGTCTGACGCTGCTTTCACTCAGGCTGGTCACCCAATGCAGGCTACATCACTCCGAGCCTTCCAGCACCTTCCTACAATCCCCTGCTCCCCCTCCCTATTCCCAGAAAGACAGACAAGTTCTCCCACAAGGGAAATAAAATCAGAGTCCAGCTCAGCAGCACAAAGAACCACAGGATGTGCCCCTAGAAGTGCTAGCAGCATAGACGGGGCACACGCAGAATCAGTGAGGACAAGGTAACTCAGCAGCAGGGTTTTGTCGGGCGGCTGCAACCCAGGTGCTAATCACCCAGACTAACTCTGCAGTAAATATACACCCTAAACCGCATTCCCCCCTCAGAGCTAGGGACAGAACCCCGGCGTCCAGTTCCCTGCTGTAACCACTACACCACACTCCCCTCTCAGAGCTAGGGACAGAACCCTGGCGTCCGGTTCTCTGCTATAACCACTACACCACACTCCCCTCTCAGAGCTAGGGACAGAACCCTGGCGTCCGGTTCTCTGCTGTAACCACTACACCACATTCCTCTTTCAGAGCTGGGGACAGAACCCTGGCGTCCGGAGGCCCAGTTCCCTGCTGTAAACACTACACCACACTCCCCTCTCAGAGCTGGGGACAGAACCCAAGTACTCTGCTCTAACCACTGGGCTAACACTACCACTCAGAAAACATGGTTCACGTTCACCCTTTAAGGCTCAGAAACCAGAAGGAAAAAAATATAAACCCCAAGGCCCCCTGAATTTAAAATCTCATGATTGCGAGGTGCCGGACTCATGACTTGTTGAACCCTGGGGGGTTAGCGACACGGGGAATAATTCAGCAACTAATTTTACATAAAAATAAACTTGAGAGAATTGTGATCCAGAATTCCAAGATGAAATTCACTGAGTCCCACTGCTTATCACTGACTGGTCCCCCAGCTGATGGCTGAGCTGCAAGACAGAGGCCCTCATGCATCTGACCCGGTGGCTTTGACTTCAGAAACTTCTGCTGAAACCTGACAACCAAAAATTGAACCCAGCGCATCCCTGAGCTGCTGGCTTCCTTGAGGCACCAGTTTCACAGGTGGAAAAGTGGCAGATGGAAATTCATGAATAGGGCCCTACCAAATTCACAGTCCATTTTGGTCAATTTCACAGTCCTAGGATTTTAAAAATCGTAAATTTCATATTTAAATCCGAAATTTCACAGTGTTGTAATTGTAGGGGTCCTGACCCAAAAAGGCACTGTGTGTGTGTGTGTGGGGGGGGTCGCAAGGTTATTGTGGGGGGGGTTGCAGTACGGCTACCCTTACTTCTGCGCTGCAGCTGGCGGTGGCCCTGCCTTCAGAGCTGGGCAGCCGGAGAGTGGCAGCTGCTGGCTGGGATCCCGGCTCTGAAGGCACGGTGGGGTATGGCCCCCCTTCCTTCTGTGCGGCTGCTGCCTTCAGAGCCAGGTGCCCGGCCAACAGCCACCGCTCTTCGGCCGCCCAGCTCTGAAGGCAGCGCGGAAGTAAGGGTGGCCATGCCACAACCCTCTTAAAATAACCTTGCGACCCCCCCTCCCTGCAACTCCCTTTGTGGTCAGGACCCCCAATTTGAGAAACGCTGGTCTCCCCTGTGCAAACGCTGGTCTCCCCAGGGCAATCTGTATATTATAGCGTCAAAGCACACAAAAGACCAGATTTCACGGTCTGTGATACGTTCTACATGGCTGTGAATTTGGTAGGGCCCTAGTCACGAAGAAGGGCTGGTGCTAAAATCAGGGGAGAGGTAACAAAGGTTCCATTGATGCAGAGGAACCCTGAATTTGTCAGCTCTTCGGGGCAGGCCTTTGTCTGGGGTTTGTACAGCATCTGGAGCCTGGGGTCCTGGTCCAGGACAGGCAACACCTCAATACAAATAAGTAATAATAATAATGCAGGGAAGCATGTGGCTAACTTTAGGCACATGCTTAAGTCCCATTGGGTCATTTACACCAATGAAATAAAATAAATTACATCTGCACCCACTTCACGACCCCTTTACACTGCCAGTGGGGGGTGTAAAGAAGCAGTCGAGAGGTGAATCAGGTCCATTGACTTCAGTGGGTCTGAAGCACGATCTTATCGCTAAAGGCCTGCGGTATGGTGACAATGTGCGTGGATCCCAGGGCGCTAGGTGCTGTACAAATGCAGAGCAAATAAAAAGGCTCCGACCCCCAAGAGCTTGAGTGGTTTCCCAAACTGGAGCCTAGGTCACAGGCCTTGCCGGGCCGCCATGCCTCAGTACAGCAATGTCTGCACTCTGCGTCCCGCTCCAGCCTTGATTAATTCAGCTTCAAGCGACAAGCTCCAAACCACAGGAATAAGCAAGGGACTTAAGTCTGCACGTGAAGATGGTTTTCATTAGCCCCACCCCCCACCCCCGCCATCTCCACTCAGCCAAAGCCTTGGGTTATGAGAAAGCCAATTAGACATTTACAGACTGTCAGGGCCAGATTCAGGTCTCCACCCATGTAAAAACATTCAGTTAGTGGGGAATCACACTGGTGTAACTGAGCGCAGAAGCTGGCCTTTACCGTATACTCAAAAAGCACAAACCCTACGGATATTAACTGGCACACACTGAGAATTCTTCTAAATACAGCAATTCATTTCTTCGGCTGTCTAGTATTTTGCAAGTCTAGCACCTTCCACCTAAGCAGCTCCGTGTTAATTGGCTGAGCCGCGTGACTCACTTGTATTATCAGCCCAGTTCCACAGAGAGGCAAATTGAGTCAGCAGCAGCCCTGCAGAACCCAGGCATCCTGGCTCCCTAGCCATTAGACTGCACGCCGCTCCTCGCAGTTATTTAAAGTGATGTGTTTTCCATGCCTTGTGAGGCTGGTTCCCAGAACAAAGGGTAGGGAGAGAGAGGATGGAACACATGTTGTTCCTGATCAGAACTGCTGTTGTGTCTCAAACAAAGCCACTCCCCAGCTACATGAAATTGGTGTGTGGTTTGCTTTTCAGCATGAGCTCACTCATATATTTGACACTATGGTTTAATTGCAGGAAAACGTCCTTTCAGGACAGTCCATAACTGAAGAGACAGCCAGGAAGCGAGTATGTGTGAGACAGAGATCAACAAGTTTGTCAAATATACTTGTTGGAATGGACTGTGCTAGACACATCTAGGTAGGAGACACCTGCAGAGCTGGATGGTCTAGGTACATCCAGTGGAAGACACCTGTGGAGCTGGATGTTCCAGGTACATCTAGGTAGAAGGCCCCTTTGGAGCAGGATGTTCTAGATACACCTAGGTAGGAGACACTTGTGGAGCTGGATGTTCTAGGTACATCTAGGTATAAGGCACCCTGTGGAGCTGGATGTTCTAGGTACATCCAGTAGAAGACACCTGTTGAGCTTCTGAAAATGTCAGGTGTGTCCAGGTTGAACTTGTCTTTGGGGATATTGAACACTGCAGGTACCAAGGAGAACACACCTGCTATTCTGCTGGGTGTCACAGGCACATCCTCATATGGCTTTGAAGATACGTTACTGTGTGCTGCCAAAGAAGAACAAGGAGAGTAGGAGTTAAGCAAAGAAGACCCCAGTTTTTTCTGAAGTGTCTGGCAGACTTTTCATGTGACCAAGTTTCAACGGTTTTAAAATGTACTGCAGTTTGGTGTCTTGGATCTGCCATTTTTCTGTTTAGTTTAGCGATGCACAACCTGTTTCTCGCAGTGAGATGATTTTTAAAAGGGCTACCAAAGCGCGGGGTGGTAAAAGGGATCTGATGCCTAGTGAGGGTGTTTCATACTCACACACAGAGAGTCTGGAAATCAGGACTCCTGGGTTCTGTCCCTGGATTTGGGAAGGATGTGGCTTAGAGATTAGATGAGACGGGAGAGGAGAGGAGGTCAGGAGATGTAGATTCTATTCCCAGCTCTTAGCAGGAGTGTGAGCTAGTGGATAGAACAACGGAGAGTCTCTTGGGTTCTATTCTCAGCTCGCAATCAACGGAGCTATGTGGATTTACACCACTTGGGAATCTGGGCTCCTGGGTCCAACTCATCCCTGTTGTAATCTTAATGTGGACCATACAGCGTGGTTGTGCTGATGTTCTTTGCCTAATGCTTTAAGTTAACGGCAGCCTCGTGTTTACAGGGTTGTGTGTTTTATGGCCCTCAGATAAACACGTGTTAGGTAGGAGGAAACAGAGATTTCCTGACCCATGCAGCTGGATTTACAGTCGCTTCCTCCTGGCTACATTCACAGTTCCATTCCCATCCCGCTGTCCCCTGCCTAGCGGCGAGTTCTCCTCTCTAGTGCCACACGAGAATCTTTTTTCAGAGTAGCAGCCGTGTTAGTCTGTATTCGCAAAAAGAAAAGGAGGACTTGTGACACCTTAGAGACTAACACATTTATCTGAGCAAAAGCTTTAGCTCACGAAAGCTTATGCTCAAATAAATTGGTGAGTCTCTAAGGTGCCACAAGTCCTCCTTTTCTTTTTAAGAGAATCTTTGCATCTCTCAGCCGGGCTGTGACACCAAAGCCCTGAGAACACTTTGCCAATCAGCATGAAAACAAAATGTTTTGACATTTCCAGCAAAACAATATTATCGGGGCAGGGTGGGGTGGGGGGGGTCAGTTGAAATATCCCCTTTTGATTCAGTTGCAATGTTTGTCCCAATTTTCACAGCTTTTATTTTATAATATCAAATAAAATAAATTTTGCAATGCTCCAATCCAACAAGTTCGCTTCGTTTCATTTTTTCCCCCAAAACCTAAATGGACATGTTTTGATTTTCAACAAAATGGTATTTGCCGATGGGAAATATCTTTTGTCCGAAATTTTTTGACCAGTTCTACATACACCCCTTTCCAGTGCGGCTAATTCCTTTCTACCTTCCTAAATTCCCCCAGAATTGGAAATGATTCTCTAGTCTAATACCCCAGCCCCCAAGAACTGTTGGGTAACAGCCCTGAGGATCAACACCAGGACAGTAAGATGCGTTGCACCTGCTCACGTCAGTCATAAATGCAGCCCGTCGCCTATAAACTGTCGGCCTCATTCACGCTGAAAGGCGCCGCCTACAAATCCATGTTTGTTATATTTGATCTTCCTTTATTGCATTCTTCTTTCGGAAGATCAGGCATCACACCCTCCATCCAAAAACAACTGCACGAGAAACAGCACACTCTTTCTTTCCTTTTCTTATAACACGAGGGAGAAAAGAAACCAAGTGCTTGCCAAATTCCGCCCCCTCTGAAAAGCACAGTCGGAATTAATGGGAGAATGTAGAATTTTTGGAGCCAAATGGAATAATAAGAAACAAAGTATTATCTGGAGCTGTTGGCAGGGAAATCTGAAGAGTCATCAAAATGTGTCCGGCGATGGATCCATATGTTAATAATAACAACTCTGCTAGCCAGGCCCAGGAGGAAAGTAGCACGTAGGAGCCCCGGTCACAGACCAAGACCATGGTGCGAGGGGCTGCACCAACACAGAATAAAGAGACAGGCCACACCCCAAAAGCGCTTGCAATCTGTCTCTTTTCTTATCTAGCCTGATCGACTTTAGCAATAATAAATACGAGACAGATATTATTGCAGGAACTTCCAGTTTCTTTTTTAGTTCTTGGGGGGGCAGGCGGGGACCTTGAAAAGGACAGAGATTCATATCAGAAGTGGAATCATACATGCCACTATAATGACATCTTATTGTGTGTGTGTGTCTGTCTGTCTGTCTGTCTGTCTATCTCTGTTTGTGTGTGTGTATGCGTGGCCCCTATTACCATAGTGTCTGGGAGTCTCAATCTTTAATGGATTTATTCTCACAACACCCCTGTGAAACAGGCAGTGCCATTATCCCCATTGTACAGGTGAGGAAACTGAGGCACACAGTCTCCAAGTGGCTCTTATCCCCACTTTATGGGTTTATGGAGATAATAAACCCTCCTTTGTCTAGCTGGCCTATCCAGACGGTGAGCAATTTGGGACAGGGGCTGTCTCTTGCTCTGTGTATGTCTAGCCCCCGGCGCTCAATCTCAGTCAGTGCCCTCTAGCTGCTGCCATAGACTACTCCTAATCAAGAGAAGGAGCTTTGTTTTCTGAGGGGGGTCTGAGGTGCCCGGCCCAGAGCCCTAGAAATGAGCGATGCCAGCCAGCTGGCAGTCGGTGTGTAATGCCCCATGCTTTCCCTGGCGCTCTCAGCCTCTCACGGGGCTCCATCTCTCCAGAAGCAAGCCGGCCAGGGGCCAGCAGAGCTGCTGTTTATCGCGCAGACAGGGAGGGAGTTCGGAAGCTAGAAGCGAGCTTCCTCTGGGCGAGGGACAGGAAAAGAGCCACAGCAAGCAGGGAAACACACTCCTCCTGGCGGCCGGGGGGCAGGGGCTCTCCCCTCCCCCCCACACACTTTGCAGATGCACTAGGTACACCATAACACACACAACAGCCCACATCCCTGCAGCGGACGCATAAGACACCCAGGCAGTCCCCTGGCCGATAAGCAGATGCGGGACCCCCTGACAGACACACCGCCACACACGGGGTGGACCTCACCGTGCGAACAGAGTCACCCCAGAACAAGCCTCAGACCCAACACACTCACCCATCAGACACACACCCACCAAACACCCTATGGACAAAGCGTCCAGCCAGGCTCCCTGCCAACAGCCACATGCAGACACGTGCTCCCAACCCCTGGTGAAGTGAGGGGCATGTTTTCTGTCCTGGGGACCAATCCGGAGGGCTCTTGGCCAAAGAAAGACAGGAAGAGTCGGCCTTGGTTGAGTGGAGAGGGGGGGCGCATGGCCAGGGAAGAGCCAGGGGGAAGCAGATGCACACACCAGACACATCGCAACATATCCCATTACACAATGCCCTTGCACATGTCACACACCCACCAGAAACATCACACAATGCGCTGACATCACACAGTGCCCTGACACACATCACACACGCCCCAGAGACATCACACAACACCCTTATGCATGTCACACACACACACACGCACACCAGAAACATCACACAGCACCCTGACATCACACAATGTCCTTACACACATCACACACACACACCAGAGTCATCACACAACCACCACACACATCACATCACACAACACCCTTATACACGTCACATACCCACCAGAAACATCACACACCATGCTGACATCATACACCCACCAGAAACATCACACAACCACAACACGCATCACACAAAACTGATATTACACAACACCCTTACACATGTCACACACCCATCAGAGACACCACACACACATCCCAAAACATCAGTCGCACGAAAACCAAACACAAACACATCACACATACACCAAACATATCCCATAACCCTCTTGACACGGACACACACACACACACACACACCACCAAGTACATCACTCTGACATGCACACACCAAACACACCACCTCAGGGGGCTGAGGGGAGCAGGCAGGTACTGGTCCTGACCCCCACTAAATCAGCATTCCCCAAAACGATGGACTCTACAACCCCGCCCCGAAGCACATGGAAATCAGATCTCTCCTAGCAGCGGGCCAGCACTTGTGGAACTCACTGCCCAAGGAAACAAGAACCACCATGGGCGTCACTCAGCACCTTCAGGGTGAGACGTAAAAATCGCATGGTCACTTTACGCTTCCCCAGGGCAAAGGCAGCTAAACTCCAACAGGGACAGGGATCAATGGGCCTTATCAGTATATTGGAGAGGACACGCGAGGTGCCCAGAAACAATTATGAGCGTAGGATAAAGGCAAGATAGATCGATTAGACGACAAAGCAATCACTCCATAGCTGACCTCTCAGGGTACTGCTACACTGCAAAAAAAGATAAAACAAAACCGTGCAGCCATGAGCCTCAGAACCTGGGTCAAATGACTCAGGTCCGCACCGCGGGGCTAAAACTAGCAGTGTAGACGTCCTGCTTGGGCTCTGACCGCTGGCGAGGGGGAGGGTCTCGGCACCCAGCCTCAGCGGGAATGTCTACACTGCTATTTGCATGACCAGGCTCTGAGCCTCTTTGCTGCAGGGGCATTTTTGCAGTGTAGACGTACCCTCAGTCCTCAAAGGAAACCTGCACAAAAGGTGCCCGGGAGCTTAAATTCGTAACTACTGGAGACTAAAGACCAGGGTGGTTTCCTGGCTCATCACAACAATTTGCAACATACCCTACTACTGGCTAATACTGGCTAATCCTTAATTGGCCAACTGCATTTTAAGTGGCCTCTTAGCGCATGTGTGAAACCTTTATGCTGTTAGTCTCTAAGGTGCCACAAGTACTCCTTTTCTTTATGCTCAACAATCCGCCCCACCTTGTATTTAGCTGACACCCTCCGGATACTTGCTCCAGACCTGAAGAAGAGCTCTGTGAAACTCAAAAGCGTGTCCCTTCTTCCACCCACAGAAGCTGGTCCAAGAAAAGAGACGACCTCCCCCACCTGGTGTCTCTAATATCCTGGGACGGACATGACCACAACAACACTGGAAAAAAGCAAGAAAGACTGGTAGGCAGGCTGGCAACCAAGAGGAGCCAGGAAAGTCATTAAAGGCAAATGGGAACCACAAGAGAGATTCCTGAACCAGGCCCGTCTGGCTTCGCTCCCCACGCATGGTGACACTTTGAAACCACCAGGCACGACCCCCCTCCTGGGAAATCAACTCCCCGGGCCCCAGACGAGTAACTGGAGAGAGGCCTGTCTCGCCCCAGAGCCAGAGCACTGCATTCGAAATCCAATCGTGTGAAAAACAGAACATTAAAAAACTGGTGGAAACTGACACCCAGACCCAGACGATTCTGCACCGAGGCTCCCGCGCTGTCTGCAGCGGACAGGGACGCGCCCGGGGTTGCAGGCGGCTATTGCCAGGTCTGGAACAGCAGAGGCTGGGGGTCAGGGCTGAGAACTATTGGTATAGCTGGGTGTGTGGGGAGCCCAGCACTGGAAAGGCAGGGGGGCCATGGCGTGGGACTGAAGGACACCGGCAGAGCTGCATGGGAAGGGGAACTCAGGGGTTGATTAACAGGGGGGGTCTGTGGGGTGGCACTGGAGGGCAATAGCAGAGTACTCGGGGTATGAGTAGCCGTGGGGCTGTGGATTGGGACTGAGCCGGGAGCGCTCAGGACATGAATAAGGGGTGCTGCCATTCAGGAAGGAGTTCCATCCCCAGAGCTGGGGGGGGGGGGGGGGGGAAGGGTTGGGGAACCTGCCTAGTGCCTGTTTCCCTACAGCGTGGGCACAGCAACATCCATCTGTCAAGTCCAGCACGAAATTCACTTACCAAAAAAAGCGTCTATTGATTGTCTGGTGTGTTCCCAGAGCACCGGACGAACGTTATCTCCACTGTGTTTACTGGCGTGATGAATAGGTTTCTATTCCCCATTATAAAGAGCATCACTAGAACATATTTCATTAGTATTGACGGGACCTAAGAAGGAAAGTCTCTGAATCCTTTGTCATTCCTTTTTGGGGCAGAGCCGCAGCTAAGAAAGCCAACTGCAATGGTGCCCTGTCGTGATGCGCGCTGCAGCCCCACAGCGAGAGACAGTCCCTGCCCCAGCTGAGATTGGGGCCCCTTTGTGCCCGGCGCTGTGCAGACACATGGAGACGGACGGTCCCTGTTGAGACCAGGACCCCATCATGTGTCAGACCCTGCACAGACGCACAGTGAGAGACAGTCCCTGCCCCAGCTGAGATCGGGGCCCCTTTGTGCCCGGCGCTGCGCAGACACATGGAGACGGACGGTCCCTGTTGAGACCAGGACCCCATCATGTGTCAGACCCTGCACAGACGCACAGTGAGAGACAGTCCCTGCCCCAGCTGAGATCGGGGCCCCTTTGTGCCCGGCGCTGCACAGCCACAGAGCAAGACAGCCCTTACCCAAAGAGCGCAGAGTGTAAACAGACATGGGTGGGAGGAAGCAGGATCTCTGTGCTATCTCCATTGTCCAGACGGGGAACAGGACAGAAGCAATAGATTTGCCCCAGGTCAATAATCATAGAATCGTAGGACTGGAAGTGACCTCGAGAGGTCATCTGGTCCAGTCTCCAGCACTCATGGCAGGGCTAAGTATTATCTAGACCATCCCTGACAGGGGTTTGTCCAACCTGCTCTTAAAAATCTCCAATGATGGAGATTCCACAACCTCCCTCGGCAATTTATTCTAGTGCTTCACCACCCTGACAGTTCGGGAGTTTTTCCTAATGTCCAACCTAAACCGCTCTTGCTGCAACTTAAGCCCGTTGCTTCTGGTCCAATCCTCAGAGGTTGAGAAGAACAATTTTCTCCCTCCTCCTTGTAACAACCTTTTACATACTTGAAAACTGTTCTCATGCCCCCCTCAGTCTTCTCTTCTCCAGACTAAACAAACCCAGTTTTTTCCAATCTTCCCTCACAGGTCAGGTTTTCTAGACCTTTGATCGTTTCTGTTGCTTTTCTCTGGACTTTCTCCAATTTGTCCACATCTTTCCTGAAATGTGACACCCAGAACTGGGCACAATACTCCAGTTGAGGCCTAATCAGAGCGGAGTAGAGCAGAAGAATTACGTCTTGTGTCTTGCTTACAACACTCCTGCTAATACAGCCCAGAAGGATGTTTGCTTCTTTTCCAACACGGTTACACTGTTGACTCACATTTAGCTTGTGATCCACTATGACCCCCGGATCCCTTTCCACAGTGCTCCTTCCGAGGCCGTCATTTCCCATTTTGTATGCGTGCAACTGATTGTTCCTTCCTAAGTGGAGTATTTTGCATTTGTCCTTATTGAATTTCATCCTATTTACTTCAGACCATTTCTCCAGATCATTTTGAATTTTAATCCTACCCTCCAAAGCACTTGCAACCCCTCCCAGCTTGGTATCGTCCGCAAACTTTGTAAGCGGGGTCTCTATGCTGTTGTCTAAATCATTGATGAAGATATTGAACAGAACCGGACCCAGGACTGATCCTTGCGGGACCCCACTCGTTATGCCCTTCCAACCTGACTGTGAACCACTGAGAACTACTCTCTGGGAACGATTTTCCAACCAGTTATGCATCCACCTTACAGTAGCTCCATCTAGGTTGTATTTCCCTACCTTGTTTATAAGGTCATGAGAGAGACAGTATCGAAAGCCTTACTAAAGTCAAGATATTCCACAAGTAGGGGCAGGGGGATAGAAGCTATCTCCCTAATCAGGTTCTTGCCTGCCCAAACTCCCAAGGCATCTGGTCAAGGAAGAGACCCTATGGGCCAGTAATAACAATGTGTGATGGAGGAAAAGCCCTGGCCGAGGGGATGGACCGTGTGGGTCACAGGCACCGGAATAAGCATTAGTGCGCTTCGTCTCCCCAGAGGGGTGAACAACGCTCCGCAACACTCCGGGGGGAGTCCAGGGTGATGTCAGCACCTCTCCGCACACGCCGGGGAAGGCCGCGGTGAGTCACCCAGCCCCTCCCCTCGCTCATTTCCCCCACCACGGGGCGTCGGCACCCGTCGCTTGACCTTGCTTCCTCCATTGCAGGCGGAGCGTGCAGCCGAGCCCGGAGGCGAGACCGACCCCCAAGGCCTCTAGGAGGGGCTCAGCCGCTCCACAGGGAACCTGCCCGGGGGGGGGGGGGTGGGGGGGGGGTGCAGCCACAGGGTGGCCACTATAGGGGCCAGCACATGTGGGGAAGCAAGGTGGCCGAGGTTGCACGCATCAGCCGCAGGGCAAGGAGCAGATTGCAGGAGTGTGGACGGCCACATCCCTCTCCGGCCCTGCGCCACGTTCCCCCCTCCCCACCCGGGCCTCACTCCAAGTCCACAGCTCACTTTGCACCCCAGAGCCGGGTGTAGAACCCAGGCGTCCTGCTCGGAGTCCGTTGCCCTAGCACCACATTCCTTCAGTCCGGATTCCAGGGCCCCTTCTGCTCTAGCCATTGGGCCCCACTCCCCTCCCAGAGCTGGGCACAGAACCCAGGTGTCCTGCCTCCCAGCCCCTCCCTGCTCCAGCCACTGGACCCGACTCCCCTCCCAGAGCTGGGCACAGAACCCAGGTGTCCTGCCTCCCAGCCCCTCCCTGCTCCAGCCACTGGACCCGACTCCCCTCCCAGAGCTGGGCACAGAACCCAGGTGTCCTGCCTCCCAGCCCCTCCCTGCTCCAGCCACTGGACCCGACTCCCCTCCCAGAGCTGGGCACAGAACCCAGGTGTCCTGCCTCCCAGCCCCTCCCTGCTCCAGCCACTGGACCCGACTCCCCTCCCAGAGCTGGGCACAGAACCCAGGTGTCCTGCCTCCCAGCCCCTCCCTGCTCCAGCCACTGGACCCGACTCCCCTCCCAGAGCTGGGCACAGAACCCAGGTGTCCTGCCTCCCAGCCCCTCCCTGCTCCAGCCACTGGACCCGACTCCCCTCCCAGAGCTGGGCACAGAACCCAGGTGTCCTGCCTCCCAGCCCCTCCCTGCTCCAGCCACTGGACCCGACTCCCCTCCCAGAGCTGGGCACAGAACCCAGGTGTCCTGCCTCCCAGCCCCTCCCTGCTCCAGCCACTGGACCCGACTCCCCTCCCAGAGCTGGGCACAGAACCCAGGTGTCCTGCCTCCCAGCCCCTCCCTGCTCCAGCCACTGGACCCGACTCCCTTCCCAGAGCTGGGAGAAGGAGGCAGCTCCAGCCCTGGAGGCAATGTGGGGCCGGGCCGGGGCACAGAGGGGTTCAAAGCGTCTGCAGCTATTTTAAGCCACGCTCCAGTCAGCAGAGCAGTCACACGCCTGCCCAGCGGGGTCTGCACCCTCCCCCCCCAGCCCCTGTGCTGCCACCCCTCCGGCTGACATCCGGGCAGGCCGAGTCACGGGGCAGAGCGGTGCCTAATGGTTAGAGCAAGGGGGTTGGGAGAAGGACGCTCCAGGTGGCTTCACGGCTCCGGCCCGCTGGTGCAGCAGGGGGAGGTTAGCTCGCATCACTGCTGCATCTCAGCTACCCCAAAGGCGGGCTGAGCGCAGGGGCCTGGGAGTCAGGACGCCTGGGTTCTATAGATGGCTTTGGGAGGGGAGAGGTGTCTAGTGGTCACAGCGGGGGGAGGGAGGGTATCAGGACTCCTGGGTTTTATTTCCAGTTCTGGGTGGGGAGTGATGATTAAAGCCTCAACATGATCCCCCTGGTGGGGAAGGGGGGAGGGGTCAGTTCTGCTCTGATGGGGAAACTGAGGCACAGAGACAGGAAAGTGACTGGCTCAAGGTCAAAGAGCAGAGCTGGCAATAGAACCCAGGAGTCCTGACTCGTAAGTCCCCTGCTCTAACCACTAGACCACGCTCCCTTCCCAAAGTCATGTAGAACCCAGACTGCCCATCTCGGTCATCCGCTCTAACCACCAGCCCATCTCCGAGCGTAGAGCAGGAAATGGGGAGTCACTGCTCCTGGGTTCTGCTCCCAGCTATTGGAGGAAGTGTGGTCTAATGGTGAGAGCAGGCGGCTGGGCAGCAGGGCTCCTAGATTCCATTCCCGGCTCTGGGAAGGAGTTTAATCGAGCGATGAGAGCAGAGGGCTGAGAGCCAGGACTCCTGAGTTCTGTTCTGCCACTGACTCTCTGGGCAAAATCACCTCCCTGCGCTGTGCCTCAGTTTTCCCATCTGTAAAATGGGGGTAACAGTGACACCTGCACCTCCCGAGCAGGTTTGAAGGATTAGCTCATAAATAAAATGCTTTGAGATCCCGGGAGGGGAGGCGCTATGCCAGGACCCCCAGCCCGACCTATTCCCAGCGCACAGGGGTGGACATTGAGTGTCTGGAGCCCGCTGGGGTGACACGTCCGCTGAGCATCCGGGATGCAGCACGTTCCCTTCTGCGGGCTCCAGGAGGAGGCAGGATGACAGCCATGGTGACCTTTCCCTCCGCATGCAGCGTGGGCCATGGATGTCACCCCTCACCACATCAAGGGCGCCTTCGCTCTGGTATCGCACTGCCTTGGTCAGGGTGAAATGCCACAAGGACCAGGCTGTCCCCTGGCCCGCAAAGTTAAACGTCACCGTTTGCGAAGGAGGGGGATGTGGTTAGTGAAGGGAACTGGGAGTCCAGACTCTGGGGTTTTAGCCCAGCCCTGGAAGGGGAATGGCATCTAGTGGTTAGAGCAGGGAGGGCTGGGAGCCAGGACTCCTGGGTTCTATCCCCAGCTCTAGGAGGGGAGTGGGGTCTAGTGGTTAGAGCAGGGAGGGCTAGGAGCCAGGACTCCTGGGTTCTGTTCCCATTTCTCATGCTGACTCTCTGCATGACCTTGTGTAAGTCCCTTCTGGTTTGGTGGGAAGGGGGCTGTCCAGAGACCCAGTGTCTCTCTCCAGCCCTTCGCGATGTCCCTTTAAGGGCGATCTGTCCCGGGAAGGAGAGGAGCCACTATCTCTGCCCCTCCAGTTTCCGCTGCAGTGTCACCGGCACTGACGTGCTTCCTCCCGGGGCTGAGTGGATGGCAAGCTGGCCCGGAGACCGCTGGCCCAGCCAGGCCCTGGGAGGCTACACCCGGCCCTACAGCCCCAGCCAGAGCCCTCTTGGGAGCTGGCCAACTCGGGACCCAAGCTGTTCAGGGCGGGAAAAGGGGAGCCTGTGCTGTGATGGGGTTAGATGGGATCATACCTGGCCTGCCCCACCCCTGCCCTGCCCTAATCCCAGCCCAGCCCTGCTCCAGATCCACTTAGTCCTCAGGTCCACCCAGCCCCCAGGCCCTACCCCAGATCCACCCAGCCCCCAGGCTCTACCCCAGATCCACCCAGCCCCCAGATCCTCTCTAGACCCTCAGATCCACCCCAGACTCTTTACCACATCCACCCAGGCCCCAGATCCCTGCAGCACCTGCCCCAGATCCACTCCAGCCCCCAGACCCTTCCCCAGATCCCAGATCTACCCCAGACTGACCCCAGACAGCCTGCCCAGCCCCCATACCCTACTCCAGCCCCTAGTCTTTACCCCAGATCCCCCCCACACCTATCCAGCCCAGCTCCCATGCCGTACTCCAGCTCAGCCCAGCCCACTGTCCCAGCCCCATTCCATGGCTTATTCCCCCATCCCATCCCGCCCTGCCATGCCCCATTCAACTTCCACTCCACCCCGAACCCCCATCCCACTCTGCTCCAACCCCCCCCACCCTCGCTCCCACCACCCCTCTCTCCCCAGATGGGCCGCTCGCAGAAACAGGTACCATGGCCGGGTTGGGGGCTTGCCCAGCTGTTTCCAGGACTTGGGTCAGGGAGGAGGAAATCTCCCTGCTGCTGGCTGGTGCAGCGTGGGATGGGGGCGTCCCTCTCTTTGAACCCCATGCTGGACTCGCCTGACCCCCCTTCCCCGCAGAGATGCCAGCCACCTGCCCTGGCTCCAGGCCCCCCCGCCGGGTCCATCTGAACAGAAACCAGCCTCTGCCAAGCCCTTGTCAGCCAGGTCTCAGCTCCAGCACCACAGGGCCGATCCTGCCCTCCCTGGCGTGGTGTCGATTCAGACTCCAGCAGAGTGACTCTGCATTTACACCGGGATCACCGACCGCAGAACATGGGCTGGACTCCTTTGCCCCCTACCGCCCCCCCGTTACTTTGGATTCACGTCACTGTAAAGGAGAACAGAATCTGAACCGATGTCCATTGTTTCCCGTAGAATTACTCCATGTTTGTACCGATTTAACTGACAGCAGAATCTGGCCCCAACTCTTGACACCCCCCGCAGATTTGCACTGGCGTCACGGAGAACGGAATCGAGCCTCAGACCCCTTGGGAAGACAGAGCTACCTAGACGCTGGGCCCTGGATGCTCCGAGGAGCCCCCCGCCAATACCTGATAACTGGGGTCGAACATTAGAGGCCAAGCCCCTCTGTACAAAGCAGGCTGCTCCAGGATGCCCCTTGAAATCTGTTGTAAACAACCACTGTCACTCGGACACCTGGCTCGGCTTTTGGTGCTCGGATTCCAGTGATCAGCGCCCTGACAGTCCCCGATCTGTAGCCATCCAACAATCCGCTGTGGGCAAACCCCACCGTACTCACCTTTCTTCTGTCCTGGGCAAGGTATCTCTCACGGCAGCCTCCCAAGAAATCCTCTAGCAGGGAGCAGACGGGCCGTGGGAAGCAGCTGAAAGAATTTGGGGCGGGGGGAATAAAAAAATTGGCAAGGGAGAGTTTATTTCCCTCTCCAGGAAAAAAAAGAAGCAACGAGCCCTCTTTTGGGTTTGGGTCTGGTCTCCTGCTCGGGGCAGGGTGGGCACTGAGTCTGTGGGTCAGAGGAGGCTCTGGCGGGGAGGGGCCATTCAGTGTGAGGGGGAGGGAGCAGGAAGGGGGCTGGGAACCAACTCAGGAAGTTTTGACAAGGAAACTAGTAAGGGCCCTGGGCTTGGAGGAAGAAAGAAGAAAAAAAAAAAACACGCACACACACCACTTTTCCCTTGGCAAGAAACCAGCGTGTGTGAAATAGAAGCTGCAAAACAAATGTTAAACCAGAACCCATCACGCAGAGCTCTGTGGTCAGGATCCAGCCCCCCGGGGCTGCGTCCTCACTAGGGAACAGGGTGGGTCGGCTCCCACATGGTGAAACCCGAATGAAGACGAGGCAGTTCGTAGCTTTCACACGAGCTAAAGATTCGGGAGCAGCCTCGGGCTTCCTTCACCCTCACTCATGTTAAAGCTACGACCACAACTGCCTTATCATCACTAGGCAGCCTGGTTGTAGCCGTATGGGTCCCAGGATAGTAGAGAGACAGGGTGGGTGAAGTCATACCTTCCCGGCCAGAACAACAGATACAAAACCTGCAGACACCTCCCCACTGTTACAATGATCAACACCGTGACGGTGCCTCCCATAAGGCTTTATGGACATATGCTTATGAATGTATATATGACATAACTAGGATATGTTTTATGCTACATATGCCATGTAACATCTCTCTGTAGAGGTTATGATCTACTGAATATATTAATCCTATTTGTATGCATGTCTCATTTTTGTATTCGTAGTTATGAATACTGGCTTGATTTCTAAGCAGCCTTAGTAGAGCATTTGGTCAGCTTCAGGAGAAAGGAATGTGCAAATTAGGTACCCAATCAAGAAACACTTAAAGGACAATGAATCTTGGAAGGCTCCAATCCACATCAGAAGTCTACTTGAGGACATTCAAGGTAGCATGTGACCCATGGCTGCTACCTGTAAAAATCTGAGTCATGCATGGACATGTGACTCCAAAAATCCATCTTGGAGCTGGACTTTGCATAGGAGAGAGGAGGGGGTCTCCACCCACAAGAGAAAGTCTATTTAAACCCCTGGGAGACCCCCTCCATTTTGTCTTCAGCTGGCTAAAGAGAGAGCCTCTCCACCCCCAAAGATATCTGAAAGAAACTGGAACAAAGGACAGTAACTACAGGAAGTGTGAGCAACTGCTGGACCCAGACTAGAAGGAGACTAGTCTGTAAAAGGAAGCTTGCTGGAACTGGTGAGGTTTTTATCTGTGTTCAGTTTTATTACCGTACTAGACATAGACTTGTGGGTTATATTTTATTTTGCTTGGTAATTCACTTTGCTCTGTCTCTTACTACTTGGAACCACTTAAATCTTACTTTCTGTATTTAATAAAATCACTTTTTACTTATTAATTAACCCAGAGTATGTATTAATACTTTGCGGGGGGGGAGGAAACAGCTATGTGGGTGAAACCATGCAATCACTAGGCTCTAAAATGAACTGCCTGGCTTCCCCGTCCGTTTCCGCGCTGGACCTGTTGCCCAAAGAAATGTTTTTTTTACGCTGGGGCAGAAGCATTCGGATCCCCTTGTTCTCAAACCCAGCAGAATTGCTGCCACGCCAGGTCAAAGCCAGGCCGAAAAACACAGAGGGCCTGATGCACCTTGTAAAATCCTGCACACCAGGGCAAAGCGGGCCCGATTCTCCATTGCCCTGCACCTGATTTGAGTTTACACTGAGGCTCCTTTTCACCCTAGTGACAACATCAAGGGGGCACAAAACAGGTGACAGTGAGGCTTGAGCCCTTGTGCTGTGGGGGGTAAATGCTCCCAAGCCAGACGGGTGGAGCTGTGTGCTCCCCCTCCCCACTTTGCATGAATGTAAAATGACTGGGCAAGGTGGTGGATGACTGGGAGCAAGCCGGGGCTTTTCCTCCAGCCTGCGAGCGTCGGGTGTCCACATCCTCAGAGGTTTCTGTCAATGGAAGACAGGCACCTAAATACCAATGAGGCTCTGGGCTGAGGATACTCTGGGTTCTGAGTCTCCCCTTACACTGGTGTAAATCGGGAGCAAAGCTGCTGGAGCGGTGTCAGCGAGAGCAGAGGGAGCGCGATGATCCGGGTTTGCTTGGAGCAAAGGAGGGTGGCTTGCAAGGGGCAGCGTTCCCAGCAGATATTTCTCTCTGCTGAACAGCAACATCTGGTGGCCCAGACAGCAAACTGCAAAGCAGTGAGAGGGATGCAGGAGTGGTCAGGACTTCCATGCAAACAGAGGGGTGGTCTGAGCATAGGCCTGGGAGTCAGCACTCCTGGGATCGAACGCTGACTCAATGTATGCTCCAAGGCAAGTTACTCCCCCCCACACACACTCTGCGCCTCAGTTTCCCCACCTATCAAGCAGCGGTGATGATGCTGATCTCACAGAGGGTGGACGGTCTATTCACATTGAAGGTGATTAGTATAAAAAGTCTCAACAAGATGAAAACTCTCCGAAGACTCTAAAGAAACCCATTTTGGGACAGATCCGTTGGCTCCAAGCTCCCCGGCCGGCTGGGAATTCATAGAATCATAGAATATCAGGGTTGGAAGGGAACTCAGGAGGTCATCTAGCCCAACCCCCATTCGAAAGGCGACGGATACATTAAAGATCGAGAGGCACTCACATACTACAGCGACGGGAGCCATATAAGAACCTATGCCAGGTAGACACCTAGTCAAAGCCGTAGCACTTGGCTGGGGCCTCTGGATGCGAACATATTCGTAACAAGAACGGTCCAGCCATCGGACAGCAAGCTCTTTGGGGCAGAGACCATCTTTTTGTTCCGTGTTAGCCTAGTTTTACAACAAGCTACATAAAAAGCCCTAGTGAAGTCAGTGCAAGCTAAAATTTCAGACAATGACTTGTTTAGACGGCTCTATATATGACACACTGAAATGTAAGTACAATATTTATATCCCAATTGATTTCTTTAATAATTATATGGCAAAAATCAGAAAGTAAGCAACTTTTTACTATCGGTGTCCTGCGACACTTCTGTGGTTTTATGTCTGATTTTCTAAGCAAGTCGTTTTTAAGAGAGGTGAAACTTGGGGGCACACAAGACAAATCAGACTCCTGCAAGGGGGACAGTCGTCTGGAAAGTTTGAGAGCCGCTGGCCTAGAGGGCTGCCTCAGTTCTCTGTGAAATTATAAAGTGCCCCACCAGGGGGCAGTCAGGGTCTGTGATGCACAGAGCAGCGTGGCGGCTGGTGCGAAGAGCCGCTTCTCTCAGAGCTTCATTGAAGCCACTTGCCGAACGGAACAACAACAATCAGCTCTCGCCCAGCCCTTTTCAGCCGTAGATCTCCAAGCACTTTACACAGGCGCTCAGGGTCATTGTCCCCGTTTTACAGATGGGGAAACTGAGGCCCGGCCCAGGGAAGTGACTGGCCCATGGTCACCCAGCTGGCTAGTGGCAGAGCTGGAAACAGAACCCAGGCCCCACTCCGCTGCTCTACCCGCTAGGACACACTGCGAGATGAGTCCCATGCAACTACCCCATTCTGCAGGGGCAAGTGGCTGAGGGAAGCATCCAGCCGCGAGGCTGCTCCTGTGAACTCCTGCCTCACGTCCCACCGAGATCTTGGTGCCTCGGGAAGATTGCATGTGTACAGACAGGAGAGGCCGCAGAGCCGGGATCAGCCCAGGTACGGAATGGCTGCAGCCAACTTTCCGAGAGGCAACTGCTAGGTAAATAGAGGGAGGGCCAGATCCTGATCCCAGCTGAACCAGTGCAATCCAGAGGGCCTGATTCTCACATACCCTAAGGCCCCTTTTCACTGCTCTGGCTGCACAAAGGGTCCTTAAAAGTGGGTGCAACTGCTCCACCCACCCACTCTAAGGCACCTGTCACGTGGCCAGAGCCACCCCAGTGACAATCAGGACCAAGGTGTCTCCATTGCAATGAGCAGCGTCACCCCGGATTCACTCTAGTGGTGCAACCGAGCTCAGACCGGCCCAGAAATTCACGTGGGCTGCTCCTCCCCTGCTGTGCCAGGTGCGTGGTGCAAAGCGAGCGTGAAACACGAGGCTGAGAGCAGAAAATGCCAATTGGGGGGCCACATTTTACACCCAGGTAGAACCGGGGTGATTTCGAGGCACAGGGCAGACAAAACCAAAGCCCAGCAATGACACGCCACAGCACGGGCACCGACAATTCACTTCTTATGGCCCTCCTACCCTGCCTCTGGAGGGCCAAAAGCGGGCGGGCAGAGTAACAGGCAGGCCCCACTGGGGATCCCTAGAATTCCTTTGTTCCCACTGCACACCGGGAACCCTATAGTCTTTACTGGGGCAAGAAGAATCTTTGCCAGGCTGGGGCAGGTTTGTGATCCAGTGTGTGGCTGGATTGTGGGCCGGCCCAGGCGATGCTCCTGCCGGATTCCAACCCAGCCGCGCGGGTAACGTGTTCTTTGGAAGCAATGTTGCTACAGATGATGTAAATCTGGTGTTTGCTGACGGGTCTGCAAGAGAGGGCTTGTGGGCTGCGTCCATCCGCCTGTCTCCCGCTCTGCAAACTGGTTTGTCTGGTGGAGAACAAGGGATGTGTGTAGAAGGGGGGTATGTCCATTGCAAACCAACCCTGCTCTGTTGAATTCAGTGCCACTCTGGTGTCTCCCACCAGCTCAGGGTTTGGTCTCAGATCCGCGGCTGCTCCCCGGTTCGCCGCGGCCTTGCAGCCGGTGCAGTCACTTCCCCCTGTGCAAAGCGGATGGCACACACTGTCCCTGGGATGAGCGGGAGGCGAGTGGCAGCGTCCAGTGCAAACTGGGGGGACCGGGCTCTGCGTCTCTGCCAGCTTCCCCGCCGATCCCCCATCGGGGTGTATTTCTCAAGAGCAGGAGCTGGGTAGAATCTCTCCCAACGGGCAGAAACGGACTCCCAGCAGCCAGACGTCGGGGGACTTGGATCCAGGTTGTGCTTTGGCCCATTTCTGACAGAGCGTTCTGGAGCGGAGCATCAGAATCTCTTGGGTTCTGGCCCCGCTGAGCCCAAAGGCAACCCTCTCCTTCAAACTCCTGAGCTCTGAAGGACGTAGGGGAGCTGAATTCCGACCACCCATGGGTCAGCATTGATGGAGCGAAGCTGACAGAGCTTGCTTTGATGGTGCCCTGCGGTGCAGGGGGCCCAAGGTGCAAAGAAAGGGGACATCACCTGCCCCAAGCCCCGGTTCTCCTCCTGCCCACCACCAGGCACCGTACTGGCCCGGAGCCCCAGCTGGTGGAAACGGGCATCGCTCCATTTACGCCGGTGGGCTGGAGTGACTCCCTGGCGGGATGGAGGCGAGAGCAGGCCCCTGCTAAGCTCTCAGCTATTCATAGCTAGTAAGTACATTAGCCGGCTTCAATTGATGTCAAGCCACCGTTAATTGCCTCTCCTCTTTACACTAATAACTCTAATCACTCATAATGATTTTCACATTCCAGTGGGGCGCACCATCCCCCCCTCCCCGGCCTGAGCTCCATTAGAAAAGCATCCACCCGCCCCCCAGTCCCCAGCATGCCTTAAATCAGTGCCAGTTACCCAGGAGCCCAGCTAAATAGCTCTTCGGAGAGCTCTGTGATGAATGGACTCAAGTGGGGCGCTTCCTGGCCCAGGCCCTGGCCTGTGGGGGAGAGGGCTCCGGCTAAGCTCCCAGGGGTGCCAAAGGTTTGGTTTGATCACTTTGACTCATCATCCTTTGGCCTTTATTAAATGGTGGAAATTAACTGGGGGAGTGGAGTCTTGGAGTCTTTGGGGAGCTGTTTAAAGAGACCCCCCCCCTCCTCCGCCCAATCAGTTCCTGGCTGTCCATTTCCTCACCGTTTCCTCCCGCAGCCAAAGGCTGCTCCGTCAAGTGGGAGGAAGTCGGCTCACCCTGGTGCAACTGATGAGAGAAGGGGCCCGCGGCCTGCCCCAGCCGCTCCGCTGAGGGTGCCGGTGGGTTGCCCCAGGCAGAGACGTATGCTCCATCGCCTCCCTGACTCGGCATCGGTGCATCCAGACATGGGCAGGGCCGGCATTAGGCCCTGGTGAGGCAGGTGCCTGCTGGGAGGGAAGCAGTGAATGCCTGGTGGGCCATGATGCCCCAGGGCCATACTCCCCATCCCCGTGCCCCTAGTCCAGCAGCTGGGGGCGGCTGCTCTGCCTGGGCCCCCTGCAAACCAAGGGTATCCGTTCTGCCCTCTCCCCGTACCCCTTTCCCCGACGGCCTCCTCCCTAGGACTGGGCTGGGCCCGACTCCCCTGCAGATCTGGGGCCACTCTCAGTCTCTCCCTTCTTGGGGCAGGGTTAAGGTGGCTGGAAGCCACCTTCGTCCTCCTGATACTCTGGGGCAGTGCCCAGCCCCTGCTGCGAGAGCAGCCTCTGGGCTGCTCTAACTGACGCTCTGCCCCCTGGGATGCACAGAATACCCATAATGCCATGCGCTTCAGTCATGCCCCCCCCCCCCCCCCCCCGCCCCGATCTGCCTCCTGCACCAGAGGCTGGGACTTATGCCAGCTCCATACCAGCTGACACCCTGCATGGCGGGGCGGGGGGAATTCTCAGGGGCCGTTTCCACCCACCTGAAGGCCCATTTATGCTGCCGGAGTGGCCTACCAAGCCCTGGGTGTGGCTGAACATCAGGCCCTGGGTTGGGGCCCCGGTCTAGCTTCCCTGGACTTTTCCAGCAGCAGCCAGAGGCCCCAGGGGAGTAAACAAGCTGCCGCAGAAGATGCCGTGTTGTTGCAGCCCTGAGTTTCCTGCACACTTGCCAATAACCGCATTAGCCAAATGCTGGCCGGCTCCGGTTCGGGGGGGAGGCGGCAATTGCTTTGCCACGCTCCTTCCTGAGCACGAGGAGCTTGAGGGACTGCGGGAAAGCAGGCGAGGGGCCCAGCGCCGCATGGAGCCGCTGCTCCTGGGAAGGACGCGTCCCACGCAACCCCTTCAGGCCGGCCGTTCAAATCCGGCCCCAGGCCAGCAACGAGCGAGTTCAGCCCAAACCGGCCGCAACCAGGCCAAAGGATCCCAGGGTTTTGCAGACGGCTCCTCTGGATCTAGACAGCCCGGAGGAAGGACCTGAGAGCTGAAGGGTCCCGTGGGCTCCAGGGAGGGTCCGAATCCAAACTTTGCCTCTTTCTGGGAACACCCCCTGCAGCAGTGCCTCTGGACACCGGGGAAGCTCTGCTCTGGACTCCACAGCCGGTGCCCACCTTCAGTCTCGGCTTCCCCGGGCGTGGCCCACGTGCCGGAAGGAGACGCCGGGGCCTGTCTCACGGGGGCCGTGGTCTCCGTGGCACTGTCTCTCTCCCAGCCCCTTCCCCCTTCAGGGTAGGCCACGGCACGGGGGCTTTGCTGGACAGGAGCAGTGGGAATAGGCTGACCAGATAGCAAGTGTGAAAAATCGGGACAGGGGGTGGGGGGTAATAGGCACCTATATAAGAAAAAGCCCCAAATATCAGGACTGTCCCTATAAAATCTGGACATCGGGTCACCCTAAGTGGGAACCGGTTACCAAGCGGCCTCCAAAGCCCACTTTCCAGCCTCTTCTCCCCCACACCCCACTCAGGGCCACAGCAGGAGGTACCGACCCAGCTGTACAAAGCCCACAGATCGCCTGCCAGGGCAGCGTCTCCGGCTAGGGGTGCACATCCTCAGAGCCTTCCCGAGCAGCTGCTATGGCCCAGCAGTGGAGCACCCATCAATCCCCCGCAGCTGCAGGGTCCGGTACAGCTGCGCCGGGGAGAGAGGGAGATGGCCACGTGGTGGGTGCCCCTGGGTGGAGGGGATTGCTGCCTTTCTAGCCGGGATCGCCTTTAGCCGCTGCAGAGCGGTGGAGGTCCCCGGCTTGGATTCTGCCCTCTGGAGCATCTGGCCTGTTCGACAAGGGGATAAGAGGGCCTGGCTGGGCGCCGTTTGCCCCAAGGCAGGGAGGATTCGTCACCAGTCCTTTGCTGAAGTTCATTTATTCATCTCATACCTGCTTCTCTCTCCCCCCCCCCCGACCCGGGAGAGACGATTTGGAGAAACCCAGCAAGAATGAGCAAATCTATTGATCTGGGGCCAGTGCGGTTTGGTTTCTCCGGCTGGTGCTATCCTCAGCTCAGAGCGGCAGGAGGTGATGTCAAGCAGAGGAGCCCTCGGCTTCCTGCCTCCAGCGGGCAGCGGCCGAGAGCCACCGAGCGGGATTCAGCCAGAATCCCAGGGGAGGGAGGCTGCGGGCGGCTCTTGCCACAGAAACGTGCTGCCCTCATAGCAAAGGGCCCTGCGCCATGCCTGGATGACCAGCGGGGCCCTGGCATGAGCTTTGCAGACCTTAGACTCACGGCACCCAGCTCCCTTGCCATCAAAGGGGTTCTGTGCGGCCCCTCTGGCAGCAGAAAGACCCCTGAGAAACCCCTTCAGCCAGCACAGAAGGCTCTTGGTAACGGGAAACGCTACTCCCAGCGGGAGGCGAATGTGCAGGGAGCTCAGAACGCGGTGGCAGAGGGGAGAGACGGCACAGCTGCATCCAGATGCTGCATGAATGCTCAGGGGAGACGTGTTCGGGGAGCCGGGCCCAGCCATATTCCAGGGACTGGTCTTATGGTTGAGCCGAGAGGCCACGACTGAGATCCGGGCCCTGCCCAGACACAGAGACCCTGCCCCAAAGAGCTCCCAGTGCAAACAGACAAATCATCTCCATGTTACGTGATGGAGAAACTGAGGCTCAGAGGGACGAAAAGACTTGCCCAAGGCGACACAGGAAGGCTAGGGCAGAGCCTGGACCCCAGATCTCCTGAGTTCCAGCCCATCCATGACGCCAGAAGGCCACCCTTCCATCTAGGCCTCAAGGAAAAGGACAGATGGCCTCCCGCCTGCATGCGGTGGCAGCCGACGGTTTCATAGCCGAGGGCAGCCCTGTTCCCGAGGTCGGCTGCGTCCACCCTCCTTGTGCAACGGGAACTCCCCCTACAGCCAACAGCAGCCAGCAGGGAGCATCCCACCTTCAGACATTGGTACCTCTTTGCTCTCCTCTGCTGGGGGCCAGAACTGGAGGAGAAAGCCCAGTGGAAACCTTAAATAAGGACCATGTGGTTTGTACCAGAGCCCAGCTGTGAGGCCTTAGAGAAATCGAGCTCTCTCCCTCCCCATCCCCCAAAGCCAGGAGTGAAATATTGTTCAGGGACAGTTAAGCACCACTTAAGTTGCGTCTCATTAGAGCAGAGAGGCCTCTCCCGCCCCACTGAGCTACTTAGTGCAACGAGAACCGGGTGGGGAAGCAGGGAGGGAGATAATTGGTCAAGTGCATTTGTAGCATCAGCCCGGCTCTGAGCTTCCAGCTGCACGGCAGCATTTACAGCCAGGGCTTGGTTCTCAGAGCTGGTTAGAAAAGGTGGGGCCAGGTTTGGGGTTCTTTTTTCCTCACCCCTGTGGAAAATTTGGGGTGGGGGTTCATTGGAAAAAAGGCCATTAGAAGCCAAACAATTTGGGGGCCCCAGAACTGAAAAACTTTTTTGAAGTGTTCAGCTGAAAACCTTTGGGTTTCTGACCCAAAGAATTCAAACTTTCCTCCAATGCTCATTCCGCTGGAAACCCAGCTTTCTGCAGGGGGCGGGGAGGGGTGGTGGAGGTTAGAAATAAGAGTTTGTGACCAGTCCTTGTGAAAGCAGCACTAAGTTTAAAAAAATGCTTAAAATTGAAACCCTTGCCCTCAATTATTGAAATCTCCCGATTTAACTTGTTTTTCTCTTTGTGCCTTGGCTCAGGGACAGTGGAACTGACTCGGAGCCCGATCCTGGGACAGTAATGAACATGGGCCAGCAGTGTACCCCACCAGCAGCTCGGCCCTCCTGTAAACCCACTTCATTTAGGTGTCGGCCTGGGTGCAGAGGGCTCAAAGATCAGGCCCAGTTTGTGCACAGTGGGGCTGCTGGCTATTATCGTAATACTGATGACATGACAGCATGTGAGACGCAGACTCTAAGGCCAGAAGGGACCATTGTGATCATCTGGTCTGACCTCCTGCCCATCGCAGGCCTCACCCACCCACTCCTGTAACAGACCCCACCTCTGGCTGAGTCACTGAAGTTCTCAAATCATGGTTTCGAGACTTCAAGTTACAGAGAATCCACCATTTACACTAGTTTAAACCTACAAGTGACCCGTGCCCCATGCTGCAGAGGAAGGTGAAAACCCCGCAGGGTCTCTGCCAGTCTGACCGGGGCGGAGAACCTCCCCGATCCCACATATGTTGATCAGTGAGACCCTGAGCACGTGGGCAAGACCCAGCCAGACACCTGGGAAAGAATTCTCTGTAGTAAAGTCTGAGCCTGTCCCATCTCCAGCCGTTGGAGGTATTTGCTCCTAGCAGTCTCAGAGCAGCTACATGCCATTGTAGGCCATCCCATCATCCCATCCCCTCCATAAACGTATCAAACGCAGTCTTGAAGCCAGTTGGGTTTTTTGGCCCTTGGGAGGCTGTTCCAGAACCTCACTCCTCTGATGGTTAGAAACCTTGGTCTAATTTGAAGCCTGAACTTGTTGATGGCCAGTTTACATCCATTTGTTCTTGTGCCAACATTGGCCCGTAACTTAGATAACTCCTCTCCCTCCCTGCTGTTTATCTCCCCTCTGCATTTTTTTTTTTTTTTTGGTCGGGCTAAACAAGCCTAGCTCTTTGAGTCTCCCCTCATGAGGCAGGTTTTCCATCCCTTGGATCATCCTAGTCACCCTTCTCTTCACCTGCTCCAGTTTGAATTCATCCTTCTTAAACGTGGGAGACCAGAACTGCACACAGTCTTCCAGATGAGCTCTCACCAGTGCCTTGTACAATGGTAGTAACACTTCCCTCTCGCTACTGGAAACAGAGCAGATGCATCCTAAGACTGCATGAGTCTTTTTCACGGCTGCATCCCCTTGGTGGCTCATAGGTATCCTGTGATCAACCAACACCCAGGTCTTTCTGCTCCTCTGTCATTTCCAGCTGATTCCTCCCCAGCTTATAGCAAAACTTCGTTAGTCCCTACACGTCTGACTTTGCCCTATTAAATTTCATCCCATTTCTATTACTCCTGTTTTCAAGGTCATCTGAAGGTTGTGGGATATTCCAGTCCTCCTCGGTATTGGCCATACCTCCCAGCTTCGTGTCATGAACAGATTTTATTAGCACGCTCCCACTTTCTGAGCCAAGGTCATTAATGAAACCATGAATAAGACCAATCCCTAAGCAACTCCACCAGTAACCTACCTCCAGCCTGACAGTTCACCATTCAGCATGACCCACGGTTGTCTCTCTTTAACCAGTTCCTTACCCACCTTTTGATTCTTGTATTCATTCTCTCATCTTCTCCAGTTTAACATCTAATCCCCATGTGCAACTGCATCAAATGCTTTACTGAAATCCAGGTAGATTAGATCTACTGCATTTCCTTTGTCTAGAAAATCGATTATTTTCTCAAAGAAAGAGATCGGGTTAGTGGAACCATGTTGGACTTTATCACAATTACCTGTTACCTCTATGTCTTTAATTACTCGCTCTTTCAAAATTTGATCTAAAACCTTGCATACAACTGAGGTCAAACCAATGGGTTTGTAGCTTCCTGGATGACTTTTTTTGCTTCCTAAATATAGTGCTATTTTTGCAATTCTCCCGTCATAGGGTACAGCCCCCGCATTTACAGATTCATTAAAAATCCTCACGATTGGGCTTGCAATTTCATGCACCCATTCCTTTAATACACCTGGATGGAGATTCTGCCAACGAGCTTGCAGCTTAAACAGAATTAAAAACCATTCTCCACAATGTCGGCAGATAGAAGCAAATCGTAGGGATTAGTTTTTGAGAACATCGGTGACTGCTATTTCTGGGCACATGTCTGGCTCTGGCTGGACATCCCTGGATGGGTCATCTGTGGAGACGGAGCCCAGGCCCTCTGGATCTAAAGACACAAGTCTCTGTGACTGAAGGTAAAGAGCATTAGCTGGGAAGCACCACTAGATTTTGAAAGGGTCTGGCCAGTAGAAGGGACAAAAATCAGCACTCTTTAAACTTTATGAGTCTCTCATAAATCCCCATCTCCTGGAGTCATGTGGTGAGGTGTCAACTGTTTAAGTAGATTGGTTTGTAGCACTCATGGTTGTGGAGAAAAAAAAAATCATCTTAAAATCATGATTCTAATGGCCCAAAACTCAGCAGGCAAACCCTCCCCTGCAACTATTTTTAAACCCTGTTTTTTCGGATGCTTTGGGGTGGGTGAAGCCAATAGACGCATTGTGCCGATGCGTCACAACAAGCCCGCTAGCTGCTCTGCGTGACAGCCAGTTGGAGGTGCTATGAACATACTCCTCCAGCCCACTACCCATCCCAGTCTCAATTCCAGCAGGGACGCTGGCCGTTCTGTCCCCCCCACAGCGTAGCAGATGTGAATTCGAGGTAGCTTTGTCCCCCTCCAGTGGTTGTACAGAGGTTTGTATGCCTCCATATTAGTGGAGCTGGTCCTTTAACTCCCCGAGCATAGGTGCCTGCTTTTCAGAGGCAGAGCAGAAGGTTCGGTTCCCACAGAGAACCCATCAGGAGCAACTTGACGCAGACACAGCGGGGGATTGTTTAGAGCAGTGTCCCCTTAAACTCAGATTTAACCTCTCCTCTCGGTGCAGCCCATCTCTTTGCTTTGGGTTCTCAATTATCCCTTTGTATCTTCTTTTCTTTTTTTTGGTGGGTCCTGGAATAGTGGCTGCTATGGAAACAGCCATTGACAAGAATGGGGAGGAGCAGGCGTGTTAATAACCGGCCCCATCGCTCTGTGAACTATATTGAATTCTTTGACGCGCCGATCAATATTCCCCCCTCAAATTCAGAGACATTAATAATTTTATACCTCTCTTGGCCTCCACGCCAAGTGCATTAGCCCAGACCACAGGGCACATGGCTGCAAAGAGCCACATGGAGAGTATCGATGCGATGCGGACACACATGGGCATGTGGAACCAGCTGGGTAGGCAGAGGGAATTAACACCTTGCCCCTGGGCCCATCTCGCCAGGGAAAGGAGAACTGGTTCAGATACAATCAAAATCCTTTGGCTCGGATGAAATCAGAGCAGGGGGGCGGGGGAAATCTTTATCCGAAAAAACTTTTTCCATCTATTTTTCAGTGGAAACAAGCATTTCCTCTCCCCACCCCCGCAAACAGTTGGATTGGAACAATATATGTTTCAAATCTTTTTTTTTTTTTTTTACTGAAGACATTTGAAATGCAACAAGAATTCGCCTCCCTTTTCGAATTCAAGTTTGTTTCATTTTGAAAAAAAATTCATTTAGAGCTTCGTTGGTTTGGGGATTTTCTCTGTTTCTTGCTTTTTTTTTTTTTTTTTAAAAAAAACACAAAAACAAAATCTTTTCTCCACTTCTTTCCCCACTGGGAAAGGTAGGAAAGAGGAAGGTTAAAAAAGGGGCCCAGGGGGACTGTTGTGTCCCCTTTTTATGCCCCTTCCAGTGGAGACAAGGTAAGGTAGGGGGTAGGTTTCAAATATCTGAAAATAATTCCCCTCACCCCCTGTTTTTAAAAACCAAAAGGAAACATTTTTCATTTTTAATCTGTTCATCCAAAGTATTTAGTTAAATTAGGGCTGGTTGAAAATCCTCCCTCCAAACTTTTTTCGGTGGAAAACACTGGATTGTCACTAAATTAAAGTGTTTGTGACAATATTGGCTTCCGCTGGAAACCTCAAAACATTTGGTTTTCAACTGCTGCAATCTAGTGGTTAGAGCAGGCAGGGGCTGGGAGTCTGGACTCCTGGGTTCTGTTTGTAGTCCTGATACACTCATGGGTCTGCTTTGGACAAGACCCTGCCTGTCCGTGCCTCAGTTTCCCCATCTACAAAACAGGTATTATACTCCCTCACAGCAATTTGAGGAAGCCCAATTCATTATCCTGGTGCTTCCAGCTCCCTGGCAAAAGTTATTCCTCTTTCCTTACATTACAGCAGAAGGACCAGTAAGCCACTGGGGTGCCCTCTCCATCCCTGGTTGTGTGGCTAGCCATGGCCCAGAGAGGTGTGAAGAGAAACAGCCTGCCGGGCTCTTGACAGCTTCCGTTCTTTAGCGGCTCACCAGAGGTTGCAGCCGCTAAGTGGAGGAGCGTTGACTGGCCTGAAGCTGTGGTTGCTGGAACCATCCTGGCCAGAATCTGCTGTGTAAATACTCTGAACATAGCGGGAGGGGAACCCAGGAGTCAGGCTGGCCTGAGGCCACCATTAGCCCAAAGGCTAAGCGTTGTGTAGGCTTTTCCCAGGGAAACATAGCCCTTGCTGGATAGACAAAGGATGACTTTGTGCTTGAAGCATAGGAGCAGGAACCAGGTCCTGGGTTCTATTCCCAGATCTGTCACTTGCGTGTTCGGTGATATTCAAAAATCAAGCCTCCCCTCCCCCGTGCCTCAGTTTCCCCTCTGTGACATGGAGGGAGGAGACTATCCCCCACCAGGGCTTTGTGAGGCTTCATTAATTAATGCTTGTAAAGTGCTTGGAGATTCTGGGAGCACAAAGCAGTAGTCGCTGGGGATAAATAGTCTCAGAGCAAATGGGCCGGGTGTAGTAATAAATCTTCCTCTCAATCCAGAAGGATCCCACAAGCTGCCCATTAGCACTCAGCAGCCATAGATCAATAGCACTAGCCCCTGCATCACAGATGGGGGAAACTGAGGCACAGAGCTGGGCAGGGACTGAGCCAACATGCGGTGGCAATGCAGGGATAAGGACTTAGGTCCCTTAAGTGCCTTATCCGATGCCTTAGCTACCAGCTCATGCTAGAGAGGGGTCCTGTGCTATGCTTCTGAAATGCAGCCCCCTCTGGGGTGGAGACCAGCACCCATTACATTTCCCAGCAATGGTGGGAGTTTTGACCAGTTACAATGGACCAAACTTTTATTGGAAGTGCCCCAGGATCTTTACTGTTCATTCAGGGGCCTCCAGCTGCAGCCGGCTGGGAATTTTTCCAGTGAAACTTTCTTTTTGGTGGTTAGGGGCGGCCAGAAAAATGCTGATTCCTCAAAACGGGTTAGTGGTTGTGACAAATCAGGAAGATTTCTCAGGTCCAGGTGGAAGAAAGGGAGATCCCCTCCCCTCAACACCAGGATAGCTTGGTGGGAAAGGCACCCGGCCTGAGCCTGGCTTTCCCACCGGCCAGGTGAGTACCCTAACCGGCCAGGCCATGCTGGGCTCCGGGGCTCTCTCGAGAAATCCCGGAGACTCCAGTTTGTCGCTCTTGGGTCCATCGGGGGAGGCTCCAAGCTCTGAGGCAGCCTGGCTGGAAAAGGAGGTTTCCAGTTCAGGACGGATTTTGTGGTTTCTGAATTTTTCTTCTCTGGTGCGGAACAAAATCAAGACCTTGCAGCATTGTTCGCTAAGTAGAAAGTCTTTCCCTGACAACCATTCTTAGATCTTGCTGCCTCCCCCGGGGGCCAATCTCCCCTGCCAAGCAAACTGCAGCTCAGGTCTAGCCTTCCAGAGCAGGTGAACTAAGCCAGCCTGCTGGGATTTGAACCCCAGGTCTAATGATGTGACCATCTGTGTAACCTCATCCTCTAAGGGTGGCCAGCCTCCTTCCAATGCTTATCAATACAGAGGGAGTTCCTCAACTCTCTCCCCGTACTCCAGCTGCCTCACCCCTTCTGTCCTGTCCTCTGCAATGCGATGGTAGCAAACCTGGGGAAAAGGAAATCTCTGCCCCCCGCCTGTACCACCCCCAGGAGGGGCTCAGAGAAGCAATAATGGTGTCCGCTGGGTTTGAAAGCCCCTGCCTGTATCCGCTGGGCTGCCCGGTGGGAGCACTCAACCGGGGCTGTGGAAGTCAGGCTGTAATGGGAAAGACAGACCTCATCCGGCCCAGAGGAGGAAACAGGGGCTTTGACCTGCAGGGCAGGGAGTCCGACAAACCCCCAGGAGGGGAGGGAAGGTGAAGCTTCCTGCGATTCTGGTTTATCAGCCCCACAGAAAACCACTCAGACCATCTACAGCCACGGGCTCCCCTGGCTGTGGCGCTGGTGCTCAGCCCAGCTCTGAGCAGAGCATTCTGGCTAGGGAGAGGCAAATGAACTGCCCACCAGGTTATGGACTCTGAAGAGGGTTTGTGGCCCAGCTCTGGGAGGGAAGTGGGGACTAGTGGCTAGAGCGCAGGGGGGAGGGCAGAACCAGGCACCAGGACTCCTTGGTTCTCTTCTCAGCTCTGCCACTGACTCACTATACGACCCCGACATCAGGTTGTTTCCCCTGTCCCTTGCCTCAGTTTCCCCACTGTGGCAACGCATGGAAGTAGGCAACGCAAACAGCGTTCTATATTGGCTAACCTCACTGGAGAGGAAAAAATGCCTGACAAAGGAAGAGCTCCTCCCAAGAGAGGCAGGCCGGAAGGCTGGGAGCTCCCCACCCTTGCCCATTCCCCCTGCCACAGATCCCATGCCGGCCTGCGAACATGCCAACCACCACCCAAGCTCAGGGTGTGTAAGGCCAGAAGGGACCGTTACAATCCAGTCTGACCCAGGCAGAGCAGGCCAGAGCCCCTCACCCAGCCCACAGCCTCGGTTTTAACGGGGGGGGGGGGGGGGAGGCTGCCATTCACGTCAAGAATGGCACCTGTCCAAGCAATGCAGCTGTTAAAAGTAAGTGAGGCCGATTTAATGGGGACGGACAGGCCGCTCGCTACGCGCATTACAGAGCATCTGCAACAGACATGGTTACTGCTCCTATGAATATTACATGAATTACAGCCAGGCCTTTATTTATGGGCAGAACCTCCACCAGGAGCGAGCCCGAGGGGCCGGCGGGGATGATTCCCGGCAGCACCGGGCTCTTCCTAGGCAGCGAGAGGCTACGGACCGCTGGGAAGAGTCCAGGGCTATGGGGAATGCCCAGTGCCGAAGGAAGGAATCACCTCTGGGGGGTGCGGGGAGAAAGGAGCCAATTGACCCCTGTTGACCCCACTGCTCCTTTCTCTAGGCTGGACCGTGTGGGGAGAGCAGGAGGGGCTCGGTCCTCGGAACAGCTGGCTCCAGCTCCCTTGAAACCAGGCTTTAAATGGGGGGCAGCTTTGCCCCCCTAAGGCAATACTTCGGTATGAACTCACCCCCCGCTGTGCCCCACGGCCCCTAGCGCCCCCTGCTGACAGCTGCTCTAACAGCCTCACGGCGAGTCCTTGATCCAGGCCAGCTTCACTGGTCCTGCCACCCCCGTTCTCCGGGGTCTTTGACCACCTTCCTCAGGGGTTGTGGGGGGGTGGGGGGGAAGAAGGAGGAAACCCAGCCCTCCCCCTCCTCTGGGCTCCAGCCCAGGGACTCTTTAGTGAGGATGGGGGCAACATCTCTCTGGGCCCATGCTTCCTTTCTGGGCTGCTTCCTACCCTGCCTGTTTGCACAACCCCCTTCCCGGGCCCACTGTGCCCCCATCTTCCTCCCTCTCTGGGGTCACCCTTCTTTCAGGGCCAGGGCTCCCAGCATTCCCCCAGAGCCTCCCCCCAAAAAACCCCAAATCCCAGTGGCAGCCTCCGCCCTTCCCGAGCATGAACCCTTCACCCTGGGGTTCCCCAGCGCTGCCCCCCCCCTGCAGCTCTGCCCCTATTTCAAAACCCACCACAGAAGCCCACCCCCTGTCTTTCCCCAGCTCTCCTCCAATCAGGCCCTTGCTCTAGAGAGGGAGCCCCCACCCACTCCTTTCCTGGGCCCCCCTGTTGCCTTCACTTTTTCCCCTCACCAAGGCGGCCCCAGCTTCTCCCCTGCTGGGCCTTATAACAAATCAAGCCCGACCCACCCTCTGGGTGCAGCAGGGTGGGCTGATTGAGCTCTCTGACTCCTGTGTCCCCTGGATTCACCCAGGTGGGGTTTATACCCTGTCACAGGATGGGAGGAGGGGGCTAGCAAGGTGGCGTGGGGTGAGGAGCAGAGAAGTAGGGAGCTTAGGGGTAGGTGACGGCAGAGCAGAGAGAGAGAGAGATCAAAAAGGGAGCACTGATCTAAGGGACTGATCCCCCTCCCCCACGCCTGGGGTCATCAGCCCGTGGAACTCCTTGCCACCAGATATCACTGAGGCCAAGAGCTTCACAAAGTTAATTAAAAAAAGGACTGGCTATTTAGCTGGCTACTGATACCTTTCCAGGGGGGGTTAAAAAGGCCTAGAAGTCTGTTGCTTTTGGGCACGAACCAATCACCACTGGGGGTAAGGAGGGAACATTCCCTGGGGTCAGGTGAGCCCGTTACCACCTGCGGCAGGGGTGATAGCACCCTTCTCTGAAGCAGCTGGTGGAGACCGACCGTTCTTGTTTATTCTTGGCATAGAGAAGCCCCTCACAGAGCAAGACCCCATGGTGCACCGGGCTCAGTAGCGGGCTAGGCACACCCCGGTTCTGATCCCCTCCGGCGAGCCCCGCGTGTGTCCCAAGAAACGCCGCCAGGTATTTCACAGCTGAGCTCCGCACGCCGGCCGCCCTCGCTCGCTCGCTCCAGAGGTCTCTGCTTTAATCAGCATTGATCCGTATTCGCCGGGGGGTGGAGAGGGGGGGCTGTAAATCTGGCTCCCTGGCAGAGGCGGTGACAAGGGCTGTCTCTCTGGGGCAGCCTAATCGCTGCAGCCAGAATGTCAACACGTTTAAAAATTAAACAGGGAAGGGGGCAGCTGAGTTGGGGGCGAGGCAGGCAGCTCAGTAAACAATTGGGGTCTGGGGGTGGGGAGAGGAACTGGGGCAGGTAGAGCAGGACATGGGGACAGACAACGGGGGCTGGGCTGTATAACTGGGGGGAGGTAGGAGAAATGCCCCAATACTTAGGGGCAGATTTTCAGCTCTGCACGTTGCTCTAGGGTTACACAAGAACGGCCACACTGGGTCAGACCAAGGGTCCATTACCACAGTGTCCTGGATGCTGACAGTGGCCAATGCCAGGTGCCCTAGAGGGAATGAACAGAACAGGGACTCATCAAGTGATCCATCCCCTGTAGCCCATTCCCAGCTTCTGGCAAACAGAGGCAAGGACACCATCCCTGCCCATCCTGGCTAATAGCCATTGATGGACCTAGCCTCCATGAACTTATCTAGTTCTTTTTTGAACCCTGTTATAGTCTTGGCCCTCACAGCATCCTCTGGCAAGGAGTTCCACAGGTTGACTGTGCGTTGCGTGAAGAAATACTTCCTTTTGTTTGTTTTAAACCTGCTGCCTATTCATCTTTAAATGAGAGTCATGTCCCTTTGAACAGCTGCCAGAACGCTGACAGCCACCCCAGCATCAATGAGCATCAGACTCTCTGTCAGCCACACCTTTCACCCGTTCTGCTTTTCATCTAGGGAAGCAGCGTGGACTTGTGGTTAGAGCACTGGGCTGGGATTCAGGAGACCGCTGCAGAGCAGTAGCATCCCCATCGGTCCCATGGGGAGAATGATGCGGAGCTCCTTGGTTCAGACATGTTAAGCTCTACAGAGATAAGAGCTAGAGCTGATTATTACCTGGCGGTGCAGCAGGGTGAGTCACACACACCGCGCTCTCCTTTTGGGGAGACAATTGTTGTTCCTTGCTTTGCCACCCTGCCCATGCAGCGAACATCAAAGTCACTCCCATTCTAGACCCGTAGAACTGCAGGACAGGAAGGGACCTCAAAAGGTCACCTAGTCCATCCAGCTCACCAAGGCAGGAGACCTAGCTTATGACTGCTCCCTGCATAAGGGGGGAAAAAAATCCCAACAGCCCGAGATTTTTCCATTGCCCTCCTGCGCTGGGAGACACAGTCATTAGCATTGCATCTCTGCTGTGCCAATCAGCTGGGTTGCATTTAGTCCTGCAATGGCTTGTGACCTCTGGTAGGAAATTGCTGGCACGGGGGATTAAAAAAAAAAATATTTCCACTGATCTCAGCTCAGGCTTAATGCGTCGCGCCAGGTTTGTTATCTGAGTGGAACGTGTTTTGGTTTTGATGGAATAATGGAAGTTGTCAGACTTCGGACCGCCCAGCTGCACTGTGTTGGAACAAGCTGGCTACATGCAGCGTTGCCCTCGGATAGATGGAATAAGAGCTGCTCAATGGCATGTGTCATAGGCCCTGTACTGCTAACAGTGAGTGAGGAGTCTCCTCTAGCTCAGGGGCATGGCAGGAGGCTTTGAGTTCTATCGCCACTCCTATCATGAGGTCCCAAGGGGCCACAGATTTGACAGAGTATTTTTTGATTTTGCAAGACCACTTTTTGTTCCCGATTAAATCTCATTTGCACGAGTGCAAAATGGGTGTGAAGTGCAGTGCTGCCATTCTCATCAGGCAGCATCACACACTTGCCTGGAACAACTGTATGAGGGGCAGAGAGTCCGGCCCAGAGAATTGGGGGGCAGGGGGAGGGTCATTAGAGGCTCATAACCCCACTGTGCTAAAACTTCATCTCCCTCTGACTCCAGACACCTCCCTTGTCCCTTCTCCTCTTCCCAGCTCCGCTCTCCTCACCCCGCTCTTCCCGCACAGGGACACTGAGCCCAGGGTTTCGGCTCAGCCCAGGCCTTTGGCTGGCAGCAGCGAGTTTTCCAGGGAGCAGAGCCGTTAATTACCTCATTGTCAGAGTCCATTACTGCTCCCCCCGGAGCCCCTTGCTCTGTGGCGGGGGCGGGGAATAAATCAATCTGTTCTAAACACTTCAGGGAACAGGGCACTCCTGCGCTCTTAACCCTTCGGGGGGCAGCCTGCATCACAGCCTGGGAAGCCGGGGTCCAGGCACAAGGAGCTGGGAATCTGCAGCCCATTTTTAGAGCCAGGTGGAAAATTCTGCGTCTAGTCCAGTAGCCCGGCTCCAGCAGTGGCCAGCACCAGAGGAAGGTGCAAGAAACTCCCCAGAAGGCAGCTCTGGGGTCACCCGCACTCAAAGATTGTGTCTCAAGGTCACCCCCGTGGGGGTGCAGGCAGACACCTCATTTACCTCATGCATCATTCCCTGGCTGACGGCAGTCCCAGGGTCCAGTCCTGGGGTGTAGCCCTCCAGCCACGCCTCTTAGCAAGTCCACCCCCTTCCAGGGGTACAACCTAGTCCAGTGGTTCCAGGACCTCAAGGAGAAGCAGGGTTCAGAGCTCACTGGAAGTCTCAGTTCCTGCCATCCTTCATGGCCAGGAGCTAGCTGGGGGCGGGGCGGGGCGGGGCAGGGCGGGGCGGGGCGTGTGTGTGTGTGTGTGTGTGTGTGTGTGTGTCAACAAAAGACACACACCAGCCCATCACCTGCCCTCAGAGGGCTCAGCCCGGCAGGCCTCTCACCCTGCTCTCCAGCACATATTCCCCAGTTCTAGCTCCGCATTTTTCTGAGCATCCCCTCAGCTGGGCTGGGCCCTTATCACCCCCAGCCCTGATAAGCCTCACAGGTGTGGACGGTGTGGGGCTGATTGGGGCCACGGGGAGTTCTTTAACCCCTTCTTGACTGGTGGTGTGTGGTGGGGTCATCTGCCTCACCCCAGCGCCCACAGGGGAGGTTTCTTCCTGACCCCAGTAATTACAGCTAGGCTGATGCCCTGAAGCCTGGGAGTTTCTATCCCTTTCAAGACTCTTGGCTAGTCTTTAAATCCTCCCTGTCACAGATCTGATTATTCTCGTTATCCAGCTCAATGCCCAGGCCTGCGTTTAAAGCCCACTATGTTCTCAGCCCCAGTGGCACATAGTGGCAAGGAGTTCCACAGGCAAAACAAAAAAAATGGCATTTCCTTTTACCTATTATAATGTTGCTGTTTCTGCTTGGTGCCTGAAGGTGAGGAAATCAGGAGAGAATACCCATGGGGTGCCCCCGTTACCCAGAATCCCCAGCACCCTAGACACATGTTCCCCAAAGCAATAGCTCACTTAGGCAAGAGACTTCCCCTAATTAAAAATTACGCAAGCAGTTTGATCCTAGAAACATTTCTCCTGTGAGCTCTGGGGGAACCACACTGCTGGCGTGGCGTTAATATGTGCTGTTCAACAGGCTGCCGTGGCCCACCCCAGAGGTAGCCGCACCAATGGGTGAGCGTTTGCTCTCCTGCATTCCATAAAACCCGAAGTGCTGCAGACTCAGCGGGGCTGATTCTTCCCTTCACTGGAGAGGCCGCGCTTCTGCATTCAGCCCTCCGCGCTGCCCCCAGCATGGATCAAACCCCCGGCTGCCGTCACATGATGGTGTGTGGCGGGGGGAGGCCGATGGGGGTCCTGTGAAGCCAGGCAGTGATTATGGCACCTCTGCTTCCAGAGCTTGCGGCTCCTGGCCCGGCCACGCATTAGCAAGAGAAAGTGTTATTTAAGCAATAAACCACAAGCAGCATATGGATCCCAGGGCAGGCGCGGTGCGGATGCAAAGCCTTGCACTTCACACCGTGGAAGGAAGCACACAGCCCGCACGGTGGCGGGGTCATTCCTGCTGGAGTGAGAGAAGATCCAGCAAACAGCTTGGAATACGCTTTATGGGGCCTGCTTCTCAGCGCACCGGGCAAAATAGTCCTCTGTACCCACCAGCCTGCCCTTCCCCTGTATGCCCGGGGTTGGGGGGAGCGCGCCAGGGCAAAAGGGCCGGTGTGTGGCACACAGAGGGGCTTCTGCAGTCACTGGCATGGCTGCAAATCAGCAATGTCCTTCTCAGGCCAGACAAGGGCGCAAAGGCAGGATAGAGGCTCGGACGGCTCTGATGCCGTCTGGCAGTTCTGGTCCAGCACTGATGTCGGCGGGGCGGTGGGTCGGGATGAAGGGCTATCGGCAGAGCTGCCCGGGAATGGAGTAGCCAGGGAGGGGCAGCAGGGGCTGTGGTTTGGGACTGAGGGGGAATGACGCAGCCCGGGGGAAAGTTTGCAGCAAAATGACTAGTCAAGTGCTGCGGAAGGCCATGCCCTGTCCTCTCTCCCCTGAGAACAAAGGCCAGAAACGGCACGAACCCAGAAGCTCCTGTATTGGCCAAAGAGGCAATTTCCTGACAAACAGGGTGGCGCAGGGCTGGGGAAACTCAACATTTTAATCTCGTTCCAAACTCCAGTTAAATAAAGAGAGTCCCGTAAATTAGCAAAAGGACGATGAAACCCAGTGGACAGAGCACAAGGAAACAAGGAGACAATCGTGGGCAGGCTGGTGCGCAGGGGGGCAAGTTTTTGTCGGCGTCCTGGAAAAGGAGGGAGGGATCTGAAGGAGGCAGGTTTGTGGCTGGTTCTGGGGAGCCACGCAGGAGCAGCCAGGGAAAAAGCACCAAAGTTGTTTGAAAACGCTGGAGGGAGGCTGGGATCCTGGACTGACGGGAAGCAGGAGCCCACACCTCGGTAGTGTCCGCAAGATGCTAGGCCGGGTGGGGATAAACCCTGAAGGGCCTTGAGCGTGAAGACGTGTAGCTGGTGCTGGCTGCGCTGGAGAAGAGGCAGCCGGCGGAGGGCTGCAGAGAGAGGGGGTGGCGTGGGCAAAGCGCCGGGCTAGGCCCACGCTCTTTTCAGCAGCGTTCGGAATGGAGACCAGTCGGGCCAGATCACGTTTGCCGGGGCCAGAGAAGAGGCTGTTGCAGTCTCATTCGGATTCACTCCAGCAATGGGGCTCCCAGTCCACCCCCGCCAGATACGTCCTGCCTCCTTTTCCTTTGGCTTATTCTCAGGGGTGGGGTGAGGGGGGGGAAGCAGCATGGGACAGATTGTCAGCTCTTTGGGGCAGGGCCCTGCTCTTCGGTCTGTGTCTGTACAGTGCCTAGCACCGGGGGGCCGGGACTGGGCCTCCTAGGACACGCCCACAACCCACAACCTGATTGATTAATAAATACCTAGCACGTGGCGCGCTGGGTCGGGACTCGGGAGACCTATCCCCAGCTCTGCCTTTGACCTGCTGGGTGACTTTGGGCAAGTCGCTGCCCCTCTCCGTGCCTCAGTTTCCCCTCCCAGGCTTTGTCAATTTGTATAGTAAGTGGCTCAAGGCAGGGGCTGCCCTTGCCCATGCAGCGCCCAGCACCACAGGGCCCCGAGCTCAGGTTTCCAGGCATCTCCAGAACAGAAACCACCGTCTCAGGCTATGTTGCCACGTTACTACCCCTTGTAGCACCGCCATGGGTCCGCCTCCCTCCTTAAAGTCTGTGATGCGTGTGGGCCCCCCCGCCCCACCAGCCAGCGCGTCATGGCATCGCCCAGCCGGGCAGACGTCGTCGCTCTTTCCCTTCTGTGCTCACAAGGCAGCTCCTCCCGCCTGGGCTACCCCAGCCATTTCTGTCTCGCCTCTCTGCTTTCGCTCTGAGCCTGACTCTCAGCCCACCGGGCCACTGCCTCGGCGCCCGTTTCATCTCCCAGCGCTCTGTCTCCCCGACAGATCCCTGCGCTAGCTCGTTCCCCGCACCCGCCTCCCACGACGCCTCCGAGGGGGCTGCTCTGTTTTTTTATGTCCTACTTAACTTCTCTTCATTCCCCACCACCACCACCCCGGATCCTCTCTGTCTCCCCGCATTCCAGGTCAGCTGTCCTTCCACGGGCACGCTGACTCCCAAGGGGGCCTGGCTGGGGCGTCTTTTCCACACGGCTTCCCGGTGCCTATTTGCCAAGCAGAGAGGGCGGTGGGGGCTAATGGATTAAAGATTGATTTCAGCGCCGCGAGCCTGGGGGAGACCAGCCGAGAGCAGCTGACGCGGCGAAGGGCACTGGGGACGGGGCTAGTTTCTGGAATGGTCTCTCCAGGCAGCAAACAGCCCCCGGCTGCGCTTCGTTTGTGCCGCAAACTGGGTACAGACGGCTGGGGCTGAGGGAGCGAACTGGATTCAGCACCACCCCCACGTGTGTGGATGCGCAGAGCACAGGGGCATGAGGGGGCTGGCTGGTTCTGGGGTGTCCTGATTTTATAGGGACAGTCCCGATTGTTGAGTCTTTTTCTCACATAGCCACCTATTACCCCCGCCTCCAGTGTCAATTTTTGGCACTTGCTATCTGGTCAGCCCAGCTGGTTCAGACGGGCTGCAGAAGGCCCTTCCCCTCAAAGGGGCGCTGGTTCCAATCCAACTCCCTTAAGCATCATCAGTCAGGTTACGCGGGGTCAGGTCGCCTGGATTTCAGGCTGTTACACCACGAATGACCCGTGAGACATCAGGCAGACCTGGCTCCTCCAGCAGAGCGGGGCACTGAGCAGCGATAAATCAAGACTGTTTCCAGCTCACTGGCTGGGGACACTTGTAGCTCTGGGAACTGGAACTGAAATGCTCCGGCTTGGAGCCCAGGCCTGCTGTAGACTGGCCCAGCTCACTTGGTGCCAGGGGAACGGAGCTGCCTGAAGATCTCACCCTGGCAGCTAAAATGCAGCTTCCCCTGAGGTGGAAGGCGGCTGCTGCTTGACAGCACCCAGCAACACTGCACAGGGAACAATTACCCAACACGGCAATGCACCCGCTGCGGAGCAACGCCTGGCAGCTGGCGATTGGCACCCAGCACCCCTGCCCAGGGATCGCTCACCCGGCACTGAAATGCAGCCAGCCTACTTCACAGCCAGGCTGCAACGGTCCGGGTGGGACATGCAGCTGCGCCAGTCCAAACTGCAGAGGGGGGCATTTCTAAAGACAGGCAGAAGGGAATTACCCACCACTGGAATTTGGGCAGCCTGCTGGCTTTAAGCCCCCGCCCGCCCCCCCTTTATTGACCAGAAGTGGCCAGGCCTGAGCTGAGTTTTATGGGAGTCGAGAGGGAGTAATTAAACGCAGCATTCCTCCGGTGAGACAGTTCAGCGCAAACAGATTAACTCTTTCCTTACTGTGCAGCGCACGCTAAGCGCCCCAGCCAGCCGACACGCCCTGCTCCCACCCTGGGCGGGGCGGTGTCAGATACGTGATGCCCTATTTGCATGCCAAAGGGGCTCATAGGGCTTGCCAGAGTGGCTCAGGCCCCAGCCCCAGCTAGCCAAAGATCCCAGCTTTGACAGTGGCCAGCACCAGCTGCTCCTGTGATGGCATAAGCACCCTGCATAGCAGCTGTGGGGTAATCCACCCACACCACGAGGTGCCATTCTGGTTTCTAATAGTCAGGGGGCAGGTAAACCCTGAAGTAGGAGGTTTAATAGCCCTGCTGATTTTTTTTGTTAGCACCCACTGTATCAGCACTGGCTATGCTTGTGATCCACAGAAATGGCCAAGCCACTCTTTGGGTCTTCTAAGCTTCAACAACTTCCAGTGGCTGGTAGTTCCACAGGCTAAGCACGCTTTGCGCGAAAAAGGTATTTCCTTTTAGCAGCTTTGCATTGGCCACTTTTACTTGCATTGCAGGGCCCCTTGTTCTTGTGCCCCAGGACAAGGCTCGAACGGGGTGGCTGAGTGGGCCAGGCACTAGGTTTGGGGGTCAGGAGACCAGGAGTTTAGTCCTGCCTCAGTATAAGCTTTGCCCTGTTTACATTCACTGATGGCTCATGGTAGCACCAAAAGGGGTGTGTACCACCAGCCCTGGGTCCAATTCTTGGCTTTGCCGCTCACTTTGCTGGGTGAGTGTGGCCAAACCCCTGCTCCTGGCTCTGTGCCTCAGTTTCCCCACCCGTAACCCCCCAGATCTGGAAAAGTTCAAGCCCTGGTTCAGTGCCCGAAGCCACTGTCCTGACCCTGCCAAGGCTGCAGTCCCCATTTCTTATCTTAGGTCGCAGTGGGTAACAAAGTACCTGCAGTGACCAAGGCTGCAGTCACTAATTGCCCAGATGAAATCAATTCACCTCCATTACAGTCAGATCCAGGGCCCGAACATTAGCAAGGCAGCAGGCTAGCGCCAGCATTACCCCGCAGATGTGATTATGGGGATGCTGCCGGGGATACGATAAGGCGTTTGATTCGATGAAGGTGCACATGTGTTCTTGCTGGCTGGGCCTCCTTTCAGGTTGCAGAGTAAAGTAAAACTGAATGTCGCTGACAGCTGGCCCCTGGCCGCCTGCCCCTCTGCAAGAGGGCTCTGCGAGGTGGCTGGGGCCGGCGCAACGAAGCAAGGCTGCAAACCAGCGTGACGCGCGTCAATTGCAAGTAACGACATTAGCGGCCTCGGGAAGCGAAGGCGTTTTTGTTGGAAGCGAAGGGAGGGGAGTGGGGCTGGAAGCCAAGGGAACACGTCCCAAGCCTTTATGATCACACGCACTGGAGGTGCTTCTGAGTCACCCCAGGGGGGCGGGGAGGGGACGGTTATTGGCCTTCGCCACACAGCTGCGATCTGGGGCCCATTGTGCCAGGCGCTGTATAAACACCTAGTGAAAGAGATTCCCTGGGCTGGAGAATTCAGTCTCAATAGACAAGACAGAGGAAATGGGGAACCAAGGTCCAGAGAAATAAATTACTTGCCCATGGTCATCCAAGAAGTCAGTGGCAGAGCTGCCTATTCGGCCTGTGAACTCTTCAGGGCAGGGACTGTCTCTTGCTGCGTCCGGCCTGGGGGGCCGGGGAGCACTAGGTGCTGTTACATCGCAAACACCCACTGCTAAGAGCCCTGCAGTTACATCCAATGGGCAGTTGTCAAAGGAGACACATTCATGGCACCGGGGGACTGGTGCCTATGTGACGGCCACCCCCTTGGCCAACACACCAGGGCCCGCTGGAGCGAACAGCGTGCGCTGAACACCCAACCCGCTGGAGCTGTCCTTCCTCCGCGGCTCGGGCTCACAATGGGGCCTGTCCCACACACACTCCCCAGGGGTTACCCCCGCCTGTCCCAGGGCCGAGCAGGCCATGGCTGATCAGCTTTTCTGCAGCCTCGGAGAACCAGCCCAGAGGGACGCTGGGGCAGCGACCCCGGTCACCGGAACCCTCTGGGGCTGGGCCCCCAAGGGGTAGAAGGAAACTCTGAGCCCAAGGGCTAGCTCAGCAGTTGTCTTGAGATTAATGTCTCAGACAGTTTCCCCCCAGCTCTCAACAGCTCTTGCTGCTCTAGTGGCATGGGGTGGCCCATGTACCAGATACAGCCAACGCCCTGGTAACACCCTGTTGTGGGGCGAAGGCCAGGCAGGAGGAGGGCTGGGGAGATTGTACATGCAGTTGGCAGCCAGTTCAAGGGGCAGATCCCTTCCTGACCCTTCTCCCCCTCTCCCCCCCCATTATGCTCAGCACATTATAGAGGAACGTGTCATTATCCTGCTTTGCAGATGGGGAAACTGAGGTACGGAGCAGGGAAGTGACTTGCCCATGGTGAGTGGCAGGAGCTGGGAACCCGGGAGGCCCCATTCCTGCAGCTAGCACCGCACTGGAAGGATCCCTTTCCCTTTATTTGGCTGTTGGCAGCCAGCAGCTGAGGGTCCTCCTTCCAAATGGCAACGTTTGAGCAACAGGAAAGCAGCCTGAGATCTCAGCTCTCTGGGGCAAGCCCAGCCTCTGTGCTTTCTGCGGCTGTGACGCTCAGCGGGCCGGTGCCCCAAGCCGTGAACAGAGCCTTCACGCCCTGCCGGAACAGCAATCACAGATCCAGAAGTGCTTAAATTCCCCTGCAAGAGAGCGAAGCTCCTGTCTATCTACCCCCCCCACCCCATGCCTGGAGCAGCAGCGCACCTCACAACCTTGAATGCATCCGACGAAGCGAGCTGTAGCTCACAGAAAGCTAATGCTCAGATAAATTTGTTAGTCTCTAAGGTGCCACAAGTCCTCCTAATCTTGAGTGTAGTTTGTCTGCTCACCCCCCGCGTGAAACTGATGCACAGAGAGACCCAGGCCGTGTTTTCTGAGGGCGTTCGCTCTCTCTCTCTGCAAACTCCTGGTGGTGACACAGCTCTGTGGCTTTTACGGTGTCGCGAGGCGAGGTCACAGCCGGGCCAGGGGAGGTATCACATTGCTACGGTTGCAGTAGAAACAGCCTAGCCTTGTCTCCACTAAAATTGTATAGCAAGATTAAAAAAAACCCAACAACCCTGCTGTCGGCACAGGCACAGAGTTTGTCTATGCACTAAAGTTAGTGGGGGGTAAAATAGGGCGTGAATTTAAAACAGATTAACTCTCCCTGGTTAACAGTGTGTGGATGCCCTTATTCTGAATGCTCTTAATTCATTTCCAAGAAGGATTAAGCCAATTCGGAACAAGGCACTCGCATTCTGGAATAAGAACATGTCGTCGCCAACCCCACCCCAGCCCCCACGGGGTTAATCAGGACTAGCTACTCCAGAACAGCGCCCCATGTAGACAAGCCCACGGTCACACCAAGAGCCTGCGGCGGAGTCAGGAATTGATCCGCACCCTACCCACTAGGCACTCCTTCCTCTCTTAGCACACGGGTGTTTTCCCTTCTTCCTGTGTCCCAAGATGCTCTGATTTCTCCTTAAACCCATCTCTCCTCCTGAAGGCACTGCATAGCAGACAGGGCCCGGCTGTGTGTGGCAACATGGCCCGACGTGACCCACCCCTGGCAGATCTGCACCGGGTGCCGGGGCAGGGTGTGCATCACTGTGCTGGCTGACTGGGAAGCCGTGGCTGAGGGTGAAGGAGAGAGCGGAGGAGGAGGGAGGCAGCGGGATAATCCTGTTAGGGAGGAAAGAGAATCATTTTCCAATGAAGCCCGGCGCTGGACTAGCCCCCACGGTAAAGAAACAGCAGACGCAATAACTCCCGCTCCATCCATCGCCTGGAGTTTGAGTGAAATGGACAGGAGATTTTATTCCTTATTATTTTCCTTCACAGAGTTGACTTAGTGCTCAGAAAGACATGTCTGCTACCCAGAGCCCTACCAAGGGCAGAAACAGCGCTAAAGAGATAGGAACACCGAGAAAGCCAGAGATCCAGAAGGCAGCTTCTAGATTCGTAGGATCCTGTTCTCGCTTACAGCAGCATAAAATTCCCTTGTGACAAAGGTTTTGGCTCCAGGGCAAAGTTTCACCTGTTTAACCTAAGGGTTTGCCTCTCTGGGGACACATGGGCAAGTTAATTGGAATTGACTACAGGTGTGAATTTGAAGTGGATTAGTTAAACTGCATTAAGCGCCTGTGTGGACACGCTCATTCAGAATGAAAGTGGCTTTAATTGGGTTTAATTTAATTCAGTTTGGAAATGAATTAAGATAAACCATGAATTAAGGTGAAACTTTTATTCCGAATAAGAAATTGAATGTGGCTTAACTAACCCACGTGAAATGTTAATATGGATTAATTTTCCTGAGGGTCCCCAGGAAGATAAGCCCTTAAGGTGTGAATTTAAACTGATTTAGTTAACTGATGCAACACTCTTTCCCCCTCCCTCCATTTTGATATAAATCAGGTTTATTGCACTTTAGTCAGTCATTTGGCAACAGGCTTAAACTAAAGCGATACAAGGTGCCTTCACACCTGAATAAGCATCCACACAGTGGTTTGCACCACTTTTAACTAAACCAGTTTAATTAACCGGTGTCAGGAGGAGGAGGGAGGCAGGGGCAGACACTGCTCTGGCAATGTAAAGGGATAACAAAGCGGATGGAACTATGATGGGCTTGTCTACACCCAGAGTTATTCCGGAATTGCGACAGTGCTTTAAATTCACACCCTGCTTTAATCTGAATTAACTTTCAAGTGTAGACAAGCCCTCACAGCAGCGGTCTAGCACAGTGGGGTCCTAACCTATGACTGGGGTCCTAGGTATTATCACCATACAAATACAGAATAATAATTTATGCCAAATTTATGCCACAGCTAAAGCCCCTTTACACTGCCAAAGCAGCAAAAAGGGGCCTCAGTGTAAACAGAATCAGGCCCAGCAACTGCAGTGGAATCACTCCAGACTCCATGGGGGTGAGGGAACATAAGCAGGCCCCATCAGTTTCAGAGAACCATGGTGACCCCCAGTCTGGGCTCAAGTGGGGGCGGACTGCCCAGCGGCTCCTGTGTGGAGCTACGCTGCAGTTAAGCTGGAGCGTGACTTTAGAGACACGGCCCAGCTGACCACATCTGCACAGTGCATTGGTTGACATTAGTCCTCCGCTTGCTCTTGGGACCTGCCCCACCCTTCCCTGCCCCACAAATCCCCGTTGCCCTGGACTTTCCTTGCACTCCTGCCAGCAGAGCATTTAACTCGGAGCCTCTGCAGCTCGACCCTGCAGCGCCCTGGAGACCGGAGTCCTTAGTTACCACCCCTCGCACTAAAAGAACAGGAGGACTTGTGGCACCTTAGAGACTAACCAATTTATTTGAGCATAAGCTTTCGTGAGCTCACAAAAGCTTATGCTAAAATAAATTGGTTAGTCTCTAAGGTGCCACAAGTCCTCCTGTTCTTTTTGCGGATACAGACTAACATGGCTGCTACTCTGACACCCCCGGCACTGCGTCTCTCCCCAGCCACACTGGGAGGAAGCAGCTCTGTCTCCAAGGCCCGTTCAGCCCTCAGGAGACAAAGAGCATGGGTCGGGAGGGGGTGACTGGCTGTCTGGACAGCCACATGCTAGCTCCCTGCCTCACCTTTCCGGCTCCCCCCCATTAGCAGCTGGCCAGATGGACTTCCTAGCCCCGGCCCACAATCGCCAAGCAGGGCCTGAGGCTCCGAGAGTCCCGGGGCCAGATCCTCAGCTCGTGCATATTGGCATGGCCTGGAGCGATGCAGATTTACGCCAGGGGAGGATCTGCTCCCACGGGCCAGGCAACAGCAGGTCTGACACTCAGGGTGTGGCTACACACTGCAATCATGGGATGCAACTTAATCTAGCTAGTGCGGGTACCAGAGCTGTGAAGTCAGGACAGCCCCAGTGTGGGCAAGGGCCTGCCCCACCCGAGTAATCCCCCAGGGTCCCGGGCAGGCCGGTACAGCTCACGCTCAAGCCGGTGCTGCTTGGGCTTCGCTGGTCTCTGTCCCAGAGCCGGCTAGATCATGGCGAGCTGCAATCACAGCCCAGGACTGCAGTGTGGACGTCTGGACGCTTAGAGGTGGGTGTCGTTAACGCAGCCTCAGCAAACGAGTTCCAGGCCCAAAAGCTGCGAAGGGATTTCACAGCCAGCCCTGTGGCGGACAAACGTCCCGTTACTTACAATCAATTAGCCCCAGGACTTGGCCCCACTCCCCCCACCCCCCCCCACCCCACCCCAGATAAGCCAGTACAGTGAAGAGCTAGAGTGTATAGTGATAAATAGCGTTAAACACGTTCGTACCATTCAACAGCACTTCCCCACCCCTCCCGCTGGCCTTCCCCCAAACCTGGGGGGTCTGAGCCCATGAAGCATCCTCCCCCTGAAATAGACACCGCTGGCATCAGTCCTTCAGCCAGCGGGTAACTAATAACTGATGCGTCCGCGTCACCTAGCAGGGGGCAGAAGGAGGGTCGCAGTGCCCGGGTGGAGTCTGCTGTAGGAAGAGACACGGGGCAGAGGCCCCCCACCCGCTGAGGTGGAGGGTGTCCTCCATCAGGCCCTTTAGCGTCCGTCTGTCTTTGGCGGGTGAGGAGGCTTCTGGGGAGGCTGAGTCTGAATTGAGGGCCATGCGTACCCTCCTGCCACTGCTCTCGGGGGGCAAAGGGCAGCGGCCCGGGCCGCCAGCCAGAGCTGAAGGGAGGCCGAAGGGAGCGACTTTCGTGTGACGTTGACAGGGTCTTGGGGAACCCGGTCCCATCCTGACGCCCTTGCCCGAGGGAACAGTACCGCCGAGGCCAGAGGCAGGGAACCTCTCTGTGGTCCCACCACCTCTGTCCCCAGGATGGGGGTGGGATCCTGGCCGTTGCGTCGATGGGGCGAGGGGCAGGCAAGGAGGTGGGAGGAGGATCCCGGTGGGGTTGTCCCGAAGGAAGAGCCGGTTTCCTTGCCCCTCTCTATCCCCGTCCTTAGCCCAGGACATCCAGGTAGACTGGAGGGGCCTTGACCAGGGCCTGGAGCCGGCTGTGAATCTCCTTAATGTTCTGCCGTTGCTGGGGTTCCCGCTGCCAGCAGCCCTGCATTATGTCGTACACCTCCGAGGGGCAGGTTCGGGGCCGCTCCAGCTCCCGGCCCTGCGTGATGCACTCGATGGCCTGCGGAGAAGCGGAAGAGGAGATGAAGTGTCTGGGTTTCAACCCCGCAACGACTTGCCCTGAGCGGAGGACAGGGCCGACGCGCTCTCTCTGCCCATTACTGAGCTTAGCTATACCATTCCCGCTGGGGGCACAGGACGGTGCGGGGGGTAAGGCACAGAAGGGGAGTCAGGACTCCCAGGTCCTTTCCCAGCTCTGCTGCGGAGTCCCTTGTCACTTCGCCGCTCTGTGCTTCGGTTTCCCCGTCTATAAATTGGTGATGACCCACTCCCTGCCCAATTCCAACCAGCCCTTAGCTGTTCTGATCTGGGGGCCATGGGAGTCTGTCCTCTGAGGCCAGCAGACTGGGGTGCTTTGTCGTCCTGAGGTGAACGGTGTCATCGACACGAAACCAAGAGACACTGCGACAATCTCCCTTGCACACCGGGCTCCCGCCCCCAGAATCCTCCTGGGCTCAGCGGAAGGGAGAGAAAGAACCATCAGTCCGCTCCCAGGGACTCCCCATCTGCTATGGGGAACATTATACCAGGGGATGGGCAAGGAAGCTCTTAGGCCACGCAGTGAGTTCGTTAGGGGCAGGTCAGGTTTCACCCCGGGCCGGCAAATTGAATCAGATCTTTCACGCTTCAGAGAACTGAAATATTGCCCCCCTCGCACCCCCACTCCCATAAGCCCCAGAGCCAGGCTGGCCCCTCTCCGCTCAGCCCAAGCCATCCCGGAGAGCCGGACCGGCAGGGCCATGTTAGAGGCGGAGGGTGTTTTGCCCATATTCCCTGGCATCTTGTCGTGTGAGGATCCTGCAAACTGATCCCCACCCGGTGAGGGTTCTTAGCCCCGATGGACGCAGGGGACGGAAGCTGAGGACACGCAAGCCAGTGGAAGAGCTGGGGATAGGACCCTGGAGTCCTGATCCCCAGTCCCTTGCTCAGGCCCCTAGACTGCACAATGGAACCCAGGCATCCTGACTCCCGTTCCGCCTCCTCCCAGAGCTGTCGACAGAACCCAGGAGTCACAACTCCCAGTTCCCGGCTGTAACCTCTAGACTGCACTGCCACACGAGGGACAGCATGCTATGGGCTTCCTGCTTTAAGCCATGGGGGATGGGGTCCTCGATGGGGTCCCCCCTTATTTCTTAGCCCTTCTCCTTTCCCCCTAGCTGACTTCTTGGCCATCAGAGAATCAGCAGCTCAAAGACCCAGCCGTTCTCCCTGACCCCAGCCACGGTACTGCCACCCACCCCACGCTCGCCGAGCCACCCTTCACCTCAGTGTTGGACAGCTGGTACCAGGGCTGCTTCCCATAGGTGAAGATCTCCCAGAGAACCACCCCAAAGCTCCAGATGTCGCTTTCGGCGGTGAACTTCCTGTAGAGGATGCTCTCCGGGGGCATCCAGCGGATGGGCAGCATGGTGCGTCCACCCACCTGCCAGAGAGACCAGGGGAGGATGGGTTAGCCAGAGGGGTGGGGAGGCGGGCGGAGCCAGGATATTGCAGCAGGCAGAAAAACAGAAAGAAAGAGAGAAAGAAAAAAAGAGAGAGAAAAAAAGAGATGGAAGGAAGTCGTTTGAAAAAGACAAAGAAAGATGAGAGAGAACGAGATGAGAAAGAAAAAGGTTTGAGAGACAGAAAATTAAAAGAGAAAAGTTGAGAGAAAGAATGAAAGAGGAAAGAAGGAGAAAGAAGAATGTAAAAGAAGGAAAAAGTGGGAAAAGAAAGAAAAGAAAAAACCAAGCAGGAAGAATGACAGAGGGAAGGAGCAGGACAGAAAGAAAAAAGAGAGAGGAGAGAGATGAAAGGGGCGGGGCTGGATTCTCCATTTGCTCACACCAGCGTGAGACCAGTCACTCCTGATTTACACCGACAGAACAGAATCAGGCCCAGAAAGGGGCTCCTTTCGTGCCATCTCTCTCTCTCTCCTTTTATTAATCCTTTCACAGCAGCCCATCGAGGGCCCCTCCCCCCCCCCCCCCCCCCCCCCCCCGGCAGCGCTGCCTTTCCACTCGCTAAGTGCCCTGCGCTCCCTTTTCCATCGCAGGCCCCATTAAATATGCATAGGGGGACGGAGGTGGGGCAGGAGCTAAAAGGGAAAATTGGAAGAGGCCCCTCGGAGCCCCCTGCCTGCCCCAGAGGCCGATCCCAGCAGAGCTCTCGAGGAGATGGAGATGGATGGGTCTCTCCTCCAGCCGGCCAGGCACATGGCTTGAGATGCGTTTGCTCCGAGAAGCCTCACTCTTCCCGTGCATTGGTTACGCCGGGGCAGCCAGCGACTGACACTGCACTTTCGAGCAACGGGGGAGAGTGGGCTGGGGTCTTCGAGGGAAGCGCTGTCTCTAGTTAACGAAGCACAGGAGGGGAAAGCCCTCCACTGGCACTGAACACAGCCTCACAGACCTGGGCAGAGGGGTGCTTGGGAAACGGGGGGCAAAGAATTGGCTGATGGGATCCCTAACGGGGTTCAAATACGGGACCTACAAAGCACAGATTTCTATCAGAGTAACTCTGATAGCTGGCAGCAGTAGTAGGCTGTTATCCTTTATATGGCCCAGCCACTGAATTCCATTAGCTGGCAGCATTAGGCTGTCATCTATACAGACCAGCCACTGAACTCCATTAGCTGGCAGTAATTGTAGGCTGTTATCCTCTATATGGACCAGCCCCTGAGCTCCACTAGCTGGCAGCAGCAGCAGTAGGCTGTTATCCTCTAAGTGGCAGATGAGACACAGACATTGACAGTGAGTTACGAGGCAACTTGCGTTTTCTCCCAAGTGTTGAGGCCTGAGCCTTGACCCCAAACCTGATGGGGCCTAATCGGAAGGGAGACAGGCGCTGAGGAGGGGTGGGCAGAGGAGACACTGGGAGGCTGTGACAGCGGTAGGAGTTTGGAGACCAGGGACATGGCCACCCTACTCAAGGGAGGGACAGAGACAGCATGAGCCGAGCTCTCTGAGAGCACTCTGCCAGCCCAGGCCAGTAGCATCCACTCCTGCTGTGCCCACTGGCGCCGACGGAAAGGCCCTGATTGACTCTGCGAGGCTGGGGATTGGGCCCTGGGCAGGCGTGGCAGCAGAATCAGGCCCTTGCCCTGCCCCGGGAGCTCACCCGGTAGTAGTCCGTGCTGTAGATGTCCCGGGACATGCCGAAGTCCCCGATCTTCACCACCAGGCTGCGGCCCACCAGACAGTTGCGCGTGGCCAGGTCGCGGTGGACGAAGTGGAGCGAGGCCAGGTAGACCATGCCCGAGGCGATCTGGGTGGCGATCTGCAACATCTGGCTCAGGGTCAGCTGCCCGAAAGACTGGCCGTTCCCATTATCCAGGATCTTGGCATCTGGCCCGTGAGACCTGGGCAGGGCAAGGGCGGGCTGCGGTGAGGCCAGGCTCAAGCGGACCGGAACCGACCCGATTCTTCAGAGTCTGACTCTGGATCACTCTAGGCCACGGCGGAAGTGCAAGCGGGCCTGGGTGCGGCCAGACCGAGGTGCACCAATGCCCGAGGCCCGGGCACCAGCAGAGAACTGGCGAGGAGGGACGTGCCCAGGTGATCCCAGCAGGCGATCCACGCACTACACAGCAGAGAAAGGGGAACCCCCTCCAGCCCCCAAGAGTCCTGCCAATATGACTTGGGGGGGGGGAAATTCCTTCCCGAGGGCAGGTGTGAGCGTGTGTAAGCTTGAGGGCGTGTCTGTGTGTTTATGTGTCTATTGACATGTCTATGAATGTATCCATGTGAGGGTGTGTATGGGGGAGGGGGTTATGGGGTGTGTGTTTGGGCGAGAGGGGGGGTGTTTGGGTGTGTGAGGATGTGGGGCTAGCCCAGCTCCCTGCCCCCCCTCCCCCCGCAAGCCTGTGGGGCTGGGATATGAGGTGCAGACCCAGCCGGCAGGGTGGGGGGGGGCGGGGCACGGGGGATACCTTCCCCCTCTCCCAGCCAGGTGCCCGCACTCACGGGGCTCGTTTGATGCCAAGTGCTGCTGACAGCCTGGGCAAGGACAGGCCCGCGCGGCTCCGGGGAAGCAGAACCATTAATGCCAAGTCCCATAACAATAATCATCAAAGGCAGGTCTCAGAGCTCATCCCGTGGACGCTAAGCGATGCCCCGTCTAGTGCCAATACCTCGGGGGCCAATCGAAAAGTCTCTGCTTATTCCAGCTGATGGCCAATCTCCCTCTATTTCAGCCTCTCAGACAGCTAATCTAATCAATATTGCAAGGAGGCCGCATTAGCAGGGCCCGCTGTCTGAGCTGCCGCGGTAATGGAGCAGGGGGGCGGGGGGAATCCAAGGCAGGGACCGCCATAACGGGGCGAATAATCCCGAGTCACGGGCCAGGCAGGGCTCGGTGGGAGCCTGGAGAAGTGTCGGTGTGTCGCTCGGCGTGTCTCCGAGTGTGGAGTGCGTGTGTGGTGCAGGCCGACTTGCGTGTGTTGTGATGCCGTACTTGGCACCCCGGCCCTTGGGGGTCACCAAACAGCCCCCTAACGCTTCAGGGGAAGGGGAGCTGGGCTTCGAGGGGAGACAACCAAGAGCCCTTGTGAGGATCAAGGTGTGTGTGTGGGGGGGGGGCTGACACTGTATTATTTAAAGGGCGGATGGGGCATGTGTTCCCCACCCCATGGTGGACTGTCAGGGCTGTCCCCCCACTTTGGCCTCACTGCCCCGCCCTGGCTTCTGCCTCCCATCACCTTGCCACTCCCATTCTCCACATCCTGGCTCCCCCCACAGCTTCATCCACCCTCCCGAACCTCCAGCCCCCCAGCTCATTTCAGGCTCCATATATCCCCCCATCTGCAACTCAGCTGACCCAATGGGCCACGTCTCTCCGCGCTCTCGCCCCGGCTTCTATCCCCACACTGGGCGCAAGATCCTTCCCCCTTGCAGCCTGGGTCGCCCCACCCCAGCAATTCCTGAATCCTGGGTGAAAACCACCTCTCACAACTGACCCTTCGCTCCTCGGCCTCCCTCTGGTGCTGGAGCGCGACGGGGCACCTTGTTCACCGCATATGGGGCTGGCACAACAGACTTTTGGGGCGCCACCCTGCATGCAGGGGCCGTGCCAGAGGGGGCCACGGATGGGGAGGGGTGTGCTGGGGGAGGATACCGTGCTCTGGCTATTCTGGGCTGCTGGATGGTACCTCAGACTGGAGGGAAGTTAGAGCAGCCCGACTGGCTGCTCTAATCTACGCCAGGGGCAGAAGCAGCCCAGAGCCACCCCATCCCCCGCCCCGTGCTGGCTGCCGGCCGGGCCCCACCTGAGGAAGCGGTTGAGGTCTCCGTGTTTCATGTATTCGAAGACCATGACGAGGGGTTCGCCGTCCGTGCACACCCCATAGAACCGGACAATGTGCTCATGCTGCAGCACCGTCAGCAGCTCCGCTTCCCGCTGGAAATCCAGCCGGGCGCTCTCCGTCGCCTCCTTCAGGGCCTGCGGGCGGGGAGACGGGCTCAGAGAGGGCAGGGTGAGCACCGGGGCTGGGGTCCCCGGGGGGCAGGGCGGTGGCCGGGCTTCCTGCTGCTGCTGACCCTGGGCAAGTCGTTTCTTCTTTCTGGGCCCCAGTCCCCAGGTGTGACACGGGGAACAAACCTGCCTAGTTAGACTGTAAACGCTGCAGGGCAGGGACTTTCTGTCCCCTGGCGTCCGTGCAGCGCCTGGCACAACGGGCCCTGATTTCAGCCATGTGCTGCGGTACTGCAGCACTCAGAGAGCTGCCTCTGGCTCCATCCCCTCTAGCTGCCAGGAGGACTGAGTGGGCCAGTCGCCGTTCGTGTGGGAGTGTCCCCATCACAGCTGGGAAAGAACCGGGGCCCATTTGGGTCTCACCTAGAGCTAGAACCATCGGGGCGAGTTTGGATCTGATCTCCGAAGGGGTCTGGACTGGGCCCCCATTCAATACATTGGCATGCGGCTACACGCTCACCAGTGCCCCCTACTGGATGGAATCAGAACTCCTCAAAAGTGTGTCATATGGCCTATACTGCTGACAGTGAATGGTGATTCTCCCATAGCTCAGGAGGATCTGGGTTCTAGCCCCACCCTGCCTGTCGTGAGTGGCTGCCGCCTGCAGCATGTTGACAGCCATGAGGCCCCCAGGTGGATCCTGGGATCCCCCTCACCCCCGTGGAGGTTTCCCTGGGTGGAGGGGACGGGGTTACCTTGACGGCCACAAGCATCTTCTCCTGCTCGGGGATGAGGTTGTAGCACTCAGCCAGGAAGACCTTCCCGAAGGCCCCTTCCCCCAGCTCCCACTTCAGCACGATGTCCCTGCGCTTGATGTGGTGGACGCCTGCAAGGAGTAAGGGCTGAGCTAAGCGTCCCGTCCCCCCCGCACACACACACACACACCCCACGTAGGGGCGGTGCGGAGCTGGGCGGGGAACGGCTGTCTCTCAGGGCGGGGATCTGGAAAGGAAAGAGGGCCAGGGAGGCAGGGCAGGCTGGGGGAGGGTTGAATTTGGAAAAAGGGGGAGCTGGGGGTTCCAGTCAGGAGGAGGAGGAGAGAAGTCAGAGGGATCTGGCTGCATGAGAGGTGGGGTGGGGTCTGGGGCTCTTCCGGGGAGAGTAGTGAGGGATCTGGTTAGGAGAATTGGAGGGGCCAAGAAGGTGGTCCAGGTGGGAGGGGCCAAGGGATCCAGGTGGGAGGGAGCAGCTCTGAACCCCTAGATTCCCCTGCCCCCTTCCTTTGCTTTTTCTCCACACAGCCAGTCCAGGACTCCCTGTCAACACCCCGACCCATGGCCAACCAGGGGCTGGACGTCCGTGTGTGGGCGTGTGTGCACCTTTCCCCTGTTAAGAACCCAGAGGGGCCCCACGCACGGGGCAGGGAGTGCCAGTGCGTCCTGCGTCACTGCACCCATTTACACCCCTGGGTCCCCACGTCCTTTCCAGCCCCTCCACCCCTGGGACCCGCCCTGCCCCTCCTTAACTGTCTGGGAGCCCCCCCAGTCCTCCCTTAATCCTCCCTGGAACCCACCCTGCCCCTCCGGACCCGCCCTACCCCCCCCCCCCGGCCCTTACACGTGTCGCAGAAGTACTGCGGGTTCTCAATGAAGTTGGTTTTCAGCCCCTCCAGCTTGCTCTCAGCTGAAGACTGGGGGCTGCTGCTCAAGTTCATGAAGTGCAAGGACATGGCCAGGTCGTCGTCCTGGGCCAGCACGGCCGCCCCTGCGTGGGACAGGGGAGAGATGTCAGGCTCCAGCAGCCCCCTGGTCTAGCTGCCCCCCCCACCCCCCGCCACCGCTGGGGGGTGGACAGCGGGGAGCAGTGAGCAGAGCGGGTAGCTTTGCAGTAATTACCAAGGGGGCTGTCCCTGCGCTCCCCACCCCAGCAGGCATCTTCATCAAAGATCCAGCAGCAGGGCCGAGAGATCTGATGGCTCCAAGCCCAACGGGGCACATACGGGGTGGGGAGGGCCGGGCACTGGGGTGCTAAAATCCCGCTCCTCCTGGAGCTGCTGAAAGCAGTTGCCCATCAATGCCCGGGTGCCCTGGGGTCGCAGGTGGGGGTGCCCGCCTGGCTCCAGCCCAGGGGAGGGTGAAAACCCTCCCAGCCGGTCTCTCCTTGGGTCCCCCGAGCCTACCTTTGGGGAGCCCTCTGCAAAGTGAGTGAGGGTCACTCTGTGGCAGCCTCTGACCCCATTTTAGCCCCTGCAGGGGAATTGATCCTGGCCCCAGTGCAAGGAGCGACAGGGGAAGGCAATGCTCCCAGCGCTGTTCCGGGCATGGGTTAAAGCAGCCTCGGCTGTTGCATCACCTAGTGTAGACGGGGCTCCCCTGGGTTTGCTCTTGATTACCCTAGTTGAGGACCCAGCCCGACTCACACTACGATGAGCGGGACCAAATCTGTGCTGTGGGGCCTGAGCGGCAGAGAGGGGCCCGCGGGAAGGGATCTCGGCTTGCCGAGCAGGAACCCGGATTTGGTCTGAGAATCCAGCACCCTCACTTACAGGGACATGGTACACGCACCACACAGCCCGGTGCCCGGTGTGGTAACAAGCTCAGTAAGGGCCCTGTGGCCGACCCACTTAGGGGATAACAGCCTACTACTGCTACCACTCCACGGAGTTACTCCTTCGGCTCAAGCGGCAGAGGCCTGTGCCACCAGCCCTGACGTTCACAGCGTCGGTGGACCAGGAGGAGGGGGTTGCAGCGGCCACGGGGACTTACGGTTCATGCCGAACTTGGAATGCCGCCCGCATTTGTTGAGCACCATCAGCATGATGGAGAGGAAGAGGCAGGCGAAGACAGCCAGCGCCACCGCCACAGAGACCTGGAGAGAGGGAGGAGACACGGCTCAGTCCACGGGGCCGGAGGGCGATCCGGGCTTGGCTTCGGACCCAGACTCCTGGTGCCAGAGGGCTGGGATCCTGGGGCACGAACTGGCCCATCGCAGAGGTAAAGGCCCAGCTGCCATTTATGGGCCCCCCCATCCACCTCAGGGGAGGTTGGATCCCGGGCTTTGGTGATGCAAAATCATTATGGCCACCAGCAGGGCGGAGAACATGCCACGTGGCATAAGCCACTGAAGGCCTCTGCCCTGCCCCAGCAGCTGCCACCTGAGGGCCTCAGAGCCCTTGATAGTTATTAACTAAGCCCCGCAAGCCACCTGGAAGGTGAGTCAATGTCACAACCCCCATTTCTCAGAGTGGGAAACTGAGGCACAGAGAGGGGAAGTGACTTGCCCAAGCTCATCCAGGGTATTGATAGCGGAGGTCAGAAGAGAACCCAGGAGTCCTGGGTCTTGTCTCTCTGTGCCTCAGTTTCCCCACCTGTGAAGTGGGGGTAATGATACTGACCCACCTCATAGGGGGCTTTATTGGTTCATGTTTGCCAAGGGCAGCAAGCTTCTTCCAGAAAGGTGCAATAGACCCTACGGTGATGTGTGCCCCGTCCTCATACTGCAACAAAGGCAGGAATATTCTTGGTGACCTCTGTCCCTCCCCCGTCCCCCAAATCCGCTTTCCCAGAGCTCACCCCAAATATGTGCTCCTCTGATGTTTCCACCGGTCCGTCCAGCGTGCTGTTCCCCTTGCCTGCAGCAGGGAGAAAGGCAGCCGTGTTAGCTTAGTCTGAGAGACAGAAGCAAACTTGCAAAATTCAGGGCTGGATCTCAAAGCTTCCAGGGTTTTATTTTGGGGTAGCAGTGATGAGTCTGGGGTTTGGAGTGGGGCTAGTTGCAAAATCTGGGGGTTCAGATGTCAAGCACCCCTTTCAGGGGGCAGGGATACAGGGTATGGGCCCCACAGAACTTCCCCAAAGGCCCATCCTCTCTCCTGTGCAGTGCTGGAGGATGATCTGCAAGATGCCTGCTTCCACTTGAACCACGGAGCCAGATCACAGGGCCAGCCAGTGCCAGGACGGGAGACGGCACTAGCCACACACCCCTCCGTGCACCTGGCTGCTGCAGAACCTCCCAGGTGCATCCAGGTAAGACCCCCCCCAGGTTATGCCCTAAAGATCCTGTCAGTTTCACCGGAAGGCAGCCCTGGCATGGAGGACAAGCTACCCAAGGCCTTGGTTGAATTAATTCAGCCTCTCACACCATAGATCCTCCAGCTTCTCCTACCGAAAGAGGGGTTGGTAATGGGGCAAAGGGAAGGGTCTAGAGCAGGCAGGCGCGATGCAGCCCTGCTGGGGTGTGTAGGGTTCTGGGGCTCCCAACGCCCAGGGTGGACAGAGCCACTCAGGCACCTCGGACAAAGAGAAGCAGCTGCCCCCTAGGAAATACTCACCCACCGGAGGCAGGGACACTGCGGCAGCGGGGCAAACAGGGAGGAAAAGTATTGTTACTCTCTGTACAGCATCAGCACCGGTTCCCTGGACCCCTGCCCTGGCCACCCCACCCTCTGCCCTAAGCAGGCCAAATCCAGCGCCGGCAGCCCCTCAGCCTGGATCCAATCCGGATCAGAGTACCCCTCCCCTGGCTTTTTGTTCAGCCCAAACCCAGGGCCTGAATGTCCTTCCACTCCGGTGTAAATCTGGAGTGACACCCAATGGAGTGACTCTGGTGTAAAACCAGTGTGAGCAGGAGAAGACTCAGACACACCAAGACCCCAGCTGAATCACACCCCAGCCCGGAAGCGGAGTGGGGTGGGGGAGTCGGACATAGCGCTCCAATCCCAAGGCTGCCCTGCCCCTCATGGACTCGCTGGTGCGAATCGAGTGCCAGGGGGAGCGGTGGCATTAAACACCCACGTGGCCCTGGGGCTATTGGCTGCTCCAGGGAGGGCAAGAGCAACCCCATAATCGAGTATTATTATTAGGGGGCATTGCTAGAGCATGGAGGAGATCAGGGCCCCGTCGTGCCGGGCACGGCACAGACACGGTCTGAAATGGGTGGGAGGGGAAACTGAGGCACAGAGCAGGGACTTGCCTGAGGTCACAGGGCAGGGCAGCGGCGGAGCCAGAAACCTGTTCCTGCTAGCTATCCGCCCTGAGCAATTCCTCCCCATCCTTAGTGCTCGCCCTGGGGTGGGGGGAAGGCTCTGTTCCCAGCCCAGCAGGGTTATTAGGACCCGGGGTGGGGAAGGGGAGCTGTACCAACAATCGGCTCCTCGGGGTTGAAGCTGAAGGGGTTGTCCATGAAGCGTCCGGGGACGGTGCGGGCGTCGGCGCCCAGCGAGTTGCGGGCCAGCAGCGTGTAGTTCCCGTTGTTGACATGCGTGGGCCGGTTTAGCTGCAGGCAGCCATGCGCCACAGTGGAGTTGTGCTCGTACTCCACGATCTTGGTGTGGATGTACTGCCCTTCCACCAGGGCGGAGCCGTTGAACAGCCACCGGAGGGCCGGGGTCGGGTTGCCATCCACCGAGAAGGGGATGCACCAGTAGTGCTGGGGAATGGCTTCCTGCAGGTCCAGGATCACGGCGGGGACTGCGAGCAGAGATGACAAACAGGGCCTCAGACCGGCACCTTGGCCCCGGGCCCAAAGGCAGGGGGCACAGTCACTAACCCAACCGCACGCCCACCGGGCAGCCGGGGTTACGGATTCCTAAAGGGGAGCTCCCCTTAGAGATCGTCTACACTGCCGCTGGGAACGAGCCTCCCAGACTGGTGCTAGAGGGGCTCGAGCTCGCGGGCTAAAAGTAGCAGCCTGGATATTCCAGCTTGGGTGCCCAAGCCCTCCTGAGCCGGGGCGAGAACATCCAGCCTGCTAATTTTAGTGCGCCAGCCTCAGCCTTGCTAGCACAAGACCACCTGCCTAGGCTGTGAGGCTCGCTTGCAGCTGCAAAGTAGCCAGATGCAGAGTCTCTGCAGGAAGCAACCAGATGGCCCCCCTGCCACCCAGGATTAGAACCTGTGACCTGTAGCTCCAAAGCACAAACCACTAGCACTTAAGCTAAAGGAGCCCTCTCCTGCCCCCTGATCTCTTACATCCACTGTGGGTAGCCACAAAAGTGTGGCGCGTGTGTGTACACACACACACACACACATTCTCTCTCGCTCTCGGAGATTTTCAAAGCCGCCTAAGGGATTTAGACACATCCCGATCCCGTAGGCAATGCTAAAAGCCTCAGCCGGAGTTTACAGCCTCTGCCTCGCAATCTACGTGCACCTCGTGCAGTGGCGTGGAGGCTTGGAAGGAAAGAGCTGCTGGGTCCGAGCCCCCTTGGCCCCGTTGCTCTCGGGACAGAGCCCCAGAAACTGACCTGGCTGCTGGGAAAACTGGCTTCTCAGCCGAAAACAGGGCAAACGTCTCGCTCTTAGGTTCAACCACCATCGTCGCATCTGAGCCCCTCCCCAATCTGGGTCGTACTTATCCAGACAGCACCCCTGCGAGGCAGAGCTATCAGCTCCATGTCAAACATGGGAAACTGAGGCACAGAGCGACGAAGGGGTGATTGCAGCCCACGCAGACGAAGCTTTGATTTAGCCACATCGAACAACAATGGCTGAGAGGCCATGACAGCTTCATAGCCAATGTTCCTGGAGCTAGCTAGATCCAAACGACCTCAGGTACGTCTCCACAGGCTGCAGTGCTGACAGACCCTAAGTGACTCGCCCAAGGTCACTCCGGGAGTCTGTGGCAGAGCACAGACTTGAACCCAGGTCTCCCTAGCCACCGGGCCGTCCTCGCTCTTGTAAACCCTGCCTCCAACTGCCCAGTCAGATCCGCGTGCCGCTTACAAGTGACATTCAGCTGCACAGCTTCCTCGCTGGGGCCTGCCTCGTTCTCAGCCCAGCAGGTGATGTCTTTTCGGTTAAAGCCGGAGGAGACGTTGAAGATCTGCAGGGTGATTTCCGAGTCCGACTTCTGCGGGTCAGAGAGAGCGAGAGAGAGCGCTCAGCCTGCTATGACACCAGAGCCGTGACGCACTCTGATCTGTAGCCCCCTGCATGGAAGGGCCATTCAAAAGCTCATGCCTGACAGGGAAAAGCCTGAACTATGGGAGAATCTCCACTTGCTGCCATCAGTGTAGGGACTTGGACATGCTGCCATGTTATTCTGACACCAGCCTGCAGAGGGCAAGGGCAGCACAAGTGAACTGGGTGCAACTATCCCTCTTTCTGCAGGATTTAGGCCAATCGCTTGCACTAAACACCCCATGGCCTGTCCTCGCTCATAAAAAGGACAAGGCAGCAGGGTCTAGTGGTTGGAGAATCGGCCTGGGGCTCAGGACACTTGGGTTGTGTTCACTGCCTGCTGCATGACCATGAGCAAATCACTCTCCCACCCCTGCCGCTGATTCGCCTCCTGCCCCTTGTCTAGCCTGCAACCTCTGCAGGTCTGGCACTCTCCTTCACAACATGTACGTACAGCACCTGGCGCAACCGGGCCCTGATCTGGGTCACTGTGTGCTACTGCTATACTGACCCTATAACTGTTATTTGTGGCATGCTAGCTCCCAAAGGCACGGAGTCAGACCCCAGTGTCTTAAGTGCTTGGCACCTTTCTAAGTAGAAATGTACCATGGGAGCTCACCTCACAGGATCCCTGCTGTTCAGTATTTGCGGAGAAGGAGTTTGGGGGTGGGGGTGGCTGGCATTCAAAATACTGAGGCCCTACAGTACTTAGCAGGCACCACCCAGCTAAGGAATCCTTCATTAACAAAGGATAACGATCCCCCATGGGGGAAACTGAGGCACAGAGCAGTCCTACAGTCCATCACTGGCAGGGCCAAGATTAGAAGTCAGCCGGCGCAAGGCTCTGTACCACAGGCACCTGCCACTACACCGCACTGGTTTGCTGGGGACGTGGCTTCCAGCCGCTGGGCCGTGCTGCTGCGGCGAAGGGGCAGTTCTGTCCGGCAACACACAGCGAGCTGGCGAGCAGGGAGCTAAATTTAAATGGGGCTCAGCTTCATGCCTCCCAAAGGGTCTCCATGGGGCGCCCCCGGTCACTGGGGCCATGAGGGGTGGACATTTTTTCAGTGCAACTTTCTTCCTTGAAAAATGTGGCTTTTTCAAATTTTCTCCCTAAAATTGGAAATTTTAGATGGGGGGTGGGGAGGGAAATCACAATTTTCCCTGGGCCATGGACAGTTTCGACAGAAAGTTTTCAACCAGTCTCAGCGGGGACCACCCGGGGCCGGCCGTTGTCCCTCTGAGCCCCAAACCATAGCGACCGTATTGTCTTTGCCTTGGTGATGACGGGGGGCTCGGGTCCCACGTCGGGGACGATCCAGCGCCCGTGTGCCTGCGGCTCGCCCGTGAAGTGGCACGTTAGGTTCACGCTCTCGCCCTGCTGCACCGGCACGCCCTGGTACTCAATCCAGATCTCTGGCGGGTCTGCCAAAGAGAGGGGAGGAGAACGAGACGTTGGCTCTGCTCTGACCCCCAGGCGCTGCCTTTCGGGGGAGAGGGGCCAGGGAGAGCCAATGGCCAGAGACTGGAAGGACCCGGGAGCCGATCCCAGCCGGACCTCTGGAGAATCCAGCCCGGGTGTCACTGAGCCTGGTACCTGCTGGGACAGAACCCTGTGGGTTCGGCCAGCACCGTGGGGGGCAGTGCTCACATGGGCGCCGAAGCTCAGGGGCTTCAAGGGGTACCTTGAATTAACAAACCCGAAAGCACCACAGTGGGCTCCAGAGGGAACCCCGGGGCCCGGCCCCTGTGGAAACTCGACTCACTCTCCGTGACCCCAGGGGGTCATTTGATTTCCCCTCGCTTCTGGGACCCCTGACGAGATCAGGGCCCTGGGTGGGGACGGGAAGCGCCATCAGCAGGCAGTTAGACAGGCAAGAAGGGAGAGCAGGTTGGGTCTTCGGCCGGAGTCAGCTGGCACCACATGGGCTGAGACACGTGCTGGCTGTGATGCCCGTGCCTCTGATCACTGGGCATCATGAGGAGACAGCGCCCACAGGCGTCTCAGCCATGCCAGGAGCCTGGTGGGGGGGGATCCTAAGACAGGCCCTCCCTCGCTGTCCTTTGGCTTCCTTTTTCTCTGCTCTCCCTGTTCACCCATCCAAGCCAACGCCAAACCCACGTGGATTCTGCCTGCTGCCTCCCCCAGTACTGCCCCAGGGGAATGCCCTGCTGCCCCCCCCCAGTACTGCCCCATGGGAAAGTCCTGCTGCCCCCCCAGTACCGCCCCACCAAAATGCCCTGTTGCCTCCACACACACACCTGTGCCCCAGTATCACCCCATTGTCTCCAGATTTACCCTGCTGCAAACATGGCGCAGAATCGGCGTGAGGCACAGCAGAGCCCCAGTCCCTGTGGGGCACGCATGGGGCACAGCCAGTGCACGAGAGGCTGCGTGTTCCCCTGCACAGCAGCCTGCCCCACCCTGCTCCATTTCTCCCGGAGGAGACCTACCGCAGCCCTTGATGCGTAGATCCTCCAGGGGGATTTCCTCTCTCTCCAGCCAGCAGCTCAGGGACTGGTTCCCCAAGTCGGCCCGGCCGCTCCCCTGCCATAGCTGCAGCCAGCGGATCCCACACGAGCACAGGAAGGGGTTCCCCACGAGGACCCTGGGCGGGGGAGAAGGACGGGAGGCTGGTCGGGTGGAACGAGGGAGGGGGTGCTAAGGGCTCTGGGTCAGAGCTGGGGGAAATTTGGGTCCCGCTGGAGTTTGGCGGGGTGACAAAGCTCTCACCCCTGAGCAGACCCCATCCCTGGACTACAGGTCCCAGGCGATCTGGGATCCAGAGGGTACAATGGGAACTGAGCTCATCCGGCTCCAGAACAGCAGAGGACAGGGACCCTCAAAACATTCAGCCAATGGGCCAACACAGGGCTGTCAAAGCCAGGAAGAGAATCCCTGGTCTCGAACGAGTGGAACAGTTCAAGGGGCAAGAGCGTTCCCTTCTCCTAACATGGAACCCGCTCGGTCGTGGCCTTCTAGAGCAGATCTAGAACCCGGCCCCTAGAACACGAGTCTAGAACTGAACTGGAAAGAGGTTCCTAGAAGAGGTCTAGAACCGATCTGGAAATGGGCTCCTGGAACAGCAGGCGAGGACTGAATTAGGAAAGGGTTTCTAGTCGAGCTCTTGACCAGACACGGAAACCTGCTCCTGGAACGTGAGTCTAGAACTGAACTGGAAAGAGGTTTCTATCAGAGTTCTGGAGCAGATTTGGAAGAGCGCAGCACCCCGGCATTTAAACAGAAACCGGTCTGTGGATTCAGAGGGTTGAACAGAGTCCCGGCGCGTTCACTAACTCACCGACAGCACCAGATCCCCCTGTCCCTATGCTTGGGCAAGGAAGGACGGATCCAGAGCAGTTGTTAGCAGGTGGCACCTGCATACACCAGTTCTGGGGTTGGCCCACCCACAACAATGGCCCCATCTTTGGGGAGGGGCTCGATCCTCCAGCTGGTGTCAATCCGGAGTGATTCCGGTGCAGCAACCCTGGGGCACCAGGCTCTGAGTGTTGCCCTGGCAGGCGACAGTTTGGGGAAAGGCCCCCGTCCGGGTTTACTTACAGTTCCTGCAGGGCCAGGGGGTGGAACGTCCGCCAGGAGAGCGACTGCAGGTAGTTGGAGGAGAGGTTCCTGCCGGCAGGAAGAGAGACCCCCGCTGAGCTGCGGTCCTGGGCTCCCCCTCCCACTGCGACGCGGAGAAAGCCGCGCTCCTCCCCGGGCTGCAATGAACTGGCCCAAGCCTACCCGGTGGAAAGTGCCCTCCAGCTCCCACTGAGCACACGGCAGCTCATGGGAGGTTGGAAAGACCCCGTCCACCCTGACTGGGCCATTCCCTTCCCCCAGCCTGGTTAGAAATATCCCCCACCCTGCCCTCGGCGGAGACAATTCCACAACCTCCGGGCTCTCAGGCAGGGGCTCAGCCCTACCCATCTGTCAGGCGCCGACAGGGCCCTATAACCACAGTGGCTGTGCTTTGCACAATTGCGGTGGTATTTATCCCCCCCACGGGCAGGAGGGAAACCGAGGCCCAGAGACACTAAGTCACCTTGGCCAAGGTCACCCGGGGAGTTAGAGGCTGAATGCAGGTCCCCACCCTTTCTCTCTGCCCTAATTTGCCTGGGTTGCCCTTGAGCCCAACTGCTCCAAACGATCATCCCTGGTGCCCCCCTGCCCAGATTGTCAGCTCCTCAGGGCAGGGCCTGTGGGAGCACCGGAGAGCCCCAGTCATGGAGCAGGGCCCCGTGGCGCAAGGCGCTGTACAGACACACAGTGAAGACAGTGTGCCTGATTCAAAGAGTTGATAAGAGATGAGAGAAGGCGGTGGGGGACAGACAGAGCACAAGGAAACCAGCAGACAAGGCAGGGCACCATGACGGGCCGTGAGCGGCCCCAGCTCACCGGCTGCCTACCCGTTGTGGTGCGTTTTGTGGCTATCAGGCCAAAAAGCCGTTTGAAGAAGGTACTCAGGTGTCTAACTCACTTAGGCATGTTTGTAAATCCCCCCAAGTTGCTCCTCTGCATTCCTAAGCGCCTAAATACCTTGGTCAACCCAGGCCCCTGTACTGGGCACAGTCACTTTCACTGGGGAGCGGAAGCTGCTGCCGTTCGGATCTGGGGGCACCTGAGAGGTGCGTTATAGGAGCAAAGCATTTGCTGTCCCCCAAAGCATGGCCTTGTGGGCAGAGAGGGGTGAATCAGGGCTCCTCCATCACGCGTTGGAGGAGAGAACGTGTCCGTCCTCCCCGCCAAGTTAAAAACCCCCTTGGGATCAGGGGGAGCCCCCCGCACTGCAGCAGAGACCCCCGTTCTGCCCCCGCCCTTCCTCAGCGTCGTGTTATTGGTCTACCCCCTTCAATCCAAGGGCAGGATCAAAACAGCTGCAAACACCCGGAGGGAGGGGACGCCTTCCCGGGGGAGGTGGGAAGGGATGGAGGGGTTGAGGGGTGACGCCGACCCCTGGAGAGCAGGCGAGAGAGACACCTGTCCTGGGAATGGGGGCGGGCCAGGGGGTTGCTGCATGCATGTGGGGGGGGACAGGGACTCCCGCCCCAACGCAGTTGCCTGGGGGCAGCGCGGCTTTCCCACGGGGTGCACTGGGAACGGGCCTCCCTCCTGCTCAGATCGATGATTTCTCACTCAGCAGCAAGGCCCTGCGGCCCATGTCACCCCCCCACACCCCTCCACCAGGGCCCCGCTCCCCACAGCCCCATGCCCCAGCGGCCGAGGGATCGAGTTCTGCTCCTCAGGTCGATTTCAGTCGGAGAGACAGCTGTGCCCAATCAATCCCCCTGGCCTCTAGGCAGCGGGAAACAAAGCCACCCAGCAGGGGCAGGAGTTAGCCAGTGCCTGACACTGATGGACGGACAGACGGATGGACAGATAGATAGATAGATAGATGTGTATCAGCTGCTGAAGCCAGGGGCTGGCTAACATGGCAACCTGGCCCATTCGGAAGGGCACAATCCAAGATTTCGGAGACCTGGGTTCAGCTCTGCCACTAGCCTGCTGGGTGACCTTGGGCAAGTCACATCCCCTCTTTGTGCCTCAGTTTCCCCTCCCATCTTTTGTCTCTTTCAACCGCAAGCACTTCAGTGTGAGGGCTGTCTCTCGGGACACCTATGTACAGCGCCTGGCGCAGCAGGGCCCCATCTCAATACGGCTACAGGTTGCCCACTGCACTGAAAAGACGAGGTCCCCCTTCATTGGGGAAAAGGCAGGCCCCATGGCACGGAGCGACGCAACGAGGGCCCTGCAGGGGGCACTACTCACAAATGAGTCAGCTTGGGGTTGGCACTGAAAGCGTCGGCGGCGATGTACCGCAGCCCGGAGGCGGCGATGGTGCTGGAAGGGAAGAGCAAAGAGACGCCGCGAATTTCCAGGTGCCGAGGGCCGACGCCACAGCAACCCTCGCGCCCGCATGGTTGTGCCAGGGCTGAACTTGGCCCAGCAGCAATGCTCCCTCTAATTTTTGACAGGTCGTGTGTGCAAAAAATTGTTGTGTGTGCGGGGTTTCGGGTCCGTGTGCGCGGGGTTTTGGGTCCGTGCGCGCGCGCGGCCACGCACCCAGCTTCGAGGGAACAGGGCTCAGTCACTTTTCTTCTGAGCCGCAGCCCAACTCCCACTCCCTGCAATGCCTGATCTGCACTGTCCCAGTGTGGGTGTGAACGCGCCCCCCCCCCCCCCGCTCCCGCCGGGCATCCCCTGCCTGGTTTTCTGATTCCCCCAGGCAGCCCAGCATAGGTTAGAGCAACCTGAAGGCTGCTCTAAGTGACACCAAAGTCTGGGGAGTGCAAAGGGGAGAGTTAAAGCTACCTTAAGCCCCTATATCCCTGCCCCAAGCCCCATCCCAGGGGCACCCTCAGCTGAAGTGGGCTTTTGCCCCCTATTATACACCCCTTGCATGCCCCCCATCCACCCTCCCCCCACCATGCATGTGCAAGGCTGGGGCTACTCACAGGTTCTTCAGCTCCCGCAGGGACTTGGTGTCGGCCTGAGTCAAGCTTGTCACGTCCTTCTGGTTCTCGATGACCCTGCGGGGAGACACAGCCCGGGATGGGGCCCGTCAATCCCCCAGGGCCTTCCCCCTACCCCTCAAAGCCAGGCTCTCTCCCTGCACCGGGTTGAGCGTCAGCCGGCTCCAGTCCTGCCCTGTCCTGAGAGGGCGCCGGGGCTGAGAGAGTGGGGAAGGGGGAGGTTTTAGCGCCTGGCCTAAGAGGCAAGGGGCGATGGGAAGGGAGACAGGGGGTTCGTGGGGTGCTCAGGCGGGGCAGGCTGTCAAATTCCAAGGGAAGCAAATGACTTTTTAAAGCAAGTTTCTGCTCAGAACAAGAGGGCTGTTCCGCCGGCTGGAGGGTCTCATCCCTCTTCCCTACCCCCCCACTCCAAAGCTCTGCCCCCCCTTTGCCATTATCCCCAAGGGCAATGAGGCTGTGGCTCACTGGGCTGCCCGCGCTGGGGCCGTGGGGTGGCGTTGGCAGAGAGCCCAAGGGAGGGGGCCAGGAAGAGACGCTGTCAACGGAGCCGTGGGTGCACGGCGAAAGCCGACATCTCAGGGACTCCTGCGCCAGGCGGCCCCATCCGGAGTCGCCGCTGCAAAGAGCCGCCGAGCCCTCACTCTGGGGCGTACCCTGTCTAGCAGCCTACGCAGCCCCCCTGCTTTCACTGCAGCCCCCCAGGGCCTCGGGGCAGCGTGGCCTAGTGGATAGTGCACAGGTCTGTGACTCGAGAGACTTCAGTTCTGTTCCCAGCTCTGCTCCCAGGTGACCTTGGGCAAGTCACTTCCGTCCTCTGTGCCTCAGTTTCCCCACCTGTACAGTGGTGATAATGAGACTGACTTCCTTTGCAAAGAGCTAGGGATTGTTATTAAAAGGGGGAAATGAATGTATCTGCAGGCAGGGAAGGATCATTAGCCGCACTTTATGGATGGGGAAACTGAGGCACACCACGATTAAAGGCCAGATAGACAGGTGCTCTCAGCGCCCATGCTCAGGGCTTGATTTCCCGGGGCTCAGCTCCCCTTCAGGCCAGACTGTATGATAGGAGTCGAGATCAGGGCCCTTGCCCTGGTCGATGCTGCTCAGACACGGTGAAGTGCTTGGAGCCTGCCCCGCTGGGGTGTGTACAGCAGGATTTTCATGCTGCCCTCTGGGGACAGTCGGCCCCAGGTCACACAGGGAGCAGTGTCAGAGCCAGGCCCGGAGCACCGGTCTCCTGAGTCCAACCCATGGTGGCTGGGCCGGAGCTGATTAACCCCAAAGTGGCTCCCGCGGGACAGCCAGGGATCAGACCCGGGCTGCTCACGCAAGCCAGAGCCGGAGGGCCCCGGCTGACACCAGGCACTGCTCAGTTTAGCCAATGCTGCAGTCCTGGTCCATAGAACACCCTGCTAGCCCAGCCTGGGTCTCCCCCCCGCAGGGCTAACGACACCCCTCAACCCCGACGGCTCTGCCAAAGCCCCTCAACCCCGATCTGCAGCCCCCCGACCCCGCTGCTCCAGCCCTGGGCCCCTCCACTCAATCCCCTCACACCAATTCCAGGAGCCCCCTGGAGGCTGCTTTTATTACTGCACCTCCTTGACCTCCCCCCCCCCCGCCCCTTCCCCACTTCCCACTCGTATTCAGGACCGAAGTGGCCTTGAATTTTGGGGGTGGCTGTTTCTGGGGAGCCCCATGGGGCCCTATCCTCAGACGGGGCTCAGCAGCCGTGACCCCGATGGGAGCTGCAGGGCCCGGCCCCCATGGGAATCAGCTGGAGACAACTGGGGCAGGAGGCAAACTTAGAAGCCACTATTGACCTTAGTGACCCCTTGGGGGGGGGCATAGCAATTTCTAGGGGTATCGGAGGGGTGGGAGGAAAAAGGGTTGATTCGGCGGGAGGGGGGAAGAGATGAGTTTCCAATGCATCTTAAGGCCCCGATCCTGCCCCCGTTGAAATTAATGGCCAAGTGTCCGATTGGGCTCAGGGCACAGACTGCCCCAATACAGAACCCCCCCCCCCCCCCGTAGAGTCCACAGGACATTTCACCGGCTCCAGCCCCGATCCCAGAAGCTGCATCCTGCCTGCAGGTAGAGACCCCGGTACAAACCCCCAACAAAACCAGCCCCATCCCCCTGGGCCAACCTGCCAGATCTCCCAGCACCTGGCCCTGCCCCACCCCTCACGCGGTCACGTCCCCCACTTGCAGTGACCCTGCTAGGCGATGGCGAATCAAGCCCAGGAGCACCTGACAGGATCGGGGCCCCTTGCACCAGTGATGAAGAGGAAGGGGGGATGCCCAGAGAGTGACCAAGATGGGACAGTGCAATGGATCGCTAGGGGCAGGGTCCCTTTAAGCCCACTGGCCCCAGCCAGGACGGCGATGGATGGGCATAGGGGCAGGGGATGGATGGTGAGACATGTCTCGCCTGCCGTGCTTTATGATATTGGGCTGATTCAGGGTCAAACCCAGCTCTTCCAGCCGTTCCCCCCACCCCTGGGGTCCCCTAAACAACTCTCCCTTCAGCATGTCGGGGGGACGGAAAACAGTGCCAGAGGCCTCGGGGTATCCACAAGCAGGGAGAGCTCCCCTCCCTCCTCCTCTGTCCATGGGGCTCGTCCCCTATGCTGGAGGGATCCTGCACTCCATGGTGTGTCATGTTCCCTGGTTTGGAGAATCTGATTGCCGCAGAGACCCCTCCACAAACTCATAGCACGTGTGCACTGGCAACAAGGTCAGGTTGGCTCGGGGCCCCCCACCATCCCCTGGGCCCATTGCCGTAGCTAGGTCCTGGATCAGGGTTCAGGGGCTCCGTGGTACAAGAATGAAAAGAGGGGTTTGCTCTCCAGAGCGCCTATCGCTGGCACTGAACTCCCGTCGATCCCATCCCCTTCGATCAGTCAGCCCATGTTCCCGCAGTCTGCTTCCCTGCACCGTGCCCCGGAGCCTGGGAGCCCAGCAGCCAGCCAGCCGTGCAACACAGGGACAGCGGCCGGCACACTGCAGCAAATCCCAGCCAGCCAGCTGCACATCACGCCTGCAGCGTGGGCTGGGCTCCCATCCCCAGCTCCAAAAGTCTACGTCTGTGCGGAAGGAGAATCCCCATCAGCTTTTAGCATTACAGAGACAATGACACACAGGGGAGCAGTGCTGATTCTAGCCAGCAGGGGGGGCAGTGGCGCATGCTCAGACAGACAGACCCCCAGCCAGCGCACCACCACATCAGCACGAGGGCTACAGAATATTCCTCCTGCCTGTCTGCGCCCCAAGCCAGCCCCCTGCGAATCGAAGGGGCACAGACCAGCAATCGCCACTGCCCCCAGGGGGGTGACGTCAGTCCCCGTCACTCTGCCGGGACCCCTTCCCGATAGTACAGGGGAGAACCGACAGGTTCCCACCGAGCGGGAGGGGGCAGAACGCACGTGCCTGTTAAGAGGGGTGCCAGAGGAAGGGCAGTCCAGGGGATGGGCAGATTGGCCTAGGGGGCAGCGCTGTGTCCCCCTTGTGAACCCCACCCCAGGGCTCTGGGCCAGGCCCACAGGCTGACGCATGGTGTTACTTGACACATGCTACATCCGTGGAACACAGGGAGCGGCTGAGAGCACCGGCTAGACCCAGGCGTAATGGGGCAGGGGCCAAGCTCTGCCAGTGCCCCTCGATCCCGACCTGCAGTCCCCTGCTATCCCAGCCCTGGGCTCCTCCAACTCGCATTTACAAAGCTCAGGTAGAGCAGGAAACTGGGGCTTGAGCCATTTTTGTGCACCACGTATTCTGGGCCCTGCCAGGCCCCTGGAGTCACTCAGAGCAGCCTCTAGGCTACTCTAACTCTCACTCTGCTCCTCGTGGCCCCAGGGGGGCAGAGAATACCCACAGAGGGCAGTGCGCTGCAGCCATGGCCTCGATCCACCCCCTCTGCCAGGGGCTGGGGGGTGTGCAGAGCCCTTGTGCCAGGTTCACCTTGGCCAGGAGGCCCCTTGTGCTGGGTGGGATTCCCAGGGGACTGTTTTCCCCTTCCTTTAAGGGCCCTTTATGCTGCCGGAGCAGCCTAGGGAGCCTGGGTGTCACTGAGAACTAAGCCCCCACCCTCAGCTCATCCCCCACCCAAGCCCCCAGCACCCAGCTCCTCCAGCCCTAAATTCAGCCTCCTACAGCAGCCACAGTCCCTACAGCCAGGCTGCTGCAGGGTCATTAGCGCGGGACAATGCCCCCCCCCCCCCCCCGCCCCACACACACCTCCCCCACAGCGGCAGGAGCTGAGAGCCGCTGGGCCTGATTTACAGCCCCGGCTCCCTTTGGCCATCAAGGGGCCTTATTTCATCATTATCACCCGCTCTCCTGCTGCTTTATGTCATTGCCCTGCGGCACTGCCATCTCCACAGCGACCCGCGCGAAGCTCCCGGCATCTGTCCCCAGCCGCGGAGCTACCAGGCCTCGGCACTCAGCCATTTTCCCACCAGGGCGGGCCAGAGGGCGCTGGTGTGGGGCTCAGGATGCCTGGGTCCTATTCCTGAGTGTTCACCTCTCTGTGCCTCAGTTTCCCCAGCTGTAAAATAGGGGGCCATGTCACAACCTTGCCTGTGCTTTGAGATTGATGGGTGGAAGCCACTGGAGGCTGTTCCTGGGGCTGGATTCCACTCCCCGCCCCGGGGAGCTTTGCCTTCAAGAGCGATTCTAGTTACTGGCTCATTATTTCCATTTCCCGACCGAAGTGTTTCCCCCGCACCCTGAGTCAGAATCCCCGCCCCGCTCCCAGCACAGAGTCACTGAACGTCGGGCGAGCCCCACACACGGCCCTGCTGCAAACCCTGCCTGGAGCAGCGAAGGGGAAAGGAAGAGGAGACCCAGAGAACGGGAGACCTGCGGGTTTTTTGCCCTTTGGGCCTTGCTCTGATCTAAACAATCAGGGAGGCTGAGACCCGCCCTCCAGCAGGTGCAAAAGCTGCACTGAATCCTGCCATCGCTGCCCTCGCTATCTCACGGTCCTGCTGGCCCAGGAAGCAGTGTCGCTCCCCGCAGGCCACAGCTTAGCTCCTGGCTGTCTCACATGAGCCCTGAGACCCAGCTGCGGGTCACTGCCCACAGAAAGGCCCCTCTTGCCTCCGCTAACTCCAGCCCCTGAGATCGAATCAAGCCGCTGGGGCATGAACTAAAAGCATTGCCCCATGGGGAAGCGGTCTGGGCCGAGCTCCCATGCTGGGCCCATTCCGCTCTCCAGGGCCTGGTATAGCTGAGGGGGACGGAAAACTAATGACCCAGGGAGCCTGGCACAGGGATCTGGCGGAGGGGAGAATCTCTCGTGAAGAAGCAGAGAAACATTTTCAAAACCTTGGACGACTGTCCCCCTTTCAGGAGGCTGATTTGTCCTGCGTACCCCCAGGTCTCACCTCACTTAAAAGCAACTTGCTTACAAAACCAGACATAAAAACACAACAGTGTCACAGCTCATTGGTACTGACAAATTGCTGACTTTCTCACGTTGACCATGTAATTGTAAGATAAATCAATCGGAATATAAAGCTTGTACTTACATTTCAGTGCATAGAGCGGTATAAACAAGTCACTGGCTGTATGAAATGTCCGTTGGTACTGACTTCGCCAGGGCTTTTTATGTAGCCCGTTATAAAACTAGGCAAAGATCTAGAGGAGCTGATGTACCCCCTGGTAGACCTCTGTGTAGCCCCAGGGGTACGTGTACCCCTGGTTGAGAACCACTGGTGTAGCCATAGCTTTGACGAGCCAGGCCTTTTGAAAATGGGGTTTGAAAAGGGTTTAGGTTCCTAAGTCACTTAGCTAAAGTACCCCTAAAATGGCCGTAATAATTAGCGTTTGTTATGATGGGAATTTGCTTCTGATCAATAAATGATCCATAAAAGGATCCAGGTCTATTCTGACCACGGCCCAGTGGTCAGAATTCAAATGCCACTTCACGCCCTCACTCCTTTCTAGCCTCACTCCCATGCCACACACCACAGCGGATCGGCCCTTTCCTCTAAACCTTCACTGAGCTGGCATCCAAAGTGCCCCATCGCGGGCATGGCCAGGACCCACCGCCCACCCCAGCAGCAGGTAAATCTCTCCTCCGCGCAGTGCCCAGCGCTCTGGCTCGGCTCCAGCGCCACGCTTAGCTGTCAGCACGGGGAGAGGCCGCTTGATTTCCATGGGGCTTCTTCCCAAGAGCTTAAATTGAAGCAGGCGCTTAAGTGCTTTGCAGGATGGGGGCTGGGGCCCTCCGCCCCACGCAGGAGCAGGGCTTGAGCACAGGCCAGGATCAGAGCCAGACAGGATCCTGGGAGCGCTGGGGGTGGGAGGGTCCACCACAAATGGGCTGGGAGCAGGAACATCTGGGGGAGACCAGACCCTTCTAGGGTGGACCCTTCTAGGGCAAGCCAGAACTGGGGGGGATGTCGGGGTGTGGATTTGCAGGCAGGAGTCCCCCCTGAAACTGACCCCCCAGTGGCAAGACAGGGCCCCAGGAGCGCTGCATTGCGTGGCTCCCGCCAGGCTCTTTGTGAAGGGGAACACAAAGGAAATGCAACGAACTGAGCCCAGAGAGTCACCGGCTGCAAACTAGACGGTGCTCCACAAACCAGGTTTCTCAACCCCCCACCACAGCCCCGGGAGCCATGCAGGCTCGCCCCGGCCACCCCCAGCGGTGCACGGGCAGATGGCATTGGCACTCGGAGCAGGCCGGCCCAACCCACCGCCCGTGGGTCTGCCCCAGAAGCTGTGCTGACTTATGCCCCCCTGTGGCAGGACTGGACAAGGCGCAGATAAACGCAGGGTCCACAGCTCTCCTGGGGGCTGGAAAGGTCCAGCAGAGCACAGAGCTCAGCTGGGGTGGGGAGGGATGCCAGAGCCACCCAGGGGGAAATGGATGCATTGGTCGAATGCCCATGGATGTGCACAAGCAGGGTGAATACCAGGGCCTGATTCCCAGCTGGGCCAGCGAACTGGAAATGAACCCGCATGTTCTCCATGCAGCACTGTGGGAAAAGCTTGTGTCCCAGCATCTCCGGGCCCCAGTGAGTTAGGCGGGTCCCCGCCCAACTCCCCGCCACAAAGCTGCCCTCTGACCCCCACCCTTCAGCACCCAGTTAACCCATTCACGCCAGCAGCACCCGCCCCTCAAGCTAGGGTCAGCATCCTTCCCACTGTACAGACTGGGAAACTGAGGCAGGAGAAGGGCAGGACCTTCTGCAAGGCCCCACAGGGGCTGAACTGCCAGCACCACCCGGCTCTTTTGATGCCTAGTCATGGGCTTTAAGCACAAGGGATTCTGCCTCCCGCCTCGTCCCACGCTGCTCACAACAAACTGGGAGCAGCCTCGGCAGAGCCACCGAAGCCTGCCAGAGCCCAGTGTAGACAGAGCCCCGGGGCAGCCTGCCGGGCCCTGCGGCAAATGCCCAGCATGGGAGGGTCTGACCGCCTGGCTCCTCAGTGCACCAGGGAGTTGGGGGCGAGTAACAGTTGGCCCCAAAGCCGGGAATCTCGCCCAGATACAGCAGCACGGGCCTAAAGCAAGAGCTGCCCTGATCCTCAGCAGGTCGCAGGGACTGACCGTGGCTGGGGCCCTGGCCCCGCTGACCCCCCTGGAGCGAGACCCATTTGCACCAGATGGGGATCGAGCCTGGTGCCCCCTGTTCACGCAGGGCCGGGGGGCCCCTCCCAGGAGCACAGCCCCCACCCTGCCATGGGGGTGAGGGGAGCAGACACGGGGGAGGGAAGAGGATGACAGGCCGTGCATGCTACAGCATCAGCCAGGGGTGGCAGGGGCTTCTCACAGAGACAGTCAGTAGCTGGAGGCCACAGCCGCTGCTCTCAGGAAGGATCGCCCCAGCAGGGCAGGCCAGCCCCATTCACAGGCAGGGACCAGAGGGGCCGGGAGGGGAGCAGCTGGAGATGACACAGCAGGGGAGGGTCAGAGCCAGGAACTGAACCCAGGAGACCTGCTGCCCCGTGGTCTACACTAACCCCCAGCCCCCACTCCTTCCCCGCACCAGGAATGGAAGCCAGGCCTCCCAGCGCCCTGCCGTGACCAGACTCTGCTCCCCTCCCAGAGCCAGGGACAGGACCCAGGAGTCCTGGCTCCCAGCCCCCCCCCCCCACACACACACCCCCAACCCACTAGACCCTACCTAGTACAGCCAACACGCTTCTCCCAGAGAGCAGCTTCTCCTCATGATCCACCCTGTAGGGAAATGGGGGTGGGGAGGGGTCTTGTGAGCCCCTAATGGGGGGGGAAGTAGCTTGGGGGCAACCAATAAGGTCCAGGGGGTGTCATGGAGAAGGGGAACCTTGGGCATGGGATGATCCATATTGTAACAGCCGGACTAGCTGGGCATAAACTAGCCCCATCCCGCACTTCGGGGGTAGATCTAAAATCGAGAACATCCTGCTCCCCACAGAAATACCAGCGTCCGGTGCTCACCCTGCCCCTACCCAGCCCTCTGCCCCACACTCTGTTTGCCAAGGGCCCCAGCCGTCGTTGGGCACAAAGCACGGCCGGCCTGAGCTGGTGGCATCCTGCACCAGAGGGAGGATCAGGCTCCCCCTGCCCCCAACCCCCCCGCGAGCTGGGCAGGGAGAGACCAATGCAAAGCCCACGCTGGGCTCCTGTCCCCCCATAACGCCCATACGCCCTGCAAAGAGCACCTGGGGCCGGGGCTGGACCCCTGTTCCCCAGCCCCTGCTTCTCCCTTCTGTGGGGCAGCCTGTGTAGGGGGCAGCATCACATCCCCATTGCCACACCCACAGAGCCAGCCAGGGCATTGTCCTACCCACCCAGAGCACTGCTGGCTCCCCTCCCCCATCTGGGCTGTGCCAGGCTGTGGGGCTGGCTGCCCCATGCCCCAGCACAGGGGCTGCTCTAAATCCACCCCTGCATGGGGGGCCTGAGCCTGCGTGGGATGGACTGGGGTGCAGCTAGGGGACCTGAGAAGGAGAGCGGTTCCCCGCCTGGTCCCAGGGGGTGGAGTCTCCCCAGTCTGCTCCGATCCTAACTGGGGCGGGCACAGGCTACACATGGGGTCTGTCGCCCATCCATCCCCCCCGCACCCAGCCTGGAGCAGGGGCATGGGACGGGTCAGTTCAGAGCCCTGGGCACCCACTTATGGCCAGCTTGGGGGAGCCCTGGGGGTTGGATTGGGGGGTCTCCACCCTTTACGTCTCTGAGCCTCCCCCACATAACACCCCCCTAATGTCCCCTCTCCAAAAACATCCCTGCTCCCCAATCTCCTGGGTCCCTGACCCCGATACCACCTCCCCGCCCCTCCACGACAGCCGCGTGCCCCACGTCCACCTGCCAAGGTGCCCCCCACGAGTTATGGCTCCCCCACACTGGCCCCACCCCAGTCACTGGGTGGGTGGGGGGGGTGTGCTGGCATCTTCCACCACCACCATCCCGCCCTGCCACTGGGGGGGGGGGGGGCGCTGCCAGCTCCTGCCCCCTCCCCACCGCGGTCACTGGGGGGGTCGCTGCCAGCTCCCGCCCCCGCCCCACTCACACTTCGGTGAAGTTCTCCGTCCCCACCAGCTCGCCCAGCCCGCGGACGCGGTTGGGCTCCAGGCACTGGAGCGAGGTGGCCCCGTAACACCTGCACGCCCCGGGGCAGGGGGCCGCCCAGCCCAGGGCCAGGCGCAGCCAGGCCAGCAGCAGCCAGGCGGGGCAGCCGCCCGCAGCCGGGGGCATCCTGCGGGGAACCGGCATCGCGCTGCCCGGCGCCTCTCGCTCCCCACCTCGCCCGGCACCGGCTGGGAGCGTGTGTGCGGGGGGGGCGCCCGGCTTAAAGGCAGAGGCAGGACCGGGCTGGGCGGGGCGGAGCCTGCGTCTCCCCAACACGCCCCCCCGGGAGCCGCCGGGCGGTGGGAGGCTGAGGGCTGGGGCTGGGGCTGGCCAGGGAGCCCGGCGCTGGCTCTGCAAACCCCCCGGGGGGCACCGCTCCGGGGAGAGCGGGGATGCGGATCCGCCAGCAGCCAGCGCCAAACAGCCCGATCTGCTACCCGGCCGGACAGCCAAGGGTGGGAGAGGAAGGGGGGCTGCGGGTCAGGAGTGAGGGGCACCGACAGAGCTGGGGGGCGGGGGGGCAGGGCTGGGATACCGTGGGGCTGCGGGTCGGGAGTGAGGGGCATTGGCAGAGGTGGGGGGGATCCCAGGGCTGGGCTAGGAGGGGGCTGCGGGTCGGGAGTGAGGGGCACCGGCAGAGCTGGGGCGGGGGCGGGGCTGCCATAGCCAGGGGTCTGGATTGAGGGGCACTGGCAGAGGTGGGGGGGGGCAGGGCTGGGCTAGGAGGGGGCTGCGGGTCAGGAGTGAGGGGCACCGGCAGAGCTGTGGAGATGGGGAGCCCGGGAGGGAATGGGGGGGGGGGGGGGCTGTGGGTCAGTATTGAGGGGTATCAGCTGAGCTGGGGGGGATCCCAAGGCTGGGACAGCAGGGGGCTGCAGGTCGGGAGTGAGGGGCACTGGCAGAGCTGGGGGGGGCTAGCAGGGGCGGGGCAGCGGGGCAGGGCTGAGGGGTGATGGCAGAGTGGGGCTGGAATACCAGGGGGCACCGGTGGTGCCGTCAGCCGTGGGGCAGGCGGCTCCGGGGCTCGGGTTGGGTCCCCAGATCCCCAGCTGCCTTGCAGCCGGGGTGGGGCGGGATTTCCAGGAGCCTGGCACACCGTGGGCGCGGGAGGCGGCCCGTGAGTCAGGTTCCGTGGAAGTCCTCAGCTAACACGCGTGGGGCGCCTGCCCTGACCCCGGAGACCCTCCTGCCCTCCTGGTGCGGGGTCGGGCTCAGCCCCAGGCCCTGGCCCTGCCCTAGAGCCAGGGGGTGCAGGGGGGTCACGGCCCCCCCGGAGCCTTTCCTCAGCTGACAGACAAGCCCCAGCTGGCAGCGCCTCCGGCTTAGAGATCAGTGACCCCGACACGGCCCATAACCCCCTGGCCTCCGTGGGGCGGGTGGGGCTCAGTAAGGGGCGCTGTCCCCTCGCCCCAACACACACCTGCATCCCCCGCCCCACTCACAACACGAGCGCCCCACCCACAACTCGCGCAACACAGATGCAATCCACGAGTCTCACATACCTGACACACACGCCCCTCCTGGAACACGCCCCCCCACACACACACGCTCCCTGCACACCCCCCATCACACACCCCCTCCCTACAGCTCCCCCCATCACACCGCCACACAAAGGCTCTGGATCCCCCCCCCCCCCACTTCACTTCACACGGGCTTGGCCGAGCCTGGGGACCCCTGGATGGAAAAGGGGTTTCTGCAAATCCCGCCCCTTGATCCCCAGCCCCCCGGGGGCGCAGGCAGCGGGCGGCAAGGAATAGGGCTGAGGAGGGGCCTTGCAGCCCGAGCCAGAGCCCGCCCCGCACACCCAGCGTCTTCCGGCTGCGCACCAGAGGTGGCTGCATTTTAGAGACGCGACTCCCGGGTCGGTGCGTCTCTTCTTCCCTCCCGTCCTTCGGGAGCCTGTCAGAGCCTCTCTCCGCCCTTCCCACCTTCTTGGAAGTGGGGGCGGGAGGGAGCGGGCAGGGCCCGCCTGCGTCTCAGATCGTGTTCTTGCCTGATACGAAGTGATGAATCCCTCGCTGAGGGAGAATTCCAGGAAAGCGCGGCCATTAATAACCGGCTCTGGCACGATTCATCGGTGGATCTCAACGTGCTCGACGGAGGGCGGCCGTTTTACGGGTGGGGAAACTGAGGCACGGAGGTCACCCAGCGGGCCAGAGCTGGGAATAGAACGCAGGTCTCCCCGCTGCCAGGCCACTGCTGTCGCCACTAGGCAGCACCGCCTCCCCTCGTACTGCCAAAGGCGTCACTCCCATGCGGCTTCATTCGTGGTATGCCAGTGAGGGATGGAGAGGGTCTGCCATGGGGCAGAGTTAAGGCCGTTAGGGCACCCAAACTGGGCGTTTCCTCCCTCAAAGCATCTCTGGATTTGAGGGTTCCCCCCCTGCGGCCACCCCCAAGTGTTCAAAGATCATGAGCTGACCCCCCACCCCCACCCCATCATGGAAATGCCCAGGATTCCCTGGCGGGGTAACCAGGCTTCCCGCCACCCCCTGGCAGCCCCACACCGAGCCCGAATGGGAAGCGAGGCACCACCTGCAGCAGAGGGCAAAGCGGTGGGTGGCTAAAGACAGGAAGGAGTCAGGACTCCTGGGTTCTGTGCCCAGCTTGGGGAAAGCAGGGTGGCCTAGTCTAGCAGGTAGGCCTGCCTGTCCTTTCCCACGGGGCAATGAGATCCCAGCCCTCTGCTCCTGCAGGGCCATACGGGTTCATGGGTAATTTCTGGGTCCCTGATCTCTAAGGGGATGAGATGCTGCCACCTGGGACCTTCGCTGAGAGTCCCGGCCTCCCCAGCCCGCACAGCAGGGGCCTTGAGCATGCTGAGCACACAGTTGCACCCCCAAGCCGCCTCTGCAAATTATCGATCGGCTACTAAGCTTGGGAACCGGCTGCCTTCGCCCACCTGCGCTCGTGCCATTTGGAATGTCAGATCACTGATAGGTGAGCTCAAGGCCCCCTGCGAGCCAGGCCCAGAGCCCAGCCCTGCACAGAAGTGGTTGCATACCACTGCCCTCATCGTACAGCTCGGGAAACTGAGGCAGGAGGGGGTCTCCTAACTGGCATTCCAGTACCCTGGCTACTGGCCCATGTTCTTTCCCCATGCTACATCATGGGACGGGACAGGGACAGGCAGCTTGGTCCATCCGCGGACAGCAGTTCTGCAGCAGTTCTCCACTCGCTGAGCCGTGGTGCCCTGGGTACGCACCGCCAGGGACTGTGGTACCAGGGTCTGCTGGAGGCCCCATGATGAGGCAGAGATTAGACGTCTTTGCAATGCACAGAGAAATCAGTCCATCCGCCACTGAGGGGCAGCCCCCTCTGGCATGGAAGGTGGCAGCTGATTACCATCTCCCAGCAATGCTGCCCAGGCATTTAGGGCAGCAGGTGGAGGAGGACCCTGCATCATGACAGTGCTGTAGAGGGGACTGAAGAGAATCAGTGTCAAATCCTCACGTTGGCATTTAACCAGAACACCAGGCTCGCTGTGCCGCAGAGAGTGCTGGGATGCAATGCCCAGGGGGCCGGGGCGGGGTTTTACGTCTCTTCCAAGGCATGGCAGCTCCCATCCAGGGGGCAGTGCCAGGGCATCCGTTACACTGCATCCCAGGAGGGGGTCCTGCTGGGGAGACGCAGGCTTCTCCCTGCCTTTAAGCCAGGCAATCCCTGCACACATGCTCCCAGCCTGCCAGAACAGCCAGTGCAGGGGGAGGTGGGAGGCTGGGCTGGGGCTGCCCTGTGCCAAAAGGATGCTCCCAGCTCCTTGCAGCTGCCAGCCTGGCAGCTTCTGCCCCCACCCCGGGGCATGCAGGTGCAGAACATCTCTGTGACCCTAAGGGCAGCAGGGTGAAGAGTGGAGCCGGCATCCAGCCCCAGCTCACCCACTAACCCGGCCGGGGGCCTGCAGACACGGCTGGTCCCTCTGGGACAGCTTGGCTCTCCTCGTGCCACCCTGGACACTGCTATGGAGGAAGAGCACAGCCTTTTCAGACACTCATGGTGACCAGCTGGACTAGTCAGGACTCCTGGGTTCCACTCGCAGCGCTGAGAGGGGAAGGTGGCTTAGTGGCTGGAGAAAGGGACTGGGAGGCAGGACACCTGGGTTCCGTTCCAAGCCTGACTGTGTGACCTTGAGCCCTGGCTGGCTACTGGCATTGCACCCAGACCCTTGGATCCATCAGAGGGCTGAGTTCCGACCTTCAGTGAACAGTGTGTGTCCCGCTCCCCCCCTTCAACAGCCCCAGTAATTTTCTCTCTCTGTCAGATGCTCCGCCTACCCATTCCAGGCTCCTCCCACTGTCACCCTGTCCCCTCGTTTGCCAAACCCAGATTTGCCTCCTCGCCAGCTCAAAAAGCATCCCATTGCTTCCTTTTCAAACGGATACAGCATTCTTCACTTCCTCTCCTAAAGCGCCACTGCATGGCTGGTAAACAGCTGCCATGCCCCACCCCAGAGGCAGCTGCCTTTCTGTGCTGGGAGCTAAGTCAGGGCTGCGGCAATGGGGGACAGCAGCTGCAGGGAGTTGGGGAGCTAGGTCAGGGCTGGGGTGGGTCCATGGCGGTGCAGATCCACCAGCTTTTGGAGGCACTGGGGTTGCAGTGGACTGCGGGTGGGGATCAGGGTTTGCCCCGCAGAGCCTGGCAACTCCCAAGTGCCACCCAAACCTTAGCCCAGGAGTGGGGCAGGGAACATGGCTGGGGACCATGCTGCTGGGGGAGACGCTGATCACTGTCATCTGCTTGGCGGACAATCCCAGAGCAAATGCCGCGCCGCCCACGTCCTTTGCTCCCATCCTCGCTCTGCCTGGAGGTGGCCGGACCTTCTCCCAACGTTCAGTTTCAGGGCCAGACTAGCATCTGCAAAAACCTCATGCTCTGCTACCATAACCCATTCGCTGAGTGCATCATGGCCCCCGTTGCTGGCTGGCCTGCCGGCTAGGCGACAACAGCCTACTACTGCTGCTAGCTGCCGGAGCTGCTCCGCAATGGCCCAGAGGTCTGTGCTCTGGTGCTGAAGTTCCCCTGTTCAAGCCCTGCCAGAAGCTGGAGGCTTTTCATAGGCAGTGAGGGATATTTCCAGTAGAGTTGGTTCAATTGGTCTTTGTCCTTCATAGGATCATAGAATACCAGGGTGGGAAGGGACCTCAGGAGGTATCTAGTCTAACCCCCTGCTCAAAGCAGGACCAACCCCCAATTTTTGCCCCAGATCCCAAATGGCCCCCTCAAGGATTGAACTCACAACCCTGGGTTTAGCAGGCCAATGCTCAAACCACTGAGCTATCCCCTCCCTCCTTCCCTCCCTGCAAAATGAAGCCTGATGCCAGGCTCAAGGCAGGGTCCATGGACAACACTGCAGCCTCTTGTGGCTCTGACTTTGCCATCCGGGGCTGCAGCCCCAAGAGGGAGCTGGTTGCCTCGTGTCCAGGAGCTGATCTCTGGAGCCAGCATGAAACCAATTTAGCCCCAGCTAAGCTGCTTCCAGAGAGCTGATCAGAGGCCTGGGGACGCATCCGGTGCTGGTTCCCAGGCTGTGCTCAGTCACTGTGTGTCTGTGTCTCACGCACTCTGCTGCTTGCTGGCCACGGACTCCCATCTCTCTGCTCCATGGCCCCCATCTCGGTTTCCATCACACGCCCCCACCCCCCATACAAGGGGGGACTCAGGCGAGGACTGGCAATGGGCTGAGCATGGTGGACGAAGGCTGGAAGCTGGTGGGGGGGCAGGGAAGGAATCCAAGTGTTGCAGTCCCTGACTTGCCCAGCTCTGCGAACCCAACACGCTGTCAGAGGCAGCGCTAGCCCACTGGGGGCCCTAAACAGGAATATTTTGCCCCCCCCCATATTATGTCTCACTCATCCCCTAAAAATACGAATTGCACTATTTCCACAAACCAGAGCAACACAGCGCACGCTGCCCCACCTGTGAAAAAGGCAACGTTAAATCAAATGAACAGTGTTTTGGGGGTAACACTAAATCGGCCCCCCCCACCCCACCCCTGGAGCTGCTTGGGGCCCTAAGCAATTGCTTCGTCTGCTTCTGCCTAGCACCACCACAGCTCTCTGCCACAACCAGTAGTAGATCCCTTATCCTCCCTGTCCCTCTGGTGAACCGGGCTACACGGGCCCAAGGGATTAATGCTCAGGGACAGTGTTCGGCTCGGCTCGCTCCCTCTCTCTCCTCTTCCAACACCAGGGCTGGGTTGCCAAGCAACCTGTGGTACCCGCACACAGTTCTCTATCTCTTGAGCTAAAGGAACGATGCCCCTCGCTGGCAGCAGTAGTAGACTGTTCTCCTCGAGCAGGCCAGCGGGTAGAGCAGGGGCATGACACACACACTGTAGGTTACCCCAGTGAAGATTGTGGTGCTGATAACCCAGGCCTCAACGCCCCAGGCTTGTCACTTTGTGTCGCTCCCCAACCCGGTGTGTGTTTTGATTGTCACCCATCGGAGCCAGTCACGACATCAGTCCAGTCAACAAACCAATCCGGCTTTGACCCCAGGCTCTGAAAATAAAACCCAAGGAACCTGCTTGCACGTTGACAGGTTTCAGAATGGTAGCCGTGTTAGTCTGCATCAGCAAAAACAACGGCGTATGTCACCTCAAGCTTCAGTGGCTAGTCCATACAGAGGATAACAGCCTACTACCGCCGCTTGTGTAACCCACTGGCCAGCATGTGTTACACACACCCCTGCCCTATCCACAGATATGGGACTGTCAGAGCCCCAGCCACAGAGCCAGTAGCTCAAGCTGGAGAGCTGGCTGCTTTTAATCCTGGAGCGTCCCTGGCTTTATGTCCTAGGCTGGCTAAGACAACGCCTGGCAAACGAGGTCCACGCATACTTTTGACAGAACATTGTCAACGGACCCTCGCACGAGCCCTGCTGGGGGCCGGCTACATGGCAGGAACCAAGTTGCCACCAATGGTGCCCAGATGCGCATGAGCAATGACGAAAAGAAACCACGGAGCTTTACGGTCTCCTTTATTTGGACTTCTCTGTGCAGCCGCTGCAGCCGGCTTCTCCGAAGTCCCTTGTAGAAGCCAGCTCCAACAAACAACACACCAAACGGGTTGTGGCCACGCCCACCGAAGTCACTGAGTTTGCAGGTGTGTCACTGAGAACGTGGCTTGGTCCAGAGCTTGAAGGTTTTAAGCAGTGCAGCCAAGCGGATGGAGGGGGCAGGAGATCAGGGCTCAATTCCTGGCTCTGCTGGGTGACCTTTGGCCTCCCTGTGCCTCAGTTTCCCCATCTGTATAATGGGGCTAATGGGGCTGACCCCTCCTTTGTAAAGAGCTTTGAGATCTACTGATGAAAAGGGCGAGGGAGATGTTCGGCGTTCCATAACCACTCGGCTTCAACTCTTCACCAGACCAATCCTGCTTTCATTCCCGCTTCGGCTGGGGCTTTTCCGCCCGCAGCCGCATTCCCCCAACACAGGTTTAAAGCCTTCCATTTTCTTCTTTTTCCTTTCCCTCCAGGAAACAAAAAGGGGGGGGGGGCGGGAAATCACCTTTGTATGTTTAAAAAAAAAAAAAGAAAAAAGATCAGTAAACCTCTGTCCTCGCAGATCTCCTGCCGGGGATCTGAAAGAGGGTGGTGGAACCACGATCGGGGGACCGGAGTTTATTCAGCAACCGGGGCCGCTGTGGAGGAAGGCTGTCATTAACAGACACTTTCATGGCATGAAATACAACGGCTGGAGAAGCCTCAAGCCTCTCAGCAGTGAAGTTTTCATGGCAAAATGAGCGTCTGACTTCCCGGCCCTGTGGCACAACCCCCCCACTTCAGGAGTTCAGACAGCATGAGGGAGGCCCCAAAAATTCCTGAGGCTGGCTTGGGAATCATGAGATTTTTTTAAAATAAATCTTGGGTTCTTTTCCTTTGCCGTCTGCTTTCTGAGCCTTTAGGGGTCAAGTTTCCAAGATTTTCTTCACAACCATGAGAGACAAAAACTTCTTTTTTTAAAAAAAAATTAAACCAGAGATTCTCACATCATCACATGACTCCAGCAGCTGGAGCTTTAGGAGAAACACCAAATCTCATGGGACTCATGCTAAAACCAGGAATGATACTGCCCATGTCCCAGGCAAAGCCCTCGCTGATGTCCCCAGGGGAACAAAGCCCCAGTTACCTGTCACTGGTAGGTAGCCAGCTAGGACAAGGTGCTGAGTTTTCATCTCCTTGATACAAAAAAAGATGTCAAGGCGCATGGAGGGAGGTTGGTGAAAAGCAACAGACACCTTAGGGCTGGTGAGACAGGTTATGGAGGGGGGGAGATTAGGGGAATGAAGGACTTGAACTTCTGAACCTCAGGGGCTAGTCCTCCCAGCCATCCCGCAGGCAAGACTCCCGTGCAACTGGGTGGCGGTAGGGGTGACTTCCAGCAACCAAGCACAAGGATTGGACAAGGAGGGAGAGGAATTGCTTCACACTAGGGTGGTCCAAGGAGCCTTTCCCTTCCCATCCTTAAAGTCTCTGCACCGCCGGCCTCCAAAGGGAATGGACTCAGTGGGACTGGGAAGATCTTACCCTTCATCAGCAGCCTGGAGAGGAAAAATTTTCTCTAGCCATCTAAATTTCCCGCTTCGGAGGGCAGGGACCATCTTTTTGGTGTGTGTTTGTACAGCACCTAGCACCACGGGGTCCTGGGCTGCGACTGAGGCTCCCAGGCGCCACTCACAACAGATAATAAATAATAACAACGACATCTGGAGGCTTTCAGCCCATCTACCTGCCAACCCCCACTGGCCCAGAGAACACTGCTGCCCATGCAGATCTCTATCTGGGGGAGCCAGCAGCTACGGACCTTCGCTCGAGCTTGGCTGCAACATAGACCGTCCCGAGGTGGGTTTCAGAAAGACACCTCGGGATGAGAGTGAGAGTGCCCCCAACCCTCATCTAGGACCAGCCCGGAGAATGAACGTGCATCCTTGGGAGCCAGGAGATGCAACTTCTCCTCCCCTGGCAAAAAGGGAGGAGGGATTAGACAGCAAACAGGACACCACTGGGAGCCCCCCCCAAGCCGCGGCTGCCCCGAAGGCAACAGAGCTGTGTCCGGTTACGCCAGCTGAGGCCTGGCTCGGTGTGTACGTCCCGGGGGTTGGAAGCATCGTTAGTGTCTGAGCATGCCAGGCCACACAACCTCAGCCTTGCCCGAGTCTCAGGGATCCACCTGTTGCCGGCTCCAAGCTGGAGGCCATCGCTCCCAGCAGCCGGCAGCCATGGAGCTGGTAGAGACCTGGAGCGCCCAGCACCCCTCACCCCCCCAGCTGGAATTGTCGAGTGCAGCGGGGCACCGACGATTCCACCCAGCTAAGGATCTGTCTGTGCCTTGGCCGGAAGGGGAGAAAACATCCCAAAGTGCCTTCAACCCCCCACCCCCAAAAAACTCGAACAAGAACCAAGAGAAAAAAAAAACATAGGACAAGAGGTGAGGGTCCCCATGCCCCACACACCCCACAAGAGCAGTCGCTCGCCTGCATTTCCCACCAAAGGGGAAAAGACCCCTGTGTCCAGGGAACAGCCCAGCCCTCCGCTGTCCAGGCCCCAAGAAGTGGGACATTGTTTTCTAGCCAAGGAGCTGTCTCAGTACGTTGCTCGTCCCAATGGCTTTGCCCGTCAGCGACAGGAGTGTCCGTTTTAGGCATCCGTCACCCTGCACCGCACCTCGAAAGCGTCGCCGACGGAGCAGGCTCTGCGCTCGCGGAGCGCCCCGGGTTTCCCCTTTGCCCAGACACTCTCGGCTGCAATTCAAAGGCCCAGTCACCATCTCCCCCAAATCGTTAATCAGCTTCTCGCTCTGCCGTCCCTCTCAAAGCCTGCAAGAAGCCCTGGCATCCAGGAGGCAGGGGACCCAAAGGGACTCCTAGGAGGCAGTCGGGGTCTTTCCCCCGCCAAGAGGGATGACAACCAGCTGCTCACGCAGATCAGATCCAATCCCAGTGCTGCGATGAGTGGAAGGGGTATCAGTGCTGGGGATCCCTGGGAACCTGGACCTCCAGGGCGGTCAGTGGCGGAACCAGACGGTCCATTGCATGGACCTTATGGAACGGATAATAGCTATGGGGTCTTCTTTGCTTTGGAAGCAGCCGCGGCCTGGCGCTCCCCGGCTCTCAGAGGCACGGCGCCCCATTCAAGGGACAGCAGTTCCTGGGATAGGCCTGGTCTTTCTGCGGGGCGAGGGCAGGCCCGGGGCAGTCGTTGGTGGCCAGGGGGAGGTGCAGGGCAGCCAGGGTGGAGGGCGGCTCGTCCTCCAGCAGGTTGTCCATCTCCACATCCGAGGGCTGGCAGGAGCCCCGGCGCTTGTTCTCGGCGCTGTAGAAGAAGGAGAGGTCGCGGAAGCTGGGGGTCATGTCGTCCTTGACGCTCTCCAGGAGCTGGGTGAAGCAGGGGCGCTGGCGGGGATTCTGCTGCCAGCACCGGCTCATCAGCTCGTGGCTGGGGGGAGGGAGAGAGGAGGCAGATGGGTTTCAGTTGGATCCGGCCAGCCGGAGGAGCAGCCCTTCCTCGCCCGGCATTCAAGCCGGGGACAGGAACCCGGCTTAGTGCCCTAGGGGCTAAGGGCATCCACCCCCAGAATAGTCCCCACGCACTGCCCTGCCCGTGTCCCCTGTAGGAGTGCCCCAGGGGCGAGCTGGGTCTCCCATTCAGCCCTGGGCCTGTCTGCTGAGGCTGCTGGCGGGGACCAGCCCATGCTCGCGGCGTCCCCCCTGCTAGGAAGCAGGGCCAGGCCTGACTCACGTTCTCCACTGAGCAGGGTGAAGGCCAATTGAGGCCCACAGTACTGTGCTCTCCCCCGGCTTTGGGTCTTATCTAGAGACTCCTGGGAAGGTCACCATCTAGGCCAGCGGTGATGGTGATGGGCACTATTCACGCGAGCTGGCCACCGGCGTTAGACCCAGACGGAGTGGAATGATGTCTGGACACGGTCCTTACACTTAAAGCCCAGGGTAGGACGGGCAGGGGAAACTGAGCCAAGGACCCCCAGACGCAGACGCATCCATGGAGGGGGGCTCTTCCCTGGCCTCCTTCCCCAGGCAGGGAGTTCAGGGGCATGGGAGTGACTTACAGTTTCTCCGGGCAGTTCTCAGGCCTCTCCAGGATGCCATTGTCCATCACAAAGCGCAGTACCTGCTCGTTGGACAAGCCCTGGTAGGGCTGCTCGGCCAGCGTGGCGATTTCCCAGAGCACCACCCCAAATGACCTGCCGGGACACGGGGACAGCTCGGATCAGCCTCCTGCCTCCCCCCGAGAGCCGCAGCAACAGCGTACCCATCGAGGTGGGGTTCCCCGCACCCTCACCAGAAATCACCAAACCAGAGCCCTCATATGCCGGTCACATCATTATTATGTCCCATCCAGCATTGCTCAGTCAGCCAGGTGGATTATGGGAGGATCTCATCTTCCTCCGATGCATCAGGTATTGTCTGCTTGTGACAAAGCGGGACTGTTCTTAATGTTTCCTCTGAATAGTGTGGGGGTGCCTCAGTTTCCCCAGGCAGTTCTTAAGTATCTAGGTGGTGGGATAAGGGTGTATGATCGTTGCAGAGCCCTAGAGGGCAGGTGTGTGCAGGGGTCTGGACACAGAGGATGGCCAACACCCTGTTTCCTGGCAACTGATGGCCTGGGCCCTTCCCCCCTGCAAGGTGAGAGCTAAAGGGTTGGAGAACAAAGGAATCAGGTGACCTCCTGGCCCAGGAAAGGGACAAAGCCTAGAGAAGGAGGGGCTGGAGAGGGTTTCAGTTTGGGGCTGGCTGGGGACAAGGAATGAAGTGCAGACTGGGTTGTCTGGCTCACTGCCCCCCAAAATGGACCCAGCTGAGGGGTCCTGTTCTCTGTACCTACAAGCTCTGTGTTAGACCGTGTTCCTGTCGTCTAATAAACCTTCTGTTTTACTGGCTGGCTGAGAGTCACGTCTGACTGCGGAGTTGGGGGTCAGGACCCTCTGGCTTCCCCAGGACCCCGCCTGGGCAGACTCGCTGTGGGAAGCGCACGGAGGGGCAGAGGATGCCGAATGCTCCGAGGTCAGACCCAGAAAGGTGGAAGTTGTGTGAGCTGTGTGTCCTGAAGACAGTCTGCTCACAGAAAGGAGACTTCCCCAGAGTCCTGCCTGGCTTCATGGGGAACAGTTCCAGAGCATCTCCCGGGGACTCCGTGACACTACTGTTGGGAGCAGGATACTGGACAGGCCAGATCGGTCTCGATGGTCCTCGAACACCTACCAGACATCAGAGTGGGTGTTGAAGATCCCATCCTTCAGGGCTTCTGGGGACATCCAGCGGACAGGAAGCAGCCCCTTGCCTCCTTTCCGGTAATAATCCGTCTCATAGATGTCTCTGGTCATGCCGAAATCTTTCAAGGAAGGAGGAGCCAAGGAGAAAAGAGGTCACCCACCAGGACCATCCATCCTGGCTAGCGCTGAGCTCTCTGCTAGTAACACTGGTGTCTACATGGTGCCTTCCACCCCTGTGGCATGAGGAGGCAGGGGACTGACACCCCAACAGCCCGCTCCGTTTTGCAACTTGCCCAAGTCAGCAGTCACGCTAGGAAAAGAACCCAAGAGTCCGGGCCCCTTGTCCTGTGTGCTGAGCACCAGAAAAAGCTCTGTCTTCTATGCTTGGAGGAGAAAACAACACAGGGGCTGATGCTCAGAAATGCTGAGTGTTCACCCACATCTCCAGTGGGACACAGCCCCTTTGCAAGCCAGGTGCCAAGTGTCCCGAAGCAGAGATGGACGCTGCTCAGTGATGGCCTGACTCCAAGCCTTTTGGGCCAGAAAAATTTACATGCAATGTCCACCTGCAGAGGAGTTTATAAAGTGAGGGGCTGACCCTGCAAGGTCAGCGGGGGCTGATAGAGTCCAGGCCGGCCCAGGACTGAGATGTCCATCACCCACCTCCAATCTTCACCGTGAAGTCCTCTGACACCATGCAGTTGCGGGCGGCGAGGTCCCGGTGCACAAATTTCTTGGCATTGAGGTAGGCCATGCCGTCGGCAATCTCCCCTGCCATCTGGATCATGTCCTTGAGTGACGGGGGGGGCAGGCCAGGGTTGTTCTGAGTGACACATCAAAATGGAAGGGGATGAAGGGCATGTGGCTACTGAGGGGTGGGCTCAGGGGTAGGTACGCAAGTCCCTCCATCAACATCCGTGGACACTTTCTGTGGAAGGAACCACGGGACCAGAGTCCTGGCAGTTCCATGTCTGAATTTCATGGGCTCGGGAGACCCAACCTAGCTGGGACCTAAATTATTTTTGTATTTTCTGTACTGTGGGAGTGGTGAGCAGCCAGCCATGGCGCAGGCCCCCGTGGTGCGAGATGCTGTACAAACACAGTGCAAAGAGATGTTCCCTGCCCCAGAGAGCTTCCAATCCCCTCTCCCAAATGTGGGGCGTATCTTCTTCCAAGCTAATTCTAAATCATCTACGGGATAGCTAAGGAGGTTGGCAGCAGGGCAGGTAGGGGCATAGATAGACATATAGAATGTGTAGGGGTGGATGGATGAATGGACAGTATGGGGATGGATGGAGGGATACAGATATAGAGTATATGGGGATGGATGGACAGATGGACAGACAGACAGTATAGGGACGGATGATGACAGAGAATCAGTGGGCCATGGAGTCCGGACGTGGCCCCTCCATATGAGGCCTGGGGGGCTCTGAGTAGTGGTAAAGGGGGGAACCTTCCCCTGTGGCTGCCCAGGCAGTCCCCACTCTGTGCATGGAGAACATCTGTATCCAGGGATGTCAGCTCCACCCAGCCAAACCCCCTGGGTTCCCGGAGAACAAGCACCTTCCTCCTGCCCTAACATTCCCTCCCCACCCACCCAATAAGCTGACTGGCCACTTCCCAGGAGAGACAGGGCGTCAACCTGAGTTTGGGTCTCATCTCCTCCCACCCCGGCCAGCTCCTGCCTTCCAGGCCCCGGGCAGCAGAATAGCATAAGGCCCGGCCCCAGCGAGCCACCCACCTCTGCGTCCGGTCTGAGAGAGCGGAGGTAACTCTTCAAGTCCCCTCGGGTCATCAGCTCCATAATGACCAGGGCTGGCTGGCCCTGGGACACCACACCGAGGAGACGGACCTACGGCCAAGGCCAGACAGGAGTTAGAAAAGCAGCTCCAAAGCCGGAAGGGCAACCAGACTAGAGGGGCCACTGGTCTGATCCTGTCTGGGCAGGAGGCAAGATCTGATGCTAGCCAGATCCCTGCCCTGGTCCCGTTCGGCAACAGACCCGTTACCGAACTAGATGGGGAGTGGATCGATAGTGGAGCTATAGTGGAGCACATGGGCCCCTGGTTTGTCTTATGGAGCAAGACCCCTGAGTGGACAAACCATGGGGTTATTCTGTGGGGCTGGATACCTGATTGGATAGACGATTGGGCTGTCTTGTGGGGCAGGACCTCCATTGGATGGACGACTGCTTTGTTCCACAAGGACAAGGGTCAGGATATCAAGCTAAATGGTCTGGCCGGATATATCAGCAGATAAGGCAGCAGAAGAGATGGCCCAGTGATCTGGCCGGGCATGGCAAACAAACATTAGCTCCACCAAAGCTCCCGTAAGGGAAATGATGGTGTCTGTCTGGGATGGGAGCTAAACAGGAGGGTGGAGTTGGTTGAAAATATTCCATAATCAAGAGAAAATGGCTTTTTTTTTTTTGTTTAAATAGAAATTTCTGCAGGAAAATGTCTATTTTCAACTAGATTTTTCAGGTTTTCATTAAAAAAAAAAAACCTTGAAAATCATAAATTTTCATGTTTTCAGCTGAAACTTTTCAGTTTTGGGCTTTTTGATGAAAACCTAAAAGAAAGGGGGGGAAAATTCAAGAAAATCTTCAACCAAAACGGTTTCATTTGAGTTAACATTTTTCATGGTGGGAAAAGAATATTTCTCACCCAACTGTCACATTAAGTTAAAATGAGAGCTGGTCCAAATTTTTCAAATTTCATGTAAACGTTTTGCTTGAAAATTTGAATTTTGAGGGGGAAGATGTGAGACACCATTTCAGTGAATTCCCCTGTTTTTCAAGGAGCTGGTCAAATTCTTTCCAAGATTTCAAAATGTTAAATTTTGATGAAAGAAAAACAAAAACCAACAGGGAAAGGGTCCAAAAATGGCCACAATATTTTTAATTAATAGGTTGCATTCTGATCATCTGATCTCCTGCTTAGCACAGGCCAGAGACCCTCACCCAGTGATTCCTACACTAAGCCCATAGCTTGTGGCTGAGCTAGCGCATGTCCTGTAGAAAGGCATCCAGTCTTGCTCTGAGATAGAGACTCTACCACGACCAGCCCTTGTTAGAATCCATCCCCCTGTCCCCTCCCCACCGGATCCACACATACCACGTGGTGACACTTAAACGCCTTCATGACCGAGGCCTCATTCAGGAATTCAATGCGCTCCCTCATGGTGGCCAGCTCGTTGACGGTCTTCAAGGCCACCTTCGTCTCCTCGTCCTCTTTCTCAATGCCCTGGGCAATCCCTTCATAGACCATCCCAAAGGATCCCTGCCCGAGCTCCCGGATCACCGTGATCTTATCCCGCGACACCTCCCACTCATCCGGGATGTACACTGACAAGGAAGACACAGGCCAGGATTATGCCAATGCTACCGCAGGGTGCTTCATGGCTCCCTCTAGTGGCTGAGCCACAGAAGAAAATCAAAGTCTACTACTGCTACAAGCTGAGGGAGCTGCTCCTTTAGCTCGATCTGTAAGTGCTGCAGGTTCCATCCTGGCTGGGACCCCCAGTGTGGGGTTTTGCTTCACGGGCCAAGCTAATGGTTATGGGGATGGGATTAACCCTTTAGGTGACTCTGAGACAAGACAAATGGCTGGTGGTTTAAAACGCTACATTCACGTGCCCACGGGAACCCTATATGTACAACTACCCAGCCATGTGTCCCGCGGTGGGAGTGACTCACTGACAGCCTGATCCTGGCCACCCACAGCTGCCACCAAAATGGCTAGGAGCAGCAGGTGCTCAGCACCTCTGCGGAGCGGACTCGTTACAGCCTGGCTCTAGCTACTCCAAGAATGCATCCAAGTGCAGGACTGGGGCCAAAGAAGCAGCCCCAGAGGCCTTGATAATAAGACTCCTATCTTGTGCTGAGAGATTAAGCAAGGCCCCAGGGTCCAGTGGGTCAAACACTGACACAAACTGCCTGTGCGACCCTATTCTTTTCTGTGCCTCAATTTCCTCCATCCATAAAGTGGCTATATCATTTAGCGGCCCTTCGATGCTGGAACCAGCAATGGCTATTGCTTGGAAGCTGCCCACGTCCCAGCACCTCTCTGGAGAGCGCCGTACGTACTGTCCGAGGTGCTGAAGTATTCTGGATTGACCGAAGCATAGAGCGTGCCGCTGGGGTATCCATCATTGTTCCTACGAGGGGGGAAAAAGCAGGACAAAAATAAGTGCCACACTCCAACAATGTCCAGCAAGGGCAGCAAGTCATTCCAAGCCAAGCAAGCTCCCGGAGAATTCCCCAGCACAACGGGGGCCTGCCATAACTCATCCACATCCCAAATCCCGGCAGCTCTGCTCCTCTTAAGATACGGCCCAGGGCTGGCAATTCTGGAGCTACGGTTCTCAGCGGATGTGCACAAGGGGCTGATTCTCCATTGCTTTGTGCCTGGCATGGTCGTTTACCCCAGGACAGCGACGGTATACAGAGCTACAACATCCAGAAGGTGATGCATTGGTGCAAGTGACTGCACAAGGGGGATCTGGTCCTTCCAGGCACCAGAAGGCCCTGTTCAGGATGCAAGGAACCCCAGCAGTGTTCCAACAGTGGGCCTGTGTTCCAACAGGACTGAATTTCGGAGCAGTTTGTAAAACGCTCCTGCAAGTTCAGAAGGGGAAGTTGCAGCTACCAGGGAAAATGCAAACACTGAAAATTCAAATCCAGTCAAAATGCAGCCAGAATTCTGCATTGACACCAAGGCCCCTGCATGCCCCATTTTGGTAGCACACAGAGCTCTGGAAGCAGGAGTCGGTGACACTTGACACCCCTTTTACACTGCAGGGGCCTTTGTGTAAATAAGAATCAGGACCAAAGACAGGAAGGGATCTGGCCCCTTTGGGCTACATAGAGACCCAGGGCCATCAAAATACACACCCAGATCTCAGCTCTCCCATTCATAGGCAGAGATGCCTCTGGTTTGCAGCACAAACATGGAGCAGCCTGGTCTATTCAAGCCAGGCTGCTGTCCACTCCCACCAGCCATGGCAGGGGCCATGCCAGCCGTGTCTGGATGGCTGAGGGTTCCTCTGAATCTGCGGGGTGGTTTTTTTCTGAAACCTGATGCAATCTAGGGCTCAGCAGCTGGTGTTTTCCTGTTCTGACTCGGGCAAGCAAATAAACTCGAGGGAGACGGCGCCCTATCTGGGCTGGGATCTGAGAGTTGCTGTCACGTACTCCCGGGTCCTGGGTGCATGAAAGATTTGGAGGGGGAGAATCAGCGCTGGTCACCTCTGCAGAGGGCAGGTGGGGAAAGGGGGGGAAATGAAAGCCCAAGATTGCAAACGGGGTCCTCTAATTCTGGTTCCTCTGTCTGCTGCCATCCCCCCCAATTCCCGTCACCCCCCACCAAAAAACCCCATGTCTTTCATGCAAATCTGACCCCATCCGTAAAGAGCCATTGTTATTTAGTGAATATACACAACACACACACCAGGCTGAGTTACTAGATACGCGGCTGGCCTGGTTGGGTTCTGGCAGCTTTTGAAGCACAGAACAAAGCCTGTTTCCAGGCATATTACCCTAGTCCTAGACACGACCGTAAGGTTTTCAAACACTGGGGCCCTGGAATCACAGTGCCTCCAGTCCTGCACTTGGGCAGGGGGATGAAGGTGTGTGGGGGGGGGGGTCCCGTTTGCTCTCCCCGTATTCCAGGGAATGGAACCTCTCGCCCTGGACAGCTCAAGAAACCTCACTGCAGGCCGCTGTGCAAAATGCCGGCAAGAATTCGCCACACGCTGGAAACAGAGGCTCAGGTCTTGCCGGGCGTCCCCTGTCTGGAGGCCCAGCCTGGCAGGAAATGGGAATAGAGGTGGCTTTGTGCCCCCTGAATCCTGAGCCGGCCCAAGGGAGTCAGGGTCTGCCCTAAATACAAAGGAGCATCCCACAGCTGGGGCACAGCCCCTTCCAGCCATGTCCCCCCCTGCACCCGGGGGGTGGGATGACACTGGGTGGGGGAATCTCTCCCGGCTGGGTCCCGGCTCCTTTCCGCTGCTCCTCCCTGGGACTTAGAACTGGGGAAGTGGCAACAGCCAATGGGATTCCATAGCCCGGTCCCGGAGACGACTGGCTCCAAGCCCAGAGCCAGTGGGTCCCACACTCCCAGCCTTCCCCCGCACCAAGCAGCTTTACCTACCTCCTCTTATAGTAGAAGAAGACTAAGACAACCAGGCAGCTGATCACCACCATGAGGACGATGGGCATGACGGTCAGCAGCACGTAGAAGCCGCCGGACTCCTCCTCGGCTGCATGGGGGAGAAGGGGAGGAATAAACAGGCCCGTCACTGAGACTCTAGCAACAGAGCTTCCCCTCTCCTGCTGGGACGTGGGCACAGAGAGCACGGCCCAGTGGGCCCTCTCCTACGCCAGTGGCCATGACTGGTGTGGCGAAAGTAAATCAGGAAGTGTTATTTACTCCTTCTCCTCACACAAGAACTAGGGGCCACCCAATGAAATGAATAGGCAGCAGGTTTAAAAACAAACAAAAGGAAGTATTCCTTCACCCAACGCACAGTCAACCTGTGGAACTCCTTGCCAGAGGACGTTGTGAAGGCCAAGACTAGAACAGGGTTCAAAAAAGAACTAGGTAAGTTCATGGAGGATAGCTCCATCAGTGGCTATTAGCCAAGATGGGCAGGGATAGTGTCCCTAGCCTCTGTTTGCCAGAAGCTGGGAATGGGCGACAGGGGATGGATCCCTTGAGGATTACTTGTTCTGTTCATGCCCTCTGGGGCACCTGGCACTGGCCGCTGTTGGAAGATGGACCTTTGGTCTGTCCCAGTCTGGCCGTTCTTACGTTCTTAATCCACCTCTGACGGGAAGGAACTGTGGTCTCCTGCACAGGCAGGGTTTCCGTACGGACTATGGCTCTCCCAAGCCAGCAGACCTACCCCCTGCCCCTCGGGCAGCAGAGTCTAGGGAGAGGAGTAACCAGCAATCCCCCCCCGCATCCCCAGCTCCGCACTGCACCGCTCCCCACTGGGCGCTCCCGCCCCAGCCTGCCCCCTGCTGGGGAGAGCTGGAACTGCAACACCCCAGATACGTACCCGGGCCAAGGATGTAAAATTTGATGAGTCCAGTCCACGACCCGTTCCCGGCCAGCGAGGTGGCCCGGACCTTGGCAGAGTAATTCCCCGGCTGCAGGAGGGCCAGGTGGACACCCCCGTATTTGGCATAGCGGTGGCGAGAGACACACACCACGGTGGGGACCTCCTGGGACGGAGAGAGAGAGAGACACGGATGTTCCTGCGGACTCGGGGCCAGTTGCCAGGACATCTGTGCTGAATAGCCCTGGGTTTATATTTAGGTATATTACAGTAGCACCTAGAGCAGGGCCCAGACGTGCAGCTCAGACACACCACGCAAGCCAGGGCCTGCCTCTGAGAGCTCACAGGCTGAAAAGAAACCGTTGGGAGGAGAGGGAGAAAGTTCAGGGAGGGCGAGGGACTTGCACAAGGGTAGAAAGGAAAGAACCCAGGTGTCCTGAGCCCCATGCAGAGTTTAAGTGTTTGATGAGTGCCTTGTATTAAAAAGGCAAATGTTTCTGTATTCCTGCGGGTCTGTCTGTAACTCCACCGGAAGGGAGAGGCGTGGGGGTGAGCTGGTTAGCATGCGCCTAGGATCTTTAATGTTTGCTTTGTAACGCTTTCCCCCTTACAGGTAAACGTGCTTGCTCAGAAAGGGCCGGGTGGCAGCCGACGGGCGGCGAGGACGCCGGGCACCGTGTATGAGGAGAGACATGGAGCTGGCTGTCTCCGGCTGTCTGTCTCTTGCAGGGAATATCGCAGGATAGACAGGGGACTCCACAGCCCGGAAATGCCCCGCTCAGGAGGGAAAGAGACGCAGGTCTCCAGCCAACAGAGGCCACAGCTGGGAGCCTGAAGTGGGAGCCCTTGCTGGAGCACCGAGGGGGCATGCAAGTGCAGTTGCCCTGAATGGAACCCAGGTGTCCTGAGCCCCCACTGAGGGCCTAGTCCACTACCCCACACTGCCCGTCTCTGCTCAGCTCTGGAGACACCCAGCACACTCCAGCGACAGAGCCGCTAGCCAGAGGATGGGCTGGAACCAAGCCGTGGCTGGGCTGTGCCCAGGCACCGGCTGCCAGCTTAGCCAGCCCCAGGGCTCAAACCGGGCACCCCCAGAGCTGCCGGCACACGTCGCTGTGGCTGGGGCTACAGCAGGCTGTGGCTGGGACAGGAACATGCATGAATGCTGGTGTGGGCGGGGGCTCCTATCCCAGGGCAGGGCAGGCAGGTGCCGTGGGCCAAGCGGGCTCGGGGGACAGGGGGGACTGGTCTCGTCACCTCGTTTTCCCGGCTGTACTTGATCTCGTATTTGAGGATGAGCCCGTTGGGGTTCTTGGGTTCCTGCCAGCGCAGCAAGACGCTGTTCTTGCTGGCCGGCTCCCAGGTGACGTTGCCGGGGATGTTATCCGCTTCCGCTAGAGGGGCAAAGCAGGAGAGTCCGAGAGATTCGCTCAGTGCAGGGAGCAGTGTGGGGTGGGGGGGATCTGAGCGCTGCAGTGTGTGCGGGTCCCCAGTGCCGCTCAGCCCTGGCCCCCCGCCTCACCACCAAACCGACCAGAAAGAGGAAGAGAAAAGCAGAGACCTCCCAGTTCACCCCGGCAGGGGCCCGCGGCAGGTGGGGAGCGGAGGGGCTGGGCCAGGCTGAAATGCACTAACCCAGCAAACACACTGCTCCACGCCTTGCCCTCTGACCCACAGCTCCCCCTGCTACCCCAGCTCTGGGGCCCCCACAGAATCACAGAAATCCTGGGCTGGAAGGGGCCTTGAGAAGGGCACCAGATCCTGTGGCAGAACCAAGTAAACCTAGACCCACAACTCTGTCAGTGCCCCTCAATCCCGACCCGCAGCCCCCCAGCCACCCCAGCCCTGGGCCACACTTGAGATCAGGCTGGTGGATCCGAACTGCGATCCCCAGGGCTTCTGGGTTGAGACCAGGAAACTCATTGAACTTGTGGTATCCTGGAAGCCTGGATCTCAACCAAGTGTCCAAAGAGGGGAGTGGGCCGTGCCTTGCTCTGCCTCAGCCCCCGCTAGCACAAGATGGAGGGTTCCTGTGTCCTCCCCCTTCCTCGGGGCCAGTACGTACTCTCAGGCATAGTCCGGGCAAAGACAAAGGTGGCCGCGCTGCAGCCCACGGTGTGGGCGGCGTGGTTGCAGGCGTGGATGTCGATGCGGTACTCGGTGAAGTGGCGCAGCTGGGAGATGACCGTCCGGTCCCGCACCACTTTGTCCTCAAAGATCCGGAAATCTGTTTGGGCTTTGGGGGCGGCGCCTGTGCGGTTCAGCGGGCGCGGGTTCCCTGGGGGCTCCAGAGAGAAGGCGTTGGAGAGGGGGTGGCCAGAGCTGGTCAGGGCCAAGATGCCTCTGCGCCTCTTCCGAGTCCTGCGGGAGAGAAGTGGGGAGTGAGGTCTAGTGGTTAGAGCAGGGAGGCAGGACTATCCATGGCTCTGGGGTAGAGTGGGGACCAGTGAATTAGAGCAGAGGGGTCTGGGAATCAGGACTCCTGGGCTCCATTCCCTGCTCTAGAAGGGGAGAGGGGTCTAGTGGTTAAAGCAGGGGGCTCGGAGTCAGGACTCCTGGGTTCTCTTCACAGCTGTTCTTAACCCTATCCTGTGTGTGTCAATGATGTATTGAGCCTCACTTACCTCTGAGGGGTTTTTTTGACAGATGTCACCTTCCAAGGGGGTCTGCAAAGACACAAATGAAAGGGGACTAGTTAGTGGACAGTGCCGAACCCGAGTCAGGGAGGGAAGGACCCCAGAGGCAAAGGAGTGACTCTCTCTGGCTGGCCAAAACCCTAGACCTAAAAATCAGAGTGGAGGAAAATTACTCTTAACTAACAGGTCAAATTTACCTGGTGTGGAATTTCGCTGCAAACCCCACCCTGGGGCCAGGGTCAGCACAGAGATCAGCAAAGCCCTTTGCAAACATCAGCTAAGCAAACCTCATCCCCAGGAGCCCCTGTCCTGTCCATCATCATCCACATTTTACACATGGGAAACTGAGGCACAGAGAGGCAAAAAAGACTGGCCCCAGGTCACAATGCAAGTTTGTACCAGGGCTACAGCAAGGATAGAACCTAGGAGTCCTGGCTCCCAGCACCTCTGCTCCCGCCGCTGGATGGCACTCCCTCCCAGAGCTCGGGAGAGAACCCAGGAGTCCTGAATGCTGGAACCACCAGACACCACTCCTCCCACAGAGACAGGAGTAGATCCCAGAAGTCCCCTGCTCTAATCACCAGCCCACACTTCCCTTCCCGTCCCTGTCTTTCCCGGCAAGATTGGGAAGGGATCCCCCATGCCCTAACTAAGCCACCCGCCCCCAGGCCATGTGGATGATGATGGAGCTGCTGCTATGGGTCAGCAGTCCCCCTTGTTCCTGAAACCTGGCTAAGCCTTACCCTGCAGCATGTGGAGACGAGATGGAGTGGAGAGGCTAGGCAGGGAATCCCCCACCTCTGGCTGAGTCATCCCCCTGGCAGGTGGCTATGAATATGGCACTGCAGGGATGGAGCGTGAATCCCTTCTCCTCCCGGCTAGGCCCTGCCCTCTGGAATCCCCTCCTGCAAATAAGCCCCGCCCCTGGAACCTCCTCCCTCCACTAAGCCCCGCCCCTGGAACCTCATTCCTGCCACTAAGCCCCGCCCCTGGAACCTCCTCCCCCACTAAGCCCCACCCCTGGAACCTCATCCCCCACTAAGCCCTGCCCCTGGAACCTCCTCCCCCACTAAGCCCCACCCCTGGAACCTCCTCCCCCACTAAGCCCCGCCCCTGGAACCTCCTCCCCCCACTAAGCCCCGCCCCTGGAACCTCATCCCTGCCACTAAGCCCTGCCCCTGGAACCTCATCCCTGCCACTAAGCCCTGCCCCTGGAACCTCCTCCCCCACTAAGCCCCGCCCCTGGAACCTCATTCCTGCCACTCAGCCCCGCCCAAGTACCTGGGGATGATGATGGAATTGTGTAGGAAGTTCTCAAACTTCTTCTGGAAGGAGACAGCCTCGCCCTCCATCGGCAGCTGCCCGCCGTCCCGGTGGCAGGGGCAGCACCGCTCCTCCGTGTCCTGCTCCAGCTCGGGGCCCTCGCTGTCGTCCACGTTGAAGCGGGTGTCCGCACTGCTGGTGGGCAGTTTGAGGCCTGGGGGGCAGAGAGAGAGAGAGAGAGTGGGGCCAGGAGCAAGGGGTGAGACACAGCCCCTCCTGCATCGCCCCTGACGCCCTCCCAGCGGGGTCACGGGGCGTCGGCTCCAGCCCAGGGAGCCCGAAGGGAAACAGCAGCCGAGGCCCCAGGGGGCGCGTCCGTTCCACCCGGCCCGGCCCACATCCCAGCCGTTCAGCCCCCTCGCCACGGGGCGCTAACCGAGGCTCCAGCTCCCCGAGACGGAGCTCCCCGTCCCCGATCTACCTCCAGGGCACCTCCCGCCGCTGCTCTCGCCTGTGGCTCGGCCGTAGCCCCTCTCCCCGGCCTCAGGCCTTACCTTTGTGGCAATAGTCATTGACGTAGAGCTCCAGGTCCTCGGCCAGCTGCTGCCACAGCACCAGGTAGTAGGTGATGTTCCCATTGCGCTGGCTGGGCGGCTTCCAGCGCACAATGAGGTGGGAGGAGGAGTTAGACATGGAGAGGACGTCCCGGGGCACTGTGGGGGCTGGACACCGGCATTGCAGAGACAGCTACGTTAAGCCCCAGAGGTCCAGGGCTGGGTCCACACACACCCCCTGGATCCAGGGTGTGTGTGGCAGGGGAGGGATGTGGAGCCCTCCTGCTCCCTCTCCCGGCTCCAGCCACCCACCCACACACACCCCCACTTTGCACCCTTGTCTGTTATGGAGCCGCCTGCACTGACCTCCCCGCAACCACCGTGGCACCCCAGGGGCTGGATCCTGCTGGGCAGGGTCCATCTCAGCACCCCCACTCCTGGCAGAGGAGCCTGCTCAGGCCCTGGCGGGGAAAAAAGCCCCCTTTAAGGTGGGGGAGGCCCATGTTTGTAAAGTGCTCTAGTAGCTATTCAGGCTATGGGGCTATTTACGGGGGATTCAAATCCAGGATCATCAGCACCAAAGCACAGACCTCTCCCAGTTAAGCAAAAGGAGCAGCTCTGTGAGCTGGTAGCAGTATTAGGCTGTTACCCTCGCTATGCACCAGCCCCTAGAAGGGCTGTGCATGTTTTCTAAGCAGCAGCCCACTCCAATGCCCCCCCGTGGCCACCCTCCTACCTGCTGGCATGGTGCGGACGTACACCACCTCGCTCTGCGCCCCGTAGTTGCGCCCCTCCTCGGCCGTGGTCAGGGTGATGGCGCGGACAAAGATGGCATACTGTGTCCAGGGCTTGAGGTTCAGCAGGGCCACCCCCGGATCCTGGTCGTTGTTCAGCGGCAGCTCCACGTCGACCACGTTCCAGCTGTTGGCCCCGCAGGCATCCTGCCCCACGTACTCGGTCACGTTCTGAAAGGGCCTGGCCCGGAAGATACGCCGCCCCCAGGGGTCAGTGCACAGGCCACCTCAGTGAACCCAGCCCCTCTCCCCTCCCACACGCCCGCTGAGTTTCCCAATGATTAGGGACATTCCTAAAGCACCAAGGAGCTCAGGGTGCGGTTACACACCAGACGGGTGGAGTGGAGCCCTGCCTCCTTATGCCACTGGCTATTGTGGCCCCTTGCAGGAATTACTTCCCCTGCCTCTGAAATGCATGCAGCCACCTCTGGGGTGGAGCACGGCAGCTGTTTACAGCCTCACAGCAATGCTACACAGCAGTCTGGAACCACACACAAAGAAGCAGGGCGGGAGATAGACTGGATTGACCCAAACTGGAACTCTGTCCCCCTGTCAGCTGAGCTAGCCCAAAGCAGAGCCATGTTTCCCAGCCCCAAACATGCAAAGCAAGGCTCCGATTTGTGCAGCCAGAAGGTCAGCAGCATAGCCCTAAGTGAGCTGCCCCTGACCCTGTCCACCCCCTCCCAACCTCCCCGAAATCCCAAGGGATATCACGGAAGAGCCAAGTCTGCCAGTGCATCAGCCGCTGGCCCGGGTCCTTGGCAGGACGAGAACCGTCAGCGCTGCAGCACTTGAGCGAAAGGAGTCACGTCACTCACCAGCGGCAGTAGTAGGTTGTTACCCGCTTGGCTTCCAGCCACATGAGGGGGCGGTGTGGCACATGCTAAGGGGGCGCAGCACAGCCAGGAGCTGGGCAGCTGGGGGAAGGGGGGACACTTACGATTCCCTGTAGTAGACGATGAAGCTGAGCAGATCGCGGTACTCGGGGGGCCGGTAGCGCTCCCACTTCAGGAAGATGCGGTCGGACTCGGTGATGTTGGAAACGAAGCGCAGAGTCTGGGTCTTGCCTGCGATGGAAGCAGAGAGCATGGGGGGGCGGGGTGCTGCGTGGAATAGGGCTTCAGAAAAGCTTGCGGGGGCTGCAGGTCACTCGGGGGGACTGCAGGAAACAGGGCCTGAGGGGAGCTCGCGGTGGGGGGTAGGTTGGGGAACAGGCCTGAGGGGAACTGGTGGGGGGGGCTGCAGGGAATGGGGCCTGAGGGGAAAGCTCTGGAAGGGGGGCTATGCTGCGTGGAGTCTGGGGAGAGGCTATGGGGTGTGAGGCCCAGGTCCCAACAGTTCTGTGCTGCCCGCTTATAGGGGTGATCGCAGCCCCCGCTAGGGTCTGCCCCAAAGCCCAGAGCAGCAGCGGGAAAGGCTCCCACTGACTGCGGCGGCCCTGGCTGGGAGACGCTTGAAAGGCTTTGGGGCGAGCTACCCTTTGGGGGGCCAGGCAGTGTCTTGTAAATGAAGACGGGGCTTGAGGACGCAGGTTATGATTTTGTTTGCCATGTAACCCTTTGTTCCCAGCAGTGCAACATGGTTCCCCTTGACGCACGGTTCTTTGTTAAATCAACTTCTTCTTGTTTGTGCTCGAAACACAGCGTAGTGCTGGGTGTTAAGCAGGGCTGTGGTCTGAGGCGTAACGGGGAAGTTGGTGTGTACGGTGCCTTGGGAGCAGAGGGTCTGGGAGTGTCCAGTGGATCAGGGGCAGGGCTGGGCACTTCTGGGGAATGCTTGGGGGATTCAGGGGTGGGGGTGCCCAGAGGGGTGGGGGCCTGCAGAGGCCTCTCTGCTGAGACTGCCAAGGAGAGAGGGGCTGGGGGGACACTGAGACCCACCCAACTCGTGTCACCCATGGGTGTGCTGGTCTGGTTCTAAGACAAGCATCCACCCAATCGCCCCCCGAAGCCCCCGATTAGGGTTTACTGAAGGGGAAGGGGAGGCTCTTCTCTGAGCCCGTCCCTTAATGTCTCTCTGCAACAGCCAGGGGCTGGAGGTACCTTGCTGCCCGGTGGCTCCAGGCCCCCCAGATGGCAGCACGGGGCTCTCAGCGGCCACCCCAGCAGACGCTGTTGGACTTCCCCGCTCCCTCCCTGCTCCCAGGGCTGCAGGGGTGTTACGAGCCCCAGCTGGGCCCCCGTGACTCACAGGAGGCTCTGTCCCCGTTGGTGCGGGGATTGATCTCGGCCTTGTTCTGCCGGCCCTTGGTGCCCGTCACCTCCTCCATGCGGTAGATCTCGGACAGGCACAGCTTGGGGTTGAACGCGAAGTACACCTTCCCCACGGGGATGGAGAGCGCGTGGTGGCTCCAGTCCCAGAGCTGCTGCAGGTTCTGGTTGTCCAGGACGTAGAGGGTGTAATTCCTGAGGGCGAAGGGAGAGGGGGCTGGAACCATGGGGCTGGGATTGACTCCTCAAACAAGGGGGTTCAAACACACACCCACAAGCGTGCACACATGCCCAGACGCACACACAGCTCTCTATCACACCCACGAGACAGATGCACACACACACGTGTGCACACACACCCAAACACACACTCAGCTCGCTCACACCCACACAAGACAGATTCACACAGGCACACACACACCCAGAGGAGCACTCACAGCGCACAGAATTGAACGGACATACAGACAGACGACGCACACTCCCACCCACACGCACACACACAGAGCTCTCTGACAAGCTTCAGCACCCGCACTCACAGCACCCCTAAACCAGACACACACGCTCACACAAACGTGCGTCCGCACACACACACATGTAGAGGTCTCCTAGCACAGAAGCACGTGAACACATGACACAAAGCCACACACACACACACACACACACACACACATCTGCCAAGGTCTCTCACACATACACGGCTGCACGCATCCAGACAGATCTCTCTCTTTCTCACCCCTCCATGCTAGACCTGAATGCAAGCCACGTTTTCCAAGCAAGGGATCTCCTAGTGCCCTGGGCAAGGCTCTGTAGCTGCTTCCCTGACACTACATGTCCTGCCCTCTGCTATGCAAGAGGAAGGGGCCTCTACCCCATAGCTGGAGACGCAGTGGGACTGGCACCAGTGGTGGGATGGAGGCCACCAGACGTGGGAGGCATTGGAAGCCCAGCTGGACCGGGAATCCACCATGCACGTTGAGCCCGATGGATGAAAAGCTCTGTAGAAGTGCTAAGGGTTATTTATTAGTAGCCAAACAGGCCGAAGCAAAGTGGAGAAACCGATTGCAAGGAACATATTGTTGAAATGAAGTCACTCTCGGGGGGAGCAGAGCAGCTGATGCCGTGCACCGCGACACTGCACAGCGATCGCTCACCCAGCGTGGAAATGCGGCCACCTCTGGGGCGGAATGCAGGCAGCTTTCCCCTCCGTCCCCGTGGCAACAGCAGCCCATGGCTGGAAGGGCAGCTTCAAGGGAGGTATTCAAAGAGCCAGGCGGTATGACATGAAGGCAGCCTCTGGGGGATCTGCAGCCCAGGATGCCTGCAGATCTACTTCCCCAGTACCTTTTGCTTCGCCGAGGTTGCTGTACAGGGGCCTGTCCCAGTAGCCACAAGCAAAGTTACGTTGAGCATCTGGTAAAAGCTTGATGTCTGGCTGGGCTTTGCAAGCGAGAACATCTCGGCATCCTTAACTATTATTTCTTTTCATGAGGCAATGTGATAGGACAAAGGCTGGGTGTCAGAACTGCTGGGTCTTTTCCTAGCTCTGCTACTGACTTGCTGTACAACCCTAGGCAAGTCGCCTCTACCCTCTTTGTGCCTCAGTTTCCCCTGTCTGCAAAATGAGGGGCATGATCCTGACCCTGACCATGTGAGTGGCTGAAGAGGTTGAGATAGGACCAGTGGCTACACCCTGGCTGGAGGCATCATCATCCAGGCCTCTCACCCGTCCACCATGGAGTCCCCCCGGATGAGCTTGAGGTTCTTGAAGAAGGACAAGGAGACGAGGGCAAAGGAGTGCTTGATCTTCAGGAAGCCTGTGATGGTCTCAATGAGGCCCAGACTGCTCTGCAGCTCCGAGGCCAGGTTATCTGGAAGGGGACAGGGAGAAAGAGCCCCTAAGGCACGGGCTGCGGCCAATGGAGATTCCCCACCTCAAAGGCCAGATGGAGAGGCTGGAGGGAGAGGGGGCTGAATGGGACACACACACAAATCTGGGTGTCTATCACAGACATCTATGCCCCCCCCCGGCATGCGTCAGCCACCCCGATACCAGCCCTGCACTCGGGCCGTGGCGGGCAATTCACAAACGAGCCCCATTACCAGGTCTGGTCCGTTCGTAGGACTGCAAAGGAGGGAGCACGGGCCGGGGCGCCGAGCATCCTGAGTTCTGTTCCCAGTTCCACCACCTGCCCCTTGGCCCCCCTGCGGAGGCTGCCAGCTAGTGGTCAGAGGGGCATTTCCTGGTGGGATGGATGTGCTGGGAAGTGGGGTGGGACCCGGGCATCAGCTGGTGGTCGAAGTCTGGATCTAAAGGGGACCTGTAGGGGACGGGTCCCCCAGAGCCTGCCCAGTCACCCCCGAGCCACCCAGCTACCCCACAACCGGAGACGCGGTGGGTCGGACACTGAACGGCAGGATCGATTTGGAAACCCGGCTGGTGCTTCTCACGGCCGTGCGCTAACCCGTGGGGGAGGGGAAGGAGGTTCGAGGCGGGTGGGGGTGTTTGCGTGGGGGCTGGGGGGGCAAACACATCTGGCGTGGGGGGATGGGGGGGGGCAAACACTCACAGCCCCTGCGGATGTTAACGATCAGGTTGCCCTCGACGTAGGTGCAGCCGGCCAGCTCCTGAGCCGCGCGGGTCGAGTCGATGGTCTTGGTGCCCACCTTGCACTCCTTGGGGCACAGCCCCTCGCACTTGTGGCAGAAGATGCTGGGGAGGAAAGGAAGGAGCAGGAGGGGGAAAGAGGCAGGGGCAGATTTGTTAGTGCCCCATTGCCCTGAGGAACCCCCCCCCCATTGCAATTCCATGTGGGGAGGGCCACTGTGGGGACAGGTGGGATGCAGGGGGGGTCACTGCAGGGCATATGGGATCACTGCGGGGGCAGGCGGGATGTGGGGGGATCACTGCAGGGCAGGGGGGTCACTGTGGGTGCGGGGGCAGGCAGGATGCAAGGGGATCACTGCGTGGGCACGCAGGATGCGGGGGGGGTCACCGGGGAGGATGGGGGGTCACTGCGGGGACAGGTGGGATGTGGGGGATCACTGCGTGGGCACGCAGGATGCGGGGGGGGGGTCACCGGGGAGGATGGGGGGTCACTGCGGGGACAGGTGGGATGTGGGGGATCACTGCGGGGGTAGGGGAAAGCTGCAGGGGCAGGTGGGATGCGGGGGGTCACAGCCGGAGCAGGCTGGAAGGTCACTGCGGGGGATAGAGGGTCACTGCGGGGGCAAGCAGGATGCAGGAGGGGTCACTGCAGGGTATGGGGGGTCACTGTGGAGCCAGGTAGGATGCAGGGGGGTCACTGTGGGCGATGGGGGGTCACTGTGGAGCCAGGTGGGATGCAGGGGGATCACTGTGGGCGATGGGGGGTCACTGCGGGCAATGGGGGGTCACTGTGGAGCCAGGTGGGATGCAGGGGGGTCACTGTGGGCGATGGGGGGTCACTGCAGGCAATGGGGGGTCACTGTGGGCGATGGGGGGTCACTGCAGGGTATGGGGGGTCACTGTGGAGCCAGGTAGGATGCAAGGGGGTCACTGTGGGCGATGGGGGGTCACTGTGGAGCCAGGTGGGATGCAGGGGGGATCACTGCGGGGGCAGGCGGGATGCAGGGGGGTCACTGTGGGCGACGGGGGGGTCACTGCAGGGGATGGGGGGTCACTGTGGAGCTAGGTGGGATGCAGGGGGGATCACTGCAGGGGCAGGTGGGATGCAGGGGGGTCACTGTGGGCGATGGGGGGGTCACTGCAGGGGATGGGGGGTCACTGTGGAGCCAGGTGGGATGCAGGGGGGATCACTGCGGGGGCAGGCAGGATGCAGGGCTGCAGGGGGGGGGGGCGGGCTCAGCTCGGCCTCAGCCCCCAGGGAGAGCCGCTCACCTGCTGTCATTGCGTGTGTACCCCGAGGGGCACGCCGACAGGCACCCCTCGTGGTGGATGACGAACTCAGAGGCCTCGCGGGGGTTCTCAGACACCTTGCGCAGGCTGGCGCAGTACTCGGCCGTCACGCAGCGCCAGCCCTCGTACCGGTAGGTGCGGGCCGGGCAGGAGGCCAGGCAGTGCCCGTTGAAGTGGAAGTGGCGGCAGGCCACGCAGGCCCTGCTGTCCCACGGCCGGCTGCAGCCTCCCAAGCACTCCGGGTGGCAGCATTCCCCGGCGGCGGTGCACGCGATTCTGCCTCCACAGGGACACACTGGGGTCACGAGACAGAGAGCGACACGAGGCTAGTCCATTTCTCCCCCACCCCCGTGGGCCTCCCCGCCCCACGAGAGCCGGACCAAGGTCTCGGTGCTCTGGGTCTGTGCCCAGCCCCGGGAGCCGTGAGATCACATCACCACCTCAGCCTTCACGGACAACAAATTTGTCGCCGTCGTCCTTTCGAGGGCAGCTCAAAAATGGGACCGGAGTGCAGGTTGTGTAACCAGTGTGAGGATGCTGCCCTGACTATGCTGAGAGTCTGAGACCCTTGCTCGAGTGAAACTGACACTGAGACGCTTGCCTGAGTCTGCAGAGAGCCTGAGCCAGTAACTGTGAGAGGGGTGGAGCTGCCCCTTTCCTTTCAATAGAGCACTAGCTCCAAGCCCCTCTGCTCTGACGGGCCCTGCCAAACCGACCGCAGCAAGGGGGTCTGTGTGGGACAGGAGAGGAGGAGTGCAGCAGGCCTGCCCCCGCCCCCCCACATTCTCACCTAGTTGCTTGGGTCAGTAGCACGGGGCCCTGCTGCAGAAGACAGGAGATTCCCCTGCCACTCCAAAGGGGGCAGAAACACAGCGCAGGGCGGGGCCATGACATGTCTCAATCCAGTCCTCACCCCACCCCCGTTTTCCTTCCACTGGGTGCCTCACAGCATCCATTCCATGGGGACGAATTCCTCTCGCTACATGGCTGCCCCCTAAGAATGGCTGGCAGTAGTTCCCATTTCCCTCCCTAGGCCAGTCTTCCTGGGCAGACTACATCTCCCATGATGCTCCCTTTTAATGAGGCAAGGCAGTGCATCATGGTAGCAGCATGACTGCAGTGCATCATGGCAGATGAAGTCCACCTGGGGTGCCCAGCCCATAGTGGAGATTGGGGGCACAAACTACAACTCCCATGAGGTGCCACTGCAGCAAAATATTTAGATTTTCAGCCAAAATATTTAATTCTTGGCCAAAATATTTCAATTTCCCACTGAAATGTCTGGTTTTGTGTGTTCGGTTTGTCAATTAAAAATTAAAAATTTTCACCAGAAGCAGACAACAACAAAAAACTGTAGTTGAAAGCCCAATTTTTCACTGAAAAAGTTTTGATGCAAAATTTTCAACCTGCCCTAGCCACCAACTTCACAAGCAAATCACAAAGGGAAACTGAGGCAAAGAGCCTATCGGCCGAGGGCCTTTGCCTTTCATGAAAGGCGCCGTGTGTGCTCTAAAGTTCCATTTCCAAGGGAACAACTTCCGCCAGTGGCCAACTTTTCCGTCGTCTCATTTACGTGATTACTCAGTGTCTCGGAAGGGCCAGCGAGTTGGCTGCATTCCAGAGTGGAAAAACACCAGTGGGGTCAAACTGGGACAAAGGGGAAATTTGGATCTAAAAGGAAAAGGGACGTTCGCCTGTCGGAAAAGCCACAGCTGGGCGGTTACGCAAATCGGCTGGTGCTGGATATGGCGGTGGTGGGAGGGCCAGGAAAAGAGAATGAGACAGACGGAGGGAGACTTTGCTGCTATGGACAGGTAGGGGTAGGTCGCCATTGGAAAGCTGCATACCCTTAGGGGGGTCAAGTGCTGGAGCTGCTGGATGCATGTGGGTTCAAACCCCTCAGGGGCGCAGCGCTCTCATACCGCTGCCAGGTGGGGCCTGGGTTCTAGTCTCTGCTCTCCCACTAAGTGGGTCCTGGGCAAGTCATTTTGCCCTCTCCCTGCCTCAGTCTCCCCCATCTGGAAAACAGGGCTGGTCATGCCTGGCTCAAGCCATTACCCTTGTGCCGCTAAAACAAGGCGTCCCTGGGTTTGGATGAAACGCCCAAGCTTCCCGGCCTGGGCACAAGGAGGGATGGCTACAGGGTGTGGTTGGCCAAAGGTACCACAGGGGACTCAATTTTTAAAGCAGCAGATATTTGAGTGATGGGGTTGCGGGGTGGGGGGGTTCATGGGGACAGATGGATAAAGAGGTGCCTCTGGGGATGGATGAATGGAGAGGTGTGGAGGGGATGGAGGGATGGATGGAGGGATGCATATGAGAAGGAAGGAAGGGTTTGCATGGGGATGGACAGATGGAGGGGTTCGTATGAGGACGGATGGAGGGATGCATATGGGAGTGAAGGAAGGAAGGGATGGATGGGTTTGTGGGGGGGTGGATAGAGGGGTGCATATAGGAAGGACAGAAGGAAGAGACGGGGGGATGGATGGATGGATGGAGGGGTTCATATGAGGATGGATGGATGGATGAATGGAGGAGTGTAAGGGGGAATGGATAAATGGAGGGGTGGTGTATGGGGATGGATGGAAGGGTGCATATAGGAAGGACAGAAGGAAGAGAGAGGGGGATGGATGGGCATGTGGGGATGGAGGGAGGGAGGGAGGGGTGGGGGAATGGATGAATGGAGGGGTGTGTATGGGGATGGATGGAGGGGTGCACAGGGAAAGGAAGGAAGGGAGAGAGAGGAAATGATGGCTGGGTATGCGGGGGGATGGAGGGATGGACGGACGGATAAACTGATCATTCCAAGCCGGTACGGCAATCCCTACACCGAGCTGAGCCCAGCGGTTCCCTGGCGAGGCTTGCGGTGGGAACGGGGCAGCTGGAGATGCAGCCCTGTCCCCGGGATGCAACAGCCGCAGGAGGTTACAGGGCTGATAAGGATCGGATCTGTGTTTACAGTGTATATTTCATTACGAGGCCTCCTGTTTACAGCAAACGAGCCCGGGTGGGTCCCGTATTTACCCCACGGCTGGGGAAACATGGCAGCTGGGAGCTGGCCTCTTCTCAACAGGATGATACAAAGCAGATCCGATTACTCCCCACTGTGCGCCCGTCGAGAAGCGCCCCAGCTGCGTGGAGATGCGGCGCCCTGCCTGCTAGCGCACAGCAGCCATCCGACGGCCCCTCGCCACAGGGGTTTCACGGGAAGTCTCGGGGTCTGTCTACCAGGTTTCAAAGAGGGACACGCTACAGCAGCAACACCAGGGCAGGGGGTCTCAAGTGGGGTTTGGACCAGTGCCGCTCTATACACCAGGAGAGCTGCCCTGGTACAGAGACCTCCAGTGTAGGCAGCCCCCAAGAAAAGGATCAGAGCAGACAGCGTCCCTGCTCTGTCTGACTCAAGCCAGCTAGTTAAACCGGACCTGCTAGGTCATTACAGGTTGGGATGTTTTTCATAGGCACCTAACTCCCTTAGGTTTCTAGTGCCCATTGACTTTCAGCTCCCTTAGGCTCCATGGAAAAACTGAATCCTCATGAACCTCAAACCCCAATCAGAGCTTTGACGGGTATTCAACCTCAGAACCTGGATCCGGAATTGAATCTGGATCCACATTTTGCCAGTGATTCACCACCCCCCCACCACCCCCCACCACACACACACACTTATAATGTGCCAAAACCCAAATCCTGGATTCCAATTTTGGATTGTTCGAAATCCAGGCCCAAATTCTGTGACATGAGTCCCTGTCTAGTTTAACACTTCAGTGGGGGAGAGGGGGCAGCTTAGCTATGAGAAAGGGAAAAATCTCACCTCTGGGCCCAGCCCAGGTCATTAGATGCTGACGGTTCATTCAAATGGAAGGGGCCAGAGAGGGGAGAGGTGGGTTAGGAGCAAGGTAGATCGTGGAGTGATTATGGGCAGTTTAGACCACCTGGAAATAGGTGTTTGCGGTATACAGTGCAGCTACGAAATTGCGATGCTTTTTGTTTTCTGTATATTGCCCCTTTAAAATTTCTAAGCAGCAGCTATTCTGTTCTGGAAGTGGCTGCAGCTTGTTACCTGATGAGACACACACACACTGTGCTCTCCCCAGAGAGACTTTACTTTTGTTCTTTCTTGCCATTGGTTTTGTCCCTTGATCTAAAAACAGTCATTTGAAGCTAAAAGTTAATAATTTTCCCTCTCTGTTTCTGCAGACTGTGTCAGAGCAGGGCACTTCTGTGAGCTGCTCCCCAAAGCTAGTCCACTAAACGCTGGCATGCCATCTTCCCTACTTATCTCAGTGACTCTGATTTATTTGTTCCCCTGATCCTGCCACCTGTCAACTCAGGTGGTCAGCAGACGACACATGCTGAAAGGATTATCAATAATAGTGCCAGTGAAATTTAAATAAACAAACTAACCATTTTCTAAAAATAGATGTCCTCTAAAAGGTGTCACACCAACAGAATGCATGAAGGTGTGGTCGGTGCAGGATGTGTAAAGAGGCTCATTCATGTAGGAATCACTGGGTGAAGGTCCGTGGCCTATGCTATGCAGAAGTCAAACTAGATGCTCATAGTGGTCTAGCACGTCCTAGATATTAAGACTAGGGTCCACCTAACCCAGTGTCCTGTCTTTCCCAGTGGCCAGCACCAGATGCTTGAAGGTCCAAGAAACCCCCTAATGGACAACAGAGGGAGAACCCGTTCACATGGGAATTTTTCTTCTTAACCCTCTCAACTAGCATTTGGCTAACATGATGGTTTACATCCCTCGTGCATTTTTATCCTCTCTCGTATAACCATGAAAACATCCATTAACCATGTGCAAATGTCCAGTCCCTATTCTGAATCCTGCTAAGCTCTCAGCCTTGATGACATCTAGTAGCAGGGAGTTCCACAGGCTAATTACACTTTGTGCAGCATTTCTTGGGATCAGTTTTATAGCGGTTGCCTTTTAATTTCTTTGAGCGCCCCAGGGATGACAGGCACAACCTACGTCTGACTTTGGCACTCAATGGCTATACCGAATTCTTGCAAATAAAATCTTGAGGCTGCACCACACCCTCACCCTCTACACGCAGATTTTGTCCTGGTATCGCTGTGTGAGTTAGAGGTGTGATTTTTTTACTGATCAAGTTATACCAGTTGTCTATTCTATACAACCCTTAGAATGAACACAGTTATACCAGGATAAAGGTGGCTAGGGTAGTTTATTTCCCTTCCTCAACAGGAATAGCTATAAGCTGCATGCAAGCACCTTCACACCTGGGTAATCCACACGACAGCCAGGTCTACGCTTACAATTTACACTGGTCAGGGGTGTGAAAAAACATGCCCACCCCAGTGATGTAGCTCTATCGAAAAACCCCCTAAATGCAGCTTTGCAGACAAGCGAGCCTTTTGGTCGGCGTAACTAACACTGTCTGGGGAGGTGACGTTCCTACCCCAGCAGAAAAACCCATTCTGTTAGCTAACGCTGAATCTACCCATGGGGCACAGTCTCTGTAGTGCGGACATGGCCCAAGGGGTGTTTGTACCATTGTAACTACACCGGTGTAGTTAAAACCGCACAACTGCTGCGTGTAGACAAGCTCAGTTTCTCTCCTATACTATGAATGAAAGCCTGACAAGCACCTCAGAGCTAGAGCAGGGGGACCACCTACCTTTCTGGCAGTAGCTGGATGTCCAGCAGCGGTACTCCAGCTGCCCACTGACGCTGGTCTGGACACAGGGCTTCTCCACGTCCAGGATGCCTGGGCACACGTCGGCACACTCCTCCACCTGCTTGTTGCCCACAATGTAGTTGTTCTCCACCGAGTCGAGCAGGAGTAGCCCCCAGTCGATGGTGGAGATGTGGCAGAGCTCCTGGTTGCGCTCAATGCGCACCAAGCCCCGCAGGATATCAGTCAGGCTGTGCAGGCCGATGTCCCTAAGGTGGGGCATCTCGAAGATGACCAGGGCATAGTTGAAGAAGAGGCTGGTGCCCCGGATCACGGACAGGTTGGGGAAGAGGTCACGCAGGCTCTCCAGCCCGTAGACCCGGAAGAGGAGCAGGTACTCGGTGATCATGATGAGGCGGGGGAAACTGAGGCCGCGGAAGTCCTCGGCGGCGGTGGTGAACATGAGGAGGATCTGCAGGTTGCCCTCGATGATGGTGCAGTTCTCCAGCTTCTGCAGCTGGGAGACATCGTTGCGGATGTCCATGCTGCCGCAGACTGGAAGAGAGTAACACAAGGCATGAGCCCTCCTAGCCAGCCCAGTGGTTAGGGCCTTGGCCTAGATTTTGGGGAACCCGCCTTCAATTCCCTGCTAACTTAGACCCAGCTTCTCACCCTTTCATTTCAGGTTGGGTTACTACGTCCATCTGAGCCACTGCGGTGCCACATGGGAGATGTAGTTCTGGGTCTCTCATGCTTCCATTCTCCCCAAGGGACACTGCTCCCTGATAGGACTGCATCTCCCATGATGCACCACAGTTTCCAGCTGTGGCTGAATTGCCACAGTGTGTCATGGGAGGTGCAGTACGGTTAGGGAGCAGGACCCATAAAGGAACATAAGGGCATGAAGGGCGCAGAGCTACAGCACCCATGAAGCACTGCAGTGGCTCTGGTGGCCGTAGCAATTAATGTTGACCCAAAAGAAAACATTTAGACATTTCCAAATGAACAGAACTCTCTTTTCTACAAAGTTTTGATATTTTCACTTTTTGTCCTGATTCAGCATGAAAAGAAACCAGTCAAAATCCCAGAATTTCTAACGGGATGGAAATTCTGTTTTACTCTCCGATGCAGCACTCCGATGTGTGCTAGGAAAGCAAAACAGGGACCGTTTTAAAATCGATTTAGTCCAACCCAGCAAATAACTGAATGTAGTCGCAATGAGAATGATGGATAGATAGATGCGTAGATAGATACATACATACAGATGGAGACAGATAAAGTGAGATAGGTAGATAGGCATGGCGACGGAAAAGTAGACAGATAGATACACATGGTGGCAGAGGGTATGTCTACACTGCAATGTAAGCCCAGGGTTAGGGGGACTCAAGGCAGCTGGCCCGTATTAGAGAACCCAGGGCTTGAACATCTACATTGATTCTTAATGGGTTGCTAGATTAGATGGGTTGCCTGTTAGTTACTTCCCTACAGTCTCTCAGTGGAAGTTTCCAGCTTCTGCTGGGCTTCCACTGATTGCCTCACCTAGCACTCCACACAGTGGGGAAAGGGCTGGTACCTCTGGGAGGGAGGGATGGAAAATCACAGCGACCAAAGGCAGGTGCTCTCTGTAACTTTCCTTCAGGCAGACAAGCCTGCAGGGAGAGAGGGACTGGGCCACCCTAGCACACACTGGGACACTCCTGCCCAGGGGAACCATGTCCACATGTGATGGCAGCTGGATCAGCCAGAAGGACAGACTCCCGGGGAGAGAGATGACCCCTATGTGTTCCCTCTGCAGGCCGAGGTGCATTGGGAGCTCCAGCCAGGTCAAGATGAGCCCAAACCCCCTGGACAGTGGGAGATTTGTGCACCAGCTCCCTCCTCTTTGTATCGCGGTAGCATGTAGATGATCCAGCCCCATAGGGCTCTGATCCACCAAGATCAGAGCCCCATTGTGCAAGGTGCTGTGCATATGTGTCATACGGGACATTCCTGTCCTCGGAGAACTTACAATCTAAAGATACAAGACAGGCAAAGGAAGGGTGATTATCTCTGGGTTACAAATGGGGGAACACCCATTTAAGTGATTTGACCAAGATCAGCCAAGCAGCCGGTGGCAGAAGGAGCGGAACTCAGCTCTCCTGGGCCTTAGGCCAGTGCTCTAACCAAAGACCAACCTTCTTCCCTAGAGTCTGCTGTTGGCACACCTCTATAATCCAGCCCCACATTTCCCGCCACCCAAACCTTGATGGGTGCAGATGGTAGTAAAATATGGCTGCACAGCATGGTGATAACATATAAGACAGTGTGGATCGGTGGTTAGAGCACCCAGCTAGGACACTGGAGACCTGGATTCTATTCCCAACTCTAATGCTGGGTGATTTTAGACAAGTCACCCTCTCTGCCTCAGTTTCCCCACCTGTCAAATGGGGATAATGATACTGACCTCCACTGTAAAACACTTTGTGATCTACTGATAAAGAGCAATATGGCGATATTATCATTATATGCTGAACCAAAGGCCCAGGTCCAAAGCCACCTGAATTTTGGAGATAGGTGAGAGTGGTTTGAAATAAAGGTCTGAATTTTGTGGTGGTGGCCTATATCTGTACAATGGGCAGAACCAAAGCTCCATGTTGGATCAGAGTGAAAAAGTGCTTTGGTTTATTTCCCCCACCCTGTCCCTGCCCCCAGGGAAATGTTTGGAATGAAAATGAAATTTTTCCCCTGGAAATTTTGAAACAAAACTTTTTCTTTTCAGTTTGATTCCAATTAAAATTTTAGTCATATTTGTTTTTAAAATGGTCCTTTCATTCCAGCGTTGGCAAAAAACAAGTCATCTTAAATGTAAACCAAATGAGCATTCTCCTTTTGTATCGTTTCAAAATCTCCCCATGGGAATAATCAAAACTTCCATGAGCGGGGGGAGAGACGTTTCCCAGTGGAAAAACATCAGTTTTGACACCACCCACCGAAGAGATTTTTCCATAAGGAGAAAAATGTAGTGGAAACATTTCAGTGGGTTCTACTCCCCTACAAACCACCCTCTCTGCTGGGGCTGCTGTGTACAGCGCGGGGGCTGAGAGCCACTGAACCAAACTGTAAACCCTGCATAGGATGGAAACCACTTCCAGCCAGGGGGTGCGGCAGCCCCCCTAGTTCCAGCACCCCCAATGACCTGCCTTTCACAACGCAGCTCCATCTTTAGTTAGCACACTGCTCCAACCGCACAGGCTGGAAACTGCCTCATCTGGCTGGTAGCAACCATCCTAGCTCCCTGGCATCTGACTGTCTCATCCCCAAGCACCTCTAATCTCTCTCCCGGGGCTGATATTTACCGAGGGGGTTAGGTAACTTCCTGAGAGGTTATTCTCATTAACCCTCCTCTTCCAAGCCAGCATTGCTAAATAGGTGTGTGTGACACCAGGACACACACAAACATAGCATGTTCTCAACACCCCATGCCCAGAGAACATGCACTTTCTGTCCCACATAGGTATTTCTGATTTGTTGCCCGATGGTTTTATATACACATTTCCCAAGCAATTAGAGGAAGGATGGTCTTAGGGATAAAGCCCCGAGCAGGACATCACGCAATCCTCAATTTGAGGATTTCAGTTCAGTCAACTCCCAGCTCTACCTCAACTCCCCCTGCACGAACCTGGGCTAGGTTCTTGGTGCCTCAGTTCCCTGTTAGGACAATACTTCTGTTTTGTCTTGCTATGTACAGCCCCTAGCGCAACAGGACTCTGGTCTCGGCTGAAGCCTCAGTGGCCTCTCGTAGTGCTCTGATTTTGGAGCCTGCTCTGTGCTTATGACTTTAAAAAAAAACACATCTATTAAAATCACAAGTTGGGTTTAACTTTAAGCGCTGGCCTCCAGCACCACGGATAAACCAGCAGGGCCCTTTTACATAAAACAAGGGTAAAACAGAATACGATTTTTAGGAACAGGTTTTGCTGGTCTGCAAACTGTTCAATGCAAATGATTTATTTAGAGTCTAACCATTCACCTTATAGAGAGTCAGATGTTTGAAGTATGTTAAGGTCAGGTTAGCACATTATGACACAGTTATGGATTATGAGAATTATGTACATTAAAAAGATTGAAGAGCAACAAACCCAAACAAACCAGAAGTACATTTATTCCCGACTAGCATCCACCAGGGAGCTAGCCCGCCACAGTTATTCCAGACAACTTCCCCGTGTCCTTTACCCTTCTGAGACCTGTCATGGAGGCCCACTCAGTTTACTGTGTCTTTCGACAGAGCCTTCAGCACCGACGCCCTGTCTGCTCAGAGGGGACAATAGATGACCGAGGGCGCTAGGTGCCAAAAGCAGAGGCCATCAGTTCTTTTGCAGTAGCCTGCCCTCCTCCCCTGGCTGAGATGCCTGTAGACACCAGCCTGGCAGTTGCCTGTGGACATCAAGGACTGAGCCCAGTTGCTCGTGAGGACTGGCCCCGGGACCAGAGCTGGGGGTCCCCTAAGCCCTACCCGACTGTAATACTGGCATCTCCCGTAAATGTTCCTTTGCTGAAAGAAACTGCCTGAAGCCTCTCCTGCTCAGAACAGGCCAACATCCAACTCTGCAGGCCCCTAAGCGTGTCCGGCTGCTGGCCAGGAAATTCGCCGAGGGTGTGATATTAGAGGCCAGCGGGCAGGGAGCTGCATGCCACCCACCCCATGTCTTCCCACCCTGCAGCTTGGCATAGAGCTGCCCAGCGCTGGGTCGCCAGCTTGACAGAGCCGCGGGGGCATATGGAGACCACACCTCCCAACATGCAATGCTCCATCAAGAACCAAGTGGCAGGGCAGTAGCAATGGCTGGGGGACTGTCAGGAGACAGCACTGCACGATGGGCTGCGTCGTCCCCAAGGCCAACCGGTCCCTCCTGAGTTACTCAGGAGGTCAAACTCCTCGAGCACCCTTCTGGCCGCAGAAACCTAAGCCGCTCCCCGTTCACACCGCAAGTGAAACCTGAGGCCGAGTTATGATCAAGAGAACAGTTTTTAGGGCACTTTCCAGCACAAAATTTACTGTCAACACCAAAAATCAAACACAGTGAACTTGGCTTCAACCCTAAACAGGAAAACTCTTCCAGGGGGAAGTAGCAGCAGCCGAAGCTTCGCCAGGGAACCGTTCGGGGGAGAGGATGGCTCAGGGAGTTGGGAACTTTGCAACAACTTAAGAAGGGCTTTATTTCCCGTGCACGCCCCGAGTCCCATGCTCTGTCAGCTCCCGGAAGGGAGCCGCCTCCTGGCTGATGGTTCTTTGTTTCTCCCCTGCCTTGCGTATCGGGATGTCATTTGCACCTGTGCAAAAACCTTCCAGGCCTGCTCCTCCGCCGGTGGCAACCAGCAGCGCCGCAATGGAGCCTTGGCCATTCACGCCAGCGGAGGGCTGAGCCCGTGCGCCGGGCAGGTGGCATTGCTGGGCCCAGTTTGCACAGACGGTGGCGCCAACGCGAGGTGCGGAGCAATGGCGCAAAGCTGCCGGAGCTCACGTTGCTTTTCACCTTTGCCCCAGTTTGCAGCGCCGGGCTATTTCTGCCTTGCACTTCGGGCGCTCCGCCAGCCGACTTCAGCGGGCATCGCCGGGGGCGCATGTCACGGCCAGTAGTTTTCCCACCTCCCAGCTCTGTTTAGAGCAAACACGCTTTTCAGTGGCAGCTCTGTTATTACTGTGGTCATTCATTAACCCCCTTGCCCTCTGCCAGGGCCGGCGAGCCGCTCGAGTTCTCACCCCCGCTTGCCAGCCAGCATGCTGTGTTTTGACTAAATTTCCTTTATTCTTTTAATTGACACTTTGCTTTTCATCCCGCCAACACCGGTTGTGCCCTGCGCAGCTTTGAAAGGAGATGCCAGGTGCTTCTATCTGATTCCTCTCTGTTTGTAAATACAAAGGGGTTTCAGGTCCTTTTATTCCCGGACTATAAATCCAGACAACACGTGCCAGGCAGCAGGCGAGTTGTCCCCGAAGGTTGTGAGCACCAGATATTTTTATCTACTGTAAATTAGGGCCAGGTGACTGCAACACTGCCACTGATTGCATCTCCGTTCCAGGAACTCCCACCCAACACTGTCCCCCAGGGAATCGCATTAGTAGAATGACATCTAAATGTTCCAGGGTCACCGAGCTAACTCCCAGAGTAACCCACGTCTCTATCGTATCGCTGTGCAACTCGCCAAGGACATTAGAGACGGAGCCTGAACCGAAACTCCAGAGGGAAGATTACAGCTTGACACTAAAGAGGGGCCAGGGCGATCTAGCGGTTAAAATGCTGGGTGACGCATCAAGAGATCTAGATTCAATTCCTTACTCTGCTCCTAACTCCCTGTATGCCTAGTCTCTAAAATTGCCCTTTATCCTACAGCTGTGTACAGAGTTAGCAAAGCAAGCTTCACAAAATGCAGAGTGATAGAGAATCAGACCTTCAGTTTCCCCACACGTAACTCCAGAGGACAATCATTCCTTTGTCTGTCTGGGCTTTTAGACTATACTCTCTTCAGGGCAGGGACTATCTCTTACAGTGGAAACGTACAGCCCCGAGCGCAATGGGCAGTGATCTCAGCTAGGGCTGTCAGGATATCAATTATAATATTCTTTATTATATATGAGCAAAAGGGGATGGCTCACTTAATATTTACCTGTTCTGTTCATCCTCTCTGAAGCACCTGACATTGGCCGCTGTCAGAAGACAGGACACTGGGCTTGATGGACCTTTAGGCCATTCTTATAGTGGCCTAGACACTGTGGGAAAGATGGGGTTTCAAACCCCCAAACTGGGCTACTTCCCATCCAGGGTTTGTATCAGGCCTTTTACAGTGGTCCGTCTCAGGGTAATGAACGCAGGGCATGGGCCAAGAGAAGTTTGGATCTGGAGCCAGCGCGGAGATGCAGGATTTTGGTCCATCTTTTTTTCCCCTAGGGGTCACCCAGATCACACAGTGCTTTATCAAGCCACGAAATCAAATGGCCAGATCCCTAGCTGGAGTCAATGGGTCAGATCCCCAGCTCCACTGACTAATCCATTCGGCCCAACAGGGTCCAAGTCTCCTCCTATTTACACTGACATAAACCAGGAGCGATTCCATCAGACTCTCTCCCTGTTTATGGCGCCGCAGCAGGTCTGTTCACACCAGCACCAGCCAGCTCCTCAGAGCGGGTCGAGCCCCAGAGGTGAGATCCTGGGCCTCTTGACATGAATGGCCAAAATTCCCACACCCCTCTGCACTGGTGAGGCCAGATGCCCCCCTGCCGAGTCTGGGCAGCTGTCCCCGCCTTGCTCCCCCCTGCCACAAACCACAGCCAGCTGGAAAGGCAGCACATGCAGCCACGCCTGATTCACTCCTCTAAGGCCCCGATCCTGCCTCCTCTCATCCCACCAAGGGGGCAGAGGACCTGGGGAGAGATGCTTAGAACCCAGCAGCCTTCCCGTGGGGCTGGAGTTGGTAAAAAACACAGCTCCCGTGCAGGGTCACAAGAGAAGTGGCGTTCCCCCTAGCGGGGCACCGGCATCTTCCCAATAGTCACACCAGCCGTGCTCTCAACTCAGGCGCTGGCCTTTTAGGCAGACGGGCTCCCAGTAAATATGTAGGTTATAAAAAGCCCCAGCCCCCAAAGCCACGTTCTCTATTACCCAGCAGCCCCCAGGCCCCAGCACTGCATTCCGTGTTCCTAGGCCACTGCTCCGACACAGCATCCTCTCTGGGCTAGCGACACACACACACACATCCTTTACAATAACACTGCTTATTCCTGCTCCACACCCATCCCCCTGAGGCTCTCAAAGGGCTTCCCACCCACTCATTATTAGTTCAACCTCCCCCCGCTGCAAGATGGGTCAGTATCTTTCCCCGTTATCATCGTTATTCCTGTTACACAGATGGGGAAACTGAGGCACTGGGAGGGGACGGGACTTGCCAGAGAGGGCACAGAAAAGCCGGACCTAGAAGCCAGGTGTCTAGATTCCCACTGCCCTGATCTCAGCCCGCAGGCCACACTCTAGCAGAGCTCAAGGGTCTTTCCCGGATTGCATTGGCTTCTCTTTCCAGTCCCTATGCCCAGAAATAGCCATTCTCATACCCGCTTGCTCCCCACATCTCCATGGGACATTTTTGGATTTTCTCTGAGCAGCCTCACTTCACGAGCCATTTCATTGCATCGGGCTTAGCGTGAAGAGCAGGGGTTAAACGATTGCCTTTGATCACAGCCCCGCTGATGTATTTGTTTTAATTCCTCCAGCCCCCTTAGCTACAATTTTCCACTTTCACGTCTCTTTCCATGACTCTCTGCAAATCTGAATTATTTATTGCCTGAACTCCTGTTTTCCCCACCCCTCAGGATCAACTTCTCATCACCAGTCAAAAGCCCATTTAGAAACCAAATAAGCAGCTACCCGCCCCCAACCCTGCCCAAAAAGCTCCTGCTTGTTCCTTTTTTGCTCCAGAACCTGGAGGTCTCTGTGTTTTGAAGTCAAATGGCCAGTTTCTCAGGGACACTTTGTTCCATTACCCTCTCCAGCCTTACCCTGAAAAATGAGGGAATCAGCATTTATTGATGGGGAAAGTCCAGTGTGTTTAGCAACAAAGGACCCTGGATATTACTAAGCTGTTTCAGAGCAGGGGGCCCATCTACCCCGGGTATCCCATCTCCTACTGTGCCCAGCACAAGCTCCTTCAAAGGAAGGTGCAGAAAGCCCTGTGGTTTTGGGATAATGTAGCTCACACCCAGTCAAAGGCCACTTTGTTCCCTCCTAGTGGTGGCTGGACCACAGAGGGAGCATGATGAGCCTGCTGCAGCAGGGATTCTTTTAGCTCAGGCTGTAGCAGGTCACACATCTTTCGATCCTGAGGTCCCAGATCCAACTCACTGTGCTGACCTGGAGGCCCCCTTTTATTAGAGGCTGCACAGACACAATTGTTAGAGATGGTCCCTGCCCCTGAGAGTTCATAATCCGAGACCAGCAAATGGACAATGGTTGTCCCCACTTTACAGATGGGGAAACTGAGGCACGGAGCAACACAGTGACTTGACCAAGGTCACACAGAGTCAGTGGCAGAGCTGGGAACTGGCCCCCACTCTCCTGAGTCCCATTATTATTTTGCTATTTGTATTACAGTCACACCTAGAATTAGAGCCCCGTTGTGCTGGGTCCGGCCCGTACACATAGCAAGAGGCCATCCCTCCTCCAGGAAAGCTTACAGCCTCAAAAGACACATGTGAGATGGGAAACAGGCACAGAGAACACAAGAACTCGGGGTCCCCCAATGAAATTACTAGGCAGCAGGTTTAAAACCAATCAGAAGGAAGTACTTCTTCACCCACCACATACAACCTGCGGAACTCATTGTCGGGGGATGTTGTGAAAGCCCGGAGCATAACTGGGTTCAAAAAAGAATTAGATAAGTACCTGGAGGATAGGTCCATCAATGGCTATTAGCCAAGATGGTCAGGGGCGCAGCCCCACGCTCTGGGTGTCCCTAAACCTCAGACTGCTAGAAGCTGGGACCAGACGATAGGGGATGGATCACTCGCTAATTGCCCTGTTCTGTTCCTTCCCTCTGAAGCACCGAAGACAGGCTAGTGGCTAGATGGACCATTGGGTTGACCCAGCACGGCCGCTCTTATGTGACTTGCCCAAGGTCATGGAGCAGGCTAGGTGCAGATCGGAGAACAGGAGCCAGAATCTCTTGGCCACCAGCCTCGTGCTCCATCCACTAGCCCCTCACTGCGTCTGCAGTCCCAGCCCGCTGCCTTAAGCCTCGCCTCTGGGTCACCCACCCGTCCCATCCCGCACAGCCTCCACCGGGAGAGACTCTGCTGAGGCTGCGCACCCCCCGCCAGCCAGTCTCGCCTCTCTCGGCAACCCAGGCGCGGACTTTCGAGGCCTGCTAGCCAGGCTGGGGAAACTTACTGCCGGTGGTGGCCAGCGCGGGCACAAGGGGGACGAGGCTGAGCACCAGCAAAGCTATCCAGAGTGGCAGGTGGCAGAGGGATGACGATGCCGCTGTCTCCTTCTTCGCCCCCATGGTCCATAAACAGAAAATCCCCCGGCCGTTCTCCAAATCAAGGCAGAATGCACACCCCCCCCTTCGCCCCCGGCAGCTCCTCTTATGAGGCGGGAAGCAGGCGCCACGCAGACCGCAGAGCTTGGGAACAGAGGGACCCCAGCGCCTCCCACTTCATTCCCAGGGGACCGGCAGGGACAGCGTCACTCCTTGGCCTCCACCGCAACTGGCCTCGATCCACCTCACTCCAGGCTTCAAGGAGAAAGCCCCTGGCTTCCGGGCTCCCCGATTTCCATGCTGCGTGCATAGGACTGGGCGAGGAGCCAGGCCCTGAGCGTGCACCAGGCAGCGCACCTGGGCGCAGACAGCTGGGCGAAGCTGCCTCCTGCCCTCCCCAAGTGCAGCCAGGTGAAACTCCAGCCAAGGGGCAGGGCCAAAGCAGTCCCACCTTCGCCTAGGGGCCCTGCCTCCTTTCACCGCTGCCCTGGCTGGGTTGCAGGCAGGGTGATGGCATGGGGGAGCTGCCAGGCTCCGAGCAGGCGCGAGGGGCCTTGGGCCAGGTTCACTTTTGTTTTCGATTGCTACATTCAAAATATTTAGCCTGAAAACTGAACTGAGATGGGGTTGGGCGAGGGGCCAGGAGGGGGGAGCTTGTTTGGGAAATAAGGAGCCAGAGATTGACCAGGCAAGAGAGATTCCCCCAAACGCTCCAGCTAACTGCGAGGCGGGGGTTGCAGCCTGGGAGTCACCACCCATCAACTGCACGACCCCCCAGCAAGTCTCTGGGCCTCAGTTTCCCCAGCTGTAACATGAGCTTCATGATAGCAAGTGGAGGATTGGGGTGCTGTTGCTGGGGGGAACGTGGTGTGACCTTTCATTATGGATCAGCGCCCAGACGCCACAGGGGTGGGCACAATTGCAGGGAGGCCACTGGACGTTTTTCCAAAAATCACAAAATTTCGGGGGAAAATTTCAAGCCAAATGGGATTTTTTTTTCTGCCTCTCATTTCAAACTTCTTGCAGAGAATCCCCCTCTCCTGGGTGAAAGTACCTGCAGAGAGTCTTAGCCAAATAGCCCACACAACCAGCAAACAGCTTGGTACAACTGGACCAGGGGTCCTTTGAACCACTCCTGTTGTATTGGACCCTAGCAGGGCCTGCAATGGCCAGATCTTCTCCTGCCCCAGCCAGCTAGACTGGCCCCTCTCCCCTCACCTGTGGGAAGAGCAGCCGCCTGATCAGGAGCAATGGCTCCTTCCTGCCTCCTTGTCCCCTTCCTAAGCAGCGGAGGTGACAGGCCCTTTGCAATGCAGCACTTACCCCCGTCCCCTTCTTTCTGGGATGCAGGGTGGGGGTACAGTGAGCTCTCAAGCTGGGGCAGGGGTTCTGGAAGGGCAGTGGAGTGGTAGAAAAGCTGGCCCGGTGGGTGGCTGCTGTAATTTGGGGTGATCTCTTTGCACCCGGTCAGTCACCCCACGCTGTGGGATTTAGCCACAGTGGAGTAACATATTCCTGCAGCCTCACCATGGATCAGGGCCGGGGTGAAGAATCCCTCCAGCATGGATCAAGCAGGGGAACTGTCTACCATAGACCCAGCTTCGACCTCTCTCTTGTTAAAGGCACTTTTAATGGCACGGGCAGTAAATACCTGGCTGCAAATTTTCGTGGCGGGGGGCACATTTGATCTGGGGGACTCTGGCTTTCAAACCCCCACTGCTCCGATCAGCTGCTTTGCAAGGAGAAAGAGCCCCAGCTCCCAGGCCTGCCTTTCTCCTGGAGCGTAGCAACCTGGGGTTTTCAGCAAACTCAACTGCTTTTCTGAGTCAGCGGTTTCACGGAATGGGCTTTTCCACCGGTCACCTTTCTCCCAGGCGAGACCAGGCAGATCCACACCCCTGTGCGCTCCGGTCCTGCAGGCTGCAGGTGATGAAGAAGGGGGGGGGGGGGTTTAAAACCCCCCTGCATGAGCAGAGTGCTGCACTGCCATGCTCTAAATTCCCAAGGCCCCCCTGAGATTATTTTGCACTATAGGAGCAGTGCCCATTGCGCTGGGCGCTGCGCAATCAGAAACCTGAGCGGCCGGCTTGGCAGGGGTGGCCGCTACCTTCGCCAGCAGCTGCATCCCCATCCCCATCCCCCTTCTAGTTCTGCACCCGTTCCCGCGTGGGCACCACAGAGGGCGGAGCGCTCACCCGCACCAGTTCGCTGCTCCCCAGCCAACGGCTCGGTTTCATCTCCCCAACTGTCCCTGTAAGGCAGGGGGAGGCCATAGTCGCCAAAGCCGGCCTGCTTCTTATCCGCCCTATTGTTCCCGCGGTCTCAGGAGTCTGGACCTTGACCAAAAAGCATTGACTGCCCCTGCCTTCAGGGTGCTTAGGCAGCACCTGTTACGTCCCTTTAAGGAACACGCCCTGGCCAGGTGTTATCTGACCGCTACTCCTTCCTACCCTGGCAGGCCATTAGCCTGCCAGCGCCTAGGGCAGGGAGAGCCGTGGGGCTCGGTCCTCAACAGCACCAAGCCCAGCACCCCAGAGGGCCCAGGTACCGACCTGCCCGAGAGATCCAGCTGCGGAGATGCCCAGGGCCATGAGCCGAGCTTTAGCGCCACCCAGGGGCTGGAGCCAGCTCTGCTTGGATGATTCGAGCCACGGCTGTGGAGCGTGGGTAGGCCAGGCTGGTTCCTGAGCCGGCTTCCCCTTGGGGGTCAGACCCGCATTGCAAAGGCACCCGGAGCAGGCAGGAGCCAGGGGGAGATGCTTGGCACGTTTATTTCTTTAAAAGTAACCAGGCAGAGGGGGAATGACCTGGGCAGATCTTCCCCGGACAGCCGGCAGGGAGGGAGGGGTCTGGCCTGCCATGCGCCTTAGGCCAGCATGCAAGTGTTTGTGGGGTGCTAGGGAAGGGGCACCCAGCTGGCTCCCTGGTGCCCCCCAACAGCTGGGTAAAGGCACCTGGCACCGCGTGGCAGCCATTCGCATGCGGAGCCGCCATCCATCCCCACCCAGGGTACTGCTGGGGGTCAGCAGGCGGAGCGGAGTGGGGAGGGGAAACGAGGTGCGGGGGATTGAAAGAGACTCATATTAACCCCATGAGGGCTGGAATGAACAGAGGCCCTAGTGCTTTGGGGCAAGTACGGGGCGGAGGCGGGGGTACAGTTGGATTAACCCCGTGAGTTCCAGAACACACCGTCTGAAAGTGAGTGGGATGGGGGGGAAGGTTCCAATTAACCCCACGAGTGCCAGACAGAACAGCCACACCGGGGGGGGTCCTATTGGAAAGCATAAGAGGGGTGCAGAAAATGCACCCCGAAAGGCCCTAATGGTGGGGGTGGGGGGGCTCTGTTTGAATAAGGATGGGGTAATGAAAGGGTTAATAGCAGGGCTCTCTTCTCCCACCCCCCAATACCTCACCCCACAGGCACGATGACCGGGTGCCAAGATGCTGCAGGCATCGCCCGAGCTTCACCCGCTGACACGTGTTCCCCTTTCACCAGCTCCATCTGCAGCCCACTCCCCGTCCTCGGGCGTCCGGCTAGAGAGGGACATGGGGCGGGGGGGGGGGGGGTGTGAAGAGGCAGGATCCCATTTCCAGCCCCCTTCCATTCCCCTCCAACCAAAGTCAATGCCCCTTCCCGCTGTTCGGGTCTCGGCGGATGGAGCCCAGCTGCCGGGGTGTCCCATCTCACAGGGCCGTGAGCACAGATCCCCCCTTCCCCACCTCTGGGGGCTGCAGCTGCTCCTCCCCAGCTGATGCAAAGGGTGGGGAGGGGGCGGTGGGAGCATGCTGGAGTCTGTGGTTGGGGGGCCAGGTCTCAAGAGCAGCTGCTTCTCTGCCGGCGCAGCAGTGTCACCGGGCGGGTGATCTCATCCTCCTGGTCGCTCTCGCAGCCGCGCTGGAAAAGGGGGGGGGGCACCAGAGAGGGTCAGGGAGGGGGATACGATGGAGGGCACAAGATATAAGTGTACACACCTGCCTACAGGTGCACACCCAGGCTCCCATGCACACAGACCCCCCCCCCCGTGCACACCCAGGTCCCCCATGCACACACACACACACACGGGCCCCCTGGTGCGCTCACACACACACACACACACACACACACACACACACACACCCCGGCCCTGCCCTGGCTGCCCCCAGGCAGATCCTGCGCATGGCAGGCAAGGTCTATGCCAGCCCTGGGCACCCAGAAGCAGCAGAAAGGCTGGCACGAAGTGTTTCATTAACTAGCCAGCTGGCCGGCCAGCATCAGCCCTGACTCTAAACCCCCAGGGGTGTCCAGAGCTCCAGGAAGGTGGGGTTGGTTTGATACCCAGATAATTAATGCTACCCAGGCCCCTCACCCCACCCCAACACTCACCCCAGCATCTAACCCCACCCCAAACCCTTCAACATGTGACCCCTGATGCTAACCCCAACTTGTAACCCATCCCACCAATCCCAGCCCAGAGCCCACCCCTGCCCATTCATCCATCACTCCCCCAACCCCTAAGCAGTGAGTCCGGAGCAAAAGGTCCCCAGCACTCTCCCCCAAGAGCTGCCTGCCCAGGGAGCAAGTGCTCAAGCTAATCAACAAGGCCTCACCAGAGTCTCATCCTCCTTCCTCTGGCCACACAAGAGCTTCAGGTGGCCAAGCCGGTTGCAGGCAGACACCATGTTGTAGGAGAGCTGCGGGAGGGAGAAATACATGCAATGGGGCAGCTTAAGGCTAGGGACCTTTTGAGCCCCCACACCCACATATTAGGGGGGTCACACACACACACACACACACACACAGGAGCGATGGTCCCTATTAACGAGCCTGCTGTTATGCAGCCTCTTTCACATTGAAGGATTTCTTCCCGGCCGCTAAAATGCGGCCACCTCTGGGGTGGAACGGAACAGCCGTTCAAAAGTTTAGGACAGGAAGCAAAGAGGGATCCTGCATGCAGCTGAAATGAACCAGGGGATTTTAGGTCGGGGAGATGTAGCCAGAGCTTGGGGCTTGATACCTCTGTTGTTTCAAAGAGGGCCATGGAACAACAAATGGTCTTCCCCCAGTGTCGCACCTGCAAGGGGCAAGTGCCCCCAAGGGCTCCCTGGGGCATTGGGGTCAGCACTGACTGCAAGGGGAGAGCACCCCCCATGAGGCACCCGCCCCGCTCCCTGCAGCACAGAGCCCCCTAGAGCCGCACTGGGGCCAGCCCTGCCTGGGAAGGGAGAGCGCCCCCTGCTGCCCCCGTGGATGTGCCCCAGAGGAGCCGTGGCAAATTTACCTTCCATTTCCTGCGGGCGTTGAACTTGCGGAAGTTCTTTATGTTGATGGAGGAGCGGCTGCGGTTGGTGGCCTGCTTCCGGCTCAGGGGCTGCCAGGGAGCAAAAACGTGAGCCGTCACCCCCAGCATGCCACCCCAAACCCCAGCTCGTGCCCACAGGCAGACCACAGTACCCTTAGAGGGAGAATCCCCTGCACTCACAAACACCCAGCGGAGTTGAGAACCGGCCCTGGGCTCCACCGCTCAGCTCAGTCGCCACCTCCTGCTCCTCTAGGGAACTGAGCCCAGGGTTCCCCATACCGCTGGGGTCTCCTGGCAGCTGCAGGGGCCTGGGAGGAAAGAGGAAGCTTCTCTCTTCACCAGCTGCCCTGGAAGGTCGTTATTCGTATATAGGAGCCTGTTTCCCGCAGGGATCTGACTCCTGATGGTGCAGAAAACAGCCCCGTCCAAAGGCTTCCCTGCCACTAAGGGCTCATCCCGTATTCGATGGCCTGGGGGCAATTCTCCACCTGCCAGGCACCTGCCTGTTGCCTCTGCAGCCTGCCCCCGGTCTTTGGCTTCGCACCAGGCTCCATGCCGTCCCCCCAGCCTGGGCCCTCAGGGAAGAGCGAAGCTACCAGGAGTGGCTGCCCTGACCCCCAGGGCTGCAGCAGGATGCACCGGACGCCGCCGTGGGCATCCCCCTGCTTGCTAGCCTGGCGGTCCCCGCCTCCCCACGCACCCCTGGGTCCATCTGGAAACGCAAGCAGCCCCCTCACCTTGATCCACGGGTGGACGAGGCTCTCGGCCGCGCTCATGCGACTCCTGCAGCGGGGAGAACGGGACCCGTTTGCTGCTTTCCCACCAGAAAAGAAAAACCTTTCCCCACTCCTTCTCTCCGGGAAACCCGGGCCCTTTCCCCTCCTGGTGCTTACCCGCCAAGGGCTCCCTGCCCTGCTGAGAACCTCCTATGTCAGGAATCTGCTCCCCGCCCCCCAGAGCCATCTCCCCAGCCCACCCATGTCCCATGCAGTGCAAAGGATTTAATCATCCCCTCTCAATATGCCCTCATGTCCCCTCTTTGCACGCCAGCCCCTCTCTGGTGACACCAGGGCACCCAGATTATCAGACCGGCCCCCAGTGGCTTACAGGTTGTGGTCCGGCCGGGGTCCGGCCGGCCTGTGCCATGCAGGACAGACCCAATCACAGGCCAGCCTGCACCCTCTGTGCCAGCCTTTCCAGCTGGGGTTATGGGGGTACGTTGGCTTGAACAAACCTCCCCCCGCAGCTGGGATCACACCTTGCCTAGATCCTTAGGGGTGGAAATCACCCAGTGCCATGTGACAGAACGAGGCCCCCACCTGAGCCCTCTGCCAGGTGCTTTATGCTGGCTGTACCCAGAGGTTAATGTCACCCCCGCGTGGCCTGCTCCAGCAGAGGGATTAAGGGGCTCCTGCTTTCTGAGCTGCTCTGCCAGGGTAACCCCCTGCCCGCGGTTGGCAGGTGCCAGCCTCAGGGTCTTGCTGCCCAGTGGGCTGCGGCGGGTGCCAGGCATTACCCAGGCTCCTTCACCAGCAGCTGCTGGATGAAGTCCTTGGCCATATCGGTGGTCTCGCTGAAGTATTTTTCCTCAAACTCGTAGTTGCCAGCAACGACGTTGGAGAGGGTCTCGGCATCCGTCTCGCCCTGGAACGGGGACATCCCGCTCAGCCTGCATGAGACAAGGATCCGTTGAGTCCAATGGGCCCCTGACCCCCACGGGGAACCACCAGGGACAGCTCCAGGCTCCCAATGTGACCTTTCTGATGCATGGAGGCATGCCAGAGAAGGGTGAGAGACGCACCCATCCTACAAAGGCTGTGACGTCCACCCATCTGCCGGGAGCCTGGCCTCTTTGTCCAGAGAACATGGACTACCGCAGCCAGAGGACATTGAGAGCCAGGCAACAGGGACCATACAGCCAGCCCGCTCCTCAGCTGGTATGAAACCCTCCCCACCCCTACAATCCCCTCCTCACTGCTGAGTTCTTGCCCAAACGGTTGGCTTAGGGCCCCTTCTACCTGTCCTCTGACCCAGACTGATACCAGCCAAGGACCGGAGCCAGCCCTGGCCAGGATCAGGGCCCCTGCATGCAAGGTGCCGCACAAACAGAGGCAGACATGCTCCATGTCCCAAAGGTGTTTGTAAACCAAGGGCCTGATTTTCCTTTGCACCACGCCAGCAATGTAAAGTAGTTTGAAAGCGGGGGGGAGGTAGTTACTGTCACTTCCAGGCCAGCGCGGTGTAAAGGGGCCGTAATGTCAACAAGAGTCAGGCCCAATTAACCTAAGTACACGTCCCAGGCAGAGGTATCCAAGTGCTGAGCAGCTGAGCATCCCAATCCCATCACGCAGAGAAGGGGCGCGCTCCCACGATTGGAGCTCAGCTTGCTCTGCTGTGAGCAACTGTGGGGCAGGCAGTAGGGTCCAGTGGTTAGGGTGCAGGCCTGGCTCTCCGGAAACCTGGGTTTTCTTCCTGGCCCTGCTGCAGAGCCCCTGGGAAAGCTGTGACCCTGCTCTGTGCCTCAGTTTCCCCACTCTGTACCATGATATTGACCTCCATTGATGCACTTGGGGGTGGCCTCTGGATTAAAAACCCAAAGCAAGGGCTAAAGACAGGAGAGTCAGACAAGAACAGACACCCAAGACGTCGGGTACTTACAAGATATAGGTAATAACGCCGATGCTCCTGAAATAAACAAAGACACGTTCTAGGTTAGCTGGCCTGAGGCCTGCGGACAATCAGTACGCACAGGTTACATTTGTAGAAATCAAGGAGGGGATCCTGGTAAATAAATAGCAGAGCAGGGTAAATTTCACCCTTTTTTGCTCTCGACCCTTATCCCAAATCCTGCTGATCCAGCGTCACTCCCTCCCTTTCACTGAGCAGTTTTCCATTCTATGACGTGTTAGCCCATTGCTCGCTTCCACTATTCCTGGCCCCCCCATTTGCACTGCCCACGTGCTCCTGGACAGGACAACAGAAACTCTTTCTTAAGCAGGACGACAAATGGGAGGAAAGTCAGAAAGCAAAGAGGTGCTGGTGTTTTCTCCCCCCGACGGTACTTCAAACACCAGTCACCTCGCAATCATCGCTCTGAAGAGCTGAGCGGACTGAGCTCCTTAAGACGCTCACGGTCAGATCATTTTTGTGGCTCTTCAGTCGGATGCAAGAGGCCGGGGAATCGTCCCCCAGCGGCACGCGGCGTGTTCAAAACAAAGCCAACGGACCCTGGAATACTGCCTGGGTGAGGCTGAGAACGTGGTCGAGCCGACCACAGCTCATGTTATACCCGGAGCCCGAGACACGCAGGCTCCCCATCCTTACCACATGTCTGTCGCCGAGCTCAGGGGCTCATAGTTAATCACTTCGGGAGCTTGGAGGAGAAAAAAAAATAGAAATACAGAATAGTCACTTTGCGTCCGCTGCTCGACTCCTTTCGCCCCCATGGGACACGAGATGTACAGCAAGTCAAAGCAGAAATGACCTCTCTATATACAACCGCAGGGTCAGCCTGGACGCCCCTCACCCCGCTGGGTTTCCATCTCTAAAATCCAGCCATTCCCACTGCTTCTGAGTGGTGCTAAGGGATGCTGGGCTGCTCTTTCAGACAGGCCAGGAACCCAGAGTCCAAGCCATGGGCGGTCATTAAGATCCCCGGTTCTTTGGGGAGGGAAGGGCCGTTTAGAGCCACATCTCCCCTGCCCCCAAAACTCTGGTTACTGCCTTCTGCCTCCTTACAGTCCACCCCCCCCCCGCCCGCAGGTTGGCAGGAAACAAGAGTCTCCTTCACTTCCTGTCCTAAAGTGTCTGTACGTTCCTCGAAGTAGCTACTGTGTTCTGCCCCAGAGGTGGCTCCATTTAAGATGCGGGGGCAATTCCTTGCTATCGAGTATTCCCAAGTGCTTGGTGGAATACGCGAGATTATTCTTCAGGTCCCCACCTCAGACTTTCAAGAATCTTGCTACAGAATGCGTAGGGCCCTACCAAATTCACAGCCATGAAAAACGTGTCACGCACCGTGAAATCTGGTTCCCCCCATGAAATCTGGTCTTTTGTGTGCTTTTACCCTAGACTATACAGATTTCACGGGGGGAGACCAGCGTTTCTCAAACTGGGGGTCCTGACCCAAAAGGGTGTTGCAAGAGGGTCGCAAGGTTATTTTAGGGGGGTCGTGGTATTGCCAGGTTTACTTCTGCGCTGCCTTCAGAGCTGGGTAGCCGAAGAGCAGCGACCGTTGCCTGGGCACCCAGCTCTGAAGGCAGCACCCCGCCAGCAGCAGCACTGAAGGAAGGGGGGCAATGCCCTACCAGGCCATCCTTACTTCTGCGCTGCGGCTGGCGATGGCGCTGCCTTCAGAGCTGGGCTCCCGGCCTGCAGCCGCCGCTCTTCAGCTGCCCCGCTCTGAAGACAGCCGTCACCAGCAGCCACGCAGAAGTAAGGGTAGCAGTTAACACAACTTCCCCCCCACCTACAATAAGCTTGTGACCCCGCCCCCCAACTCCTTTTTGGGTCAGGACCCCTACAATTACAACACCATGAAATTTCAGATTTAAATAGCTGAAATCATGAAATTTCGGATTTTTTAAAAATCCTATAACCATGAAATTGACCATAATGGACTGTGAATTTGGTAGGGCCCTCACCATGTGACTCAACAATATCCTGTGGCAGAGAGTTCCACAGGTTAACCCCAATAGACTACTATGCCAAGGAGTTCCACAGGCTCCTGGCAACTGTCCCAGCAGATCATTCATGTTCAGCTGTTTACCTACGTACTGCGGAGTCCCACAAAGGCTTTTGAAGGTTACTCCGTCTTCCAGCTTTTGGGCCAGACCAAAATCGATTATCTTGATTTTCGGGTTGGGAACATCTTTCTCCAGAAGCATGATATTCTCCGGCTGTGGGAGACACCATGAGCCCAGTTCTCCCTCACCCCACGTGGTCATTGACACCAGTGCAAAGCAAGCGCGGGAACACGATCAGATCGGGATGGGCAGCATCTCACACCCACTTTGCACTGGTGCAGACAGACATAAGGGGCATCGGGGCTTACAGGGTCGACTTGCCCAGCAGGCCTCGTGCCCCACGGCCTCCCCCGTGCCCACTGCTGGGTTGCGGCGGTAGGGGAGGTTGGAATAGTTGTGTGGTGATTGGAGGCTTGTGATTGGAGGGGGAGCCAGCAGGGATCAAGGTGGGAACGCAGAAGGCCGCAGGGTTTCCCAGGTGAGTTCTTTCCGAGACTCCCGCCAGGCGAGGCTGAGATCCGAGCGTGGAAGTGGGAGATCCATGCAGCCAGGGAGAACAGCCCCACTGTCTGGGCTGCATTTTAGCCCACAGCCCTGGCCCCATCTCCCTGCCCCGGAGCATAGGGGTTATCTAATTTCTACAGCTGCTTTCCAGCTGGAGAGGGGGACTGCAGGTGTAAGAAACTGTGCTGAGCCCACAGAGTTACTGCTGGCCAGCAGGTGTCAGTGTAACCTCAGTGGCCGTGCTAGGAGTTCGCTGAGAAGAGAGCAGAGGGAGAGGAGAGGAGAGAGCAGATGGGACGGGCAGGAGGCAGCCTGAGAGGAGAGCGGGCTCTGCAATGGGTCCAACCCACATGCGTGGGTCCATCCCGGACCCCCTTGGAAATGGAAAAGCCACAGGCTGTGCACCATGGGCCTGGGTCTCTGAGGCTGCTCTGGCAGTGTAAAGGGGCCTTGAAGTGGGTGGAAGTAGCCCCCTGACAACCCCTCCCCGCCCCCATGAATGGGGCTTCCCTGGCCTGGGTGGAGCTGGTGTAACGGGCCCTGCACTGGCCCAGTCCCCAGAATGGGGTTGGATTGGAGGCATGGCTGGAGCAAGCTGCATTATGGGAATTCACTGCTCCATAGGGAGGAGAGTGTGAGTTAGAGCAGCCCTGAGGCTGCTCTGATTTACATTGGGAACCAGGCAAGGCCTTGCAAAGCTACAAAGGGCGTTTGGCCTCTCCTGCCCATCTCCAACCCGCTCCCACATGCAGGGCAAGAGCCAGGAGGGACTGAGAATCAACAGCTAAGGGGCCAGAGGCAGTTCCTGTGCCGGGAAGGGAGGGGGCTGGGCACCTTGAGGTCGAAGTGGGCAATGTGCCGCCCATGCATGTAGGCAACAGCCTGCAGGATCTGCTGCAGGAACTCGATGGCCTCTGCCTCCATCAGCGTCTCCTTCTCGGCAATGAAGTCAAAGAGCTCCCCACCGCGGATCCTGAGAGCAGAGAGGGAGAGCGGGTGAGGCTGAGAGACATCAGAGAGCCCAATCCTGCTCCCACTTTTGACAGGGCCCTGGGAGTGGCCGGAGCCACGCTGTCCTGAGGGGCAGGGACAGCAGCAAGCTCATGTTAGAACAGGTGTGGTGTAAACACCTGGCACTCCATTGGACCTGGCATCACAGGATCTTAAAGCCCTGGCATCGGTGGGGTCAGTACCACATCCCCCCTCAGGAAACCGAGGCACAAAGGGGGGAGTGATTTGTCCTGGAGTCACAGAGCAGGATAGGGCAGTGTGGGGACTAGAACCCAGGAGTTCTGACTTACAGACCTGTGCGCGACCCACTTGACCACTCCGCCCCAATTCCATTCTGCAGTTCCTGTCCATTACAGCCGCCACATTCCTCCTCAGAGGTGGCTGCATTTCAGAGCGGGACGTGTGCTCAATGCTGCTGTTAATCAGCTGCAGTGTTCCACCTAAGAAGTGGCTGCATTTCAGTGAGGGCAGGAAAGCGACCCCCTGTACAGCCATCGTGTAGAAGCCTATAGACAGGAGGCACTATCCAGACAGATCAGCATCTCATACGCACGAGGCAGACAGAGGTGGGCGTACAGACACACATACAGGCATAGATCACGTAGGGTCCTGGTTGCCTTGTGCAGTTACAAGGGGTGGGGGGGGGGATGGTGAAAGGTTACCGTGGCACCCACTTTGCCAGCACAAGGTGCAGGCCAATGGAGAATCAGGCCCATTAACTGCAGGATCTAAACGAGATTTGCCTGGATGAAAAAAATATATATTTCATCCACCCAAGCTCAAAGAGCTAAGCAGACCCGAAGTCAAATCCATGGTCCTCACACCAGAGAGGTGCCATCCACAGGGGAGAGCTCAGGATTTCAAACCCTCAGCTGCCCATCCCAGAGCACTCACGGCCAGGAACCCATGGCTCCACCGTGCCAGGGGACTGTGGCTGCTGCGTGCGGGGTGGATCGAAGCAATCTCGTGCCATCTGGGGCTTCGAAACTCATCACAGACACCTCGACTCACCCATGGGGAGCTGGCACAGAGCTCAGAGCCCAGGTACGACACGCTTGGGGACTGGAGCAGCTGTTTCCAGTCAGGCAAAGAGTGAGAGCTGGTGGTTAGAGCAGTGGGGACTGGCAGCCAGGACTCCTGGGTTCTTTCCCAGTTGTGCCACTGAATGACCTCGGTGAAAGTCTTGTCAGTGTCTCTGTGCCTCAGTTTCCCCATGGGTGCAATGGGGACGATCCCCCAGCAGGGAGGGGGCGAGGCACGCTATAAACACGGAGCGTTATTACAGTAGGGAGAGGGAGCCCACGTGCCCTGTCCCCCACCCCACCCACTCACAGCTCCAGGATCAGCACCATCTCGGCCTTGCTGGCGAAGAGGTCGTACAAACGCAGGATGTTGGGGTGCTCCAGCTGCTGCAGGATGCTGACCTCCCGCTCCACCTGCTCGCGGTCCAGCCCCAGCCGGCTGCCCTTGCACTTGCGCATCTTCACAAACTTGGCGGCGTATAAAGCCCCCGAGCTCCGCTTCCGGCAGCGCTTCACCACCCCGAAGTGCCCGCTGCGGGGACAAGGTGAAGAGACACCCTGGTGGGGGGGCTGGAGCAGTCAGAGCAGGGTGTGGGGGGCAGGAGTTGGGCAGTGGACATCAGAATGGGTAAGCAGTGCCCCCTCCCCCTACTCCCCTCCCAGAGCTGGGAACAGAACCCAGGAGTCCTGACTCCTAGCCCCCTCCCTGCAGCCACCAGACCCCACTCCCCTCCTCAGAGCTGGGAATAGAACCCAGGAGTCCTGACTCCCAGCCCCACCCCCACTCTAACCCCCAGACCCCACTCACCTCCCAGAGCTGGGAATAGAACCCAGGAGTCCCGACTCCCAGCCACCTCCCCGCAGCCACCGGACCCTACTCAGAGCTGGGAGCAGAACCCAGGTGTCCTGATCCCCAGACCCCTGTTCTAACCCCTAGACCCCACTCTCTCAGAAGCAGCAGCCAATGAACTATTGGGACGTCAGCGATCGTGTTTTCACGAAAGTGTCCTTAGTGATGGAAAAAGATCACAAGGGGGAAGAAGCCAAATCAGAGTGTGTGATGGGAACAGCCTGGCCTGACAGAGCAGGGGCCAGTCCGGACACTGGCTGACGCCCTGCCCAGCCATGCCGGGGGCGAGATCTGGCTCCGGCTCCATGGCATGGGACCTCTGCAAGGCGTGAGCCACAAAACTCCCTCCTGAGTGGAATGTACGTTCAGCGTCCGGAGAGCACTGGCCTTCCCCGAGCGCGGCCGCGCACACAGCCAACCGGGAAATATACAGCTCCATAAGCCCCCGGCCTTCCTGGTGTATCACCTCGCTACATTTCCCCTCGCTGTGCCAGCCACGCTAACAATTCCTCCGGGGCTTGGCCAACGACACGCGCTCCCTGCCGCACGCTGATGCCACCCAGATGTCGGGGGAGCCCCATGCAAGCTCTGACATGGTCTATTGGAGGTAGCGTGATCCACGCACAGGAAAGGGTGGCAGAACTCCTGGGTTCTAGTCCCAGCTAGGGAAAGGAGTGGTGCGGGGAAGTCAGACCTCCTGGGATTTTTTCCCCTCCCCCCCAGCTTTAGCCTGGAGGGCAGCGGGTCTAGCACAGAGGAGTGGGAGCCAGGGCTCCTGGGTTCTATCCCCAGGGAGGGGAGGGAAGGGGAGGAGCCAGGACTCCTGGGTTCTATCCCCAGTGAGGGGAGGGAAGGGGAGGAGCCAGGACTCTTGCCCACATGCTCAGGGTTTAGCTGATTGCCATATTTGGGGCCGGGAAGGAATTTTCCTCCAGGGCAGATTGGAAGAGGCCCTGGGGGTTTTTCGCCTTCCTCTGTAGCATGGGGCACGGGTCACTTGCTGGAGGATTCTCTGCACCTCGAAGTCTTTAAACCACGATTTGAGGACTTCAATTGATCAGACGTAGGTCAGGGGTTTGTTACAGGAGTGGGTGGGTGAGATTCGGTGGCCTGCGTTGTGCAGGAGGTCAGACTAGATGATCATAATGGTCCCTTCTGACCTTAAAGTCTATGAGACTCCTGGGTTCTATCCCCAGTGAGGGAAGGGAAGGGGAGGGGAGGGGAGGAGCCAGGACTCCTGGGTTCTATTTGCAGCCGTGGGATGGAAGAAGAGCCTAGTGGCTAGAGAAGGTGCTTTAGGCAATGCTGGCTCAACTCGAGCAAACCCTTGTGAGGCCATTTGACCCTTTTAGCTGCTCGGTTCGCAGAGGAACCTGTCTGGAGAAGGTCCGAAGGGAAAGTCTGAGCCTGGGAGCCAACAGGCCCTGAGCTGGGGGAGGGGGGAGAAAAAGCTGGGGGGAGGGGCTTTCCTGTGGGGGCGGATCTGACAAGGCGGGAGGGGAGTTTCCTGCTGTGGTGGCTAGGCTCCAAGCTGGGGGGAGAGACCCCGTCCCTCGCACCCTCAGTCTGCGTGCGCGCGAGAGACACGTCCGCAGGAAGGAAGACGGAGCGACCCGAGCTCTCCCCCCTCACCTGCAGAGCCCCGTCCAGGTGCCCGGCGGCACCTCCCACCACCCCCGCAACAGGGCGCGTGTGCAAAGGGCGCCGGACCAGGAACCGGCACGGATGCAGCGCAGCCACCCCGGTGACGTCCTCCCCCGGGACGGCCTGGCCTGCGGTGCCTCACCTGCCCAGCTTCTCCAGCAGCTCGTACAGCTCCTCCACGCTGCCGGGCCTGAACGTGGCCATGACGGTGGGGCTCAGCAGCTCCGGCACAAAGACCTCATCGTCCTCTGGCCAGCTGGTCTCCTGCAGAAGGCAGCAGAGAAGAGGCTGAATGCAACCCCCCCCCCCCAGCACCCCAGCTTAGCCAGCAGGACCATGGCTCCCCTGGGGGTGGCTGAGGCGGCTGCTCACTGCGGGAGGAGCCTTTCCTTTAGCTCAGAGAGCCCTGTCCTTGCTGCAGAAGGTCACCGGTTCAATCCACGCTGAGCCAGCCACGAGTGGGTACAGAAATGCAGCAGGAGACCCCAGGGGCAGCTCTCTTACCCTGGCTGTGTGTTTAAGGCCGAGCAGGCTGAGAACCAGGAGCCAGGACTCCTGGGTTCTTTCCTGGCTCTGCTACTGACTCCCTGCATGCCACTGGGCAAATCCCTTCCCTACCCCACTTCCCCATGGGGAGGGGGATCCTGGCAGCGGTGTGGGGGGGGTCTCCTGGCTGAAACTGAGTGAAGGTTTGTAGAGCTCTTTGGGACCCTTGGATGAGAGGGGGCAAAGCCCCCATTACCGAGATTAACATCAGCCCTGCCACAGTCACCCTGGGGGTGCCGCACCTTTAAGGTACACTGAGGAACAGCAGGGGTTTCCCGCCCTGCGTTGCTACAGTAACACAACAGGTTCACAGGAGGGGTCACTTCATCACATGGGTCACGCCTGGGGAATAACAGAGCTGGGGAGAGGGGCCCAGCTGGGATCCCCAAGAGGAGACTCCTCTGGCAGGCCCACGTTCCCACACGCCATCCTCGGCCGGCAGGCCTCTGTCCACACCAGCAGGCTGCCGCTACGCAGCGTCTTCCATCCAAACGGGGCCTCAAAGACCAGGAGCTCTGAGGAGCTGGAAGAATTCCTCAGACAGTGACTGACGTTGGAGAGCGCCGACAGTTAGCCCACACGGGTACCTCCATGCTACGCTCCCCCCAGGACTTAGGATAGGGCAGCACTGTGGTCTCTACTGGCAAATATCGACTTTTCAGCGGTAACCAGTATATGGGATGTTTGCAGTGCAGCTACTTCTGGGGTGGGGCATGACAGTTGTTGACCAGCACGTCACACTGCTGCACAGGGATCGTTCACCAAGCGTTGAAATGCAGCCAGTTCTGGGGTGGGGCACGGCAGGCGAATAATGCACCACAACACTGCGCAGGGATCATTCACCTGCCACTGAAAAGCAACCAGCTCTGGGGTGAGTCGTGGCAAAACAGCACACTGCACCACCACCCTGGGATCGTTCCCTTAGCACCAAAACGTAGCCAGCTCTGGGGTGAGGCACAACGGCACGGGAAGAACTGTGTCCCCACCTCACTCTCTCGGCGAGTTCAGGCTCTGCAGCTCATTCAACTCTTGGCCTCTCTGTCGAGGCTGCCAGCCAGGAGCCAGTGAGCTCCTGCCCATTGCATGGGGCGCCACGGAGCAGAGAAGAGCAGCCCAGGCCACCCTGCTGCCCTCAGATGGGCAAGGCTTGGAAGCCACCGACTCCTCACGACGGAGAACCCGCCACGTCCGGGAGGAGCCTGAACCAGCATTAGAAACTTGCCCCTTACTTCCACTTTGGGTCAATTTCCAGCCACTTGTTCTGCCGCCACCTGGCAGATAAGAGAACCTTCTGCTACCAGCTGCCTGGGTTCAAGGCTCTGGACCACCCAGCTCTCACCTGGATACAAAGCCATGCACCGTTAATCCCTGTTTATAGGACAGCGCAGCACTATTCACCAGACCCTGCCCCTTAGCAGCCTCCCTGGTGAGCCTCATTAGAGCCAACGAGCTGGTCCACAGAGGAGTGAGCCGGGAGCTGGGCTGCCGGGACTGAAGGAAAGTTGATAGAGGCGAAAGGCAGCCAAGAGAGGTTAGTCCAGTGGCTAGGCAACTAAGCAGGGGCTTGGGAGACATAGGTTCAACTCCCTACTCTGCCACAGACTCTGTGTGACCTTGGCTGAGTCACTTAGCTGCTGTGCCTCAGTTTCCCCACCTATACACTGGGTATAGTTGCCCTGCCTCAAGACTATATACATTAATGATTGGGAGCTGCTCAGATGCTGCAGTAATAGGGCCCAGATAAGCACATCAGATATATTTAAAAGCAAACTTTTTAAAAAATGCAAAATTAACTGGTGGAACTTGCTGCCACAGGAGATTACTGGGTCCCAGAGCTCTGCAGGACTGAATGGTTTCTGGCAGGGGGCTGTTCCCAGGAGGTGAGAACAAAAGAGACCCCACCACTACCCTGCCATCCCCAGATGGGAAAACGGGGGAGAGAAAGCTCAGCTGGAACAGCCAGAACAGGTTTGCGGAGCATCATGCACCCAAGCCAGGACCCCCGGCCCCTCAATGACCCAAGGAGAGAGCAGATCCCAGCCACCAATCACCAGGGTCAACTCTCACCTTGACGGTGTCGGAGGGGCTCCCGGCCCCCCCATTGGCAAGGCCCACGACCTCGCCATCCTCAGCCATCAGCTGCAAAGACAAACGAAGGGCACGGCTTAGCTGGGAAGAGATGTGGTGCTGAGGGTGGGGCCCAGCCCTGCCGGCATGGACTGAGCCTGGCTGTGAGCAGTGGCGCTTAGGGTCACCTGCCAGAGAAAAGCAGAACGTGGGGATGCGAATACCCCTCAAGCCTGACCCACCTCCCCCCCCCCCCCCCGCCCATCCAGCCCTGAGGTCCCCCCAGCTTTTCTAATGCCCCTTAATCCCAACCTGCAGCCCCCTCTTCTATCCAAACTCTGAACACACACACACACCCCTCTGCTGATGCCCCTCAATCCTAACCCTGCGATCCCAGCCCTGAACACACACCACCAAATAACCCGCCGCCTGCATCCACATCTCCAGCCGAGGCCACAGAAACTCATTTCGCCTGTGACCTTCACTCCCACTCCGGAGGGCTGGGTGCCCTTTAACCCTTCGCTCCCCCCGGCTCCTCTCCAGCCCCCCAGGCTATGGAGGGGGCCCGCGTGAAACGAAATCAGAAGTGGAGATGAGACAGAGACTCGATGCGCAACAAGACGGCCGGAAAGCAAAGCCCGGGGAGACTCTGGAGAGCGATTACAAGGGAGATTACTCGGCCGGGTCACAGCTGAGCTGCTGAGGAATTTAGTCAGTGTGGGAGAAGGAATTAAAATCCCTGGGGGGGAGGGGGCTGGGGGGGGCAGCTCCATTTCTCCACCCTCAGATCGTCCAATGGGACCACTTCTCCTCTGACTGATCGCTGCTCTGAGCTCAGTGGGGCCGGAGTCTCAGTTGCATTAAAACCCCTTTTACAACTTCCCGGAGGTGAAGTCACCAGCTTTAAGGCCCAGTGAAGCTGCTGGAGGGGCCTGACTGAATGGGGGCGCTGACGTAGGGGAAGGAATCAACTTTGGCCCTTAGCTGGTCCATGCAGTCTGGACAAAGGCCCAAACGACATCAATGGGGCTTTGCGGATCAGCTTGCAGGATCAGAGCCTTCATCGCTACACCCCTAGGGCCTGAGCCTCAGTTTCACCAAGGCTCCCCCCAGGCCGCTCTGGCAGCAGAAGGGGGGCTGAGAATCCTCCTGTGCAGGGGCTCCCCAGGCAGCATGGATCTGGCTGAAGGATCCTGCTCCCAGCCCCACTGCACTGCACGATGGGTATCCTCTGCTTCCCAGGACCCATACAGAACAGGGCATAAGCTAGAGCAGCCCTGAGGCTGCTCTAAATGGCCCCAGGAACTGGGAAGGGCCCACATAGTCTGAGACTACAGAGAGCACAAAGTCCTTAATCCCCACCCCCTGCTCACCCCCTGCCCAGGGTGCCTGCAGCACCGACCCCAGAGAAGTCACCCCCTGTGCAGTTTTTGCGACAGCAATTACACTCTTGTTTTGAATCCCTCTGGCGAAGGGCCCCGGGTGAGGTGAATCACAGCTCCTGCTGGGGGAGGGCCTGGGGGGAAAGGTTTGGAAATGGGACGAGCCATTGGCTCTGGATTGATTTTTAAATAGATTTCTTCCCCTGAAATTACAAGCCAGCAGGCTTCAAAGATCTTCCAGATCAGCTGGACAATAAACTCGAACTGAACACCAGAGACCACGGCCTGCCAAGTATCCAAGCTCCACTCCTCAGTGGGGCCTGCCAGAGGATCCCGTCCCTAATGCATCCTGAATCCCAGAACCGGGGAGACAGGACAGAGACACAGGGAACCAGGGATGTGTGGGAGGAAACAGACAATGGCCTGCTTGCCCATGCCCCAGAGATCACAATGCCACAATGTCCTGCCACCCCTCCACATGCCCCTCATGCTAATTACAGCCCCCACATCCAGGCCACTCAGGCACCTTTCCCACGTGACCTGCTACTGCCTGGTATTGCAACCTCTAACCAGCTGATGGCCAACCTTTCTCTCGGGAATGGCAAAATGCCTAAGGCAACAGATAGGACTCCTGGATTCCATTCCCAGCCCTGGAAGGGGAGTGAGGTCTAGCGGTTAGAGATGGGCGGGGGCTGGGAGTCAGGACTCCTGGGTTTTATTCCCAACTCTACTGGTGACAATTTGGGGGGAGTCCCTTTCCCTCCTTGCTCAGTTTCCCCATCTCTATAAGGGGTTGTGAAGCTAAACTCACTGATGTTAACGCTTTGGTGACAGGCCCATAAATCTGGTGTGTCAACAACACAGTCAGGCAGCTGAGCCCTGCGGCCCCACACCCAGCCCTCACTCCATTGACACTGGTGACACAACCCTCCCAGTGACCCGTCAAACCGCCCGAAGGTTTCATTTACTTCTGCTTCTCCAAACACCTCATCAGTGTCTGTGTTTCCCAGGCCCCGACCAGGAACCACAGACAACAGACAGTCTCACAGCCAAGTCTGGCAGCTATGGACTCTTTCCAACCCCCCCGCCCCCCACCCCTGGAGGACAGGAACAATGAAATACCGCTGAGCAAACCCAAGGGTGCCCTCCCCTTCATCCAGTGGAGTGGACAATGGGCTGGGACTCATCTCCGACACTGACCTCCTGGGTGACCTCAGGCAAGTCACTTGCCATCTCTGTGCCTTGTTTCCCCCCGATCTGGAGAACAGGGTGACGAGACCAGCTTGGTGCTTTGGAGATCTATGCAAACAAAGCTGCTACACAGAGCCAAATGTTCTCTACCCACTGCAGCCGTTCAGCTGCTTGTTCAGCAACCCCAGGCACTTGGATTGGAGCATCCCTTTTCTTATGCAGGGGTAAACCAGGATTAGCTCCCCTGAAATTAACTGGGGTTAAGAAAGCGTAAGGAAGGGCAGGTTCTAGCCAAGCCTCAGCCTAGCTGCAAAAGCTTTTTGGCACCAGACGCCGATCGTCCGCCGGGTCTCCTATCCAAACCTGGGCCCAATTACTCAAAAGTGTTCGGACCCAAGCAGCGAGAACCCTCCGGACAATAGCGGAGGAGCGGCTCTGCTGTAGGTAAGGCTGAGAATCACTTACCAGTCGACGGCCGGTTTTTCTAAGTGCTCTTAAATTCACACACTGACTTGAATGGTCTTCAACATCACTGTACCTCATAGGGGTCTGGGGAAGGATCAGTGGCCCAAACGTGGTGTCGTTTGAGCAAGGGGTTCCCGACAGAGAGCCCACCCCCGCACCACCAAAAAAAGCATGTGATATCAAAAGGTTATGATTCTCATAACCCTGGAACACAAGTGCTTTGTGGCTAGCATTGGCCAATCCAGAAAGTGAAAGTGACTAGAGAGGAAGTGAAACTGACCAGCGCTGCCCAGGCAGAGTGAAATGAAAACGTTAGATTCTCATTGTTCTTCTGGGTCTGATAAGTTCAGGCCTTATCGGAATCACCAACAGCAGCATCTGCCTCCTAAATCTACTTCAGCAGATGGATAGGCACCTATAACGTCATGGAAAGAATAATGGACAAAAGACCCCAATGATTTATGGAGAAAATAATCCCTGCATCTGTCATATATGTGATTCCATCCACTGTTGTCCACCAGAGCTTCCTGGTAATGCTGCGGACAGAACTTGGATCCTCCTGATCCAAAAGCATGGGACACTGCATTAAAGGAGGATCCCTGCTAGCTGTATAGTGCTTATGACACTCCGCTGAGCAGTTCAGATGCCATCCAGTAGAGGGCAGAAAGCTCAATAGTAGCTCAGAGGGGGTCACCCACCCCACTCCACGGCACCCTCTAGCACTGATTCAGGGGGGAGAATGCACATATACCACGTGGTGATATTCACAGCAGTCTCCATCCAAGACCTCGCCAGCCAGCACCTGCTTAGCTTGATAGTCCTGAGATGACCACATCCAGAGACAGGACAGATGCAAGAACAAAAGGTGCTACCCTGTGCTGGTCAATCAGCATCTCCATTGTGTAGTGCCAGTCCCCTCGGCTCTCACGCACAGCTGCACACTGCGCGAATGCTCTGAGAGGATGACACATTTGTCTGTTCTGCAGCCCCTGCTTAATTGGCATCTGCCTGCTTCCTCTCTGGGGACAGGCGGAGTCAGGTTTCTCCTACGAAGGATTGCCCAAATGCTTTCTAGGAGCCTAGTCAAAGAACAATCATCATAATATCCAGCTCTTACGCCAGCATTCCTCATCAGCCGATCTCACAGCGCTTTACAAAGGATGGCAGCATCCACTATCCCCAGTTTATAGATGGGGAAACTGAGGCACAGAGCAGGCAAGCGACTGGTCACCCAGAAGACCAGTGGCAGAGCTGGGATAAAGCTCAAGCCTCCCGAGTCCAGCCCAGTGTGTGACCCAGGGGGAGCCAGTTTCCGTTCTTTGTCCTTGTCTCCACTTTCTAAGCAACCTTCAAAAGTGCCCAAGTTATTTTACGTTCAATACTTAGGCTGGCAATTGCTCTAGGGGCTGCAGAAAAGTTCTATGATCACCAGTGGGACGGGGTGACCACGCAGTTATGGATGGCTCCAGGCAGCGAGTGGCTGGGTAACTATGCCAACATCTCACTGCTGCCCTGTGTACATTACAAACCCAGAGGGCTTGGAACAAAGACTGACCTTGCAGCATAAAACAGAGGTCTCCGCCTGGCACGGGAGGGGAGGAGTCCAAGGTCTTAATGCAATTTATACGACACGGCAAGAGTCAAATTGCCAAACACTGCACTGCAAAACAAAATTAGTTCTCCTGGCACTGTTGCACCTGGGGTATAGATGGACCCTCTCTGAGGTCATGGTGAAAAGTGACAGAAGCCAAGAGGCCAGCACTCTGGATCACTGCTAGCAGCATTATAATGGGACAACCCAGCAGAGTTTTGTTTCATATTAAAAAGAACCACCAGATCTCAACAATACAGATGCTTCGGGGCATGAGCCACCAGGTGAGGTCAGGAAGAAATCTCTATTTTTACAACACAGCACTGCATAATCTCACACCATCTGCAGAGAGTTACACCTGCCCCTGAGGCACCCACTCACTTCTAGAGAGGAGATACAAGGCTAAGCAGAACATCCGAGCGTCCCGAGTGCACAGGTTAGTTGAAAAACCAATATAATTTCCAGCCAAACCCACAAAAATATTGGATTATGGGCTGAAATTTTACAATTGTTGAAAAAACAAACATTTGCTCAGTTTTTTGACAAAACAAAAAACAATCGTTAGCATATCTATCCCCCCAGCACTGCTGCAAGGCAGGCCCATGCCCCAGACGGTGAAACCAAGGCACTGAGAAGCTAAGTGACATGTCCCAGGTCGCACACAGAGTCTGTGGCAGAGGTGGGAATTGACCCTCTAATGCCTAAGCCCCAGCCCCCCCCCCCCACACACACACACACACTAACCGCTAGGCCATAATTCCTCTGCTTTGCTCTGCCTCTCAGCCCCACTCTGTCCTTGCACTGGGGAGGTGCCTCGACCAAAAACGGATGCCCTGGGATCAATTATGTCACAGTTCCAAGGGGTGGGAGATTCCCCATCTCGCGTTGGCTTTAGACCCTGCTCCCTGGAGCCCCCCCTTCTGCTGCCCCACTCAGAGCTGCTCTTCCTACCCAATGGGACCATGTGCAACTGCCCTGTACCCAAGCACAGGGTGGTGCTTCAGCGGGAAGATGCCAAGCAGGGATACTTCTGCATGGGGAATCTGTCGGACAGCGGAGCTGTGGTTAAAGGGGGCACGGGGTGGCAGGGTCTTGGATCAATGGACTTGAACTAATTGGGGAATCCTCTGACATCCCCATCCCCCCCACCTCCGTAACACACACACACACACCCAGTATCACTGGATCATACACAACCCAGCGCTGATCTATACACACACTTTCCCCAAGCCACCCCCCCGCCCCTGTGTGTGCCCGTGTGCAACACACACTCCCCCTTCCCCTGCACCTCCAGGCCGCTGCAAAGATTGGAGACAACTTTCCCAGGCAACACACAACGCTCCCTGCGCACAACAGCACAGAGGGTTACATACACCCACCCTTTCCGAGCACACACACACACTGTAAGCTCTACATACACACAACACACACCCCCTTCCCCAGCATACACACAATGCTTCCAGTACACACCACACATCCCTCCCTACGATGCGCCCACCATTGCAAGTTCTATACACACACACACACACACCCCTTTCCCAGCAAACACACAACACCATAGATTATATACAACCCGCTTCCCAGCATGCACCCACCCCGGCCAATTCTATAGACACAACACCACCCTCCCCCCCCCCTTCCGCATCATACACACAACGCTGCGAAGATCTCACACACACCCCTTCCGCATCATGCACACCACCCTCCAACACACAACACTACAAACCCTTCTATCTACACACCCCTTCCTAGCACACACACCCCTGCCACTGTGCCCCCGCGCGCCCCACTGCGAATCGCAGCACACACCACTGCAGCGCTGCACAACACACACACACACACACACGTACACAGCTGCTGGAAGTAGGGGGGCAGGGGGGAGCTGCCACCCCCCTGGCTAGAGGTGGTTTCCATCCTAGGCAGGGTTTGCAGTTTGGGTCCATGGCTCTCAGCACCCCCCGCTACACACATTGTGCAGGGCGCGGGGACACGGACACACACACACACACATTTATGCAACACGGGCTACGCTGCAACCGACCCACACACACACTCCGCCCCTTTGCGCGCCTGCGGCTGGATCGGACGGACGGACAGACCGACAGACAGACATTTGCAGGACCCATTGAGCCGCCCCCCCCCCAGCCTGGCTGCTCCAGAGCTAGGACCCCCCCTGTCCCAGCCAGGAACTGGGGCCCCCCACCCACCTGTCCGGGGCAGGACCCCGGTGGGGCCCCCTTAAAGCCATGTCATGGCCGGGCAGGGAGCCTGGAGAAAGTGCTCCCCGCGCAACGAGGCGTAAAACTCCCCGAGGGGGGGTTGGTTGGCTGCCCCCTCCCGCCCCGGGTCCCAACGCACCTGCAGCCCCAGGCTGCCGCTCACCTGCCGCCTTGCGGGGGGGTAAAGTCCCAAAGAGGGAGGTGGGGCCGCAGCGAGGGATCCTCTGAAAATTTTAACTCCCAGCCTGGAGCGTGAAAATCCTGCCCCGGAGGGTGGTGGGGCTCTGGCTGGCCTGCCCCCGCTGCACAAGGGCAGCCCCCCCCCCCCCGGCCTGCCCCCGGGGGACACCCCCACACCCACACTTCTAGGGGAGCTCACACCCCCTAGCCCTGCTGCCAGGGCCTCAGCCAGTGCCCATTGGCCCCGGGGGGAAGGAGGCCAGCTGGCCACTGGGAGCGTAAATTGTGCCCCTGGTTTTTAATACAGGATTTTTAAAAAATGATCAGTGAGGCAGCTGATCTGCCCAGGACTGGCTGCGACTGGAGGGAAGGGCTGATGCTGGGTAGGTTCCAGTCCTAGTACAATAGCAACCACACACACACACACACACCCGCCATGGCGGTCCTGCTGTGCTTGGGGCTGTATGGACAGTTGGGGTGACACACTCCTGGCCCCAAGAGCTTCCAGGCGAGACTGTCAGAGAACACGTGGGAGGGGTGAACTCAGGGGAAGGTACAGCCCCAAGGTCAGGTCACTCCAGCTCTCCTGAGGGTCATGGGGGGGAGGAGGATCCTAGCCACTAGTCCCCACTACCTCTCCCTTACTGTGACCTAGGGCCAGAAATGGGAATGACTCTCGGATCCTCCCCAACCCCAGTTCCAAGCACAGCATGCCCAAGGAGGGCTCAGCCTGGAAGCTGCTTGTCTGTTCTGTGTTTGTACAGCCCCTAGCGCCCGTTGGGGGGAGGGGAGAGTGAAGTTAGGGTTAAATTTGGGTGCGGGCTGGACTGGGGCAGGAAGAGCCCTTAAGATTCTTTCCCCCCACTCCCAAAGCTACAAAGCAGACCCCTTTCCTAGGACCACTGCAGAGCCGGTGACAGCCGACTGCTTGCACCATGGGGCAGCCCCACTGTCTCACTCTGGGGTGGGGGGGGGAACAGCTCCTGCTTGTGGGAAAAGGAAGAGAGGATTTCAACTGGAGGCTTAAAGCAGGAAATGACCAGCGTGGGGAAGATGGGGGGGGGGGGAAATAATTTAACCGCAACCAGGAGATTCCCCCCAACCCCACCCCACTCCTGAAACCCACTGGGCCTTGGGGGCTGGTTGGAGAGAAGCCTCGAGGCCCAGCTCTAAGAGCTTGGGGAGGGGGCTGGTGGGAGTGGAGAGTTATTTAAAGCCAGGGATTGTGGGCAGCTTGGGGTTGCTCTGATCCTCTGCCCTCTCCAGGAACTGGTCCCAGCAGGGCAGGGAGCCCCGATGCTGGATCATGGCCCAGCTGTTCAACCATGGCGGGGGGGAGATGGGAAGAGCAGGAGACCCCCAAAACCTCCCTGGATCCCCACCTGCTCTCCCTTACACAAGACAACCCCACCACCCCCAACTCCCCTCCTCAACAATGTCCCTCACCGCGCCTGGGGTCAGCCCTCCACAAGACAAACACAGATGCTTTGGGATCCATGGGGCAGCTGTCTGGCCTGCTGGCTGCCGCCCCCTATGGAGAGAGGCACCCACCTTGCAGGGGGGGTGGACAAGAGGCAGGGCCCTTGCATTGATCAGGATCCTGTCCAAAGCTTCTGGGGAGCAGGGAACCCCCCACGACTGGAGAAAGGCCGGGGCTGATGAAGGGAGAGGGAACTCGGGCCAGGGTCAGAGGAGGTCCTGCAGGGAGAGCTGAGTTCGAGGGGTGAGGTGCTTAGGCCGAGGTCCATGTTATGCTTGGAGGGTCTGGACGCCGATTTAGGGCCCTCTCTCAGAGGCAGGGGCGAGACGCAGGCAGGGGCCCCGGGAGCCTTAGCCTTCTCTGCACACCGTAGCCTGACGAACGTCCCAGCACAGCTCCCCCACCCGGGCCGCCGCGCTCACTTCCCCTTCCGAGGGCTGGAGGTGACCGGCAGGACTTCTGTATTCTTGAGTAATCGGTTCCTGCTCGCCCTTCCCTTGCCTGGCTCCCGTGGCGGGGGGGGGAGGCTGCAAAACCGGTTTGAGATTAGATTAGGGCAATTTGGAGTAACCCTAACGCAGCCAGCTGCCTGTAATACCCCCTCCGGCATACACACCCCCTACTGACCCAGCCAGGGATTGCAGCAGGTTATTAGTTTGGACTGCCCTGTTCTGCAACGAGCAACACACGTGCAGTCTAGGGGACGTATCTGAGGCTCAGGGAAACAACAAGGCAAGAAAGAACGAATAGCAAGTTACTACGAGAGACCCCGAGATAACAGAGCATTAGGCTCCATCTCACCACCCCACAACTATTTCTGATGCTTGGCTGGGGCCAGGTGATCATCAAGTCTTCAGTTCAGTGGCCAATTCGGAAAAGCCTGATTTTGAACCACCCAAACAGAATAATTTTTGTTTACTTTAGGGGAGGGGTTGTTGTTTTTTTTAATAGGTTTAATGGTTTTTAAAATCAAAGCGAAGGTAAATTCCTAACTGTCTTTCTGACACAAAATGAACCCATGTTGACCTTGCTCATTTCCCACCCCATCCCCCAGCCGAAACTATTTACCACATTCGATCCAACTTTCCCCTGCCTCCATTCTTGGTTCCTCCTGAGCTCCGAAAGAAAAGAGGAAAGATTTCACACACAAAAGGAAAAATCGAGAATGATCTTTTTTAAAGTGTCTCCTTCCCCCGCCATTCTGCCGGGTCTGGCTCTTGTCTACGTGAGGCAGCATGGGCTAGTGGGTAGAGCAGACGATTCCTGGGGTCTGTTCCCGGCCCTACCCCTGAGTTGCTGTACGCCCCTGGGCCAAAACGATTGTTTCTGTCCCAGAAGCACCTAGAGAGCTCACCCAGGGCTCTGTCCCCTAGGCCACGCTGCTAAACACCCCTGCCCTGCTGAGCACACACAAGGCCCTGGGTAAACAGCAAGTTCAAGGTTGTTCAGCTGGCAGTTCAAGGGCAGGGTCTTCCCCCAACAGGAAAAAAAAAACACCTGGCTGATTGCCCGCAGAATTCCCAGCGCATGGAGCTCAGCAAAAGCCCCGAGATCCTGGGAAGCACGCGGCCCTTGTTGGGAGGCGCTGAGCTGCTAAATGCTAAGAACGCAGCCCTGGCCTTTCCTCCAGGCAGGGCTTGTGGTGCAGGCAGGATCGATGGCTAGTTTTATCTCAAGAGAAAAGGACAGGGTGGCCCGAATCCACAAGTGGCGCAAATCAGCATCGCTCTATTGACGTCAAAGGGCCCGATTCTCATCCGTACGTTCGTTTGTCAGCTGGCGGCATGAATTCCAGGGACACTCACTTCAAGACCACCTTGCTCTGCCAGAGAGGGGCAAAGGGGCCCCAGTGCAAACCAGAATCAGGGCTTGAGGAGCTGCATTATTTGCACTAGCTGGGGATCCAGCCCCATGACTCAAGTGGCTGGAGGAAGAAGAGATGAAAAGGGGAATCTTTGGGTGCAGGGAGGAGGAAACATGCCAGAAACTCAACGGGGAGGGAAAACAGGTCTCTGACAAAGGACTAGGTGCTAGAGGCAGCCAAAATCCCAGGGCTTCAGCAGCAGGAGCTGCTGGTTGCTATCGCAAATGCTGCTTTGCCCTGTGACTCTCGCAGGGCTTCCCAAACACTAACCAAGTCCTTTTGGGGTCCAGCCTATTTTTCCAGAAGGGAGAAACCAAGGCACAGAGCAGGGAAGGGACTTGCCCAAGGTTGCAAAGCGGGCCAGTGGGCCATGTTTCCTCCATTCTCTGATCAGCTGCATCCCCCAGCCCAGGCTCCCAGCCCCTGCCCAGAGCGGAACGAAAGACTAAAGAGAAGATGCTCATTCTGCCGCAGGGGGCTTAGCAGAAGCATCCAGATATGACAGAATGAGGAGAGCTTTGATCCTGGGACCTGATTCTCCCAAAGCAGGGGGTGCAGGAATGAGGGGGCGCAGGCTGGCCAGGAGAAGCCTGGAATAGCAGCTGGGAGTCAGGACTGAGGGGCATGGGCAGAGTGGTGGAGGGGAGCCCAGGGTGGGCTAGCAGGGGGCTGCGGATCAGCATTGAGGAGCATTAGCAGAGCTGCTGAGAGCATCCAGATTTTTCAGAACTGTCCCTTTAAATCTGAACACAATGGACAGTCCCTTGATTAAGGGAGTGGGGAGGTGGCCCTAGGCTATATTTACGGACATGAACATATGTTGCAGTTGCTAAATTCCAGACATTGTTTGTGTTCTAAGTGGGATGAAACTTTGATGGGAAGATCTTGGCAACAGTGGGCTAGGCTGCTGCTCCCTCTGCCAGGGGCCAAATGGAAACAGATAATATACTCCAGTTATCTGACATCAGGCTAGGAGCTGTTATCCCGACTGGTTGGCATAGGACATGCGGCACTGTCCAGTTCCCTGACTGGCCCCAGACTGGTGTTGGTGTCCTGCCCAGAAGGGAGACAATATGGTTAGGGCAACAGATCAGAACCCAGGCATCCTGATTCCTAAACTCAACTGTGGGAGGAGGGGCATGTCATCCAGTGGTTAGAGCAGGGGACTGGCAGACTTCTGGGTTATAGTCTCAGCTCAGGGTCGGAGCAGAGCTGGACTGGGAGTCAAGACATCTGGGTTCTATTCCTGGCTCCGTTTGACCCTGACCAAGTCACTTGCCCTCTCTGGGCTCAGTTTTCCCATATATAAAAGGGGGTTAATAACACTCCTGGGGGGTTCAGGGCATGAATGGGGGCTCAGAGACCACAGCCATAGGGGCTGGCAAGGTATCGAGGCACAAAGGAAACCTGCATCACTTGAATGTGAACTTTTAGCAGGCTTGTTTCTGAGGCACGAGTGGGAGCTTTGAACCTAAAACCAAAGGGGTTCTGCTCTCTTCTCCCCTCCGAAACCAGATCACCAAATCTGGCACAGCCCTGCTGCCTTTAATCATAAATATCTACCCTCATTCATCCCAGCCTCCACTCTGTCCCTGCACCTTCAACCTGCTCTAGAATGGAGCATGAATTAAATGACAGAGCTAGGGGAGTGTTATGTCCCCAGGCTAACGTTAGGGAAACTGAGGAACAAGACAGTCAGGGACGCAACCCCATGCCCTAGGCCTCTGACTGTCAGAAGGTGGGACTGGACAACAGGGGATGGATCACTCGCTCATTGCCCTGTTCCGTTCATTCCCTTGGAAGCATCTGCACTGTCAGAAGACAGGACACTGGGCTAGATGGACCTTTGGTCTGACCAAGCATGGCCATTCTTATGATCCAGGGGCAAGCTCCAGATAACTGCCATGGGTTCATGATGCTTGCAGAAGGAGGAGGGGAGGGAGCTGGCAGCTTTTTCACTGCCTGGGCTGACAGTGTTTTGCGGATGGCGTGCGGTGTTGCTGTTACAATCCACAGGAATTCCATTCGGGAACCCGTCAGAAGGGAGGGGAGGCATGCTAAGTGGCTAAGAGCCTGAGCCGTACCCACCATTAAGCTTGAGATAGTGCAGCTGTTCCCCAGGAGCAAAAAATACAAACAGACCTTCCAACCCGTCCAGAGCCAAGTACATTTAACAGCATCATCATCCTGACCACCTACTCCTCATCAGGCAGGGTTTGTCAGCAGATCTCAAAGTGCTTTCCAAGGAAGTCACGATCTTTATCCCCATTTTCCAGATGGGGAAACTGAAGCACTGAGAGGAGATGTGACTTGCCCACGGTTATCCAGCAGGCCAGCAGCAGGGCCAAGAACAGAATCCCAGACCAGTGCACTGTCCACCAAATAGGAAGCGCCCAGATCTGATGCAATTTCAGAGCCAGGTCAGCTATCCACTACACCGCTTCTTAGCTATCACTGGAGCAGCAGGAGACTTTGAAAACCTGCAGGGCCAGGTCTTCAGCTGTGCAGCCAATGTTCCTCACCTCTGTTCTTGTTGGGATCCCCTCGAAGGGCTAACGGGGAGTTTGGTCTCCGTGACCCAAGAAGATCACCAGCCAGAGGTAGTCAGTTACATGCCACGTTGACACCTGGCCTGCTGGAACGTAGTCTGAGACTGACCCGTTTCAGAGAAGGCACTGGACATATGTTAGGTGGTTCTGTTGCTCTTTCAGCCCGAGCATTTAGCCAATATTCAGGGCCTTGCTGGGTCATTCAGAAACCGATGATACGAGGCAATCCTGTTTATTTACAAAGAATGAGCACAAAGTCTCGTGCCCCTGAACACAGTAGGAACAAACAACAGCCGTCAATTTCCTTGTTCAGTAATCCCCACGCCTGACCCTCCAGTGCGTTCTGTGCCCAAGAAGCTCTGTCTCTGCTCTCTCTCAGTGCCATTCGCGACACTGCTTCTCTTGCTATCTGTTGTTCATATACCCAGCTTGCCTAACACTCACCTTGCCCCAGCCTTTGCAGTCAGGGAACCCTTCAGCCCACACAACTTAGACCTCGATCAGACCTTGCCGCTCGTTGCCTTCGGCGGTGGCTTCTATTGTTTCCAGCTCTCACTGTGTAAAAGGGGCTTAGTTACTCCTTCCTTTTAGCCTGGAAGAAGGCTGCTTAGCTTTAACTAGGTCTGTGATTGTCTTAGATTAAAGGCCTGCTTGGTAGCCATTAACATATCCTGGCATAACAGTAACAGCAACCTACAAGAGAAAAGGCTCCATAACCTACACAGACATTGATTTCCAGAAGGCTTCAAACGGGATTTAAAACCAGTCACCACTCGGGGCTGCGTTGTTTTCAGCTGGGTAAAACTCACATCACTGTCAAGCCAGGGAATTGTGAATTTAACTCAACAGCGCTAGCAATCAAAGCGGTCTGCTCCAGACAGACCCCACCAGCAAAGCTCAGGAGGTTTCTGCAGCATCTGCCACTGTTCCCAGTGACAGCTACCTATCTGCTCCCATTGATAAGAATCCCCTCCTGGTACCTGATCCAAAAATAAATCAGCACGCCCTGCTGTTGCCCACAAGAGCTGTTTACTGAAATCAGCCTCATCTCCACTAAGCAGCTGCACAAAATAAATATTATTTGCATCATTCAATAAAGAGGAAAAAAAGCCGGCCAGATTTGCCATGTAAATTTCCAAATATGGAATCTCACTTTCAAAATACCTCGGTATCCAAATGGGGGGGAATGAGGGGGACTGACAAAACTGATAAGAGCCGTGGAGAAAGAGATGACTCAACCCTTTGATGCAGACATGCCTCTCTCCCCCGTCCCACTAGCAAACAGCAGGGAAAGCAGCCCATGAGTGAGAACAAACAACAGCTGTGCAAAATTCTGTTCCATTCAGGCAAGTAAAAACATCCTTTGCTTTTTCTCTGGAATGGGCAAATAGTTTCGGTGCATGGAATGGTAAATGCTCGTGCCTCAGCCGGGGAAGATATGGACCTCTTGGGGTCCATCCAGCCCTGTATTTCCCCGACTCGATTTCTATGACTATTTTGCAGACCCTGTTCTGAAACTTGCCAGATTAAAAGGATCACAACAAGATGGTAGGTCACCTCCCACACCTTATCACTGACCAGAACATCCCCTGAGATCTTCCCCACTGCAGCAAAACCGTGCAAAGCCAGATCCCCCGCTCCTGTAAGTTAGCATCACTCCACTGACTTGACTGCAGCCCCACTGAATTACACCGGCTGGGGATCTGCTGATTACAAAGACAACCACCTGTTTGCTTTGGGTGGATGAGAACAAACTCTGTGTTGCATCCATCCTTACTCACCAAGTTCTCGGCTCACAGTAATTGTGCTCCTCTTGTGTTTCTTTGGAACTAGCCTCCTGGTGGCTTGTGACTGCTTCCTTTCCAGGAATCCCACCACACACAGAACCAATACAGGAGAGTCACTCCAGAATTTTCCTGGACAGCAAGACGTCTGGTCTCCCCAGCGTGTAGGCAGCTCAGATGAACCAGCTCCGGTTAGTTTTCTGTTGAGAGGCGATATATGAAAGAGCTCGGATCATCTATGACACCTCTCCTGGTGGGGAATTCTGGCCAGTTTCCTCTGATATTGACCAATCCCAGCTCTTTCGTTCCTCCTCCTCCTCTTTATTTAACTACCACCCCCAGACTCAGCAAAGCAGGCTCCAAATAAAGTGACTCAGAGTCCCTAGATTTTTATGGGATTTAAAAAAAAAAATAGGCAGCAAACTCTGAAATGAGCAAGACCCTGAGAAAACCTGTTAAAAAAATATGATCCTTCCATCAAGTTCTCTTGAGAAAGCCCTGAGATAGGCCTTCCCAAAAATCATGGCCAACAGCAAGCAGAAGCTAGGACAGGTTTCTTAAGGTCACTCGAAGCAGCATTGCCCGGTGCCTTGATTTCTCCCGGAGCTGGAACAGCAAATCCAAGGGTATTTGAGTCCAGCTGTTCCCAGAACCACAGGATCTCCTGCCTTCTGCTTAGCCCTCGCTGAACTCAGAGAGCAGGGCGAATCAGTTGTAAAAAAGACTTCTCTTCCCCTTTCTCTGCTTTGCTCTGTGGCTCAGAAGCTGGGGGATTGCAAACAGGAAACCTGTTTGACAGTTAAAAATATTCTAACCAAAATGCCCAGAGGGGAACCAGGGTAAGGCTGGGAGGCTGCTGAGGTGTGAAAAGAAAGAGGAGGGACAGATCTCTTAAGGTAGAATAAAACTGCATGTCACATGTGGGGGGACTTTAACCCCAGCCGGCTAAAGGACATTGGAACTGCAGGGATTCCACCAACTCAGACATGCCACAACAGCGTGATTGTGCATTTGAAGCCCCATCCATGAAGTGCTAGGTGCTGTCCAGGCATTGATGAGGGACAGAGCTTGCAGTCTTGTCCACCTGCGATGATTGCACCCGGTTAACCAACAGAGAGGATTTAAACTGAAATTGTAACACTGGTATAAGCCACCCTGATTCTGGGATAAGGGTATCTGGCAGAGGGAGGTAGTGTGGCCTAGTGGATAGCACACTGGACCGGGACTCAGGTGAACAGCATTCTATTCCTGGCTCTGCTGCTGGATGGCCTTGAGCAAGTCACTTTGCCTCTCGGTGCCTCAGTTTCCCCACCTGTACAATGGCAATACCGACACGGAGATCCTTTGTAAAGCATGCCGAGAGCGATGGGTTATAAGAGCCAGGGGCTATTATTATTTTTTCCCCAGATTAATTTATGTTGCTTAAGAAGAGGTTTAAACTAAACAAACACAAATACTTTGGTAGGTGAAACAGTGTGTGCACATGAGGGGTTACGCTGGGGTAACTGGTCAAATTTTCTCATGTAGACAAGGTGTTATACCCAAGTAATCAACACAGGGCTTCCACCGATTTCACTGGACAGATTTAATGAAGCATTTCTGTGCAGAGGGGCCCTGAAATGCCCAGCTGGGTAAAAGCAGCAAGTCAGGGAAAGGGGAAAAAACAAAAAAGAAATTAAGCTTGTGTTACCCCAGGTACCCAGCCTGGCTGTCCAGATTCATAGAACTTGTAGGGCTTCACAAAGGAAGGTCAGTAGCATTACCCCCATTTGACAGAGGGGAAACTGAGAGCGAAGCAAAGTGCCTGGGATTAGAACCCAGATCTCGGGGAACAATTGCCCTAAAGACAGTAATGCATCCGCGGAAGCACCTGGAATCACCCCGAGCCAGTTGATGCCTGAAGCCAAAGGGCGGGTATTCTAGTCTCAGCTGCCATGGCTGATCTGTTTAAACAACTATACTTGATGTGCCCTTCGTTACCACAGGCCCGAGAGATGCAATTAAGAGCTCTTTCTCTTCGCATTATAGCCAGCCAGGGAGCACGAATCCTGGCCGTCCCAAACACTCGATCTGCGACTGCTTTCCCTTCGGCTGCCGGGCCCAGCCACCCGTGAATCTCACTGCAGATTCACACAGAGCGGAACTCTTCCCTGATCTTCCTGGGGTTACAAAAGTACCTTTGTCTCTTGTATACGGAGACCGACAAGCTCTCTGCAGCGACTGTCTCTTACTCTGTGCAGCGCCCACCACAGCGGGGCCCTGATCTCAGCTGGAGCCTGTAGTAGCTGCTGTAATCATCATCATCATCATCATCCTCCCATGGCTCTAATGTTAAATTTGCAACACACAGGGACTAATGAAGCTGCAGGGAGACTTTGGCCCACTAGAGGGAGCCAGCGCAGTTGCCTGCAGCGAGTTGGCTATATTTTTCCTTATAAGTAAATTACAGGATTTTGCCCTTTTTCTGCTTCCCGGTGGCTCACGACTCAACCCCCTTTTCCTGCCAAGTATGAGCTGTTTAGACAAAGTTTCCAGCTTATGGGAGCCACTGGCGAAGTGTGATTGGAGGCCTCCCCCACCCCAGGGGACTGTTCTTCCCTCCTGGCTGAACTGATTGAAGAAGACTTTTCACAAACAGGATCATAGTAAAACACCCGGTTGGATTGGCCTGGATTTGGGGGAGGGAGAATATTGGTATGAAGATCAGCTGGTGGGTGGGGCCATAACCTTTGACCAACCCCCCACCGGCTTTAGGTGCTCTTCTAAATTTAGCTTCCCCCCAACTCCACTGAAAGAGGGAGTTTCTACTCACAACCTAGGGGGACAAATATTTTACCCCATTTTGCTGGGGGGAATCAGGCACAGAGAAGGGAAGACACTCACCCAGGATCACTGGCAGAGGGGTTTAAACCCAGGAATCCTGCCTGCCAGCCTTCTGCTCTAACCACTAAGATCTCCCCTGTCAGAGCATGGAAAGGAACCCAGGAGTCCTGGCTCCCAAGTCGCTTCCTTAACCCATCTCTGATCATTTTAAAATCAAGGTGAGATGTTTTGCTAGAAGCTCTGCTCTAGGGATCGTTCTGGGGCCGGTCTCTGGCCTGGAGGTCAGACTAGCTGATCACAGTGGTCCCGCTAGTCTTGGGATCTAGCAATCCCTTGCCCATCTGTTGGCTGGGTCCGATAAACAAGACCCGGCTCTTTTAGAGCTCTTTAAGTTTCCAAAGCCCTGTTCAAACATTAATTGTTTAATTGACAAGCCTTCCGCCGGGATCACAAAATACCCAGTCCCTTGGGAAATCTGGGACAGACTCTGGGCGCACAGAACGGTGGCGGAAGCTCGAAGCCTCAAACCCATGGCCCTGCCTCAGCACTGCCTCCTCCTTACTCGGGAAGAGAATTAGGTCACCCGCTCAGCAGCACAGCCCTGCCACCCTGGGGCAGCCCTGCCTGGGAGGAGAGCACCCTCTGCTGGGTCACCCACCCCACACCCCTGCAGCAGAGGGTGCGCTGCTCTCCCCGCTGCGCCCTGGAACGCTTTCGAGGTCCCCCGTCCAAGGACTAGCCTGGCCCCAGACAGCTTCCCCGGTGATCTCGCCCAGGTCAGGCCTCCAAATAGCAAAAGCACCTTATTTCAAACACCCTGGCAGGATAATACCGAGGGGGTCTCATGTTTAACGGTACTTGTTTGTCTAGCATTAGCACCCAGACACCCCAACTGAGATCAGGGCCCCCTTGCACCAGGCCCTTCACAGACCCAGAGCCACGGACAGTTCCCCCGGGGAGCTCAGTTATAGTCTAACAAGACGAAGGAAAGATGATTCTCCGTTATACAAGGGGGAAACTGAGTTCAAGTGATTTGTCTAAGGTCACTCAGGGAGGCTAGGGCAGCGTCTGGACTCGAACCCAGGTCTCATGGGCTAGTACTCAGCAGGCCCCTCTGACCAGCTCCAGCTGCCGCTAGCTGGCTGGCTTTTCAGCCCCCCAGACTGGCACAGAGGGGCTTTAGCCTAGACACAGGCCCTGTCCTGCCCAGCGCTGCGGTGACCCCACCCCCTCATCTCCAGCCCCAGCACCTAGCCCCAGAACTCTGCCACGGCACTTTCCTTTTCCATGACGTCGCCGGCGGCGCTCCTTTGCTCGCCCATGAACGAGCAGCATCTTGTGGCTTCGGTAGCTGCTTCCTGCCCTTTGCATGCAGAGAGCACGCGAGGAGGACTTGCAAGTTCCCCTGCCTCCCGCAGACATCGCTGCCAGGGCCTCGGAGCGCAGCTCCCCGCAGGGGCTGCTGCAGGGCATGGACTCCCAGGTCAAGGAGGGCCTTAGGACAGGTAGGAGCCGCTGGGGCGCGGGGGGAGACGGGAGCAACCTCGACCGCTCTTCACAGGATCAGATCTGTTCCCTTAAGGGGAGTCCAGTGAAGAGGGACGTGGGCGAGAGCCAGGGAGACCGGAGTCCTGCAGGCAGGAGTGGGGAATCTACGCTCCATGCCACAGAGGGGCAATTGCCCGCCAAGCATTGGGCTGATCCGGTGCATGAGTCCTGCAGCTGTTCAGACCCGGGTGTGACCCGGAGGGCATGTCCCCTTGGGCAATGGAGCCCCAGGTCCTCTCCCATGAGCCAAGCTTGGAGCGGAGCTCATTACGGAGGTTGCCCAGCTGTGGGGGCTGGGTTGGGGGAATGCAGACCCTTTCCTGGCAGAGGTCGTACCGAGACCCACACAGCTCGTTCCATGCCAGCCTCCAGACGACATCCATGCCCTAAGCTGCTGACCTTTGCCAGACGGTTTGATGGGCCAGTTATGCCCTGCTCCAGAGCCACCCCTGCAATGCATTCTCCGAGGGGAGGGGTGAGCGCATGGCATCTCTCCTAGCCTAAAGGCTTTCGAAGGCGGAGGCCCAATACTCCCGCACCCTGCGCCTCGGGCTGGCTGTTTGCCCCAGTGCAAAGCAGATGTCAAACGCTGCCCGAGTGGAATGGGCAGCAGACCGCACTCCCACGGTGCTCATGCTGACTTGGGGGGGCTGGGGGCGTGACTTGGTGCCTTTTCTTTCTTAAAGGAACAAAAGGGAGGGGAAATGAGAGACAAGAGCGGGAGGGGATCTCTTTTATGGGAACCAATACGGCTGGTAAAAGAGAGACATTTCTGGGCCCTGAAGAAGAGCTCTGTGTAGCTCGAAAGCTTGTCTCTTCCGCCAACAGAAGTCAAAAGTCCAAGAGGAGATATTGCCTCCCCCACCTCGTCTCTCTGATATCCTGGGACAAACTTGGCTGCAGCAACAGGAAAAGACAGTTAGGTCACTTTCGAGAGAGGTGTCTTTCCTTTGCACAAGGGTAGGCCCTGATCCCAGAGTCAGATCCCTGAGCATGCAACCCTGTCCCTGGGCAGAGCTCCAAGGGGATCAGCTGATGTCCCTGTGGGCACAAACAAATATTGATCACATTGCAGGATTGGGGCCTTGAAACCCTGCTCTCCATTTGAGTGGCAGGAGATAGGCTATTATTAATAGGACTCCGAAACGTGCCATGGCAATCGCTGGCAGACATCTCCGGGATGCTAAGAAGGTGGGATGGATCAACCGATTTAAATAATTACTTCCTGTTTCAATTAACTCTTATGAAACACTATTGAGAGGTCCCCTGTAATTAGATCAGGATTAGAACACAACAGAACAATTGTATTTCCTGGGATTATTACAGTAGCCTTCAAGGTCTGAATCGAAGATTAGGGCCACAAGGTGCTAGATATACACACTGGGAGAGAGTCCCTGCCCCCGAAGAGGTTGCGATTACGTTAAACCCATTAAAAGAACATTAAGCTAGCAAAAAATCAAACCCTCCAAAGGTAAGAAGTGCCCAGTTAAGGCTTCCTGTGAATCTTGCTGCAAGGGGGCTGAATTCTGGGGCAGTCTTTGATTGCACAGTCCCATACGGGATAGGAAGCATTTTTTCTGCATGGGCAGAAGGACGGATTTTTCCCTACCCTCTTTCTCCAAAACAGCGGAAAGTTTTTAGCGGAAACTTTCCCCCAAAATTCAGATACTCAGCATGGGAAACATCAGCCGAACGGTGGAAGTTGGGCAACGTTTAAAAGCAACCCCAACCAGCATGTTAGAAGGGAAAGCGCGCCCCGTGCAGCTCTAGGCTTTGCTCCCGGTGCCGTCCAGAGCAAGGACACAGAGGAGAGGGTGGCTGAGCTGACCTAGCTGCAGTCCTGGCATAGCAGCTGTCTTATTGCTTCCTCAGCGAAGATTCAGCAAAGCAGGGGCATTTATTTTGCATCTTTTTGCTAGGGCGAGGAAGATGCTCAATGTTCTTTCCACCCTTCCTCACGCCTCTGGAGCAAGGTGGCTGCGTTTGGAAACTGCACCCTGGGGGATTAATTCTCTCCTCCTCAACCCCCATGGCATCATGGGCACCTGGGGAAAGCAGGCACCAAGGGCTACCTGCAGGGTGCACTTCTGCCTACTCCAAGAATTCAAAAGCCGTGATTCAGAGCCCAGAAAATCATGAGATTTTGTTTAAAACAATAAGACATTTGGGGAGCTTTTTATTTGCCTTCTAGTTTTCTGGGCCTTTAGGATGAAACCAGGGCTCATATTTTGAAAAAAAATATACACACATCCCAAGCTAGAAATGTATTTTAACAAAGAGAGAGGGAGCTGGGAGTCTCATCTCATCACAGGACTCCAGGAGCTGGGGCTTGGTGAAAAACACCCCGTATCGTGAGAGTAGCGATAAAGGCCCAAGCATTGGTGGGTGCATGGAGAATCCAGCACCGCAAGGCTTTACGGAAGGGTGCAAGACATCAGAGCGCCCCCTCGCAGCAGAGCACAGCATTGCAGCCACCCTGCCTCAGTTTCCCCAGCCTGCTCCAGCTGCAGATTGGACTCGGCAGGTAATGAGTTCAATCTCTTCTGGAGTAACAGCATCCTTTAGACTTAGGCTGACCAGAGCCCAAAACAAACTTCTTTCCTGCCAGGCTGTTCCCATCTGCAAGGGCTCAGGCTAGCCCCACCCCACCTCCATAGGAACAGAACAAAGCAGCCCCAATCAGCACCAGCTGCTGGGCTCTCCATCTCTAGGGTCAGGTGTAACAAGGCCGGGCTAATGGAACAGGGCTGGCTGGAGACCTTGGTTCTAATCCTAGCTCTGGCTTGCTAGGTGTGGCAAGGTACATCCCTGCTCTGTGCCTCAGTTTCACCATCAACAGATATTCTTATGGCTTGTAAGGTCCATGGGAAGCAGGGCAGTGGATGCCGATCTACATTGCAGGCCAGCTCCACCTCCTTTTCCCAGCCCAGTGCAGTCCCCTGAGGGGGCTTGCATAATGGGGCCAAAGGCCAGGCAGGAAAGAGACCCGGGATGGGGACGAGAGCTGCAGAGAAGACTCTTGCACCCGCAGGAGTGCAGGGGGATGGGAAGGCTTCTGAGCCTACAGGGGGGCCTTGCTGGAGGATCGAGCCCTGTTTGTTTCCATCCCCAGGGGCTGACGTCTGGGATAATCAGGGACCCCTCCTCTTCAGCACATTTAAACCCAACGGTCTCAGCAAAGACAACAACGCGGACGAGCTGGCCCAGCTGGATGGTGCCAGTGTTGGGCTCAGCATGGCGCCAGCCGGGGCCCAGAAAGAGAAGCAGCCTCCTGGCTCTCAGAGGGACCAGGGCACCTATACCAGGGTAGGAATCAGCAGCTCTCGATCCAGCACCTTGCGGCTTCGGGTCACGGCACCACAGTCCCGAGAGGTGTCGGACTGGCCATTCTCCAGTTGCTTGGGACTGTGCAGGGCTCTGCGGTGTGGGGGGAGCGTCTGGCAGGTGCAGAATGAGGGGAGCTGGGGGAGGGTGCCCTGGGTGTCTGTCTGCTAGAGCGGGTTAAGTAATGGAACAAATGTGTGCGCTGGGGGGGAAATGCATTGGGTACTATATTCAGCCCACTCTTCTGTCCAGCCACCCATCTGTAACGAGGCATTCATCCTACAGCATCCATCCACTCACCCACCCACTCCACAGTATCCATCCATCTGTCCACTCCGTACTGCCCGTCTACCCGACAGTACAGCATCCGTCCATTCATTCGTCTGTCTGTCTGCTCTACAGTATTTGTCCAACCATCCACCTTCTGTCCACCAGTCCATATGTCTATTCACTGTACAGAATCTATCTGTCAATCCATCCATCCATCCTTCACTAGCTGTCCATCCATCCACCTTTACAGTATCTGTCCATCAGTCTATCCATCCATCCACCCTACCCTGTCTATCCATCCAACAACCCTACAGTATCTGTCCATCATCAATCCACTCTAGAGTATCCATTCATCCATCTGTCCACTCTATAGTACTCATCCACCCGTCCATTCTTCTGTCTCCCCGCTCCTGTATCTATCCATCCATCCATTAGTCTATTCACCCGAGAACCCTACAGTATCTTTCCATCTGTCCATCCGTCCTGGCTCCTGGAGGGGGAGTATTTTTAATCGGCCTGGGACACCTGCCTGGCCCAGTGGCCCGCTCATGGCATCTCGCCCAGGTCCTTATCAGAGAGCCCAGGGCCTTTGGTCCTAGAAGGACAGAAACCTCCGGAGGATCTTCTCCAGGTCTCTGGAAGCAGAAGCCTCTACTTGATAAGCCAGAGATTAGCTCCCCAGCGGCGTCAGCACAAAGGGAACCCTAAGGGACTGCCGGAAAGAAGGGCCTTGGCAAAGGGTGTGAGGCCCCTCCTGCCCTCGCTCGGCCCAGGCTTAGGGCTCGGTGCTCCGCCTGCCACATCCACCATACGGCAGGGTTGGGGGTGGGGGGGCTCCCCTCAATCACTGCTTGCCCCAGCTTGGCACTAAGGGGGTGTGTGGAAGGACATGGCCCCCATCTCCACCACCACCCCCCATCTAGGCCTCTGTTGCTCTCACTCCCTTAGGACCCTCTCAGCTCATGGCCGGCGGCCAGTGCCAAGCTGAGCTGGTCTCTTCTCAGGGACCCTGTGCAGGGAGCAGAGACGCAGGCGAGGCTGGGGCCCAGGCTGGACCCTCCCGAGGCCCCGTCGGCGCTGCAGGCCCGGACCCGGGCATGGTTCGAGCACACGCAGGCGAGCCGGATCTGCCAGCAGGGGGAGCTGCCGCCCTGGTTTCACGGCTTCATCAGCAGGAGGTGAGGGGCTGGGGGCGCCTGGCAGGTACCCCGGCGCCGGCGGTGGGAGGTACGTGGCTCGGCCCCACAGCAGCATCCCCTGGACCCTGGGGCTGTTCCCACAGGCAGCGCCACGCCCTGCTGCCACAAATAGGGCTAAGGAAGGAGTTTCACCCTCCTACCTAAATGAAGGGAGTGGCAGTGGGGAAGGCCAGGGAGCCAGGACTCCTGGGTTCTTTCCCCAGCTCCTCTCCTAACAAGCTGGATTTGCCCCCACTCGCTGCATGCCAGGACACAGGAGGCTGCGAGCCTGCAGGAGTCCCCATGCCTAGACTGCCCCTTTCCAAGCCTGGCGGGGGCTGGGGGGGCTGAGATATTGTTCCCGAACTACCAGCAGCTCCTACCCCAGCCCTTCCAAGCCACATCTCTTACCCAGGAGCTGCTGCCCCCTCGCTTGGCTTCCCACCTGGATTATTTCTGACCTCGTTTGTCCTTCCCACACAGGGACACGGAGCAGCTGCTGCAGGAGAAGCCGCTGGGCTCTTTCCTGATTCGCTTCAGTGAAAGCACCGTGGGATTTGTCTTGTCGTACAGGTGAGGTCACCTGGCCGCCCCTTGCTCCTAAGCCAGCCCCGCAGGTGAGATCTCCAAGCTGCCCCAGCCCCACTCCCTGCTCTCTGTGCTTCGCCAGGCCCCCATCGACGCTGGTTGCTGAGCGCCGCACTGTGTAGGGCCAGTCGGTCTCTCAGAGCTGGGGATCGTTGTTATTACGTGGCTCAGCTGCCTGGGGGGCCGGGGGGGACAAGGAGCCACACAACGCTGGTGCTGTGGGTAACGTGAACGTGGGAGAGCCTCTTCCAACCCCACTGGCCTCCCCGGTTCCTTGAAGACCTGGACGCCACTGAGCCAGAGCCACTGAGTGGAAGCAGCGCAATTCCCAGTCACTCCGGTGTGAATGGAATTTCACCCCCTGTGTTGATTTCTCTCCGGGCTCCAGGGGCAGAGATCGCTGCCGGCACTTCATCCTAGATCAGCTGGAAGACGAGTGCTACGTGATCCTAGGAGAGAACAGCGCCCACGTCGAGCTTCAGGGTCTGCTTCTGCACTACACCACCGCCCCCATCACCCCCTACGATGAGTTCCTGACAGCACCATGCCCCAGGGTAAGAGAGCGACTCGCCCAGAGCACCTGGCATCCCACTGCGCGCCCAGGGATAGCTGGAATGCCGCAACTGCCGTCATAAGAAAGGCATGGGGATGTGCTGGCTGGCTGGTGTCACCACTGCCCTCTGCTGGAGGGGATCAGAATTGTTCCACTGTGTGTCATAGGCCCTGTACTGCTGATGGGGATTCCCCAGGCCAAGCAGCATGGGTCTGGGCTTGTGCAACAGGAGGGGCTGAGGTCAGCACCATGACAGCCGTGGAATGCGAGGCAGTCACAGATGTTACAGTAATTAGCACCTGAATGAATTGTCCCCCCCTCGCCCCAGACATGCAGCAGTGCAGAACTATCCCCGGTGCACTGGGAGTATTTCCCCACCATGAGGCAATTGAAAGGCAAGTTGGTCCAGGTGGCACAGTGAATCAGTGGCATAGAAGCTGGGAGTCCAGCTACCCTGTGCTCTGTTCTCCCCACTACGCCCTGCACCCTAGGAAGAGAACCCAGGTGTCCTGACACCCAGCCCTGTGCTCTGTTGCAGTTTGTAATTTTTATTGCCGAAGCACCTAGGAGTCCCAGTCATGGAACCCCAGACCTAATGCCACATCTATCGCTCAGGAGCTTTTCCCTTTGCCACAGGGCGACAAAAGCCGAGAGAGTGGTGGGATCCCTGCTGGAGCTGAAGCAGGGTCTGGTGCCCCACTCGAGCCAGCAAATGTCCCCCCAGCAGCAGGCGGCCAAGCATACAGCCTGGTTCTCAGACAGCCCCAGGCCCCTGGCCAACAGAGCCATCCCTGCCCGCTGGCTGCAGAGCAAAGGAACGAGAGAAGCCCTTCCAAGGAGGTAAACGTGGACACGGACAAAGAGGGGAGGAGCAGGGCTGCTTAGACGGAAGCTGACTTCATTTCATTCCTCCCTTAGGCTCCCTGTGCCATTCCCCCGCTCCCCGCCAAGGCTGGCCCCACTCCGAGGCCGAGCAGCCCTATGCAAGAGGCAGGGGCCTCTGTGGAGCCCTACGCCCACGTCAGCAAAACGCCCGTCCCCGCTGAGCAGCCCACGCCGGCCCAGCCCGCAGAGGCCAAGTACCAGCAGCTGATGCGCTTCCACACCTACGCCGAGCCCTGCGAGGGCTTCCCGCCCCCTGAACGCCGCATCTACTATGAACCCGACGAGCCCATCCCCTTCTACGCCATGGGACGAGGCTCGCTGCCCAGCCCCAACCCCGAGAACATCTACGCGGAGGTAGAGCTGGCGTGCCGGTCCCGGCCCCAGGCTCTACCCAGAGTGCTGCAGAACACGGCGTCCACCTTGCCTCGGGGCTCATCCAGACCTCCCGCCGAGCCGTCCCCAGGACACCGCAGGCTCCTCCGGAGCACGTCGGGGCAGGGGTCCCGGAGGAGGCGGTTGCCTGCCGCTCTCGCGGTTGAGGGGGCCCAGGGGAGGCCATCTGGGCCATCCTCGGAGGTGGGTGCCACGTGGAACGACAAGTGGGGAGCGGCACTTTAAATGGCCACAAGGGGGCAGGATAAGTTGAGTCTGATGGGCCCTGAAACACACTCGGGGCGCTGGTTCACATCCCACTGGTTATTCACACTTGCTGGCTGTTTGGGGGCCTGTGTGCAATGAGTTTGGTGGGGCTCAGTCCCAATCCTAGTGGGTGGAGGTCTCTCCCACAGAACCCGCCAATGCTATTTCCCGCCTCTGCTGGTAAAGAGACCGCGGACTTAATGGGCCAAGGAGACTGATTTCCCCTAAACCTTCCACTATTCGGGAGTATTATGGTAATGCCTAGAGGCTGCACCTGAGATCAGAGCCCCGTTGTGCTGGGTGATGCAGATACATAGCAAAAGCCTGTCTCTGTCTTACAATCTATGCAGCGAAGACAGAGGGTGGGAGGGGGAACTGAGGCACAGAGCAGGGACATGACCAAGCTCACCCAGCGGAGCAGTGGCAGACCTAGGAACAGAACACAGCTTCCCTGAGTCACGTCAGTGCCCTACCCACAGACCCACGCTGCCGCTGAAGTTAGGGCTGAGGCATATCGGTGGGGGATGATGCATGGAGTAGGGGGCTGTGATTTATGCTGTTCCTGCTCTGTGGGTGCACCAGGAATCCCTGTCCTCCGTGCTGCCCGTCCCACGCCTCTCCCCAGCACCACACGGCGTGAATAGGAATGGCGCAGAGCAATTCTGCGTTCCTTTCACTTTCCCCCTCTCTCCTCCTTCCTCTCAGAACCCGCTGGAGTTTGACGACCCGGTTTACGGCAGGAAGGCAGCCACCCTGACCAGACCGGCGGCCACCAGGGGACAGGAAGGTCTAGAAAACATTTATGAGCTGATTTCTGGAGACCATCCTAGCCCGCACGCATCGGGGAGCAGTAACTCCTAGGTAGGTATTAGGGAAAATCCAGAAGAAATTCGGTAGGCAGAAGGCGAAAGTCAGCCCTTATGCATCATGTCAGCCCACAGCTAGTGTTCACACCTACTGGGACAAATGACACCGCAAGGCGCAGGGGGACTCGGGCCCATGGATCAGATCCAGTCTCCATTGCAATGAGCCTGGATTTCATCAGGGGTAGGATCAGGCCGTCAGTGTCTGAAATTTCCCACTGCGCAGAGAGAGGCAGAGCACGAGGCCCATGCACCACTGCAGTGCGGAACGTACCCCTGGGCAAGTGAGTGTCACTTTCGGGTTCTCACGCTCCAGCCTGCAGCCCTGCTCCGGCTCACAAACTCTCAAGGGATTGAAGTGGGGGAGGACAAGACAGGATTTAATTAGTTGCGAAGAAGGGGGAAAGGCATTTCTTGTAGTAGCCTTTTGAGGGGAAAATTTGCTTTTTAATTAAAAAACAAACAAACCCCATTTGTAGGCTAAACTGACAGGAGCCTCCCTTCAAAGGCGGGTTAAAATTTTAACACCAACTTGAACACAAAAGGTAGGCAGTTTGGTCTAGGGGCTAGTGCATAGGACAGAATCAAGGAACATCAGCTCTATGCGCAACTCTGCCACTAGCCTGCTGTTGTACAAGTCACTTTGCCACTCTGCGCCTCAGTTTCCCCATCAGTCAAATGGAGATAATGATATTGACCCTCGTTGAGATGGATGGCGGATAAGAGCTGGAGGGTGATCTATTACCAGTTGCCCCGTTACTAGGCTTGGGGCTGGGATGGATTTTCACCCATCTTTGCACTCCCCATAAGCAGGTGCTGGGCCCTCTATGGTTCTCTGGCCATGCCCTCAATTCACCTCCTACCCCAACAGATGGGAGCAGGTTCCTTTCACCAGCTCCACACTACCCAGAGAGCTAAGGGATCTTCAGCCAGCCATTTCCATCCGCTCTGCGGCCCCTTTGCACTCCAGGCCAGCATCTGTAGGTCAGAGTTACTGAGAACCAGGCCCATAGAGCTGCATCTTTATAGTCATCGCAGTATCTAAATTCTATAATTCTTAAAAGACACTGGCCCGGCCTGTTTGCTAGTTAGTTTATCTGTAAGCCAGCAGCACAAAATTAACACTGGTGCAGTGAAAACAGCCAGCCACAGCCACCCTCGACAGAGTGAAGAAAGAGAAAAGACAGAGAACTATGAGATGGAGGGGACACGTGCGGGGGTCTTAACCTCTTAGGAAGTTGCTAGATTTTCTCAAAGGGATTTAAGTTTTCTGCCATCTAAATAGCAAGAAGTCAAACGCTCCATAACTTGTGTCATTACACCCGCCAACAAAAGCTGCCTGCGGTCCTTCATATCCCCCAAGCGAGCCCTGATGCCCAGCCCCTGCAGTGCCTACTCTCCCCACCCTTCCCTGAGCTGGGAAGAGAAAAATGGCAAACACCCGACCCTTTGGGAGGCTTGACACAAGCATTTTCACTCTTTTCAGAGCCCTCCCGCATTCAAGGCAAGCCAGCAGGACACCCCCTGCCAAGGGTTCCTGGGCTTGAGAGCCGCCGGAGAAGACTTCTTCCCCATCAGCTGCTCTCTAAGGATATGTCTACACTAGTGCAGACCAGGGCTAGGACACAGAGTTGCTGCAGACATAAGCCCTCAAGACACTGCTGCTCTGACCGCCTCTCTCAAGTTTGTGCATGGAGCAGCCTCCTCCGTGAATTCAAGGATCACATGCTCTCCCCCCCCTTCCAAGGGTGGGAGTTTCAGGAAGCAGGGAAGATCTTTCCATGGAAAGGACAATGAGATCCAACGCCAATAAAAAACCCAGCGAGGTCTTTGGCTCACAAAGTCTCTTCCTCACAGCTACGACACCAGCTTTGTCGGTTTTCCCATCCCTCCTGCTCTCAGTTGCTTGGTACTCAAGACTCACGGCTTTTTTGGACCCTTGATGTTATCTCCCTCCCCCCCACCCGGAGGGGGTCTTTGCTTCTTGGTGTCATTGGGCAGTCGTAGAAGCTGCTTCATGGGGTGGAACTACCAAGCCCAAATGGGGTGACGAACACCCTCTGGCGTCGACGGAGATATCTACTGACTTGATGCCGCAGAGCTGTTCAGATAAGGATTCTTATTTTTAAATCAGGGGAATAAACAGAAGCAAATGGGATGAAATCGACTTGCATGCAGGGCGGGCGGCATTTAAATCCTGCTTACATGAGGGGCAGCTTCAGGGTTTAAGTTCCATGTTAAGTCCTATGGACCCTCTGCTGCTTGATCTGTAACCACGATGGGCTGTTTTTCGTTCCCACTTCTCAGGGCAAGAATTTATCACCGCCACGTGCTGTCTGTAAATAAAAGCGATGGGCCTTCAGTGAGCCGTGAACTGCCCTTATGGTGTCTTAGCATCCTCAGAGAAAACAAATAGAAGGAGAAGTATTTGGTCCGGATGCTGCTCGGCCCAAGCACAGCGATAATTCCTCCCCCCCCCCACCCCCCCAGATGGGTCGCCAGGCAGGTTCGAAGGCAGCAGAGGAAGGATGGTCTTTAGGCTCAGGCCCAGTAGCAGAGACAGGATTCCCCGCCCCCTCATGTCATCTCTGCTGCAAGGAACAGCTGCCAGTTAGGAGCAGCAGGTGGCAGCGGGAAGGGGCACAGAGGGTGGAGGTACTGGGGGATGTGGGAAGAGAGTGGCAGGGCTACGAAACGGATGGATTGTGGAAGGTGGTAGGCTGGAAATGCTGCATGCTACAAGGATGGTTTGCAAGAAGTCTCAACGCCTGGGGAGAGCGACTGAGGGTTCCACTAGGTAACATAGGGAGGAAAGGCCTAGGGAACGCTGCAGTTAGGAACAAAAAAATAAATTCAGAGTGAAGGTGAAACTTACCAGAAATCCTAAACACGTGAAAGGTCCCTAAGACCCCCAACGCCTCTTCCCCAAAGCAGCCCCCTCTCCTGGGGGTAACCTGACTCAAAACTGTGCACCTGGCAACATGGCTACTAAGCAGCAGGCAGCCAGAGAGCTTCTGGTGTCTGCCTAATTCTTCCCCCTTCTCCACCCCAAGACCTACCACTTCTTTGTGGGGAGGGCAGCCACAAACCCCACCACCAAACAGACCAGCGTAAAAGCAACTGCCAGGCTCATATGAGCCAGCATCTGGGCCAATAGGCCCCTGCATGATTCAGCTCCACCGGAAGAAGCCATTTGAATGTTCCCTAGCCCTGAAGTCTCCCTTTAAACTCTGGCTGTCCCTTCACACATCACCTGCAGGAGAAAGGCCTGAGCAACTGGCACTTTGAGAGGCAGTCACCTCTTCAGCCCCTCACTGACCTGTGACTGCCCCAGCTGTTCAATTCCAGGGGAGGGGGGAACAGTTTTGGTTTCCACCTTTTGCCCAGCAAGGTCACCTCCTATTCTCCGATGCAGAAAGACTGCCAAGACTCAGGCACAAAGTCGCCTGTGTATATGTTTAGAGTAGTCTCAGCTGTTCAGGGTCCTGGCCTTGATTCCCATTAAGACTAAGGCTGGGTCTACACTATAGACTTACGTCAGTACAACTGCATCATTCAGGCATGTAGGAAATCTACACCCCAGTGCCACAGGTGTAAGTTACAGCGGTATCCATTGTAAAGCTCCATGCCAGTAGGGTGCAACCGGGCCTTGGTGCACAGGAGTCAGGCCCTGTGGGTTCAGTATTAAAACTGGTAACATCTAATCACTCCTGTGCCAGTCCAGTTCCTGAGAACGACAAGAGGGTGTGAACAATCCCATCCCCTGGAGAGGCAACCAGAGGGGTGATTTGGTTCGTTTAAAAGTTTTATTCCTTTATCAAATCTCTTTTCAGAGGATTTCACTGTACAGATAAGATAGGAATAAATTACTCAACAGTAACTTTATTCTGGTCATTGGAACACTCAAAACGGGCTTTGCAAAGTACTAAAACATCCAGGGAACTAACCTATAAATCTGATTTTAAAATACTGTCAGACTTCATTTACCACGTCCTTTTCTTTGGAGGGGGGGGGACCAGGGTAGATGGAGCAAGTTGCCCTTTGGCGTTTTCCTCAATGGAATTGCCGCAATTAACTGCTTTAGTTGTGGTACAACAAATAAAACCTTTGATGTCAGGAATGTAACTTAAAGAACTGGACCGACTCGCTCCTTGCTTCAGCATCATAAGAGTTCAGCAGCAAACAATGAACTAGGAAGTGAGGCCAGCAAGAATGAACAGATACGCACATATCTGAATAGCTGGCCTGTGTACTATTTGCAGACGTGCCCGTCTCTGCCTCTGGGAAGTCCACCATCTTAAGTGAAATGAAGAAACTCATTTTTCAAGTGTTCTGTGAAACAAGTTTAAGTCAAGACATTGCCTCCCTTTTCCAGCCAGGTGGGTGGAGTTAACATTTAAACCAGAGTTGGTGCCTCAGCAGGAACTAGGCGTTATAGAGATAGGCGGATAGGTTAAAAACTTGTGCTGTAGGCAGCTTTTGCCTAGGTTTGGATTATTACAGGAAATACTGCGGTGACTTCAGTTCGCTGCGAGCTGCAGGGCACCATCTCACCCCAGAAATACTTGGATTCAACTAGCATTTGCATCAGATTTTTACAGCGCTCTGGGCCTTGGCTTGGGGACACACACCCACACCTACCCCATTCTTATATGTCCCAGAGCTTACAATAGCTTCTTGTGCTGGCAGAGGAAACCAGAATATCTTCCACGGAGTCCAGAGATTGGGGGTATCTGTGCGCTGTTTTCAAACTGAAACAAGCACCGTCTTGTTAGCCAACATCGACCTTGAAAACAAAAATGTCCCCTCAAAAGTGACTCAAATTTACAGGAGGGCATGGCAAGGAAAACAAAAGAACAAGACACACTTCAAACCTGCTGAGATTGCTTGTAAGAAGAGAAATGTGTCTACACAAGTACAAACTGAACTATCCCAAACGGTTTTTCAAATAATAGTCATAATAATAATATAAAAAGTTTGCCCTTGAAACTGCCTTTCAGAAAGGAAATTACACTCTTGACACACGGTAGGTCCAAAGAAAGGAGCAGTGTTGGACTTGGAAATTTATTGAGACTCTACCTAAGGTTCTGGTGACTAAAGAAAAAAATTGGTAGTCTGTACACCTACAGGATGAGAGCTCAAAACTTTGCGCCAGTCATGTCCTCTTTGGACAAGCCTGTGGCTGTCCGGTGCTAGAGTCCCCAGCTGCACGAACCAGACTTGATTTGAGCCTTCTACATTATCATTAAAAAAATTACAGCGTGGGTTTCAGAAATGGTTAGTATTTAACCCTTCTCTTCACAGACAGGGGAGTGCTGTATCCTCCCACCCACACAGTTAGATCCAGGGGCCTCCTCAATTCCTGGTAGGCCAGGAGGAGTCTGACATGGTAGGTCATCTGGGCTAATGCCCACAGAACAGGAGAGGTGCTAAAATCCATATTTGGCTTGGGTCTGACGCCGGCTGAGTTTGTTTTCGGACCATGTGTTTTTCAGTTCCAACTCTCGCTCCTTCGCCTGCAGAAAAGGGGGTGGAGAATAGATCAAAATCAGAACAGTTGTTCATTGTTTTAATAGTCCTTTGCCCTTCTCTGTCACTTCACAATGAGAAGCTCAGAGCACTTTAGTTAGTTCTCTGGTACCACGGTTATGGGTTTTCAATTGTTTTTCATTTGTGGACCCCTAAAAAATGTCAAAGGGCGATGCAGCCCACTTTGGAAATCTTAGACGTAGTCTACAGACCCCCAGGGGTATGCGGACCACAGGTTGAAAACCACTGGTGTAATATAAATATCCTGATAGAGATCTTGATGTAGAGAAGCCAAGCTGGAACAATGCTCGGAGTCCCTAGTCATATGAAAAGTGCCATGGGGTCCTTAAGTGGCCCCAAGTGGCCAGGCCCTGTGGTTTAAGTCCCATCCACAGCAGCACAGCACCCTTCAACTTGTGCTGGGACACTGGCTCCATGCTGATTCTACAGAACCACTTCCTGCAGCAGCTAGTTCTTTAGAGGTCTCACCTCGGAGACTCCCCAAGAGGTTCAATCACAGACACACATCAAGTCTCAAAAGCCCAGTGGCGCAGGCGTTCCACCACTCCGCACACTGAGAGGACGGGGACCACAATAGGTTAATGTGCCACAGAGCCAGGAACAGACCCCAGGAGTCCAGACTTTCAGGCCCCCGTTCTAACCACTAGTCAACACTCCCTTCAGCCAACTAACAGTGGGTGGCTAACTCAGTGGCCTCACGCCACTGACCTCCAAACACAAACCTATGACAAACCATCTCTCTAAAGCTCCACATCAGGGTGCTGGGTCTCAGATGGGAGGAGAAAATATTCTCCTGAGGAACGCAACTGCACTGACACCCTCACCCTCCAGCCAGGAAGCCAGAAGCGATGGCGATGATATCCCAGCAACAGGAGACCCTCTGCCATCTAGTGGCAAGACACGACTGGCTTCTGCATTTGGTCCCCATTACATACAGCCCCAGATGAGGCGGGAGGATTGCGGGTGGGGTGGGGGAGGTCAGGGGAGTTATCTGGGATCTACCAGAAATGCCTTTAGGAGGTGCTGTCTGTCAGGATCCTCACCTTTCCCTCTGGCCTGGGCATGGCTTTTCCTGGTGTTACAGCTGTGCTGCCCACTGAGAGGCTGGCACACCTAGTCAAGCGTCTGGGGAATCCAGAGAAGTTGCGCAGGAACCAGCCTTGATGCACTTACTGCCAAGCTTGCCAAAGGGAGGCCCAGGCTGTAGACTGTTTGCATGAACCCTCTCGACCTACCTCTGTTGTTCGGTTTCCCTGTCGTAGGCATAACCCCATTAGCCTGGTGCCAAAGCTCCATGGCTGAGCTTTCACTCATGGAGCAACAAAATCGTGACTTCAGACAAGCATCAAGGCTGTCTGCTATTCCAGACACACATGGCGTCACTGCACTCTCCTCTACCACGTGGCTTTGTCGTCATCTCCTAGGGCTTTTATCTTCTGCAGATCAGCCATACATATACCAGCCAGCACAGCACAACAGAGGCAGCACGTTCACCCCAGCTGGGGAGGACGGAAACAGGCAGAACGGAAGTGACTTGCATTACCCTCTAATGACCCTTTCTGGCAGATGCATGGCACACAGGAGTAGAGAAATGTTCGGGGCTCGGATGGGATCTCAGAAGACACCACAAATGGATTCAACCCAAGGGCAGAAATTATTGATGCACTAATAGTGGTCTCAGTTCTGTGCAAGGAGCAAAGGAAGCCCTGGCCTCTGCCCCATACAGCTTGCTGCAGCCCTCAATTCCCCCCAAAAAACCACTGCAGGTTTCAATGGGAATTCTTCGTGCATAGATTGAGGTCTGCCTGATGTAGGACACACTGGGGGGCCTCTCTCTTGTAAATGCAGAAGTTATTGACTCCATCAGCTCATTTCCACTGATACTCTCTGCTCTTAAGTGATACCACATTTGTAACATTGTCAAGGGCTGTTTTCACACCCATGGTAGGCAGCTGACCTGGTGGATCAGGTACGTGATCTGGTGTTTTCTTCTCTGCTGTCCTGTGGGCTGCTCTCCTTTTTTCTAAAGAAAAAACAAATTCAAAATGACTATCAGTGCTGGAAGGATACTGCCCCGGCTAGTGAAATCAGCAAGGGATGGTGTCACATGGACAGAAACCAATGCTGCAGAAACCAGAAGTGTCTGGTTTGCGTTAAAGCCCTTGATAAGGGTTGTGGTAGATTCTCCATCACTGGTGATTTTTTTTCTTTTAAAAGATAAGCCCTAGTTTAAAAGGAATGACTGTGGGGCAGGTCTCTGGCCTGTGCTATACAGGAGGTCAGACTAGATGGTCATGATGATCCCCTCTGGCCTTGGAATGTATGAAACAACAGATCCCATGTTGAGGCAGCTTCTAGTCAGCCTTCACTGCTCACACACTGGGGCTAAGCACCTGTTTCAAGATGCTCTGCAGCCATGCTGTGCCTAATTACTTTGTACTTAAACAGCACCTTCCTCCATGAGCTCTGAATTTCATGAAAACCGATTAAGCCTCACAACATATACAGAAGCTAGGCGTTATACCCATTTTACAGAGAGGGGAATGGAAGCAGAGACAAGTGAAATGGGTTACAAGATCACGAAGAGTCAAAGCCAAGCTGGGAATAGAACCCAGATCTCCCATTCTATTCTATACAGGGTTGCATACTCCCTACATAACTGTAGATCCAAGTGCCTTACAAATCAAGGCATGGTCCCTACCCCGAGCAGTGAGCTAGCTGTGGGTTAAGTTCTCAAGGTGCTCCATTACAGGAGCAAACAGCCCTACCTCTCCTCCCTTTGACAGGGTTTGAACTCAGAGCACTGAGGTTGGGGATGGCAGACGCAAACTGCCTCTCTGGTATCTTTATCCCAAAGTCTAGTAGCACTTTGGGGCCATCTCCAGAGCTTTCCTGCTTCAATTGTTCATTCCCAACAACCTCCCTGCAAACTTCATTGATGTCCCATGACCATTGGTTTCCAGTGATCAGCTTGGGAACGGCACCACCATAAGGGCCACACTGCGTGCCTGATTGCTTCCCAGATGCCCTTCCCTTTGCAGCTGGATAACTGGAAAGGTGTATCCTTTAATTTCTAGTCCCCTCTACATTAGATTCACAGATTGTAAGGCCACAAGGACCGCACTACATCACCTAGTCTGATCTCATGTATTTCGAAGGCCAGAGACGCTCACCCAGCTACCCCTGTGTTGAACCCAATAACTTATGTTTGGCTAAAGCATCTTCCAGAAAAGTATTCAGTCTGGATGTGACAAGTTCAAGAAATGGAGAATCCACCACTCCTCTTGGCCATTTGCTCCTGATGGTGCATGTTATGTCTAATTTGTATCGGTCTGGCTTTAACTTCCAGCCATTGGTTCTTGATCTGTCTCTTTCTGCTTGACTAAAGAGCCCTTGAGTACGCAGTGTTTTCTCCCCATCTAAGTGCTCTACACCATAATCAAGTCATCTCTTGATCTTTTTGATCAACTAAAGTCTCTCACTTGTAAGAGATTTTCTCCAGGCCTCAAATCATTTTTGTAGATCTTCTCTGCACCCTCTCCAATTTTTCAACATTCCTTTCAAAATGCGAGCACAAGAAATGAATGCAGTATTGGTCTCACCAATGCAATTCAGAGAGGTGAAAACAAGTTCCCTAAGGCTCTGAAGGGACAGCCGAACAGCAGCCCCGTGGCTTGCCATCCCTCTGCTACCCATCTATTTATCTGACCCGCACCTGAGCGGCTCACAATCATTAATGGATTTTATCCTCAACATCCCCGTTTTACAGATGGGGAACTGGGACACAAGGTCAATGAAATGACTTGCCCCTGGTCTGGGGCTGAGTTGGGACCTGAAGGCAGACCCTTTGCATCCTGGTCCAGTGCTCTACCCACTAGGCAATACATCCTATTCATACCTTGCTGAAAGATTTCATGGTCTTCTCCTCTGTTAAGGATTTGGTCATCCACTGCTGGGCTCCACTCAGCTGATCATCCCCTTTGATCTCCACAAAGTTGATCTCTTCCCTCCCACGGTTCCGTTTACCTTGGAGACGCTTGAACTGAGAGAGAAATTAAAACAAAGGTCAGAAGAGAATTACGCTCATATTACATGGCTCTGATACACGGTACCAAACAAAGGTGACTGGGGCTTGGAATGATCCAGCTTATCATCTGAGGTGCTGGGCCATGACCATGCTCATCTTCCCAGTCAGAGAGTTCTTTGTTTATAGTATAACTCTGCTCTTCTACAGATCAACAGATCTCAAAGCTCTTTATAGTGAGCCCCACAAACTCTCTCCCCCACACCTAACCCATGAGGTAGGGAAATATATTTTAAATATGGAGAGACAGCAGCAAGTGAAGACATTTGCCCGTAGACACTGGCAAAGCCAGGAATAGAACTGAGCAGTCCTGGCTTCCACACCCTCCACTCTAAGAGTCAAGGAAGCACTGAAAATGTTGCCACTGGCAAATGCATCTTACACAACTGAACAGGTCTCCAAAACAACACAGCAGGGTGGTGGCATATGAAATGAGCTGAGGTTGCTGGAAGGGAATTGCACACAACAGCCAGTGCTTTCTGCAGCATCATTCGATTCCAGATGCCAGCTTTGCTGGCAGTTTCTGGAGAGCGGCAGCAGTCTGTGGTACATTTCAAATGGATTTTGAGCTGAAGCTGCTGAGCCCTGAGACATGAATGAAGCACATTGCTGCATTAAGTAAGGTAGATCCAAGGTCTTTTAGCTGCAGTTTTTGTATTGCTTTGCAGTTGTAAGCCAGCTAGCACCTGTGCACACCACACCGTGTTGTGTGTGACATCCACTCCTTGCTACATCCTGAGTGAAGATTACGCTGGACTTGCTGGATTGTCTCCTGCTGGAAATATCTGATATCAGCTTATAAAGCAAACCAGATCACCTAGAGCAGAAGATCTAAAGATCACTGGAAGGGGCTGGGGTGTGAGAAAAAGTGCTTCTGAGCTGCCCATCTTGCAATCAGTGATCTCATAACGAGGACTAGTATAAGAGGGAAATAGGCAGGAAAGCCTAATACCATACCTACTGGTCAGGGCCACAGGCTTTGCCAAACATTCTTCCAAGAACATAAACACAAGAATTAGATCAGTTCATGGAGGATAGGCTCATCAATGGCTATTAGCCAAAATGGTTGGGGATGCAACCCCATGCTCTGGGTGTCCCTAAGCCTCTGAATGCCAGATCCTAGGACTGAAGGACAGAGGATGCATTATTTGATGATTGCCCTGTTCTGTTAATTCCCTTTGAAGCACCTGGCATTGGCCACCGCCGAGAGCAGGATACTGGGCTAGACAGACCACTGGTCTGACTCAGTATGATCATTCTTACAGGCAACAAGGCCAGATTCTCAGCTGATGTAACTCCACTGACTTCACCATAAACCACTGTAGCTCCACCAAAGTCAGCAGAGCTCCCCTGACTTACAACCCAGAGTTAGTTTCCTTAGCAGGGGAAATTTATTTATTTCTGGGGACTGGTGTGAGATCAGTCAATGTTAATACTGCTTCTGATCATTTCTTGTTTGGCTATGTTGCTTATCCAGATTGGGGGATGGGGGTGGGTAATGTCTTTGTAAGGCACTCAACACCATTTAAAGCAAATGTATTATTATTACATTTAAGGAATTCTTCCTTTTCCCCATGACATACGGTATTACCAGACTGACTGTGTGTACTTTAAGGGAGCGGAAGTGGGCAGCAGCAGGTATCGACCACTGCCCATAACAGGACGCTAGACCTGAAAGAACAACAGCCAGATCTGCCATGGCAAGTAGCGAGGCACCAGGCTTGAGAGGTCAGTGTTTTGGGCTGCCAAGCAGATCCTATGTTCCTATAACCCCATAGCATCTAAATGTGAACTCTGTGGTAGGATATATAATAAATGCCAACCGCTTCATCATCCATGAAGGACGAATCGGTGCTCATCTCCTGTGCTGGTCCTAGGGCTGGATCCATCTCTGGGTAATAGCCACTGGGGTAGTAATCCTGTAATCGAGAGGAGAATAGGTTTGTCATCAAGGTGTGATCAGACAGCTACTGGAACAAAACTGGACACAGATGCCAAGATGCAGCATTGGATCTGGAACCAGATGCCCTCAGGATGAGGTACCTTTAAAAGGCCACCTTCAGAGATATCACCTGACCTTAGAGGTGTGTTAGCCTGTTGATGCCCATGAGGAGGCATGCACGTGCCTTGCCCTGAGCCCAACAAGAGAATTTATTTCCCCACTCAGGGGGACTGCATCCTGCTGTAAGCACTTGTCCCCAGTTCATCACTACTTTGGCAGCGCCATTGGACTGAGTGGCACTTTACACATGTGTACGTAGCGACTACTACCTTAGACTGCAATCAGTTCCCCTCTGGCTAGAGCCATAGCTTTGTGTTTTCACGACCTCACCTCAAGTGTTCCCATCCCAACACTCTGATGTACTGTTCCACTGCACCTTTCCCTACTTTCAGTATAAACTGACATGTGTGGATTTCCTCCTGCACTCAAAAGGACTCCGTAAATATTTGGGGAGCTCCTGAACTCCATTACACAGACAATCTGTTAATGTTTTCTCCCTGCCCTTGGGCTTCATGTGGAAAGTAGATTAACGGGGGGTTAATGCTGGCAGGTGAGACCACAAAAGCAGACTCCGAAGGCTCTAGAAGAAGGGTTGGCATTTCAGTACATGACGACTCAGTAGGAAGAGCCAATCAAACCAATACCCCAGTACAGTGTGAGGAGGTGCTGTGCTAATGACAGTCATTTGGAGATGTAGTAAAACCAAGTCCAAGAACCCAGGGGACCTTCTGCAAGAGCAGAGATGGTAACTCCTAGGATCCCATTCTGGGAACTACATTCAACCTGCATAACTACCCTTGCAGTGTGAGCTGGGTGTGGTGTATGCTTCCTCATTTCCTTAACCTAACAGTTAAAAAAACCACCCTAAAGACCTTAAAGAACTTTCTAGCCCACCTTCAGACATTATGAAGCAGCAAATAGGACACACACACCATTTCCCCCCCTTTAAGATCTATTATTGGCTACATGTACTCAACTGCTACCTCCCCAGCATAACCCTCCTACTGGATCAGTAAGAACCAATCCTGTCTCAGACACTGCCCCCAGGTTTTGAAATGGCCTTGTACAGGCCCCAGATTTTGCAGCCAGACAATGGCAGGTGCAATTCTGTGGATGCATTTCAAAAGTTAGGTAAACATTTATACTGCAGTCACGCCTTGAGACCTCCTCACAGCACGGGCCTCAGTGTGCTGGGGTGTTTAGCCTGAAGGAGTTCGCACAGGCTCAATCTCCAAGGCTATCACCTGCTCTGGTAGGTAATTCAAAGCACCAATTCAAAGGCTACTTTTGAAACCAAGCCCCCATTGTGTTTTGCCCATTGGTAATCCTGGTTCTTACCTGATAGTATGCCCCCGGGGCACTGGCATCGCTGTAGCCAGGGAACTGGTTAAATGGCTGGTTGCCATAGTCTTCTCCGGGTTTGGGGGCCCAGCTGTGCTGAGTGGTGCTTGAACCCGCAGCCGTCTTGAACTCCAGAGGGGCATTAGCGGCAGCATCCTGGAATTCAGGCTCTGGCTCCGTCCCAGGGGGCAGATCCTCTGTCACCACGGTGCCGGAATACACGTACGTCTCCGCGCTGACCACGCTGGGCTCACTTTTGTCAGACAAAGAAAAGAAGTTCTCTGGCTCTAGCTCTTCGTCACTGTCATCCTCCTCCTGGGTGATCTGCTTGGTCACCTGTAGGGCAGCACTCTTGGCAGCTGCCTTGATGGCAGATGGCGAAGGAGTCGTGGCCACTGCTGGCTTGGACAGAGGTTTTGGCTTGGAGGAGGAGATTGGAGCCTTAGCTGGTTTCGACTCAGAGGCATTTTCTGCTGTTTTCCTCGAGAAAGCATAGGGCAAAAGCAACCGGTTTGTCTCTTTCACCGTCAAGTTTTTGGGTTGAGGAAGCAAAGCAGACAAGCCAGAGCCCTCACTGAGTCCCTGATGGTTTCATTCAGAAAATATGGTTCATAAAAACAGGAGACAAGAAAATAGATGAGTGAGTTTATATTTTCTTAACCCAGTGCCCAATATCTACCCCCATTTCACTTTATTTAATCTTGCCAATGGGCACCCCCACTACTCAGCGTGCACTGCAGGGACTGAAAATTACATTGGCCTGAGATACAAAGGAGGCTATATTCTGCTCTGAAGCAGTGACAGAAAAATCTGACAGACCAGAGCAACAGGAACGGTTGTAAGGGGTTTTGCTGAATGCTAGCGCGGTGAACTGAAGCTTTATTTCACTTCTACAATGGAGAGGGGAAAAATGCCATAGGCTTCCTTATCCAAAAATAAGAGGGCTTTTCAGGGAATGTATAGCTCTCAAAGGCATCAGTCTATGTTCTCCAAATTAAAGCACTGTTCAGAGCATTATCCTAAAGAAACCTTTTAAGAAAGGTATTTGATCACTTATACCTTAGACCAGTGGTGGGCAACCTGTAGCCTGCCCACCACTGCCTTAGACCCTCCAGTTTGGGGTTTAATCCAACTTTCATATATACAGGCTGATTGCAAGTAAGGGAAAGAGTGAAGAATTGTGCGTTTGTGCCAGCTTTTCACACCACACAGCTTAGTCTTCACCCTGCAGGCCTGCAATCTAAGCATGAATAGTGTGTAAGTGGTCAGGGTTGGAAGAATCTCTGCTGTGTTTGTCATCCTAGCACAATGAGGCCCTGAGCCACGACTGGGGCCCTTCAGAGCTATCGTAATATAAGTCAGAATAAATTCCATCATCAAGTTCACACCTGAAAGCAATGGGAGGCAGAATACTGGGGGGAGCAAGACACTAAAGATTGTCCCGACAGCACCATGCTTTTGAGCATGCAGTGATTAGATCTCAAAGTACTTTACAAAGGAGGTCACTATCATTATCCCCATTCTACAGAAGGGAAACTGAGGCACAGAGCGGTGAAACCACTTGACCAAGGTCACCCACCAGGCCAGTAGCAGAGCCAGAAAAAGAACCCAGGTCTCCTGAGTCCCAGTCACAGATTCTATGCACTAGGCCACACTGCCTCTTCATGACCGGTGTTTTTAAATAGATCAGCCACTCCTGAACAATGTTTAGACCCATATAGGACAGGAAGCAGTAAACTTGTTACCTTCAGTTCTCCTGTTTATCCAAGCTACTTGCAGAGGCAAGTACACTACTCTTTTCTAAATGTTGCTTCTATTAGGAACTACCACCAATCTCTGGAGATAGGGTTTTCTTGGCTGGTAGTTTGAAAACACTGAAGTATCTAGCTTGTCAGTGGAGGTCTAAGTAATTTGGCTAAGTAATAAAGAAATGGACCCTTAGGGGTCTTGCTGCCAAAGTGCAAGAAGTTGCAGGATCAGGAACTAAGTCCCCAAGGTGTCACATAGAGTCTGTGACAGAGCCAGGAACTGAACCTACAATTCCCAAGTCCCATTCCGGTGCCTTGACCAAAAGGCCATCCATTTTGAAGTCAATGAAATGCCTCGATCTCAAAAGCAGCAGGGTTGGGTTTACAATCATTTTTCTGAAGTACAGTATTTTGAAGTCTGCTGCATTTTGATAATCAAGTGTCTGATTACTTTCCCTCATTTTTATGGGCTTGGCAGCAGGTTCAGAGTTCCAAGTGACTTGACTGTCAGCCAATGAGTCTGTTTGCTACTATAGATTAAGTTTCATATGTCATCTAACCTGTGGCAACTTGATTCAACTGCCTGATTAAGTTTTAGTAGCAGCCTAACCAGTTGTTGTAGAACCTGAATATACCATACTTGTATACCACAAAAATAGTCTCCTTTAGGAACTCTGGCAGTTTGCTACTGTACACTAGTGCCCCCTTAGTCCTGATAGGGGGCTGCCTGAGGGCCCCAGCTGTAAGCCCAAGATTGTGACAATCAAGTTGCTTCCACAGGAAGTATAAGTTTGAGAATTACATTTTAAGTCATTACCTGAAGAGAGTTTTTCTTCTTTGCTGGTTCATCTTCCTCTGAATCTGACTGAGAAAGAAAAAAAAAAAAAAAAACAATTTAAGTAGCACTTGTGACAGTAAAAAAAAAAAAAAAAAATAGAATAAATGTACTCATTATCAAAGAGATCATGTTAGCAGTAGGGCCAGCTTTTTGATTTGCAAGGACCCTAGCTGCTGAACAAGCGGTAGGAGATCGAAGTTCTTTCACCTCCAGTCCAGCTGATATGAGGAGATCAGGTCAAGAAGTGCTGTCTCATTGAAAGCCAGCCCTGGTTACTACATGAGAGATAAGCAAACTGTCCACAGTGGAAGCAAGACTGTGCTACTTGCGGCTACGTTTAGCAACAGTTGTAACTAATGCAGTTTGGACATGGCCATGTATAAAGCACTACGCTACTGTAAAAACTATAGCTAAATAAACTAGTACACTGGCGTTAGTTCTTTAAATCTCATAAGAGCAATTTCAACGCAACTGAACAATGTTTAGTCCAACTTAAGATCAATTTCATCTGTATGGTATGTGGACCAAAAAAAACCATTTACTTAAAATTAAGTCAGGATTTAAAATTTTAAGACTGTCATTTTAATACATTCACAATGCAGGAGCGAGTGGGAGAAAATGAGAGGCTTACACATATTTAGCTGCTCACCAGTGATTAGTACAGCGAGTACCAGCAGCTCTGGCATTTTAAAGTTTTTTGCTGTTGTTTTTTTAATATAAGAAACAAAACATTGAGGCAAAACTCAGTTTGAGTCTTTTATAAGTCAGGCTCTGTTTTGAAATCACAAAAAATGCCAACCCCAAAACTGACAGCCCTCTGCTTTTGTGTTTAGACAATGTAAACCAAAATGGAAACACAAACTCATAACATTGTGGATCTGGTAATTTAGCATGGAGATTTTTCAAAGGTGCTTAGACGTTTTGGACACCCAAGTCCCATTAGAAATTAGTGTCTGGAGACTGATTCTCTTATGCTCTAGGCCCCTTTCCACGCTCTGCCATCATAAAGGGGCCTTAATGTACAAGAGAATCCAGCCCTAAAGAGGTATACAGTCCTATAGCTTTCCATGGCAATTTACAGAGATTAAGGGAGACATAGCCCAGTTTACTACCTAAATTATACAAATGTAGAACATGAAGCTAGATAAAGTAAACAGATAAGAAGAGGTAAAACAGAACTCATCATGTAAATTCTGGTATGCTGAAGCAGAAACTGAGGTAGAATTCCCTGGTTGGGACGCAAGGTGAAAGAAGGGAATTTTGAGGGGGGGTTTGAAGGATTAGGACGATTGTCACAATGGAAAAGAGGTACGGAGTAGTGAAAAATTAAGAATGGCCCCATTTTTATGCATTTCTTTTTACTGACCCTTACTCATCAACATAACAACCAGTGATAATCTGTGCCACATAACTGTTCAAAGTTAATATGTTGCTACATGGGGGTAGGTGGGATGGATCAATACACAAAAAGAAACAGGTCCCTTTCATGTAAGGCTATCCCACAAGAGTTGTCAATAAGCCTCCTCATTAACATTACGGCAATAGGTTGGCATCTGTTTTATTATGAAATGTCTGTTTCTCAGCCAGATGCTGTGAAGAAGGGAATGAGCAAACAGGAGATGTGAGAGAGGAGAACACTTCTAATTAGTTTGCTAACAAGACTGATCAATACATTGCATTGCCCAACAGATGTACATCGTCACTGGAGCCAGCAGAAGGGATAGAAATAAGAGGATTATGACACAGGGATATTAGAGATGGACAGAGTGGAGCACAGCTAAAGCGAAGCCATTTCCTCCCCCTATCATCCTAACTGGGATGGAGACATGCACATTGCAAAGCAGTGGGAAGTGGAATGAATTTGAATTGTCCTGTTGTCTGCCAATGCTTTGACTAAATTCAAGTTCACTATAAACAGTCCCAAGGTATAGCAACAAGATATTCTCTGTCACATATCTTATATTTTGGTCATCTTGGCATAGGGATCTATGGCTCTGGAATTTGTTAGACTAGGTCACTTAACAGTCAAACCAGCGCCCTGAGTTGTTGGGACTATGGAGAGCAGCATACACTCTGGAGTGTCCCCTATGCCATTCCTGCAGACTCCTAGCAAGGTGAGAGGGGAATTGACATTGACACAGTTCCAGTTCTCCCAAGGCTAAGATGCTGGCTGACCAACTATATCCCTGCAACTATTTATAAGTTCATAGTCAGAATCCACCTCCTGCAGCTGCCTGCCTCAAAATAGACAGGCAGCTCTCTGTGGTCTCTCCAGGACTTTGCTGATTATTCTTTGCATCCTACAAGAGGCAATATAAAATAGGTAACACCTTGACAGGGAACAGGGAGACAATGTGCCAGTGAAAATGCCATTTTTCAGTAGAGACTAAAACAAAGTCCTGACCCTTTGTGGGGTTTAACTACAATCTGCCTCCCTAAGCTTTTGCCACAACTGCAATTGGATTAGGATATTCTTCCACTTCCTTTCCTAGTCTTATTAAATAGGATTGCTGGACACTGTTAAAAAGCTGTCACTTTCCACTCAGGAGGAGGTTGCATTTTACTGGTATACACATCAATCACATTCCCACACATGGGTTTATAATTAAGTCCTTATGCTAAAATATTACAGATTCTTTCAGAATAGAAGGCACTGCTGAACCAATGTATCTCCTGATGGGAGTAGTCCAAACCCAACTAGTTTCACTATTAGGTTTGATAAATGTATGTCCTAGAATCAAAGGTTCGAATCCCAGCAACACTATCTCCCTAATCCTTTATGGTAAAAGAATTGAGTTTTGGGGAGGCTCTTTCAAAAGAGAAACTGAGGTCCCATTAGTTCTGCATACTCTGAGAATGACACTTTCTGCGGGAGTGGTTACCCTCTGTTCTTGACCAAGAATATTCCCCTCCTCTCCCTATTGTACAGCACGTAACCAGTTGCAATTTCATGGTGCTTAAGGACCCAATGGGATCAGAGACACTATGAAAACACAAAGGCAAGTTACAGATAACCTATTACCTAAGTGTCCCGGGGGAACCTAAAACCTTCAGATAATTAGTTTTAAATAAACAAATTTTAGTTTTGATGTGAAATTTGGGCTAGCAAAATACAAATTATTTTGGATGTTCCAAAACTGGTAGATTCAGGCTTCGACTCATTAACTAGTTAACTTTTCTAACGAACAAGCTTACAGATAATCTAGTTTTGCTGTATTGTGATTGTAAATAAGCTTTCTATGCCAGCTTAATTCTGCAAAGCACTTTAGGATTAGAGTTGCCAGCTAGGACAGGTCTCCCCTGAGACGCTGCAATGTCATTGTCAACTTTTTTCCCCGCACCTTCTTGTGCTAGCATGCTTGGGGTCAGGACAACATTTCACGGTCGCCTGAAACCGCCATAGGATCACCCCAATAAGAGAGGGAGAGTTGCAGGAACACTCTCCCAGGGGGTGCTCCCCTACCAGGGGGCGCCCCCCATTCCCTTACGGGAGATGCCTCTTTATGGGGGCGCCCCCCGCTCGGGGTGGAGGCGTCACTGGATCCCCAGAACACAAGACTTTATTTCATACTCACATCCCCCTTGTGCAGCTCGGGCGCCGCAATCCTCTTCTTCGGCTTGGGGAGGCCGGAGCCGGCCCCGGGGGGAGCAGCGCAGGCCATGGCAGGAGGGGGGAGATTCAGTCCAGCGGGGTCCCTGGGCGGGGGCAGGGGGAGCCCCCCAAGCCTGGGCTGCTCCCCCGCCAGGCTCCCCAAGCCTGCTGGCTCAGGCAGGCCCAGCCCCAGAGCAGAGGCCTGGGCCGGGCTCATCCCTGGAGGGGGGGTGCTGAAGCCCCGGACTGAGGGAGGGGGCCCCAGCATGAAGGGAGGGGGCGGCCCCCCGTGGGGCGGGGGCAGCAGGGGGAAGCCGGAACCCAGAAGCTGGTGGGGGGGCAGCAGGGGGAGCTTGGGAGGGGGCAGGGCAGAGAAGAGCCCCCTGCCCGGGGGGGGCTGGACGGGGGGGGCCTCCTCTTCCTCGCCGGAGGCCTCCTCCGCATCGCTCTCCTCCTCACTGCTGCCATAGGCCACCAGGGACATGGCCCCCGCCCCGCGGCCGGCCGAGGGGCAGCCCTGGGCGGCAGCGGCCGCTACGCGAGCCCGGGGATCCGCCCGCGCGACTAGGCCGCGCCCGCTTCCGCCGTTCCCGGAGCTGGGGGGGGGGAGGGGAGCGGGGCTAAGCCGCGCGGGCCGCCATGGCAGCTCCACCCCCGGGTGGAAAGGGGAGGCGAAGGCTCCGACCCAGCCGCTCTCAGCCAGCCCAGCGCGCACACAGCTAATGGCCGCCGAGAGCCCCCCTCAGCACAACAAAACTACAACTCCCAGAGGGCACCGCGGCCGAGCCCCATTGGCTCTCCGCAGGGGGGTCGCCGCGCTGCACCTCGGGACGTGGAGTCCATACTCACCCACGGGCGGGACGACCACTCCCAGCCTGCACCGCGGCTACCGGTAGTGACGACATTACCGTCGCCTCTCACGAAGACAGAAACTCCCAGAATGTACCGCGGCAGACGGGCGGTTAACGGACCCATTCAGTCGGGGAAGACTACCAATCCCAGAGTGCACCGCGGCAAAACGCCCTTGCTGCCCACAGAGCCAGGAAGCTGGGCACCCTGGGACTTGCAGTCATTTCGTCACTCTCCCCGCTGTCTCATACGGCCACTCCCAGAGTGCACTGGGCCCGTAGGGATTTAGTAGCTTTCCCAGACTCAAATAACGGTAATTCCCATAATGCATTGCAATTAATGCCGCCTCCAACCCCACCATTCATTATCTGCAAAAAAGGTCGGCTAGAAATTTGCGGTCCTAGAGAAAGACTACAACTCCCATGGTGCACTGCCGTGGGTGGACTGCAACGCCCACAATGCACCACGGCGAACTCTTCATTGGCTGAGAGAGAGACCTGACGCAATACGTGCCAGGACTGTTAGTTAATCGCCAAATCAGGACCCAGAGCGCCCTATGGCAGATGGACTACAACTCCCACAATGCCAAGGGAGACGCTTCTCGGTCCCTACCAGCAGGGGGCGCTGCCGTGCATGCTGGGACTCGTAGTTCATTGCCCCGTGGCCAGCAAATGGTGATCTCCCCTTGGAGTCGGTGCTAACTCCAGTGACCAGTGCAGTGATAGATTACTCACTGTCCTGAATTTTCACACTTGCTGGCTGGTCACCCTAGAGTCACTGCTAACCCCAAAGCCGAGCGTGGTGTCAGGGATCCAGTTAGGGGCTCGAAGCTGCAGGGACCGTTGGTAGGAGCCCTGCCTCCCAGTCTCACGCTCTTAATCACAGCCCCATTGCTCCCCTGAACTGTTCCCTTGTTCCCTCCGTGTAAAAGCCACCGATTTGCACCTTCTGCACTGTGATACAGCTGGGGGCATTAGCACGTAGCCGTTTAAACGGGGTGCAGCAGCAGGCTCCGGGGCAGCACATAAAACAGTTACGCTGTAATTGGGCCCATCTTTGCACAGGCCTCCCAGTCAAAATACCTACTTCCCCTATGCACCACGTGCTGGCTTCAACGCTCCCAGCTTTTCCGGGTCGCTGCACATGCTGCTTTGCCATATCATTGCACCGTGTTTACAGGAACACTACCAAGTGCAAAACACCCAGCCAAATCCCTCCGTGCCTAGAATTTGGACCAGCAAGGGTTGAATCTGGGTTAGCTACAAACTGAATAACCATCACCAAAAGTCCCACTTCTCATCATGCTTAACGAAGGGCTGTGTGGCCCAAGGATGAGTTCTGACGGAAAAGGCCGTGGTTCTATTTCCATTTCTTCCACTGATTTGCTGCTTAGGCAAGTTCCTTCTTGCACTATGTAATACAAACCAGTAATCATAATAATCTCATGCATGCTGCTTTTACACTGGTATCACTCCAGTGACTTCAGTGAAGGTCCCCCAGACATACCAGAGCAGTATGAAGACTTGAGATCTTCTTCCTCTTCGCAAATGTGGAGCCTGATCCAAAGCCCACTGAAGCCCATTTGCTAGTATGCTGTGAACCGTTAACATATATAATTAAAGTGAAATCAAGAGAAATTAGCAAAATACATTTTGTGATGCCGGTGCCTTAATTTTACCACTTTCGAAGGGTTGGGTATTGGCTAATCTGCAGTTGGCCACCAGCCCCTAGACATTAGCTTGAAGAACTGGCAAGTCCCTGCTGTGTTAAAAATGGATGTTCTCCCCTGGGTTATGAAGATCTCAGGTTTCAGAAGCTGAAAGAAGGTTAACCTCCAAATTTACTTCTTACTGATTATGATCTTTATTGTGAATTTCTCTCCATTTCTTCTAAACTGGCACAGCGAAATGAAACTGGTTGGTTTCACTCTTGTTTTTAGTCAGTTTTACTCTCTTGGCCATGTTAGAGCATGCTAGAGGAAGACTGGTCTAGCAGTTAAGGTAGTGGTTTGGTACTTAGGAGAGCAGGATTCAATTCTTGCCACTGTTGCAGACTCATGGTGTGACCTCACAGAGTTGTTTCCCCTGTGCGTGCCTCAGTTCCCAGTTTGTGACACAGAAATATTAACCCATCCTCTGCCTAGTCTATTTCAATTGTAAAGTCTTCAGAGCAGGGCTGTCTCTCTCTCTCTCACTACATGGATGCACAGTGCCTGGCACAACGGGGCCCTGATCTTGGGGCCTTTATATGCTACTGAGAGAGAGATTGGGTTTCCATCACAGCTGGAAAATGTTTCAATCTTCTTCCTGCTCTCTCTCTTTTCACAAGCTAATGAAAACCATTTCCACTGAAACTTACAACAACCAAAAAATTATAGAAGCTCATATTAGGTCCACTTCTGCAGTCACTTCTCAGGCAAAACTCCCACTGAAGTCAATGGAAGTTTAGTGTCATGAGTGAAGTTAGAGTCAGGACTTCACTCCCACCCCCTTTGACACCCATCTCAAAAATCTATCCTGAGCTTCCAAAGACTGGTTAGTCTCTAAGGTGCCACAAGTACTCCTTTTCTTAAAACAAAAGAGGAGAGAGGTTGTCCTGAGAGTTACTGTGGGAGCTTTTTTGGGATGTTCACAAGTCCACATCACTAGGTGGCAACACGGAGCAGCTATGCCTCAGATTTATTGAGCTGTAATCAGGCGGAAGGGGCTTTGGTTACTATGTTTGTGATGTGGCTGGTTTTATATGGTTGTGTTAACTTTGAATAATGGGGAGGAGTGATTTCTCCTTCTATACATTTGATTGATTTACTTAGATAACTTTAATTATATTATGTTAGCATCGGCAGCAACCTGGTCGAGTGGTTAGGGCTCTTGAGACGAAGTCAGAGACCTGGGTTGTATTCCCAGCTCCGCTACAAATCTGCTGTTTGACCTCAGACAAAGCTGTTCCCCACTCTGGGTCTGTTTTCCCTCTCCCCCTTTGTCTGTCTTGACTATTTAGACTGCAAAGATCTCCAGAGCAAGGGCTGTCTCTCTCTATGTGCACATACAGTGCCTAGCATGATGGGACCCTGATCTCAGTTGGGACTTCTAAGGGTTGACCTCAGCCAGGATCAGGGCTCTGTTGTTTTAGATGCTGTCCATAGACAGAGGGTTAATTATCACACCCTTACTCACACTGAGTAGTACACTGTTCCTCAAGTAGCCCCCTTGACTTCAGTGAGATTATGCCAAGCATAAGGCACAATCTAGTGAGAGTCATTGTAGCATGATCTGGCCCACGGTAGGGGACAGTCCCTTCTGTCTTCTGTCACATCGGGAGGTGAAAGAAATGCTACTGGGGAGCCAACCACAATCACCAGATGGGATGAAGCATCCAGACTTTGGGGCTGAAGCAGATGGTTCTAGACACGGATGATAAAGGAAACTCTTAAGAAGCTGGGAATGGTTCTTCTCCAGTGAGATAAAACGGTTCCCTTCCTCCCTCTCTTCCAGCAGTGAGATACTGTAGTTTGCAGCATTAGCATTACAATTGTCATCATGAGGCTTCAGAATGATCCACCCATTGAGAGGAATAGGAACGTTCAGACCTCTTGGAGTTATTGTTTCAGGCGGGTGGCAAACGCAGGTAGACCTCACTGATTCGGTTTACAGCTGGTTCCTGCATCAGAAGTTATCTTTGCGACCACAAGGGCTAGGACTAATGGTAATACACATACAAGAATAATGATAATAATTAATAATAATAGAGACCTAATTTTTTAATTAAATCTGGATTTTCCACCTGCAAATGGGGATAATAGAATTTGGTTCTCCTCACCCTTTGTCTGTCTTGTCTATTGAGACTGGAAGCTTCCTGGAGAAGGGATTGTCTCTTGCTGTGAATACTCCCTAGCACAATGGGGACCTGCTGTCAGCTGGAGCCTTTAGCCACTACTTTAATACTAATTATTAATTATTAATTTATTTTTATTATTATTATTAAAGCCATTGGGGGGAAATTACCAGCTGACTAAGACCCTGATCCGGCAAGGTACCCAGCACTCTGATTCTGACCCAGCAAAGCACTTACTTACAGCTAAGCACCTGGATAGTCTTATCGAACTCCATGGGACTGCTCATGTACTTAAATGCTTTGCTGGGTCAGGGCCAAAGCGGTCAGGCCGAGATCCTCAAAGGTAGTTAGATGCCCGTCTCCTGTTGAAATGAATGGGAGTTTTAGGTGTGTAATTATCTTTGAGGATCTGGACCTCAGCCCCTTGCAAGATCAAGCCCTCAGCTGCCAGGAGCTCTCCCCATTCAACCCCTAGCCCTGCTCTTTCAACTGTCTGTTGATGAAATGGAACGGGGAGTACAGAAGTGGAAATCCCCAATATGCATCAGTTTCAGTCCTGATTTAAGCTGGCTACTTTTAATTTTAGTGTTGGGGAAAAGTGTGGTAGAGAGAGCTTATGAATCAGACATTAACAACTCAATAACCTCCCACCCCGATGGACTCTAACTTAAAACTCTCTGGTCTGTTCACAACTTTGGCTGCCATCCTGCAAAGACTTACGCACAGGCTTGACTTCACACACTGTGAGTAGTCCCTTTATTCAAGGCCCTGACCCTGGAATTGGAACCACACAAGCAGGCTGTTGGCTTAAAAATCACGAGATTGTAAACAACACCACATTTTAGGTTCTTTTTATTCCCCTTTTCATTTTGGAGCCTTGGGGGGGGAGGGTCGGGTCACATTTCCAAGCTTTTATTTGCAACCAAAAGGGCTAGAAACATCTCTTCTTTAAATGAAAGCCAAGATTCTTACCTAATCCTATGACTCCAGCTTTAAGGAACACAGTAAATATAGCCAGAGTTGGCCAAACTGACACATACACATAAGTGGCTTCATTGTTGGGGCTTTAAGTATTTGTGCCATTGTTCATAACTGTAGCTGGAAACTTTATTTACTTATTTGTTTGTACAGGACCAATAGAAGCTCTGAACCAGAACGTTCTGTCCATATAAAGTATCTTTAGTTGGATTATCTTGTATTTTCTTTTTTTCCGATATTTTTTCCTACCTTGTTTGCAACAAGACACATTTAGGCCCAGCTCCTGCAATCACTGACATGAGTGAGTAACTTAAATACACTTTAAGCCTCAGTTATCTCAGTGGAGCTACTCACAAATGGAAAGTTATCTGGGTGCTTAAGTGGTTGGGGAAATGGGGATCTTAACTACATTAATTTTTTCTGGATTTAAAGCAAAAGCCTGACCCTGCAAATTGTTCCAGAGCTCTTTGCAAGACCAGGGCAGCAGACAAGTTGAAATCAGCTCAGGCCCTGACGACGGCCACATGCTTAGCTTTATGCCTGGGCATAAATTCAGTTGATGGCAGTGTGGTTGGTACATGTGCGAAGTTAAGCAGGTGTATACATTTTTGCAAGACTGGGGGGCCAGCTTTTGAGTTAATTCCAAGGCAAGGAGAGAGGAAACTGTTGCTGAATATTTGTGGCTTTACCTTGAAAACCGTGGACCAAACTCCTGTATAATCATTTGCCAGATTGTTCATAATTCATTAGAAGCCAGATATTTTGTCATTAGCTAATTATTATGGTACAACCCCGCCCACTCTAGCTGGAGGCTCCCTTGGCTAAATACTTTAATAACTATTGTCATTAAAAAAAGGAGGACTTGTGGCACCTTAGAGACTAACCAATTTATTTGAGCATGAGCTTTCGTGAGCTACAGCTCACTTCATCAGATGCATATGCATCCGATGAAGTGAGCTGTAGCTCACGAAAGCTCATGCTCAAATAAATTGGAATATTGTCATTAGTTTGCGACAAGACAAATCTAGCCAAATATTCCCCCCTCCTAACCATCCAAAGAAGTCACCTGGATGCTGTATTTGTAGGACTAATAATTGTCTGACAACGTGACAAAGGGTCGCTGGATTCCGCCTCCCCAACCTGGGAGCTGGACACTTCATTGATTGTTGTTGTTTTTTTTTTAAAAACTATCAATTATTGATTTGCAACAACTGTAGCCAGATCCCTCCCCGGAAGCCACCCCTGCCTGGATACTTGACGATTAGGAATATTTGCTTTTGCTACAAGACAAATGTAGCAACGACGGACTCGCTCTTTGCAACTTGTGTTTGCTCGCACCTGACCGCCTGCAGGCCGGAGTCTCTCTCGAGTCCCCCCCCCCCTTTGTATCTGTTTGCTGTGAGTTCTGCGCCTTCAGCCTGCTGACTGTACCCCCCCCCCCCCTCGGCTTTTTGCTCCTCCTTAGGGGGGGAGCTTCACACCAAGCGGTGTGCCTGGGACGAGGCATCAGCAAACGAGCCTCCGATCGCATCCACCGGGAGGGGGGGTGGGGAAGGGAGGGAGCAATTGAATTTCAAACACAAACAACTGCATGGGGTACCGACCCGTCTCCCGGGAGCCAACCTGCTTCTAGCACCACCGGCTCCCGTGTCCCCCCCCCACCCCAGCCCCCCCCAGGCCGCTTGCTCTCCGGAGGGGTGGGGGAGAGCCGCTCGCCGGATCGCTGGGGTTTGCCTCCAAACTTCACCCTCCTCCCCCACTACCTAAGCCCGCACCCCCCCCCCCACTTTCCAGCAGCCTGGCGCTCAAGGCGAAGATGTCCCGGTCCAACAGGCAGAAGGAGTACAAATGCGGGGACCTGGTGTTTGCCAAGATGAAAGGCTACCCCCACTGGCCTGCTAGGGTAAGGAGCCTGCAAGGGGGATCGGGGCTGGGGGGGGGCGGCTGTGTGCAAAGGGAGGGGGGTCGACACTGCCCCCCTTCAATGGGATTCTCCGTTGCATAACGCGGGCTTTTGCACGTTGCACGGGGGGTGCAAGGCCGACCAGGCTCAGCGCCCCCGGCTGGCCCAGGCTCGCTCCCACCCACCCCCCGCCGGGCAGAGCGCACGTTGAGCCGGGCAGGGGAGCTCGTAGTTTGAGATTATTGGGAGCCTGGGGGTCTGGGAGGGAGCCTGGGGATCTGGAGTGGGACGCAGCCCGTGCATGGGATTATAAACCTAGCCTGGGAGTTCATAGGTATGGGGGCCAGGAGACCTGGAAGTGGGGCACCACCTGGGGAGGGAGATTTAGATTATAAACCTCTGTGGATCTGAAATTTAAACGTCGCCAGGGAACCTATATAGACCAGCCCTGGAAAACAGAGATTAGATGATAACACTGTAAAAACTGGGATAGAACAGGGCCCTGGAGCCTACAGATTACAAGTGGAGCACTGCCCTGCTTTCCAAGGATTATAACCCCTAAGATTATCTGTATAACTCTCAATTGTACCTATGCCCAAGAGAGTGTAATATCGGCTTTCAGGTTTTGTAGTTTCTTCATCTCTCTTTTCAGCCATTTTTCGTAGGATCGAATTTCAGCTTCCACGTGAGAGGTGTATTTCATATAGTTTGTGTGAAATCAGGTCAGATAAATTATACAGAAAAAAGAAATTCAGTGTATATGCTGTTCTCTGTGTGAGCGCAAAACCTGCAATTAGACCATATAATAAATAGGTAGGAAACGACGTAGATTTATAACTAGGTTAATCTATTACTTTTTTTTAATGTGTGTTTATATATGCTGCCCTGTGCATTTTCATGCTGGACAATACATATATTGCTCTGAAACAAAAGCTCATAAATATATGGAAGCCAGATGGATATTTTTAGTGCTCCATGAGTGTTTACATGGTCCTGTCTGTTTTCATGCTGTGCAGTACACATCTCTGGGAACAGAAATTAGTTCATACACATGTAGCTGGGAGTCGAAGTAGACTATAATAAATATATACATTGTGGTTTTGTGGCTGCTTTATATGATTGCACCTTTCTCCATATTTTCTATGATTGTGCATTATTATTCCATCAGCGCTAAAAGCGGCTGCAACTTAAAAATAAATATCACTTGGTCTGTTGCCTGCTAATGATGCAGTTTGTTTAAAAAGTGAACCCGGTTGTATTCAGAGTTTCCTGCTAGGAGGGTCTCCTGCATTTTTTTGCTAATCTCCTTGGAGACAGTAAGTGAAACTAGACTTTCCCTGTTGTGTTTTAGTGGGAGGAGGGGAACTGGAGGGGGTACCAATGGGGATTGTCATATTTCATCTTCAGTGCAACAAACAGAGCTCTTCTTTATTTTTGTAATATTAGACTCCAAATAGAATTAAGGCTATAGTCAGGGGGTCACTGGTAACTGCTTTTGCAGTCTTTGTCAGAGCTTTAAGGGTTCTTGTTTATTTATCTTGTAAATTTCATTTAAAGGCACAGTAGTTCCATTTAGGTGCCCTGGGCCCTATGGGCCAAATCCCCAGATCGTGTAAAGTAGTGCCTATGTGTTACACCAGCTCAGGATCTGGCCCTTTTGGGGGTTCCTTTGTCGTGTGATTGGTTGGAATTTTAATTTTGCACGGTACTAAAAAGCAAATGCCCAGCTAGCGCTAAGAAAGTTTCTCTACGAAGCTGTGTTGGCTCAGCCTAGGAAATGCGGGGGTAATTCTGGAAGCACGTGTGCTGGTCCGTTGCCTACTTTGGGGGGGGGAGGTTTGTCAGACCAGGCCTGCAGACGACATATCTTATAAGCTGGTAACACAAACGTGGACGTGTGTTTTCTTCATTAGTTCAAACTAACGGCGGAAAAAAACAAACCCGAACTTCAGATCAGATGTTTCCTCCTTATTTTGACCTAGTTTAGTTTTTGTGCCTCTGTTAGAGTGAAACTCTATTAATAGACCTGGGTCCTAGGCCCACAAGCTCAGACTTCTGACCATTTGATTCCCTTATTGGCATCGGGGCCCTGTTTTGTGTGTGTGGCTTGATTGTAACGTAAGTCCCACGTGGTATTTCCGAGCACATGTGGGGTCCTTGGAGTCATGTGGTGTGCCAGATACCGTGAGGCTGGGCTAGGGAATTGTACCCCAGTGGAATTACATGGGTGATGATACACCAGTGCAAAACCCTATAATGCAGTCGCGCTGCACTGGTACAGAATGGGGTTACACGGCCATAGGGTTAAGGTGCCGAAGAAGTCGTGCATTGGTTATAATTTAATTTCACTCCCAAGTGGTGCTGCGCAGGTTAAAAGTACTTTTTGTTATTTCATAACGAGCCTGATTTGATGTTACTGGCTGCGTCCGAACAGCTGGATATTGTAAAGTGGGATTCCTACATGATTGCCCCGATTCTGCAATCCGATCAGCGCCTCTGGACCCCTGGCGTAGCTCCCATCTCAGGATCGGGGCCTCTCCAGGTCCGTGCAGAGAGCCTGATTCTGTTGCAGCTGGCAGGAATTCTGCCCTTGTTTGAACTGGAACCAGGGTGGGGCTGGTTGGAGGGTGTGTGTGAACAGCAACATTTTAAAAATCAATATAAATATTTGGAGCGTTTTGGGGGAGTGTTCTGCTGCTCCCCGGGCTAGGCCCATCCAAGCCAATGGCAAAGTCCTGATCCAGGCTTTTGGGCTCTGCCATACTGTCGTCGTTTAATAATAATAAACAGGAGTAAGATCGGGCTGGTGTGCCGGCCTAAGTCCAGATTCAGCAAAGCACTTGGCGCACGTACGTAACCGAGAGCCAGGGATTTAAGCATGTGCCAACGCTTTGCAGAATTGGGGCCTCCACCCTCTCTCTCCTGAGCCCTGCTGATGTCCCCAGACATACATGTGAGCAGGGGTTGCAACAGGAGCGGCCCGGGGAGGGGGTGGTTTTCCTAGCTGCTTTATCTGGGCTCCTTGGGGCTGATCCTGGGCTCTTACAGAAAGACAGCAAGAGCCTTCGCCATGCACTTCAACGGCAGCCAGCTCCAGGTCTTTAAGAGACAGACTTCGCCAGGAATCCAGTTGCTCCGGAGCGAGAGGGTGGGGAAGACAGACTCTTGCTTCAGAATACGTTGCTGGTTATTTTTAAGCGGTTGATGATGCAGTTTAAAATTTCCTTGGAGGATTTGCCCCCGCCCTCTTCCTCCTCGGTGTAGACGGGACAGGCTGAAAACGAAAGCGATTTCAAATGGAAAAATCGACCCAAAGAGCAGCTTGTTTGAAAGCCTGAGTTTTGCGCAGCCCCCCACCCCCACCCCCTCCTGGCTTTTGTGGAATTACTTCTGTTTGGTTTCATACCGTGGGGGGAGGGGCAGGGGGATTATAACTTGGCTCTGGCCTGGAAATGTGTTTGAAAGCAGCTTTTCGAGGAGGAGCCAACAAGTGATCCTCAGAATCAGAATGTTTTCAGCGTGGGGGGGGGTGGGTGTTGTTTGGGGGGACGGGAAGGGGGCAGCATGGGCCGAGTTCTTGTTCAGGGGCTTTTGATCTCTGGCTTGAGGGGAGCATGGATTTTGCTCTTCGAATCTGTTACGTTTCTCCCAGCCTGGTTAAGGGGGTTGCCAAAAAGGAGCATGAGAGGCTTGCTGCGTTTCTCTGGGACCTCCCAAAGAATCATAGAATCATAGAATATCAGGGTTGGAAGGGACCTCAGGAGGTCATCTAGTGCAAAGGGACGTGTCTTTTCATTCCCGGCTGGAGTTTTGCTTCAGAAGAGGAAAATCTCTTCCTTTGGCTGCGTGTGGCCTTGGGGGCTTGATTCTCCTCTTCAGAGGGGCCTAGGAGCGTGTGGAAGGGGTGAATTACAGGAGCACCCACTTTAAGGCCCCTTGACGCGCCTCAGGGCGGGGCGAAGCGGGCCTCTCCGCGGTGTCACTGGGAATCGGGCGCTGAGATTTCCGCTGGGAATTCTGCGGGGGGAGCCAGCTTGTCTGAGCTCCCTGCAGATCAAATTATAAAACGAGTGCGTGGGGGAGGAGGGGAACACAGGCAGGTTTCATATTGGGCATGTGATCCGCGCAGCGCACACAAAGAACCGCTCTATTATTATTATTGTTTGTAGGCCAGTAAGAGCTCGAGGCCCCGGTCAGGGCCCCATTGTGCCGGGTGCTGCCCAGACCCACAGCGAGAGACATGCCCTGCCCCGAAGAGCTCACGGGCGATTATTTCTCTGATGGCAGGATCAAGCTTGTCCCCTCACAGCCATGTGAAGATGGGGGGCCGGATCCTCCGTTCCCTGTGCCTTGTGTAGCCGTTCACACCAGTGCAAAGTGATGTAAAACGCTCCCACATCACAGCCGCAGTGTTTTGCTCTCTGTTTGCCTTGGTGTAAACAACCCGACAAGCTTCAGGGCAGTGGGGAATAGGACCCAGTAGATTTGCTCCTGGTAGTAAGCACGGGGAATATCCTGCACCTCCTTTGCCAGTGAGCAATCCTTAGTCAGGGCAGGAAATCTCTGCAGGATGCAGCCTTGGAAGGGCAGATACTCCTGGCCTTACTCCCGCAGATAGGGTGACCAGATGTCCCGATTTTATAGGGACAGTCCCAATTTTGCGGGCTTTTTCTTATATAGGTACCTATTATCCCCCATCCCGATTTTTTAACACTTGCTATCTGGTCACCCTACCCACAGATAATCCCATTACTTGTGTGAGTAAACCAAGCAGGGTTGCTCACACAAAAAATGGGCCAATTTCTTTAAACCTTTAAGATTTTTTTTTAATGTGTTTTGGTCTGGTGCATTTGTGCAAAAAACCTAAGGTCTAAATCAGGTGAGAGCGGAATCTAGAGAGACAATCAATAAATTAAAAATAGAGAGGCATAAACAGGAGGGAGGTGTGACCAGGGGGGACTGCTTGAAAGCCATTTTATTGAGATCATAGCTCAGTTAGGTCACCGGCTCTTTCGGGGTGGGAGCTCTCTGGGAGCCTGTACAGGGCCTAGCTCAATGGAGTTCTTGGCTGGTCCCTAGGCTGTACTGTAATTAATATGACTGCCCAGCTTTCATTGTTAACATGTCTTGTTAGTTTTAGGTTGAGATTTATCGGGATCCCCAGTGGGTTTAAACTCCCAGTTGCCATTATGGGACTCAGGCAGCTTTGAAAGGCCCACCAAACGGCCGTCATCACCCCAACCGCCTAAAAGAAAAAAAAAATCCAAACAAACCTAACCCATGAAATAATATTTGTAACCTAAGGGATGGAGGGGAAGGTTGGCTTTGGGGTTGAGGTGCTAGCCTGGGACTCAGGAGATCAAAGTTCAGTTTCCAGGCTCAGCTGGGTCCAGTCGCTCCATCTCTCTATGCCTTTGTTCTCCATACTAATCATTACACATATTATGGTAGCACTTAGGGGCCCCGACCAAGACAGATGGTGCCAGGCACTGTATGTACGTGTGATAAGAGACCGTCCCTGCCCTAAAGAGTTCACAATCTAAATATAGACAAGAAGTTGGAGGGGAAACTGAGGCACCAAGAGGGACAGTGACCCAGAAGGCCAGTGGTAGGGATGGGCATAGAAGCCAGATCTTCGTAGCCCAGCTCTTTAAGCACAGAGCCGCTCTTCCTCTTGATTTTAAGACCTTGGTTGTGTTGATTCAGAATTCCAGCTCTGTGCAGCGGGGATTGCATCTCCCTCTGTCTGTGCAGCCCCTGGCACGATGGAGCCCTGGTCTCCGTGGGGGCCTATCGGTGCAGGTAGCAATACAAGGATACACACAGCTGCTGCAGTCGCTCTGCGTTCCCGACCTTAGGGACATCCCCTCTGCAGCTATGGGATCCAAGTCCCTTCTTAATTACAGCCACATTATTTACAGATAATTCAGAGGAGGTGTTGCAGGTTTGCTCCTGATCCTTCTGGGGGAGAAGTGGGCAGGGGGAGGTGCTCAGCACCTTTCAGAATCGTGGCCCCAAGAGGCTTAAGTAGAAGGCTCATGCTGCTGGCTGCACCCAGGGCTCCTCGGTGCTGAGGTTGTGCGGGGAGGAGGTGGATCTTTGGCACCCTGCAGGAGCGGGCCCTTCAACTGTTCTTGGCGCTTCCTTGCTTGTGCGCCCTGCCTCTTTAAACGAGAAACCGGATCCTGGTGGCCCTGTTGCTGCAGGCCCCAGGCTCCGCTGCCGCTTTAAGGAGCTGGTCTCTGCAGGCCGCGCCATTTGTTCTGAAAGGCAAGAAACTAGTCGGGAGCCTCTTAAAGGGAAACGCCATCTAAATCGGCACCCAGGCCCCTGCTTTCTCCTTGCAGCGAGGCCACCGGGGCTCTCTTCTCTCTCGATCCTTCGAGAGCGAGGCGGAACCCGGCCTGCCAAATTCTGACCGGGATCCCGGGTTTGGTCTCGGCCCCGCCATCAGAGCAAGGGGGCGGCTGCATCCCCAGAAGCAGCGAAAGGACAGGGCTTGGCTGAATATAAAGAGGCTTTTTTATTGTGGCTGCTGGACTCAGACAGACCCCGTGGTCCTCTCTGGCTTCCGGTCTCGCCCCGTGTCGCCGTACGCTCGGGCTACCTGTGCACCGCCCGCAGTCACCTGAATTTCCTCCTCTTGCCTCCCCTCGGTTAACCTCAGTTTCCCCATCTGTTAACGATAGAGGACTTGCCCAAGGGCATGTGGCGTCTGGCAGAGCGGGGAATTGAACCTGGCTCTCCCAGGCGAGTGCCTCGAGTGCAGAACCAGCCTCGCCCCGTCTGTCCTGGCCTGCAGGGCGAGTCCTGACGTTTCGTTCCAGATACAAGCACAGAGGCTGGGTGCGGTGCTGGAGTGGGAGCGGCTCCAGGGTGGGCCCCTGGGTCGCTGCGTTCTGCCCCCTGCAGCAGCCAGGCCCTCCTGGATAACGCTGTCTGAGCCACGCCCTTCTCGGTGGTGGGCAGGGCAGCTTTCTAGCCAGGCTGGTGCGCAGCGGTGGCCCCGCCTGGACAAAGACGAGGCTCTGCTGTAGCCAGGGGCCACTGATTGCCGCAAAGGTCTGGTTGAGCAGCCTATGGGCCCGATTCTGCAGGGTACAGCGTGCCCCGGCGTAGTGCCGAGCCCTCTTGGCTCCCAGCGGCTTCCCTGGGAGACCCTGCCGGGGTCTGAACTCCCAGATTCCAGCCGTGTTAGCTTTGGATCCACCCGGGATAGGTCTGTGACCTTGTGCCTCTGGAGGGGCCCCTGATCCTCAATGGTGCTGAGGCCACTCTGGCAGCTGAAGGGGTTGAAATGGCCCCTTGAGAATTGCCCCCTGAGTAGGGGAACCCCCTGGCTGGTGTGGGACTGTCGTAACCCTGCACCCACCCTGCACTGTGGCTATTCCCTGCTTCCCGGGGGGCACAGAAACAGAGCGTTAAATAAGAGCAGCCTTGAGGCTGCTGCGACTGGCAGTGGGGCCCTGGAATCTGGGGAGCACAAAGGTGACCTTGGGCAAATTGCTTAGCCCTTGTCTACACAAAACAGCAGAACCTTTGTAATGACTCTGGTCTAGTTAAAGCGATACAGCGAGGGTGCAGGTATACTGGTATAAAGGTGCTTAAACTGGGGGAGTTAGTCCCGTACAGGAAGGGGAATAAATTAAACTGGGCTAAGGTACCTTTGTACTGGTATAGCTGCGTCTATGCTAGGAGTTGCACTGGTATAACTAGATGGGTGAGAAAATCATGCCCCTAGCTGATGCACTGATAGTGGTATAAGGATTGTGGGTGGATCTGGCCACATTGCCTTGCTATTGGAAATTCCCCCCGTAATAAAGTCTTGTTGGGCTTTGCCAGTGTGATACATTCCCAAGCGTTTTCTTCTCTCTGACTGATGAGAGGAAGGGTCTTATCAGCCCAGAATGAGGGGGGTAAGTTAAGGAGATGGGATCTGAACGTGCCTGGGATTCCCACGTTAAGGTCCCGGCCTAACAGATCAGCTGTGATCAAGAGCTGCTGCGTTTAACCGGGCACCCAACCCACCCCTAGCACTGACGATGAAGGGAGAGCGCCCCCTACTGAGTCACACGCACTGCTTCCTCCAGTGCTGTGGCTGAGGGGGAGGTTCGTACCGACTCCAGGGGATGCGTGGGTCCTATTGAATCACCAGTACCACTTCCAGCAGGACGGTGGGTTTCCCATCCAGTCGCAGAGCGAGGCGGACCTTGCTTAGCTTGCACTGGCCCACTTCCTTCCCAAAGAAAACCAGCAAACACCCCGAGGAAGCCAATTGCGTCGGCCACACCAGTGACACCACCCCAGACCCCGGGGAACGGGCAGCATGGGCAGCTTCTCCTCAATGCACACCCAGCACTTCAAATGCATCACCCTGAAGGCCTCACTCAGCCTCTGTTCCCCCACAGCACGGTGCCCAATCTCAGGGCCTTCTTCAGGCCTGGGCTGGCTCTTCCTCTTACTGCCTCTTCCATGACTTCCAAGCTGGCTTTCGCTCGGCATCGGAGTTTCCGAATTTCCCGCAAAAAGGAATTTTCACGGTTTTTTTTTTTTTTTTGGAAATGTTCGTTGTATTATCGCTTATATCGTCAACTGTAATTTAGGCTGTCCAATTTCAAAATGGAAAGTCAACATGCTCTCTTCTGCAGATGGCAAAAATTGAGCATTACGATCTTATCGAAATGCTTCATTTTGATTTCCCCACCCCACCCCCCAAAAAACCCTGACATTTTGTCAAAGTCACCGTGTTCCCGCGGGAAGTTTCCATTTCAATGCGACAGTGTTTTCCAGTGGGAAAAAGCCCGGCTGGGAAATTCTCACTCGACGCTAGTGAAGTTCTCCTCAATAAATGAGACTGCAACAGATTTTCCATCTGGATCTCGATCTCGGAGATGCTGATTTAATTCCAGAGTTTTTCTGGCTTGACACTGAGTTTAGAACCTGGCTGGTTTTCTGTGCATACGCAGGGAGCTCCATGACTCTCCAAGTAGCCTTTTGCCACCCACCCGAGAGAGCTGGTTTGGAGTCCTGCTTGGGAAGGCAGATGACGCGCCCAGTCTCTGCCTGTCCTGGTGGACGTCTTTTCACCTCGCACGGCGTGATCCGGGAAAGGGTCGGGGTGCTGCTTGGAGGAGGAGGAGGAGGTGCAGAGGCCAGCTGTGTGGATGCCTCAACCGGTGCGTCCACACGGAGCAGATACTGCCCCAGAGCCCATGGGAGTTAATCTGGTCTCGCCTTGCCCATCTCCTCTCCGCACTGCTGGGAGCCTTCAATCCACTGCTCCAATCCACCAGGTGCCCCTCTGCAGAGCCAGCCCAGCCCCCCTCCCCCTGCCCAGTGTGTGGGACGTGCAGTAATGCAGACGTGTCGCATGCCAGGCTGGCTGAGGGGATGTCTGGGGCTCTCGGGCAGCAGAGGGGGAGTGCAGCCTTATTTTCTTTTCTCTGTCCTGTTCTTCAGGCCTGTCACATTCCCTCCCGCACAGCCCTGTTTCTCTGGGCAGGGCCCGGGGCTGTTGTCAGAGCAGCATCCCTTGCTGGGGGAGCCGGCCTCTCTCTAAAGCGGGGACTCTGGCATTCAAGGATTCTGCATATGCTAAAAATGCTATGGTACCAAGCCCGGGATCACATTCCCTGCCATTGCCTCTTGGCATGGCGTGGAAGCCGCGGAGACAGAACTCTCGGCCTCCTGTTCTGAGCTATGGGAGAATCACCCGCTCGCGGAGTGCAGTCTAGGGCCTCTGACATGCCACTGAACTGCTCAGATTCCATCTGGCAGAGGGCAGTGGGGCACGTCTTTGCCATTCGCATGGCGGTAGTGGCTGGGAGCCCCACTCGTGGTCCAAGACCCCATTGTGCGCGGTGCTGTACGGACATATAATAAGAGACCGCCCCGGCCCTAACCAGCTTACAATCTAAATAGCCAAGAGAGACAAAGAAGGGGAAGGGAAACTGAGGGACAGGAGGGGAAGCGACTTGCCCAAGGTCGCCCAGCAGGGAGGCCAGGTTTCCTGAGTCCCACTGCAGCGCTTTAGCCATTAGGCCGCACGCCCTGCCCCCGACACTCTAGGTAACAAACATTGTCCGCCTGTCGCACTGCTCTGAATTTTCACCGTGTGCCCCGTGAGGGTCACGATCCCCCATTTTACAAGTGGGGAAACTGAGGCATGGGCCTGGGGTGGGAAGAGCTATGCCCGAGTTCCCATAAGAAGCGGTGGAAGAGAGACCCCCAGTGCGCTGATGGCTCGATTCCCGTCCCCTACGAAGAGCCGCGACTGGGAGCTGAAAGTGAAAGTGGGAGCTGGAGAAAGTCGGCCCAGGGAAAGCCACTGAGCACAAGCAGGCTGAGAAATCCCCTGGAAAAGATAAAGGAGCCCCAGGTTATTGCGACCTCTCCCTGCACAGAGCCTGCGCGCGGCAGCTGGGTTGCTGCCTGACCTTCCTGCTGATTAAATGTAAACATGAAACCCCAGGGGCCTGATTCTCCTTTGCACCCAGGCTCCTTTACGCTGCTCTAGGGCCTTGCAGTGGGTGTTGGTGATATTCCCTCTCGCCCAGAGCGCGCTGTCAGCGACGGCCAGGCCGGGTGCATCTCCTGCTGTTCCCCGACGGGCCTGATCCTGCAGGGAGACAAGGGCACTGGGCAATTCCCCGGCTTGGATCCCAGGGCCCGGAGTCATTTAGACCCTCTTGAAAATGTCACCCGTCGTCTCTCAGCCCCTGGTGCCCCCCGGGGTTCGTGCCTTGTGCACACAGCGACTCCTGGGTCGGGTTGCCACTGCCTCTCACTCGCGTGGTGCTGGAGTAAATGGCTGCGCAAGGAGGCAGGACCCTGGAGGATTGGGAGGAAAGAGGGATAACAACACTCGTGGGGGGGGGCGGGGGTGGGGAGAGGAGGAGTTGGAGCAAATGGCCACTGATGCTTCTGGGGAGGGGGGGATCACCTTGTTATGACTGCGACACCAGCTGAAGGCAGTGGGGTCTGCGAAGGCCCTGATCCTAAGCCCAGTGGAGTCAGATTCCTCTTGAATCATGCGCTGGGAGAGTGGGATTAAAGGTGAACAAGGATGCTGTGCTGATCAGTGGTCGGACCTGGGGGAGGCAGGGAGAGGGAATCCCAAGAATCAGCGCCATCTCTGCTGTCGACTCTTATTTTGGGAGAGGCTGGGTGGGCTAGTGGCTAGGGTCCTGCACCAGGAGCCCTGGGTTCTGCTCCTGGCTCTGCCACTGCCCTGATCTCACATGGCGCCTCGAGGTGCCGCCGCAATACACAGAATAAGTGACTGTGGGTGAGTAGCTCGGCCCCTCGCTGCCTCAGTTTACCCACTTGTAAAAGTGGGTGTAATCCCTATCTCCCAAGGGTACCGTGTGGTTTGAATTAGGTCAGTCAGACCCTGGGGTGGGGGTGGTCAGACTCTTGGCCCATCACGTGTTTACACCAAGGCTCCTTTACGCTGCCGGGATGGTGCAAACACTAGAATAGGGCCTGGGGTCTCAATCTCCCCGGGAGAGCTGTGGGCCAGCATTGTCCTCATTGGATCGGGGTCTGTGGCATCAGGAGCTAGCCTGCTGTGACTCTGACTCATTGTTCCTTTCTCATCGCTGCCAAGATTAGTCACAGCCGCTCCGAAGCGGGTCTGAAACCTGGGAACACCTTTGCCAAGCTCCCACTCCCCCATTTGGTTTTCATATCGGAGGTGGAGGGTTGGGGTGGGGAGAGGCAGGCAGGCGGTCCACACAACACAAATTCTTAAAGATTAAACCCTGTGATCTTGTAGTTCGCTAGCACAGCCTAGGGCGTGACAGCTGCGTGGAAGGGCGGGCCTGACCTTTGTCCTATCGAATCAGGCTAGGGAACCAATTCCAACCCGCATCAGCCGTGCTGGGGCTGCTGGTTGGCTGGGGCCGGCCCATCGCCAGCTGCTGCCTGGCACGTTCCTGCCTGGGCAGCAGAAGCAATGGGGCCTTTTCATATTGCAAAACAGAGACATCATCATGATCATCTGAGGATCCCGAAGCACTTTGCAGACACTCAGCCTCCTAGCACAGCTTGTGAATCAGGGGAGGCCCAGGGGAGCGTGGGCACAGTTGCAGGGGTGGGAAACCCAGGGCTTGGAATAGCAGGGGGGCTGCAAATCAGGATTTGAGAGGGCACTGACAGAGGTGGGCAGGGCAGAGGCTGGGGAGCCCGGGCACTGCAAGTTGAGAGAGCCCCACTCACGCAGGGAAAGGGCTGGGGTGGCAGGGGGCTGGGGGCGGGATTGGAGGGCACGCGCAGAGCGGTGACAGGGAAGCTTGCCTATTGTCTGCCATCTCATTGAACAGAGGCAAGTTCAATTAGTCACCAGCCTTGAGTCACTTCTCCCCGGTCCCTACGTGACCGTATGACCGAGCTTTCTGGGTTCAGCCTGTCTGGTGTGGGTGGGCAGCGGCGGCTGGCGCAGTAGCTTAGGACTTGTCCCCTGCATCGCCAGGCAGCTGAGCTGGGTTCGATCCCCGCTCCCGCAGCCCAGGCCTCTTACTCTGAGTGGGTGGGACTCCCCGGTGCCGTGGAGGAGAACGGTGGGGGAAAGCAACAAGAAGCGTTGCCCCACTGAGCTTCTGTCCAGTGCCCCCCTTCCAGACATTTTTTCACGTGGTTCGTACAAGTGAAGCACACTCGCCTCGCAGGAGTGGCTCTTATCCCGCAGGGCTGGGCCTGGCTCCCCGCCCTGGACATCGCGACTTGGCACGTGGGGTCACAGCACGGCCCTGGTTTGGCCCAGCCGTCTCTCCCTTTGATGGTTTGGGGGGGGCTTTTAAAGGGGGGCCTGAGGCAGATTGGCACCCCTGCACGTGTGCACGACTGCGGGCACCACTGGTTGTTAAGGAAAAAGGTGGGTGGCGGAGATGCAGAGCTCTGGGTGCTGTGATGTCAGGAGTCACAGACACGCCCCCCAAGGTAGGAAGGAGGGTAGTGGGTAGGGCACTAGAGTGGGAAGTAGGATATCTTGGGTTCAGATCCTGGTATTGCTATGGACTCCCTGTTGGACCTTGGGCCAATCATTTCAGCTCTGGTTTAAAAGGCACTGAGGCATTGCTGTGCTCAGTGTTGCAAATGTAACAGGTTTAGGAGCCTAAAGCCTCATTTTCAAAATGGATTTAGGCACTTGAGACTTAGGCTCTTCAATGCGTTAAGTTTGCCATGCTGAGCCCTGCAAGGCCTTAAAAATCTGGGCCTTGGTCGCTGTGTGCTTCAGTTTCCCCATCTGTAAATTGGGGATAATCCTTCCCAGCCTCCCGGGGAGGATGGGAGGAATGAAATCCATTAATATGAGGGGTGGAGGGCGGTGAGGGAGTGTGAAGATACTTTAATACAGTAGTACTTAGCTCTTATGCTGGACTTGTCATCCGTGGATATCAAAAGACTTTACAAAGGGGGTCACTGTCGTTTAGTCTCATTTTCCAGCTGGGGAAACTGAGTCACCAGGTGGGTTGACTTGCCCACAGTCATCCAGCATGTCAGTGCTGGAGCTGGGAATAGAACCCAGGTCTCCTGATCCAGTACTCTATTCACTAGGCCACGCTGTACCCCCTGCAGCTACTGTAATAGCATAGCTGGGGCCTCACTTCCGGACAGTAGCCAGTGCTTCCCCATCATGTGACTCCTTATTTGCATCTGGCCTCCTTCTGGCCCTGGTTATCTGGTACCCGCAGACACGGCGAGGGCGCTAAGACTCTTGGGCTGGGTCACTGCAGGCTCAAGGGATCAGTGGGATTTTTGCACCCGTGTCGCTGCATCTGGGTAAATTCCTTGCAGTGGTGCAAGTCTCACGGGGGGCCAGTCACTTTTTTACATCAGTGCATGAGTGCAACAACACCAGTGGAATCCACCCCATTCCCACCAGTGCAGGCTGGCATTAAACAGAGTCTCATGCAATTAAACTGATGTGGGGTCAGGAAGTTTTCCTCCACCCGGCCCCAGCCTGTGTGTTGTGCTCCTGGCTCCCAGCCCTCCGTGCGGGCCACCCCGCTCTGCCCCGGTGTGACTGGAGTGTTGTAGGTTGGTGCTGCCCTGGGGGGGTGAGATCTCAATGCAGAGCCAGGCACAGATCCACCTGGGGAACAGATCAAAACAAGAAGGCCCAGTCCAGGGTGTCGCTGGAGCCAACCTCCCCACCCCGCACCCAGGGGCGCAGAATCCATGTGAAATGACTTGGGTTTCCGTGATTTTCTAGGTGGCTGGGAGGCAGGGGGGTCAGGGAGGCAGCAAACAGCCTGAAATCGAAAACCCTGTTGCTTCCTGTCTGTTGTGGGCTAACAGCTTCCCCGGCTGCGGTTACAGTCACTGGGCAGGTATATTCCGTGATCCTGCAGCTTTGGTGCGTCCTCTCCCAGCAATGGGAGCAAGGAGTAGATGAGAGGCGACCTGACCATCTTTTCCCAGAACGAGAGCCAGGTAGCCGAGGTCCCACAGCACGCCAGGGGGAGCTGAGCTCCAGCCCGCGCAGAAGGGCAGGGGGCCGTGTTGCAGCTGAGTTCCTGCCACACGGAGCGACGAGGCGTACGGGTCTAGAGAGGCCCTGCACTGCTGGCACCGCTAGGCAGTGCTGTAATAATAAAAATGGCCAGAACAGAAGACTGGGAGCTGGAAATCAGTGAATTCTTGTCTTGGCTCTTGCAAAGCTTGGTGGTCCTTCTCCTGCTCTGTGCCTCAGTTTCCCTATCTGTTAAACAAGGATGATGATACCGACCTCCCTGTTTCACCAGCCCAGGAGGGTAAAGTCAAGGTGCTGATATGTGCATGGAATTCAGGGCTGTAGAGCAGCCTGTGTGGTGAACGCAGCGCCTTCATGAGCCGACCCCCATCCTCTCTGTGGTTTGTATGTATTAAAGCAGCCACCACGAGGCACCAGCTGAGATCAGGACCCATTGTGCCAGGTGCTGCCCATGCGCCCAGGGAGAGACAGTCCCTGCCCTGAAGAGCTCACAGCCTAAACAAAGGATGGGTGAAAGAAAGGATTATTATCCATTCATAGATGGGGAAACTGAGGCATGGAGCGATGTCATGGCCTGATTTCCAAGGAGCTCTGGAAAACAGGAGCCGAGCTCTTTTGAAAATTCACCCCTCCGTTTTGGGCACGGAGCATTTGAAAAGCCAGCCCCACGTTAGGCATAGAACCCCCGTGTCCCAGTCCAGTGTGCTGCCCACTGGACCCCACTGCCCCTCTGCCTTGAGAGTGACCGGAGACTGCGCTGGGTAGACTCCCGATCCAATCCATCGTCAGTCTGGCCATTCCCACGCCGGGAATTGTTCAGATCTGGCCCTTAGGTTTTCCTAGCCATGAGCACTTTGCCCATTCAGAACACACTGTACTCTGGGTTCCCCCTGACTGAAGTCCCTATTGATTGATTTGTAACTCTTGTTAGCAAACAGCTGCCAAGAGTCTGGGTCTCCCCAATGCTCGTTGGCTTTGGAGGAGCTTTGGCTTTGGCATCAGGGGCTTTTTTTAAATACTGGGGTGGGAGCGGAGAGTTCTACCACCAGAGCGGAGCCAGGATCGCCTCCCCAGGTCACAAAATAGCAGCCCTGCTTCACCCTGCAAAGCACCTTGGCTAATCTTTAACGCGCTCTCTAGCACTGTTGTTCGCTCTGCGCTTGTCCAATAAAGAATCCGTTACCTTAGACATAATCTACTGTGTATATGATATTAAAATGTGCCCGAATATTGTGATGTGCCTTTGCAGCCTTCCTACCAAGGATTACTGAACCCCCTTTTCAAACCTTAACTAACTTCCCCCCCCCAGCAGCTCTGTGATTTAGGTAGGTCTGATGCCCATTTTACAGATGGGGAAACTGAGGCACGGGGAGGCATGTGACTTGCCCAAGATCATGTTGTGAGTCAGCGGCAGAGCCCAGGAGTCTGGCTCCCAGGGGTAGGTGTTTTTGATTCCAGCACGTTTCTACCCAAGAACAAGCTCTGGTTCCTCTGAGGTCCCACCAGAGTCATAGGAAACTGACCCCTCTCACAGACTTTCTTGCGGCCCTCCTTGGTGGCTTTCTCTGGACATTTTGTCTGAATTAGTTCTGGCTGAAACTTGGAGCTATTTCTAGAAACTGTAAAAAGCTTCCAGAGAGTGACTTTTTGCTTTTATTCACACATGGGTGGCATGTGTGTATGATTTTTATTTGCTGAAACAACAGCATCTGCTGTAAGCTTTAACTGGCTGTCTTTGGGAGTAGGATGAGGGAGAAGGGGACGACTAGAGAGGAAAGATGGTCCAGTGCTTGGGGCACTGGCCTAAGGCGTGGGAAGATCCAGGTTCAATTCCCTGCAGTGCCATGGACTTGTTATGTGACCTTGGGCAAGTCATTTAGACTATCTGTGCCTCAGTTTCCCATGTGCACAAGGCGGGGTTTCCCCTATCTCACAGGGTTGTTAGGAGGACAAACCACACTAAAGACTGTTGAGTGCTTTGAGATCTACCGATGAAATGGCTATGCAAGAAACAGGCTTTGTTAATGAGACCTGAACTAGGTATAAACATCCTCCAGGGAATGATGGATCCAGACTTGGAGCCGTAACCTGAGCTGGTGTGAACTGGCGCAGCCTCACTCCCCTCTGCTGATTCATACCATTGGAAGATCTGGGCCTTTACCTGTAGCTGAGCCCCAAGCAAGAACAGCCATTCTGTAATTTAAGTCCCAAGGCCTCGTGGGAGGTGTAGTCTGGCTAGGGAGCCAGGCCCATCTTGGAAAATTGGAACAGGGACCAACCGAACTACAACTCCCAGAAGGCACTGCGGCAGTTTACCAAATGGAACTATTTCGCTGTTTGGGGTTTTTCAGCCAGAAATGGAAGCGTCCTGCCAAAAAAAAAAAAAAAAATCCTTTGGTCAAAACCTGAATTTCCTTTGCCCCCAGCCGGAGTTAGGAACCCTCCTAGCCAGTCGCTGGCTGCCTGGTGTTAGGACAGATCTCCCAGGGACGGACAGGCTGGACCATCACTGCCCGTTCCTGCGGTTAGATGCCTTCGGCTGCAGCCGGTGGGGCAGGAGGCTGGGCGGGCCAACAGGCTGGAAAAGATCACGGAAAACCTCCACCCCAGTTGGCTGTAATCCTTTAGCAAAGAGGCCAAAGCTCTGAAGGCCCATTTTGCCCACTGGATTCGGGCTGAGGCATGCGCTGGCAGAGAGTAGGGTGCATGGGAAACTGACCTTGCCGGGGCGTGCCTGCTTTGGGCACAGACGGAGGTCTCTGTTCTCCATCCTAGCCCACTTGCTAGCTTCTGCATAGGGGGAGGGGCGATTCAGGGTTTTTTTCCCCCCCATCCTCCTTGCCTGTGGTATTGTGTGGCCAGGCGTCTTTATCCGCAAAGGCAGGTGCAGCTTGTGTTCCTGGCTCCCCAGGGAGAGCCCCTCACACCTGGCCCAGCTCTGGTGCGGTGGGAGGGTCCACAGCCAGCCCTGACACTGTGAAGATGAAAGCCGGGGAGCTTGCGATTTTCTTTTCCTTTTTAAACAAAGAGATTCAAAAGACAAGGGGTGAATAGGCGGGAGATTCTGGCCTGGCCTTGATCCTTCCAGCCAGAGCCATCAGCAGTGGCCCCTGAATATTCCTGATTAACTCCCAGTGCAGATGCTCCGATTCCAGAATCAAAGCACCTGATTCCGAATTCCACTTGGTGTGCTGCCCATGCACGCAGTAATTGGGAGTAGTTAAGCTCCTCTGCATTCACACCCTGCTTTATTGCGGATTAACTCTCACGTGTAGCCAAGTCTTTGGGCGGGGGAAGGGAGCGGCAGATCTGCGCCTAGAGCAAGGGACTGGGAAGAAGGCATCCTGGGTTCTAGGCCCAGCTCCAGGAAGGGAGTGAGGGGTGTCTCGTTCTTAGCGTGGGGGGAGGTTGGGAGCGAGGACTCCTGGGTTCAGTTCGCAGCACTAGCTGGGGATGGGGACTAGAGATTAGGGCAGGGAGCTGAGAGGCAGGACGCCTGGGTTCTATTGCTGTCTCTTCCATCAAGCTGGGCGAAGCCTCGTGGACTCACCGCGGGTGCTGCCCTGACAGCATGGCCCTTAGGGTGGGGTTCAGGGTTAACAGCTTAGTTTCGGCCGAGGGGCTGACCCAGCCTGGCCCTCCAGCCCTGCTTGCCAAGAGGCTGGAGGTGCCCTCTGTGTGGGTGGGCAAGGGAGGGGCACAGAGCTGATTTGCTCTGCAAAGGGGACATTATCGTGACCCCTGCCTGCAGAATAACACGCCCCGGGAAAGGGAGGAGGGCATGGGGTGCACCAGGGCTGGAGCTTTGCTGGTTTGTTTCCCAAAGGGGAATATTCTCCCCCCCCCCCCCAATCAAACAGTGGGGCAGAGCCGCTGGTGGCAATGAGATCATAAGCCACAGCTGTAGCAGCCGAATGTTTAGCCCTGGGAAAAGCAGAGGAAGGAGGGGATGGGGACAGGGGTCAGTTGTTCCCCCTGGCCACTGGAGGCAGGACCAGGCATAACAGGGTGAATCTGCAGCAAGGGAGCCTTGGGTTTGATATTGGGAAAAACTTTCCCCTTATGGGGGGTTGAGCTCTGGAGCAGGCATCCAGGAGAGGTCGTGGAATCCCCATCGCTGGAGGTTTTTCAGAACAGGCTGGACAACGCCCTGTCAGGGATGGTCTAGATTTACTTGGCCCTGTCTCAGCGCAGGGGGCTGGGCCTGATGCTGTCTTGTGGCCCTTCCAGCCCCACATTGCTCTGATTCTAGAATAAAACCCAAGGCAGGTGTAGGGAGCAGCTCCCCATCCAGGGGAAGGATGTGGGGGCCTGCGCTGCACCGTCCATGCTCCCCCCACCCCCCCGCCCCCATCCCGTTTGTCTTTTTTCCTGAGAGCTGCTTTGTTTTTTAGCTTTGATCTGTGTAATGTTGCTTCTGTTTGGTTTCCACCTGGATGCCTGACTTCACTTCCCAGCACTCTGTCAGGAATGTGGTCTAGAAATCAGAGCATGGGGAAGAGAAGCCAGGACTCCTGGGTTCTATTCCCAGATTTGGGAGGGGAGTGTCTTCTGGTGATCAGAGCAGGGGTGGAGGGGGGGGCAGGACTCCAGGGTTCTCTTCCTAGATCTGGGAGGCCTGTGAGCTGCTCTGTAATAATAGAGATGAGTCCATCCTGAAACCTCCATATCCAAACTTCCCTTGGTGGGCATGGAGAACACCAAAACCTGAATTCTGCAGCTGGGGTCTGTGCCTCCGTTCTGGCAGACACCCTCCCCCTGTTCCTTCAGTTCTCCCAGCGCTCTCCACCCAAGTTGCGTGGGGCCACATGTCGGTGACTCGCCCGTTGCACTGTTGATTCGGGCACGTGCGGGTTTCCCTGTTGGTGAAACTTTCTTTTCCTGTCTGTCCCTGGCCTGCGATGATTCCCAGGAGCAGGGTGTGTGTGTGAGGTGGAGGGAGGACAGAGAGCGTGGCTGGGGGCAGGGGATCGGGTCTGGCCGGGAGGTTGTGGTTTCCTTTGTGTCGTCTCTATCAGGCCTGGCAGTGGGTGGCGGGGCATTGCAGGGAGCCAGTTATCGCACAGGCCAGAGAGCCAGGGGGAGGAGCACAGGGTGGCATACAATGGTGTGTGTGTGTGTGTGCATGCAGGTTCTGGTGTGATAGTGGGGGCAATGGAGGGATGCATTGTGAGAGTGGTGGGGGGCGTGTGTGTGTACAACGGGGGGGGGGGAGATCTGCTCACAGAGGGGGAGGGGAACGGTGTGTGTAAGGGGGAGGGGCTGCTGCGAGCATGCATGGGGGAGGGGTAGTGTGAGACGCTGTGAGCGTCTGTGGGGGAGGGGATAGAGCTGGTGTGACAGTGCGGGGAGCTGGTGTGTGGTCACCTGGGGGGCTGGGTTATGTGGGAGGGGGATGGAGTTGGGTGTGTGTGTGTAAGTGTTGTGGGGGGGGGAGTTGGGGGTGTGTGTGGAGGGGGCTGGGGGGGAATGTAAATTGGGGGGGGTGCAGGCCCAAGACCAGGGGATGTTTGGGGTGTTTGCACTTACACAGACCTCAGCGCTCTTTATAAACAGCCCATCCCCCATGTCGTAGATGGGGAAACTGAGGCACAGAGAGTGGCGCGAGTGACTCGATGAAAGCCACACTGCAAGTCACCAGCAGAGCTTCCGGGAGGTCTGACGCCCAGGGCCTTTTGCTCTAACTCCCTGGACCCCGCTTCCCTCCCAGGACTGGGATTAGAACCCAGGAGTCCTGATTCCCAGCCCCGCCCCCCTTCTCCAACCACAGCCCAAGCCCCTCGCCTTTGTAGATGGTTTTTAGCCGATCCAATTACAGCTGACCCCCTTCCCCCACTCCTGCCTACTTTCTAAACCAAGGGAGTGGAGGAGGACAGAAATTGGAGGTGATTATTGCTTTTTAGGCAAGGGGCTTTCTATTCCCTGCATGCACGGGGCCCCGGGATATGACCTCCCACCCCCTAGCTCCCCCCACCCCACCCCAGACATCCCGCAGGCAGCCTTTGATCACCAGCCAAGTGGAAAAGCTGCATTGTTATCCAAGCCAGCTATGGAGAATTTTAATGCTGTGGTTGAAGTCAGACACCCCATGCAGGGAAGGTGTGTGGCGGCTGAGGAATTTCTCTGTGTCACGGTGTCGTGTTCCCTAGACCAGCTGCTGCTGGGAAGGGCGATTTATGAAACAAGGGGGATGGGGGGGATGCTTTGGGTCTTGCATGTTGTATTCTGCCCAGCCTGGTTTTCCCTGGGTGCCAGCACTGCTTCTAGAAACATTTTGAATGTCTCGAGGCCTCCGAAATGCTCGGATCTGGTGCTGCCATGAGACAGTGATTTGGAAAAGGGGCCTTGACTCCTAGCTGGAGCCTTGGTGTAAAGAAGATAACTGCGATGTTTTCTTGGAATCAAAACTATTCAGTCTGTTCCCTCCCCTTGCTTATTTTCCTACCCACCCGCCAAGCCCCCTATGTCAGTGCAAACCCCGTTGGGGAGGATTTTTGCAAAGATCTAAAATGTCACATGAGGGAATAGTTTTAAAACGGTTTGACCCTGTCACCGCCTGGGGACCAGTTCTGAAGAATCATGGAAAATGGAATCACCGGGTGTATTGCAGTACCAGCTAGGGCCATGGTCAGGGCTCCCTGGTACCACGCACTGTGCAAACACAGACCCAAAAGATGCTCCCTGCATACAGCAGCTGGACCTGGGTAGGGGGCTGGGTGAGGAATTCCAAAGCTTGTTGCGAGGTGTAGATTGCTGCAGACCCCATGCTCTCTCTGGCTCCTCCATGCTAATGGACTCCACCCCAGCGAGCCAACTCCACTGTTTTTAGAGTTACACCAAGTCCGTGGGCCCTCTGCCACTCTAGGTCCATGGATCCTTGGTCTACCTCCACCCCCCAGCCTCCCAACCCACAGATCTATGTATGGTTTCAGAGTAGCAGCCATGTTAGTCTGTATCCGCAAAAAGAACAGGAGGACTTGTGGCACCTCAGAGACTAACCAATTTATTTGAGCATAAGCTTTCGTGGGCTACAGCCCACTTCATCGGATGCATGCAGTGGAAAATACAGGAGGACGATTTTATATACACATGTTCTCTAAGGTGCCACAAGTACTCCTGTTCTTGTTTTGGAAATCTGTGTATGTTTCACAGCAGTGGCTCTCAACCTTTCCAGACGACTGTCCCCCTTTCAGGAATCTGATTTGTCTTACGTACCCCCAGGTTCCACCTCACTTAAAAATGACTTGCTTACAAAATCAGACCTAAAAATACAGCAGGGTCACAGCTCATTGTTACTGAGAAGTAGCTTATTTCCTTATTTTTACCATGTAATTATAAAATAAATCAACTGGAATATAAATATTGTGCTTACATTTCAGCGCATTGCACACAGAGCAGTCTAAATAAGTCATTGTCTGTATGAAATTTTAGTTGGTACTGACTTTGCTAGGGCTTTTCATGTAGCCCCTTGTAAAACTAGGCAAAGATCTAGAGGAGTTGATGTACCCCCTGGAAGACCTCTGCGTATCCCCAGGGGTACGCGTACCCGTGGTTGAGAACCACGGTTTCAGATCATGCCCCCCATGAGAATAAAAAGACGGAAAATACGAGCAGGCCCAACTCAATTGTACGGGAGGAAAAAGCAACTCTGATTGTTGGAAATTTCCCCTTCCCCGTCCCAGCCCTGCCCTGATTGGATCTGATCTGTGGGTGGGTGGTTTTTTTTTTTCTGCTTTGTTACAACCGTCCCCAGATTCTCTGAAACCGACATTCCTTTTAGCACACGGCCCTAGCGCGGGCCCGCGAATTTGCTGAGCTAAATATGTCTGAGCCAGTCTAGACAAGAGCTTACGGTTGGCTAGGAAAACAGCCAATCCTAAATCATCTCTCGGTCTTCGGGGCCGTGCCCTGTGGTGTCACCAGTTGCAAAGGCTGGGTTTGGAGCAGGGTGGGGGAGAGCAGGAAAAGGAAGGTTTTAGCAAGAGGGAGGCTATTTCTGTGGCGGGAATAATTTAGTAGCAAGGAGTTAACTGGCTGCCTGAGAGCTTGTGATGTCCAGCAGAAGTTGGAGTAAAATATTCATGACCGCTAGGGAGGTTATTTGCACACCCGGCCTATGCCTGCTGGGTTCTCTGCCTGTATTTCATTGCTGCTCCCTGCCTGCTGGAGACGTTCACGCCAGGCCAGATCCTTGGGGGTTTGGTTGCGTTTCGGCCCCCAGCTTTGCACTTGAATGGCCGTGCGAGGGTGGTAGAGGATCATGGCCCTATTTGCAAGGTTCAATATATTAATATCTGCAGGGTGAATGTTCTGTGAAGCTGGGGGCCACTGCCCGCCCAGGGATCAGAGCTATGCTTCAAAGTTATAGCTGCTGGCCAGATTTACCCCATCCACTGTGCCCAGGGACATAGAATGGTTGGAAATGCTGTGGGGCAGGGACTGCCCTTTTATTCTGTGTTTGTACAGCGCCTGGTGCCATGGGCCACAGAGCAAGTTAATAAATAATGTTGGTATAAAACCAGCATGCAGGTCCCGTCCACGCAACAATGTACCCTCGCACTGCTCTGGCTGAGGACGACTCGCATGGGGAAGCTGTGCTGACGGGGCAGCTTTGGGTCCCAGCCCCGCCACAAGTCACCTGTCTGGGTGCAGCTGTACGGCTATCAACCGTGACACCTGACTTGTGCATTCTGGGAAAATGGTTAACGATTCCAGTAATGCTTCGCCGGTGCTCGGACAGCTCAGCCGGGATCGGTGCATGCACAAAACAAGAGCCAGTCCCTGCCGTGTGTGTGTGTGTGTGTGTGTGGGCTGGGGGAGCCCTGGGTAGCTATCCCATAATGCCACAGCAAGGACAGACCACCTGAGCAACAAGCCTGCAAAGAAGCACCAGCAGCGGGTGGGGCAGTGCATTCTGGGACGGCTGGTGTATATAGCCCGGGCCTCAGGATGTAAAATCCCCCTTCACGCTGGGCAGAGGAAGCCTGGTTAAGAGCCCCCTGGGAGAAAGGGTGGGTGTGTAGGGAAGGCACTGGGCTGGAGAGCTGGCTTTAATCCCTGGTTCTGCCCTGTGCCTCAGTTTCCATTCTGTAAAGTGGAGGTAATAAATCCTTCCTTTATCTAGACTGGAGCTCTGTGCCGCATGAACCATGTCTGGCCCTGGTCTCGGCCTATGCCCGGATCCGTGCGCGACCCGAGACCAGACTGGTGCGGCTAGCTCCTTTCTGCTAACCTGGCCCTCGGCTCAGGGCACGCAAAATAATATTCCCTGCCAGTATTACGTTAAGATTCTCATCCCCTCCAGCACCTCCCCTGCCAATCGGTCAATAATTTAATTTGCAAATAAATGTTTTCATTCCTCATCTAGCCCTGCTTATTTGCTTTTTCCCTGTGTGTTTGTGTGTGTGTGTCTGTCAGTAAATGATTCATTTCCGAGTAACATTTCCAAGCCCACGCCATGAGACGTCGCTTAGCGCATCCACGAGGCTGCACATGCCTGTCTGTCCTGGGCCACTCTTTGCACAATCTCTATATCCCGGCTCTGCCTGTTGGGTGACCTTGGGCAAGTCACTTCCCCGCTCTGAGCCTCGGTTTCTCCATCTGTAAAATGGGGTTAACGACACTGACTTTCCTTTGTGAAGCACTTTGAGATCTGCCAATGAAAGGTGCTCTGGAAGAGCAAGGCGCTGTACAAACATGGGAGATTTGGCTTGTTAAAGCTCATACATTGACCTTTGCTGAAGGATGGAGGGATGCTTTCGATTGGCCTCTAACACATGTCCCAAATATTTCCATCTTCTTTCCTGGAGAACTTTGGAGATCAGGGGTTGCTGAGCTCCCTGGCCTTTGTTCTCAATTCATCTCTGAGCATTGTTGTGCCTGGCTGAGGCTCGAATGTGCCGTGTAAAGATTGGGGTGCGCTGGCACCTAAACAAACCAAGCTTGAGTTTTGTGTGTAACTCTTGGGTGAGAACAGTTGCGGGGGGCGAGCTGGGTCTGTTTAGCATGGCTTTGGGTTGCGGCATAGGGGCTGTTTGTTCTCTGTTCTCACCCCACGATTTGTGTCCCCTGAACAGATCGACGAGATGCCAGAATCCGCCGTCAAATCCTCCTCCAATAAATACCAAGTCTTCTTCTTCGGGACCCATGAAACGTGAGTGAGATTTTAAAGTGGGGGCGGGTGGGGGAACACACGTGCGTGTAAGGGCAGGGGAATGTGTGCATGTTGGGGGAGCGAGATGTGGGTGTCCGTCAGAATCACGTGAGCAGTGTTCAGGCAAATGCATGAGTTGGCCAAGGGTAGGGTCTTGGGTTCAAATCTCAGCAGAGCTATCAAAGGGCACCCGGTCTCTTTCCAGCAAGACCCCGCCGTGCGCTTGTGACATGAGGTATGTCCGTCGCCGGGACAGCCTTCCTCCTGGTCAGTCCCCCTCGGGGCAGAGGGGAGATAGTGATGAGGAAGGGGCATGGGAGCAAGACAAGAGGGGAGGCCTAGCGTGAAACGACAGCAGAGAGAAAATGGTTTCTGTTGGTGCCTTCCCCTTACCTGTGGTGTAACCAAAGCTGTCCCCTGTGGGGGGGAGCTTCCCTCCTCCGACAGACTGGCACTAAAAATAAGATGAACGAAATAGACCAAGATATTCTCATTGTAAGCTCCTCGGGGCAAGGACCATGCGTTCGTACAGCACCTAGCACCATGGGCTCTTGGTCTGTGGCTAGGGCTCCTAGGAGCTACTGCAATGCAAATAATAATAATAATAATAGAAATATTAATATCCCCCTGACCAGCGTTTGCCAGTCTGCCTCCAACCAAGGAGCAGCCTTTCCCAGCTCCGTCCCTGGGTGGGGTCACATCAAGGTATTTAATGCCCCTGGGGGGGACGGTTTGATCATTGTGGTGCTAGGAATTTATCCAGATTTGCTGTATTTGGGCGGGTGGGGGCAGGGGAAGCTGTAGAAACATCCACGATCTGGATCATGGAGACGTTTCAAGAGACACCCCACTCCCCCCATGCAGAGTTCTGTTGAAACCACGGATGGTTGCTGTTTTTTCTAAGCCCCAATAGTGAATTCACCAACAAAAAACTTCGATAAGGCAGGTCCAGGAAATCAGAGCTGGGATTTACGAAGGTCCTAAGGGACCAGCTGGCTTTCTGTAGGAGTTGGGTGTTTCTCTCCCTCAGATGCCTTTGAAATCCCCAAGTTACTTCCATGCCTCGCGCCTCAGTTTCACCATCAGACCCTGCCTCCCAGACAGGTCGCGGCTGGCACGCTTGCTTAGCGATCCTCAGCTAGGGGGTGCGGTGGATGCGTATTGCTCATGGTCTGTTATTACTGCTTCTTCCCTTTTCCACCATGCAGGGCGTTCCTGGGTCCCAAAGACCTCTTCCCCTACGAAGAGTGCAAGGAGAAGTTCGGGAAGCCCAACAAACGGAAAGGGTTCAGTGAAGGCTTATGGGAGATCGAGAACAACCCGACCGTCAAAGCCTCTGGGTATCAGGTGTGTCTACCGATTAAACCTCTCTGCTGGCCCCCGGCTGATTCACGTAGGGCAGAGCTCGTCCTCGGGCAGAGGCCTGCGCATCCCTTGCCCAGAGGGGAATTTCACCCGTAGCGACTCCACTCTGGGCTCCTTTGTTATACACGAAAGCCGTGGCCAAATCCAAACCGGCACTGTGGCTTTCGGCAGGGATCGAACCCAGGACCTTTGCCAGCAAAAACCCAAGCATCTTCCACTGGAGCGAAGTAGTGATTTGTCCCTGTGTGTGCCAGTCTCAGGTTGTTGTACTTGCTGAGGCCAGGCACTGGAGGGACAGGTCCTACATACTAAGTCGGGGTTTTGGGGAAGGTGAGCAGGGGCAGTTTGAAGGGGTTAAGAGACGCCAACCCAGTGATCTTTTCAGGCATGAGCTCAAGATACCACTCTCCTAAAGAAGGTAATCGTCAAGGGAGAGAGGGAATTTAGTCATGTGGGTAAGTATGGGGCTGGAAGTCAGGACTCCTGGATTCTGTCCCTGGCTCTGGGAGGAGAGTGGGGTTGAAAGGTTAGAGCAGGAGGTGCTGGGAATCAGGACTCCTGGAATCTATTCCCAGCTGTGCCCCAGTTTGCTGGGTGATCTTAATGAGTTACTGCCCCTCTTTGTGCCTCAGTTTCTCTGTCTGTAAAATGGGGATAGGACAGGAAAGCTAATCTCAATCCCTCCTGCCCTGATCCAAAGTTGGTTGAAGTTAACGAGAGCCTTATTCCTTCAGCCCCTTATAGATGGGGTAGGGGGGCGGGGTGGGGGTAAATGAAGATAGCGGGGAAATTATTTCTCTCCCCTCCCCTGCCCCCGATGAAAAATTTTAGACTAAAACTGTTGAAAAGCCAAAATCCCCCAAACTGAAAATGTTCTGGTTTAAAATCGAAAAATGTTGGCTTTCCGTTTTTCAGTGACAAGCCATATTATGATGATTATTGTGTTGACAAAAGTAGAAGTTTTTCACAAGATTTTTGGTTTTGTTGAAAAGCCACCTTGGAGTGGGGGGTGGAATCTCTATAGGAAAACTTTGATCTGCTCCAAGTTCCAGGACTGATCTGTTTTAATTGTCCGTTAATGATGATCATTATGACAGTACTGGAGACCCCAACCCCAGAAGCTGGGAATGGACGACAGGGGATGGATCACGTGATGATTCCCTGTTCTGTTCGTTCCCTCTGGGGCACCTGGCACGGGCCACTGTCGGAAGACAGGACACTGGGCTAGATGGACCCTTGGTCTGACCAGTAGTGCCGTTCTTATGTTCTTAACCGATATCAGGTGGGAGGAGCAGTATGTCCAACACAGTCTGAATACGCCACACGAGCAAAGTGTGGGAGAGGAAACTGAGGCCAGGGGGGATTTGCTTGAGATCCCCCAGTGGTAGATCTGGGAATATAACCAAGATCCCTTGAGCCCTAGTCTACTGCTTGAGCCATGGGTTCATGCTGCCTGCCCTCTTTACCCTGCCAAGAGTAAAAGCTTCTTAAGGTGCAAAGGGGGGAGGTGCAGGTCTCAAGCCGGGTGTGTCTTTCATAACTTGAATCAGTGAGTGAACCCGCTGCACTGACGTTTCGGGGGTGGGTTTTCTCCGCAGACTGCAGAACATGCTGGGATCAAAGCAGCTCTGCTTTGCAATCTCATCTAAAATATTTCTCTGGGTAGCCTGCAGCAGCCCTGCTGCGATGCTCTCGGGTCTTATTAGCTAAGCGAGGGCTAGGCTGTGGATGGGAGACCTCCAAGAAATGTCTAGGTACTCGGCAAGTGGGGTTGGGGCATTGAGAGGGGAGCACTTCTCTGGGAGGCAGTAACCCAGAGGGTGCTTTGCTTTGTTTCTGGGAGGTGCCATATTCTGGAAGATGGCTAAAAGCAAGGACTTATGGTCATTCAAGACCCATCTTTTCATAGGCGTTGGAGGTGTTTGCCCGAGACCTGGTCAAAAATCTGCAAACTCAGTCCTGCCTCCCTAAATGCCCCCTGCCATTTAAACTTTTCTGCTTCCTCTCCCACGAGCCGTTGTCACGCTCCACCCCAGAAGTGGCTTCAGCTCTCTGTGTGTCATTTGGCCATGGCTGCACAGTGCTTTGAGTCCACCTGCTGCAAGGTGCTATAGAAACATAGTTGTGGAGAGGAGGTGGTCACTGGGTAGGAGACCCCCTCCTATTCCTATTTTCCTGCAAGGGGGAAACTGAGGCACAGAGAGGGGGACGCTGGGCCACGACTGGTGGCTGACCGGTCTGTGCATCTCCAAGGGTACGTGTTAAGATGCTTGCCAGGAATAGAAATGGTTAATTTTTGAGTCGTGGGGGAAGAAATAGTAGAACCATCCCTGACCTTGAATAGCAGCTGGCACTGGGGAGCAGCTGTCAGGGGTGAGGGGCAGAGACAGGGCACCGGTCTTCCTACCACCTTGCAATAACTGTGTCCCCCCTTCCATCTTCCTCCGTCGGTCTGTTTATCCTCCCTCCCGTCCCCTGCCACCCCTGTGTCCTCCTGCAGCCGACCCAGAAGAAGAGCTGCCCAGAGGGTGCTGAGCCCGAGCAGGAGCTGGAGGGCGACGGTGAGAAGAAAGGCAACGCGGAGGGCAGCAGTGACGAAGAGGGCAAGCTGGTGATCGACGAGCAAACCAAGGAGAAGAACGAGAAGGCTGGGATCAAGAGGAAAGCGGAAGATGCCTTGGAGGTAGCGGGGGCGGGGGAGGCCCCCAGTGCGGTGCCCAGGGACGGAGTGGGCTGTAGATCGGAGACAGACCAGGGCATGGTGACAGTGCTGTCTGGAATTCAGAGCCCAGGGATAAAGATTGGGGCCCGTCCCTGAGACTGGGGAACAGGGCTGGTCCCTGAGATGGGGGTTGGAGGATTGGGGCTGGGCTCTGAGAAAAGATCAGAGGACCGACCGTGCCCCCACCCCGCACGACCACCACTGTGTGGGGGTATCTGTGCCTGCAGGCAAGGGCCTAGCCCAGAGGAGCATTAGCCAGCTCTGGACCTCTCTCAACACCCGGGCAGGGAGGGGGTGGCCCCGTCGTCGGTCCCAGTTGACCCCTTCCCATTGGCAGGACTCCCCTAAACGCGCCAAAGAGGCGGAGGGCCAGGAAGGGGAGAAGAAAGTAGAGAACGAAGACGCCCCCAAGGAGGGAGAGAAACAGAAGCCCAGCCCCCCCGAAGGGGAGAAGGAGAAGAACAGCGACCCCACTGGAGTCCCGGACTCGAGAGAGGCCAAGCCAGAGGGGAAGGAGAAAGCTGCCATGGAGGAAATCAGAGATCACAAGGAGAGGTAGGGACTGGAGGAGGCTGGGATCTGGCACGTCACCCCTACAGAAGAGGGAGGCTAGGGGCCTGGTTCCCATCACAGCATCAGGCCCTAAGGGTCTGGTGCAGGTCACGTGGAAATTAGCAGGACTTTGCCTGTCCGTTTCAGGGGGAAGGGGACGTAAGAAACGGGGGAGGATGGGAAGCGTCACAAGGCTTCAGCCCTTCTGCTGGGGTTAAACGGGCCAGGCTTGGTTAATCCTTGGATGGGAGAGCTCCAGGTGGGATCTGATTGCAGGTGCACAGCCCCCCTCCCACCCCATTATCCTCCGCCACGTGGCCCCGATCCTGATTGCTGCCACCGTAACGTTCATCGCCCCTAATGTTCTTCCCTTTTCCTTCTCCACTCCCGCAGTCTGTAGCTGGCCGGCCTTCCCAAGCTGAGCTGATCGTCTGAGCTGTTCCTTTCCCGCTGGGTTCCCTGGGTGCTAAACAGTTTCGTTCCTCATCGGCTCATCGTGTCTGCAATTCGGGAAAAAAAGAAATAAAAAGAAACCAGTAACACGAACCATCCCGTCTCTCCCCCCTCCCTCCCTCCCCTCCGCCCACCCGTAGCAGGGCGCATGCTTGTAATAGTGATTTCTAGGGGGCGCTGATCAGTTGATTTGAAATAAAAGCGATTCATGCCTTTTTAAAATGTTTCCTATCACTTCCTACAACTTGCTTTCTCTTCAGTGGTGCTTGCGCGAGGGTTTAAAGTCAGGTGGTCTCCGGGGAGGAGAGGCAGAGTTGGAGTCTGTCTCTTTCAAGAATTGCTGGATAGTTCCATTTTGTTTTTGAGGGGTTTCCTTGATGAAATTTAGATGAACTGGGCCTTACTCTCATTTACACGAAGGCCCCTTGATGCTGCATGTGCCACGTTAAAAGGGCCTTAAAGTGCGCACAAAGGACCCTTTGCGTGGCCAGAGCAATGTCAGAGGGCCTTCGTGTAAATGTGACTCATGGCCCATTGGTCTGTTTCCAGTTCTGAGTCCCAGAAGAGCAATAGCAGAGGGAGATGCACCAATCAGATTTGGGAATCTTGCTCTTGTGAGGATGCACCACAGAGATCCCTTACCTAACTGTGCATTCCCTGCTCCATAAATGGGATTCACCATTGGCTTGTGCTTCCTGCGTTGTTAATGGGCACGAGTCCCTTTAAACAGGACTAGGGGCGTGATGTCCCGCTTTGCCCCAGCTGCTGTTTTCCATAGCCGCTGTCCATCAGACAGGCTTAGATAGGTCGCGTTCCTTGCAAGGTCTCCCCCCAAACTCGGTGGCAAGCGATGCTCAAGGCATCATAAGACGCCAGCCTTGCTGCCGTCCTAGACTGACTACAGGAAGTGCACCTCCGTCTTACCAGGTCATCTTTCAGCGGGTCGATTGGCTGAGCTGGTGCAGGATGGGATTGGATGGCTCGGGGATAGAGTTGGCTGAATTTTAATTTTTTTTTTTTTTTTTTAACCTCCGTGGAAAATGTAGATTTTTTTGGCAGGAATTTCAATACCAAAAAACATTTGGCCAAAAACTAAAAAAAAGTCAACTGGGAAATGCTGTTGCAGTGGCTCATGGGAGTTGTAGTTCAGGTCAGACTCCCTGGTCAGAGTACATCTCCCATGATGCACCAGAGTTTCCCTTCTTGGAGAGAAGAACCAGTTCATCCTGGGAGCCCCTGGCCATGGTGCATCTTGGGAGATTCCCATGATGCACTGTGGCAGCATTTTCAAATCAACATATATCAGTTTTTGCGCATTTGGTTTTTCAGCCAAAAAAACCCAAACATTCAAAATTTCTGCGGCAAAACAAATTTTTTTCAAAATATTTCATTTAGTCGCAAACCCAATTTTCCGACAAAACCCAGTTTTGATGGAAAAAGCTTTCAGCCAGACTCAGACAGGAGATTAGTGGTAGGCTGTGAAGTTCTTTGTCTCTGGGGCCCCATTTTGGATGCAGTGCAATGGAGGACGGTTGCGCCGTTTTGTGGCCTTCATGTGATGATTGACTGCTCTTGGACCAGTGGGCAGATGTGTCTGAAAACCGTCACCATTTGCCCCTAAATTGCTGAGACTGCCAGAGAAGCCAATGCCCGAGTGAGCCACTCTTCCCTCTGGGGAAGCGTTGTGGAGCGATGTGTGCGGCCCAAGCTTATGAATCAAGAGACCAAGGGCTGTCCCTCCAGTCACAAGGCTGTCCCTTTCACCCAGCACTAAATTCATTTTCAAAATTTCAAAGGCAGTGGTGAGGATTGCCCTATACGCCTATAAGGAGAGGGACACGTGTTATCCGCCGTTTCCATCCTGTCTGTGATCCCAAGAATCCGGACAGTCTGTGTCCCTGGTGCCACTCTGTAGATTTCAGCGGAAGCTGCAAGCAGATCTGAACTCTTTTGACAACAGCTCACAAACTCTTGCCCCCAAATTGTTCAGCTGATCAGAAATCCCTTGATTTGCTGCACACTCTGCCCCCTCTTCCTACTGGGGGAGGTAATGAGTGAACCCACGGAAATCCATGAAGTGTGCACTCTGCTATAGGAACGTCTCTTACTTTATTTCGTTAGGCTTTTTTTTAATTATTGTTTTTAACTGAATCGCTAAAGTGTTTTAACGCCTCTAGGCTCCACGTGGTGGTTTGGAATTAGCGGAGATCTGTGATCGCTGCTAGTCCTGGTTTGGTCTGATCGGTGATACTGTGGCCAGTTGGGCTAGACAGATTTCTGCATGTTGCTGTGTTTTATCTGGAAAAAGAAAAGGAGGACTTGTGGCACCTTAGAGACTAACCAATTTATTTGAGCATTAGTTAGTCTCTAAGGTGCCACAAGTCCTCCTTTTCTTTTTGCGAATACAGACTAACACGGCTGTTACTCTGAAACCTGTTTTATCTGGGTGTTTTCTTACACTGCTGACGGGCACAAGATTGCCAGAATTTATCGGCCAGGAGGGGAAAAAAATTAGGAAAATGCTGACTAATTGCATGCAATTTTACCTGTATTTCAAGCAGCTATTTAGAATTTAGTTTAAAATTTCAGTGGAGGAAAAAAATTGAAGATTTTTACCAACCTCCCCCCCGCCCCTCCAAACCCACCCAGTGGACATCAGGGTGCAGTTAGCAACCTTCCTAGAACTCGGACGCCTGGGTTTGCCAGTCTGGTTCAATCTTTTAAGGGAAGCAAAGGATACACCCAAAGAGTTACTCAACGAGATGAGGGCTTTGATACAGCTGGCTGCCACCCACGTGATATTTCTGAAACTTTCGTGACCAGAGCTGGTCAGAATTCCTGCAGGAGTTTAAAATTGTGACACAATTCTTGTTGGAATGATGAAATTTTGACACAATTCTTGCCTGACTTGTGAAACTTTTGCTGCCATTTTGACAAAGATTTAAATGTTGACCAAATTTATTTTAAAAAATGGGGAAAATTTCTATAGTTGAAAAAATTCAAAAACATTACTTTTTTTTGAGGCAATAGGGGGGAAAAATGTCCCCTCCTTACTGGCCCTCCCACCCGTAACCAGCCGTATTCTTGACCATCACGTGGAAAGACAAAGTAGCAAAACCTTGGAGGATATAAAGCGCTGATTTGCTGGCACGTTGCTGCTGACTGCTGCCCAGAGGCGGAACAAAGCTCTGGGTTGAAAGTAGTTTTCATTCCGAATCTAGTGGCTTGGCGTGGCTATGCAGCCACAGGGCCTGGGGCTCCGTGTAGATCCTGCGTGGTCACAGATCAGGAGGTCTCCCAGCAGGGTGGTTTTGGGTTATTTGAGCTCTGGATTTCGGCCTTGATCCTGCTGCAGGTTTTTCCGTTTGACATGAATGGCAACAGGGGCGGACTGTGCATTGCCTCTAGCCCAGTTTTTTGCCTGTCTAATGGGCCTGGTTCTCCAGCGCCCTGTGCAGTCGTTTACACGGGTGCAAAATGATACCGATGCCACCCACTTGTTTTGCTCTGGTGTCAAGGATTGTCCGGCGGGCAGGCCGATGAAGAGCTGAGTACCAGGCGTTTGCAGATCTCAGTGCCAGGAACTAGCAGGGCAGCTGCTGTTCCACAGAGACAGCTGGAAGATTGTCCCTCTGATTTTGCAGGACTTTTTTGGGAGGTGCATTTGAGCATTCTGCTGGGCAACGGCAGGAGGTGGGCTATTGTTGGGCAGAGCCTTTCTAGGAGACATCTGTGTGAGGAGGAGTCTCCCTTAAAGGAGACCCCCTTTCTCCAAAAGCCCCACATTCCAGCAGCTCCTGTTGGCCAAGGGGAACCCATCAATGTTGCCATTTTGGGGGTGCTCCCTTTGCTAGAAGCTGTGTGTGCTGCTCCTCCAGGGCTCCCAGACCCACCATCCCAGGAAGCGAGGACAGGAAAGGGGGTGTCCACCCACAAGGAACTGGGGGTGTGCTGCCTCTGTGGCGCTTCCAGCCCTCACCAGACAGGGGGTGCCCTCGGGGCCTCTGCCGGACTCCTAAATGGGGTAGCCAGAGACCAAGCCTAGGGGTGAAATCTCAGAGGAAGACACTGGCTTGATTCTTGGTTGCTCTGTTCCTGTGTTCGGAGCAGGGGTTGTGTTTGGGATGGTGGGGGAGAGTTGCTTTAGAGCTCCTTTATGGTCTCTAGGCCCAATTACCCTTCACCCAGCACCTTGTGTGCTTACATACACCAGTGGCTGTGAATCAATACCAAAGCATACCGCAGAAGGCACAGGGCAATGGCAAATCAGGCCTCCTGTGATCCATGGGCGTGCAGAAACCCTGCCCAGCCTGCAGTTTAAATTAGAGCAGCCTTGGGGGTGCTCTAACTTATGCTCTGCTCCCCGTGTCCCTTAAAGGGCCCTGGGAAGCAGAGACTAGCCAGTGCACGGTATGCTTTGGTCACATCCCTGATCTGCCGCCTTACATCAACTCCCCTCCCTGGTGTGGGATTCT